>NC_045773.1:42648502-45148502 GCF_008692025.1 Phocoena sinus | reverse complement strand
TGAATGGATAAAGAAGATGTGGCACATATATACAATGGAATATTACTCAGCCATAAAAAGAAACGAAATTGAGCTATTTGTAATGAGGTGGATAGACCTAGAGTCTATCATACAGAGTGAAGTAAGTCAGAAAGAGAAAGACAAATACCGTATGCTAACACATATATATGGAATTTAAGAAAACAAAATGTCATGAAGAACCTAGGGGTAAGACAGGAATAAAGACACAGACCTACTGGAGAACGGACTTGAGGATATGGGGAGGGGGAAGGGTGAGCTGTGACAAAACGAGAGAGAGGCATGGACATATATACACTACCAAACGTTAAGGTAGATAGCTAGTGGGAAGCAGCCGCATAGCACAGGGAGATCAGCTCGGTGCTTTGTGACTGCCTGGAGGGGTGGGATAGGGAGGGTGGGAGGGAGGGAGGCGCAAGAGGGAAGAGATATGGGAACATATGCATATGTATAACTGATTCACTTTGTCATAAAGCAGAAACTAGCACACCACTGTAAAGCAATTATACCCCAATAAAGACGTTAAAAAAAAAAAAAAGAAATATGCACACCCCAAACAGCCCAAAGATGGGGGTCTGACCTCCAGGGCCATGTTGGGCTGGCCGACAGCTGACGGGCGACTGTGCAGGTCTTCTCCTCTCCTACTTCTCCATCATATCACTCCCCACTTCATCTGACTTTTCTGGCCAACGGGACAAGGGGCTAAGGAGTAGAAAATATCATGTAAGAGTTGAACAGCTGGAGGAGGAGGAGATGAGTTGCAGTTTTGCAGCAACGGTGTCAGGAAAGAGCAGGACCGCCAAGAAGCAGCCACTGGCCCTACAGGACGATGCTGCTCTCTGTGGGCTTTCACACATGTAACGCCATTTGTCCCCTAAAATAAATCCATGCCATAGCTTGGTAGAACCGTTCTCATTCTGTGAGGTGGGGAAAGGTTAAGCGACTAGCTCAAAGTTTTCTCTCAGATAATGGCAGAAGCATCTCAGATAATGACGGGAAGCATTTCTTATTTACTCAAAAATGTCAACTACTGCTATACCATGCTGCAAGAGGAAGGAGCATCTTGGGAGAGGGCACGTGTGGCCACCCACAGAATGAGGAAGAATACTCGGAGGAGCTGATATCAGCAACTACAGCCAGAAAGTCGGAGCCACGTGAGGTAACCAAAGGCACAGGAAAGGAGATGCCATATGGTCTCCAAGACGGCAATCAGGGCTCTCTGTGAAGTCCTATGAGCACGCCTGAGGGTTCCTAAAAAAGGAGAGGCCAGGACAGCTGGAGACTAAGGCAGATACTGTCAAGGTTTCCACGAGGATGATTGAAGGGAAGAACTTGAGCACGCAATGGGGGCTGCACGGGTGTGCCCGTCACATATGCCCAACACCTGCGCCTGTCACTTGTGTCTGTCACGTCTGCCTGACCCGGACACCTGACAGGTGTGCCCGTCACGTGCGCGGTGCCCATCACGTGCACGGCCCCCATCACGTGCACCCGTCATGTGCCCCTGACCCGCACACCAGACAGGTGCGTCAGTGCTCCCATCATGTGCGCCCAAGACGAGTGCGGTGCCCTCACATGTGTCTTTCCACCCTTGCTCTCTCTCTCTCCCAGGCTCTCATGCCCAGGCACACACAAGCACCCACGGACACCAACATACACGTGTGAAATAAATGTCATTCTTAAGGTCATACTGTTCTCTAGCTCTGAAGGTGAATCCCTCCGATTTTTTTTTTTAATCAAGAATCACTCAAAGAAAATTTCCATCACTCAAGTCAAGTGGAGAAAAATGCCTCTGACCCAGCTTAGTCCCATACCTCAGCCTTCTCTTTCTAAACTGTGCTGAGGACAGAAGCAAACCCACCAATACAAGGCACTGTCCCCTGAAGATGCCTACGAAGTAAGGACAAAGCCATTTCATCGGTCAGGTCTCACTGAATGAGAAGTGTCATGTGACCAAATTCCCCGGTTTCCAAAAATAATTCTGCTACAACCCAGAGCACAGAAGTGCCCAGCCACGCTGCCTTCTGTAAGCCCAGTGCCCTCTCCCAGAATAAGGAAGAAAGGAGAATAAAAAGGCAGCGCGCTCTGACAGCCTTACGTAACAGTCCCTGTCTCTCCGGCTGGCCGCAGCAGATTTATAATGTGCCATAAATAGCTCCCTCTCCAGGGAAAGGAGACCACGCTGTGAGGCTGAGCTGCAGAGCCCTACTGACAGCCTGCCTCTCCTCTTCCATCCCCAACGGAACCTTCATGCGTCTTACAGCACAAAGCGAGTTCAGTGAGAGCAGCTGGCCCAAGCCCAGCGCAGACCTAAGAGACCTGAGTCACCTAAGAGACCCTAAAAGCTGAACAAGACATTCAGGGAGCACCGTAGCACAAGCCAGTGTAGGAACCATAATTACAGCACGGTCCTCTGCAGACAAGCCTCCCCAGCATAGCAGGCCGACAGAGCCGCTCTGTGCTCCCAAACCAAGTCGGGACAAACAGCAGCCTCTGGACATTTCATTCTGCTAGCCAGAGAGCGTAAGCCACCCTGGCAGGTGGCAGGCAGGCTGGAGGTGGTTCTTGGTGGAGCATCATGGCCCGTATGCTCCCTGCCCCAATTCGAACCCCCATCAGAAAACCCCGATCTGCACCAGAGTCCTCTCCACATTCCCAGGTCCAGGGAGGAACCCTAGAGGCTGGCCAAAGCCGGGCAGGGTGTAGCAGGAGTGGGAAGCTCATCCCAAATCCCTGTGGGGTGGCTTGTTGGAAATCTCTGCGATTCCAGGCTGGAAAGCGGTTGCTCTGAAGAGGAAAACTTTCCCTGAGAAGACTCAGATGTTTTAAATGAGGAAGCCCTGCAGCCCACACTGCATGTGCTGTCACTTCGAAGGGGTGTGGGGTGCAAGAAACGGGGAGAGAGAGAGTCGGGATCCACGGGGAAGGCAAGTACGTGAGACCTGTTAGTGATAAAACCTCACCCAGCCAGAACAGTGGCTGTGGAGCTGTCACGCTCAAGGATAAAGGTAATATAATAACCAGAGTGAGGAAGAGGCCTGGGAATGCGGGGCAAGGGTGAGAGAGGAAGAGAGGGAAAGAGAACAGTTCTCTGTACGGGACCCCTTCTTGGGTCCCGGCTTTTACTGCACTCACTCCCCGGGTGGAGTCTGGCTTTAAAAAAATCATAATGACTCCAACAAGGAAAAGAACACGAATGCTTCCCGGTTATTGCAGTGACCGTGAGCCCGGCCAGGCCCGGGTACATTACCCCAGGGAATGCTGACCTAAAACTCAGGGCAGCCTGCAGGCCTGCGTCATAGCCCTCCTCCAGTTGCCGATGGGGAAACTGGGGCTGGAGGCAACGCCCCACAGTCCCAAGAACCTAGAGGCGGGGCCGGTGTTGAACCCAAATGTGTTTAATGCCTCAGCACATGGCAAACGCACCAATAAATGCGTAACGACAACATCAACTTAGTTCATGGTATTCTTCTCTTACCACTTATGTAGATCTAAAATTTTCAAGACCAGTTGGGACATAAAAAGGAGCAATCCTACATGAAAAAGAAAATTTTAAGATTATAAGAGAATGTCGATTTCAAGACAAATGCTTTCAAAGAAACCATGAAGATTATTTTACACTGAAAAATGTTAACCTCCCCAATAAAAATACTCATGTAGGAATCATTATGAGAGAAAATTCAATAATAGTTTTCAGGAGAAAAATCACAAGTAATCAGAGAAATGAAAATGAAAACAAGTATGAGATACTCTCTTGTTATCTATCCCACATGCACACCTTTTCCCCCTAGTTATAACCTGTGCCTCTGACCATGTGGGTAAGGAGGTCACTCATATCCGGGAGTACGCATCAAAAGCAGTTCCACTTGGGGCTTCCTGCTGGCTCAGTGCTTAAGAATCCACCTGCCAATGCAGGGGACATTTAATAAATTTATTAAAAAAAAAAAAAGAAAAAAATAGCAGTTCCACTTCTACGATTATTTCCTAAGGAAAAATCATAACGGTGCACAGAGATTGAACTTTCCTCTTCCAGCACTGCGTCACAGTGAAACAATGGAAAATAAAAAACGTCTAATAATACGGATTTCAATGAAATAAAACATGGTCCATCCATATAACAGGTCTGTACATGTTCCATTCCTAATGATGCTGCAGAGAAACCCACGGAAGCCAAGAAAAGGTACTCGGGATAGCCTGAGTGGGAAAAAGGCAGGTCACCAAACAGGGTATAGAATATAGTGTCTCTGTTTCAGTAAAAATGAGACACATACAAATATAATTGAAGAGTATCTCCAGTAGAATTTCATCTCCACAGGTATCCTTTTCCCATCCACAGAACTACACCCAATAGCCCTGTTACCCCTCCTTATTAGGTCCTTGGCTGTCCTCCAGCACGACAATCGAGCCCTCACCTCTCCACGCTTCAGCACCGCTGCACCGTCCTACCAGTCCACACGTTTAAACAGCCTGGATATGAGCACATTTCCTCACCATGGCCACAGAGGTACAAATGCCATTTCCTAAAGCACATCCACTACAAGTTCAACCCCTCTGGGGACAGAAAGACACCGTCACCATTAGTCACTATGGGATGTTGGGCAGGTCGGTTTAACTTCTACAAGCCTCAGTTTTCTCATCTGTAAGATGGGAAATAGTAATAGTACCTAATGATGCAGGGCTCTCACGGGGATTAAAGGAGATAATACACTAAAGTCAAATGTCCTCTAAGCCCTTAGTAAATGCTCAATAAATCACACCTCTGCTCAGACCTCTGAGAAAACTCCCCAGAAGCGGGGGTTAACCTTCTGGGGAAATGGGCGCCCTATTTCAACAGGCACTTTCCTACAATCAGACTTTATAAAAAGTTCAAGCACACATAATTTAAATTCCATGCCTCCTATAGTATTGGCAGAAACTGAGTAAAATAAAGACTTACTCCTGTCTGTTTTGTTCACTGTTGTGTCCCCAGTGCCTGGAACATAGTAAACGTCGAGTATAGAATAAATTAAATGATTCACCCTTTATGCTCAAACCTACTGAACACAACCAACCCAACTGTTCTATCTTAACCACAACTACACGATAGGCTAGTCACCACGATAACTGTGGTGACGTAAAGTACAATGGATTTCCACTGAGTCATCTGTCATATTAGGAAATGAGAAGGAAATGTGGGATCTTCCCAGACCAGGGCTCGAACCCATGTCCCCTGCATTGGCAGGCGGATTCTTAACCACTGCGCCACCAGGGAAGTCCTTAAATTGTGTTTTGAAGAAAACTTCATTTCCATTTCCATGTGAGCTTCTCAATGTGCACCGAACCTACAGTGAAATCATAGCCTTGTGTTTTTGAAAACAGATTCCGCAGCTATGGAAACAAGTTGTCACTGTATACTGACTTCACTGTAGGATCAAGTGAGAAGAAACATCTCAGCTTGGACACAGCTACTTAGCTACAAACATTGTTCTTTTCAATAAAAGTGCTTAACCGTAATCAATAAAGCCCTTAAGTTCCTAATTCTCTAGACAAACTGTAGCACATAAAAGTTCCTTCAGCCAACAATTCATACTTCAGGCACATGTGTAGTAAAAAAAAAGTGTCCCATTCCTGATTTTATTAATTCTAAATAATCCCCCGAGAGGCAAGTGGGTTCCACTTGGTCCACATTCAAAGTCAGATTCTAGACTTAAACCAGCTTGACGGCAAAGAACAAATTCTCTATAAAGCACTAATGCGGGCATCTGGAAATTACCAGAAAGGAATGGGAAATCTTAGCTCAATTTTTATCATCCACTTTCAGTTAAGTAATCCAAAACAGACCTTGGAATTACTCATGAAGTAGCACAAATAATTAGGAATGTGTGGTACTGACAGCAGAAGCCCAAAGTCTCTATATAAGAATATCCCAGGAAGCAGTGAGGTCAGAGATCAGAGCCACCAATGGGCTGAAGGAAGCACATTTTTACCCCAGAAAAAGGCACTCCATTAGTCTTTCTGACTGAAATTAACAGGGCCGTTACTAGGAAACTCGTCAAAACAGCCATGCAAACATTGAGTGAACAGACAGCTGGGCCTTCAGTCACAGAGCTTCCTGGGATGGCAGGATCTCACTAGGGTGAGGGATTATGGTTAGTACAATACATAAAGGCAACAGCAAGACAGGAAGTGAAAGGAGGAAACACACCAGCTAGGAACTGGATGGCGGGGAGCCGGGGGGGAAGGGGGCAGGGAGGACTGAGTCATCCCCAAGCAGAAGAGGGCTGGCACCTCACTAGTCCCCGCCAGACACCACCCCCAAGGGTGCCAACTGCGGGCGGCCCCACAGAGGCACCACATCTGACCATTGATGACCTTGCTCAGAGGGACCAATACCCACATGCAGCTTTATTTAGCAAGCCAAGCTATCTCTTTGTCTCTCCATCATATTTCCAGAACAGAGCAAGCAGCATCTCTGCACAGCCTTGGTGGGTCTAACACACCTCACAGCTCCTCTTCACAACTTAAAGTTGAACAGCAGACCCAGCTAAGACAGCTTGCTCATAGCTTTAAAACAACACCACCCACGTGGCCTCAGGGGAACTGATGGGGTCACATTTTTACAACTGTGTTATGCTTTGCCTACACTGTGTTTTTAATTTTTGGACTAACTGCCAAGTCTTAAAAATCATAAGTTTTCACACACAAAAGTCTGGATTGCTCAGCCCCTCTTGATAAATGTGGAGATCCGGCAACTTGAGGCTCACATTCGTGAGATTTTGCTGACAAGTAACACTTGGTCAGGACCTAGAAAGCAGCTGCCCTCCAATGTGCCAAAGTCCCCACCACTCCCTAGTACCTGGTACCCGGTTGATCTCATCCCTTTGTGTTATCCACCTGGCCTCTATTAGCATGTTCTATGGGAAAAAAAGGGGGCAACATTCTGGAATAGCTTTGCTTCCACCAATACAGAATGATTCCAATCTTGGCAGATCTTCTTTTACATGTCAATGTCATTTGCAAAATTTTAGTTAAAAAGAATCTCCGGAAAGGGGATTGGTTTTAGATAGAGTTCTGATTAGCTTATTGTTTATACTTACAACTGTGACATATAACCCAACATAAAAATTTTTTAAGAAATCCTTAAACTTCACATCATGAGAATTTTCTCCAACAAATCCTACTGTTAATTTACAATCAGAATCTTACAGGAGATCTATTAGACCTTCAAAGACTAGATAATCCCAATTATACTTAAATTGTTCCAGAGCAAAGGAAATGAAAAAGAAATCCATTTCTTTTTATGAAGTACATATAACACTGACACCTAGGTACTTCCCTGGTGGTACAGTGATAAAGAATCCACTTTCCAATGCAGGTTGGGTTCGATCCCTGGGACCCCACATGCCGCGGGGCAACTAAGCCTGCGTGCCTCAACTAGAGCCCGCGTGCCACAAACTACAGAGCCCACATGTCCTGGAGCCTGTGCGCCACAACTAGAGAAGAGAAAACCCACATGCCACAACTAGAGAGAAGCCCGTGCACCACAACGAAGAGCCAGCATGCCGCAATGAAAGATCCCACATGCCACAATGAAGAGCCTGCGTGCCACAACGAAGACCCGAGCCAAAAATAAATAAAATAAAAATAAATAAATAGGGACTTCGCTGGTGGCGCAGTGGTTAAGAATCCGCCTGCCAATGCAGGGGACACGGGTTCGAGCCCTGGTCTGGGAAGATCCCACATGCCGCGGAGCAACTAAGCCCGTGCGCCACAACTACTGAGCCTGCACTCTAGAGCCCGCAAGCCGCAACGACTGAGCCCGCATGCCACAACTACTGAAGCCTGCGTGCCTGGAGCCCGTGTTCCACAGCAAGAGAAGCCACCGCCATGAGAAGCCCGCGCACCACAACGAAGAGTAGTCCCCGCTCGCCGCAACTAGAGAAAGGCCACACACAGCAATGAAGACCAACGCAACCAAAAATAAATGAACAAAATTTTAAAAAATAGATAAATAATAAATCTTAAAAGAAACCACTGACACCTAAACCAGATAAATACAGCACAAAAAAAACGTAAACTAGAGACTAACCTCACTCGTGAACAGCAACACCTTGCTCCACGAGGAAATGCCAGCAGCATTCTCAATAAGGTTGGCGACAAAGTTATATCTATACTACTGTAATATCTCCACGGCTATGTAACAATGGGCACAACGATCGACAGCCTTCATCAGTAACCAGTTAGAAGATGCAACAGAAGATAAAACGCCAAATACGACAACAAAATATAATACTCAGAAGTAAACTGAACAAGATTCATGTAAAACACAGGAAAACATTTTTAAAAATCCAAGTGATTCACTAGGACACAAATTAATTGTAAGAGTAAAATACTGGAAGCAACCTCAATGTTTACATATAGGAGTTTATACCAAACAATGGAATACTACGCCACAGTAAACAAAAGAATATATCGGGAAGATCTCCGTAAACTGATTCTAGAACAGTCTCTGGAATATACTGCTAAGTGAAAAAGAAAAGGTTACTACTTTCTCTACAAGGAAAAAGGGAAATAAAATATTCACACTTAAGTAGCTGTTTATTTTTACAAAAAGAAATAAGGAATAAACTAACAATGGAAAATGGATTACCTTTGGGGGTGGGTAGGAAAAGGGTGAAAGATTAAGAAGGTAATGAGCCGCCTTTGGGTAGAGCCTTTCCTACACTTTGGACTTTGGATCATGTTAATGTTTTCCATAATCTAAAATTTTAGTTAAGCCAATGAAGATGGAGACTCTAACACTGAATATAAACAGAAAGAAATGGACATAACCAGAGAGCAAACAGTAACAACCTTAGCAACCTTAGCCCTCAGAAGAAAAGAAAGCATCAATCAAAAGAGAAAAAAAAAAAAAAAAAGAGAAAAAAAAAAAGCATCAATCAGTGTCACTGGTGCATACAATACTCTTATATGTACTCAATGAGATACATTCTCTAAGGGTCAGAAAGAACTGCAAAAAGTAAATCTTGAATTTTATATAGTAGGTTTGCTGATGGTAGTGGTATGAGTGTAGCCAATTTTTAAATTATTTGGGGTGCAGTGTGTAAATATATTGGTGTTGTTTATAACAAGGTTCGGGAGTTGTCAGTTTAGTTGGAAGGGCAGGGAAGGCATTTTTGGCAGAAGGCACAAGAAAACCGTAAAAAAGTTCAACATGGGTGGAACTTGAGATTTGTGGGGTAAAGGTGGAGGGGCGAGTGCAGACGCAGGCCACTTCAGCACACAGCTCCAGGGGCTACTACTCACGCTGTAATCTATGTAATCGTATACTAAGGTGGCCCTGGCCTCGTACCCCATGCTAAAAAGAGCTTGGTCTTTGTCCAGAGGCAAATAATCCACCATGGCAGACATTCTGTCGGCTGCAAGTTCACCCTGAGACGCTCAATGATTTAAAGGTAACCATGGGCTTTGACATGAGAGCTTCACGGCCTGGAGGTCAGGAATACTCAGTATAAACCAACACTGCCAATTCAGATCTGCAGAAAGACATGTATTTTAAAACCCATTCTAAAACCTGTTCTAGAATTTCCACAATTCTGTGACCTCTGATTAGACTCAAACAATATCAAAGCAAACGGCCTTTACCCAATGTAACTACTGAAAAAAATGTGGCTACTTAACCCATTGAAAATATATCCTTAATATTCTAAGGTAAAATCAATTCATAGATCATTTTCAGAAAGAGTTTTCATTTCCCAGAAGAAATCTAGCACAAATATTTTAACTTCAGTATTTTAGGAAACATTCTGTAAGCTGCTTAAAATCTTTACTTTTCAATTGCTTTTCCATGATAAGTTCATAATAAAGCAAGATTCATCCTGTCCTTATTAGTCTAGAATCACATGGTAGCTTCCCAGATTCCAGTTGACAACATCCTCAGAGTTCTTAGGAATTACATTCAGGTAACTCAGCAAGTTCAGAAAACTGTTTCACAACTCAAAAGTCCTCCTGCACTGACTTGGGACCGTCTGTGAGAGAATTCACATTTTTGTGATGTGTCACCATCACCCAATCCAGGAGCCTTCTGTGGCATGTCCTCCAGGTCCTATCTCACCTTGGTCTTGGGGTGTTTCAGTTATCTACTGTTATACAGCAAACCACCCCAAAACATAATTGCTAAAAACAACAACGACTGACTATCTCTCACATTTCTGTGGGTGTGGCAGAGGCTCAGCAGGGTGGTTCTTCTTCTGGTCTCACTTGGGACCTCTCACGAAGTTGCATCAGATGATAACAAGGGCTAGGGCATTTAAAATGAGTTCCCTCACATGTCTAGCACCTTGGCAGCGATGCCTGCAAGACTGGGACCTCTCTCTCATGTGGAAACATGCTGTTTCCACCATTGGGCTTCTCCAGTGGTGGCAGGAGTGTTCAAAGTATGAGGCAGAAATCGAAGATCTCTTTAAACTCGGTCTTGAGAGTTACACAGCGTCACTTCTGCCACAGTCTACTGGTAAGAGTAAGTCCGAAGGCCAGCTCAGATTCAAGGGGAAGAGATACAAACTCCACCTCTCCACAGGAGTGTGGCAAGAATCTGGAGCCCAGCCCAGATTTGTATAAACTCCTATATGTAAAGACAGCATCGTTATCCTCGGACAATAAGGTACAGCTGTGTTGCCCCTGCCTGCTTTCTCTTTGTTCACCATATGGCTCACAAGAGAGTAAGAACTTGGGACTTCCCTGGTGGTCCAGTGGTTAAGACTTCGCCTTCCAATGCAGAGGGAGCTAAGATCCCACATGCCTCGTAGCCAAAAAACCAAAACAAAAAACAGAAGCACGATTGTAACAAATTCAATAAAGACTTCAAAAATGGTCCACATCAAAAGAGTAAGAACTCACAAAGTCACCAAGTCCTTCCCGCAAGAAAAATCTGATTACACAAAGAACCTTAATGCTTCTTCGGCTATGGTCAAGGACAAGAGTTGCCAAACTTTTTCTATAAAAGGAAAGAGAGTGAATATCTCAGGCTTTGAAAGCAATATGGTCTCTGTCACAACTATTCAACTCTGCCACAGCAGCAGGAAAGCAGCCGTCGATAATATGCAAACAAATGGGTATGGCTGTGTTCCAATAAAAGTTTATATACAACAACAGGTTGGAGGGGGATGGAGTTGGCCTACAGGACTTAATTTGTCGAGCCCTGGGCTAGGAGAATGAGTGCTGGATTTCGGACTGGAAAATCAGGCCTGGAATTCTGACTTTACTCACTATCCATGTGACCTGAGTTTCTTCAACTTTCTGAGGTTACCTTCTTCATCTAAAACGTAGAGAAAATGCCATTCATCTTCTGAGGCGGTTGTAGGAAGGGATATGCGTGAAAGTGCACGGCCCCTTCCCTCAGTAAGAAAAACATGCCTTAGTTCTAGCCTGCAGGGCCTGGAGAACAACTCCTCCAGAGGGGGGTCCCAGGGAAATCTAGCTGGCAGGACAGAAGGACTGTCCACCACTGTTTCCCAATGAAATGGAACCTTCACTGATGAAAACTGTATTTCGCAGCAGACTGAACAGTCTTTGTTACAGACCTGGCCCTGTTTTGCTCTTCCTCAATAGCAAAATATCTTGTTTTAAGGCATATAGACAGTATAGACACAGATGGTTTTTTCACAAACAAGTAAGCATACATGGTCAGCGAAAAGAAAAAAAATACCAAGTAAGCAAGCCTCAAAAGTGTGATTACTCAAATAGAAAGTTTATTCAGCGGTACAGCAGTATAATCATATTGTATTTAAGCTGGTTTTGTAGCTTCTGAAAGGTTAAACAAAAAACAGTCTCTGAGAAAAGTATATATATACATTTTTTTTTTTTTTTTTTTTTTTTTTTTGAGGTATGCGGGCCTCTCACTGTGGTGGCCTCTCCCGTTGCGGAGCACAGGCTCCGGACGCGCAGGCTCAGCAGCCATGGCCCACGGGCCCAGCCGCTCCGCGGCATGTGGGATCCTCCCAGACCGGGGCACGAACCCGTGTCCCCTGCATCGGCAGGCGGACTCTCAACCACTGCGCCACCAGGGAAGCCCTATATACATTTTTTAATGCTAAAGGCGTCACTGGAATTTTTTTAACATGGGAGTGCAAGCTTTACTTTTCTAAAATTGGCCCTGATAGGGAAAAATAAAGTATTCAAAAAATCTATCCTTAGCCAAAAGGAATTTAAAGCATTAAAGTACTTGGTTTGCATCTCCCCTAACAGGGCAGTGCTTTGTAATACCAACAGTCCTCTAAGAAAATAAGAGATTTCTATGTAGCTGGCAGCGTTCTACTCCAGCTTTCAGAAGATTCCATTCATCCACGGGAAAGTAGACAGATTAGAAGTTGAGCGATTTGTCCACTGTCAAAACCTTGTCCGCTGTAGGATTTTCCCGCAGCACCCACACGAGCAGGATCTCAGCCATGGCCCCTCTTGCAATTTCATCGTCCCCCTTCTGCCACAGCGGTGTGGCCCTGGCCAGAGCAGCTGTCCCAGTCTCCAGGAGAGACAGCTGCGTTCTGGGGGGACGGCGTTAGAAGGGCGTGCGTTCCCTCCTAAGCCCCAGAGCGAGTGCCAATGGCTGTCATCATTTGGATTGAATGTCCCCTTCCAAAGCAATCTGGATCACTTCCAGAGCAAAATACTACTGAATAAAGTTAAAATCTAGGCAAACGGATGGATGGAAGGATGGATGCTTCGGACTTGTTGCTCCTGATCCATAAATTAATAAATGGATACACATTGTTGGTCTTCTGAGTCAGAAATGAGATGGAAAAGAAGTGAGATGACTTAGCATGAGACAAGCAAAAGCGAACATTCCCAAATTCCCTTGTATTTGTACTTGAGTGGAATGGAATTCTCACATGATAGCTGGGATGTCTATATTAAGGATCTCAGGCCAATCTTCTACTAAATAAAGTTCCAGTGGCGTTGAGTTCACATGATACCCAGAGCTCTCCAGACAGCTGCTTGTTCTCCCCACATCTCCCGCTTTGGAACTGCAGCTTCAGAGTAGCTGCTTGCCTGCTCTTGCCATGGCCAGAGTCCACCCTGTACCCAGGAGGTGTGAGGGTGATGAGCTATCAAAGGACTGACAGATAACAGAGCTGCCTCTCTCACGCTCTCTGTGTATGTGTGTGTGTGTGTCCGGAGCCTGTGTTCTGCAACGGGAGAGGCCACAACAGTGAGAGGCCGATGTACAGCAAAAAACAAAACAAAACAAAACAAAAAAAACCACCACTGAAGGTCGATGGGTATGAAACGTGTTAACATCAGGGAAAGATGGATCAAGGTTGTGTGGAAACTCTCTGTACTCTTTGCAAATTTTTTGTAAATCTAAAATTATACCATAATAGAGGTTTTTTTTAATAAATAAATAAACTTTAGGTCAACTTGAAGGCTTGAAGCATATCATTCCAGTTTCCAAAGGCTCCATCTACATAAGGAGATGAAGCTGATCAGGTCCCCAAAGGACTGCAAAACACACCTGACGTTCTGTGACTCTTTAGTGTTGACATTAAGACGTTTCCCCCCTCCCCGATGGCAGGCTGCAGCTATACACTAGTGAGATTGCTAAGCCGAGTCCCACCTGCAGGATAGGCAGTCAACTGCTTATTATGTTCCTAACCCTTCCCACACTGTCGGTGCCTCCCTGCCTCCACTCTCCCAAACGCAAAGGGATAACAAATACCAAGACGTGACAATGCGCAGGGGAAGCAGAGGGGCAGTATTCACATGTCTCCTTCTTACCCACAAGAACCTTCCTCAGGAGACCGAAGCAGACTGGTCCTAATTGCGACGGCCCGTGTCAAAACCATGGCGGGGGTGGTGGGGAGAGGGTGGGGGGATGGAGGGTATGGGGGTGATGGTCAGTGGGGGTGGAGGGTGGGGGAAATGGGGGTGAAGAGGTGGGGGGGATAGGGGAAGGGGGGGTGAAGAGGTGGGAAGGGATGGGACCACGGTGATAGGCCTGGACCAGTCAATGCCTGCTCATGCCTCCCCCACCCCCAGCCCCAGGTGTTGCAAAGGAGGAGGCTAAAGAGTGGAACAAAATCTGGATTCTGTTAGGAAAGAGGAAAGGGTAGTAGAAGACGGATAAGTGAACTGGCAATCGGTTTCTGCTACTCCCATCATTCATTTGCTCATTCATTCATTCATTCAAGCAGCACCGCTGTCAATCTGTTGACAGTCTGTGTCTTGAAAACTCTTGCCCAGAATTGGATTCTAGCCCTCCAGGAGCCCATGGTAGAGCCACATTTGCATAAGAATATTCCATTTCTCTGATATTCAAAGTAGCACTGGATATCCCAGGCAGTCTAAATACCAAAGAGTAATTTACTGGTTTCAGAGTGATTTTAATTACTGCATCGTAAAATGCACCAGTGCCCCACTTCCCATCTCCATGGTCACTGCTGGCTGGGAAGCTGCTTAATCTGAATCGGTTGAGGCAGCAGAAGGTGCCCTTCACCAGGCCCCATCCTATTAATAGCAGCTGTGCGTGACTCAGGTTACAGGTTGGCTCAAATCCGTATCAAACTGGCTCCTCCAACTGAGGCAATTTTGGTACTTAACTTTGTCTCTCACATGAGATTCTTATTTTTAAAACCCAAGTACTGGAAACAGAAAAGTTGATGTTGAAGTATGTTAGAAAGGATATAGAGCAGTCTACTATTACAATTAAGGCCAGAAAAAAGTAAGCACTGTGATTTTCAAAAAAAAAAAAACCATCCCAAGTACTCCGTGTTGTATCCTCACGTGGCACACAGTTAAAGCTTAAGATACGAAAAACACATACTATTATGTTGCATTTGGGACATTAAAAAGCAGGATTTCTTACCTTGTTTCTACAAGATTTCTGAGTGAATAGAACAAAAAAGAATGCTTTTGATTTGACAATTTCTAACATTCACCTGGGTTAAACAAACTATTTAATGTCAGTTAACAGATATACTATCTATAATTTTAAAACTCAATGATACAAGAGAAAAGGGTATATTTCTATTTATGTTGAAATACAGTAAGCATTTATTGCAGGATACTTAACCCCAGGTATATTTCAATTAAACAAAATCATTTCAAAGGTATGCATGACACAAATGGCCAATAGGCACATGAAAAGGCGCCCAACATCAACAGACATCAGGGAAACGCAAATCAAAACCACAGTGAGACACCAATTCATACCCTCTGGGATAACTAAAATCAGAAAATAATAATAAGGTACTCCCCTGGTGGCACAGTGGTTAAGAATCTGCCTGCCAAGGCAGGGGACACAGGTTCGAGCCCTGGTCCGGGAAGATCCCACATGCCGCGGAGCAACTAAGCCCATGCGCCACAACTACTGAGCCTGTGCTCTAGAGCCCGTGCTCCACAACAAGAGAAGCCACCGCAATGAGAAGCCCACACACGGCAACGAAGAGTAGCCCCCGCTTGCCGCAACTAGAGAAAGCCTGTGTGCAGCAACGAAGACCCAACACAGCCAATAAATAAATAAATTAATTAATCAAAAAAATAAAATATAAACAAATTGTTTTTAAAATAAAAAAAAGATAATAACAAGTGCTGGAACCCTGATACACTGCTTGTGGGAAAATGTAAAAGGGTACAACCACTCTGGAAAGCAGTCTGGCAGTTCCTCAAAAAGTCACCATATGATCTAGCAATTCCACTCCTTCCCATCTACCCAAGAGAAATGAAAATACATGTCCACACAAAATCTTGCCTATGAATGTTCGTAGCAACATTATTCATAGGAGCCAAAAAGTGGAAACAATCCAAAAGTTCATTAACTGATAAATGGATAAACAAAATGTGGTATATACCCACACAGGGAATATTATATGGCAATAAAAGGGAATAAAGTACTGATCCATGCTAGAACATGGATGAACCTCGAAAACATCATGCTAAGTGAAAGGAGCCAGACACAAAGGACCATATATTATAAGATTCTATTTATGTGAAATGTCCAGAATAGGCAAATCCAAGGAAACAAAGCAGATTAGTGGTTGCCTGGGGCTGGAGGATTGGGGGAAATATGGAGGAAGTGGTGATGAGTACGGGGTTTCTTTTTGGGGTGATGCAAGTGTTTAAAATTGATTATGGTGATGGCTGTACAACTCTGTGAATACACTAAAAACCAGTGAATTCTACACTTTAAAGGGGTGAATTGTACGGTATGTGAGTTCTATCTCAATAGAGCCATTTTTTTTAAGCTGTTAAAGTCTATGGGAAGGGGTGACAATAAAGGGATAGGCACAATTTGGAGTGATGAAACTATTCCGTATCCTGGTGGTGGTCACACAACTCTATACATGTATTAAAATTCACAGAAGTGGATGCCAAAAGAAAAAAGTCTATTTCGCTATATGACAATGTGAAAAATAAACATTTTTCCATGAGTCTATGGCTTTGGGTACGCACAGCTGACGTACTATGAACAAATGCTCAAAGATAATCACGTCAATGATTAGTCTGTAAGACAGGGAATGACTGACCTCTTGCTGACTTGGCTGTATCTGCTTCAGTGAATAAACTAACCAAGTCACCTCCACTTAGCACCACGCATAAACTGTAACATTCCCTTCCAAACAGTTCAACCATGCTGGGAACAGGTATGATGGTGATAAAACAGCAGAAGGCCATTTTGATAGGAAATAATGGAGTCTTCCGATATAATGCCGCTTCTTCCAGCCACTAGGTGAGGAGTGGGACTGGCTGTACAACTGGTGAGCAGGTGACCTGGGGTGAGTTATTTCAGACACTCCTGCTTAAACCTACCCACAGCTTCTCATCATTGCTTAAATAAAACCCAAGCTCCTGATTCTGGCCTGCAAGGCTCTCACTGTGCAGCAGGTATCTGGCTGTACCAGGCTGGGGGCCAGGACAAGGCAGGACAGCAGCGTGGGCCATGAAGCCAGCCAGGCCTGACCCTGCAGCCAAAGGGAAGACTGAAGGAGGTCATTCACTCCACGGGATTGATTCATTGATCACGCTGGCTCAGTGCTCAGCGCAGTAACCGGCACATATGAGCCCTCAATAAACAGCAGCTACTGTTACTAATTTTTTCTTTTTTTTTTTTTGGCTGTGTTGGGTCTTCGTTTCTGTGCGTGGGCTTTCTCTAGTTGCAGTGAGCGGGGGCCACTCTTCATTGCGGTGCGCAGGTCTCTCACTGTCGCGGCCTCTCTTGTTGCGGAGCACGGGCTCCAGACGCGCAGGCTCAGTAGTTGTGGCTCACGGGCCTAGTTGCTCCGCGGCATGTGGGATCTTCCCAGACCAGGGCTCGAACCCGCGTCCCCTGCATTAGCAGGCAGATTCTCAACCACTGCGCCACCAGGGAAGCCCCTACTACTGTTACTATTATAGACACACAAGTTCCACACACATACACAGACACACACACACACACCCCAACGTCAGCTTCCTAAGGACAGGTGTCTGCCTCCCCCGTAACCTCAACACCCACAAAACCAGTCTTAGAGAACAGAGGTAAGATTCAGGTAGAGCCCAAGTGTTTAGAGAAAATTCTACAAAAATTGAAAGCAGACCTTTCCCAATATCTCTGTCACAGCTTACCTAAGTGTCAGGGTAGAGTAGGCTGTCTTCAGGGAGAGAGATTTTGGTTCCCACCTGTGTGAGACGAGCAGTAAATCCATCGCTGGTCATGGAAAAGGCACAGGGGACCCTCAGCAGACAGGGGCTGGGTCTCATTTCACTCAGGAAAGACAAATCAAGGAGGCAGGGAAGGCAGTGTCCCTGGATTCGGAATACCTCTTTGCTCGGGCCAGCTGAGGCCTGCTCTACCTGCCCAGCCAGGTCAAGCAGGGTCAGTGTGAACTTGGCTCAGAGCAGGCCCTTGCCAGGGCTCCTGTGGGCCTGAATCCTGGGGGCGGCGGCGGGGAGGCAGTGGCTCTTCTGACAGGATTTCTCCAGTCTTCACCCGGGTCCAGGAGGAAAGGAGACCACACCACAGAAGGGGGCCAAGCAGAGTGCACCCAGTTCCCTCACGGAGAGGGGAGGCTTAGCAGGACCCTCGAAAGCAGCCACTTGCCCCAAGGGTCCTCTTTTACCCTCTTCCTTCGCCACCAACGTGATCCCTAATTCTGAATGGGACTGTGGTATTTTCTCTCTCGCAGAGTGTTCGGGTGTTTTTTGTTTTTTTTTTCCCCCAGGGATGGGCGGTTGCGGGGTGGTCATCATCCACCTTTTCTTTCTCTAGGTGCAAAGGATGAGCTCAGCTATCACACTACACAAACTGTAAACGTCCACTAAAAGTCAAGCAGACGGGGTCCATAAGGTCCACCAGCTTAAACAAATGGAAAAGAAAAGATTTCATTGTACGGGGCATTGCCTGGGAGAAGCAAGAACTCATAAAAACAGCCATTGTTCGGGAGGAAAGAATCCGACGGCTTTATTCCAGGCAGCACATGAAAAAGCAACATTCAGCCAGCTTGCAGAGTCAGGGAATCTAAATGGCAGTGGAGTGGCCGGTCAGCCGGCTCCCCCTGCCTTTCCCCCTTAACAGAAGGCTTGAGAGGAGCCAGGCACACCAACACCACCAAATGCCATGGGAAAATGACTTCTTGAGGGCCTGTGCACCTGGCCCCCGATTTGCTCAGGATGGAGGGAACTCTGACAACGGGAACTCAAATCCTGAGGCCCCCTCACCACCCCAGTCCTTAGCACACTGGTGTCCGCGGCTCTTGCATGATGGGGGGGAGGGTCAGAGGGAGACAAGGGAGAACAATGCATGCAGTGTGAGCTCAACCAGGTTAAACACACATCTCATAAGCATATGCACACAGAATAAAGACTGGAAGGAACCCCCAGAATGCCAACTGCTGTTATCACTAGCATCCACACACACAGACCTTGTTAGTTCTTCACATAATGTACAATAAGACAAGTTATTTTTTCCTTCCAGATTTAATCATGCTTTGGGTCCACTTGGCTACTTTCCCAAATCAGAGGCTGAAATTGCTCAACAATGGCATAAGCAGCCTTAAGCAGTGATGCTCCAGGGATATTTCCCTCAGGAAGCCTCAGGTGAGATTATGGCTCCCTAGGGGGACAGCTTTCCAAGTTTTCTGGGACTAAACCCCAAAGCCACAACAACTGACTTTTCTGTGTGTGTCTACAAGATCACCTGAACGAGTTAGCGTGCACTAGAACCTTCTGGAGGGCTTGCGAAAACACAGATTGCTGGGCCCCAAGCCTGAGTTTCTGTGGTCTGGAGTAAGGCCCGAGAATTTGCATTTCAGACAAGCTCCCAGGTTAGCTGATGCTGCTGGCTGGGGACCAGCAGGAGGGCCACTGTTCTAAACCAAAAGGTAATTTCAAGCCAAACGCATCCCTAAGACACCAACACACTGAACTCCAGCACAGGGCTGATGCCATGCCCCTCAGAGCCCTACCTGGGGTGGAGCGTTTTTGCTTTGTAACCTCCTTTAAATTCTTGTGGGTTTGGACTTCAATGATTACTCCCTGCTTCTGACGGAACCTGCAGATCTAATAATTCAAAAACTGGGCACGTGCTAAGTAAGCTATCGTATCACGAGGCCATAGCGCAGCTGCAAAACACAAAAAGGTCTCCAAGTAAGTCACTGGGGTGTCGCCAGGCAGTAGAGAACACAGGATTAGAAGGGGGAAAAGGCGATCCTGATGAACAAGAAATAAAGTTATTTTAAGACCCTCAGAAAATACCAAAACTTAGTGTTCAGAATTGACAATCAAAAAGCATACATTTGGGGTTTCCCTGGTGGCGCAGTGGTTGAGAGTCCGCCTGCCGATGCAGGGGACACGGGTTCGTGCCCCGGTCCAGGAAGATCCCACATGCCACAGAGCGGCTGGGCCCGTGAGCCATGGCCGCTGAGCCTGCGCGTCCGGAGCCTGTGCTCCGCAACGGGAGAGGCCACAACAGTGAGAGGCCCACGTACCACAAAAAAAAAAAAACAACACAAAAAGCATACATTTACTGGGAAGGAAGAGAAAACTACTCCATCAGCACCAGAAATATGACCCATTGGTGCTTTATGGATTTATGATTGGCAGTTAGTTTTAAGGGAAAACATTTCTATTTCTTCCTCCCAAAACAAGTACTATAAATTACAGCAGACACTGCACCTTCTAGCCTAAAACCAAGCATAACAACTGCGAACACACTGATCCATCTTCCCCCCGTTAGACGGGCTCCAAGCATGCAGTAGACATCCTGTGAATTCCATCTTCGCAGGAGTGGGAACTCCAGCAAGAGCTGGTTTATCCTCCTGGCCGGTCAGCTGAGCCACAAACTCCTCCAGAGCAGGAAGGTCTTGTACAAGCAGCCAGGCAAGGCAGCACAGAAGCAACCAACCAGAACCCACACCTGCCGGTGGAGCCACCTAACTCCAGCCTGCCTTCCTAAGCTATGGCCTTCTGAGGGGCTCTTAGGAGTTCCAGATTAGTGCAAAACTTACGTGTGATTTTTTTTTTTTTTTCCCCAGATGTGTTCTATGGCAGATCTGAATCAATAGAAAGAAATAAAACTGTAACAGTTGGACTTCCCTGGTGGTGCAGTGGTTAAGAATCTGCCTGCCAATCCAGGTGACACGGGTTGGAGCCCTGGTCCGGGAAGATCCCACATGCCACAGAGCAACTAAGCCCGTGTGTCACAACTACTGAGCCCACGTGCCACAACTACAGAAGCCCGCACGCCTAGAGCCCGTGCTCCACAACAAGAGAAGCCACCGCAATGAGAAGCCCACACACCGCAACGAAGAGTAGCCCCCACTCGCTGTAACTAGAGAAAGCCCGCGTACAGCGACAAAGACTCAACGCAGCCAAAAATAAAATAATAATAAAATAAATTTTTTTAAAAAAACCAAAAAACTGTAACAGTTGCTCAGCCAAAACACAACACTTCCAGTGATGCAACGCTACCCAAGTGAGTCCCCAGTTTTTATCTGTTTGCCACTCAGTTTGGAGACCACTGCCCCAGAACACACATTACTGGCTCAGATACCAGCCTGGTACAGGAGAGGAGGGAGGTAGGAGAAGAAGGCCAATCTCTGCAGGCTCAGAGGTCTGCAGGCACAAGTGCTCTGCTTATAGGATATACTAAGTTGTTCAATTACCTGAAGTTCACACAACCAAAAAGCTCCAACAAACAGATTTTTTAAATTACCTTTATATGTAACGGGCAATTATGACAATTCTGAAGAACGTCTAAATAAAGGGTACACTGTGCAGGGTTCCAATTTATTAAGCACAACGGCCTGATTTCCAGCCCTTCCAGCTGCAGGAGCCTCGGCTAAGTGGAAAACACATGCCAAGTCCCCAGGATCACAGAACACCGCAGGCTGGGCTGAGATCTGGGTCCCAGTCTGGGGCCCAACCCCGGCAGCGAATGGAGAGTCCAGGGGCCTCAGAGGCCCCATCTTCACTTTAAGCGTTAGCATTAGGCAAAGGGTATCTGATCTTCCTTATCCCAGAGTAGACCCATGACTACCCAACCTCAGAGAAACTTCAGCTTTTGTTTCAATGAATTAAATAACAATGTGATTCCACCATTAAAACTTCTACCCTGGAACAGTTTCCACAGTGGGTTTCCTGTAAGTGAAGATGAGTCCAGCTTCTACATAAGGTTATAAAATGAAAAGGTATACATTTATAGAGATAAAATATACTATAAAGTGTGTTCTCATGAGCAGAAGTTTATGGTAGCAACAGGTTTCTGCTTTGAGAAATTTTAATCATCACATTTCAAAATTGCCACATCTTACAGGAAATCTTTTTTTTTACATCTTTATTGGAGTATAATTGCTTTACAATGGTGTGCAAGTTTCCGCTTTATAACAAAGTGACTCAGTTATACATATACATATGTCCCCATATCTCTTCCCTCTTGCGTCTCCCTCCCTCCCACCCTCCCTAGCCCACCCCTCTAGGTGGTCACAAAGCACCGAGCTGATCTCCCTGTGCTATGCAGCTGCTTCCCACTAGCTATCTATTTTACGTTTGGTAGTGTATATATGTCTGTGCCACTCTCTTGCTTTGTCACAGGAAATCTTTTTAAAGAAACACACAGGCATCAGCTGGTAAAGATTTTATTTTCTTCGAGGAAACTGGTTTTATGGCTTGAGTTTCTTAAACTGAGCTAACTTAAAAATCCAGAGAAATCATGTAATTCCAGTGAAAAAACAGAGCCCAGAAAGAAAACTGGCAGCAGGCTCATAGCTGTTTCAGTGGCTGACCAGCTGACCTTTGCTACTAAATATCTGTAATAACTAACAGATAGCATTTATTAATAAGCACTTAACCTGTAGCACCTCCCCTCACCCTCACCACCTGATGAATGAAGCACCCCATCTCAGTCCTACTGAGGAGACCGCAACTTTAGAAGCTTAGGAAATGATCACACGGCTGGCAAGGGGTAGAGGGGGCTAGAACCTGGGCGGTCTGGCCCCAGAGCCCAAGCTCTTGGCACCGCAAGACGAAACTTGTACTGGCAGATCCAATTTATCGACTCTACTTTCTAGGAAAGTTGCCCTCTTACACAGAGAAAACTCCTTCCACATAACACAAATGAGATGCAAACGACCTTTAAAAAAAAAAAAAAAACAACAACAACAGCCTGAGCCTGGATGGGAGGGGAATCTGGGGGAGAATGGATACATTCTCAGCCATATGTATGGCTGAGTCACTTTGCTCTGCACCTGAAAGTATCACAACATTGTTAATTGGCTATACTCTAATATAAAATAAAAAGGTTTTTTCTTTTACAAAAAAAAAACAGGCTTAAGAGTAGATGGGGGTGAGGGAGGAAGACACTATAATAATGAAAAAGCAGTATTTTAAAATTCCAGCATCAGTGTTATGGTCCACAGTCTACAACAACCCAGTGCCTGGGGCCACTTGAAAGGTGGGTTTGTACCCAAGCCAGGGGACAGGGACACCTGGACTCCAGCAAGTCAAGAGAACTAGCTGGTCACGGGCCACACTTTTTATCCCATACCAATCCACTTCCGGAGATCAGCACAAAGAATCACAACCAGACGGCAAGGAACACTCGCCTTTCCATTTTCAAAACACTAAACTATGATCACAGTCATCATTTTGTTTTATTTAAACTATACAGCCTCCCACTAACCAAAGGCATTTTAAAGGGCCAGGAAGAAGGCTGTCCATCAAGTTATCAAGAGCTCTAAGAGGCCAAAGCATTGTCCTCTTCCAAATCCCAGTCCCCTGGGGAAGGAGTGGGGAGGGGCTCCTGTTCCCTCAGCAGGCCACTGTGTGAGAACCGGAGACACAGGGAGCAAAGCCAGGGACTGGCTCAGAAGTGGCCAGACCTTGCAGACATAGCCAGTCGGAGACCATGGACGCTAGCATCCCCTTTACTCCCCACCTCCATGGAGAAAACAGGACGCAGGGGCTCGCGTTGGAAAAACCCACAGGCAAAAAGCCAAAGACAACATCCATCTAAAGCTGGAGAGATTCGCCCACAGGGCTGGGGGTTTGGAGCAGTTACAGGGGTGCTGCGGTCAGAGCAAGGACAAAGGATTCCCAAGACAAAGGGGGAAGGGAGAGGGCAGGGGTCAGGAGGAGGGAACTAGGGAGAGGAGGAGGGATGAAGGAGGGACCAGCAGGAGAGGCCATGGGGAGGAGACAGGAGGAAGAGAAATGGGGAAAAGACAGGAGGAGAGGGGCGAGATGGAGGGGAGAGAAGAGGACAGGCAGGAGGAGAACTAAAAGCAAAGACAAAATGAGACAGCTTAGGGCTTCCCTGGTGGCGCAGTGGTTGGGAGTCCGCTGGCCGATGCAGGGGACACGGGTTCATGCTGCCCCGGTCTGGGAAGATCCCACATGCCATGGAGCGGCTGGGCCCGTGAGCCATGGCCACTGAGCCTGCGTGTCCGGAGCCTGTGCTCCACAACGGGAGAGGCCACAACAGTGAGAGGCCCGCATACAGCAAAAAAAAAAAAAAAAAAAAAATGAGACAGCTGAGCTCCATGAAACGGTTGCCAAGCTGCTGCCCATAAACCCACAATAACAACCACCGATACACTAATCCTTACCCCAAAAGGGGAGGAAAGGTCAGCAAGAACCGTAAAGCAGAGTTCCCAGGATCGAATTCCACATAAGCATCCTTCCTAATGAATTCTTTACAAAGGAGACCAACATCCTCTGGTAATGAGAACCCAGGATCATCATTCTTTTTAAAAGATGAGACAAAGAGATCAGTATAATTAGCAGCACTTCCAGACCATGACAGGTCAGGGTCTACTTCAATATTAAAGACAGTAATCACAGCGGTGGCAATGATACATAATCAGCCCTAGAGAGTAGAACAGCCCTTTCGCCATCCAAAATAAGAATTGTATTCCTTGTCTGGGACATATACTGTGAAGCAATCACTTTTATAGGTTCTTTTTCCAAAAGAAAAAGGACAAAGAACTTTAGTTCAATGAAAAAGAATTCTTCAAGCACAAGCAATTTCTATTAAGAAGTGTCTGTTTCATTGAAAAGAAAAGGTATTTTCACTTAATGGCAGTTCTGAAAAATAATATAAAAAAGTGAGGCAATTTCTGAAAATCATTTATTGTAATATACCATATTAATAAAATAGAGGACAAAGACCATATGACCAGCTCAAGAGATGCAGAAAATGCATTTCACAAAATTTCAACAACCTTTCAGGACAAAAAATTCAACAAATTGGGAATAAAAAGAAACTTCCTCAACCTGATAAAGAGCATCTATGAAAAACTTACAGATAACATCAGACTTAATAGTGAAAGACTGAATGTTTTCCCCTATGATCAGGAACAAGACAAGGACGTCCACTCTTGCCACCTCCCTTTAACACTGTCCTGGAAGTTCTAGCCAGAGAAAATAAGCAGAAAACTACTTGCCGGCTGGGCAACCTCTAATTGGTTTCCATGAACCCACCTCTGGGGGGGTCGGCTGGGAGGATAAAATGCTATAATCCATGTAAATGCTCAATAAATGTTATCCACTGTTATCATTAAGAAAGAAGAATTTCCACTAAGATCAGGAACAAGACAAGGTTGCCCACGCTCACCACTCTTATTCAACATAGTTTTGGAAGTTTTAGCCACAGCAATCAGAGAAGAAAAGGAAATAAAAGGAATCCAAATTGGAAAAGAAGAAGTAAAGCTGTCACTGTTTGCACATGACATGATACTATACATAGAGAATCCTAAAGATGCTACCAGAAAACTACTAGAGCTAATCAATGAATTTGGTAAAGTATCAGGATACAAAATGAATGCACAGAAATCTCTGGCATTCCTATACACTAATGATGACAAATCTGAAAGTGAAATCAAGAAAACACTCCCATTTACCATTGCAACAAAAAGAATAAAATATCTAGGAATAAACCTACGTAAGGAGATAAAAGACCTGTATGCAGAAAATTATAAGACACGGATGAAAGAAATTAAAGATGATACAAATAGATGGAGAGATATACCATGTTCTTGGATTGGAAGAATCAACATTGTGAAAATGACTCTACTACACAAAGCAATCTACAGATTCAATGCAATCCCTATCAAACTACCACTACCAAACTAGTTCCATTTTTCACAGAACTAGAACAAAAAATTTCACAATTTGTATGGAAACACAAAAGACCCCGAATAGCCAAAGCAATCTTGAGAACGAAAAACGGAGCTGGAGGAATCAGGCTCCCTGACTTCAGACTATACTATAAAGCTACAGTAATCAAGACAGTAGGGTACTGGCACAAAAACAGAAATATAGATCAATGGAACAGGATAGAAAGCCCAGAGATAAACCCACGCACATATGGTCACCTTATCTTTGATAAAGGAGGCAGGAATGTACAGTGGAGAAAGGACAGCCTCTTCAATAAGCGGTGCTGGGAAAACTGGACAGGTACATGTAAAAGTATGAGATTAGATCACTCCCTAACACCACGCACAAAAACAAGCTCAAAATGGATTAAAGACCTAAATGTAAGGACAGAAACTATCAAACTCTTAGAGGAAAACATAGGCAGAACACTCTATGACAAAAATCACAGCAAGATCCTTTTTGACCCACCTCCTAGGGAAATGGAAATAAAAACAAAAATAAACAAATGGGACCTAATGAAACTTCAAAGCTTTTGCACAGCAAAGGAAACCATGCAAAGGAAACCATAAACAAGACCAAAAGACAACCCTCAGAATGGGAGAAAATATTTGCAAATGAAGGAACTGACAAAGGATTAATTTCCAAAATTTACAAGCAGCTCATGCAGCTCAATATCAAAAAACAACCCAATCCAAAACTGGGCAGAAGACCTAAATAGACATTTCTCCAAAGAAGATATACAGATTGCCAACAAACACATGAAAGGTTGCTCAACATCATTAATCATTAGAGAAATGCAAATCAAAACTACAATGAGATATCATCTCACACCAGTCAGAATGGCCATCATCAAAAAATCTAGAAACAATAAATGCTGGAGAGGGTGTGGAGAAAAGGGAACACTCTTGCACTCCTGGTGGGAATGTGATTTGGTACAGCCACTATGGAGAACAGTATGGAGGTTCCTTAAAAAACTACAAATAGAACTACCATATGACCCAGCAATCCCACTACTGGGCATGTACCCTGAGAAAACCATAATTCAAAAAGAGTCATGTACCAAAATGTTCATTACAGCTCTATTTACAATAGTCAGGAGATGGAAACAACCTAAGTGTCCATCGACAGGTGAATGGATAAAGAAGATGTGGCACATATATACAATGGAATATTACTCAGCCATAAAAAGAAAGGAAATTGAGCTATTTGTAATGAGGTGGATGGACCTGGAGTCTGTCATACAGAGTGAAGTAAGTCAGAAAGAGAAAGACAAATACTGTATGCTAACACATATATATGGAATTTAAGAAAAAAATAATGTCATGAAGAATCTAGGGGTAAGACAGGAATAAAGACACAGACCTACTAGAGAATGGACTTGAGGATATGGGGAGGGGGAAGGGTAAGCTGGGACAAAGTGAGAGAGTGGCATGGACATATATACACTACCAAACGTAAAATAGGTAGCTAGTGGGAAGCAGCCGCATAGCACAGGGAGATCAGCTCGGTGCTTTGTGACCACCTAGAGGGGTGGGATAGGGAGGGTGGGAGGGAGGGAGATGCAAGAGGGAAGAGATATGGGAACATATGTATATGTATAACTGACTCACTTTGTTATAAAGCAGAAACTAACACACCACTGTAAAGCAATTATACTCCAATAAAGATGTAAAAAAAAACAAACGAAGAGACAAGTCCATTCTCTATGTCTACATCTTTATTCCTGCCCTGCAACTAGGTTCATCAGTACAATTTTTTTTGATTCTATATTTATGCATTAGCATATGGTATTCGTTTTTCTCTTTCTGTCTTACTTCACTCTGTATGACAGACCCTAGGTCCATCCACCTCACTACAAATAACTCAGTTTCGTTTATTTTTATGGCTGAGTAATATTCCATTGTATATATGTGCCACATCTTCTTTATCCATTCATCTGTCGATGGACATTTACGTTGGTTCCATGTCCTGGCTATGGTAAATAGGGCTGCAATGAACACTGTGGTACATGTCTCTTTTTGATTTATGGTTTTTCAGGGTGTATGTCCAGTAGTGGGATTGCTGGGTCATAGGGTGGGAGGGGGAAGCTGGGGCAAAGTGAGAGTAATATCAACATATATACACTACCGAATGTAAAACAGTTGGCTAGTGGGAAGCAGCAGCATAGCATAGGGAGATCAGCTCACTGCTTTGTGACCACCTAGAGGGGTGGGATAGGAAGGGTGGGAGGGAGGTTCAAGAGGGAGGGGATATGGGGATATATGTATGCATATGGCTGATTCACTTTGTTGTATAATAGAAACTAACATGGTATTGTGAAGCAATTATACTCCAATAAAGATCTATTAAAATAAAATGAAATACTTTGCCCAACATCAAAAAAAAAGAGAAAGAAGAAGCAAGTGTTAGAGCCCAATTTTAGAGGCTGAAAGAGATTATCTAGATCTCGCTCGGGTTGGTTCCTCCAACACACTCTCCCAACACAGAACATGCTATTCCCTCCACCTGAATGGCACTGCCCCCTCCGTTTGACTGGCTACTTTTCCTTTAGCTCTCGGCTCCTCAGGGGAGCCTTCCCAAACTTCCTAAGCCACAAGTTCCTATGATAGCCCTCCAAGCACAGTGGCCTCATGGTCACAGTTACAACTTTACATTTGTTTGTGAAATTGCATTATGTCCATGTACACAACCATACTGTAGACTCCAGGGGGCAGGTCTGTGTGTCTGTTCACCATCCCCAGCATTGTGCCTGCCACTCATTCAACGAAATCACTGTGCCAGTTATCTAGAATAATCTTTACTTAAAACCAACTGATTATGGACTTTAATCACATTTACAAAATACCCTCACAATAACAGCTAGATGAGTGTTTGATTGCGTAACTGAGGACTACAGCCTAGCCAAGTGGACACATTGAACTGACCATCACACCCCCTAAGATCAGGAACAAGGCAAGTATGTCACCTTTTACCAAGCTTACTCAGCACAGCGATGAAAGTTCGAGCCAGTGCAATAAGGCAAGAAATGGAAATGAAAGGCACATGGGTAGGAAAGGAAAAATAAAACTGTCTCTATTTGAAAAAACAAAACAAAACACTGTGCCAGGCACTCTGCTAGTTCCTGAGCATCCCCAGTTCACGTGATATATGACGTCCCTGACTTACAGCAGCTTCCATTCTATTTAGGGGAAAGGCTGGAAACAAAACCCATAAACCAGTGAGTAACATCGTAGAAGAAAATAGGCAAGGGTGGTCCAGTGGTTAAGACTCTGTGCTTCCAGTGCAGGGGGCGCAGGTTCGATCCCTGTTTGGGAAACTAAGATCCCACCTGTGGCACTGCCACAAAAAAAAAGAAAGAAAGAAAATGGGCACACCATAAGTATCTGTCCAATAAAAGAATGACGAAGACCCTTCTCTAATTAGTTACTTAACTCCTAAAACTATCAAAGTAACTTTTGTTTGTATCAGACCACAATAGCACGGCTCTCCTCCATGGTTCCACAGTGCTATCTCTGCACTCTGCCAGGTTAACTTCAAAGGAGCATAAGCTCCCCAGAAGGTTAAAAGGCACTTCAATAGCCAGAGACAGATCTGGCCTGAAAGTGAGGAGACACTGCCTCTAATTCTCAGGACCAGAAACACATCAATTTTTCCCAGTTGCGACATGACTCAGAGCAGCCACGGCTATCTCATGACCCAGGAATTCTGTTACACGGCTCTTGTGACTACAACTTGTGATTTTAAAAGGTTCATGAATGTGTGATAAAAGAGAGCACAGGGAGGCTGCAGAGAAAGTCGGCTCCTGTGAGGTCGGCTGCTATTTCCAAATCCATGCCCTTCTATCACCCTGGCGGAGGGACGGAGCAACTTAAACCAGCACCATGAAAACCAACTGGGTTAAGATTGGAAAGCTCACTTTTGCCCTTCAGTCATTCGAGAAATATTTATTGAGCAACTATTAAGTGCCAGGCACCATTATGTGCCCCCCTAGTACTGGGAATATAGCAGAAAATGAATACAACAAAAACCCCTGCCCTTGTGGAACTTGCAATCTGTGGGGAGTAACTATCTCAACAAGTTTTGTCCCCTATACTACACAGACAGGAATGGCCCTTTGGCTCAAGAGCCGAATGCCGAGTCAGACGTCTGCATGCCTTCCACTGTCCAACTGAAGCCTTGCACAATGCTCTTTACCGTCAAGGAGCCACAGACAAAAATAACAGCAGTGATAGGCCACTGGAAAAAAACCTGCTGATACAGACGGGTAACCTGGTGTCAGGAAAGGCTTCCGAGGCCAATCTCAGGTCAGAACTAAAAGGTGAGTGGGAATTAGCCAGCCTGCCAGAACAGGCTGTGCAGAGATTGGGGCGGGGGGGCGGGGGGGGGGTCCTCTACAGGAGAGGTAACAGCAGAGGCAAAGTCCCGGAGGAGGAAGAAAGCATGGCTCAGTTAGGGAACTGAAAAAGCTCTGAATGGCTTCAGCAAAGGAAGGAGGGGCAGCAGCCTCTTTGGCCCCATGGGGAGTTCCTGAATGGGTTTGAAGCAGGGGAGGGATGGGATTCTATCTGCACTTTAGAAAGGTCACTTTAGCAGCAGAGTAGAGAAAATACTGGAGCAGCCAAGCCTAGCAGGGCATTAAGGGAGATCTGGGAGGCGACTGCCCAGAAGGGAGGGAATAGCAGAAATGGAGAGTCAGGAAAAGGTCCAGGTTCCTGCCTGAGCAGCTGAGAACAGTGGTGCCCTCCATGTGACTAGGCAGACCGTTTTTACGGTGGGGAGGAGGCGGGGACGAGGGGGAGTACGTGGTGGCACTGGCGGTGGTAACGAGCTGGGCAGTGTCTGTGCATCTTAACACGGAGGTGTGCGGTGCGCAAGCCGGTAGGTAAATGGGTCCAGAGCTCAGGAGAAAAGATTTGGGTTGTGATGGGAACCGAGGCCACAGGTGTGGGGCCTGTAGGGGCAAAGTACAAGGCAAGGTGCTCACCTGAGGTGACACACCCTGAGGACACCACCACTGAAAGGCTACACGGGGGCAGAGGAGGCTGCAGCCTGCCAAGGCGGGGTGGCGGAAGGAGGTGGAGGGAGGCCGTGAGGGGGTAGCTTTCCAGAAGCCAAGGGAAAAGAGTGTTTCGGGATGGAAACGATGCAAGTAATGTAGTCTGTGCTGTCAAAGGTCAAGAACGCCAGTACTCGAAGGTGTGCTCCGGGCTTAGCACCAAATTCACTGTGCTGGTGGTGGTGGAATCATGGGCTCAGGTGCCCAATGGTAAAAGGGCCACAAAGAAGAGGAGAGGACGTTTCAGTGAGACTGGCAGCGAAGAAGGGAAAAGCTAGGAATGGGGGTGAAGACATGGGGTCTAGGAAGATAGCAGAGAACTGAGTATGTTATAGGATAGTGGGTGGGGTCCACGGATAGATGATGCTCTCCTAAGAGACAGAAAGGAGGGCCGATCAACAAGCACCAGCCCTGAGTAGGTGGGATAGGATGCGATCCAACAAGAGGGCACAGATCAGCCTCAGGCAGGAAGAGGGTCCTTCCCTCACCTGACAGGAGGGAGGACAAGAGAAAGGCACTCCCACGGCCGGCCGGGCATGAAGGCTGCAGGGCAGCTAGGCTGCTGTCTCCTGCTCACTCTGTTAAAAGTATCTACTGGGCTTCCCTGGTGGCGCAGTAGTTGAGAGTCTGCCTGCCGATGCAGGGGACACGGGTTTGTGCCCCGGTCCGGGACGATCCCGCATGCCGCGGAGCGGCTGGGCCCGTGAGCCATGACCGCTGAGCCTGCGCGTCCGGAGCCTGTGCTCCACAACGGGAGAGGCCGCAACAGTGAGAGGCCTGCATACCGCAAAAAAAAAAAAAAAAAAAAAGTATCTACTGAAAGCAAGCGCTTAGGTATTTGAAAGAGACACGGGAAGTCTAGATCAGTCACTGCAGCAAAACGCAGAGAGAGAAGCCCAAGGAACCACAAGGGAACTGCTGGGCGGAGCCCACGGCTCGGCTGAAGCTGCTTTTACAGGGTCATCACGCTGGGTGACAGGTGATTATATAATTTCTCCAGCCATCCCCAAAAGGCAGGGGCAGAGTTCTGCCAGGTGGCACCAAGGAAGGACAGCAGGTACTCAGTGAGGACAAGATAGGGTGAAAGGGGAGAAGTCAGGAACCTGGAGGGGGCAAGGAATGCGTGCAAAAGGCTGGAAGGACTGGAGTTCAGAGAGCAGGGACGTTACGCCTAGGATCTGAGGTGGAACAGATAACTCCAGGAGATGACACAGTCCAGCTGTGACCGGGGCAGTGGGTGAAGCAGGGTGGAGAAGCCACTGCTGGAGGGGAGACAGGCAAGGTGCTAGGTGAGTCATCAGAATCCAGAATGATTCAGAAGTAGGTCGGGGAAGATGACCTGAAGTCAAATGACATGAAGTCAAAGATGACCAAAAGTCTTCTATGGAGGAGGCAGTGAGGCTGGGAGCCGAAAGGAGGAAGGAGGGGATAATACACCGAAACTCACCAGCCCCAAAGGAACGGGCTCAGAGCTTCTTCACTGAATGCCTGCTACATGCTGCCAACCAGCAAGAACAAGGCAAACCTTCCTATACATCCCCTTCTTTAATCCCTGCAATCACACTACACAGTCTTATTCTATAGAATAAGAATATGGAAAAGAATATGGAAAAATCGAGGCTCACTGGCTAAGAACTCGCCAAGGGTCACAGTGCTGGACCCAGAATATGAGGTTCCGGCTTCTGAACATCAAGTCAGCTCGTGCCCACCACATTCACAGAGAAGACAGGGTAGATTGCATTATTTATGCCCCAGCAATCACATATGCCCATGCAGGGGTTCTCTAATTGTGCCTCACACCATCTCCGAGGAGGAGGGGTCAGGGGCCACCCGCTGGTGGCTAATAAGCGACCACCTGTCCTCCTGAATGGCTCACTGTACTCACTGAGATGGAAGGCCACAGTAATTACCCAGAGCCCATTAAAAAGAGCCCAGAACATGACGTGCTAATAGTTCCAGAATAAACTCATCGAAATATCTGTTTTTAAGGAAACACTAGTCTGGAATTTATATTTCTAAAAGAGCTAACTTGACCCTACTCAACAGGAAAAATCCCTTCCTTCCCACACTTCCAAACAAAGCAGCCAGCGTTTTAATTCCAATGACAATGGATTTTCATTTCTAGGAGGACAGCGGCCTACCACACTTTTTTAGGGGGGTAAAAAATATTGGTGCCACCGTCTCAGGGTGATTTAAAAAACAACAAAAAAAACCCAAAACAACTCTGCCAGAAAGCAGCATGATTTTCTGTCCTCAAATACTTCAGATTCCAAGAGAATGCACCCTTCAAATTCTTTACCCATAACCTCAGCCTCTGACCCACCTGAAGCATGAGCGCCTGCTTTACAAGGGAACCTGCTAAGCATTCTTGGCTCAGTCCCTCCAAGGCTGCGGGGGACCAGCCGAGTCCCCTCACTTCTCAGGAGCTGTGGCTGTGTTTAGTTTCTCCCCTGTGCCACGCCTCAAGGCCAGCCTTGCAGGGAGGGAAATAATCTCAGATTGCTGATGTGAGCAACAGTGATAATGATAAACCTTGGATCAGCTGTTTAATCTTTTTGAATCTCCCTGGCCCCTGAAATTCTGATCCTCCCTGGGGGGAAAATGCTATCACCCACATCCATCATAAGGAAACCGGAAACGTACCTTCAGATAGCCCCAGTCTAACGTATGAAAGAAGCATTTTTAAAATAGCCAATTTCCCAATGCCATTTGCAGCAACATGGATGGACCTAGAGATTACCATACTAAGTGAAGTAAGTCAGACAGAGAAAAACAAATAACACATGGTATCACTTATATGCAGAATCTAAAAAATGATACCAATGAACTTATTTACAAAACAGAAACAGACTCTCAGACATGGAAAACAAATTTATAGTTACCAAAGGGGAAAGGGTGTGGGGAGGGATAAATTAGTTTGGGATTAGCAGATACAGATTACTATATATAAAATATATAAACAAGGTCCTACCCTATAGCAGAGGGAACTACATTCAATATCTTGTAATAAACTATAATGGAAAAGAACCTGAAAAAGTATATATATACATAAAAAAACTGAGTCACTTTGCTGTACATTAGAAACTAACAACACTGTAGATCAACTATACTTCAATTAAAAAAACATAAAAGATAAGAAATAAAATGGTCGAGTTCCAATAGGGCACTGTCTCCAGACACAGGTTAAGCAAATACGTGTACTTACACTGAGACGATATTATCGAGCCCTTTAAGAATCCCGGACATTTTCCAATTTTGAAAATCCATATTCCTAAGGTTAACGATCATCGATTGTTATTGATACCATGCTCTGAGGCATACTGCTCCTGTCTCTTCGTCATCTGTTCAGTGGTTACTTCACGCTCATCGATTTGAGAAGCACCTTCTGACTTCTGCCACGAAGCGTCGTTTCTCAGCCATAAAAGAAAATAGCATTCTCGTCCTTCTCATGGTGTAGCTCCAGCTTGAGATGAGGAGGCCTCCACTCATTTCTTTGGTGTTGGGAAAACTTAAACCCCAGTGCCCCTACCAACCACTTGACCAACAGATTGCATGTAACGATTTTTAAGACCAGGATTCTTAAACTGTGTAAATGCTTTGTGATGTTAAAAATTCCACTTAGAATACAGGTAAGATTGAAGGCATCACACTAGATCTTCTTTGCTTGTGGCTTCCCTCACCCAGGGCCAGGTGTCCCGAACTGCCAGCCACCGGGCCACAACACATCTTTCCACTGGCCTTCAGCTGCTACCACTCTCCCTAGGCCTGTACCAACCTCTCCTCTCTCCCTGCTTCCACTCCTGCCCCCAGACCCTGGCTCTCCACACAGCATCTGGGGGATCGGTGAAAAAGTCAATCAATTCATGTCACTCGCCTGTCCAGAATCCTCCAGCAGCTTCCTTCCAATCATACTTGGATTAACATTTCAATTCCCGACCAGGGCCCGGAAGGCCAGTGAGATGCAGGCTTGTGCTGACCATCCCCCTATCCGTGTCCACTTACCCAGGGGGTGCTGCCCTCCAGCCACACTGGCCCTCTTGCAGAGGCCTGGGCACTTGCTGTCTGCCCTACCTGGCACTCTGTTCCTCCATATTTTCCCATGGCTCATTCCCCTCCCCTCACCATTACTGGGTCTCTTCTTACCCACAACATTTGCATCTCTCTGGCCTGCCCCCAGACCTGGACTGTCTATTTACTGTCAAATCTCAAGGCCTGGCCCAGAGAAGCCACTCTGGGCTTAGCACACACACGCTTAGCAATCATTCTTCTAAGGAGACCTCCAGCTCCTACCCTGCCAAGAACACCCTCACTCCAACCAAAGGTGACTCTTACCTGCAGAAGGCCGATGAAATCAGAACCAACCACCTTTCTGGAGCAAACATGAACCACTCAGCAAATACATCGGACGTGGCATGTACACATCTCTGCCCACAGCCCGGAGCTCCAGCACCTGCACCCACCAGTCTGTAAGATTCCTCTTCTCCAGATAAAGTTAGGAAAATGAAAAGAAACTGTTCCTGTTTTTCTTTCCCATTCTCTCAATTGGCAGAGATATCAATGTGAATAATTAGTTGCCCAGTTCAGTATCACTTTTCTCATGCTGATCTCACTCTATAGTTGGAGTTTGGGGCGTTGTTGGTTTTTTTTTTACCTTTTTTGCAACTAAATACTTTTTTAAATTCAAAAAAGTATTTTTCTACAATAGTTATATTTACTCTCTCTTGAAGAAAAATGCCTAGGTTACAGAAACTTTTCTTAAGATCTACTTCTGACAGTTATAGCCATCATTAGAGTAAGAAAAGATGCTAATGTATGAACATATTATTTCATTATTTTTGAAATGAGAATAAAATGCTGTGTCATAGCTACAAAATTAACATAAATAGTTCAAAATATCAACACTTTGAAATAAACACAAGGAAACATCTATAATGAAGCCTGCATCACTCTGAGCTTTAAAGAATATACATTGAGGTCATATCATATAACAGCACATCTCCTGCAGAAATTCAGGCTCCTAGAACAATAATTTAAGTCAATTTGATATTGATTCTATCTTGTGATCCCAAGCTGCGATGTAGGTTACTATCAAAAGAAAGGGAGAGGGGGAAGGGACATGTGGAAGCTGACTGATAAAAGCTGGTCAATGAGATGCAGGAGAGGTCATCAGCAGAACCAACAAGGCACAAATCGTGTGCCAAACTAAACAAAAATTACCCGTGCTCCAGGCCAGCTCATCGATCTGTTCGGGCTTAGAGTGGCCCTGCAGCCACCGCTGTGCCACAGGAATGAAGAGGGCATTTAAAACGGACACTTGGCCAAACAACCTCCAGTGTAGCATCACCTCGGACTTACCTGCCCTCCTTATACTTTCTAGAAATGCCAAGGTTCACTTTTACGCGAAAATGGGCAAACTTTCTTCCTGCCCTACTGTGTCTTTTTCTAGTTCCACACAGGGTTAAATAAAAGGGCCTAAAAGGAGAAAATAAGGAAGTATGGAAGGGAGGGACAGAGGGAGCACCAGGGGAGTGAAAACAACACAGAAATAGAGAGAGAGAGACAGAGGGAGGGGAAAAGACACAGAGAAGACACACAGAGAGAAAACAGAGAGAGAGAGACAGAAGGAACAGCAGAGAGAGAGAAAATGACACCGAGGGAGTGACAGTGAGAGGGAAAGAAAAGGAAAAAGCTCATGGGAAAAAAGGAATAATGTGTTTCATGGAAAAGCTATTTGTTTCCGAGTCGCTCTTTTTTCCATGTACTGTATCATGCCATATGTGGGAAGTGAGGGAGGCTGGAACTCCGCCTAAGAACATCTGCCAGGGACCTTAAAAGCCTTAATAATAGCACAGCTGGTGTCCCCAGCCTAATGAGCTCACCACCCACGTGACCCCCCCTTCCTCAGAGGCTCCTCCAGGGAAACGAGGGGCCGAGGGCTGGCCCAGGCCCGCCTCCTGCCCTCCCCCACGTCCAGGCTCTCCTTCCTCCACTGCCTTCGCCCTCCCTTTCCTGAAATCACCCCCACCCGTTTTCCTGAGCTAACTTACTCTGATTCCCCCAGCTCCTCGGAACAGAGAGGTTCTTAACACGAAAGGCAAATATCAGAAATAAAAGAGGTGGACATCCCTACAGATCTTCTGGACATTAAAAGCACAATAGTTATGCCAATAAATAATTCAACAGCTTAAATGAAATGGACACACTCCTTGAAAGAGGCAACTTGCCAAAACCAACACCAGAGGAAAGAAAAGGTCTGAAAAGCCCAATATCTATTAAAGAAATGCAACTCCTAAATGAAAAACCTTTCCACATTCAGGGAAAGGCCAGGATGCCACCACGTGGGCCTTTCTGCCAGGGTACAGGCCCCTCCAGGATCTCTGGCGATTCACTGTCTCTGACAGGGAGGCTCTCGGCCAGCTTGACTTTCCCACTGATCACTGCCTGTAACTAGGAGGAAACCATGCACAAAAAATTGGAAAGGAGGGTGCTGGGGCATGGGAACAAAGAAGTGAAGCTTTACAAGTTTGGGAAGTTTTAACCCTCGCTGGTATAATCTTTTGAAACCAATTCCCATCACAGTGCACTTTTAAAGGCCCTCTGGGACTTGAACAAAAGGCACCTTAGCATCAGGATGGGCAAGGATTTCAACTTCTAAGGGGAAACCTATTGGAAATTGACAGAGAGGAGACTCCAGTTGGCCCTGACACGGTATCCATAGTAATTGAAAGAAGCTGAAAAATCTGCAATCTCTCTCTCAGTCCGAGCAACACATCCCAACCACAGTGAGGAGCCAAATGGACATGATACATGGGGCTTATTCACCAGAAAAAGACAAAGGAGGCCACGTTTCAGAAACCGCGCTTGGTGATACACAATACCATGGATGTCTGTAAGCACGTACTGAGGCCAGCAAATTACATGATTCTATCCCTGCCTACCAGGTAATTATATCAACAGCAATCACATGATTAGCTGAAAGGTGGAGAATCATTAACTTTTCCTACTGTTAAACACTGTTACACACCAAAAGACAGTGTTTTATACCTTGTTAATGCCATGAATAAGTTATCTAAGCCTTGACAACTTCCTGTTTTGATTTATAACACCAATGCCACTCCTGCCATAAGTTAACATGGCAAAATTCACAAAAATTTAAAGAACAATTATGGTATTTTAAGGACTATAAGCACTTTTATACATTATTCCCTTTTGTTGAAACGTTTAATAAACTGAGAATCCTTTCCAAAAATAAGAGTTGTTTCCGTTCGCAAAACACCAAAAGCATTAACAGAATCAGTATATTCTTTATCAACCTTGTCCTTCCACTTTCACTCTTTTTAGGTTATACATCCAAGGTCAAGTCTATGGTTCTCAAGTCTTAGGGACTCCTCCTGGCTCCACCTTTGGGCCCATAACAGTACACCTGGCCAAGCTGTATTTGGGCATCAGGTAAAAAGAAAATTCGGTAATACCAATTATGTCTTTATTTAAAATTTTGATTTTTTTCATCACTGATTTCTTTACATTAATTTAGACTTTTTTTGAAATATTGCACTAAAATACTATTGATATTGATTACTTAAATGTTTTGGCAACTCCCCTGCCCTTAAATTTTGTACCGTAGGCAAGTGCCTCAGTCACTTTAACTTAGCCAAGGTCCTAGCCCACAATAATAACAACACACCTTGGGTGAACCAATGAAGCAGAATAAACACCCATGCTCCCTGTCAGAGACTGGACAACAGCTGCCTTACGGACCATCTACTAGGGGTATATATGTGTGTGTGTTCTAAATGACTCCAAGGGGAAGGGGGATTGGTATGAAAGCCACAAGTTCGAGCACAGTTAAATTCTGTGGAATAAATATTTTACATCATGTTGCATTAAAATCTAATAGTGGCCGAATTAACTAGGATCTTTAATTATCTTACACATTCAGCTCCATTAATTTTTACTTACATATACACCTTATACAGTCAATACTTCCTCAGAGGTAACCACCACTATTCTGATCCTTATTCCAGGATAGTTTTGCCTGTTTTTTTTTGTTTGTTTTATTTATTTATTTTTGACCGCACCACGCAGCATGCGGGATCTTAGTTCCCCAACCAGGGATCAAACCTGCGCCCCCTGCAGTGGAAGCGCGGAGTCTTAACTGCTGGACCGCCAGGGAATTCCCTGCCTGCTTCTGAAAACGGAATCCTACAGTGTATAATTTTGTGTCTGGTCTCTTTTGCTCAATATTTTGCCTGGAACTTTCATCCATCTGTTGCGTGGATTAGTATTTCATTCCTTTGTATGGCTGAGTAGTACTCCGTTGTGTGGATATACCAATTTGTGTATACAATCAGCAATAATTAATGGACATTTGGGGTTCTTCTAGTTTGGAGCTATTGCTAGTAAAACTGCTAGGAACTAAGTAAAGAACACTGGTTTCTGCTGAGTATATGCCCAGAAGTGAATCACTGGGTCATAATATATACGCTCAGCTTTAGTAAATATTGCCAATGTTCCCAGTGTTTGTTCTTCTTTGCATGCGGTGCATGAGGATTCCAGCTGTTCCACATTCTCACCAGGGGTTGATATTGTCAAATTTCTTATTTTGTCCATTCTGGTGGGGCTGCAGAAGCATCTTTGCTAAAACAAGTGATTTGTAATTCCAATTTTACCACGATTCTACAGCTCCAATAGCACAAACCGTAAAACCTCAAGCAAGATGTACGTGAGTCACGAAGCGCAGAAAAATCTCTAATTCAGAGCTCATTATTTCAGGAATTCATAAAAATACGGACACAAGCAATATGTGAGACAAACACACATGATGCTTGGCAAGGAAACCTGAACACATTCATGAATACCAAAGGAATCCTTACAGTCAACGTGTTACTGTAAGATGTTTACAAGGCTAAGCCAGCATCTCTCCTGAACCATGGAGAACCGAGTGATACAACTCTACAAATAAATGCACACCTATTATGTGTGAACGAACCCAAAGAACATTTTAGCCCTTATCCTCCTTGGCCTTTCACCGCAGAGGGACCCTATGAACCCCACCTATCGCCACAAGAACACTCTCTCCCAGCATTTCTGGTCTCCTCCTGGTCAATCTCTGTGAGTGCTTCTACATGTGGTATCACCACTGTCCACACGGGGACAGCCCCCAGACCCTGACCTCACACTCAGATCTTTCTACTGAGTGTCAGCCCCAGATGTCCCACTGCCCTAAATACCTCCCCTTGGAAATCTCACGAGCACATCAAACTCAGCACACTCACAATAGGATCCTCCAGGCTTTCACCCCTACACAACTGATTGATGTTAATCCAATGTGGAAATCTCGGCCCCAGGCTTGACTCCGCCCCCCTCCCCGAACCCTACCACCATCTCCCCGAAGAGCAGGGCTCATCCCCTCAACATCACTCAAAGGAATCCACTTCTTTCCACCCACAATATCACTTACAACCCCAGGTGAAGTCACCATGCTCTCTCTCCCTGGGTAAAGCCAGGGCTTTCACTGCAGGTCTCAGTCGACTGGGAGGTGGATGAGGCCTGGGACCACACGCCGGCCTGGGCACGTTCACCAAGGGAAAGCCAGCCACCTCCCCTAAACGACACCCCTGCCCTGCCACAGCTTTCTCTTAGGAAAGTCTACAAACTGCATCCCTTTTCCGCCCTTGTGAACAAATGTAGCTGCAGCTTCAGAGTTTATGAGGGAAATTCTGAGACTTGATTATCCTCGTCATTCTCTGTCTTGCTGCCTCTTGCCAAATAGAGAATCCAGTATATCATAAACGATAAAGGTCTGACTATAAGATAACCAAACTCCCAGGAATATTTATTTTCTTTTATCCCTTCCATAGGAGTATTATTTCTCTTCTAGTAACAAGAGACTTACCCAGCTAAAAGTTTTTCATGTCATGGATAGATCTAGAGATTGTCATATTGAGTGAAGTCAGAGAAAGACAAATATCATATGATATCACTTATATGTGGAATCTAAAAAAATGGTACAAATGAACTTATTTACAAAACAGAAACAGAGTCACAGATGTAGAAAACAAACTTACGGTTCCCGGGGGGAAAAGGGGGGAGGGATAAACTGGGAGATTGGGATTGACATATACACACGACTATATATAAAATAGATAACTAATAAGCACTTACTGTATAGCGCAGGGAACTCTACTCAATACTCTGTAATGGCCTATATGGGAAAAGAATCTAAAAAGTAGTGTATATATGCAGGTATATAGCTGATTCACTTTGCTGTACACCTGAAACTAACACAACATTGTAAATCAACTATACTCCAATAAAACTTTCTTTTTTTTTTTACGGTATGCGGGCCTCTCACTGTTGTGGCCTCTCCCGTTGCGGAGCACAGGCTCCGGACGCGCAGGCTCAGCGGCCATGGCTCACGGGCCCAGCCATTCCGCGGCATGTGGGATCTTCCCGGACCGGGGCACGAACCCGTGTCCCCTGCATCGGCAGGCAGACTCTCAACCAATGCGCCACCAGGGAAGCCCTCCAATAAAACTTTTTTAAAAATAAAAAGGTTTTCATGGTAACATTCAATAGTTGCTATGACATTCCTCTTGTACTTGTAAAGTAGCTCCTCGTTTAATAATACAAACTATTTTCCTACCTTGCAAGTATAGTATAAATACATCCACTGCATCAGCCAGCACTTTAGCCTATTTTCCCAATGATCTGTTTGTCATTCCTTATCTACTGTTGTAGTAATAAGAATATTCTCCTTATTTTCTCAAATAGAAAGGTATTTTCTCAAAATTTTAACACAAACTACACTTCTCCCTTTAAGAGACCTTTGAAATGTCTTGATATTTGTGTCCAAATATCAAGTCAAAGGGATTTCTCTAATACCTTGGGATTCTTGCAAAGTTAACCCTTTCTCCTCAGAGCCAAAGGAGGGAAGATAGTTGTCAGATGAACAAAAACCACAGCCTACATCACTTCCTTAGACCACAGGGGCTATTCCTGTTAGTATCGCAAAGATGAAGGCCAGCACACACCCCTAGGGCGTGGCACAGATATGTGCTCCAAAATTATCTGTGGATGAATGGATCATAACGAGTTCAATAACAGCAACAATAATAATGGCTAACACAAAATGCTTACTGAGTTAAGCGTACATATTAATTCATGTGATCCTCTTAAATAACTATATGAGGTTATCATATAAGGTAATGATTCAGGAGCTCACTATCATAAACAGTTCTTTGCTGGGTTCAAAATATCTAGCCCTGACAAAGCACCAATCTTAAAGTGGGGAATAAAAAAGGAACACGGCTTCAAACACATCAACAGTATGGTAGTTTATCCAGACACATTGTTAAATCTGGACGTTTTTATTTTTTTACCAAATGAAAAAAAAAACAAGGCTATACACTACTCAGGTCCATAAAGCAAAATTTTACAATTCCCATAGTACTCAGCCTTTTATTGAAAACATTCTAGATACAAAGGTTGAAATGAAATACCCACCGTCCAGATAACAATCTTTTCTTCTCTGCAATGAAAGCCAGTAAGCCAGTTGTCTCAGAAATTCTGCACCCAAATGTAGCACTCACAGAGCACCAGTGAGTCATACATGTAACAAATTGCTCATTTTCCTGCTCTCCACCTTTCCTCTAAATCATTACGGCTGCTATCCCAGAATCATAGGTTTGGTTTTTTGTTTGTTTGGTGTTTTTAATCCCCCATCACAAAGCTTACCAATTCCAACTTTGTTCCAATTTCTTAACTCAACAAGAATCTGCCTGTCCCTTTAGTTTAAGTAAACCTCCAATTTTCTTCCCAGGTTTGAAATTCTCCAACGAAAGCAAGGCCCACGTCTTTGGACTCCTCTTTTAATTGAGGAAAAAAAAAAAAAAAAAAGGCCCTTGCCATTCTAACTGTCCTGCCAGATTTCTGCCAGTGTCAGACCACCAACACCCCACCCCCACTGAAAGTCAAGGTCCAAGGAGAAAACCAAATTCACTGTTAGAACCCTGTATTCAGAATCACAAAATGTAATGGATTGTCTTCCTGAGTTGCCCTTCTGTTTTATCCTCTTTGGTCCTCCAACTCACACACTCCAATTTCCATTCAAAATAAAAAAGGTGAGGGAAAAATGGAGGCAAAGACCATAAACACAGAGACCCTAAAACACTGGTAGCGTCTAGAAACCTTATTAACCTGAATCCCACTATACTTGCTGAATAAATTAAATGTGACGCCCCCAGAGTTAAACAGCAATCAAAAGCAAGGGCTGAAGCAAGAACTCCTATTACCAACCACTTTTCAGGAACTCCCCAGAGCTCAAAGCAAGGCACAGACCATGGTTAGTGCTGGGAGGATAACAGAATGAAGGGAGAAAAGTGACTTGAAATAACCATGTCACAACCATTATGATGGCAACTATAAAAAACAACAAAAAAAACAGAAAATCGGACTTCCCTGGCGGTCCAGTGGTTAAGACTCCATGCTTTCAACTCAGGGCTCATGGGTTTGATCCCTGGTCGGGGAACGAAGATCCCACATGCCGTGTGGCTAAAATAATTAATTAATTAATTATACATAAAGTAAAATTTAAAAAAACAGAAAATCACAAGTGCCAGTGAGGATGTTGAGAAATTGGAACCCTTGTGCACTGCTGGTGGGAATACAAAACGGTGCACTCACTGAGGATAACGGTATGGTGATTCCTCAAAAATTAAACACAGACTTACCATAGGATCCAGCAATTCCACTTGTGGATACATACCCAAAAGTAGTGAAAGCAGGGACTCTAACAGTTGTTTGTATACCCATGTTCATAGCGGCCTTACTCACAACAGCCAAAAGATGGAAGCAACCCAAGTGTCCAAAGATGGATGAATGGGTAAACAAAATGTGGTACATACATAACAATGCAATAACATTCAGTTTTAAAAAGGAATGAAATTCTGGTACGTGATACAACATGATAAACCTTGAAGACATTATGCTAAGTGAAATAAGCCAGATACAAAAAGACAAATACTGTATGATTCCTCTTATATGAGGTTGCTAGATATTCAAACTCATAAGAGACAGAAAGTAGAATGGTGTTTGCCATGGGCTGAGGAGAGGGGGAGAATGGGGAGTTAGTGTTTATTCAGTACAGAGTTTCACTGGGGTAAGATGAAAAAGTTCTGGAAATAGATGGTGGTGATATTTGTACAACAATGTGAATGTACTTAATGCCACAAAACTGTGCACTTCAAAATGGCTAAAATGGTAAATTTTATGTTATATTTACTTTACCACAATTTTTTTAAAGAAACGAAAATGGTCACTGCATTAGGGATTTCCCTTCATCTCTCAGACTGGAGGACTTGGGCACCTCTAAGGGAAAAACAGAATTTGGCAAAGATAGGTTATCTGCTCCCACACCCCACAGGAGGTTATAGAAGGGGCACGGTAGCCCTGTGGCGCTGCACCTGCTAAGGAAGCAGGAGGGAAGATGGTAGGGTGAGGAGAAAGTTACATATACTGGGGTCAGATCCACTCACCTTCCATCTGGCTCCCATTCTGTCATTCTTGTGGTCTCCCATATTCACAGTGCACATAAGCCAGCACTTAAGATTTACTCTTCAAAGGGTAGGTAGGTGGATAGGTAGGTGGATAGATGGATGGATACATGAATGGACATCTCAACTACTTGGCTAGAATTTGAGAACTGCCTATGACCGCTCTGGCATATTTTTAAGAACTCAAAACACCTCCCAATGTTGGGGTAGGGAGGGTAAACCACTGGTTAAATTTTGGGCTGCTTTTCTCACTACTGATTTAGAATGACAGTTTGTCCCTTCTCTCCTGGGTCCTCCGATTATACAGTTCATTGCATACAAGTGAAGGAAGGGAAGAGGTGGGTGTTGGGAAGAGAGTGGATTCAGCAATCTTTTCTGAAAACCCCAGCCCCTTTCTTTTCAGTGGAGGGCAAGGGGTTGAATCCAGCTTTGAGCACCAATTCTCCCCAGCAACGCAGGGAGCAAGTGTGTGCTGGCTACTTACTCTTCCCAACATACGAGAAGTCTGGCCTTGTGCTTCTGAAAAGAACATTCTGTGTAACCATGAAGGAATGTCTAACGATTAATACCACCTGGGGACGTGTTTAAAATGCAGATTCAGATTTAGCAGGTCCCGGGCAGGGTCTGCCATTTTGCAGGTCTAACAAGCTCCCAGGTGACGCTGAGGCTGCAGGCCGACCCACCACACATTGAATAACAAGGCCTTACACTCCTGCAATCAGCCGGAACCATGACAGCAGGGACCAAAATCAGGCAGAAACAGCAACAGTCAGGATCTCCCTCTAATGAGCGTCACCCTCCTCCCACTGCCATTCTCCACCCAGGCCACAGCCACTTGGTTCCACTATGAATCTGGACCCTTTGTCCCTTTGGGATAATTAGCCAAGCGGTCTGCAGTCACTCACTCCCAGCTTTTCTCATCATACTGAAGACAACTGATGCTCCTGGAGCTCAAAGAAATTTTTGCTCCCCACTCCCCAAGAAAAGTTTCCCCATGGTCCTCAAACAGAAACTCGAGGATGGCTTCTGCATTCATTGCTTACCTGCTCCTCTTGGCTAAAATAGATGATTCAATAATACAAGTGAAGCCAAACTATTTTCAATACTCTAGGGAGACATTTTAGCTTTGGCCACAACACAAACTGGAAATTTTTGGGGAAGGACCATAATAAAAGGAGGCGAGCATACACTAGATCATGCCTCCTCTACTTTTTGCAAAACTGAAAAACTGAGAGCTTGCAGGATGCTACCATTAAAAAAAAAAAAAAAAATCCAGGCCCACCCACAGTATATGCTGTTGATATTAAAGGGCTGCCTGGAAGGACTTTTTTGACTTTACCAAAACATCAGAGGAACTGATGAAGAACCTCGAAAATCCTCTGGTTCTCCATATGCATGGATGCTTCTTCTCTCCAAACCTGGAGAGAGAAGAAAAAATAAAATCTCATATTCCTATTCTAATCAGTACCTATTTTAAGAGCTGCAAATACACCTGCATCTATGTTATCAAATGTAGAATTTACCAATAGCTAATCTGTGTAAACACAAGTCAGGAGACAGTGGCATTTTTTTTTACGGTCTTTTTTTTTAAAAAATAAATTTATTTATTTACTTATTTATTTTTGGCTGTGTTGGGTCTCTGTTGCTGCATGCGGGCTTTCTCTAGCTGCGGCGAGCAGGGGCTACTCTTCGTTGCAGTGCACGGGCTTCACATTGCAGTGGCTTCTCTTGTTGCAGAGCACGGGCTCTAGGCGTGCGGGCTTCAGTAGCTGTAGCACGCAGGCTCAGTCGTTGTGGCTCACGGGCTCTAGAGCGCAGGCTCAGTAGTTGTGGCACACGGGCTTAGTTGCTCCGCGGCATGTGGGATCTTCCCAAACCAGGGCTCGAACCCGTATCCCCTGCATTGGCAGGCGGATTCTTACCCACTGCACTACCAGGAAGCCCTCCACAGTCATCTGAGATCCCACACCAGGTTTTAGGACTTAATTAAGTTCAGGTTCTTGATGTCTCATCGCAGATAGAATTCAGTGAGAGACAAAGTGATAGGTTAGAAGTGGATTTATTTGGAGAGAAACAAACCATCACAAAGCCATCTCAGAAGGCAAAAGCACACCAGTGGCATTTTGTTAGTCAACATAATCACACTATCTACTAACTAAGCCTAGGCATTAGGAGAAGTACAATAAAGAGGGAAGGGCTCTGAATGGCACGCTAAAGGATACTCGTCAGAAAAAGTCAAACCACTTACTCCACATGTTCACAGTTATTTCCAACTAATTCTTTTTTTTTCTTTTTCAATTCTTTTATTTTTCGTTGCATTGGGTCTTCGTTGCTGCCCGCAGGCTTTCTCTAGTTGTGGTGAGTGGGGGCTACTCTTGGTTGCGGTGTGCCGGCTTCTCATTGCAGTGGCTTCTCTTGTTGTGGAGCACGGGCTCTAGGCATGCGAGCTTCAGTAGTTGCGGCACATGGGCTCAGTAGTTGTGGCACATGCACTTAGTTGCTCTGTGGCATGTGGGATCTCCCTGGATCAGGGATCGAACCCGTGTCCCCTGCATTAGGCAGGCGGATTCTTAACCACTGTGCTACCAGGGAAGTCCCTCAACTAATTCTTTTTGTCAAAAAAGATTTCAAAGCCCCCTGAATACCCCGAGCAGGGTCTTCCTTAACATTCAAATCCAGATAATTTATATTCTGGTGGTTCTTTAATTTACTCATATACCTATTTCCCCTAAAAAATGGAGCATCCTTTTCAGATGTCAGTACAAAATCCATTTCCTCTGGGAAGATTACCTTCTGCTGTGAAGTGTCCTGGCGTATCATAAAATCTGGAACTAGAAGAGATCCTAGAAATAATCCAGTTCCAAGACTGTCAAACTGGGGTACAGGTGCTTATGCTGTGGGGAGCCCCCAGAGTCCCAGGGAAAATAAGGTGCATCTTCCCTGAGCGCTTTTTGACTCAAGGCAGCAATTTAAAGCATTTTTATACTGAAATACGTAAGATGAATCCTGCATTCCATTCTACATCAAAGGAATCGCTGACGGCGTCCTTGGTGGCAGAGCGGTTAAGAATCTGCCTGCCAGCCGCACAGCACAGGGAGATCAGCTCAGTGCTTTGTGACGACCTAGAGGGGTGGGAAAGGGAGGGTGGGAGGGAGACGCAAGAGGGAGGAGATATGGGGATATATGTATATGTATAGCTGATTCACTTTGTTATAAAACAGAAACTAACACACCACTGTAAAGCAATTAAAAAAAAAAAAAGAATCGGCCTGCCAATGCAGGGGACACGGGTTCAAGCCCTGGTCCAGGAAGATCTCACACGCCGTGGAGCAACTAAGCCCATGCACAACAACTACTGAGCCTGTGCTCTACAGCCTGCGAGCCACAACTACTGAGCCTGTGTGACACAACTACTGGGCCTTGTGCCACAACTACTGAGCCTGTGTGCCACAACTACTGAAGCCCACGCGCCTAGAGCCCGTGCTCCGCAACAAGAGAAGCCACGGCAATGAGAAGCCCGTGCACTGCAAGAAAGAGTAGCCCCCCCTCGCCGCAACTAGAGAAAGCCCGCCAGCAGCAACAAAGACCCAACACAGCCAAAATAAATTAATTAGTTAATTTAATTAACTAATTAATTTCAAAAATAAAAGGAATTGCTGAAGTAACACTGAAAAGTCGTGGAAATCTCAGGCTGAGCTCCCCCATCCTCCTTTCCAGGGTTCCTTTGCCCTGAAGGTTATGAGGGCAAGTTTCAGAAGCATGAAGAGAATCCATTTCCTAGCTTGAGACACGGAAACCAAAAGACTTTCTCAAGGCTGTGAGCGGCCGTCTGAAAGGTCACTGCCCCTAGATAGTCTTCAGAGAGATTTACAGTGCTTCTCACCACCACCCAGGTGAGTCTGGGAGCAGTCTTTCCTAGAATGCCAGACTAGAAGCACAAACAAGGATTTTAAGAGCTCGCTTCCCACCCAGTTCCACCCTCTTCTACCTCAGGTGCAGTATTAACAAACACATAATTAAATAGGCTTCTCAATGAATAATGAAGCCACACAGCCCTTCATAAACACATGTCAAACCCTTTCTTTAACCAGCTACACATCATTTGGTATTATATGTAGCTCAGAGGCATCTAGATTGACACATATGCTATTATTTACTGTCTCTTTGCTAAAGCTTTGAATTTTTCAACAGTGCAGGTGGCCTCCATTTGGATACACCTAATAAGAAGGCAAGTCAAAATAGGGAACATTTATTCAAAAAGAAGAAAAAAGAGTGGGGGAGGAACCAGAAGACCCATTCACAGTGTATCTCTATACAACAGACACTCACCCAAGATAAAATCTAAGAACACACATGAGCCTTGGGCTTGGTGGAGATAGTTCTCTCCCTAACATCTGAATCTCCTTAAAAGAACCATCCCTGGGCTTCCCTGGTGGTGCGGTGGTTGAGAGTCCGCCTGCCGATGCAGGGGACATGGGTTCGTGACCTAGTCCGGGAAGATGCCACATGCCGTGGAGCGGCTGGGCCCGTGAGCCATGGCTGCTGAGCCTGCGCGTCCGGAGCACGGGAGAGGCCACAACAGTGAGAGGCCCGCGTGTCGCAAAAAAAAAAAGAACCATCCCTTTGTCCTCCCACAAAAATCATGATGCATACCAAATACAGAGGAGTTAAACAGATCAGGGTTCATTTTCAAAACCAAGGGTCATGTAATCGTATATTTGAACAGGCTGGCCACGGTAATATTATCCTCAAGTTTATTAAGCTGCAAGACAGGTGAAAGGCTTGATTTAATATCTGCAACCCTCAGTGAGTTTAAATGAACTCTTCACCCTCCAATGCCTTTCTCATTGGAGCCCTATAGGAGAAATAAAGAACTGCCCCTTCAGGAAAAGCGGCCACCAACCTGCTTGCCTTCCTCGGCTGTCTTCCAGGCTGTACGGTGCCAAAGAATAATCAAGTGTATGAAAACACCAACAGCTGATGGGGCAGAGAAAGCCCAAGGTCTGCTGCCCATCTTGGGAGCAGGCAGTCAAGATGGGAAGCCCAGAGGGTTAATTCCAGACTCATCTAACAATTACAGAGACCTACTATGTGCAAAGTCGGGGTAGGGGCTCAGAAGAAAGTCCACATCAGATGGCAAACAGTAAAAGGTTGCTAGTTTGGAAACTGAAAGTTTAGGAACTCCTCGGAATGTGAACAGTGCTATTTTATTTTCAAAGTCCTTTTACAGGATCTGATTCAACCCTCACAATAAATCTATAAGAAGGAAAATAACCGCTATTATATCTGCTATCTTATCCCTGTTAGGGCTCAAAAATGTTACCAAGTCACAAATCCAGTCATGTTGGAATGAGACCTGAACATCCTCCCAGGTCATTCAAACTTTTACAGACACTTTCATTCAAAACACTCTTTAATCCTTACAACAGTCCAGTGAGGTTTGTTTGGGTTTTGTTTGTTTGTTTTAGGGGGGCAATCCCAGAGAGGGGGAAGCCAAGTCAAAGAGGTTAAAAAAGGGCCCAAGGTCACCCAGCCAGCAAAGAGAGAGAAGAGCTGGAATCTGAATTCAGGTTCCCCACTCCAAGGCCAATGTCCTTTTTTAACACACCAGAGAGGAGTGTGGGCAACACAGCGAGAGTGGAGACACCCTCCACGGAGAGCTGGGGATGGGAAACCAAATCCCACAGGTCCCTGGGGCATCAAACAGGAAACGGCTTGTGCTCAGGCCAAGCTGAAACCCAACTCTTGCCAAACCTGCTGCACACAGACATGGGCTTTCTACCCAGCTCAGCATCATCCCTGAGCCCGGCTCAGCGCTCCAGGTGGCTCAGCCCATGATTGTCTGGGCACCTCTGTGATAAAGCTGGGGCCAGAGGTCGGAGCGCAGACAAGACTGATCTTTCCAAACCAAGAGAAAGAGGAAGGTGCCATCTGTCACTCCAGGTCGAACTCTGAACCTGCCAGCCAACCTGTCATCCTCCACTGGAACTTGGGACACCCTTCCCAATGCACCCTGCCCAGAGCCCACACTGCTCAGTCGGCCACCTCCCTCTCTGCTGCTCTTGTAGTTGGAAACCGGAAAAGACCCTGTTCCTAGTTTCCCTGGGGTTTGTCTCCCCCCCACCCCATCACCAAAAGATGCTCCACGGAAAGGGTACCCAGCCGGCCTACACACTCGCAGACACTGACAACGTCCACACATTTGTTTGAAGCAAACAAAGTTCTAGGGAAGCTTATGGGAAAAAATATTTTTTAATCAGAGGCCTAGACATACTTAGGAGGCGCTCAAAGTGGACGCTGATTTCAGTTTCTGAACAAGTGCAGCGAAGGGTTCTACAGCACGTAGACTGAACGGGTAGGGGCCATCCAGCGCCAGCCCCAAGAGCAGCGGGGCCGGGCTTTCGACCTGTACTTCCCTAAACACAACTTTACAAAAGAAGCAGCAATACATTTCATTAAGTTTCTTGTTACCTGCAGGAGGCTGACCTTGGAGATTCGAAAAGAACTGAAAAACTCAGGTCAAAAAAGTGACAAAGTGAACTTCTTAACTCTCAGGACGGAAAGGAGGGGTCCTAAAAGCCATTTGTCTCGACCGAAACACTCTCAGAATATGTAGTTTACATTCGTTTTGCGGGTGAGTGGCAATCGGGGTTCAGCTCTCGCTCAGCTCGGGACTCTTTGAAGGTCGCCTCACTGTCACTTCGGAGTGCCGGAGCCCGGAATCCAGGCCACGCGGCGTGACCGATACGATGCACTACTGGCACCCTCCTGTGCCCCCCAGGGCCTCCCGCAGGTGCGGCCGATGCCAGAGGGGGGCCGCCCCCTCAGGGTCCCTGCCTCTCGCCGCTACCACACCACGCATCCACACTCCCGGGACACCAGTGTCCTTCTCTACCCACCCCCGGGCCCGATGCGCCTGAGGCACGGGTCAGCGGTCCACGGGCTTACCCTCGAGAGGCGCACGAAGCGCGGCCCCGTAGCAGGCGTGATCCCGGGGGCCTCCGGCGCGGGGCTGCCCGGGCGCTCGGCTCTCCTGGCCGCCTCCTCTTCGTTGTCCTCGGCCGAGTCCCGGCCGCCCGGCGGCTCCGGTTCCCTCCGCAGCAGCCGGCCGGGCGGCAACGGGGCGCACGCGACAGGCTCGGCTGGGGCGCCTCCTCCTCCTTCCTCTGCCCGCCCGCCGACTCTGCGCTCCCGGGCTCGGGGTCCGAGGTTCCGGACGCGGGGTTCGTCGGGGCGCTCGGGCACCCCAGCGCTCCCTCCCGCGCCGCCCTCCCGCGCGCGGCCGCTCTCTGGGGGCGTCTCGCTCGTAGCGCGCGGCCGTCAGGGGCTCTGGGTGCGCGGGGGCGGCGGCCGGGTGGGCCCCAGGGCGGCGGGCGGGGGCGCTGCTGTGGACCGGGGCACTGATGCGGGCGCCGCGCCGCGGCCTCTCGCCATGGCTCTCGGCGGGCGGGCGCTTCGCACCTCCCCTCCGCGCTGCCGTCACCGCCCGACGCTCGCCGAGCCCTCCCCTTCCCCCGGCCCCGCCTGCCGGCCCGCGCCGCCACCTCCAGGACGCCCGCCGGGCGGAGCGCGGCCCAGCGGCCCAGAGCCAAGCCCCTCCTACCTCGCTGGCAGGTGACCCGCTCCTGCGACTTTGGGCCTGGAGAAGTCCCCGGCGAAATACCCCGGGTCGGGAAAAGATATCACACACCACCACCACCACCACCACTACCAACCACCCCCGCCGCGAGCACTTATTTACTTCTAGCACTTCTCCGTGCCCGTCCAGCCAGTCTAAGGGCAGGGTGGAACTCACGCGGAGGCTGTTTGCCGAGAATACAGTAGAAGTCCAGACGTTTCGTTCCTGCAGGCCGGGCTGTCCCTTAGGAAAGCAATCCTTAGTCTTAAATAAGGGTGGGACAGAGCTGGGAGGTGGGGGGAATATGGATGAACAAAATGCCACCAAAGGGTAAGGGAGGAGGACAGGTGTGTGGTGGATCAGGAAACGATCCAGGAAGTAAGTCCTCACAGGCTACACTATTATGCAAATGACCGGTGGAAGGTTTAACGGGGAACAACACGCATGACCTCATTTCCACTTGAGGCTGCTGAGTCTACAGCGTTGGGCTAGTCCCTGGCCAGAGGTCATAGAGGACATTGGGAGGACATGGAGAAGACTCAGACCAGAACCGAAGACCCAAGGAAACTAAACCATAGAAAACCTGGTTTCCAGTACTGGAAGAGTCAGTGTATAGTAGAGACTGGGTCAGGCAAGAATCATCAATGGATACTCACCCTAGGGGAGACTTTACTGGGGAGCAGATATTTACCTGGATTAATGTGTTTTCCCATAGGTGGTTTAGGCTTATTAGTAGCAAGAGAGAAATATTCAATATATAAAGGCACAGGGAGACAGCACCTTGACCAGGATCAAAACTGACATCACTGGGCTTCGCTGGTGGCGCAGTGGTTGAGAGCCCGCCTGCCGATGCAGGCGACACGGGTTCGTGCCCCGGTCCGGGAAGATCCCACATGCCACGGAGCAGCTGGGCCCGTGAGCCATGGCCGCTGAGCCTGTGCGTCCGGAGCCTGTGCTCCCCAACGGGAGAGGCCACAACAGTGAGAGGCCTGCGTACTGCAAAAAAAAAAAAAAAAAAAAAAAATACTGACATCATTAATGAAAGCAGATGGATATCATGTCCTCAGAACACATCACCTATGCAGTATTTCCCGGAAGAATGCATAAGCTGAATCTAATGATAATGAAACCCCAGACAAACCAAAATGAAGAATATCTATTAAAAGGGGGCAGGAGTTGTATTCTTCAAACATGTCAATGTCACAAAAGAAGGCTTGGGAAATGTTCCAGATTAAAGAGTGCTATAAAATCGTGACAGCTAAATGTGATACCTGGTCCTAGACAGGATTCTTTTGGGGGGAGGGGACGCTGTAAAGGACATTCCAGTGGACAAAATTGGAATCCTGATAGTAGATTAAAGTATTGGATCAATGTTAAATTCGCTGATGTTGATAATTTGTACTATGTTCATGTGTAAGAATAGCCCTATCCTTGGAAATACACACTGCAGTATTGTGTAGGGGTAAGGGGGCATTCTGTATGCAACTTACCCTCAAATGATTAAGGAAAAAAATGTTGATAGAAAAATGATAAAGTAAATGGGCAGAATACTAACAGTCAGTGAATTTGGGTACAGGGCGTATTGGAATGTTTCTGTAAGTTTGAAATTATTTCCAAATAAAAAGATTTTGAGGGACTTCCCTGGTGGCGCAGTGGATAAGACTCCGTGCTCTCAATGCAGGGGGCCTGGGTTCGATCCCTGGTTGGGGAGATAGATCCCACATGCATGCTGCAACTAAGAATTCACATGCCACAACTAACGAGCCCTGGAGCCGCAACTAAGGAGCCTGCCTGCCGTAACTAAGACCCGGTGCAACTAAATAAATAAGTAAATAAATATTAAAAAAAAAAGATTTTGAAAAACCATCAAGTGGGAGAAGAGATGAGGTGGGAGGAAGGCAAGAAGTGGTCATAAAAAGACAACACAGGATCCTTGTGGTTTTAGAGCTTGTGGCTTTAGAACAGGTGATAAAATCTATATAGAACTTACACAGACACACATAAGTACAAGTAAAACTGGGGAAATGGAGTAAGGCAGATTGTATGAATGTCAGTATCTAGTTGTGATACCATATTAAGGTGTTGCAAAATGTTATCATTGAGGAAATTGGGTAAAGTGTATTATTTCTAATGACTGAATGATTTTTTATTATCTATCTAATGATTTTTATTATCTAATGACTGAATAATTTTTAATTATCCCATTAAAAATTTCAATTGGGGGTTTCCCTGGTGGCGCAGTGGTTGAGAGTCCAATTTCAATTGGGCTTCCCTGATGGCGCAGTGGTTGAGAGTCTGCCTGCTAGTGCAGGGGACACGGGTTCGAGCCCTGGTCTGGGAGGATCCCACATGCTGTGGAGCAACTAGGCCCATGAGCCACAACTACTGAGCCTATGCGTCTGGAGCCTGTGCTCCGCAAAGGGAGAGGCCGTGATAGTGAGAGGCCCGCGCACCGCGATGAAGAGTGTCCCCGGCTTGCCACAACTAGAGAAAGCCCTCACGCAGAAATGAAGACCCAACACAGCAAAAATAAATAAATGAATTAATAAACTCCTACCCCCAACATCTTCTTAAAAAAAAAAAGAAAATTTCAGTTACAGGGAGTTCCCTGGTGGCCTAATGGTTAGGATTCCAGGCTTTCACTGCTGTGGCCAGAGTTCAACTGAGGTCCCTGCAAGCCACATGGCAAGGCCAAAAAAAAGAAAAAGAAATTCAATTACAAAAAGAGATCAAGCATATTCCAGGTGTACATAAATGAGCACGGCTGCCTGGGAATTCAAAGAGCAAATGTGCTGGAGCTGACTCCTAGTGGGTTTAGAGCAGACATGGAGCTGTTACCAAGAGCGAGGGTTTTTAAGGAAAAAAAAAAAAGACTATGTGAAGTGTAACTGACAGATCAGGTTCCTACCAGTTCTGTAATTTAAGAATCCTAGAGCTGGGGGATCTTTGAGATCATCTAGTCCAACCTTCTCATTTTCAGGAAACTGCGGGCAGAAAAGTGGTACATGACCAGAGGAGCATCAAATTAGTGGTAGACCCATAACTACAACTCTTGTCTGCTGAACATGTGCAATGGTCTTTGCACCTTTACCAGCTGCCTGTCACTCTCTATATCCATGAGATTTAGTCAAGTTTGGTACAGAATTTTGAAGTCATTCATTCACCCATTTGGAGTGTGACAGTGGCCTTGTGGGAGCAGGGTCTTGACATTTGGTTTCCAGCACCAGATGGCAGACGTGTGGATCCCGCTCAGGAGGAGGAGGGGCCAATCTCCCTCTAGAACTCCCAGCTTGGAGGAAACAGGTGGCAAGCAGAACGCCTGGAGTGAGTGAGCCCCTCCCCCCAGCTATGGGCCCTGAGCTGCTTGGAGATGCTGATAACCTGCCGCTGCTGCAAGTCAAGGGTGCAGGGCCCTGGGAGGGAGGCAGGATGGGCACACAGAAGAGAAAACAGTCATTGCCCTGGTAGGTCCCAGTCCCATACAGTGTTAGCAGAGGTCTCTGCACCAGAAGTGACTCTGGGCTTCCCTGGCGGCGCAGTGGTTAAGAATCCACCTGCTGGGCTTCCCTGGTGTCACAGTGGTTGAGAGTCTGCCTGCCGATGCAGGGGACATGGGCTCGAACCCTGGTCCAGGAGGATCCCACATGCCTGGGAGCAACTAAGCCCGTGTGCCACAACTACTAAGCCTGGGCTCTAGAGCCCACGAGCCACAACTATTGAGCCCAGGAGCCACAACTACTGAAGCCCGCGCGCCAAGAGCCCATGCTCTGCAGCAAGAGAAGCCACCGCAATGAGAGAAGCTGGGGCACCACAACGAAGAGGAGCCCCCGTTTACCGCAACTAGCGAAAGCCTGTGCGCAGCAACGAAGACCCAATGCAGCCAATAAATAAATAAAAAAAATTTTAAAAAGTCACTCTGGCCTCCCTTGAGCCACAGAAAGCCACACTATTCTTTCCTTTTGTCAAATCAAATAAAAATCAACATGTTTGTTGATATCTGCCAGGCTCTGAATTAGTAACTGGGGGAAAATACAAACAAACAAAACAAACAGCAAAAAAAAAAACCATATCTGATCCCTGAACTTTAGGAACACAAAATACAGCAAAGGACCCAAGATGGAAATGTAGAAAATGATCTGACAAAAGAATTAAAATGCTATTAGCTCTGTAGGCTCGGGTTCTCCTCAAAAGCAGTGTTGGAGAAGGGCTTGAGGGCAGTGATCACTTTTGGGAAGTGATCCCATGGAACAGGGATGGGAAAAGGAACCAGGACCACACAAAACAGAGAGGGAGAGAAAGCCCATCCAAGGGTGCTTAATCTAGGTGGTCACCTCTGTGATCAACTGAGCTCAGTCCCACTGGGGGGGCCCTCTGAGGAACTGCATAGAATGCAAGACAAAAGGAGGATACATCTATCCACCAGCTCCTACCTCTCATTGGTCAAGTGGATGCTGAGCAAAAAAGTAAACGAAGCAAGTATGACACAGGACATACATGCATAAAATGATGGCTGACTCACCAGCAAAAAAGCAGCCTGAGGGCAGGGATTTTTGTCTGCTTTATTCATTGTTGCTTTCCCAGCGCCTGTTACCTAATGGATGCCCAGTCAGTACATACGGAATGGTTGAAATACTAACTCAGGTTGATAATAGAAGACATTGTAAAAAAAAATAGGAGCATAAGTCATTTTTTAACAATTTGTGTCTGTATGTGTCTATTTGTGCCAGGTGTTGGATAGGCTAGGGTGACAGTATAGTGAAAACAGGTATAGTCCTGGCCTCATTGGACCTTTCAGTCTAGGAGAGGAGTCAGGTAACATGATACATACACACATATTGAGTTAGCTTGTGACAAGTGCTATGAAGAAAAGGATGCAGGCACTAGAAGTAGGTAATAGGCAGATTTATGATAGATTACTTGGTTTGGGAGGACCTGTCTAAGGAGGTGACGCTTAAGTCGAGACCCAGAGGAATAGGAGCCAACCATGCAAAAGGGAGGGGGCAGCATGAGACAGAGACCCAGAGGCAACAGAGACTCTCAATAGCTGGAGCTCTGGGGAAGAGCCAAACCATGGGCCTGTGATGGTTTTGGTAAGAGAAGAGTTTTAGGTAAGGGAACTTGAACCTGCCACCATTCCAGAATGAGAGCAAAGGTCCAACTACCTTATATCCACATTCACGTTATCATTGAATGTCTTATCTTGGGGTTTTAATCTAACATTTATTGAGCACATATATGTACCAAGCACAGTACTAAATGCTTTCATAATAACAGCTCATTGAATCCTCACAGTAACTCTATGGGGTAGCTGTTATCATCTGAAGTTTATAGATAAAGAAACTGAACCTCAGAGAAGTTAATTAACTTACCTAAAGTCACATACAATTGACAAGGTCAGAATCCACTCCAGGTTTCTAGCCTCTTATGACTAATTAAACACATTGCTTTTGTTCCCTGCATATAAAGGAGAATCAGCCTCAGTCTCGGAAGATGGGAAGAATGGAAAGGTGAGGATTGGGGCGGGAAAGGAATCCTATAATTAAGACATTAATGTCGATGCATTGCTCACAGATTCCTTAGAAGGAAAAAAAAAATGGATTAGTACCAATAGCCTTTATTGCATCTGGTGTTTATCTTGAGACTTTAAACACCAGCTATGCATGGATAGCTTCCAAATTTATACTTCTAGCCCTGACTTTCCCTACTGAACTCCAGACTCCAGAAGTTTATAAACAAACTTCCTACTTGACACTGTCATTTGGATGTCTAATAGGCATTTCAGCCTTCTATGCCCTAACCGGAATTGCTGGTCTTTCCCCAATTTCTGCTCTTTCAGGCTCCTAGGTTTCAGTGGCTCAGGCCAGAAACCTTGTAATCATTTATAACTTCTCTCTTCTTTCCACCCCACATCCAATCTGTCCTCAAGTCTGTAGGTTCTACCTTCAAAATATAGGCCAGAATCTACTTCTCACCACTGTCACTGCTTCCGTCTTACTACAAACCACCGTCACCTCTCCCAGATTCCTGTTAGAGCCTCCTAAATCCCTGCTTGCTCCCCGGCCCCCATCTCCCCCACAGTCCATTGTCAACACAGGAGCCAATGTTCTGGAAAATGTGAGTCACATCATGGCTTTCCTCTTTTATTTTTATTTTATCTATCTATTTATCTATCTATCTATTTATTTATTTATTTATTTTTGGCTGCGTTGGGTCTTCATTGCTGCCCACGGCTAGTTGTGGAGAGTGGGGTGGTCTACTCTTCACTGCGGTGCACGGGCTTCTCATTGTGGTGGCTTTTCTTGTGGAGCACAGGCTCTAGGAGCACAGGCTTCAGTAGTTGTGGCACACGGGCTCAGTGGTTGTGGCTTGTGGGCTCTAGAGCGCAGGCTCAGTAGTCGTGGCGCACGGGCTTAGGTGCTCTGCAGCATGTGGGATCTTCGCGGACCAGGGCTCGAACCCGTGTCCCCTGCATTGGCAGGCTGCTTCTTAACCACTTCACCACCAGTGAAATCCCAGCCTTCCTCTTTTAAAACTCAAAAGTCTCCCCAGTGCTCTCAGTATAAGCAAGAGTCTTCCCAATGGCCCATAAGACCTACATGGTCTGCCCCCGACCTCATTTTCCTCTTTTCTCCGACTCACTCACTCATTCCAATGGTCTCCTTGCTGTTCCTTGAACATCCCAGGGACACTCTCACCTCAGCACTTTGGCTCTGTTCCCTTTGCCTGGAATACCCTTCCCCTCCTTGAACCATCTCATTTAATAATGCCACTTCTATTCCCTTTGCATCCCACTTCCCTTGCCCTGCTCTATTTTTTTCTTATTTAGCACATTTAAAAATACTATAAAATTTATTATTGTTTATTTTCCATCTCCTCTTTCTTGATTCATGAGGTAGACTTATTCCCAGATGTATCCTCAGCACAATAACTAGAACATAGTAATTGCTCAATAAATATTTGTTGAATGATCAAGCCTTCAGAATCTAACCAAAGATCAACATTTTATTGTTTAGGGGGTGGACAATGTAGTAATTTTTGTTTTTCATATCAAACTTAAAAGATCTTGAGGATATGTCCCAAACATTCTTAGCTGTCTTTTCACAGCCCATTGTGAAGTGACCATCTATCAAAAACCTACTAGATCCTATTTGTTTCAAGATCTACATTATTATCCTTGGGGTAATGAATGTCCCACATTACTTTCTGATTATGATGGAAAAAGACTTCTTATCTCCAAGTTCTAGGACTCTACAGTTTCATTGGATGACTCTGTTGACACTGGCTAAACCTCCGGCTTTCATGGACTTTGAGCTCATCTAATCCTTTTTCTAAGCTAAAGAGTCCTAATCTCAGTTTAGCCTGGTAGAAAACTACCTCTGCTATTTTAATTCTCTAGTTGCTTCTATCTAAATCTTTTCAAATGTATATGCCTTTCTGAGTTTCTGGTGTATATTTTAAGTGTGGCTAATATTATCCTAGATGCTTGTTTCCTAGTGCTGTGGGTATATGTTTTGTTTTATTTTCCCCTGAGCAAGGATTCTTCATCCAGGGTCCATGGGGGTCCCAGGGTAGGTGTTGGGGTTAATTAATATTAGAGCAGACTAAAGTGATATAATAGGTAACACTAAAATATAATGGCTGAACACAATGCCAATTTTTTGCTCAAGTAACAGCCTAGAGTAATTCCAGATTGTTTCACACACTTATTAAAGGACTTGGGCTAATTTTGGCTCTGCCGTCTTAGGTCACCCTGGGCCTGGCCATCTCAGTTAGGGGTTGGGGTGAAGAGCATGGAGGAGGTTTTATGAGTCAGGCCTGGCAGGGGCACACATACCACTTCCACTCAAATTTCACTGGCCAGAGTTCCTACTGACATAGCCACACTTAATTGCAAGGGAGGCTAGGAAATATAGTCTAGCTGAACAATAAAGAAGAAGGGGAAAATAGATTTTGGTGCTCAGCTAGCATTTTCTGCCAAAGGGAGGTCTGAGAAACGGACACATGCACAAAATATATTTTTTATTCCATTTGTTTTGTGCTATTTTGAAAAATATCAAGAAAATTTGCTTATCAGTTAAAATTACTAGCTTATGGTTTTACTATACTTTATGCTTCATCAGGAAGCACGAAGTTATATGACTGGCCCAGCTCGGTCACATGACTGTAAGGACTTGGGGTTGCCGTCTGTTACTCATGAAAGATGCCAGTACATACGATCTGGCAAGGTACACGTACCATCATACCATCATACTGTGTTATGACATCTGAAATAATTTCTTGTTAATAAGAATGGAGCAAAACCTGCTCTGAGGGACACTCTTGGGGCTCCAGCCACATCCTTTGTGGCCCTACAGTTTCGTGCAGCCAGTACCAGCTGCCAGCCCCTGCATCTCTTTCACTGTCTGCCTCCCCTGGCCACTGAAGGCTGCTCTGCTCAGTACAGCGGCCTGGAAGTTCTGGGGAATTGATGACCTTGTACCAGAAGTTCCTCTGTCCCTTAGGACAATGTATGTTTTATGCTGGCTGCCAGAATCCCTCCATGTGATTAAGTTCCAGTTAGTTTTGCTTGATTAAACATCCTTCATTGGCTATCCTCCTTCCCCTGTCTCACTTCTCTTCTCTCCTGCCTATGTTTCCTGGGATCACCAAATAAATTGCTTGCATAGCTCTGGATCTTCTTCTGGAGGAACCCAAACTAAGACACCTATCCTGCCATGAGTATTACGCATACTAGTCAGTGTTTGCGCTCAGAACAGATTATATTGGAAGCCGTCAAAGCAAAGCAAAGAGCCTCAAAGAAAATTCTTTAGCCACTCTGTGATTATGTCACAGTAGAAGGGAGGTGAGGAGAGGCAGGGTCAGCTGTTTCCGCACTGCAATGTCTCTGAGAAGAAAACGAAAGTAACAATCTTGCACTGCTCAGCACCATCAAGTAGAACATTTTCCTCCTGGTGTTACTAAATTTACCGCATTTAGCAAAATTAAGCCATTGACCCAATATGAATAGATTCCTGTTTTTTTGACTGGGCCCTGGGAATAAAGAACCAATAAGAAACAAACTCCAGGGCTTCCCTGGTGGCGCAGTGGTTGAGAGTCCGCCTGCCGATGCAGGGGACACGGGTTCGTGCCCCGGTCCGGGAAGATCCCACATGCCGCAGAGCGGCTGGGCCCGTGAGCCATGGCCACTGAGCCTGCGCATCTGGAGCCTGTGCTCCGCAACGGGAGAGGCCACGACAGTGAGAGGCCCGCGTATCGAAAAAAAAAAAAAAAAGAAACTAACTCCATGTAGGGTATACTAACTTGGCAAAGACACAGCTGAGTTAAATGGTGGAATAAGGTGGCGAGACACAGTTTAACTTATTCCTCCCAAGCCCACTCCGCATGGACCAATTAAATGGAGGGTGCAGCGGCAGCCTCTTAAAGGAAGATGCCGGGCCTGTCAGCTGAGTACACAAAGAAGGACTTTCAGGAATGGAACGAAGTGCTCATTCCTCTCATTTTACTTGAATCACCCCACGGGACAGGACACAAAAGCCACCTCATCACACGGGATGACGTTATTGCCAACAAAAGCACAAAGCCCAGGGCAAAGTGCAGGAGTGCCTACGTCTGAGCATCTCGGACATTCTGAAGAAAGCGTGAATCTTTTTCCTGAAAAGTCAAACTTGAGTCAGCTTCCATTCAGAAACCTTGTTTGAAGCAGCCTTCAAGGTCATACATCCCAGGGCCAAGCAGGAAAAAATGACACACTATTCGAAGAAACTTGATTAAGTCATCGTTTCCCTTTTCCCCTCTCTATTTTCAAAAGCTTGTTGGATAGAACACATTGTTTGGATTCTTTTCCTCCCCCTCTCAATGGGTTTGAAAGTTTTGCAAACGATTTCTATTTCTTTAATATTGACCCTTAAAATTTTAACAAATTTGTATTTTTTTTAAAACAAGACGTAATCTTACTTGAGGATGTACTCTAGGAAAACAAACAAGGATGAACACAAATAAAGAACGTAATCATTCACACGCAAAACATGATGATAAAATACAATATATGCCTGGAACATCTGGGAGTGCCAGCAAGTAAGAAGCGCTCAAAACACAAAACCCAATCCAGCCCACAGTGATAGGGTATGTCAAAGGGCACAGGAGTTCACTGAAAGAGCATCCGACGGCCAAAGCTGAAATAATTTGAACCACAAAATAAAGTAGTATTGGATTATAACCCAAAGTACAAAATAAATAGCCGTGAATCCACACTGATATAGATAAATGACTGAATAAATAAATACATGGGGAGGCAGAGACAGACCTCTCACGCAGAAGAATTCCAAATAAAGTGTGTAGATCTCTACTCTCAAGCACGTGGTGCACAGCTCCGCACTCCGGAAGTGTGGACTGCACGTAGTAACTTTCTTCAAAGAGTACAGCACAGAAAGGGGGAAGAAATCACTGTACGATTTCTGCCGATGCAGGGGACGCGGGTTCGTGCCCCAGTCCAGGAAGATCCCACATGCCGCGGGGCAGCTGGGCCCATGAGCCATGGCCGCTGGGCCTGCGCGTCCGGAGCCAGTGCTCCGCAACGGGAGAGGCCGCAACAGTGAGAGGCCCTTGTACTGCAAAAACAAAAAACAAAACAAAACAAAAAAAAAGCACAATAAGTTAAGAAAAGAAAAAATAAAGAGAAAGCTCAGGTGACTGTTAATATGGCAGCAGTGTCCTCAAATTCTGTACACCTGCCTTTCTCAGTCAGCTCACATACAACCTGAGTCCACATCCGGCCTGGGTGCAAGGAGTTGTGCCCTTCCCCCCAGTAAACCTGAGGATCCTGAAAACTTCACATTTTCCAAAAATCCATCCCATTATTCTCATCACTTCTTGTGCTGGGCCTCTAAATGACCCATTGCAGGCCCCTTGCCTCTGCAGATCTCACTAGCCAATGCCACTTTGAGGCCCCCCAACTGTCTGCCTGAGCACAGCTAATATAACGTTGTCATGTTTAATTAGAGTTGACTAAGACCTGCGGATAGTAATTACACGTTAGCCCAGTTAACCAGATGGAAAGACTCGATGTTGTGATATGTCGTTTATCCCCAAATTAATCCGTGAATTTTATGTAATTCCAATCAAATGCCAAAGAAATCTTATTTTAAGGAAATGACAATATATCCTGAAGTTCATATGGAAGAAAAAATACATAAGATTATACATGACAATTAAAAAAAACAATCAAGGGGTACTAATTTTGACCAGAAAGCAAAATATGACACAAAGTGACAGTAATTAAGGGGTTATTTCTGTCATAAGAATAGACGAATTGCACAGAACTGAGAGTAGAAAAGCAGAATAATGTATCTGTGAGATTTTAGTTTTATGGATAACAAGACACTATTTTCCCCTCATTATAGTAATCTAGATTCTTAAGGGTCCTGGATAATCAAATAGAAACTATTTTACTGGAAGAAAACTGTATTAAGTTTCATTAAACCTATGGTGCCCACTGTGACATGGGTTTTAGGCAAAATCCTGGAACAAATCAGAGAAAACACTTTTCAAAAAAACCACTTTTCTCTAAGTGTTCCAGTCTTCTCTAATTTCTTCTTCCTTTTTTTTTTTTTTCCGGTACGCGGGCCTCTCACTGTTGTGGCCTCTCCCGTTGCGGAGCACAGGCTCCAGACGCGCAGGCTCAGCAGCCATGGCTCACGGGCCCAGCCTCTCTGTGGCATGTGGGATCTTCCTGGACCGGGGCACAAACCCGTGTCCCCTGCATCGGCAGGCGGACTCTCAACCACTGCACCACCAGGGAAGCCCTCTTCTTCCTCTTTTTAAAGAGGTGATCCTGATAATATATCCCTAGGGGCCTCACTTCATCCTTAGAAATTCCAAGATTAACAGCCACCACCAATAAAACCAGCCGTTTTTTAAAAAAAGTTATATTATAAAAAATTTCAAATATAAAAATAGAATCAAAGGGACTTCCCTGGTGGTCCAGTGGCTAAGACTCCGAGCTCCCAATGCAAGGGGCCCGGGCTCGATTCCTGGTCAGGGAACTAGATCCCAAATGCCACAAATAAAGATCCCACATGCCGCAACTAAAGATCCCACATGCCGCAATGAAGCTCCCGCATGCCGTGATTAAGACCCAGCGCAGCTAAATAAATAAATAAACAAATATTAAAAAAAATAGAATCATAGAGTGAGCTCGATGTATTCACCACTAGCTTCAAGAATTATCAGTGCGGAGCCGATCTATCTCTACCCTCACACAAGCCCCTCATCCCTTGAATTATTTTGAAGCAAATCCCAGTCCCGGACATCATATAATTTCACTCATAAACATCAGTGTTACAATTGGGGCAAAGATCAGACTTAGGGTTAAGGTTAGGTCTAGGGTTGCAACAGAGTGTGTTTTAGGGTTATGGCTTGGGCTTGGCTTCGGGCATTTGTTAACCTTAGGACAAAGAGCCATAGGGCGGAGGTAGGGCTACGTCCAGCGTTATAATTAGGATGAGGGTTAAAGCCAGTGGAATGCCCATATGGTGAATGTAGTACATGTTCTTGATTTCACACCCAGGTTTTCTAGCCTGGCTAGCGTGCGCATCCTCCATTCACTTCCTTCTTCTGAAATTTACTCTTACCTTAACTGTAACAACCTCAACCCTGGAAATTAGGTTGCCCGTCCCTAGCAGCCTGCAGTCACAGTTTGACTGCTACAGGCATTCTAAAGTGACACCCTTGCCTCAAGGTGGGACCAGCTCTGGGGTGCAAATTTTGGTTCCAAGCTCCCCATGGGTTCAGGCCTATTGTAGTCTCCATTGCTTAGCTCTTCTCATGCCCTGTCTTGTTTCCCTCACTGCCCTCCCCCTACAAGCACTTTCCCAGTAAATCACATCCACAAGAATCCCCTTCTCAGGTTCCACTTCTAGGCAACTCAACCTAAGATAGTGATCAACAACCCAAATATAAGAAGGAGATTAATATTCTGAGCTGTCAAAAACTGACAGTCACCTACAATGCTTATCTCAATAAGAAAAGGAAACAAGATGCATAACCCCCACTGACTACATATCCTACTCCAGGGACAATATTTTTCTCTCTCTCCTTCCAGTAAGCTCAAGGAGGCAGAATCCCATTTTTTTGTTCACTGCTTTAGCCTCAGGAGCTAATGTAGTACCTGACACATTGTGGGCCCTCAATATATATCTATTGAATGAATGGACAGATGATACATATGATTCCTCTACCCTGCTCCTAGACTACTGCTGACTCCAGGCAGTCACGATGCCAGACTTTTCTCTCATAATCTGAGGTTCTTTAGTTACAGCCAGGCCGTGAGACAGCTCAGTGCCCTGACTCGAAATGACCCCCAGTCACACACACTGCACTGCCTTGTCTTAACCATTTTCCCTCTCTGTATCTTTTGTCATCCTTGCCCCTTCATTCTCTGCGATAATTTTTCTTTCTTCTGTATTATTAACATTTAATACCCAGGGGATTAAGAACCATCTCCAACTGGTTCAAAAATGGAGAACTCGATGGCGCAACTTTAATAAGCTAGCAACAAACCTCAATGTGCTTATTAAAAAATTGGTCTGTAATGAAGGAGGCACCACAAATTCCTGAGGAAAGGAAGAATTTTAGCGCTAGGATAATTGGTTAATTATTCTGAGGGGGTAATAAAGTTATAACCTAATTTACCAATGTTCATGAGAACAATTACAGATGGACTAAGTAATCTGATACCCCAAACTGAAACAAGTAGAAAAACAGGTGAATAACTAATTTCCATGTGGGAAATGCCTTTCTAAGGTTAAAAATAATTTTTTAAAAATCACAAAGGAAGTGTTAAACCTTTGGCACCACCCCATCACATATGAATTTATCCTCAGGCAAAAAGTCAGAGATACTTGCCAAGATGGATGTATAAAAATGTTCATTTCAGTGTTAACTATGTATCAGGAAAGAGGAAAAGAAACTGGCGTTTACTCTCGACAAGGAGAGTGTGCCTCTCCTCTCCCCTATCAGAGACTGTTAGGGAGGTTGACCTAGTAATTTGTAAGAGAAAAATCTGAACTCAAATAATCTGCATATTCTTTGCACTGCTAAAGGTAAAAGTCAGGAGTGGGCGACATTTGTTTAGGCAAACTCCTCAATGACTTCGCTGATGATGAAAGGTTAGATTAGGTTAGTTCTGTCTAGAGGGAGGTGAGTAATGGATAGAGAGTTTAGATGCTCCAACAGATAACATGCTAAGGCTTACAATTTTCCCCTGAGGACAAGGAAGAAAGGGAGGTAAAGTCCTGGATGAGTAGAAGAGGTAAGAAAACTTGCAGGCTGTAGATCGGCCACACTCCATTTTGTCCATTTAAATTATAAATGTATAAAGTACACACATATATAAAATATAATTTAAACATATATTCATTTAAATTACATGGTGTACAGATAGAATAGGTAGTTCAATTGTGTGCTTCCAAGTTAGAACTGTTCAAAATGCATCTCTTATACCCAGTCCTGCACCCATCCACCCACTTCCCCTCCACAGAGTCAGTAGTTACTGGTTTCTCGTCCATCTTTCAGAAGATGGTGGATCTACTCTTTTATATATGAGCGACATATATTCTTGCCCCTCTTTTTTTCTTTCCACAGATGGTAGTCTACTACACTCAGTGTTATGCACCTTGTTTTTTCCCCTTAATCATTAGTCTTGGAGATATTTTCATATCAATGCACAAAGAGCAAATTCATTTCTAATTTAATCAGTCTCCTGTTGATGGACATTTGAGCTGTTACCAATTTTTAAAAATTACAAACAAGGCTGTAATGAATACTTTTGTGCGTACGTCGTTTTGCAAATGTAAGAATATATCCACTGGATAAATTTTTAGAAGTAGAATTTCTGGGTCAACGGGGATGTGCATTTATTATTTTGATAGATATTGACGGATCGCTCTCCCATCAGCAATGTGAAGGTGCCTGCTTTCTAACACCCTTATAAGCATCATGTCTAACGTTCACTTAAAATTTTTATTGAAATATAGTTGATTTACAATGTTGTATTTCAGGTGCACAGCAAAGTGATTCAGTTATACATACATACGCACACATATATTCTTTTTTAGGTTCTTTTCCATTATAGGTTATTACAAGATACCAAGTATAGTTCCCTGTGCTATACAGTAGGTCCTTGCTGGTTACGTATTTTATATATAGTAGTGTGTATATTTTAACGCCAAACTCCTAATTTATCCCTCCCCGACTTCCCCCTTTGGTAACCAGAAGTTTGTTTTCTATGTCTGTGAGTCTGTTTCTAACACTTTTCAGTTGTTCCCTTTCTGGGCTGTAACCTCCCTCTGTTATTGCTACAACTTCAGTAAAACCTGTTTCACACAGTAACGTGGGCTTTGGGGAAGGAAGAAGAAGAAAGCACTGTCAGGTACACGAGGGGATTCAGGGCCAGAGGTGGACAGGATGTGCTGGAGATAAGACGGTCGGAAGGGACCAGCCATTAATAAATTTTTTGCAAGAAGTGACCAAAAAATACATTTTCACTGGAAATCTAGTTCATCCAGGAGTTGCCACAGTATGTGCGGTGGATGTTAGAGTGATTAATTTTGTCATTAAAGGAAAAAGACATCCTAGGAGGCCAGACATTTTACAGGCAATGGGTTAGTATTATAAGGTTGAAAATCCCCTATCCAAGAGGGAGGTGGTGTTTGGCTTTTCAGGAATAAGTTGGTGCTGGAAAGATGATCATGCTTTCTCCCAGGCCTTCCAGAGTGATGGGGCACAGCAGTCCTGAGGCTCCCGGACTCCAGCTTCTGTCTCCAGGAGAATCTGTTCCTTGAAGGGAGGGCTGGAAACTCCATGACACCTTGGCCAGCCTCTGTGTCCAGTTCTCTGGGGAAATGACAACCTAGAAGAACATCATAGAAACCATCTCCTGCCCTCTCGGTTTATACCCCTGGTTAGTGGATTCCTCCCCACCCTCCATTCTGTTTCATTCATTTCTGGGGTTTTTTTGTGTTTTTTTTTTTTTTGGTACGCGGGCCTCCCACTGCTGTGGCCTCTCCCATTACAGCTCCAGCACAGGCTCCAGACGCGCAGACTCAGCAGCCATGGCTCACGGGCCCAGCCGCTCTGCGGCATGTGGGATCTTCCCGGACAGGGGCATGAATCCGCGTCCCCTGCGTCGGCAGGCGGACTCTCAACCACTGCGCCACCAGGGAAGCCCTCATTTCTGTTTTTGTCTTTACTAATGCTTTCCTTCTATTTCCATGGGGATCATTTTGTTGTTATTTTTCTAAGCTCACTGTCCTTGAGCTAAACCTAACAACAAAGAATTGGCAAATCCACAACCATAACGAGTAACTTCTAAAAATGGTTCTCAGGAACTGGCAGAGCAAGCAGGACAAAGCGACGTAAAAAGAGGATTTGGAAGATTTGAACATGCCAGTTAATAAGCTTGAAGATATGCATATGAAATTTTGAACCCAACAAATAAAAACAAATCTTCTTTTCAAACTCCTGTGGAACATTTAAAAATAGTAACCACCGATTAGACCACAAAGGATATTTCAAAAAAATCCCCCAAAGCCAAATAACATACAGGCCAACTGCAACAACAGCAAAATTTGTTAATTAAAACCAAACAAAACCGTAACTCTTAAATATCTCTTAAAGAAAAAAGATAATGCAAACTATGGATGCTATACCTTTTCACGTCTATAAGGCTATTAATTATAATTTTGAAGTTTTAGTCTGCTCTCTGCATTGTTTTTGTTTCCTCTGAGTTACTTTATTCGTTTGCTTATTTTAATCTTTGTCTTTAGAGTCTTTTCTTGTATATCATGATATTTCTGGCTATGTGTTCACATGCAAGGGTAAGGCACTAAAAGGCTCATTCAGTGTTTATTACACATTTTGAGGGTTTATTGATGAATAAGCTGCATTTTGTGTCAAGGTACTGAAATAGCTCTTTTATTGGGAGAACTTGCCTAAGCCAGAGGTCAGTAGTTTCTCTTGGGCAAATCTCTTTTCCCAGCAAGGAACCTTCCAATCTTTGCACCGAAGATGAGAACACTAGCTACTGCCATCATTCTGGTCAGGAAGGGCCACAAAGTTCAGAAGACATTCTCTATCCTCTAATGCTCTAAGTCCTTTATTCATGTCATTAACGAAGTACTTCCAAGTTTTTATCTTGAAAGCAGAAGCAAGGGCAGAGAGACACTGCCCAGAGTTTCGAGTCAGTTGGTAGCAGAGGTGGAATTCCTTTCATCCACTACCAAGATGAGGATTAAATTCCCAGAGACTCACATGTTAGTGGCTGAGTTGGGGTTACTTCTGCTATAGATCCTCTGCTTATGTGAAGCCAAGTGCCTTCTGTGTTCCAGATGGAAAGGCCTCAGATTTTCCATCTGATGATGATTTCTTTCCTTGTTCTTAAGTGTCGTTATGGTTTAAGTTCTGATTCAGTCACTTTAGTGAGGATTTGGGAGGCTGCATAGTAAATTCATGTGTTCAGGTTCCTTGAATCATGAGTCCAGATTATTTGTGAGGACAGTTATAGCCTTTTACAAGTGTCCTGGTTTGGCTTCCTTCTGAGTAGAAGTGGAGCATCTTTCTCAGGTTCCCCAGTTGTCATAAGAATATGTGAACTTTTTTTTTTTTTTTGCGGTACGCGGGCCTCTCACTGTTGTGGCCTCTCCCGTTGCGGAGCGCAGGCTCCGGACGCACAGGCTCAGCGGCCATGGCTCACGGGCCCAGCCGCTCCGCGGCATGTGGGATCTTCCCCGACTGGGGCACGAACCCGTGTCCCCTGCATCGGCAGGCGGACTCACAACCACTGCGCCACCAGGGGAGCCCAGAATATGTGAATTTCTTCAACACAGGTGCTGCATATTTAACTGGCTTTAAGGAAAAACTACACTCCAGGTATTTTTCATGGTAGATAAACCTGGATTTAAAGCTCTTCTATCATTAAAAGTTGTGACCTAAGCGTAGCAGTGTCAATGGAAGCTTCTCTGCTGAGCCTCTACTCTGAAAGCTTCCCCGGACTAAACAGACCAAGAGGGCTGAGTGCCCTGAAGCATACCCATTCCTGAAGAGGCCGGCGGCATTGAGTGGGGTAAAGCTATCTGCTTATGTGGAGCGAACACGGAGAGGAATCCGCCTATGAACTCATAGTGTTTACAACACTGCAGCTTTTCACAGCGCATGTTATAGACCTCGAGGATGCATTTATTTCAGGAATAAATTTTTCCTGACTAAACGGTTTGTTTTTACTTTGTAGCCAGTGAAGATTTAAGATTTTCTCTCTAATAGCAGCTAGAATACACAAAGCCCATTTCAGGGCCCATTCTGCACACTTACCATCATCCAGAGCCTTCAAAATATGTATTTTTTTGTTGTTGTATCTTCTATCCAGGATCCAGGTGAATTTTCTTAATTTGTTTGCCCTTTCCCTAATTTTTTTTTTGCCTAACTTTACATGTATTATTATTTTGCATGCTTCTTCGAATGAAGAAAGATAACCAATAAGTGATTTTTTCTCCTCTGCAATGTCTAACATAGTGCTTTGTTCAGAGGAACTTTGTATGTGACTGAATGAAGAGATTCTTTATGATAATCTAGACAGTAGGAAGAGGAAGCAGAAGGTATTTCTGAGAGGAAGAGGTTGCATGTAATTCGGCATTTGGTATCCTTCATGTCAGATTCATTCTTACCAACTATAATGAGAAGGAAAATCTAAAATTAAGGTGAAGGCAAAGGTCACCCTGAAAGTGCCCAGGAATTGAAGCAATTAAGAACATGGTGTTTCAGCTCTGCCCTGTTCAAGAACCTAAACAGCACTCAGCTGTTTTTTATTTTTTGAAATTGAACTAATGCCTGTTGAGGTCCTACCTTTGGTCCAGTGGTTGTCACTGAGCGGGGTGAGTTTTTCCTTCAAGTACTCTCTAGCTTGTGTTTGTGATATTGTCTTAAAATTATCTATAGCAGTTCTTAAACTTTTCTGGGTCATTGGTACCTTTGAGAATCTGATCAAACCATAGACTCTCCACCCAGAAGAATGCACATGCACACAACATTTTAACTGCCTTGGCAGGTTTATGTATTCCCTGGAGGCATCCAAAGAACTTAGGCTAAGAAGCACCAGGATTTGGTATTGTTTCTGACATGAACGCGTAGGCTGTCAAAACTCGGAATAAACTAGCTGATATTTCATTGTATGTCTTGATTAATTAGGAAGTGATAGATGAGGAATTTTTTTCTACATCAATTCCCTTAAATACAAAAAACTGACAATAATGGCTAATGTAAGACTCCTGAGAAGGCAAGAAGGGTTAGAAGTCAAAGAATAGGAGATGTGGTTAACTTGAGATCAGAGAGAGGCACGGTTCCTACACGTAAAGGTTTGCAAAGCGTGGTCCCTTATCGGCAATATCCACATCACCTGGAACCTTGATAGAAATGCGAAATTAGGGGCCTCGTCCTGATTTACAGAATCAGAAGTTCTGTGGGTGGGTGGGCTTGTTTTAACCAGCGTTCCAGATGATTCTGATGCCAAAGTTGATAATCTCTGCGCTAACTCGCATGGAAGAGAGGAGCTGGTGTTAACGTTTCTGGTGGTTGGAATTTGAGAACGTGGAGCTTTGAAAGTCATAAGCAACCAACTGGAGATCAGGGATCTGGTCTGTTTTCTTATGTACAAGAAAGAAGGTAATTCATAGCCTTTTTTCTAAAGGGTCAGGAAGCTCTTCGAGGAGCCATTCGTTATCCGGATTATGTCGTCACGTCCACCTGAACTCTGGAGGGCGTCAGAAAGAAAAAGGATGGAAGGAAACGGAGGACAGCGGGTGCAGGAAGAAATGACGAGGGCCCAGGACTCCACTGCCACCAACTACGCAACTACCGCCCAGGCAGCTCTCCTCCACCCGCCCAAGCCCCCAGTCCCCACACACAGTTCGGAGGGACACTCTCCAACACTGCCGCCCACTTCCGGGCCCCAGCCAATAGCTACTCAAAGTGCTCAGCCAGTCAGCGCCCCTGTGCTCCTTCCGGCGTTCGGCGTGCTGCCCTGGAAACGGGATGGGCTAATCCAAATGCGGAGGGGTGCAGAACTCGCAAGGCCGGTCGCCGACGCTCTGAGCCCTGCACTTTTTACCCCGACCTAGGGTAGATCGGTGGACTCGTCCTAACGCTGGGCGCGAGGCGGCTTCACTTCCAGGCCCCAGCCAATGGGAAGCGAAACTGCTCAGCCAATCAGCGCCCTGCGCTCCTTCCGGCGTTCTGCGTGCTGCCCTGGAGACGGGCAGGCCGAATGCAAACACAGAGGGGTGCTAGACCTGCACGGCCTCACGCTGTCGGCCTTGCTCCATTGCTTCGCCCCTGGCTTTTGGCCAGTGGACTCGTCCAAAGGGGTCGGGGGCGAGACGCGCGCGCTGGCGGCCGGCCTCCAGTGGACCTGCGGCTTCTCCCCACCGAGCTAGAAGGTGAGCGGTAGTGTCGTTTTTAATGTGGGTTCCTGTGTCTTTCAGCGTTTGTTGGAGAGACTGTAGGCCTGCAGGGAGCCGCCCACCACCCTCCCTCCCTCCGTGGACCCTGTGCCCTCGGCGCCCCCTCTCTCTTCGGGTTCTGCTTTGTGTTTGTGTTAAACCCTGCACATCTTTTGGTTCAGGGTACGCGGGACACCTATTCTAGACCTGGGTTCGGGAGATGCGCTTTATAGACGCCCCGTATTCGGAGTTTTATCCCTTAAAACGCTGATTTAGCTTTCCGGGTTCTAAGCCGGCCTCGCTGACTGATGTCGGTGGACATGGGGAGGCAGTGAAAGCCGCCAGTTCGCCGGCCGCGATCTACTTGGGGTGGGGAGGAGAGGGTGTTTACGTAGCGACTTAGAGCCTACACTTCCGACGTCAGACCAGGCTCAAAGCTTGCAGTTGATTTGGTCCGAAAAGTGTTGCGAGGAGGAGCACTTGTTTAGTGCTTAGCATAGTGCCCGCCGCCTTTTGTGCTCTCGGGAAAGGTTGACTTCGCCTGCGGTTTTCAAAGGTAGCGCGCATCCGGACGGCGAGTTAAAACGCAAAATTGCTGGACCCTGTTTCCAGAGTTTCTGATTCAGTAGATCTGGGCCCAGGGCGGGAATTTGCATTTCTATCGAGTTTCCTGGCGTTGCTGATTGCCGCTAGAGAGGGAGTTAATGATTTGAAGGTGGGGATGATTAAGAGGAGGGTTCACACATGTCTTTACCAGCGTACTGTTACCACCTGAACCGTTTCAGAGTTTATTGAATGTAGGCTCTGTCCGCTGAATCTTAAATGCTTCAGTTGCTCGTATGTGTGAATTCCTCTGACTTCTGGCTTCTCAGATGATACCTAGGTGAACTTGTAGATTAAAAGAGACTTAAAAATGCACCATACTTTTAGAAGATGTGGAAGACTAAACTGTGGTGTATGGGAATGCACACTACAGTGAGAAAACTATAAAGAAACGCATCAAAGTCCGGAGAGTGATTACTTTTGGGGAGTAGGAGTTGTTATTGTCCTAGGCTCGGAAGGGATTCTGGGGTCGCTGGCAAAGTGCTATTCCTGACCTGAGTGATGATTACAAGGATGTCTCTCTTATAATAATACATTAAAGTATACATTTATTTTGTGGGTTTTTCTGTATTTGTGTTTTATTTTACAAGTTGACGTTACAAATGTTAAAAAAATGCATATTAGGAAGTCTAAGGTGAGGAACATCCCTGGAGTGAGTCAAAAAGAATCTTAGTCATGGGCTTTCAAATTTGGAAGATAAACTTAGAAGACCATCTGATCTAATTCTTATTTTAGCCTAAGGAAGTGGAGCTCACAGAATCGGGAAGTGCTGCAGGTAATAAACCCTCGTCTAAACCCAGTTTGTAATTGATGTGTTTTGTTAATTTCAGCTGCCTGCTCTGCTCAGATGCCTCTATTCAGTGAAAGATTGAGGACGTGAATTTGGCCTGACTCAAATTCAAAATTTTAAGATTTTATTTTCTTGTGGCCTAAAACCTTGTTTTCAAGAAATCACTCATCTTACATAAAAACTTATTATTTCAACATCTTATTCTGATGTATCCTAATGTACCAATTCGTGAACATTTAATTAAGGTCTCTGGTTATTTTTTTTGCCACATAATTACTCCTGTTAAGGCTGCATTTTAGTGGGTTAGGACTCGGCACTGGTTCTGTTTACCTGAACCAAAAGACTGGCACACATTTCTCCAGGAAAGATGGGTTTATTTGGCATCAGCAGGGAATCCCAATTCGGGGTGTGTAACCATGACAAGCCACCGTGCAATTCCCCAGCATGGCAGGGAAGGCGAAAGCTTTTTTTAGAGAGGAAAAGGAAGTTGGGAGGGCTGTAATAAACAAAGAATCCATGGCTTTTCATTGAGTTGAGTCCTTGCCAGCCAAGAAGAGGAATCTTTCTTCTTCTCGTTGGGCTCTGCTATCTTTGCAGGGCATGAGAGCTCCCCGCTTCTGGTCTTCTGACTCTAATTGAGGTTTCTGTTTATTAGTTTTTTACACTTCTCCATTTTGATCAAGATTTTTCTCTGAAAGCGTTGCTGATCAAGAGTCAGGTTTTCTAGTTTCAGGGGCTTTTTGTCCCTCAATGTCGGGAAGTATCTTTCCTGGGTGTAGTGTCTCAAGTCGGAGGGAAAGTGCACAGATGGGAAACCTATTAAGGTCACAAGTAACGAGGAAAGGTAGGAGGGAGAACTCTCAGGCACTTTTAATCTAAAATCCGTATGTTGTCAAGATGATAGATATTGGCGATCCTCTGAAGTCTTAGGCGATCATCAAAGGTTTGGCTACTGTCTGGTTAGGCCATTCAAAATGGCTGTTCTCTGCTCTCTGTACACGCCCTGCTTGACCAGTCCCTGCTTCACTCACATGACTATCCAATCATTTTAATTATAGAGGTTAATTAGTCCCTGGTAACTGATGAGCCCATCTGATGTCAATTCCCGCCCCCATAAATGGTAGCCTCCTCCTCCCTTGAGTAGTGAAGAGTGCTGCCACGTCCTGTCCTGTCTGCTGTCTGCCATACACGGTGGGGTGTCACTCCAGGACCTTGCTTCAGGCATGTAAGATTCTCTGTCCAGTAAGCCATTTATGTCTCTGTCACTGAGTCTGGGCTCTTCGAGGCTTGGCAGCTACAAGGCTTGCAGGCCTGAGGGGTGCAGCCTAACAGTGGCAACCTTCCAGCAGGTCTGATCTGGATATCTTGGGAAAGCTGTCTCATCAGATACTGTCTGCTTCAATTGTGGGAAATCTTTACTTTCAGGTCACCAGAGGATGTGCAGGTCCAGTCAGAGTGTGGTGCTTCCTTTAGATGTATTGTGAATCCTAGAGTTGTATTCCTTGGAGTTGGTGGCACAAGGGTTGGTTACTAGTATTTGATAGGGGCCTTCCCAGTGATGCTGAAGACAGTTCTTCTGGAAGTGTCTTTTCCAGTAAATGAAATCTCCAGTTTGCAAGGTGTGATGCTTAAGGTCTTCGTCTCCTGAGGGTGCATGGTAAAAAGACTGCTCTACCGGGCTTCCCTGGTGGCGCAGTGGTTAAGAATCTGCCTGCCAATGCAGGGGACACGGGTTCCAGCCTTGGTCTGGGAAGATCCCACATGCCTCGGAGCAACTAAGCCCGTGCGCCACAACTACTGAAGCCCGTGCTCTGCAACAAGAGAAACCACCGCAACGAGAAGCTGGCACACTGCAACGAAGAGTAGCCCCTGTTTGCTGCAGCTAGAGAAAGCCCGCGCACAGCAACAAAAACCCAGCACAGCCAAAGGTAAATAAAATAAATTTAAAAAGACCACCCTACCAAAACATGTTTTTTTTTTTTTTTTTTTTGCGGTACGCGGGCCTCTCTCACTGTTGTGGCCTCTCCTGTTGCGGAGCACAGGCTCCGGACGTGCAGGCTCAGCGGCCATGGCTCACTGGCCCAGCCGCTCTGCGGCATGTGGGATCTTCCCGGACCGGGCCCGAATCCGCGTCCCCTGCATCGGCAGGTGGACTCTCAACCACTGCGCCACCAGGGAAGCCCATCATGGTTATTTTTAATAGAGACAATTAGATCTTTCAATGTTGGAGTATCTCTCCTTTTATTAATTGCGGGTCGTAAGAAGCAGGAGACAAGTGCTTTGGGTGTCCTCTGATGATCTCAAAGGTTGAGAGTTTCTGAATTCCAAAAGGGGTGGATCTGAGATTTAGAAGGACCAACAGCAATGCTTTTGGCCAAGGTGTTTGGAGGGTCTTTACACATTTTGCCAATTGAGTCTTCATAATGCTGTTAGTACGTTCAACTAAACCAGAGGATTGAAGATGGTGAGTAAAGTGTAAGTGTTGTAAAACCAGCTGAACAGCGCACACTTGTTGAAGCACCTGGCCTGTGAAATGGGTTACTTGATTACTATGAAGTTTGAGAGGAGTTTCCCAAGTGGCGATACTCTTTTCCAAAAGGACTTTAGCCACGTTAAGAGGCAGTAGGCTGTCTGCAAGGGAAGTCCAGTGAAAACGTACAGACCGTGACTAAATCATACTTTATTCACTAGATAAGTTTTATGAAATCCATTTGCCAGACCTCAAATGGTCCATCATGCAGATGAAAATGTCCCGGGGCAGTACACACAGGCCTACATGGGTTGTATTTTGACAAGTGAGGTAGGCACCTTTTGTGGCCTTCTTAATGTTTCCCCAGCAGTATTGATTCATGAAGGCTATCATTTTGTCAGTAGACTGATGCTTTAATGCAGCATGTACAGTGGTGAGGAGTGGGGATCTTGGTCTCCCATAGGACTGTTGTTACTTAGTTCAATCCAGAGCTTTCTCTTCTATCAAACCAACAGTTACTGAATTTCTAATTTTATTTTTTTAAGTCAGCAGGCAGCTTTCTTTTTATTTATTTATTTTTGGCTGCATTGGGTCCTCGTTGCTGCATGTGGCCTTTCTTTAGTTGCCGCGAGCGGGGGCTACTCTTCGTTGCGGTGTGCGGGCTTCTTATTGCGGTGGTTTCTCTTGTTGTGGAGCACGGGCTCTAGGCGCGCGGGCTTCAGTAGTTGTGGCACATGGGCTCAGTAGTTGTGGCACGCAGGCTGTAGAATGCAGGCTCAGTAGTTGTGGCGCACGGGCTTAGTTGCTTCGTGGCATGTGGAATCTTCCCGGACCAGGGCTCGAACCCGTGTCCCCTGCATTGGCAGGTGGATTCTTAACGACTGTGCCACCAGGGAACCCCCTGAATTTCTAATCTTGTTTTTCCTTTTCTGAGGCCAACAGTTGGGCCTTTCTAGCCAGTTTTTCTAAATTATCATTTGGAGAAATATCTCTTTGGACCGTGACAGAGGTTTGGCTGCCGTTGGCCCCTTTAAGGGCAGCATTCCTTGTAGAAATAGCAGCAAGGTGATTTCCTTTTGCTTCCAGAGAGTCAAGCTTAGAATGCCCTGGAATCTTAATAATAGCTAAAGCGGCAGGTAAAAGTATTGCATTCAATAATTCCCGAACATAGGGGCCACTTAAAATTTTATTTCCACTGGAAGTAAAGAAGCCACATTGCTTCCCTAACATTCCAAAATCATGAGCTACTCTAAAAACATATCTACTATCAGTGTAAATATTGACACTTTTGTCCTTGGCTAAACTACAAGCCCCTGTAAGGGTGTGTAATTCAGTATGTTGGGCTGAAGTAGCCATAGGTAAAGATGCTGCCTCAACAACATCAAAAGGAGTTGCAATAGCATACCCAGCACAGTATTTGCCGTTGTCACCTTTAAAATAACCAGCAGTGAACTATGAGAAGTCACGTTTACCCAGTGGAATTTCTTATAGAACCATGAGGTGGTTCGTGTGGAGAGGTACTTTGTTGGTGAAGGAGGGGAGAAGAGTAGCCAGGTTAAGTTATTACAACAATAAAAGAGTTATGGGAGGGGCAGTTAACAAAAGGATTTCATAGGCGGTGAGGAGGCCAGCTGATAAACGTTGAGTGTAATGAGAATTTAGGAGAGCTATTGCATGAGGCATAGATGGTTAAAGGGGATCCCACATGATTTTCCCAGTGGCCTTAACCAAAGGGCAGTGGCTATAATGGCTCTAAGGCAAAGGGGTATCCCTGTGCCACAGGGTCCAGGTGCTGTTTATAATACTCTTTGGGCTGATGGTGGTCTCCATGGTTTTGGGTGACTACCCCAAAGGCATGCTCTTCCTTTTCATATACAAAAAAGAAAAAGGGAATATGATAATGGAGATGCCCAAGGGCAGGTAGGTTCATCAAACTCTATTTTAAGGCCTTGAAGGCTGTGTCTTGTGGTCCTTCTCAAAAGATTGGGTTGAGGTTGTTATTGTTGAGTAAAACACGTAGAGATTTGGCTGTAAGCGAAATGTGGGATCCAATTTCTGCAGTAACCAACTAGCCTGAGAAAACCTCACAGCTGGTGCTTAGTTTTGGTTTTGGGAAACGTAGGCTGCCATGAAGTCTATCTGGGTCTAGGTGTAGCCCTTTTCCTGATATTAGATGCCCTAAATATCAAACCTGGGTTTGGGCAAATTGCAGTTTTTCTTTGGTGACCTTATGTCCCTTTAAGGCCAAAAGCTTTAGGAAGTGGATGCTATCTTCCTGTGTTTCTGTTTATTAATTAAAAAAAAATTTTTATTGAAATATAGTTGATTTACAATGTTTTAATTTCAGATGTACAGCAGAGTAATTCAGTTATACATGTTCATTAATTTTTTACAGTTCTTTTTAATGAGTGGGTTTCAGGGAGGAGAGGAATGTAAAAGGGACTTAGTAAAACTGTTTCTTAAAATAGATATTATCTGTGCCTTTTTTGGGTTTGATTGATTTAAATTCAAAACTGTCCCACATTTTTTCTACTTAGAATTTAGAAATTTCGCTGTTAATAGTTTGATTTCTTATTTGATCTAGATACCAGGTTTATAATCCAAATGACTAAATGTAATTACTAGCCTATTAATGTTTTTAATTTTGGCTGCATTGGGTCTTTGTTTTGTGCGGGCTTCTCATTGCGGTGGCTTGTTGCGGAGCACGGGCTCTAGGCCCATGGGCTTCAGGAGTTGCAGCACTTGGGCTCAGTAGTTGCTGCACATGGGCCTTAGAGTGTGTGGGCTTCAGTAGTTGTGGTACGCGGGCTCAGTAGTTGTGGCTCGCGGGCTCTAGAGCGCAGGCTCAGTAGTTGTGACGCAGGGGCTTAGTTGCTCCACGGCATGTGAGATCCTCCTGGACCAGGGCTTGAACCCATGTCCCGTGCGTTGGCAGGCAGATTCTTAACCACTGCACCACCAGGGAAGTCCATGAGCCTACAAGTTTTTATAGTAGAATTTTTCCCATCTTGCAGTAAGTTTTAATTTCATTGGAAGTTGGAATGATAGAGTTATTCCTAGATTCTTAGATTAATGGTTTCCTATACCAAGACAGGGGTCAGTAAACTATTGCCTACCGGCCAAATCTTGCTCCTCTGTTGCTGTATGGCTTATAACCAAAGATGAATAAGTTCTGGAGATATAATGTACATCATCGTGATCATAGTCAGCAAAAATGTACTATGTACTTCGAAGTTGCTAAGAGACTAGATCTTAAATGTTCTTGCTGGAAAAAAGAAATAATTATGTGATGAGATGGTTACCATCATAGCATTACTTAACACTATTATAATGTATAAATGTATCAACACGTTGTACCCTTTAAACTTACACGCTGTTATATGTCAGTTATACCTCAGTAAAAATATTGAGATAAAATTCACATACTATAAAATTCAGCCCCTTTAAAATTGTACAATTCAGTGAATTTTAGTGTATTTACAAAGTTATACAACCATCCACATTATCTAATTCTAGAACATTTTATCTGCCCCCAAAGAAACCCCATACCCATTAATTTATTGCTCTTTTACATTCTGTTTCATAGGGATTTTGCTGTGTTCTGACTTCCTGGGTACCATACGGAAACATAAGCTGTTTTTAAAGAGGATATCTTACTGCTTGGATAATTTCTGGGAAGTTTTATGTAGTCTAGCATGTATAATCCTCTCAAAGAGATGCCAGTTTAAAAGATGTTTTTGGTTGAGTAAATAACTTTGTTGTTGGAAATATGTTTAATATATCAAGTCCATTATTTTATTTCAGTTTTAATTAAAAATCTAGACTAGTGGGCTTCCCTGGTGGCGCAGTGGTTGAGAGTCCGCCTGCCGATGCAGGGGACACGGGTTCGTGCCCCCGGTCCGGGAAGATCCCACATGCCGCGGAGCGGCTGGGCCCGTGAGCCATGGCCGTTGAGCCTGCGCGTCCGGAGCGTGTGCTCCGCAACGAGAGAGGCCACAACAGTGAGAGGCTTGCATACCACAAAAAAAAAAACAAAAAACCTAGACTAGTAAAAGACTACATCAAATTGTTATTCACTCAGGAATACTAGGGGATTTTTCTTGGCAAAGAAAATGAACTCATTATCTTTGATAATGATGTGGATGTTTTAAAAAAAAATTCTTGATTTAAAACAGGAGTTGGCAAACTTTTTCTGTAAAGGGCCAGATAGTAAATATTTTAGAGCGTGTGCAGGCCATAGGGTCTCTGTTACAACTACTCAACACTGCCATAGTAGCCTGAAAGCATCCTTGGGCAATATATAAATGATTGAGCATGGCTATGTTCCAATTAAGTTTAATTTATAGAATAGGCAGCAGGCTGGATTTGGCCCAGGAGCCAGTAATTTGCTCAGCCAGTAGTTTATTTGCTTCGAATAATATTTGGATTGACGCCAATCCTTATGGATTAGATAGATGTACTATCATTCCATATTTGTTTATAGAGTGTATTCACAGACATTGTCTCATTTCTCATCATTTGGGTTTAGGTGGGGCATATTACCCCATTCATTATACAGATATGGACACAAAGTGCTTTCCAGTGTAACAGAGAAAGTAAGAGAGGTATCAAGATACACTGGCTGAAATCTCACTCATTCCCTGATTTTGTTCCATGTATTGGAAATAGCTGTCATTTTCATTATTTTTATTAAAGTCTTGTTACTAGGGCGTTGAATATTAGTTTGTGAATTGTTTATTTTTTTCCTTTTTTCATTCTATGAAAAAGACTTGTATTCAACATTTGTAGGTGAATATTTTGAATTTATAGAATTATTAGATTTATTTACATATTAAATAGCTTAGGCTAATTAATCATGCAACTAGCTTGCATTTAAAAAAAATTTATTTATTTATTTATTTGGCTGTTATTTGGTGTTCGTTGCTGTGTGCATGCTTTCTCTAGTTGCGGTGAGTGAGGGCTACTCTTCGTTGCACGGGCTTCTCATTGCGGTGGCTTCTTTTGTTGCACAGCATGGGCTCTGGGTGCGTGGGCTTAAGTAGTTGTGGCTCGCAGGCTCAGTAGTTGTGGTGCAGGGGCTTAGTTGCTTTGCGGCATGTGGGATCTTCTCAGACCAGGGCTTGAATCCGAGTCTCCTGCATTGGCAGGTGGATTCTTAACCACTACACCACCAGGGAAGTCTCAAGCTTGCATTTTTAAGTGTCATTTTTGTTTACTTTTTAGGAGCTAGAGATGCTATTAGGCTGCCATTTTATCAAACGTGAGAAGTCAGCCCAGAGATGGAAAACTTCATTCTGTATGAAGAGATTGGCAGAGGAAGCAAGACAGTTGTCTACAAAGGGCGACGGAAGGGAACAATCAATTTTGTAGCTATTCTCTGTACTGATAAGTGCAAGAGGCCTGAAATAACCAATTGGGTAAGTCAAGTATGTTTCCCTCCCTTTGGGAAAAGACAGAGTTATGATCAGATAGAGTAAGTAGTATGTAAACAGAAGCCATTGAACTCACTATAGCAAATGGCACATTATCAATTTGGAATGGGCAGCCTTTTCTCTGGAGTGCCACCAATCCTGAATAATGACTAATAAACATACCCAAGTAATTAGCAACTTAGGTTTTTGTTGTTTGTTTTTGTAAGAGTCAGGGAAAATATACTCTATATTAGATCACTTACTTTTAAATTTAGTATATGATTATGAAGCTTTCCAAAGGCAGGACATTGGGTGAGAGTGACTTGGGTTTGCAGTAGCTGTACCAACTTTACAGCCCAGGCTCATTGGACCAAACCTAGCTTTTTTTTTTCCAACTTTTTTTTTATTGCGGTAAAATACACATAAAATAAAATTTATCATCAAGCATTTTTAAGTATACAGTTTGATATTAAATACGTGCATATTGCTGTGTAGCCATCACCATTTTATATGAGGTACCTTTCAGAAACAAAATACAAAGGTGATTGCCGGAGGCCAGGGAAAGGGGAAATGGGGAGTTATTGTTTAATGTGTATAAAGTTTCAGTTCTGCACGATGGAAAGAGTTCTGGACAATTCAACAATCAAACTCTTGGTATTTTCCCAAAAGAGCTGAAAACTTATGTCCACACAAAAACCTGCACACACATGTTTATAGTAGCTTTATTCAAAATTGAAGCAATCAAGATGCCCTTCAGTAAGTGAATGAATAAACAAACTGCTACATATATGCAATGAAATACTGTTCAGTAATAAAAAGAAATGGGCTATCAAGCCACAAGGAGACACAGGAACCTTAAATGCACGTTGTTAGGTAAGAGAAGCTGATCTGGAAAGGCTACATACTGTGTGATTCCAACCATATGACGTTCTGGAAAAGGCAAAAGTATGGAAACAGTAAGAAGATGAGTAGTTACCAGAGTTTGGGGGGCGGGGGGAGGAGTGGGAAGGATGAATAGGTGGAGTATAGAGGATTTTAGGGCAGTGAAACTCTTCTGTATGATACATGTCATTACATATTTGTCCAAACCCATGAAATAAATATACACTCTGTTTTCCACAGAGGCTATACCATTTAATATTCCCACCAACAGTGTGCAAGGGATCCCATTTCTCTACATCCTTGCAGGCACTTGTTATTTTCTGTTTTTTTGTTTGTTTGTTTCGTTTGGTTTTTGTTTGTTAAAACAGCCATCCTCATGTACATGAGGAGGTGTTGGCTTTTGAAAGGTGTGTGAACAGTTTAAGGGAAGACAGGTATATGGGGGGCAAGGTGCACAGTAGTTGGTAGATTCAGAGCTGGGAACATGAGGAATTTCTCTTGAGGTGAAAATCTAAGCCTTCAGTTAGGAGATGGGGGAAGGGGAAGGCAGTGTTCTAGAAAAGAGGAAAGAAAAGGTGTGAATTAGTCACCTGGAGAACAGACCAGCTGGGGCCATTTGAGATTGGGAATCATCAGTGGAAGGTAGCTCAGTCAGCGTGGTTTGTGTCTGCTTAAGTGCCTTGGGTGTATGCAGAGTGTGTGGAGGGTTGAATTGAACTGGAATAGCAGTACTAGAGCGAGTGAGCTGGAAAGTGAGTGAGTGGTGGTCATGGACTAGGGTGTGTGGAAGAGATTTTGGAGAGAATACAGTTATCAGTAAAAAGAAAAAATCTAGGGCTTCCCTGGTGGCGCAGTGGTTGAGAGTCCGCCTGCGACGCAGGGGATGCGGGTTCGTGCCCCGGTCCAGGAAGATCCCACATGCCGCGGGGCGGCTGGGCCCATGAGCCATGGCCGCTGGGCCTGCGTGTCCGGAGCCAGTGCTCCGCAACGGGAGAGGCCACAACAGTGAGAGGCCCGCATACCGAAAAAAAAAAAAAATCTAGCAATGCTGTCCAGTAGGAATATAATGGGGGTTACAGACATTTTTATTTATTTTTTATTTTTGGCTGTGTTGGGTCTTTGTTGCTGTGTGAGGGCTTTCTCTAGGCGGTGAGCGGGGGCTACTCTTCGTTGTGGTGCGCGGACTTCTCATTGTGGTGGCTTTTCTTGTTGCAGAGCACGGGCTCTAGGCGCGCGGGCTTCAGTAGTTGTGGCACACGGGCTCTAGAGCACAGGCTCAGTAGTTGTGGCCCATGGGCTTAGTTGCTCCGCAGCATGTGGGACCTTTCTGGACCAGGGATCGAACCTGTGACTCCTGCATTGGCAGGTGGATTCTTAACCACTGCACCACCAGGGAAGTCCTTGTGGTTACAAATCTAATTTTAAAGTTCATAGTATCTACGATGAAAAAGGAAAAATCAGTGGAATTCATTTTATTAATATATATTACATAATCCAGTATATACAAAGTATTATTTCAGCACGCAACCAGTATAAAGTTATCGAGATATTTTTCTAATTTTGATGTTAAGTGTTGAGCATCTGGTGTGTATTTTACACTTGGGGCTCGTCCCAGCTCAGACCAACTGCTCCTCAAAAGAGCACAGTAGCCATCTGTGGTGAGTATTGGCCACTGTATCTCCTGCATTGGCCAGCGCAGGCTCCAGATGGGTGGTTGCGGTGAGGGTGGAGGGTGAGATTGGCAGCCCAGCGTCTGGAAGAGTGGGTACTTGGCATGTACTGAGTGTACAGGAGGGTCCGGAGGGGTGTGCTGTGGCCTGAATTCTGTCGGGTTTTCTGTACCTCTTTTATTTTTTCACTAGGACCTTCCCTTTTCTGTGCCAGAATCAGCAGAGATCCCTTTAAACTTGCTCACTGAGGGTTCTGCGCATTTTCTCTTGGCCTTATATTAGGGATCTATTACAAGGTGCTCTTCAAATTCTTTCTTAGTCACTCTGATGCTTGGTTTTCTACTCATCTGTCTTCTAAGTCATGTAGATTCATTTTCCTTTATTTTTGGTACAGTATGAGCCCACCTAATTGTTCCTAGAGTGTGCCAAATTCCATTTCTTTTTTTTTTTTTTTTAATATTTATTTATTTATTTGGCTGCGCCGGGTCTTAGTTGCGGCACATGGGATCTTTTTTCTTTTTTTTAGCTGAGGCATGCGGGATCTAGTTTCCTGACCAGGGATCGAACTCAGGCCTCCTGCACTGGGAGCATGGAGTCTTAACTACTGGTCCACCAGGGAAGTCCCCAAATTCCATATCTAAAATGGGGAGCTCTGTATTTCTACTAATTATGGGCCCGTTAGCCTGTGTTGAGTGACAGTAGAATTTGTAATTTTTTTTTCTTTTTTTAAAGAAAATCAGAAAGCAAGGGTGCAAAGCACTTTGGTACGTTAGTCATCAGCAATTCTGAGTCTTGATGGTTCGCATACATTTTTGTGGTTTTAGTTCCTATATTTAATGGGAATTTTAAAGGGAGAAAGCAAAAATTCCAGAAGCAACTTAGCGTTTTTAAACGGACAGGCTTTTGCATCTTTATTGTTGAGTTTTGAATTCACTCTTGTTTTTGGTGCATAAGTATTCTTATAATCTAATGGAAATGTACATTTTAAGATCGGTAATCATTCCTCTTTTAAGAATCTAGGTGAATTAATATTAGAATTCACTAAGGATATGCTGAAAAAGAAAATAGAAGGCTTTGAGAGTTCTTTTCAATATTGTAAAAGTAATACACTGTCATTATAGGAAATTTGAGAATATAAAGAACTGAATAGAAGGAAAGAGCAGCATTGTTGTATCACCCAAAGGCAATCATTGTTCTTTTTGGTTTGTTTCTTGTCTTTTTTTCTATGGGCTTTGAAAAAATTTTCTAATCATGGTATTACATAATTTTATTTCTTGCTTTTTTCACTTAACATTATAACGTCATTTTTCCATGTTATAAAATTCAACAAATACTTTAATGTTGGCCTAATAATAATTATTAATATACAACTTGTTTAACTATTATTGTATTTTTGAGCCTTTAGGTTATTCTTAAAGGTTTTTTTTGTTTCCTTTAAAATTATTTCTTTTTTCCTCATTATGAAAGTACTGGGTACTTAATATAGGAGATAGAAAATGAGAAGTAGAAAGAATTTAAAAACATGAGTAATTCTCCTCATAACGGCAGCTATTTTGATGTATACCTTCTGGTCATTTTTCCTATGAATATTCTTTTGTGATGTTAATTTACACAAATACACAAAACTTTCGTACAAGGTTTTGTTTGTTTTTAAAGACTGTACATTGAATTAGCATTTTTCCATGTCACCAGCCTTCATAACCATCATTCTTAATGTCTGTATAGAATTCCACTGAATAAATTCCAGTGTTTTCTTATTTATTTCCCAGTTGTGTATTTAGGTGTTTCTTAATAGATGCAAGGGTTTAAGAACTTTTTTATTTTAGTGTGAATGCTGTGTGTTTTTATAGGTTCGTCTCACCCGTGAAATTAAACACAAGAATATTGTAACTTTTCATGAATGGTATGAAACCAGTAATCATCTCTGGCTAGTCGTGGAACTCTGCACAGGTAAGATCATGTAAGAAGTGCTACGATTGTAGCCACAATATATAGTTTTGAAAAAACGTGATGTAGTTTTTTTTTTTTTTATAAATTTATTTATTTTTGGCTGTGTTGGGTCTTTGTTGCTGTGCGCGGGCTTTCTCTAGTTGTGGTGAGTAGGGGCTACTCTTTGTTGCAGTGAGTGGGCTTCTCGTTGCGGTGGCTTCTCTTGTTGCAGAGCACAGGCTCTAGATTCACGGGCTTCAGTAGTTGTGGCACGCGGGCTCAGTAGTTGTAACTCATGGGCTCTAGAGCGCAGGCTCAGTAGTTGTAGCGCACGGGCTTAGTTACTCTGCGGCATGTGGGATCATCCCAGACCAAGGCTCGAACCCGTGTCCCCTGTTTTGGCAGGTGGATTCTTAACCACTGTGCCACCAGGGAAGCCCTGATATAGTTTTTGCTATTTTCCATTTTTCTTCTATTACAAATATAAGCAGTGTTGATACTATTGAGTACATTAACTTGAACACCTATTGCTTGATAGATATTAGGGACTGGAAAAGGGCAAAGGTGTTTGGTAAGAGGAAGACGTGTAAAATTCAATTTGGGGTTAACTTTACTTTGGTATAAAATAATGCTAAATCACCTATATAACACTTAGAAATCTTTTTTAGTGATTATTGATCAAAAAAGCTTTCCCATTCAGTAAAAACAAAGTATTTTAGGTCAACTAGCTATTAGCTAATTAGTTTATAAAGTGCTTATCTTTTTATGCAAAGGATACTTGCTCTTAAAAACTTAAGCAATATGGAAAAATACAAAGATGAATCAACAAATACCACCACCTAGCAATAATTAGAGATAACATGTTATAGCTCTTGCTTGCTATAACTTTCTAGGACTATATACAGGAAGAAAGGTGACTAAATACATAGATACTGTATTATCTGGGCTTTCAGTTGCAGTGTCTTTAGGAAAAAATGTAACAAGTACCATGGTTAGTGTACTTCTATTTATACACTGAGTAATAATAAATCATTAAATATTAAGATGAAATATAATTATAGCTTTATGAATCTCCTACATACTGGCACTTAGAATTTAATACAATCATTAAAGAGGTTATTTGGAATAATTTATTTGCATTTTATTTTTCTGAATCAATAGGAGGAGTCTGTGGTTTAATTACTTTCATGAGATGTACACACTTTTGAGGTGATCAGGGCACTCAACCTGTTTTACTTTTTGCTTCAGCTGTTATTTGTGACCCCTGGCCATTGTAATAGCCTAACTCTAATTTATGCCTGTGTTTGGAATGGTTCCTCACCCGCCAAACAAAATGAACAGACCCCAAAATACTCCTACCTTCATTGCACTAATTCTGATTGAACTTTCAGATGCCGGCTAAGACTTCACTTTCTCTGAACTTGACTCCTGTTATAATCTTGACCCTAAAAAAAAAAAAAAAAAAAGGTTTGTTTCTGGCACTTAGATGATAGGAGATGTGAGTGGGACCCTGGTAGGGTATAGAAATGGAATTTGCAGTGTGTCTGCCATTGGCCTTTTATTTCATCAGTGGTGTACGTCAGCGTTTGTGATTTTCTGACTATTAAGGAAGAGCACCTTTTTTTGTTGTGCAGTTCTTGTAGAATGTGACCTCACTTTGCACAGGAGTAAACGTAACCGTACTTTGCACAGTGTGATTAAAGAGCACAGCTTAGGTTAGTATTTAACACTAATTTTTGTAGCTGTTTCTTTCCTGAGGGATCTGGAGTGAGAAATCACAGCACCAGAGTGATTCTCCCTTCATCCCACTGGCTTATTTATTGACTATTCTTACAGTCTGAGCAGTCATTCTCCCTGAGCTGGCTCTGGAGCGTGGAGGTTTCCATTTACGGTGCTTGGACCACTGTTTGTTAACATGTATGTTTCCCCTGCCAGACTGTCCAGGTATACTGATTTGATCATGTTTTAATGCTCAGGTCCCAGCATGGAACCTCCCAGAGGCACTGTGTAATATTGGTGGGTTAAAGTGGGTGATTTTAATCAACTTGCAGGTGGTTCCTTAGAAATGGTTATTGCTCAAGACGAAAACCTCCCAGAAGATGTTGTAAGAGAATTTGGGATTGACCTGATTACTGGATTACATCATCTTCATCAACTTGGCATTCTCTTTTGTGACATTTCTCCTGGGAAGGTAATTCATGAAAGTTTGGGTTTCCTGTTTGTGTTTCAATTCATAGGGCTTCCTCAAAGATGTTTTTATTTTTAGATACAATTTTGATATAGAACATCTTGAAATTTTAAGTTAACATTTTTTTTAAACAAAAGGAAGTACATAGTACTATATTTTAGGTTCCTATTTAGCTACCTATTGAAGTAGCTTTTAGAAAGTGAAGTCTCCCCTCCTTTCAGGGTTCTCTGAGTAATTATTATTGCTCTTGAGGTATATGGTGAATGATGAGCTCAACAGATCAGTAAAATAAGATTCTTCGCTCTTAAATTATAGTACACAGTTATGAGCCATTATTTTAGTTTGATGATGACATTCTTGGCTATGTACGTATGATTCCTGATATTATGGGTCAAATATTTTTCTTTTCTGGTAAAACTAGTTATCCATAAGTAAACGTGCTTCAGTGTCGTAGAGTCGCAAAACCTGCTTAGAGTCTGAGCCACTTTAACACTGATATTTAGAAGCTGTGGGCCCTGGACAAGTTACCTTTTCTCTCTCTCTGTACCTTAGTTTTCTTGCCTGTGATGTAGAAGGAGATATTTCAGGGAGATTGTGAGGATTATGCATTATATTTAGGTTAAACTTTTAGGACATTTTCTTAGGGATTGTATGTGTTACTGGTCTTAGCTGCTAGTTCTTTTCCTTTGTTAATGTGAACACAATGAAATGAAAAGTTGAATATTTCCTTGTTAAACATTTTTCTAGGCCATCTATATGAGAACCTAATTAAACCTACAAAAAGCTCCGTAAAGATTCTGTATAACAAATAGAAGTTCTTGTTGAAATATTCATATACTTGTGTCAAGACTATAACCACTTAACTGCATTACAGCCCTGAAAGCAGCTATAGACAATATGTAAATGCGTGGGTGTGACTTTGTTTCAATAAAACTTTATTTATGGACACTGGAATGTCAGTTTCATGTAATTTTCACACGTCAAGAAATATTAGCTGATTTTCATTTTTTTCCAACTGTTCAGAAACATAAAAACCTCTCTTAGCTCATGCTTATACAAGCCTAGAGGCTATAACGTACCAACCTCTGTGTAGGAGCTCTTTAGTGAGGTCTAGTATCAGCTCTTTATAACCTAGGAGCTTCAGGCTGATAGTAAGGTTACTTTTATTCCAGAACTGGGGTTGGCAGAGTTCTGGCAGGATGACTGTTTCTGTAAATGGAGTTTTACTGGAACACCCACATTCTTTCATTTATGTATTGTCAGTGGCTGCAGACTTCAATAATCAGGACAGAAGCCTTACGGCTTGCAAAGTCCAAAATATTTACTAACTTAAAATTTTTATCTGCCCCCTGCCGGTGGTTTTCAAAGTGTGTTCCCTGTACCAGCAGCATCAGCATTACCTGGAACTTGTTAGAAATGCAGCTTCTTGGGCCCTACCCCAGACCTGTTGAATCAGGAACTCTCAGGGTAGGGACTAGTAGTTTTTCTTAACAAGGCCTCCAGGCTGCTCAAAAAAAAAGTTTAAAGGTCACTGTTGTAGACTAACTGACATCCTTAGTATTTGTGACTAGAAGTTGAGGGTAAACTTTAAATTGCTTTTAAGGACCAAGAAGCCCCCTGATCCATTGCCAGGGAGGAAGAGATAAAGGTATGATTTCAACAATCAACAGATAACTTCTAATCACAAATTATATTAGCAGACTTGTGCACTTAACACGTGCCAGTCACTGTCAGAAGCCCTCTGCATCGTGTATAGCCTCAGTCCTTACAACAGTCCGAAGAGTTAAGTATCATTTTTTCCATTTTGTAGGTGAAGAGACAGATTTACAAAGGTTAAGTAAAGTCTGCAGGTCAGACCTGCCAGTAAGTGGTGGACCTAGGGCTCAAATCTAGATCTCTAACTTCAACACCCCTAGTCTCAACCCCTAAATCATACATTCTCATTTGAATGAACAACCCCTAGGACAGGTAGGCTTCCAAATCCTCTTTCAACTGTCACTGAGAATAGGTGAGTATAGATTGTTTCATATACTTTCCTTTTTATCTTTCCCAAAAGACTGAGGTTTCCCTCTGTGGTTAAACGATGTGTTTTTTCATCTACATCTGAGAAGGGACAATTTAATATTTGATTCTCTTACTAGTCAAATGTTGAATTTATGTTTCTTTCTCTTCTTTTTTTAAAAAATTGTAAGCATTTAATTTTCTGAGTTGTGATGAAGCAAGAAAACCAATACTCAGAGTTCTATAGTGAGATTACAAGAGGTACGGATGGAAATGCAAATTGAATAGAATTTGTTTCTGAACACATTTGTTTTTTAACCTTTATAGATACTCTTGGAAGGGCCTGGCACACTGAAGTTTAGTAATTTTTGCTTGGCCAAAGTGGAAGGTGAAAATTTGGAAGAATTCTTTGCATTGGTGGCAGCAGAAGAAGGAGGAGGTGATAGCGGGGAAAATGTACTGAAGAAAAACATGAAAAGTAGAGTCAAAGGTACGTGGAGAGCTTCCAGGTCAGAACTCAAACTGTGGGCCGCCCAAGTCACGTGTTTAGGAGATAATGTCCACCTTTTATGTTGCCAGTCAAAAAATGTATTAAAAATGATCAGGAGAAGTCTGGATTTATGGATGGTTTTGTCCAGGGCCTACATTTTCCGTGTGGCTCTAGTGTCGTGTGAGGTGCAGGGAACCTCTGACAAAGCCTTATCCTTAGCTTTATCACTGACCACTCATTAGAACATAAGGAGGGGGGTTTTGTCTCCCTTCCTGCTGTATCCTCAGCACTTAGAACAGTGTCTGGCATACACTGGTGGCTCAGGAGATACTCAGCGTTGTTGAGCAGCTGATATTCTTCTGCAAGTAAGGAAGGTTTTTAAGGGTGCGTCCTTGGGAGGTGGTTTTGTCAGTGAGATGGGGCCTGGGCAGTTAGATTGCTGTGCTTGAGGGGAGAGTGTGAAGTCATATTTCTTATACCAGAACTTTTGATAGAAGTGATAAAGATCTTTTTTCCTCAAGTTCCTGGTGTATGTACTTGAGACTTTGGACCACCGAAGCTCTGGTACACTCACCAGGAAGCAAAGGGCACTGAGAGAGAGAGTGGCATCCTTGGGCTTGGTAGTCATATGGCCATGGATGAGAGGAATGAGGGAAAGGGACGGCGGGGGAGCAGCGGGTTAACAGAGGCCCCATAAATACAAGTGAGGAACTTTAACTTGCAGGGCCAGTCTTGAAGTAAGATTTCACGCCCAGGAAGAAGGCTTTCTAAATCCCCAAATATCATTCCGTGGCATCCTATGAAAATGAGTATTATGGACTATGCTTTTATACAGAAACCAAGGAGGGCAATATGTTTCAGGAATGTGTATTTGAAATTTTCCCCTTTCGTAAGGGGAAGAGGGCTGTGTTGTGAAGAAATGTCAGAGTTTCTAGCAGTGACACTCGATTACTTCTGAGCTTAATCTAAGAACAGTCCCCATGGTGGGCGCACATTAACCTCTTTTCCAAGGGATTGGTGATTACTCACTTCATGGTAAGAACATTCTCATTGGAAGGTGGGAGGCTGTGGGTTTTGGCGAGTGCTCTGTTACTGCCCAGCTCTGTGACTTAGAGGATGTTAGAGTACCTTCCAGGCTTCAGCTGCTCTCATAAGTAAGCAAGGGAACTTTCTATCTCTAGAATTTGGTGTTTCTATGTAATACTAAACGCTGTATCAAGTGTACATGATACACACTAGTGCTGTTCACCAAATAGGTCCTGTTCTGTTCCTCTTCTGGTTACATGGTAGGATTGCATCTTCCCTGCCAAAGCTCACCAAGTGTGCGCAGAAGTGATGCGAGTCTCTTTGGGAATTTTAAGAGCCAGTGTTTAATTTGCTACGTTCTTTGCCCCTGCCTTGGTGATTGAGGAAGCATGGTTGAAATGAAGCCTGGGTCTTGGATGGACTGACTGTGAGGGTCGGGGCCCCTTGGCTGACCTGTGAGGGGCTTGTAGTTTCAGTTATAAGAAAACCTGTGTGGTTAAGTGATTGGGAATTTGGGGTGCTTACTGCTGCATAACTTAACCTATCCTATTCAAAATACTACAATCAAAGGTTCTTTTCTTTCAGCTATTTGCATTGTTAATTTAAAAAAAGAATGCACCTCAATGTGCCACACCTCTTACTCAGGTGAATATTCAAAATCTTTGTATTTTTATATATTCTCACATAGTCTTGGGAAGTGGGACCTTAATATTAGAAACACATTTAAAAATGTGAAATATGCATGAAATTATATTTATGTGCGTGTTCTCCCATCTTTTTCACCTCACCTGGTCTCTCCTAGGTTGATTTGTGTTGGGGAACAGGACAAACGCCTAACAAGCTGTCCTTTCTCCCTTGTTCTTAGGATCTCTTATCTATACAGCTCCAGAAATTGTGAGGGGTACTGACTTCTCCGTTACCAGTGACCTCTGGTCCTTGGGCTGCCTGCTCTATGAAATGTTTTCAGGTGATTACTTTCTGGTTCAGTTAAAATCAGAGCTGGACACACACACCCAAAGGTTACATCTGGCGTTTTCAAAGAGTTTACCTATAAGATGTGAAAAAGCTAGTTTTCCTAAAATTTTCTATGTACTGATTTTGGCCGACTTGCTTGGTGTCTAGGCATATGCAGATTTGTAGGAACTTTTGACATGGAGGTATTTTTCATGATAATCATTTGGAATGTTGAAATATGCCTAACTGATGTGTCTAACTGATTATTAGTAGAAAATCTTGTAAAGGTACCTGTGACTGTGAATTGTCAGATGTATCCAGTGGCCCATGTAGGCATTGGATCATGGTTGTCCATAAGTGAATTTTGTATTTGTTAGGTTGATAAATTTTGAATTACACAACTATAAAAATACATAGACAGTGTGCCTGGTATGTACTAGGCATTCAATAATTAGTTATTGCTATATACATATTTTTTCCTGTAAATTATGCAATCCTGAACTATCTGTAGTTGAGATTTATTAAGAATTATTGGTAACAGCAAACTGTTGTTTAATTTTGCAAGTTTTCACATGATTTCAGGAAAACCTCCGTTCTTCTCAGAAAGTTTCTCAGAATTAGTTGAAAAGATTTTTTATGAAGATCCTTTGCCACCTATTCCAAAGGTAGGATGTTTTTTATTATAAATGCAGTTAATATACTCCTTACGTGGACTAAAGGTGCACTTTTATCCCCCAAAGTGTGTTTGTATTGATTCATAACCCCTCAAATTTATATTTTCTAAATAGTCACAAATTGATATTTTTAGAAATGCTAGCATTCCTTTTGCTATTTTTTTTTTTTTTTTTTTTTTTGCGGTACACAGGCCTCTCGCTGCTGTGGTCTCGCCCGTTGCGGAGCACAGGCTCCGGACGCGCAGGCTCAGCGGCCATGGCTCACGGGGCCCAGCCACTCCGCGGCACGTGGGATCCTCCCGTACCGGGGCACGAACCCGTGTCCCCTGCATCGGCAGGCGAAACTCTCAACCACTGCGCTACCAGGGAAGCCCCCTTTTGCTATTTTTAAAAAGATACTGAAATGGAAAACAAAGTACTACTAAGACTTTCCCTCGTTTAAAAATACAAATTATCTTGTGCTCCTATATCAGAAGAAGTCTGGTTCAAAGATTTAAGAAACTCAAACTTTTATGTCTTTTTTTGGTGTGTTCATGTGTATGTACCATTTACTTAATATGTAGTCATGTCCCATGTAGTTATTTCTATTTAGTGCTTGAATAGGAACAAAAAGGTGTTTCTCAGTCCTTATCTTGATGAATCAGAATGCTACCCAGATAAGCTTTTAAAGTCTTTTAAGCTAGATATGGTTGTATTTTTAAAGTGTTGGCAATTTAATCATACAAAGTGTAATTAATGCAAGTCTACCATTAACAGTTTTAAGAAAAGAAAAAGAAGGTACAAACATAATAAAACACTTTGCTACACAACTCAAAGGATGTGAATCTTAAGTCACAAAGATGAAAACAGGACTTTATGAAAAATAAGGTTGTGAGTTTTTAAAGAAAAAAATCCTCAGTAATTAATGGAAAGAACAGAAATACGGAATATTTTCAATATTTTAAGAGTCATCCTTGGTGAAAAAAACAACTCTCGATATTTTGAAAATGGTCTATATTTCTTTAAAACAAAAAGCATTTCTTTTTTTATTAACTTTATTTAATTTTCGTAGAAATCAGTCCTTCCTGTCTCCCATAATGATGACTTCTGATTTTTTTTGTTGTTGTTTTAAGTACTCATAGTACTGAGTATTGTTTTCTCCTAATAAGTTAAAGATTTTTATGTAGGGAACAGAAATCTGAGAATGAAGGTATCAAAGGTCTGGTCAAGATACCACTTTGGCCTAAGCGTAATTATTTCACAGGGATCTTGATCAGACTGTGGCCACAGTGCCTGATAGCACCATCTGTTCTGATGGCTTTGGCCGTTATCTTCATGGCCACTTCTTTTAATGATAGACTGATAATTTGACCATGGTATGTACCTTTCTAATATAAAAAGACAAAACACTTGGAGATTAATGGAATTGGACATTGTCATAATATTGTGATGATTATTTTCCTGTTAAAAATCTTTAAAGAGAGATTGCAAGTACTCTAATCATAGTATATTATAAAGCAAAGCTGGTCAAGTTAAGAGAAAATGGTCAGAAAATGAGGCATAATTAATAGCTGAAGACCAAGGGTATGAGTTTGTCAAGCTGGTGTCCTTACTGGGGTTGTTCAGTAAAGAGAAAGTTTAGAGGTTAGTCAGAACTTAGTTTTTTGAGATTCATATTTTTGTGGTCCAGGGAAGAGTTTTTAATTTTGTGTCCTGCCCCCCAGCCCTCTCCTGGCGTTAAATGAAGACTGTTACTATGTATTCAGTGTTCTCTTAAAAATAATTTATATGCTTAAAATACTATTATTATGATGTTGATGTAGGGTGTGTTTTCAGCTACTTATCACTTTTTTTCTTTTTTGGGTATTACTTTGTGTATAGATTCTTCTCGTCCTAAAGCTTCTTCAGATTTTATTGATTTGCTTGATGGTTTACTTCAAAAAGATCCTCAGAAAAGGTATGTATGGGTTAGTACTTTAACATGAATAGAGACTGGAATCCTTTTGCCTTTAGTGTACTTCTAACACTGTACCGGTCTTAATATAGAAAGAACTGTTCAAATTATCTTTTTTGAAAAAAAAAGAAATCTGAGTTTACACTGAGTGGCTGCGATCGGTTTACAGGTGTTTTTAATCATGAGGAATTTTAACTCTTTTACGTAGCAAATAGTCGCCTCATAGGTTGACAGATTTTCTTGTAACTCCCAAATCCAAGAGGTACATTTTTTTTTTTGCCCCCCGTTGTGGATTTCAGGCTAAAACTGTCTGAGCCTACTCAACTAGGGATGACACTGTCAAGATAATGTAATAACGACTAACGGAGCAATATTTCAATGCGATGTGATTTATGATAATCCTGTCATACTGGGAATATCAAGTGACAGGATAATAGGCACAGTGTGAATTTTCTGTGTTGCAGGGATGGCAGGAAGTTAGAAATCCTTATGGTGTGGAGTGGGGCAGGGCAGGAGGGAGTGGGGAGTGAAGAGGGGGTCTCCCTGGCCTGGGAGACAAGAGAACCTAGGTTCTGGTTCTGCCACTAGGTATCTAGGGGTTTTAGGCAAGCATTTGGGGTCTCTGCTTCAGGGTATAAAATGAAGAATAAATTTAGTGTAGCATGTAATGTATCTTCATTAAATATAACTGAAAAACTGCAGAAGACTGTTGATTCTCGTATAAGTTGTAAGACACTCCTATGCTTACAATAGAATGCTTTTAGGATCAACGTTATTTTAGTGGATACCTTCCCAGACATATTTGGATGAGATATAAATATACTTAATTTAACTTACTTTATTTAGGATTTATTTAGGACACATTTCCACATATTTATATCCCATATTAAATACTCTTTTGCATACATGAGACCACCCCATAATCTAGTCTTTTTCTCTCTCTATATTTGCTTGGTTATTTTAAATGGCTGCTGAATGTACATGTAATAACCTGTAATAACAACATTGAGAGTTTTCTTGATTTAGAATATCATATACACTGACTGCTACAGTAAATATCCTATTTTTGTTTTTGTTGTTCACTTAGGCAGTTATCACCTTTGGATAATTTTCTTAAGGTGGGGTGGCTGGCCAAAGGCTGAGAACAGTAAAAAGTTTGACACATTTGCTGCATCCTAGGAACACGGGTGGGTTTATACCTCCAGCATTAGAAATTTCCTCCCCCCACCATTGTTACCTACAATGGGTTTTGTTGATCTTATAAATTTTTGCTAATCTAATGGATGAAAAAAAATTCCATTTTATTGGTAATTTTAATTGTTAGTGAATTTTAGGAGCCCTTTGTATAAAAGGAATATTATATGTGGTTGCAAATTCTCTCTATTACATTTGTGTTTTAATTTTGATCAAGGTAGTTTTTATTTCAGTATGGAAATTTTGAACGCTTAAATGAATCAGATACAAATTACTTTTTTGTTTTAAAATTTTAGTCGAGCTTAATCATTCTGAGTTTGAGTATACCTCAGGTATAATCTATTTAATTAATTTTTTGGCCGCCTCTGTGGCATGCGGGATCCTAGTTCCCCAACAAGGGATTGAACCCGTGCCTCCTGCAGTGGAAGCATGGAATCCTAACCACTGGACTGCCAAGGAATTCCCCTCAGGTGTAATCTACTAGGAGTAAAAGTTGATGCTTTGCTAGTGAGTCTGGGTTTTAAATATGGCCTGAAGTCATTTTAAAGTGGGTGAGCTAGTTAGATAACGTTTTGACTTCTAAAGAGAAGCGTGACTCTGGATATAGTCATGAGGTTGATAATCTTGTTTCTTTCTGAATGAAGTTCTAAAAGTGAAGTTCCAACAAGAATGTGTGAAACAAATCTGATCTGTGTAACTGGGGCATGTCCTGGGAATTCTCTGTGGTAAATCATGTTAAAATAGATTTTTTACATTTATGTTTTATAAAGATTAACTTGGGCAGGACTACTGCAGCACTCATTTTGGAAGGATGCTTTCACTAGAAAAGATCAGGACTCAAGCAACGAGGATTCCAGTGTCAGGTAGTATAAGCTTATTTTTGTGTGTGGGACATGGTTATTAAACACTTGTACCCTTGCTATTCTATTTTTGCAGCATCAATGACATGAATTTCTATGCCTTCATAATAGGAGGAAATCAAGCATGTGTTTAATTAAGGGTTGCTTAAAGAGTTTAGTCATGACATTTTGTGTTCTTGATTTTGCTGATTTTCTGGTCAATTGTTTATCCAGGCAGGGATTTAGTATGGTCGTCATTAGTTTTTGTTCATTGTGTTCAGCTGGCTTCCCACCTTGTCAGCACATGGTAGGATCTCATTTCCCCAAGTTAGGTGCAGTCACGTGACTTGCTTTGGCTAATAAAATGTGAGCAGAAGTGACCTGTGTTATTTCTGGATAGAAACTCAAAGAGCCACTGTGTGATGTGCCACATTTCTTTCTCTTGATGAGGTAATTGGGAAGGAAATGTCCAAGTGGAGTTGCTGTCAGGCTGGGTCTTTAGTGACCATGGTGAGCATAGCTTTCCTGCCAGCCTTCAGTGGCTATGTGCTTGAGTGAGACATAAAGCTAGGAGATTCTGAGTTCTAGGATTTGTGGATTTTGTGTTACCACAGTATAACCTAGTTCATCCTGACTAATCCACTTCATTTTATTATAAAATCTTTTTAGCCCAGGACAGTTATAAAAGTGATGGTATTTTCAAAAAATTAATTAATTTGTTTTTGGCTATGTTGGGTCTTAGTTGTGGCATGTGGGATCTTTTGTTGCAGCGTGCAGACTTCTCTCTAGTTGTGGTACACAGGCTCAGCAGTTGTGGCGCCTGGGCTTAGTTGTCCCATGGCATGTGGGATCTTAGTTCCCTGATCAGGGATTTAACCTGTGTCCCCTGCGTTGGAAGGTGGGTTCTTAACCACTGGACCACCAGGGAAGTCCCAAAGTGATGGTATTTTGAAAAGAACAAGGTGAGAAGTAGATGAATAGAGGCAAAGTCCAGATAATTGACTCCCCCTCTCCTCCTTTCATTCGATGGTAAGTGGTTGTCTGATTCTTAATTTTGATCTTGTAAATTCACTGTATCGGATAGAGAAGTCTGAATTCTATTTAAGGTCTCTCCCAAACTTCAGTTTCTGTGATCCATTGAGCTTCAGCTATGTTTTCACATTGTATTAGACTCTGAAAAGTACAGAAACCTGGGCTTAGGACCTGGTCCATCAGTGTCAGCAAATCCCAGGACACCTTTCACCTTAGTTTGTCATCTTCCTTTTAATCTGTATGCTTTTTATTTCTTTTTCTTGCCTTACTTCCCTTGCTGGGACTTTTTCGGTAAGGTAATGAATGAGGAGTGATGAAAATGAACACATTGCCTGGTTTCTCATTTTAGAATGAAAGCATTCAGCCTTTACTTGTTAAATATGATGAGCTGGAGGTTTTTGTAGCTTCCCCTTTTCAGTTTGAATGAATGTTAAATTTTGTCATTCTTTCTGTATCATTTGATATGATCATGTGGTTTTTCTTCTTTAGACTCTCATTATGGACTCTTACATAAAGTGGTTTTCATATATTGAGGCAGCCTTGCCTTCCCACAATAAACCCCACTTAGTCATGGTGTATTATAGTTTTTATGTCTTGATGGATGTGTTTGGGACCAAGTTGCAGTAGGACAAGGAGAGAGGAGAAAAAAGAGAACAGAGCGACAGGGATTTGCTTCACATTCTTGGGGGTCATAACTCTCTGGCTAGAGAAGAGAATGTTCCTCCTTCAGGGTTTTAGGCACTGGCCAGAAGTGGCTACTGTCCCTTGTAGCTGCTGCAGGATTACCTGCAGGCTGGGGAAGGACAAAATGGAAAAAGCAAAAGCAAAAGAACAAACAAAAAACTAGGGTGTTTCCACTGCTCTGACCCTTAGGGGTCCCCTTTCCTGTTCCTTGGAACAGAGATACAGGGCTTCTCTTGGGGCTCCTGTCTACTCACTGCTTTTGAGTCCAGGTCGAACAATACTGGAAGGGAAAAAAATAAAAGGGAAACTCACTACTGGTTCACTGATATCTTGAGTTCTGGTTTACTTCTTCGATCTGCCTGCTGTTACTTATTTTTCAGGGATAAGGTTTATAGGCTTCTTAGTACAATACCTACCATGTAGTAAGTGCTCATTTTAGCTACTCAATGAAAAATATTACTTTTCTAACTCGCTAGTTGTTTTTTTTTCTGGCCATGCCCCACAGCTTACAGGATCTTAGTTCCCCGACCGGGGATTGAACCCAGGCCCTGGCAGTGAAAGAGCGGAGTCCTAACCACTGGACCACCAGGGAACTCCCTCTAACTCAGTAGTTTTGCCAAATGTCCTGTGCAGTTTAAGTATCTTTTCCAACCTCTTGTTTGACAGAGAAAACTCTACAGAAAGCTCAGTAGTAAGCTTGGTTGTGTTGGGTTTCTATCGTTGAACAGCAGAAACCTGGAGTATTCTGGGTCACAAGATTCCAAGGAGATTCTCAAGAGCTCTCATTGTGGACAAGCAAAAGGGGAGAAGAGTGGTGAGCAGCTCAGTCGCTCGTTTAGACTAGGTGAGCTTTCATTTGGCACTCTTGAACTCAGTGCTATTTCTGAGAGTTCCTAATTTGCGTTACCTTTCTCTTTAAATCTCTGTGTACGTCGTGCCCTGCTCATATTTTTGTTCATTGATGGATATTGTTTTATCTTCCTGCCACAGAAAATCCATCTGAGTTGCGGCCTAAGAGCACTCTTGGGGGTCAGTTGAATGAGTCCATGTTTCTTCTCAGGTATGTAAAATGACGGAGCAATAAGGGATCCATGGGAGATGAAAGTGAAATCTTCTTCAAGTGTCTGTTGTTTGGCTGGTAAACCATGTTACACAGAAATAAAGGACAGGGAGAAATGCAAATTCCAGTCTCACTCTCTACTTTCAAAGTTACTGTTAAGTGCTGGCCAATAGAATGTAGACGTCGCTACGTATTTTTAAAAAATTGTAACCAAACCACCTTATTTTTCCTGTTTATAAGGGTTAATTAAAACTTTTTCATTTTGTACTTCTACTTCAAATAAAATTGAATTTAAAATTTCAGAACTCCAGCTTTATTTAGATAAAGACTTATAGAAAAAGAACAGGTTGTGTTTTTATTTAAATGTCGCTTTATCTGGGAGGCTTAAACAATATTTGCAATCATTGAAATAATAAAATTAGAATGGTATTTAAAGTGACTAAGACCAGTGTATTTAAAATTTTATTAATGTGTAAATATTGTGTTATATTTTATTTATAGTTTTAGTCTCAGAGAAATAGTTTAATTTCATGACATAGGGGTTATAATGATAAACTAAAGTTTCCTGATTTGTTTTACTCATATTTAAATATAAAGCATGTTAAATTTATTTATATATATCTTGGGCATTTTAAATTCAGTTTTTTAAAAAAAATTTTGTACGATCTCTGGTATATTTTATGACCTAAGTAAGTCCTCGTTTAATGAATGAACAAAAAGGCAAGTAGGTGAAGGAGGGGTGATAATTTGGAAATTTGAAGGAATTCATTAAAAGAGACCGTAATGATCTGAATGGAAGAATTTCTTAAAATGCAGAAAACTCAGAATCAGAGACCTGGGTGTAATGGAGTGGTCCACAGAGTATGGCAGCCATCGATGAGTGTAGGAGGAATCATTAAAAATAGATACAGAATATAACTTTTTGCTTAAGTAGGTACCAAGGTAATTTTCCATTTCAAACATTTTATGAAATAAAATTGTAAACCTTGTCTATGCTTTGTAGAGTATCTGTTCTATTTTATTATGTTAATCCTGCCTAGATCAGCAGACATTAAAAAAATAAAATCTTTTTTTTAGGTTTCTGGTTAAAACAGAAAATACTGTATATAGTATAGAAGTTCCAAATAAAAAAAACAATTACCCAGGAAATTACTTTGAAAACAGTTTAAAAAAATGAGTGTCATAAACACAAATTAGAGTTTAAAGTTTTTAAAATCTTAACGAGGTCACATAGAATCATCATATTCTACCGTTTTTCATGAGATGTGTTTTTTAACCCAGAAAATAGTAAACAGGATAAAGTTTCTGAAATGTGAGTAACGTTAACTGGTGTGCACTTTTCAGTTCTCGTCCGACTCCAAGAACTAGCACTGCAGTGGCATTAAATCCTGGTGAGGCTATGACTCAAAGTTCACCACAGAAGACTTCTCCCTTGACCAAAGTAAGCAGAGATGGAATTTTCTTTTTTCTTTTTGCGTAGGATACAGGGATTCAGAAGAATAATTGCAAGTTAATCTCTGAACTGTGTTTTTAATTGCAAAATTTACGACTGAGTCATCTTCCTTGATTATCACTGGTTTTTCTAGTAAGTACTCTTAAGAGAGAGGTGCTTCATAGGTGTTTTTTTGATAACAGCTTTATTGAGATATAATTGACACACCATATAATTCACCCATTTAAAGTGTATAATTCAGGGGCTTTTAGCATAGTCACAGAGTTATGCAGTCCTCAGCACAGTCAATTTTAGAATGCTCATCATTTTGCAAAGAAGCCCTGTACTCATTAGCAGTCACTCCTATTTTCTTCCAGTTTCTCTACCCTCTTGCCTGAGGCAACCACTAATCTACTTTCTGTCTTTATAAATATGCCTATTCCGGACATTTCATATAAATGGGATCGTACAATATGTGATCTTTTGTGACTGGCTTTTTTCACTTAACGTATTGTTTTTAAGATTCATCCAAATTGTACCATGTATCAATACTATATTCTTTTTTACTACCCAATAATATTCTGTTGTATATATACCACATTTTATTTTTCCATTCATCCATTTGTGGACATTTGGATGGGTTTCCCCTTTTGGCTATTCCGAGCGATGCTGCTATGAACATTTGTGTACGTCTTTGTGTGGGTGTGTGTTCTATGCTGTATCGTATGATAACTGTTTAACCTTTTGAAGAACTGCCAAATTGTTTTCCAAAGCAGCTGTACCATTTTACATTCTCAGCACCAGTGTATGAGGGTTCCAATTTTTGCACATCCTCACCAAAACGTGTTATTATGTCTTTTAAAAAATTGTGGTAAAATACACATTACATAAAATTTACCGTTTTAACCATCGTTAAGTGTACGGTTTGGTGGCATTAAGTACATTCACACTGTTGTGTAACCATCACCACTATCCATTCCCCCCTACCCATCCCTCCCCCCAACCCCATCCACTGGCAACCACTGTTCTACTTTCTGCTTCTATGAATTTGCCTAGTAACCTTATATAAGTGGAATCACACAATATTTGTCCTTTTGTATCTGGCTTATTTCACTTAGCATAATGTCTTCATGATCCATCCACGTTGTAGCGTGTATCAGGAATTTCATTCCTTCTTAAGTCTGGATAATATTCCATTGTGTGTATGTACCAATTTATTAATTCATCTTTTGGTGCACACTTGGGTTGCTTCAACCTTTTGGTTATTGTGAATAGTGCTGCATCGTCTCTTTTTGGTTACAGCCATCCTAGTAAGTGTGAAATTATATCTCACTGTAGTTTTAATTTGCATTTCCCTGTTGGCTAATGATGTCGAGCATCTTTTCATGTGCTTATTGGCCATTTGTATATTTTCTTTGGAAGAATGTCTATTCAAACCTTTTGCCCATTATTGAGTTGTAGGGGTTCTTTATGTATTACAGATATATGATTTATAAACATTTTCTTCTGTGAATTGTCCTTTCACTTTCTTGACGGTGTCCTTTGAAGCACAAAGGTGTTAAATTCTGATGTAGACCACATTATCTTTTTTGTGTGTTTGTTGTTGCCTGTGTACTCTTGGTGACATAACTAAGAAACAGTTGTCTACTCTAAGGTCTTAAAGGTTTATTTCTATGCTTAGCTCTTACATTTAGGTCTGTAATCCATTTTGAATTAATTTTTGCATATGGCACGAGGTAGGGGGTCCAACTTCTTTGTTTTGCATGTGGATATCCAGTTGCCTCAGCACCGTTTGTTGAGAAGGCTCTTCTTTCCCAAGACATTAAATAATGTCTTGGAATTCTTGTTGAATATTAATTAACTATAAATGTGAAGGTTTACTTCTGGGCTCTCAGTTCTGTTCCATTGATTGATATGTCTTTCGTCATGCTACTAGCACACTGTCTTAATCACTGTGGCTTTTTAGTAAGTTTTGAAATTAAGAAGTATGATTTCTGACTTTGTTCTTTTTCAGAGTTTTTTGTTTTTTGGCTATTCTGGGTCTCTTGCATTTCCATATGAATTTTAGGATCAGTTCGTCAGTTTGTGCAAAGAAGCCAGCTGGGATTGTGACAGCAATTGTGTTGAATCTCTAGGTCAATTTGAGGAGTATCGCCATGCTAACAATATAAAGTTTTCTTCCACAAACATGGGATGTCTTTCTATTTAGTTATTCTTTAATTTCTTTCAATCATAGTTTTTTTGAATGCAGAAATATTCTGAAGTAAAAAATTCACCAAGTTATTATTTATTGTACTTATTGCAGTTGTTGCTGTATTTTTTATGTAATGTGAAATGCATTCGAACCATGTGAAACTTAATTTTGTATGGAAATGAAATGTAAATAGGTTGTAATAAAATCTCACTGTGCTAATAATTGGTTATATGTGAGATAGAAAATCACTGTAAAAGTAAAAAAATGCATTCTGAAATGCGATAGATGTTGAATTTCTTCTGCCAGATGTTTATTGTGGAGGAGTGTATGTAATTATTTTATTGAGAATATTTAAGCACTAATTATATAAGGGAGCTTATGTTTTGTAATTTTTTAAAATAAATTTCTAAGTTTGTTTACTGGCTGCATTGAGTCTTTGTTGCTGCGCATGGGCTTTCTCTAGCTGTGGCGAGCAGGGGCTTTTCTTGTTGCGGAGCACGGGCTCTAGAGCACAGGCTCAGTAGTTGTGGCTCACGGGCCCAGCCGCTCCGTGGCATGTGGGATCTTCCCGGACCAGGGCTCGAACCCGTGTCCCCTGCATTGGCAGGCGGAGTCTTAACCACTGCGCCACCAGGGAAGCCCCTATGTATTCATTTATAAACAAGGGAACATAATTTTATGACTTAATTTTTTCATTTAATATGTAGGACCTCATTGCAATTTTTGATTAGTTTATTCCTGAGCATTTTATTTAACAGTTTATTTTTTGCTATTGTGAATGGGATATTGTATTTTTATAACCTGTTTTTGTGCATACATTCACTTTATGTATATGAAATTAATTTCTACATATAATTTTCTAATTGGTCTACCTTACTCATTTTTAGATTATTGTAAAACTTTTTCAGTTGACTTCATTTTGGCTTTTCTTTCAAGTTTATCTGTTTTGAAAGTCCATGTTCTTAAATTTTCTTTAACATAGTTTTTTACAAAAGTTCCTCCTTATTCTTCATGTGTTTTTAATATGTCTGTCTTCTAAGTTGAAGAAGGGTTGTTGTGGTTTCCATGAACTTTGTTAGCTAATTACTCTGTCCCTTACCTTAGTTTTGGATCATTTCTTTTTCTGCTTACCTTTCACTTCACTGATTTGATTTTCTGGTTAGCATTTTTTCAGTCAAAGTTTCAGTGGAAGTTCTTAATGCATAAATCCTCTTTTTTTTTTTTTTTTTTTTTTTTGTCTGATGTGAAATACTAAGGCATAGCACTAGGAATAAAAGTTGAGTTTTGGGCTTCCCTGGTGGCGCAGTGGTTGAGAGTCCGCCTGCCGATGCAGGGGACGCGGGTTCGTGCCCCGGTCCGGGAGGATCCCACATGCCGTGGAGCAGCTGGGCCCGTGAGCCATGGCCTCTGAGCCTGCGCGTCCAGAGCCTGTGCTCCGCAACGGGAGAGGCCACAGCCATGAGAGGCCCGCGTACTGCAAAAAAAAAAAAAAAAAAAAAAAGTTGGGTTTAAGGAGAGCACAAAGAAACATCTTGAATAACCGATGGGGAACATCTAGTTATTCATTTTCATTATGTGTCAATTCCGCTTTAACTAGGATTTGTAAAGATGTGGGTGCTTAATACTTATATAACAGGTCAGTACTTCAGCTTGAAATTTTTTTATGCTGTAATTTAAATTTCATATTGAATATTCTGTAAAGCAGAAATAAGCTGATTAATTTTTGGTCGATGAAAGATAACAACCTTGCTGGTAATTGAAAGACCAATTTGTCTCATCATAGTTTAGAACATCAAACTATAGAAGATCTGTTTTCTAGTTCTAACCAGCCATTGTGGTAAACACGAGCAAGTCAGTTACTTTCTCTGAGCCTTGTTTTTTTCATCTGTAAAAATGGGAATAGTGATACACTAGATTTAGGATTTTTGTGAAGATCAGATGAGACTGTCTGTGGAAGTGTTTTGAATAGCAGTGGAGGTCCATTGATACAGGTGACTTTTTTCAGTGGAGTCTACTCAGCATCTTACTAGCTCCGTCTCTTAAAGCTTTTCACTAGTCACAGAAACCGGGTCTAATTTTTGTTCTTGTTTCAGATTACACGTGGACACCTGAGTCAGCAGGACCTGGAGACCCGGATGAGAGAGCTTATCTACACAGACTCAGATCTTGTCATCACCCCAATTATTGACAATCCGAAGGTGCGGGAAGGCACCCTAACAACTGAGGGCTGAAATCTGGGTGATGTTTTCATTCCCAGTATACTTTGCCTTATTTTCCTTTTTTTAAAAAAAATTATTTTTTGGCCACGCTGTATGCGGGATCTTAGTTCCCTGACCAGGGATTGAATCCATGCCCCCTTTCAGTGGAAGCGCAGTCTTTTTTTTTTTTTTTTTTTTTTTTTTCCGTTGGTACTATGGCCTCTCAGTGTTGTGGCCTCTCCTGTTGCGGAGCACAGGCTCCGGACGCACAGGCTCAGCGGCCATGGCTCACGGGCCCAGCTGCTCCACGGCATGTGGTATCCTCCCGGACCGGGGCACGAACCCACGTCCCCTGCATCGGCAGGCGGACTCTCAACCACTGCGCCACCAGGGAAGCCCGGAAGTGCAGTCTTAACCACTGGGCCACTAGGGAAGTCCCTTCTTTGCCATATTTTCTCTCCTGTTCTTGTTGTCGTCTGCTTTTCTTTCTTTCTTGCCACGTGTCTACATTCCTAACCCTCACCCTTTCTGTAACCCTCTCCTCTTCCTGCATCACTCTCTCTTTCACTGGAAGGGTAAGTTTTCTTCCCCCCTTTGCAGCAGCTCTGCCTGTCAGTACATGAGCTGGAGAGTACATGAGCTGGAGAGTACATGAGCTGGAGAGTGGCTGCTGACTTCTAGACCTCAGACCTTAGCCTCAGTCCCTTCATTTCTCCATATTTACTTAGGTGAATTACTCCAGACATTCTCCTCGCTGATGTGTTGTGAAGGCAGGTGTCAGGGAGCAGCGCTCACCAGACTGGGGTGGGTGGGCAGATCACAGGGAGACCACACCTCTCATAGGTTGTCAGGATTGTAGGGCAGATGATGGGGAGACACGGGGAGCTTGGGGAGTCATGGTTACAATGCACTTCTGACCCAGTGCGATTTTCATTGCTTCACATCTTTGGAATATAATACTGTATTAGTAGGGAATGATGAGTACTCTCCTTGGAAAAGGAAATTAATTTCTCAGTTCCTCTGTTTTCTGTTGATTTCCAGCTCCAGCACACATTTCACCACCTATTATGCATTTTTATTTCCTTCCTTTTTTAAAAATGTCTTTTTCTTTATTCATTTATGACTGTTTCATCTCACTGGGGAAGTTTCTATAGTTTGGAACAAAAGGCTTCTTAGATCAATGTTTATTTACTAGATAGACAACATTTAATATAGATTACTCAGCTATTTGTCATAATGGAGCTATCTCTTTATGCATTCAGGTATCTGGCAGAGTAACTGTATATTATACCAAATTTAATGTGTAATGGTATTTTCCCAGTGGAACTTCTAGAACAATTTGTGCTATCTTTTGACCATATTCTGTATTTCTTTCTTTTTATAACCAGACTTAGTTGTTTCTGGGAAACCTTAGAAGTTATTTTTTTTTAACTTTTAATTTTGAACTAATTTTAGACTTAAAGGTTCAAAAATAGTAGACTTCCTGTATACCTTTTACCCAGCTTCTCTTAGTGTTAACATTGTACAGGAACACAGTACTGTTAGCAAAACCAGGGGATTGACATTGGTGCAGTGCTGTTAACTGATGAGCTGATTTGAATTTCATCAGTTGTGCCACCAGTGCCCTTCCTCTATGTTCCCGGATCCCATGTTACAGTTGTGTTTTTTTTTTTTTTTTGCGGTACGCGGGCCTCTCACTGTTGTGGCCTCTCCCGTTGCGGAGCACAGCCTCCGGATGCGCAGGCTCAGCGTCCATGGCTCACGGGCCCAGCTGCTCCGCGGCATGCGGATCCTCCTGGACCGGGGCACGAACCCGTGTCCCCTGCATCGGCAGGCAGACTCTCAACCACTGCGCCACCAGGGAAGCCCTACAGTTGGTTTCTATACCTCCTTAGTTTGCTCCAATCTGTCCTTGTCCTTCACAGTCATGTGGTAATTTCATATTCCTTCCTTGTGTCTCATGATCTTGACACTTTGAAGAGTACTGGGCAGGTATTAATATTTTGTAGAATGTCCCTCAATTTGGGTTTGCCTAAGTGTTTCTCATGATTAGAATGAGGATATGCAGTTTTGGTGAGAATACTACCAGCAGAAGTTTAAAAGATGCTCTATGGAGAGGTTTTGGAGAAGTTAGACATAGCAATGATGATTGAATTTTTTTTTTTAATTAATTATTTTTGGCTGCATTGGGTCTTCATTGCTGCATGCGGGCTTTCTGTAGTTGCGGCGAGTGGGGGCTACTCCTCATTGCAGAGTGCGGGTTTCTCATTGTGGTGGCTTCTCTTTGTTGTGGAGCATGGCTCTAGGCACATGGGCTTCAGTAGTTGTGGTACTCGGGCTTAGTAGTTGTGGCTCTCGGGCTTAGTTGCTCCGCAGCATGTGGGATCTTCCCAGACCAGGGCTTGAACCTGTGTCCCCTGCACTGGCAGGAGGATTCTTAACCACTGGGCCACCAGGGAAGTTCGATGGTTGAATTTTTTAATTAAAAGTGTCATGTTGAAGTACCCCAGCTATTCCAAACTCATGGATCCAGCTGCTATACGCTTTCCTCGCTTTGCTCAAGGAAATGGTGTGCTTTCCTATTCATGAAGTTGTATCTTCGCCAATTCAGTCATCAAGTCCTGACCACTCTTCAAGACCTCATGCCATTTTCCAGGTCTTCCATAAACCCTGCCCTGACCACGTCAACCTAAAGTCCTTTCTGATTCTCTATCTTTTTAGAAACACTTCTCTGAAGTGTTTTGTCTGTAATTATGTCCCACCTGTTTTGCATTCTAATTTAAATATCTTGTGTTTTTCTGTTGTTTCACAGATGTTTGTCTTATCTTTCTAGCCAGTGTGTCGCCTCTCTGGCAGTAGGATCATGTCTTTGTATCCCCCTTAGCATAGTGCCTCACCCTAGCAGGTATCCAATAAATATTTGTTGAGGAACTAAATTTCTAACCTAGAGGTAAATTAGCCTAAGAGTAAGCCAGGATAGGGTGACCCTTTTCCATGATGCTTTATTTTATTGAAGATAGCAATTGAAATGATTTTATTTTATGCATTATTACCTATATTTGTATATTTTACTCTGAAGGGGCCTTGTTGAATGCTTATTCTTTTTGGTGATAAATTTTACAGTGTTCTTTTCTGTCCTCATTGATTTATAATCTGATATAGGAGACATATCAGGAGATAGATACCCATCTTAAAAGGTTTTGTTTTGTTTTTTTAACCACAGATAATGAAACAACCACCAATTAAATATGATCCAAAAATACTGCATCTACCAGCACATTCAGGTAGGATCATAAAGGGCTTATCAAGCACATAGATTCATGGCGGACAAATACAAATATGAAATTTAATAGCAAATGGAATATTTTATTTATGAATAGCTAAATTTTTATTTTCTTGCCAACTGGCTGTATTCTTGAGACACTATAAATTATAAACAACCTGTAATCCATTTGAGCCAGCGTTTGACCTTACTCAGCTGGGTCTAGTCTGCTCAGTACTCTTGTGAGTGGGAAAGTTCCTATGAAACTGGGCGAGTTTTCCTGTTGAACGGGTGGGCCCTTCTCCTGTCCTTTCCCTTTTAAAGCCAGTTGAATTTCCAACATTAATGGTGCTCTTATGGGTACAGAAGGTTGGAAACCACAATGAAGAATCGAGATTCTACTTGAGGGAGTAGGGTCAGATGGTTGGTTCACTTTTGTGGGGTTGATGTAGGACTGGAGATACTTAAAGGTTGATTGTTACATTCCCTTTCCCCTAACAAAGTCTTACTTAGGGTGAGTATAAGAATTTTTCTTATACCTTAAATTTTGTTTGATAAGTTATATTTTAAGCTGTTAAACTAGATCTGGAAAAATTCTTCATCATAGCTAGAGTAGAATCTATGATTTGAAATCAAATCAAAGTAAATTCAAAATAAACAACATACGTTCAAATTGAAATAAACTGTTCCAAGTAGAAGCACTATTTATGAAAACTTAGAGGAAAATTATCTCAAAATAATATTCCGTCCCTTTCCCCCTTTACTTTGAATTATTTTAGGAAATTACCGTTATAGCTTATTTTGTTTAAATACAGAGATTAGGTGAAACTATGTTAATTTCAGCTGGCATTTCATTTCCCAGTTTTTGTCTTTTGTTTGTATAGGGGTTTGGAGGTGGGACTCCCAGATGATTTCAGCTTTGTATTAACCTAGTTATGTTTACTAGTAATTTCACTGGGACCTTATAACATCTGTAGAAGTTTTGGCTTTTCCAGTACTTTAAGGCTAGGTTGCTTCATTTATGCAAAGGGTATCTTGTTTTTTCCATAGTACAGTTTTATTTAAGTTTGCATTTTGTTATGTTCTTGGTTGCAAGAACATTCTCCTAAATTTAGGCATCTACCTTCTTTTTTTAAGCATAGGTTTCCATTGACGTAGTTCAAACCGTCTCCATGGGGAGAAAAAGAGATGAACATAGAAGAGCAAATAAAAGTAGTGATGTCTGTCGAGTGTTTTTGGTTTTGACAGTGTAAATTTATAATTTTGTGTGCCATCACCTTAGGTATTGAAATTCTGTGTTCCATTTTATTCTTCTGGTAATGTTCTCAGCAGTCCTTTTTCACATGGTCCCCACTTTTAATATTTTCTTTCCTCTGCAGTGGATAAATTAGTATTTCTAGAAGACCAAGATTGGAATGACTTTCTGCAACAAGTGTGCTCACAGATCGACTCCCCCGAGAAGAGCACAGGGGCCTCCCGAGCCAAGCTGAATCTCCTTTGCTACTTGTGCGTGGTGGCCGGGCACAGGGAGGTGGCCACCAGGCTCCTCCACTCACCCCTGGTACGTAGTTAAGTCGTGAAGTAAAGACTCCTCCTATCACGGGCTCGCAGCTCTCCTGCACATAACTCTTTTATTTCTGTAGAGATTAAAACAAGCGCTAAAATACTAATACGATTTAATTACAATGAAAACAAGTGACTCATCAAGATGATAGGTTTGCCAGAATTGTCCTCTGTTTAATGCTTAGATCTAAAAGCAGTTGAATCGACAGTGATTTTGAACAACTCCTTTGGTAACACTCAGCTTGCATTTTACGTTAATTTGTAGTAGTTGTATTTTTCATCTGTGAAATCATAAGACAGAGGTCTTTTCATCAGCTGCTGGAGTGAGCTGCCCACGTGGAATAGGGGCTCTTTTTACTGGGTCTTCCTGGTAAATTCCAAGGCTTCCGATGTGACACTGAACGGGGAACTGAGTCTCTAAGACTTTCCTTTTTCCTTCTTCCCCTGGAGATATTTCTTGGACCGTCTTGATTCATCGATGAAACCATGGGAATTTTGGCAGATCTTTTGAAGTCATCCTCAGAAAGGAGTTACGGTGGTCTGGGGCCTTTTCCCTTGTGGGCCTTGGTTTGGGGACTGGCTTGAAAAAATCTAAGTTCATTTTCTTCCAGGATAGTATTACAGTTCCTTATTTGGTACTTGGTGCGTGTTTGTGGGGTGAGGGGCAGAGGCATATTTAGGGAATATAATTCAGTGGGAGGAACTGAACGTTCTTATTTTTAGTTTTTATTTTTATCTTATATTTACAAAGATGCAAAAACACTGAACGTAATTAATTTCCTTGGTGCAGGATTTGCATTTCATATGTATACTGGTTTGATTTGTTAACTTAGTGGTCACTTTCTGTGTCATTACATGAATTAAATACATCTTAATTTTTTTTTCTAGTTCCAGTTGCTAACTCAGCATTTGCGAATAGCTCCAAACTGGGATAGGTAAGTAATATTTACATCTTAATAAATTATTATATTATTAAGTAGTTAAAACATACATATTTATCAAAAGCACATAGTCCTAAATACTTATCACGAAATAGTCTAAAGTAATGATGACCCTGAATCATAGCACTTTCTGTAGGCATCCCAGTTGTCCATTTAAAAAGATTTCAAAATAGTCTTTATTCTAATATTATAAATATAATTCCAAGGTTATGTAAACTACATCTGGAAGCTTTATTAATGATTACTCTTTTGAATATTCTTTATCAAATACTTTACAATTATCCCTGTGTTTTAATTTAGTTATGCTTCTAAGGCGTTTTCCCTTGCAACTTTATCTTTCCTTAAGATGGTTTACAAAATCTAATGAGATTGTGTTCTGTAAACTCCTGATGGAAGGATGTGTACTTGCTTATATGAGGGCAGCATACTTGGTGAAAAGCTCATTAAAGTGTAAGAAGGCTCTGTGCTCTGGTTGCCAATGAGACTTGGTCAGATAATTGATTACCTCTTTCCGAGTCTCAGCTTCTGGGGGACTGTTTGTGGGATGATGGAAGTGCTTTGGATTCAGACAGATGTGGGTGTAGATCACAAATCTGCCCCCAGGCAAATTATTATAACTGCTGAGTGTCAGTTTACTCATCTGTAAAATGGGGATAGTGTATCAACTTCATAGATTTTTGGTAACAATCAAATTTTTTTTAACTGAAGTGTAGTTGATTTACAATGTTGTTAGTTTCAGGTGTACAGCAAAGTGATTCAGTTTTATATATTCTTTACAATTAAATTTTGAATGAAGTAGGTGTATGAAATACCTTGCCCGGTGCCTGGTTCTTAGTGGGTACTTAGTGTATTTTGGGGGTTTGGAAGTTGGTGTTATCAATCCTACTTATCTTGTATTATTGTTGAGAAGCTTGTGAAAACTTGAATGTGAAGGGGTTTTGTAAAATGTGCCAGTGGTAGGATAGTAATTATTCTTCTATGCTGCCAAAATATAGGGGAAACAATAGGTGTTCACAAAATGCTTTTTTGGATAATTATTCCTACGCATCTTCTAATGTTACTCTCTCAAGGTAAAATCTGGCGTTACAAAATAGGATTTTTAGATCATTTTTGGGCATGTTAAACTTTGAGAAGGATTGGGGTATGCTCACTGTAAAAGAAACCAACAAAAAAATCTTAGCACTTCGGCTAAAACAGATTATATCCTTGAATAGGGTGCCCTCTGCTGATTTTTAAAAAACAGACATTCTTAATCCTTTCCAGGTACTACTATTTTTTTCCATTTTTTAGATTTAAGTTTAATTGTAAAACAGTTTTTATTTGAGGAAAATATGGATAGATAAGCCCTATGCTTGGAGCCTTCTTTTACTCTCTTTCTCCATTCAAATACTACGTCTTCCAGCGAGGCCTTCTCTGTCCTGGGTCATATCACCTTATCATAGCATATGATAAGGGTCTTTAACTTAGCTGGGGGACAGTCACTGTTGAAGTATGTATGTTTATTCCTTGGCTTTGTTCAGTATATAGAAAAACAAAATAAAATAACATATAACTTTTTACGTTTCTCCACTTTATAACATGTATTCTTTTAATGTCACTAATTAATTTGTCTAAGTTTTTTTATGGTATGCCTCTTTTTATATGCTATGAATATTTGATCATTTTATTTACCCTTCCCTATTTTTGGATAGTATTATAATATTGTAAATAATATATTGATGAACATTTTGTGCTTAAATCTTCATGCCTATTTTTCCTTTCTCCCCTAAGGGCAGATTTGTAGAATTAGAACGAATAGGTAGAGGGCAATAGATACTTTTGTGACTTCTGATAAATTGCTGAAATGCTCTATAGAAACACGATATCAACGTGCATTCCCAGTCAATGTGTGTAAAAATGCTGTTTTGTTAGAACTTTTAACAGTGGATACGTATCAAATTTTATAGCCTTTGCCAATCAACTTTATTGAGGTATAATTCACAGATAATGCGTAATATTTTAATTTAAAAATTCTATTAATTATAAAATATACGTAACAAAATTTACCATTTTAGCCATTTTAAGTGTATAATTCAGTGGCATTATGTATATCGTGATACGTATATTGTGCAACCACGATCACTGTCAATTTCCAGAACTTTTTCATTATTCCGAACAGAAGCTCTTCCCCATTAACCAGTAACTCCCATCCCGCCTCATCCCAGTCCCTGAAGACCTTTGTTATACTTTTTGTTTCTATGAATTTCCCTGTTGTAGATACCTAATATGAGTGGGATCATACATTTGTCCTTTTGTGTCTGGCTTATTTCACTTACCTGAATGTTTTCAGAGTTCATCTGTGTTGTAGCATGTCTCAGACTCATTCTTTTTTAAGGCTGAATAATATTCCATATATGTATATGCCACAGTTTATCTTTCCATTTGTTGATGGACACTTGGGTTGCTTCTACCTTTGGCTGTTGCAAGTAGTGCTGTTGTGAGCATTGGTGCAAATATACCTGTTTGAGTCCCTGCTTTCAGTTCTTTTGTGTATATACCTAGGAGTGGAATTGCTGGATTATTTGATAATGTTACGTTCAACTTCTTGAGATACCATAATAACTGTTTTGCACAGTGGCTGCACCATTTTACATTTCTATCAGCAATGCTTGAGGGTTCCAATTTCGCCACATCCTCTTCAACCCTTATTTTTTTCAATTTTTTTTAATAGTAGCTCTCCTAATGGGTATGAAGTTATATGTCATTGCGGTTTTGATTTGCATTTCACTAATTACCGATGTTGAGCACCATTATTTACCTTCTCTGGAGAAATGTCTGTCCAGGTCCTTTGCCCATTTTCTAACTGGGTTTTGTGTTGTTTATTTATGGGAGTTCTATATGTATTCTAGATGTTAACGACATATTAGGTATATGACTGACAAATACTTTCTTCCATTCTGTGGGTTGCCTTTTTACCCTGATAGTGCCCTTTGCATAAAGTTTTAAGTTGTGATGAAACCTAGTTTTTCATTTTTTCTTTTGTTGCCTGTGCTTTTAGTGTTCTAAGAAATCACTGCAAAACCAATGTCATAAATGTTTTCATTTGTTTTTTTCTAAGGGTTTTATAGTTTTAGCTCACATTTAGGTTTTTGATCCATTTTGAGTTAGTTTTTATTTATACAGTGTTAGGTAAGAGTCCAGTTTCATTCTTTTGTTACGTTTATATCCAGTTTTCCCAGCACCATTTGTTGAAAAGGCTGTCCTCTCCCCATTAAACGGTATTGGCACTCTTGTTGATAATCATTTGACTATATACGCTGAGGGTTTGTTTCTGGGCTCCCTGTTCTATTCCCTTGGTTTATAAATCTGTCTTTATGTGAGTATCACAGTGTCTCGATTACCATAGCTTTGTAGTAAGTTTTGAAATCAGAATATGTGATTTCAACTTTGTTCGTTCTCAGGTTTATTTTGGGGTCCTTTGATATTTATATTCTAGGAAGGATTTTTCTAATTTTTAATAGTTTGGTACTTTAATACAGTGAATGCTCATCGTCAATTTTTAAAATACAGTTTCTCCATTTGTGAATTACTTCACTTCTTGGTTGATGGGATTTCATTATTTGGTAGTTTTTTGTTTTGTTTTTTAAATAGAATATCTTTCAGGCTCTGCTTCTGGAGTTCCTCCTTCCTTGAAGCTTTCTGCCTGTGGTTTGGGGGCTCAGGCATAGCAGGCTGAATGAGACCTTCTTGCACCTTCAGGCCACACTCACCTCTGTGCTATGCTGCTTTGTTGCTCACTCGTGTGCTGGCTGCAGCTCTGGAAGACTCAGGGGCCAACCTGACTTTTTCTTCCTCTTATATGTGACCAGTTTGATTTTGTTTTCCAGTGAAAAAAGAATTTTTCTTTATATTCCAGGCTTGCAAACTTTTACTAGAATGTATCTAGGTATCCCTTTTTACTAATTTGCATTGCCAGTCGGTCTGTTAAATGCTGCAACCTTTCTTTTCCTTTCCTATTTCCTTAGGATTTCCTCATCTCTATTTCATCCTTTTTCTGCTCCTGAAACTCCTGTAGGATGGGTGTGGGATTTTGTGTGTCTCTCTTTTTTTTTTTTGCTTGCCTATTTATTTATATTTTTGGCTGCGTTGGGTCTTTGTTGCTGTGTGCGGGCTTTCTCTAGTTGCGGCAAGTGGGGGCTACTCTTCGTTGTGGTGCATGGGCTTCTCATTGCAGTGGCTTCTCCTGTTGCGGAGCATGGGCTCTAGGCACGCGGGCTTCAGTAGTTGTGGCATGTGGGCTCAGTAGTTGTGGCACATGAGCTCTAAAGCGCAGGCTCAGTAGTTGTGGCACACGGGCTTTAGTTGCTTTGTGGCACGTGGGATCTTCCCGGACCAGGGCTCGAACCCGTGTCCCCTGCATTGGCAGGTGGATTCTTAACCATTGCGCCACCGGGGAAGCCCAAATTTAGGGTCTATTGACTTAATTTTCTTTTGCTTTCTCACTCTTTTATTGAGATACAATTCACATATCAAAAAATTCACATTTTCTTGGTTTTTGTTGAGTTTATTTTTTAGAGCAGTTTTAGGTTCACTGCAAATTAAGGGGAAGGAGCAGAGTTTTCCCACATATCTCTGCCCCCACATATGCATCGCCTCTCCCAATTATCAATATCCCCTGCCAGAGTGGTACATCCTAAATTGACACATCAAAATCATCCAAAGTCTATACTTTACATTACAATCCTGTCTTAGTGTTGTACATTCTGTGGATTTGGACAAATGTATGATGATGTGTATCCATCACTGTGGTATCATACAGAGTATTTCCACTGCCCCCAAAATCTACGTGTTCTGCCTATTCATCCCTCTGACAACCACTGAACTTTTTATTACCTTCATAGTTTCTCCTTTTCCAGAATGTCATGTAGTTGGAAACGTAAAGTATGTAGTTTTCTCAGATTGGCTTCTTTTACTTCGTAACATTCATTTAAGGTTTCTCCATGTCTTTTCATGGCTTGATAGATCACTCTTTTTAGTGCCAAGTATCCCATTGTCTGCAGGTACCACGGTTTATTTGACCATTCACATACTGAAGCTCATCTTGATTGCTTCCAAGTTTTGACAATTATGAGTAAAGCTGCTGTTAACATCCATGTGGACATATGTATTCATCTCCTTTGGGTAAATACCGAGGAGCCTGATTGTTGGATTGTGTGGTAAGAGTACATTTAGTTTTGTAAGAAATCACCAAACTGTCTTATAAAGTGACTGTACCATTTTGTATTCTCATCAACAATGAATGAGAGTTCTGTTGCTTCACATCCTTGCCAGCATTTGGTATTTTCAGTGTTCTGGATTTTGCCTGTTTTGATAGGTGTGTAGTGGTATCTTGTTGTTTTAACTTGCATTTCCCTGATGACATATGGCGTGGAGCATTTTCTCATATGCTTATTTGCCATCTGTATATCCTCTTTGGTGAGGTGTCTGTTCAAGTCTTTGACCCATTTTTTCATCAGGTTGTTTTCTTATTGTTGAGTTTCAAGAGGTCTTTGTATATTTTGGAAAACAGTTTTTTATCGGATGGGTCTTTTGCAAGTATTCTTTTCCAGTCTGTGGCATATCTTCTCATTCTCAACATTTCTTTTGCACAACAGAAATTATTAATTTTAATGAAGTCCAGCTTATCAATTATTTCTTTCATGGATCATGCCTTTGATGTTGTGTATAAAAAGTCATTGCTACACCCAAGGTCATCTAGGTTTTCTATGTTATCTTCTAGGAGTTTTATAGTTTTGCATTTTACACTTAGGTCTGTGATCTGTTTTGAGTTGAAGTTTTGTGAGCGGGTGTAAAGTCTGTGTCTAAATTCATTTTTTTTCTTGTAGATGTCCAGTTATTCCAGCACCATTCATTGAAAAGACTATCTTTGCTCCATTGTATTGCCTTTGCTCCTTTGTCAAAGATCATTTGATTATGTGAGTCTGTTTCTGGGCTCTCTGTTCTGTTCCACTGATCTGTTCTTTGCCAATACCACGCTGTCTTGATAACTGTCGCTTTGTAGTAAGTCTATTTTTTTTTTTTTTTTTTGTAGTAAGTCTTGAAGTCAGGTAGCATCAGTCCTCCAACTTTGTTGCTCTTCTCCAGTATTGTTGGCTATTCTGGATCTTTTGCCTCCATATAAACCTTGGAATCAGTTTGTCAGTATCCACACTGACAATGTGGAATCACATCAAATCTACAGATCAATTAGGGAAGAATTGACATCAGGACAATATTGAGTCTTATTCATGAACATGGAATACCTCTCCACTTGTTTACTTCTTTGATTTTGTTCAATAGCGCTTTGTAGTTTTCCTCATATAGAAATTATACATATTTTATTAGATTTGTTCCTATGTATTTCATTTATTGGGTGCTAATGTAAATGGTATTGTGTTTTTAATTTCAAATTCTACAAGTTTATTGCTGGTAAGACTTATATATTGACCTTGTATCCTGCACCTTGCTGTAATCACTTAATAGTTCCAGGAGGTTTTTTTGTTGTTGTTAATTCTTCAGGATTTTCTGTATAGACAGTCATTTCATTTGCAAACAGTTTTATTTCTTCCTTCCCAATCTGTATGCCTTTTGTTTCCTTTTCTTGTCTTATTGCATTACCTGGAGCTTTCAGTGTAATATTCAAAAGGAATAGTGGTGAGAGGTGATGTCCTTGTCTTGTACCTGATCTTTTTTTATTCCTTAACTATTATTTATTTATTTTGATGGCGCCAGGTCTCAGTTGCGGCATGTGGGCTTCTTAGTTGCAGCACGTGGGCTTCTTAGTTGTGGCACGAGAACTCTTAGTTGTGGCATGCATGTGGGATCTAGTTCCCTGACCAGGGATTGAACCTGGGCCCCCTGCATTGGGAGCATGGAGTCTTACCCACTGGACCACAAGGGAAGTCCCTGTACCTGATCTTAGTGGGAAATATTTGAGTTTATCACCATTAAATATGATGTTAGCTGTATTTTTTTGTAGATAGTCTTTAACAAGTTAAAGAAGTTCCCTCTATTCCTAGTTTACTGAGTTTTTGTCATGAATGGGTGTTGGAATTTGTCAAATGCTTTTTTTGCATATATTGATATGATCATGTGATTTTTCTTTTTTAGTTTCCTGATATGATGGAAATTCACTTTTTAAAACTGTACAGTTTAGCGGTTTTTAGTGTAATCACAAAATTGTGCATGTATCACCACTATCGAATTCCAGAACTTTTCATCACCCAGTGAGATCTCGTACCTGTTACCCTCTTCCCCTCAGTCCCTGGAAACCACTAACCTACTTTCTGTCTATAGATTTGCCTATTCTGAATATTTCATATAAATATACAAAATGTGATATTTTGTGACTGGCATCTTTTCACTTAGCATAATGTTTTCAGGGTTCATCCATGTTGTAGCATGTATTAGTACTTCATTTTTTTTGGCTGTGCCACGTGGCTTGTGGGATATTAGTTCCCTGACCAGGTATCGAACTTGGGCCCCTTCAGTGAAAGCAGGGAGTCCTAACCACTGGACCACCGGGAAATTCCCCCTTCATTCTTTTTTATGCCTGAATAATATTCCATTGTATGGATAAACCGTATTTCATGTATCCATTCTTAATGGACACTTGGGTTGCTTCCACATTTGGCTGTTATGAATAACACTGCTCTGATCATGTGTATAAAGGTTTTATGTGAACATATGTTTTAATTTCTCTTGGGTACATACCTAGTAGTGGAATTGTTGGGTCATACGGTAATTCTGTGTTCAGCCTTTTGAAGAACTGCCAAACTCTCTTTTACTGCTCTTCCCTGATTTTATCTTTGGGTTTTCAAGCTTGATACTTATCCTTGCTCATTTTACTGAGAATCACTATTTTATTTCAGCAATCATATTTTCAAGTTTTTGTTCATTTGTTCTCTGATTGGTCCTTTTTCCTAGCTGCCTAATTTGATTTAAAATGTACTTTTGAATTTGAGGATAAATTATAGGATTATAAAAATTCTGTTTTGGAATAGAATTTAGGGTTAAATATTGTGACTAATATTTAAGGTTAAACATTAGGATTATAAAAATTTTATTCTTTTTAACCTGTGGGTCCCTTCGTTTTCATCATGGTCCTGCTTTTTAATGCTGTTGGTTCCTCAGATGCTTGGCGATCTTTAGTGCTTAGTTTATATTATGAATAAATGGTTAAATTGATCAGCATAGAAACTGGCAGTACACATTTCCCCTATGGTTCTCTTCCTCTGTTTCTCCAACAACGTCTTCTTTAAAGGGCTAGCCTGTGAGTGGTTGATGCCTGTTGACTAGTTGACTTGTATGTTGGGAGCCCACCTAGCTGAAGGAGCAGGTAGGCAGGCTGGAGGCCTCTTCAGTTTCCAGGTTGGGTTTTTCTTTGGGGTGGGGCTGGCTTTCCTCCATTAACCTCTTTCCTTGCTCTGGTATCTGGTGTGGAGGACCACTCTCTGTTCTCCACATCCATACTTGTATCCCACCCCAGAGTAGATTGCTCACTGCAGGGATAATTTTACATTTTTACCCTGGAGGCCAGGACTGAGGGTTTATTCTGTGTATCAGGGAGGGAGATGGGAAGGAGGCAGGACCTAACTGGCTCACCTGTTCATTGTGAAGTTCTCTAATCTGATGATTGTCTATGACTAATCCTTGCTTTCTGTTTTACTTTATTCCAAGCCTCTGAGGCTTGTTGGGAAGACCTGTCTTTACCTGTGGTTCTTAGACAGGAATTTCTTCTCTCCATTTTCTAATTGCATCTAAGTGTGTCATCCAGGATTTCCTCAAACATTCTGGTCTACTTTCAGCCCTTCTTTCTGTCTCCAGTTATTTAATTATAAATTTGTTTTCTTTTAGCAGACTCTTGAGGGAACAGAAAAGTGGGTGTCAGTGTCCCGTCTGCTATCGTAAAGTTTTTTTTTTAATTCTATTTTTTAAAATACAGGTTCTTATTAGTTATCTGTTTTATACATATTAGTGTATATATGTCAATCCCAATCTCCCAGTTCATACTCCCACCCCCGCGTTCCCCCCTTGATGTCCATACGTTTGTTCTCTACACCTGTGTCTTTATTTCTGCCTTGCAAACTGGTTCATCTGTACCATTTTTCTAAATTCTACATATATGCGTTAATATATGATATTTGTTTTTCTCTTTCTGACTTCACTCTGTATGGCAGTCTCTTGATCTGTGTTATTTACACGATTGTGATTAATGGGCTTTTTTTTTTTTCTTTTTGCGGTACGCGGGCCTCTCACTGTTGTGGCCTCTCCCGTTGCGGAGCACAGGCTCCAGATGCGCAGGCCCAGCGGCCATGGCTCACGGGCCCAGCTGCTCCGTGGCATGTGGGATCCTCCCGGACCGGGGCACAAACCCGCGTCCCCTGCATCGGCAGGCGGACTCTCAAGCACTGCGCCACCAGGGAAGCCCTAATGGGCATTTTTATTTTTCATTTGCTGTCTAAGCTATACAGAAGTGCTTCTAAATTTACAAATGTTTAGGATTTTTGGTTTATGTTTGTTATTTCACTTTTATTATATCATCATATGTCCTGTATAATTTTTGCCTTTGGGAATTCTATGAATTTATCTTTGTGCTCTAATAAAAAATCATTAAAAAAATGTCATGGGGCTTCCCTGGTGGCGCCGTGGTTGAGAGTCCGCCTGCCGAGGCAGGGGACACAGGTTCGTGCCCCGGTCCGGGAGGATCCCACACGCCGTGGAGCGGCTGGGCCCGTGAGCCATGGCCGCTGAGCCTGCGTGTCCGGAGCCTGTGCTCCGCAGCGGGAGAGGCCACACCAGTGAGAGGCCCGCGTACCGCACACACACACACACACAAATGTCATGAATGTAGTAGATAATGTGGTAATCATAGCTGGCCCATTCAGCACATATTAAATGTCAGACACCATGGTAATTTCTCCACACGGATTATTTCCTTTGACTCTTTGAGTAACTTGGTGAGGTACATATTGTTGTTAGTTCTAGTTAACATGAAGTCATCAGGCACATGAAGGAGGAGTAACTAACCCAGGGTTTCTCTCCTCCCCCGCCCCAACCATGGGGCCAAGACTGGCCTCAGGACATTTCATTCCAGAGTCCTGAACACCATCCTATACAGCCTCCCACTGAGTAAGTGTGGTCTGAGTTTAGATCGTAGAGCTTGATATATACATCTGTTACTATGATGCTTGTATGTTTGTATTCACTGTGGCTTTCTTGCTGTGCTTGGGAGAGAGGTAGATTGGAGTTTCCCACTACTATTGGGTTTACTTTTTATTCTTTAGTATTATTAATATAATAATATTATATATTATTATTTATTAATATGGTTTGTAACGACTCACAGCTTACATCCTTTGTAGGTCATACTGTTTTTAGTCCTCAAACAATCTTTTCCTCATTTAATGATTTTAGCCTTAAGTTCTGCTTTGATATTTACGTTGAAAATCCTGCTCCAATTTTGTTTACCTTTATTCAGTCATATTTTTACCCACCCATTTTCTACTAATGTGTTTAGTTACTTTGTTTTGATGTTGATATTATATTCATTCAACAAACATTTATTGAGGGACCATGCCAGGTACTGTCTTAGTGCTCGCAGCCCTGCCTTCATGGACCTTGTGGGCTAGTGGGGGGAGATGGATAATAAATAGTCTGTTTTATTAAACACACAAAGAAGTAACTAACATTTTAGATCTGCTCTAATACAGTAGCCACTAGCTGCATGTGGTTATTTATTTGTTTGTTTAAATTTATTTATTCATTTATTTAATTTTTGGTTGCATCGGGTCTTCGCTGCTGCATGCAGGCTTTCTCTAGTTGCAGTGAGCGGGGGCTACTGTTTGTTGCGGGGCGCAGTCTTCTCATTGTGATGGCTTCTCTTGTTGCAGAGCACAGGCTTTAGGCGCACGGGCTTCAGTAGTTGTGGCACAGGGGCTTCAGTAGTTGTGGCTCGCGGGCTCTAGAGCACAGGCTCAGTAGTTGTGGCACGCGGGCTTAGTTGCTCCGCGGCATGTGGGATCTTCCCGGACCAGGGGTCGAACCCGTGTCCCCTGCATTGGCAGGCGGATTCTTAACCACTGTGCCACCAGGGAAGCCTCATGTGGTTATTTAAATTTAGAACTAGTTCCATATTTCTCAAAAAACTAAAAATAGAACTACCCTATGACCCAGCATTTTCACTCCTGGATATATATTTGAAAGAAACAAAAACACTAATTCGAAAAGATAATGCACCTCAATGTTCATAGCAGCACTCTTCACAATAGCCAAGACATGGAAACAGCCTAAATGTCCATCAGCAGATGAATGGATAAAGGTGTGGTACATATATACAATGGAATACTACTCAGCCATAAAAAGAACCAGATTTTGCCATTTGCAGCAACGCAGATGGACTTGGAGGGTATTATGCTAAGTGAAATAGAGACAGACAAATACTGTATGATATCACTTATATGTGGCATCTGAAAAATAAACTAGTGAATATAACAAAGAAGCAGACTCATAGAGAAGAAACTAGTGGTTATCAGCAGTAAGAGGGATGGAGGAGAGGCAAGATAGGGGTAAGGGATTAAGAGGTACAAACTAATTTGTATAAAATAAGCCAGAAGGATATCTTGTACAACACAGGGAATATAGCCAGTGTTTTATAATAACTATATGTGGAGTATAACCTTTAAAAATGGTGAATCACTATATTGTACACTTGTAACTTATATAATATTGTACATCAATTATACTTCAGTAAAAAACTAGTTCCTTAAAGTAAATTTTGTGTGTGTGTGGGTATACATATATATATTTCTTCAGTTGCACCAGCCATACTTCAAGTGCTGGATAGTCACATGCGTGTGGTGGATACTGTGCTGAACAATGTTTCTGTTATCACACGAAGGTTTATTGGCCATTGCAGCTTTGCGTGCTGTTATGGATGTGGGATGTTCTGAGCTACAGTGTAATGGGTCATGTGGGGCACCCGAAACGGTGACCTTTAAGAAGAATTCTGAATTATGAGACGGAGCCAGTTTTGTGAGGGCATTACATATAGATATAGCTGTATGTAAGTATTTGGCATAAATTGAGAAATACTGTCACTATTAGTTTAAATAGTTTACAACTTAAAACTGTAGGAGTTTCAAGGAGGGTGTTTTCTCTTGTTCTGATAGGAATTGTTTCTCGTGAGAATGGGAAAAATATTTAATTAGCATGTCCTGATACATTTTTCTTTTAGTTGGATAAATCTGGTTGCCATTATCTACTTTTGTAGATTGAAAAAGTGCTTCAAGGTTTCTGAAGTATTTTGAGCTTGTCTTTGAACTGAGATAAATAAGTTTTTGCCTTGCATCCTTTAATGCATTATTGAGTTTTTGATAATAGCATTTGTTTTACATTGTGAGAAAACTCAGAAGTTAATCCATCTGACCTTCTAAACTGCACACATTTAAGCAATTCAAAACTGAAGTGTAATTGACTTGACTGTGGTCCTGTATCTGGTCAGTGACAGAGCTGTGACTGGAAGCTTTTCCTTGTAACTTTTGGGCCAGTGTCCTGCCAAATCTTTTTCAAAACCATTACTTTTAAAACATAATCTTCTTACTCAGAGGCAGAATGCTAATCATAGAAATGCCTAGGACTTCTTTAATCTGTTTATGTTTAGAGATTTAAATGGCTAATCCGAGAAGCGTTGAAAGCCATAAGAATTATCTCTGTGTGATAGAGTTCTGACAACATGAACACTTACCTGTGGTACTTCTCTGAGTGTGATTTGTTTCCCTCCATGGGTTCTGCACAGTTTATTTTACGAATATGAAAAGTAGAGGCTCTCTGGATGAGGAACATGCAATGCAAGCATTACTAAGTAAGAGTACAGTTATAATCAACTCAACCATTTTTTTTCCAATTAAAAAAGTCTTATCAAAACTAATTTTCTCCGTGAAGTGAACATTTCCAAATCACCTGAAGTGTTATTTAATAATTTATATTTCATTTTAAAACTACTTTTATAATTTAATACTTCATTTTCTGCTGGGTAATGAAACAAACACCTCACTGAAAGTATTTTTACAATATTTGTTAGACTTGTAAAAATTTCTTTTAAAGCGAATATATACACATATGCTTCACTATCCTGATATTAATTACTGACTACTTGCGTATAAACTCATTGGTCTACTAATAAGTAGAGCAGAAATCTTGAGAAAGAAAGACGGAGCTGGAGGAATCAGGCTCCCAGACTTCAGACTATACTACAGAGCTACAGTAATCAAGACAGTATGGTACTGGCACAAAAACAGAAATATAGATCAATGGAACAGGATAGAAAGCCCAGAGATAAACCCTCGGACATATGGTCACCTTATCTTTGATAAAGGAGGCAAGAGTATACAATGGAGAAAAGACAGCCTCTTCAATAAGTGATGTGGGGAAAACTGGACAGTTACATGTAAAAGAATGGAATTAGAACACTTCCTAATACCATACACAAAAATAAGCTCAAAATGGATTAAAGACCTAAATGTAAGGCCAGACACTATAAAACTTAGAGGAAAACATAGGCAGAACACTGTATGACATAAATCACAGCAAGATCCTTTTTGACCCACCTCCTAGAGAAATGGAAATAAAAACAAAAATAAACAAATAGGACCTAATGAAACTTAAAAGCTTTTGCACAGCAAAGAAAACCATAAACAAGATGAAAAGACAGCCCTCAGACTGGGAGAAAATATTTGCAAATGAAACAACTGACAAAGGATTAGTCTCCAGAATATACAAGCAGCGCATGCAGCTCAATATCAAAAAAACAACCCCCAAATGGGCAGAAGACCTAATTAGACACTTCTCCAGAGAAGATACACAGATTGCCAACAAACAAATGAAAAGATGCTCAACATCACTAATCATTAAAGAAATGCGAATCAAAACTACAGTGAGGTATCACCTCACACCAGTCAGAATGGCCATCATCAAAAAATCTGCAAACAGTAAATGCTGGAGAGGGTGTGGAGAAAAGAGAAACTTCTTGCATTGTTGGTGGGGATGTAAATTGATACAGCCACTATGGAGAACGGTATAGAGGTTCCTTAAAAAACTAAGAACTACCATATGACCCAGCAATCCCACTACTGGGCATATACCCTGGGAAAACCAAAATTCAAAAAGACTCATGTACCAAAATGTTCATTGCAGCTCTATTTACAATAGCTCGGAGATGGAAACAACCTAAGCGCCCATCATCGGATGAATGGATAAAGAAGATGTGGCACATATATACAATGGAATATTACTCAGCCTTAAAAAGAAATGAAATTGAGCTATTTGTAATGAGGTGGATAGACCTAGAGTCTGTCATTCAGAGTGAAGTAAGTCAGAAAGAAAAAGATAAATACCGTATGCTAACACATATATATGGAATTTAAGGAAAAAAAATGTCATGAAGAACCTAGGGGTAAGACAGGAATAAAGACACAGACCTACTGGAGAACGGACTTGAGGATATGGGGAGGGGGAAGGGTGAGCTTTGACAGGGTGAGAGAGAGTCATGGACATATACACACTAATAAACGTAGTAAGGTAGATAGCTAGGGGGAAGCAGCCGCAAGGCACAGGATATTAGCTCGGTGCTTTGTGACAGCCTGGAGGGGTGGGATAGGGAGAGTGGGAGGGAGGGAGACGCAAGAGGGAAGACATGGGAACATATGTATATGTATAGCTGATTCACTTTGTTATAAAGCAGAAACTAACACACCATTGTAAAGCAATTATACCCCAATAAAGATGTTTAAAAAAACAAAAAAACTAAGAACTACCATATGACCCAGCAATCCCACTACTGAGCATATACCCTGAGAAAACCATAATTCAAAAAGAGTCATGTGGGCTTCCCTGGTGGCGCAGTGGTTGAGAGTCCGCCTGCCGATGCAGGGGACATGGGTTCGTGCCCCGGTCAGGGAAGATCCCACATTCCGTGGAGCGGCTGGGCCCGTGAGCCATGGCTGCTGAGCCTGCGCGTCGGGAGCCTGTGCTCCTCAACAGGAGAGGCCACAACGGTGAGAGGCCCGCATACCGCACCAAAAAAAGAAAAAAAAAAAAAAAAAAAAAGAGTTGTACCACAATGTTCATTGCAGCTCTATTTACAATAGCCAGGATATGGAAGCAACCTAAGTGTCCATTGACAGATGAATGGATAAAGAAGATGTTGCACATATATACAATGGAATATTACTCAGCCACAGAAAGAAATGAAATTGAGTTATTTGTAGTGAGGTGGATGGACCTAGAGTCTGTCATACAGAGTGAAGTAAGTTAGAAAGAGAAAAACAAATACCGTATGCTAACACATTTATATGGAATCTAAAAAAAAAATGGTTCTGATGAACCTAGGGGCAGGGCAGGAATAAAGACACAGATGTAGAGAGTGGACTTGAGGACCCATGGAGGGGGAAGGATAAGCTGGAACAAAGTAAGAGAGAAACATTGACATATATACACTATCAAATATAAAATAGATAGCTAGTGGGAAGCAGCGGCATAGCACAAGGAGGGTGGGAGGGAGATGTAAGAGGGAGGGGATATGGGGATATACGTATGTATATAGCTGATTCACTTTGTTATACAGCAGAAACTAACACAATATTGTAAAGCAATTATACTCCAATAAAGATGTTAAAAAAAACAAGCAGAGACTTTAAAAAATTTTTATTTTCCATTTCACTGTTAAAGCACAACTTGTTCAGTTTTTGTCACCGTTACAGATGGTGCTACAGAGGGCATTGCGTTCAGGTCTCCCCGTGTACACAAGGGAACGTTTCTCTGGACCGTATACGTACAGGAATGTTTGCTCACCCTGTCTCATTCCACTTCTATCTCATGTTAATGCTTACAGTTGTGTAATGTGACTAACTGGGGTTGGTTTCCTTAGTCCTAACTCTCCACTTCAGAGCCCATTTTCTCTCTGTTTACAGAAGGGCCAAGGTAGCTCGGTTGATTGGTTTACTGGCCTCGCACACAACGGAGCTCCAGGAAAATACACCTGTTATTGAGGTAATTTCTTTTATTACTGAAATGTTACGAATGGCAAAGATTGTTCTTGATTTTAGAACATGCAGCTTTCATTGGTGTTAAGTGTGGAATTATGGCAGTTGTTATAAAATAACCTCAGTAGGCCTGTACACTTCAGCACGGCCGCTCATTTACAGCATAGTCTGTTGTCAAAGGTGGTGCGGTGGAATTACAAGGCTTGTGGACTCTAGTCATCATTACTGCATTTCAGTAATTTATGGATAAGGTTTATTTCATTACTAGTTTTCATGTGGTCTACTCAACATTTTATTATAACTAAAGTATTTTCTACTGAAGCCCAGCTCAACTTCAAATTAAAATTTTTTGGGGTTTTTCACATTGAATTTAGTGTTTTTATCCCCACCAGTTGTCATTTATTTCTGACAATAGTGACAGTATTTAACTGCCAGGCATGCACTAAAAGTATTTTCAAATGTGGTTCGGCACTGTGTATTCATGGATTCTGAGTCTGTGGATTCAGTCAGCCATGGATTGAAGATATTCAAGGGGAGAAAAGTTCTAGAAAGTTTCAGAAAGCAAAACTTGAATTTGCTGCACACTGGCAAGTATTTATATAAAATTTACATTGTACTAGGTAGAATAAATAATCTAGAGATGATTTAAAGTATGTGGGAGGATATGCATAGGTTATATGCAAATACTAGGCCATTTTATATAAGAGCATCTGTGGATTTTGGTATTTGTGGGGTTCCTGAAACCAGTTCCCCACAGATGCTGAGGGACAACTGAATCAGTCATTTCTTTCGAATACCAATATTGGGAAGCCCTTATTAATTAACCAGTAATTCCAAGTCCCACGAAGTGGATGCTACCATTGTACTGCCCCTTTTTTTTTTTCTCGTGGTACGCGGGCCTCTCACTGTTGTGGCCTCTCCCGTTGCGGAGCACAGGCTCTGGACGCGCAGGCTCAGCGGCCATGGCTCACGGGCCCAGCCGCTCCGTGGCATGTGGGATCTTCCCAGACCGGGGCACGAACCCGTGTCCTCTGCATCGGCAGGCGGACTCTCAACCACTGCGCCACCAGGGAAGCCCTGTACTGTCTTTTTGAATGTTCCTGAACACTAAAAACTACTTTCTATCTATCCTGTTAACGTGTACTGCACTTAACTGGCAGTAGATTTTTATCCCTTGGACTAGGAGAGTGTTGAGTCAAAATAGGTGAGAAAAACCAAGGCTTTTAAGGGGGAAGGGCAGAACTCCTGAAGGAAGGAGAAAATGGTAAAAAGAAGGGATTTTTGTAGAGCCAGACCTGGTAGTATGGTTTTTGGGGCTCTGAGAAGAATTGTTTAGCCAAGTACTGTCTAATAGAACTATCTGTGGTGAAAGAAACTGTCCTGTATCTGTGCTGTCCAGTACCATAGCCAGTTGCTGGGATGGTATTCCAGCTAGTCCTGGGCTGTCTAGGTGGAAGCAAATGGGAGATTAATTTGTGCTCTGTGCATTTCCTCTGCTTATGATTCCGTCCCCATTCCCTGCAATTATTAGACCTCTGAGCTACTAAAGACAATGTTACTAAGTCTAAACTTTTCCTTCTTTTTGTGACCAAGAAAAATGAATTGTGACCTATATGATCACTGATGGTACCCAGCTTGGCTATCAGAGATCTGTAAACTAGATTTTTATCTAAAAGACCAAGCAGACCGGGCGGTGACATTTAGGCAGAAGAGGAGAAGACTTAGAAGCTCAAGAGTGGAGGCTCCTTCTGATGACTCAGAGCAAAGAGTCTCCAATGAAACAGATTTGCTGGAGGAGATGGGAGAGAACTTGATGAAAATTCTAAGACCAAGTCCTGACATTCTAGAGGACATTCCTGGATAATCAAAATAGGAGGGAACAGTGTGCCGTGAAGAAAGAGCCCCTGAAGGTGTAAAGTATGACTGAATTAAAATATTCAGTAGATGCCGTAGTAAGCAGGAGATACTGGGTACCTTAGAAGCCGAGTTAGTGAATTTGAAGATAAGTAGGATATGAATTCTCTTAGGATTCAGAAGAACAAAAAAAAAGGATAAAAATCATGAATTAAAAAGGCACGGAAGACAGTTGCAGAACATCTCTTACACTGTCCAGTATGGTAGCCATCAGCCAAAAGTGGCTACTAGACACTTGAAAAGCAGCAAGCCTGAATTGAGATGAGCTGCAAGTAGAGACCACACACCAGATTTTGAAGACTCAGTATGAAAAAAAAATAATGTAAAGTATCTCACCTGTAATTTTCTTTATAGATTACATTTTTATTTTAAATTTTTATTGGAGTATAGTTGATTTACAGCGTTGTGTTAGTTTCAGGTGTACAGCAAAGTGAATCAGTTATACAAATACATATATCCACTCTTTTTTAGATTACATTCTAAAACAGTATTTTTGGATATATTAGGATAAATATTAAAATTTCTACTTTTATTTTTTAATGTGGCTACCAGAAAATTTTAAATTGCCCGTGTGGCTTGAGTTCTATTTCTATGGGACAACACTTATCTAAGAGAAACACAATGGGATTTCCAGGAGGAGAGATCCAAGCAAACAGAAATGAAAAATAATAGGAGAAAATTTCACCCTGAGCTGAAGAAAGACTCACATCTTTAGATGAAAGATTTTTCACCAAGTGTCAGGCAAAACATTGAAAAAAAGAATGTATACGTAGACCTATCCTGGTGAAATTTGTAATTTCAAAGATAAAAATAAAACCTAAATCCCAGGTTATAAGGAAATAAAAGCAAATTAGGCTCAACATTTAATTTTTCTGTAACACTAAAGGCTAGAAGATAAAGAAAATGGTGGAAATGGATTGACACTTAGGAGGTCATGTGATGTTAAATTTCTCTGTTACGTCCATTGTACTGCCTACTCGTGGGGACAGAATACATTTTCAGAAACTCAATCTGAATTTCACCAACATTTCTAAAAAAAATTTACTTGGGCAAGCTACTTGAGCTGCCAACTTCAACACCCACTTTCCCACCCAAGTTTTAAGATAATGTAAAGGAGAAACAAATAAAAACAATGAATCTATTTAACTGTAAGTCTAAATAATAGCTGCTACTGTTGAGAAATATCATCTGGAAAGAATGGATTCTTGAAAAAGAATATAAATATTCTTAAAAAATTAATAGTAGCATGGAAGTAAATTCTGCATTGTTTTAGAGGGTCTGAAAAGGTAGGGGAGAAGGGAATGGAGAAGGAAAAAGTAAGTTCTTTCTTGTTCTTTTACGAATTGAACACTTACGGAGTACCTCTTGTGGGTATGGCCGGTGTTACTTGCAGTAAGACCGTCGTTCCAGGCAAGTTCTTGTCTTGTTCTAGAAGGAATTCATAGATGCTGTTTTATTCTTGGCACTGATAATCCATTTCATTTTTGGCATTGATACTCTTCTTCTGTTTTTTTTTTTTTACATCTTTATTGGAGTATAACTGCTTTACAATGGTGTGTTAGTTTCTGCTTTATAACAAAGTGAATCAGTTATACATATACATATGTTCCCATATCTCTTCCCTCTTGCGTCTCCCTCCCTTCCACCCTCCCTATCCCACCCCTCTAGGTGGTCACAAAGCACCGAGCTGATCTCCCTGTGCTATGTGCTGCTTCCCACTAGCTATCTATTTTATGTTTGGTAGTGTATATGGGGAGGGGGAAGGGTAAGCTGTGACAAAGCGAGAGAGTGGCATGGACATATATACGATACTCTTAACAAATATTTGTCAGTACCTGCATATGTACAGGGTGCTATCTAGGTGCTTATTTTATAAAAATAGATGGTACTCTCTGTTCTTGCAGAGTTTGTGTTCCAGTGTAAGGAGAGAGATAATAAACAAATAAATATATAAAATTCGGTGGTGATAAATGCAGTGGGAAAGATGTAGCAGGGTTTGGAAATGATGAGGTGGCAGCAGCAGTGGTTTAGAGATTGGCTGTTTGGGGAAGGCTGAGCAGAGACCTTAGGGAATTCAGGGAATAGTTCCCTCAGCTGGTGAAGAACATTCCAGATGGGGAAGACACATGCACCCCAATGTTCATTGCAGCACTATTTACAATAGCCAGGATATGGAAGCAACCTAGATGTCCACGAACAGAGGAATGGATAAAGAAGATGTGGTCCATATATACAATGGAATATTACTCAGCCATTAAAAGGAATGAAATTGGATCATTTGTAGAGACATGGTTGGACCTGGAGACTGTCATACAGAGTGAAGTAAGTCAGAAAGGGAAAAAGAAATGTCATATATTAACTCATATATGTGGAATCTGAATAAATTGGTATAGACGATCTTGTTTACAAAGTGGAAATAGAGATGCAGATGTAGAGAACAAACGTATGGATACCAAGGAGGAAAGGGTGGTGGTGAGATGAATTGGGAGATTGGGATTGATACTATGTATAAAATAAATAACTAATGAGAACCTACTGTATAGCACAGGGGACTCTACTAAGTGCTATGGTGACCTAAATAAGAAGGAAATCCGAAAAAGAGGGGATGTATGTATACGTATAGCTGATTCACTTTGCAGTACAGTATAACACAATATTGTAAAGCAACTATACTCCAATAAAAATAAGTCAAAAGAAAAAAAGAAAGGACTGGGGGTAGGTAAGTGATTGGCACGTTTCGAGAAGCAACGAGGAGGCGAGTGTAGCTGGAACTGAGCATGAGATACCGATGGGAGATGAGGTTAGTGAGGTAGCCAGAGGCCAGGCCATCCAGAACCTTGTTGTAAACCATGGTCAGAACTTGGGGCTTTAGTCTGAATGAGATGGGAAGCCATTGGAGGATTTGGAGCAGAGGAGTGCCTTGGTGTGGCCGATGTTTGGAAGGGATCACTTTGTTTCAAGGACAGGGGCAAGGTGGAATCAGACCAGTTTAGGGGGCTGTGGCAGTTCAGATGAGGGATGGTGGTGGTCACTTGGACCAGGTGTGTAGTGGTGGAAAGAGTGAAAAATGATTTTATTCTGGATACGAGTTCTTTTTTTTTTTCCACAGATAGATTTTGAAGAGTGTTGATAGATCTGCCAATTGCTATGATATTTGAAGGCAGACGTTAATAACCAAGTCTGGCCAATATAAATTCTAGTATTCAATATGAAAAGTGCTGAGGCATCAGCAAAGCAAATCCGAAATGAAATTTCAAGACAGGCACCAGACTGGCAAAAATGAAAAAGCCTTAACAGTCCTCAGTGTCGGTGAAAATACTGAGCAGAAGGAGGGCTCACATGTTGCTGAGGAATGTAAATGGGCGGAGCCGCTCTCGGAAACTGCTTGATCTCTGAAAGCTGAGCACGTCACTACCCTGTAACCCAGGGTCACAAGTGACACGTACAGGAATATATATTGCCAGCATGATTTGTAACAGCCCGAGATTTGAAACAACCCACGTGTCTATCAACAGCAGAATCGACAAAGTATGTCGCCTTCACACAGTGGAATGCTGAATAGCATTGCGAATGAGTTCATCCTTTCAGCACTGGGAAATACGCTGGGGTGAATCTCACAGTCATAGATAGTTTTCCTGGACATCAGTAGGACATTCCCTGGGCAAGACTGATCTATATATTCAGGAATGTCCTGGGGCTGTGATGGCTCTTGTTTAGAGGGTCAGCTCCCGCTTGATGCCAGAGGTGATGAGGGAGAGGCATACGTAGGTAGGAGTCATGGAAGGTCTGGAGATGAGGGCTGCCTTGAGGCACAGAGTCTGGGGAAGACAGAACAGAAGGCAGGGCTGGAGCTGAGAGGCTGCCCAAGTCCTCGTGCTTGGGACTCCTGTGGCTCTGATGGGATAGTATATTCTGCCACAGGAACTGGGCAGGTCTGGGCAGAAGGCACCAGTCACCTCGGGTGATGTGCCCAGCTCACCCCTGGCTCCATGCCTGTGGCCTGGTCCCCCTGGAAATTGCTGCGGCTGCGGCTGCGGCTACTGGGAGCATTTGGCCCAGCAGTTCTTGAGCTGAACCTGTCCCCGTGCTCACTCGGGTTGAGTTCTGTGGCCAGTGCTTTCTTCTCTTCAGAGACTGGGTACTCGGTGTTCTCAAAGTATTTCCCCAGCTCCTGTTGTTGTCCCTTATTAAACATTGCATTCCTGGGCTTCCCTGGTGGCGCAGTGGTTGAGAGTCTGCCTGCCGATGCAGGGGACACGGGTTCGTGCCCCGGTCCGGGAAGATCCCACATGCCGCGGAGCGGCTGGGCCCGTAAGCCGTGGCCACTGAGCCTGCGCGTCCGGAGCCTGGAGCCTGTGCTCTGCAATGGGAGAGGCCGCAACATTGAGAGGCCCGCGTACCGCAAACACACACACACACACACACACACACACACACACACACACACACACACAAAACAAAAATAACCCATTGCATTCCTGATGCTCCATTGAGAGGAGGAGGTGCGTGTTAATTCCTGAGGTCCTTGTGTACTCTGTTCTTTCACTTTTCCCTCTCTGGGTGTTTGCTGATGTTTTATTAATTTGAAATGAAACGGGAAAAATCATACTTAATTTAAAACAGCAAGTGTATATCTAACTACCTAGGAAACTTTTGAATTATGAATATACTATACTGTGAATTATTTTCTGTTGGATAATGACGAGTTTACAGAATAACTTGAAATTGTGTCAGGTGCTCCTTTGTGATGCCATCTTTTTTATTTATTCTGTTACTACTTAACGTTTTTTAGTTCTTGATTAATTCCTATGACCAATTGGCTGTAACAATTAAAAGAGCCACTAGAGGGCGCTCAAACACTGGAAACAAAGTTTTTCAAGTTAATTTTATTTTACAACTTCGGGAAGAAGTAGGCTTGGCAGGTATTTGGTACTGTGTTCATCTTTTCCCTGTTTTTTGGAGTTTCTGCTGCATGAAATGTGGTTCCAGTCCATTGGCAATTATTACCATTTGAGGTTAACGAAAGCCATGACAGCCTCTCCAGAAAAATGCAGTCATTTCAGGAGATTTGGACTCCTGGGAGGCCCTATGATGAGCCTTAGGTTCAGAACTCTTGAGACCAGCTTTCTGTAACACAGTTGTGTCTTCATACATAGTTTTTCAGTAAATCATTAATAAAATTTCAAGTGTGAGACGCGTTCTGATTTTTCCAGTAGGTTTACTACCAGCAGACAATAAAACTCATGGTTGAAGATCCTGTAGGCATTTTAAAGGCATAGAATCTCATTTTATTTAAGTAATTTATTTTTTAAATTTTATTTTATTTTTTATTGGAGTATAGTTGATATAGTGTGTCATTTTCAGGTGTACAGTAAAGTGATTCAGTTATGCATACATATATATTCTTTTTCAGATTCTTTTCCCTTATAGGTTATTACAAAACATTAATGGTTTCCTGTGCTATACAGTAGGTTCTTGTTGGTTATCTATTTTATATATGGTAGCGTATATATATGAATCCAAAACTCCTAATTTATCCTCCCTCTCTTTCCCCTTTGGTAACCATAAGTTTGTTTTCTATGTCTGTGGGTTTATTTCTGTTTTGTATATAAGTTGATTTGTATCATTTTTCTGTTTTTTAGATTCCACATATAAGCGATACCATATGACATTTGTCTTTGGCTTACTTCACTTAGTATGATAATCTCTAGGTCTTTCCATGTTGCTGCAAATGGCATGATTTCATTCTTTTTTATAAAATCTCATTTTTTTTGCGGTACGCGGGCCTCTCACCACTGTGGCCTCTGCCGCTGCGGAGCACAGGCTCCGGACGTGCAGGCTCAGCGGCCATGGCTCACGGGCCCAGCCGCTCCGCCGCATGTGGGATCTTCCCAGACCGGGGCACGAACCCGTGTCCCCTGCATCGGCAGGCGGACTCTCAACCACTGCGCCACCAGGGAAACCCAGAACCTCATTTTAAAGATAGATTTTATTCATTTTGTTTTATTATTTTTGGCTGTCTTGGGTCTTCGTTGCTTCAGGCGGGCTTTCTCTAGTTGCGGAGAGCGGGGGCTGCTCTTTGTTGCGGTGCGCAGGCTTCTCATTGCGGTGGCTTCTCTTGTTGCAGAGCACAGGCTCCAGGCGCGGGCTTCAGTAGTTGTGGCTCGCGGGCTTTAGAGCGCAGGCTCAGTAGTTGTGGTGCACGGGCTTAGTTGCTCCACGCCATGTGGGATCTTCCCGGACCAGGGCTCGAACCCATGTGCCCTGCATTGGCAGGCGGATTCTTAACCACTGCACCACCCGGGAGGCCCTAGGACCTCATTTTATTATTCATCACTGTAATCCACAGTGCCTAGCCAGCCAAGTAACGTGTATTTCTGGTATTCAGTCAGTGTTAAAGGATTTAATGAATGATTATAAGAATGGTGGGAAAGTGTGGCAGTATAATTTGTTACAGAGACAAGAAGAGATGGAGAAAAATCTATTTTACTATTCTTATGATACAGTTTAGGTCCTTTCCATCCTATTCTATCATCAATGGCTACAGAAAAGAGTTGGTCATGATCTCTTGTATATATTGAGTATTTAGAAGCATTTATTCAATTCTTCTTTGTCTTTTCTACAGAAAAATATTGCCAGCTGCTTAAACTTTTCTTCCTAGATATCACATTTACCACCCTGTTGTGATTTGTTGTGGTTCTTATGTGTAATAATTTATAGTAAATATTATATTATCCTACATATATGTAGTCTTAAGCATGCAGTGGATATATTTTATGAAATTAAATATAGAGCCTTAAAGTTTAGAACTGGAAGGGATATTAATAGACACTCTTGTTTGATCCCTTCATTAAACATTTTTATTATGGAAAATGTCAACATACATAAAAGTAGACTGAAATAATGAGCTATCAATTCCAACGATTATTAGAATTTTACCAATATTGTTCGTCTGTTGTCTTATCTCTCTCTCACTCACCCTCCCTATCCCATTCCTTCTCTCTGTTCTCTTCCCTCTGTCTTCTCCCTCTTCCTTTCCCTTCCCCTTGCTATAATTTTTTTTTTTTTGGCTGTGCCATGTGGTGTGCGGGATCTTATTTCCCCAATCAGGGATTGAACGTGTGCCCCCTGCAGTGGAACTGTGGAGTCCTAACCCCTGGGCTGGCAGGGAATTCTACCACCACCTTGCTATAGTATTTTTTAAAAAAATTCCAGACATCATATTATACTCTTAAATACTCTAGTACATATATCTAACAGAAAAGGTTTTTAAAAGATACAATCACAATACCATTATCACACCCAACAAAATCGACAGTGGTGTCTTAATATCATCTAATACCCAGTGTTCATGTTTTTATGATGGTCTTATACATGTCATTTTTGTGTGTGTGTGTGTGTGTGTGTGTGTGTCGCGTCTTAGTTGTGGCACTTGGGCTCTTTGTTGCGGCGCGTGGACTTCTCTCTAGTTGTGGCTCATGGGCTCCAGAGCGCGTGGGCTCAGTAGTTGCAGCACACAGGCTTAGTTGCCCCACGGCATGTGGGAGCTTAGTTCCCTGACCAGGGATTGAACTAGCGTCCCCTGCATTGGAAGGCAGATTCTTAACCACTGGACCACCAGGGAAGTCCCTCGTACCTGTCATTTTGTATGTTATCATTGAACCAGGATTGAAACAAATGCAGTGTATTGCATTTAGATAACGTTGACTCTTAAGTCCCTTAATTTCAAACATGTTCCTATTATTTTTTAGTGCCATGTATTTATCAAAGACAAATTGTCATTTGTTTTAGCCAAAGCTGCAATGTTGGAAACTTTATTCTGTCCTTTTGGTGCCGTGGTTCTCTCTCACCTGTATTTCCTATGAACTGCTAGTTAGGTGTAGAGCCTTGATTAGATTCAAGTTGCTTTATGGAGGAAGGGTAGGAATTCCCCCTGCCTGGTGCTGTGTATTTCCTGTTGCCTCATAGGGAGGTGTGTATAATAATGTCTGGTTGCCTCCTTGTTACTGGTGTTGTGATTGCTCACTGGCTTCAGGTGTGGTCAGCCCTGTGACTATGACCTTGCCCATCACTCTCATACTTAGTAGTTTTAACATCCATTGATGACCATTGCTTAGTTGCATTAGTCCTTTAGGGTTGCAAAAATGATAATTTTCTCGTTCTGTAATTCCTTTCTCATTTACAGCTGGGAGTTTTCCTTACATAAGAGCTTTCCCATATCAGCTAATTGGTTATCCTAAAATGTAGTTTGTTTAGAGAAGGCAGGATAAATGATTGTTGCCCTTTATAGACCAATATTCAGAATAATAAGTTGGTGCCTTAGTAGTCTTAATCTGTCCAATGAGATTTTCTTTATATTAAGAAATTATGGGTTTACATATGTATGTTTATTTCAGTCTGTTGCAGTCATTAGTCTTTTAGATGCTTAAGTTGTTCCATCTCAGGCCAATGGGAGATCGTTCTAGTTTGCTCCTCTCTACTTTCTATATGAGCCTACTACTGTGTCTGATACCTTCCTTGCTTTCTGTCAACAAGATTTCACTGTTCTTGGGAAAAGTCAGCCCTAGTTCTGAAGTCAATTCTGTAAGGAACCTTGTTTAATTTTAGCCGAAAATGGTGCTTCGAGAATGCAGTCTGGGTAGGGGTGCTCACTGCTGCTGGGATTGTCGTTTCTTTTAGAACTTTTCACGGGTGAGAGCTAGGAAATATTTCTTAAAGAGAAAAGTCACAGGTTCTTTCATACCTATACTTAAATGCAGTTCACATTTACAATTATGTTTTTTACCTTTTTATTCAAAATTTTAATTTCTCATAAACTGCAAGTCTTAGCTGCTAATGACATTAACATGCCTATTTTCTTTAACCTATAATTTAGATTAAATAGTTTAAAAATAATAACCATATTATTCCTAACAGTAAAACTACAAAGTGCTGTTTAAGATATTTTTGTTTTGTTTTGGTGTTTTTGGTCCTTGGGATACAATCCACTAGGTGATATATACCGTCAAAATACTGAGTTTTCAGGTCAATTCAAATAATTCTTCACTTTGTACTTCTGTCACCGGTATGATAAATAATTATATATATTTTTCAATTTGTATTACATATTTTGGCATTAGAGATTTAGGGATTGCTTTGTGCTTTCTTTTTGAGTCAAAGATGGTAATGCTTTTTTTTTTTACTGAAGAGTTACAAATATACAGAAATGTGTACAAAACATAAATTTCATGCTCACTGAATTGTCACAAAGTGAAAACCCAGGAAGCTGCCACTGGTAACATTGCCAGCTCACGCCCCGTCTCGATCGCTAGTCTCTCCCTTTGCTCTAAAGGTATCTACTACCATACCTTCTGGTACTATGATTATTTTGCCTGTTTTGAAATTTATTTAAATTGAATCATATGACGTATTCGTTGGTATCTGGCTTATTTTGTTACGTGTCATGTGTGAAATTCATCCTTGTTTTAGGTGTCTAGTTCCTTTACAGTATCACACCACTAGTGATGGACATTTGGGTTGTTTGCCATATTTGGCTATTATAAATAAATCTTGTAAAAACATTTTGATGCACTTATGTGAACTTTCTGTTAGATAAACCTAGGAGTTAGAATTGCTAGGTCATAGGGTATGTGTATGTTCAACTTTAGAGGGTAATCTAAACTGTCTTCCAAAACAGTTATATAAACTTAAAATCCTTTCACCAATGAAAGAGAATTTTCAGTGATTTGTATTCTCATTAATACTTGGTTTTGGTATAAAATCACATTAAATTAGTATCTACCAAGTTCTTTATTTTTAACATGAATGAGTATTGAATTGGTTATATCTATAGAGGTGATTGATGGGTTTTATTCCTATCTCTGTTAATAGGTGGATTATATCAGTGGCAACCCTAAAATTAAACCACCCTAGCATTTTTCAAAGTAACTCTACTTGAGTCATGATGTAGTAACATCTTTATAATGCACTGTTGGATTCTTTTTGCTAATATTTCTTCTGGATTTGTCTCCTCATTTTTTCCCCCATGACATTGAGTTCTTGAAAAGCCCAAGCCAGTTGTCTTGTAGAATGTTCCACATTTGTCTACTTGCTTTTTCTTAGTATCATGAAACTTGATTTTCTAGTCCCTACATTTCCTATAAACTGTAAGTTAGGTTTGGGGGCTTGATTAGATTCAGGTTAAAGTTTTTTTTTTTTGTAAGACTATATCATAGGTGATGTTGGGTGCTTCATATTTCGTCATATCAGGAAGCATATGGTGTTTGTACCCTATTAATTGTACTTACTTGGATCACGTGATTAAAGAGGTGATGCCATATGTCTCCATTGTGAAGTTACATCTTTTTCCTTTGCTTTCCTTTCCTTTGGGCTCTTGCTCTCTATTAAGCTGCACAATTGTACCGCTTCCTCCGCTCTGCCGGTGCCTTGCGTGCTGTAGCTTTTCATTACTGGAACAACTGCACATGGCAAGCTCAGTCACGGTCCTTATTTTCCACAGTCCTCATTTCCAACTTATAGCTTTTTTGAAGAACAAATGGTACTTGTTGCACTTTTGGGGATGTACATATTTTATGTACATAAATGAAATTGTTTTGGGGAATGTACATATTTTATGTACATAAATGAAATTGTTTTTACCTAGAGTTTTCCCCATGTAGCATTTATTATGCTTTTGTCTAATTATAAAATAACGTATGGTTTTCTTCTTTAAAAAATATTTCATTTATTTATTTATTTATTTATTTGTCTGAGCCGGGTCTTAGTTGTGGCACACGGGGGTCTTTACGTGCGGTATGATCTAGTTCCCTGACCAGGGATCAAACCCTGGCCCCCTGCTTTGGGAGCACGGAGTCTTAGCCACTGGACCACAAGGGAAATCTTTGGTTTCCTAATTATGACAAGTTAGCTACTTAGATTACCTGGAAATCCTCCCACAGCAAAATAAATATCTAGAAATGCAGGATAAAATGTAACAGAAAGATTTGTAAAATACTTAGATGCGCAAGAAAGGGAAATTCTCAAAAGTCAGAAATGGGGAGCTGAAATCTGAAATGGTAAGACTTTGAGGCTGTCTGAGGCAGGGTAGGGTGGTGGTTATTGCTGTTAATTTTGAGATCTGGTAGAACCTAAGAACAGTAGATGAGGCCTTAGTTTCCCCAGTGGCAGTTAGTTGGAACTAAGGCTCTTGAAGAGCTATCCCTGTAGTAAAAGGGGAATTTTGCAGGGAGAATAAAAAATGGAGCAATCCATTTATCTACACGGGGAGATAACAAGCAAGCTTGTTGATTTTATCTTCAGCTCTAGAAAGGTTAAAAAAAGTTTTCATATAAGTTTGTAATCACAGTGTTTTGAGTTCATTAATGTTTGGAGTATGCATTTATACTTCTTCCCAACTGAGAAATTAACATAAAAATCAGACCTGCGTTGGAGTTCTGGTTCTGGTAATGGTTGAGAAGCTTCTGCCAATAATGATAATGAATCTGGACAGAATATAAAAACGGAAGTAGGTAGAAGCTAGAGGGGGCATACAACTTGAAAGAAAGGAATCTGTGTGAGCTGTGTTTTTAACTGGCTTATCCTCAGGCAGGTGCTCTGAGTTCACACAGGGGAACAGAGTTCAAGTAGAACCCAACAGTCTTCCTGGATCAAGGAACTGAGTCCCACCACTTAACTTGGTGGGACTTGACCTCCAAACTCCATCTCCCCAGCACACTGAGCAACTGTTGAAATTTCTACTCCTCTTTGACCTCTCACTCACTGCTTTCTGCTGGGGTCCAGGGAGTTTCACTCAACGCACACACACAGCCTCCAAGTTGGCCAAGGACCTCAGAAACTTTTGGAAAATTTTCCACAATTATCCCATCAAAAGTTTTTTCTATCTCATTCTATATTTTATGTGTATGTTATGTTGTATGTACACATTGTATGTGTTTTTGCATTGTATGTGAAATAGGTAATGTTGATTTAAGGTGAAATGTGATTACTTAACGGATGCTCTCATAACCTGAAGAGTATCCAGTAAAAACGTAAACAAAGAGCTATAGCTAATTTGGTCAGTAGAAGAAATGAAATGCAATTCTAAATTAATACTCAATCAAAAATAAGTCGGGAAAGGAAGATTAAAGGGAGAAAGATCAAATGGGACAAATAGAAAGCAAATAGCAAGATGATAGACTTAAACCATACCACATTAATAATTACATTAAAGTTCAGTGGCCTAGGTACTTGAGCCAAAAGGCACAGATTGTCATACTGGATTAGAAAGAGAAGCCTAGCTATATGCAGTTACATAAGCCGTACTTTAAACATGAAGATAGACTAACAACACGGAAAAAGTTATACCATGGAAACACTGATAACAAGAAAGCTGCATGGCTATGTTAATAACAAAGTATATAGTAAGGGAGTTACACTAGAGATAAAGATGGGTGTTTCATAATGAGAGTTTCAATTTATAAGAAAACATTAACAATCCTGAATTTGTAGGCACCAACCAAGAGCACTTTAAAATAAATGAAGGGAAAATTGACAGAACTAAAAGAAGTAGACAAACCTGTTATTATTGTTGGGTAATTTTTAAACAAGCAAGACAAAGTCAGAACACAGCAGATTTGAATGATATGAATGAAATTGAAATAATTGACATTTATAGAATACTAATTTGAACAACTGTAAAATATTTACATTCATTTAAAATGCACACTGAATATTCACTAAGACCATATTGTCAGCCATAAAATATATCTTAACAACAAAGGATTAAAATCATTTAGAATATATTCTCTGACGACGATGGAATTTAGAAGTTAATAAGAGGAAATCTAGAAAATCCCTGAAATATTCAGAAATTAAGCAAAATACTTTTAAGTAACTCATGTTTTTTTTTCCTCTTTTTTCATCAGTTGCATGATTTATTTATTTTTACTGAAGTATAGTTGATTGACACTGTTGTTTCAGGTGTACAGCACAGTGATTCAGTTATACATAATATATATCTATTCTTTGTCAGATTCTTTTCTCATAGGTTATTACAAAATATTGAGTATAGTTCCCTGTGCTGTACTGGTCCTTGATGGTTATCTATTTTATATGTAGGAGTGTATATATGCTAGTCCCAGACTCCTAAATTATCCCCCACCCCTTTCCCCTTTGGTAAGCATAAGTTTGTTTTCTATGTCTGTGAGTCTCTTTCTGTTTTGCAAATAAGTTCATTTGTATCTTTTTTTCAAAATTCCATGTATGAGCCATATCACATCTGTCTTTCACTTAGTCTGATCATCTCTAGGTCCATCTCTGGTGCTGCAAATGGCATTATTTCATTCTTTTTTCATGGCTGAGTAATATTCCATTGTATACACATTCCACATCTTCTTTATCCGTTCTTCTTCTGTTGATGGGCATTTAGGTAGTTTCCATGTCTTGGCTATTGTAAGCAGCACTGCAGTGAATTGTAATCGTGCTGCATGTGTCTTTTCGAATTAGTTTTCTCCAGATACACGCCCAGGAGTGGGATTGCTGGATCACAGTGGTAACTCTAATTTTAGTTTTTCAAGGATCCTCCATACTCTCCTCCATGGTGGCTGTTCCAGTTTACATTCCCACCAACAGTAACTCATGTGTGAATGAAAAACTCTGAAGAGGGAGGGTTTAGGTAAATTTTAAACTGAATGATAATGGCCACCTACCATGTCAAGAGTTTTGTGATGCTGTTGAAGTGGGAGTGAGAGGGAAATAGTCCACAGCTTTAAATGCTCAGAGTAGAGCACTAGCTATGAAAAGCCGAACACATATCCGAGTTGCCTGGAAGGCTTGTTAGAATGCAGATTGTTGGACCTCACCTACAGAGTTTCTCATTCAGTAGGACTGGAGTGGGGGCACAATTTGTATCTTAATAGATTCCTAGATGACTTTGTACTGCTGCTGGTTCCAGGACTGTACTTTGAGAACCACTATATGAGAAATCAAGAATGTTCTAAGTTCCAATTTAGGAAGTTTAGGGCTTCCCTGGTGGCGCAGTGGTTAAGAATCCACCTGCCAATGCAGGGGACACAGGTTCGAGCCCTGGTCTGGGAAGATCCCACATGCCGCAGAGCAGCTAAGCCCATGCGCCACAACTACTGAGCCTGCGCTCTAGAGCCCGTGAGCCACAATTGCTGAGCCTGCGTGCCACAACTACTGAAGCCCACGCACCTAGAGCCCATGCTCTGCAACAAGAGAAACCACTGCAATGAGAAGACCGTGCACCACAATGAAGAGTAGCCCCCGCTCACTGCAACTAGAGAAAGTCCATGTGCAGCAACAAAGACCCAATGCAGCCAAAAATAAATCAATAAAATAAATAAATTTATTAAAAAAAAGTTTAGGAAAAGGAAAGCAAATTCAACCCAGTGCAATTAAAATAAAGGAAATACTAAAAAGTAATAGCTGAAGTCAATGAACTGGAAAAGTAACAGTATATAAAAACCAGTAAAACTGGTAGTTCATATGTTGATAAACTTATTAAACTTGTAGCCAAATTGATCAAAAGAAAATAAAGAGAAAATACAAATAAGCCATGTCAGGACTAAAAGGGAGACAGCAAGGGAGTAGATCCAGCACTCAGGGTACTAAGGAGGTAATCTGAATAGCTTTATGCCTACTTACTTGACAGCTTAAATGGACAAGTTGTCCGAATAACACAACTTTCTGGAACTGATAGAAGACAGAAAAATTTGGAGAACCCTATGTGTGTGAATACATTAATAAAAAACCTTCCGCTCCAAACAGCTCTGGGCTTCTGTGAGTTCATTGGTGAATTCAACCACCACCCTGCCCATATATTTGTGTGTGGGTGTGTGTATGTGTGTATATACACATATGCAACAGTATATACATTGATACATGTTTATATTTACTCAGCATCACGTTTACTTAGCTTTATGAGAAGGTACAAGACGGGCAACATAGCATGAATGATAACAGGGCAATTGTCCTTAAATCAGAAGGGACACGATTCACTGTCACAGGAAGAAAGGATTAATAAATGGAGGTGGAGTGGGGGGTTTGATTTGGTGGTGGGAGAATGAGGGATCTTGTATCTAATGGCTTCTGACAATGGAGTACCTCAAGGTCACCACCAGAAAGAGGTGGAGGAGAAGATATGAAGTTGTCATTTCAGAGAATGGGAAAGAGAATAAAGCTGCACAGAAACCAAGTTTGGTTTGTTTCACCTTAAATTGTTTATCACAATCTGCCCAGTTGTGTGATGTTCTCCAGAAGATAATTGGGTCTTTAATCAAGGGAGGACTTGAGTCTGTTGAGGGGAGAGAGTGGTCATTTCCAAACCCTCTTGCCTAAGGCCTTACAGTTTTAGGTCTTTTCTGTTCAGAACCCAGTCTGTGTAGGAAAGCATGTAAAGAAAGACTGTGAGAAGGTGGTGGGATCATTGGCTTGGGTGTTTAAAGGAATATTGCTGAAGGGCTTTGAATAAGGAAGCTTGAGAGAGGTGTGAGTGAAGGTGAGAGGGTGTCTGAATTGGAGAAATATTGGGGATACTGTGAGGGTTCTGGGTGTGACTGGATGAGTCGGGGTAGAGGAACAGGTCAAGGGACCAAGTGTTATGAGCTCAAGGGACCGTCGTGTGGTCAGGGTTCCAGTGTGTCTCCCATAGGGACATCCACTTGGCTGAAAGTGAGGACAGGAGTATAGGTGGGGAGGAAGGTGGTGAGCCAGGAAGGAAGCCGTGTCCTCAGTGGACAAGAAGCATGAGCAGGGGGGTCAGTAGCCAAGGGCACTGAGGAGAGAGGACAGTGTGATAAGATGATGGGAGACTCAGAATCACAGGCCCTTGGTCAGGACAGAGGTTTTGAGAGCATCAGCCAGAGTGAGGAGGAACGCAGCCTCACCCAGCCTCAGAATACACTTTGAGTTCGGCTAAGGATGTTTGCTGCTTGGCAGGGCAACAGGAAACATAGAGAGACGTAGGTTTTCCACGTAAATCTCAGGGAAAACGATCGCTCTCTTCTTTGGCTAAAGTGCTATTGATAAATTTGGCCCACCGTAAGGACTCGCTTAACAGCAGTGCCGCCTGTGTGAGGGTTTGTGTTACAGCCAAACACAGAGCACTAGTCAAAATGTTGCCGGTGGGAAGAGCTCTTAATGAATTAGTTAACCATGTTTTTGTGAATACTTTTCTTTCTAAAACCTGCATTTGAGCAGTATTTTCTTGTTGATGGTAATTTATGAAAATGGTGCTAGGTGCTTGCCTGAAAAAACTACCTCTACCTTGTTGGGCTTGTATTTCCCCCCTTTTCACAGGTATCAGATGGCCCCGCAGGGTGCTTTGTACCCCACTGCTGCCTCAGTGTAGCATCCTCAGCAGTTTCTGTGCTGAGGGGCTGTAAGACGCCATCTTTCACACCAGGCACTGCGCGACCGTTTCTGGCTTGTTTGAGGGCCTGAGCTGGGACTGATTCTCATTTATAATTCTTCCTCATGGTTAGTTTCAGTGAATTTGCCCTTGTAACTTTCTGCTAAACAAACTTCTTTTTCTGTTACTTTATGGACAGCATGAGAGACAAATTTGTTAAATAATAAAGCAAGGGTTGAATAATATTCATACCTTTGTGTAGAACGAAGTGAAACGTTCTGGGTTTATTATATTAAGCCATGATGCTGAAGTGCGTATCGTTTGGGGAATTGCCATATTTGAATCACTTTTGCATACAAATTAAACATCTCACATCAAAGAATATTTAAAAGGCATGCTTCCTAATTTCTTATAATGATAGAATTCATTTAATTTCTTACCTGACATCTTGTAGAACAATTTTCAGCCTCTGTGTTTGCTGCTCTGACTAATTTTTATGCTCATTTTACCTGGGCTATGAACATACCTTTGTTATAATACTTTTAGGACAGCAGTTGTGAGGCTTATATATTTGAATGGGATATAATTTAGTAATCCTTGGGAACCTAGCAAAGCATCACATTTAATTTTCTGTTAGATGAAAGAAACATGGGAAGAGAATTGGTGATGGAAAGAGTTGCAGAGAACACAAAATGAGAGCTGATTCCTGAAGCAGAAAAATGCAATTTAAAAATGAGCTTCCCTTATATTTCTATTTGAGGAGTGTGGAAAAGATGACATTAAGAATATAGTGATGGGCTTCCCTGGTGGCGCAGTGGTTGAGAGTCCGCCTGCTGATGCAGGGGACACGGGTTCGTGCCCCGGTCCGGGAAGATCCCACATGCCGCGGAGCGGCTGGGCCCGTGAGCCATGGCCGCTGAGCCTGCGCGTCCGGAGCCTGTGCTCCTCAATCGGAGAGGCCACAACAGTGAGAGGCCCGTGTACCGCAAAAAAAAAAAAAGAATATAGTGACAAGTAAATAATACTAGTTGTATATAGCAAGCTCAGAACTACAGTATTGGAGCTATGTCTTTGTGCCATAACTTTTAAATTATTATACATCGAAAAGAATTTTAATAAAGGACAATGGTAACGACCTCTTAAGGAAACATTTATGTCATGAACGTGATTGTCTTCTGCTCTTCCCAAGTAAAATGTCATTTAACCCTCAGTAAATATATATATATACTTTGCCCCCCAGTAGATGCTTACATTAGATACAGAAGAGGGGACCTGCCACCGTGTGGCCGTACCTGGAATATATGTCTGGCTTGGTTTCTTCTGCCTGGCCTGGAATGGCCTCTTCCTCTGTCTGTGTCAGGTTTAGTTTGTGGGTGCCAGAAGGAAGCAGAGAAGAGTGGAAGGAGGGTATATGCATCTCTTTCTGGTATGGCTGCCAAGGATTGTGGCTATAGTACCCTATGTTGGTAAAAAGGCACGTGTTAGGACAGCATTGCTGTTCTCGTCACCGTAGGTAGATTCTCTCTGGAGGCCCCTGCAGGCTGCCAGTGTCTACTTTGCACCCCTCTCCTTAGCCTCTGCCACCCCGTTGCCATCTGTGTACATCGATGCTTGATGAGTAGTCAAGAAGTGGGATTCAGAGGCTGATTCTCTGATACTGAGATGACATATGAATTCTGTGTCCCTGGTGATTCCAGCAGTTTCTTTCCCTTTTTAAAAAATTTGAGTAAGACTAACTCAAAACTATAAAACCAGTGGTTTGTGAAGGCTTAAAAGGCCATTGCTCAAAATGAAGCCTGATAACTTATTGGTCAGTCTAAGTGTACGATATGGGGTTCCACCATTCTTTTCCAAGGTGGAAAGGATGAATCCAGCTATTGTCATCCAATACTGTCATTTTCAGTATTAATTGATTTCACAAGGTGATAAGGAAAAACTGGAAAGTGAAGCTTTTCAAAGGGGACTACCATTCACCCTCCCTAACCTGTGGCACACTCAAATTGGGATAATTCAATGGTGGTTTATTTACAGAGGGGTGATTGAGTACAAGGGATGGTGCCATTTTCCAGGGTTGGTAATAGTAGAATTGTTCTCACCTTTCGGTCCCAAAGGAATAAGTGGGTTGGGGAGTTCCCTGGCGGACCAGCGGTTAGGACTTGGCACTTTCACTGCTGTGGCCTGGGTTCAATCCCTGGCCAGGGAACTAGGATCCCGAATGCTGTGTGGTGTGACCAAACAAAAAAAAAGAAAAAGAAAAAAAGTGGGTTGGGATGAATGTGGTTCCTGGAGCCCAGAAGGAGATGCGTTTGGGAGGCTGATTGAAAGGGGCAGGACCGTGGATGGTGGAGTTGGCACAGGTGCAGGGGCAAGGATGGCTGATCCATACCTGGAATGGGCATCTCTTCCTGTGAGGGCACAGTGCTGTCCCCTCCACGGTCAGAAGGTTCTAGTGTAGTCAACCTGCTGCTGGCCGGCCGGCCAGGCCCTCCAGGGAATGGAGCTGTATCATGGCTCAGTATTGGCCTCTGTTCATGGCAGGTTGGGCACCCAGCAGTGGCAGTAGCCAGGTCAGCCTGGGGGAGCAGAAGCCCCTGTTGTTGAGCCTATGCATCGCCTCCATCCTTCCCCCTACGTTCTTTGTACATGGCCTCGTTGAGCGAGCACCAGTGTAGCTGGTGAAAGATGCTGCCTGGCATCCGCGGGATCGCTCTGCTGTTCCAGCCGGCTGGTGATGCCCTCTTGTGGGCACTTACATGGTGGGCTGTGAATGTCTTCGCACTCTGTTCCCGTCCCAAGAGCCCATCTATGCCTCTCTCCCCCAGACTTTTTTTTTTTTTTTTAGTACAGTTGTTTTCTTTCTAAGTATTTGACCCCCTGGCAAGCCTGTTAGCTACTGCTTTCTGTGTTGGTACAGATGCATCCCTAAGTCCATCTCTCTCTGGGCAGTGCATGTACATTTACCATAAACAAAGTCCTGCCCACTCAGAGGATTTCCTTTCACCGCTGTCCTTCTGGGCCACCTTTGGGTGGGATTGCACCGAAGTGGCCATCCACTTTGTACTGGTGCCGAAGTACCATGCAGATCCATGTGTGCACCAGGTCTATTTATGCTTTTTCGTCCTGGCAGGGAGGAAATGTAGAACTCCCTAGAAAGTCACGGGGATGGGCTGAGGAAGGGAGAGGCAGCCGAGCAGTGACAGCGGATACCGTGGGAGTCTGAGCTGCTTGCATGTGGAATGTGAATGAGTGAATCTGCTTGGCTTGGGCTCACACGTACCATTTCAACTTTAAAATAAGATGCTACTGTGCTTCCGGCTCATGATGGGCAGGTCAGGTCCCGAAGTATCTGGAGGCAGGCATTCAGCCTCAGCCAGGGCCCAGCAACAAGCCAGGAATGGCTTTTCAAATGGAGAAGGACGGCTGGCAGAGGGGAGGGCAAGACTTATTCCAAAATCTGGGGCATCTGTGCCGTGAGTCTGCTACAGGGGCTTGCCACGGGCTTTCCATAGCATCCCTTTCTGCCACAGTCAGTTCTGACAGTGATAGGACACGTCTGCTGGGTCTGGCAGACAAGCCTGGACCTGCTGCGGAACTCCTTCTTGGGCCTCTCTCAAAACTGGCGGCCTTATCAGTGATCACTGAATGGTTGGAGCCTCTGAAATCCAGATGGGCTCGCTAATCATTGGACCTCCTAATCTTGGTGGGTAGTGCCAGGTGTAGCAAATTCTGTCTCACTTTAGAAGGAATGTAATCGCACGCTCCAGGACCACTGGATTCCTAGGAACGTCACCAATGTTAATAGACTGTGAACTTCTGGCAGGATTTATCTCCTACCCTCTGGCGTGTAAGTTAGGGTGCTGCTCACTAGGTCCAGTTAGCGTAATATCGTCGGTGTAAGGGAACAGCATGTTGTCCCACAGAGTAACAGGATGATCAGGGTCCCTCTGGACTGTATTATGACAGAGTGGGAGACTTGATATAGGGGCAATTCAGCAAGTAGAAACAACTTTGGATTTTTTTTTTTTTTTACACTGATTGGCATAGAAAAGAAAGTGCCAGGGGCTGTATTGATTTGCTTCTGTAAAGATGCCATATCTGAAATTGCAGCTACAATCAGCATCGTCATCTGATTAGATTTGCGAAAGCTGTAGTCATTCTGCATGACCCAAGTGGATTCTGCACTGGCCTAACAGGAAGTTCAGTGGGCATGTGGTAGAAATCACTGCCCCGACACCTCTCAGGTCTTTAATGGCACTGATCCCTAATCGTTGATCTCCATGGATATGATTTGCTTTTGGTTTACTGTCATCAGGTGGGCAGGCAGGGGAGGTTTTCTATTTTTTTTTTTTTTTTTTTTTTTTTGCGGTACGCGGGCCTCTCACTGTTGTGGCCTCTCCCGTCGTGGAGCACAGGCTCCGGACGCGCAGGTTCCGCGGCCATGGCTCACGGGCCCAGCCGCTCCGCGGCATGTGGGATCCTCCCGGACCGGGGCACGAACCCGCGTCCCCTGCGTCGGCAGGCAGACTCCCAACCACTGCGCCACCAGGGAAGCCCTGGGGTAGGTTTTCTAGTTCTAGTTGCTGCCACTTCGGTCCTTCCTACTCTAAATAGGGATCTGTTGTGGGAATCCTGCTAATTAGTATCTTTTTTCACTGTATGTTCTAGGGCTAGGAAAATAAGCAGGGCTAGGTGTGTGGGCCCACTGGACAGATGTGAGATGGATTTGGTTAAGACTCCACGCAGCCCCAGGCCTTAATAAGCTCCTCCTCTGACTCCTGGAGTATAGTGGCACCTTAGGGCTTCAGAGGTCAACCCTCGTTCAGAGCCAGTATCTAATAAGTTCAGAGAGTCTGAGCATTTCCCTTTGCCCAGTGCTCAGTCATGGTAGATGGCTGAGGACCCTCTGGGGAAGCAGAGTGCTGGGACAGATTCACAGCATTTACCTGTGGCCAATTTGTAGGCGTCTCTTTCAAGGGGACTTCAGCTTGGTCCAGGAGCTCTGGGTCTGTGAACCAGCTTGGGCGTGGGATCTGGGTAAGAGGCTGTGAGTCCTTGTTACGGTGATTTTTGTTAGGTCTCTGCCCAAATAGACCCAGACGTTTTCTTACTATATGTCAAGTATCACCTTTGTAGGCTGATTTGATGGTCAGTTGACCACTGTCTGAGATTCTAATGGGTCAGAATACTCTGATCACCAAATTGCCCTGTGACTCACTGTGGCACTTGTACGGTTAAGTGCTGCCATTGGTCTTTGCTATCCCTAAATTCCTTTGCTCCCTCTGTGATCAGAGAACCCAATTCCATCGTCAGTGTGTCTTCCCACTGTCGTTTCTGACCTATAAAGGATCCCGCTGCAGAGCTGCTCAGAGGTGCTGGTGCCCCCCCTCACCAAGGCATGTTTCTTAGACCCTCCCAGGAGGGGTGGTTTAGGGGGATGGCTGGGCAGTTTGCACTTTGCAGAACCATTCCAATGTTTCCAGCTCCCTGCACTTTCAGACTCTGTCCTCTGTAGCAGTGGTTCTCAACTTTAGTGGCTCATAAGAATTCCCGGGGGGGCTTTAAAAATTCTCATGTCCAGGCTATACCCCAGACCAGTTAAACCAGAATCTCTGGGGGTGGATGCAGATAGCTGTAGTTTTTAAAGCTTCACAGGTGATTCGAATGTGCAGACACTGGAGTCCCGCAGTAGTGATTCTCAGTGTGGTTGAGGCCATCAGCATTAGCATCTCTTGGCAGCTCGTTAGAGTCGCACATTCTTAGTGCCCACCCCAGGCCCAGTGCATGAGAAGCTCTGAGGGCAGGGCCCAGCTTTCTGTGTTTTTACAGATTCTTCAGCGATTCCGTTGCATACTAAAATTTGAGAACCAGTGCTCTGCAGCATGCTGGTGAAATCCTAGCGTTTTGACCTCATTAATTAAAGGCCATCATTAAGGCCACATTTCAGTTGGTCAAGCTAGGAAACTCCCAGGTGTTTGAACCTCTGGCCTCCAAGGTGAGAGGCATTGTGACTGTGAGCTGCAGACCTGCTTTTTTAAAAAAATTAATTTATTTTGTTTATTTTTGGCTGCATTGGGTCTTTGTTGCTGAGCGCGAGCTTTCTCTAGTTGCGGTGAGAGGGGGCTACTCTTCGTTGCAGTGCGCGGGCTTCTCATTGCGGTGGCTTCTCTTGTTGAGGAGCAGGGCTCTAGGCGTGTGGGCTTCAGTAGTTGTGGCACACGGGCTCAGTAGTTGTGGCTCGCGGGCTCTAGAGCGCAGGCTCGGTAGTTGCGGCGCACGGGCTTAGTTGCCCCTCAGCACGTGGGATCTTCCCGGACCAGGGCTCGAACCCCTGTCCCATGCATTAGTAGGTGGATCCTTAACCCCTGTGCCACCAGGGAAGCCCTGCAGACCTGCTTTGTTTTGATTCTCATGGAAGATTTTGTTTTTTCCCCCACCGTTTCATTCAGTACCAAGGTCTTGAGGTTCCTTACTGCCCTCTCTTGCAGGCTGGTTCACTTCTTATTCGTACATCCTTGGGGTACCAACATAATGTAAATGGTTTCCTGTGTGATAGCACACCATGGGTAAGCCCTAGAGTTTGTGTCTTGTTCCATTTCAAAAGGTCATTTCAAGGTCACAAAGATTCACCCACATGCCTGCAGGGTTAAAGTGTCTTGAATGCTTACCTATTTCTTTATTTTCTTGTTTTCTCTCTTTTTGAATATTTTTTAAGTTTCTGTCTTTGAGATTTCCTTAATTTCTTGCCAGTTCAGCTATGCATTTTGTAAGGATATTTGAAAATATTTTATCTGGCATTTTACAATTACTTTCCATGGGAGGAATCTTTAGGATATTTTGTCTGCCATCTGCCAGAAATGGACAAAAGAATTTTAATGATTAATCAGGTTTTGAACTACAGATTTATTGCAGTTTGACATTGAATTTCTTAACCTGTATAGCAAGATTTCTCAGTATACTTCTCATTCACAGCTTTTCTGGTGATTGGTGCTTTGCGACACTGGTGTCAGTTCCATGATATAAATGTTGACGCCAGACCTTAGCTGCCGCACAAATGATCTTGTACCCTAAGATGTGGGTGCAGTAGTTTACTGACTTGTTTTGTCAGTGATTCTTTTAAAATGGGAAAACTTCATCATTCCTATGTATCATTAGAGTGGTCTCTGTGAATTGGATGATTAGCGCTGTGTCTCAGTCAGGATATGACTAGCTAAAGATATGGTAATGGAGACCATCAAAATCTCAGAGGCTTCAAATTCTCTTGCTGCAGGCCTAGGTGGCTCTGAGGGCAGCTGCCCTCGGCATTCCAGGCTGCTTCCAGCTCACGTGGCATCTCCATTCAGCAGGATGCTTTCATGTTTCCTGGGGCAGGGGACTAGAGTAGGGAAAATTGCATGTAGGTGTACATACATCATTTCTACCCAGCCAGTTGGTCAGAACTACTCACACGGCCCCACCCAACTCCACGGGAGCTGGGAAGTATTTTTGTGTGTCCAGGAAGGGAGGGGAACTGGACGGCGCAAGTACTGTTTACCGCTTTTGCAGGTTGACTCTGCCTAACTTAAGCATAAAGGGTATTTATTAGGGGAAATGAGCAAGGTCAGAGACTCCAAGAGGAGGTCTGGAACAGTCAGGACCTGGGAGCTCCAGAGGGCCTTTGGAGCAGAACCCTCTTGGAGACTTGCTTGGGACCATTGCTAGAAGGAATGAGTGAACTTCAGCTGTTCCTTTATTCTCTGTCACCCGACTCAAGGTTCAGATTTCTGAGCAAGAGCCTTGGCTGTGGGAGGAAAGATGTTTCTGAAGGGAGCCAGGGGCCCTTGCAGGTTCCATGTTTGGAGGGCTTCCCACACAGTGCCTGCTTTGTCATCCCACAGACCAAGCACAGTACAGGAGAGGTATTTCTTCAAAAGGAAGTTGGGTGATGTTAGGAAGAGGGTTTGGGTGACTGTTGACCAAAAAAATGACACATTCTTTTGCAGTTGGAATTTGTTGACATCTAATTAAAAAATCCAGGAACGTGATAAAGTTTGTGTACCTACTACTTCCAAACTTTTTCTACGGCTGTAAAAGACTGAGAAATTTACTATGCATTTTATTTGCTTTTCCTGACAGTTCATAATCTTTGAGAGAAAAAAATCCACCAGTTACAGGTTGTTTGTTTACATTTAGGCCTTGACAGGGAAGTGACAAGATAGCAGTCCTTACTTCTCCCTGATTATTTGCTTTTAGGAGTTCGATGCCACGTAGTTACCCAATTAGCATGCAGAGAATTAGGGATTAAAGTTTACATCCATAGACGCTATTTTTTTTAAAACATCTTTATTGGAGTATAATTGCTTTACAGTGTTGTTAGTTTCTGCTGTAAAACAAAGAGAATCAGCTATATGTATGCATATATCCCCATATCCCCTCCCTCTTGCGTCTCCCTCCCACCCTCCCTATCCCACCCCTCGAGGTGGTCGCAAAGCACTGAGCTGATCTCCCTGTGCTATGCAGCTGCTTCCCACTAGCTAGCTATTTTAAATTTGATAGTGTATACATGTCCATGCCACTCTCTCGCTTTGTCCCAGTTTACCCTTCCCTCTCCCCGTGTCCTCAAGTCCATTCTCTACGTCTGTGTCTTTATTCCTGTCCTGCCCCTGGGTTCGTAAGAACCATCTTTTTTTTAAGATTCCGTGTATATGCATTAGCATACGGTATTTGTTTTTCTCTTTCTGTCTTACTTCACTCTGTATGACAGACCCTAGGTCCATCCACCTCACTACAAATAACTCAGTTTCGTTTATTTTTATGGCTGAGTAATATTCCATTGTATATATGTGCCACATCTTCTTTATCCATTCATCTGTCGATGGACACTTAGGTTGCTTCCGTGTCCTGGCTATTGTAAATAGAGCTGCAGTGAACATTGTGGTACATGAGTCTTTTTGAATTATGGTTTTCTCAGGGTATATGCCCAGTAGTGGGATTGCTGGGTCGTATGATAGTTCTGTTTTTAGTTTTTTAAGGAACCTCCATACTGTTCTCCATAATGGCTGCATCAATTTGCATTCCCATCAACAGTGCAAGAGGGTTCCCTTTTCTCCACACCCTCTCCAGCATTTATTGTTTGCAGATTTTTTGATGATGGCCATTCTGACCGGTGTGAGGTGATACCTCATTGTAGTTTTGATTTGCATTTCTCTAATGATTAGTGATGTTGAGCATCCTTTCATGTGTTTGTTGGCCATCTGTATGTCTTCTTTGGAGAAACGTCTATTTAGGTCTTCTGCCCATTTTTGGATTGGGTTGTTTTTTTTTGGTATTGAGCTGCATGAGCTGCTTGTGTATTTTGGAGATTAATCCTTTGTCAGCTGCTTGATTTGCAAATATTTTCTCCCATTCTGAGGGTTGTCTTTTCGTATAGACGCTAATGTTAAAACTTTGATATCCAGACATCACCAAGGAGAACTTCTTACAGTGTTGCCACATTGCAACAACATTTTTAATTATTAGATACAGAATTTTTTTTTCTTCCAACAGGTTTACCATCTTTCTGTTCCTGCCTCTTCAGCCTTCTCCTATCTGTCTAGTGTGTTTTCTCTCTCTCAAGCTTTTTAAACCAACACTTGTGAAAATGAGAACTTGAAGTTTCAAGTGTACAGATCTGAAATGCAATACCCAAAGAAATCTAAGATTTAATAAAATTGAAGAAAGAATTATGGGCTCTCCTTTTATGTGCCCAAGCTGTGTTTGGGACATTGAAAATGGTGTTCTAAGAAAGAAAAGGGCTGGGCAAAGTGGTATCAATTGGAATTCTCTGTTCCTTTGAGATTGTGGAATGCCTCTTACTTCAGGGATTGGGGAGGAATACTGAATAGCATCTAATTTAGGAGACTATGTTGTTGTGATGGCTGCTGCTGTATCTCCCTTTGGGAATAGTTGTATAGGGTTTCAAAAATGTCCCTTTGGCCTGGACTTTAATTCAGTTTCTGTTTGTAGCTGTTAATTGTATACCTGTTAACATGGACATTTAAAAACTATAATTTGAGAGTCAAGAGCAAGCAAACTCTTTCTGCAAGTTCAGAATATTAGTTTTATAACTGCAGAACTTCTTACTTCTTCATCTTCCTGTCTTTCTGCCTAAGAGGCTCAGTCCAGGGTATGTGAGATTGAAGCACATTTGACCTTTTAATGTCAATCTGATGATTTCAGATAAAGCCAAAAGAGGCCTGGCTTCACTTTGTCAGAGTTGTTGTAAAATGGGTTTTGATTTCAAAATAGTTTAGGGAATAGCATTACAATCTTAAATTATTACTAGAAATAAGCAACCCATCATGCCCGTGGTTGCAGAAGGATAGTTTCTATTAGGGAAATAGAACCAGTGATGGTGTAGATATGCCTCAAAGCATAAAGATACTAGAAATAAGAGTCCCCCCACCAACCCCCTCATTTTCCTTAGGTTTTCCAAAAATGCACACAATAGTAGCACAATACTTGAATATCCCATTTTTTATCTCTTTTAGTTTCAATGTTAGAAGGCCAGGCAAATTTTTGTTTTATAAATTTATTTTTGGTTGCACTGGGTCTTTGTTGCTATGCAAGGGCTTTCTCTAGTTGCAGAGAGCGGGGGCTACTCTTCGTTGCGGTGTGTGGGCTTCTCATTGTGGTGGCTTCTCTTGTTGCGGAGCACAGGCTTCAGTAGTTGTGGCACGCGGACTCAGTAGTTGTGGCGCACAGGCTTAGTTGCTCCTCAGCATGTGGGATCTTCCTGGACCAGGGCTCAAACCCATGTCCCCTGCATTGGCAGGTGGATTTTTTTTTTTTTTTTTGCGGTACGCGGGCCTCTCACTGTTGTGGCCTCTCCCGTTGCGGAGCACAGGCTCCGGATGCACAGGCCCAGTGGCCATGGCTCACGGACACAGCCTCTCCGCGGCATGTGGGATCTTCCCGGACTGGGGCACGAACCCACGTCCCCTGCATCGGCAGGCGGACTCTCAACCACTGCACCACCAGGGAAGCCCACAGTTTTCCTTTTTAATATTAATATTTCTTTAAATTTTTATAGAACAAGTGGAAAATCTATACAAATAACATTGCAGGGAAACATTATTTGTTGTGTATTGTTTAGTGGTATCCAAAGTTAATTTTTGCAAGTGAGATGTCATGTTGCTGTGGCATTACTGGCATAGATTATATGATGTTTGTCAATTTACAGGACACCGAGCTCCAAAGCAATTTCTTTTATGCTGGAGGCAGTTCAGTTTTATCTCTTTAAGGGTCTGCAGCATTAAAATGTTTTTAATTTCCTGTGATGCTTACTGATACAAAATGCCGGCGGATGATAAAATGGAGAAAGGCTATATGTCCCTGCTATGAATTTTGTGAAGCAGAAAGTTGGATCTGGATTTTGAATTTAGTATGAGGTTGACTTGAAAAGAAGTAAACCTTTTAGTCTGAGATAATTGTAGATTCACATGCAGTTGTAAGAAATAGTACAGAGAGACACTGGGTATACTTCATCCAGTTTTCCCCGATAGTGACATCTTGGAGAACTATCGTGCAATATCACAGCCAGAATATTGACGCTGAGATAGTTAATGAGAACAGTTTCATCCCCACAAGGATCACCCTTATTGCCCTTTAAAACCACACCCTCTTCCCTCTGTCTCGTGCCCCTCCTTCCAACCCCTGGCGACCACTAATCTGTTCTCCAGTTCTGTACTTCTGTCATTTTGAGGATGTATGAATGGAATTGTGTGGTCTGTAACCTTTCAGAGTTGGCTTCTTTTCACTTAATGTAATTCTCTGGCTATTCATCCTGGTTGTTGCACGTGTTAACAGTTTGTTACTTTTTTTTTTTTTTGATGTGGACCATTTTTAAAGTCTTTACTGAACCTGTTACAACATTGCTTCTGTTTTATGTCACGGCCCTCTGGCTGCGAGCCATGTGGGACCCCAGCTCCCCGACCGGGGATTGAACCCGCACCCCCTGCATTGGTAGGCAAAGTCCCAACCATTCGACTGCCAGGGAAGTCCCAACAGTGTGTTACTTTTTATTGCTTAATAGTATTCCTTAGTATGGCTGTACCACGGTTTATTTAACCATTTACCTGATGAAAGATACCTGGATCATTTCCAGTTTGGTTAGTTACAAATAAAGCTGTTGTAAAATTGATGTACAGATTTGTGTGTGGATGAAAGTCTTCATTTCTCTGGGATAAATGCTGATGCGTTTCTGGGTTCTCTGGTAAGCTGCATGTTCAGTGGTTCGTTTGTGTTTTAGAGAAACTGCCGAACTACCTGTACCATTTTACATCCCCACCAGCAATGGTATGAGTGATCCAGTTTCTCTCCATCCTCAGCAGCAGGTGGTGGTGTCACTCTTATTTTTGCAGTTCTGATAGGTGTGTAGTGATGTCTCATTGTGGTTTTAATTTGCATTTCCCTGATAGCCAGTGATGTTGAACATCTTTTCACGTGCTTATCTGCCAGTTGTATAGCTTCTTTGGTACAATGTCTCTGTGCTTTTGGTATCAGATCTACTCTTTGCCTAGATTCTGAAGACTATCTTATTTTTTTACTTCTAGTTTTCTGTTTTACATTTAAATCCATGATCCATTTTGAGTTGATATTTTGTATAAAGTGTCAGATGACTTAGGTTGATGTTTCCTTTTTGTTTTTCCTGTGGAGAGCCATTTGCTCCAGCAACATTTCTTGAAAAGATTGACTTCCCTCTGTTGTATTGCCTTTGCACCTTTGTCAAAAGTCAGTGGGCCATACTTGTATGGAGCTAGTTCTGGATTCTCTGTTCTGGTCCATTGATCCGAGTGCCTGTTTCTCTGACGATGCCACACAGTCTTGATTACTGTAGCTGTATAATAAGTCTTGAAATCAGGTGGAGCACTTTCAACCACCTTATTCTCCTTTTTCAAAATTGTTTTGGCTCTTCTGACACTTCTGCTTTCCACATGAACTGTAGGATAATCTTATTGATATCTACCGAAAAAACCTTGCGAGGATTTTGATAGGAATTTCAATAAACCAAGCTGTCAGTTTGGGGGAAATGGACATCTTTACCGTGAGTCTTACTATATATGAACATAGTATATCTCCTTTTTGTATTCATTTATGAGATGGTCAGTCAGGAGCCGCCACAAGAGGAGAGAGAGGAGAGGCTCAGGAAAATAAAGTTTATTATGTTTACAGGTCCTAGAGACAGGCATGGCATACAGGGCCATATGGAAAAACGCCAAGGTGGTCAGGAGGCAGGAAAGGGGAGTGCTTAAGCCATAGCCTTTATTGGGGTTTGCACGGGAAAGGCGAGGCAAGATAAACACCTTAGAATTGGCTAGTCTGAATAATTTCAGCAGGCTTTGGGCTATAGGAAGAGTCTCTCGTTGCGTGGTACCTGGTCCTGGGATGATGGAGGCGAAGAATATTGCCTCCTGAGGTATAAGGGCCAGATAGAGGAGGTATGGCTCTGGATTGGCGGGTTTGCATATTAAAGACATGCTCTCCTGGGCCTTTGCTACCTCTGAGAATTGGCTGGCCCTGGGAGGGTAGGGTCATTCTCTCCCCAGCCAGAAAGGTTTTTTTAAGATGTCAAAGCATCATATTGTACAGAAAATAAAATACACAGACACACACACACACACACACACACGCACACACACACACACAAATACATCTTTTCATTTATTTAGCTTGTCTTTGATTTTTTAAAAAACAACATTGTTTATATTTATATTATACATAACTTTGTCAGTCTAGTGGTGTCATCATTTTACCCATTCAAGTGAAGTATAGAAAACTTATCTCCCTTTTCAACATTTAACCTCCCTCATTTTTATATAGTTGTCTTAAATATATCCTCTAAATACATTTAGAACCAAATCAAGCATTTTCCTAACATTTACTTCAACCATCCAACATAACTTAGAAAACTTAATAGGAGGCGAAAAGCCTATTGTATTTACCTGTATTTTTGCCTACCATGTTTTTGCTTCCTTCCTAATTTTCCAAGGTTCTTTTTTTTTAATAATTTCCTTTCTCTTTAGAATACTTCCTTTATCTGTTCTTTTATGATAGGTATGCTGGTGACAAATTGCTGTTTTTGTAGGTGAAAAGAAAAGGCTGAACATTGTTAATTTCAGATGGGTTCAAGGTAATACTAGTGGATGATCAGTACGGGTTGAAAGAAAAGGAAAACTGTGTGTAGAAGTGACCTGCAAGGGCTAAAGTGATGTATATGATTCCTTTTTCCTCCTCAACCACTTTATATGGGGGATTCACTGTGTGTAAGGCAGTGGGTGGTGGGAGTTACACAAGGTGTTATCCGTGTACAGGGGAATACTACTCAGCAGTGAAAAGAATGGACTATGTATAAGCATAACAACATGGAAGAATCTCAAATGCATTATGCTAAGTGAAAGAAGCCAGACAAGAATGTATAGTATATGATTCCATTAACGTAAACTCTAGAAAATGCCAACTAATGACAGAAAGTAAATCAGTGGGAGGAGAGAAAGGTAGTGAAATGGAGGGATAACCAAGGGAACTTGAGGAAACACTTGGGGGTGTTGCTGTCTTGATTGTGGTGGTGATTTCACTGGGACGTGCGTATGTCAAACATATCTAATTGCACACTTTAAATATACGCAGCTCTGGAAATTCCCTGGCGGTCCAGTGGTTAGGAGTCGGCACTTTCACTGCCGTGGCCCTGGGTTCAATCCCTGGTCGGGGAGCTAAGATCCTGCAAGCCTCACGGATGGCCAAAAAAAATGCAGCACATTGTAGGTCAGTTGTAACTCAGTAAAGCTGTTCAGAAAAACCCACATCAACAAGCGTTCCTCCCATGCATGACTATTGTGCAGCTCCCTGATGTGCAACTCCAACTTGTCCACACTCTTGTTTTACAGTACGGGACCAGTAATTACATGCTGGGATGTTGTAGCATCGTCAAATTGCTCTGAAAGTTTTTAAGTGTTCAGTTTCAGTTTTTAAACTTTTTAATTTTTTAAAAAATTTATTTTATTTTTTGTTTATTTATTTTTGGCTGCCTTGGGTCTTCATTGCTGCGCACGGGTTTTTTTCTCTAGTTGTGGTGAGCGAGGGCTACTCTTCGTTGCGGTGCGCGGGCTTCTCATTGCCGTGGCTTCTCTTGTTGCGGAGCACGGGCTCTCGGTGTGCGGGCTCAGTAGGTGTGGCTCACAGGCTTAGTTGCTCCGTGGCATGTGGGATCTTCCCAGACCAGTGCTTGAACCCATGTCCCCTGCATTGGCAGGCGGATTCTTAACCACTGCTCCAACAGGGAAGCCTTAATTGGTTTTTAAAGTGAGATATAATTGACATGTAACATTGTATTAGTTTTAGCTGTACGACCTAATGTTTTGATATATGTTCAATTTAAAAAGTTATATCTTGTCACAGTAAGAAATCATCTTGTTTGTGCACCATGTTTTCAGTTGCACGCACTGTTTCGGAGCAATGCTTCACACTATTTATATGCAGTTTTTTCCCATCTCATTCTATATGTATCATTCTGAAACCGTTATACCCTGCTTCATGGTCACAGTATCATTTGATTAGCCTGTGTTCTGGGGTATACATTCTGGCATGGAGCACATGGGATTTTCTCAGCGTGAGTCCTAGGAAATTAACTAGATCTGATAAAACATGCTGCCGGATTTGGAAGTGGATTACAGTGGAATGTTGGTATAATGTTGCCCCTCTTGTAATTTTGAAGGAATCACTTAAAAGTTTCATGCAGTGTAAGAATTTTTCAAACTGGGGTGCGCTGGAGCATCCCAGGGATCTGGCATGGGAAAATCTGTGTTCAGATTCTGGTTTCCAAGTGGACTGGATGGCATGGGGGCAAGCTGCTGCAACTCTCTCAGCCTAGGTTTTTTGGCTTTAAAGATAGAGCAACGGTTTCCTCACAGAAGATTGGCGATATAGTGAAAATGCTTGGTACCTGATAAGTGCTGTAAGTCGGTAAGTTTATTTCACTGGGTGTATTTGTATCTTCGTCTGGGAGAGTTACTGTTTTTTTCCCTTCAGGAATAAGGCCCGTATATTGAAAATAATTTGGAAACCAGTTCTTAAAAATGCAAGGTGAGTTTTGTAGAGTGTCTTGCCTGTTACATATAGGCTAAAGAACCAAGAGATACACATGAAATAATATACTTTTTCCCTCTCTTTTCAGGCAGTTACTCTCTTAACCGAATTAATTAGGGAAAACTTCAGGAACAGCAAATTAAAACAGTGCCTTTTACCAACCCTGGGGGAGCTGATCTATCTTATAGCCACCCAGGTAAGATTGTCTGGTTAACTCTGTTGTTCTTTGATGTGTTCTGACATATCATGGCGGATATCAAAATCAAAGTTTTTTGATTTTGCCCCTTTGAGCACACCTAAGGAGTTTAGGAAAATTTTTACCTCTGGAGGAGAGAGGCTCTCAGTGTCTTTCTGACTCTTCTTCTATCTCTCCTTGTCTGTCTTCCCTCTCCCCCAGTGCCTCTTTTTCTTTAAAGTGTAGGAGATTCTCAGGCTGTATTTTAAAACCAGTGGACCAGAGTCCCCAAAGTACTTCCTAGGTTGCTGCCATCTTTGACTCCTTGATGCAAGAGGGTCCTGTTGGTTCTCCCAGTGTAAAAGCGCCATTATTATTTAAAACACTATGTGTAAATATAGCTCTTAACATGGCATGAGAATTTGTGACTGCAGAATTGGACCTCTTATATTTCGGAATATATTGAATAGATATAGATAAATTATGAGTTATTCATTTCATGTGATGCTCTGAGTGTTTTAATGAGCACCAGTGAGTTACAAGTTAATCAAAAGCTCTCTCCTTGTACTTATGTTTTGCTTCTAGAACTTGCTTAAATGTTATATAACCTGAGTATCCTTAGTATCTAAATTGACTTTCTGGATGATCATCATTTTAAGGCAATTAACTTAATTACTATAAAACATCAGTATTTAAAATCATTTAGTTCCATGCTTAGTATTGATAGCCTGTACCGCAAATCTCACCTCCTTAGTCTTCGTTTTCATAAATGTCTTGGCTCTTCCTGGCCCTTTACATGTCAGAATAAATTTTGGAATCAGATTGTCCAGTTCTGAAATCATCTTTTGAACCCTGCATTGACTATACAGAAATACTGCTGTCTTTGTGATTTTGAGTCTCCTAATGCATGTTCGGGATTGTACTGCATCTATGAGGAAAGTATTAGCACATTTATGATATGTTGTCCTTTAATGCACACAAAAATGGTGTTTTCATATATTTATATTAAAAGATTTTTCATTTAAGTCATTTAAATTATTGGGTTGGCCAAAAAGTTCGTCATCTTAACAGAAAAACCCAAATGAACTTTTTGGCCAACCCAATATATTTCACTCATAAAGCTTTTGTACATTTAGCTTGGCTGAGTTTATTCTCAGGTAATTTTATATTTTGAAGAGATAACACACTCATGAAACTAGAAAACTTGGAAGTATAGTAAGGTATACAGAGAAGGGTCTCTTTTCTATTTTTGTCCCCCATCTGTGTAGTTCCCCAATAAATAACCATTACGATTACTTTCTTATATTTACAGCATTAGTTTTGCACAAATGAGTGATTAGAAATGTAGATTCTTACTTTGTCTCATTTTATATAGCAAGTAGAGCAACATTTTTCACTTAATAGTTATACAGTATTAAAAACAGTGTATGGCGATACATACACTGGAGCTATTTCTTAATAATTAATATGGATGTCTTTCTCAGTTAGTACTTAGAGCTCCCTCCCTCCTCCTCTTGCACTGGAACATTCTCTTGTGTGCTAAGTTTTGTGAAAGACAGTTTTCCTTGCAGTTCTTCGGGGGTGGGGCTGGAGAGTTTATATTGATTTTACTCTTACCTTGGGCCCTGGAGGCCTTGACATCAAAGCTCAAATTTACCAAGTTCTGCAGGCCCTCAGAATAAAAGCAAACTTCAGTGCTCTGTTTAGCCCTTCATGCTTGCAGCTAATATTTGGCTTGATTATTCTTTGTTTTGTGTCAGCTCTCTGAGGCATTTTAAGGATACAGAATAAAACTGCTTTCCTTAGAAGAAAGGTCAGGTATCTCAGACCACAGGAAGTGTGGTCTGCCATCTTATCATGGGTGGAAGTCTAGTCCAGTTTTTGGGGGGGGGGGGCATGTGTCCCATTTTTTATTTTACCTTTCCCCCCAGCTTAATTGAGGTATAATTGGCATACCATAAACTGCACACGTTTAAAGATTAAAATTTGATCAGTGCTAATATATGTATACATCTGTGAAACCATCACCACAGTCAAGATAATGAAAATATCTATCGCCTCCAAAAGTTTTCTCAGCACCGTTTGTTACCCCTCCCTCCTGCCCCTCTCCCCACCCCCAGGCAACCGCTGATTGCCTTCTGTCATATAGGCTAGTTTGCATTTTGTAGAGTCTTATATAAATGGAATAATGCAGAATCATATTTCTGTTGGTTTCTAAAAGTAGATCTAGAGAATCATTTCCCTTCGTTCTCACTTTAATTGGATGTAAGCTAGGCTGTTTTAATAAAGGGATGATTCTGTGGCCATGACATTTGACCACATTTTATGATAGCAAACCAGAAAAGGAAGTTATGTCCCTGGACCCACACAAATCACTGATATTTCATGAGATGAGGCTGTTTGTGGCGTTGTCACTTAGCATATAGGTAAACCTTAACATCTCAGGTCAGTGCTGATGTAGTGAGACTGACCTGAAGTGATCTATGTATACGCACACACACATACGTACATACATGCATATCGTATATAACGTAGACACCTAAGTCCTGTCCTTTTGATTCTCTGGTAACACCCTAAGGTTATAAGCATGAGAACAGAAGACCAGACTGTGATTCTGACGAGGATATTATGAGGCAACACATTTATAGTTTATGTATTTTTTTTCCTGACTTTTGTCAAGGATACATATCACATTGAGGCCAGGTATTCTTATATTTTGTCCTTTTTGTCCAGCCCATAATCATTTCCGGATGATCTCCTTGCTTCACTCTTGTGTCCATTGAAGTCTTCCCCAGACATCAGCCAGAGTGAGCCTGTTAAACCCATGAGACTCTGCCGTTGTCACTCCTCAGAGCCCTCCCATGCTTCCTGTCTTCCCGGTTGTCACAGCTAAATCTCCAGTTACCTTCTGGGCTCTTGTGAGCTGCCTCCCCAGTCCCCATATGACCTCTGCCCTCACTACCCTCTTACTTGTTTCCTCCTCCCAGGCGCACTGCCCTCCCCTCAGTTCCCTGAAACCCCTCGTACCCTGATCCTGCCTCCACACCTTTGCATTTGCTGTTCCGCTTGCTTGCATTGTTTTCCCCCTAGATGTTTACAGTTTCTCTCTGTTCACGTGGATCCCTGCAGAGAGCCTTCTCCTGGCCCTGAGCAATGTGAGATGGAGCCTCTCTGACTACAGTCTTCCTCTAACCCCTTAGCCTGCTGTGCTTTTCTTCCTTTTTTTTTTTTAATTAAAAAAGTTTTTTTATTGAGGTATAGTTGATGTACAATGTTGTGTTTAATTTCTGCTGTACAGCGAAGTGACTCAGTTTTTTATATATATATTCTTTTTAATATTCTTTTCCATTATGGTTTATAACAGGATATTGAATATAGGTCCCTGTGCTATACAGTAGGACCTTGTTTATCCATTGCTATGCTTTTCTTTATAGCGCTCATCACTATCTTGACTTGTTTATTTTGTTTAATGAAAAAAAGACTTTGTCCCCCACTAAATACCATTAAGACAGCTTGCTCACAGCTGTGTGGCTATTGTTTAGAAGAGTTCCTGGCACACAGTAGGTGCTTTTTTCCACTCATGAACTGCACCAAGGCCAATGGGACTGGAGGGGAATGAGCAGGAAGCAGGGCTGCAGAGACTGGCAGGGACGTGACCATGGAGGGCTCCTCGGCCAAGTCGGATGCCTGGGTCTTGATCCTGAGAGCAAGGGGAAGCCGATAAAGTTTTAAGAAGGGTAAGGGTGTCATCTGATTTAAGTGCCACAAAGATGACTCTGCTTTATAAGTGGAGAATAGAGTGGAGGATGGTAAGAGAGGCTTCTGGATCCTAACGGACAGTAAGTGAAGCAGGAGCAAACTTAGGAGAGGAGTGGGCATTTCAGAAAAGAGAACGTCGATAGGGCTGAATGTCCAAGAAAGGGAACCACAGAGTCCCCTGGCTTGAGTGACACGAAAGTCACCGGTAACCCAAAAAGAGCTGTTTCGTGTATTTATTTATTTAATGTGGAGTGAGTGAGGCCGAAGAAGTCAGACGGCAGCGTGTTGAGGATTTAGGGGGAGGTGAGGACACTTGAGGAAGTGAGCGTAAAGCTTAGGATGGTTATGGGAAAGAGCGGAGGGGCGAGGGGCTGTTGTGAGAATGGGAGACAACAGGGGGCCAGATCAAGCTGGCGGAATAGAAGGACGTGGAGCTCACCTTCTCCCACAAAGACATCAAAAATACACCTCCGGGGGACTTCCACTGCCGGGGACACGGGTTTGATCCCTGGTCGGGGAACTAAGATCCCACATGCCACGTGGCCCAGCCAAAAAAAAAGAAAAACATCTACATGTAGTTCTCACGGCACATCTGAAAATGGGAGATGACAATGAGTCTGTTCTAGTGGAAATGGAAGGGGTCCCGTGGAGATAGGGCATCGAGCACTTAGGAGAAATAAGGGATGGTCCAGACCCTAGTGACCCTGAAGAAAGCAGGGTGAGAACGGGCTTGTGAGCCCACGTGGAAGGGGTGGAGGAGCCTGTCCTGCTGTAACCACTGGGTATGAGCGGCAGCTTGCTGCAGGTGGAGGTGAGGTAGTAGTTCCTCTCTCATCACTTTCATGGTCTCGGTGGAGGAGGAAAAGTAGGTGAAGTGATGGCAGGGCCACGGGATTGAAGTACTGTGGTCCTGTAGGAGAGGGAATTGGTCAGAGAGAGAGATGGGCCTGGAGAGTGACGTGGAAGGTCCCTGGGCTTACTGATCCTAGGTCCTTTGTGGACTCTGTGTTCTTGGTGTCACCCTTCCAAGAGCCCAGCTGTCTGAGCGCAGGCCTGGAGAAAACAAGCCACTGGCTCCCTCTAAGGTTGAGTTTCCCCAGGCCCAGGACAAGGGCACTCCAGAGGGTGAGGTCATTCAGGCCTTTGGCAAGAGTGATTAAATGATAGACCAGGAATCTAAATGGCTGTCAGGGAGGGTTGGGGATAGACTGGGGGAAAGAGAAGGGGTGGGGGAGGGGAGACGGGGAGCAGAGTCCAGTGATGTTAAGGAGAGGTTGTGGTGGGCCTCTTGAATAAATGAGCTGGAAGGGAGGAAAGTTGTGTTTGGAAGTTGAATTGGGTGCTGAATTCGCGATTTTTGGGCTGGAGCAGCTCTGGATGGTAATGTCTAAATTATGACCCTATGTGCAATTCCATGATAAAGGGTACAGTTTTAATGGGTCACAATTCTCATCATGGGTATTAAATACTTTTGGATCAGTAAGGTACCAGTTCTAACATTTGGACAATCTTAAAGAAACATTCTAAGCAGAGCTGAATTTCTTCTGCTATAAAAAGATTATTGTTTTTCACTTTTCTCTGTGGCCCCTGGTTTAGTTTGTGATTTCATTTGATAGGTTCCAGGAGTGTTCTAGCGGTTATCTCTCTAATTTGGTTCTTCTGTGAAAGAATTTTTCCTGATGTCATTAAAATCAGTGTACCCGCTAATCATAATTGCTGACTTGTATTGAGCTTTGTCTTGCTAGGTAGCATCCTGAGTTTTACTAGTTCCTGTGGATTATCTGGAGATATTACTCAAAGCTGTGCGTTCTGTGCTTTCCAATCGTTACAGATAATGTCATACCTTTTAGGTAGGAGTAGCAGTGGAATGGTTTCTCTATCGACCAGGTCATACTGTCATTTCTTAGTTCTCTCCATCTAGCTACTGCTGAGGGGATCTTATCAACATCATATACAACATAATGAGAAACAGAAGAAATACCTTGTATGTACAGTGCAGTAAAAGACCCCCTCATCAGGTCATAATTGTCAGGCTGTACTTTCAATAGAATGTTAAGAAGTTTTAGGTAGTTTGTATATATGAAACCGAGCCTTTTTCTTGAAAGGGTTAATATCTTTTGTGCTATTAGCTTCACTGCCTTTCCTTCCACTTCATTTTAGGAAGAAAAAAAAAAGAAGCCCCGAGAATGCTGGGCTGTTCCCTCGGCTGCATACACGGTGCTAATGAGGTGCCTTCGGGAAGGGGTAAGCCTCCTTTGTTGTCCTCTGTAGACGCTTGCAATTGTAATAACCCTGCAGGCACTGTGTGAGGATTGTAGCCCGCAGCAGTGCAGGAGCCTGTCAACCAAGCAGTGTACTGCTCCTGAATTTAAGTAATGCCGACAAGCCACTGTGAGCCAGGGACCTACAGTGGATCCAGTGTAAAAACGAACTCACTCTCATTCACTTGTTTAAATGTCTTGCTTTTTAAGAGGTGATAGCAAATATCAACAACCTAACTAGTTCTCAACAACACATACTTAATCCTCCCCTCTCTTTTAAAGTTATCAATACAACAGTTTAACAGGCAAGGTGTATGCAGAGAATTTTCTGCGAACCTCAACATCCCTGTGATTATCTTGTCAGGTTGCCATTTTGTGGTTCAGAAACGGGGAAGCTGCCACTAGTATCTGTTGATTTTAATATTAAGTAGTAATTATTATGTGATGTGGGGTTTTTTTTTTTTTTTCAATTTATTCACATCCCTTCTCATGCTATTGTTAATGGCTGAAAACCAGCCAGCTGGCCAAACAACCAACCTGAATACGTAGCTCCTGTGTGTAATTGTGTAGAGGATTTAGTAACTGACCTAGAAGGTTGGCATTTTTCTGTTTGCTTTAAACCTTGACATTGTTTCACCCAAGGCAGAGCCATAAGCTAAAAACATTCCTTAAGGAATGGAAAAAAACACATGTCAGAATAAACATCTTTCTTTTGAGTTCATTACTTCATGCGTTATATGGTAATGGAATGATGTCCCAAGTGTAGAAGAATCTCTGCAAGGTTTTCCCCTGGTGATCCAGAAAGGAGGTGTGAACACTTACCCGCCTGTAGGGTTAACTGTGTAGTCAGTTGTCACTGTGGGATGTGAATGAAGCCAGTATTCTTTACTTTATCAACAATATGAGAATTAAGTTATTTTTATCTCTAGTCAAAAGCCATGTTTGGATTTATCATTCAAGGCCTCAAGCTAGGCACACCTGGGGGCACATGGATGAAGAAGGTGGAACTTCTGTACATGCACAGATCCTACCTGTTGTGGGAGCTAAGATAAACATATAAAGTGGAATCTGTCAAGTACATTCATGCAAAAGAATAAAATACGGGAGCTCAAAGGAGAAAGGAGTCTTCTAGAAATTTTTTAAATGGTGTAAAGAAATTTTAAAAACTTTGTGTCTTTAATTTATAAAACTTAGATTAATGCCTAGTAAAAGACGATCAATTCTAATCCATGAGGTGGTATCCTTTATTAAATATATCCTCCCCACCCCCTCCTGTGTTTTCATTGAGTACATACTGTAAAGAATAGCGTTTGAGGGCTTCCCTGGTGGCGCAGTGGTTGAGAGTCCGCCTGCCGATGCAGGGGACACGGGTTCGTGCCCCGGTCTGGGAGGATCCCACATGCGGCGGAGCGGCTGGGCCCGTGAGCCATGGCCACTGAGCCTGCGTGTCCGGAGCCTGTGCTCCGCAACGGGAGAGGCCACAGCAGTGAGAGGCCCGCGTACCGCAAAAAAAAAAAAAAAAAAAAAAAAAAAAAGAATAGTGTTTGATATACATGTGTATTGTTAACAAGTAATAACTGTAAAATAGCGATGTAGCTAATGATATAGTTAATGAATATACACACTTGCCTTTTGTCTTGGTATGTATGACAAGTCTTGTATACTTTTCATTAAGAGGGAGAAAAGAAAAAAAAAAAGGGAGAAAAGTCCAGAACTCTCTAATTTATGAAAATTTTATATGTTTGAAAAGCATTTAAGTGTATGCTTTGGCAGTATGTACACTAATATTGTCCCTGTTAAATAAATTCAGAGGTGATCATCCCCCCCTAAAAAAGGATTTCTGTCCTTACAAAAATAATTCAGTTGTAGCAATTCTTCAGCATATTTGTCTAATGTATTCAGGACATAGTTGAGGAAAAAAAATTTTAAGCCAGTTCAATGATTAAAAAAAATTGTTTTTTAATGTAGAAAACTGTTTTCCCAGCCCCTACTGGTATTTCTGAATGTAGGTTCTTTAATAGTGAAATGTGTCTCATATACAGAAGAGTATATGAAATGTAGGAGTATGGTTAAAAGCACACACTCTGACCCACTTACTCTATTTAAAAAAAAGGGAGAGGGGACTTCCCTGGTGGTGCAGTGGTTAAGAATCCACCTGCCAATGCAGGAGACATGGGTTCGAGCCCTGGTTCAGGAAGATACCACATGCCGCAGGGCAACTAAGCCCATGGGCCACAACTACTGAGCCTGCACTCTAGAGCCTGTGGGCCACAACTACTGAAGCCCTTGTGCCCTAGAGCCTGCGTGCTGCAACTACTGAAGCCTGCGTGTCGCAACTACTGAAGCCTGGGGCCCGTGCTCCACAACAAGAGAAGCCAGTGCAATAAGTCCGTGCACTGCAACGAAGCCCCCACTAGCTTCAACTAGAGAAAGCCCGCACGCAGCAACGAAGACCCAAAGCAGTCAAAAAACCCCCCCAAAAAACAAAAAACAAAAAACGCCAAGGGGAAGTCACCGGTTGCTTAGAGAATTTTTCTGTCTCCCTCTAGGATTGCAATTTGTACTTTCTTTCAAAGAGTAAACACTATTCTGAGTTTGGTGATAAACTTTCCCAAGGTTTTCTTAAAATTGTTTTCTCTTTTTACTTTCCCAAGTTTTTCTTTATAGTGTTTCCCTTTTTGATTGTATTGCTAAATATTACGTTGATTGAGTCTAAATGCTGAACTCTATAAATGGACTGGCACTGTGTTCTTTTGAGACTTAAGAGTTTTGCTTAAAGTTAGGTTGAGATTGGTACATGCTGATTGTGTAAAGTGTTTGTACCACTGAATAGTATGTTGTTGATGTGTGCCTCAGAGACACATGTGTGTATCAGTTTATACTCACACCAGCAGTGTATAGGAGTATCCATTAACTCACATCTTCTTGAACATTTGATATAGTCAGACTTTAAGTTTTTGTCAGTCTCGTGGGCATTAAAGTTTCTCAAAGTAGTTTTAATATGCATTTTCCTGATTACTAATGATAATGACCATCTTTTTCTACTCATTTTGGTTTCTGTAGTTTTTCCTGTTTTGAAAATGATTGTCTTAATTTTTTCTGTTGCTTTGTAGGAATTCTGCACACTTTCATTCCCACCCTCCCACCCACCCAGCCTATTGTTATAAAATGTTTCAAGTATTAGAAAAGGAAAGAAAACTATAATGATCACCTCTATTTTCGTCACCTAGGTTCAACTGTTAACGTTTTGTCCTCTTTGCTTTGTTGTAATATGTGTGTGTGTATATCTTTCCATATGTGTGTATTTATTATTTATTCATTCATTTATTTGCTGAACTGTTTGAAAAAAATTCAGATGTCATGGTACTCCACCCATAGGAATTTTTAAAAAATGTATTCTGGATATTAACTTTTTGTTGTTTATGTGTATCCCAGATACTTTCTAATTTGTGTTTGGTCTTTTCATTTTCTTTACAGTGTCTGTTGATAAGCAGAAGTTCCTGATTTGAATAGAAATTTATCAATCCATTCCTTTATTATTTGTGTTTTTTATATCTTAAGAAAAGCTTCTCTCCTCCAACTTCATTAAGATGGTCTATTACATATTTCTTCTAAAAGTTTTATATTTCCTTTTTCCCTTTAGAAGTTTAATCTATTTGTAATTGTTTTGTGTGTGTGGTGCTATGTGTGGATCCAGTTTTATTTTTTAAAATAAACATAATCTGTTATCCCAGCATCACTTAACTAAAAGTCCATCTTCCCACGGCTCTGCAGTGTACCTCTGTCATGTCAATGTGCATGTCTCTTGTCTTTATTTAGTTCTGTTGGCCTATTATCTGTTCCATGCTGTCTAAATTAATAGTATTTATTTTTAATAATTTAAAAATATAGAGGGGCATTTTTTCTTACCATTTTAATCTTTTTCATGAGTTTCTTAGCTTTTTTTGGTTCCTTTTTACTTAAAAAGTTGATTCTAAAAGTTATATGCAAGTTCACCTGTTGGGATGTTGATTGAGAGTATATATCTATGAATAAATTTGAGGAGAATTGGTTGATATTAGTGAAAATGGAAGGCATACTCAGTGAGAAAACTAAAAAGAGAATGACACATTTGGTTTAGAAAACACTGGAATAAGATGATTGAAGTTCCTTTGAATTCCTGATGACATTCAGCTAATGTATTTAATTCATTGCTTAAGTTAACTCTCTCATGTACAGCTCCCGTTCTTTACAGGTAGCATTTATGAAACATATTATGTACTGGCTGCACACAGGAAAGGCGAAAATGATTAAGACACTGCCGTATCTTCATTTATTTGGAAAGAAAATTTTTTTTTAATCCCTGGTTCAGTATGCCATTTATTGTTGTTTTGTAACTACATTTGCTTTTTTTTTTCCCCTTTTTCTTTCTTGTGTAGTTACTAAGACATTTAAGGCTATTAACTTTCAACCTAGTGTTAGCTGTATCCCATTGTTTTGACATGTAGTGTTTCCATTATTATTATTTTATAGATAATCCCTAGTTTAAAATTTTATCTTGGTCCAGGGTTGTTTATGAGATGGTTTAAACTTTTTCAAGTGGGTGGGATTTTATTGCCTCTTTTTTCTTTTGTTGCAATAACAAAGTTGCATTACTGTAAAGATCAAGAATGTGGTCTGTTCTATTTCTCTTGTATATTTTTAAATTGTGGTAAAATATATATATATATTTAATATAAAATTTACCATCTTAACCTTTAAGTATATAGATAAGTACATTCACATTGTTGTGCTATCTCTGTTGTTCTTAAACATATTGAGATTTTTTTTGCCTAACTTAATTGACTTCTTTTTTCACTTTCAAAACTTAGCAATGTACCTTTTTGGACATGGGCCGTTGATTCTGGTTTGTACTCCCTTTTCTCCTCCCTTTAATCTGTGCATTGCGAGAAAAGCGGAATGGAAATTTTACTTTTTTGTTTTAATTGATATGTAGACTTCTTAGAAGACAATTTTAGTTTTAAATTATACATATTGTTTTTGTTCATTGTGCATAGATGACTAGCTTTGCCATGGGAGATTCAGACGTGTTTTAAGGGTTTTCCAGTCAAATACCTTGGGACACACTGGGTTAAACAAGGTTGAATAGTTTCGTTTGTTTGTAGTTAGTACTTTTCAGAGCTTTTATTTACTTTTTTCAGAGCTTTTAATTACGAATCTCCATGGGCGCATATTGAATGCAATGTTTTCAAAGTTATTTGCCCACAGACCTACCTTATCCTGTGGCATGCTGTGAGATCCACTTAGGGAGAGGAAGATAGTCTTACACTGGGGCTGGGGCTGTCATGAGTTTGTTTAAATAGTTTTCAGTAGGTTTTCTTTTTTTCAAAAGGTTACCTAAGAGATTATGACCTTGTTTTCCAAACAGGTCAACCTGTTATGATTTCTATAATTTTAACAATGGTAATAGAGATGTGAGTCAAGTGCCTTTGATCTTGTTACAGATGTAAACGCCCAGGTGGAAAGAGGGGAAGTATTTAGAGTGAGAGACTTAAGGTGGAACATGCAAAAAAAAAAAAGAAGATCTGGTATAACTGTTTTAAAAAGAGTGTGGCAGTATAGAAGAAAAGGTACCCATGATGACACTGAGTCATCGTTTCAGAGTTGGGGCTGGCATTTCGGAGACCTTGAGCTGGGAGTCAGAGGATGTGGATTTCAGTCCCAGGTGTGCCACTCTTGAGTAGTTTGATACTGGCCAAGCCCTGGGGCCCCAGCTGATGTTTTGTATAAGGAAAGGTACCTGTGTTGGTTGATCTTCCACGTGCTTCTGACTTGGGCCCTCTTTGACAGCTTTCCATTGCATTGCTTTGACCTACTGTAGACAATAGCAAAGAGCAGTTCTCCCCTTGGTATCATTGCTGTATTGATCTCAGGAATATTTGGCATTGAACTTAGATGGCATATGTTCTGTATGTGCATGGAATAGGGAGGCTGAGAAAGCTGGCTTTTCTTGAAGGTAGTTATTTTTATCTGGGTAGGTAGCAACCTACTGTACAGTGCGCACAGAAGCTGGAAATAGTACCTAGAGTGTTTCCACGTGTTTAGAGGAGATTAATTTATGCATTTGTATCTAATCAACCACCTCTTTTTTTTTTTTTTAATATTTTATTTATTTATTTATTTATGGCTGTGTTGGGTCTTCGTTTCTGTGTGAGGGCTTTCTCTAGTTGTGGCAAGCGGGGGCCACTCTTCATCGCGGTGCGCTGGCCTCTCACTGTCGCGGCCTCTCTTGCTGCGGAGCACAGGCTCCAGACGCGCAGGCTCAGTAATTGTGGCTCACAGGTCCAGTTGCTCTGCGGCATGTGGGATCTTCCCAGACCAGGGCTCGAACCCGTGTCCCCTGCATTGGCAGGCAGATTCTCAACCACTGCGCCACCAGGGAAGCCCCAACCACCTCTTTTTTTATAGCTTGCATAAGAGTCTGTATATAATTATGGGTGCTGAACTGACACCTGGCATATGTTAAAATGTGAGGTTCAAAACATAAATGGTTGGCTTTATTATTCATTTCTGAACAATAGCTTATTAGATAATTTTGATGTAACAAAATTCTTTTAAGAGGAAATTGAATTTTTTTTAGTGCTTTTTAAAAAAGAAAACTATTGGTAAATTGCTTGTATTTAATTAGGAAAAGATGGGGCTTGAATTAGAATGTATAGAGGTGTTAGCCATTATATGTATTATCTTTGAAGTGTTTTTAGACACTAGTTAACGAAAATGAGAGAGAAGTTAAAATTCTTGATACTGGATAAAAGTGAAAATGTACAGCTGTATTTTCTGTTTTTGTAACTGTCACAGTTTAAGTTTAATCTTCCTAATAAAGAATGTGTGTGCCATCAACATTGGGTTCTCTGCGGGTACGCACAGTTCTCCTCGCCTTTATGTAGTGAAAGTGAGCAACATGTATGTGGAATAGGAATGATGCAGGGTTTCTTGTGTTTTTCCTTTTAATATCACTATTCATAATATTTGGAATGCTGTTATTAGTAGGACGCAATACTAAGTATGGAGTTACCTAATGTGTCTTGAAGCAAACCTTTGAGAATGGCACAAAGAAGCGATCCTGAGTTTTCACTGAGTAGGGAGTAGACCAGCTTCCAGAGACTTGGTGGGGTAAGAGGCACAAAGTATGGTATGTTCACTGCTAGGGTGAGGTTTATACCTCCTCTTCGCCTGCAGCAGATAATCTTCAGGGGGAAGCTCCACAGGGTTCTACGATTTATATTGGTTCGGTTTCTCTGTAGGTTAGTTTTCACGTTCCGTTAACTGTTTTATCCCATTACATGCTTTGTAAACTTAACAAATTCTACACCTCTTTTGTTTCTTTCTCATTTAATACCTGTCTTTATGTTTTTTCTATTTATCTTTTTATTATTTAATGGTATTGTGTTTAGAGGGAGTGGTATATGTATGATTTTAAATCTTTGGTATTTGTGGATACTTCTCTCATGACTCAGTATGTATACGTACTTAGGGGGAAAGAAAGGTGAATTCTGCCATTGTTGGGTGATGTGCTTTTTTTCTTATAGTAGCTCAAGCTTGTTAATCTGATAGATAGATATAGATATAAATCTGTGTTCATGCTGATTGTTTTTTGTCTTTTTTTATCAGAGATAGGGATTTAAATTGTTTTTCAGCTTTATTGAGGTATGATTGACATAAAATTGTAAGATATTTGAGGTGTACAAAGTGATGATTTGATATATGCATACATTGTGAAAGGATTCCCCCACTGAGCTAACACATCAGTCGTCTCATATTTTATCCCGTTAATCTTTTTATGGGGCTGGGGTGAGAACATTTAATTCTTCTCTTTTAGCAAATTTCAATTATACTATATTGTGTTATCAACTAGAGTCACATTGTTTTACATTAGATCCCTAGACTTTATTCATCTTACAGGTGAAAATTTGTACCTTTTTACCAACGTGTCCCTATTTTCCTCACTTTTACCTTTGTTTTTTTTTTTTAAGAATGTCCCTTTTCTTTCTTTCTTAAATTTACTTTTTAATATTTATTTATTTATTTTTACTTTTGGCTGCATTGGGTCTTTGTTGCTGTGCATGGACTTTCTCTAGTTGCGGCCAGCGGGGGCTACCCTTTGTTGTGGTGCTAGGACTTCTCATCGTGGTGTTAGGGCTTCTCATCGTGGTGGCTCCTCTTGTTGTGGAGCACAGGCTCTAGGCGCGTTGGCTTCAGTAGTTGTGTCTCGTGGACTCTAGAGCGCAGGTTCAGTAGTTGTGGCACATGGACTTAGTTGCTCCGTGGCATGTGGGATCTTCCGAGACCAGGGCTTGAACCCGTGTCCCCTGGTGGATTCTTAACCACTGTGCCACCAGGGAAGTCCCTTACCTTTGTTTTTGTTTGTTTGTTTGTTTTTTGCGGTACGCGGGCCTCTCGCCACTGCGGCCTCTCCCGTCGTGGAGCACAGGCTCCGGACGCGCAGGCTCAGCAGCCACGGCCCACGGGCCCAGCTGCTCTGCGGCACGTGGGATCCTCCCGGACCAGGGCACGAACCCGCGTCCCCTGCATCGGCAGGCGGACTCTCAACCACTGCGCCACCAGGGAAGCCCTTTACCTTTGTTTTTGAAGGGTGTTACTGTTGGATATAGATTTATAGGTTGACAGTTATCTTTTTTCTTTTTCTTTTGGTACTTTAAAGATTGTTCCACTGTTTTCTGGTTTGCATTGTTTCTGATGAGAAGTCTCCTGTCATCCTTATTTTTGTTAGGTTATGTGTTAGATAATCTCTACATAATGTGTCTTTTTACTCTAGCTGCTTTTACAGATTTCTCCTTATTACTGGTTTTTAGCAGTTTGATGATGATGTACCTTGGTGTGACTTTTCTTTTTTCTACTTGAGGTTCATTGAGTTTCTTAGAGTGTGAATTATTAATTTTCATAAATTTGAAAAAATTTCAGCCAGTAGTTCTTCAAACAAATATTTTTTCTGCCTCCCTCTCACCCCTTTTGGGATTCTCATTGCACATACATTAGGTTGTTTGAAGTTGTCCCACAGTTCACTGATGTTCCAATGCTTTTTTCTTTTTTACCCAGTCTTATTTCTTTCTGTGTTTATTTTGGATAGTTGTTTCTTTTTTTTCTTTTTCTTTCTTCTTTTTTTTTTTTTTTTTTTTTTGCTAAGTGTTGTGTCTTCACTAATCTTCACTAATCATTGAGTCTGCAGAGTCTAATATGTTAATCCATTTCAGTGTATTTTTCATATAAGACATTATAATCTCTAGCCCTTGGATTTAGGTCATTTAAAATTTTCTGTTTTTTTCCTTATGCTTCTTTCTTCTTTCTTTCTTCTTGAGTGTATGGACTGTATTTATAGTAGCCATTTAAATACTTTTTTCTTATTCTGTCACCTGTGTCATTTCCCTTAATTAAATTTTCTTTTTATGAGTTATATTTTCCTACTTTTTAGTGTGTGTGAATTTAATTGGATGTCAGATGTCATGATTTTTATGTTGGGCACTTCTGTTTCTTTATAGCCTTTTAAGTACTTTTGTGCTTTTTCTTGGACTCATTTAAGTTACCTGGAAACAGCTTGATCCTTTTTGAGACTTAAGCATTCTTAGAACAATCCAGAACAGCCTTTAGTCTAAGGGTTAATTTGGTCACACCACTGGTGCAGTCTCTTTCTTCGGGCTTTCCTTGATGCCCTGTATTTAGGTGGTCTTTAGCTTATTGGTACACTAATTATTTCCAGCCCTGAGTAATTTCTAAAGATTGTTCTGCATACTCCTTATGATTTTAAAATTATCTTCCGGTTTTTATGTTATGCTGTAAGCTATAATTGTGTATTTTCCAGATTATTTCAGCCTTTTTATTGAAATACGTGGAGAATTATGTTATGCTAGGTTTAGTGATTAACCAAATGTAATAGTCTTATAATAGCCTGAAAAAATGACCACACCTCCTAAAACACCTAACACATCCAGGGGCGCTCTTGGTATCAGGGCTTTATTTATAAAGCAGTGATTATGAAGAAATGATGTGTATATATTTCTCATCCTAAATAATACCTATTTAATTTTCTCACTGTTTTCTATTCCTTCTCTCTCTCTAGGAAGAACGTGTTGTGAATCACATGGCAGCAAAGATTATTGAAAATGTCTGCACTACCTTCTCTGCTCAGGCCCAGGGCTTTATTACAGGAGAAACTGGGCCTGTTTTATGGTACCTATTCAAACATTCTACCGTTGATTCTCTTAGGATAACTGCAATATCGGTAAGATGGAGCATCTTTTGGGGATATATTTGCATGTATTTAAATACCAAGCTTGAAGAACTGTGCTAGATACAGAGTAAATTTCATTGGATAGGTAGAAATCTCAGAGTAACAGTTGGTGAGAACAGTAATTTGATTTTCTCCTGAAGCAGGAGGACTGTCAGGAAATTCCAATAGGATCTTGTGTGACCATGAATTACAGTTTCAAAAACTATTTGGAGGTGATAGTGGAAAACCACGGCAGTGGTTAGGGTGCAGGATTTGGTTTGGTATATTTCTAGTGTCCCTTGACTTTTCCTGTTAGCTCCCTCTTTCAGACTTTACGTTAAATGGGTTTATCATGTGGTTCAAATGAACTCATATTAATGTTCAAGCATCTGTGATTTTGCAGTTTCTGTATTTTGATTGGTTGTCTACTGCTTTGCTTCCATGGTTATAATGACTTGATGTAAAGGATAATTATGTATGAAGATGTGTTAACCTGGTTGTATCAATTTAATAGTCAGTTGAACAGACGCAGGCCTTTCTCATATGATTTATTTATATATTCTTTTTGATCACCAGTCTTATCTGGACTCTCAACGTTATCTGGTACCCTCCCTGTATTTCTCTAGTCTCCTCATTCTTGTGCTTCTCACTGTGCCAATTTCAGACCATATCCTCTTTCCTTAACCCTCCAATCCCATGTTTTCCCTCCTGCCTCCTCAGTAAGTGGCTTCCCCCTCAGTAAATACTTCCCAGAGAAAAATGGAGACATCCAGCGAAAATTATCCCAGTGTCTGTCTTACACATCTTTGGACCTATTTGCATCCACAACTATCCTGCCTCAGTTCTTTCTCTCCTGTTACAGCTGACGAACTGTCCCTTCTCCTGTCAGAGACAAACATGTCCATGATTCTTCTATCTCTTCATTTTTTGAGAATCTCAACTCAAATGGTTATTTTTGCTCTTTCCTAAATCTTTACCCTCTCCTTGTGTACTAGATCTTTCTAATCAGTGTTCAGGTGTTCTTTACCACATTACAAATAAAAAGACACACATAAAAACATATCCAGAGTTTCTTAGGAGGTACCTCCATCCCTCCTCCCCCCCTCCCCCGCACCCCACCCCAGCCATACTTCTTTAAAGGGTTATTGCCACAAGCTTGCTCCTTTCTGGCCTGTTTTCTCTTCAACCCTATCTGGTATCTGTCCTAAAAACACTAGTGAACTTTCTCAAGCCATCTTTGAGTCACATCTTAAGGCATTCGTTTTAATCCTGGGCCTTTAATTAAAATAACCTTGCTTTAATTGGGTTTGTGTTATCATTTTCATTTTTATGCTCAGCATGACTTCTTTTCTTGGCAGAGATTTTTTTCCCGCTTGTTCCCACCGAAGTCTCACACCTTCTAGCTCTTTCTTCGTTTGACACATTAAGCTTCACTCTTCGATCTTGGGCTTTTTATATTTTGTTCTTAGTGTTCATCTAATTTATTAATTTTTCACTGTAATTTTTCCGATATCCTCCAAAATGCCTCTTCTTTTCTGCTCCAGGATCATGTTCAGTATCATATGTTATATATTGTTTTCATATTTCTTTAGTCTCCTTCAGTTTGAAACAATTCCCCAGTATTTCTGGGAACTTCATGTCATTTACAGGTTTAAAGGACACAGGGCTTGTATTTTGTAGGGCAAGGCTCGACTTGGGTCTATATAGTGTTTTCCCGTTAAACCTCCTTAACATCATTGAGGACCCTTACCTGCAGCATATGCCTCTGTGATCGTTGCCATATGATGACCATCTGTTTCATTCCTTTTATATCAGAGATTGGCAAATACTTTCTATAAAGGGCCAGATGATACGTATCTTGAGCTTTGATGGCCACATATGGTCTGTGTTCCATATTTGTTAGTTTTCTTTAACACTTTAAAAATGTAAAAACCATTGTACATTGTTCTCATGAGCTGTACAAAAACAGGCCTTTGGTATTGGTTGGAATTCTATTTTAAAGAAGCTCTTTCCCTTCTCCCACACGTATGTGTGTATTTATATCCTTATGATCATGGATACCTTTTTTTTTTTTGTGGTACGCGGGCCTCTCACTGCTGTGGCCTCTCCCGTTGTGGAGCACAGGCTCCGGATACGCAGGCTCAGCGACCATGGCTCACGGGCCCAGCCACTCCGCGGCATGTGGGATCTTCCCGGACTGGGGCATGAACCCGTGTCCCCTGCATCGGCAGGCAGACTCCCAACCACTGCACCACCAGGGAAGCCCCATGGATACCTATTTTATTCAATGAATTGTAATGTGATACTACTATTACCACTATTATTATTTATTGTTTGGATGCTCAGGTCATCCTAGAAGCCTTACAAGCTGGCTTTTGTGTCCCATTGACCTATTTCTTTTTTTTTAAAATGAATTTATTTATTTATTTTATTTTTGCTGCGTTGGGTCTTCGTTGCTGTGTGCGGGGTTTCTCCAGTTGCAGCCAGCAGGGGCTACTCTTCATTGTGGTGCGCAGGCTTCTTATTGAGGTGGCTTCACTTGTTGTGGAGCATGGGCTCTGGGCACACAGGCTTCAGTAGTTGTGGCGTACAGGCTCAGCAGTTGTGGCACACGGGCTTAGTTGCTCCACGGCATGTGAGATCTTCCTGGACCAGGGCTCGAACCCGTGTTCTCTTCATTGGCAGGTGGATTTTTAACCACTGTGCCACCAGGGAAGCCCCCATTGACCTATTTCTATCATCGATCACTTCCTTACTTTCTGACACCGTGCAGTTTCTGGGCTACTTTTGTACTTGCTCTGCCAGCCCTGGAACCAATCATTTCTCCAAGGGACCTTTGGTATCTAGAAACCACGATCAGAGTGCTGTGCTTATTGCTATGGGGTGTTATTGTTTTCAGGCCTTCTTAGTATTCAGAGCTAGAAAAAAGTATATGTACTCATAATACACACGCATATAGAATTGTTCTTATATCTATCATTGTGGGTATTTGGAACAGAGCTCATGCATTCATATTGATACTTCCCATTTGAATCCCATACTTAGGATTCTTTTCAGCCTTCCCATTTTCTGTGTTTGTAAATCTAATCTCATGCAGAAACCTGGTTTCAGTTACTCTCAGTATATTTACTGATCTGTTCAATCAGTTAATTTATTCAGCTTAACAGACTCCATCCACTCTGGCCGCTGCCTCTGTGTCATTCTCTTTCTCCCGTGTCACTGCCGAGTGTGTCCTGAGCCACTTGTGCTCAGTGCTCCCATTCCCCTCTGACCTCTTTCCTCAGAATCTGATGTATTGCCCTTGGGAGGGGAAGGTAAGGGAAGATAGACTAAGGAAAACAAAGGGTTAGGTATCATTTTTGATGCTCTATCTTCCCTAATTCCTTCCCCTTTGCTGTTTACATCCAGCCAGTCGACCTGTCCTCTGACTCTAATTCATAGATACTGCTCAGATCTGTCTGCCTCTCTCTGCAGCTCTGCTGCTGCCTCCATAATCCGGGCCACCACCATCTGTCACTGAGACCAGTGGAGTGGCCTTAACTGGTCTCCCACGGCCAGTTTGCTGCTCCACTAGTTCCATTTTCCATACAGGGTGAACTTCATAAAATCACATCTCCTCTTCTTACTGCTCTGCTAAAACTTTTCAGCATCTTAAAAAATTTTTTTAAAGGACGATAATACTAGATAAATACTACAGAGTACTAGGTAGAAGCTAAGAATTGGCAAGTGCTTTGAGTTTCAGGATAAAATTTAATGTTTAAAGCAATTAGCACATTTTGTGGGGTAAATTAGTTATGCTAGCTTATTTTACTGTAATCCCTTATAGATTGTAAACTCCTGGAAAGCCAGGACTGTGTTTTGTTCATCTTTCTATCAGTTTGAAGCCAGGTCTTTGGTTGCAGGTTTGGACTTTCCCTGCAAAGGTTGATATGGAGCCTCTTGTCTCACGTCATGAGTGGAGGGCAGGAGGTTGATAACATTAAACGTTCTTCTTTACTTGGGCTACAAGGGGAAATAGGCCACAAAGGTCCTGCTAATGATAGAATGGGGAATACAGTATGAGATCATTGTTTGGGGATCCTAAAACAAAGTTATTCTAACATCATAATCTTAAGAAAATTTCACCTGCCTTAAGAAGATTCATTAAAGGTTGAGGATATAGAAACTGAAAATACGCATCCTGAAGACACTTTACACAGATTCCTAGAGGGATGACAGTTGAATTTTCCCCAGCACGCCCTACAGAGCTGAACTTCTTTTTTGGTTTCTTTTCCGATAACAACCTCTCAGGAATGTGCTCTGGAGGTTAACGTACCCATTTAGTGATAAAGAGCAGAATTCTTCACATGACTTTCAAGATGTTGGGTGATTTTTGCCTCTGCCTACCTCTTTTGTCACATCTCCTAACACTCATTCCCTCACTTACTGTGCTTCAATGACACACGTTCTGATATTTTCAAGAATTTCCAAGCACTCTTCGGCCTCAGGACTTTTCCCCTTGCTATTCCCTGTGCCCGGGATGCCTTCCTCCGGCTTTTCACATGGCCGATTCTTCATCTTTTAGTTCTCAGCTTAAATGTTACCTCTTTCGTCAGGGTGTTTCTTGCCCCTCGTGTCTCTTTGTATTTTCTGTCATAGCAGTCAACACAGCTGTATTTATGCAACCTATGTATGCACATCATCATACATTCTGTTAGGAGGTCAGTTCTGGGAAGGTAGGGACCCTGTTGCCGTTGTTCCCTCCTGAACACGTGTGGTAGGTGCCCGGTGGATATCCGTTGACTTGATGGCTGCAAGAGCAAGGCTGGAGGATGGTGTCATCAGTGCTGAGTCACCAACTTGCTCCTTGTTCCGCGTGTTAACAGTCTGTGCCTACGGCCTGTGTCACTGATTTTCTGACCCATTTCTCCTAGTCATCTCTTGGCCCCATAGAGTCCCCCTGTACCAGTGTGACACAGATGAGCAGCATTACCATCACCTGGGAACTTGTTAGAAACACAGGTTTCTGGACCCTGACCCAGACCTGCTGACTCAGAATCTCTGCGGGGAGAGGCCCAGTAATCTGCATTCTGACAAGCCTCCAGGTGCTTCTAATGCCTGCTGAAGTTCGAGAACCAGTGCCCTAGACCTTGGAGCTCTTGAAAAACACTGGCCTGGCTTGGAGTGAAAGATGGCTAATTAATCCTTCCCACTCAGGAGTGGTGGCATCCATTGCTTAGGGATTAGTTGTTGAAGGGAGCGGACCTGACTTGGGAAGTGTATTGAATGCATAAAAGGGTTCCTAGAACTATTAGGATTACAGGGAATCTCTGTATGAGCCACAGTGGGAACGAGAGAAACCTTTAGAGTTAGATTGAGTAGAATGGCTCCTATGAGGGAGGTTACTGGGCTAATTAGAATTACTGAAGTGCTGAGAGGAAAGGTGACAAAGTGAAGAGTTTTTCGGGGCAGCGGTTCTCACGGGGGTTGGAGGGGAGCTTTTCAACAACACTGACTGCTTCCTCCTCTCTCTCCACCCCCTGCCCCTGTTCTGATGTGTCTTAAGATCTCAGAGGTCAGATGAGAGTGTGTCTAGTTTGAAAAAGTTCCCAATGTAATTTTCATATGACATGAAAAAATCATTCAAAAGACAGAAAAGAAATGGTTCTTAGACTTATTCCGTGGTGATTGTGTTCATGTTTCTAATAGATATGCCACCTTCAGTTTTGAATTAATCTCTTTCTTAGACATTGCTTTTAATAAATAGATGGTCACAGATTCTGGAGGTAACACAATGTCCTTTTTTTTTTTTTGCGGTACGCGGGCCTCTCACTGTTGTGGCCTCTCCCATTGCGGGGCACAGGCTCAGCGGCCATGGCTCACGGGCCCAGCCGCTCCGCGGCATGTGGGATCTTCCCGGACCGGGGCACGAACCCGCGTCCCCCGCATTGGCAGGCAGACGCTCAACCACTGCACCACCAGGGAAGCCCCACAATGTCCTTTTGGAGGCAAATTTTGAAGTGAATTTTGAACTGGAAGTGTACTTTCCAGTTTTAAAATGTAGTCTCAAGCTCTATTTTATTAAGTAAATATTTCAAAACCTAGTCACTGAAGACCTGTGTTGAGATTTGATTTCTTTTTGATTTGGAAAATACAAGCCCTCATGTGCTCTTAAGCTTCTGTGAGCTTTCAACTGTGTTTGATACCCAGAAGTGACGGGTTAAAAGTTATTTGCTGCATGAGCTCTTCAAAATGGAAGGTAGCTTAGGCTTTTGAGCAGCTTTCTGTAGAGGAGGACTTCCAGTTGCCCTCATATTGCTTTGAATACACTTAGAAGCAGTCTGGACAAATCTTGTATCAAGAAACATCCCCATTATGATCGCGTAGGGATTTTATTTCAATAGGAAGTCAGTTTTGCTGTGAAAGCCTCTCTAAGAATTGTTACCGTGCTAATGAGACTTACTGTCCATTGTCTCGAAGCCAGTTTAAGGGAGACCCCTAAATATCCTTGAAAAATTCTAATCGTAGCATGATCTTTAGGGGCTCTATTTAGACTGCTCTTATTTTTTTTAATCCAGGGATTGAATAATCTTTGAAATAATACTGACTGAAATAATGAAATAAATCTGTTTTCTTAACTGAAATATAATTGATTTACATTATTATTAGTTTTAGGTGTACAGCATAGTGGTTCAGTATTTTTACAGATGATACTCCATTAAATGCTATTACAAGATAATGCTATCATTTCCTGTGCTATATTCTGTATCCTTGTTGCTTATCTATTTTATACATAAGTTTGTATCTCTTAATCCCATATCCATGACTTGCCCCTTCCCCTTTTTCTCTCCCCTCTGGTAACCACTAGTTTGTTTTCAGTATCTGTGAGTCTGTTTCTGTTTTCCTATACACATTTGTTTGTATTACTTTTAAAAATTCCACGTGTAAGTCATATCATACAGTGTTTGTCTTTGATTTATTTCACTAAGCATAATATTCTCTAGGTCCATCCACATTGCTGCAAATGGCAGAGTTTCCTTCTTTTTTATGGCTGAGTAGTATTCCATTGTGTATATATGTACTACATATTCTTTATCCACTCATCTGTTGTTTAGGTTTCTTTCATATCTTGGGTATTGTAAATAGTGGTGCTGTGAACATTGGGGTGCATCTATGTTTTCGAATTAGTGTTCTCATTTTTTTCTAGATATATACCCAGTAGCGGAGTTCCTGAGTCATGTGGTAGTCCTATTTTTAGAGTTTTGAGGAACATCCATAGTGGATGCACCAATTTACATTTCCACCAATAATGTACAAGGGTTCCCTTTTCTCTGCATCTTCTCCAACATTTGTTATTTGTAGACCTTTTTTAAAAATTATTTCTTTGGCTGCGTTGGGTCTTCGTTGCTGCGCACAGGCTTTCTCTAGTTGTGGCGAGTGGGGCCTACTCTTTGTTGAGGTGTGCGGACTTCTCATCGCGGTGGCTTCTTTTGTTGTGGAGCATGGGCTCTAGGGTGCGCGGGCCTCAGTATTTGTGGTACGCAGGCTCAGTAGCTGTGGCCTGAGGGCTCTAGAGCGCAGGCTCAGCAGTTGTGGCGTATGGGCTTAGTTGCTCCATGGCATGTGGGATCTTCCTGGACCAGGGCTCGAACCCGTGTCCCCTGCATTGGCAGGCAGATTCTTAATCACTGTGCCACCAGGGAAGTCCCTGTAGACATTTTGATGATAGACATTCTGACAGGTGTGAGGCCACCATTAGCCTGGTACCAAAATCAGACAAAGACACTACAAAAAATAACAGGCCAATGTCTTTGATGAATATAGGTGCAGAAATTCTCCACAAAATATTCGCAGAACAAACCAACAGTATGAAAAAAGGATCATACACCATAATCAAGTTGGATTTATTCTAGGGATGCAAGGATGGTTCAACATTTGCAAATCAATCAGTAAGGTGCACCACATTAACAAAAGGAAGAATAAAAATCACACGATAATCTCGGTAGATGCAGAAAAACCATTTGACAAAATTCAACATCCCTTCATGCTAAAAACTTTCATTAAAGTGGGTATAGAGGGAACATATCTCAACATTATAAAGGCCATTTATGACAAATTCACACTACCATTATACTCAGTGGTGAAAAGCTGAAAGCTTTTCCTCTAAATTCAGAAATAAGACAAGGATGTTCACTCTCAACACCTCTATTTAACACTGTATTGGAGGTCCTAGCCATAGCAGTCAGGCAAGAAAAATAAATAAAAGGCATCATCTAAATTGGAAGGGAAGAAGTAAATTGTCACTATTTGCAGGTGACATGATACTTTACATAGAAAAACCTAAAGTCTTCACCAAAAAAACTATTAGAAGTAATAAGTGAACTCAGTAAAGATTCAGGATACAAGATTAATGTACAGAAATTTGTTGCTTCTCTATACACTAATAATGAACTATCAGAAAGAGAAATTAAAAAAAAAAAAAAATCACATCAAGTGACTTCCTTGGTGGTCTAGTGGTTGAGACTCCAAACTTCCACTGCAGCAGATGCAGGTTTGATCCCTGGTTGGGGAACTAAGATCCTGCATGTCGTGTGGCCAAAAAATTAAAAAATAAAATAAAATCACATCAAAAATACTAAAATACCTAGGAATAAACTTAACCACGGAGGTGAAAGACCTATACTCTGAAAACTATAAACACTGATGAAGGAAATTGAAGATGATTCAAAGAAATGGAAAGGTATCCCATGCTCTTGGATTGGAAGAATTAATATCAAAATGACCATACTGTCTAAAGCAATCTATTAGATTTAATGCAATTCCTATCAAAATACAACATTTTTCACAGAATTAGAACAAATAATCCTAAAATTTGTGTGGAACCACCAAAGATCCCTAATTGCCAAAGCAATCTTGAGAAAAAGGAATGAAGCTGGTGGCACCACACTCCCAGGCTTCAGACTATACTACAGAGCTACAGTAATCAAAACAGTATGGTGGGCTTCCCTGGTGGCGCAGTGGTTGAGAGTCCACCTGCCAAAGCAGGGGACACGGGTTTGTGCCCCGGTCCGAGAAGATCCCACATGCTGCAGAGCGGCTGGGCCCGTGAGCCATGGCTGCTGAGCCTGCGCGTCTGGAGCCTGTGCTCCGCAACGAGAGAGGCCACAACAGTGAGAGGCCCGCGTACCGCAAAAACAAAACAAAACAAAACAAAAAAACCAGTATGGTACTGGCACAAAAACAGACACATAGATCAGTGGAACAGAATAGAGAGCCTGGAAATAAACCTATGCACCTATGGTCAATCAATCTTCAACAAAGGAGGTAAGAATATACAATGGGGAAAAGACAGTCTCTTCAATAGATGGGTCTTCATTTTCCCTTCTATACTACCTTCTCTGTCCTTCACCTGAGAGATGCACCAGACAAATTTCCCTTCCGAGAACCTGCTGTGCTCTTCATGTCTCCATGTGAATACGTCTCCTCTTCTCTCTGGCTAGACTTTTCTTTACTTACTTTTTCACCTTACTTTCCCACTCACCTTCAAAAACCGACTCAATTATCATTTTCCTTATGTAGATTTTGTTGACTTGCTTTTCCTGCCTTTCCAAGCATAATTGAGCCCATTTCTATTACAACACATTAAATTCTATGAGTTTATTTATTTTAAGTTTCACCTTTGATACTCTATGAGCAGTTGAGGAGTAGCTCAGGGGTCTGATTACCTTGGTTTGAATTCTAGCTTTGCCATTTACTAGCTATATGCCTTTGAGCAAATTACTTAAATATTCTGTGCCTTAGTTTTATCACCTATAAAATGGGGTTAATAATAATACCTTTCATATATGTTATTTGGAAGGATTAAATGAGGTAGTCTTCAGATATTCTCAGATCATGTTTTTCACATACTAAACAATAAACAAATACTTTTATGACTATTTTTCAACGCTTAGCTTAGTGTCTGCACAAAGAAGGCTTATCTTAATGTTTTTTATTAAAGTTTTTCTGTGTAGACTCATGAATTATTTTCTCATTTTAGTTAACTCATAATGCATATGATCATTGTAAGAGTTTCTAATGTTTTACAGCAACTTAAGTATTTATTGGTAGCTGGATTATTGTTTCCATTTTACATGTGTTGAAATTGCCCAAATTTCTTATGCCAAGGTAAGTAATGAAGGAGCAAGGTAAACACCTTCTACTCCTTTCCACAGAAGTATTTGTTCTCTTGTGGGGGACTGGTTCATGGGCTTGGAGTAGTCTGATGGATCTGTTCTTCTGTCCCTGCAGGCCTTGTGTAGAGTCACTCGCCATTCTCCTACTGCCTTCCAGAATGTTATTGAGAAGGTGGGACTGACCTCAGTAATAAACTCCCTGGCCTCTGCCATCTGCAGAGTCCAGCAGTACATGTTGACCTTATTCAGTGCTATGCTGTCCTGTGGGATTCATCTTCAGAGGCTAATCCAAGAAAAGGTTTGACCTATTACTCTACTTTAAAAATTGTTGTGTTCTCCTACAATTTTAGTGGCTCAATAAGCAATGTATCTCTGTAGAATTTATTTTTCATCTCAAGGGGCCCTTTTGAACTTTGCCAAACCTCTGTACCACAGGACATTCATCTGAAGATGTTATAAAGTCTTTTAGTGATTGAAATAGAAATCTGTCTGCTTGTCCCATTTTAGTAATGAAAAGTCAGAAAATTTATGAGTCCTTCTTACATGCTAATATTTCTTATGCCTCCTTGTCGTCAGCCCTCATCTCTTTTCCCATATCTCTTGCCTGCCTTAAGGAGGGGTCCTTTTATATTCTCTGCTTCCCCTGATTCATTTTTATTCCTTTCCTTGTCCTGATACCCTGCCAGTACACATAACCTTCAGAGCTCCCTTTCTCTTGTTTTTAACTTAGTCTCCTTCCAATCCTTTGATATTCCCTTATTTTATGGAGTGTAGAGTTTGTAAGTATTCAATTCGTATCAGAAAACTACATAGCTACAAAGAAGTCCCTGTAGTAGCTTTCCTCCAAGTGTCTTCTCTAGCGCCTGCTAAGGAGTGATCCCTGGACCAGAAACATTGCATCACCTGGGAGCGTGTTGGATACACAGACCCTCAGGCCCCGCCCACACCTGCTGAATCAGAATTGACATTTTAATGAGGTCTCTTGAGGATTTGTTGGAAATTTATGGTTGGAGAAGCCCTGCCCTTGAACATTAGTGTTCAGTGAGGCGTTAACAGGTGAAAAAAAGTGGACCATGGTTATATACACATTCGGAAAGCAATGAGTCAGACATATTTTCAGTTGTACAACATTTTTCACTTTTTCGTGTGTTCATGTATATTATGAGTCTTCATGAGGGTAGTGTAGTATGCAGTATTCTTTATACTTATTGGAGCAATTACCCTTTTTCTGAGGGGAGATAACTGTCAAATTGGAGTTTTGTACAACATGGTGAAGGTAACACTGCTAGGAAGTATGGAATGGGGCCACTTAAATATAGTGTTTGCCATGTTTCTCCTGCATGAAATGCAACACGTTAAATTTGGTTTTTTATAAAACTAAAAATTTCAGTAATTAATAATTGTCAGGCTTACATAATAAACTTGATCTTGAAAGTCAAAATAGAAAGCAATCCATTTTTTGCCTTTAATTAATCTGATTTAATTCTGTGAAGAAATTTGAGCCTCAGAGAAAGTATAGTCTGTGTCTAATTTTTCGCTATTAAATTTTCCAAGTCATTGTATTAGAAAAAGTACCACTTGAGTAGTTTTGCTATGTAAATTGTGGTAAGAGAGGCTGAGAGTTTTATTTTTCTTGGATTTATTGAGTTTAAGATATTTCACAAAGGTAGTAAAATAATATGCACTAATTAATATGACTTTGTAATTGTTTTATAATGTTTAATGTCCCATGTATCTTAAATAAATGATTGAATAATTACACGTGTTAAATGAGAAGTAATCTTTTGATTTTAACTAATATTGGCACTTAAAATTTTTTTTTAAATTGTGGTTAAAAACATAAAATTTACTGTTAACCATTCTTTTTTTTTTTTTTTTTTGTGGTACGCGGGCCTCTCACTGCTGTGACCTCTCCCGTTGCGGAGCACAGGCTCCGGATGCGCAGGCTCAGCGGCCATGGCTCACGGGCCCCGCCGCTCCGCGGCATGTGGGATCTTCCCGGACCAAGGCACAAACCCGTGTCCCCTGCATCGGCAGGCGGACTCTCAACCACTGCGCCACCAGGGAAGCCCTGTTAACCATTCTTAAGTGTACAGTTAGGAGTGTTAAGTAGATTCACATGGTTGTGAAACAGAGCTCCAGAACTCTGTCAACTTGTTTAACAGAAGCTGTATATCCATTGTATATTTTGGGTGTTATGTTTTAAGACTCTGGATTTTATTTAAATCTTCTGTTTTAGTAGGCCTCCTCTGACACCGAACTGGCAGAGGAAGGATGGTGATGCTTTGTTCCTTCCAGGTTGGGGTGAAAGTCCAGGTTCCCCTGTAGACTTCTCTTGACACCCGAGGGGTGTGGTAGAGCCCCTCCTTACTGCTGGGCAAGGGTGGAAATCCAGGCTTTCCACTGGGCTTCTTCCTATGCCCCCCTGGCTGGTAGGGGGAGGGCTCCTCATTATTCCTCCACTGACACTGGTTGGGTAGGGGTGGGCGCCCCATTCCTGGTGGAAGGTGGTAAAGTTGAAGGCTTCCCACTTGCCTCCTCTGATGCCATCCCAGCAGAAAGAAGGAGGGGAACGTGATTACTGCTATAAATGCGTGGAGGTCCAGGCGTCCCATCAGTATCTCTCCTGATACCATGGTTGGGGCCAGGGGGCATTGTTATTGCTGGGTTGGGATGAAAGTCCCAGCTCTCTCTTGGTCCTTTCTATTTCCCTGGCAGGGAAGAGTGTTGGGGTGCCTTGTTACGGTCACGTGAGGGTAGGAGGCTAGTCTCTCTTCTTGCCCCTTGCTGAAGGGGCCATCGTCTTTCCGTGGTGTTCGGCTAGAGTAGAGTAGCTATTGTCTTAATGTTTTTGGTCTTTCCACGCTGCCCCTTTCCTGATCCTTTGGCTTGAGAGAGCTGATTTTTCCTGTGTATTTGTGTTTGTGTGCTGTTTGGCTCCTGGATTATCCAGCACCCAATCTGGGATGTGTGAGGCAGAGAGAAAACCTAGCAAACTCAGTGATACATTGATCCTCAGGTGCTGAGGCCTCTAACCATTCTGCATCTTTCCCGTCTTGTCCTATAATCTTTAAAATGTATCTACGGCCACTGAGTAATGTACAGTGAATTGTCATTTGAAAGGTAAGGTTCTATTTTTTTAAATTAAAACAATTTATAGCGAACATTTATTATAGGCCAGACACTTAGTGACTTACAACCCTGGGTTATTCTCAAGTGAGACTTAGTGTGTTGAGTGATTTTGTCAAGTTCATGGAGTTTATAAATGCTAAAGCTGATGCTCAGGCCAGGCAGTAAACAAGGAAACAGAATTCCTTTGGATAGTGTTAGCGCTCTGAAGAGCATTACACAGGATGATGTTGATAGAGTGTCTTGCAAGGGGAAGTGTGCAGGGAGTGGAGCCAGACACCATTTGCTGGGAGGGAAATCAGGGAGGGCCTCTCTGAGGGGGTGAGATTACAGCTGAGCCCTCAGTGACAAGAAGGAGTGTGCTGTGTGAACCTCTGCAGGAAGAACTTTGTAGTTCGGCTTCCCCGAGGTGTGAGGTGTCATGGGGAGACCCGGGAGGAGAAGGAAGGCCAGCAGTGCTGAACGGAGTGAGCAGTGAGGAGGGGACATGGAAAGAGGCTGAGCAGTAGGAAGAAGACCCGGCTCATGTACGGCTGTGATACTGGCCTTCCTTAGGGGTTTCGACACAATGGCCATTGTTTTATTTTTACTTAAAGAAAAGTACAAATATTTGTATATAGGTGTGTGTTTTAGGGGCAGGTTTACCAATCTTAGTATTGCTAATTGTGTTTTTTCAAGTGCTTGGTTGTTAATGGGCTAGAATGAGTGAAAGAGGAAGGGACCCAGGAACAAATACCAGGCTTACTGCTTCCTGCTGACAGGGAGGAAGTACTGCACCTGTTCTTTTTGGGGGATTGATGCCTCTATATGGTGATATTTTTTTGTTGTTGAAATTCAGTCCCCAAAAGAGGCCCATGCCATTCCTTTTAAATAAGAGAAATTACTATTTACTGCAGAAAATGTAGTAGAACCTAAAGAAGAAAACAAAATCGACTGTAATCTCACCACCCAGAGCTAATTACCATTGCCATGTGGGTTTATCTCTTTTTAGCCTTTGGTCTGTATGTCTATGAATTTTATACATACATTTATACAATTACGATAAAAATGTGTCGATTTATCATTTTCATGAATATGTCATTAAATATACCGTAGGAACATTTAAAAAATTACTATATAATTTTTCATTTTGTGCCACTATGGTAACTTAACCATTCTCCCACTGTTGACCTGTTTGCCTCTGACTTTTTGGTTTGTACTCACCCTGATGCAGTGAGCATCCTGTTTACATACAACTTTTTTTTTTTTTTTTTTTTTTTTTCGGTACGCGGGCCTCTCACTGTTGTGGCCTCTCACTGTTGTGGCCTCTCCCGTTGTGGAGCACAGGCTCCGGACGCGCAGGCTCAGCGGCCACGGCTCTCGGGCCCAGCTACTCCGCGGTATGTGATATCTTCCTGGACCGGGGCACGAACCCGTGTCCCAGGCATCGGCAGGCAGACTCTCAACCAGTGCACCACCAGGGAAGCCCTACATACAACTTTGTGTCTGCTGCTAGTAGATTACCACAGGTGTTATGCACACTTAGAAGGCTGTGCATAAACAATGCTAAATTGTTCTCTAGAAAGGTAGATGATGAGAGTACAATTTACTTGTGATGGTGTGAAAAGTGTTCACAGCCATGGTGACAAGGGAACTCTTTTGAGTTACAAATCATGTGTTCTGCATATTCAAGTAAATAGAGAAATTGGGCAAAACAAAAAGTGACAAACTGTTTTTCTACCCTGTTTTCAAAAAAGAAAAAACAAATGAAACTCTTAAAAGGATACTTTCCGTACCGTGGTAGATGGTCCTTTGTAAGTATTCTTGCATCATCACTAGATGTACGGAATTGATAACCTTTTCACAATTCAGATACTTGAATGACTCTCAACGAGAAGCTTCTGGAAGGCCTGACCAGGCATAAGAGAAAACCTTGTAAGTTAGGTGTGAGTTTATTTACTAATCTTTGCCCTGTAAACTGATTTTTTAAAAAGAATTCCTGGTTTACTTTGTAGTTTTATTTTTCTCATTCTTCCAAGCTTATTAATGTGTCCTACAAGTATTCGATCTTGAAGATCTGGGGCTGGAGGAGTTTGGGAGTGCATAAAGGTGTTTGCTGCCGTTTTACTAGGAAGACAGGTATTGGATGAGGTCATTGCAATTTCCTTTAATTATAATATCTAGAAACTTAAAGTAGCTAATGCCATTTAAATTTACTTTTTATCAGATTATGTTTATAACTTTTATGAATTTGAGTTTAGTATTGAAAATCCAGAATATATGAGATATAGAATACAGAAGACTAAAATAAACTGCTTAACCATCCCAAAATAATCTCTTTAAAAATTTTGATATATATCTTTCAAATTCATATTTATTGTGTGTATATGTGTACACATACACAGACCTTCACGAATTTCCTTCTCCTTGCTGCCACATACACATGCTATTAGAATCTTTTTACAGTAATTGGATCAGTTGTATACTGTTTGTTCATACTTTTCCTATTCAGTGATGTTGGGAACGTGTGTCTAACTCAGTATAACTCTTCAATATTGTTTTTAAAGTGTTATGACCTTCCATCATGTGAAGGTATCCCAATGCATTCCAGCAGTTCACTACTGCACATTTTAAAATTTCATTTTTTTTTGCTAGGGAGAACATTCTTATGGCTAAATCCTTTCACATGGACATCTGTAATTATTCCTTTAGGATAAACTTTTAAGTAAAATTAAGCACTATCTTAGCTGCTCCTCCCAGAGTCTCTCATCAAGGATTTTATATTCAATATCTTGGGTGTTCTGTTACAGAGACCACAGGTAGATGTATGAACATGGAAGAGATCAGTTCCCATGAACTCTTCCTGAGGAATCTGTCAGAGGATGAGCTTTAGACAACCAAGAAATGTTTGAGTAAGTTAAGAAGACCAAGTAATGTGGGACTTCCCTGGTGGTGCAGTGGTTAAGAATCCACCTGCCAATGCAGGGGACATGGGTTTGATCCCTGGTCTGGGAAGATCCCACATGCCGCAGAGTGACTAAGCCCGTGTGCCACAACTACTGAGCCTGTGCTCTAGAGCCCACGAGCCACAACTACTGATGCCTGTGCACCTAGAGCCCGAGCTCTGCAACAAGAGAAGCCACCACAATGAGAAGCCCACGCACCGCAGCGAAGAGTAGCACCCGATCGCTGCAACTAGAGAAAGCTGTGCGGCAACGAAGACCCAATACAACCAAAAATAAATAAATAAAATTAAAATAAAAATTAGAAACAAACAAAACAGGGCTTCCTTGGTGGCTCAGTGGTTGAGAGTCCACCTGCCGATGCAGGGGACACGGGTTTGTGCCCCGGTCCGGGAAGATCCCACATGCTGCGGAGCGGCTGGGCCCATGGGCCACGGCCGCTGGGCCTGCGCGTCCGGAGCCTGTGCCCCGCAACGGGAGAGGCCACAACAGTGAGAGGCCCACATACCGAAAACGAAACAAAACAAAACAAAAAAAACAACAGCCCAGTGCCCGATTCTTGATGTTAGAAAATTGAAAATATATAAAACCCCGGGAGCCCTACTCTGCTGTAGTTCAATTAATTGAGCGTAGTGTACTCACATCAACTTTTTTACAGGTTACATGGATTCAAACATCTGCCTCATTTTTTTTTTTTTTTTGAGGTATGTGACCTTGAATGTACTTTGTAACTGCATAATCAGTGATGCACACATTGCACTTCATATGCTTTGGGGTCGCTTAACAATTTAAACATTACTCTTTAAAGTCATACCGTGTTTCACAGGTGGGTTTGTTCATGCTCGTTGGTAAGATGATTTCCTCCTGGGTGTTACTGACTACGGATACTGCCTTTCTAATTTTTGTCTTATTTGCTAATTTTGACAGGAGCTGCTGTCCATTTTTACTTTAGCAGTCTAGTCTGACTGAAGCTGTTGCTTCAGGTTTCATGTTTTGACCAAGTAGCACAACAGTGATTAATAATAAGTCGGAAGGTGCAGACTGCTTATGTTGTTTGGAAGTACTATGGAAGATCACTGTGAAATTTCATGCATAGAAAACTTTGAAAAATGTGAAAGCTCAGTCAACTCAGGTTTTTTTTTTTCTCACAAAGTCACTAGGCATCCTGACTCAGTGGTTGCTGATTTAAAATATGGTAATTAGTTTATGCATTTTAATAACATGAGTTTGTATTGACATTCTTTTGTCTACGTTAATAAATGTGTTCTATAAGAAACATTTTACTAAGCTACTTGGCTAAACTTCTTTAAGCAAAGTGTAAACCAAAAACAATTTTAGATTTAATCAGTACATTTTTCACTTCCATCAACCTTAAATGGGAAAATCGTATCAGTGTATTATCCACATGATTTTTTTTTTTTTTGAGGCTATTATCATTTGGTGGCCAGGCTGTGCTCATTGATTTTCACCTGTGATAGTTGATTGAAACAGATCAGTTTTACTTCTTGAGAAATAAATAACTTGGACGTTGTCTACATCATCATTATTTTTTATTTATCTCATAATTTTGTCCTTATATGTACTGGAGGGGTTTTTATCCTTTTGCTTACTTTTGATCAAGATATCATTTTCTTTGTGATGGAAGCTTCATATATTTCGACCAGTTCCTCACATTGTGAACATTTCATCACACCATCTTTACATTACTTAGGTATGTCCGTTCTGAAATCACTGCCAAGAACCATTTGAATGTTGGACATGAACTCGTTGTTCCGTGGTTTGGGCTATAGAGCTAAACAGCTTCTGTTTTTTTTTTTTTTTTTTCTCCACGTGTAAAATTTAGTTATGTTGAGCCAAATGGCAAGATGAATTTAAATCAAAGCTGAATACATAGTGGATTGCAAACTGAAGTGACCCGAGGTCATTTTTGGTCCTTAGTAAAGTAGCTTTGATTATTCATCCTTGGCACTAGGCTTTGCCTGCAGCCTGTAATCTTCCCTCCTCAGTGTTGTAAGATTAATACTGTTCTAGAGGTCTGGTGCATGTTGCTTAAGATTAAATATGGTGCCCTGGGCAGTTAGTTTTAGGGAGTCAGTACTGTTCATTTAGTTTTTCTGAAATGACTAAATGAGAATTTATTTAGGGCACAAGATGCTTGTAGGTTTAGATCCAAAGTTAGAGTCTGTAATATATTGTATCTTCTAAGGGACTTGGAATTACTATGTTAGAAACAAATCTTGTATGCGGTTTCTTTTATCTTCGGGTATTTGCTGTGCTAGTTTGTTTCACTCAAAATAATAGGCATTATTTTAGTTTTGCCAGATTGTTAGTAATGACTGCATAACACTCCATCAATAAGAAATACGGTAGACCTTAATCATCACTTCTTAGTGACATGTCTGTGTTTTTAAAATTATGACCGTTGCTGTACGAAACTTCTGTTGCGCCTGGAAAAATTTCCTCTTTCGTTATATGCTTAAGCTATATTTCACTTTTGCTGTGTAACTACTTCAAAATGTAGTGGCTTAAACAAGAGCAGTAATTTAACTTTGCTCACCAATCTGTAATTTGGGCAAGGTTGGGAGAGATTGAGTGGGAGCTGGAGAATAAACTTGCCAGAAGGCTCACTCAGATGACTGGGAAGTTGGTGCTCGCTGTTCCCTGGGAACCCTACTGGGCTGTGGGCTGGGAGCCTCAGTTGCTTTCCACATGGGCCCCTCAAGGCTGCTTGGGCTTCCTCACAGTGTAGTGGCTGGGTTCCAAGAGAGAGTGTCCCAAGAGAACCAGGCAGAAGCCGCATGGCCTTTCAGAGCTGGCTTTGGAAATCATGTAGCGTCACTTCCGTGACTTCCCTTTCCTACTCCACCTGCCCTCCCCACGTGCATCATTAGTGTTTGTAATGAAAGAAGGTAAAACTGGATATGGGTAGATGCAATCTTTTCTACAATTAGGATTTAACAAATTCCCTATTTTGGGAATGTTAAGGTGGTTTCTATTTTTGTTTGTCTTATAAATAGTACTACCGTGAGCATTCTTCTCAAAGCTCTTTTGTTCATCACTTGGTTAGGCTAAAATTCTTGAGATATAACAACTGTGTCAGAAGAAAATAACAGTTTTAAGGCTTTGGAGAAGTAACAACTCACTTTCCTACCAGCTAGAGGAAAGGTTGAACACTTACTCTCATATGAGCTACATTTGAGATTTATCCATTTACCCATGACCATGCCAGCTCATCTTTGCTAGTCTGCTTTGTTTTAAAACAGATTCTTTTTCTTCCTAAATTTGCATTTCTTTGCCTACTAGTTAGGGTACATGATTTATTTGCTCGTAGGCAGTTTAGAATTCTTTTATTAGTTGTTTGCTTGTTTCTGTAATTTTTTACACTAGAGTGTTCATAAAAGTTATATTGGTAAAAGTTATTTATACCTAAAGATATTGATTCTTTGTAAAAAGTTTCAAATATTTCAAATACTTTTTCCAAGGTTGCGTATTTATTTTGACAGATATATAAGTTTGTTTTCCCCCGTTATTTAAAATTTTCACAACCTGTTGAGAGTCTTTCTGGTAAAGGTAGTAAAGTAAGGATATCATTAGATGAATAGTCTGCCCTTTATCTTTTTCATTTGCTGAAGTCTTAGATATACTTGTGAATGTTTTGCTCTTTCTTTTGTTTTATTTGTATTTTCCATACAAATTTCAAAAATGGAATTCTTGCAGCTTTATGCTTTATGATATTTTCTGGTATCTAGTTGGACAAACACCTTCAGTCATTATATCAAGGCTATGAAATGTGTGTGTGTAATCATCTCCTACATGCTATTCTGTCAAGCACTGTTGCACTCGCACTCAGGTTTCTTGACTCCAGATTACAAGTTCTTTACCACAATATTAAGCTGCTGCTTCATTTTTTCCAGTGTTTTCTTATCGCTCCATAACAATCTACAGTTTTCTTTGTGTAAATCATACATTTCTCTTTTAAGTTTTCTTAAATTGTTCTGTATTTTTGTCATCCTTAATCAGAACACATATTTATGTGTTTACTAAAAGACACGTATAAGAATGTCCATAACAGCTTTACTCATTGTGGTTCTAAACTCCAAACAACCCAAATGTCCAAGAGTAAAATGGGTATATACATTTTTCTGTGTTCACACCATGGAATATTATACAGCAATAAATTATGAACTACTTCTATACATAACATAGCTGACTTTTACGCCATTAAATTGAGGTCAGGCAGTGGTAATTCTTCTTTTTCAGGCAGTGGTAATTCTTTTTGTGTATCTTTGCTGTCTCCCCTTTTTCTTGATTAATTTAGTGAGTGCTTTATCTATTTTGTTGATATTTATCAAAGGCAGCATTTTGATTTATCATTTCCCTTTTTTTCCTTTTACCTTGTTAGTTTCTGCTTGCATCTTTATTTTCTCCCTTTGCTTCATTTTGCTTTACCTTGTTCTTTTTACAGCTTTTTGTGTTGGGAATTTAGTTCACACACTTCTTTCATTTTAATTTACAAATGTATTTGCAGGTCACATTTTCTTCTGATGACTGCTTTAATTGTATCCTATAGATTCTTATATATGGTGTTTTTACTGTTATTTTTTTTAAGTTCTACAATTTTGGTTTGCATTTTTCCTTTACTCAAGGATTGTTTAATAGAGTGTTTTAAAATTTTCCAGGTAGGAGGGCCTTTTGTATTATTGATTTTTTTTTTATTACTTTCTATTTCTACAGCACTGTGATCATTACAGTTATTATTTTTTACTTCATGGATTCTATTAAGGTTTTCTTTATCACCTATTATATAGGTACCTTAAAGGAACATTTCATATTTAAGAAAAAGGTACATTTTCTATTATTTGAGTCTAAATTTTAATATATATCCATAATATCTAATCTTTTACTTATGTTATTTAGGTCTTCTATATCCTTACTTATTTTTGTTCTCATGACAGTCTTGGACTGAGAGTAGTGTGATTAAGTCTTCTATTCCTTCTTCCATCTCCTGTAGTCTTCACTTTTTAAAGGTGTTCACTATACTATGTAAGGCATAACCTTCATTACTGTATTCAATACTGTTGTGTATGTGTTGTGAATGGTGGCCTTTGGTATTAAAAAGTGTTGTTTACTTCTTTTTGTCCTAGATTCTATCCTATATATCAGGAAAAATCGTAATGTAACTCTTTGTATATCAGTAACAAACTTTCTGCTTTCGTTTTTGCTTGAATTTGCCTGATTGTATGTTTATATGTATTGATTTATATATAAAATTTATACACAATGCAATTCATATTTTTTTGGAGTGTAGTTGTACGAGGATTAACACATGCATAGACTCTTGTCACCATCACAAGAACGATACAGAACTATTCCAACCTCCCAAAGAATGACCTTGTGCTGCTCCCTTTTTTAGGTAAACCATATCCCATCCCAGTCCCTGGCATTCAGTGATGCCCATATGGTTTTACCTTTTCCAGAATGTTATATAAGTGGGATCCTATATGCAGTATGTGGGCCTCTCACTGTTGTGGCCTCTCCCGTTGCGGAGCACAGGCTCTGGACGCGCAGGCTCGGTGGCCATGGCTCACAGGCCCAGCCGCTCCGCGGCATGTGGGATCTTCCTGGACCAGGGCACGAACCCGTGTCCCCTGCATCGGCAGGCGGAGTCTCAACCACTGCGCCACCAGGGAAGCCCAGTATGTAATTTTTTTTTTTTTTTTTTTTTTTTTTGCGGTACGCGGGCCTCTTTTTTTTGAGGTACGCGGGCCTCTCACTGCTGTGGCCTCTCCCGTTGCGGAGCACAGGCTCCGGACGCGCAGGCTCAGCGGCCATGGCTCACGGGCCCAGCCGCTTCGCGGCATGTGGGATCTTCCCGGACCAGGGCACGAACCCGCGTCCCCCGCATCGGCAGGCGGACTCTCAACCACTGCGCCACCAGGGAAGCCCCCAGTATGTAATTTTTGAGACTGGTTTCTTTTACTTAACATCATGCAGTTGAGATTCCTCTGTATTATTGTGTGTACCGTTAGTTCATTCCTTTTGATTGCTGAGTACTATTCCTTTATGTGGATATACCACAGTTTATTTATCCATGTACCTGTTCAGGGACTTAAGGATTGTTTCCAATTTTTGACTCTTATGAGTAATGTTGCTATCAACTTTTACATGTAGATTTTTCTGTGAACATAAGTTTTCATTAAGTGAAATGATGTGCGGTGGTTTGGGCATATACGATAGATATGTGTTTAACTTTTTTTTTTTGGCTGCGTTGGGTCTTCGTTGCTGCACAGAGCTTTCTCTAGTTGTGAGTGGGGGCTACTCTTCGTTGCAGTGCGTGGGCTTCTCGTTGCAGTGGTTTCTCATCACAGAGCGTGGGCTCTAGGCATGCAGGCTTCAGTAGTTGTGGCACGCGGGCTCAGTAGTTGTGGCTTGCGGGCTCTAGAGTGCAGGCTCAGTAGTTGTGGTGCACAGGCCTAGTTGCTCCGCGGCATGTGGGATCTTCCCGGACCAGGGCTCGAACCCGTGTCCCTTGTATAGTCAGGCGGATTCTTAACCACTGCGCCACTAGGGAAGTCCCTACGTCTAACATTTTTATGAAACTGCTAAACTATTTTCCAGAATGATTGTGCCATTTTGCGTTCCCACAAGCAGTGTATGTAGAATTCTAGTTGCTCCACATACTTGTCATTTTAAATTTTAGTCCTTCTAATAAATGTGTTGTGGTGTCTTGTGATCTTAATTTGTGTTACTATAATGATTATGATGTTGAACATCCTTTCATGCGTTTATTTGACATCTGTGTACATTCTTTGGTGAAATGTCTGTTTAAATATTTTGTCCTTGAAAAATACTTTTCTTAATGTTGAGTTTTGAGAGTTCTTTATATATTCTGGTAACAAATACTTTCTCCTAGTATGTGGCTTATCTTTTCTTACAGTGTCCTCCCCAGAGGAGACAGTCTAAGTTTAAGTTGAGTTCATCAATTATTTCTTTTATGGATTGCGATTTTGGTTTATATCTAAGAATTCTTCCTAACCTAAGGTCATGAAGATTTTCTCCTCTGTTTCTTTTTAAGATTTTGTGGTTTTACATTTTACATTCAGTTCTATGGTCCATTTTGGGTTAGTTTTTGTATATGGTGCAAGGTGTGAGTTGAAGTTTAGTTTTTTGCCTGTGGATAGCCAGTTGTTTATAGCAAAAACTTTTTTCCAAAATTCCCTTTGTACTTTTGTCATAAACCAATTGACTGTAATATTTCTGAACTCTCTACTGTTTCCCCTTAGTCTGTGTGTCTGTCATTTTGTCAGTACCACATTGTTTTGATTACTGTAGTTTTAAAAATGTCTTAAAACCATTGTGTGATTCTCCTGTCTTTTTTCCCCCCAAATTGTTGTGCTTATGCTAGTTGCTTTGCCTTTACATATAAATTTTACAATTAGCTTGTCTGTATCTACTAAAAATCCTGCTGGGATTTTGATTGGAATTGCATTAAATCTATGAGTCAGTTTGGGGAGAATTGATATGTATATTAACTATCTTGAGTCTTTTAATACATGAACAGAAAATGTCTTTTATTTATATCTTAAAAATTTTTTTCTTACTGTTTTGTAGTTTACTGTATACAGATTCTTGGCATACTTTTTAAGGTTTATACCTATATTTCTTCTGTTTTTGTTGTTGTAGCTATTTAAAAAAATTGTTTTCCAGTTGTTCATTATGACTGGAATGTACAAATTCCAGTGTATACAAATATATCAGATCTTGCTAAAACTCACTTATTAGTTCAGAAGTTTGTTTTTTTTTTTAGATTATTTGGGCTTTTCTATGTTGTCTTGATATCTGATACTATTTCTTCCATTCCAATCTGAATACCTTTTACTTTTCTGTCCTTATTGTACACTGCCTATGACTTTCAGCAAAACATTGAATTATGAATGATGGGACAGCCTTGCTTAATTCCCAGTTTCAGGGTGGGAGGAAGCATCAAGTCTTTGAACATTTAGTAGTTAGCTGTAGGTTTTTTTCTAGATGTTTTTGAGACAGGGGCAGTTCCCTTCTGTTCCTAGTTTGGTGAGAGATTTTATCATGAGTGGATATTGAATTCTGTCAGATGCTTTTTTGTTATCAACTGATGTGATTCTGTGGTTTTCCTTTTTTAATCTATTAATATGGTGAATTACACTGATTGATTTTCATATATCGAACTAGTCTTGAATTCCTGGGATAAATCCCACTTGAGTGTAACGTATTATACTTTTAATATATTGCTGGATTCAACTTATATTTTGTTGAGGATTTTTTTGCATCTGTGTTCCTAAGGCATAGTGTCTATACTTTCTTTTCTTATATAACGAACTGTTTTGGACCTTTTTTATGTCTATAAATACTTGTTTAATGATACTTCCTTCTGATTGAGCTGTTATATTACAGATTACCTCTGTTTCATTTTTTTGTTTTGCTTGGGTGGAGTTGGCGACTCTTCATTGGCTGAAGTACTTTAATTCTCACTTTTTGTTGCCTTCTTAGAATAGCTTTATATGAAACTTGCGTCCTGTGTTCTGTACATTTTGAAATGTCTTAAATTATTCTGGGATAATGTTCCATGTAGAAGAGATCAGAGGTTTCAGTTGTTTCTAGGGCTCTTAGTTATTTTTATTTCCCTTAGTTCTTTTTGTGTTGTTGTTAGTGATATTTATATATCAAGAAATTTAGCAATTTATCCATAAAATATGCTACAATTATCTTATCTTATATTATCTTATCTTATCTTGTTTATGCAATTCTTTTTTGTTCATTTATAGTGTTTTATCTCCATATAGAATTTAACATTTTTTGGTATTCACATTTCTCATGCTTGTTTTCTTCCTTTCTAATACATTATTTATGAACATTTTCTCAAATCTGAGATTTTATTTATCTATTTATTTTTGCGATACATGGGCCTCTCACTGTTGTGGCCTCTCCTGTTGCGGGGCACAGGCTCCGGACGCGCAGGCTCAGCAGCCATGGCTCACGGGCCCAGCTGCTCCGCGGCATGTGGGATCTTCCCAGACCAGGGCACAAACTCGTGTCCCCTGCCTCGGCAGGCGGACTCTCAACCACTGCACCACCAGGGAAGCCCTCAAATCTGAGATTTTATATATGTATAAATATGTATCTGTATCTTCCATGGTGTCTTCTAGATCTTTTAATCATTTGGTGTTTATTTTTTAAATCTTAGATTTGTCTAGGGCTTATTTTCAAGTAGGACAGAACCACCACTCATGACTCAGTGTATTGATTTTGGTTAGATCAACATTTAGCAAACTTTTATTACATCACTTTTTGTTTTCAAATTGCATTCAGATGCATCAGGTATTCCGTCAATTTTTTCTCCTTAAAGAGATCTCTCCTGGAGCCTTCTGACCAACTCTGTTATGAATAGGCAGCCTCTGTACCTGGTTATAGTAGCTATCACTCTGGAATCATCCTGGGATTCCCTTTGCCTCTTTCCTGTGTTCTCCGCTTCCTTGGTTTATTTCCTCGTGCTGACTGTTGGGAGTATATGAGAGGAGTGGTAGTACAATAAGCGATTTTGGAAAGGTAATAACAAGCCAGATTGTGAAGGGCCTTGTATGCCGCGATAAGGGATTTAGCTTCTCTCAAGGGTTTTAGCAACTGCTGAGGATATTTTATAGGTGAATAATGTATTTGCTTTTATGGAAGATCACTGTGGCTGCAACTTGTAGAATAGGTGGAAGAAAGCAAAGTTAGACAAAGCCTGCTACAGTAATTCAAGAAAGATATAAGGATGCATTGAAATAGGGCAGTGACAGTGTGAGTGTTGTTCTCATAGAAATTGGGTATCAGTTGGACACCTGAGAGAGGAAGGAAGAGTCAAGGAGGGTGCTCATTGATGACCCTTATAAGATTATCATGCTTAGGGTAGGTGCCAAGTTTAGTGTTGGATGTGCAATACAAAGAATTGCACTATATCCTGTACCCACATTCACCAGATGTTAACGTTTTACCTTATTTGCTTTATAGTTTCTATCTTTTATCATGTGAGTGAGTGAGTGTCTGTGTGTGTGTGTATTTCTATTCATTTGAGATGAGGTCACTGACCTGATGCTCCTTTACCTCTAATTCACTGAATATTCCCTAAAAAATAAGCCATCAATTTAAAAAGCAAGAAGCTAACATTTATTTAACATAAATTGCTAATCTGGACCATATTCAGATTTTGAAATTGTCCCAGTAATGTTCTTTGACGTGAAATAAAACTTCCAGATCTTGAATTGCAGTCAGTTATCATGACTCTCTAGTCTTCTATAATCTGGAACAGTTTTTAAGTCCATGGCTAGTGGGTATTTGAATGGTTTTGGAATTAGGCACGTGGATGTGTGGGAGCAATGTTAATGCGGGAAACAGATTTGTGGTTTTGGTCCTTGGACCACAGTGTATAAATTAGAACTTGGGAGCTGACTGTGGGGAAATGGGCTTTCTACTGTCGACTGGAAAGGTGGAAACAGATCTATTACTCAAAGGCACCTTGGTGTTGATTCTGTTTTTTACTCCAATTGATGAATTAGTTTATTTGGTTCAGGATCTAGGTCAGCCTGATGCAGAGGTACAGATAAATAGTTATATAGATGTATAGATATATCTCCATCCTTAAACAGAAGCATATACCTGACTGTGTAAGCTCTTCCTGCCTGACAATATAGCACTCAATGTAAAAGAACTTTGGCAAAAAATTGAGCTGTTTACATCTACGTTGGACACACAGTGTCACTGCTAGGTGCTTACCTCTGTCAAGGACTCTAGGGAACTTAACGTTCCTGCTCTCTGTAGCCATCTTGCTAACAGTACGATTCCATATTTCTGCCTACTTACATTCATTAACGCTGTGTGTGTGTGTATTCCATTTTTTTGCATATCAATAGGCACCTGAAGTGCAAATCTGTCAGAAGAGAAAATGACACTAATACTTCTCAACACTTATTCCTCTGTGTTGTATTAAACCTTTAATTAAAGAATGTTATAGGGCTTCCCTGGTGGCGCAGTGGTTGAGAGTCTGCCTGCCGATGCAGGGGACACGGGTTTGAACCCTGGTCTGGGAGGATCCCACATGCCACGGAGCAACTAGGCCCGTGAGCCACAACTACTCAGCCTGCGTGTCTGGAGCTTGTGCTCCGGAACGAGAGAGGCCGCGACAGTGAGAGGCCCGCGCACCACGATGAGGAGTGGCCCCCGCTCTCCGCAACTGGAGAAAGCCCTCACACAGAAACGAAGACCCAACACAGCCAAAAATAACTAAATAAAATAAATAAAATTAAAAAAAAAAAAAAAAAAAAGAATGTTATAGAAATAGAGGTTTTCCTTTTGTATCCTATACTGGCTTTTTTTTTTTTTTTGCTGTACGCGGGCCTCTCACTGTTGTGGCCCCTCCCGTGGTGGCGGGTCGCAGGCTTAGCGGCCATGGCTCACGGGCCCAGCCGCTCTGCGGCATGTGGAATCCTCCCGGACCGGGGCACGAACCCGTGTCCCCTGCATCGGCAGGCGGACTCTCAACCACTGCGCCATCAGGGAAGCCCTGGCTGTTGTTTTTATTTTATGTCTGTAGGACCTCAGCTGTGTAGACTAGAGACGTGATCTCTGTGTGTGCAGGTTTGCTCAGAAGTTGATGCCTCCATGCAGTTGTGACTTTCAGTTCTAGTTATTTATAGCTACGCTTCTAGTCGTGTGATGGAGGGGTTAAGAAGCAGGCTTTGTCATCTGCCTGGCCTGGATTTGAATTCAATTTTGTGAATTGGGGCAAAGTGCTTAAATTTTCAAGATTCCTTTTCCTCTTTAAAATAGGGATAATATTATCAACTCTTCATAACTTCTTTTCAGGTTTAAATGAGATCATACATATTAATAACTTGGTATAGGGAGCAGCACAAATTAAAAATGCAAACGCAATAGCTGATATTATTTTATTTTCTGCTATCTGTTTGGTTATTACAGTCTATTGACCCTCAGAGTTGACTGCTCTATTTATTTCATGTTTTCTCAAAAAATATTCTAATGTCTCCCACAGGATTTTGTCTCTACAATTATCCGTTTACTGGACAGCCCCTCGACATCCATCAGAGCAAAATCCTTCCTGGTTCTTTTGTATATTTTGATTCATAACCACGAGATGCTGCTGCTCAGTTGCCAAGCACGGTAAGATTTTCTCTGACAGTTTCACCAATGACGTCAATTTGACCCCTGCTTATTAGTTTTATTAGTAGTATTTCTTGGCCCCTATGTACCTGGTATTCAAAATTTTTTTCCTAGATTTTTCCAAGGGTTTAATGTTTCACTTGTCACCTCAGCTTGGAAACGCTGAAGCAGGATGTTGGGAAGTGCTTGGAGTTTCCTAGATCTGAGTACAGTCCAAGGCAGGGTGTTAAAGTTGGTTTTGGTTTACATTTTTGCAAGGCGTTCTTGACTGGTGGTTTGGTCATAGTTCTGATTTGTGTGAGCTTCTGGAATGAGTAGCTGAAAGCCCAGAGGAGCAGCCTAGAAAAGCGGAGGAAGAGGCAGGGCGAGGATCAGGAGTACATGGACTGGTTCTCGACTAGGCAGATCTCTCACTGTCTCTGGGTCTCACCTCCTTCCTCTAAAAGGAGAAGCTGTTCTGATGCACCTCAGGTTCCCTTCATCCTTTTTTTTTTTTTTTTTTTTTTTTTTTTTTTTTTTTTTTTTTTTTTTTTTTTTGCGGTACACGGGCCTCACTGTTGTGGCCTCTCCCGTTGCGGAGCACAGGCCCTGGACGCGCAGGCTCAGCGGCCAGGGCTCACGGGCCCAGCCGCTCCGCGGCATGTGGGATCTTCCCGGACCGGAACACGAACCCGTGTCCCCTGCATCGGCAGGCGGACTCTCAACCACTGCGCCACCAGGGAAGCCCCTCCCTTCATCCTTTGATGCTTCTCGATTAACGTTTTTGAAACTGTCTGGTCCGTGCTCTTGAACATACGGTTTATCGCCTATTTCTCGATCTGGCTTTTTACTTGTTGTAGGATACTGGGGAGATCCTAGAATTGCTGAGATGGATCTAGGCTAGGAACTAGAAAACTTCTCCTGGAAACAGAGAGTAAATGTTTTAGGATTTACGGGTCAAGAAGCAAAATTGCTAACACATATATATGGAATCTAAAAAAAAAAAAACAAATTGTTCTGAAGAACCTAGGAGCAGGACAGGTATAAAGACGCAGATGTAGAGAGTGGACTTGAGGACACGGGGTGGGGGGAAGGGTGAGCTGGGACGAAGTGAGAGAGTGGCATGGACATGTATACACTACCAAATGTAAAATAGATAGCTAGTGGGAAGTAGCCACATAGCACAGGGAGATCAGCTCAGTGCTTTGTGACCACCTAGAGGGGTGGGATAGGGAGGGTGGGAGGGAGACACAAGAGGGAGGAGATATGGGGATATATGTGTGTCAAAACTCAGATTTGTTTAGGCTTTGTAGATTAAAATTAATAATATAAATTACTTTCAAAATCACATAGGTAGCCAGTCCAGACTATGGAAGAATGGTTGGTATTTGTTCCTTTTTGCTTTGCAGCCCAGGTATTACACTAGTGAGCATATAAAATGCAATGTTGAATATAAAGGTATGCGAAAGGGAGGCAGACTTCAGGTTAGCGAGATGTTAAAGTTCTCTGTGATGAGTTTGTATAGCAAACTCTTCTCCCTTCCACACCTGTGCCTTGAAACTCCGCTAGCAGCTGTGTTTCCGAGCTAACCGTGTTGCTGCCTGTCTGCCAGAGAAGTGAAACCTCATATCAGGAGCCCACGGTAACCTTTGCTACATTATGTAGATATTTTTTCCTGCTTACCATCATCACCATCAGCCTTTTATGGATTAACTTTCAGCACGGTTTCTATGATGTCAGCTCTCAAATCTATCTCGTACAACAGGCAGTGAAATTGAGCTGTCAGGGTTAGATAAAAATGATATAATAGCCCCCAAGTGTTCACCTATTTCTCCAAACGATTTCATACTCATATTGAAAATGACAGAAGATAAAACAGGGTCTCGTGTGTCTCTAGAAATGATAACCCTCTGAGGGATGAATGGTCTTGTAAGTTCATTGTGTAGGTTTGCTGTGAGCCAGCAACGTCAATGCCTCCTGATGGATCAGGTTTTCCTAGAGGTTTTTTGTTTGTTTCCCCATAGCATTGCTATTAATATGGTAATCAGTGGGGAAAAAAATCTGCTTTGATCTTAAAAGATTTTTTTTTAAAAAAAGAAACGTTTACTTTGTATAATTGGTTAACTGTGTGGGAAAATATTTTGTCAGCTTATACCATACAAAAGTCAATTCCAGATGTATTAAAGAATTATATATGAGAAAGAAACTGTAAACAGCTGGAAGAAAATATGTTTACATATGGGCAAGGAGAGCTTTTCTGAGCAGAAAAGGATTGAAAGAAACCATGAAAGGAGATAGTGATAGTTTAGCTTAGAAACTTTTATAACCCCCGCAAATCATAAATAAAATTTCATGGTAAGAAAATCTGTAAATTATTGCATCGTATATAACACAGAGTTAATCTGTGTACTGTAAAAAAGATTCATAAAGATATTCAGCTTCAAGTCTAATCAGAGAAATGCAAATTAAAATAACCAAATACTGTTTCTACCCATCATAATGTCAAATCAAGGGAAGAAAGCTTGCACTGTCTTATATCCAAAGTACTATCTTATATCCAAAGTACAGTTACAGGGGCAACTTTTAGCCAGTAGGTGAGGTTACCTTTTTGAGGGCATTTAAAAATGTGTATCATGAATCCTTATGATTCAGAAGTTCCACTGTTATAAATAAACTTGAATCACAGATTGGTACTTTTCCGGGGATGTCAAGTACCTGAAGGATGTGAACCAGCCTTTTCTTGGTTGCTTAGATTTTTGTTAACTTTAGCTTTTAGATATGGAAGTACCGTGAGGCTCTTCAGAGAATCTCCTGGGTAGCCCCAGTCTGCACTGTTTGACAGCAACGTAATATTCCCTTGGTGATCATGAATCACTCACTCTTAATCAGTAGAGTAATCCTCTTCATCCCCCAAAATGGAATTTTTGCTATGTCCTCTGGTGGAAACCTTTCTTCCTTGGACCCCTTCCAGCAGAGCTCAGGGTCATGGAGACTGGAAGTAAAAATCTTGGGAGTGGGCTATTAGGTATAATACTGAGAGGCAGTCACTCCCACTTCTACCCCTTGATTACCAGCCCTGTGTGTTTTGACTGTGGGGAAGGCAAAAGCATGTATTTTGTTTCCTGGTTCAACGCATACACTTTGTTGTTGTAAGATAGGACCCAGTTTTTCGTTGTGTCGTTTCCCAGCTGGCAGCACGACTGAGTTTGCAGTCGGCCATTCCTCCTTTCAGCCAAGCCAGGTGCCTCTGGGTGATGGCGTACTTGCTGATGAGCAGGTTTAGTGGGCTTGAGCATATTACCACCTTTCTTTTGCTATTAGTAAGTTGCTTGATCAGATATAGTGTTACATTGATTATCGTGATGATAAATAAGGTATTTCTTAAGTCCGTACTTAGTGGCACTGGCAGAGGCATGTGGCAAGGACAGCGAGTCCATATTCAGGGTATAACTGTTCCAGCGAGGAGAGTTTACTGCCCCTTTTGTACACCAACCTGTTGCTAGATGACTGGCTGTTCCCCCCAGGACATGGGGCCAGGCTGAGGGCTCAGCACCGGTTTCTCGTGTTGGCTGGAGCGGCAGAATCTAGGCCATCGTTGATGAGGAGCATTCCTTACATTGAGTGTTCGGATTCTAATGTACATTTTGGGGAGGACACAACTCTTCAGAATACAGTGACCCAAAGATCAGGGTCGTGATTCACTTATTGATGCTTCCCTGGGGCGCCATGCATCACCCCTGTTTTCCAGGCACCGAGAATATCAGTAGACATGCTAGGTCATAAGGCCCAGCGTATGGCAAAGCAGCTTACACTGCAAGTTGGAATTGCAGCAGAGCCTTTATTCACTCCAATTCCGCTAAAAACTATTAAATTTATGAGTCTCTCAGATAATGAGTCCGAGGGACACATTCAAAGGTGGTATGTATGTATTGCCTCCTAAGTTCACAAAGCCTACTTTTTGGGTCATAATCAGTAGCAGATGCAATAACTTGTCTTTGACCTGGAGGGATAGCCCAACATGCTGTAGACCACTGAGCCCTAGGAACTTCATTGAGGGCTAGTAGACCATGGATTTTTATGCGGTTTATCTGTCTCTCACATGTTTTACTAAGCCAACTAAAGTGCTTGCTGCTACCTGTTTCTCAGATCCAGTCAGCCTCATGTCATCAAAGTGCTAGTGCACAAGTACAGGTGTGATGTTGGTGGGCCATCAAGAGGATGTAGATCTTTGCGGACTGTTTTGATGGCCAAGAGCAGGATCGTTAGCATAGCTCAAAGGCAAGGCAGTTCTCAAAACAGAACTTTACTGTTTGCCCCGAGTAAGAAGCAAACACGTGCTGGCGGTTCTTCCAGTTGCATACGTAGAACAAAGCCTTTGCCAGGTCGGTAGCGAGTACCACCTCAGGGCGATGTTGATTTGCTCCAGTAGAGGTACCAGACCTGAAACTGCAGCTGCAGTTGGAATCACAACCTCTTTATATTTTGGATAATCCACACAGTCATTTTCTAAGATTGTTCACAGACCAGACAGGCGAATGGGGATATGATAGATTTTATCAATCCCGTACCTTTCAATTTTTTTGATGTTGGTATCCATCCATTCCTATGATTTGGTTTTCTATGGATATGGGTTACTATCTTTTTTAAAGAGGGGACATGCCAGGGGCTTCTGTTTGTCTCTTTTTACCATAATAGCCCTCACTGCACAGATCAGATGGCCGATGTGTGGATTCTGCTAGTTGCCAACTATGTCTATTCCAGTTATAAATTTAGGAGCTGAAGAAATAAGCATGGAGTAGGTCCATACATGTGGTGTGTCAGTGTAATTTGAATTTGGGCCAAAACTGACTATAGCCTGACCATCGCAACCCAAGAGACGGTAGCTGTCATTACAAACAGAAGTGTTGGATGATGAGTTTGTTGAAGATCCCATATTTTTTTTTTATTAATATTTTATTATTTTTTATTGACGTAGAGCTGATTTACAAAGTTTCAGGTATACAGCAAAGTAATTCATCTATATATACATATATATTTTTTCAGATTCTTTTTCATTATAGGTTATTAGAAGATATTGAATATAGTTCCCTGTACTATGCATTAGGTCCCTTGTTGTTAATCTATTTTATACGTAAGTAGTCTGTATCTGTTAATTCCAGATTATCCCTCCCTCCCAAGATCCCATATTTAAACTACAAATTTTTCCTTAAGGGGGAAAATACACTTATAAGTTAAAGGATGTGCAGTAGATACATGAAAATGTGTTTAGATTGAAGTGAAGCAAAGAAAAGCATGGTGTCTTGATTTTCTGGAATAGTGTATGGTTTCACCAAGGAACTGTGTGTGAGGTGGTCCAGGGTGAATCCAAGTGGGATGGATTAGCCACAGTTTGCATCTCATGTCAGCGTCATACTGCACATGGGGAGATCTGCAGTAGAAATAGACAGTGGAGTAGTCCACTGATGGGCACCGAGCCCAGTAGGACCAGAAGGGGAGGGGATGTCTCAGGGGGGTAGGAATGGGGGTGGGGCAGGGGTGAGAGCGTCCTGGAGGAACCCGGGTTAAGGTAAAGCAGGGGGTGTGGCTTCTTCATTTTTAAACCCCGTATAATTGATTTCTCACTATGTGAATGTGCCATCCTCTCAGTAAGAGACTGGTGGAATCTTGTCTGCGGTTCACACCATTTCCAGGCAGCCAGCTCTTCTCTGCTCTTGAGCTCCCTTCCGTTTCTCCTGTTCACCTGCATACTCGTAACTCCTCATTGCCCGCCTGGCTGACTTCCTCTCTCATCATTTATCTGTGCCATTACCAGATTCATATTCCTCAAATGCCACTTTCATGAAGTCATTCCTTTGCTTTTTCCTTCAGTCTCCCTGTGACCCCTCTCCTCTTAGTTACCATGGCCTTTGTTCCAGGTTTGCTGATACTAATTTCTTTAAAAATGGTTCATAGGGCTTCCCTGGTGGCGCAGTGGTTGAGAGTCCGCCTGCCGATGCAGGGGACACAGGTTCGTGCCCCGGTCTGGGAAGATCCCACATGCCGCGGAGCGGCTGGGCCCGTGAGCCATGGCTGCTGAGCCTGCGCGTCCGGAGCCTGTGCTCCACAACAGGAGAGGCCACAACAGTGAGAGGCCCGCGTACCGCAAAAAAAAAAAAAAAAAAAATGGTTCATAGCGTTGAGAAACTCACCTCTTCGTATCAGCTTCAAAGTGTAAACTTGTTCCCCTGCCATTCAGAGCTTAGGGTTCTGCTGGGGTTCTCCTTGCTTCCCACGCACATTTTTCCTTCATGTGAGCTTGGGCCTTCCCTTAATGCACTTATATCTGCACCATCATCCTTAGGAAATTCTTTGAAGGTTCTGGCTGTGAATGGTGCAATTTCCTGTTTTTCGGGATAATGTGAATCTCCTTTGGGAATGTGAAGAAAAAAAAAAAAAGGGAAGTATAATATTTGGGTTCAGTTGGCCAACTTGAACCAGAATTTGCCTCTGTAGTTGCAGGGCTCACGGTAGGAAGTTAGCATACATTCTTTGCTTTTGTCCCGCCTCAGTCTCTTCTTTGCTGGTTCTCCCTCTTCTGCATCTTCCTGGGCCCTCTGTTTCTCTTACGTTGCTATCCTAATGTGATTTCACCTAATCCAGTGGCTTCACATACCATCTATTTATTGATATGCACCTGTATGACCTCTCTACACTCCAGCCTTATATTATCTTAACATATTCAATGGCATGCCCGAGAGGAATCTTCAAGTTGCCATAAACGAACCAAATCTGTTCCCGAAGTCCACTTCCACTGCCAGACTCCCCCATCTCAATACTTGGATTACTGTTCAGATTGTTTATCTTTTTAACTTGATATCTTTGTAGACCACTAAGAAATAACATTTGCAGTTCCATCGTAGAACAATTTTGAAGTGTTTATGGACACTACCCTCAAATGTTTCCACATTTTATTTCCTTCATAGAATGTGAATTCTTTTACTAACTAATGTTCCGCTGTCAGTAAAGTCAATTTATTCTACTATAGCCTGTGTAAACACATCCTGTAATGTGAAGGCGTCAGGGAGGGCATGAAGAAATGAAGCATCATTCTAGAGTGAGTTTTATATTATTTTTAAATATATTATTTATAATATATTATATGGACCCCTTCAGTCTTTTATTTCTCCCAGCAGAGGTAATAGATATTTTCTTATGTGTTAACAGTCTGTGCTAGTGGTTGAAGAGTGAGTAGTTTTTGCCTTAAAGAAATGGTATTTCATACTGTCGTAATTAAGTAGCACGTTATTAAATTTTGCAATAGATAATACAGATTTTAGAAAAAATTGATTCCTTAGAGATAAGTGTGAATTTACTTTTTATACTCTGTAAACTTTGATGGGATTTCTTTTGTATTCTCTGATTTCCAAAAGATAAACATTTCCATTTTCCCTGCCCTCTGTTTCTGGCAACCCTGTTATTTATATGGAGGATTTCCAGGCATAGGGAAAGAACCACTTTTGAATCATCTCAGTCTCTGGTTGGGTTAAGGTGATCCAGGATTATATGTAAATCCTGTCTCGGGAAGTCTAACCCTAGGCCTCAAAATATCCTTCCACTGTTCACAGACCATGTGGATAGAGTCTAACACTCATCAGAAAGTACTCAGGCGTATGAGAAGATAAGATGATACGATACAAAAACCAAATGAGATAAACTACAGTATCCCCAGGGGTTACAATGGAGTTAATCAGATATAGACCTTAAAATAACTACGATCAGTATATTCAAAGAATTTGGAAGATGGAGAATTTCAGTAGACAATTAGAACTATAAAGACAAACAAAGTGGATGTTCAGTAACTGAGAGGAAGAACTCAGTGGATCGGGTTAACTGCAGATTAGACACAGCTGAATAGAGATTAATATACTGTACTCAAATCATCTGGGATCAATGGAGAGCAACAAAAGGATGGAAAATATGGAGAAGAGCAGGAGACAGAAGAAAACAGTGGGGAAATGAGGGTTTTTAACAATAAATGGTGCTGGATCATTTTGGCATCAATATAAAAAAACCCTTTATCTCTAAATTACAATGTACAAAGGAGTTAATTCATGTAGATTGCACATTGAAATGTAAAAAGATAAAACAATAAAATTTCCAGTAGATTAGACACATGAACATTTCTTTTTTTTTTTTTTTTGCTTTACATAGCTTCAGTTTTATATCTAGGACATTGTATTTATCATTAGTATTCAGTAATACTTTAAAAAGTGTATAAATCATTGAACACTAAAAAATAGTCCCAAGAACTATAAATCTGTATTTACTTTCTTCTTTGAAACTCCTATTTGTTTTTCTTTTTTTTTTTTTAAAACATCTTTATTGGGGTATAATTGCTTTACAATGGTGTGTTAGTTTCTGCTTTATAACAAAGTGAATCAGCTATACATATACATATGTTCCCATATGTCTTCCCTCTTGCGTCTCCCTCCCTCCCACTCTCCCCATCCCACCCCTCCAGGCTGTCACAAAGCACCGAGCTAATATCCCTGTGCCTTGTGGCTGCTTCCCCCCAGCTATCTACCTTACTACCTTTTATTAGTGTGTATATGTCCATGACTCTCTCTTGCCCTGTCAAAACTCACCCTTCCCCCTCCCCATATCCTCAAGTCCGTTCTCCAGTAGGTCTGCGTCTTTATTCCTGTCTTACCCCTAGGTTCTTCATGACATTTTTTTTTCCCTTAAATTCCATATATATGTGTTAGCATACGGTATTTGTCTTTTTCTTTCTGACTTACTTGAACATTTCTTCATTACCTTGGAGTTAGACCAAGAGTTTTTAGCAGGACAAAGGAAAGTATTGATAAACTGGATTGCCTTAAAATTAAGAGCTTCTCTTCATCAGAATGCATCACTAATAAAGTAACAAGACAAGCCATAGAGTAGGGAAAAGTATCTGCTATACACATAATCGACATGTGGCTAAAATATATAAACAACTGAAGGGCAGATAACCCAATAGAAAACTGAGCACAAACTTGAACAGGAACTTTACAGAACTGGTTTTCTTTGAATGGCCAATTAATACCTGAAAAGATATGTTAATCATCATCAGGAAAATGCACTTTGGTCACAATGAAATACCAATGGGTGTCCTGAAGCATGGCTATAATTAAAAAGCCTGATAATGCAGAATTGTGGCAAGGATGTAGAGTAACTGAAATTCTTATACCTGCCTGTTGCAGTGTAAATGGACTTAATCACTTTGGAAAACTGATCATCAGCCATGCCTATTAATCTGAATCTAGGCATACCTTATGATCCAGCAATTTCACTTCCAAATATATGTCCAACAGAAATGTTTCCATGCATTCAGCATAAGAAGTGCTTGGCCATATTCATTAATTGAAATAGCCCCAATGTCCATCAACAGTAAAATGAATAAACTGTGATATATTCACACACTGGAATACCACACAGCAAGGAAAAAGAATGTAGATGAAGATCTGCAAATATAATATCAAACAAAGAAGGCGTGCTCTCAGATAACTGGTAATATTTAGTCTGGTGGTTGAAGAGTTGAGGGAATGCCAACCTGTTCTAGAAGTACTCAGCGCATGGGCGGATTTTGTTGACTTTGAGCTTCACACCAAGATCATTTCTATGGGCATTTTGACATGAACTTTAGCATCAGTATCACTAGGGTGTTTCTCTTGGGCCAGTTAGTTTCACCGAAGTGCGTTGCAGGTGTCAGCCTGGAGGGCAGGGACCTGGCTGCCTGGGTCTGGGGAGCCACCCTGGGGAAGGCGGCTGGAAGTTCTAGTATTCATTGTGCAGAAATTCACCTAGTCTCCTGGTTTTGTTTGGTGGCCACCTCTTTTTTTTTTTTTTTTTTGGCCGTACCATGTGGCTTGTGGAATCTTAGTTCCTCTACCAGGGATTGAACCCGTGCCCTCGGCAATGAAAACACAGAGTCTTAACCACTGGACCGCTGGGGAATTCCCCCGGTGGCTCCCTCTTTGACTTAGTTTGCTTTCTCCTAGTCTAGAAACGTTCTGTTTGACTTTCTTTAGAGAATAAATCTCTAGACTTCCACGTGTGTGCAAGTCTGGCGGTAGTCACCTAGATTCATTGGGTAGAGGAGGTAATCTACAAATCAAACACTTTTTAATCAGATTTTGCCAAATATTTGTACTTTTGCTCCCTTTCCTTCATCCTTCATTTTTAGAAGTATCTTTTCAATGCATGGTACCAGGGCAAGTGGTTATCTACTTGGAAAAACAGTGGAATTAGATTTCTTTTGAAATCCATATGATAAATCAGTTTCCAGTGGATTGAAGACTTCCGTGTGAAAGACACTCAAAGGAGAAGAAAGAGAAAGAAGGAAAAAAAAAAAAGGAAGGGGAAGAGGGACAGTTCTGGATCATATAAATAATGCCTCCAAGTCAATAACAAAAGATCAATAACCCGTGGGAGAATGTGCAAAAGACCGGAACAGGTATTGCACAAAAGAGAAAATATGAACAACAAAGAAATATCAGAATATGCTTACCATATTAATAATTACTAAAGTTCGCATTAATACCACCCATTTCTTTTTTTTTTAATTGAAGTATAGTTGATTTGCAGTATTGTGTTAGTTTCAGGTGTACAGCAAAGTGAGTTATACATATATATATCTATATTTTTTCAATTCTTTTCTGCTGTAGTTTATTATAAGATACTGAATATAGTTCCCTCTGCTACACAGTGAGTCCTTGTTGTTTATCTGTTTTATACATAGTAGTGTGTATCTGTTAATCCCATACTCTCAATTTATCCCTCTCCCCCCTTCCCCCTTTGGTAGCCGTAAGTTTGTTTTCTATGTCTGTGAGTCTGTTTCTGTTTTGTAGAGAAGTTCATCCCATTTATAATTAGAAAACTGAAGCTTTAAAGAGCTTAAGAAATTTGGGCTTCTCTGGTGGCACAGTGGTTGAGAGTCTGCCTGCGGATGCAGGGGACACGGGTTCGTGCCCCGGTCCGGGAAGATCCCGCATGCCGTGGAGCAGCTAGGCCCGTGAGCCATGGCTGCCAGGCCTGCGCACCCAGAGCCTGTGTAAGCTTAAGAGATTTGTTCAAGATCACGCTGTTAGAAAGTGCTAGGGCTGGGAATTATAGCCAGATTTGTTGAAATCTCTGTCAATATTATCAAGTTAAAAGAATCACCCTACTGAAGGAAAGGAGAAAAATAATCTAGAAATCATAATGGGGCACAGGCCGTAATAAAGTTTTGGGCTACTGGTGTGGTATTGCTGTTGATTTACCTCTTCTTTAAAGTCAGCCTGACTCTTGGCACAGTGAGAAGATGGAGGTCTATAGCTCTTACAGAAAGGGGTAGGGCACACAGCATTTATCACCTGGTAGCGTATCCTGTGTAATTGAGCATTACATCACCTAAAAATTTTTTTTAAAAAATTGGCTGTGTAGAACAATGATACTGCCTCATGTTTGCAAAACATTTTAACTTAAGTTTTGAATAGGTAACTCCTACTCATGGTTCATAATCCAGAAGAAATCAAAAAGTAAGAAATTACACGTCATGCTCCACAGCCCCAGATTACCACCATGCGAAATAAAGCGTTATTATTACTTGCTTATTCATCCTTCCAGAATTTTTTTTTAAATCCAAGCAAAAGTGAGTATAGATTATATTCCTCTCTTGTTACACAAAAGCATACTATTTTGAACTTTGCTTGTTTTACTTAAGGTACCTCGCGTTTTTTTCCCAAAATATACGTAGAGCTTGCTCCTTGTTTTGGTAGCTACATTGTAACAGTGGACTGTATTTTATTTAACCAGTTCCCTTTTGCTGGACAGTTTCCGCCTCAAATTTTTGCTGTGTGTCATATGTATACAGGTATTTTAATAGGAATTGGAAATGTTTTTTCCCAATTTGTCTTAAAAATTTTTTAGCTTTATTGAGATATAATTGACATATAGAATTATAAGATATTTAAAGTGTACATCGTGGTGCTTTGATATATACATACATTGAGAAAGGATCCTCCCATCTAGGTAACACATCTGTCACTTCACATATTTTCTGTTTTTGTGTTTGGTGAGAACATTTAAGTTTTACTCTTAGCAAATTTGAACCGTATAATACAGTGTTCTCAATTATAGTCACCAGGTTTTACGTTAGACCCTCAGACCTTATTCATCTTGTAGCTTAAAGTTTTGTACCCTTATACCAGCTTCTCACTATTTACCCCAACCCCTGGCAACCACTTTTCTATTCTTAGTTTCCTTTGAGTTTGATGTTTTTTTTTAGATTCCACATATAAGTAATACCGTGCAGTGTTTATCTTTCTGGCTGATTTTAACCTAGCATAATGTCCTTAAGTTCCATCCTTGTGTTGCAAAGCAATGATAATTCCATTGCATGTATACACCACATCTTTTTTTTATCCATTTATCTATTGATGACCAAACGGGGGACGTATTTTTCCCCAATTTATTTGTCTCTTGGTTTTGCTCATGGTATCTTTTCCTAAGCAGAAGATTCTTTTACTTCTTATGTGATCCAGCAGTATAATCAAACAGTAGAATTAAGAAAAAGGCCTTGGGGGAAATAAGGACCAAGGAATTGATGTAGAGAACTAGGTAAAGTCTTACAGCAATCTCAACAGCCATATGTATCTATTCAGCTGATGTTTATTGAGCCCTTATTTTGTGTCAGGAACTATGCCCATAAGTGCAATGATGTTGTGGTGAGAAAAATCAGATACAGTCCTTGCCCTTGGCTATTTTTAAATTTACTGGAATGACAAACATTATCAGATAACAAAAAAATATATCAAGAAACTGCAGTTAGGTAAGGGCCTTAATGCTATGAGACAATGTCATAGGTTTAATTTAAGAAGTCAGTGAAAACTGCAGTGAATTATGGAATATGTATAGGAGTTCACCAGCAAGGAGCGGAGAGAAAAACCATGCAGGCAGAGAGGCAGTACCTTGTTGCTGGGGGAGGTATTGAGTTTGAGGGACTGTAAGAAGAACAGTATGACTGCTGGGGAGAGAAAGCAAGTGGAAGCTGGAGAGATAGTTGAGGGTGTTGTAAGTTATGATAAGGAGTGTTAAGAACTCCCATGTTAAGAAGAGTGGGGTTCCACTGAAGGGTTTTAAACACGGGAGCAAGGTGGTGGACAAGATCAGTTTAGATGTAAAGTGTGTAAGGGTTAGACAGAGTAGAAGCAGGTAGGCCAGCTAGGAGGCTCTGGTCATAGAAGAAGGAGAAGGGAGTTTGGAAGCTTGCATTTGGTGAGGAGTGGAAAAGTGTGATGGTTTAAGGAGTATTTAATGATTGACTTGGTGTGGGAAGTGAGAGAAAGGGCGGTGAGAAGGATGACTCCTAGGTGTCTGGCTTGTAGAGAGTGACGCTGTATGGTGGAATATTATATTCTGAAAGACAACCAGTTTTGTTGGGATGATAATGGTGTTTTTTGGGGATCTGTAGAGTTAGGAATGCCTTTGAGACAAGGAAAAGCAGATGTCAAGTCAAGTCAGCAGTTGAATGTACAGGTCTGTAGCTTGAGACACCAGGTTTGGGCTGTACATAGGTGATTGGAAAATGTCTGTGTAGATAGGTGGTAAATTAAATCATGGGTGGGGATGAGATGACCTGCGTGAGATGGGTAGAAAGAAAAGAGTAGTGGACCCAGAACTGAGTTTTGATAGATTTGAGCATTTAGGAGCATGAACCAACAAAAGACCCAGAGAAGGAACAGCTAAAGAAACCAGAGAAGGAAACTAGAACCGTATGCTGTCATGATGTGTAGACGAGCAGGAGTGGCAGGTGTATTGAACCCTGCCGAATTGTTCAGACAGGTGAAGGCAGACAGGTGTCCATTGGCTTTGATGTCATGGAGGTTGTTGGTGACCTCAGAGCAAGTGATGGGAGTGAGAGCACATTGTGGTGGGTTGAGGAAGTTAGGAGGAAAATTGGAGATACAAGCTGTAGATTTCTCTTTTAAGAGGTTTTACCGAGAAAGGGAGGAGAGAGGCAATGGGGCAGTTGGTAGAAGGACGTGAAAAGCGTTTTGTTAAATGGGAGAGTGTGAATATATAGAAGCAGAAAACGAGTAATTGGCAGTTTTAAGGTTCTGAGAAAGTGGAAGGGAATGTGATCCAAAGCACAGTTGGAAGGAGAGAGAGGTCTGCAGTTGTGATGGGAGGAAAGGAGCCTAGGATAGGACGCACAGTAAACTGAGAATTAGGAAGAAGAGTTTTTTTCATGATGCTATTTTCTCTCTACAGTAGGAGGCAAAAGCACTCACTGAGAGTCTCATGAGAGGATGGAAATTTCAGGGTATAAAGAGAAGAAAAATTGGAAGATAGACTGGGAATAAGTCGACCAGTGAAATGTAGTTGGGTCACTGGTACTGTCCAGTGCCACTGAGTATTGGTGACATGCATTTACAATAGAGTGAATCTGCCCCGTATTTAACTTGAGCAGGCTCTCTGCAGATGTACAGAAAGTATATAGATCATTGGATTCATCCAAATCATTTGGCTGCTTGGGTGCAAAGAAAAGAAAGAGGGCAAGAGTGTAAGTGAAGAAGTTCTGATGGATTGGGAGAAGATGTCATGGATTCAGTTAGTGGAAGTTCCCAGCAGGCTGAAGAACTGTCACAGTGCAAGATTGTGCAAGTAGGAATAAGAGCAGATTATGGTCAGAGGGCATGTTTGTAATACTTAGCTTGGAGGGGATGCAGTTAAATGCCGGAATCTTTAATGTTGGAAAAGCTGTTCAGCAGATGGCGAGACTGGGCAGGGAGATATCGCGACCCATCTTGGGGAACCGAAAAGGAAGATGGTATTTTCTGGTCCCGCTCCTTAGCTGGGCTGATGGAACAGGTGTCAACTAACCAAACTTCTGATTTGGTTTCATTCCCAGGTGTTTACTAATAGGGCTCCAAATAATAATAAGCAGGAAGGCAAAAGGCTGCATAAATCTACTAAGAGAACCACGTAAATGCTAAGTGTTAAGATTTCAGTGTACGTTACGTGTGTGTATTGTGTCCAGAACCACCCCTTTCCGGTTTACAGTGGGAGTTTTTGGAAGTTCTGAGAAGTAGAAGTTGGATGGGATGAGTGATTGCAACAGAGCTGGAGAGATGGATAATGGCAAGGGAGTCCAGCAAGGGAGATTGCTGTAAAGGGGTCTTTGAAGTCAGGGGACTCATTGACTTTTAGAGAATTTCGGGGACTGGGAACTTGGGGAGTGGGTCCAGCAAAGGGAAGGAAACGTGGGCCTAAAACTTTTCAACAATACCCTACGTAACGAGACTGATGGTTCAGTATGTCCCCTAGTTCTGGATTGGAGGCAGTTGGTTCAGAGATTGGTATTTAATAAATGCCAATTGTTTGAAGAAGAAATAAGTTTATTGAGACAGATTTCATAAAACCAGTGGACAAAAGGGCATGTGAAATCCAGATGTTCAGATAGTGTCTGCTATCTATATCACCCAGTGCTGAAATGAAACTTTTTCTTTGGATTTATATACACAACTTAATGAAAGAACTGGAATTTATATGACTTGCCTGGGGTTCGGAGCAAGTTTAAGATTGATGACCAACACAAGTGCAGACAACTTGTGGTTCTACTTTGAATCTTTAGAACACCAAAGCCCTCTCCTCTCCAGTCGCTTTTGTTTGCCTTTCATCTGTCGTCTGAAGAATGTGGTTTCCTTTCATGGGCCGGAGGCAAATGAAGTCAGGGCATTGTTTTGTGATACATCGGCAGAGAGATTCAAAGTTGCCTTATTTTCTCTCTGCATAAATGTTCCGAGGAGGCAAAAATAGACTGTGCTTGACAAGTTGCTCCAAATCTAAATGTCAACAAGATGGGGACTGTGCCCCCTGGAAACACTTGCCTTGGTGGCATGTTCGGGCAGGTGCTATCAACTGTTTTATCGTGAGAGGTAATCTTTTGCATTTTGCTGTGTGTAGACTGGTGATGTACATCGAGAGAGACAGCAGAAAGACCACTCCAGGCAAGGAACAGCAGAGCGGCAATGAGTACCTGTCCAAATGCCTGGACCTGCTCACCTGTCACATCGTGCAGGAACTGCCACGAATCCTGGGTAAATTGGAGTCTCGTCCTCAGGCCCCTTGCTGCTTACCTTTCTGCGACTTGGCATTTAGGCATCCCTTCTTTTTTGTTCTTGCCGGTTTTTCTTTTTTTTTCAGGCGAGTGCAATGACACTTTTTCTTGAATGTGTAGTTTCAAAATTTGAATGTGCCTTATCTGTTTTCATAATTATTTTGTATCAGTGACATGAATGAGGCAATGAGCAGGCTAACGGTTACATTGAGTGTCATCTAGCAGTTTTGGAAAATAGAAGGAAAGCATTTTAATTGGTTAAAATTGGACTTAGGCTATCATTTTAGGTAACTTTTCTCAAGATTTCTCTCTGCATAATTCTGAAGAAAAGCTTTTTCCTTCAGGTTATAGCCACAAATTTATTTTTTGTTAAAAAAAATTTAAAATGCATAGGCATTAACATTTAATATTAAAGAATTTTGATATTAAAGTTCAAAGTTTGAAATTTTCTTTGGTCTGAATAAAAGATGAAAGTAATAATGATTTGCAAAGGATGTTTATTACAGCTAACAAAATTGGTTATTCCACTGTTATTTACAGACATGAAAATAATCTAAGGAATGCGTACGCGTACGTTTAGTTTAAATCTCATTCCATGCTTTTCCAGCAGATGTAGCTATAAACCAGAAATGTTTAAAATGTTAAATTTGACCCAACCCATTATGGGAAAAGATATTTAGGTGCAGAAATTCAGAATATTAAATCAAAGTAATGAAAATATCTTCATGGCTGATTTGACAGTAACTTTTTGCTCCTTACTAATACTGTGGGAGATTTTTGCCTGTTAATGACTGAAAATAGAGCATTTCAAAATTTATTTGGATTGTAACCTTTTTAAAATCTGCAAACCAAAGGCCATGAGCTGGTCAATTGATAGTTGAGTTTCTTATTTCCTGACTCGTCCTATCTCAGGAGATGAGGGATTCAGGTATCCAACAAACAAGTTTTATTTATTATTGGACTTGCCATCCGGTGAGAAGTATTAGGAATTGGTATCTTATTACTACCACCCTGTTCTATTGTTAAAAAATTCAGACCTATAATCTGTTCACTTGTAATTTTCTAATAACTTTTTTCTGTTTACATAAGTAATGAGTGCTCATGGTTGAAATTTGGAAAGTGCAAAAAAAAAAGAAGAAAAAAATCATTTCTATTTTAAATTTCTAGGTGAGATACCAATTTTATATCCATCCTGACCCCAGAGGCCACAACTTTCTGTTGTAAGGTCAAGAGTTGTGAATAAAACAATGCAGCTTCTACCCACTTCTTTTATTTGGAGATTAATTGCCTCACTCAGCAATCCCATTAGTGTTCAACCCACAACCAGTGGTCCCTATGTATCTGTGGTCTCTAACCTCACGTGTGCTCTGGGGTGTGCTTCGCAGGTGACATTCTGAACGCCTTGGCTAACGTTTCTGGTCGTAAACACCCATCCACAGTTCAAGCGAAGCAGCTGAAGATGTGTCTCCCCCTCATGCCTATAGTGCTTCACCTTGTAACGTCTCAGGTATCATCCTGTTTGGAAAAAATGTATATAAATGTGACTCCCTTCTTTGTAAACTGGAGCTGAGAAACATCAACTCAGACAAAACATTTTCATTTTTCTTTTGTACATGGCTTTCGGGATTTAATCTGTGGAAACTTTCATCACACAGGTATTTCGACCTCAGGTTGTAACAGAAGAGTTCCTTTTCAGTTACGGAACTATTCTTGTGAGTAATGCTGAATTCTTCACGTTCCTAATAAAAATGTGGCTGTCTCTACTGTTTGTGGGATTTGGTGTCAGAATGAGGTAATTTTAAAGTCTTAGTGGTACTTATTGTCTCTAGGGAAGTGACCTTTTTATATTTTATCTGTTGACTGTAAGAAAATTTGACATTTGGAGGAAAAATACATTCTCTTCTGATAATGCACTTTGTTCAGAGACAGACCCAAGTAGCGTAAATAAGTCCATAGAAAACATTTTCATAGATTTTGATATTAAACATCATGAAAAAAATTAAAATAATAAATTAAAAAATTTTTATATATTTATATTTAAAGTGTGCACTTTGACACACTTTGATATGTGCACCCCTACGTTTATAGCACCACTATTTACAACAACCAGGACATAGAAACAGCCTAAATGTCCATGGACAGAAGAATGGATAAGAAGATGTGGTACATATATATAATGGAGTGTTACTCAGCCATAAAAAAGAATGAGATAATGTCATTTGCAGCAACAGGGATGGACCTAGAGAGATTATCATATTAAGCAAAGTCAGTCAGACAGACAAATATCATATGATATTGCATATATGTGGAATCTAAAAAAAATGATACAAATGAACTTATTTACAAAACAGAAACAGAATCACAGACATAGAAAACAAATTTATAGTTACCAAAGGGGAGGATGGGGGAGGGATAAATCAGGAGTTTGGGATTAACATATACACACTAATATTTAGAAAATAGATAACCAGAAAGGGCCTACTGTATAGCACAGGGAACTGTATTCAGTATCTTATAATAACCTATAATGGAAAAGAATCTGAAAGAGAACAGATTTATACATATATAAAAAATGGAATTCTGGGAATATAGCATCATCATTACTTTGGCTAGCATTGTTGAGTTTTGTGCAGTATCTCTTTTGTGATGGTATTTCTCTAACTTGAGCTCAATTTTTTTTTTTTTTGAGCTCAATGTAATCTTGCCTTTAATTTTGAAGAGATGAGTAACAATGAAAAACAAATCATCATATTATCTTTCACTTTGATTTTTGCTCACAAAAAATAGCCTCTTTGTTCAAGTTGTGGCTCGTGAATTATGTTATCTTTTTCCCTTGCCTGGAATAGTTACAGTATGTACTATTGATAAAATGGGGAGCTGTACAAAGGGTCACACAGCATCTTCGGTCTTACTTTGATATTAATAATAAACAGTGAACGGAGATTTTCAAAATGCCATGTCATATAGGTATCTAGTTAAAATGAAGTAAACATCTCAATTTTATTGCTTGTTTGGAGTAAAAAGAAATGATTGCCACCCACAAGTGAGAATATAGTTTTCTAGAAGAGTCATCATATGGTGAAGTATGATGTTTTGAAGTATGAATGTTGAGAAGAGAGGTCACTGATTTTTGTAAGCAGTGTGTTTAGTCAGTGCAGTACGGGTCCTTTTGTACTCATTTTCAAAGTGTTATCATCCTTGAGTCCTGAATTCTACAAAGCACATAATTTTCCTAGTACATTCATGAATTTGAAAATTATTAGAATTTTGTCTGCCACCTCCTTTAATTTGCTTTTTTAATCGTTTTAAAGGACAATGTGGGCATCATTTTTAGCAGAACTATAATTCTATATTTCTAACTCCACTGCACTATCATATTGATGCCTGAAAAGAGTAATTTTGCCCTTGTAGCCCACCTTGGAACATTTTGGCACGGTGATCGTTTGGGACAGATATAATTGTGTTCATTCTCTTATTTTTTCTCCTGTAGTACTTTTCTGGGCCTACATTAACTGAGTACAGTTTAGGTTTTCAAGGAACTACCAATATAAAAGTCCTCCAATATAAAAGTCTTTGTGGACTTTAGGGAGACCTCATCTGCTCCATGTAACTCATCGGCTTCCACTGAGAAAGGGCCTCCTCATCTTCTTCTCCCAGGGGTGGGTGTACCCTTTGAAGGTTGGGGGTGTTCTGTAGGGCTCTGTATGGGTTTTCTTAACAAAAGCACTTTCAGGGCATAGAAAATAACTTGCCTAGTTCAAAGGTAATTGTGATACTGAAAATTCTTTAGCAGTCTTTTCCCTGATAATGTCGCTCAAGTACTGGGAGTTCATACACATAATGAAAAAGGTCTTTTGGCTCTCTTTGGACCATTTTCCTGGTTTGAGTCATGGCCAGTCCCAGAAATCTTTTGTTATTTTTCTTACCTCATCTGTTATTTGGCCTTAGCTGTGTGTTCATCTTTCTTTACTCGGTGTTGATGGCACTGATCAGACACTAGTCCAGGGAGAATAGTATTGGCTAAAATCAAGGACCTGGATTTAGTTACCCACCCAGCTCTAGTGTACGTTATGATGAACCGTTGAGAGTTAGATGTTGCTTCTGTGAGTTGATTCACAGTCTACTCAGAAGATGCCACAAATACTGTTGAAGTCACAGTGCCCCTCTGGTGCCGGAGGCATAGCAACTCCCGGCAGCCTACAGCCCCTTAGAAGTTCATGGTGTTCATTTGCACGGTAAAGCCTCTTGAGTTTCTGCTTTGAAAGAATTACTTTACATTTTGCATAGGCAAGGCTTTCCTGAAGTTGTTTGAGAGGTTTTGGGTTTGTTTTTTCTCGGGGGGTGGTGGTGGGGAGGTTGCACAGTTACAAATGTTTGTAGGCCAGTGTGCAGAATGGCTTTGTGGAGCTGGCCAGAGCACAGTGCTTCTCCCGTCCTGGTGGCCTGGGGGACCAGACCATTCATGTTGTATACACTTAGCACGGTGTTGTGAAAGCCCTGTTGTTCTACCTGGAGGTAAATTATAGTTTTAGTGTTCTCAGAATGTGTCTGGTTGAGTAGCTACTGTATTATGGCAGGCCTGTTGTCCTTTTATATTTAAAAAATACACCTTAATTTGAGGTATCCAAGCTTGGTCCACCTTTAGTAGCTGTATACTTGGACTTCTGCTGAAGGAGCTCTCCAGGAACTGCTGGCCTGCCTCAGGTGGTATGATCTCCCCTCATTAGAAGGCTCCTGACGGCACAGGCCGGAGGGGGCATTGGAATTGTGTTTCCCATTGGCTTCAGTTTTCCTACTGGCACCAGGCATGGTTTGCCTGTTAACCTATAGACATCTTTTATCTTTTTGGTAGAAAAAGTCACGGTACTTCTTGGAGGTATGAGTAGAGGAATTAACTTTTGTAAACACTTCTTCCCCAAGTAAAATGAAGTTTTGGTCTCCATTATGTTTTAAAGAGGCAAGTGTTTGGAAGCAATTAACAGGGCACTTTTAAAACCATTATTAAGCTTTCAAAGGGTCCAGGCCAAAGAGAATACATAGCTGATAATTTCTATTTTCACTTCTTATTGGCAGAAGCAACGTGCCATTGTATCTGCCTCCCTCTCCAGTTAAAAAAAAAAAAAAGTACCTAGGGATACTTTTAGCAGGGAAACATCTAGGGAAGTGCTATGAGGAAGTTCTGCGGTTAATTTCACCATAGTTCTTTCGAGCCTCGTTGAATTGGGCTGAGAAACAGGAAGTAATGACAGGAAGGAAATCTGTTTGAGAACTCATGATGTGTATTATCCTTATGTTCACTGTGTTTCTTGTGTCCTTCTGAAAGTGCTCTTGATTAATGAGCTGAAGAAGAGGACTTTGTTCTTAAGTTCTGGCCTCATCAGTTGATAAAAGTACAGTGGTTGTGTGGTGGTTATAGTTTTCTACAAAAAGACATCAAAATTCAAATTTTCAAATGAAAGAAATGATAAAATTATTGTGATTTTTCACATAAGAATATAATTACAATCTCTGTCATTGATAAATCTTCACTCATCCTGGGCATTGGGATGATTATTAAAAGACATACTCCTGCCCTCTACAGATTTTTATTTATTTATTTATTTAATTTCATTGTTTTGGCTGTACTGTGCAGCTTGTGGGCTCTTAGTTCACTGACCAGGGATTGAACCCGTGCCCCCTGCAGTGGAAGCTCTGAGTCCTAACCACTGGACTGCCGGGGAATTCCCTGCAGATTTTTATTTTAAGTGAATGTTGTTTTGTTGATAGATTGTGACTTCACTTGTACCAGATAAAGCAGAGAGAGTGTACTCTTGTATTTTTAAAAAATATACTATATAATAATTTTTTTAAACATCTTTATTGGAGTATAATTGCTTTACAATGGTGTGTTAGTTTCTGTTGACTATATACTTATTGCCACACGAATGTTCTTGTTGTAAGGTTTTTTCCTTTTTTTTCCTTTTTTCTTTTCTTTTCTTCCTTTCTTTTTTTTTTTTTTAATACAGACCCCGAATTGATATACCCACCTTGCTTTGAGAGCTTATTCTCAGCTTCTCTGAAGTACTGAATAGTAATGCAGGGCACTGGTCTGCCCTGGACGCACAGCTTTCCCTTTTTCTCTCTAGATAGGGCCATTTTTTTGCCCCACAGTAAGTGCCCATCCTATTTGTTCCCCTGCTAAACTCCCAGCTTTGAAGCTCACACCCTTAGAAGATGCCCCATGTACTGTGGTCACCTACAGATTTTTCTGGGTCATTGCTTCTCACTCAGAGTCTTTTAGCACTGGGCTCACTGTCGTTCTTAGAGAATCGGGTATCCCTAGGGAGGATCCTTCCAACACCTCAGCCTCTCAGCTCCTCAACCACCTCTCTCCCCATGAGCTTGTCTTTCCTTCCCTCAGTTCCCTCCGCCCATGGCCTTATATTCAGCGTCACTGCTCTCTGGCTCCCACACCTAATTTTCAGCTCTCTAGCCCTGCTCCCCATCTCCAACAGCCGTTTAATTCCTCTGAGACTTAAATTGGCCTTTTACCACTTTGCACTCACCATCCTGCCCTCCCTGGGCCCGGTGACTTTTCTCTTTACTCCCCTTAGAGTCCCTGGTTCAACCCCTATCACTGCCACACACACCCGTAATCCCTCTCCTGTCTCTTCCTCCATTGTCCTCCTCTGGCAAACCCAAGTCCTCGTTCAGTTTAATTCTCTACCTACGGCACCCCTGCTTTGAGTGACTAAATATGGCTAGAGGAAAACATGACGAAAATAGCTGGTCTCACTTTAAATTCATGACTGCTCATCTCAAACAAGCCCTCTCTGCAGACTGGGACATCTAGTTCCTTTTCCTAATTTATACACCTTCACGCTCACCTAGATGACTCTTCATACGTTCCCTCCTCTCCTTGAATCTGCAATGCCTCCCTGCCCTGTCCTCACTCTCACCTGATTAATTCCTATTACACTGAGAATGAAGAAGAAAGAATAGATCCAAAGAGATTTAAATTGGTAAATCATTGAAACATTCAGTAGGGATTTTTTTAAAATTAAACTGGGGAGGTATAAGGAAGAAAATAAATTGAAAGAACCCTGTAGTTTCACCATCTAGAAAACCCTTGTCGCTGTTAAAACAGAAAAAAAATTAATGCATGTGCATAGCTAGAAAATTCCAACAGTGCAGAAAAGCAGAAAATGAATAGTGAAAGTGGGCCAGTAGTCCTCCCCAAAGGGAGCCTCTGCGAGTGGTTCCTGTGACTTCTTCCTCGAAAATTTTTGTTCACATCTATGTTTGTATATTATCTATATATTCTTTAAAAAATCATATAGAAAGATCATACTATAAACACTGTTCTCCCTCTTCTTTCTTTACTTAAGTAAGCTATTGACATTTAAGTAGACTTATTGAAGTCAAAAGACATCTTTTTATGAACTCTTTTCAACATCAAATCCATATTTATTCAGCCAGAGTTATGTGCCCATGTTGAAATTTTATGAAATTATTTCAGCCAAATTATTACGAAAAGCTTACAGTGCCTCTTTTTATTATTTATTATGTTATTTCGTTGTTAGTCTTTTTTGTTTTAGTTATAGACTGAAAAAGAGAATTCAAGCATTTATAAGACATATGCTTATTAAAGAAAATGTAGAAAATTATAGCGATATTGGAAGAAAAATATCACCTATAACTATCAGTCGTTAACAACCATTGTTAACATATTGTTGTTTACTTAGTGTTTTCAATTCATGTATATGCATTTGTGTGTAGAAATCTACGTATGTATATATAAGATATGTATACGACTTATACCAATACATGTGGTTGAAACTATGTTGAGTATATATAGATTTGTATTCTTTTTTCCATTTAACATTGTATCATAACTATTTTCCCGTATCTTAAAGTTTTCTTCACTTTTTTTTTTTTTTTTTTTGCGGTACGTGGACGTCTCACTGTTGTGGCCTCTCCCGTTGCGGAGCACAGGCTCCGGACGCACAGGCTCAGCGGCCATGGCTCACGGGCCCAGCTGCTCCACGGCATGTGGGATCTTCCCGGACCGGGGCATGAACCCGTGTCCCCTGCATCGGCAGGCAGACTCTCAACCACTGCGCCACCAGGGAAGCCCTTTTTTCACATTTTAATGGCTACATACTGTCCCATCTGTATGAACTGTATACAGTTTGATATCATTTCAGTAAAGTTTAAAAATACTGAAACAAAAATAGTATTTAGAGACATATGTATATGTGGTAAAACTATTAAGAAATGCTGAGGAAATGATAAATTCATGGCAGTGGTTATCTCTGGAGGAATGACAGGCAGGTGGGATGTGGGAAGCTCATGCAAAGAATTGGGAATATCTTAGTTCTTAACTCGAATGGTAGGTTTAAGAGTCTTTATTCTTTATAACATAAAACCTATCTGTATATCTTCTTTTGTGTATGTTATATATAGTCTTGTTTTTTGAATTTTATTTTATTTTTTTATACAGCAGTTTCTTGTTAGTCATCCATTTTATCCATATCAGTGTATACATATCAATCCTAATCTCCCAATTCATCACACCACCACCCCACCCGCCACTGCTTTCCCCCCTTGGTGTCCATATGTTTGTTCTCTACATCTGTGTCTCAATTTCTGCCCTGCAAACTGGTTCATCTGTACCATTTTTCTAGGTTCCACATATATGCGTTAATATACGATATTTGTTTTTCTGTTTCTGACTTACTTCACTCTGTATGACAGTCTCTGGATCCATCCATGTCTCAACAAATGACCCAATTTCATTCCTTTTTATGGCTGAGTAATATTCCATTGTATATAATGTGTCACATCTTCTTTATCCATTCACCTGTCGATGGACACTTAGGTTGCTTCCATGTCCTGGCTATTGTAAATAGTGCTGCAATGAACATTGTGGTACATGAGTCTTTTTGAATTATGGTTTTCTCAGCGTACATGCCCAGTAGTGGGATTGCTGGGTCGTATGGTAGTTCTATTTTCAGTATTTTAAGGAACCTCCATACTGTTCTCCATAGTGGCTGTATCAATTTACATTCCAACCAGCAGTACAAGAGGGTTCCTTTTCTCCACACCCTCTCCAGCATTTGTTGTTTGTAGATTTTCTGGTGATGCCCATTCTCACTGGTGTGAGGTGATACCTCATTGTAGTGTTGATTTGCATTTCTCTAATAATTCGTGATGTTGAGCAGCTTTTCATGTGCTTCTTGGCCATCTGTGTGTCTTCTTTGGAGAAATGTCTATTTAGGTCTTCTGCACATTTTTGGATTGGGTGTTTGTTTCTTTAATATTGAGCTGCCATGAGCTGTTTATATATTTTGGAGATTACTCTCGATTTCATCTTTTATAGCTGTTATCAGTTGCCTTATGTATTGAGGTGCTCCTATGTTGGGTGCATATATATTTATAATTGTTATATCTTCTTCTTGGATTGATCCCTTGATCATTATGTAGTGTCCTTCCTTGTCTCGTAACAGTCTTTATTTTAAGGTCTATTTTATCTGATATGAGCATTGCTACTGCAGCTTTCTTTTGATTTCCATTTGCTTGGAATATCTTTTTCCATCCCCTCACTCTCAGTCTGTATGTGTCCCTAGGTCTGAAGAAGGTTTCTTCTAGCCAGCATATATATGGGTCTTGATTTTTTTATCCATTCAGTGAGTCTGTGTCTTTTGGTTGGAACATTTAATCCATTGACGTTTAAGGTAATTATTGATATGTATGTTCCTGTGACCATCTTCTTAATTGTTTGGGGTTTGTTTTTGTTTTGTGGTACGCGGGCCTCTCACTGTTGTGGCCTCTCCCGTTGCGGAGCACAGGTTCTGGACGCGCAGGCTCAGCGGCCATGGCTCACGGACCTAGCTGCTCCACGGCATGTGGGATCTTCCCAGACCGGGTCACGAACCCGTGTCCCCTGCATCGGCAGGCGGACTCTCAACCACTAAGCCACCAGAGAAGCCCTGGGGTTTGTTTTTGTAGGTCCTTTTCTTCTCTTGTGTTTCCCACTTAGAGAAGTTCCTTTAGCACTTGTTGTAGAGCTGGTTTGGTGTTTCTTAATTCTCTTAGCTTTTGCTTGTCTGTAAAGCTTTTGATTTCTCCATCAAATCTGAATAAGATCCTTGCTGAGTGGAGTTATCTTGGTTGTAGGTTCTTCCCTTTCATCACTTTAAGTATATCATGCCACTCCCTTCTGGCTTGTAGAGTTTCTGCTGAGAAATCAGCTGTTAACCTTATGGGAGTTCCCTTGTATGTTATTTGTCATTTTTCCCTTGCTGCTTTCAGTAATTTTTCTTTATCTTTAATTTTGCCAGTTTGATTACTATGTGTCTTGGGTGTTTCTCCTTGGGTTTATCCTGTATTGGACTTTGTGTGCTCCCTGGACTTGGGTGGCTATTTCCTTTCCCATGTTAGGGAAGTTTTCGGACTATAATCTCTTCAAGTATTTCCTCGGGCCCTTTCTCTTTTTCTTCTCCTTCTGGGACCCCTATGATGCGAGTGTTGTTGTGTTTAATGTTGTCCCCAGAGGTCTCTTATCTTAGGCTGTCTTCATTTCTTTCATTCTTTTTTCTTTATTCTGTTCCACAGCAGTGAATTCCACCATTCTGTCTTCCAGGTCACTTATCCGTTCTTCTGCTTCAGTTATTCTGCTACTGATTCCTTCTAGTGTAGTTTTCATTTCAGTTATTGTATTGTTCATCTCTGTTTGTTTGTTCTTTAATTCTTCTAGGTCTTTGTTAAACATTTCTTGCATCTTGTCTTTTTCTGAGGTCCTGGATCATCTTCACTATCTTTATTCTGAATTCTTTTTCTGGAAGGTTGCCCATCTCCACTTCATTTAGTTGCTTTTCTGGGGTTTTATCTTGTTCCTTCATCTGGTACATAGCCCTCTGCCTTTTCATCCTGTCTGTCTTCCTGTGAATGTGGTTTTCGTTCCACAGGCTGCAGGATTGTCGTTCTTCTTGTTTCTGCTGTCTGCCCTCTGGTGGATGAGGCTATCTCTAGCTCGTTTTTTAAAGGAAACAAACTGATATATTTCCTGATTGTGTGTTTCATAATAAACTGGTAGGAACACTTTAGTGATTGTGATGAATTATTGGAGAGTCAGCATGAACTAGCTTGAGAGTTGAAAACTCCTGGGGGCTCAGTCTAAGGTAGGGGACACTTTGTGGGTTTTACCTCCAGAAGCTCCACGTAGTTCTCACATTAAAGATTGGGAAAAAATCTCATGTTCTTGACAGTCCAGTGATTAAGACTCTGCGCTTCCAATACAGGCGCTGCAGGTTCGATCCCTGGTCTGGGAACTAAGATCCCACATGCTACTAGTGTTGGAGGGTCTCCTGCAGAAGTAGGGGGGTGGCTGTGGTTTCCCATGGGGACAAGGACACTCTATAGTCTTTTATATTTACCAAAAATTTTAAGAAAATCATTGGATTATAATAAGATCTATTGATATTTTCCACTCCAGGCTAATTGCTGACATAATTATTATTTTTTATTCCAAGACTATCTTATATTTTATTTGCTATTTGTTATCATATCTAAAATATGATGTATGTATTATTTTGTGAGCTAGGGGCAGGCACTCAGTTGCAGTGTCTCCGTGCATCACCAGCACAGGTGCTCCGCCTGTTATTAGCCGGGGCAGTGATGGTTTCATTCACATCATGTTCACAGAGCACCCCGTCTGTTCGGAGCACTCACTTGGGGTCTGGGAGGTTCACCCCAGGTTGTTCACAGCTGAGCTGCTCAGGCCTGCCTCTGAAACATTGTTGGGGGTCATCTCACAGGGAGGCATGGGCATGGTGTGTGGGGCACAGTTAAGGGAGTTGGGTTCGGGGTACAAAGTATGTAGGAGGGTCTCAGAACAGTGGTGAATTTTGAAGACAGGCCTTTAACTGCTGCATCTTGATGCAGTACTGATGCTCAGGGTAGCTAAAGCTTGACCTCCCTTTGAGATGACTGTTGCTCCTGATTCAGTGCCATCCTCACTAATGTCCCAATGTACTGCGTGAGTAAGTTTGGCATGTTGGAAATGGTTTATGTGTCAACTGGATTATCCTCACTTTACCAGGTTGACCTTTCTGTGCTTATATTGCTATTGATTTTATTTTAACATTTCGTCACACTGGTAGTGATTTGTATATTTAAAAATGATTATAGTTTATAGTGTATATATACTATTCATATGATCATGTTTCAAAGCTATGATTATAGTGTTCATAATATGTATATAGTACTTAATGCCTTCCACGAGTTTTTTCATTAAGAATGATAGATAGAGTTTTGGGCAAAATGTTACTGTTTTTTTTAAGGACCCTCTTATAAATATTATTTATTTGCAGTTACCATTCATGTGTAGTGTAGAATTATCCAAGTTTTAAAAAAAATTTCTAATGACTTTTGTGTGTTAACTCCATCAAGAGACTTTGTAAAAATATTATCTTTCCGCTTCTGGGTAAAGAAATTAATGCCTACTTATCCCATGAAATTTAGAAACTGTAGAAAAATATAATGCGAAGATAAAAATCCCTTGATTCCTACTGCCTGGAGTTCATCATGGTGAACATCTATAGGATCATATATTCAGTTTTTTCTGTGCATGATTCTTATATCAGAGCTATTTTAAAATCTCTATTTATTAACGTTTTTATTTTTTACAGAGTCATATTAAATCAGTAGACTCAGGAGAAACTAACATAGATGGAGCCATAGGTGAGTAGACCATGGGACATTTTACATGTATACTTGAGGTATTCTGATATTATGATTTTGGACATATAAATAAACATCTATAATAATTAACTGTATTTCTAGGACTGATGGCATCAGAAGAATTTATCAAGATCACCCTGTCGACTTTTGAAGCAGTGATACAGTATCCTGTTTTATTGAAAGACTATTGCTCTACGGTCAGTTCTGGTGACTTTGGAGAAAGATACTTCTTTGTTTACTTGGTAATTCCGTATATAAAGAGACTAGTTTACATGTGCTTGGTTCATATATGTTCCTCACATGAAATAACCATTGAGAAAAGTTGCCCCTTGACAGGATGAACATAAGAAATCCCTTCCTTCCTTGTTGACTTGTTTTTGGTGGTTCTTTGCTCATTATTTTCTTTCCCTTCTGGTCCACGCCTTACCCCCAGTGTGCTACTTCTTACTCCTTGCCTGATTATTGGTTGTAACCAACAGCGAAGACTCTTAGAACAGAGTTTCTCAACCTTGGGCTATGGGCATTTGGCGATGGACAGTTCCTTGCTTTGGGGCACGTCCTGGGCATTGTAGGCTGTTTACCAGCATCCCTGGCCTATACATAGTAGATGAGGGTAGCACCCAGTCCAGCCCCCCTCGGCCGCAACAACCAAAAGGGTCTCTACACATTGCTAGATGTCTTCTGGGCAGTGAAATTGCCCCCATTTGAGAACCTGTGCCTTAGGGTGAGCCTTAGGTGAGCTGAGTGACGACTTTAGAGGAGGGAGGAAAGGTTTGTGACTACGTTCTCATCAGCAGAAAGCCTTCAAGAAGAGGAGCCAGGTCAGACGAGGACCACAGCAATCATTTTCGTATTCTCCTGGTTCTAGGGGTTGACTTAGGTCAGCAAGGCAGTTCTCAGTCAGGGTCTTTCAAGAGGTTCCAGTCAGTGGTGCCTGGGGCTGGAATCATCTGAAGGTCACTCCCTCACATGTCTGCCTCCAGCTGGAACTCTGCAGGCATCTCTCTCTCCATCTCTGTGGGTGTCTCCAGCAGGGAGAATTCAGGGTGGCCCGACTTCTTGCATGGCAGCTTAGGACTTTAATGATACATTCTCAAGAGAGAGGGGATAATTATAATAATAATAATAATTATTATTTTTTTGCGGTACGCGGGCCTCTCACTGTTGTGGCCTCTTCTGTTGCAAAGCACAGGCTCCGGATGCGCAGGCTCAGCGGCCATGGCTCACGGGCCCAGCCGCTCCGCGGCACGTGGGATCTTCCCGGACCGGGGCATGAACCCGTGTCCCCTGCATTGGCAGGTGGACTCTCAACCACTGCGCCACCAGGGAAGCCCGGGATAATTATTTTTTGAGGCTAGGAAATGTCTACCAGCTCTTTATGGTTGTTCTCTTTTCAGTATATTTTATTATAAAATATAAAATACAGAAAAGTGTATTAAAGTGTGTGTAGTTTGATGACTAGTTGTAAAGCAAAGTGCTCAAGAAATCACCACCCAGTTAAAAAAGAAAAAACAAAACACAATGTTACCATTCTGAGCCCCGAAGTCCCCTCAGTCACAAATCCTTTCCTCCCTGGAGAGGGGACCACTATCCTGACTGTCATAGTAATCATGCCCGTGCGTTCCTTTGTGGGCCTGTGCCTGCATTCTTAAACAATGTAGGCTGGTTTTGCCTGCTTTTGCTGTTTGTTTCAATACCGTATGTATGCATTTGTGACTTGGGTTTTTTTGCTCAGTGTTTGTAACATCCATGTTGTTAAGTATCTTTGTGCTTTTATTCTTCATGAGTGTATAGTGTCCCATTATAGAAACCTGAGTATATGAAATATCACAGTTTACTTATTTATCCTTGATAGACATTAGGCCATGTCTAGTATTTGGCACTTACAAACAATACTGCTATAGATTTTCTTGTTTATGTATTTTGCTCCACATAAGCATGCATTATTTCTGGGGTACATACATAGGAACGGAATTAGTGGTTATAGGAAATATGCAAACTCAGTTTGTCTAGAAAGTGACATTGTGTTTTCCAGAGAGGTGGTGCCAGTTTACTTGCACACCAGCACTGCAGGACCTCATGTCCTCGTTCTTCCCAATTCTTGTTATTTCAGCCTTTTAAATGAATGGGTGTATAGTGATGTTTCACCATAGTTTTAAATTGTATAGTCAAGACTACTTATGAGGCTGAGTGGTTTTTCACATGTTTACTGGCCATTTGGGAATAATCTTTTATGACGTGCTTGTCCACGTCTTTCTAAGATTTTGGTTTTCTTGTGTAGTTTTTCAAATTTATTGGCGTAAAGAAGTTCATAGTATTTTCTTGCCAATTTTTCTTAGTGTTTGTGTAATTTAATAATATATCCTTTAAAAATATTTGCTATTTACTGTTATTCCTTCTTTTTCTTTTCTTTAACAATCTAACTAGAGGTTTCTTAGTTTTAACTAACTTTATCAAAGAGCCAGCCAGTGTTCGGTTTTGCTAATCTCCTACATACTATATGTTTCTTTTCTATTTTATTAATTTCTGTTCTGTTTGCTTAATTTTGTTTTAATTTTGTTAATTTCCATTCTGTTTGCTTCCTTTCTCCTATCTTTGGATTTATTCTGCATTCTTTTTCTAACTTTTTGAGATAAATAGTTGATTTTTAAAAATATTTCTTCTCTTCTGACATATGCGTTGAAGATCGTGTCTCCCTCCTAAATACTGCTTTAGCTGCATTCCACAAGTGTTGGTATGGTAGCATTTTTGGTATCATTCAGGTTAAAATATTTGCTTTCATTCATGGTTATTAAGATAAATAAATTTTCAAACATATGGGCACTTTTTAGTTTTTTTAATAATTGATTTCTGACTTAATTGCATTGAGGTTAGAGAAATATTCTAATTTCAGTCTATTGAAATTTATTAAGACTTGCTTCATAGTCCATTACAAAATTTTTTGGTAGATGTTCTGTATGTGTTTGGAAAGAATAGGTATTTTGCAATTCTTAGGTGTAGTATTCAGTTATGTGTCTGTTAGGTTAAATTTATTAGTTATCTTGTTCAAATCTTTTCTATCTTTATTAATTTTTATCTGTTTGTCCTAGAAGTTACTAAGAGAAGTGTTTCTAAATCTCCTTTAAGGCTATTATGAACTTGTTTATTCTTGTGTAGTTCTGTAGTTTTTGTTTTATATATTTTGAAGCCATATTATTAGGTGCATGCAAATTTAAAATTATTATGCCATTTTTATGAAATTGACCTTTTTCTCATTGTGAAGTGACCTTTATTTTCTAGTAATGTTTTTGTCTAAGATCTGTTTCATCCCAGCTTAATATAATCATACCTGCTTGCTTCCTGATACATCTTCTCTCATTCTTTCCTTTCAACATCTCTCTGTCCTTATGTGTAGATCTGTGTCAAGTAAATATCATATAGTATTAAAAAAGTCTAATTTGACTTTTCCCTGGAACATACACTCCATTTACATTTACTGTAATTGTTAGTATATTTAGATTCATTCCACCATCTTCTTTCAAGCTTTGTCATACATATTTCTCTTTTCCCACTTCTACTTTCTTATCTTTCTTTTCTATTGGCTAACTTTTTTCTGCATTTTTTTTTCTCTATGTAAGGTTGGTAGCAAAAGTTGAACTTAAAAAAGAAATGATCTTTTTCTTTAAGTAAAGTACAGGCCCGTAGCCTACTCAACTCCATTTAGTCCTCTCATGATATATATGTAACTTTTACCTGATATATATATATATTTTTTTGATATTTTAAAGTCTGTCTTGTTTCTCTCTCTTTTTTAACTCCCTTTTGTTATGAAATGATAAAAGAATACTCATTATTACTACTATAATATGGTCATTTGCCTTTGCCCCCATATTTACTACTTTTCTTGCTTTTCTTTCTTTCTTACTTTCTCAGTCCCTTCCATCTGGGTTCACTTATTTTTGGACTGACATTCATCCTTCACAGTTTTCCTTAGCTTTGGGTGAGCTGGTGGCAAACTCTTTGTCTGATAAAGTCATTGTTTCTTTTTTTTCCCCCCAATATTTATTTATTTTATTTGGCTGCGTCGGGTCTTAGTTGCGGCCATACGGGACCTTTTAGTTGCAGCATGCAGGACCTAGTTCCCTGACACTGGATTGAACCCAGGCCCCCTGTATTGGGAGCACGGAGTCTTAACCACTGGACCACCAGGGAAGTCCCAAAGTCATTGTTTCTTGAGGGAGATTTTTTTTTCTGACTGGTTGAATTCTAGGTTGCAGTTACTTTTGTTGTTGTTTAGTACTGTGAAGATACTATTTCATTGTCTTACGTTCTGGGTTGTTGCTATTCAGAAGTTCACTGATAGTTGGTTTTTCCTGTGAAGATAATCTGTCTCTCTGTTCCTTGTTTCCTCTAAGACTTTTTTGGGGTGGAGGGGGGAGGGCCTTTGGTTTCTATAGACTCACTGTGTCGTAACTAATATGAACTTCTTTTGTTTATTCTGCTGAGGATTCTGTGTACTTTTTGAATCTGCGGATTGTCCCTTTTTCTTCAACTTTGCAAAGTTCTCAACCCTCATCTCTGCTTATCTTCTCTCTCCCCTGCTCTGTCTCCTGTTAGCAGCTCAGATCCCGTGTATATTAAACTTTCTCACTGTATTTTCTATACTTCTTACTGTCTTTCTGTATATTTCACCTTTTTCTCTCTCAGTGTTACATTCTGGTTAATTTTGCTCTGTTTCTGTGTTCAGTCTGGGGCCACATACATCCACAGTGTTTTAAATTTTGGTTGCTTTTCATGTGTAGAAGTTATGTTGTCACTAGAAATTCTGCTTGTCTGTTTTATTCAATCTACTGTATTGCTTGTTATAATTTCCTCTTCCTTATAGTTACTTCCCAGTTTGTGCTTTGTTTATTCACGTTTGTTAGATGTAGTTATTTTACACTGTCTCATAATTTCAGTGTCAGAAGACTGTGATGTGGTGTCTGTTATATCTTGCTCACACCCACTTCGTCTTGTTTTCTTGCACACCATGTTAACGTTTACTGCGTGTTGGTCATGGGACTTGAAATCTGTTTGTGGGCATTCCCTCAAGCCTAGTGTGGGATGTTCCCTCCTCCAAGAGGCTTCACGTTTGTTGGGGCCCTGTCACAAATGACCTCAGACCACGGTCATTTGTACCCAGTGTGAAAATTCCTGAGACCGTAGGTCTGAGAGCATAACTTCTCAGAGCAGCCTTCTCAGCAGTTCCCAGGAGTGTGAATTTATGTGGAGGGGTTGGTGACTAGATCTGGTTTTCCTAACTCTGAGGGTATCATCCCCACACCCGCCCCAAAGTGCCCAGCTCTGTGTAGAAGACTCCCAAAACTCCGCACGCTGGGCAGACGTGAGCTCAGACCCCGTCTCTCTGGTCCCACTGGCCTCCATTGGAGCCTTGTGTTTGTGGTATTGGTAAATGCCTCCAGAGCACTATCAGTTCCATGCTCATATGTTCTACTCAACTCTCTAGTTAAGGCTTTCATTCAGAAATTGGTAGGAAGGCTCCCCCACTGCCTTTTCAGGTCTTAAATATTTTAAGGTTTTGGTGGTTGATATTTTATCTGGCAATTTTTCATTGTGAATTTTCAGTGAGAGAATTAATCCAAATAACCATACCCACTATTGCCAGAAAGCCTGTTTGTTATGGTTACTTTCTTAGCAATGATTTCTCAGTCTTCCATTGAGATACTACTTGCCTGAGTGTTGCTTATTGATTCTTTTCCTTAATGAGCAGTAACCCCATGGATAATCTGTTAAGATCCAGTATTTACAAATGTCTATACTTATATTTAATTAGACATTTAATTAGTTTACTTTCTAATCATGAAGTGCTACCATAATAATCATTGCAAGGACAGCCTGTGTTACTATAGGAAAGCTATCATTGTAACTCATGGACTTCCTAAAAAATATTTTTTTAATGCTGTAACTCATGGGAAATCCTCTAATTACCTCTTCTTGAGCATGACTGGAATACGTGAAATTGAAGATCCAGCACTGCAAAGGGTATCACATTGTTGGAAGTGTTAGCACAAACTATATTCAAGGGTACTGGTCAGTACTTTGTTATGTGGAAGTGGTTCCATGCATTTAATTCTTGCCAAGCAAAGATAGTTAACTCACATTTTTTTCCCACAGTTGAGATCATTTAGTGCCTCGTAGTTGGAAATTATCAGTGTGGCTTGCAGAGCAGTTAGAAATACCATAATGATTTGGTTTGTACAGAGAATTTGTTCCCATTCATGGTGGTTTCAAAAAAAATGTTATTCATAGCAAAGGGGAAAATAAAGATTCTTTATTAGAAATTTCTAACAGTAATATACATAAGTTGCCTAAAATATAATCTGTTTAAACTTTAAAAACCATAAAAGCTTAAGCCATGGCTTTAAGCTAAGCCATAATACCTTCTTTAATGAAAAGCCTGTCCTTTTTTTTTTTTTTCTTTTAAACATCTTTATTGGGGTATAATTGCTTTACAATGGTGTGTTGGTTTCTGCTTTATAACAAAGTGAATCAGCTATACATATACATATGTTCCCATATGTCTTCCCTCTTGCGTCTCCCTCCCTCCCACTCTCCCCATCCCACCCTTCCAGGCTGTCACAATGCACCGAGCTAATATCCCTGTGCCTTGCGGCTGCTTCCCCCTAGCTATCTACCTTACTACGTTTGTTAGTGTGTATATGTCCATGACTCTCTCTCGCCCTGTCAAAACTCACCCTTCCCCCCTCCCCATATCCTCAAGTCCGTTCTCCAGTAGGTCTGCGTCTTTATTCCTGTCTTACCCCTAGGTTCTTCATGACATTTTTTCCCCTTAAATTCCATATATATGTGTTAGCATACAGTATTTGTCTTTTTCTTTCTGACTTACTTCACTCTGTATGACAGACTCTAGGTCTATCCATCTCATTACAAATAGCTCAATTTCATTTCTTTTTAAGGCTGAGTAATATTCCATTGTGTATATGTGCCACATCTTCTTTATCCATTCATCCGATGATGGGCGCTTAGGTTGTTTCCATCTCCGGGCTATTGTAAATAGAGCTGCAATGAACATTTTGGTACATGACTCTTTTTTTTTTTTTTTTTTTTTTTTGCGGTACGCGGGCCTTTCACTGTTGTGGCCTCTCCCGCCGCGGAGCACAGGCTCCGGACGCGCAGGCCCAGCGGCCATGGCTCACGGGCCCAGCTGCTCCGCGTCATGTGGGATCTTCCCGGACCGGGGCACGAACCTGTGTCCCCTGCATCGGCAGGCGGACTCCCAACCACTGCGCCACCAGGGAAGCCCGGTACATGACTCTTTTTGAATTTTGGTTTTCTCAGGGTATATGCCCAGTAGTGGGATTTCTGGGTCATATGGTAATTCTATTTGTAGTTTTTTAAGGAACCTCCATACTGTTCTCCATAGTGGCTGAACCATTTCACATTCCCACCAGCAGTGCAAGAGTGTCCCCCTTTCTCCACACCCTCTCCAGCATTTATTGTTTCTAGATTTTTTGATGATGGCCATTCTGACTGGTGTGAGATGAATATCTCATTGTAGTTTGATTTGCATTTCTCTAATGATTAATGATGTTGAGCATTCTTTCATGTGTTTGTTGGCATTCTGTATATCTTCTTTGGAGAAATGTCTATTTAGGTCTTCTGCCCATTTTTGGATGGGGTTGTTTGTTTTTTTGTTATTGAGCTGCATGAGCTGCTTGTAAATTTTGGAGATTAATCCTTTGTCAGTTGCTTCATTTGCAAATGTTTTCTCCCATTCTGAGGGTTGTCTTTTGGTCTTGGTTATGGTTTCCTTTGCTGTGCAAAAGCTTTGAAGTTTCATTAGGTCCCATTTGTTTATTTTTGTTTTTATTTCCATTACTCTAGGAGGTGGGTCAGAAAGGATTTTGCTGTGATTTATGTCATAGAGTGTTCTTCCTATGTTTTCTTCTAAGAGTTTGATAGTTTCTGGCCTTACATTTAGGTCTTTAATCCATTTTGAGCTTATTTTTGTGTATGGTGTTAGGGAGTGATCTAATCTCATACTTTTACATGTACCTGTCCAGTTTTCCCAGCACCATTTATTGAAGAGGCTGTCCTTTCTCCACTGTACATTCCTGCCTCCTTTATCAAAGATAAGGTGTCCATATGTGCATGGGTTTATCTCTGGGCTTTCTATCCTGTTCCACTGATCTACCTTTCTGTTTTTGTGCCAGTACCATACTGTCTTGATTACTGTTCTTTTGTAAGTTTTTTTTTTTTTTTTTTTTTTGCGTTATGCGGGCCTCTCACTGTTGTGGCCTCTCCCATTGCGGAGCACAGGCTCCAGACGCGCAGGCTCAGCGGCCCAGCCGCTCCACACGTGGGATCCTCCCGGACCGGGGCACGAACCCGCGTCCCCTGCATCGGCAGGCAGACTCTCAACCACTGCGCCACCAGGGAAGCCCCTTTTGTAAGTTTTTAAACTGAAGGCTGGAGGCTAATAAACATTGAGTAGTTTAACTTGAATGAAACTAAAGTTTTGAGTTAGTACCAAGAGTTGGTGAGGATGTAGAGCAAATGGAACTCTCAGAAACTTCTAGTGGGAATGTAAATTGGTACAATTCCTTTGGAAACCTGTTTGGTAGTAGCTACTGAAAGTAAACATAAATACATTATGACTCAGCAATTTCACCTATAAATATACATTCAATAGAAATGCAAGCATATGTTCACCCATATACACGTAGAGGATGCTCATAGCCCCAGATGGGAAACTATCCAAATGCCAATCAACAATCTAATGGGTAAGTAAGCTATGATTTGGTCATGCAATAGAATACTTTGCAGCAAGGAAAATGAATGATCTGTAGTTACACTGAAGAACATGGATAAATCTCACAAAGTTAATCTGTGACAAAGATAACAAATACGAAATAACATGATCGATTTGCATTAAGTTTAAAAACAGAGAAAACTAATCAGTTACAAGTCAGGTTAGTGGATACCCTTGGGGCAATTAAGGGTTTACAAGGGGGCTTTGTCCAAAATGTCCTCGAAGTGCCTTTTTTTTTTTTTTTTAATCTGGGTGCTAGTAATATGAGTGTGTTCATATTGTGAAAGTTAACTAAGTTATATACTTAGGATTAGTACATCTTTGTGTTATATTAAAAAGTTTACACAGATATGAAAAATTTTTTCTAATAAAGTGTTTAGAGCTTAATGTAAGCCTATTTTTTTAAGCCTATTTTTTTTTTTTTTTTTTTAAACATCTTTATTGGGGTATAATTGCTTTACAATGGTGTGTTAGTTTCTGCTTTACAACAAAGTGAATCAGCTATACATATACATATGTTCCCATATGTCTTCCCTCTTGCGTCTCCCTCCCTCCCACTCTCCCCATCCCACCCTTCCAGGCTGTCACAAAGCACCGAGCTAATATCCCTGTGCCTTGCGGCTGCTTCCCCCCAGCTATCTACCTTACTACGTTTGTTAGTGTGTATATGTCCATGACTCTCTCTCGCCCTGTCAAAACTCACCCTTCCCCCTCCCCATATCCTTAAGTCCGTTCTCCAGTAGGTCTGCGTCTTTATTCCTATCTTACCCCTAGGTTCTTCATGACATTTTTTTCCCTTAAATTCCATATATATGTGTTAGCATACGGTATTTGTCTTTGTCTTTCTGACTTACTTCACTCTGTATGACAGATTCTAGGTCTATCCATCTCATTACAAATAGCTCAATTTCATTTCTTTTTAAGGCTGAGTAATATTCCATTGTGTATATGTGCCACATCTTCTTTATCCATTCATCCGATGATGGGCGCTTAGGTTGTTTCCATGTCCTGGCTATTGTAAATAGAGCTGCAAATAACAAAAAAACAAACAACCCCATCCAAAAATGGGCAGAAGACCTAAATAGACATTTCTCCAAAGAAGATATACAGAATGCCAACAAACACATGAAAGAATGCTCAACATCATTAATCATTAGAGAAATGCAAATCAAAACTACAATGAGATATCATCTCACACCAGTCAGAATGGCCATCATCAAAAAATCAAGAAACAATAAATGCTGGAGAGGGTGTGGAGAAAAGGGGACACTCTTGCACTGCTGGTGGGAATGTGAATTGGTTCAGCCACTGTGGAGAACAGTATGGAGGTTCCTTAAAAAACTACAAATAGAATTACCATATGACCCAGCAATCCCACTACTTGGCATATACCCTGAGAAAACCAAAATTCAAAGAGAGTCATGTACCAAAATGTTCATTAAGCCTATTTTTTAAATGAAGTTAACTGATATGAATTAGCATATCTATGTATCATTGACATGGACTTGTATTCTGTATTAGTTTCCTGTAGCTGCTATAACAAATTACCACAAATTTAGTGGCTTAAAAAAACACAGATTTATTATTTTAGAATTCTGTAGGTCAGAAGTACAGAATGGGTCTTTGGGGCTACAAGCAAGATGTCAGCCTACCTGTGTTCCTTTTAGAGGATCTAAGGAGAAAATCTGTTTGTTTGTTTGTTTGTTTGGCTTTTCCAGCTTCTAAGAGCTGCCTGCATTCCTTGGCTTGTGACCCCCTTCCTCCATCTTTGAAGCTGGCAGTGTAGTACCTTCAAATCTCTCTCTCCCCTCTCTCTCTCTCTCTCTCACCTCTGCTTTTGTTGTCACACCTTCTTCTCTGACTTTGGCCCTCTTGTCAAGGACCTTTGATTTTACATTGGGCCCACCTGTATAATCCAGGATAAACACCTCAAGTTCCTTAACTTAATCACATCTACAAAATCCCTTTTGCTGTGTAAGGTAACAAATGAACAGGTTTCAGGGATAAGGGTGTGGACATCTTTCTGTCTACCATCATTCTGTCTACCACAAATTCCTATTTTTTTCGATGCCTTCATTACTATAATTATTTTGGTGCTCTAATTATATCAGATTTGGCCTTTCAAGTTGGCTCCTCTGTCCTTGTGACATACCCTCTCATTTTTTGAGTGAGTTTTTACTTTGTGTCACAGCAAGATATTCTTGCCTCAGTTTGTAACTAACCTGACCTGGCTCTAGAATCAGTCATTTCTTTGAGGAGCCCTGGTTCCCTTTCGTGGGAAATGGCTTTAGAGACCACAATCAGGGCGCTAAATGTCTCCTGTCTCCTGGGATGTCTTAGCTTCTAGACCCTTCCAAGAAACAGAGCTAGGAAATATATACATGTAAGTACACGTATGAACACACAGAGGACACACTTGTATGCATACTTACATATACACGTACACACACATAAACATATTTTGAAATCATGAGTTCACACCAGTGTCTTCAAATCCAGTTCATCCCCACATGGTTCTTTCTTGCCTTGCCCCATTCCATATTTTTGTGTCCTTTCTTCCTTTGTAAAAATTCTGGCTTCCAGCAACATCAGCACATTTCCTCATTTGCTTAATGTTATAATACGTCTGAAATTGTTGCAGGATTGCTTTACCCAGACCAGTACGAAAACAAACCTCATGAAATCAGGATTTGTTTGCAGAATTTCCTCCTCCCCCGACCTCCCAGATGTCACCCAAGCAAGGCTGGGGTGTACAGTCAATACTTGGATTAGTGCCCCGTCTGCCCTTTCAGTGTGGTCATATTGAATAATATTCATTTGAAATATAGTTGATTTATTTTCAATTTGCTTTCAATTTTAGGTTTTCTTCCCTTCTTATGCTTTTTGATTCGATTTGATGTTTTTATTTTATGTATTTATTTATTTTTGCGGTACGCGGGCCTCTCACTGTTGTGGCCTCTCCCGTTGCGGAGCACAGGCTCAGCGGCCATGGCTCACGGGCCCTGCCACTCCGTGGCATGCGGGATCTTCCCGGACCGGGGCACAAACCCGTGTCCCCTGCATCGGCAGGCGGACTCTCAACCACTGCGCCACCAGGGAAGCGCATTGATTTTATTTTTTGAATATGTAGAAGGTTAGCATGCTTCCAAAAGTAAAAACTGTAAAAACAGACATATTCAGAGCAGCATCACTCCCTTCCCCTCTCCCCCCCGGGTATATAGCCTGCTCACTTCATCACCATTCCATCATACCCTCCCTACTCTTATAGGTAACCAGTCTCGTTGTCTGGCTTGTCCTTTCAGTGTTTCTTTTTGTAGAGATAACGTTTTCTTATTTCCCCTTTCTTCCTTATACAAGAAGTAACATACTATATTTTCTCTTTTGCACTTTGCTTTTTCATTTAGTATGGATACTGGAAATTATTCCATCTCTTTCTTCATAAGAGCAGTGTAGCACTCCGTCATGTTTGTGTATATCGTAGGTTGTTCAACCCATCTCTGATGTGTGGACATTTGGGTAGTTTCTAATCTTTTCAATCACAAACAAGTAACCTTGTGCGTGTGCAGTTTCCTTCTGTTGGAGGTGTCTCTTCAGTGCAAATTCCTGGACTGTGGGATCAAAGGGTAGATGCGTATGTAGTTTTGCTAGATACTTCCCGAGTCCCTTCCACATGGGTTTACTATTTTGCTTTCCCACCAGCAGTGATCAGAGGGCCTGTTTCTCCCCAGTCTTGCCAGTAGTGTATCGTCAAACTTCTGAAATTTTGCCTACCTGATGTGGCCTCGGGAATTCCTTAACATCTTTCTAAGCACTTAATCTTGTAAAGAAGATTTAAACAGTGTTGTGTCTAGTTTTTATAGTTAGTTGTTCTCCTCAAAAGGGGCCTTCTGAATCATCTGCTCTGCCATTAGCAGTGGTAGAGGTCATGTTCTAGGCACGTTTTTCCTGGACACCTGACAGTACCTCGTGTGGGGTAAGGAGACTCGCAGTTGGTGTGAACATGTTAATTGTTGTGCTGTCAGATGTACCAGATTTTTTTAAGGTCTACTGAAATGAAGGAACTGCTGATTAATTTTCAAAGGTAGAATAGGAATTTTAGTTGAGTGCTTAGAATAGTAAACTTCCACTTTCTAGTTATTTACTTCCATCAGTAAAATTTTTTTTAATTTAGAAAAAACACCCTCTACAAAAATAAGAGTATAAAGCATACTTTCGTTATAAATGATTAAGGTTTAGAAATATATTTTCCATAGGTTATAAGATTGTTGCTTTATTCTTCGTGAAATAAGAAAATTTGAATGTGGGTACATGGTTACTTACAGTTTAAAGCTGCTGAACTTCAGTATCTCATGTTCAACCTTTCTTAAAATGGAAAAGAAGTTTTTAAAATTATAAACAAATCTTCATCTTGGGCATCAGTGGCTTTACTTAAGAACAAATGAAATATGGTTTAGCGTGAGTGTAATTTACATGTTTCAGTGCATTTGTGATTGTTTCGCTTGAAGGTCTCAGAGCTGTCTTTAGCATCCCTACCTCACAGACATTCATTTCTTCTGAGCCATGTTGCTGAGGACCAATAGTAGTAATTAATGAGCATATGCAGACACATGTGTTTTGAATGAGGGACCCAGTTTTGGAGCACAGAAATAAAAATGTCCCTAGAGTTGGGAATCTGCATTTTCAAAAAGACTTCAAAACGACTCTGTTTTTATGACATGTCCTGAAATGACCTTTAGCACACATGAATATCTTTGTTTAAGAAAGCAATACCACTAACATTAAATATTAAAATTCCTTGGATTGCTCCATATAGGTGTATTACCTCTGCAACTAAAAAAAGTAATGAATGGTGGAATTTTATGATAGAGAAAAGTCATTAATGCAGGGACATTGCATAGAGTTACAGTGGTATTTATTTAAATGGTGTACATGTTGTTTATAAGTTCTGTGGAAGATTCTAGAAGGGGAAGGCACTGATGAACAAATCATCTAACTCCACAGCAGCAAAAGGGCTCTCAGTCTATTGTCTCAGATGTTCCAGTCTCTTCTTTTTAACAAGGAGACCTAGTACCAATGAGCAAACCATGCCAATCGGAAGGGTTAGAAGAGTTTCTCTGTCATAAGCTGTATCAGATTTTTGTCATCCTAGATTCCTCACTGTGACTCGGAAGTGATTTCGTAAAGAGAGTTTTTAGGTTTTTGTCCTTTTTTCTTCTTCATTGTTATCTATTTTATTGCCGTTTGGCATTGGGTTGTCATTAAAGCATACCATTTTCCTTGAGGAAACAGTGCGGGGGGGTGGTGGTGAAGAGTAAGCTGGGACGAAGTGAGAGAGTGGCATGGACATATATACCCTACCAAATGTAAAATAGCACAGGGAGATCAGCTCGGTGCTTTGTGACCACCTTAGAGTGGTGGGGTAGGGAAGGTGGGAGGGAGATGCAAGAGGGAGGGGAAATGGGGATATATGTATACATATAGCTGATACACTTTGTTATGCAGCAGAAACTAACACAACGTTGTAAAGCAATTATACTCCAATAAAGATGAAAAAAAAAAGATACACGCAAAAAAAAAAAAAGCATACCATTTTCATGTGACTTCTCAAAATGCAGACTGAGGTTCATCATGGGTCACACCGCACTCCCCAAGTGATATTTTTGAATCACACATTCTGTAACATGACTAATCGATAATCGTTCTTTGTATTGGTGTTGAAACTGTACAACCTCAGGTGAGATTCAAACACAGCCAAAACTCATACTGGAGCTCAGACCCACTGTCTTTTAATTGAAGCCGCACACCTGAAGCTCAGGTTCTTTATGTCTCAGTGCAGAAGGAACTCAGTGAGAGGCGAAGTGATAGGTAAGAAGTAGATTTATTGAGAGAGGTACACACTCCACAGACAGAAAGCAGTCCGTCTCAAAAGGCGACAGCAGCCCCAAAATACAGGGTGGTTAGTTTTTATGGGCACAGTAATTTCATAGGCTAATAAGTAGGAGGATTATTCCAGCTATTTTGGGGAAGGGGCAGGGATTTCCAGGAATTGGGCCACCGCCCACTTTTGGGCTTTTTATGGGTGGCCTCGGAACTGTCATGGCACCTGTGGGCGTGTCATTTAATATATGCTAATGAGGGAGGGCTTAAGGTGTGCCCTGATTGCCATGGGGGGACTGGAGTCAAGCTGATGAGAAACAGAGCATCCTATGTGGTTTGGATAGGAGAGCATATTTAGGTTTCTCTGGTTGGTCTTGAGTCAAAGGGGACACAGTATAAAAAAGAGTGAGGCTGGCAGTTATCCATCAAGTCCTAGCCATTCTGAGTTTATGGCTGCAGCTGTTACAATGTGGCTTCCATGCTGTTTCCTGCACAGGTTGCGGCTGGAGTCCTTTTGTCATAAATAGTCTGACCACTGTTCATTTGTATATTCAGACTCTTGGAAGCAAACATTAGGAGAAGGTGAAAAGCAGATAAAATACTAGAGTCAGTGAGGTAAAAACTCAAGCATTGGCAATGAACCATGGAAAGTAAATAAGCCCTTGCACATTCCTATAAATCTTGGAGAGGACACTAGATTTCTTAGTGCGTGCAGGGCTAAGGGTTTTCCTTTTAAATCTCGAAGTTTGGGGTGATGGCAGCTGACAACTAGGATACAAAATCAAATGAGTTTTTTTTTTTTTTTGAGAAATTAGCATTCTATAGGACAAGTACCTTTTATGTTTCAAAGTTTTTTTTTTTACATCCTATTCATATTAATAGGATAAATTAGTATGAATAGAGGTGTAGCAGTGATATAAAAATGGACACAGAAAACACTTAAGTATTTTGTTTACTCATATATTCATAATAAGTGCCTTTTGCAAACCACCTGTTTAAATGAAGCACTGAGAATACACTGGGGTGCTAGAATCAGGCCCTGCTCTGAATCGGTTCAGTGCTGGTTGAGAGGAAGGGACCCATATGGAAAGCAAAGATTGGACCGCCGTAGATGATTGGACTGTGTTGGTGGTATGCATGGGGCATGCCGCGAGCCCTACTCAGTCTAACAGGGTCTGGAGATGATTTTTTAGAGGAGGCAATTCTTGAGCTAAATTTTGAAGGCACGTAGGAATCAACTCCTGATGGGCTCCTGTGGGAGGAGTGGGTGTTATAGGCAGAAAAAAATCATGTATACAAAGGGAGAGGAGTGTGAAACGATTTCATAAGTCATTTTATGGTTTCTCCGAGTATTATTTTGAGAAACCTAGTGTAATTTACTTGAAACTACTTAACCTTTCACAAGAGGTGTGAAATTATATGCATGAGTTAGTTTTTTTTTTTAACTGAAGTAGAATTGATTTACAATTTTGTGTTAGTTTCTAGTGTATGGCAAATTGATTCAGATATATATATATATGTATATATATATATACATACATACACATATATACTTTTTCAGATCCTTTTATAGTTTATTACAAGATACTGAATATAGTTCCCTGTGGTATATAGTAGGTCCTTGTTGTTTATCTGTTTTATATATAGGAGTTTGTATCTGCTAATCCCAAACTCCTAATTTATCCCTCCCCACCCTTTCCCCTTTGGTAACCTTACGTTTGTTTTCTGTGTCTGTGAGTCTTTGCGTGAGTTAGTTTTAATCTCTGTCCTAGGAGAGGTCAGTTTATATGTGAAGTACACTTTCAGGAATACATCCTCCAGGGATGATTAGTTAGCATTTGAAAAACTCTGATCAGAAGTTCACACTTGTGAGGTGTCTTTATATTGATGATACTTTTGTTAGAAAGATTTTTTCCTTCGGTGAAATTAGTCCTTTTTGCAAGAGATGTGGATTAGCTAGAAATATTGTACAGGTGGCCCACCCTTGGAAGGGTTCAAGAAACCACTGAGCCCAGCCGAGGGGTGTTCTTGGCATTGGACTCATTTGTTCCTGTGTTTTGTATGCTGGAAGCCTTGGGCAGTCTGCCGAGGTTTGCGGACTCCTTCTAACAATGGTGTTTTTAAATGCATAAAGCAAATTAAATAAAATGCACAGGGTTATATAGGAAACCATTTGTACTGAAATATAGTTGTCAGAATAGTTTTTTAAAAAAATTTGCCCTGCTCCTGGGCCCAAATAACCATCATTACTGTGGTTCCAAGAGCCTTTTCCTGTGTTTGTTCTCCCCTGTGCCCCCAGATCACTTCGAGCACCCTTGGAGCTGCTCTTTTATTTTGCAGCAGTCCCCTTCTGTGAGCGAGTACCTGTGAGCTCCAGAGATTTGGGCCCGGAGGCTGAGGCTAGAACTTTGCTTCATTTGTCATCTTGAGACAGTCTCTCAATTTAGAGTTCCTTTCTCATCTCTGACTGGAATCTTGCAAATTGTATGTCTAGATGATTGTTTTAATTCTCATGTGAATGTTTTCAAATTAAATTCAGAGTAAATTACTGTAAATATCTCAGAAAAAGAAGAAAGAAAGCCTAAGTCATCGCATGGATCTCTAGGCCTTTGAATCTAACTTCTGGCAGCTCTTTAGTTTAAAGGCAATGGCAGCAACAACAATAAAATACATCCCAACCTCTTCCAGGAAATGCTGGCTTTTGTCTCCACATCCCAATTTATATAATGTTAGTTGCTTTATACATATGTGTATACGTATTTGTAAATGGGCTCATTTCCCTTCTGGCCCTTAGTAGCTATTAAGTTCTGAGAGTGGTGGTGATAAAAATCCCCTTACCTACATACTGTGAGCTCATCTAAATCATTTATTTTATGTTTGTGTGTGTATGTATATGTATTATTGTGTACACACAATTAATGTTTGTAAATGTTGGGATGTGTCAGTTATACAGACTTTTTTCCCTTGCATTTTTTTTTTTTTTTTTTTTTCTTCCGTACGCCAGCCTCTCACCGCTGTGGCCTCTCCCATCGTGGAGCACAGACTCCGGATGCGCAGGCTCAGCGGCCATGGCCCATGGGCCCAGCCGCTCTGCGGCATGTGGGGTCTTCCTGGACCGGGGCACGAACCCGTGTCCCCTGCATCGGCAGGCGGACTCCCAACCACTGTGCCACCAGGGAAGCCCTCCCCTGCATTTTGTTGAGAGTAGATACCCTTCTGATTTGTATGGGAATTTATTGAAATGGTTTATTTAACTTCCTTTGCTACATTTTCTTTACATTTTCTGCCTTAAACGCTACTCCAGGAACTAAAGATGTTTCTTTGCTCTCGTCTCCGAAGTAACTAACATTTTAAATGTTTTATTTTCATGTTGTCTTTTTGGCTGGAATCATTGTATATTTAACTTTAAGTGAACATTTTGCCAAAAGAGATGTGGTCTCCTTTTTCTTGTGAGGATTGTAAAAACAACAGTCTTTTCCTGAACACCATTTATTATTTCAGTCTCTGTAGTTATTGAATAGAGTATAAATAAAACTAATGAAATTGTTCTTCAGTTTTTATATCCTTTGCCTGGTTTGACTGGCTAAGCATGCAGATATTTTCCGTGTAATTTCATTTTTCAGTTCATGTCTTAATGGGTAGCTTTCGTTTGATAAAGTAGTCAACTGTCATCGCTCACCAAAAATACGAATTAAAGGTGAATAGTCAAATAATGTTCTAAACCTTCTTGTAGTCTTCATTTACATATTATAAAAAGCATTTTATTTTTCCATTACCACCCTCCTGTTACTTCTTCTCAAGGATCATTCTCAGTTGGAAGGATTAAATTTGTATCATCTTGGGATGCTATTATAATTGCCTTGAGTTATTCAGAGGAATACTGTGTTAATTTAAAAATTAAATAATATTATAATTAAATAGATTTCTTCTTTTAAGACTTACGAAATACATTTTTAATACAGACATTTACATTTAGTATGTATTTTAAGATTATAGGTATTGTTTCAGGATACATAGTGTCATGCTGCCTGTATCATTTTGCAAGTTGATGTTTTCATTAAATAATGAAATATAAATGTAATGATTTATTCACTGTCTTTTCACTCCTGAAATCAGATCTGCAGTGAGTGTTTTTAAATGTGTTAGGTAGAAGCTGAATTGCTGAGTTGTATGCTGTGTTCGTGTTCAGCTTTGGTTGGTGTTGTGAAATTGTTCTTCCAAGTTAAATACTGATTTTTTTTTTTTGTGGTATGTGAGTACCCATTTCCCCCAGTCTTGGTATTATGTGATTTTCTAACTGGATTTGTGTAAGTTGGTATCTGTTTTGTTCTACCTTTCATTTCTCTGATTATTAGTGGAGTTGAGTAGTTTTGATATGGTTACTGGCTATTTAGGTATTCTCCTTCGGGGGGTCCCCTGTTCATGTATTCTGCATATTCATCCATTGTCAGGTATAGGGATTGCAGAACTTTCTCCTAGCCAATGGCTTTTCTTCTCATTTTGTTTATGAGGGCTCATCTATGAGTATTTTTCATTTTAATGTCAAATTTATTAGTATTTAAAAAAAATTATTTATTTTGGGCTGCATTGGGTCTTCGTTACTGCACGCGGGCTTTCTCTCGTTGTGGCGAGCGGGGGCTACTCTTCACTGCGGCAAGCGGGCTTCTCATCACGGTGGCTTCTCTTGTTGAGGAGCACAGGCTCTAGGCGAGCAGGCTTCAGTAGTTGCGGCTCGTGGGTTCTAGAGCGCAGGCTCAGTAGTTGTGGCGCACGGGCTTAGCTGCTCAGCGGCATGTGGGATCTTTTTGGACCAGGGCTTGAACCCGTGTCCCCTGCATTGGCATGCAGATTCCCAACCGCTGTGCCACCAGGGAAATCCCTGTTAGTATTTTCTTTTAGTTTGTACTTTTTAGGTATCATTTAAAAAGGCTTTTCCTACTCTAATAACACAAAGGCCATTCTCTCATATTTTCCTTTAAGAGCTTTTGTTTTAACTGTTAGAACTTTTAAGCCTCCAGTAATTTTTTTTTTAGCATTATGATTTTTTTTTTACCAAATAGACAACTAAATTGTACCTATTCCTTCAGTGAATAGTCTATGTGTTTTTCCACTGTTGGTAGTACTCTATCTGCTACTTACTGCGTTCCCATATGTATCTGTTTCTAGGCTCTCTGTTCTGTTCCATGAATCTCTTTGTCTACCCCTTTGCTTGTGCCATCATGTTTATTTCCATCACAGTAAACTTGGAAACTTGAGAAGGTGAACCAAATATGCCTCATGCTTTTTGGAAAATTTTCCATTATTCCTGACCCTCTCCTTTCCAAATACATTATAGAATCAGTATGAGGAGTTCATGCAAACCTCGTTAGAATATTTATTTTTATTGGAATTACAGATTAATTTGCACAGAGTTGACCTCTCTGAGGCTTCTCATCATTTACTATATTTTACCTTCATTTATTTTTTCTCTAACATATAGATCTGAGTGTCTGACCTATGTCATTTTCCTTCTTTCTGAAAAACTTAACATTTCTTGCAAGGCAAGTCTGCTGGCAAAACATTTCTTCAGTTACTGTGTGTGTGAGAAAGTCTTTATTTTTCCTTTTACTCTTGAGGGATAATTTCACTCAGAATTCTAGGGTGGTGTTTTTTTCCCTCTCAGCACTTCAAATATTTCACTCCAGCATGATGTATCAGGTAAAATGAACTGAGATCACTGAGCCGTTAGTGTGAAGTTTTATGTTTATCTGGCTAAGAGCTAGGCTGTGTTTACTGTTTGCCGTAGCTGTAGGTTTCAGAGGCTAAAATTCCCCATAATGTCCTTATTTTGTCTCTCCTGTTGTCTTGGGTTTCCCTGATAGCTCCTTCTGAAATAAAGCCCGTGTCTTTATAATAAAGCAGTTCTCTGTTGTAATCCTGTTATTACACAGGAGCCCTATTGATGTGGTGAGGTGGGGGGAGGAGGGTTCCGTAGCCCCTCTGATTTGGTCTCATTCCTCTTCTGAGCATGTGCGCCTGGGCTGTGAACTTCACAAGTGCTTCTCACCTCACCCCCCTCCCCGTTGTCAGGTGCAGGTGCACGCAGGGCCTGAAGGAGGTTTTCTCTCTTCTGCTCAGACACCGGCAATTACTCAGTTACCCTTTATGTTTTTGCTCCAGCTGCTGGCTCCACTGGTGGTTTCTGCTCCTGTTAAGCCATGATTCTCTGTCTTTGCCTGTCTCTTCACTTCTGGGAGACAGCTGGTTTGCCCTGTGACTTGAAGCCTCTGGTATGTCTGAGAAGAGTTACTGATTTTCAGTTTGTCTTTTTTCTTGTTTTGAGCATGGTTGTGACAGCTTTCAAGCTGTTTTTCAGAAGTCCATCGATGGCTGTCATACATATTTTGTATATATATATATATATATATATATATATATATATATATATACACACACACACACACATATGTATGTATATTTCTATGAAAGTCATGATGTCGTAGATAGATACCTTAGAATTTTATTACTGTTGTAAATGGTATCTTTTTCTAATTATGTTATTTGTTTGGTTGTTGTAGGCATATTGGAAAACTACTGATTTTTGTCTCTTCATCTTCTGACAGCCTTGCTTTTTGGACCATGCCTAATTGTTGGTTTTCGAACTTATTGAGTTGGACATGTAGATAATTTCAGTCCCACTCCTCTCTTAATATGCTCTCTTAAACCTTCAAGATAGATGTTGAGCGTGTTGATAGCGGTTGATAGTGGGATATATTTCTCTTCTTCGCGTAGTTTTTGCTTTTGGTGTACCTGGGAGTTTAGAGTTCTAAAAATTCCTTAGTGAAGCTTGATGTCTATGCTTTGAGTGATGTGATGTCACTTAATGGAAGAGGGTAAACAAAACATCCCTAGTTCTTAGGGTTGTGGTACAAATATATAGATATAATGTTACGTATAAACTTATTTTGTGGAGTGGAGCTAGAACAGGGTAACACTGACGGACCACTACCCATGTGTGGAGATCCTTACCTGTGTAGGGTATCCTTTCATTGGTTTGGACAGCAAGAGGGTGGTGTTGGGCCGTGGACCGCTTTTCCTGCCCTTTTGTCAGTGTGGTGAGGAGAGCAAATACACATCTTAGGATCAGGAATCAGTTCAGCTATAAACAACAGGAATTTTGTTTATTGTCACCAAAAGAGTTCACCAAATGAGATAGTAGTTTTCAGAATTACACTGTGGAAATGATTTGTCCTTTCTTCATCATCCATTTTCATTTGGGGGGTAAATTTGTTATTTTGGAGTAGGTTGCAAACCATATTTGATTGTGCTCTGTCTGATATAACTAGAAAATCATAGAGGTGGTTTGTGTAATGGGTTTAGATCTTTGGAATCTATTTCTAAAAATCACCAAGATTAACTTGTCATAGCGCTTTGATGTATTTGCAGAAACATGAGGATTATGTATCTCCTTTTCCTCCAGCATTTTAATTGTTGTTTACTTTAAACTTGACTAATTATCACCAGCTTACATATCTTTATTTGATGGTTCAGTGTCAACCCATGCCAACCAGAGTTTGTATTATATACTAAAGATCCTTTCATAAACTCTGAAGGTTTTGATAAACTACTGTCTTGATGACCATAATGTCATTTTGACCTGAGGACTTTTTCAGATTTAAATGAGCTTGGTGGTTTATTAAATGTCATGCAGAGTTTAAATCCTGGGTAAATTTAGCTGTTGCTTTTTTTTCAGTCCTTTGACTAATGATTCTGTCAGTGGAAAAGGCATGGGTAGTGGTTGATATTGTAATAGGGGTGGGGCGGGTGCGAGTGACAGTGTGTGACCCTTAGTGGGGCTGTTAGACGTCCTGCTCCCCCAGCAGTCAGCCTCACAGTGGTCTGCGCGTAGCAGAGAGTGCGGTGAGAGGCGGATTGTGGCTGGCCTTCTCCTTGGGGCCCTCCAGGCCCTCTGGCCTTGGGCCGGCGGGTGAGCTGGGGGCCTTGGGGGCAGGCTGCAGACTGTGTCCCGCAGGGCTCCAGAGCCCTCACCAGGCCGCTCATGGTCCAGGCTCAGCCTCGAGGCAGTGGCGAACCTCTACCCCATCCCTGCCTCCACGACCTAATGGCGGTGGCGGTGGTCTCCGTGGGTCGCAGTGCGTGGGACACGGCCCCTGATTTGGGCAGCCTGAGGGCCGGTTGGGTCCTGGGCGCCTGGCTCCCTCAGGGATGACGGCTGGGCGGGGTCTGGGGACCTGGCACCGAGGGTGCCGCCAGCTGAGATCTGCCTCCTCAGCCAGGCTAGGCACTGGCGGGAGGACCCGGGCTGGGTGCTGGACCAGCACTCCTGGGCAGGGTGACCGGCCCGCGCAGGGACCCCTCCTCTTAACGGGGCCTGGACCTTGGAGGGCGAAAGTTGAACCTTGGGATCTTGCCCCTTCTTGTCAGAACAGAGACTAACATTTGTTTGGTGGACGTTTACAGCAGCATCATGACCTGACCTCAAGAGCAAAGGATCTGACACCAAGAAGCTTCCAACAACTAACCCTGCCCCTCCCTCACCTTTCCTGTAAAAGGGCTTTGCTCAAAGCTTTCGGGAAGTTCAGGGTTTTTAAGGCAAGAGCCGCCCGTCTCCTTGCAGGGCCCTGCTATAAACCTTTGTCCGCTCCAAACTGCGACGTTTCAGTATTGTTTGGCCTCACTGTGTGTCAGGCACACGGACTTGAGTTCGCTAACAATATCAGTGTTTTGTTTGTAGGGATTTGAACCAAGTCTTTTACGTCTTTCCTTTTAGGTGGTTGATTATATCCTCCCACCCTTGGTCTCCTTGGTTCAAAGCGGGAATGGTAAGTGTGACCACATCAGTGAGAATTCCATCAGTTACACATTCTGTTTTCATTCTATCTCCATGTGGTCACGTTCTTGGCATTTTGTTTTCTTTCAAGTGGAGTGGAGACTCTTCAGCTTGCGGCTGCTCTCAGAAACCACATCTCTGCTCGTGAACCAGGAGGTTGGTGATGGCAAGAAGGAGGCGAATGTCGACTCTGACAGCAGTCTTCTGGCTCTCATTAGAGATGTCTTACTTCCCCAGTAAGTCCCATGCACTGCACTCAGGTAGAGAAGTGTAGGGTGCCCAGGATGCTTCTGGCAAACGAGGTCCAATGATGGGCTCGGGGTCGCAGGGACCTTATATTTTTGTCCGGGGGCTTATGCGCTTGCTGTAAAAGAGGTCTAGAAAGAGAGGCAGTAACTACTATGCTGTATAGGATGCAGGAGAATCTCAGTCCATCTTCAAAAACATCCATTTAGAACTTTATCTGTTTTCTACAGGGGACATGACTGGAGTTTTGCAGGTTTAAAAATGTTTGTGGCCAGAGGGATAAGGTTTATTATTCAAGGTCCACATGACAAGACTCCTGAACATAAAATTGGGACTTTTCCTGGACCTACTCAGAAATAATAGAGATGGAAAGAAATCTTCCTTTCCTCCCCTCCAAACTCTTGGAATGGAAATTAAGTTGAGTTAAAAACAGAATATTTTTTGCGGGGGAGGGATGGTGGCAGAACAGTTAATGAGTATTAATGAAGAGAAGGGGAGTATTTTTTTCCTTTTACTCCATTGCTCACATAGCACACACACAATAGAGTGACTGCTAAGAGCACCCAATGCAAATATGTTAAGCTCTAAAATGGCACCTTATAATTCAGACAACACTGTAAATTTTATCAAAGAAAAAAGTTGAAGTTAAAAAAATTGAAGCTTAAAAGTGCATGCCACATATCACTATTAAATAAATTTTTTATAAAATTAAACAAATGTTGGAAAGCGCGTCAGGCATTAAAGCGTGTGCCTGATCCTGCTTCCTCAGGGCCTGGCCTGCAGTCTGAGTCAGTTCAGCAAGTTTTCAAGGATGGCAGCTCCACCAGATGCTCCCCGGTATTTGTTAAACTTCTCAAGATCTGTTCTTATTAAAAAGCCTTTTTTTTTTTTTTGCACAATATAGAAACCAGACCTAATTATATTCCGAAGAGCTCGACCACTCCTTGTTGGCTTAGGAAGGTATATTTTATGAAGTGTGTAGCCAGCGTGTGACAACCCTTCTCCCAGCTGAGGGAGCCTGTCTTGACTGACGGGAGCTTGACCTGTGATGGCTTGATTTACAAGCTAGCCCCTTGGTTCTTTTTGCCTCCCGTGCTTCTGCAGTTGGCTTCAGGGAGACTCCTGGTAATACATACAGTAAGAATACTTTTGATACTCAAAGTAAGGAAATGATTATCTATATGAAAAACAATTAAACTTTGTCATGTGGAGCTTTCTCAGTGATAAACTATCAATGAATATATTTTTGGTTGCATTTGTTATATATGCGTGTGTGCATTGTGTGGTTTGTACTTAATGTGGGTAGATATAAGATTCCAATCTTGTTTCATGGGATTAATTAATGCTATCAGTGCCATCTTATCTGCTACCCGACGACTTGTACTGAAGCATTTTTCAGGACCTGAGATGTCCCCCAAGAGGGACAGGATTACCTCCAGCAAGACTTCTCAGTTTAACAATAGTTTGTTAACACCGGTGCACATTTGAAATAAAATCTCATCGTTTCTAAAGTCTGCCCACTTATGGGACAGTCTGTAGTATAAAAATTATTGAATCTATAATTTTAGTGCTCCTATTTTATTCATTTGAGCTATCATAAATAATATGTATTTCCTTTAATGGGCATCTTTACCTTTTCCAGAGATGAGGAATTAAAGAGGAAAACACAAATGTAAACCACATGGCAACTCAAGAACAAATGTAATGTAGATGAGCTCAGGTTTTGATTAGGCAATTTGAAATGCACTTTGGATAATGTTATGGGATTTATTGGGATGTGGTGTGGAATGTTTTCAAACCTTGTGTACTGATTCTGATGTGAAGTGCAGGTCTTGGCTCTGCATTTAATTCTTTAAGCCTCAGTTTCCTCATCTATAAAATGAGGATAATAGTACCTAATTTAGAAGATTCAGAAATGAGGATTAAATGGGATACTTCTTGTAAAGCACTTAGTACAGTGTGTGGGACATAGTACGTTCTTTGTTTTACTGTTTATTTATTTTTGGATGCGTTGGGTCTTAGTTGCGGCATGCGAGATCGTCGTTGAGACATGCGGGAATCTTTCGTTGTGGTGTGCGGGCTTCTCTGTCGTTGTGGCGTGCGGGTTGTTTTTTTCTCTTCTCTAGTTGTGGCATGCGGGCTCCAGGGCGCGTGGGCTCTCTAGTTGAGGAGCGCAAGCTCAATAGTTGTGTTGCGTGGGCTTAGTTGCTCCGCAGCACGTGGGATCTTAGTTCCCTGACCAGGGATCGAACCCACATGCCCTGCATTGTAAGGCAGATTCTTTACCACTAGACCACCAGGGAAATCCCCCATAGTACGTTCTTGACAAATATGTAGCACCACTACTGTTATTATTGGGAACATTGTAATCCCTCCTATTAAACTTTAAAATGAAGATTGTAATGGTACAGTGATAGTAATACTACATACTTCATAGAAGTGGCCATTAAATAGATGCTGATGGCTGTGCCCACCTGGCATATATAGTAAGGGCTCAATAAATATTATGTAAAAAATGTAAAAAAATGAAATACAAATGATGAATTCATTTAATTTTGATACTAGAAAACTAGAAACCTTGACAAGGAATTTGGTCTTTCAAGATAGCTCTTGGTAATTAATGAGTTTAGAAATGCTCATAATGGAAAATTCATGTTCTTCAATGAGTATGTGCATATAATGGCTTAAGGATAATGAAGTTTCTAGAGTTTATGGGAGCTATATAAAACCTGCTTCAATGTGCAAATAGACATATTAACGTAGATCCTTTTAATTTTGTTAAAAGTTTTAATCCTTTTTTGACCTTAAATAATACTTTGGGTAAAGCCAAGGTGACAATCTTTTCAAACTTTTCACCTGTAAGTGTTGTATTAGTTAAGACGATTTCTTTTTTTTTAATAAATTTATTTATTTTATTTATTTATTTTTGGCTGAGTTGGGTCTTTATTGCTGCACGTGGCTTTCTCTAGTTGCGGCGAGCGGGGGCTTCTCTTTGTTGCGGTGCGCAGGCTTCTCATCGCGGTGGCTTCTCTTGTTGCAGAGCACGGGCTCTAGGTGCACGGGCTTCAGTAGTTGCAGCATGCAGGCTCAGTAATTGTGGCTCATGAGCTCTAGAGTGCAGGCTCAGTAGTTGTGGCACACGGGCTTAGTTGCTCCGCGGCATGTGGGATCTTCCCGGACCAGGGCTCGAATCCGTGTTCCCTGCATTGGCAGGCGTATTCCCAACCACTGCGCCACCAGGGAAGCCCCAGTTAAGACGATTTTATTTGCAAACAGTAATACTTAACTGAGACTAATTTGCAAAGTAATTATTTGCTCACATAACGAAGATGTCAGAGACTTGTGCTGGTGTCAAATATAGCTGGATTCAGGGGTTTAAATTACGTCTACAGTACTGTGTGTATGTCTCTTTCTTACCATCTCTTCTCTGCCTACATCTATGTGGCTTTGTTCTCAAAGAGGCTCTTTCTACTTGGTGGTTAAGTGGCTCCTGGTTGATGATTCTAGCGAAAAGAGTGGGTGTCTTTTCTAATGGCTGTTACAAAATTTTCAGGGAGCACAATAATTTAATCTTGTTAAATACCATGTAATACCTCTGTTCCAGGTGCTTTTCAGAACTGTGGTGTGATATGAATGAAAATTCAGTTGTAAGAATAAATATCATATTAAAATAAGTATTAGTTATGGTTCTCAGAGAAACAGAACAAATAGGATATATATATATATATATATATATATATATATATAGAGAGAGAGAGAGAGAGAGAGAGAGAGAGAGAGAGAGAGAGAGAGAGAGAGAGAGGGAGGGAGGGAGGGAGGGAGATTGAGATTTATTATAAGGAATTGGCTCACATGATTATGGAGGCCAAGAAGTCTTAAGATCTGCAGTGTGCAGGCAGGGACCCAGGAGAGCCAATGGTATATTTCCAGTTTGAGTCTGAAGGCCTGAGAACGAGGAGAGCTGAGGGTATACTTACCAGTACCAGTCTGAAAGCTGACAGGCTGGAGACCCAAGAAGAGTTGATGTTTCCATTCAAGACCAAAGGCAGCAAAAGACCCATGTCCCAGCTCAAGGAAGTGGGGCAGGAGGAGTTCCTTCTTACTCAGTCTTTTTGTTCTATTTTGGTCTTCAGTGGATTAGATGAGGCCCACCCACAGTAGGGAGGGCAATCTGCTTTACTCTGTCTACTGACTCAAACGTTAATCTCATCCAGAAATACTCTCACTGACACACCCAGAATGTTTGGTGACACACCAGTAATCAAACGTTGGTGGCCTGTGGCCCAGTCAAGTTGACGCGTCACCCCATCTACCCTAGATAACGTGAGTGAATGGCTTACTATATAAATTGTGAATATCAAAGAACTGTTACCCCTTCTCACTGTGCATGCTTTGCTTTCTAAAGAGATGGTTTAGTTACAAGCATTTGTTTAGTGCCTTTTGTATGTGGAGGATTATGTAATAACCACATATAGAGAGATGGTATTTGAGTTAGACTTTGAAACCTGGGTATGATTGGATGGAAGAGGCGTGGCTACCCCAGGCAGGAATGGGGTAAGCAGAGGTGTGGAAGTGGCAGAGTGGTGGGCAGTAAGCAGACCAGCTTATTTCTAGCAGAAATCTGCATGTGAGAGTTCTGTGAAATAAGCTTGGGAGAAAAGTTTTCTCTCTTCATCAGCCCGTTCATTCACTGATACTAATTGTATCCATCTTATTTCATAGGCATATTTCTAATAATGACTAAGATAGGCACAGCCTCTGCCTTTGTGGAATGGATTGTCTGGTAGAGCCAGGTAGTTCATAAATTAATCATTTTTTTTAACCGTAGAAGTTTGTAAGTCATAAATGTTTAAGTATAAATTAAATAAATATCAAAGCTACCGGCTTAAAACAACAGAAATGTATTCTCTCACAGTTTAGGAGGCTGGAAGTCTGACATCAAGGTGTCAGCAGGGTTAGTTCATTTTTGAGACTCTGAGGGTGAATCCGCGTATCTCTGCCAGCTTCTGGTGGCTTCTGGGCATCCTGGGTTTATGGCAGCATCTCTCCAGTCTGTGTCTGTCTTCACATGGCCTTCTCCCCTGTGTGTCTGCCTCACATTCGCCTCTGCTTCTCTCTTGTAAGGACATCACATTCACAGGGGGTCAGCACTTGGACATATCTTTTGGGGGCCATCATTCATCCCAGTATACAGATGCAGGACCAAAGTCACTGTTTCTGTGCTGCCTCACGTTCTTTTAGGTGCCCGAAATTCTTTTCACGTGGCCCCTCCATCTTCAAGTCCACAGTGGTTTGTCAAATGCCCTTCATGCTTGCCATTACTCTGACTTCCTCTTTGGCCACCAGCTTGAGAAAACCATATGCTTATTGAAGCTGGTGGTAGTGTTCATTGGTAATGTGGATCTTGTGATTAGAATGTATTTGTATTCAAATCTTGGCCCTGCCATTGACTTGGTGTGTGTGCCCTCTCTTCCTCCTTCCCCTTCCTGCTTTCCATTTCTCCTCCTTTCTTCAAGATAGTTGAAATGCCAGGAACGTAACTGCTATCTGTATGGTTAATGAGGAAAAGTTTTTTTCTGGGAAGAAAGATAAACCACATATACTCAGAAAATTGCCGTGACTTTTTCCAGCAAAGAGATCAGATTTAACTTTAAAGGTTCATGCAGAAGAGAAGAAGCAATATTTAATGGAACTTAAGCCCAGAGTGACCTTATTAATTAAAATCAGCATCTCTCAGAAGTTTTATATCAAAGTCATTATCAGTGAGATCTTAACATTGAAAGTAGTCCTCTGCTGACTGTTGGAACTTTTTCTTCTGACACTTGTTACATAAGGGGAGAGCATTGCTCTTTCAGTATTTAGCTATAAACAGGACTAGATCCTCCACTCAGGAAACACATCACTACTCTTGGGGAAGAGGAGATTCTAATATTCCTACAAATGTAAATAATGTAATTTGAACTACCTTGTGTGATTGTTCACAGGAGGTTTAAAACCCTCTCTCTGCTCTCCTCTCCCTCCTTTCTCCCATTTATCATATAAATGATATATCAAGTGACTTCTGTGTGCCGGGAACTCAGAATACAGGGGTGAGAAAGATTGAATCCTTGCCCCTCGGTGTTCTTACGGTATATTGGGTGAGACAAAGCAGTAAATAAATATATAAGGTGATTTCAGTTAATTGTGAGTGCTCTGAAGAAAAAACAGAAAATGGTGTAAGTAGGTAGAGAATGACACCTGCCGTATCAGTAAACAAAGGATGTGGCCATCAAGCCCTCAGCCACTGCCACCACCCCAGACTCTGCACCCTGGGGGGATTCAGGATGGAGAAAAGCAGGACACTGGCCCCAGATAGCTAAGGTGCATATCAAAGGAATGATTTCAATCAGCCCGACTCTTGGATCTTCCCATACAGAGAAAAGCGCTAGATTCATTCACTTGAGGTGCCTGGTTTTTCTTTAATTGACAGTAATCTTTTGATGTTCCGACTACCTGCCTGGTTTTTGTTGCAAAGACTCCTGTATATCCTGGCTCCTCCCTTACTTCTCTGGAGTAGTACCTCAGATCGACCTGAGAGGCTGCCTCTCAGGCTTAAGTCCTCAACAAGTCTGCCAAATAAAACAATCCTCAACTTTTAGGTTACACTTTTGTTTTTTAAATCGACAAAGGGAAATGGAGGGAGGGTCTATTTTATTTTATTTCAATAGCATAGTCAGGGAAGACTTTATGCCAGGCAGCAAGCCGTGGGGAAAAAATGCGCTGAGCAATTTGCCTTTGATAGACTGGAACCACTTTGCGAACATGTTTTGTTCTGTTTTCATATTTTTCTTTAGCTTTGAGTGTCTCGTATTGAAAAGAGATCACGCTGATATAAATGTGTTTACAGTGTTTTTATGACAGTAGGACATTCAGCATTTCTCTCCTGGGGCAAGTGAGTACTGTCTTTTTTTTTTTTTTTTTTACAATTCTCTTGTGACCTGTACAATCATCAGGGCCATAATGACTTCATAAATTATTAAGGCTTTGTTTTTTAAAATCTCAGAAAGGACTGTATCCTTGACAACTTAGAATTGTATTTCCTTTTAGAAATCTGAATTTATAAATGGATTTTATTAGTTGCAACACACTGTAGAGTTGATGTCTCTGAAATAATATCCAGCAAAAGTCATGAGTTTCACTACCTGATTTCTGTGTTGGTGGCTCAGAGGACATCCAGATGTTTCTGTATTGCATCTTTGTCTCCCTTAACTACAAGTATTCTATGTTAAAATAGGCATGAACTTGACCATCTTTGATGGGAAACAGAATATATAGGAGTATTTCATTTTTGGCCATTCCTTAGATAAGGTTTTTTTTTTTTGCAGATAATATTTAATTAAATATTTTTGCACCAAAAGAAAGTTCTTTTTACTTAATCTTTTTATGTTTTGAGTGTGTACCTAAATCAGTGCATTTAGGTGGAGTGATTTTTCCTCTTTTGGGGGCACAACCTATGGGAATCTGAATTGGGATAATTTGGTAGTTAGAGTAAAGGTAAAGGTACTTTCATCCTTCTGAATCAGAATAATTCCAGTGCTCCAGTTCTTTGGATAATATTTTGTAAACCTTAAGTGTTGCTTTAGTGAAGTCATTGTTTGGTTGTTGTTTTTTAGCCTTTCAGGCCTTCATAATGAAAATTTGCTGTTGATTCTATCGAAGAAGCCCAGACATTAGAGCTTACCACCTGAAATTATATTTAATACTTATTTTGAAGTCTTACTTATCTTTCTCTCACTTAAAAAATATAATATATATATGTATGTATATATGTATCTTCCCACCATTTGTTTATTTCTCCATCTACTATGTATCCATGTAACTACTGATATGCCTAAGTATCTATGCATCCATGCAAGACAATAGAGTGTCACGTAGAACTTAGGTCACATAAAAACACAAGATTGGAAAGTCTCAAGATATCAACTATTTATTTGATTTATGCCCTCTCTCAGTTCATAAAATTTTGGAGTTGACTCAAGATATCACCTAGTACAAATTTTGGAAGAACCTGTACAGAAAATGCCCAAAAGAGTAGGCTATCTTCCCCTTTCTCATAGCAGTCCAGGGAAAGTCCGCAACTTTCTCCAAAGGTAGATTTCACCTCCATGCTTTTGCTGTTTGGCAGCCTTCTCTTTATCTAGCCCCACACATCTCCTTCCTTTAAACTCTTTAAGCCTGGAATCCACCTTGCACTGTTACAAATGCATTTTAACATAATGCCTTCCTCATAGCTTCCTTTGCTCAGAAACCTTGAAACCTTTAGGTTGCAGAAGATAACATTAATAGTTCTCACCCCGCCATTCAAGACTCTCAGTGTTTTGCCTCTTGCCTACCGTTTTATGTTAACATCTGCCTTCTCCACTATATGGTTTCTCCATTCCTGGTGAGATTTACTTAGTACTTTCTGAAATTTCCTCCTTGGAACCTGTGTCTTCCTCCTACCCCCAGACATCGTACTGTGAATATCTGTATCTATACTTATATAACACTCTTTTATTGACTGTCTTGTGATCTCCTTACCTATACCTACATTTATAAATGTTTTAAAATCATTAAACAATTCCTGGTTAGTAAATGTGTAGGATTTTCCCTGTATTTCACTATTATATGTACTGCTACAAAGACCATTTTTAGGGCTACATCTTTGGGTGCATACTGATTTCCTTTTGTTGAATCTCTAGATGTGGAACCACTGTGTTGAAAATTAAATACATGTTAAGGGCATTTGACATGTTTTGACAATGTTTTTTTTGAAGATGACAAACGGTGTATACTACCACTTCTGTTTATGAAACTGCCTGTTTTTCTGTACTCCTAGTAGCTTCAGCTTGTATTCCTTCAGATAGTCATGATGCTGACAATTTTCTCCCCATATTTGTTGGCCATTTATATTCTTCTTAGGTGGATTTTATACATTTTTTTTTTTTTTTAAGTGGGATGGTTGTTGGTTTGCAAATAGCTCTTTATATATTAAGAATGTATAGGGCTTCCCTTGTGGCACAGTGGTTGAGAGTCCACCTGCCAATGCAGGGGACACGGGTTCATGCCCCGGTCTGGGAAGATCCCACATGCCGTGGAGCAGCTAGGCCCGTGAGCCATGGCCGCAGAGCCTACGTGTCCGGAGCCTGTGCTCCGCAACAGGAGAGGCCACAACAGTGAGAGGTCTGCGTACCGCGCAAAAAAAAAAAAAGAATGTATAAAATATACCAATATTCTGCAAATAAATTTTCCTGCATTTGATTTGTTTATGGTGGTTTTGCCACTGAGAAACATTTACTACTTAAAAACTTTAAAACTGTGAATACTTTTTGGATTCATTTCTCTTTGTTGTCATGCTATAGAGGCCTTCTCACCTAAGAATATGTGAATATTTACTCATTTTAGTATTTCAACAAAGTTAAAATTTGTACTTGAATTTTTAATTTATTGATGATACCTTTTCTTAAGATATGGCCTGACCATTCTGTCTCCCTTTCTGTGATGACTCTTGTCCAATGTTGGGTCACCTTTCTTTCCTTTTAATTTGTGTGTCCATTCTTGATCCCACGCTACACTTAAAAATTCTAGTAGTTTTGTAAAGTACTTTAGCTTTTCTTTTAGCAGGTTCTTCCTCATTGTATTTGTCCTTAAAATTCCTTGGATATCCTGGAATCACTCTTTCCTCCCAAATTCTCAGAGTACACTCCATTGACATGTGAAATGTGAGTTTAGGGTTTAATTCCAGCAGAGTGGACCTTTTTATGATATGGTGCCTCCCCTTTCCCTCAGTGAAATAGGCACTTCTTTCCATGTGGCCAGTTCTTTGGTCACACCCCCAGAATAACTCCTCACAATAATCAGAGTTATTTAGGTAGCCTGTTTCAGTGTTCTGCCAGCCTACCTGCTTGACACTGGTTACTCCAGGCACTTGACAAGGTAGGGAAGAGTCTGTCCCTCGGATCCCTGAATATGTGATTTTTAGCACTTTTCTCTCCTCTTCGATAGAGAATTTAGTACGAATGGCTTTTCTTGCCTGGTTTTCAGCTGTATGGGACCTAGCAAAGATCCCTTATTTGGGGAGGATCCTAGAAGTGGAAGAGAGGGGTGTTGGGACTCTATCTGGACAGCATGCTCTCATGTCGATAGCGATCGCAGTCTCTGGCCGGGCTCAGGGCACTTGGAGGGCTCCTCTCCAGCTCCTGTCCATCCAAGTGGGCCAGCTTCTCACTGGTCACTCTCCTTTATAGCCATATCAGGAGTCTGGGGTTATCTTTTTTTTGTTTTGTTTTCCTGCCAAGTCTTATTCAGAGGAGTGCAAAATATAATTGCTATCAGCTCAGTTGCATTCTCTCTCTTGAGAAAGACAAGCTTAATAAATCACAGCATTCTTTTGGCTAGTTCTTGCTGACCATTAGAAACCTATCTAAAATATGTTCAATATATCAATATTTCTATTCTAAACATATCCGTTATAAAATTTACCCTTCTTTTTCCAAGGGGGGAAAAACATAGTAATATTCTTTGGGAAAATTGTTACGCATTAGGCTGGTACAAGCTTCATCCTTCCCTCCTGTTTCAAGGTGAAATAACCTTCAAACAACCTCAACACATTTGTATTTCAGACAGTAAAAGTTTCATCAGTGTTTTGTTTTTAAATGTAGGTTCTACATATTCTTCAGTCCCTTTAAAAATATTTCATATTTTTCAGTCCTCTTGAGATTGTTTTCTCTATTATATTTCTAACTAATTGTCCATATATTCTCCTCTGCTTTCTATACAAGCATGTGAGTAAGGACGTCCCATGGGCAGCTTTTTAAAATTCATAGTTTTGTGGTCCTTTCCTCAGTGATTCCAGAAAGTCTGGGAGTGGGGACGAGGGGAGCTGGTCATCTGGGGTATGTGAGTGACTCCTAAGAAGCTTCTTACCCCTACTTCTGTTGAAATCCTCTGGCTGACAATTTGCGAATACCAGTCATCAGTGGAAGAGTGCATTCTTCTCTTGTCTCTGACTTTAATGCCTCACTATAAATTCAGCAGTGCCTCAGTTTCCCTGTTAAGGATGTGTGCTGCAAACGCTTAGCTCAGCAGGTGTGGGGTGGTTCAAACCCTGCACATTACGAAGAAACTGGCTCTTGACTCCCTTCTGGGAGAGTCCTTCTGAGCCTTTGGAGTATCCTTCCTGATAAGAGAGTCTGTATCCCTGGGGCCTTGAGCCATGCCAGATAATTCACGCTAACAATGTGAATTAAGGCGGACGGGGCATTGGGCCACACCATATCAGCTTGACCCTCGGAGGGGCTGGAGACAGAGGTTAGCCACACAGGCACTCCACACCTAAGGGACCGACCGCTAATAAAACCCTGGACGCCAAGGCTTCCCTGGCTGGCAGTACTTCACACGTGTTTTCACGCCTTGTTGCTGGGAGGATTAAGCTCTGTCCACACAACTGCACTGGGAGAGGACAGCTAGAAGCTTGTTGCCTGGTCCCTCCTGGACTCTGTACTATGTGCCTTTCACCTTTGCTGATTTTAACCAGTATCCTTTCTCTGTAATAAACCGCAGTCGGGAACATAACAGCTTTTCTGAGTGCTGTGAGTCCGTCTAGCAAATCATTGAACCTAAAGGAGGTCTTGGGTGCCCCCAATTGAGGATGATAAGAGGTTTTTATTTTATAAGACTATTAAGAAAAGGAAAATGCTAAGTTGTTCGTTTTTTAAAAAATTTCGAATTGTATGTTAATTTTACAAATACATTTTTATCACCTCTAAAGATGTTCCTTGATTTTTGTTTTATTCGTATGATAAAATGTCTGGTTTTCCTCAATTTGATTTTTATTTGTTAATATTTTATTTATGAGCGATTGGTATTTTGTCTTTTATCTTTGTCGTACATGGGTGAATCTTTAATTGCTGTAATTTAAAAATATTTCATAAGAAAAATTACTGAAATATGGTACTTCCTGGCTCCTTAAACAGAGTGTTCTACCCAGTTTAACATTTTCTTGACTCACTACCCCCGTTTTGAACATTATGGTGTGTAATGGGCCCTCAGCTCCCATTGGGGGATGAGCGGCTGCTTCCTCTGCGTTAAATGCTCCCTGGACTGCTTTCTGCTAGGAGTTCTTGGGTTTGCTTTCTTTTGTTTTTCCTATGCTTTCAAGCCCCACTTCTTGTAATTCTTGGGTTGTCTTTCTGTAATAGTCCCTCACCTCCCTTTATTGGCTCCTTTTTTAAAGACTGTGGGCTTAGAGGCTGCATAATTAAGCTTGTTATGTAATGATTTCTAAAATGAGAGTAAATAGGCTCTGAGTAAGAGCCTGGGGCCCTCTACTCTAGAGGATAAAACATCTGCTTCATGTCATGGAGTTTTAAATACACATTTTGGATTTTTGGAGATGTTTTGCTCCCTCGTTAGTTGGTTGTTCTGGAGAGTTAAGTCGTAAAGTTGATTGGTTAGTTTGTCCATTTATTCATTCATTCATTTGGTGCTTATTAACTGAGCGTCTACATGGTGTTGTTTACTGGATAGCTGAACCTAAGTAGGTCACACACAGTATACAGGCCAGCTCTGTATCTAGCAAATAACATGAGAGTGCAGTGGAAACTTTTGATGAAGACATTTTGAGTTTTATTCTCTCTGGTAGTACTTTTCATTTCAGGTTCTAAAGTGTTAATAAGAATGCCATTCAGCAAAAAGTTGACATAGCAGATCTGAGACTGCTCTCCTGAGAAAGTCCTGCTTGCAAGGTTGGCCTTGGCTGCCATCTTGGAACTTGGCTCTCAGAGAGCTGCCATTCAGTGTTTAATTGATGAGGGTAGTCCACTGTGCCCAGACTGTTTGTGCAGACAGTATGGTTTATGCTGGATGCCTGCTTTCATTCTGGGAGTCTGGGATTTTTGGTACATGTTAGGTTGCCTATGCGACCAGTCCCACGTGATAAATACCTTGGTCACTTGAGTGTCTAATGGGCCCTTGGGCAGTAACATCACGCACACATGCTGCGTTTTTGTGGCTGGGGGGAGAGTGTGCTCTGTGTGACTGCTCGTGGGAGGGAGAGAGGATAAGAAGGACGTAGAATCTTCCAGTCTCCACCTGTGTCTGTCTCCCTTATGACTCAGCTGTGTGCCCTTGCTGTGCTGCTGTACAAAGTCCGTACTATAAATACAACTGTACGTGAGTCTCATGAGTCCTCTAGAATCCCCGAATGTGAGGGCGGTCCTGCGACACCCAACACAAATGCCTAATGTTTCTGGGCCTCTTACTGTGTGCGCAGCTCAATACTAATCATTTTACCTGCATTGTCTCATTGAATTTTCCCAACATCCCTGCCCTGTGGGGTAGGTCAGTATCATCACCACCATTGGCAAGTGCTGGTCCTATATCTCATACACTTATTTCAGTATCTGTTTTCTTCCACATGTTGAAAACATGGAATATTATTTCTGTTGTTCAGAGGAAACGTTAAGTGACAAAAGCACTGAGTGTTTTCTAATCACGTTGTCATTTCAGGTACGAGCACATCCTCACGGAGCCTGACCCCGTACCAGCATATGCTCTGAAGCTGCTAGTTGCCATGACTGAAGACAACCCAACTTTTACCAGGTACTGTCGCTTCAAATTTTCTTTTCTCTGTTTCTCATCTAGAAAGTAAATTTTCTGTGTTCTGAAAATGTTAAAGATGATGAGATTCTACAAGGCTTATGTTTGAGTTACCAAAGTGGTAAATTTTCATGTTTTATGGTTTGTAGTATCTGTCATCTGTGGTGTATTGGGTCATGTTCTCATATTTTTATTTTTTATTAGAGTTTGCATACTGTGGAATTCATAATGCTTTAAAATGATAAATTCTTTAAAGAGAAAATACTAACACATATACTTTTATTCTTTTTAACATCTTTATTGGAGTACAATTGCTTTACTATGTTGTGTTAGTTTCTGCTCTATAACAAAGAGAATCAGCTATATGTATACATATATCCCCATGTTCCCTCCCTCTTGCATCTCCCTCCTACCCTCCCCATCCCACCCCTCTAGGTGGTCACAAAGCACTGAGCTGATCTCCCTGTGCTATGCGGCTGCTTCCCACTAGCTATCTATTTTACGTTTGGTAGTGTATATATGTCCGTGCCACTCTCTCAATTTGTCACAGATTACCCTTCCCCCTCCCCACATCCTCAAGTCCATTCTCTAGTAGGTCTGTGTCTTTATTCCCGTCTTACCCCTAGGTTCTTCATGACATTTTTTCCCCTTAGATTCCATATATATGTGTTAGCATACGGTATTTGTCTTTCTCTTTCTGACTGACTTCATTTTGTATGATAGGCTCTAGGTCCAACCACCTCATTACAAATAGCACAATTTCGTTTCTTTTTATGGCTGAGTAATATTCCATTGTATATATGTGCCACATCTTCTTTAACCATCCATCCGATGATGGACACTTAAGTTGCTTCCATCTCCTGGCTATTGTAAATAGAGCTGCAATGAACATTGTGGTACATGGTTCTTTTTTTTTTTATTTAACATCTTTATTGAGGTATAATTGCTTTACAATGGTGTGTTAGTTTCTGCTTTATAACAAAGTGAATCAGCTATACATATCCATATATCCCCGTATCTCCTCCCTCTTGTGCCTCCCTACCCCACCCCTCTAGGTGGTCACAAAGCACCGAGCTGATCTCCCTGTGCTATGCGGCTGCTTCCCACTAGCTATCTATTTTACATTTGGTAGTGTATATATGTCAGTGCTACTCTCTCACTTTGTCCCAGCTTACCCTTCCCCCTCCCCGCGTCCTCAAGTCCATTCTCTAGGTCTGTGTCTTTATTCCTGTCCTGCCCCTGGGTTCATCAGAACCTTTTTTTTTTTTTTAGATTCCATATGTATGTGTTAGCATGCGGTATTTGTTTTTCTCTTTCTGACTTACTTCACTCTGTATGACAGACTCTAGGTCTATCCACCTCACTACAAATAACTCGATTTCATTTCTTTTTATGGCTGAGTAATATTCCATTGTATATATGTGCCACGTGTTCTTTATCCATTCATCCGATGATGGGCACTTAGGTTGTTTCCATCTCCTGGCTATTGTAAATAGAGCTGCAATGAACATTTTGGTACATGACTCTTTTTGAATTATGGTATTCTCAGGGTATATGCCCAGTAGTGAGATTGCTGGGTCATATGGTAGTTCTATTTGTAGTTTTTTAAGGAACCTCCATACTGTTCTCCATAGTGGCTGTACCAATTCACATTCCCACCAGCAGTGCAGGAGTGTTCCATTTTCTCCACACCCTCTCCAGCATTTATTGTTTCTAGATATTTTGATGATGGCCATTCTGACTGGTGTGAGGTGATACCTCATTGTAGTTTTGATTTGCATTTCTCTAATATTAATGACGTTGAGCATTCTTTCATGTGTTTGTTGGCAATCTGTATATCTTGTTTGGAGAAATGCCTGTTTAGGTCTGCCCATTTTTGGATTGGGTTGTTTGTTTTTTTTATATTGAGCTGCATGAGCTGCTTGTATATTTTGGAGATTAATCCTTTGTCCGTTGATTTGTTTGCAAATATTTTCTCCCATTCTGAGGGTTGTCTTTTGGTCTTGTTTATGGTTTCCTTTGCTGTGCAAAAGCTTTGAAATTTCATTAGGTCCCATTTGTTTATTTTTGTTTTTATTTCTGTTTCTCTGGGAGGTGGGTCAAAAAGGATCTTGCTGTGATTTATGTCATAGAGTGTTCTGCCTATGTTTTCCTCTGAGTTTTATAGTGTCTGGACTTACATTTAGACTTTAATCCATTTTGAGTTTATTTTCGTATAAATGACTCTACTGCCCAAAACAATCTACAGATTCATTGCAATCCCTATCAAACTACCAATGTCATTTTTCACAGAACTAGAACAAAAAGTTTCACAATTTGTGTGGAAACACAAAAGACCCTGAATAGCCAAATCAATCTTGAGAAAGAAAAACAGATCTGGTGGAATCAGGCTCCCGGACTTCAGACTATACAACAGAGTTATGGTAATCAAGACAGTATGGTGCTGGCACAAAAACAGAAATATAGATCAATGGAACAGGATAGAAAGCCCAGAGATAAACCCATGCACATATGGTCCCCTAATCTATGACAAAGGAGGCAAGAATATACAATGGAGAAAAGACAGCCTCTTCAATAAGTGGTGCTGGGAAAACTGGACAGCTACATGTAAAAGAATGAAATTAGAACACTCCCTAACACCATACACAAAAATAAGCACATATACTTTTAAAAAGTCAGTTCTCGCCTCATTGTACTGAACAATTATTTATTTTTTTCTGAACAATTATTTATTAAATCTCTGTAGTATTTATAGACTATAATTTTTCTGCTTTTTTAAGAATTAATGTTTTTTTAAAAAATAAATTTATTTATTTATTTTTGGCTGCTTTGGGTCTTTGTTCCTGCGTGTGGGCTTTCTCTAGTTGCAGCAAACGGGCTACTCTTTGTTGTGGTGCATGGGCTTCTCATTGTGGTGGCTTCTCTTGTGGAGCACGGGCTCTAGGCACACGGGCTTCAGTAGTTGTGGCACGTGGCCTCAGTAGTTGTGGCTCGTGGGCTCTAGAGTGCAGGCTCAGTAGTTGTGGTGCACAGGCTTCATTGCTCCGTGGCATGTGGGACCTTCCCTGACTAGAGCTTGAACCTGCGTCCCCAGCATTGGCAGGCGGATTCTTAACCTGTGTGCCACCAGTTAAGTCCTTATTATTTATTTATTTTTTTAGTTGACATATTTTCATTGTGTAGTGGAGAGCGTTTTGTCTTTATTGAAGACCCTACCTGTGATGATACCAAATTTTTTCGTGCTAGTTGCCTAGGGTAGCAGCAGCTGCTTCACACTTGCAAAGAACGGTTTGTCAGAGAGCACCCAACTCTGCAGAAAGGCAAGAGAAGAGTTGTTGCTTTCAAACAAGGAGACTAGTTTTGGTTGTATGGATGATGTGTGAGGACCTTTTGGGTTTGGATCCTGTATCTGTAGGTGCAGTGCACCTGTAGAGTTTCCCTTTGATCTTTCTCAGAGAACTAAATCATACAGTCCCAACCACCTGGATTTCACCTGGTCTTCTGTTTACAAGTCCTGCATAGTGATGAGCCAGCATCATATCGTTAGTGCTGAACAAGAAAGGCTATTTGTAGAGTATCTGTATTGAGTGAAAGGCTGACTTAAGACAACCTTCGCAAGGGGTGTGCCAGGGCCCAGGGTATGCCATGACCCAGTTGCAGGGCTGCCCCGGTGCTCTGGGTCTTCAGGTCAGCCACAGTGTGGGGCCTGTCACAGCTCTCAGGCCTATGTCCTGCCGTGAGCAGCCTCATTTGTTTCCAGAGAGTGACATATAAACATTACCGTGTACTCCCTGTGCCACGTTGCAAAAGAATTTGGGGAGCACTTAACTCCTTATATTGTTGGCAATTCTGAATCCTGTGTTTCTGTAGTCTTTAAAAAGTCTGTCCAATGAGCCTTCTAAATTTCTCACTCAGAAGGCACCATTCTCTATTCCTACAGAAGAAGTTTATGTCTAAAGAGTGAATCTGTGTTAGGAGTTAAAGCCAAATTCAGATAGTTGTTTCTTTTCTGGACCTTTGATACCAAGTGGGAATATTGTATACTGATTTTATCCTTTCATTAGATTGAACAGATTGCATTTCCTTTTTTTTTATGTTGACTCTTGCTCATTGATGTAGCATGTTTTCAGGCTACTTTCTCTTCTTGCCAACTCTTTATTAAATTCATCTGAATTTCTTCATATTGAGGGAAAAAATCTAGTGAGGTGGAAACAGATCACTGATGGCCTATAACCTTTTTATTTTAAAATGGTTAGACACTAGTTTAGAAGTCAGTTTATTTTTTTTTTTTCAGTTTACAAGCAGAATTCAATGGATTAATTTTTATAAACTTTTTTCTTTGTTTTCCTTGCATAATTAATACTTGAATATGTTGTCTTTTTATTAAATTCCAACACTGTGATCAAGAAGTCCCCTGGGCTTCCTCATTCCCCACCACTGCTGCACAGGTCTCTCCCCCAGGGCTAATACTTGTTATTATTTTGGTGGGTGTCCTTCCTGAACTTTTTGGGGGGCTATTTAAATTCAATATATACTGAATTTAAATAGCTTTGCTTTGTGGTGGTCAGTTTTTTAAAAAATCATAGATAGTATCATTGGGTATGTGTTTTTCTGAAATTTGCCTTTTCATTTATCAAAATTATTTGAAGATCTTTTTGCATCAGTATTTATTCACACTCTTGGCAATATCTTTGCCAAAATTACGGATGAAAATGGGATTTCATTTCATTTTGCATTCACTTATCTACTGATAAACTTGAACCTCTTAATATTTATTCACTAAATTCAATAGTAAAAGGTCCACAGCCTTCAACCGTCAGTTCTACTTCTAATTATCTGTTCAAGAGAAAAACTCGTATATACACAAAGATTTCTGCCTAGGCAAATAATTTTTAAAATGAGAAAAATGGTTTTAAAATTAAGTTATGTTATAGTTATAATAAACACAACTATGTAAGGGTTTGAAAGGGCAAGATACATTTTGCATACTGCTCTACAAAAATATCCTAATAATTTTGTAAACTGAAATTGTTTATCACCCCCAAACCCAATTTAAATACCACTTTGCCTTTTGTAGGATCTCTTTCTGTATTCACTGTTCTCTTCTGTTTGCCTTTTCTCTTGAAACAGGATATTAAAATGAGAGTTGTCCCATGTCGATTTTGGCTGAGGCTCCAGAGGTCAAGAGCAAAGCATTAAAGGCCTGTTTCCACCCACCCGCTCTCTTCTCCCCAACCCCTTCTAAAGGGAGGTGCTAGATCCCACAGGCCCTAGCAACCTGTGTGCATTTTGCAAAATCCATTCATATACCTTGAAGCGGGGGATGGGGGAAAGGAAGTTTTTTATTTCCCTAACTGGATTTTTTTTTTTCCAAAAACGAATTTTAAGTGCAACATTTCAAAATGGGTAATACATTTCTATTTGGGGGAAAAAAACAATATAAAAAGATAATACCGAGAAGACCTGTTCCTTCCTCTCCCCACTGTGGTCTTTCCTCACCTTCCCATTATATCCCTTACGGCTGACTGCTTTATTCCTTTTATGTCCAAAGGCAAACTAATGTGACTGTGTGTTTTCTCATCTCTCCCTTTCACACACAAATAGCATATTATGTATGTTTTTCTACCCTATGACTTTTTCCCCCAATTTTGTTTCTATGTCGATACATAGAGAGCTTCCACGTTGTGTTTTACAGTTATAAACTCTTCCATTGTATAGATATACCATACTTTGTCTCATTAATGTCTAATGGATAGACTTGAGTTCTTTCTAATCTAGTGATAGAGCAAAGAATGAATAATCTTATATTCATACTTCATTTTGTATGTGTGCATGTACGTCTTACAGGCTAAATCCCTAGATATGATATTTGTGTATCAAAGGATAAATGCACTTAAAATTTGTTTTCAGGTTCGGCCAAATTGCCCTATGGTGGGGACTTTACCATTTTGCATCTCCAAAGGACATGTTTGAGGATGCCTGGCCCCCTACAACCTTGCTATCAGAATTTGTTGTTAAACTTTGGAACTTTGCCAGGGTGATGAGAGGTTATTTCATTGTAATTTTAATTTGCATTTTCCTTTTCATGAGTGCAGTTGAATATTTCTTTATACGGTTAAGGGCCATTTGTATTTTGCTTTTTGCTCATGTTCTTTGCCATCAGTCCTTGGTCTTGGCAATGCCACCCTTCAAACTGAAACACCCCCTGCTTGGCTTTCCATTGCACAAATACGTTACAGGCCACTAATCCGTTTTACTTCTAACAGTGTCTGCACTATTCCTATTTTTTTTTGCTGTCGTGAGTAGCGTGACCATGCTGTTACTTTGTATGCTACTTGTGAATCCATGTATGTGTCTCCATTGTGTATCCCTTCTAGAATGGAAATACTGTCTCACAGAGCTTGTGCTTGCCCAGATCCAGTAGATACTGCCAAGCAGTTTTCCAAATTGGTTGTACCAATTTACATTCCGACTAGCATTGTTCACAAGGTCTGGTTGTCATGTAAGCTTTTAATTTTTTTTTTTTTTTTTTTTGCGGTACGCGGGCCTCTCACTGTTGTGGCCTCTCCCGTTGCGGAGCACAGGCTCCGGACGCGCAGGCTCAGCGGCCATGGCTCACGGGCCCAGCTGCTCCGCGGCATGTGGGAACTTCCTGGACCGGGTCACGAACCCTTATCCCCTGCATCAGCAGGCGGACTCTCAACCACTGTGCCACCGGGGAAGCCCTAAAATTTTTTTTTTTTAAGTCAGGTTTATTGAAGTATAAGCTTACATAGAGTAAAATTCACTCATTTTAGGTACGCAGTTCTCTGAGTTTTGAGAAACATATACAATCATGCAACCACCACCACTATCAAGATAGAGTATTTCCATCATTCCAAAATGTTCCCTCATGCCCCTTTGAATGTTAGCTTATAAAAATTCTGTTTGCCTGGAGAATGATATGACCAGACTGATTTTAAGTTTCATTTTAATTTTTAAAATTTATTTTTTAAGAGTTAATATATAACACATTTCAAGTTTCAGTATTTGAAAGAGTTTACATAGAAAAGCATATTTTCACCCCAGGAGATAGCCACCCTTTGACCAGTTTGTGTGTGTGTGTATATTATCTTTCACATATACGGTAGTATGTCGACTGCACCATTCTATACTCCTTTTCAAAAATATGTATAACAGCTTTATTGAGATATAATTCACATACCATCTGTACTTTTTTAAAAAAACAGATACATTGTATTACATTTTTTGAATATTCCGTGTTTAACAAGTCACCTTTTGGTGAACATTTATGTTTTTCTAATCTGTTGGTATTATAAAACAAGGCTACAATTAATAATGAATTAATTATTCATCACGTGTGTATAATAATGAGAAGTGGAATTGCTTCATCACAGGGTACATAATATCATCTGGGGATCTTTTTTTTTTTTTTTTTTTTTTTTCGGTACGCGGGCCTCTCACTGTTGCGGCCTCTCCCATTGCGGAGCATAGGCTCCGGACGCGCAGGCCCAGCGGCCATGGCTCACGAGCCCAGCCACTCCACGGCATGTGGGATCTTCCCGGACTGGGGCACGAACCCGTGTCCCCTGCATCGGCAGGCGGACTCTCAACCACTCTGCCACCAGGGAAGCCCTGGGGATCTTTTAAAAAGTCTAAAACCCAGGCCATATCCCAGGCCAATTAAATCACAATCGCTAAGGCTGGACATAGACATCAGTAGTTTTTGAAGCTCACCAGGTGATTACAACGTGCAAAGAAGAGGGTTTTCTTTTGCTCTTTCAATTGAGACCTGTTTCTCTGCCTTTTCATTTTGCTTAACTTACTCTGCCTCTGTAAATTTAGGTGAAACACTTAGAGGTTGCTGTCTTGAAGTGTTGTCCTTATATGGGAGTGTCCCTGTGTAGACTGTGCATGCCCAGTGCCTTTCGTGGGAGATCTGGATTTGACGTGGACCCAAGTCACATCAGTGAGTGCTGGCAGCTCTCTGCTAGGTGGGGGTGGAGCTGGAGATGGAGGGGCTAGAGCTGGCACCAGGTGTGAGGCAGGACCACCCCTCTGCTCAGTGGCCATCACCACCTAACAGGGGCAGGGTCTGATCCCAGGTTGTAGAGCAGAGGCCCTAACGGTCGGGCCGGAGCTGGCTCTTTGCCTTTAAGCATGGGCCTTCCCTGCTCCGTGCCCTGGGACCCTTGCCCCAGAGGGGGCAGTGCTGAAGTAAGGGGTCCCGTGGGGGCTTTTGGCTCATGTCAGCTGCAGACAGAGGTTCGATCTGTCTCCAGTGCGCCTCCTGCAGAGGCACCAGTAGTTGTTTCCCTTGCTCTGCTTAGACACAGTGAGTCCAAGTCCCCTTTGTCCCTCACAGCTGCTCACTCCCCTAGAGCAGTCCTCAGTTTGTGCTCTCCATCCTGCCTCGGGGACAAGCCAGCATGCACCTGTGTAGGCGTGGAGTCCAGGCTTCCCACAGCCCTCCTGTTGGTCCCAGTGGTCCTCCAGCCAGCCAGGGGGCTCATCTCCCCTTTGTAGGACCCCAGGGTTGGGGTCCAATCTGTGGCTCACAGCACTCCCTCCCCAGGGCGGGTCTCCACCCATGTATCTTCCCCTTTCCTCTGAGTTCCCTCCCAGTGGCACAGGTCCCAGGCTGATTGCTTTTCTTCCCTTCCTACCCAATTACTTGTGGATCTTTATCCCAGCCTTAGTTGTACAGAAATCTTTTTTGCCAGTTTCCAGTTAGTTTTCAGTGAGAAGTGTTCTTCATGTGGATGTATTTTTGATGTGTTTGTGGGGGAAGCTGAGGTCCACATCCTCCCCCTCTGCCATCTTGATAGATCTCCCACTGTTGTTAACTATTTTTTGAAGGTAAAGTATCTTACATTCTTATGGAAGATTTTATAGATGGATGTGTTTATGTTATACTGTCTGGTTGTAGGGAAATCCGGAGTGTATACACACATATTAGGATGTCTGTCTGCTTTCCTTGTAAACGATTTTTTGATTTGTGACCCTGTTGAGTTTGTGACCCCTGGACTTTAGACAGGATGCTTATTTCAACAAAGGAATCTTTTCTCATTGTTTTCTTTCAACACATGTGAATTCATGGTTACATGAATACTTAGCAGCTATTTCAGGGTCAGAAGTGTATGGTTTCAGATTGCTTTTTTGGTGTGACATTTACAAGGCAACCACTTAGAGTTTATTGTACACCTTTAAAAGTAGTGGTTCCCCAGTTGTGTACAATAGAGTGCTGGTAAATCCTAGTAGGGGTTCAGTAAAGCTTTTTGTGTTTCACAAGGCATCCTTATCTGTAGGCTTTCCCTGGTTGTCTAAAACAGAGATTCATAAGCTCTGGCCCACAGGGCCAGGGCCTGTGAGGTAAGAGTGGTGGTTATGCTGATAAAGAGTTGTACAGCCTAAGTGGGCTTCCCTGGTGGTGCAGTGGTTGAGAGTCCGCCTGCCAATGCAGGGGACACAGGTTCGTGCCCCGGTCCAGGAAGATCCCACATGCCGCGGAGCGGCTGGGCCCGTGAGCCATGGCCGCTGAGCCTGTGTGTCCGGAGCCTGTGCACCGCAACGGGAGAGGCCACAACAGTGAGAGGCCTGCGTACCAAAAAAATAAAAATAAAAAAGAGTTGTGCAGCCTACAGACACAGACGAATTTGAGGCACAGAGAACTTGTGTCTGGCAAAGCCTAAAAGTATACTTTCTAGCCCTTTTCAGAGCATGTTTCCTGACTGCTGAACTGAAGGAGTACAACTTTTTTGTCTTTATTCATGAGAATAGAGAAATATTAGAACATTAGCACTATATGGGACTTTGGGGAGATCATTAAAATGTACATTAAAAAAAATTACTCTTGAGATCAACACACCAGGAAATGACTGCCCTCAAAGAGAGGGTGTGTTACACTCACAGATTCCGAGAGGAGGGAGCACACCACGCCACGGGCAGCCACGTGGGGAAACAACAGAGGCAGTCGGGAGGCAGAGGAAGGAAGAGGAGAACATGGACCAGAGCCTTTGTTGTAGTTGACAAGGGTAGGAGTGGGTGAGCAGGCTTAGGATTGGCTTCTTGAATCATTTCAGTGGGCTCTGAGGTGTGGGGTTTATCTCTACTTAGCTGGTACCTGGCCCTGGGATGGTCAGGGCAGGGAAACAGTGGCCTGGAGTTTAAGAGCTCCATATAAAGGAGGCTGTTGGGGGTTTGGTTGGCTTGCATAGGAAAGGCAAGCTCAAAGGAGAGTAGTTTGCTATCTCTGGGAACTGTCTGGCCCTGGGAGGGGCCTTCCCCCCAGAGTTAGTAAGATCTTAAGATGTCAAAGAATCAAAAATACAGAATAAAAAGACATGATTAGTATCCTGGGCCGATGTCTTCATTTTACACATGAGGAAAGTGAGGCCCCAGAGGGAATTTGTGTGACCCAGACGCCGTAGTCAATGCGAAGATCAGGTTTCAGATCTAGACCTCCCAGTCCCCTGTTGTTTGTACTTATCCAGCAGAGTCACATTTTAAAAGACACCCAAGTGAATATCACAGTGGATTTTGAAATAGGATTGTTTTAAGTTTCTTTGTGTCACATTTACCTGTAAGAGTGGTCCAGTTCCTCAACATACTTGTCTTCAGTGTCGTGTGGATCTGATAATAGCACACGCGTGATTCTCCTTTGTTTCCCTCTGCCATCGTCGTTAGGTTCTGGCACTCCCCTCTCTCTGTTTTTATCATTGAGGCAGCTCTTGGCCCAGTTCTGGTTAGTAATATCCTGGTTGCTGACCTGTGCTTTCCCTCACTCTCCTGGATTTTGAACCCTCCTCTGCTCATGACTTAAACCACACTTACAGGGTTGAAATCCTTCCTTATTATGTTAATTATGATATAACGCATCATCCTGTCTCCAACAGGAACTAATGTAAGTCTTTTTTAAAAAGAAATAAATTTATTTATTATTTTTATTTATTTATTTATTAGTTTTGGCTGTGTTGGGTCTTCGCTGCTGTACGCAGGCTCTCTCCAGTTGCCGTGAGCAGGGGCTACTCTTCACTGCGGTGCGCGGGCCCCTCACTGTGGTGGCCTCTCCTGTTGCAGAGCACGGGCTCCAGAGTGCACAGGCTTCAGTAGATGTGGCGCGTGGGCTCAGTAGTTGTGGCTCGTGGGCTCTAGAGCGCAGGCTCAGCAGCTGCGGCACACGGGCTCAGCTGCTCCGCGGCATGTGGGATCTTCCCGGACCAGGGCTCGAACCCGTGTGCCCCGCACTGGCAGGCGGACTCCCAACCACTGCGCCACTAGGGAAGCCCCTAACGTAAGTCTTTACGTAAGCACTCATGGAGTAGGTATTAAATAAATTCTCTCCATCCATCCCAGTCTTCTGATAGAATTATGGAAGGACACCAATCTAAAGCCTTAGGAGTTTGATCCAAGGCATTCTGTTTTCCTTAGTGCTTTGTGAGGAAGATCAACAGTAATTGATCCAAATCTGTTTTGGTGTTTTTTTAAATCTTCTCAGGAAATAAAAAACTCTTATGTGAGTTTTTCCTGGTGCAAGTGGTAGTAATACTTCTGCTTATTTTCTTCTATTATCTTGTTCATCATCACAGAGATTTCCCCTAAGTTCCTGGTGACTTGGTACACACTTTATTGCCTAACCTTACTGTATGGGGATCAGTTGGGTCCATTGAGACTGTTTATCTCGGTCCTTAGAAACAACTTAATCTCTTGAATCTGTTTTCCCATAGCAACCCTGTATGCTGGAGGCTTACTCACTTCAGTTATCCTCCTCTGATTCTCACGGGACCAGTGACAACTTTCCTTATGGAGTGGCAACCAGGGCCTGGCCGAGAGCCCAACATGCTGATGTGTCTTTGGTCACGTGGTGCCTGGGCTTGAGCCACTCACTTGTCGTGTTGGAAGCCAGCATTTAGTTGCAGTCTTTGGTCAGAGCAGTCCCTGGCGTTTGGGGGGCTACAATCAACAATAATTCGCAGTTCCTTCCTTCTTTATTTAAATAGACGTTAAGGGATTTTTTTAACAGAATGCCGCCTAACATTTCCTCTTGAAGTAGTTCCTTACTTGCCCACAAGAAAGTTCATTTGTTTCTTTCCTCTTCTTCACAAAGTCTCTTGAAGGTTTACAGTTCACTTCCATTGTAGAATTATGGAACTTCAGGGCAGAATCAGCTTTGATATTTTTCTACCTATAGGAAAAGTTAGTATTATTTATTAATTCACTGAGTCACCTCACAAATAGTTGTGTTCTCCGAGTTGGACAAAACATACACGGTCCTGATTTTCAGGGAGCTTACGAATGCATGGGGGTAATAGACAATAAACAAGGAAATCAGTTTAAAAAACCCATGATTTCAGCTAGTGGTGTAAGTGGTGTACAGAACGGTAAAGCGGGGTTAGAGAATGGAGAGTGATGGGCTGGGGTCAGCTGTTTTCAAGAGGGTGGTTTAAGAGCTTCTTTGGGAAGGTGACAACATACAAGATTGAGGTGACGAGCTGCATTAATGCTAGCTTCATTATTAGAGAAGCAAGCCTCTGATTTTCTGCAACTTTCAGCTGAGGGGAACAACAACAGTGTCAGGTGCCGCTCCGAGTCTAGGTAAGATGAGGATGGAGAACTAACCGTTAGAGCTGGCAAGAGGAGTGATTTCTTAGGGGTTACTTTTGGTGGCATTCAGGGGCAAAAGCCTGGTGGAGTTCACTGAGAAGGGAATGATGAGGTGGAGACAGGGAACATCAGTAATTCTAAAGAGAGTTTTGCTATAAAGCAGAGCTAGAAAATGGGGAGCTGGAGGGAGATACAGCATCAAAGCAATTTTGTCGTTCTGAATATTTTAGCGATGTTTCTATGTTGATGAGGATGATCTAGTGCAGAGGTTGGTAAACTACAGCTTAGGGGCCAAATCCAGCGCACCTGCTTTGGTAAATAAAATGTTATCAGAACACAGCCACACTGATTCATTTATTTATTGTTTGTGGCTGCTTTTGTGCTACAGTGGCAGAGCTGGGTAGTTTTGAAAGAGACCGCATGACCTGCAAAGCCAGGAGTATTTACTTCTGGCCCTCAACTGGAACAATTTCCCAACCCTTGGTCTCATAGGAAGGGTAAAACTGATGAAGCAACAGGGTGAGCAGTGCCTTGTGAGACTGATATCCTTGCCTCCTAGGGGGGTAGCACCCGCAATGCTCCCTAAGGGAGAGGTGTTAGAATCCAGTGCACGGGCGCAGGGGTAATTGAGCCCGGAAGTTAGGAAGTGATGCTCTGCCTCTGGGATGCTTGAAAGTGGTGCAATTAGTAGTCATAAAACTGTCTAGAAACTGGGTGCCTGAGGGGGGATTAGAAAAGAGTTTGGAAGTGATGAGGTCATTGAATTGAGTGGTCAAGGTACTGAATTCTTATTTGGGTAACTGGAAACTATGTTCTGTATTCCTATTTTTAGACTATTTATAGAAACGAACTACTAAAGCCTCAATGTTGTCTACATATTTCTGTTTGGGGTTGTTGCCGTTTGTTACTACCCTTCGTTTCCTACTTTCAGATAGAGAGTAAAATAACTATTACTGTGATTATTGTGGTCATTTTTTATGAGTTCCTCTTTTTATACTTGGGTTTTAAAAAATTATGAAGACATTATTTTCTCTATGGAAAATGCGTTATATTTCCCTTATTAAACTGTTTAAGCATGTTCAGAATTACTATTTATTCTTAGCTCTTTGAGGTAGGACAGAGCTCAGTCCTCTCTGGAACCCTGCTTAGAGGTGTTTTTTAGCCTGGGTCTTCTATCTAGAGTAGATATCTTCTGCCTAGAAACATATCTAACCATAGAAAGTTGGTTAAATCTCAGGTGTACTGTGTCCTTGGCCATATTTTATCACCTGCTCATTACTTGCTCAGACTTAAGCATTAGAGACACAGTTTGGGCCTGTGATTCTCCATGTCTTCCCTGGTGCAGCTTGATGGAACCTTGGAGTGGTGGGCAGTGTGTGCAGTCCATAGGTCCCTGGTCATCTCCTCCTCAGCTGTTCACTGTCAAGAGCCTTCGGCTTCGTGTGCCCCTAGACAGAGCCAGAGACTGTTCTGCGGACTCTGTGGCCATTGTAGAGATGACATGAAAGCACTGGGAAGATAGGACTGCTCACATACCACAGTTCTTTTAGCGCAAGAGTTTAGCCTGGGCTGTCAGAGTGTCATGCGAATTCTGGGACTGCATTCCAAGCCTCCCAAGTAGTTGAACACTGGGCTTAATTCAGTGGCAGGCTCCTCAACTCCCCAGTCATTATTAGGGAATGAGTCAGTCGCGTAGAGAAACCTTTCTCTGGGTTTTGTGCCAACAGTTTTATAGGTGTGAGTCCGCAGTGAGCTTTTCCTGCCAGTTCTATGAGGAAGTGAAAGCTCTAAGTGGCCTGTGTGCCAGGAGAAATGAGACCTTCCCCTTGGACAGTTCTAGGGTGAGAGTGTCAGTGTCCATGGCTAGATGGCAGTCACGGGCATTGGTAAAACCAAAACCTTCAGCAGCTTTCGTAAGCCATTGCCATCTAAACATTGGTATCCTTCAGTGGAACACTTGATTTCTCATTTACATATAGGGTATGCCGTCAAAGCAATCTACTTTATTCTTTACCATGATAAACAGTTTTCCATTTCTTTATCCAGCCATCATAGGCATCATTATCTTTAGGATTTAAAAGGAGTATCCTTTAAATTATTTGTTTATTTAACATCAGATTAACATCTTCATTTAATTGGTTCGTTAAGGAATATGTCAAGATGACAGTTGAACCAATGGCCTCAGACCAGAATATTAATGTATGATATGTTTATTTTGACTGATGGGTTTATTTATCTTTGCTTGGTGGGAGTTTCCAGCTTTTCTTATTGGCGTCTTTGATTTTTTTGACTCATCAGCTAATGCCTTTTGGTTATTTTGTACTTGTAAAACAAATTTGTTTTACTTCTGATGGTGTTAAAATGTGCAGCACTGGGGACTTCCCTGGCGGCGCAGTGGATAAGACTCCACGCTGCCAATGCAGGGGGCTCGGTCTCGATCCCTGGTCAGGGAACTAGAGCCCACATGCATGCTTCAACTAAGAGTTCAGAGGCCCCAACTAAGGAGCCCACATGCCACAACTAAGAGCCTGCCTGCCACAACTAATACCCACCACAATCAAATAAATAAATAACTAAAATGACTTGGCTGAAGAGGCCCACCAAGTCACTAAAAGAGCCTTCATTTAAAAAAAAAAATGTGCAGCACTGAAAACGGTGGCAAAAGGGAAAAGATAGCAGTGGCAATGAAACATTTCTATATTTCGTACTTATACAGTTATTAGGTCTCTTTATGAATCATAGTTAATTTAGGAACCTTCGTTTACTTGGTTATTACAGCCAGCGAACCATCATGGCATCCTAACTGTAGAAATAACAGCTAAACAAAGTCTTTTGATGTGATCGGTGTACCTTCTGAAGTCTGAAAGAATAAGTCCCCTGATAATTTTTGGCAAGATTTAGCCTCACATTTCTGTTGTCATGTTTGCACTTTCTTTTGGTGATTTACCAAGGTAATGGACCATTTTAGAATTAGCAATGTACTTATGCTGCAGACTCGTCGTTGTTGTTAATCTACTGTTGATGAAGCCAGGCGTTGTCTGAATCCATCCCATACACCTGTCACTGTCAGTCATCTTCGTAGAACAAAGTGAAATCCAACCGAGTGGAATGTAACATGAGGCACAAAGCACAGATTACCAATTCAGTTCTCTTGTCTCAACACCAAACCCTCTTCCATGTCAGGTGTTCTGATTTTATATGATGACAGTTATTGGTCAGAATATATTACAGTGTTTGCTGTACAGACGGGGCCTTTGTCATGTAATTAAAGAGCATGAGAGCTGCCAGACTAAACAGTGGTCTGAGTTTCATATAATGTTCTGAGGCCTCCTTGGCACATTTTTATCACCATCTCGAACATGTGTTATTACTTAGCATTCTTTGCCATAGCTAGATTACAGAGGAAAAAAACCCAGGCAGTGAAGGAGACTAACCCTGGTTCTTCAAGGAGAGAAATGCCTCCGAGATACCTTGTACCCTCAGAATGCACCATTTTTGTGTGTGCATCTCTCTGCTTGTACTCATACATCCTGCTTAAACCAACTGTTTACAAAGGCAACATAATGGTCAGCTTTTACGGACAGACTTCATTAGTTATCTTGAAATTCTAAAGAAGGGTAGGCCCAAAGGGCAAATGGACAAAGAACTTGAAATAAACATGAATAAAAAGAGCCCCCCTCATTAGTAATCAAAGAAAATTCCACTACGATGATAAAAAAACATCAAACTGGTAGAGTTTTTTAAAAAAAATAGCACTCGTTCAGAGGCTAGTGAAACATCCACTGTCATAAATTGGTACATCTTTTATGACAGGCAAACTGACAGTATGTATTAAATCTTAAATGTAGCCTTTGATTCCACTTCTAGGAATTCATCCTAAGAAAATAGTACAAGATCTACACAAATACTTATATACAAGAATGTGCATTAAAACATGATTTAAAACAGCAACAACAATATTAGTAAAGACAGCTGGTATCTGTCTTTACAGAGAGCTTTGTATGTACCAGGCAGGGCTGGGTGCTTCACAGGCACAACCTTATTTGCTCCTTACCATCAGGAAGGGAAGTAGGCAGTGGTATCACACGGGAGGAAAGTAACGCTTGGAGTTATGTGTGCAGAGCTAGGAAGATCGAATGAGAAGTTGAACTCATTTGACACGATTCCTTAACCATTACATTTGTTTTTTTCCCTAAAGAATACTAGTAAAAAGTGGAAAACAGGGTTTCCCTGGTGGCGCAGTGGTTGAGAGTCTGCCTGCCGATGCAGGGCACATGGGTTCGTGCCCCGATCTGGCCCACATGCCGCGGAGTGGCTGGGCCCGTGAGCCATGGCCACTGAGCCTGTGCGTCTGGAGCCTGTGCTCCGCAACGGGAGAGGCCACAACACTGAGAGGCCCGTGTACCGCAAAAAAAAAAAAAAAAAAAAAAAAGTGGAAAACAGGGGTCCATCAATGGAGGACTCGTTAAATACAATGTAGGGTAGAAAAGTATACAATGGAATATTACTCAGCCATAAAGAAGAATGAAATAACGCTATCTGCAGCAACATGGATGGACCTAGAGATTATCATAGTAAGTGAAGTAAGCCAGACAGAGAAAGACAAATATTGTATGATATTGCTTATATGTGGAATCTAAAAAAGTGATTCAAATGAACTTATTTACAAAACAGAAATAGATCCACAGACATAGAAAACAAACTTATGGTTATCAAAGGGGAAAGGAGGGGAGTTTGGGATTAACAGATAAACACAACTATATATAAAATAGACAACCAACAAGAATCTACTGTATAGCACAGGGAACTATACTCAATATTTTGTAATAACCTATAAGGGAAAAGAATCCAAAAAAGATATATATATATATATATATATATATATATATATATATATATAAAGTATATGTGTATATGTATAACTGAGTCACTTTTCTGTACACCTGAAACTAACACAACATTGTAAATCAACTGTACATCAATTAAAAAAAAAAGAAAAAGTTGACCCTAATAACAACAACAAAAAAAGTATGTAGGTATGAGAACTCATACTTTAATTGAATATGTGATAACATGGGAAATGTTTTAAATACATTTAAAAAATCCCAATATACGTAGGATGATTTGAGTTTTTCTCTCACCCTCTACTGTGATATAATACACCTAACGATCTATTAAAACAGGCGGATTCCAGTTCTAACCCCAGATCTATTGTTGGCTTTGTGAGTGAGTGTGAGCAGGTTGCTTCACCAGCCTAAGCATCAATGTTTTCCTCTGTAGAATGGACTCAGCTATAGTTATTACACATTAAACAAGGCATGGCTGTCCAAGCAACACAGAGTACATGTACAAGAAATGGTAGCTATTATTTTAACGATGAGGTTGGTCCCATGTCTTATATGAATCAAAAAACAAGGAAATCATACATTAAAACTTACTATTTTCTTAGAGTGCTGGCATTATAATATTTTATTTGTAATGCTTTGCTATTCTCCCAAACGTAACATTCAGTGTATTATATTTTATGCCTCCGTATTTATATATTTTATAGAAAAAATTTTATATAAATAGCTACATACAATTATTATGGCTTTTAATAATTTTCTATAATCAAGAAAAAATACATTTGTTAAACACATACACACAGAGACACAGGCTGGTGGTTCTTATCAAAAGTTAAAATGTGAATGACAGTCTCTAATCCATCTTACGGTTTTTCTGGTCAGCAAGGTAGCCTTTGGTTCAGTAGTTTCAAGTTGATCGTCACTCTCTATTTTTGTCTGTTAGTACCATAGTATCATGGATTGATCTTAGAAGTAGCCCCTGAAATGAGCTTGGGGATACTGAAATTATTCAGCGTAATGAAAGTACAGTTTATAGGAATTGGGACTGAAGCGAAGGTCTGAACATCAAGGAGGTTGAGCTGAGTGTTAAGCTGTTCTTCTTGACCCTTTTCCATTCCACTCCCATTGACGTCCTTGCTTCCTACCTCCTGTGAACTTTTGAGACTTTCAGGTTTTCTTTTTCTTGCCAACTCTTTAAATGTTGGTGTTCCATGGGTTTCTGTCCTCAGCTCACTTCTTGCTCCTCTTTCCAAACTTAACTCACTTCTTCTCCAAACTAGCCTTTCCCCCATACGTTAGCTTAATATTGTATCTTAGAGCAGTTAAAAATCATGAAGTCTGAAACTGATTAGCTGTGTACCTTGGATAAGGTTCCATGCTAGTGTCCTCCTCTATAGAATAGGTTACTCATTCCTACCTCAAGGTAAGGATTAAGTAAGAGGTGAAGCCCTAAGCCCAGTGCATTATTGCATAGGAGCTTCCATAGATGAGATCCCTTGCTGTGATGTTTGTTGTTCTGGTGGCGGTCATGGCGGTGGCCTCCAGGTAGGACAAGTCAAGCACCTAGAGTCATTCTGAATTTCCTTCCTCCTCTGTCTCTCCTGCATCCAATAGATTTTCAAGTCCTGTTGATACAACCTCGTTGGTCTTTTCCTGTTTACTCCTGCTTTGGTTCTTATCACCTCTTATCTTGAAAGTGGTCATTGGCAGCTACCTGACCTTCCTGTTCCCAGTCCTTTTTGCATTCAGTCCATCCTCTCACTGTAGCCTGAATAATCATTGTAAAAAGGTAAAGCTGGTGATGGAATCATTTTGCCTAATCCTTCTCTTAGTGGTACCCAGTCACCTAGAGCAGGGACATGTGCTAACTCAGCAAACTTTTTCTGCAAAAGGCCAGATAGTAAATCCTTTGGGCGTTGCTGGCCATATGGTCTCTGTTGCAGCTACTCTGTCATTGTGGTGTAAAAGCAGCCATGGACAATATGTAAATGAATGAGCATGGCTGTGTTCCAATAAAACTTTATTTATGGAAGCTGAAATTTGAATTTCACGCAGTTGTCATATGTCATGAAATATTCTTCTTTTGATTTTTTTTCCAACCATTTAGAAACCTAACAACTTTTCTTAGCTCGTGGGCCACACAGATACTGGCTGGTGGCAGGGTTTGGCCTGTAGGGTGGAGTTTACCAAATAAGTTGAAGTTCTTCAGCATGGATAACAAGATCTTTTGTGCTCTGCCCTGGTTTATTCCTCCAGCCTAATCTTTTTAAAAAATTATTATTATGTTTTAATGCAGACTTTATTTATTATTATTTTTGGCTGCATTGGGTCTTAGTTGCGGCACACAGGATCTTTCCTTGCGGCGTGCGGGCTCTTTGTTGAGGTGCGCGGGCTTCTCTCTAGTGGTGGTGCGTGGGTTCCAGAGGAGGTGGGCTCTGTAGTTTGCGGCACACGGGCTTAGTTGCTCCGCGGTACGTGGGATCTTAGTTCCCTGACCAGGGATTGAACCAGTGTTTTCTGCATTGCAATATGGATTCTTAACCACTGGACCACCAGGGAAGTCCGCAGCCTGATCTTCTGTTACCTTCTCCTTACTTCTTCCACTTATTCAATAAACTCACCTTTTCTCTGTCCTTAATGAGTCATCATGTTTTTGCTTTCTCTCATGCTGTTCCCTTTGCCCAGGGCACAACTCATTCTTAGCTGTCCTCCCTCCCCTTCTACCCTGTCTTCCATCCACTACTCCTCTTTCAAGATAACCTACTCCTCTTTCAAGGTTCAGCTTGAGCAGAACTTACTCTGTGCAGTGAGGACACTCATGTCAGCTGCCTGGGTTTATATCTCAGCCCCACTTCTTGTCTCTCGATCATTTCTTTGTCTCTCAGTTTCTCGTCTGAATAAAAGAAGGAATTCATCATCATCATCATCCCTATGGTTTCTCTTTGTTAGAATCCACTGAGCTAGCACATGGACAGCACTGGGAATCATGTTTTTCACGTAGTTATTGTGCAATCCACGTTTACTCTGCATCTCAGATAGAAGAGACTATTTCTGTTGTCCCTTCTGTACCCTTTATAGACATCTGTCATAGCACTTATAATACTTGATACGGCTCTCGGCCCAGTGCATTGCATTCAGTAATAATAGGTACTCAGTAAATGTTTATTGGGTGAATGAGAGAGAAAAGGGAAGAATCTTAGCTTGACTTTAAGTGGATTCCAAAACAAAAATCTCTTGCATGTTACTAAGTAACAGGACAAAAAGGAGCCATAGAGAATAAGGTTCATTAAATTGAAAATAAATTTTAAAATATCTTATATACAATTGCTGTTTTTTAGTATCGGGCTCATGTCCATAGGAGGAAAGAAATGCCACGTGGACAGTCTAGTGGTCCTCTTAGGAACCTGTGTTCCTGCCAATCCTTTCTCTTACTGATTTGCATTTCTTTCTGTTCCTTCCCCTCCCCAGTCCTGCAAGGATGAGCACACTTCTTACCTGTGGTTTCAACCTGCGGAGCTGTGGGACCAATACAGAATCATGTCTTGGAGAAAGTGCCAAGGATTCAGTGAATTATTAGAGTGAGGAGGCCAGCTGCAGAGCCGCGGGGTTCAGAAAGACAGAAGGTGAGGGCTCAGGACCCAGGCAGAACAGAAAGCACTGGGCTGGGTGTGGGGAGGCGGGGCCAAAGCCCTTGGCTGGTTAACAAGAACGTTGTTGCCTGTGCAGGGACGCTTTGTGTAAAGCCGAGGACAGAACGGGACTTTTCAGGCATATCACAGCATCTGGAATTAGAAGGAGTCAGAGATGTCTTGTCAATGAGCAATACACTGCGTGGAGAGCCTCTTGACTACTGTTCCTCCTTCTCACCTTCTGTACTTTCTGTGATAGAAACATTCTGTTGCCTGGATTCATTCAACAGATGTGGATTATCACAGGGCTGTATTGGGCATCTATTGAGGTAATAGGTAGAGAAGCATGTTTGAAAGTTGCTAATGTAAAGTTCTTCTATTTCCACCTAAAACCTCCTTTCTATTGGAAATCGTGTGCTTTATACATAAGCAAAGTGTCTCTTACTGAAATTCATATCTTTTTCATGCTGCTTTAGGCAGTGGGAGATTTTTGTACATCACAGGTACATTCTGGTATGGCTCGTGTGCTAGCTTATTTCTGACACTTTCTCAGCAAATGAAGCAGTCAACTTTATAACTTGGATTAAGTTATTTTTAGATTGTTTATGTTTTGTGACCACTGGGGTGCAAATTTCCTCAGGGAATAAGTAGAATGCCTATACTAAGGAGGATTCTGTAGGTGTTGGTAAAAATGACTAGATCTGAAATTCTCTGTGCTAAAGCTGCTCAAATCTTAACCCTGCCCCTTCTTTTGGGGAAAAATAAGTCTTTATATGTGTACCTTTATTGGTAAGACTTCTGCAGTTCTCTGCAAGAGGATTAGCAAGCATTGCAAGCAAAGGCAAACATTTCAAGGAAGAACCTTACAAATATTCTTGCTTTCAAGATAGACATAATATCATGCCATAAGTAAACATTATGAAACCATTTCCTTTTGAAGTTGATTCACTGAACCACTAATATGAAATGCAGCTTGATGTTAGAGACCTTTTATTTTAAATGACTGTTGTTGGTCCACTAGACTGGTAAGTTAGGTGAGCCATAAGAAACACAAAAGCTTTGTGTGTAGTCTAGCACTCAGTTATTAACAAATGTGAAATCTAAAACTCCTAACCAACGTTGTTGGAAAGCTAACAGACGTCCAGCATCTATTTTGGGTTTGTACACAAGTTGGCCAGAAGCAGCTTATTCAGAGAATGAAATCTGAATTATTAAAAAAAAAAAGGAGGCGGGGGTAAGATGGAATTGGGGGGAAGGTCAAGTTTATAGTGGGCAGAATTCTAAGATGACCTTCAAGACTCCCAGCCCATCTTCTCTCAGTGATTCAGTTAAACACTAACTTAGTCCTGTTGTGAGGGGATATTGCAGATGTCATTAAGGTCCCAAACTAGTTGACCTTAAAATACGGAGATCATTTGGGTGGCCCTGACTAATCATATGAGCCATTTAAATCTGGTCTAGAGGTCAGAGACAGGTAAGCCAAAGAGATTCGAAGCTTGAGAAGGATTCTACTTGGAGGAGATTCTCTGTTGCTGGTTTTGGAGATGGAGGGAGCCACGTGGCAAGGAATGTGAGTGGCCTCTAGAACCTGAGAGGGACCCCTAGCTGACAGCCAGCAAGGAAATAGGGGCCTCAGTCCTACAACTGCAAGGAACTGAGTTCTGTCAACAATGATGGAAAATGGATCCCTTCCACCCTCCAGATGAGAATTTAACCCAGCTGGCATCTTGATTCCAGAATTTTGATACTCTGAGCATATAACTCAGCCATGCTGAGCTAGACTTCTGACCTACAGACCTTTGAGCTAATCAGCAGGTGTGCTTTAAGCCATGAAGTTTGTGGCCACTTGTTATACAGCAATAGAAAACTACTATGAGGCCTCTGTCATGTCTCCTTTGCATCCCTGTAGTAGCCTAGTAACTGGTCTCTCTGCTTCTAGACCAGTGTTGCTCAAACTGGTGAAGAAACAGTTTTTGAAATTCCAGTGTGTTGCAGACCAGTACTGTGGCAGATCGTTGCAAAAACATCTCCCGTCCCTGTGCTCTTCTGTCACGTGACCATGCCACGCCCTCTCTCAGGAGGCTCTAGTTTCCTCCACCTGAGTCTGGGCTGGCCTTAATGACAGGCTTATAACCTCTTACCATTTTCAGGTGATGCCCTGTGTTGCAAGGCTGTTAGAAAAGGCCATGCAGCTTCTGCCTGGTTCTCTAGGAAGGCTCCTCCTTGGCACTCAGCTGCCATGCTTTGAGAGGCCATGCCACGTGGAGAGGGCAGTACTGGGTGATCCAGTCAATGGAATTAACAGCCTTCCTTGAGTCATCGCAGCCCAGATGCCAGACATGTGAATGAGAAGCCTTCAGATAATTACAGCCCCTAAGCTGGTCTAGTCAACCCCAGCCTTGTGTCTTCCCAGCTGAGGCCTCAAACATCGGGGACAAAGACAGGTCATCCCCACTGTGCCCTGTCCAAATTCACGACCCGCAGAATCAGTGAGTGTCATAAAGTACTTACTGCTTTCTGGCACTACATTTGGGATTGGTTTGTTATGTAGCAGCAGATAACCAGAATAAACATTTTAATAAAATGCTATGAAAGCGAAATTATAAAAGGACAGAATATAAGCAGAAAACACATAGTGTCACTGCTATGCTACTCTGTCGGTCAAAGTAGTTACAAACCTGCCAAGATTCAAGAGGAGAGGATACAGGCCCCACTTCTCAAAGAGAGGAGACTTGAAGAATTTGGGAGCCATTAAAAAAAAATTTTAATTTTGAAATAAATTTAGCCTTATCGAAAAGTTGTAAAAATATTACAGAGAATTTCCATATGCCCTTCACCCAGCTGCCACTAATGGTAACATCTTATGGAGCCATAGTACCGTTGTCAAAACCAGGAAATTATCATTGATGTAATATTGTTAACTGATCTGCAGATTTTATTCCAGTTTTGCCAGTTTTCCCAATAATGTCCTTTCTCTGGTACCGGGTCTAATCTAGGACCCCACAGTGCATTTAGTTTTCAGGTCTCCTTAGTCTGCTCCAATATGGGACGGTTCTCACCCTTCCCTGTCTTTCATGACTAACGCTTTTGAAGTGTACAGGTAGTTATTTTGCAAGATGCCCCTCAAATTTGCTTGAATTTTTTCATGGTTAGATTAGGGTTATGCGTTTTTCACAAGAGTACCCCAGAGGTTATGGTGTGCCCTCCTTAGTGTATGCTATCAGGGTGTACATGATATGTATGTCTTATTCAGTATGTCTTACTCCTGGTGATGTGAAACATGCTCCTTGGGGAAGGTGCTCCCTGCCAGGGTTCCCCACTGTAAATACCTTGTGGATAGATCCTTGGAGACTATGCAGACTATGCAGATATTCTGTTTGCCATCATATGTTGCTGGGGCCTTGTTATAAAACTGCCACAAAGTTCAAATTTTTTATCATTAGATCCAACAGATTAAAACTTAATCTTTCCAGTTTCTGTCGTTATAGTGTCATAGATGTGGGCTGTTTGCAGACTGGCTCTGGTCTGCAGACCATACTTTGAGGAGCAATGTTCTAGGCTGCACTGCTTCACCAGTTCCTTTATTCCTATTACTGTCAGACTGGAGTTTGAATAGCAAATCCAACGGTGTCATTCTTCAGCTTAAAATTCGTCAGTCCTCCCATCCTTTTAGGGTGCAATCCAAACTTCTAAGCCCGACGGTCAAGGCTACATCATTCTGCTCCATCTTTCACATTGTCCCTTTGCTAGTTAGACTTCTCCGATTATCCTCACCATTGTATCCATGTAGGCACAGCTGGCTCCTCCACACACTGTAGCTGGCCAATCCCCTGTCTTTCAAGGCTGATGAGCACCTCTTTTCAGTAGTCTGGGCTCACTAGGTTTTCCCCACGTCTCGTCCCCTGTATCCTGTGCATATATCTCTGATATAAGTTGAATTTTGTTTTTATGTTTGGTTATGTATATGTCAAGCCATTTAAAAAAATGATTGAAGTATAATTGATTTACAATGCTGTGTTAGTTTCAGGTGTACAGCAAAGTGATTCATTCATATATTAGCTATATCATATGATATTTGTCACTCAAGCTATTTGACTTGACTGAGCTTAAAGGCATCGATTTTGAGTTATAAGATTAGCCCATGACAAGGGTTCAAGAGTGTTAATCATAACTTGAGATAGTATCCAGGAAGAAATGTCTCCAGTACTAAGTAAGATCTGTGTGACCAGATGGATTCCAGAAATGCAGAGACAGTGTGTGGAGAAGCCCTTTGGGGAGGACATTGTCCCTGATGGATAGGGTTGACTGTTGGGGCTCTAGACTTGTGGCCCTTTTTCCTGTGTATGGTCTCTACCCCAGGGGTAGATAAAAACTTCAAGCGAGGAAGCAAACTCAAGACAGTGGAGTTCCATGGGTGGACCCCTGTGTCTCTGTAGGCCTGTTTTATTGCTTTTGGGGACCACTTTCTTTGTCCTGCAAAACTGAGCAAAGAGCAGGTGGAGATCCTCTGCCTTCCTCTCCCTGCACCTCCTAAGTTTTAAAGGAAAATTTTAAAGAATGCTAATAATGGTTTGAAATTCAACCCAACCTAGTGTTATAGCTCTCTAAACAGAACGGGAGTGATCTCCCTGTACAAATTTTTCCTGTGTTGCAACTAGTCTTTTATATCTAAATATTGCTAGGCTTACTTTATATTTAGCCCTATTTTCAAAGTATATGAAATGTAATTGTGCCAGAAAATAGAGAAAAGCAAGGCCACCATGATTCCATAGGTCACCGCTAATAACTTTACCTCGAAAGCAATTGTTCTTTCTTACATCAAAAGTGTTGACCTATTATTTAAACTATACATTTTAATCTTTTTTGGTAATCATTTAGCACATTTTTTTTTTTTTTTTTTGCGGTACGCGGGCCTCTCACTCTTGTGGCCTCTCCTGTTGCAGAGCACAGGCTCCGGACGCACAGGCTCAGCGGCCATGGCTCATGGGCCCAGCCGCTCCGCAGCATGTGGGATCCTCCCGGACCGGGGCACGAACCCGTGTCCCCTGCATCGGCAGGCGGACTCTCAACCAGTGCGCCACCAGGGAAGCCCCCATTTAGCACATTTTATGATAAAATCTTCTTAAAATTTGTGCTCATAGCTTCCAGAGATAAACCTCAACTAAGTATTTATCAGAATTTAAATACATGGTATTTTAAATGAGTTATCAAGCATTAATAAATACATGAAGATGTTATCAATAAATGATTTATCAATTAAAAATTATCAATAAATAATTTATCAATAAATAGATGTTTAAAAATTTCCCAATACCAATGGCAACATTTACTTTAAGAACAGGAGGGAGTTAGAATGCCAAATAATGTATCCTAAAGATTTTCATAAATTCATTCAAAATTTTCTAATTCAAACAGCACCTCTTTTGTTAATAACATAAACCACAGATATACAAAGTCCCAGACAATCTCCTGTAATCAAACCTTGTAAGGAAAATTCTTTCACCATGTACAATCTTATCATTAAATTACACTGTTGAGGGGAAGAAGAACCGCCCCTCCCCAAGAAAAAACCCAAGGTAAAGTAGTCCCAAGAATGGTATTTGGAAAGGGCAGTATATTTCAATTTAATCATCTGGAATTACTTAAATACAGTGTGCTTAGATGACTAACATAAAGGAAGAAAAGTTTACTGTGCTACAGTTACTATCTTCACAATCCTTTGAAGATTTGGGATAATTTCAAAAAGATCTCTACTTTGTTTGTGGTTTAAAAAATTCAGATAAATCTTTTCCCTTCCTGTCCTTCAGGCTGTCTATAAACCATAGAAATTTCATTCTTTTCAAATTTAGGAAATAACAGACTCATGTAGTAAGATGATACTGGCCATTTAAATCATGGGGGCCAACCACAACAGAGCCCCCGGATAGGATAGCCTTTTGAGGCATGATTTTCCAAAGTCTCTGTGATGACTTAAGACCTGCTGCCTGATTAAATCCCTGAGAACCGGCCGCATCCACTTTGTTTAGAGGTAAGCCTCCTCCTCCCTGCTCTACAGAGGCCTGAGCACCAGAGCTGCTCCCCAGAGGACCAGGTCAGAGCAAGAGAGCTCCATTACTCAGAGCACATCAAGGGTTGATCATTTGAGAACCGAGCTACTGATTGGACTTCTGATGATATGAAAGGAGATGCTTAAAGTAAGGAGATGGATTTTTTTAAATCAAAATTTAAGAACATATTGAAAACTATGGTCTCTAAAGCAGTCTAAAATCTGTGGATTTCAGATATTTTATATACAACTCACAGTAAAACAAAATGCATTTTATGTCACTACCCAGTACACGTATTCAGACCTATAAGTGAAATAAAAATGCCACGGACAGTACTGTGTGTGACACCCTTGGATATTTTCTATTGTATTGTTTTACATTAAGAAAATGCTAGTCAGTAGCCAGTAAACTCATTGCCCACTTATCAGTCACTTCCCATGGTCTGGAAAAATGCTGCCTCAGATAGTTGTAAGTGTATGCAGCCACCGTTGTCCCATACCTGCTTTAGAGTGCTTTGGGGATTACATGTGAGGTTAGTTCACGAGTCACGGAAAATGTCATAGAAAAGAAATTTTTTTCACTAAAAGTGATTTTATTTAGCTTGAGTTCCCTTTTTATTTACCAGATGTGGCTCTAAATTATGTTAGTCAAATCAAAGAACAAAATTTTTCTGGTTGATTGTGTTCAGAAGAATGTGAGGATCGAAGTGTTAGAACTTGAAGGAGACGCAAGAGGTAGTGCAGGCCAGCCTGCTCGTCATGCAGAGACCAGGAGACGAACTAGTTGCAATTTTTAAGAAAGAATTAAGGTCGTTTATGTAATCATGTTTAGTAATAGAATGTATTTTAAAATACCATCACAGAAAGGCTGGTGTTGTGAGTGGCTGCTTCTGGATCTGAATGTTGGGGTAGGCTGTGATACAGGGAGCTGTCACTTCTAGGTACCATTGGGGAGGCAGTGGTGCCTGTGTCCCTGTGACTTTCTTGGCTGTGGTTGCTAGGGCCCCTTGGAGATGTATGTGCTTGGCTCTTTCAGCCTGGGCCTAATAAAAGTATATATCATAAAAATTGAAAAAGACCTATTTAGCAAACGATATGGTTAACATCTAGGAAGCTGAGCAAGAGGATTAAGAATGTGCTGACGTAAAGTTGTGCTTGGTCCTGAGTCTGTGCATTTCCTGTCCTGCCCAGGCATGGTATAAGTAAGGAGCTCCATCCTCACATCTGAGGCTTCAGTTGCCCAGGAAAGTGAGAGAATGTAAATGAATTTAATATTTGTAGTCAAAACCTTTTCCCTCTGATATATCGAGACTACAGAAATCATCGCGTTTATTTTTGCTAGATACTGAGCTAGGGCTTTCTAAGTGCTTCAGTCTCTGAGACTTCTCTCTCTATCTCACTTTTCCTTAACAGATATTTGTAAAACACTGTGATCTTTTTTTGGGCTAATCTCATAGGCTTTTCTTTCATCAATGTATTATCATAGACAAACAAGCTCTAGGGAGGCCAGGCGATAAATTCCCTTCCTGTGCTCCTGGCGTTTTCTGTGAAATAGCCAAACAACACATACATGCAACGAAAACAACATGCTTGTCCTAAGTGCTGTAGTTTATCCTACAAAGTAAATTCTAATCAAGTTAAGGAATCTGATTGTTTTTTTAAACTGGAGCAGGATCAGAAAATTATAGCTTGTGGGCCAAATATGGGACACTGCCTGTTTTTATAAATAAAATTTTATTGGAACACAGCCATGCCTATTCATTTATGTATTATTTATGCCTGCTTTTACATCATGGAGACAGAGGTAAGTAGATGCTATAGAGACTGTGTGGCCTGCAACGCCTAGAATATTTACTATTTGGCCCTTTATAGAAAAAAGCTTACTGACCCCTGGAATAAAGGAATATTTAGAGATTGAAGTATTGTCCTTAAAAAACTATCACTTTTGAATCAAGGCTATTTTCCCTTAAGTAGCATGAAAAAATTCTTCTGTTACAAACAGATGACAATTTATAACTAGGTTTGATGAGAGAAAGTGCCTAGAAACTATTGAGTGATTGATGTCTACCTTTTTTAAAAGATCATTAAAAATCATTGTACATTAAATCATTAATGCTGAGAAGATAGCTAATGAGGCATATATGAAAGATTACAGTGTGGCATGCTAATAATTTAACCACAGGGAGGATTAGTTACATTATTTCAGCTGGCATTGCCTATTTTGACAGTCTTTATAATAATTGTGAACTTTAATAAAATTTTACATTTCTAAATATCAGTCTGAGGTTTTACTTGCTACAGTTCAGTGAGGCTAATAGTCATTTGCAAAGAAGCCTCGTGTTTCTTGTGTTTAGATGTAGTTCAGTTTATTAAAATGAGTATTTAGTCACAATATTTTTCCGGTCACAGAATTTAAGCAATAAAACATGGGCTGCAATGCTCCATATCAGGGTAGCAGTTTAAATAATTTTAAAATAATTAATAAATTATCTTTTCATTTTTTCACAGACTTGTGGAAGAAAGCAAACTGATCCCACGCATTTTTGATGTAATTCTGGTAAGAGAAGAAATGTGCGTCTGAAATTCAAGTGAAATTTAAAAGTTTTTAAAGTTTTGACCACGTTGTTTGGTTGGGTTCTAACCCTAACTCTGCCCAGAAGGGTTGTGTGTCCATCATGTCACTTAACCTTATTAGGCCTCAGTCTCCTTGTACGAGCTCTTGTCCAGCTCTGAAATTGTGTAGGGATGCTGTTTAATGACCTGCCCTCTTTCTGAAAATCCTTTGCATTTTATTTCTATAAAGTTAAAAAATATGTTATCTAATATAGAAAGAATACTGTATCTGAGGTTGGTTTGTGGAGGAAGGGCAGAATGACGATCACTGTGCTTCAATATGAATTTTCTGATTTTCACCATGAAGCTCTCTGACTTTGTCATCACTGGGTCAGATCAACAATTTTATGCCTATGGGCAGAAGTTGTCTTCTTCAGAACGTAGAATAGCTTAGCTTCTGTACACCATTTTTTCCATTCATAGAACACAACTTGATTGAAAACCATCGGTTAAAGAAAACCTTTCCTCTCTGGTTCCTATGTGTAGAGAATAAAATGGGACGTAGGGTTGGCTTTTCTCACTTCTGATAAATCCCTATTTATACTAAATAGAAATCTGAGAATTAGGCTGAAAACTCAGTTGGTACTTATAGCAAGGGAGTGCCCTTAGCCAAAGAAGTGTTCTCTTGTACCTGAGTGGGCTGTCCCCCCTTTACGAAAATGTTTCCCTCCATAGCTGACTGACAGTGCAAGGGACAAAGGAGGGGGACATACATGTCCTCAGTCAGATCAGCCGAGCCTGCCTTGGTCATCAGTAGAGCAATGGCTGTTATTGTCTGATAACCCTACCAATGGAAGATTAGCCCTGTTTAATCATCCTAAATTATTAATCTACAAGTTGTTTGCGTGCTGATAGGGCTGTATGGTAAAAACGTTATTTTTCTTAGCTGCAGATCGCCCTTTTTTTGGTGGAGAGCTGTTGGGTTTGCTGAGCTATTTGAGTTAGGCGGGGAGTAGGGGTGGGCATGGGTAGTATTCACAAAGCACGCTCAAGTGACAACAAGATGACCCAGAGCTGCCATGCTAAGAGAATTGTATTGCTTCAAATAGTCAAAGGGGATTTTAGAGGAGAAGAAAGGGAGAAAAAGGAGATGAAGAACCATGGAGATCATCAGCTGTCTAGTGAGGATTTTTAAGCTTTGCCCAGTGGTATGTGCATCTCCCACCTTCGGTAGGACATACATCACTTGCTAATTCGTTGTGGAGTTGGATTTGTTTTTGGAGGGCCACGGGTGCCGTTAATGTTGGGTTCGGCTGCACGGTTGGGCAGCGGGCAGGAGCCAAAGCTGTCCACATTCAGCCACCTCTGGCTTGCACTTGAAAAGAGACTTGGTGCTGCAGACAGAGAGAGCTGGAGCTAGACTGGACCTTAAACTCACGGATGTGACTCATCCCCTTGCTGTGCCAGGAGGGCTTCTGAGCTGCTGAGGTCAATACAGCTCCTTTTGTGACTGATAGAAAGTTCTCTACCCAGCCTTTGGCAATCATCTCAAGGTCTAAAATCCCACACATGGAAAATTCTTCCGTGTATGTTACCGAAACCCCTCCATACGTGATGAATCTTTGTATAACAAGCACCTAGCAAAGCTTCATATTGCGCAAATGTTTAACTGATTAATGCCACCATTGAAACCCCTGTCATTGTGTTTGTAGCTGTCGTTGGGGGTGCGAAGTGACATATACTTCCAGGTCAGGATTTCAACTTGTCCTGAGCCCTGTTGACCTCGGAGGCATTTCTGGGAGGAGGCTTTTTCCTCCTGCCGGAACAGCTCCATACTCGTGTTTTGTAGGCCCTTATTTTGAAAAGAGGTCTGCTGCTAAGAAAAAAGTAAAGAAAAAAACAGTTGGAAATCACTGCTTTTTGGGACAGGGACTTTTGATGTATTTGAAAAACATTATTGAATCCCTATTCTATTTTTGACCTTCTTGAGTTGAATAATCACTACTTTTTTCTCTGTATAAATACATTTTTAATCAATGAAGTATCTTTGTAGCAGTTATCCTATGAACTGTTACCTTGTCCTTTCTAAATTTTTGTCACCGAGCTAGACGTAATATTTTATTGATTCTATGCTGTACTTTTTTTTTTTCCCCTCATATTTTAACATTTCTGAATCCAGGCTATACTTCCCAAATCAATGACATTTTACAGTTGCTTTCAGCCAGGTGACCTGGTTGTCATTGCCTTAACCAATTCACTTCAGTTTTCTTTTTCTTTTTATTAGTGCCCAAGAATGATATATTAGAAAAATACATGTCTAAGTTTAAAAGAGCTCTTTCAATAAAAATAAAATGAAAATTCTAAGTAATAAGAAACCATGCCATAGTTTAATTGGCAGCATTTTTCTTCTGTAGTGCTTGATAAAATAATGGTGTATCTTAGAACTGATGGATTCCTGGATTCAAGAAAACACAGTGTATACTTCGGTTAGGTTTGGTTTCTAAGTTCAAGGGCCTAGGTGGTGTCTGACATATATATAGCAGCTTCTAGCAATGGTTTGATCAGAACGAGACGTAATGAAAAGATTGTACAAGACCCTTTGGCCACTGCTTGTGTCTTTTAGCCACTCATTAAAAAACACAACAGCATTTGACTCGTTTAGCTGGTGGTCCACTGTGACCTGATGATTTTTTTCTTCACTCTTAGCCCATAACTGTTTTCCATCTTCGGTTTGATGTACTTAGAGTCTGATAATGGGCTTTATAACATCGTTGTTTTCTAGAGTTCCTCATATGATATGCTCTTACCCACAGTGTAAGACAACCTCTCCTAGATGTTTTTCATTACAAAGCAAAGCTGTTTCTTCTGGTGGGCAGGAATTGCAGTCAGCTTCCATGTCTTTCCTGCAGGCTTGGAGGGAGGTGAAAATGAGGCAGCAGAATTCTAAATTTGTCATCCTGTTCGGTAGGAGGTTTCTCAAGGGAGAAAGAGAATACTGTGAACTCCAGGGGAGGGAGTGATTGGCTCTGCTCCGTGTAGGGAGAGGAGTTTCACAGAAGAAGTAACCTTTGAACAAGGGCCTGGTGCTGCAGGCACCAGGAGAGGGTGCATTCCAGCTTTGGGGATGGTGAGTACTTAAATGTGCCTGCACCAGAGCCATGGAGAGATGGTAGGGAGTGAGCAGTTTGGGACCAGATTCCCGCAGGGCTTTATACTGTGGTTCTTTCTTATTTGTTGGCTTTGCAAATAATTTATGCTCTTCAAAATCACAGTCCTCTAAACAAACTAGTGGTTACCAGTGGGGAGAGGGGAGGGAGGAGAGGGGTAGAGGATTAAGAGGTACAAGCTATTATGAATAAAGTAAGCTGCAAGGCTATATTGTACATGGGGAATAATTTTATAATAACTGTAAAAGGAGTATAGCCTTGAAAAGATGTGAGTCAGTATCTTGTACACTTGTAGCTTATATAGTATTGTACATAAACTATACTTCAATTTAAAAATTTAAAAAAATCAGGATCCTCTATTTAAAAGAAGACTTTTTGAGCCCCTCTGCTGCCTGGCCATTGGGGTTGGGTCTGGGAGAGGATCAGGATTAGGGTCACGGGCTTATACTGGAAACTTGAAACAGGTTGAAAGCCGGATTCTGGGAGTCACCTGTAGGACTCCATCAGCGAGGCTTCTGACATCAGCCAAAGGGACTGTGGGAAGGGAGCTTAAAAGATAGAGCCGGTCTCAGAGGTATCATCTAAGGGTTCAGGAGTTCTAACACCGCATTCAGGCCAGAGAACAGGCAGGATGTTTTTAATCCTGTGTTCCAGCTGCAAGTGTCCCCACTCTTGGCAGGCCAAGCGGTGGGAAGAACCAGGTAGCTGATAGCTTACAAAAGGGAGCTGTCGCAGCAGCTCGGTGCTGCTTCCCTGGCAGACACTGCATTTTCATGGGCAGCGCAAGGCAGCTGTGTTGAGGGGAGTGGAGGCTCAGGCAGCCTGCACTGATTTTAGCTGACTCGATTCCCACATACAGCCTTCAGGGTCTACGACTCTAAGGCAGTCTGGATCTGCTCAATAAATGCGGGCTCCTGGAGAAAGTCAATCATAGGAGGACCTGGTGGCTTGGTTTTTGAGTGCAGAGTTGCTGGGCGAGCGGGATGGAAAGCATTCTTCTTTCTCCTTTGCCACTTTCCAAAGAGTAGACATTGCTTTGAAATGTGTCTTAAGTATGAATTTGGATGGATCAGCCTTTGGGTTTTGCTATAACTCTAATCTCTCTTCATTTTATTTCAGTGGTTTATGTTTTGACCTACTTCGGTAAATCATTTTAATGCCAAGTAATATGGGCAACCTGTATTTTATTGGAAAAAAAATCTATATTCATAGCAGATTTTCCAATATGTGCCAAAATATTGCTGTCATGATATTTTATGTGTCTATTCCAGAGCAGACAATTAAAGAGCAATTTCATTGGCAAATGTTAACAATAAAAATGGGATTAACAGCACACAAGTTTGACAATTATATTGTTTTAATAGTTCTCGAGGATAGCAGTTGAAGCAAGCTTGAGTAAATCTTCCAAGTCAACTGTATATTTAGAAAAGAGTCTCTTTACCAACCTTTGGAGCCTAAAGGATTTAGTCCCTGAAATACCAAAGTAGTACAGACTGGTAGCCTCATTCCATTTAAGGAACGTTTCCAATCCTGAGCGTTCATCAGGCTTCTAAAATTACTTTGCTCCATTCTAGTTGCAGCCCATCTAATGTGAATTGGTTCTTAGGGTTAAAATGACAAGTTACTTACAAGTTTAAGCGTCTGCATGCTTGTGTCCAGTATGCCATTAATAAGCTGCTGCTCTGTACTTGAGCATGAGTTTCTAAACTAGAAAACATGATTTGATTAAAATTTCAAAATGCTTGACTTAGGAAGGTACTTTAAAAATTACACAAAGAGTACTTACTGAATGCAGGGGATAAATCTGAATTTTCAGTCTACATGGATACCTATCAGGGATTGTGTAGACTGTAAGATGGAGCTCTATAACCAATTCCTGGTGTATACGAAGATGATATTATACACTGCTAACATGACTGCCATTAAAGTATGTACTTCGAAGTGTTTTGTTCAGTGGGGGTGAGGAAGGAGATGGATTTGCGCAGATCTGTTCTGTAAACTGATGTTTACAGAATAACTCTCTGGGGCTAGTGTGCGACGTATTGATACCAGATTGAATGAAGTGAAGTTGCCCGTACAGCAGCGGAACTAATGGCTTTGATCTGATCAATACCATGTTATCTGGTTAGCTGAATAAATGGGTTGAAGCTAAGTAAAATAAACTTCTATCAGTATACTTGGACTAAAGCATGACTAGTTACTGCATAATCAGCCCAAATGGTTTGAAAGAAGATGGACTGTATTAAGATAAAAACTACATGTTATATCCACTGAAAAAATGCTGAAATAGGGCTTAGGATATCTTTGGCCAATCACAGGGCATATATTGGGAGTGTGTTACATAGCGCTTCTCCCAAGTCCGTGTAATCTTGCGTGTTATCATCATTATTCTTGTTTCTAGTTATGCTCTAGTTCCTGGGCTTCACTTTGAGGAAACAGGTACCATTCCCTCTTCCTTCTCTGTAAGGAGATGGTCTAGTTACAAACCGTAAAAGTAGAAAGTGATAGGATGTCAAATAATGTACTTCCTAAGAGTGTTAAGCTTTTGTGTTTTTTTTGGTTTTATTCTTAATTGATCGTGGGATTAGACTTGTGAAGAAGTAAGTGTAAAATTAGGGCATAGCACATAAATGAAACCTCAACAAGAATGAGTTACAGACCAGTGAAAAGAGACGCATGGTCCAATAAGGTGTTATAAGGGAGAATCAAGAGAAAACAAACACTGGATTGAATTTTGAACAAGCAAAAGAATTAGTATAGTACTGGAAGAAGAGGCGGTGTTCTTGTTTGAAGGGCTGTGAATCTTAGGTACTTATGTGAGCCTGTCCCCCTGCACTCATCTCATTGCCTGTGCTGTTGATTAAATTTCTCGTGCAGACCTGCGCTTTTCAATATGGTAGCCAGTAGCCACATGTAGCACAGCGAGCACTTGAAACGTGGCTGTCTGAATTGAGATGCGCTCACAGTGTCAAATAGATACCAAATTTCCAAGGGAACAAAGAGTGTAACGTAGCTGATTAATTTTCCTGTATTGATTACATGTTTAAATGGCAGTATTTTGGGTGTGTTGGGCTAAATGGAATATTATTAGAATTAATTTTATCTGTTTCTTTTTTTTTACTGCAGCTTTCAGAATATTAAAAATATGTGGCTTGCATTATATTTCTGTTGGATAGTGCTGCAGTAGGTGATTTCCTGTCTTGTATCCTCAGTCACACTGTGACTTTCGCTTCAGGAGGAAACTGCTCTATGTACAACCAAACCGCATTCGTCCCCAGCACGTTGCCCTCCCTGCTTTTTGTTTTTCAGTACGTTTTGATTTATTAGTGAACAAGTGAGGGAAGTGAGGCATGGCTGTTATATTTAGACCCTTTCTTCAATCACAGCTGACCTTTCGCCCCTCGATGGTGGATTGGAAGATGAAACGGTAGGAAGCGCCAGTGTTCTTCAGTATAATGTACTCACAAAAGACAGTGTGGTTGTAGCTCCCCTGAATTTTGGCCATGACTAGTGATACCACTGAACTTTACTTCTTTCCTAACTCTGCAATATATGAGGATGCCCAGTGATTGGCCGTTGGTCAGCTTTGGGTTCAGGCTTCTGTTAAAATGCCCACTGTGGTCATCAGGCCTTGCCTATTCTCACTACTCCAAAGCCCTGTGTGTTTGGGGCCCTTTGATAGATAGAACAAGGTAAGGTGACTTGTGGTATATACAAAGAGGTACTGGAAGAGCCAAGTTTAAAAGCAGTGATCATTCATTCTCAATATATGACCAGTGAATGTTATGTCATCTGAAGGTTCCTCAGTAGTGTAGGACCCCATAAGTTTATTCATGACCAAAATTATTGAGATACCCACTTTTTTGAGAATGTGGAAATACCAGTAAAAAGTTACTAGTTTTGATTAAAGCAGCAAACATCTACTAGCATTTGCTTTTGATGCTCTTTGCATTTATTTTCTTGGATGAGCAAGAAAAAGCAGAATTTATGTGCTTACCCCCTCGCTGCAAAGGATTTTCAAGCTGAGCCAGGAAATCTGATGCAGTAAAGCAGTTTACAGATTTATGGGGAAAGGAGAGCTTTTTAAATAGCTCTAGCAAGTGAATTGCATTTTGGATTTATTAGAGGTACCAAATTGGAGAAACGCTATGATGAGATGCCAGTAAGGGCAAGTTATTACACAGGATTTTTTGGTTTATTTTTTTCTGACGACAAAAACAGTACGTGCTTGTAAAAAGTTCAAATCGTACAGAAATGTCTAAGATAGAATGGGAAATTCTTCCATAATATCACAGCCTACAGCTTGATGCATATTTTCCTCATTGTTTTTCATGGATGTATTTTAAAAAAATATTTATTTATTAAAAAAAATATTTATTTATTTGGCTGCACTAGGTCTTAATTGCAGCATGTGGGATCTCTGTTGCGGCACACGGGATCTTTAGTTGCGGCATGCGGGAACTCTAGTTGCGGCATGTGAACTCTTAGTTGCAGGATGTGGGATCAAGTTCCCTGACCAGGGATCGAACCCAGGCCCCCTGAATTGGGAGTGTGGAGTCTTAGACACTGGACCGCCAGGGAAGTCCCCCACATATGTATTATCTCTCTCTTCTTTTTTTTAAAAAAATGGGACCCTACTAAATAATATATTTTATATCTGTCTTACTTTACAGTGTCCATGGCAGCAGGGTGTGTGTGTGTGTGTGTGTGTGTGTGTGTGTGTGTGTGTGTGTGTACACCCATATGTGTTATTTGTTCTATTTGATGGCCATATAATATTTTTTGTATTAGCATAATTTATTTAGCCAATCCCCACTGACGGACATTTCAGGTTTCCCCCCCAACTTTCTGCTAATATGAGCAGCACTGAACAGAGAATATCTTTGTACATCTGTGTGAGTTTCTATAGGATAAGTTCTTAAAAGTTGCATATTACACCAAAGTATGTACATCTTTTGTATTTTAATATTACTCTCTGAAGTGGTAATATAAAATTCCCCACGCAGCAGTAGTATAGAACAACACCTGCCTCGCCATACTCACAACTGAGTATTACTGGTCTTTTAAATCAGGGGTCCCCAAGCCCTGGGCCACGGACCAGTACCGGTGGTCCTTGGCCTGTTAGGAACCCGGCCGCACAGCAGGAGGTGAGCGGTGGGCCAGTGCGTGAAGATTTATCTGTGTTTACAGCTGCTCCCCATTGCTCACGTTACCACCTTAGCTCAGCCTCAGCATTATGGTGAGTTGTATAATTATTTCATTATATATTTCAACGTAATAATAATAGAAATAAAGGGCACAATAAATGTAATGCACTTGAATCATCCCCAAACCATCCCCCCACTCCGGTCCGTGGAAAAATTGTCTTCCACGAAACCAGTCCCTGGTGCCAAAAAGGTTGGGGACAGCTGTTTTAAATTGTCAGTTGTTTGTATTTTGACCCGTGTGCTTTTTAATATCAAATTTGTCAGTTTTTTTTGCTTATAGCTTCTGTTAGGAAAGAACTTCTCTTCGACAAGGTTATAAAGTATTAATCCGTCTTTTATTCTATACATTTATGGTTTTATCATTAAATCCTAAATCTTTGCTCCAAAATAACTTTGTTGTGAGGAACGACTACAAGTCCAGCTTTTCTCTTCCCCATACCTCCCTCTCACCATCACCAAATTCTTCCATTGGTGTTCGTTGATGTAATTCATCATGATGGTGACTTGAAATGCCATATTTATCATTCATTCACTGTATTTTGTTTATTGTTTGTATTGACATATGTAAGCTGCATATATGAAATGTATCAATATAATTTGATGAGTTTTTACATAAATATGCAATCAAGATAATGAATGAACATACCCATCATCACCAACATTTCCTTGTGCCTATTTTTAACCCATCCCTCCCTACCCCCATTCCTGTCCCAAGCAACTGTTAATTTACTTTGCCTCTGTAGATTAGGTTACATTTCCTAGAATTTTATATAAACTAGTAATAAGGGATGGACTCTCTTCTTTTTTAATGAATCCCTGGCTTCTTTTGTTGAGCATACATACTTTTTCCTAGGGAGAAAGCATTATGTCTGATTTGAACCATTGGTTTTGTTAGAACCCTTTAGCAGGTTGAGAAGTTCCCTTTCATTCCTAGTTTGTTGAGAGATTTCACTGACGGATTTTTTTCCTTCATCTCTTAAAATCATCATGTAATCACTTTAAAACATTTTTTAATATGGTGAATTTATTGATTGACTTTTGTATGTTAAAACAGTCTTGCCGCCTGGAGTTAAAACCCATGTGATCATGCTGTATTTTTTTAATATATAATGCTGGATTTGATTTAGTAAAAATTTTAAGTATTTTTGTGACTATGTCCATGAAGGATATTGTTCTATAGTTTTCTTTCCTTATAATCTTTTTCTGTTTTTTGTATCAGGGTAGTGTTGGTCCCAGGGAATGAGTTGGAACATGTTCCCTCTTCTGCAAATTTTTGGGAAAAATTTTCTTTTAGAATTGGTATTTATTTTCTCCTTAAATGTTTAGTAAAAATAACCGGTGAAGCCACTTGGGCTTGAAGTTATCTTTGTGGGAAGCTTTTAAAGTACAAATTCATTTTCACTACCGGATAGAGGGTTATTCAGTTTATTTCTTTTGGTATCTTTCAAGGAATTTGTATATTTCATTTAAGCTGTGAGATTTATTGGCATGAAGTTGTTATGGTGTTACCTTATTATCCTTTTAGTGTCTGAGAATCTATAATGATGCCCCCCTCTCATTTCTGATACTGCTTTTTTTTGAACAGTGATGAAAAAGAGTGTTCCCTTTTTATTTCCCTTCTGGTTTAGTTAGCTAGAGGTTTACTGCCTTTATTTGCCCTCTGAAAGAACTAGCTTTTGGTTTTATTGATTGTTTTTCCTATTTGTTTTCTCATTAATTTCTGTTCTTTATTACACCTTTTCTGCTATTTCCTTTGGGTTTCATTTTCTGCTCTTATTCTGATTTTTTTACGAGATGCTGAGGTCATCAGTTTGTGACTTCTCTGTTTTATTACTGTAATCACTTAGTACTATAAATATCCCTCTAAGCACTGTCCTAGTTTCAATTTTGATATGTTTTATGTCATTTTCATTTAGTTCAACACAATTTCTAATTTCCTTTGTGATTTCTTCTTTGATTCATGGATTATTTAGAAGTCTGTTAGTTAGTTTTCCCATATTTGGGGCCCAAATGTATTTTTTATTGATTACAACTTAATTACATTGTGGTTAGAGAACATACTTTGTATGATTTGCATCCTGTACAATTTCTTCAGACTTGTTTTATGGCCCAGTCTATGGTAAATGTTTCCTATATACTTGTGGAGAATGTGTAACTGCTGTTGTTGGTTGGAATGTCCTGTGAATGTCAATTAAGTCAAGTTGGTTGTTAGTGTCGCTCAAGTCTTCTGTGTCTTTACTGGTTTTCTGTCTACTTGTCTGTCACTTACTGAGAGAGGGGTAATAGTGTCTCTGGCTAAAATTGTGTCTTTGGCTAGTTCCCTTTCAGTTATATCACTTTTGTTTTCTGCTTTGAAGCTCTGTCATTCCATGAAAAAATTAAATTTGGGATTATGTGTCATTTTGAGGAATGGAACTCCTTATCATTATGAGATGCTCCTCTTTCTCCTTGGTAATATTCTTTGTTCTAAAACCCACTTTGTCTGATGTTACTATCACCACTGCAGCTTTCTTTTTCTTTTCTTTTTTTTTTTTTTTGCGGTACGCGGGACTCCCACCGTCGCGGCCTCTCCCGTTGCGGAGCACAGGCTCCGGGCTCGCAGGCTCAGCGGCCACGGCTCACAGGCCCAACCACTCCGCAGCATGTGGGATCCCCCTGGACCGGGGCACGAACCTGCGCCCCCCACATCGGCAGGTGGACTCTCAACCACTGCACCACCAGGGAAGCCCATGCAGCTTTCTTTGATTAGCGTTAGTAGGCATATCTTTTCCCATCCCTTAACTTTTAACCTGTCTACATCTTTGTATTTAAAGGTGTTTTCCTGGAGATAGATGTACTTTGATTTTACCTCTTCATCCAGCCTTACAATATTAGTCTTCTATTTGAGGTGTTTAGAACATTTTCATTAAAAATATTTAAAACTACCATCTTACTACTAGTTTCATGTCGCATCTTCTGTTCTTCTTTCTCGTTTATTTCTGTCTTTTCCAGCCACCTTTTATATCAGTTGAGTATTTTACCTTTTAATGGTTGGTGTAGGGTTTACAATATGCATCTTTAATTTACCTCAGTTTGCCTACTATCATGTAGGTAATTACCCTGATGTAATGATTACCTCCCAATATACTACCAGACAAAGTAACCAAGGGTCATTGGACATAGGGGATCACAGATCAAATAAAAAGAAACTCACATCACGTGATTTATTGACCCAATTAAGTGCGTATAGTGAGAAGTAAGGCGTAGGGTAAATTAAGACCTTTTAATAGGGTGCAAGCAGAGTGAAGTACACTCCACCTGAATCCTGAGGAACAGTGTGTTCGTATGCTATCCCCCCGCACCCCCAGGCTGCATCAGCCTTCCTCAGAGTTGCGTCTGAGGAACAGTTGCCACCGATGGAAAGTATCTCAGGCCAACAGCACATACTTGGTGCGACATGTATAGTTGGCCCTGGCCGTACTTGCCAGTGAACTTGCTGACCATCCATGGGTTTTATTTGTGTTTCTTAAGCAAAGAACACACCTGAGTAGATGTCACCAATGTGTGGCTTAATTAAAACTCCATGTATTGGTATCTGCTATTTTAGTATTTAGTTTAATATTTAGTGTATCATGAACATTTAGGGCCCAGATGTCTTATGTATGTTTAATGACTCGTGAATGCTAGGTATCTTCTGGTCGTTTCATCTATTTGTATTCATCTCTAGCACACTTATGCTCTATGTTTATATGCCACATCGTATGGGCATCAGACATTCCGTTTTTTCTTCCATCTCAGAATAAATCCTCCATGTAATATGGAAGTGTACGTCGCACCACTCCGTGTCTTATGTGAGAACCTTTCAGCAGCATATATCTATTTGTAGTGGCTTCTTATCACCTACATCATGAGATCCAATTCCTTCCGAACCCTGCATGATCTGACTGTGGTTTCCCGTCCCGCCTCATGTCATCCTCACTTTCCCTTCCTGACTGTGCTGTCACCATGTTGACAGCTCAGTTTACTGAATAGGCTACGCATAGGCCTCCTTTTCTCCTCCTCAGGACCTTTGCTTCTACTAGTCCCTCTCCCCAGAATGTTCTTCTCCCGTCTCCTTGCATGGCTGAGTGCATCTCATCCTTTGAATTTCAGAGACCTCTCTACCTCGTCCGCACTACGAGAATAAGGGGCCACACCTGTCTCTGTAGCCTCGGCCTGTCATCTGGCACAGAGTAGCCTTAGGTGTTACGTGGCTATATTATAGTTAAGGAATAATGCATTATTGTTTCTAATGTCGTGCTAGATTTAATACGCGAACTTGTAGAAGGGCCTTTACTTAAGTATTTGTAAATGTATGAAATTGTTCTGTAGTTTTCATGTCAGGCCTACTACTGTTCTTAACTTTATATTGGGATATAGCTATAGTTTCACAAGAAACTGGAAAGGTGGCCCAGAGAGGTCCTGTGTACTGTGCTCAGTTTCCCCCAGTGGTTGTAGCACACTTAACTATAGTACAGTATCAAAAGCAGAGAATCTACATTGGTGCACCATGTTCTGCATCATTCAATTTGTGTACATTTTTTGAGGGTTGTTTTATGGCCAAGGATATGGTCTTTTGGTTTATGTTCTGTGGATGCTTGAAAGGAATATGTATTCTGCTGTTATTGGTTGAAGTGTTGTATAAATGTTGATTAGACCGTTTTGGTTGATGGTGGTATTGACTTCTATATCCTTGTGATTTTCTTTCTAGTTATTTTATCAGTTGAGGAGAGAAGGGTGTTGAAGTCTTTAATTATAATTATGGTTTTGTTTCTTTCTCTTTTCTCGTCTCCCAGTTTGTATTTCCGTGTGTTTGCATCTCTATTCCTTGGTTCATACGTATTTAGGATCGTTAAGTCTTCTTGGTGATTTGAAACATCATGTCATTTTATCGTTATAATTTTGTCATTATGTAATATCTGTGTTCCTTCTCATTTTCTTTCCTCTAAAGTCTGTGTTTTCTGATATCAATATAGCCACACCTGCTTTGTTTTGATAAATGTTTGCAAGGTATGTCTCTTTCCATCCTTTAAATATTCAGCCTCCCTTTATCATTATAGTTAAAATGGGTTTCTTGTAGGTAGCATATAGTTGGGTCATTTTTATTTCTTAATCCACTCTTCAAATCTGTCTTTTCAGTGATTTATTTAGACCTTTTATATTTAATGTAAGTATTGATGTTAGATATTAAGTTTGCCATTTTATTTTTCTGTTTTTCCTTTTTTGTTTTTGGTTCTTTCTCTGTTTTCTTTCTCCTGCCTTCCTGTGGATTACTTGAATATTTAGTTATCACGTCTCCTTAATCTTCTCTAGGCTGTGGCATTTCCTCAAACTTTACTTGTTTTTGATGACCTTGGCAGTTTTGAGTATTACTGGTGTTTTCAAGAATATCCCATGATTCGAGTATGTCCAATTTTTTTTCATGATGAGATAGTTATGGGCTTGGGGGAGGAATACCACAGAGGTAAAGTGCTGTTTTCATCACATCATATCAAGGGTACAGGCAATCAACAAGACCTGTCACTGAGTGTGTTAACCTTGATTATGTGGCTGGAATTTGTCAGGTTCCTCTACTCTAAAGTTACTTTCCGCCCACCCCCCCCCCCCCCCCCCCCCCCCCCTCCCCCCACCCCCCCCCCCCCCCCCCCCCCCCCCCCCCCCCCCCCCCCCCCCCCCCCCCCCCCCCCCCCCCCCCCCCCCCCCCCCCCCCCCCCCCCCCCCCCCCCCCCAATTTCCATACTTTACTCTTTGGAAGCAAGTCATTAGGCACTCAGAGGTTGGGGATTAAGTTCCACCTTCTTGAGGGCAGAGTATCTAAGTAAATTATTTGGAATTTTCTATACAGGAGATTTCTTTCTTCTCCTCATTTAATTACTTTTTGACAACTTTAAAATTTCTCCCCTGGTTATTGGCTCTTCAGGGTTTTTTTTTTTTCTTCTTTAATTTACTTTGGAAATTTGAATTTGTCTAGAATATCCAATCCATTATTTATTAAAGTACATTGTGTAAATATTTATTTTCATATTGGACATTTACCTTTCTTCCTAATTTCGTATATTTGTGACTTCTCTCATTTTGTCTGCATTAAGGTAGTGTTTAATGCTTTTTCCCCAAATCACTAGGTCTTGGATATTTACCAATTCAAGTGATTGTATTCTATTACATTAATTTAAAAGAATCATTCATCATTCCTTTTTCTCTTTTTTTTTTTTTTGTATGCGGGCCTCTCACTGTTGTGGCCTCTCCCGTTGCGGAGCACAGGCTCCGGACACGCAGGCTCAGCGGCCGTGGCTCACGGGCCCAGCCACTCCGCGGCATGTGGGATCTTCCTGGACCAGGGCACAAACCCGTGTCCCCTGCGTCGGCAGGCAGACTCTCAACCACTGCGCCACCAGGGAAGCCCCTTTTCTCTTTTCATTAGAATTGTTTTGTTCTTGTCCTGGTCTCTTGATTTAAGTGCTTTTACCCATTTATCAGTTTTCCTTCTGAGAAATAATAGGCATCAACCTGAGCTACATCTGTTTCCTGAGTGTGTGTCAGGGAGAGAAGTGGAAAGTGGTATTATGTGGAGTTTTGGGGCGTGACCTGTGGCCATCATTGTTGTTCAGTCAGTTGGTCATCAGGCACTGCTGCAATTAGAGAGGAGAATGAAACACAGGTCTTGGCCTCAGTGAGCTCACAGTTTACAGTGGAGGCAGACATAACTCAAAAGCTATAACACAGAATGGTGTAAATTGTAACAGAGACACAGTGGGCCAACTCCCTGCTTGTGGGGTGATCAGCACCCCTTCCAGGAGGGAAGCACACTTGGGCTGAGCAGGAAGTGTTGCAGTTTGCACATTGGACCATATTCACCAGCAGAAGTGTGTATTTGTTCTGTCTGCTCCCTTCCCCAAAGGGCGGGCGTGCCTGTCCTTCCTGTGCTTGGATGAGTCTGTTCTCCTGCCAAGGTAAACTGGCAGTGAGTCCTCGTCTCTTTTACCAGCTGTCTCTTCTGAGGATCACCTGGTCTCTGTTGACCAGGTGAGAGGCCTTTGTCACAGGTGCTCACAAAACCCTGTCCTTCTTCATAGCACTTGTCATTTTGCAGTTTTATGCTTGTTTTGTGTGATTAGTTGATTAAAAGGTCTACCGCATGATTACTGACTTCATGAAGCAGAAACTATGTCATATTTGGTCGCCATCGTATCCCTGCACTCAGATCACTGACTGGCACACAGTAGGTGCTCAGTGAATACCTACGCGGTCGAGTGAGTGTGTAAGGGGGAGTGGTGGTGGATGGAAGGAAGGTGCTTTGGGGGTCCAGACTCTGCTTCTTGTCCTCTGTGAGCCTCAGAAGAATATTAACCAAGGATTTGACATGGTTCAATTTAATTTAGAAGTATCTACCCGGGAACCATTTGTGTGGAAAGCACATTTTACAACACGTGAGTAAAACAAGCAGTGTTAAGTAGATTATTTTTGTAGATATTAACCAGTGGTTATTATTCACTAACCTTCCCATTTTGAAAATGCCTTTTCTGAGCAGTCTTTTTATATGTTAATGTAGATTCTCTCCTGTGCTGTGGGTAGGAGTGATGTTGAGAGGTTTTACCTATGAATATTGTCTCCACCCACCGAGATGTCCACGTCCTAATCCCTGAAACCTAGGCACATGCTAGGTTGCTGGGCGACGGGGATTTAAGGTTGCAGGTGGAATTAAGGCTGTTAATTAGCTGACCTTCTGATAAGGAAATGATCTGGATTTTATCCCCCTGGGCCCAGTGTAATCACAGGGTCCTTAACTGTGCAAGGAGGAGTCCTCAGAGATGTGAGCAGGACTCCAGGGTCACGGGTGGCTTTGAAGGCGGAAGGTGGGGCCCAAGGGATGCAGCGGCCTGCAGAAGCTGGAAAGGGCAAGGAGACAGCTTCCAGGAAGGAATGCAGCCCTGCCAACATCATGATTTTCAGTTCCGTGAGACCCGCCTTGGACTTCTGACCTCCAGAACTGTAAAATAATACTTTTGTGTTAAGCTGCTGAGTTTGTGGTTAATTTGTTACAGCAATAATGGGATACTAAGGGGATGCCGCTTACTGTATTTTATGATAAGCCTATCTTGTAAACAGTCATGAGGAACATCACAGAGTAGTCTTTGTAGAAGCAGCAACTGAGACTGCCTTGGAAATCTGCTTGGGTCTTTTTGTGTTGGTGTATTCGGCAAGTGATACAAATATCCACGTATATTTGATGTTTTCTTAGATTAAGACTCACATTATGATTCTTGATCTAAATTGGGCAAAGCAGAAAAAATGTTCTCTTTTCCTTCTGATGCTGCCCCACGTGATTCACACGTGAGTACTTCCTGCCGCACCATAGAACTACGGCAGTTTCTAGGTTTCAGGTTTCGTTGTAAAAATGATTCATTTTGCTCTCCATGACAGGCTTTCGTTTGAAATACATTACTCATGTGCTCTGGGAGATGCTCGCATACGTCTCTCTCCCCCTGTCTGGTCTCCTGAGATGCTCTGTATCTGTTGAATCATTGGAATTTTATTTTACTTCACTATAAAATGTTTTATAGTTTTCCATAGCTCCAGTTGAGCTACTTTTTAACAATTAATATTTTAGAGGGTTTAGTTGAGAAAGTATGCAGTGCTGTAAACTGTTTAGATAGATGCCGGGGGTTGCAGCTGAAGCCAGGCCAGGCCTTTCTCCCTGCGATGGAGGCTGCTCAGCCATGGGGTGGCGAGGTCATCTGGGACCAGGGCGAATCTGCTTTCATTGGTTTTGCATACTGGGGATACTTGTAATGTTTGGTGGGTCCACTCAGCCCTCAGGGGCCTTAGAACTCTTAAGGGTTATTAGTTTGAGTCCTTTGGGAAGTCAGGGAGCGCCAGTAATGAAAGGAATGCTTAGGAAAGAGGTTGTTTTTGTTTTTAGGAAGTGGTCATTATTTTTTTAATTTAGGGAAATACATGTCAAGAGGCACGTTTCGGTTTTCACTTTTTGCCACGTGGTATGTTTTGCCAATGTATCTCCCTTGGTCCACACAGAGAAAAGAATTCTTGGATCCTCTTGAGTTGCCTCAAGAATCCTTAAGGAAGGCCCAGCTACAGAAGAAGAGTTAGCTCTTGGGTTGGCTTTTGATGGCACATGGAGACATATGTCCCTTAAGGCTTTTCCACGGTGCCCCACCAGAGGGTGGGGAGATACCAGAACACCTGGGTGTCCACTCTGGGTGGGACTTCCCTTCTCAGGCACCTCCATGCTGCCTGCGAACAGGGGCGCTCAGTGGATTTTACCCCTGACTCTTAATTGAGGACTCTGCAGGTGTGGCCTGTTCTCAGGCCTGGCCGCCCACCCGGGGAGCTGCAAAGAGACACTCGGGTGGGATGCTACCTCTGTCTCAAGGGTGGATGTCAGGGATGCTATGGTAGCATACAGTTCACAGGGTTGGCCCCAACAGAGACCTCCCTGGCCCCAAATGTCAGTAGTGCTCACGTTGAGAGAGCTTTCCCTGGAATCTGGCTCACTTTCTTCCTTCCCACATCTACTGCTGTCATCATTCTTGGTGACTTCAGTTTTCGTGTAGATGGCCATCAGTACCTCAGCCGTCTCACTTCTAATGTTCTATTCCATCCCCTGCACGTACCTCGTGTGTCCAGCCGGCGGGACACATTTCTAACCTTGTCCTCGCTCATCAGGGAACTCCCTTCACAGTCTCGCTCCAAGCAGCCCACTTTGACTGCCCCTCCTGTCCTTCCAGCTCACCTACTGTGGTTCTCTCAGGAGTCCTTCCGCCTCATGGGGGTGTCCAGACCCTTGATGCCGCCATTCTCACTATCTGCCCGTCCCTTATGTCCTCACTTGCCTTTCTCTGCTCCGTGATGTATCCATCTCATGCCCTTGGACCCCAGTTCCCTTACCGCCCCCCCATTCCTTACCTGTCACAGCCACAACTTTTATTAAGCCCAACTCTTTTCCTGTTTTCCATCAACCCTAACCTGATAAATTAAAATCTGCTGGAGAAAAACACAACCATACTGACTATACCCGTTTCTCTTTAACTGACTAAATCCCAACTGGGAATCCGTGGTGCTCTGTGTGTTCCCACTCTCAAACCGCAGCTCCCACTACCAAGCGGCCTTTAGCTTCATTGAAACGTTTGCTCATCCAGCACCAAAGCTGCCGACCTCTAGGCACGTGTACCCGTCTCCTTCTCTTTCTCCCCCACCGTCCCCTTGGTGGAATGACTAGAATAACCCTCCTTTTATCAATGGCAAACCAAGTCTTCGACTTGTGTTCTGGGCCCACCCCCTCTGGCCTTTGTAAGGTTTTTCTCTCAGTTGTTGTCTTCTCTGGCTCTCTTGTTACGAAATAGTAGGCATGCTCTTCTTCCCACACTTCTCTCCAAGTTATTACTTCATTTCTCTTAGCACCCTCGTAGCTAAATTTCTTGAAAGGGTTGTCTTTGATGCTCTCTTTTTTACCTTAGGCGGTTTCCTCAGCTACTCTGTAGGTTTTTGTTTCACTTCTTTACTGAGATTGTGCTTGTCAGTGTCAGCAATGACTTTCACACTTGCACATCCCGTGGTCTCTGTTGTTACTTCCTTGACCCGAAAACAGCTCTTGATAAAATTGCCTGCCCTCCCTTGTTGAGACCATTCTCAGCCTTGGCTTCTGTGGCCCCACCCTCTGCAGTTTCCCTCCCACCTCCCTAGCTCCTGCTTCGCAGGCCCCTTTGCGGACTCCTCAAGCTGTATTGGACCTCGAAGATACAGGGCGCTTCAGAGCCTGTCTTGGGACCCCTTCTCTTTTTTATCTGCATACTTCGCCGTAAGTAAATCTATCCATGTCCATAGCTTCAAATACTATTGTGTTAGTAATTCTCCATTGACTGCCCTTTTTAGAACGAACAAACTGCATTTTTAGCCTGCTCAGTGCTCCGGGAGGAAACCAGTACATCACCTGGTTTCCTTAGCCTCTGGCTTCTTTGGGGTTCTGCCAGTAGGAGGTGCTGGCGTGATTGAGGGCACCTCCCCGCCTGGTGGCCGTCCTGGCAGTGGCTGAATTCCTTTATAACTGCACTTCCTGTCTGGGGTCCCCTCCTCTGTGGCTCCAGCTCCTCTGGGGCTGTGGCAACACGATCCCTTTCCCTTGTCACTTCGGGCCTAAGAGTAGTCACCGCTGGTCCCTGGGTGCTTCAGCACCCCTGCAGGCTCTCTCCAGCTTGCCTACGCATCTGTGAAGAGTCCCTTCACTCTGCATTTTCAGCTGAGTCCTTTTGAGTGCGCCATGTGTCATCTCATCTGGTCAGTGCACCACCTGTAATCTGATAACACTGTCTGTATCTGCTGCAAACTTGCAAATCTTATGTTCAACCTTGATCTTTCATTTGGAGCCCAGAGCCTTGTGTTGAGCCGCCCATCTGAAATCTCCACATAGGTGTCTTAAAGGTATCTCAAACTTCACCTAGGCAAGAGGTTTTCTGATTCTGTGCCCACTGCCCTTCCTCACCCATACCCAAACTGTTGCTTCTATAGTTTTCTCCATCTCCGTAAAATATACCTCTCTCCATCCATGTAGGATGATCCCAGATTATATTCTCTTCTTCTAAACATACCTCCATTTGCCTACTTTTTCCATCTCTGTTACCACCACCGTGTCCACCTCACTGTCATATCTCACCTGGATTGCTACGATGTGTCCTGCCTGACTCATCTCTCTGCTTCATGGTTTCTTTTTCTTACTATCCGTGCTCCAAATGGCAGCCAGATTTTACCTTCTTAAAATGAAAATTATATATCCCTCTCCAGTTTAAAACCTGCCAGGGCTTGACATCCCACTGAAAATAAAACCAAACCTCTTTACTCAGATTCACAAAGTCCACATCATCTCTTCCTTGCACCCCTCACCACTTGCCCCATCACCTGCTTCAGCCACAGTGGCTGTCCTGTTTCTCCAGCTTGTCAACCTGATATCCACTTGGGACCGTTATGTAAAGTTCCATTTGCCTAGAATGCTCTCCCCTCACCTTGGTATGGCTGGTATCCACTTATCATTCAAGTTTGTCTAAATCTTACCTCATCTGGGAGGTGCTTCCTCCAACTGACCCGGTATTTACTTAGTCACTATTTATCAGATCACACCATTTTAATTCTTAATGTGGCCCTTAATACTTTTTGATAGTTTTGTTGCTTATTTGTCAGTTTTGTGTCTTCACTCAGTAAGATTTAAGCTTCATGAGGGCAGGGATCTTCTTTGTCACGTTCAGCACTGAAACCCCAGCACCTGGAAGAGTGAGTGACATTACTAGAAATTGTATTTGTTTTTCTATCGATTGCCTATTCATGGCCTTGCCCATTTTTCAATATACATATTTATCATTTTCTTAGTGATTTATAAGAGCTCTTTATATGTTAATTACATTAAATTTATCACATACGACCTAAATATTTTCTTCGTTTGTCATTTGATTCTTAGTCGTATTTGTTGATCTTAGACATTTCGGATACTTTTGGAGTCACATCTATATACTTTAAGATTTGGGTTTTGATATTAGACTTTAAAATAATTTCCCTGCTCCTAATTAGAACAACATTTCTCTCTCTTTTATGGTTGTGATTTTATTTTCTAACATTGAACTTTTGAATCTACTTAAAATTTGCTTTGGAGTGTGATTCAAAATAAAGATCTAAAATTGTCTTTCTCCAATATTTAATGATTTAACACATATTTAGGGCGTTTAGTATATACAAGGTGCTTTACACATATTAACTTCTAATCCTCATAACAACCTTATCAAGTAGTTTGCCTCATTGTTACCGCGAAGACTGCAGAGGCACGGAGAGGCTAAGTACTTGCCCAAGGTCACAGGATGGTAAGGGTCAGTTCTGTCTTGCTCCGGAGTTTTGTACTGTTAACCATTAACAGTCCGCTACCTCTGTTACTGTTAAATATTCATTTCTGCACTGTTTTGTAAGTAGCCCATCCAGCTCTACTGTTTGGAAAAAGCCACTTTTAACATGATGTGAAGGTATATACATACTCAGGTCTCTTCACAAACTTTCTCACCTGCTTAATTGTTTTAACCTCTATTGTAGTGAAAGTACCACACTTAAAAATTTAGACTTTCATTTAATCTTTTCCTCATTCTTCTTCTTCAGGTGTTTTAGTATCGTTATACATTTTTACTAAAACCCAACTCTATAGAAAAATGAAAACCTGGACCATCTCTATTAAGGTTGTTTCAGTTCCATAAATTCTGGCTTTATTATAAGGAACTATGAACAGACTCTTAGCGGGATATGAGGAATTACTTTTTCACACTATGATGACTCAACTCTACGGCCACTGCAGGCCGAGTCTTCACGGGACATGAAATTGTAGTGTGAACGTGATTAGCACAAGGCTGGTGACAGAATAGATGCTCAGTAATTATGCTATAAATGTAGAAATGAGAATAATGTGTCAGTCTCCACATTCTTTTTCTAATTTTCATTTGTATCCTTTCTGTTAGCCTTACGTATTTAATGAGTAATAATGACTTTACTCAAATGAGATGAGGCATTGAAATCTATCCCCTCGTGCCAGTTCCTTTTGGGGAGAGAAAAATGCTGAGTTTCCAGGGTTACCCTTTCCTCCTCCACTGCTATTATCATCCCTACTGGAATGGATTAGGAGAGGCACCAAGATGTCTGGCTTCTCTGCAGGGACTTTCAGAGATTTTATTTTCAGAAAACTTTCCTCATTAGAGCCTAGGCAATTTGGGTCCACAAGAAGAAGTTTAGTAACACAAACCCATTGTTTCTTATAAGGAATCGTTATGTAACCCATTGTTTCTGAGAGAAATGGAAGCATCCATTATATGAAACACTAGTCATTGGAAACCAAGATGAGCAGGGAGATAGAAAGAATATCACTGGGTAACCTTTTGTTCTACTGAGATTGGCATTATGTATGGCATCTTTCCAAAACCGATCTGTGAATAAAATTCCATACCTTTTTTTTATTATGCCTCATGCTTTTCTTTAGGTCAGCCTAGCCACAGAATGGTTTATATCCTAGGGATGAATGATGTCATTCCAGGAAGAATGTTTTCCATTGAGTATTTTCATAGAATGTTCCATATATCAATATTTGTAATGGATTTCTTATGATGAGGCTTTGGAATTGATGTGCTACTTTGAGGACCACATTGTTTTCTTTTTTAAAAAAATTAATTTTTAAATTTATTTTTGGCTGCATTGGATCTTCGTTGCAGTGGGTGGGCTTTCTCTAGTTGCCGCGAGCGGGGGCTGCTCTTTGTTGCGGTGCATGGGCTTCTCATCGCAGTGGCTTCTCTTGTAGAGGAGCATGGGCTCTAGGGCACACGGGCTCAGTAGTTGTGGCTAATGGGCTCTAGAGTGCAGGCTCAGTAGTTGTGGCTTGCGGGCTATAGAGTGCAGGCTCAGTAGTTGTGGTGCACGGACTTAGTTGCTCAGCGGCGTGTGGGATCTTCACGGACCAGGGATCGAACCTGTGTCCCCTGCATTGGCAGGCAGGTTCTTAACCACTGCACCACCAGGGAAGTCCCCATATTTTTTCTAATAGATAAGACATTAACCTCCCACTTACATGGAGTAATTGTTGGTCCTAATGGTTAATCCTTGAAAACCACCCCCCCAAAAAAAAATAAATAAAAAATGTCAACTGAGTCATGCAATTTGGCTTGTATTATGCATGTATTATATATGGCTTGGGTTCAGTTGAAAAGTGAAAACAAAACTGGACTTTAGTGACCTGGGGCAACATTCACACTTTGCAGTGCAGATGTATGGTTCTATATTACTCAGTGTCAACTGAATATATTTTTTCTGTGTGTGGTTAGTTTGTGTGTCATTAATGAGGTTCGTGATATTAGTTGCTTAAGAAAAATACACTCACCAAAAAACTAGGGTGGGAATGTTAATGTGCCTACCAGAAAGCAATTGTGTAAGTAATCAACTTAATGGTAATATTATTTTATACACTTATTTTTGCATGTATTAATATTTCCTCTTTTATGTTTCAAGTTAAGGGGCCATTCAAGGGTAAAACACTTCACATAATATATGGATAGAGTTTGATAAACTCCTAGGCCAAGCTAAGGGTAGTGCAAGTTTTTGTTTCACTTACTGTGTTGTTTTGTGCTTTCACCATGTGTGTACAAACTCTATACACATCTGCATAATTATTGACATGTACACATCAACATTTTTCCTTTGACATTTTCTTAGGCAAACTCATTGCACTTATATTGTTGGGCAGAAATAGTTTATGCCAAATAATTTTAATAAGGTAAATATTTAGAGAAATGAGCTATGACTTTTCCCCCCTGGTTAAATGTTAAAATATATTTACAGAACCCATCACTGCTTTAGGAGTCAAAGAACTTGGGAAAAGGAAGAAAATGTGATAGTTTGTTCATTGGAAAAGGAAAAACAAAACGAACTAGAAAATATTTGCTGGCACTTAGATGAAATAGTCCCTGTGACATTTGATCAGTATTTACCTAAGGAAAACTGTGAAAAAAAATACGCATTTTCGGATTTCCGGTGGTTTGTATGAGTTTGAAATTATATATGTTTGGTCTTCCCTGGTGTCGCAGTGGTTGAGAGTCCGCCTGCTGATGCAGGGGACACGGGTTCGTGCCCCGGTCCGGGAGGATCCCACATGCCACGGAGCGGCTGGGTCCGTGAGCCATGGCCGCTGAGCCTGCGCATCTGGAGCCTGTGCTCCGCAACGGGAGAGGCCACAGCGGTGAGAGGCCCGCGTACCAAAAAAAAAAAAAAAAAAAAAAATTATATATGTTCTACACCAGGAAATGGTAACAGCCTAGATCATCAGTTTAAAAAACTTAGTATTGTCCTTTAAATATAATGATTGCTTTTCCTTTTTGTACAAGTGTTACATTTAGATCTTCACTGTATGAAAACTGAAATACACAGAAAAGCCCAAAGAAGAAAATAGAAATTAGCTATAACCCCATACCCAGAGATAATCATAGTTAATATTTAGTGTATTTCTGTGTTTGTTTCTATGTGTCTTTCTCTCTATACGTCGTTTCTGTTTTAGATATGAACTAATAAATTTCTTTGTGTGGTTCCAGTATGCATGAATTTCAACTACTGTGGTTTAGTTAAGTAACTCCAGTTTCCTAGAAACATGGCTCACATTTCACTTACCATGGTATATAAACTGTGAGTAATTGCATTAAGTATACACTTCACTGCTAGCTTTTTAAATCAAGTCACTAAGTGAATAACAGATGCACATCACAATGAGTGGCCTATCACATCGCTTCTTTCAAAGTCTGTTGGTGATTTGTCACGGTGTTTCTGTTCAGGCTGAGGCAGCAAAATCTGTAGTTGTGTTTCCTTCTCATCTTCCAGTGATAAACCCACAGGACATTTCACAAATGTGGATAATTGAAAAAGAGATTGAAAGACAAAAGTTTGGCAGAGAAAGGAAATGTGATAATGCTGGAAATAAAATTTTAATCAAATGTAAATGGAATTAGAGAATAAAAATCTGTGGGAATGTTGACCCCTGCTGCCATTCCAGGAAGTCTATATATGCAGCCAGAGGAACTCAGCAAAGGTGCATGTATTGACACTAGTGAGGAAGGTGGTTGTGCTGAAAAGAGTTAAGATCTCCCAGAGGAAGTGACATCAGTTAAACAATAGCATGAAGGGAGCTCTCAGAGATATTTCACAACATTGAAAGGCAAATGATAAAATATTAGAAAATGAGTATGACAGTTCCCCAAAGCATAGAAGAGATGATCAGTTTATAAGTTATATGATGAGGAAAACACAAGGACTGTTCAAACTGTTGTTTGTTGGTGTTTTACAGCGATGAAATAAAACACTTTAATTCTCAATGTTTCTAATGTTTCAAATTACAGTGTAGTAAATATCAGGGCTTAAAAATTCCCCTCTACATGCATAGCTGATGATAAGAGTTTTGAATGTTTTGACAACAAATTTTAAAGGTCATGCAACAATTATATTTTTTTCCCATTAATTATTAAGGTCACTTTGTGTGATTTTAACTTGCACGGTCATTGTAGCAGTAGTTTCTGTAATAACTGTAGAGGTTACAGATAGTATATTTTCCATCAAAGAGAGATCCTTTTTTTCTTAGGCATTTAGGGTAAGGGGTGGATCAACTTAATCCAGTCAGAAAGCAAGCTGTGTTAGGGCTGTCTTATTAAGACTCCGTTCTAACTTTGGTACAGTCTGTTCTTTAGGTGTGGCTTTCCTGGATGTTTGATTGAGACCTCTTAGTTCTTTGTCTCCTCAGCTCTGTAAGACTGGAAGATTCAGCTCTATCCTTCAGAATGTCCCACCCTCATTCTCACATCTAATGCCTCATGTACATGCAGACATATTAAGGCAGATATCTTAAGGGAGAGACCATCTGAATGCTTGAAATGGATTGCTTTTCCTGACTTGTTGTTGTTTCTTTCTTTCTTTCTTTCTTTTTTTGTTATTGGAGTATAGTTGATTTACAATGTTGTGTTAGTTTCATGTGTAGAGCAAAGTGAGTCAGTTGTACCTATACATATATCTACCTTTTCTTAGATTGTTTTCCCATACAGGCCACTGCAGAGTATTGAGTAACTCGAGTTCCCTGTGCTATGCAGTAGGTTCTTATTAGTTATCTATTATATATCTAGTATACATCTATATATATTTATATAGTAGTAGTGTGTATATTTCAGTCCCAATCTCCCAATTTATCCCTCTCTGCCGCAGAGCAGAATAAAGAAAAAAGAATGAAAAGAATTCAGTACAGCCTCAGAGACCTCTGGGATAACATTAAATGCAAGAAAATTTGAATTATAGGGTTTCCAGAAGAAGAAGAGAAAAAGAAGGGGTCTGAGAAAATAATTGAAGAGATTATAATTGAAAACTTCTCTAACATCAGAAAGAAATAGTCAGTCAAGTCCAGGAAGCACAGAGAGTCCCATACAGGATAAATCCAAGGATAAACATGCCAAGACACATATTAATCAAACTATCAAAAATTAAATTCAAAGAAAAAATATTAAAAGCAGAAGGGAAAAGCAACAAATAACATACAAGGGAAACGCCATAAGGTTAACAGCTGATCTTTCAGCAGAAACTCTGCAAGCCAGAAGGGAGTGGCAGGACATATTTAAAGTGATGAAAGGGAAAAACCTACAACCAAGATTACTCTACCCAGCAAGGATCTCATTCAGATTTGATGGAGAAATTAAAACCTTTACAGACAAGCAAAAGTTAAGAGAATTCAGCACCACCAAACTGGCTCTACAACAAATGCTAAAGGAACTTCTCTAGGCAGGAAATACAAGAGAAGAAAAAGACCTACAATAACAAACCCATAACAATTACGAAATGGTAATGGGAACATACCTATCGATATTTACCTTAAATGTAAATGGATTAAATGCTCCAACCAAAAGACACAGACTGGCTGAATGGATACGAAAACAAGTCCCATGTATGTGCTGTCTACAAGAGACCCACTTCAGACCTAGAGACACATACAAGCTGAAAGTGAGGGGATGGAAAAAGATATTCCATGCAAATGGAAACCAAAAGAAAGCTGGAGTAGCAACACTCATATCAGGCAAAATAGACTTTAAAATAAAGACTATTACAAGAGACAAAGAAGGACACTACATAATGATCAAGGGATCAATCCAAGAAAAAGATATAACAATTGTAAATATTTATGCACCCAACATAGGAGCACCTCAATACATATGGCAAATGCTAACAGCCGTAAAAGGGGAAATCGACGGTAACACAATAATATAGGAGGAGACTTTAGCACCCCACTTTCACCAACGGACAGATTATCCAAAATGAAAAGAAATAAGGAAACACAAGCTTTAAAAGACACATTAGACCAATAAACTTAAGTGATATTTATAGGATATCCCATCCCAAAACAACAGAATACACTTTCTTCTCAACTGCTCATGGAACATTCTCCAGGATAGATCATATCTTGGGTCACAAAGCAAGCCTCGGTAAATTTAAGAAAATTGAAATCGTATCAGGTATCTTTTCCGACCACGGCCCTATGAGACCAGATATCAATTACAGGAAAACAACTGTGAAAAATACAAACACGTGAAGGCTAAAAAATACACTACTAAATAACCAAGAGATCACTGAAGAAATCAAAGAGGAAATCAAAAAATACCTAGAAACAAATGACAATGAAAACACAATGACCCAAAACCTATGGGATGCGGCAAAAGCAAGTTTTAAGAGGAAAGTTTATAGCAATGCAATCCTACGTCAAGAAACAAGAAAGATTTACACCTAAAGCAATTAGAGAAAGAAGAAAAAAAACCCACCAAAGTTAGCAGAAGGAAAGAAATCATAAAGATCAGATCAGAAATAAAAAGACAGGAAGGAAACAATAGCAAAGATCAATAAAACTAAAAGCTGGTTCTTTTTTTTTTTTTTTTTTTTTTTTTTAAAACATCTTTATTGGGGTATAATTGCTTTACAATGGTGTGTTAGTTTCTGCTTTATAACAAAGTGAATCAGCTATACATATACATATGTTCCCATATGTCTTCCCTCTTGGGTCTCCCTCCCTCCCACTCTCCCCATCCCACCCCTCCAGGCTGTCACAAAGCACGGAGCTAATATCCCTGTGCCTTGCGGCTGCTTCCCCCTAGCTATCTACCTTACTACGTTTGTTAGTGTGTATATGTCCATGACTCTCTCTCGCCCTGTCAAAACTCACCCTTCCCCCTCCCCATATCCTCAAGTCCGTTCTCCAGTAGGTCTGCGTCTTTATTCCTGTCTTACCCCTAGGTTCTTGATGACATTTTTTTTTCCTTAAATTCCATATATATGTGTTAGCATACGGTATTTGTCTTTTTCTTTCTGACTTACTTCACTCTGTATGACAGACTCTAGGTTTATCCATCTCATTACAAATAGCTCAATTTCATTTCTAAAAGCTGGTTCTTTGAGAAGATAAACAAAGTTGATAAACCATTAGCCAGACTCATCAAGCAAAAAGGGAGAAGATGCAAATCAACAGAATTAGAAATGAAACAGGAGAGGTAACAGTTGATACTGCAGAAATACAAAGGATCATGAGAGATTACTACAAGCAACTATTTGCCAATAAAATGGACAACCTGGAGGAAATGGACAAATTCTTAGAAAAGTACAAACTTCCAAGACTGAACCAGGAAGAGACAGAAAATATAAACAGACCAATTACAAACACTGAAATTGAAACTGTAATTAAAAATCTTCCAACAAACAGAAGCCCAGGACCAGATGGCTTCACAGGTGAAATCTATCAAACATGTAGAGGAGAGCTAACACCTATCCTTCTAAAACTCTTCCAAAATATAGCAGAGGGAGGAACACTCCCAAACTTACTGTGTGATGCCACCATCACCCTGAAACCAAAACCAAAGATGTCACAAAACAAACTAAAGACCGATATCACTGATGAACATAGATGCAAAATCCTCAAGAAAATACTAGCAAACAGAATCCAACAACACATTAAAAGGATCATACACCATGATCAAGTGGGTTTTATCCCAGGAATGGAAGGATTCTTCAATATACACAAATCAATCAGTGTGATACACCATATTAACAAACTGAAGAATAAAAACCATAGGATCATCTCAATAGATGCAGAAAAAGCTTTTGACAATGTTCAACACCCGTTTATTATAAAAAATCTCCAGGAAGTGAGCATAGAAGGAACATACCTCAACATAATAAAGGCTATATATGACAAACACACAGCCAACATCATTCTCAATGGTGAAAAACTGAAACCATTTCCTCTAAGATCAGGAACAAGACAGGGTTGCCCAATCTCACTGCTATTATTCAACATAGTTTTGGAAGGCCTTGCCATGGCTCTCAGAGAAGAAAACGAAATAAAATGAATCCAAATCGGAAAAGAAGAAGTAAAGCTGTCACTGTTTGCAGATGACATGATACTACACATAGAGAATCCTGAAGATGATACCAGAAAACTACTAGAGGTAGTCACTGAATTTGCTAAAGTAGCAGGATACAAAATTAATGCACAGAAATCTCTTGCATTCTTATATGCTAACAATGAAAAATCTGAGAGAGAAATTAAGGGAACAATCCCATTTACTACCGCAAAATAGTAAATACCTAGGAATAAACCTTCCTAAGGAGAAAAAAGACTTGTATGCAGAAAACTATCAGACACTAAGGAAAGAAATTAATATACAAACAGATGGAGAGATATACCATGTTCTTGGACTTGAAGAATCAACCTTGTGAAAATGACTATACTACCCAAAGCAGTGTACAGATTCAGTGCAATCCCTGTCAAGCTACCAATGACATTTTTCACAGAACTCAAACAAAAACTTTTTACAATTGGTATGGAAACACAAAAGACCCCGAATAGCCAGAGCAATCTTGAGAAAGAAAAATGGAGCTGGAGGAATCAGACTCCCTGACTTCAGACTATACTACAAAGCTACAGTAATCAAGACAATATGGTACTGGCACAAAAGCAGAAATACAGTTCAGTGGAACAGGATAGAAAGCCCAGAGATAAACCCATGCACCTGTGGTCACCTAATCTATGACAAAGGAGGCAAGGATACACAGTGGAGTAAAGACATCCTCTTCAATAAGTGGTGCAGGGAAAACTGGACAGCTACATGTAGAAGAATGAAATTAGAACACTTCTTAACACCATACACAAATATAAACTCAAAATTGATTACAGATCTAAATGTAAGGCCAGACATTATAAAACTCTTAGAGGAAAACATAGGAAGAACACTCTATGACATAAATCACAGCACAGTCCTTTTTGACCCACCTCCTAGAGAAATGGAAATAAAAAGAAACAAATGGGACCTAATGAAACTTCAAAGTTTTTGCACAGCAAAGGAAACCATAAACAAGACGAAGAGACAACCCTCAGAATGGGAGAAAATATTTGCAACCGAAGCAACGGACAAAGGATTAATCCCCAAAATATACAAGCAGCTCATGCAGCTCAATATCAAAAAAACAACCCAATCCAGAATTGGGCAGAAGACCTAAACAGACATTTCTCCAAAGAAGATATACAGATTGCCAACAAACACGTGAAAGAATGCTCAACATCACTAGTCATTAGAGAAACGCAAATCAAAACTACAATGAGGTATCACCTCACAGGGGTCAGAATGGCCATCATCAAAAAATCTACAAACAATAAATGGTGGAACAGGTGTGGAGAAAAGGGAACCCTCTTGCACTACTGGTGCGAATGTAAATTGATAACAGCCACTCTGGGAGACAGTATGGAGGTTCCTTAAAAAACTAAAAATAGAACTACCATATGACCTAGCAATCCCACTACTGGGCATGTACCCTGAGAAAACCATAATTCAAAAAGAGGCATGTACCACAATGTTAATTGCAGCACTATTTACAATAGCCAGGACATGGAAGCAAGCTAAGTGTCCATCGACAGATGAATGGATAAAGAAGATGTGATATATATACACAATGGAATATTACTCAGCCATAAAAAGTAATGAAATTGAGTTATTTGTAGTGAGGTAGATGGACCTAGCATCCGTCATATAGTGAAGTAAGTCAGAAAGAGAAAAATACCGTATGCTAACACATATATATGGAATCTAAAAAAAAAAAAAGTTCTGATGAACCTAGGGGCAGGACAGGAATAAAGACACAGACGTAGAGAATGGACTTGAGGGCACTGGGACAGGGAAGGTTAAGCTGGGATGAAGTGAAAAAGTATCATTGATATATATACACTACCAAATGTAAAATAGATAGCTAGTGGGAAGCAGCTGTATAGCACAGGGAGATCAGCTGGGTGTTTTGTGACCACCTAGAGGGATGGGATAGGGAGGGAGGGTGGGAAGGAGGTGCAAGAGGGAGGGCATATGGGGATAGATGCATACATATAGCTGATTTAGTTTGTTATACAGCAGAAACTATACAGCAGCATTGTAAAGCAATTATACTCCAATAAAGATGTTAAAGATGTATATATACCCAAAAGCATTGAAAAAAAAATAGTACTGCTCATTGACAATGCATCTAGTTATCCAAGAGCTCTGATGGAGATGTACAACCAGATTAATGTTGTTTTCATGCCTGCTAACAGAACATTCATTCTGCAGCCCATGAATCAAGAAGTCATTTCAACTTTTAAGTCTTACTCTTTATGAAAGACATTTCATAACGCTGTAGTTGCCATAGATCGTGGTACCTCTGACGGATCTGGGCAAAGTCAATTGAAAACCTTCTGGGAAATATTTACTATTCTAGATCCCATTAACGTCATTCATGATTCATAGGAAGAAGTCAGACTCTCAATATGAACAGGAGTTTCGCAGAAGTTGGTTCCCACCTTCATGGATTACTTTGAGGGGTTCAAGACTTGAGTGGGAGAAGCAAGTGCACATGTAGTGGACGTAGCAAGAGAACTAGAATTAGAAGTGGAGCCTGAAGATGTGACGGAATTGCTGCAACGCTGTGATAAAGCTTTCATGGATGAGGAGTTACTTCTTGTGGATGAGCAGAGGAAGTGGTTTCTTGAGATGGAATCTACTGCTGAAGATGCTGTGAAGATCGTTGAAATGATACAAAGGATTTCGAATAGCACGTACACTTAGTTGATAAAGCAGTGGCAGAGTTTGAGAGGATTGACTGCAATTTTGAAAGATGTTCTGGGGGCAAAATGCACTCAAACAGAATTGCAAGCTACAAAGGAATTGTTCACAAAGGGACGAGTCCACGGATGTGGCAGAGTTCATTGTCGTCTTAGTTTAAGGAGTTGTCGCAGCCATCCCAACCTTCAGCAGCCACAAAAATGACCAGGCAGCAGCCATCAGCATCAAGGCCAGGCCCTCCACCAGCAAAAAGATTGTGACTTGCTGAGGGTTCAGGTAGTGGTTAGCATCTTTTAGCAATAAATTCTTTTTAAATTAAGGTATGTACGTTGTTTCTTTAGACATGACGCTTTCGCACAGTAGACTATAGTAGAGTGTAAATGACTTGCACGTGCCCTGGGAAACCAAAAAGTTTGTGTGACCCACTTCATTATGATATTTGTGTGTTTGTGATGAAACTGAACTTGCAATATATCTGAGTTATGCCTGTACCACTGACTGTGGGAGATTTTACTCAGCCTTTACAGACTTTCTGTTCGGCTTACTAGCCTTGTGCAGCTTCAGAATCCATAAAATGTCTTCCGGGGATACTACTTTTGCACTTGAGGCCCCTGAAGTTTCCTATTTGTCATTCCAGCCCCATACAACCTTTCACACCATTGCTAGTTTCTCATGCCTTCAGTGGAGGCCCTCTCTAGGTACTAAGCTTAACTTTCAGCCAGCATCTAGAACCAGCAGATGCCCCCCTCCCTAGTGGGGGAAATGTTTGGAAGTGTCAGTTCACCCTGGAAAAGTTCTCTACTTTCTGGATTTTAGTTCAGTTACTTCTTGGTGCTTTTGAGCCCCCTGTTATCTCTACAAATATGATTTTGTAATTTTTCTGGAGTTTTCTAGTAGTAAGGTGGTATTATTGGCCTGTGTGACCCATTGTATCCTACTAGAGGCAGAAGTGTCCTAATTCATTATACTTTGCTTTTATCTTTTTGAATTTCCTTTTGCTTTCTTTTGGTAACTTCATTTTTTCCTTAGCTTCTAAAAAACTGAGTGGGTATTTCTATATTTTTATTGTTGCAGTATCTAATGCTGTATGTTTTCCTCTGATAACTTTAGCAGTATTCCGTAGATACTAATGCGTTGTTTTCATTATCCTTATTTTCATAGAACTTTGCAATTTAGATCTGTATTTCCCTCAAGAGTTTTAAAATAGCATTTCAGAAAATCTTGTTTGGTTTTTTAATTACTTAATAGTATTGGATAATTGCACTGAAGAATTTTTATTTGGGGGGAAATTTATTGATGTTTTCTTTGTGTCTGCTCTGGTGAATTTTCATGAATTCTCTGTGTATGCTTGTGTACACTCTGTGTACATATGTCAGAATTTGACACATATCTCTAAGATATGGCCTGTGGAGCAGTTATCATGCGTAGCCATACTAATAAGCTATCTTAGATGGAAGGAGGTGGTATATAGTACCCGATTATTAGTATGGTTTCATGTATTTCTCTTCACTTCTTCTGACTTCTGAGAGTTGCTGCTGTGTTATTGGGCGTTTACATATTAGTAACCATTATGAACTTATTACATTTTATGATTTCTAGTTAAAGTTGTTTCGTAAGTGTATCCTTAATAATAATTTTTTTTTCTTTCTCTTCAGACCTTAATACAAAGTTAGAATGGAAAGTTGGTACGGATTTATGTCTGTTCATCATATAACACCCTCCCAACCTCTTTTCCCATTGGTACCATTCTTTCTAAATGTGAGTTTTTCTACTAAGTCCTTTATTTCTTAATAGCCTCCCTTAGGATTTGGCCCAGAGACTCATTTCATTAGCGAATGGTGATTCTAGTTAAGCTTCATAGCTTTATCATCGTGACACGTTTTGCAAGTAAACATGCTTTGGAAAGAATATCTAAAACCCCACCTACCTACCAGGTGCTTCCGGTTCTCTGCAGAGACCAGAATGAACATCCTTTCCCATCTTCCTCTGTGGCATTCCATGAGAGATCGCATGATTGTTGACAGTCGTTTGCCTGCCCCTTGACAGATTGTGTGATTGTTCACAACTCATGTACTCAAGGATTCACATCTAGATGGCTATGCAGGAGCGTCTTGCTGGAAGCAAACAGTCCAGCAGTTCCAGTCTGTAGTAACAAAACACTCGGAACATGGTACCAGTCCATCAAAGAGTCGTAGGAGGAGAACAAGCATGGGGGCTAAGTCCTGAGGAGGTGAGGTGGCTGGTAGTGTGGAACCCACCAGCGGCTGAGGTGGGGATGACTGTGACTCCCTTTCAAGCCTGGTCTAGAAGGAGCTGCCTGGTTGGAGATAGGCTCTCTAGCAGGTAATATGTTACTGTTGAATAGGATTCTAATTAGAGTGTAATGTTTTCCTCTGAAATAAATATAAAACAAAGTATTCATCTCTCTGAATGGTTACTTCCTCATTGCAGAATGAGTAAAATTTTAGATGATCCGTCTCATCTTATTAATCCCACTGGGTTTATTAAATGAGACTTGTTTATGCTTGCAAATCACATTGCTATAAAAGGTTGTTTCAATAGACAGAGGTAAAATCATAATAAAATAATTTAGTAAAAGTGGGAGCTAGGAGTATGCTTAATGGAACATGATTAGATTTAATTTTCTTACTGTTTCCATCATTAAAGCTCCATTATCTTTTCTGAAACCTCATTTAGGCTTCCAGCCACAGCACAACTCTGAGGCATTTCTGGGGAGCACACAGAAGCCCATGAGTTCCATTAAAAAACAAAAAGAGCCAGTAATATGCCGTTCTTTCATTTTTGCTATTTGATATCAGCATCTCACATCCAGAGTATCGTATATCCTCCGTCTAACCTCATCTCTCTCTTTTTTTAAAAAATTTTTTTAGGCATAATCACCATGTGTGGTTATGTTTTGGTTTTTGGTTTTTTTTGGCCGCATTGGGTCTTCGTTGCTGCGTCTGGGCTTTCTGTAGTTGCAGCGAGCGTGGGCTCCTCTTGGTTGTGGTGTGCGGGCTTCTCATTGCGGTGGCTTTTCTTGTTGTGGAGCACAGGCTCTAGGTGTGTGGGCTTAAGTAGTTGCAGTATGCGGGCTCAGTAGGTGCAGCACGCGGACCCTGGAGCATGCGGGCTTCAGTACTTGTGGCTCGTGGGCTCTAGGGCGCAGGCTCAGTAGTTGCAGCACACGGGCTTAGTTGTTCTGCGACATGTGGGATCTTCCCGGACCAGGGCTCGAATCCGTGTCCCCCGCATTGACAGGCGGATTCTTAACCACTGCGCAACCACGAAAGCCTTCTGACCTCATCTCTTGAAAGCCACATGTATCATTATCTGAGAGCTTTCATACAAAAGAAGTTTGGTTTTATAGTTGAAAAGAAAACTTAAGACTTACTGATGACTGTGCCTAAAGTGCAGAGGCTCTGAGAATTCCTAAGAATCCTTCTGGTTAGCCCTTTGCCTTCAAGGATATCCACAGCTATATCATATTTGTAGATAATAACAGAATCACTAATAGTGTTAGCCTTCTACTCATGGTAGAAGGATAGTTAAGAATCCGTATGCCTTAAAAACCTCCAGAAGTTTTTGCCCCCTCTGTTTGCTGTATCTAAGGAGTGAGAACTGGCCTTTCCAGCCAGAGAGGTAGAGCCTAGTGAATTCAGGCTCAGTCTGAAGTCAGTGCCCAGAGGCCCGCAGGGCCAAGTGAAAGCAGGAAGGGAGGTGTGGAGGCCAGGTGATGCAGGCTGCTCAGAGGTGAGCTGAGCGAGGTTGGCAGGGAGTGACCCCTGTGGAGTTGACCACGAGGGTGACATGGTGCCACTCCTGCCCACTCTGTGCGGAGATGATGTACCTCAGATCCGTGAGTCATAGTGACAGTGGATGTCTAGTTTGCTTTCAACTCCGCTGAATCCCCAAGAAATTAATATCCTGGGCATTTACTATAAACCAGGATTTAGTGGGTTCCAAAAGTCTTAGCCAAGTGTTGAGAGTGACCGGCCTCAGTGTGCCCTTGTAACGTCTTCTGTCTCTCAGCTGCATGTTCCTAAGTTGCAGGGTCTCTGCTCTTCCTCAGGTTCTAGACCTCCCCAGGTTCCTTCCCAGGTCCGTTCCCGTCTCTTTCTTAAAATCTTCTTTCATCATCTCAGTTCTCCAAGGTCTCATTCCCTGGGATACTTAGAGTAGGGCCTGCCTTGATGGCACGCCGTGCTGCCCCTTAGCCTGTTCTGACTGTCTGCCCTGCCCACCCACTGGATGGGAAGCTCCCCAATGGCAGGTATCTCGGGGCAGGTTTGGGGCGCTTCATCAGGATCTAGGGCAGGCCTGGCATATGCTGGTCTTCAGTACAGATTGTTGAAGGAGTGACACTCATTTGTGTGCCGAGGAGATTTTTCATGTTTTACCTTCTTCAAAATTATATACTCTATTTTCTGTAATACAGCAGGGTATCAGTTGGGCAGCCTACTCAAAATGATGAATAATTAACGAATTGTTCATGTAGCACTTTGTAAAGAGTTTTGTGTCTGTCTGTGCAAGAGTATGTGTTCGTATGCTTTTAAATTTATGAAGTTTCACACTAAGACCTTTTTTCTCTTTTAGTGTGGGGTCTTAGCTACCATCCATTTATTCTGTCCAAGTCAGTTTTGTTTTCTGTGTTATAAAACCCTGTGATTCAGCAGACAGTAATTCATAAACATACTCTCTTTCTCCCTCCCTTCCAAAATTTATGTGGTGAAGTTGACATTGATGGTAACTCAGCTGGATTCTGCTACTTGGGGTTCTTCTGGGGGGCTGAAGAAAGGCAGGATTCTGAGGACTTTTTTCCTCACATTATATCACAACTTTATATTGTTCTTGGGTTTGATCAGTGAGCATTCTGTGGAGGGGTAGATGGGGGGATGCCAATCTAGTGCTAAAACTTACATTTAAGTGATCTTTGCCACAACCCACAGATAAATATTTGAGACTGTGCAGAACAGTTTCGTTTAACTATAGTCACAAAGCTTAGAAATTGTTATATAATTTGACATTGTTTAACCTCTCATTCAGAGATTCATTTGGGAAAGACACAGCGTCGGGTATAGCATCAAAGGATGTTAGGGAAGAAAAGGACCTTAGCTTGAGTCTCCAAGTAGATCGTTTCTCTCTGGGCATCCATTTCTGCAGCCATAAAAGACCCCTGCTGCTTGCTTCCAGTGGAGCTCGCAGCCCTGCACCTGGATAAGACAGCTGATGCAAAATGATGCATCTGGGCGCTCTGCCCCTCTGAGTTGCTGTAGGGGAGAGTCTCCCTGTCATCTGTATGGCTTTAGACAACGTGTTTCCAGCTGCCTGAGGTTTTGCCTCTTTCTCTGCCCTTGTTGGATCTGGTGACAATGAGTTGGACGATGTGGCCTAGAGTCATTGCTCTCGGCCTCTCTCTCTGGTGGAGTGCAGATCCCTGGTGGGAGCAGAACGCACACGTTTTGTTGAACTTCAGAGCATAGAGACGTGCAACGTTTCAGAACTGGAGCTACGTGAATTATTCCTTCTGCTCCCTCAACAGGTTTCGGTTGGTTGATTGGTTTGCTTAACCTGCTACTTGTGCCCTGAGAGATGAGATTCTAAGTTTAGCCAATAAGACTGGCGAATGATAAAGTCCAGTCCTCCGGGAGTGGGCTGTTTATGCCTGTGAAGCTCAGGGGCATCGCCTACGGATCAACACCCCTTCTCTGTTCACCCCACACCAACACAAGCTCATGACAGCCGTCACCATTCATTATCATGCACCCCAACAGGAGGAAGGATTCCCGGCCAGCCAGTCAGCCCGAGGGGACCAGGCATCTAGTCATTTGCAGCTCATCAAAATTCACATGCAGGCCCCCACTCACTGCAACTAGAGAAAGCCCGCGCGCAGCAAGGAAGACCCAAGGCAGCCAAAGAATAAATAAATGTAAAGTAAAAAAAAAAAAATCACACGCAGGAGGGGCTGTGACACCATCACTCTACTCACAGGTGAGAGTGTGGTAGCAAGAAAGCAGCCCAAAAGGAGGGCGCCACGACTCCAGAAACAGCTGGAAGTGCCCAGACTTAAAAGCACTTCCTCTTGCTTTTCTGCTCCCTGTCTGTCGAGAATGGCAGGGGTCCCCTGGGGGCTGACGGTAGACAGTGGTGCCGTGCAGGAGCAAGAGCTCTGTCTCTGTGCACCTCCCTCGGAAACACTGGTCAGCATGTCTTTGGAGGCACCCAGTGGCTGGATGTGTGCTAGGTCTGTGCCTCACTTTTCGTTCCAGATGGAGGTGAACAGCTGCCCTGGATGCGGAGACCGCTTGATTTAGCACCTGCAGACGCGGGGTGATTCCCTGAGCTCAGCCCTAGGGGGCTGACTTTGCCTCTCGGGGAAAATCCTTCTGACCCGCTTTTCTTCCTTCCCAGCCTTTCTCCCGCCGTAGTCTGTCTCCCTTCTATCCTTCCTCCCTCCCTTTATTCTTAGCACTCGTTCTGATTTCTGGTTTTCTCTCAGACCTGCATGAGGAAAATTGAATGATGCCAACTTGACATCTAAGCTCTTCAAGCTGAAGTTCATTTATTGAAATACAGGAGTTAAAAATATGAAAACACCATAGCTTTCCCTTTTCCCTCCTCCTCACTTGCTCATTCCTGAGCCCAAGGGACTTTTCATGAACTGGTGGGACTGTTGGTTTCGTGCAGAAACAGTGCCGCGACCAAATGGGCACTCCGTAGATGAGTCTTTGATGCCTAATCTATAGCCAAGGCTGCCAAGGGTGTTTGTCCCAGAATAGATATTAAAGGGGAGGGTCAACTGATGTCTCAAGGCTCTTAGGCATACTGCCTGGTTTGGCATAAGAAATTAATTTAAACTGTCATTTCCCTTTTCAACTTCAGAAATGGACATGGCAAGTATATGGTCACTTTCTCCCATGGTCAAGTTGGTCAGTCTCCTGACTCTTCTCGTTTGCCCAGCCCATGCCCTGCAGGTTTATTGATCCTTTTTCTCAAACCTTTTCCCAGCAAAATACACCTTGATCCCCCCTGTGGTTGTCCAGCATGAACCACATTAACATTGACCAGTTTATGCTTATATCTAGGGAATCTTCCAATTCCATTTAATTTTTTAAATGCTAGTAAGAACACAAAATATCATCTAGGAAATGAAAAATTCCTGAGATGATTTTATCACATTGCAGCCAGTTTGTTTTCCAAGATGTTATAGTTTTTATCGTCGTGTGGCCAAAAATGAGCTTATCGAACGTTCCAACAAATATAACTGTTATTATCTAAGTAGAGTCTAAGAAGAGGAAAACTGCCCTCCATTATGGAGATTGAGGACAAAAGTGTGATCATGCATAAAATACCAAGTGCAGCAAATTTTAGGGAGAGTGACAGAGATCTGGGCTGCCTTAGATGCCGCTGATTTTTAAACATCACATATATGTGTTTGCAGTTCCCCTGATGTCTGATTTGTTACCTGCTCAGAATCATTTATTGGGAAAAGGTGCTCCTTGTTTAACATTTCTATGAGATGGCTAGGCTCTCCTGTCACCTCTTTAGAGATAACCCTCTGCAACAAAAACTGGTCGAGAAAATCCTGTCAGCTCCAGAAAGTATGTGCTTCCCAGGCATGGGGGTCAGTAGGCATTACGTTGAGGTTTTCCCACTTCCCCAACGGTATCTCACCTACCTGTTCAGGGATAAGAGCTGACCTATCAAAGAAGATGCTAAGGACAAATGAGTCTGCAGCCCTGGGGAGCAGTACTTAAAGCACTCCTCCAGTGTGCACAAAATTTGTATCCATCTTTAAAGTTACCTCCTTGACTCTGCATACCTCGATATGATCGTTATTTATTTTTTTATTGACGTATAGCTGATTTACAGTGTTTTGTTAATTTCTGCTGTACAGCAAAGTGATTCAGTTATACATGTATATACATTCTTTTCCATATTCTCTTCCATTATGGTTTATCGCAGGATATTGAATATAGTTCCCTGTGCTTTACAGTAGGACCTAGTTTATCCATTCTGTATATAATAGTTTGCTCCTGCTAATCCCAAACTCCCAATCCATCCCTCCCCCACCCCCCTACTCCACCTTGGCAACCACAAGTCTGCCTCTATATCTGTGATTCTCTTTGTTTCGTAGATAGGTTCATTTGTGTCATATATGAGGTTCTGCATATAAGTGACATCATATGCTATTTGTCTTTCTCCTTCTGACTTACTTCACTTAGTATGATCATCTCTAGTTGCATCCATGTTGCTGCAGATGGCATTATTCATTCTTTTTTATGGCTGAGTAGTATTTCATTGTGTATATGTACCACGTGTTCTTTATCCATTCCCTGATGTGAATTTTAGAATTGTGAGGGCAAGGTGAGGTAATGGAAAAGGAAGATGCACTTCTGAGTTGAAGTCCTGGCCCTATTCCTTATGTTCCCTTCTCAGGGCTTTGATTTCTTTATTTTTAAAATCAAATGATTGGCATAGAAAGTCCTCTCCAGTTCTTCCAAAGTCTGGTAGTGTGATTCTTGCTTTGCTCCCGGCTTGCCAGCTGTTTTGGGGCAGGCCAAGGAGCTCTTATGTTTTTTTCAGCCCACTTTTTTTTCACTTACTGCACCATTTCTTTATGTGCCTTGCAACCCTAGGTTTAAGTAAACTTCCAGTCGTTTCCCGGTAATATCTTTTTCCTGCAGGTTTTACTGGTTCTGCTTTGGGACAGGAACCATGAGTACCAACACCTGGGGAATTCCCACTGCAAAAACTGCCAGCTCCCACAGTCACGACAGCTGTAATTGAAAGCTGTCTTGTGCTAATTCTGTGTATTGATCTTTTCATTCATTTTTGCCTTCTGTAATATTTTCTTTCTTTAGAATAGGACACTTCTTTATATTTGTGAGCAGTTATCTTTAACGGAGGGTCCCATTAAAACTGTCAACGTCTTTCAGAATTTTAGAGTGTACATTTTCCATGCTGATTCAAGTGCTTCATGAGTACTTGACAAATATGTAGCAGGTGAGAGATTTTATGTGTTTCATTTTAAGTGAAAATATCTGAACGTATCACTTACTGCAAACATTATTCAGACGTAAATAGATACTGATTGAAAACGTTTTGAGAAAGGTCTTTTCTTTATCCTTCTGTAGTTTTTTTTCGCACCCTTGAATAGCAAACTTTAGGCGCTCCATAAATATTTACTGATTGCTTCATTGAAGGCAGTTTCTAGTTGCTGACAGGTTCATTTCTCGGAGGAGCATCCCACAAGCTGTATATCCCTTCCCGAGATGTGTTTGTGTAAGCGACATCGAGCGTTTCCTTATTTAACCAGAGGCCACTGCATACTGGGCACTGCACCTAGGCTCTGGAGACCCGGCTAAAAGTCCTGATTTTTCCCTCAAGGGGCTCGGCACTGGCCGAGGAATCGATGAACAACAGTTAAGGGATGTGGTAGGTGCTGTGACGAAGGCAAGCACGGGAAGGTGATGGAAACGCCGTCCAACGTGAGAAGGGCAGCCTTCGTGCCTGTCCGCACCCCAGCTTCAGCACACAACATCTGGCCTGAATTTTTTTTTTTTTTTTTTTTTTGCGGTACGCGGGCCTCTCACTGTTGTGGCCTCTCCCGCTGCGGAGCACAGGCTCCAGACGCACAGGCTCAGCGGCACTGGCTCACGGACCCAGCCGCTCCGCGGCACGCGGGATCTTCCCGGACCGGGGCACGAACCCGCGTCCCCTGCATCGGCAGGCGGACTCTCAACCACTGCGCCACCAGGGAAGCCCCTGGCCTGAATTTTTAAGAAGGAATATGAGTTTGCCAAGCCTTTAATGTGTTTTTTTTTATTGTTGTTCTTTTCCTTTTCTTTTTTTTTTTTTGTTAATTCGTGTATAGCTGTTTTACAGTGTTGTGTTAGTTGCTACTGTACAGTGAAGTAGAGTTCCCTGTGCTATACAGCAGGATCTCATTGGTTATTTTATACATATTAGTATATATATATGTTAATCCCAGTCTCCTGATTGATCCCCCCCTCCTCCTTGGTGTCCATACGTTTGTTCTCTACATCTGTGTCTCTATTTCTGCCTTGCAAACTGGTTCATCTGTACCATTTTTCTAGATTCCACAGATAATATACAATATTTGTATATTATATACAAATAATATATATAATAATATATTATATAATAATATAATATACAATATATATAATAATATACAATATTTGTTTCTCTCTTTCTGACATACTTCACTCTGTATGACTGTCTCTAGGTCCATCCACATCTCTACAAATGACCCAGTTTTGTTACTTTTGTTGTTGTTCTTACTTTGCACGTTGGCAGGGATGCTGAGAAGGCAGGAGGGGTTTTGTGTCTGGGATGCACACTTGTATTTTCTCTTTCTCATCTGTCCCTGCTATTTCAGGCCTGTATTTAGCTCAGAGAGCGTGTTGTGGGCCAGAGTGGCCTGTCTTTCAACACTCCAGGCAGACACATGAAAGGGGTACGATCCATCCCTGGGGACACTGGTCCTGGCAGCTTCCCTTCGGCTCCACGGCCAGGGTTCTCCCTCCTGAATAGTGTTGGCTCGGGCCTACTGCGCCTGCCTTGAGGCCTAGGGCCCTGCTGGGAGCCCAGAGGACGGAAGCTTCCTGCTAGAAGCCTAAATAATGTGAAAGGGCACGGCTGGGGAAGCCAAGTGACACAATTAACCTGCCGGAAGGGCATCCACAGTGCACTGCCGTGGGTGTTGCACAGGACTGGGATTCTAGAGCCGAGCTGGCACACTGATTGACAGATGGTACCAGCCGAGCCAGACTCCCTTCTGTGCCAGCTGGAATGTATTGCTGATAATAACTTGTGTTTGCTGCCAGGGGGGCTCTACCATGTTTGTCAGTCAAATTTAAAAACAATTTGAAACTCTTTTCTCTTGTGTGTTTAACCAGGAGGATGGAGGGACATCTAAATAAAAGAAAGGACTTAATTTTATACCTCTAGGCCCTTAGGGTGAGAGCATCTTATCTTATGTTTTTGGCTACAGATTGGAGAAGAACATTTCCAGGCCCTTGGAGTCTCCTCAGAGCCTGCTCAGCCCCACAAAACCCCGACCACAGGGCAGAGGAGCTGGTTAACTGCTTCACAGCTGGTAGAGCAAAGGCCCAGTAGCGGTTACCCCAGCACCAATTTCCTCATACCCCAAACAGTCCCACTTTGGACCCCTACATTCTGGCCTTTCTTCCCAGGAAATCCCATATATATATTTATGAGCGAATTCATTTTAAATCACTCTGCCCTTGCCGTTTAATCCAGTTTGTTTCCTTCCCTGTTTCTCACCCCCAGGGGTCAGTATTTGTCTCGATAAGTCTTGAGACTATTTCGAACTCATAATGCAATGCTCCTCTGGGATTGAAAGCCTTGGAGCTCCAGTGCCCTTGCTGTGTCATCTCCTGGTTCTTGTGGCTTCTCCCCTTTTCAGGCCTTGGAATCCCACTGGGACTTTGGACACAAACTGGACTGTGGGAAACAGTGGCCTCCCTCCACCCTGGATCTACTGTAGACTCTGACACACTCACTCCCCAGGCTCGCGGCCCCCTATGTCAGCCCTGAGAGTGGAGCCTAATCTCTGCCACTTTAGAAAGAGGAAGCTGGTTAGCAGTCAGAACGGTGAGGCCGGAGGTAGAGATACCTTTAGGAGACGGTGGTGGCCCCGGCCAAAGAGGGCAGTGGCCGTGGGGTTGGAGAGCAGACGACAGATTCAGGAGGGGCTCGGGGAGAACCAGGGGACTGTCGTGGCTGTTTGGATGTGGGAGATGGGAATAGAGACAGTAGTCCCGGGTGATTCCAAGATTTATGACTGGGTAGCTGGGCAGATTGGAGGGTCATTCATTGAATTGGAAAATGGAAAAGGAGAAAGTGTGAGGGGAAAGGAGCTGAGTTCAGTTTAGGTTCCACTGAGTTTGAGCTGCCTGTGGGACAGCCTGATGAAAAATCAATAACATGAAAGTGTCCTCTTCTGCACGCATGTACTCATGTGGTTTGGGTGCTCTGAAGGCTCGATTCTGCAGGCTCCAGATCTCTAGCATTCTGGGCACGCAGGAGAACGTATGAAAAGGAGAGTGGGTGGACACCCCACTACGTCCTGGGGCAGCACATCTGTACCAAGTGCAAGTATATGTGCAGTACAGGGGCAGCTTGCAGAACAACGTAAGTGTTTCCCCCTGAAAGGTGATGTGAATGTGTGTTGAATGGGATATGCTGTGTGTTATTTCTAAGAGATCATGGATGTCACCTGTGCATCACTTGTGTGTGCTTCTGCTTTTCGGTCTCTCGGTGCTCTCTCTGACCTTGTAGGATCGGTTCTTGTCTTCTAACGTGTTGTCTTTTGAATCCCGACCCACACCAAGGGCGGAAGAGAGTTGCCACAGTTCACTGTTATTTTTGATCGTTAAAGGTATCTCCTACCTGGACTGTTCAGACCCCAGCCCCACTTTTTCATCTGGACATCTGGAGTCTTCTAGTGCCGTTTCCATCGTCAGATATTAGCATCAAGTATAACGCTCCGTCTACAGTGAAAGCACTTTGGGAAGGCTGATCGTTTTTTAGCGGTGTTTCCTTGCTGTGCCCTTGGTGTTGCAGAGCTGTCCTCTTCAAGCACTGAAGCAATTAGTTTCGAGAAGGCTGATTCTTCAGGGTCCAGTGCTCTCCTGCCTTTCATTTGCTGAAGCTGTACATTTTAATGAAGTTGTTTCATCTATGTTGCCAAACACTAGAATTTTGTGGCTTCCATTCTAATTATCTCTACTGGCAAATGCTATGTTTTATTAGAACTCTCAAGTGCCCTGTTTGTTAAATGTCCGTACACTGTGGCGTTGGGCACACAAATTAGGTCAGCCTTGCTTATTGGGCTATGGATGAAGGAGTTAAAGATTTTTGTCATAATCTTAAAGTGCAGTAGGATCGCCTTGGGTGTCTTTGTAGGATAGCAGTGATGGCTTCTCCTGTGAGCTCAGCTTTCTTTCTCACCCATCAAGCCTACACTGACACTGAGCGTCTCAATCCTGTGGCTGGTGACTGTGGGGCCAGTATGTAATTTCATCCTTGGGGGTAGTATGCCCATTCTTCCCTTTCCTTAGTTGCCTAATACCCACATCTTGCTTCCCGGGTTGCATGTCTTACAGCAAATGATCTGTATTAAGGGCTCTTGTGAAGCCAGGAGTTCCCAGTGGTGGTGACACAGGGCTGGTCACATTGTAGCCGAAGACGGAGGGCAACATTACAGTAGTGCCCCCAAATCAATATGTCTGTGCCGCTTTCCACCCCTGCCTCTGGATTCTTTTAAGTCCGTGGGTCCTCAGGTGATGTTGGCTAACCTGGGGTGTGCTGACTGGTGACCCTGACACCCCACCCTCCGCTCTCCTGCTCCATTAATGTGGTCAGCAGGCAACGTCGCTTGGTGATTAGGGACCCCTGCCATCCTACAGACTGGATCCCAGCTTCACAGTCGAGGAGCTGGGTGATCCTTGGCAAGTGACACTTCATCTCGCTAACCTCAATGTCCTTATCTGTGAAGAGGGGAGAACTGTAATGACTTCAGGGTTTTGGTGAGGATTAAACGAGATAGAATGCTTGGGGTAGAGGCCATGGCACATAGTACCTTATCAGTATATTGTCAGTGCTGCCTTGTCCTGGCTGGGGCCCACGTGGCTGCTCTTCCTCAATCAGCACAGAAGGTGCTGGTGCCTGGGCCCCAGACCCTGTGCCAGAGACCCTGTTGCAGGTCATTAAAAGCTTCCTTCTCTCCTCACACCACTTTTCTTCCATGTGTTGGGGTGCCAGTGGTGTGGACCCCTTTCTTTATTAGTGAGCCATGGGGATTTAAAAAAAAAAAAAAAAAAAGACACCAGGATTTTACCTAGGCTTCTGTTACAGTCCTTTCACCCTGGGGCTCAGGTAGACTTTTTAGGGAGAGGGGTTGTCTTAGAGGAACATCTAATGAAGACACAGCCTTTAATCAGCATCTTCCCTTCCCTCCCCTCCAGCTCTGACCCAATGTCTTTGAATCAAGCTTGTGGTTCCCTTTCCTCTTTACATCAGTCTTCCGGGGGCCCAGGAAGAACCCTCGTCCCACATGTTTACCCTGGTGGTTTCTCCCTTCGTATAATTCTCTACTCTGACTTTGAAAGTAAATATGATGTTTTTCAAAGCATAATTTATGCCCTGTGGGCTATGAATATGGTTGTGAACAGCAAGAACAAATCTTAATAAAGTTGCTAAGAGAAATGAAATAACTCAGTTTGATAGAAAATAATAGAAGTATGCTTAATTCACATGTATACCTTCTCAACTATTCTTCGCCTGTCTTTAGCATTCTTTCTGGGGGCAGTTATGATCTAGGCCACAGCAATAACTGTCTAGGTTCCCCCTAGAGAACCATGTTGTCATCTTGAGCAGGAACAGTGACTCTGTTCCACGGTCTCCCTCCCTCATACTAGGTAGGAAACATTTATACCTACAAGAAAGAAGAGGAAGTAAGTACAATTTTATAATATAATTTTAATAATGCCCCTACTTTATTTAGAACAAAGTTCAGTCTATGAATGGTCTGAAAATCAACAACAAAGAAACTAAAGCACAACAGTGCTCTGAATAATGGCTGGAATAGAAAAGGAATCATGCCTCCCAGTCTGGTTGTGGGATTATTGGTCTCTATTCTCTGCATCAACTATGGTGCCCTGAGTGTTTCCAGTGATAAGGTTAGTGGGGGCTTTTGATAGAGTGTACCTTTATGCCCCTCTGCGGATTGAGTAGTGGGGCTGGCAGAGCCCTTCCTTCTGCAGTGATTCTGGAAACCCCAGGCCAGGAGTCTCAGGACCTGGTTGGCTGGGGTACGGTCATGGGTTCTTAGTGTTCGGGGATAACGGAGGTTTGGAAACTTGGCTTTTGTACTTAAGGGAAATGCCTACATCAACAGGTGGCTGTCGCTCTGTGAGCACAAGGAAAAACCAAAGTATTGGCTTTGCAATGAGCCAGAAATACTGCCAAGAGCGCAGAAAAGGTGCATTTAATCCTAAAAACATGTATATGGAAGGAACAATGGATTTATCTCCAGTAAAACTGACCTATATTTGCCGACAGACTGGCCTTTGAACCAGGAGTGGTATGTGTTATTTTACCAAATGGGACCAAAAGAAGAGATTTGTCAGTGTCTTTATTCTTCACGAGAACAGGTTTCCTATGTATCGTTAGTTACTTTGTCATGAGTAACATGTCACGTCATCTTCGTGCTTATTAATCACCCTTTCCTTCCAACCAACTGTACGAATACTTAGATGAAATTGGTGGCAGCCCGTTGCTTCCACATTAATATTCTTAAGCTGGTGTCAGTGAATTTTATATGGTTGAGGCTGTTCAGTTTGGCTTCTCCGTATCTATCCATTGCCCTTTTTGAGCAGAATGAAGGTGTTTTTATTAAGCTTGGATGCCAATGAGAGTTATTTTACGGTGACCACAATGCAAGGCACTGTCAGCATGTCGGGGAATGGCAGACGTGGCGCTGGACGGGCTCGGCTGTCCCCCGGGCCCGGCTGCCAGCCCCGCAGCTAGTAAGTCTTCTGTTTAGGCTCGTCTGATGTCTTTCCCTCACTTATACGTTCAATGACCTTGTGTGTATCTATCTGTAAAGGTAAAACAGAGAAACTCACAGCCTAATAGCATCAAACATTAACATCCACTCTTAAGCCTGTGTTTCTAAAGAATATAAATTTTCAGCCAGTGGTATTTGGAAAGCAGACCTTTTTGGCTTGTATTAAAGATATAGATGGTAAGACTCATGAAATCAAGTGGCTCCTGTTGGTGGGATGTACATGTCTGTTAACTGCAGTTTCAGAGCCTGATGCCGTGTTGGTATTTTGGTGCGCTTTGGAAGCCATGTGTTCATCAGGGGAGTCCCGGTGTCTCTGCTGCACGTCCTCACTCTGAGACCTGGGCTAGTGGAGCCTTTACCGTCTAGACCATCACTGGTCTTAAGGGCAGAGGAAAGACAGGACGGCGAAGCCTTCTCTGACCCTTAAAGCGTCTGCCCAGTTGAGTCTATTGGCCAAAGTAAGTCCAGTTATGGGCATCTCGAATTATGAGGGGGCAGGGAAGTGCCATCCTCCTGCATATGTAGGAGGGGGAAGTGGGAAATCGTGTACATTTGTAATGACTAACTCGAAGTCACAAATGTAGATTCTTGAGTAAAACGGAAAGCTGGTTCCTTGAAAAGGCCAATAAAATAGGCAAGGCTTTGGTGAGTCAGACCAATAAGAAAGCGGGAGGAGACAGGTAAAAGGTGATGTCAGTCGGTTCAGAGAAGACAGGTGAAGACAGGTGACTGCTGTGTACGATTCTATTACAATACGTTTGGAAACTTGGACATTATAGGTGATTTTCTTGGAAAATGGAAATAAAATTGGGTCAGTGTGTACATTCCTGAGTATAAGATGTTTTTCAAAAAAATATTTAAAGATCTACCGGTAAAAATACATTGAGCCCAGTTGCTTTTATTAGTGAGTTCTACCACATCACCCAAAATAGATGTACAATAAGTATTTGTGGAATAAAATGGATGGACAAGGCTAGCGTGAAACTGATGCTAAAATCAGATGAGGATGTCACTCATAGGCCAGTAACATTGAAGAACATTGATTCAACTACCCTAAAACAAACTAGCTAACAGAACCTGGCAGCATAAAGAGTAAATCCAAACCGGCTCAGGCGCTGCCTTCCGAAGGAGGTATGCCTTACGTGCCTTGTTTAAAACTACAGCCTTCCCCCGCGGCACTCCCAAACCACTTTACCCTGTTCTGTTTTCTCCTGTAGTGTGTATCATCTTTAACATACCATGGAATTATTTACTATGTTGTCTTCCCCCTCTGCTTCAAGGTAAACTCCACAGGGCAACCGCAAGGGCAGGGCTGTTTCTTAAAAAAAATTAGTGAAAAAAAATTTTTTTTGGTCTCTTCTATTCACTGACATAAGCCAAGTGCCTAGAACAGTGGGCACTTAGTAAATATGTATTGCAAAAATGAGTTAATTCTAAATGCAATATGGGATCCTGGATTGGATCCCAGAACAGAAAAGGATGTTAGTGGAACATGTGAAATTTGAATAAAGTCTGTAGTTCCACTGTTAGTTTTGTATCAGTGTTAAGTCCCTAGTTTTGCTTCTTATTTTAAAGATTTATTTTATTTATTTTTGGCTGCGTCAAGTCTTAGTTGCAGCACATGGGATCTTCGTTGAGGCATGCGGGCTCTTTTGTTGTGGTGCGCGGGCTTCTCTCTAATTGTGGCATACGGGTTTTCTCTCCCTAGTTGCGGCATGCAGGTTCCAGAGCGTGCAGGCTCGGTAGTTTTCCAGCACGCAGGGTCTCTACTTGAGGCGCGTGAGCTCAGCAGTTGTGGATCATGGGCTTAGTTGCCCCGCGGCATGTGGGATCTTAGTTCCCTGACCAGGGATTGAACCTGTGTCCCCTGCATTGGAAGGCGGATTCTTTTTTTTTTTTTTTTTTAACGTTTTTATTGGAGTATAATTGCTTTACAATGGTGTGTTAGTTTCTGCTTTATAACAAAGTGAATCAGTTATACATACACTTATATCCCCATATCTCTTCCCTCTTGCGTCTCCGTCCCTCCCACCCTTCTAGCTGGTCACAAAGCACCAAGCTGATTTCCCTGTGCTATGCGACTACTTCCCACTAGCTATCTATTTCACATTTGGTAGTGTATATACGTCCATGCCACTCTCTCACTTTGTCTCAGCTTACCCTTCCCCTTCCCCGTGTCCTCAAGTCCATTCTCTAGTAGGTCTGCATGTTTATTCCCGTCTCGCCCCTAGGTTCTTCATGACCTTTTTTTTTTTTAAGATTCCATATATATGTGTTAGCATACAGTATTTGTTTTTCTTTTTCTGACTTACTTCGCTTTGTATGACAGACTCTAGGTCCATCCACCTCGCTACAAATAACTCAATTTTGTTTCTTTTTATGGCTGCGTAATATTCCATTGTATACATGTGCCACATCTTCTTTATCCATTCATCTGTTGATGGGCACTTAGGTTGCTTCCATGTTCTGGCTATTGTAAATAGAGCTGCAGTGAACGTTGTGGTACATGACTCTTTTTGAATTATCGCTTTCTCAGGGTATATACCCAGTAGTGGGATTGCTGGCTCAAATGGTAGTTCTATTTGTAGTTTTTTAAGGAACCTCCATACTGTTCTCCATAGTGGCTGTATCCATTTACATTCCCACCAACAGTGTATGAGGGTTCCCTTTTCTCCACACCTCTCCAGCATTTGCTGTTTGTAGATTTTTTTTTTTTTTTTTTTTTGTTTGTAGATTTTTTGGTGATGGCCATTCTGACCGGTGTGAGGTGATATCTCATTGTAGTTTTGATTTGCATTTCTCTAATGCTTAATGATGTTGAGCATTCTTTCATGTGTTTGTTGGCAATCTGTATATGTTCAAATTTGGAGAAATGTCTGTTTAGGTCTTCTGCCCATTTTTGGATTGGGTTGTTTGTTTTTTTTGATATTGAGCTGCATGAGCTGCTTGTAAATTTTGGAGATTAATCCTTTGTCAGTTGCTTCATTTGCAAATATTTTCTATCATTCTGAGGCTTGTCTTTTTGTCTTGTTTATGGTTTCCTTTGCTGTGCAAAAGGTTTTACGTTTCATTAGGTCCCATTTGTTTATTTTTGTTTTTATTTCCATTTCTCTGGGAGGTGGGTCAAAAAGGATCTTGCTGTGATTTATGTCATAGAGTGTTCTGCCTATGTTTTCCTCTAAGAGTTTGATAGTGTTTGGCCTTACATTTAGGTCTTTAATCCGTTTTGACTTTATTTTTGTGTATGGTGTTAGGGAGTGTTCTAATTTCATTCTTTTTTTTTTTTTTTTTTTTTTTTGCGGTACGCGGGCCTGTCACTGCTGTGGCCTCTCCCATTGCGGAGCACAGGCTCTGGACGCGCAGGCTCAGCGGCCATGGCTCACGGGCCCAGCCACTCCGCGGCATGTGGGATCTTCCCGGACTGGGGCACGAATCCGTGTCCCCTGCATGGGCAGGCGGACTCTCAACCACTGAGCCACCAGCGAAGCCCTAATTTCATTCTTTTACATGTAGCTGTTCAATTTTCCCAGCACCACTTATTGAAGAGGCTGTCTTTTCTCCATTTTATATTCTTGCCTCCTTTATCAAAGGTGAGGTGACCATATGTGCATGGGTTTATCTCTGGGCTTTCTATCCTGTTCCATTGATCTATATGTCTCTTTTTGTGCCAGTACCATACTGTCTTGATTACCATAACTCTGTTGTATAGTCTGAAGTCCGGGAGCCTGATTCCTCCAGCTCCGTTTTTCTTTCTCAAGATTGCTTTGGCTATTCGGGGTCTTTTGTGTTTCCATACAAATTGTGAAATTTTTTGTTCTCGGTCTGTGAAATATGGAAGGCAGATTCTTTACCACTGGACCACCAGGGAAGTCCCATTTCTGAGTTTTGATCAGTGTACCTTGGTTGGGTATGCTGTTAACATAGGGAACATCTGGGTGAAGTGTATATGGAAACTCCCTACACTGTCTTTGCAACTCTTCTGTAAATCTAAAATTATTTCAAAAGAAAATTTTATTAAAACTAAGTTCAAAGAATTCTAAGATCCTTCAGCATTTAAAAAGTAAAATAAATTTTCCACTCAGATGACACCTTCTCAATGAGTCCCACCCTGACAACACCATGTAAAATGATGGACAGCCTCACTGCTGAACTCCCAACCCTCCTTTCCTGCTCTGCTCTTTTCTTTTTCTACCATAGCACTTGTTATCTTCTAACACGTAGTCCAGTTTGCTTACTTACTGTGCCTGCTTTTTTTTTTTTTTTTTTTTAGTATTTATTTATTTGGCTGCTCCGGGTCTTATTTGTGGCATGCAGAATCTCTAGCTGGGGCACACGGGATCTAGTTCCCTGACCAGAGATCGAACCTGGGCCCACTGCTTTGGGAACACAGAGTCTTAACCACTTGACCACTAGGGAAGTCCCTGTGCCTGTTGTTTGTTGTCTCTTTGCATGAGGACAGGGAACCTTGTTTTGTTCTCTCAGGTGCCTAGAACTGTGCCTAGAACAGGTACATAATAGATCTTCATTAGTTATTTGTTGAGTGACTTAATAAATATGATATAACTTATGTTTAGATAACAGAGCAAACCATGTATTCTGTGTGTGAGTGTGTGTGAGAGAGAAAGGGAGAAAATGAATAGGAAAGGGTCTGGATGGAGTCTACTAAATTGATACACCCATAACCCTTTAGGATAGGACTCGTTATTAACAGAGTGACCAAGGGGCGGGGCCAGGGCTAGTGTGGGACAAGCTAACCGCCTAGAAGCACTCACTTCCAGCAAGTGCTTGCATTGGCACAGTCCTGAGAAGAGAGTGCCTCCATTCTTTCTATACTCTTAAGTTATTTTTTAAATTTTATTTTATTTATTTTTGGCTGCGTTGGGTCTTCGTTGCTGTGCATGGGCTTTCTCTAGTTGCAGCGAGTGGGGGCTACTCTTCATTGAGGTGCACGGGCTTCTCATTTCTGTGGCTTCTCTTGTGGAGCACGGGCTGTAAGCATGGGGGCTTCAGTAGTTGCGGGATGCGGGTTCAGTAGTTGTGGCTCACGGGCTCTAGAGCGCAGGCTCAGTAGTTGTGGTGCACGGACTTAGTTGCTCCGCAGCGTGTGGGATCTTCCCGGACCAGGGCTCGAACCCATGTCCCCTGCATTGGCAGGTGGATTCTCAACCACTGCGCCACCAGGGAAGCCCCAAGTTATTTTTAAGGTCCCTTAAAAGTTACAAAGAAGTTGTCTTTTGTGTCTTTACAATGAGAAATGAAGGCCAAAGTTACTCCCTGCTGTATGATGCAAAGCGTTAGGGAAAGCAAAATTCACTTTTTCAGGTCCCAAGTGTAGTTTATTACACTGAAGCAGTGATGCAGTAAGTCATATCCGACGTAACCAGCAATGTGTAAGACTAAAGAAGGAGAACAGCAGTTTACTCTCCAAACTGCAGCAATATTTCTTTCAGAAGTTTTTCTTCTGTGATCTCAAAATCACTTTCATGTGGTTTCCTAAGTTCCACATACTTGATCTCTGATCTCTCTGACTCCTTTGGTGCCCTTTGAAAGCACGGAGGGCTATGTGGTTGTCCCTCAGTGCGTGGGCAGGGGACCGCACGCAGCAGTGCTGGCGCTGAGCGATTCGTACTGCCTCCCGCTCACCTAACGCACTGATGGGGCCTTGCCACAGAGGGGTCTGCTTCACCCAAGTGCAGAAAGATAATCATTCAACCTTGTAAAAGAATGCAGGGATGGAGGTCGTTTGATCATTTGTCTTTATTACGATGTAATGCTATTTCTGTACTGTTCTGATGGAATGGTGATCTGTTACAGGAACATCAGGCGAACATTCTGGGTAACACCATGCAAAGTGTGGTTGCATTGCTCAACAATCTGGTCACCTGCAAAGATCTGAATATGAAGCTCCTTTATGAACACGGTAAATGCTTCTTAGACTTCATCTTTGATTGTGTTGAATTTTGCCTATTTGTAAGTTTCCTCATTTTACATAGTAGAGAGTCAAGAAGTACTATTTAAAGTCGATCAATCAAAATAGATGTTTAAAGGTGTACAAATAATGATAACATTACCAGCAAAAATGGAAAGTGTCGTTAGATTGTGGTAGATTCTCTGAGTTAATTCATTGCCCTTCATGGCACAAAATCAATACAAACTCCTTACAGATGAGAAACCAAGAAATAGAGTGTAAGCAGAGTATTTAGACTTATTTGTGCCTATCAAAATGAAAGCATATATGGTCAGAAGCACCTTGGAAGATGAGACTGGATGAGTTGAGGGTGGCTTTACGTTGCACTTTATGCATATCTGTAATATTAAAATGAAAAACTTTTTAAGGACTTCATTTTTTTAGAGTAGTTTTAGGGTTAAAACCAAACTGAGAGGGAGGTACAGAGATTTCCCATAAAACCCCTGCGCCATTGTCAACATCACTCACCAAAGTGGTATGTTCTTTACTAAAGATAGACCAATGCTGACATCCTAGTCACTCAAAGTCCTTAGTTTACAATAGGGTTCACTCTTGGTGTTGTACGTTCTATGTGTTTGGACAAATGTATGACATATATCCATCATCACAGTATTACACGGTGTCTTTTCTTTCATTGCCCTAAAAATCCTCTGTGCTCTGCCTCTTCACACCCCTGCCTTCCGCAAACTCTGATCTTTTTATTGTCTCCCGAGTGTTGCCTTTTCCAGAATGTCATAAAGTTAGAATCACACAGTAGGTAGTCTTTTCAGATTGGCTTCTTTCACTTAGTAATGTTTATTTAAGGTTTCTCCATGTCTTTTCATGGTTTGATAGCTCATTTCTTTTTAGCGCTGAATAATTCTCCGTTGTCTGGATGTACCACAGTTTATTAATCCATTCACCTAACAAAGGACATCTTGGTTGCTTCCAGGTTTTGGCAGTTCTGAATAAAGCTGCTGTAAATATCTGTGTGCAGCTTTTTTGTTGTTTTTATTGTTTAACATCTCTATTGGAGTATAATTGCTTTACAGTGGTACGTTAGTTTCTGCTTTATAACAAAGTGAATCAATTATACACATGTTCCCATATCTCTTCCCTCCTGCGTCTCCCTCCCTCCCACCCTCCCTATCCCACCCCTCTAGGTGGTAATAAACCACCTAGCTGATCTCCCTGTGCTACGCAGCTGCTTCTCACTAGCTATCCACTTTACGCTTGGTAGTGTATATATGTCCGTGCCACTCTCTCACCTTGTCACAACCTCCCCCTCCCCCTCCCCATATCCTCATGTCCGTGCTCTAGTAGGTCTGTGTCTTTATTCCCGTCTTACCCCTATGTTCTTCATGACCTTTTTTTTTTTTTTCCTTAGATTCCATATATATGTGTTAGCATACGGTATTTGTTTTTCTCTTTGACTTACTTCGCTCTGTATGACAGACTCTAGGTCCACGTGGACTTAAGTTTTGAACTCCTTTAGGTAAATACCAAGAAGTGCAATTGCTAATCATACACTAACTGTTCGATTTTGTAAGGAACTGCTAAATTGTCTTCCAAAGTGGCTGTACCGTTTTGCATTCCCACAGAGAGTGAGAGGTCCTGTTCCTCAGCACCCTTGCCAGCAGTTTGTGTTGTCAGTATTATGGATTTTGGACATGGTGGTAGGTGTGCAGTGGTAGCTCATTGTTTTAATTTGCCTTTCCCTGATGGCATATGATGTGGAGCATTTTCTCATATTCTTGTTTTCCATCTGTATATTTTCTCTGGTGATCTCTGCTAAGATCTTTAACCTAATTTTTAATTGGGTTATTTGTTTTCTTACTGTTGGGTTTCAGGAATTCTTTGTATATTTTGAACAAGTATCCTTTATCAGATCCGTCTTTTGCAAATATTTTCACCCAGTTTTGTGGCTTGTCTTCTGATTCTCTTGGTATTGTCTTCTGCAGAGCAGAAGTTTTCAATTTTAATTAAGTCCAACTTATCAGTTATTTCTGTTATGAATTTTGTCTGTGGTGTTGTATCTCAAAAGTCATCACTATACCCGATGTCATCTTGTTATGTTATCCTCTAGGAGTTTTATAGTTTTGAATTTTTTACAATTAGGTCTGATCCATTTTGAGTTAATTTTTGTGAAAGGTATAAGGTAGGTTTTGTGTGTGTGTGTGTGTTAATTTTTGTGAAAGGTATAAGGTAGGTTTTGTGTGTGTGTATGTGTATGTTGCTGTCTAGTTCCAGCACCATTTGTTGAAGGGACTGTCTTTGCTCCATTGTATTGCCTTTACTCTTTTGCCAAAGGTCTTTTAACTACATTTATGTGAGTCTGTTTCAGGGCTGTCTGTTCTGTTCCATTAATCTATTTGCTTATTCTTTCACCAGTACCACACTGTCTTTGATGTCTGTAGCTTTATAGTAAGTCTTGAAGTCGGGTAGCGTCAGTCCTTCAACTTTGTTCTTCTCCTCAATATTGTGTTGGCTGTTCTGGGTCTTTGCCTTTTCATATAATCTTTAGAATCAGTTTGTTGATACTAATAAAATAACTTGCTTGGACTTTGACTGGGATTGCATTGATTCTATAGATCAAGTTGGGAATATTGTTGCATTTTAAACATAATGTCTACTACTTTTATATTAATAAAATCTTTCATTTGAATGTTCATAAAAATAAGACTTGAATGAGATCAGTCAGTGGATAAGATCATTAAGTCCCTGTTCTGATTTTTTCCCCCAAGAATTTAGAGTTTTGTTTCTATGTTGTCATTATATTTAAATGTTGGCAGTATTTTTTTCCTCCCCTAACCCTAAGAAAAATGTACATTCCCAGCAGTAGTAAATATTGCCAACAGTTGAGGGATTCGAGTGCATAGAAATATTTATTCTTTTATACAGCAGCATCCTATTCTGTTTTATGAGTATGTCAGAATAGACCAGTACTCTAATGGATATGGGTAATGTCCAACCTTTTGCTATTACAGATAGTTCTGCAATGAATAACCTTATGCATGCATACCTTCACACGGGAGCAGGGCTATCTATAGGGTAGATTCCTGGGGTTAGAATAGCTGGATCAAGGGGTATATGCCTCTGTAATTTCCATAGATATTGACAAGGTGTTGTAAGTAACATGCCAATTTGTACTTCCATCAAGTCACATGAGATTGGTTGTCTTGGGACCTAAGAGTATGTTATGTTTTCCCATTCGTTTGACTTTGTTTCTTTATAGTTTTCCTTATATAGGCCATATGCATTTCTTGCTGTTTATTTCTTCCCAGGTTTCTTCCCATCCTTTTTTGCTTGCTGTTAGAAATAAGGAATTTTCTGCCAATATAGTTTTCAGTTATTTTTTTTAGTATGTGTTTTTGATTTCTATTTATTCACTTTGTTCCTAGGTTAATTCTCTTATTACTTTCCATAGTAATGGTTTCTAAATGATTCTGTTTACTTTCTGGTTATATAATAATAACCATTAGTAACCATCTTCCTTTTCAACTTTTATAGTTCTATTTTTTCTTTCTTGTCCAACTACAAGATTCAAAGAGAATGAGATAGAGGATACCTTGGTATTACCTCAGAATCCTTTGTTCCGTTTAAGAAGTACCTATCTATTTAAATTTTATCTTCTGTAATCAAGAATAAATAATGACTTTTGTCAAATGCTTTCTTGGCATCTCTGGAAATGAGCAAATGATTTTTCCTTGGATCTATTCATGTAACAGATTATATTTAATAGATTACCTAATATTAAATCATCCTAGCATTTGAGTCAGTAACCACACTTAATTGTGATATAATATTCTTTAATTGTGCTACTTAAATTCTTTGTTAATCTGTTATTCAGGATTTTCCATTGCTACTTATAAGTAGGATTGTTGTCTTTAGTTTCGTTTCCTGTTTCTTTCTTTCTTTTTTTTTTTTTGCATGTGGGATCTTCCCGGATTGGGGCACGAACCCGCGTCCCCTGCATTAGCAGGCGGACTCTCAACCACTGCGCCACCAGGGAAGCCCCTGTTTCTTTCTTTTTTAAAAATACTGTTTTTTGCTAGATTTTGGTGTCATTGCTGTGTTCCTTCTTCTTTTTTTTTTTTAAAGGAAGTTTTCTCTCTTCTTTTGAACTGAATTGAGATAGCAGAAATTATGCAGTGATAGGAGATGTAGGAATTCCATCCTAGCCAGTGGAGAAACCTTGCTATGCACCTAAGTAAAGTTACACCAGCCTGAAACTAAAGGCTACTCTAGACCTGCCATAGAGTTTCAACCATGTCCTAGGACTAAGGATTAAACCACTGTAGACCTTTCCTAACAAATAATAAAATTAATCCCTTAGGATCAAAAGATTCACAAGGAATTTAACTGCCTGCTAGAACAAAATACCACTTAAGAGATGACAATATAACCCACACTCTCTACAACATATTATCCGCAGTGACAAGTATACAGCCAAAACTTAATATACATGAAAAAGAAGCTAGAAAATGTGGCCCATGATGATGATATAATGATGATGATAATAATAATTATAATAATAATAATAAAATGTCAGTTCAAACAAAGCCCAAGATAACCCAGATGTTGGAATTACCGATCAGGCGCTTTTTTCCTATCTGTTAAAAATGTTTATTAGCAAATAACAGAGAGGTAAGATAACCCTAGCACCCAACTGATGCTCTCTTGACAATCACGAGATTTGAAAGGAGAGTAATGCTCTCACTTTATTATTCAAGGTGATTTCATGTGGTCTTGGCATTCTTGTACTTCCTAAAATCATCCCAAATTCTGAGAAACTCAAAACCAGGAATCTGTACCAGTTTTCATGTGTTGCACTTTTTTTTTTTTTTTTTTTTTGGATAGAGTTTTTTCCAGCTTTTTAAAGATGTAGCCGAACTACAACAATGTGTAAGTTGAAGGTATACAAGGTGATGATTTGGTAGGTGTATATATTGTGAAATGGTAGATCAGGCTTTTAAACAGCTATTATAAATATATCCAAGGCCAAAGAGAAAAGAGGTAGGGAATTTCATCAGAGAAATGGAATCTATGAAAAACTAGAGCCAAGTAGAAGTCTAGAACCAAAAAGTATAATATCTGAAATGAAAACTTCCCTGGAGTTTAGATTAAAAACTGCAGAAGAAACAGTAACTAAACTTGAAAGATTAGTAAAGTTTTCCCATTTGAAGAACAAAGAGAAAGATTTTTAAAAAATGAAAGAACGTCAGTGACCTGCAGGACAGTAATCAAGCATTCTAACATATGTGTAATTGGAATCCCAGAAACAGAAGAGGGATAATGGGGCAGAAAAAGAATTTAAATAAATAATGGCCAAAGTATTCCCACATTCGGTGAAAATATTTGCTTATAGATCCAAGAAGCTAAGAAAACCCTTAGCAAGACTGAAAAACAGAAACTACCTAAGCACACAATATCCAAACTTCTGAAAATTGAAGATAAAAGTTTTGAAAGTGTTCAGAGAAAAATGACGCATCAAGGAGGTCAGCAATACAAATGATGGCTGATCTCTTGTCAGAAGCAGTAGAGGCCAGAAGAGCAGAAAAATACCTTGAGTGTTGACATAATAAAAGCTGCCAACCTAGATTTTTATATTCAGTGAAAATATCCTTTCAAAGTGAAGGTGAAATATGGACATTTCAGATAAATGAAAGGAAGGGGAATTTTCTGCCTAATGGTAAGTGTTAAATTGACTTTTCAAGATACAGGGAAGTGATACCAGATGAAAACTGAAACTCAGATCTGCAGAAAGAAATAAAATATACAAGGCAGGGCTTAACTAGAAAAGAATATCTTTTTTTTCCCTCTTCTCTGAAATTCTTTAACAGAAAACTTGCTAGGCAGGCTCCCAGAATGGGTACATTGATGACCCCCATAAACCTATCTTGCCATGAAAGTAACAAAAACACTGGAAAAAAAAGTTTGGTAGTAAACTTTGTGAGCTCTGGAAATTACCAAATTACTATAGGCTTGCAACAATGTAAGGAATGTTTATTCAAGAAAAACTGATGAGTCTCTATAAGAAGAGGAGAAGGCTCTCTGGCTGGAGCTGTAAACTGCCTAAATGTTGAAGGCATTCTCCAACACACACGCAGCCCCTTGGCAAAGGTGGAAGACTTACTGATTCAAGGCATTTAAGGAAATCTCTGGCCTGTCTTTAGCTGGGTGCTGAGCTAAATGACACAGACTTCTGTGGCTTGACACTACAGGTAATACAGACTTAAAGAATTAGCACAGGAAAGTCACTGAACTAACTACAACAAAACAGCAGTAACTGAAAACCGTTGGTGTAGGGGGGGGGGGTCTGATTTCCAAAGTTTACATATTATATGATCTAAGATATCCAGTTTTAATCAACAATTACAAAGCATGCTCAAAAAAATAAAAAATAGGAAGGTATGGCCCATATACAGGAAAAATGCAGTCAGTAAAACTATTTCAGAGGAGATCCATATGTTGGATTAACTAGACAAAGATTTTAAATCAGCTGTTATCAATACATGCAAAGAACTATATAGGAAACCACGTCTAAAGATTTAAAGGGTAAGCGTGAAAATGATGTCTGTACAAGTTGAGAATATCAATAAAGAGATAACATTATAAAAAAGAATCAAATGGAAATTCTGAAGTTGAACAGTATAATAATTGAGATGAATAATTCACGAGAGGTTCTCAACAGTAGATATGAAATGGCAGAAGAAGGAATCAGCTAATTTGCAGCTAGGTACGTCATTACTACTGACCTTATAGAAATAAGAAGGATTATAAGGGAATACTATAAACTAACTATATCCCAGTAAATTAGATAACTTAGATGAAATTTCTAGAAAGGCAAACTATTAAAATTGTTTAAACTATTAAAACATCTGAATCATTGTTCCTTTTCCATAAGAATGACCCGTATTTATAGCTTAGTAGGTTTTTCAGCCTGATTCCTGTGCATAGAAGTTAGGGGGCCCCAATACCTCTTTTCATTCTGAAAATGAATTATCCCTGTCCTTTTTAATCCAAGCTGGTGGTTCTTCTGACGTTATAATTCTAGCAAAAACTTTGTTAGTTTCCTGTAAATCTTATTGAAGTTTATTCCATTAAACAAAAAGCCTACCCATGAATCCTTCAAAATATTCTCCTCTCTAAGTTGGGCTGAGAATCAGGATACTGTGGAATAATGCCTGTAAGATTCTTAGTAGCCCTATTGGCCAGCTGAGAGAGTGGATGAGGAGTCAGGTGTCTGAAATTGAGATTCCAGTGGTTGCAGCTACTAGCCCATGAAAGCATGGGATTGCATGGCTGAGGCAGGATAAAGGAAAAAATCCTAGAAGACAGAATCTTAGGGAATTGAGAGGTCAGGCATGGAAAGATTGTCTATGATGATGGAAGGCATCTACTGAAATTCCGTGTTCAGAGGACTGTTAGATTTGGAGCACCGGAAGAAGCACAGGCGGATTTAACACGAAGCTTAAGTGGCAAGGGCCCTCATTTATGCAGGGACAGTTTACATTCGTAGTTTTTTTTTCTTCTTACAGCCTATCCCCACTCCCCAACTGGATAAGCTTCAGTTCTCATAATATCTAGCCCCTTGCCGTGTTTTGTGGAGTGGAGTGGACATCACAAAAATAATTATGGCAAGAGTAGTGTTAGTGTAACGTTGAACTCAGAGAATAAGGGGGCAGGGGTGATCTAGTGGTCTGAGGATGATGGCAGTTGGAGGAGGGGAAGTAGGTGGGACAGACTTTTGATCTGAGATTCAGTACATTATAGCCTGCCAGCTGGCTGCTTACTTTTACAAATAAATTTTTGTTGAAATATAGATATGTCCATTCATTTGCATGTTGTCTACGGTTGGCTTTGTCGTATAATAGCAGCGTTGAGTAGTTGAGACAAAGACTAAAATATTTTCCTCAGGGCCTTTTAAGAAAAAGTTTGCCAACATCTGGTCTAGAAGCAGCAATAGGGTGCGAGGCGACACCACCAAGGCCCAGTGTTAAATGCGGACAGAGCGGACAAAGAAGTATCCATCACTTGAAGGTCCTGCTGAGGAGACAAGGCTCTAAAAGGGGCAGGTTTCAGGTAGAGTAGGAAGATAAAAGGTACATATAGACGAGAAGAGGATGATTTGAGGGATTTAGCTGATAACTGACTATGAGCTCCAAATATCACAGTGGAAGGGGTTCAGAGGTTGGGCAGGGATGGGATGTGGCCTCTGAAAGGAGATGCTCAAATCCTCTTGCTGTTTATACTATTTGTGGGTGACTGGGAGTCCTGAGCTTCTTGTGACAGCATGAGTAGGGACAGAGGGCATGTTGAGTCCAGGTGGTCTTAAGGCTGAGAAGGGTGGTCAGGCTGCAAGTGTGGTGGGGTGAGGAAGGGTAGTGGGATTCCAGGAGTACACCGAGGTTGGGATCTCCTTCCTGGCCCTTGCTAGGGGAGGTTAGAGGGGAGGAGAGGCGAGGCCCTTGTGGCTGCAGAAAGTCTGATTTCACTCTCCAGAGATAACACCAGGTCTGGCTTTCCGTTATACTCTGCTGCTTTCCAGACTCTTTGGCTACTAAATGTGTGGGCTGATTTTTCCAAAGTTGGGTAAAAGAGCTGTTGGGTGTTTGCCAACCCAGAGTGTATTAAGATTTCAGTGGAGCATGGCCACATGAATGGGCTTGAATGTATGTGGTTGGCTTGAATGAAGTCTTCTTGTTAATTTTTATTTTGGATCAATTCTGGCTCAGTCTTTGGTTTATGTATTCATTACTTGTCATACAGAATTAAATTCCCTCTTCCAAACATAGTTAACTTGTAACATTAATACCTTAAAAAATCACCCCAATATAAGTGAGCTGTACTGCAGATGGAGTAGAAATGATTATTCCTGCCTTGAGGTGCTTCATTACGGAGCTGTATTAGGCCAGTGTCAAACTGAGTTTCATCCTCAGACCACACACTAACACCCAGTGGTAGAATGAATTCTAAGGCATACATTTTTTTGCCCCTCCCATTTTAGTATCTCTGAAATAAGTACATCAACCATTGCTATCCACATGGCAGTCCTGATATAGTTTTTGCTGCTGACGTGTGTGTTGAACCTTGTGGACTGGGTGTGAGTGCCCTGGAAGTGAACCCAGAGACCTCAGGAGAGATGCTTTGCAGTGCTCTCTTGCATCCGTGTTCTCATGGAACAAAGCTTACGGAGCAACGTGGACGTTGATGATTCCGAGTTGACAAATGAGAAGAGTCAGCCTCCAAATGGGAAGAATTTTTTAGAAAAGCTCAAGCGATTAATTTTACTTAGATTTCCTTTTTTATGTATTATAAAGGCAATATATGAGAAAATCCATATCAAAATAAGTCTCAGAGCACTTGCATTGAGTGTAAGACGAAGTTCTAAGTGATAAAGCGTGTGCCATGTAATTGGTAGCGTTTTTTCGTTCTTAGTGGTACATAAAATAATACTGTTCCTTCTGATCACTGGCATCTTAGACTCGTTGAGGTGTGGTAGGTAATATATGTGAGGACCTCCGTACAGCGTCTGCCACCTGGTAGGCATCCCAAAAAGTATGCAGACTCTGAGAAGTAGAGTCATTGACACATCTCCAGTATGCAGCTGCATTGTATAGTTCAGGTTTTTTGCTTAAACATTTTCATTTTTAAATGAAATGTTTAGGGAAAGAATTAAAAAACAAAGACCTTTTGTTTATATTTGAAAAAAGTGTTAGAGTGATTAACATTTTAAAATGGGCTGCCGGCTCATCTCGGGGCAATGACCTTTTGATAATGGATGTTAATTCCAGCTTCAGTTTTACCAGCAGAGCTGTCAGCATAATGGATGTACATGACACACTGCAGTAGCCAAAAAACTGTAGCACCTCCAAAGGAGCATTTAAGGAAATTGTTTGTCCCCGTTGGTTTATGGTGTGTCAGAAATCAAAACACTCATTTCTTGCTAGGTTTATTATAAAACTGCCTAAATCGGTGTTTCCTCAAGAGACCAGAAAATCACTATGAGAGCTGTTTGGGCTTTGAAGGTGTACTTGATAGCTCTCTTCGATTCCTTTATATTTAAGAATAACGTTCAAAATGATGTCGCAGAGCAGGAGTTGGCAAACCTTCCTGTAAAGGCCGAGATAGTAAGTATTTCAGGCTTGTAGGACCATATGATCTTTGTCGCTACTGATCAATACTGCCAGTATAGAAGTGGCTTAAAACAATATTTGCTTACTCTTCCGTGGGTCAGCAGCACAGTCTGGGCTCTGCTGGTGTCAGCTGGACTCACTCTGTGTGTGTGTGTGTGTGTGTGTGTGTGTGTGTGTGTGTGTGTGTGTGTGTGGGTGTGTGTGTGGAGCCTTGTGTGGCTGGGGGGATGCTCACCCTCAAGGAGGCACCCTCAGGCTTTTTCCCGTGGTGGCAGCATTCAAGAAGAGTCCGAGTGGAAGCTGCAAGGGCCCTCGTGGCCTGGGCTCGGGAATCTTCCGTCGCCTCCATCACATGCTATTGAGTGAAGGAAATCACTAAGCCAGCCTGGGTCTAGGGATAGGGAAAGAGGCTCCGTCTTTGATGACAAGAGCTGCAATGAATCCATGACCATCTTTAGTCTAGTATAGTTACCTAGACATTTAGAACCAGAGCGTTACATGACACCACGACTGGCGCACTTGGGGTTGGCACACTACCCTGTAAAGAGCCAGATTTTACATATTTTAGCCTTTGTCGGCCGTAATCTGTTGCAACTACTCAGTTCTGCTCTTGTAGCAGAAAAACAGCCATAGACAATAAATACATAAAGGGATGAACATGACTGTGTTTCAGTAAACATTTATTTACAAAACAGATGATTTTCCACCCTGATCTAGATCATCCAGTCTTTCAACAAGTATTTGTGTGCCAGGCATTGTTCTCAGTGTAAGGAAGATGTCAATGAACGAAACTGGTAAGGCCTCTGCCCTCATGGAGCAGACATTCTGGTGGAAAAAAATAGACAACAAACCAAAAAAACAAACAAGAAGTTTACATTAGATAAAGTTAGATGTTACACGGTGATAAATACTGAAGGAGTCAAAAAAGAAAAAGGGGGTATGAGGTGTCTGGATGGCAGTGAGGTCGACATCCTACCTTGGGGAGCCAAGGAAGGCCTCACTGTGAATATGGTTGTTAAGTAAAAGCTGGAAGGAAGTGAAGAAGCAGCCATACGGATAAACCTGAGGGAAGGTGGGCGGAGAGAACAGTAGGTGTGAATCCTAGGTGGGAGCCTGCCTGGCAGGTCAGAGGAACAGTGGGGAGGCCAGTGTGGCCGCAGCAGAGGAAACACTGGGCAAGACACGAGGAAAAGCCAGCAGAACTGGCTGGTGCCTTCGGGGAGTACAGAGTCATTTTTGTCAAAAGCTGTTTGGAAACTTATGGCTAGACTGCAGTTCAATTTGATTAGGAAATTGGTTGGTAATTACTGACTACCTACTTACCCCTCTATCTTGGTTGACTTGTGAAGATTAGACCGGTGGCTTGGGAAGCAGTGGGACTGAGGACGGTTCCAGGTGAGGCTAGTGATAACCCAGGTTGGAAAATCTTTGGTGTATAGACTCAGCTCCCACACAGAGCCGGACTCTTGTTTGCTGTCACCCTGAGGGATTGCTGTGTGAATGGGTCTGGAATTAGAAAGCCCTTTATCCGCAGGAGCAGCACACTCCATCCTTTGAAGAATTCTAATTGTTAGAAAGTGTTTCTTTACCTTGAACTAAAACTGGCTTATCTGTGATTTTTACCTTAGTTGATTCTAGTTTTCCCTGTTGAGACTACTTAGACAACATTTGTTTCCTTCCTTCTTCCTCCCCCTCCCCTGCCCTCCCCTCCCCTGCCCTCCCCTCCCCTCCCCTGCCCTCCCCTCCCCTGCCCTCCCCTCCCCTGCCCTCCCCTCCTCTCCCCTGCCCTCCCCCTCCCCTCCCCTCCCCTCCCCTCCCCTCCCCTCCCCTCCCCCCTCGCCTTCCTCCCCTTCCTCCCCTTCCCCCCTCGCCTTCCTCCCCTTCCTCCCCTTCCCCCCTCCCCTTCCTCCCCTTCCTCCCCTTCCCCCCTCCCCTTCCTCCCCTTCCCCCTCCCCTTCCCCCCTCCCCTTCCTCCCCTTCCCCCTCCCCTTCCTCCCCTTCCCCCTCCCCTTCCTCCCCTCCCTCCTCCCTCCCTCTCGCTGCATAAGGTCTTACTTGCAGCACACAGGATCTTCATTGAGGCATGTGGGATCTTTCGTTGCGGCACACAGCTTCTCTCTAGTTATGGCGTGTGGGTTGTTTTTTCTCTTCTCTGGCTGTGGTGCGTGGGCTCCAGGGCGCATGGGCTCTGTAGTTTGTGGCACACAGGCTCTCTAGTTGAGGTGCGCAGGCTCAGTAGTTGTGGCACATGGGATTAGTTGCCTCACAGCATGTGGGATCTTAGTTCCCCGACCAGGGATCGAACCCCTGTCCCCTGCATTGGAAGACAGATTCTTTACCACTGGACCAGCAGGGAAGTCCCTTAGATAACATTTGTTATTTCAGTTACTTATAGGAGGCATTAAATACCTTCCAGTATGCAAGTAAAGTTTAGACTGTAGTAATATCACAGTTGGTATCTTATAATATTTTACATTTAAGATGCCAGAAATATTTTGTTGAGTGTTTTCAGCTAACTATTGATAAGAGGCATGTGTATTTCTTTACTACCCTGTGTAACTATAGCATCCGTTGTTAACATATCTGTCAATGTTTGGTGTTCCTTGATTTCAGTGTTCACTTTACTTTGTCCTTTATTGAGGGGATTTATTCAATTATACCTATTCATTCTAGATGGAGTTTATTTCAAGTTCATTTGGCTGTTGTTGGATTACAAACCACCCTATAACTCTGTGAATTAAAACAAAAACAAAAACCTGTTATTTTGACTCTCATGTCTGTGGGCTAAGCTCTAGGGTAGGCTGTGAAAACTCTTACATTAACAAGTTGCCTAAGTTGGGGTAACTCCAGCGGACCCCAGTGAAGTTGGTTTCTTCTAAAGTTCTGCTTGGTTCTGGGTTGTCTTCCCAATCCTTAAATGCATTCAGTGGCCATGGTCAATGTCACCAAAATAAGCATGGTAGTCTTTCACCAAACAAGGGCCCCTGACTGTGACTCCCTGACTACTATGGCTTAATTTCCTTAATGGTCTCAAGCATTTCACGTGAGTTTCCTGCACCCTCATCTTTCTGAATGCCCTGTTCTACCTATCAGCAGTTCCTGTGGTCTCCATGCCTAAAGATTCTGTGATGGGGGAGCTAGGACTGATTTTCAGGATTGATTTTTAAATTATTTATTTATTTATTTATTTGGCTGCATCGGGTCTTAGTTGTGGCACGCAGGATCTTTGTTGCAGCATGTGGCTCTTCATTGAGGTGTGCGGGCTCTCTAGTTGTGGCGCACGGGCTCTAGAGCACACCGGCTCAGTAGTTGTGGCGCACAGGCTTAGTTGCCCCGTGGCATGTGGGATCTTAGTTCCCTGACCAGGGATTGAACCTGAGTCCTCTGCCTTGGAAGGTGGATTCTCAGACACTGGATCACCAGAGAAGTCCCAAGGATTGATTTTTTTTTTTTAATGTTATCTCCAAGATATTTCTAGAAAATACTTTACTCTTCTGTATTTAGTGAAATTTCACTTGTTTAATGTGTAGGTTTAGACATTGAGGTGTAATTCACGTGCCACAAAATTCACCATTTTAAAGTGCACAATTCACTGCTTTTTAGCGTAGCCACAAAGTTGTGGGACTATCTCCATTATCTAATTCTAGAACACTGTCATGACTTCAGACAATCCCGCGTACTCCTTATCAGTCATTCCCATTCGTTCGTTCCCGCAGAAACCACTAACTCCTTTCCGTCTCTGAATTTACTTATTCTGGACATTTCATATAAACGGAATCATATAACATGAAGCCTTTGTGTTTGGCGTCTTTCGCTTAGCAAAATGGTTACATTTTAATGTTAAAAGAAAAGGCACAAATAATCTAATTTATTTTTTTTAAGTCTTTATTGAATTTGTTATAATATTCCTCCTGTTTTATGTCTTGATTTTTTGGCCGCGAGGCATGTGGGATCTTAGCTTCTCAACCAGGGATCGAACCTGCACCCCCTGCATTGGAAGGCGAAATCTTAACCACTGGACTGCCAGGGAAGTCCCAAATAATCTAATTTAAAATCTTGTCACCTGAGAAACTTTTGTATGTTTAAGTAACAGTTATTTTCATCATGTACTTGAACTTTTCTGATTTCTCACTACCTTGATATCACTAAAACTTTGCATTAACAAACTGCCCCATTAGCTTCAAAGAGTATTTAAACATGTCTACATGAAGTTTTGAATCTGAAGTAAATTCTTATGCGATGAGTAGGTATAATCCAGCTCTTAGTTTTAAAAATTGTTCTCATTTTAAGTGAATATAGGGGAAATGTATAAGATATGAATGCTCTCAAAAATATTGAACTTCAGCTGAACATAAAGTGGGCATTTCTTGAATTTGACATGACATTATTCAGTAAGATAATATTACCAGACTTCATTTAAGAATAGTATAAGGTGGATGCCAAGTTGGCTTTTCTTTTCTCTTAAAGATGCTTTGAGAACTCTTCTCTGTTAAGCTAATACTTGGATAAAGATAGGCTTGTGATAAAACTTGGGGAAAACAAGGATCCCAACTTAAATCTCAGGTTATATCTTCCTTCTCGGACAAGAACACACTGCAGCATTAGTTTTCAGTGCTGCATGTGGGTACTATATAAAACTAGGTATCTGGAAAAGCCTTCATTGAACTAGATATACTTTCCTTTAATGGAATCGCGAGGTAAGATACAAGGTTCTCTTTCAGTTTCTGTTGCTACGAAGTGTGTCTTTTCATTTCTTGTCTTGCCACTCATATGAACCAACAGTTTACTGTACTGAATGAATCAAAGAAAAAGCAGATACTTTTCCCTTTTCCCCATTTACTTGGCTTCCTACTTGTAAAGTGGCTGTAGTATTACTTGACTCATTCAGGTACTATGCAGGTAAATGAAGTCTTAGAGACTTCTGAAACCTGTCAGGAAAGATGCTGTAGTTAACAAAACCCTCCCTAACAAGTGGGCTGTAAGATGAATTCTTTATACATAAGTGTCTGTGTCTATAAATTTCCACTGATAAATTCAAGTATACAGTTAGGCCTAAGCTCTAACAGAAAATCATAAAAAACATGACCTGCGAAGGCAGTAATTTGAAGAGTGGTTTCAGGGTATAGTAGTATTAAGTGACCTCCAGCCTGGACTGTCTGCCATTCTGTGCTTCTCAAGGGCATGTCTGTCTATGGGCTGTGGTCAGTCTCCTGTCTGATCGTTATTTATACCTCCTGCTCTCTGAGGGAGTACATTATTTTAATTTTCCTTTCATAAAGTGAAAATTTATGGAGATCTGAAATTCCATCATTCTATTCTGTCCTTACAGTAGCACCATGAAGTTGGTTTCCTCATCAATAAAATAGAGCTTAAATCTTCTTTGCAGGGTTGGTAAGATTTAAATGAGATAATGTATCAATATGTAAAGTGCTTAATAAATAAAGGACTCCCAATAAATAGCTGTATTATTACCACTATTTGGTACCATCCTTGGGAAATAATAATGACTTGCTAGATGAATTAAAGATTTGATTTTTAAAGGCCCTTTTGAATGTTTCTGGTAATAGGAAAAAAGTGACTTTAATTTTACATCTACATTCCCAGACCCAAATAGAGCAAAAGTGCAACTCCATTTTTAAAAACTGCAAAACCTTTGAAATATATCTGCCAAATATTGTGAATTTTATACAAAGGTAAGCAATATATACCTCATTAGGCTGAGCAAGGTATATATTTTCCCCACATAAGCGCCACAGTCCTGAAAGACAGCTTCCTGGGCCCTGCGTGGCACCCAGGGCTGGGTGGGGAAGGGTAGAGAGTGGATTGGGAAGGGAGGCAGGAGACATACAGCAGGGGAATCAAGATCAGTTTTTCTTGTTAGTTAATCAAGAAGCTAAAATTTGTTTTGGATTCTGTTTTGTTTATAGGAATAGGCAATGCTGTCTTAATTCCCCTCCAACCATGCTGTAGGACTTGGGTCTCAGTGAGGCCCTGTATGAGACCTACAAGAGATGGGGGGGCAGAGGGGGTCTCTCAAGAATCTTTCACTTGCTCAGTTGGCGCAGATGCCCCAGTTGGACAGTTGTATGGAATAAATCACAGCAGAGAACAGAAGCAGTGTTGCAGAATCCTAAAATGTTTATTTGGACCCTGTTATATTTTCCGGTGATGTTCTCAGTCCCACCTTTCACCTGGGTTTGCCTTGCCTTCTTTATTTCAGGCTTCGCCCCTCTTCCTCTCTCAGGTGTGTTCCTGTCTCTGGCCTACTTCAGGCCAGTGGACTCCGTACTGGGTCCCAGTTTTCTTTTCAGCTCTAATCCTGAGTATTTTGGAGATCAGGAAAGACTGGAGGAGAGCATTGAGGGCCAGTTTTAGGACTGTGGTATTGATGGGTTTTCCCTGTACTTTCTCCTGGACTCCTGGTTGGCCATTGATTTGCTACCAGGGTCACTACTGGGCATCCCTTTGAAAGTCCATTCAAAGGATGAAGAGGTGAGAGAAGGAAGAATAAGAATGGGGAAGGGGAGGATGCATTTGGGTGAATGATAATCGCTTGTTCCTGGACTCCCTCTACCTTTTAGTCACTGTTTTAAAAACAGCTTTATTGAGATTTAATTGACATACCTTACAACTCACCCATTTAAATGGTACAGTTCAGTGGGGTTTTTTTTTTGTGTATTCACAGAATTGTGCAATCAGTTTTAGAATATTTTTTCATCCTAGAAAGAAACCCCATCATTCATCACATCCCCCCAATCCCCTCTGTCTAGGAAACCATTTATCTCTTCTGTTTTTATTGATATACCTGTTCTAGAAATTTCGTATACATGGAATTATATAATATGTGGTCTTTTGTGACTGGCTTCATGTTTTCAAGTTTTATCCATATTGTAGCATATCTCAGGACGTCATTCATTTCTTGCAGAATAATATTCCATTGTATAGATATACCATGTTTTGTTTATCCATTCATCAGTCGATGGACATCTGGTTTTTCCATCATTCAGTTATTGTGAATGCTGTGAATATTCATGAACAAGTTTTTGTGGGGACATATGTTTTCATTTCTCTTGGCATATATCTAGGACTTGAATCTCAGGGTCATATAGTAACTTTATTATTAATCTTTTGAGGAATTGCCACACTGCTTTCCAAAGTGGCTACACCATTTAAAATTTCTACCAGCAGTGTTATGGGGGGTTCAATTTCTCCACACCCTTTCCAACCCGTGTTATTATGTGTCCTTTTTTATTATGGCTATCCTAATGGTATGAAGTGGTATCGCACGTGGTTTTGATTTGCATTTCCCCAAAGGTTAAGGATGTTGACGTTTTTTTCATGATTTGTGGAGGACTGATCTTGGAACAGAAGAATCTTGGAGAAGGAGATGAGAACTCTCTGATGTATTTTTCATGTAGCGACAGCCAGAATGATCATTTTAGGGGGCAAATTTTATCATATCACTCCGTCTGCTAGCTTTCTGCTGCTCTTAGGAGCAAGACTGGAATCATTAACATAACCAATAGCTCTTATTTCACCAACTTCATTTCAAGCCACTTTTCCCTCTTTTGTCTGTGCTGTAGCCACAGTCACCTTGTCTCTGGTTCTGTCAGGTACTGTGTTGCTTTCCACCGCATGCCATCCCACGTACCATTCCCCACCCTTCTTACCTTATTACTTCCTTCAGTGCTCAGTTCAAACACCATTTTCTCCAGGAAGCCTTCTTTGATATCCCATATTCTCTTTTGTTGCACACATTACAATTTTAATTAAAATATGAATTATGTAATTAATTGGTTAAAGTCCATGCCATCTGCTAGAATGAAAGCCTTACGGAGACAGGAACCTGCCTGTCCCATTCACAGTTGCATCCCCTGCACAGTTCCTGGTGCGTGGTCGTCACTCAATAAATATGCACTGAGCGAGCGAGTGAGTGAGTGGTAGTGGATAAGAGTAGGGCTCACGTTCCACAGTCTCAGCCACAGTATGCCCTATGCCGTATGTGTTGTCTGACTTCTGACCTCACCTGCAGTGATGTGTTTCATATCTTTATTCCCTCGACGTATGTTTATTCAGAACCTGATATACATAAGACAGTAGAGTTCTTTTAAGGCCACCAAAATGGTTAAAATTTGGGCTGCTTACCCAGGTCTTACCCAGTTCCTCACTTTCGGAATCCAGCTGACTAATCTCCAAGGGGAAGATGCTGTTGCTTTGGAGCACAACGAAAACCACTGGTAGAAACTGAGAACATAATCTTGGATTTTGCAGAGCAGTTTTTGGGAGCTACAAACTTACAAGCAGTGATGCTATTTTTGCTTCCTTCATTTTGTCTGACCTTAATTTTGAAATATGAAGAACTATGTGTTAAATAGATTGAACTGTCCACTTTTCCTTCTTTAATGTTTCATTGAGACGGAATGTCTTTATTCCCCTTCCCAAGAGTCTTGTCACCAGTACTCACTTGCGCTTCTTAATCTGAAATACTCTGAGATATCAAAGCCATATTATAACTTATCAAAAAAGTTTTTTAATAAAAGAAAAGACATTTAACAAGCTCTTTGGCTAGGTCAGATTAAAAACATGTTAAAAATAGGAAGGAGGGACATATAATAGAAGGTGCAAATCTATAATAGTGTCGGGAAATAGCATACAATGAGTTGTACCTCTTATAAATATATCTCAAAGAGCTACTCAAAGAGGTTTGAAGTTATCTTCCCAGAAAAAGGAAATACGTAAGTCCATTATTTAGGGAAGAATTTGAGAAGTTAGCATGTGAGTGGAAGAAAGTAATATAGTATGGTCATTGAAAGAGCTGGGTTTAAGTCCTGAGTCTACAGTTTATTTGGTGAGATATTTTGGGTCTTAATCTCTTTAGGATAATGGTACCTATTTCATATGTTTGTTTGGAGGATTAAATGATCATATATGTAGATTTGTCATGTATAATTAATACACTTAGCATAAGTATTTAAAAATAAGTACTAAAAATAACTGAGTGGTCCTCACATGGGACCATATAAGCAGATCATTAGAGTGAGAAAAGTGAAGCCCAAGATAAGATATTAGATTCTAAGACAGTATCAGGCATTTAAAATGAGTTAAACTTTACTGCTCCAAGTAGGTTACAATGCAGTGTATTGAAAAATTCAGAGCCCTTTTAAAAAAAAAAATTGAAGTATAGTTAATTTAAAATGTGTTAATTTCAGGTATACAGCAAAGTGATTGTTATATATATATACACATATATATACTTTTTCATATTCTTTTCCATTATAGTTTTTTTTCACAAGATACTGAATATAGTTCCCTGTGTTATACAGTAGGACCTTGTTGTTTATCTATTTTATACACAGTAGCTTGTATCTTCCAATCCCAGCTCCTAATTTATACCCCCACCCCTTTCCCCATTGGTAACTATAAGTTTGTTTTCTTTATCTGTGAGTCTGTTTCTGTTTTGAACTTATTTAGTTCATTTGTATCATATTTTAGATTCCACAGATAAGTGGTATTGTATATTTATCTTTTCTCACCTGACTTACTTCACTTAGTATGATAATCTCTAGGTCCATCCATGTTGCTGCAAATGGCATTATTTCATTCTTTTTTATGTCTGAGTAGTATTCTATTTTGTGTGTGTGTGTGTGTGTGTGTGTGTGTATATATATATATATCTAACATCTTCTTTATCCATTTTATATGTGAATGGACATTTAGGTTGCTTCCATGTCTTGGCTATTATAAATAGTGCTGCTATGAACATTGGGGTGCATCTTTTCAAATTAGAGTTTTCTCTGGATATATGCCCAGGAGTGGGATTGTTGGATTATATGGTAACTCTATTTTTAGTTTTTTAAGGAATCTCCATATTACTTTCCATAATGGATGCACCAGTTTACATTCCCACCAACGGTGTAGGAGGGTTCCCTTTTCTCAACACACTCTCTAGCGTTTATTATTTGTAGGCTTTTTAATGATGGCCATTCTGACTGGCCATTGTTCTTTTTTTATAATTAATATTTATTGGTGGGATCCTTCCTCCCTTCCTCCCTTCCTCCCTTCCTCCCTTCCTCCCTTCCTCCCTTCCTCCCTTCCTCCTTCCTTCCTCCTTCCCTCCCTCCCTCCCTTGCTTCCTTCCTTTTCTATTGAGATATAATTTACGTATAATGGTGTATATGTTTAAGGTATACACTGTTGATTTGATACACATATATTGCAAAATTATATTATGCTACATAATTACCATTTCTTTTTTGTGGCGAGAACATTTAAGTACTACTGTCTTAGCAGCTTTCAAGTATATAATACTGCATTATTAACTATAATTACCATGCTGTACATTAGATCCCTAGAACTTATTCATCTTATAACTGGAAGCTTACACTCAGAGTTATAGTTCTTAAGAAGTTACAAAGAAATAGGGGTGCCTAAGAGCTTAGGATGGAAAATATCTCATTTACAGAAAGAAGAATGGAGGAATTTCAGAACTATAGATAAATCTGGCTACATAAAATGATGATGATGTTAGTCTGTGATAATTGAAAAACAGAGAGGCTAATCAGGGAAGGCCTGAGACCATATTTAAGAGGCACTAATAGAGAGGACATCTTGGAGATGGAGATAATTAACTCTTAGATGATATAAGTAGGCTGTGAACATTTGTACAGACAACTGTTAAGTTGGGTAATGCTAGCTTGTGGGAAAAAAACCCCCAAAATTTCAGTAGATTAACACAAAAGAAGTATATCAGTTGTATAATAGTAGAATTTGTGGCCTTCCTGGTCAGTGGGCTGCTTTCTTTCATCTCATTCCATTCCATGCATCTGTCATTCTCCTGGGTCTTTGAATCCTCTGCATCCAACAGGCAGAAGAGTAATATAGTGGAGAAGACAACCTGGTTCTCAAGAACCCCAGCTAGAGATGAAAATACTTGCAAATCATCTGTCTGATAAGGAATTAATTTCCAGAATATATAAAGAACTCCTACAACTCAGCAACAACAAAAATCAAACAAATAATTGAAAAAGGGGCAAAGAGCTTGTATCGATATTTCTCAAAAAAAAAAAAAAAACTACTAATGGCCAATAAGCACATGAAAAGATGCACAACGTTATTTGTCATTATGGAAATGCAAATCAAAACTATAATGAGATCTTTCTTTGAACTTATTAGAATCACAACTATTTTTTTAAAAAAAGGAAAACAACAAGTGCTGGTGAGATACAGAGAAACTGGAACCCTCATGCATTTCTGGTGGCAATGTAAAATGGTACGACTGCTGTGGAAGGCACTATGGTGATTCCTCAAAAGTGAAACATAGAGTTACCATGTGATCTAGCAATTCCCCTCCTAGGTATATGCCCAAAAGAAGTGAAACAGGGCCTCAAACAAATACTTTCGTGTGAATGTTCATTGCAGCATTATTCACAATAGCCAAAAGGTAGAAATAATCCACATGTCCATCAGCAGATAAATGGGTAACAAATGTGGTATATATGTACAGTGGAATATTATTCAGCCACAAAAAGGAATAAAATTCTGTTCCATGCTACAACATGGATGAACCTTGAACACATTATGCTAAATATTAGAAGACACAAAGGGACAAATAATGTATGAATTTACTTATATTCTACAGAAAGTAGAATAGTGGTTACCATGGGCTGGGAGAAGGGGGAAACGGGGAGTTTTATTTAATGGGTATAGAGATTCTGTTTGGGATGGTGAAAATGGTCTGGAAATAGTGGCAAAGGTTACACAGCATTATTAATGTATTAAGTGTCACTGAATTGTATGGTTAAAGTGGCAAATTTTATGTTATATATGTATTTTTACCACAGTCAACAAAGAAACCCGGCTGGAAATAACACATGTCCCTCTTGCTCACATCCCGTGGGTGAGAACTGGTGTCTGGGCTATGTGATGGCACAAGGAGTTTGGGGAGTGGAGAGCCTGGCTGAGCAGCCACTTTCTAGCAAAGATTCCACTCTTTGGAAAGAAGAGCACAAATATTTTGCAAATAGCAACTATTGTGACATCAAAGACTACATTAAAAAACAATTTTTTTTAGTATGTATGTATTTTGCAAGATAGTAAATCCACTTTGGAAGTAACTTCCTTGAAACTGTAGGATCAGAAAATCCTGAAAAATTCTTATCAAACAGGAGCCACGGAAAAGAAATTAATATTAAAGTTCCCATTTTACTAATTATAATGTATGAAATGTTTAAAATGAGTAAAGTGTTCCTTATATTGTTTGTATTTGTTCCATGTCTTATTATTAAGGTTTCCATGAATGTACTTTGGTTTTCCTGTCCCTGTTTTCCCCATATGTTCACACGTGCTTCAACTTCAAATTCTCGACCACATTGCTTTCAGCGGGTGGACTACTGTCTGATGGCCCAACTGTGGGGCATCAAATGACTCCTCTGTATAAGGAAGAATGTTGAGTTTACTTCTGCGTTAAACATTAAAGAAACGTTGCAGGTAAAACGAGAGGCTCCTTAGCTTTAGGCATCCATGGTGGAGAGGCTGATGGAAACCATTCCTTCTAAGGAGTGCAGAGGATGCTGGGATGTTTGGCTTGTAAGCCAGTTGATTAATCAGAGCTTCCAGCACTGTCTGCAAATGTGTCTGCCTCTCCTGGGAAACGGGAGGAGGTTCATGTTGTGAGTTGCTCCAATAGGCAGGACTTTGGGTCCTAGGGAAAGTTCCAGGGCAGCCACTTCCTGTTCAGCATAAGACAGTTCTTTCCAAGGGTCTGAAAACTTAGGTAGAGAGATGTCGGCTTCTGGACAAAGTGAGTGCCACAAGTCTCCAAGGGAGACCAAACAGAGAAGCGGTTCCAGTGTGGATGGGAGGTTGGCTGAGGGCGTCTAGAGCCCCTTGACAGCTCTAGAGATTCTGTGATTCTTTCTTATACTTGCCAGCAGTTTGCAAATATTCCTACAACCTCTAAGATGAAAAGCAGAGGAGAAGTTAACGTAATGAAAGAACACTATTAAGATGTAAATTGTTTTCTCTGTTAAGTGCTTTCCCAATGTGCTGAAACACACATTTACTTTTATTCCCTCCCGTCTAGGCTACTGACACTCAGGAACTAAAGATGAAAATGTGGAATCAAGCAGGTTATACCTGTACAAAGAGAGACAGCTAACATCTGGCTCTTTCTTCTTTCCTTTAAATGATATAATCAGTGTTGCACAGTGTGTCTAACGCCTTCTCTGTTACATCCTTAGTTTTAGAGAAAAAAATCAAATGCCAGGTGGCCATTATTGCAGCACATTGTTGACATATTCAGCAAACAGGCCATTGAAAGTGGTGACAGTTATTAATGGGATTAGAAGAATAATAAAACTTTATAGAGGAGTTTAGTAACTCGTTTACAGACCATGAAACAAAGCTAATAGTCAACCTTCATGGGTGAAGTGTTCTATTTGTCCTGTGGTCCACTGCTTTGACTTTGAGTCCAATATCAAGAGATCACTTAGATTTCAAATGTCTCAATGTGCCTCTTATTTTTAAAGCCTGTAGAATTTTGCACAATTAAAAAAATGAGCCCCCACAGAGCAATGATTTAGTGTTAACATTTTCAGTAAAATGTAAGCTATCAGCTCTTTCCATTTACAGATACAAAAATGAGTGATTGGCAGACAGTATGATCTTCTGTCTATATAAGCACCAAATTTTGGATTTAATCCAGTTTTCTTCTTTAGATGTCTCTTGGATATTAGGTATAAATAACTGAATAAATAATAGGGCTTTTGTTTCTCATTCTGTTAACAATTTCCACCGTAACTGAGTCTGGGCATTATAGTTTGTCCTCTCCTCCCTCCTAAGAGCTCTTCCACTGCACCATGCCCAGAAGACTTCGTTCCTGTTGGAAACAATTCTTCTGATTTGGGTTTTGTTTCCTTCAATTTCATTCAGTAACCCTTTTTTGAATCACAGAGGGTTTAGAGATAGAGTATTCCTGAAAATCATTTATTCAAAAACCGCTCATTGTACGGACGATGAAAGCAAGGCCAACAAGGTGCAGAAACTTGCCCTGGGCTCCCCGAGCTGGAAAGCAGCTGGGATGACCCTGAGGTGTAGAGATTGTAACTTGAGCCCGTTTGCTCCCTATGCCTTCTCCAAGGGCTGGCTTACCTCCATCTTCAGAACTGCAAGTGTTTGGTCAAAGCACCATTGGGTATTTTCTTCTGCCTCTCATTTGGAACCAAGCTTTTGCTTTAGTTTTGTTTGCTGTTGATGAAATTGACTGGAACACTGCCTTCTTTCTTTGAGGGTAATATTACTGATGACTCATGGTCCTCCTTTAAAGACATGGGTCAGTATCTTCTTCCTTGATGTCCTTGGTGACCAGTGGCATGCTATATATATAGATATAGATATAGATATAGATATAGATATATAGATATATATATAGATATATAGATAGATATATATAGATATCTGGCCAGTGTTAAGAAAAGACATCTCTGCCCAGAGAATAAAGCCATGCATTCTTTAATCCTGGGCTTCCGCCAGCTGAGCTCTCTATCTGGGGATAGCATTCACCCTAGTTCTCTGATATGTAACTGGTATGGAAAACTTGATACCTACTTTAAAGATAGGTTTCAAATAATCAAAAAAGTGAGGAGTTGTTATATTTGAAATAAAGAAGAAAGAGTAATTGTTTGGGGACAGGTCCATTTTCTGAAATTGAAGTAGTAAGCAGGTTGGTGGAATTCTCAGTCCTCCTAATCATGTCTTGACAGGGTGGCCAATCCAAAGGGTTTAGACTCAGACAGCTTGATCAGGTATTTGTTACTGGGTAAAGGGATACTCATTCAGATTTTTCTAGCACAACACTGGGCATGTCATTGTTGCTCAAGAAATATTTATTAAGTGAATCAGTAAAAGAATGAATGAGCAAATGCACTTGAAAATTAAAGAGCATTGCATATGGTGTGTGCTTGTGAGAGGATCAGGTGATAGGAGAGAGAATAGGTCCAATAATAAAAATAATGACAGTAATTACAGTAATAAGATGTAGGACCCAAGATGGCATGTTTTCTGAAGACCAAGGTGTCTGTCCTTGAACAACTCTGGATCAGGGTCTCTACCTGGCAAAGTGAATGTCCCTTGAGGAAAACCAGTCATCCACATCCTGGGAGCCCATAGGGGGAGCTTTCAGAATGGCAACATGAAAGTGGAACCTGGTTTTGGCCTGAGGGGTTATTTTACTTTACAGTTGAAGTGTCTTAAGGTAAAACGTATGTAGCCAATGATGCTGTAGACTCATATATTGTTGAAGGGGCAAAAATGTACAAATATATACCAGTGTAAACATTTTCACAAGCCCCCATTACAACTGTGTAGCAAAACCAAAGAGAGAGAGAGAGAGAGAGAGAGAGAGAGACACACACACACACACACACACACACACACACACACACAGAAAAACCCTGAAGCTTTAGTCCTCAAACATGGACTTTCCAATTAAATGTGTCTAATTCTCTTCTGGTTTAAAATGGCCCGATCGTAAATCACTCTGCAGTCTTTTCAAGATCCAGCTCCGTTTGAGAACAGTTTCTCCTCTCCCACTCCTCCCCAAGACAGTCTGGACCTACAGGGGTGCTTGTGTGTCCTGGTGGGGCTGGGGGAAGGGAGAGGCTCTTTGGATCCCCTTACAATTAGATACAAATGAAATAAACATTATTTTAAGCTCATTTCCTTCATTTTAATGGTATGAAATGCCTTTTAGATTTTAATCAAATATGCTCCATTATTTTTGAAAATGTGATTTAGCATTTTATGATAGAGCAGTTGGTGATTTAGTTTATCTTTTTCTTAATTAGCAGACTTTAGTTTTTAGAGCAGTTTGAAGTTTATAGAAAAGCTGAACAGAAAGGACAGAGGGGCCCCTGTATGTCGTCCTCCCCTATCTCCCCTGTACGGGTTCCCTTCTTATTAACATCTTTCATTAGTGTGTTATATTTATTATAATTGAACCAATTATTATAATTGAACCAATTGATACATTATTATTATATAAAATCCATAGTTTTCTTTAGGGTTCACTCTTTGTATTATACAATTCTGTGGGTTTTGCCAGGTATATGATGTCACGTATCCACCATTACATTATCGTACAGAATAGTTTCACTGCCCTAAAAATCCTCCGCTCCACATGTCCATCTCTCCCTCCTTCCCACCCCAAGCCCCTGATCTTTGTAATATCTTTCTAGTTCTACCGTTTCCAGAATGTCATCTGTTCGGAAGCATCCAAATTCAGCCTTTTCATACTGGCTTCTTTTACCAAACAATATGCATTTTAAGGTTCCTCTGTGTCTTTTTGTGGCTTGATAGCTCATTTCTTTTTATTGCTGAATAACATTCCATTGTATTTACCTTATTTATTTATTTAGGCTGCTCCGGGTCTTAATTGTGGCACGTGGGATCTTTGGTGTGGCATGCGGGCTCTTTAGTTGTGGCCTGAGGACTTCTCAGTTGCAGCATGCATGTGGGCTCTAGTTCCCTGACCAGGGATCGAACCCGGGCCCTCTGCATTGGGAGTGCGGAGTCTCACCCACTGGACCACCAGGGAAGTCCCTACCATATATAGTCTATCAGTATTCCATTGGGTTACCACAATTTGTTTATCCAGTTACCTATTGAAAATACCTTTGTTGCTTCTAAGTTTTGGTAATTATGAATGAAGCTGCTATAAGTATCTGTGTGCAGGTTTTTGTGTGGACTTAAGTTTCCAGCTCGTTCTAGTATACACTAAGGTGCAGAATTGGCTGGATTGTCTGGTAAACCTATGTATAATTTTGTAAGAAAGGCCCAGACTGTCTTCCACAGTGGCTGTACCACTTTGCATTCCCACCAGCAATGAGTGAGAGTTATTTTTACTCTGTATCCTCACCAGCATTTGGTGTCAGTGTTTTGGATTTTCACTATTCTAATAAGTTTGTGGTGGTGTCTTGTTTTAATTTGCAATTCCCTAATGATGTACGATATGGAGCATCTTTTCATATGCTTATTTGGCATCTGTGTGTATTTTCTTTGATGAAGTATGTGTTCAGATCTTCTGCCTGTTTTTTAATTGGGTTGTTTGTTGTCTTATTGTTGAGCTCTAAGGAGTCTTCCCGTATTTTGGATACAAGTCCTTTCTCAGATATGTGTTTTGCAAATATTTTCTCCCAGTCTGTGGTTTATCTTTTTATTTTCTTCTGGTTTGATTAGTTTTGATACTTGGTTTTAATGGCTGTTACAGCGAAAAGTAAACCTCATCACAGTGCATAGATCTTTGTGGAGAAAATGCACCATTGACTCTGCTTCCTAAATTATACTTATTTTCAAAACCGTATGCCAGTTATGCAAGTATTTTAAAAAATAATTCGGCTAGTAAAATTTCATTTTCCCAGAACATTGCCTATTCTTACAAACTAATTGGAACACATCACATTCTTCTATAAGAATTGCTTGGAAAACATTTAAGTGGGTGTGAAAATAGCCTCCATTTTTTGGTCCTATCTCATTTACTTTTTACTGAGTTTTAACATGTAGTAGTAAACTACATAATTTTTAAGCATACAGCTTAATGAATTTTTACATATGTGTAAACTTATAAAACCAACACATAGATCCAGATAAAGAACATTTTTACTACACCAGAAAGTTCCTTCTTATCTCTTCCCAGCCCATGCTCATATCCAGGGCCAATCAGTATTCTTATTTCTGTCACCATTGATTACTTTAGTCTGTTCATGAACTTCATATAAAAGAAATATAAATATATCCACTTTTGTGTCTGGCTACTTTCATGGCATAATTTCTGTGAGACTCATCCACCTTGGTTCTTTATAAGTTATTTTTTTTAACTTAAAAAATTTGTTTAGTATCCCATTGTACTAATGCATTACAGATTCTTTCTCTTCCTACTGCTATACATTTGGCTTGCTTTCAGTTTATGTCTGTTATGAATAAAGCCGCTGTGAACATTCTCTTTTTATATATAAATTTATTTTATTTTTGACCGTGTTGGGTCTTCGTTGCTGCGCGCAGGCTTTCTCTAGTTGTGGCAAGCGGGGGCTACTCTTTGTTGCCCTGCATGGGCTTCTCATTGCAGTGGCTTCTCTTGTTGCAGAGCACGGGCTCTAGGCACGTGGGCTCAGTAGTTGTGTCTCACGGGCTGTAGAGTGCAGGCTCAGTAGTTGTGGCTCATGGGCTTAGGTGCTCTATGGCATGTGGGATCTTCCCGGACCAGGGCTCAAACCCGTGTCCCCTGCGTTGGCAGGCGGATTCTTAACCACTGTGCCACCAGAGAAGAATATGTACATTCTTGTACATATCTTATTGTGCACATATCCCCTCATTTGTTTCAGAAACATGCAGAACCACGCATGCACACCCACACAGACACACATACCTACATACATACATCTACTAGTGGAATTGCTGTGTCATAGGGAAGCCATGTTAGTCTTGAATAGATTTTGCCAAACCGTTTTCTCAAGTGTTATGCTAATTTGTACGTAAACTGGCAATGTAAGAGAATTCCAGTTGCTCTACGTATTTGGTCTTTGTCTTTTTAATTTTAGTCTTTCTGTTGGTGTGTAGTAATATCTCGTGTTTTAAATTTGTAACATTTTTATATATTGATTGGCCATTTGGATATCCTCTTTTGTGCCTCGCATGTCTTTCACTCATTTCTAATGTTGACTTGTGTTTTTCTTACTGAGTTATAGGTTTCTTTATATATTGTAAGCAGGAGTCCTTGGTTGGATATGTGTATTGCAAATAATTTCTTCAATTCTATAGTGTGCCTTTATACCCCTCAGTGATAAACTTAAGGAGCAAATGTTCTTAATTTAATGAATTATACAGTAAGTCCCCTACATATGAACGAATTCCATTCCGAGAGTGCGTTCGTAAGGCTAATTTGTTCGTAAGTCCAACAGAATTAGCGTAGGTACCCAACTAACACAATCGTCTATATAGTACTGTACTGTTATAGATTTATAATACTTTTCACACAAATAGTACATAAAAAACAAACAAAAAAATAAAGAAAACATTCTTAATCTTACAGTACAGTACAACAGGGGCTGGCAACGAGTAAACAGGCAAGAAGAGTTGCTGACTGGAGGAGGGAGAGGAGGTGGGAGATGGTAGAGCTGAAGGGCCATCAGCAATAGGAGACAGAGGGCAAGCTGCGATTTCACTCATGCCTGACGTTGATGGTTCTGCTTCCTTGCTGGAACCAGATGCACGTTTGCATCTTTGAAAGTTCTCAACTTGAAGGTCCATTTGTAGGGGACTTACTGTAATTTATATTTTTATGGTTAATGCTTTTTGTGCCTTGTTGAAATATTTTTTGCCTGTGCCATAGTCATGAAGATGTTTTCCTATGCTTTCTTCTAAGCTTTATTATTTTCCTTTTATATGTAGGCCTGTGAAACGTCTCCAATTACTATTTGTGTATGGTGTGATAAAGTGGTCATGGTTCATTTTTTATCTTCTGCATTATTCATTTAAAGACGTTTTCTCTTTGTCTGATTTTTCTTATGGTATATATCTGAGGACTTTCAGCAGATATTAGAACAAATTACGCTATAGAAAAGTCCATCAGATGATGCTGTATACTTTTTCAAACATCGTTTTTCAAAATGCTCTCTTTATAGTAGTTAACTTTTTCACTCAATGTTAAAACTTCTCTTTCACCTTGAAGGGACAGGTGAAGAGTGTGTTAAGAAGAGATGTGTGTGTGTGTGTGTGTGTGTGTGTGTAATCATCTGCTACATAGCATACTGACAACTTATTTGTTACCACACAAAATCTTAGCAAGTTTCTTTTTATAAAGAAAAAACTGCGTAAGTCATTTTCAGGTTTAGCAGCTCTTTTAAGATCTTGGCCATGACATTAGCAATGATCACTCTACGTCTCATTACAAAATATTATAAAGACATTCCTATTTTAAGGATCTTGTTTTTTTTTTTTTTATTGTTGTCGTTTTTAAAAAACTAACCCCACCACTGGCTTAGTGTTTGAGAGTGGGCTCTCTTGATCCAGGTTGCCTGGGTTTAAGTCCTGGTTCTGAAACTTATACCCACAATGACCTTGGGCAAGTCTTAACTTCTCTGTGCCTCAGTGGCCTCACCTGTAACAATAGGTTTAATTACAGTGTCCAGTATAGGGGTTGTTGCAAATAGTACATGAATGACAGTAAAGAGGTCAGGATGTTGTCTTGTACAAAGTTCATGCTCCATAAATAGTATACGTTCAAATACTGTCAAGTATGAAACCTCAAAGAGGCTTCTGTGTATCTTTCATTGTTTCCTAAAATGTTGAGAAATACTAGACTGAAAATCACATGAAACAGTTTTATTTTTCTATTGTAGGTGCTTAGTATAAAATTCTTTCCAATGATGGTGGGAGTTAATATAACTAACATAATCATATAATTTCTAGTGAAAATATCAGGATAAAATACATTGCAGGATTTGTTGCTATAGCAGTAGCTTTCAGAATTTTAGTTTTTTAAACTGACTTCTTTTCAGGACTGATTAGGTTGTCATTGCTTTTAGCATCATAGTGTAGCTGAGGGAAAGTGTAGGAAGCAGAATTGTTCTGAATTTTTGTTTGTTTGTATTATTAGTATTAACTTCAAGTTCACTTTTTTTCAGGAGTGAGATACTTTACCTTTTTTAAAAAAAATTTTTGGCTGCTTTGGGTCTTCATTGCGGTGCGCGGGTTTCTCATTAACGTGGCTTCTCTCGTTGCGGACACAGGCTCTAGGCACGCGGGCTTCAGTAGTTGTGGCACGCAGGCCCAGTAGTTGTGGCTCGCGGGCTCTAGAGCGCAGGCTTAGTAGTTGTGGCGCATGGGCTTAGTTGCTCCGCAGCACGTGGCCTCTTCCCAGACCAGGGCTCAAACCCGTGTCCCCGGCATTGGCAGGAGGATTCTTATTTTTTTTTTTTTATTTTTTTTTTTTTGCGGTACGCGGGCCTCTCACTGTTGTGACCTCTCCCGTTGCGGAGCGCAGGCTCAGCGGCCATGGCTCACGGGCCCAGCCGCTCCGCGGCATGTGGGATCTTCCCGGACCGGGGCTCGAACCCGCGTCCCCTGCATCGGCAGGCGGACTCTCAACCACTGCGCCACCAGGGGAGCCCGGCAGGAGGATTCTTAACCACTGTGCCACCAGGGAAGTCCAGTACTTTACCTTTTGATTATAATTTAGTTAATACTAAATAATATAGTTGGTGCATCCATTGAACCAGATGCACATGAACTGCTATTATGTCCCAGTCCCTGGAATTTTACAAAACCCATGGGATTGCCCACTCTCCCTGAGTCCTGCAGCTCACTCTTTTCCCTCTGGATAACCAAGCGCCACTCTCTTTGTGCAGCAAAGTGATGCATAAATCCAGTGGAAATACCAGTTTTGTTATTTTTTTTTTTGGTAAAAATAATTATAAGTTAAGTTCTTATATTTTCTTATCACACTCCAGTTGATCACTTTGGCCTGTGGTCTAAAATAACAAAAACACTAGCTTAAGTAACAGAGGACACGGAAATGATTCAATAATGAAGGACTCAGTGTTGGAAGGCAAGAAAGTTAATCTGAGAGGAAAAATAAACTATTTATGGGAGACAGGCATTTCTAGTTTAGTTTTTCTTACTATGTGGACAGTTAAAAGAATAACACTACAGAAATGCATTTGACAAAGTATAACACCTATTTGTAATTTAAAAACCATTAGCTTACTAAGATTAGAAGGGAATTACCTTAGTTTGATAAAGAAGATCTAAAAAAAAAAACCCCAAAACTAAAGCAAAATGTCATATTCAGTGTTAGAACATTGAGAATTTCACCCTGGGATTCAAATAAATCAAAGATATTCATCTTCATCACTTTATCAGTAAACATTGTATTGGATGTCCTAGCCAGTGCAAGAAGGTAAGAAAAAGAAATAGATGTGTAAGAATTGGAAAGAAAGAAATAAAAGTACTATTATTTTCAGATGACATGAATGTGAACCTAGAAAATGCAAAAGAATCTCTGAGCTATTGACATTAATAAGAAAATTTATCAAGGTTACCAGTGACAAGGTCAATATAAAAATCAATTGATATAAATATTAAAAAATCAATCATGTTTCCACCAAGTTTAAACCAAAAATTTAAGACTTGCTGTGTATAAGTAGCATCCAAAATTCAAGTAACTAGGAGTAAATCTAATTGGCAAAATGTCTACACTGAAAACTATAAGACGTTATTGAGAGGCATGTACAAGGATGTTCATAGTACAATATTTATAATTACAGAAAAGTGGAAACTACTCAAATACTCATCAACTTTAGAATGTTTAAATATACTTTGGCATATTCACACATTGTAAAGCTACACAGCAACGAGAATAATGAACTACAACCACTCAGTACAGTGTGAATGGATCTCATGAGCATAACTTGTGATTCTAGCTCTGCCGACTACAAAACCAGGCAGTTAATCCTTGAAATTGGAAATCAGTGCAGTAATGACTTTTGGGGAGGAGAATAATGTCTGGCGGAAGAATAAGAGGATTCTGGGTAATGGTGATTTTCTCTTTCTCAAGCTGCAGGCTCTTTACATGGGTGTTTTCAGTTGGGGAAAATTCATCTAGCTGTGCACTTATGATATTTACACATTTTTTTTGTTTATAGCAATAAAAAGTTTTTCTAAAAAAATCTATTACTGTTTGTATACACAGATGGTAGGTTAACACTGAGTATATGCCTACCTTAGATTCAGTAGGTCAGATTGGTTTGTCATTTGATAGTACCACATAATAGCTGTGTGACCTTGTGCACTCAGCTAGGGCACATGTGTGAATTGCTTCCTCATCTGTAATATGGGGATAATATCATCATTGTTTAGTTATATTGAGAATTAATATGGCACATAAATGTCACTGAGAAAATGATCATTTCCCTTTAAGGGACTGTGTGTGTGTGAATGTGTGTAAAAACATATATGTATATGTGTGTGTCTATAAAAATATGTGTGTATGTACACATACACACATATCTATGATAGAAAGCAACAACTCAGTGGAATTTTATATTACAACTCGTGATTAGATGATCTTTCTACAAATGAAACCGTATGTCTAAATGTACGTTTATAATTTACATTTTGAAACGAAAGTATAGCCATGTATTTAGCTATGTTCAAATATAGAGCAGAGTTCATTCAAAAATCTTTCACAGTGAGACTGTGGCCATATTTTTTTTTCCTCTAAAAGCTATTATGTATAATAAAATGTATCATTAGTTACATTTAGGTTGTTATAGATGATAGGTTGGGATCTAATAATGATTTGTCTCCCTTTGCAGCTTGTCAGATTTAATCAGTAGGTAATGAGACATTGATGGAAAATGAAATTCAGAGTTATGCTCTACACTTCCATATTTGCATACATCACTCGGAAGACCTGAGCCATTTTATAGTCCAAAATAACAGAAACAGCTTTTATTTCCGTTCATGTAGTCATTCAAACGTTTATTTATTTGAATATTTGTTGAGAATGACTAATTCCAACTACTTTTTTAGGCACCAGTCATAGCAATGGATAAAACAAGGGCCCCTGTCTTACCGGTGATTATATTCTAAAGGAGAGAGACAGTAATAATTTGTGTGTCAAATATATGTCAGATCATGACATGAATAAAGGGGTAGGACGTGCGAGATGGGGGTGTGTACAGGAAGATGGGGGAAAGCTTCTCTTTCAAGATGACATTTGAGCAGAGACGTGAGGGAAGGAAGAGAAAATCATATCATTGTGAAGGGGATGAGCATTCTCTAGCTGACCAACTGAATACCTCGGTCTTAATTCAAAATCAAATGACCCAAAATAAGAATTTAAAAAACATATCTACTTCAATGGGGTGTTTTTCTTCTGTTTGTTTTTGTCTATTTCGACTCAACCAAAATGGCCTTTCCTATTGCTGAAATCAAAGCAGTGATTCAAATGACTAGTTCTGAGTGGTGAGGCTCTGTAATTCAGTATTTCTAGCTCTAGCTCCCCTTTTCAGAATCCTTGCTTTCAAAATGTATTTATATCATGAGGGACTTCCCTGGTGGCGCAGTGGTTGAGAATCCGCCTGCCAATGCGGGGGACATGGGTCCGATCCGTGGTCCAGGAGGGTCCGATATGTCACAGAGCAAGTAAGCCTGTGTGCCACATCTAGTGAGCCTGTGCTCTGGAGCCCGCGAGCCACAACTACTGAAGCCCACGTGCCTAGAGCCCGTGCTCCGCAACAAGAGAAAGCCTGCACACACAGCAACAAAGACTCAGTGCAGCCAAAAATATAAGTAAGTAAGTAAGTAAATAAATAAATAAAATGTATTTATGTCATGAGTAAAATTCAGATTTTTTTTCAGAAGAACACGGTATTGTTTTATGTCATTTTAGAACATTCAGATGTCAACTATTAATCATCAGGTTTCTTCTTAACAAACCAGAAAAGAAAAAGAAAACCAAATGATTCATAAAGCATGTGTACTAATTACATATATGTTATATTTTTAAGTTAAATATAATGTGAAAAAGGGACTTCCCTGGTGGTCCAGTGGCTAAGGCTCTGCGCTCGCAGTGCGGGGGGTCCGGGTTTGATCCCTGGTCAGTGAACTAGATCCCGCATTCTGCAACTAAGACCCGGCGCAGCCACATAGATAGATAAAATGTGAAAAACTCATTATTTATGTTAATTTTTTAGGCAGTTCAGAGCTCAGTGTCTTTAATCTTTTTCAACATTCTAACCTAAATAAATGATTTCTAAACAAACAAATAAAAATTAGTTATCCTGTGACATTAGCAGGAATTTTTCTGAGATTTTTAGGGCAGACAGGACCTTTGGAGTGTCGGTGAGTAGGTCCTGAGGAAGGTAGGGTGCCTGCAAAACTAGATGAGACAGCTGTGATCTGCAGGCTCTAAAACCAATGCCTCTTCCTCTTCCCCAGACCAGTTATAGTTTTGTCTTTTAAAAAATGTACTGGGGGCTTTCCTGGTGGCTCAGTGGTTGAAAGTCCGCCTGCCGATGCAGGGGACACGGGTTCGTGCCCCGGTCCAGGAAGATCCCACATGCCACGGAGCGGCTGGGCCCGTGAGCCATGGTTGCTGGGCCTGCACGTCCGGAGCCTGTGCTCCGCAATGGGAGAGACCACGGCAGTGAGAGGCCCGCGTACCGCAAAAAAAAAAAAAAAAAAAAAAAAAAAGTGCTGGACTGAGAGTTCTGGGGCATCACCAGCACTTCTGGTGTCCCCTACAGTGTAAAGAAGAGCTGATGTCATGATTATTTGTGTAAATAATCTCTGAAACGTTTTACATATATTTAGTTTGTTAACAACTGAAGTTTGATCTCTGTTGGCTTTGTTATTTGCCTTTGTGCTCCCTGTGGCAGAGCCACTGATGGTCCTTCGGGTCGTCAACTACATCTTAAGCGATGTCCAGCTCCCTGAGATTTTGTTGCACTAACCTGGTTTCTTGTGAGAGTTACAAAATTAAATGGTGACTTGCTGAGAAAAGCCTTCCTTGCTTCTAGAAGACTGAGGCTCTGGGCACCTGACATTCGTAATTCTAACTTAGTCTTCGGTATGTAGGATTCCTTTTCACAGTCATATGGGGCTAAGTGTTTTCTGTTCTCTTCGTTAATCAGCTGATTCGTTACCATGCCCATACCTTCTCTGAACTTCTGCAACTATTGAAAAGTCCATTAAAAATGCAGGTATTTTCTTCTTAGGCTAGTTTATCAGTCTGGTGTATTTCTATGTCAAAAGGCATTGCATTTTTTTTTTTTTTTATAATTGGAGTATAGTTGCTTTACACGGCTGTGTCAGTTTCTGCTGTACAGCAAAGTAAGCACTGCATCTTTAAGGCAGTCGATGCGTAGATTTGGTGTGTGTGTTTAACCAGATTTATTAAGCTATAATTTACATGTAATAAAGTACACTAGGTATGCAATGTGATGAGTGTACAGTTGTGAAACCATCACCATAATCAAGATATGGAACATATTCATTACCCCAGTTTCCTTGTGCCCCTTTGCAGTGAATTTTCTCACCCACTCTAAGGCCCACGCAGCTGCTAATTTTTTGTGTGTCTATAGTTTCATCTTTTAAAAAATGTGCTGGACTGAGAGTTCAGGGATATCACCAGCACTTCTGGGAATTTCTGAGTTGACCTGATCCTAGAGATTGGCTACAGGGAACATGAGGGCCCTCACTCCATCTCCCTGATTCCTAAAGAAACGTTTCCTACCTTTGCTCAGCTTGGCTTCTCCTTGCCCTTTACACCATCTCTCCTCCCTCCCACCACCAGAGATAAAAAGACTAAAATAAGGAAGCTGATACCCTGGCCCCACCTTAGACCAATGAAATTAGGGTTATTGTACATTGGGACCCTGGCATTGCTATTTTCTAAATATCAGGGTGTCAGCCAGGATTGAGAACCACTGCCTTAAATGGTTTCAGTAGAAAAAAAAAGATAAGATGAAAACTAATGAACTAGGATTCAACCTAAGAAGTTAGAAAAAGAAAAGAAAGGGAAAAAACCCAAAGGAAGGTGATAATAAAGACGAGAGCAGCAATTAATGAAGCAGAAAAGTTCATTAATACAGTAGAGAAGATCAGCAAAGGCAACTCATAGGTCTTTGAAATGATTGATAAAATTGATCAAACTCAAGAAAGCCTCAATAGAAAAAGGACAGAAGGTACAAATAAATAGTGATAAGAATAAAAAAGAATAGTGACTGAAGAAATAATAAAAGAATATTATGGAAATATTATGCCAATAAATTTGGAAACATAGAAAAATAGAAAAACTCTTAGAAAAAGATAACTTACCAAACTTGATTCAAGATGTAGAAAGTCTGAATTGTATTATAACTAGACTGAGTATATAATTTATCATCCAAATCTAGTACTTTCAAAATATTTGTTTAATATGTGTAAATCAGTAGTGTTCCAGACCAAGTAGAATATGTAGTCACCCTGTCTATAACTGTTCAAGAAATTTAAAAACCTTCCTAGAAAGAATAAATCAGGCTCAGATGGTTTTACATGGGAGTTCTACGAAAGTTCAAAGGCCAGATAATTTCAACTTTACACTCTTCCATTATCCCCTTCTCATTCTGTGAGGTCAGTTTAATCTCATACTGAAACTAGCCTAGGACAATACATTAACAAAAAATACAAATCAGTCTCATGTATGAACATAAATGGCAAACAGAATTCAGTGAAATATGAAAGAGGAAATACAGTATAAACATATAGGTTTTAATCCAGTAATCTAAGAATGGTTCAGCATTAGAAAAATCTATTAAATGTCACTAACCACATTTACAGACTAAAGAGGAAAAAAATACAATTGATACAGAAAGCCATTTGATAAAATTCAACACCCCTTTAAGATTAAAATGAACCCCCCCAAAAAAAGCTCTTAGCCAAATAAAAACAGAAGGAGACTTCCTTAACTTGATATAGAGTATTTACCAAAAATATCCAGCAAAACTAAATTGTAAGATAATGCCTAAGAGGCATTACTTCTGAAAATTAGGAACAAGATTATTGCCCATAGACACAGTAAGCCCCTATCCAGCACAGAATGATGTTTAAAGAATATAAAAAGTATAACAATTTTAAAGAAACAAATTGTTGCTATTTATAGATATAATGTTCTACATGGAAAGCCACTACAAGAAAATTATTAGAAATAAAGGGAATTAGCAAGTTGGCTCAATTTAAGATTAATATATAAAAATTATTTCTATATATAAAAATATAATATTTAGCAGTAAAAAGTGAAGTCCCAATACATTAATCTAAAAATCTATGTGCAAGGCCTTTATGTGGAAAATTAGAAAACTTTATTGAATGACATTAGTGAAGACAGTTGGAGAGATCTGTCTTATTCATGGACGAGAAGACCTGACTATAGCAGAGGTACTAATAGTCTCCCAAATTGGTTAATGAACTCAGTACAGTTAAAATAAGTGTACTATCAGTGTTTTGATTTTGATTTTTGAAAGTTGGTTATCTGATTCCAAACTTTATAGCAAAGAAGAAAGGCCATGTATAGTCAAATTCTGCTAATTAAGACAGCAGAGTTTTGGTTCAGATATGGTCAAATAAGCCCATGGAACAGAAAGATTGCTTAGAAATAGAGCCCTACTTGTTCTGTGGCAGAAGTAGCATTCCAGATCTCTGGAGAAATGATGTAATATTCAATAAATGGTCCTATGATAATAGTTTCTTAGGATGAAGAAATAAATGGGGCCTCTGCTTTATACCATTCAGAAGAATCAAGTCCAGATGTTTTATATATTTAAAATACAAAAGAGTGAACTCTAGGGCTTCCCTGGTGGTGCAGTGGTTGGGAGTCCGCCTGCCGACGCAGGGGGCACGGGTTCGTGCCCCGGTCTGGGAAGATCCCACATGCCGCGGAGCGGCTGGGCCCGTGAGCCATGGCCGCTGAGCCTGCGCGTCTGGAGTCTGTGCTCCGCAACGGGAGAGGCCACAACAGTGAGAGGCCTGTGTACCGAAAAAAAAAACAAAAAACAAAAAACAAAACAAACAAAAAAAACCGAGTAAACTGTAAAACTTTTAGAAGAAATGTTGAGTGCCTTAAGGTTTTAAAAATTTGTTCATCGTAAGGCACCATATTCAAAGTGAAAAGACAAAGCATAAACAGAGAGAAGCTGTTTCTGACGTACATAATTTGCATAGGATTAGTTTCCCATGTATATGAAGAACTCCCACAATTCAGTGAGAATTGAAAAAGACAAATATCCCACTAGAAAATTAAGCAAAAGAAATGAATAGGTGCTTACTGAACAGATATATGGCTAATAAATATGAAATTGCAAATAAATATGAAAATAACAGTCTTTTTAATAATCAGGAAATACAAATTAAATTCTCAACGAGTTATTTTTATACTATTAGATTGGCTCTAGATTACTGCTAAAGTTAATGGATCAAAGTGAGCACTGTGTATGGGTGTCTACAGTCATGGCTCGACTGTGGACAATAGTTACACTGTCTTGTAAAATCGAATATTTGTATGTCCTTTGAGCAATTTCTCTCCTACAGATATATGTTGGAGAAGTTCTTGCATATGTGAACCCAGAGAAATGTACAAACATATTTATAGCAGCATGGAACCAACCCAAATGAACATCAGTAGGTAAATGGATTTATCAGTGTGATAAAACCATATACTGGAATATTTTCCAGCAATGAAATGACTGTCTCATAGCTATATGCACCAATAAATATTAAGTGAGCAAAAAAGTAGGCTGCACAATTCTACGTATAGTATAATAACCAACTTTATAAAATTCAGAAACAAAATTAAACAATACGTTTAGGGATACGTATAAATAATAGGATTGTGAAAGCAAAAGCAAGGGAATAAAACATTCAAAATCCAGAATAGTGGATATATCTATGGAGGATTATCGAGGAAGGTTAAATGGAGTTGGTGAATTTTTAAGTTCAGTGTAACATTTATGTGCATTTTATTATTATGCTTCATAATTTATGTGCCAGTATTGTTTTGATTACATCAAAATAACAAAATTTAATGAAATGTTGGAACTACAATGACAGATTATTTAGAAAATAATGGCTCAGGAAAAACTATATATTCACACTTTGTTTTTTCAGTTAAGCTCTTCTCAGACTGAAGTTAATGGGTTTGAATTCTTTTGTTAATAAATAAGAAAAATGAAGATAAATGGACCATGTATTCAACTCAGGGAGTTCAAATGAAAGCAGCAGTAGAATGGAAGAATTAATTAATAAGCGTTAGGCAAATAGTTCAAAGCTAAAAATAAAGTTAGCAGAACAAATATCAGCTTAAACGTTTCTGCAGAGGCAGATAGGGCTATGCAACAAGATCAGGCAACTATAAAACGTCCAGTGGGCCTTTTTCTGGAGGTGCTCCTGTGGGGAGCTGAATCCCCATGTAGGAAACTTCTATGCGGAGAGATGGGTGAAACCTCTCAGGAGACTCTGGGCCATAGCACGTGGTACACTGTGGGTTACAGGGACTGGAGAACTTGGTCCTTCATTCTGGCCGCAGGTGGGTAGGACTGGGGTGGTGGGTTCATAGGCAGGGCGTCTCTGGTCAAAAACAACCTTGTTCTTTACCCTACTTTGCTGTGCTGTTGTTATCTTATTGTCCCCCACGAACGTGCCATTTCCATCAACATAAAGCTAGCAAGCTCTTGTGGAATTAGTCCATTAATTAAAATTTCAATACATTAATTGTTTATTGCCAGATATCTAAAGCCAGAAGTGAAATTGGACAACTGAAAAAATCTTTAAACTCCTACCCCTTGCATTTTGCAGTGCATTGTCCTACACACAGGAAAAAAGCTGCCCCTTGCCAAGAAACATTAGTATTCCACTGTGATGCTTCAGAGGTTTTGCAAATATTTATTTACTTCAGACTTTAATGTAGTCGTCTCATAATTGCCCAGGCCACCAGAAGGGGAAAGTGCATGGTTGGAAGGGGGCATTTAAGGATAGATCACAAGCAAGACATCTTTCTCTTCATTTCAACAGAGCACCTCTACTCTCATCTGTTTTGTATATTGGGGTTCTTCATGATATTTCCTAGCAAAAGAGTTTTCATCAGTTAAAAAAATTTTGAAAACCAGTGTTCAATTGCACTTTACCTGTAAGAATTGAGTTCCTTGCTCAATAAAAGTATTAGCAAGAGAATGAGAGAGAATGAATGAATGAAGTGGTCTCATGGTAAGAACATGTAACGGAGTCAATTTTAATTCAGCTTGATATTTAAATTGTCATTAAATTTGATAGCACAATATAATACAGAGGCATGAGATTTAGGGCAGGTTTTTTACTGGGTCCTATTTCCCATCTGAGCTTTTGGTTTCTAGAGATTTGTCTTTTCAGGTCATTTCACATAAATGGAATCATACAATATAGTATAGTCTTTTGCATCTGACTTTTTAAAAACTTACATAACACTTTTGAGGTTTATCAGTGTTGTAGTACGTATCAGTATTTTGTTACTTCTCATTAAAGAATAGTGTTCCATTGTGTTTATTTTTTTAACTTTTTATTTTGTATTGGAGTATAGTTGGTTAACAATGTTGTGACAGTAACTGGTGTACAGCAAAGTGATTCAGTTGTACATATACATGTATCCATTCTTTTTCAAATTCTTTTCCCATTTAGGTTGTTACATAATATTGGGCAGAGTTCCCTGTGTTATACCATTGTGTTTTTATTTTTTTTATAAATTTATTTATTTTTGGCTGCGTTGGGTCTTCGTTGCTGCGCAGGGGCTTTCTCTAGTTGCGGCGAGTGGGGGCTACTCTTGGTTGCCGTGTGGGGGCTTCTTACTGTGGTGGCTTCTCTTCTTGCGGAGCACGGGCTCTAGGCGAGTGGGCTTCAGTAGTTGTGGCTCATGGGCTCTTGAGCGCAGGCTCAGTAGTTGTGGCACACAGGCTTAGTTGCTCCGCGGCATGTGGGATCTTCCTGGACCAGGGCTCAAACCCATGTCCCCTCCGTTGGCAGGTAGATTCTTAACCACCGTGCCACTAGGGAAGTCCTAGTTCTTATTTCTTCAAGAATTCTTACTGTTAATTTATTATGATCATATTTTCTTTTATGTCTTTCAACATGTTTTTATTTGCTGCTCTAAACCCTGTGTCATCTTGGTGTCTCTGATGTATCTTTTCTTGGTTATGGATTACATTTCCATGATTTTTTGCATATTTTTCATTGCCTGGTGGCAGTTCTGGAGGCTGTATTGTGAATCTGAATTTTGTTGTCTTCCTTTAGAGAATGTTGACTTCTATACTGGCTGTCATTTTATTTACCGGTGGTTCTGTTTGATTCTTTCAAGGCTTGTTTTAAATTTTTGTTACCACAGGTTATTAGTAAGGTGTGGTTTTTCTAAGGTCTCAGTTGAATACTCAGTGTGTTTAACAAGGTCTCCTTTCTCTGGATTCTCAGAGCTCCTTGTCTCCCAGCTCTGTGCAGTTTTCACACTCTCCATTCAACCTACAGCTTCCAAAGTACTGTTCTCTATCACATCTCCTGGAATCTCATCCAGTGAACATTTTAGTATTTGGCTGAAGACTTTAGGGTACCACTAAGCAGGTGTCTGAAACTTTTTTTTTTTTGCAGTACACGGGCCTCTCACTGTTGTGGCCTCTCCCGTTGCGGAGCACAGGCTCCGGACGCGCAGGCTCAGCGGCCATGGCTCATGGGCCCAGCCGCTCCACAGCATGTGGGATCTTCCCGGACCGGGGCACGAACCCGTGCCCCCTGCATCGGCAGGCGGACTCTCAACTACTGCGCCACCAGGGAAGCCCAATGACCTAATTCTTACAGATCTGAAACTTTTTTTCTGGACAGCTCCACCCTCTTCATTAGTCTCCCTGGCAAGTTCTAGCTGCTTCAGCAAACCCTAGCTTCAGTCTCCTGCTCCTCAGCAAAGTGAGTCTGTGATGCTCTGCTTGGGCCCCATCACCCTGTGCTTAGTCTGGAAAGTTCTTTTGGGCAGAATGCCAGTGTGATTATAAAGCTCATTTCATGCATTTTCCCTCTCTTCAGGAATCAGAATCCTGTACTACTTGTCTCACATCTGAAAAACAGTTGTGTCTTTCATTTTGTCTAGGTTTAACATTATTTATGGTAGAAGGACTAGTTTGATACCAGTTATACCATCATGACTGGATGTCAGATTCCTCAGTCTGTTTTAAATTAGAAGTTTACTTATTATCCGTATCTCATCCTTTATTCGAGTCATTTGTGTTTCCTTCTCTTCGAAAGGTATATCTATTTGTTTCCTTTGAGCACTTTTCTTCTGTGTTTTTCGTGTTTTCTTATTGGCTTGTCAGTGTTCTTTACAAATAAATGAACATTAACCCCACCATATGTTATGCAGGTATTTGCTACTTTCTTGTTTGACTTTTAATGTTGTTTGTTAATCTTGCATTTTAGTACGGAAATATGAGATTTTTATAAATATTACTTATAAATCTTTTATGGCTTTTGTGTTATATTAGGAGTGCTTTCTCAACTCTAAATTCAAAGTTCTCTTTTATTTTTTTGTTACTTTTATGAATTCAGTTTCGATTATTAAATCATTGATTCACCTGGAATTTATTTGATTTTAAATTGTGAGAGTAGGATTTATTATTTTATGAATACTCCGTAGTGCCAGTACTGTTAAGTGAATGTTCTGTCTTTTCTCCATTGATCTGAAATGCAATCATGTTACATTTCTGTGTATTTTTGTGTGGATTTCAGGCCTCTTCATTCTTCCCTCCAAGTTTATTTACTCACGTACCAGTGCCAAACTCTTAATTTTTGTAGTATTGTTAGTTGTGTATTTAAATGTTTGATTGGGATAATTCTCGCTTCTAGTTACTTTACCTTTTTCAAAAGGTTCCTTGCTCTTTTGATTTCTTTCCATGACAACTTTGTAATTAGGTTGTCTAGTTTCAGAAAACACACTGAGTGCTTATTCTTATCTCAGTTACTTTGAATTTATAGATTAATTTAAGAAGAATCAAAATTTTATGATTTTGAGCTTTTCTATCTAAAAACATGTTATGACTCTCCATTTGTCTATCTGTCTGATTCAGTGTCCCTTAGTAGTGTTTTAAGCATGTCTTCACATAGACCTTGCAGAGTTCTCGTTATATTTATTCCTAAGTATCTCATCTTCTTTTGTTGCTATTGTAAATGGGATTGTCTCTTCAATTCCGTCTTCTAAGTGGCTATTACTCTCTTACACTGAATGTTTTTCTTTTTGCAACAAATTTTAATCTGTGATATTCATAACCTTCATCTAAATGCTGTCCCCTGTCTCTGTCTACTTTTCTCACTGTCAGTCACACAGATATCTATTGAGCACTGGTAGATGTCAGCCACTGAGATGGACTCTGGGTATATGATACAGAAGATGTAGTCCATACCCTCAAGCACCAGTGATTTTATTGTCCCTCTCATCTAAATTAATTTACATATTCATTTATTTGTTCAGAAAGTACTGAATGTATTTCAAACACCATGATAAGCATTAAAGGACCCACAAAAAAAGCACCCTGTTCAATTCAACTATATATATTCCAATATTTTTTAAGTGTACTTTTCATTCCATTATAATTTCTTTCTTTGAGGAGCTTGCTGTCTAGTTGGGAAGAAACATTTTGCGTGGAAAGATAAGTAGTACTACAAGATGATATTTCAAAAATGGAAGGCATAAATGGAAGCTCTCAAAGGAGAAGGAAGTGAGTGGAAGTTTGCACTTTGAGTGAAGTGAAGGCTGTTGGGAAGTTGAGGAGGAAAGACCACATTGGCTTGAAAGAACAGCAGGAACAGAGGTCAGAGGTAGGAGTGAAGGAGGAGGTGCAGGGTGCTGAGAATATGCATCCTGGCTTGACAGGTGGGTCTGTGTTGGTTGGCAGGGTGTGGAGGACCTTGAATGCTGGGTTGGACTCTGACTTGGTCAAGTAGGTGATGGCACAGTGCTCGGGTTCTCTCTTGGCAGTGAAGGGACATTACATCAGTGATACTGAGCCAAGATTAGGCTGCCCCACTTGTGGGACGGAGATTGGAGGCAGAGAGAACTGACAGGAGGCTGAAACAGTAATTGTAGATACATACGTGGTGATACAAGCCAACACTGGAACAGGAGAGGAACTACTGTAGCATACAGGGTCATTCAAGAGACACGGCAATAGGGCACAGGCATTTGGGCGGAGAGGGAAGAGATAGCCTTGCTACCAAGGTTTCAAATCTCAGGAGAATTCATCATACCTTTGACCTTTTCCTGAAGATGTCAGTCAGGGAGTCTTATCCTCTGCATCGAATTAACATGTAAAGTTGGGGAAGTGAAAGTATTCATATGTTAGAATAATCCTAGTCATACCCTTTGTGTATTGATATTAATACTATATGTTTTAGTCTTTATAGTTAGAATACAATGATTAGAATTTTGCTAGCCAAGGTAGGTGGGAGGTGACATCTGAAGGACAGTCTCCTTTGAGAGATATCAGTTGAATAACTCCTCCATAGTAGAACTTGTGTTTACTGGATGTCAGAGTGTTAGTGCTGAATGCTTTGGAAACTTAGCAGCAAAGTAGATGCATTTCTTATACTAGAAACAAGAACTTTGCACGTAGTGCCAACGGAGATGAAGCTTAGGGGCAAAGCATGTACTGGGAGGGTTTAGGGGGAGAAAAGATTGTGCCAGGAAGGGTGATGGTGCTGGCTTTTGGGTCATCACGTTATTAGTAGGATTTGGCTCCACTACCAGAGGAGACCCACCTGTTAATTGTGAAACACTGGGCCAAGCCAGAGAATGAAAGCATAACACCCCCTACCATCTAGATACTCCCAGTCTTCAGAAAGATCCTGTTACTGTCCCCTTGTGCCCAATGAAATATTCTCTTACCAACCAACTGGTGATGAGTGACAGAGAACCCAGCAGGGCAGTGAGAAATAAACCGTTGTTGAAAATAGGTGATCAAATGCTAAAGTGCTTGTAGTGAAGTACTTTTTGAAAATTCTATTGATGACCTTAACGGTAGAAAAAGTAGGAAGGAAACAGGCTTATCTACACTGTCTGTAAAAGAAAGAGAGGTAGGGCTTCCCTGGTAGCGCAGTGGTTGAGAGTCCGCCTGCTGATGCAGGGGACACGGGTTCGTGCCTTGGTCCGGGAAGATCCCACATGCCGCGGAGCGGGGAGCGGCGGGGCCCGTGAGCCATGGCTGCTGAGCCTGTGCATCCGGAGCCTGTGCTCCGTAATGGGAGAGGTCACAACAGTGAGAGGCCTGTGTACCGCAAAAAAAAAAAAAAAAAAAAAAAAAAGAAAGGATGGTAATTTTGAGGGACCACCCAAAGCCAAAGCCAGTGGGAGGTTTCCTTTGGATTGAGAAATTGGCTTAGTTGAAAACAACAGATGAAAGGGAGAGAGGAAGGAAACTTAAGTGAAATTGAATAACTCAGAAATGAGGGTGGGGGGGGGGAAGTGGGTGAGAAAGTTTGGAGAAAGCAGAAGGGTATGGGATAGCAGTCCTCCTTTTTTTTTTTCCCCCATAACATTCGGTTTTTCTCTCTGTCTCTTTTTAAAAAAAAATTTATTGGAGCGTAGTTGATTTACAGTGTTGTGTCAGTAGGAATGAGACTGCTTTTGCTCTGAGACCTCCAGGAAAGATGACCAGAGTAGTCATTTTCTCAGCTCCATTTTCTGTCTCCTTGATTTTCACATGCTCCTGTACCAAAGCCATCCCAATTAGATAAGCAAAGCCAGTACTTAAATGTCTCACAAGCTTCCAAGTAGTATTTGTTTTCTTGGTATCAAGCTTCCTCACAGCTGAGACACTTGAAACTTTCTTCAAGGTGGAACAAACCTCACGAAAGTGTCAGAATGGAATACAAGTTTACTTGGTGTTACAAAGGTTCAAACTGAACTCTGAACAGAAGCCTTACTCACTGCTAACAAATTTGTACGTTTCAGATCATGACTTAAAAAATCAAGTGCTGTCAATTTACAGTTTAATTTTTTATAAGATGTAAAATATCTGTATCTTTTCCAATCATAAAAGCAACATATAATCATTATGAAAATTTATATAATGAGGAAGTGTATAAAGTTAAAAGCAAACCCAGGTCACCTGGGTTATCCATGTACGTAGAGCTTTCCCAGCAGAAGTAGACAGTGAGAAAGAATCCCGGTCTGGAGTTAGCTTGCCTTGGTTTACACCTTACTTATACAATTCTCTGGGATGTCCCCACTTTCTCATCTGCAAACTAATGGGAATAATAACTGGATGGCCATGGAGGATTAGATGAGATGTGTGTAAAGATAAAGTGTGTAAAACAGCACTGTGCTGAAAAACTAGGAAGTGTTTAATAAAAAAAATTACTCTTAAATGCCTGTAGTATATGCTATTATACTATATGTATTATTTATTAACTTGGTTTTCCATATTCTATTCTGTAGACATGTTTCTGTATCAGTACATGTAGCTCTACTTCATCTTTTTTAATGGTTGCAAATCTCATTAGTCCCCTCCCCACATAGGCTTTTAAAGAAGCCTGTTAACTATGAAAGTAGTTAACCATTATTATTGCCTTGGCTAGATTATCCAACATAATTTTTATTTTTTTAACTGAAGTATAGTTGATTTGCAACATTGCGTTAGTTTCAGGTGAAGGCAAAATGATTCAGTTATGTGTGTGTGTGTGTATAAACTGAATCATATATATATTCTTACATTCCTTTCCATTATAGATTGTTATAAGATATTGAATATAGTTCCCTGTGCTGTACATACAGTGGGTCCTTGTTTTCCAACAGAATTTTTAATGAAAATTGTGAGAGTGGGCATCCTCTCCTTGTTCCTGCCCTGAATGCATATGCCTCTACTGTTGATTGGCCAGTTACATAAATGGACAGTGATCAGATCCTATATGAAAATAGACTTCTGACTTACAACCTCTGCAGCAACCATTCCAGGATGCCAGACCATCACCTCTGTAGCATTTGGCCCAAATCGGTCAGGACTTGGTCAGGAACTGCCGGCTTCCTTAATTTTTTCCCCTGCTTCCAACTCAGGACCAGCCACAGAAAGTCAAATATGCTCCCCCAGACAATGACAAGGTACCTTGCTCTTAGTTAACCCACCTCCAGCTCCCCCATGCCAACAGCCTCCAATCAGTGTGTTTGCGAAGCCTCTCTGTCTTTTCACTATAAAGCTGTCTCTCTCCTGCCTGCCTGCCTTTGACTCTCTGCCAAACACAAGTGATGCTAGCTGACTCCTTTGCTACAGCAAGCTCCGAATAGCCTCTGCTTGTTCTCATTTGGGTAATATTTGTTTATTCCCACACACTGTTAAGTGTGTCTTCTATTAATGGTTTTTCTAATGATTAATCAGCTATGAATTTCTAGAGTGAGCCCTTCTTTGATCTTGTTGTAATGTCAGTTACTCAACACAAGTTTGTTGAGTACCCAGTATGAGCCAGGGACTGTGCTAGGCTTAGGTGAGATAGGAATAGCCCCAGTAGATGTGTTTCCTGCTCTTGTAGAATTTATGATCTAGTAGGGAAGACAGACAACTCATCAGATAAGTACACACCTTGATTGTGGTGTGAAGGACAAAAGAGCTTTAGGAAACTGAGGAGTGAATGGGGAGGAAACACAGAAGTGTGGGGTATCCTGTAAGCCGAGAAGGCGGCAGCATTTCCAGAAGGTCAAATGTGTCAAGAGCCATGAAGAGGTCAAGTGTAAGGAGGTAAAGAATGAGTATTACGTTTTCCTGTTTTTAACCAGTATTCCTTATATATTTTCTTCTATGGTGGTTTCTGCCAGCTTCATCATTTACATTAAAATTTAAGTGAGTTTTTGCAAATTCCTTTATAGCTTGAATTGATTTCCAATGTGACTTCAGATTTTTCAGAAATTCGATGTATAAAAGCTACATATAAAATTCTTTGTGAGGATTTTGGCCAGACAGGTGAAAAGGAACCCTGAGGCCAACTGGCTGTAATGAGAGTCAGCCGGAAAGAAGACATGGCCCCAGGAGAATCCTTCCCTGATCCTCTGGACCGGCTCTGCAGTCTCTCTGGTTTCACATCTCATGTCACTTCATTGGTATCTCCCGGTGGCATTTGACATCTTCTGCTTTGGGTTAGATGTGTTTGTCTAGTGTCTCCTCATCCCTGATTTGTGGCCACTTACCCAAGCCACAGAGGGAGGGACCCCTCCGCCTGTGCCTCTATAAACATCAGGAGTGCTGCCTTGTACGTGACAGGTGCTCAAGGATTTTTTTTTTTTTGGACTTGAGTTCAGGTGATGAGGATCTAGTGATAGCTATCACTAAGAAGAACAAATTCCAATAACTGTTTAGAAAAATCTTGATGAATTTATTCAATTAGATGTTTGAAAAGAAGGATGGGGGAGGATCCATGTTAAGCTCCAAATTTCAAGGTGGAGACCTAGGAGAATGGTGATGGCTGCCACAATGTTGATATTTCCTAACACTGCATTTGCAAGCTCGACATTCAATGTTTCTTCATTTAGAGTCCGCAGCAATCGCTGGGAAGTGCCGGATTTTGGCGTGAATGCAGAATACTATTGTAAAGATATTTTGCTTCATATAAAGACGAGCACAGCTGTTGTTAAGCATCAAAGCTAAGTACATATAAACAAGGACCTGCTGTATAGCACAGGGAACTATACTCAATATTTTGTAATAACCTATATGGCAAAAGAATCTGAAAAAGAATATATATATATATTCATATATATATATTAATCACTTTGCTGTACACCTGAAACTAACACATTATAAATCAACTATACTTCAATAAAAAATTAAAAATGCAAAAAAAAATTCTTCCTAATGTTTATTTTCTCCACCAGAAAATGGAAAAGGATGTACATTCCCTGCTGATCGTTGTCATTTACTGGACAGCACTGGTGCTGAATACCTAATATTGCTTTGTGTCTCCTGCACCATCAGCTAGAATAGACTCATTCTGTGAGTGGCATCTGTTAATTAACTAATGTGGAAAGATGTCACTGACGTGGAAGACTGTTGTGGGATAATAGACCTGCTGTGTACAAATGCCAAAATAACTTTATGCAAAATAAGATTTTTTTTTTTTGCGGTGCGTGGGCCTCTCACTGTTGTGGCCTCTCCCATTGCGGAGCACAGGCTCCGGACGCGCAGGCTCAGCGGCCATGGCTTACAAGCCCAGCCGCTCCGCGGCATGTGGGATCTTCCCAGACCGGGGCACGAACCCGTGTCCCCTGCATCGGCAGGCGGGCTCTCAACCACTGCACCACCAGGGGAGCCTGTAAAATAAGATTTTAATGAAGCAGATTGATTTTCAAGGCAGAGTGTCTTGGTGCCATGGCAGTTTTCTAGCCCTTCTTTTTGTTTACACTTCTTCTTTAGCCCTTTCTATTTCTCTAGTAGTGGGAGAGATTCAACTTGCTATGTAAAGCCCTCCCCATTACCTTTCTTATCCTTATCTCTTCCTAATTACATCTTTTAAAATAAATCTGGGGGTTTTTTTGCATTCACTTACTAGACTGAATAGTTTTATTTTCCTCTTTTTCCTTTTTCAGTCATTTCAGTTACAGAAAAGCAATCTTGCATAGTGTGTAATAGCACAGACTGTGGAGCCAGATGGCCTTGGCAAAGGCTTCTAACCTTTCTCAGCCTCAGTTTCATCATCTGTGAAATGGAGCTGTTAAGGAGATTTTTTGTTGTTGTTGTTAGATATCTGTTAAAGCACTTAGAATAGTACCTGGCACGTGATAAGAGCCATCTAGGTTTTTGCTATCATTACTGTTTCTCTGGCTAGTTCTAATATCTAGCTTTTAGTTTAGAGTATTGATGTTATTTTATTATTTATTTATTTATTTTACTAATAGTCACAGTTTGTTATCGTGAATCTTTATTGAAGTGTCTGCAAATAATTTTCCATGTAGCGTTTTAGTAGGTTTAGAGGAACACAATTTTCATTTGCCACATTCTGACTTATAATTACAAAGTATCAGAGCTAAAGGAAACCTCAGGTGTCACACAGTGCTCCTTCATCGTCATTTTCTAGTAAGGAAATTATGGCTCAGTAAGAAGGAGAGAGTTGATCACAGTCACTCTGTTAGGTTCTGTAGGGCTGAGACCAGGATATGTGTCTCCAGGCTGTCAGTCCATTGTACTTTCTCTGCTATAATTTGAATGATATAGTCTCCCTCTCCATATTTGGCCAACCAGAAATGAGCCAATTCATAAGCTTTTCCTACAGAACAATGTAATGACTATAGAACATCTCTAACATTATCAGATTGGGTTCTCTAAGGTTTTGGTCTATCAGCTGATGCAAACGCAGAAGTATGTCTCATCAGTAGGAACAGTGGCTGAGGACTTCTTGGTAAAGACGACAGACTAAGCCAAAAGAATTACTTTTGTTTCCTCCTTGTATTAGTTTCTAACAAAGCGACAGGTTTAGCATCCTAAAACAACATAAAAAATGTATTCTCTTACAGTTCTGGAGGTCAGAAGTCTAAAGCCATCTGTTGGCAGGGCTTCATTCCTTCTAGAGGTTTCTGTTTTCCTGCCTTGAAAACCCAAGTTGAAGAGCTGCTAGAAGCTGCTGTATTCCTAGGCTTGTGGCCCCTCCCTTGCATCACTCCAACCTCTTGCTTCTGTCATCACATTTCCTACTACTATCTCCGATCTCCTGCTTCCCTCTTCTAAGAACCCTTGTGATTACATTCGACCCACTTGGATAATCCAGGATAATCTCTCCATCTCAGGATCCTTAATCACATTTATATAGTCCCTTTTGCCATTATAAGGTAATATTCACAGTTTGCAGGGATTAGGATGTGGATATCTTTAGGGAGAGAGGGCATTATTTATCCTACCACAGTCTCAAAATGCCATTAAAATGAGAGTCAGATTATTAAAATTGAAATTATTAATAATTTATCATTAATAATTATTAAATTATCAAATTTTAAAATTATTAAAATAAGAGTTAAATTATTAACTCCAGGAAAAACAAGAAATTTCCCAGGAAAGGAAAAATAATCATAGTTTTCTATATGATTTATTTAGGAATAGTGTTTACAGTCATAGCAATGTAATCACTGAACATCAATCTGATTAAAAGTAAGAGATAATCATAGTGGGGGATGAGGCGTGGGAATTGTGTGCATGTGAGGTAGGGGTGGGGAAAGAGAGCTGCATCTTCATTATTTTTTTTTTTAATTTATTTATTTATTTATGGCTGTGTTGGGTCTTCGTTTTCTGTGCAAGGGCTTTCTCTAGTTGTGGCAAGCGGGGTCCACTCTTCATCGCGGTGCGCGGGCCTCTCTTGTTGCGGAGCACAGGCTCCAGACGCGCAGGCTCAGTAGTTGTTGCTCACGGGCCCAGTTGCTCCGTGGCATGTGGGATCTTCCCAGACCAGGGCTTGTACCCATGTCCCCTGCATTGGCAGGCAGATTCTCAACCACTGCGCCACCAGGGAAGCCCTGCATCTTCATTATTGCGTGGTAGGAAGTCATCAGATAATGTCTAAAGCTAAAAAACTGCAAGCGTGTTATTTAGTGATACAGAGATAAAAAAATAATCAAGTAAAACTAGTTGCCTCTGGGGAGAGGAGAATGATCTGGGGCTGCAATAGACTGACAAAAATAAAAATAAATAAATAAATGCAGATTGAAAGAAAGGGAAGTAGGACGGGGATAACTATGCATGGAGTCAAGAAAGGATTTTTTGAAGATGACTGAGTAACTTGAAAATTGACAGTTGGGGAACTGCTAATCTATCCAGTTAAAAGAGGACTTAAAAACAAGAATTCCCAGTCTCCTGTGTTGGTTAGGATTCTTACCTGCATGTATCAGAAACTTGACTCAAACTAGCCACATGAAAAGTGGAAGGTCTGCGAGTCCAAGGGTGTCTGATGGCACTCGAGGCAGAATCATTCCTGGGCCCCAGAAACAGCTAGAACCAGGGGCCCAAATGTGACACTCGAAGCCCTTCTCCCCCCAGTTTCTCTTTTCTGTCCATCACTTTCCTTTTCATTCTTGCTATAGCCCTGCATCCTTGCTGTTTGATCCTGGAGACGATGCATCACCACTGCCATTCCCCTGTTTCAAATGTTAAAATGTGTTCCCCAGAGAGATGTGGCTCTCTCCTTCCCTGCCCTGCTTCTGGAACTCCAGGGGAAGAAAACAGGGCTGGGGACACAATCACCTCACGCAGAGCATACAGCGGCCAGGCGATATCTAAACTTCCCGGCTTCTCCTTCTTGGGATTAACTTTATCATGGAATTTTATTTTAAAAATGGGATACTATCTAGTTATTTAAAAGAACAAGTAAGCACTTTATATAGTGTGGGAAGATGTCTCTGACAGATTCTTCAGTGAAAAAAGGCAAGCCACAGAATCTGTTCCATGCATGTGTGTGTGTGTGTTTATGTATATTTCACATGCCTCGAAAGAATCCATAGCAAGCCCTTATGTATCGTGATTTTTAAGGAAACGGAATGTCTAGGGAGTTTTAATTCTCTATGTCACACATTTTATATACAAATACATATATCTGTATTATTCGAATATTTACAGAGTGTAAGAAAAAAATGCAAAATGTGAGTTTGTCCATAATGAGTATATATCGCTTTTATAGTAAGAAACCAATAGGAGAAATCTTTGCCACTTTGCATTGTTTATAGGATAAAACCTAGGGTCTTCTGCCTTGGGAATCTGACTACAGCCTCCCTCTCACAGGCCCTATGTTCTAGCCTTCCCGCAACTGCTTGACTACGGCATGTTCAAATCCCAACTGGAAATCTTTCTCGTGTTTCTTGACCAAAACTAGTGAGCCCCTCCTCCCTCCTGCCTATCCAAACCCTCATTTCCTACCAAGGCCACTTTGAGTCCCTCCTGCCCCTGTCCTCCCACTGATCATTGGTCTCTGACAGATAGCACCAAGCTGACCTTTTATTCTGTGATGTGTTTCCCACGTGGATATCTTTTTAATGGGCCTTGAAAAGAAGGAGCCACTTGTTGAGTTTTTTCCCCCATTGTCTGGCACTATGAGATGTACATCATATGAGCTCTGCATATCGCAAATGAACCATTGGCTGCCTGATACATGTTTTCTCCTGAACGTTTACCCACCAGCTGGGAGATAGATGGCAGGGGAAGGAAAAGGAAGGACTGAAGGTCTTCTGGGGCCTCAAGAGCACATCTCTAGCTCAGGGCCCAGCTCATAGAAGCCCCTTCATAATTCAGCAAGTGCTGCGTTGTAGTCGGAACTGAATTAGACAAAGCTTCCAGGCTTTGGGGAGTGGACTTTGGGCTCCTGCTTTTGTGTCCCTCCCTCCCAGGAGGGTTTCCTTCCCTGCTCCTCCACTCCACTCTCTTCTAGCGCTTTCCTGGGCGTTGCGTGTGTATGATTCATTGTTCTTTACCCATTAATTTCCTGATAAAAACTGGGAAGTTTCTGTACCTTTGAGTTAATAGAATTTACTTAGTCATAAACAACATTGTATTATAAGTTTCAGGTATGAAATTAGCATCCACTTCTACTTTTTATATTCTCACTTTCCAAAATTGTTCCAGGTATATTTGTTTAAATTAATCCTATGCTCTTTTAGCTGTCTCTGAGTAATTAAAATTCACGTTATCTTCAGTGCATAAATCCTTTACGTGTTAAGCTGCTCCTTTCAATGGTTTTTATAATTGAGTTCATTCTGTCCAAAACTTTTACCTCTCAAGTATGCAACTAGAGCCTCATTCTGGCCACACAGAAATAGGTTTATGTGTTGCTAAAATTCAGGACCTCTGTTTAAACCAGAAAAGGGCATTGCAGCCCCTGAGACAGGTGGCCAGGATAAATCATACACCTGGAATAATTCAGTCCAGTGTTCTTTATCTGTGGAACTAAGTGATTCTGTGCTAATCACAGGAGAATCCAGGGAGAGTTGTAGACTCAGGGGAGCTGGAGTGAGTTTGTTTTTAAGATACTCTCATAGACAAAGTTTTCTTAGGAAAGTAATTCAGAATGAATGCCCTGAATACAGAGTCCGTTCAGGTTTTTGGAAGAAAAGTGTCATTTAAACATTAGTGTCTGTCATATTTGAGAGGTCCCAGCCTATGACATACTTTCCGTTTCAGGTTCAATGAGTTAGTAATTTCAGAGCATAGAATTATGAATTGGCTAGTCATCCTCATCTAGCAAGACTTACTCAGTGTTCCTCTCCTGACTGGGGAAAGCCAAACTCTCATGGGCCCTCGGTGTTTGGGAGGGACAGGTGTGAGGGTGAGGGCTTTAGGTGAGAGTGGACACCAAAGCTCCAAGGCAGAGGCATGCAGAATTGGAAGGGCAGGGACTTCCCTGCTGGTCAAGTCGGTAAAACTCCGTGCTTCCACTGCAGGGAGCGCATGTTTGACCCCTGGTCGGAGAACTAAGATCCTGCATGCCACACGGCACGGCCAAAAAAAACCAAAAAAGAATTGGGAGGGCAGATGTGGGAGGAGGATGAAGGCTGGGGTGAGGGTGTGGGCTGGGACCAGGCACAGTGTGGACACCCAGGGCCTCTTAGGAAGCACCTATGCCAGCCTGTGCAGGCAGATTGGACACAGATAAACGGGCTGGAGAAAACAGAGGCAAAGACTGACACAAAGGTGGTTCAGTAATTCTTAACCTCAGAGATGTTTGGACGTGTTTTTGTTTGGGGTCATTTCTGTGTGTGTGTGTCAGCTCCTTAATTTTGGCCAGGAATGGTTGCTGGGATGCTACAGCTCAGGACCCATGCAGTTCACAGATGCCTCCGTTTACCCTTCCGTGTATCCAGGACAGCATTGCCACTTTCACCCTCCATGTTGTTCTATTTAAAAGAAGACATTTAACTCGGCTGATGTGATGTGACTTTGGTGGTTTTGGTGGTTAAGCGTTGATCATTTGGGGAAAAACAAAACCATTTCCCCACATCGAGTTGCACAGATACTTTTTTACTCCTCTTCCGGATTGTCTGTTTAGGTTGACTCTAATGAACCCTAGTGGAAATGACCACATGTTTTTATGATGTAAATGTAGAATTATCTGCAAGGAAGCCTCTATCTGGGGAGCTTATGCTTGGATTTAGAGTGTTGTTTTCAAATCATTAATGATAGAAATGGAAAGTACTTTCAAAAGCTTGGAATTTCAAAGTGTACTCATATTAGTTCTCTGCTCCAACAGATTTTGAGAAAGTAGTGTTATAATAAGGACACAGTGACCAAAGCTGGGAACAGCTCATGCTCATTAATATTTCTGGAATATGAAACGCTTGAAAATAACTTATGGGGATGACCCCTTTAGAGATTTGCTTATAATTAACACAGAATAATTCTTGGATTTTTTGGGAAGAGTTGGTTATGATTCATGTAAAATAGTTCTTGCATTCTATGACTTAATGAATTTTGATTTCTTTTAGAGATGCTGGGATGGAGTATTAAGATGGCATTTGGCCAGAGGACTGGGCAGTACTAGGACGCTATCCCAGATGTCTTTGTACAGCATCTCTAAGGGAGATGACAGGCAAGCAATGCACAGAAACCCTTTTCATTATACTGGTCTCCATAGAGGACCACCCTTAGCCCCACTTCCTATACTAGGTCCATCTGCTGACCTAGAAACAGAGTTGGCTGTTGTTATTCCTGTGTATTTGCCTCGGCGTTGGAACTCCACTCTTGGATCTCAACACCCTCCTGCAGGAGAGCCTTCTCTTCCTTGCGCACAGATGCAAGCCAGCTAGCCCGAGGGGAGGGCCAGGGGACATAGCAAGGGGCTGTGCATTTGCCCTGAGGGTCTGGAGCAGAGCTGACCTTAGCCACAGGTGGCTAGTGTATCTCAGACTGGGTCTGGTTGAGGGAAGAGGAGCAGAAACCCCCTCCCAAGACAGCAACAAAAGAAATGGCTGGGCCCTTCCCAGGGGCTCAGGCCTCGGCCTCTGCTGTATTGTCATTAGCCTTCTTAGGGGCAGAGGAAGGTAGGAAAGAGCCATACGCACGTGCCTGCTGACAGGTGAATCCCTTGGAAAGTTTTCACTCTGGAGAACCCAGCCTCGCAGTATCCTGGAACTTCATTCAGTCTCTTTGGAGGTGGAGTGTCTTTCTCTTGACTGGGGAGAGTGAAAGTACAGAAATAGGGAATGTTAACTTCCTTTCCTCCCCTTTGCCACCTCCTTAGATTTATGCCTTCACTTTAGTAAAATGCATCATGTGTTAGCTCCTTCACAGAGCTTTGCCTATTTGAACAGTCTAATCCTCAAGTTCCATACGGTGAGGTGAGGGGACCAACAGGCTGCCTCCTTTGCTCCCACAGAGGATGTGGACAACTGGTGTGGTCAACTTTATGCAAATGCTAGTCCAAACTCTCCTGCCTTCCAAGAAACTCTATTTCCTAACTCCCTCTATGGGGAAATTCTGGACAGCATGGAAGCAAATATGTCAAAACCTACATGGTATGTGGGAAAATGTAACAAGGAAGGTCTGGCAACTTGAAGTCTGACTTCAGGGCACAGGACCTAACAAATTTTACCAACAACAGTCATCAGTAACCTGGAAGTGACCCAATCGGTGAACTTTTCTCAGGCTTTGAACTGTGTCAACTAGATACCCTTGACACCCTTTTTCTGTTTGATTCTGGTCATTTGTTGATGTCTGTGGCATTATGTTATTATGGCTCTTTCTCTGTTATGTTGGCACCTTTGCCTCCATTTCCCCTGTAAATTCCTCCCCTGTCTGGGATCTACTCATCTCTCAGTCTTTAACTCTGGGCCTCTGTCTTGCCCGTCCTCGGAAACTTTTCCACTTTCTCCAGTCATCTCCCACCTTTTTCCGATCTGACTGTTAGCTGGTTTCTAGGCCTTTATCTCCAACAGCCTTTGCGCCTTGGCTTTTGGATGTTATCTCAAACCCAGTGTGTCTTGAAAACTAGCGTACATTATAGTTCCTGGGAAACTCACTTGCCCATTTCCTCCAGTGAGGGTCTAGTTCTCCTGTCTCTTACTGAGGCTTTTTGGTCACACCTCACTGTTGCCAGGAAGTCACAAATCACACTTGCTGAGGGATGTTTCTGCCCCCTCCTTGCTTCCCACCTCACCAGCACTTGGTCATGGCATAACTGCAGAGGTTTCCTCATTGACCTTCTGGTCTCAGTTCCCCACTGGTTGCTCCCAGAGGCTCCGTGGTATTGACAGAAATGGACCTTGGAGTTATATGCAGGTTCAGATCACTTTGTGACTCCTGCTTACTCTGTGACCTTGAACTGGTTACTTAAATCCCCTGAGTTTTCGTTTTCACATCTAGAAAGTGGAGATATTAGCATCTGTCCCCTGGAGCTGTTAGAGAATTCAGGTGAGATATTAAATGTAAAAAGCCAAGTAAAAGTCCAGTGCCAGGCACAAAGCAGGTGCTCAGTAAATGCTGCTCTCATCCCAGCAGAGACCACACTTCCTGCTTCACTTAACTTCCTCCAACCTCTCTCAGTCTATCCCAACTGATTTCCTTTAAAATTTACGTATGGTTTATATACAGTGAAAGGGACAAATGTTAGATATACAGTTCAGTCATTTTTGAAAAATGCATACATTCCTGTAACTAACACCTCGTTAAAGTATAGAACATTTCTGTTACCCTAGAAAGTTCTGTTCTGCCCCTCCCTCAGAAGCGGCTACTATTCTGTTTCAATCAATGTAGACGAGTTTTCTTTAAACGTATTCATACAGCTGAGTTTATATACCCTCTTTTTGTTTCCGGTGTCTTTCTTTCAGCCCTGTTTTTGAGATTCAGCCATGTTACTATGGGATTTAGTGGTTCATTTCTTTTTGTTGCTGAGTGGTACTCCATGGTATGAATATATCTCAGTTTGTTTATCTGTTCTCCTGTTGATGGACACCTGGGCTATTTCCGATTTGGGGCTATTTTGAACACAGGTCTAATGAGTCTTTCTGTGGACATATGTTTTCATTTTACTTGGATAAATCCCTAAGAGTGGAATTGCTAGGAAGTGTAGTAAATATGTATTTAAATTTATAAAAAAATGCCATCTGTTTCCCATCAGCAGTATATGTAAGTTCTGGTCATTCTACATCCTCACCAACATTTGGTGTTGTCAGTGTTTTCATTATAATTATTCCTGTTTGTGTGTGGTGGTATCTCATTGCAAATTTGGAGTTTCCTGATGACTAATGATGTTGGACACTTTTCATGTGCTTACTGACATATCTTTTGTAAACTAAGTGTTCAAGTCTATTATCCATTTTAAACATTGGGTATTTTGGTTTTTTATTATTGAGTTTAGGAATCATTTACGTATTCTGGATATAAGTTCCTTTTTTTTTTTTTTTTATTACTGGTGTCCCTGGAACTTTATAATGCCACCACTCTCTCTGATTGTCATTGTCATGACAGCACAAGTGGCTAAACATGGCTACTTGTGATACACGTGATATTTGGACTTCAGTTATTCCAATTATTGCTGACTTAAGGTCAGTTCAACATACATGAAAGAGAGTTTTAAAACCACATCATCTGTCAGTTGACACCATCCATGTCGCATTTATTCCATTTATCCCATGATCATTTGCTAAGAGAAACTGTCAGTTGCCAAGTGTCACTTCTGTGGCCAAAATCTGAATTATTTTTTTATTTTTATTTTATTTATTTATTTAGGAATGTTAAAATATTTATTCAGAGATTAGCCATATATTGGGGGTCCTTTCCTAAAACCCAAACATGAAAACCCCCAAAGGAAAATTCCATATAGACTATGATTGCAAATGACTAATGCAATATAATTTAAGTAAAACATGGAAAATACATTGCCTTTTTAATAAAGATCTAAATTGTGTTCCTTTTTGAAGGCTTTGTTTTGTTTTTGAATTCTATTTTATATTTTTTATACAGCAGGTTCTTATTAGTCATCCATTTTATACATATTAGTGTATACATGTCAAACCCAATCTCCCAATTCATCCCACCACCAGCCCCCACCACTTTCCTCCCTTGGTGTCCATACGTTTGTTCTCTGCATCTGTGTCTCAGTTTCTGCCCTGCAAACCGATTCATCTGTACCATTTTCTAGATTCAACATATATGCGTTAATATACGATATTTGTTTTTCTCTTTCTGACTTACTTCACTCTGTATGACAGTCTCTAGATCCATCCACATCTCAACAAATGACTCAATTTCGTTCCTTTTTATGGCTGAGTAATATTCCACTGTATATATGTACCACATCTTCTTTATCCATTCGTCTGTCATTGGGCATTAGGTTGCTTCCATGACCTGGCTATTGTAAATAGTGCTGCAATGAACATTGGGGTGCATGTGTCTTTTTGAATTATGGTTTTCTCTGGGTATATGCCCAGTAGTGGGATTGCTGGGTCATATGGTAATTCTATTTTTATTTTTTTTAAGGAACCTCCACACTGTTCTCCGTAGTGGCTGTATCAATTTACATTCCGACCAACAGTGCAAGAGGGTTCGCTTTTCTCCACACCTTCTCCAGCATTTGTTGTTTTGTAGATTTTCTGATGATGCCCATTCTAACTGGTGTGAGGTGATACCACAATGTAGTTTTGATTTGCATTTCTCTAATAATTAGTGATGTTGAGCAACTTTTCATAGGCTTCTTGGCCATCTGTATGTCTCCTTTGGAGAAATGTCTATTTAGGTCTTCTGCCCATTTTTGGATTGGGTTGTTTGTTTTTTTAATATTGAGCTACATGAGCTTTTTCTATATTTTGGAGATTAATCCTTTGTCCATTGATTTGTTTGCAAATATTTTCTCCCATTCTGAGGGTTGTCTTTTCGTCTTGTTTGTAGTTTCCTTTGCTTTGCAAAAGCTTTGAAGTTTCATTAGGTCCCATTTGTTTATTTTTGTTTTTATTTCCATTACTCTAGGAGGTGGATCAAAAAAGATCTTGCTGTGATTTATGTCAAAGAGTGTTCTTCCTATGTTTTCCTCTAAAGAGTTTTATAGTGTCCAGGCTTACATTTAGGTCTCTAATCCATTTTGAGTTTATTTTTGTATATGGTGTTAGGGAGTGTTCTAATTTCATTCTTTTACATGTAGCTGTCCAGTTTTCCCAGCACCACTTATCGAAGAGACTGTCTTTTCTCCATTGTATATCCTTGCTTCCTTTGTCATAGATTAGTTGACCATAGGTGCGTGGGTTTATCTCTGGGCTTTCTGTCCTTTTCCATTGATCTATATTTCTGTTTTTGTGCCAGTACCATATTGTCTTGATTACTGTAGCTTTGTAGTATGATCTTAAGTCAGGGAGTCTGATTCCTCCAGCTCCATTATTTTCCCTCAAGACTGCTTTGACTATTCGGGATCTTTTGTGTCTCCATACAAAGTTTAAGATTTTTTGTTCTACTTCTGTAAAAAATGCCATTGGTAATTTGATAGGGATTGCATTAAATCTATAGATTGCTTTGGGTAGTATAGTCATTTTCACAGTATTGATTCTTCCCATCCAAGAACATGGTATATCTCTCCATCTCTTTGTATCATCTTTAATTTCTTTCATCAGTGTCTTATAGTTTTCTGCATACAGGTCTTTTGTCTCTCTGGGTAGGTGTATTCCTAGGTATTTTATTCTTTTTGTTACAGTGGTAAATGGGAGTGTTTCCTTAATTTCTCTTTCAGATTTTTCATCATTGGTGTATAGGAATACAAGAGATTTCTGTGCATTAATTTTGTATCCTGCAACTTTACCACATTCATTGATTAGCTCTAGTAGTTTTCTGGTGGCATCTTTGGGGTTCTCTATGTATAGTATCATGTCATTTGCAAACAGTGACATTATTACTTCTTTTCCAATTTGTATTCCTTTTATTTCTTTTTCTTCTCTGATTGCTATGGCTAGGATTTCCAAAACTATGTTGAATAATAGTGGTGAGAGTGGGCAACCTTTTCTGTTCCTGATGTTAGAGGAAATGCTTTCAGTTTTTCACCACTGAGAATTATGTTTGCTGTGGGTTTGTCATATATGCCCTTTATTATGTTGAGGTAAGTTCCCTGTTTGCCCACTTTCTGGAGAGTTTTTATCATAAATGGGTGTTGAATTTTGTCAAAAGCTTTTTCTGCATCTATTGAGATGATCATATGGTTTTTCTTCTTCAATTTGTTAATATGGTATATCACATTGATTTGCTTATGTTGAAGAATCCTTGTATCCCTGGGATAAATCCCACTTGATCATGGTGTATGGTCCTTTTAATGTGTTGTTGGATTCTCTTTGCTAGTATTTTATTGAGGATTTTTGCATCCATAATTATCAGTGATATTGGTCTGTAATTTTCTTTTTTTGTAGTGTCTTTGTCTGGTTTTGGTATCGGGGTTATGGTGGCTTCGTAGAATGAATTTGGGAGTGTTCCTTCCTCTGCAATTTTTTGTAAGTCTTTGAGAAGGATAGGTGTTAGCTCTTCTCTGAATGTTTGATAGAATTCACCGGTGAAGCCATCTGGTCCTGGACTTTCGTTTGTTGGAATATTTCTAACCACAGTTTCAATTTCATTACTTGTGTTTGGTCTGTTCATATTTTCTATTTCTTCCTGGTTCAGTCTTGGAAGGTTATACCTTTCTAAGAATTTGTCCATTTCTTCCAGGTTGTCCATTTTTTTGGCATAGAGTTGCTTGTAGTAGTCTCTTAGGATGCTTTGTATTTCTGTTGTAACTTCTCCTTTTTCGTTTCTAATTTTATTGGTTTGAGTCCTCTCCCTCATTTTCTTGATGAGTCTGGCTAATGGTTTATCAATTTTGTTTGTCTTCTCAAGGAACCAGCTTTTAGTTTTATTGATCTTTTCTGTTGTTTTCTTTGTTTCTATTTCATTTATTTCTGCTCTGATCTTTATGATTTCTTTCCTTCTGCTAACTTTCGATTTTGTTTGTTCTTCTTCCTCTAGTTCCTTTAGGTGTAAGTTTAGATTGTTTATTTGAGATTTTTCTTGTTTCTTTAGGTAGGCTTATATAGCTATAAAATTCCCTCTTAGAACTGCTTTTGCTGCATCCCGTAGGTTTTGGATCATCGTGTTTTCATTGTCATTTGTCTCTCGGTATTTTTTGATTTCCTCTTTGATTTCTTCAGTGATCTCTTGGTTATTTAGTAACGTATTGTTTAGCCTCCATATGTTTGCGTTTTTTACATTTTTTTCCCTGTAGTTGATTTCTAATCTCATAACGTTGTGGTCAGAAAAGATACTTGATATGATTTTAATTTTCTTAAATTTACCAAGGCTTGATTTGTGACCCACGGTGTGATCTATCCTGGAGAATGTTCCGTGCGCACTTGAGAAGAAAGTGTAATCTGGTGTTTTGGGGTGGAATGTCCTATAAATATCAATTAAATGTATGTGGTCTATTGTGTCATTTAAAGCTTGTGTTTCCTTAGTAAGTTTCTCTTTGGATGATCTGTCCGTGGGTGTAAGTGAGATGTTAAAGTTCCCCCATTATTATTGTGTTACTTTCGATTTCCTCTTTTTTAGCTGTTAGCAGTTGCCTTATGTATTGAGGTGCTCCTATGTTGGGAGCATATATAGTTGTTATATCTTCTTCTTGGATTGATCTCTTGATCATTATGTAGTGTCCTTCTCTGTTTCTTGCAGTAGTCTTTGTTTTAAAGTCTATTTTGTCTGATATGAATATTGGTACTCCAGCTTTCTTCTGATTTCCATTTGCATGGAATATCTTTTTCCATCCCCTCACTTTCAGTCTGTATGTGTCCCTAGGTCTGAAGTGGGTCTCTTGTAGACAGCACATATATGGGTCTTGTTTTTGTATCCATTCAGCCAGTCTGTGTCTTTTGGTTGGAGCATTTAATCCATTGACGTTTAAGGTAATTATCAATATGTATGTTCCTATGATCATTTTCTTAATTGTTATGGGTTTGTTTTTGTAGGTCTTTTTCTTCTCTTGTGTTTCCCACTTAGAGAAGTTCCTTTAGCATTTGTTGCAGAGCTGGTTTGGTGGTGCTGAATTCTCTTAGCTTTTGCTTGTCTGTAAAGCTTTTGATTTCTCCATCAAATCTGAATGAGATCCTTGCTGAGTAGAGTAATCTTGGTTGTAGGTTCTCCCCTTTCATCACTTTAAGTATGTCATGTCACTTCCTTCTGGCTTGTAGAGTTTCTGCTGAGAAATCAGCTGTTAAACTTATGGGAGTTCCCTTGTATGTTATTTGTCTTTTTTCCCTTGCTGCTTAGAGATGAGGGTCCATTTCTGGAATGTGGAATTGGAAATATCTGCATGAACTCATTATTTCTTTCTGTCTAAAAGATGTATACTTCTTATCTCTGTCCACTGAATCAGTGACCCAGTAGCAATGAGTGTTTCTAGTGCTGAGACCATGGTCTCTAAATACCAGTCTCATTAAAAGAAACCAGGACTCCCTCGAGAGGTAACTAATGCACAGTCTTAGGCAGGAATTCATAAGATGAGCTTGAGACATATTATCTTAGTAGAAGGTAGGTAATTTTCAAGGGGCTCTCAGTGGCCATAGATGGACAAGTTTAGCATAAAAATAATAGTGATCGAAATCAACTAAAATCCATAAAATATGTTATTTAAAAATCTATTATATTCACATTGATGCTCCAAAGTGAACTAATCAGTAACCTTGGTAATTTCTAGCTGCCCCCACCCCGCCACCTCGGTCCCATTTGGACTTGCAATCACTCCAAAATCATTGTTGTGAAAACTGGTGAATGATAACAAAGAAACATTTATCAAGCATCTACCTTGCCTTTCCTTTACAAACCATATTTTATGATAGCAAAATAAGTTGATAAAGGAAGGTTCTTTATAGAAGAAAAGCAGATGAAAAAATATACAAGGAATGACAGAATTTGAAAATTCCATATTGCCATGTCTAAAATAATACAACTGGACATTGGTCATTAGTAGATAACGTTTGATGTGGAAGTTTATACTGGATGAGTTAGGCTAACCGCCCGTGAACCCATGGGTCAATTTCAACATTATTAAGAGTAGAACAACCGGACAGTATATCCCTCCAGATATATTGCAACAGGATATACACAGTAGCCAGCTCCAAGTATTCTTGCCAAAATAATCAAACCTGAATTAAATTGAGTCTATAGGTCTAATTACCAGTTTACAGGAAATGCAGGGATATAAGAACAACCCAACAAGAACATCTGCCGGAAAAATATTCTCATTTGTCCAAGAAATAAATGGCCTGAAAAATTGCAGGTGGGGAAGAGGACTGTTAGCGGTTGAAGGAGACTTAAGATCTGTGGCCAAATGGAATGTGTGGACCTGCTTTGTATCTTGAGTCAAACAAATGAACTGTAAAAAAGAAGACAGTTTTTTGTGGCAGTTGAGTTTTGAACGCAGATGGTATATTGAGTATGTTAAGAAGTGGGTTAATTGTATTAGGTGGTAATGGCGTTGTGGTTATGTTTTTTAAAAACAAGGTATATGTGAGACTTACAGAAGCAGTTACAGGAGAAATAAGATGATATCTAGAATTTGCTTTAAAATACTAAAAAAAAAAAGTAGATGGGGATAATTAAACAATATTGGCAAACTATCATAATTATGAAAGAGGGTGATAGGGATTCATTTTACTGAAATTTCTCATGACTTTCTTTGTTTTCATAATAAAATGTTTAAACAAGAAAAACTTGTATTTTCATCTGAAGTGAAAGTTCTGTCTATGAGGAGCACTGACTATATGGCTGAGCTAGGCCATGTAACATCATATTAATGGGCTTTGCTGGCATTTTCACTGTTACGAAGAAATACTTAGGTCATACTTCATTTCTAATCTCATATGAGCACCTTCCCTGACAGCCGGTGACTTCCAAGTGTAATCTCAGAGCTTGGTGTTTGTTGCCTGTTTTTTCACAGGCTGGAAAGGCTGGCCAGCCCAGCATGGATTCGATTGCATTCATTGTTTGTGCTGCTTGAAAACTGAATAAAGATCAGGAAGAGCACAGTTGTTCATCAGCTGTTTCGTCTGAATCAAGCAGCATGTAGATGGGTATCCAGGGGTCCGCCTCCTCCTTCTGAAGGACCGCTGTTCACATAGCTGGGTCCCTTGCACCTCTGACCATCAGCATGATGTGTCGCAAAGTAATCCTGAACTCCCCAAAAGAGAGCATCTTCTCTTGCAGCATGTGTTTACCACATACTACATTTTAAAGCCCTTCTACCCTACCTGCAGCTCACAAACGCCAAGTGCTGATTCATAGACTGCACTTGAGTGATGCAGGCTAACTCAGAAGAGAATGCCTGTCGGTGTAATGCATGCGTCCTAATAATTGCTTTTCTTTACTATGTGTCATTGATGATTTGTGCTATGAAACCTTGTCACTTGATAGAGAAATTTTGCGAATAATTCATTCGACTTTCCCTTCAAGTGTATTTATTTTCAGCTTTGTGGCTTATACCAGTTTTTGCCGCAAGGATTACAACTTTGAATGATGCTCTGTAATTTTGGTTTCTCTCTGCCTTTAGTGATAAAGTTAATTGCTTTTGTAGTCTAATTACTTTGCACTTGTCTAGGAACACTAGATTGGTTTACTGAAAATGACCGTGTGCAGTGTCTGGGAAGGGTACCAAAGGTCGGATGGCTGTGCCTGACAGAGTTTCCATCCAATTGTCCTGAGAACTAGCGACCAGTGGATTGCAGGGCCAATAAATAAGTGGATTGCAGGTCCAGCTTACAACACATGTCCTCCTTGCTTACCATGTTTTTTTCCCCATCTGCTTGTGTAAAATATTTATAGTCGAAGATTCACTTTTTTCTAGAACGTTGAGATCTGTTGATACTAAAGGACCCCCTTACCGTTTCGGTTTATAACATTTCATGTTGTCTTTTCACCACGTTTACATCTGAATCATTTTGGGAATTCAAAATGTAATGCTGCGTTACAATAATAATAAAAATGCCAACTTAAATGTATTGGTCATAACAAACTACATCAAAGTGAAAGTTGAGGGCTTCCCTGGTGGCGCAGTGGTTGAGAGTCCGCCTGCCGATGCAGGGGACACGGGTTCGTGCCCTGGTCCGGGAGGATCCCACATGCCGCGGAGCGGCTGGGCCCGTGAGCCATGGCCGCTGAGCCTGCGCGTCCGGAGCTTGTGCTCCGCAACGGGAGAGGCCAGAACGGTGAGAGGCCCGCGTACCGCAAAAAAAAAAAAAGTGAAAGTTGATGAAGACCAGCCACAGTGTGAATATGAGGTTTGCAGAGACAGACCTGGCAATTTCTCAATTTCACATTGCTTAAAATCATTATCGTACACTTTGGAATGCATGTGAAAAAAATCACTTCATTTCTTTAGCCTCTGGAGGTGACCCAATTACTTTTCCATCCTTGATAGATCCCCAGTTCACTTGTGGTCTCTGAGCCACCCCATGAAGAACTGTACCTTTAAACAGAACCTGGGGACAGGATGTTTGCATATAGCACTGTGCAGTGTCAGGGAGTCTTCCATCCCTGGAAGCCTGTCCATGTTGTATAGTGTTTCTCAAAGTGTAATTTGGGGAACCCTTCCATCAAAATCAGCGGGGGAGCTTTTTAACAAGTATATTCCTAGGCCTCATTCCAGGCTCCTGAGCAGACTCTCTGGGCGTGTGGCCTGGGAACCTGCATGTTAGAAACGCTTCCCAAGTGTACCTGGTACAAATAACAGTTGAAGGACTGTTTAGAGTTTATGCAACGTAGACTATGTATGCCTGCTCTTCTGGGTTTACGTGACACGTTATTTTTATATTTTATGATGAATGTTTTTACCCTTCTCCTATTTTACCACCAGGACTGGTCCATCATGTCTGTAACCTGTTCACTGAAACTGCCACACTGTGCTTGGATGTGGACAATAAAAACAACAACGAGATGGCAGCCGCCCTGCTATTTTCCCTGCTTGATATTTTGCACAGCATGCTGACCTATACCTCCGGGGTCGTGCGACTGGCTCTGCAGGTAGAGGACCTCTTTCTCCACATCTTGAACTACCCTGTGCCACGTCCCACTTCCCTTTCCTTCTCTTTTCTCTCATCTTCCTTGAATGTGGCTTTATTTTTGGAAAAGAACATATGATTCCGTAGGGAGAGAATACCATATTCATTAGCCATCTTTGGGTGACCAGTGTCAAGGACAGGTAATTTGAACACAAAATCTGAAAGGAAAGCAGGAGAGGCCCAAGCAAAGAATTGGTGAGTACTCATTAGGGAACTGCTGGCGACCCAGAGATCATTTGGACTGTGAGGTTGGCCAGGCAGTGTGTAGTCTTTCCTGTCCAGAGATGGCACTCCAGCCCACCCCCAACAGGATGGATTAGCTAGCGAGCAGCAGCGGATTGAGGTTTTAGGTACGCATACACACGCACACATAATGTGTTTGTATGTGCATAGATACACACACATACATATACATGCATATGCAACACATAAACCCTCACACTTGCTTTCCGTTATGACTGATAATGTGGAATTGCAAGATGTTTTTTTTTGTTTTTTAATATCTTTATTGGAGTATAATTGCTTTACAATGGTGTGTTAGTTTCTGCTCTATCACGAAGTGAATCAGCTATACGTATACGTATATCTCCATATCCCCTCCCTCTTGCGTCTCCCTCCCACCCTCCCTATCCCACCCCTCTAGGTGGGCAGAAAGCACCGAGCTGATCTCCCTGTGCTATGTGGCTGCTTCCCACTATTTTATTTTACATTTGGTAGTGTATATATGTCCATGCCACTCTCTCACTTTGTCCCAGCTTACCCTTCCCTCTCCCCGTGTCCTCAAGTCTGTTCTCTACGCCTGCATCTTTATTCCTGTCCTGCCTCTAGGTTCTTCAGAACCTTTTTTTTTTTTTTTTTAAGATTCCATATATATGTGTTAGCATATGGTATTTGTCTTTCTCTTTCTGACTTACTTCATTCTGTGTGACAGTCTCTATCTCCATCCACCTCACTACAACTAACTCAACTTCATTTCTTTTTATGGCTGTAATATTCCATTGTATACATGTGCCACATCTTCTTTATCCATTCATCTGTCGATGGACACTTAGGTTACTTCCATGTCCTGGCTATTGTAAATAGAGCTGCAATGAACAGTTTGGTACATGACTCTTTTTGAATTATGGTTTTCTCAGGGTATATGCCCAGTAGTGGGATTGCTGGGTCGTATGATAGTTCTATTTGTAGTTTTTTAAGGAACCTCCATACTGTTCTCCATAGTGGCTGCATCAATTTACATTCCCACCAACAGTGCAAGAGGGTTCCCTTTTCTCCACACCCTCTCCAGCATTTATTGTTTGTAGATTTTTTGATGATGGCCATTCTGACTGGTGTGAGGTGATACCTCACTGTAGTTTTGATTTGCTTTTCTCTAATGATAGTGATGTTGAGCATCCTTTCATATGTTTGTTGGCCATCTGTATATCTTCTTTGGGGAAATGTCTGTTTAGGTCTTCTGCTCATTTTTGGATTGGGTTGTTTGTTTTTTTGATATTGAGCTACATGAGCTGCTTGTATATTTTGGAGATAATCCTTTGTCAGTTGCTTCGTTTGCAAATATTTTCTCCCATTCTGAGGGTTGTCTTTTTGTCTTGTTTACAGTTTCCTTTGCTGTGCAAAAGCTTTTACGTTTCATTAGGTCCCATTTGTTTATTTTTGTTTTTATTTCCATTTCTCTGGGAGGTGGGTCAAAAAGGATCTTGCTGTGACTTATGTCATAGTTTTCCTATGTTTTCCTCTAAGAGTTTTATAGAATCTGGCCTTATATTTAGGTCCTTAATCCATTTTGAGTTTATTTTTGTGTGTGGTGTTAGGAAGTGTTCTAATTTCATTCTTTTACATGTAGCTGTCGCGTTTTCCCAGTAACACTTATTGAAGAGGCAGTCTTTTCTCCATTGTATATTCTTGCCTCCTTTATCAAAGATAAGGTGACCATATGTACATGGGTTTATCTCTGGGCTTTCTCTCCTGTTCCATTGGTCTATATTTCTGTTTTTGTGCCACTACCATACTGTCTTGATTACCGTTGCTTTGAGCTGGAGGAATCAGGCCCCCTGCAAGATGGTTTTGAGGGCTAGAGATGTATTGGGTTGGCCAAAAAGTTCCTTCGGTTTTTAAATAAAAAGACACATTTTTCATTTGCACCAAGAACTTTATTGAACAACATATTCACCCTTTTTTGTTCCACTGCCTTCTGCCATTTTCAGGCAACTTCATAATTCCATTTTCCCAAAACTTTTTGTCTTTTTGAGCAAATAACTGTCCCAGGTGCCTTTTACAGTCTTCCACGGAATGGAAATTTTTTCCATTAAGAGAATTTTGTAAAGACCTAAATAAATGGAAATCCGAAGGTGCAATGTCTGGTAAATATGGCGGATGAATCAGAAGTTCCCACCCAAGCTGTAACAGTTTTTGCCTGGTCATCATAGAAACATGCGGTCTTGCGTTACCCTGATGGAAGCTTATGTGTTTTCTGTTGACTAATTCTGGACACTTTTCATTGAGTGCTGCTTTCAGTTGGTCTAACTGGGAGCAGTACTTGCTGGAATTAATCGTTTGGTTTTCTGGAAGGAGCTCATAATAGAGGACTCCCTTCTGATCCCACCATATACACATCACCTTCTTTGGAAGAAGACCAGCCTTGGTGTGGCTGGTGACGGTTCATTTCACTTGCCCCACAGTCTCTTCCATTCCACGTTATTGGGCAGTATCCAGTTTTTATCACTCATCACAATTTGTTTTAGAAACAAAACGTTTTCATTACATTTCAATGGAGAATCACATGCGGAAATACGGTCAGGAAGGTTATTTTCCCTTAACTTATGTGGAACCCAGACATCAAAGCGATGAACATAACCAAGCTGGTGCAAATGATTTTCAGTGCTTGATTTGGATATTTTGAGTATGTCGGCTGTCTCCCGTATGGTATAACGTTGATTGTTCTCAGTTAATGTCTCAGTTTGATCGCTCTCGATTTCAACTGGTCTACCTGACCGCGGATCATCAACCAGCGAGAAATCTCCAGCATGAAACTTCAGAAACCACTTTTGACATGTTCGATCAGTCACAGCATCTGCTCCATACACTGCACAAGTCTTTGTTTGCGTTTCAGTTGTGTTTTTACCTTTCTTGAAATAATAAAGCATAGTATGCTGAAAATGTTGCTTTTTTTTTTTTTTTTTTTTTTGCGGTACGCGGGCCTCTTGCTGTTGTGGCCTCTCCCATTGCGGGGCACAGGCTCCGGACGTGCAGGCTCAGCGGCCATGGCTCACGGGCCCAGCCGCTCTGCGGCATGTGGGATCCTCCCAGACCGGGGCACGAACCCGCGTCCCCTGCATCGGCAGGCGGATTCTCAACCACTGCGCCACCAGGGAGGCCCCCCGAAAATGTTGCTTTTTTTCTTCCATCTTCAGTATTAAAATGGCTACACAAAAATCCACCAATTTTGATGTTTTTTTTTAAACGCACGCTGATATGACAGCTGTCACTAACAAAATTGTTTCAAATGAAGTTAAAGACAACTAAGTGCCACTAGGGCCATCTTATGGAAACACTGAATGAATCTTTTGGCCACCCCATTATTTAGTGGCTATAGAAAAGTCAGGTAGCCCCAGACTGTAACCTGGCATCGTGCTCTGAGGAAGGAAGGGCATGTGAGTTCACTGAGTAGTACTTTATATGTTAGGTACCACCACATGCATAATTATCTCCTTTCATGTTTTCTCTAAAGAATTGAGTCAGCTGGTACTTAGATCATGGGATAGCACACAGCCAATATGAATTCACTGTTATATTTAGAAACCCAATAAAATTGCAAGAGATGTGTATCAATGGTAGCATCCTGGCTTGGATAGATGCAGAAGTTGATGTTGAAAGCAGACTGTTCTGATACCTTGCCAAGAGTCACAGTAGCAGACCCAAGAATGAATCTCTAGACCCCGGTTTAGTCTCTGTTATTCATCATTATCTTTTACCTGCAGTTAAGGTGGTGATGTATGTAGCTTGTCTTGTGTGTTTTACTAAATAATTCCAAGATCCCCTCAACCAGGCTGATAGTTAGTCAATAAGTTTTAACCCAAACTTGTAAAGCCAGTAGATGAAAATTGCCTTTGGACTACGTTGCTATTTTTTTTTGCTCATATTCTAAATGAACAGTAAAGCTTGGCTAAGTACTTACAGAATCCTGAATTATGGATTTCTCCTAGTTTTCCCTCTCTTTTCTAATAAGTGTCTCTTCAGAGAGCATTGTTTCTTTTTCTTAAAATTTTTATTGGAATATAGTTGATTTACATTGTTGTGTTGGTTTCTGCTATACAGCACAGTGAATCAGTTATACATACACATAGGTCCACTCTTTTTTAGATTGTTTTCCCATGTAGGTCATAACAGAGTATTGAGTAGAGTGCCCTGTGCTATACAGTAGGTCCTTTTCAGTTATCGAGAGCATTGTTTCTTATTTCACTTTCCACAGTGGTAGCTTTATGTAATTCTTCAAGGTGTCGTTGATAGTTACTCTCACAAGATGCTTTGATGAAATCAATCTGTAAAAGATTGTGGGGCTTCCCTGGTGGTGCAGTGGTTGAGAGTCCGCCTGCCGATGCAGGGGACACGGGTTCGTGCCCCGGTCCGGGAAGATCCCACGTGCCTCGGAGCGGCTGGGCCTGTGAGCCATGGCCGCTGGGCCTGCGCGTCTGGGGTCTGTGCCCCGCAACGGGAGAGGCCACAACAGTGAGAGGCCCGCGTACCGCAAAAAAAAAAAAAAAAAAAAAAGATTGTGTAGGTTGTGGATAAAAAGGATCAGAAGTCTAAAAATTCTTTAAATTCCAGAACATAGAAATCCTCTTTTATTTCAAGTGATCAGGTAGGGTGTTTAAAAGGAAACTCCTTAGTACAAAATATTTTCTAATTCTTTTTTTCAATTTGTTAGTGTACCAATAGATCACTGTTTTTTATTCTTTCATTTTTTTCAGCACCACTTTTTTTTTTTTTTTTTTTTTTTTTTGGGTTACACGGGCCTCTCACTGTTGTGGCCTCTCCCGTTGCAGAGCACAGGCTCCGGACGCGCAGGCTCAGTGGCCATGGCTCACGGGCCCAGCCGCTCCGGGGCATGTGGGACCTTCCCGGACCGGGGCACGAACCCGTGTCCCCTGCATCGGCAGGTGGACTCTCAACCACTGCACCACCAGGGAAGCCCTCAGCACCACTTTGTATTTTACTGCTCTCATCTTTCTAAATCTTTCCCTATAATATCTGCCAGGTATTGCTTTTGACCTTGATGACTGACTTTGATTTACATGATACCTGGTGTCAGTCTGAAAGAGGTAGGGTCCTTGAGACTGAATTAGGGAAAAGGTTGCGAAAAGAAATGGAGTGGGCGCCAACGACACGTCCTTCTAGAACACTGAGCTGAAAGTTCTTTCCAAAGCACAAGTCACCTCTTCCATTTGTCTGCACACCTGGGATTCTTCTGCATTCAAAGCTCATGTCTGCTTTTAACAGGAACCTCTCGAAAGTAGAAGAGCTGAGTGTTGCCAGTGTTTAAAATGATAATAGTGCTTAGATTTATGAAGCACTTTTCTTTTTCAGGGAGGAGAGGGATATGATGCAGGAATGTGTACTGGGAAGGTGAGGAGTAGGGGAGGGAGGTGTCAGAATCTCTGCTAGGAGTCCAGTCCCTATCCCCAACCTACCTTGTGAGTTTGTGTGTGAAGGATGTGGAAGCAGAGACCAATAGATGCTCAGGACTCACTGGTGTGGTGGGAGCACCTGGGCCTTGCAGGCTGGAACACCTTGGATTTGAATCCCAGCCACGTCACTTTTTTTTTTTTTCTTTCGGTACATGGGTCTCTCACTCTTGTGGCCTCTCCCGTTGCGGGACTCACAGGCTCAGCGGCCATGGCTCACGGGCCCAGCCGCTCTGTGGTGTGTGGGATCTTCCCGGACCGGGGCACGAACCCATGTCCCCTGCATCAGCAGGCGGACTCTGAACCACTGCGCCACCAGGGAAGCCCCCAGCCACGTCACTTTTACCTGTGAGGCGCTGGGCATGTTACTTGTCCTGAGTATCAGTTTCCTTGTCTGTAAAGTAGACATGCTAACTACTCAGCAGGGGACTTAAATGAGAGAACACAAGATATGTAAATATGATGTGCCTTAAGTATACCTGGCCCAGGGAAGGTAAGCGATAAATGGTTGCTGTATTATTAATAGCAACAAGAAGAAAGGTGCTCACCTCCCCTTTCTGTTTACAGAGGGTTCCTGGGGGCCATGATTTCTTCATTTCTGTGTCCTGGCACATGGGAGGGCACTCAGTTCGTATTTACGGAGAGAATTAATTCCTAGCAGGCTTACGAGATATAAATTTATGGTTTTATTTTGCATTTGTGAGCTTAGCCTAGGGCTTGGCACCTGTGATTTTGGCAGGAATCAAGAGAAGAAGGGTGTTAGGTGTCAGGGAGCTTCATTTTGGTATGACGGCCAATACCCAAATAGTGGAGCAAATCATCATCTTAATACACTGAGATGCCTCACCCCTGGGAGGTACAGGGTCCTGCAGAGTGAACAGCGGCGGGGGAATGTTACCAAGTTTGGGGGCTAGGGAAAGAAAATATTCAATATTAAAATCCAGGTCACCTGACTTCCCAGTCTGGGCCTTGTCTCTCACTTCTGGAGTGATGGGGGACAGCTTGATACATTACTCTGGTAGTAGGACGGTTTATCTGCTGTTGGTCGGCAGGTGTGTCGGCATTGCCTGGAAGACTGAAATGTGGCCCCTGAGTCGTCTTTGATCTCACACCCACGTGAAGGCTGCCAGGGTAGGGGCTACAGTCTCTATTTCAGTATCCCTTGGAGTTACCAGTTCGACTCCTCCAGGCTTTGCCCTTATTGTTGTCCCCCATGAGCTACCCTGTCTGGTGGCTGAGTACAAGTGAGATTTGTCTGCTGTAGTCCGTGGTCCTCATCGTTTCTCTCCTGCCCTTGAAAACTTCGATGACATCTCATTATCTACATATCATTTTCTAACTCCTTTGCAAGACGGTCAAGGCCTCGTATGATCAGCCCCAGGGTGGTTTTCCAGCCTTGTCCGCCAGCCCTCATGCAGCCCATGCGCACGCCAAACAGTCACCTTGGCATTTTCCACATGGATCCGGTGCCTTTTCACTCCCGGCCTTTCCTCACGTGATTCCAGCACCTGAAACACCGGCTGTCCATGTCATTCCCTGCAGACCTCGTCCCCACCATCCAAACGGTGACTTTGTGTCACCTTTTCCTACTCCCGCCCCAGCTCCTCTATTCCCTCCTCCACTGTGGCAGTTTTCACACTCTGCCTTTAGTGCAGTTATTTGAAAGCTTGCCATTCTTCTTCTATTTTTAAATTTTATTAATGTATAGTTGCTTTACAGTGTTGTGTTAATTTCTGCTGTACAGCAAAGTGACTCAGTTATGCATATGTGTACTCTTTTTCATATTCTTTTCCATTATGGTTTGTCACAGGATATCGAACATAGTTCCCTATGCTATACAGTAGGACCTTGTTGTTTATCCCTTCTATGTATAATAGTTTGCATCTGCTAATACCAAACTTCCAATCCATCTTCCCTCGCCCACCCCACTCCTCCCCACTTGGCAACCACAAGTCTGTTCTCTATGTTTGTGTCTGTTTTATAGATAAGTTCATTTGTGTTGTGTTTTAGATTCCACATATAAGTGCTATCATATGGTACTTGTCTTTCTCTTTCTGACTTACTTTGCATAGTATGATCATCTCTAGATCCATCCATGCTTCTGGAAATGGCACTATTTCATTCTTTTTAATGGCTGAGTAGTATTTCATCGTATATAGGTACCATATCTTCTTTATCCATTCATCTGTCGATGGACATTTAGGCCGTTTCCATGTGTTAGCTACTGTAAGTCGTGCTGCCATGAGCATAGGGGTGCATGTATCTTTCGGAATTATAGTTTTGTCTGGATATGTGCCCAGGAGTGATATTGCTGGATCATATGGCAACTCTGTTTTTAGTTTTTCGAGGAACCTCCATACTGTTTTCCATCGTAAAGCATGCCATTCTTTTAATGAAACCGTGGGGTTCTACAGAGTGGGGACTGAGTCGTATCATCTGTGCATGGCAAGCGTGTGGGTGATGGTGTCTGGGGAGCACACCGAGTGTTGACTTGAATTGTCTAGGCCACACCATTGCACGTTGTGCTCTGTTGTGCTTAAACCTGCTTAAGACGTTGGCAGCAGCTGCCCGAGGAATTGACTCTTGTTCACTACAGGTGCCGTACCTCTGTGTTTATGTAACAAAGCTCTGTTGAGGACCTGCCCCCTGTGCACTAGATTCATGTAGCAGTGGTAGATGTAATAGAGTTATATTCTTCCTGGCCTTTCTTCTTGTGCCAAGAAGTTAGCTGTATCCCCTTATCTCATTTTGGGTAATGCTGTAATGCCATTTAATATTACATATGGCTCATAAGTTGACATGCCCGTGTTTTATATGTTTACAGCTATTAAATTTATATTTGTACCTGGAGTTCTCGTCTGAGATCCGTACTTAATATATTCAGTAGCTTCCTAAACGTGACCACTAGAATGCCCCACAGTCCCCTCAAATTCAACATGTCTAAAGCGGAGCTCAGGACTCACCTCCCAAACCATTCTCCTGCCAGCAAGCCCTGCCCCTCTCATCCTGCTGTGCAAACTAGACACCTGGGGGTCATTCTTAAAATTTCCCTTTTTCATATTTCTCATTTAATTTGTCAGCAAATAATTTAGATTTTGCCTCAAGCACGACTGCTAGCACCCAACTCAGGCTGCCCTCTCCTTTTGCCCAGGCTGTAACAGCTGGGTGAGCCAAGAACCGTGGATGGCCAGGAGTGGGGTTGGTTACCAGCCAGCAAGGACTGGGGCAGTGAGTTGCTGAAAGGGATCAGTGGGACAGAGGCAAAGGCAGAGGACTGGACAGGGAGGACCGTAGCAACATCACGGCAGAGGTGGGTTTTCTTGCTGTGGAAAGAGCCCCTTGCAGAATGCACACATGAGGTATCTGGGAATCGAGAGGCTGACTCTGGAGAGTGTGCCCTTGGGGAGCTGGAGAGACCCTGAGAGAGGCTGGCCAGGCCCCTGTATTCGTTGCTCGGCTACCCACATGTGATCCCCTTGGCGCACAGAGTTTCTGCTGTGGGCCTGGATTTTTGTGAGGAGAGTTGAATTTCATATGCCTTCCTGATGTGCACCTTCCTCTTCTGCAAGCTATAGCATTCCCTTTCTGGAACGCCTGGCATCTTTATAAGGAGGTGGTACCCGAATACTGGCGGGCAGGGTCAGGTTGTTTCTTGGTGACAATAACAAATGACTGTAGACCTTGGAGGGTCTGGAGGCCCACTGGATATCCTGGCGGGAAGAGTCCCACAGTGTGTGCTTGTGCTTGTAGCCGTGTCTCCTTACTTATGTGTGTTTGGAAAGGAAGCAGTGGCCCCATGCCCCTCCCTGCCTAGGTGCTGGTTTGCAAGACTGCCTTATTTTTCCCAAGAGACAGTCGGTCCTCTCTAAAGGATAACATTAATGTGCAAAGGCCGATATTCCACCTCACATGGTGCTTCAGAAGGCAGCATCAACAGCCGAACCTCAGAAAGGTTCAGACCTAGGGTAGTGCTACGCCTTTGTTTTCTGGGAGGAAATTTCACCTCTCTAATAGAGGCCAAGGGTTGAAGTAGGGATAGGGGAGGGGAGAGGTGAGAGGAAACTCCTAGCTACCAATTATTGTTGTCCCCCTTGGCTGCAGAGAGGTGCAAGCTGTTAAAAGGCAGGTGTCTGATTTTCCACAACATCCTGTTTTTTTTTTTCTTTTTCCTTTTTTTGAACGAAGGAAAGCGCGCCACTTAAATTCTCTCCATACGCCCGAAGGCAGAAGGAATCTTGGCATTTATGTGAGGGGCCCCAGAGTCCATGTTAGTGACCTAAGGCGGGGCAGCCTGCTTTAAAAAGGCTCTGGCAAAGGTCATTACCTAAAAGTAGTTTTGTTCTGAGTGAAATTAAAAACAGAGAGGGTGTATGTGAATGAAATGTGTATGTGCTATAGCAAATACAATAAATAATCAGTGCCTTCTCTCAGTATGAAATTATTCATCTCTATGATAGAAATCTTCTCTGAAATGAGGCAGTTCTATAAAACTCCTGGAAAAGGCACACTTAAAGTTCAAGCCACTCATTTCTGAATTCTTACTTCCATTGTGTACTTCCTAAGCAATGTAGACCTGTATCTGAAGCTTCTTCATGCAGTGGTCCAAAGCCTGTTCATTCGATCAATATTCTAGATGTTATTTGAGCAGGTGTGTGCATATAGAGAAGGAAGGCACAGCAGAATGCATTTGGTCTGCATCATATAATGTGTATGTATAACAGTGCCCAGAAGAGGTGAGCTTGTGTGATTTGGGGGCATTTAGCCTGGATTCATCCTCCAGCTTTGTCACCCATTGTCTGTGGGACTTTAGACAAACTACTCAACCTCTCTGAACTTTAGTTTTCTCCCCTGAAAAATGGGGATAACTGCACCTCGTCTCAGGATGGTTGGGAAGGTAAAGTGCTTTACTGCGTGCAGTGTGTGAACATCAATATCATCCCTCCAGCGACAGCCCTGGTTATTGCTTTATCTGTGGTGCACCCAGATCCGCCTCTGTGGCCTCAGCTGGTGGCAGTGTGAGTACTCTGTCACATGATTACCCAGCATAGCTTCTCTTCAGGGGCCTGAGGTCAGATGCTTCCTCTGCGCCGTCATCTGTTGGGACTGGGTGGACCTGTCTCCTGCGGCCAAACTGACTAATCTCCAAGACCCCCTTCCCCTCTCCTCCCCCTGTTCAGGCACAGAAGTCCGGCTCTGGAGGGGACACTCAGGCCGCAGAAGACCTGCTGCTGCTCGGCAAGCCTCTGACAGACCTTATCAGCCTGCTTATCCCGCTGGTAAGAGCTCACACACCTGCTTGTGTGTCTCTCAGGTCGTTGCAGAGGGTGAAGTGATTTTATTTGAATTTCATGATGTCTTGAGTTGCTGTGCTCTTTTGATTCCTTTCAAAACTAGAACCGAAAGAAGTTTCAGAAGATTATTTAGCCTGGAAATACTAAATTTCTACTTTAATATGCGGTGGCTAATCATTCATTTAAGTGGATATTTAAGTAAGGCAGAGCCTCAAATTCTTCTTAATGGATGTGAGGTTAAAAAAAAAAAAAAAGGAAAATCAAGAAATGAATTCCAAGAAGGAAGAAGAAATCCATTGCGGGCGTCAGTTCTCTTTCAAAAAGATATTTTAGGGTTACTTGGCATGCAGGACTACCCTGAAATGCAGAAGCGCAGACAGAGCTAGAGCATATCCACCACAGTCTCCATAGAAATAGAATGAAATAAGTGAAATTACACGAAAACAGATGAGACTGCACAAGACTACTGAGTATGTGAAAAGAACCCAATGGAGACTTGAAGTTTGAACCTCATTGTAGTTTTGACTTGCATTTCCCTGATAATTAGCAATGTTGAGCATCTTTTCATGTGCCTGTTGGCTATCTATATTTCTTTGGAGAAATATCTTTTTAGGTCTGCTGCCCATTTTTTGATTGGGTTGTTTGGTTTTTTTTGTTATTGAGTTGTATGAGCTGTTTGTATATTTTGGAAATATGCAGGACATAGATGGGGCTCCAGTGAACAGAGGGAAGACTAACCAAATCATGCACTCTTTAAGGCCATATAAAAGACTCAAAATATCCCCACTAAATATAACTGATGCAATATATGGTATGTAGGATAATACTTATATTAATAGCATATAAGATTTAAACAATAAAAAAAGCTTAAAGGCAGTTGAAGAATCTATTTCAGGTAAACTTCTAGGACACTCTATTTCACATATGTATCTTATAGACAGGGTTTTGGTGTTTGCCACATTCTGAGATTTGCTTTAATAGTTGAATTTATTCCAATTAGATTTATTCTTAAACTTATCTTTGGTCTTAATTTTATTGTCTTATTGTATGTTTTCTTTCTAAGTGTTTTCCTCTATTAGACGTAAGGTTTAATGCAAACAAAAAACCTTTATCAGGACAAAGAGAAGGACTCTACAATGGTAAGGAGTAAAGTCCACAGGAAGATACAATAACTATGAACCTTTTTGTGTCAAATATCAGAGCATGGAACTATAAAAACAGAGAAGGACCAAAACGTACAGGGAAAGACCAAAACATATAGGGAAAACAAAGTACAGTAATATCAAGAGATTTAACCTGTCTTTCTCATTGCTTGACGACTCAAGTGGGTGAAAATGATGATGTAGAGCAGGGGTTGACAAACTAAGGCATGTGGACTAACTCTGGCCCACTGCCTCTTTTTGTAAGTAAAGTTTTATTGAATACAGCCACACAAACAATTGTCTATGGCTGCTTTTGCATCTTGACGGTAGAGTTGAGGAGTTACAACAGGGACTCTGTAGCCCACAGGCCTGTGTTGTTTACTATCTGGCTCTTTACGGAAAAAGTTTGTTGACCCCTGGTATAGAGGATATGAAAACTTTAGTAAGATTAATCTAATAGAAGTATATCTGTCTTTCTACCCTGAAAATAGAGACTGTACCTTCTTTTCAATTTTCTGGAAATACTTTAAAAAGTTCACCATGCGTTAGGTTAAAAGCATATCAATAAATTCCAATAAGTAGGAATTGTGTAGACCACATTGTTTAACCATAATATACTTTAACTAGAAGGAAAAATAAAAACAATGAAAATACACTGTTAGCAAATATTATCGATGAGCACAAAGACATTGTGATTGCGTCAGTCTGGGTCCCAACCACATAGTGATTTAAATAAAAGAATTTCAATACAAAGAATTATTAAGCTATAATTGACGAGTAAATGTAAGATTTCAAAAGAACTCTGTAGGGTATCCGAAAGCTGAGGGAGAGGGAGAGTACCTCAGGAAGGACAAACTTGAAAGGGGATACCTCTTCCCCAAGGCTGTGGGTCAGACCTCATTGGAGAAGGTGTGACTACAGCCCACAGGACAGTGGGCAAATTTGCTGGGTTGCCCAGGGCAGAGCTCGTCCACAATCGCTGGGAAGCAGGAAGCAACCCTTGAGAGTGCCGGTGAATCTTAGCTAGCGGGCAGACACACAGAGGGTGGCAGGGTGCCGCTGCTGGTGGTGGGAGGCCTGGAGGGTCCGATGTCTGTGTAGGGAGGACCACAGGAGATGAACCCAGAGAGGCAGGCAAGTAGGGGGAGTCGGGGTGCCAGTGCTCGGGAAAGCCTGGAATGTACAGTCTCCACTAGGGAGAGCAGTGGAACTGTGATCACAGGCCAGGCTAGGATGAGGGCTGCAGAGGGGCCCAATATTGTGGGCCCCCGGTAAGGTCAGACCTCCACCAGATGCCATGACACCCGTACTTCTGGCCTACACTACAGCTGCCAGAAATAGCTGGAGAGCCCCTTCTTGCTGCAGTGTATCCTCTGAGATATTTTCCCCAGCCTTTGGGACTCTGAACTCCTGTTACTAGTAACTTGATCACACTTAGGTTCTAGTACGTTGGCCAAATGTCTGCCTAAAGTGTGTGAACTGTGTTGTGTATGTACACATTTACCACTGGAGTCATTAGGTTTAAAAATGGCCTGCGACAAACAATATGTCTTCTCTGGAAAAGATTAATACACATTTACAGCTGTGTATACAGTGAAGAACAAGAGTAATAAGGCTATTGAGGGCCTCAACTGGAGCACATACAGACCAAAGATAAATTTTTACAGTGGTTGTTAAAAATGTGATAAGTTACAGAATGAGGTGCTGGAATTGCTTTCCCACAGGGAAAAATAAGCAGACTTTTAGTTTTCACTGGACTTGGGTAATTGTAGAGGTATTTTACCTAAAGGAAGGAGAGTGAACTTGTTAGTTTTTGAGGTTCTTTCCAGATAGGGTCCTGTGAAAGTAAGCGTACTTATCCTTCAGGGAGCATGAAACCTGTCAACCCATAATTTACGACCCATGTTTACACTATAAAATCATAGTGAACTGTGGGTATAAGATGGATTCTCAGTCTGTTTTTTTTTATATATAAATTTTTATTTTTGGCTGCTTTGGGTCTTCGTTGCTGCACCCCGGCTTTCTCTAGTTGCGGTGAGCGGGGTCTACTCTACGTTGCGGTGTGTGGGCTTCTCGTTGCGGTGGCTTCTCTTGTTGCGAAGTCCGGGCTCTAGTCGCGCGGGCTTCAGTAGTTGTAGCTTGTGGTCTCTAGAGCTCAGGTTCAGTAGTTGTGGCTCACAGGCTTAGTTGCTCCGCGGCACGTAGGATCTTCCCAGACCAGGGCTCGAACCCATGTCCCCTGCATTGGCAGGCGGATTCTTAACCACTGCACCACCGGGGAAGTCCTCTCAGTCTGTCTTGAGTGTGAACTACTTAGAGAATCTGATGATTCTAAACTCTCTGGGAAAAAATGCCTAGACTCACCTATATGCAAAGTTCTGTACACAATACAGAATTTCAAGGGGCTCTTTGAACCCTCAATTGGTAACCGTAGTGTGAGTAAGATATGGCTAATAAAATATATAACAAGTTGACTATGTCTCCTGAAGAAAAGACAAAGCAGGGTAGTTGTTTGACATAAATATTTTCTTTTTTTAAAAATAAATTTATTTTATTTATTTATTTTTGGCTGCGTTGGGTCTTCATTGCTGCACGCGGGCTTTCTCTAGTTGCGGTGAGCAGGGGCTACTCTTCATTGCGGTGTGCGGGCTTTTCATTGCAGTGGCTTCTCTTGTTGGGGAGCACAGGCTCTGGGAGTGCGGGCTTCAGTCGTTGTGGTGCACGGGCTCAGTAGTTGTGGCTCGCGGGCTCTAGAGCGCAGGCTCAGTAATTGTGGCACGTGGGCTTAGTTGTTCTGCGGGGCTCAGAACTGTGTCCCCTGCATTGGCAGGCAGATTCTTCACCACTGTGCCACCAGGGAAGCCCCTAAATATTCCCCTATTAAAATAAGTATTTTCAAATTTATAAGAGAGAATTGGTTTTAAGGTTTTCCTTATTATATGCCAAAAATGCCAGTCTTCAGCCTGGCTTATACTTTTCATATTAACCATGTCTTTCTTGGCCACCGGAAAGCTGTCCCTCTGCAGTCTGGGTAGGATTGCAGTCCTCACCTAGCATCTCCTATGTTGATCTCCTGTAATATCCTCTGGATAACTTTTCTTTTAGTGAAGTGTCTGGCATTTCTTCTTGGCTGTAAACTTGTAGCCTCCTGACAAAAAATTATTGAATTACAGAGATCCAGCATATACTCTGCAGATAATAATACACAGGGTCCTCAGTATACCTTCATAAGCATCATGCATAAGATCAAAGAACAGCCATTGGGTACACAAACATGCCAATTTATCACACAGTACAATATAGAAATTCTTTTGCTATGCTTCTAGGTTCCCTGGGGCCCTGTGCAGGGAATAACTAACTACATGATTTGGGCCAAGGAAGAAGGGCTGTTTGAATTTTTTCTCTTTTTTTGTTGTGATGAAATAAACATAACGTAAAATTTACCCCGTTAATCAATTTTAAGTGCTCAGTTCAGTAGTATTGAATATATTCATAATGTTGTACAGTCATAACCACCATCCACCTCTGTAATGCTTTTCATCTTGTAAAACTGAAACTCTATACCCTTTAAACAGTAACTATCCCTTCCCCGCTCCACACAGCCACCATTCTATTGGGTTGGCCAAAAAGTGCCTTCTGTTTTTAAGTAAAAATAAAAGACACATTTTTCATTTGCACCAAGAACTTTATTGAACAACGTATTCACCCTTTTGTTCCACTACCTTCTGCCATTTTTCAGGCAACTTCATAATTCCATCTTCCCAAAACTTTTTATCTTTTTGAGCAAAGAACTGTTCCAGGTGCCTTTTACAGTCTTCCACGGAATGGAAATTTTTTCCATTAAGAGAATTTTGTGAAGACGTAAATAAATGGAAATCCGAAGTGCAGTGTCTTGTATATACGGCGGATGAATCAGAACTTCCCAGGCAAGCTGTAACAGTTTTTGCCTGGTCATCATAGAAACATGCGGTCTTGCGTTACCCTGATGGAAGCTTATGTGTTTTCTGTTGACTAATTCTGGACACTTTTCATTGAGTGCTGCTTTCAGTTGGTCTAACTGGGAGCAGTACTTGCTGGAATTAATCGTTTGGTTTTCTGGAAGGAGCTCATAATAGAGGACTCCCTTCTGATCCCACCATATACACATCACCTTCTTTGGATGAAGACCAGCCTTTGGTGTGGTTGGTGACGGTTCATTTCACTTGCCCCACAGTCTCTTCCATTCCACGTTATTGGGCAGTATCCACTTTTTATCACCCATCACAATTTGTTTTAGAAACAAAATGTTTTCATTACATTTCAATGGAGAATCGTATGTGGAAATACAGTCAAGAAGATTTGTTTCCCTTAACTTATGTGGAACCCAAACATCAAAGCGATGAACATAACCAAGCTGGTGCAAATGATTTTCAGTGCTTGATTTGGATATTTTGAGTATGTCGGCTGTCTCCCGAATGGTATAACGTTGATTGTTCTCAGTTAATGTCTCAGTTTGATCGCTCTCGATTTCAACTGGTCTACCCGACCGCGGAGCATCAGCCAGCGAGAAATCTCCAGCATGAAACTTCAGAAACCGCTTTTGACATGTTCGATCAGTCACAGCATCTGCTCCATACACTGCACAAGTCTTTGTTTGCGTTTCAGTTGTGTTTTTACCTTTCTTGAAGTAATAAAGCATAATATACCGAAAATGTTCCCTTTTTTCTTCCATCTTCAGTATTAAAATGGCTACACAAAAATCCACCAATTTTGGTAAGTTTTTTTTATATGCACGCTGATATGACAGCTGTCACACACAGTCTAACAAAATTGTTTCCAATGAAGTTAAAGACAACTAAATGCTGCTAGAGCCATCTTACGGGAAAAAATGAACAAAACTTTTGGCCAACCCAATATTTTCTGTCTCTGTGATTTTGACTATTCTAAGTACCTCATGTATGTGGAGTCATATATTATTTGTCATTTTGTGACTGGCTTATTTCTTTTAGCATAGAAGTGGTATTTCATTGCAGTTTTAATGTGTTTTTCTCTAACTATTAGTGATATTGGGCATCTTTTCACGTGCTTATTGATCATTTGGATATCTTCTTTGAAGAAATGTCTATTCACGTTCTTTGCCCGTTTTTGAATTAGGTTGTTTGGTTTCTCGCTGTCGAGTATTAAGAAACTGTAATCTGAAAATTAACGCTTTATCAAATATATGATATTAAAATACTTTATGCCATTCTGTGGGTTGCCTTTTTACCTTGTTGATATTGTGTTTTGATGCACACTTCTTGAAAATTTTCATAAAGTCCAGTTTGCCTAATTTCTCATTTGTTGCCTGGTGCCTTTTGTGTCATATCCAGGAGATCGTTGCCAAATGCAGTGTCATGAAGATTTTGCCTTATGTTTCTTCCAAGAATTTTATAGTTTTAGGTCTTACACTTAGGTCTTTCATTCACTTTGAGTTTATTTTCACGTATGGTGTTAGGTAAGGGTCTAACTTCATTCTTTTGAATGCAGATATCCAGTTTTCTCAGAACCGTTTGACGAAAAGACTATCCTTTCCCATTGAACGGTCTTGGCACCCTTGTCAAAAATCATTTGACTATATATGTGTGGGTTTATTTCTGGAATCTATGTTCTCTTCAGTTAGTCTGTATGTCATTCTTCCGGTTTCATCATTGTAGAGTAAGTTTTAACATCAAGGAGTCCAGCTTTATTGTCCTTTTTCAAGATGGTTTTGGTTATTTGGGGTGACTTGAAATTACATATGGATTTTTGGATGGGGTTTTCTATTTCTGCAGAAAACTTTATTGGGATTTTGAGAGGGACTGCATCGAATCTGTAGATTGCTTTGGGTACTGTTGTTGTGTATTATATTGATTGATTTTCATATACTGAACCATCCTTGCATTCCAGGAATAAAGCCCACTTGTTCATGGTGTTTAATACTTTTAATATGCTGCTGAATTTGGTTGTCCAGAATTTTAAGATTTTTGCGTCAGTGGTCATTAGGGATATTGATCTGTAGCTTTATTTTTTACACTGTCTTCTGGGTTTGGAATCAGGGTGATGCTGGACTCATAGAGCAAGTTAGGTGTTCCCTTCTCTTCAATTTTTGGGAAAAATTTGAGAAGGATTAGTATTAGTTCTTCTTAAAATGTTTAACAGAATTCATCAGTGAAGCCCTCCAATTCTGGTTGGGGAACTAATATCCCACAAACTGCACGGTGTGGCCAAAAAAATTAATAAATAAATAGGGACTTCCCTGTTGGTCCAGTGGTTAAGAATCCGCCAGGGGATGTGGGTTCCACCCCTGGTTGGGAAACTAAGATCCCACATGACGTGGCGCAACTAAGCCTGTGCACTCTAGAGAGCACGCCACAACTAGAGAGCCCATGTGTTGCAACTACTGAGCTTGCGCGCTCTGGAGCCTTCACGGCACAGCTAGAGAGCCCTCACACTGCGACTGCTGAGTCCATGCGCTCTGGAGCCCACGTGCCGCAAATACTGAGCCCACGTGCCACAACTAGAGAGAAGCCCATGCGCTGCAACGAACACACCGCACACTGCAAGGAAAGGTCCCGAATGCCGCAATAAAGATCCCGTGTGCTGCAACTAAGACCCTAAGCAGCCAAATAAATAAATAAATAAATAAAAATGTTAATAAGTAAATAAATAAATGAAAGAAAGGAAAATAGGAGACTATTTTTTAAAAAATCACATTATCTCACTTGGCATCCAGCACGGGCAGCAGAATTGGTGTTTGACGTGTAGCTGAGGAGCCAGCCCCATGTGCACGCCAGGAGGTAGCACCTAGGCTCTGTGTTGTTGTGGTCTGCAGAGGTACTTGCAGAAGATTTTTGATTACTAATTCAATCTCCTTCCTAGTTACAGTTCTATTCACATTTTCTACTTCTTCATGATTCAGTCTTGGTTGCTTTTGTGTTTCTGGGAATTTTTTCAGCACGATATTTTTTTTTTTGTAGGAATTGTTTAATTTGTTCTAAAATGTTCATGAAATACAAAGAACCTTAGTATAGCCAAGACAACTTTGGAAGAAAACAAAGTTGAAGGGTTGACACTACTTGATGTCAAGATGTACTATGAAGTTACTATAATCAAAATAGTGAGGTATTGGTGGAAAGATGCCTTTGAAGTTTGTGGATATGTTTGTTACCTTGATTGCTGTATGTTATAAATATGTGTAGTTTTTTGGCATGTCAGTTATGCTTCAAGGAAACTGTTAAAAATAAGTCCTTTTGAGGCTACTCTATTATTTTCATTTCTTCCTGAATGAATTCACCCGGTAGTCATTGTGTTTGGTGGTTCTCTTTCTCTATTTTAGGCTTCCTTCCTAGCCAGGCTCATTAAGAGTGGAAGTTATTTGTATTTTGTGATGCTGCTGTTTCTTTTCTCTGCACCAGCCCCTTGCTATCTAGTGATATTATGGTTACCTTGACTCTGCTCTGGGTCCCCAAATTCCAATATCATGATGATACTGGATTTATTACAAATCCAGACATCGAGCCTGCAGGGGATTTGGCACGGGTTCTGTTGCTGCTCTTTTCAACAGTAGAACAGCTTCATTTATTATCCGAAGCCCCAAGGCTGGAACAGCTTCTTCAGCTTCTTTTTGTGGACAGGAACCCCAACCTCCATTTCACACTCTGTGCCTGACTTTTGTCCCAGCTCCACATGGGGTGTGGCCCCAATTGTATTGGAGATCCTAGTCGGTGTAGATACTTCTAACAGCTTTTGAACCTCAAGCTTCAGTGTGTTTGTTTCATTTCTGGTCCACAAAGATATTTGTATCGTATAAATTTTTTTCTTCTAGTACTTATTATGGAGGTAGTAGTGCAAAATTTGAAGTCACACACTATCTTGACTGAAAGTCACTTGTCTGTTTAGTTCCCAGCCTTACTACCCACCCTTTCAAAGTGGTTGGCTATCACAAGCTGTCAGTAAATAATTGTGGGGTGCACGAATGAGATATAACAAGTGCCGAAACCTAGTTACAAAATTGTAATACGAGCTGATTTATAGCATGCTGTTTGTATGTGTGTATAAAGGGCACAAAAAGAAGTGAGGGTAGAGTGATTTATACCAAGGACTTAACAGGATATTTCTCGACAATTTTTTATTAAAATTTTGATTTAGGGTGTGAGTCATAAAACAGAAAGGTTTAGTGTAATGATGTGGGGCAAGGATCCTCCTGAGAGGGCACGGGACAGGTGACATTCAGCCTCAGCCTTGGAAACATTATTCATTCAAGAGTGGCCAGAAGCTGGCCTCAGAGGCAGCTCTCACCCTGCATCAGTGGGGACCAAGGGGTCTTCTTGCTTTTCCCTGAGTATAGTAGGTAAGGCATGGAAGCAAAGCAAGGAAGCAGCTTAGTGCCAGCTCTTTCCTCTCTAGAGATATCTGACATTCTGTCCATCAGATGGAGAGTTGTATCTGGACTGTAATTCTAGCTTCAGAATCTTGAACATTTTTCCTAATACACCTTATTTTTAGTAAACAGTGAGGTGGTTTTTTTTTTTCTAAATTTAGGATTTGAATTCTCAGAGTCAGATCTGACGGGTACTCCATGCTTCTTGAATGATTCAGAAGCATGTATCTCTCCCACTATCTCTGCCAGTGGCCAGCACAGTAGGAAAACTTCATAAATGTTCACCAGCTCTGCAACTCTTAAGTTTCTCACAGTAGCTCCTACAACAGAATTCACTCTTTAATTCTGCCAGTAAGGGTCAACATACTGTTCTGTTCAATGGAGACGAAGAACGATTTGGTTGCATTTCCTGTGGCAATAAATTCACTCTGTGATGCTATACTAAACTATATTTTGGTCCTCCAAAATGAGCAGCTAGGTATATCTCAGTAGAGCATAAAAGTTTATGTTGAATTTTAAAATGTTGTTCTTCTACTTTAGGCTCAGGAAGTTCCATGTCTGGGCACCTGTGCTACACCCATGAAATGATAAGAATAGTGATTTCTTTTAGAAAAAAGCAAATGAGATTTTTTTGATCTACATTCATTGTGATGATTGCTAATTGTAATTCTTTTTTAAAAAATATTCTTTTATTTTTTTTCCTATATTTTAAAAAGTGAATCATAGTTAATTTACAGTGTTGTGTTAGCTTCAGGTGTACAGCACAGTGATTCAGATATATACTTTTATCAGATTCTTTTCCTTTATGGGTTGTTACAAAATATTGAGTAGAGTTCCCTGTGCTGTACAGTAAGTCCTTGTTGTTTACCTATTTTATATATGCTACTGTGTATATGTTAATCCCAGACTCCTAATTTATGCCACCCCACCACCCCCTTTCCCCTTTGGTAACTGTAACTTTGCTTTCTATGTCTGTGGGTCTATTTCTGTTTCGTAAATAAGTTCATTTGTATCGTTTTTTTTAAGATTCCACATTTAAGCGATAGCATATAATGTTAGTCTTCCTCTGTCTGGCTTACTTCACTTAGTATGACAATCTCTAGGTCCATCCGTGTTGCTGCAAATGGCATTATTTCATTCCTTTTTAAAAAAAATTTATTTTTTTAAATTTATTTTTGGCTGCGTTGGGTCTTCGTTGCTGTGCGTGGGCTTTCTCTAGTTGCGGCGAGCGGGGGCTACTCTTCGTTGAGGTGCACAGGTTTCTCATTGTGGTGGCTACTCTTGTTGCAGAGCAGGGGCTCTAGGCACGCAGGCTTCAGTAGTTGTGGCACGCGGGTTCAGTAGTTGTGGCTTGTGGGCTCCAGAGCGCAGGCTCAGTAGTTGTGGTGCTTGGGCTTAGTTGCTCCACAGCATGTGGGATCTTCCCAGACCAGGGCTCGAACCCGTGTCCCCTGTATTGGCAGGTGGATTCTTAACCACTGCGCCACCAGGGAAGCCCTATTTCATTCCTTTTTATGGCAGAGTAATATTCCATTCTTGATGCCCTTCCTGAGTGGGCATGTCACTAGCAGCAGCCCCTGGGTCTCCTTTCTAATTACTGTTAAAGAGCATGACTACCTGGTCCCCCTTCCCAAGCAGGCCATTTTGGGCAGATGGACCCTAACATGTCCTTATCCAGTGACCCAGCACAGCCAATTGACACAGTGTGTAAAAAGCACCTTTTTCATCCAATTTATCTGAAAGGTTCACCAGGGAGTTAAAATGACCATGTCTTGCCTACAGGTCAGTAGTTGGACCAGAAGAGCTCTGCTGGTCCCTTCAGTCTCTGTCATTTTAAAATTCACTCCAGAGATAATGAAAACTACCTAGTATCAGTATCAGAAAAGGTGTAGTATTTTTCAGAAAAAAATTCTCAAGGAATCTTGGTTACATGCAGTTCCATGTTCCTACTTTGAAGTATCACTTGGGCCAAAAGATAATTGTATTCATCTTTAGTTCAAAGTTACGACTTATTCTCACATAGAATCTTAGCAATTTTAGACTTATTTGGGGCCATGTCTGCATGATCTGGTGAAACAACTTGAGAATCATCAACCTTGACTGAGTTGAACTGATTAGCATCCTTCTTAGAAATTGCTGTATCGTTGTGTGGATTCTAAGCCTAGGTGTGTACCTTCTAATAGGTATTTTTATTTTTATTTTCATTCGATTCCCTAGGGTCATTAGTAGTCAGGTTTCCATAGTTTCTGTCTGTCCTTGGAGTTGAGCCATCTTCGGGAACAACAGTATGATGTCACTAAAGACTTGTCATGCAGAATTCATTTCCCGTCATCATTCTACCATCAAGAGCATGCCTTTTGGACTATACACTTTCAAATTCAGTAGACAAACACTCATTTTACAGAGAAGTAGATTTGCGTATAAACTGTTTGGTTAAGCTTCCCCTGGCTTTCTTTTTGTCAGGGTGAATGGAAGGGTTAAATTTTCAACTCACAACTTTTTTTATAAGTGTGGTTTAGCACATAATTAAAGATACACTTGAGGCAAAAACAGGAAACTCACATTTCACGTAAATGAAACCTCAAAGCTGTTTGGAATGTGGAGGCCAAGATAATTACAAAATCCATCATGCTGAAACACTGCAAATACAGAAAATTCAGTGTGTAACTTTGTGATCAGTTTCTCTTAATTTATCACTGAGAGAAAAATAAATTGAATATTTAATAACTAACCTCTTCTTTCCTGTACTAGTGATTGTTTAAAAATCAGTTCAAAACATTTTGAGCATTAACACTGGGAAAATATAAAGTACCAAAATATAAAATAATAATAGAATAATGTATTATGTTTTTATGCTGGACCCTCACATACATGATGCCAGAAAGTGCAAATGAAACATGAGACGGTAATCCTGATGTATGGGTAGAACAGCTCCCTTCTGAGTTTTCATTTGTTTGTTTGTTTTTAATGCTTATAGTGACACGTAGTTTCTGGGTGTGCCTGTGAAGGTGTTTCTGAAAGAGATTAGCATTTGAACAGTAGACTCAGTAAAGCAGACAGAGGAAGGTGAATTTGCTCTGCGCTTGAGCTGGGACTTACATCGGCTGCCATCATATGTTAGAACTCTTGGATCTTGGGTCTTTAGACTCAGACTAGGATTTACACCATTGGCTCCCTTGGTTTTCAGGGCCTCTAGGTTTGGAGAAGAGCTATACCATCAGCTTTCCTGAACTTCGAGCTCATGGATGGCAAATCATGGAACTTCTCAGCTTCCATAACCATGGGAGCCAGTCCTTCATAATACATCTCTTTCTGAATAATTATATATCTCCTGTTGGCTCTTTCTCGGGAGAATCCTGTCTAATATACTAGGTGAAAGGGTTGTAAATTTTAAATTTTGATATATATTACCAAATTGCTGTCCCTAAAAGGTGGAGAACCAGTTTTCATTCTCACTAAAAGAGAGACTGCCTGTTTCCCCACAGCCTTGCTGATACTGAGTTTTATGAAATTACATCATTTGCTTTTCTTATAGATGAAATTTTGTATGTCTTTGGTGTTTTGTATTTATTTCATTTTAAATGTAATTTAGCATCTTTTGTGGGTTTGTTAGCCGTTTGTGTGTCTTTTCCTATAAATTGCTTTAGTGTAATCTTTGCTCATTTGTTTTCTATTTAGTTTTTTTCTATTGATTTTTAAAAATTCTTTGTATATTAAGAAGTTTATAATTTTGTCATAACAAATATACTTTTTTATTTTCTCTTTGTGTTTCTAATTTTTATTGGTACTTTAGCTATAAAGGTAGTTTTCATTCAGTAGTCAACATTATCAGTGTTTTTCTTTTTTTTTTTTGGTGGTACTTGGGCCTCTCACTGTTGTGGGCTCTCCCGTTGTGGAGCACGCGCTCTGGATGCGCAGGCTCAGCAGCCATGGCTCACGGGCCCAGCCGCTCCGCGGCATGTGGGATCTTCCCGGACAGGGGCACGAACCTGTGTCCCCTGCATCGGCAGGCAGACTCTCACCCACTGCGCCACCAGGGAAGCCCATCAGTGTTTTTCTTTATGACTTTTGAATTTTATGTCATCTTTTAAAAGGCCTTCTCATTCCAAGACTATAAATATATTCACCTGTATTTTCTTTTAGTACTTTCATGTTTGTTTGTTTTCTACTTTTAGATATTTGATTTAGTCAGGATTATTTTGTTGTAAGGAGAAGGGTGGACATCTACATGGTGCTGTATTTGTAAAAGATTTCAAACATCAAGTACTATTAAGATTTTTGTTTTGTATCCTTTGCCATATAATTATTAGATAAGTGGGAGTAGCACCTGCATATCTTATGAAAATACCATTTCTTTGAATATAATTATATTTATTCTTTGCGCCACAATCATTAAATAATTGGGAGCAGTTTGTGTCCTAAGAGATAATAGGAAAACATGTCCTATGAAAATAGCATCTCTTTGGCCTAATTGGATGTTTTCCTAATAAAACTGAAGGGGATGAAACCATAGTGATTCTTTTATAGCATAGGAAAGGAAGTGAGTAGTAGCCTCCAGGTAGGAGAGCTATTCTGATATATCCTGCCAGGGGTTACACAGAAGAGCCTTGCTTTTACATTATGTGATCCTCCAGAGAAAGTAGCATTTTCAGCTGGTTTCCTCTGTGGAAAGACACCTTTTCTCCATTGGTTAATCAGAGAGAAACAGTCACGCTCAAGACATGCGGGGTGATGAAGAAAACTCCATTTAAAATTGCGAGGTGTTGATGGATAACAGATAACTTGATATATATATTTGTGTGTGTGTGTGTGTGTGTGTGTGTGTATTGTATATAGGTATTTTATGTCTACTTTAAGGTCATACTGATTGCGTTTTACTTTGTCATTGCTGGTCTTTAAATATCCCGGCCTCGTACAGTGTGTGCTAGATTTTTAAACTGTGGAAACTGCTGTTACTTGTCTTCAGCGGGGATAATAGCCTAATAACGCGGAGCTCTGCATTTATAGATAACAGCAACAAAAAGAGAAATGGTTACATCTTTAAAAAGGGGAGACAAAACGATGATATCTGATTGATTTGACAGTCCACATGAGGCTGTTTGGCAAGGCACAGTGGCATTTCCATGATGGCGTTGGGTCACCTCTGAACACCAGTTAATTTAATTACGGTTGTGTTGGCTTCTTTGGTTGCCCAGACGAAAGACCTTGGGCAAGTTAGTAAGTCTCCATTTCCATGTCAAAAAAAAGGAGAAAATTTTAACACCACACGGGGTTGTTGGGAAGACTAAAGGAACAGTGTGTGAAGAACTGTTGGCACGGCACTTGGCACATAGTAACGCCCACCACCAGTGTGCTTTTCTCTCTCTGTTGTATCCATACTGGTGGCGGCATTATCTTTATTACTCAGTAGTACAATAACATGCGATGCAAAAACCCCTACGGCTACAACCTCAAAATGCAATTCCCAGGTGCCTTCAGACCATATTTAAGATGAGCAGTAAACACCCTGAATTTGTTTTATTTTTGCCACCCTGAAAAAAGCCCTTTGATTTCACGTAAATTCAGAAAGCATGCCGGTGCATCATTTTTGAAGCAGAAAAATAATGTGGATATTTACCCATAACTGTGGTACAGTGAAGTTAGCAGTTTTGATAATGGTGTTTGGCTTTTTTGTTTTGTTTAATGCCTGCAAAATTATCCTGCCTATAGCTCCCAGAGGTCCTTCCCATACAGCATGTTCTGTAATCATATTACGGATCTAATAAACATCTCTCTTATTGTAATGAACTCTTTGTGAATAGCCTCATTAATGTGCTGAAATAATGTACCCAGGGGTATTGCCAACAGTTTCATTCTAACTCTAAAATAAGCTGCCCTAACTAACTGCCATTTCATCTCCAGTGAGTGTGCCCTGCAGTGTCGCACAGATCACGAAGGTGCAAGGGGCAGAGCCTCCCAGTAAAGCTGCTTTGGGGGCAACAAAGTCCCACAGTATAAAACTTCAGACAAACAGTCTCACTTTTATTTTAATCCTGGATCAGTTTCTTTGAATAAGTGAACCATTAGTTTGTAAAGCTGAGACTTTACCGTATGGAATTTATGCTTAATGTCTAGATAATAAAGCCATAACTATAATTAACCATTTTATGCAGAGAATTTTCTTCTCCCAATTGTAAAAAATTGCCTGGTTTGATAAGCTTTTTACTGTGAGGAAGTGTTTTTTTAATTTTATTAGCCTGGTAACTTTACTATAAAATATCCATTCGTTTAATGGAAATAAAAACCCTTTTTAGGGATAAATGTATTATCTCCTATACATTTTCCTTTGGGGTATATTCTCTACCTCAAACCTGTATTATTTAGATATGAGCTTTTCAGAAAGGGATTATTTTAGCATAAAGAGAACTCCAGGTGTTTTTTGATATCCTGGATTCAGTAAACAGTAATTTTTGCAGAATTCTAATCCATGTAATTCTGTAATACATTTTTGAATCTTTTTTTTTATTATTATTTATTTATTTTTGGCTGAGTTGGGTCTTCGTTGCTGTGCGCGGGCTTTCGCTAGTTGCGGCGAGCGGGGGCTACTCATCATTGTGTTGTGCGCGGGCTTCTCATTGCGGTGGCTTCTCGTTGCGGAGCACGGGCTCTAGGCACATGGGCTTCAGTAGCTGTGGCTCTTGGGCTTAGTTGCTCCGTGACATGTGGGATCTTCCCGGACCAGGGCTCGAACCCGTGTCCCCTGCATTGGCAGGGGGATTCTTAACCACTGTGCCACCAGGGATGTCCACATTTTTGAATTTTATAACCAAAAAGTAAAAAATTCGAGTTTCTTTGTTCATTATTTGGCAGTCATAAGAAATCATGATGGTCTGTTGCAGGAACTGTTAAATGCAGCCTTAGCCCTTCACATCTTCTCCAGCCATTATCGTTCGTTATAGTGAGTCTTGCGTTTACCTCTTGACAGTTTGTGAGGGTCATTACAGAAGGTACCCAGGAAATTTCCCCATTTAAAAATTTTTGGGGTAGGGAAGACAGCTTTACTTCAAATACTTGAATTGCAGAATACGCCATCAGCCCATTAAAACAACTCCAAGCAATATAGAAATGATAGAAGTAAAACTAAAGTCTCCCCTCCCCGAACCAGGAACTACCTCCAGTGTAACTATGGCTTACATTTGATGTGTGTCCTGGCATTCTTTTTACTTTGCTTACAATCACATGTGTTTGTATCATTGTTTTTCTCTTGTATTGTTTTAGCTTCCATTTCTAAAAGTACCAGAGGATAGATATTTTGTAACTTGCTTTTCCTTTTACTTATCGCAATAGTATGGACATCTTTCCAAGTCAGTATTTATACTAGAGAATGGACTTGAGGATATGGGGAGGGGGAAGGGTAAGCTGGGACAAAGTGAGAGAGTGGCATGGACATATATACACTACCAAATGTAAAATAGATAGCTAGTGGGAAGCAGCCACATAGCACAGGGAGATCAGGTGCTTTGTGACCACCTAGAGGGGTGGGATAGGCAGGATGGGAGGGAGGGAGATGCAAGAGGGAAGAGATATGGGGATATATGTATATGTATAACTGATTCACTTTGTTATAAAGCAGAAACTAACACATCATTGTAAAGCAATTATACTACAATAAAGATGTTAAAAAAATGATCTCATTCTTTTTATTTTTTAAATTTTTTTTTTGTTTTTTTTCCTTAGACACAAGATAGCATAATTTTTTAACACCTTTATTAGAGTATAATTGCTTTACAGTGGTGTGTTAGTTTCTGCTTTATAACAAAGTGAATCAGTTATACATATGTTCCCATATCTCTTCCCTCTTGCGTCTCCCTCCCTCCCACCCTCCCTATCCCATCCCTCCAGGCCGTCACAAAGCACCAAGCTGATCTCCCTGTGCTATGCAACTGCTTCCCACTAGCTGTCTACCTTACATTTGGTAGTGTATATGTGTCCATGCCTCTCTCGCGCTTTGTCACAGCTTACCCTTCCCCCTCCCCATATCCTCAAGTCCATTCTCTAGTAGGTCTGTGTCTTTATTCCTGTCTTACCCCTAGGTTCTTCATGACATTTTTTTTTCTTAAATTCCATATATATGTTTTAGCATACGGTATTTGTCTTTCTCTTTCTGACTTACTTCACTCTGTATGACAGACTCTAGGACTATCCACCTCATTACAAATAGCTCAATTTTGTTTCTTTTTATGACTGAGTAGTATTCCATTGTATATATGTGCCACATCTCCTTTATCCATTCATCTGATGATGGACACTTAGGTTGTTTCCATCTCCTGTCTATTGTAAATAGAGCTGCAATGAACAGTTTGGTACATGACTCTTTTTGAATTATGGTTTTCTCAGGGTATATGCCCAGTAGTGGGATTGCTGGGTCATATGGTAGTTCTGTTTGTAGTTTTTTAAGGAACCTCCATACTGTTCTCCATAGTGGCTGTACCAATTCACATTCCCACCAGCAGTACAAGAGTGTTCCCTTTTCTCCACACCCTCTCCAGCATTTATTGTTTCTAGATTTGTTGATGATGGCGATTCTGACTGGTGTGAGATGATATCTCATTGTAGTTTTGATTTGCATTTCTCTAATGATTAATGATGTTGAGCATTCTTTCATGTGTTTGTTGGCAATCTGTATTTCTTCTTTGGAGAAATGTCTATTTAGGTCTTCTGCCCATTTTTGGATTGGGTTGTTTGTTTTTTTGATATTGAGCTGCATGAGCTGCTTATAAATTTTGGAAATTAATCCTTTGTCAGTTGCTTCATTTGCAAATATTTTCTCCCATTCTGAGGGTTGTCTTGTTTATGGTTTCCTTTGCTGTGCAAAAGCTTTTACGTTTCATTAGGTCCCATGTTTATTTTTGCTTTTATTTCCATTTCTCTAGGAGGTGGGTCAAAAAGGATCTTGCTGTGATTTATGTCATAGAGTGTTCTGCCTATGTTTTCCTCTAAGAATTTGATAGTTTCTGTCCTTACATTTAGGTCTTTAATCCATTTTGAGCTTATTTTTGTGTATGGTGTTAGGGAGTATTCTAATCTCATACTTTTACATGTAGCTGTCGCGTTTTCCCAGCACCACTTATTGGAGAGGCTGTCCTTTCTCCACTGTACATTCCTGCCTCCTTTATCAAAGATAAGGTGACCATATGTGCGTGGGTTTATCTCTGGGCTTTCTATCGTGTTACATTGGTCTATATTTCTGTTTTTCTGCCAATACCATACTGTCTTGATTACTGTAGCTTTGTAGTATGATCTGAAGTCAGGGAGCCTGATTCCTCCAGCTCCATTTTTCGTTCTCAAGATTGCTTTGGCTATTCGGGGTCTTTTGTGTTTCCATACAAATTGTGAAATTTTTTGTTCTAGTTCTGTGAAAAATGCCAGTGGTAGTTTGATAGGGATTGCCTTGAATCTGTAGATTGCTTTGGGTAGTAGAGTCATTTTCACAATGTTGATTCTTCCGATCCAAGAACATGGTATATCTCTCCATCTATTTGTATCATCTTTAATTTCTTTCATCAGTGTCTTATAATTTTCTGCATACAGGTCTTTTGTCTCCTTAGGTAGGTTTATTTCTAGATATTTTATTCTTTTTGTTGCAATGGTAAATGGGAGTGTTTCTTGATTTCAGTTTCAGATTTTTCATCATTAGTGTATAGCAATGCCAGAGATTTTGGGGCATTAATTTTGTATCCTGCTACTTTACCAAATTCATTGATTAGCTCCAGTAGTTTTCTGGTAGCATCTTTAGGATTCTCTATGTATAGTATCATGTCATCTGCAAACAGTGACAGCTTTACTTCTTCTTTTCCAACTTGGATTCCTTTTACTTCCTTTTCTTCTCTGATTGCTGTGGCTAAAACTTCCAAAACTATGTTGAATAATAGTGGTGAGAGTGGGCAACCTTGTCTTGTTCCTGATGTTAGAGGAAATTGTTTCAGTTTTTCACCATTGAGAACGATATTCGCTGTGGGTTTGTCATATATGGCCTTGAGGTAAGTTCCCTCTATGCCTACTTTCTGGAGGCTTTTTTATCATAAATGGGTGTTGAATTTTTTCGAAAGCTTTTTCTGCGTTTATTGAGATGATCATATCGTTTTTATCCTTCAGTTTGTTAATATGGTGTATCACATTGATTGATTTGTGTGTATTGAAGGATCCTTGCATTCCTGGGATAAACCCCACTTGATCATGGTGTATGATACTTTTAATGTGCTGTTGGATTCTGTTTGCTAGTATTTTGTTGAGGATTTTTGCATCTATGTTCATCAGTGATATTGGCCTGTAGTTTTCTTTCTTTGTGACATCCTTGTCTGGTTTTGGTATCAAGGTGATGGTGGCCTCGTAGAAGATCTCATTCTTTTTAATAGCTTCACAGTATTTCATAGTGTGAATGTACTGTTGTTTATTCAGTTGAAACATCTCCTGATGCATGGCCAGTCAGGTTGTTTCCACTTATTTGCTATTAGAAGCATAATACAATACACATCTTTGTTTGGGTTTAGGTACTTCTGTATTTCCTTTGGTTAGATAAGCACCCAGAAGTGAGATGGTTAGATTAAAAGTTACTTTTCAATTTTAATAAATATTAATTGCCATATGACTTCCCAAAAGATTTTAGCAGTTTATGTTCTAATTAAAAGTGTATAAATATACTCATTTTCCTACATCTTCAGCACTACATCTTCTGAGTCTTTCTAAAATTTTGTCCATTTGCCAGGTAAAAATGATGTCTCACTATATTAATTTGGATCCCATGGCTGTAGCATTGGGAAAGAGAAAGGAAATATAGCCACACAAATGGAAACTATGTGTAACATTAAGGCATTAACTTTGTATAGAGAAGTAGACGATTTTATAGAAAATTAAAAATTACCAAAATTGGCATCAGAATAGATAAAAATATCAAACTTCAAAAGATGTAAATTTAATCATCTAATAATATGTCTCTCAAACTGTTTAAATAGGAATCCACAAGGTCTAAATTTGTTTTCACCACAAGCATGTGGAAAAGAAGGATATGGCAATCCAACAGAGACATTATGAGTATGTATACCTTGTAGAAATTCAAAGATGTCAATGTAGGTATTATCACGAAAGCAAATGTTGTTAGGTAAGGTAAAAATCAGAATTATGTTTTAAAAGTTACATGTTGGTTACAGAGGACATGATCACCCTCTTTGCCTTCTAGATGTCTTATGAGGCTCCGTTATTAGAAATGATATTTTCAAGGACTACTTTATGATATACAATAGATTCTCCTTTTCTGTAGCTGCAGGGAAAGAAGGAACATTTTCCTCTTTATTATTCTGCTAAGATTTCTTTCACAAACAGTTAGAAGGGCTGCCAATTTGAAGGGAAGATACTAGAATTGCATTAGTTACTACCAAAAGAAAAAACTTAAAATATAGAAAAAAAAAAAAAACACACAACACCCCAGACAACCGGATTCTAATAATGTGATATTTTGCATCTACAAGATCTATCATTAAAACATTGCAGGCCTGGGTGGTTTTACAAGTGAGTTCTAAATTTTCAAGAAATAGACAACTTCTATACTCTTTAAATAATTTAGAGTACAGAAAAAGATGGAAAGCTTCCTAGTTTATTTTCATAAAGCTATAATAAATCTAATGCCATAACCTACTCTAAAATAGTACAGAACAAATGAAGATCACTTTTACTTATTAATAACAGGTGAGAAAATTTCAAAAAAGTAAATCAGATCTAGCAGTATATTAAAGGACCAATGTAACCAAATAGGTTTTGATCCAGGAATTCAAGAATAGTTCAAGCACTCGAAAAGCATAATTTAATATTTTAAGAAATTGAAGGAGAATAAAAACATGATCATAATAATCAATGCTAAAAATTAGTTCAGCTAAACCAGTCTTCATTTTTAAAAACTCCATTTAAGATAGAGTGAATCTTCCCAACATGTTGAAAGTTATTTTCTAGAAATTAATTGTAAGCATTTAAAATAAACATTGAAAGCATTTTCATTAAAATTGAATAAAGAGGAATGTCTTCTACTGTCACGAAGTAGTCAACAGTGGCGGGGGGAGGGAGATGTGTTGTTGGTAATGCTGTAAGATAAGAGAAATATTAAGTCTAAAAATGATCATTACTTGCAGTTGCTAAGGTTTTTATACCTAGGGAAAAAAAGATTGAAATAAAAAACTTGTTGGACTAAAAGCAAATTTCAGTAAGTTGGTGGCTTACAACATAATACACCAAAACCAAGAGCTTTTCTTTATACTGGCATTAATCTGTTAGAAGTTTTTCTGTGAAAAGAACTCCACACCCCTGCCCCCCGCAAAAAGGCCAAAACTACATGTAACAAGAACATGCAAATTATATGACGATAACTGTGTAACATTTTCAAAGACATAAGGTAGGACCTGAATGAGTGGAGAGACATGCAGGTACCTGATGGTAAGATTTAAAAATACAGATTCTTCCCAAACTCATCTACAAATTTTAAGTAATTTTAAATCATAATTTCATCCACACTCTTTAGTTCATTAAAATGGTCCTGTGGAATAAATGTGAGATTTACGAAGAAAATCTTGAACAGGAAGGTCTCTTTTCACTGTTCTCACTTTTCACACGTCCATCCCCTGTCTCTCACAAGACGCCTTTAAAGGAAAAGTGCAGGAACTCAAGAAAGAATAAAGTTAGAACAATGAAGAGAAAGGGAACATGGGAGTCAGTAGCAGATTAAGATTTCAACGTATTTCTAGGAGACAGAAGGAAGCCTGTAGAAGGATTAAACAGGCAGAGGAAGCCTGGCCCCAAAACACCCTGCGGGGTTGCCAGCAGGGTGGTGGGAGTTGGCCTTCCCACTGAAACCCCACAGCACCTCTGGCCTCTGGGGAGGAGATGAAAATAGGGATGTTTTCAAAAGTCTGTATGAGGAAAGCTCTGCACTTGATCCCTCTTATGCTTTTCTCCAATTTCCACATACAGAAGACCAAGTAGCCTAGTACACGTCCTCCAACATGATGCCGGGACTTTTCCTAAAGAAGTCGAAGCTGAGAAGACATCAGACAGTACCCCAGAGTAACGCCTGCCTGAATTTTCTGAGAAGGGTGGTGGTAGAAGTGATGTGTGTCTTCCCTGAAGAGAAGCTTTCCAAGCTCCACACCTGCAGTGTAGGGCTGGGCTACCACCCTCTCCCCGGGTGATCTCACTCAACTCCTTGATTTCAGTGGTGGCTCTACAAGGAGGATTTCCAAGTTTGTATCTTTAGCCATGACCATCCCTGGAACTCCACTCACATATCCTATAATGCTACCTACAATATCACCATAAGAATATCTAAGCTCATGGTGGTTCAAGCAGTGAATGAGGATCTGACTCATGTTTGTGCCGGCTCTGCGCCATCTTGCCCTCTCTGGCCTCATTGTCTAGCCTCTTCCACCACATTCACTCCAGTCATGCTGCCTCGTTGCTCAGACAGGGTCTTGTCAGCCACAGCAAGGCCTTTGGACTATATCTAAATGCGCTGAGAAGTTTTCGGACGTTTTGAGCAGGAGGGCGATATGATCTGAGAAAAGTTTTTTAAAAAATCACTGTGGCTTCTGTGTGGAAAATAAATTGTAGGGAACACAAGTGGAAGCATAATGGAATATTTGGTTACTTCTTGGGTATCTGTCTCGAACATCTTTCTGTCATCCAATGACAAAAACAGAATCCACCTGAATGTCTACAGTGGAGAGAGAGAAAAATAGCAGAAAGGGACATATGATCAGGCCAAAGCTTTTACACAGAACCTAGCATCTTAGCAGTCGGTGTTGACGTATTTACCCTCTATGGTTTCTGCAACTTTGGTGCTTCAGTAGAATTATTTAAATCTCCTTCTATATTGACTGGTTATAATTTTTAAAATGATCTATGTTTTCCCATTCTTTAGTTATTGATGAGGAAAATGTGAAGTTTATTATGAAACTAGTCAGGGCAGTGCAGGAGGCCCAGAAGTCGATGCTGATTTGACCTACCAGTGACTTTCAACTTATTTTTGGATTTTTTTAAAACCCTGCTACTCTAGTCTATGATATATAGACTTACAGCTGAATCAGTAATGGTAACGGCAGGTTTTCTTCCCTCAAAATTTCCACATTTAGGAATATAATGTGCCTGGGGGTCCAAGAAGTAAGGATAACTTCTCAGGGGAAGGGGACAGTGTCAAGGCTGTGGTCAACAGTGTTTCTGGGGCACTGTCATAAGGAATTAACCACCATTCATCAGCTTAATGCTCTTTTCTGCTGCCTCTTCAGCTGAGTTTGGGCAGGAGGGATGTATTAAAATGAAGAGGAACAGAGATTCATGGCCTAATGTGAAATCTTGTTAAAGATGTCTTGGTAAAACAGAGGGAATCTTTTCTCCAGGTGTTTAAATAATATCAAAGGGGTAGAAAACCTTGTATTACTAAGTGGTTTTCTTCTTTTCTTTCTTGGTTAATATATTCTCTTCTCTGAAAATAAATATTCCCTTATAATTTTGGCAAAACACTGTACTAGGCAATATTTTAAAAATAGAATATAAAATGAGAAAGGTTTTGAGATGCTGTATTGTATTATGTGGGTTGAATAAAGGGAAGTAAACAGTACAACTGTGATTTTCAATTTTTTAAAACAGTTTTTAAAGTTGAAGTATAAGTTTACTTTGAGATATATCCAATTTGTGTGTGTGTTTATATTAGTTATCTCATCTCTCCCACAAAGCATTTGAGTTTGCTAATGAGAATGTTTGCTATCAAGTTAGGGTTATCCGGTAAATTACAAGATGCCAAATGGATATACTTAAACTAAAAAAGATAAATTGTTTATCTGAAATTCAAACTTAATTTGGGTGTCCTTTAAAAAAAAAAAAAGGTCTGGCTGAAATTTCTAAGTAGAAAACGTGAAGAAAACAAGGAAGGTAAGATAGGGTGAAGTTTCTATACAAATATGAAGTCTAATATAATTGCTAAAGTTGGGCCATGGTTTTGGCCTTAAGAGTCCTGGTTGCAAGACAAAAATGAGAATATAATCATTTACAAGTTGTACCTTGCCCAGTAAGTGGGGTGAGTAGTGGGGTGAGAGTTCTTTGGGGCAAAAAACATATTCTAGTTTCTAGATCTGAAAGAACACTTTTTTTATGGGTCTCCATTAAAGGGATCCTTTGCAATGGGGGAGGTGGTGGTACTATCTACCTCTTATTGAGCATATATGAACTAGACAGTGTTTTTCAAAGAGAAGTTTTTGATTAAATGAAGTCCATTTTACCTTTTTTTTTTTTCTTTTGTGAATTGCACTTTTTGCATCATATGTAAGAAATCTTTCCCACATCCAAGGTCAACAAATTTTTTGCCTCTGTTTTCTCTTAGAAATTTTACAGTGGTAGGTTTTGTATTTAGGTCTATCAATATATATATTTTAAAGAACCATATGAGTTTCAGGGATTCCTGAGGATTCTGGCTTCTTTCATTTAGTGTGGATGTTCCTTGGTGGTTCTGAGCTACCTTAGCTAACCCTAGAATGGACGCATGCTATCAAGTATTTTGAGTTAATTCTGGTACGTGGTAGAAGGTCTAGATTGAAGTTTATATTTCTGCATATTGTTTGAGCACATTTGTTGAAACTGTATTCTCAACTGTATTGCCATTGCACCTTTGTCAAAACTCAGTTGTATTTGTGAGGGTCTAGTTCCTGGTCTCTGATCTGTGTCTAACTTTACGCCAATGCCATACTGTTTTAATTATTTCAGCATTATAATAATGTCTTGAAATCAGGTAATATTATTCTTTCAACTAATATACACATGTATAATATAAAAACTTAGAATCAGTTTGTTGATTTCTACCCAAAAAAAACAAACCTATTGGGGTTTCGATTGGGATTACATTTAGTCTTAATTTTGGGAGAATTGGCATTTTAACAAAATTGAGTCTTCTCACTCATGAACAAGATATATCCCTCCAGTTATATGGATCCTCTTTAATTTCTCTCGGCAGTATTTTGTGGGGTTTAGTGTACAGGTCTTTCATCTTTTGTCAGATTTATCCCTAAATCTTTGAATTTTTTAGATGTACATGATATTGGTTTTTTATGAGTACATATTATAATTATTTACTGTTGGACATTTAGACTGTTTATAATTTTTTCACTTATAGCATTGCAATGAATAACTTTGTACATGCAGATATACTCACATGTGATTATTTCCCTTTAAAATTTTTTAAAATTATATTTTATTGAAGTGTAGTTGCTATGCAATATTATATAATGTTATGGGAGTACAATATAGTGATTCATAATTTTTAAAGGTTATACTCCATTTATAGTTATTGTAAAATGTTGGCTGTATTCCCCATGTTGTACAGTATATCCTTGTAGCTTACTTTGTGTTTAAAAAATGATTTATTTATTTTTTAGTATTTATTTATTTATCTATTTATTTATTTATTTTGGCTGCACCGGGTCCCAGTTGCAGCATGCGGGCTCTTAGTTGCAGCCTGTGGGCTTCTTAGTTCCAGCATGCAGGCTCTTAGTTGTGGCATGTGGACTTCTCAGTTACGGCTTGCATACTCCTAGTTGCAGCATGTGAACTTTTAGTTGCGGCATGCATGCAGGATCTAGTTCCCTGACCAATGATCGAACCCAGGCCCTCTGCACTTGACCACCAGGGAAGTCCTACCCACTGGACCACCAGGGAAGTCCCCCTTGTAGCTTATTTTATACCTAATAGTTTGTGTCTCTTAATCCCCTACTCCTATTGATATATTGCCCCTCCCCCCTCCCTCTCCCCATTGGTATCCACTAGTTTGTTCTCTGTATCTGTGAGTCTGCTTCTTTTTTGTTATACTCACTAATTTGTTGTATTTTTAAGATTCCACGTGTAAGTGGTATCATACAGTATTTGTCTTTCTCCGTCCCACTTATTTCACTGAGCATAATGCCCTCCAAGTCCATCCATATTGCTGCAAATGGCAAAATTTCATTCTTTTTATGGCCAAATAGTATTCCATTGGGGGTGTGTGTGTACATATATTTATTTATTTATTTTTATTTATTTATTTATTTATTTATTTATTTACTGCATCTTCTTTATCCATTCATCTGTTGATGGACATGTAGGTTGCTTCCATATCTTGGCAACCGTAAATAATGCTGCTATGAGCATTGGAGTGCATGTATCTCTTTTCCATTTAGTGTTTTTGTTAACTGTGTTAAACTCATTTATGGGGTCTAGTGGATTGTTTGTGAATTCCATTGGATTTTCTACATCGAGAATCATGTCTTCTGCAAATAAGCAGTTAAGTGTTCCTTTCCAATCTGGATGCCTTTTATTTATTAATTTATTTTGGCCTGACTGTGCTGACCAGAACCTCCCATGTTGAGCGGAAGTGGTGAGAGCAGATGTTCCTATCTATCTTTCTGATCTCAGGGTGAGGCATTCAGTCTCTGACATATTTTTTATCAGGCTAAAGAAGTTTCCTTCCACTCCTTGTTTGCTGAGTTTTTGTTAGAAATAGGTGTTGAATATTGTTAAATACTTTTTCTATTGAGATGATCATATGGTTTTACTTTTTTAGTTATTATGGTGTTATGGGTTGACTATATCCCTCAAAAAGTGTGTGTTAAAATCCTAACCCCCCAGTACCTCAGAGTGGGACCTTATTTGGAAATAGGCTGATTGCATGTATATGTAATTTGTTAAGATGAAGTCATACTGAAATAGTGAGGGCTCCCTAATCCATTATGACTGCTGTCCTTATAAGAAGATGACCATATGAAGCCAGAGACACAAGGGAGAATGCAATGTGACGTTGCAGGCAGAGATTGGAGTTCTGCTGCCACAAGCCAAGGAACATCTGGGGCTATTGGATGCTGGAGGAAGCAAGGAGGGATTCACCCCTGGAGGCTTCAGAAGGGGCATGGCTCTGCCTTGATTTCAGACTTCTAGCCTCCAGAACTGTGAGAAGATAAATTTTTGTTGTTTTAACTCCCCTAGTTTGTGATCCTTTATTATGATGGTAGCCCTGGGAAATTAATACATTTGATTTATTACGTTGACTGATTTTTTTGAACATTAAACAGACCTACATTCCTAGGATATACTCTGTTTAGTCAGGATGTATTGTCTTATTATTATCCTTTTAATATTTTGTTTGATAATATAATATCCTTTTAATATTTTATTGTTCCTTTAATATTATTATCCTTTGATTTGCTATAATTTTGTTTAGAATTTGTGCATCTGTGTATATGTTTTGTAGTTTACTTTTTGTTTGTTTGTTTGTTTTTGTGGTACGCGGGCCTCTCACTGCTGCAGCCGCCCGCCTCCCCCCTCCCCGACCCCGCCGCGGAGCACAGGCTCCGGACGCGCAGGCCCAGCGGCCATGGCCCACGGGCCCGGCCGCTCCGCGGCACGTGGGACCCTCCCGGACCGGGGCACGAACCCGTGTCCCCCGCATTGGCAGGCGGACTCCCAACCACTGCGCCACCGGGGAAGCCCTGTAGTTTACTTTTTTATACTGTTTTTGTCTGGTTTTGGTATCAGGGTAATAATGTTGGTCTCAGCAAATGAGTTGGGAAGTATTCTCTCCTCTTCGTTTTTCTTGAAGACTTTGTGCAGAGTTGCTATTGTTTTTTAAAAAAAGATTTATCAGGGGCTTCCCTTTAACCCCTGTAAAGTGTACAGTTCACTGCTGTTTAGTATTTTCTCAGAGCTGTGCACCATCACCATTATCTAATTCCAGAACATCTTCGTCTGAATGTTCAGAAAGGAATTTCATATTCATTAAGAGTCACTCCCCATTCTCTCCCCTCCAGACCCTTGTCAATCACTAATTTACTTTCTGTTTCTATAGATTGGCCTATTCTGGATATTTCTTATATATGGAACTATATAATATGTGGCCTTTCTCTTAGCATGATGTTTTTTCAAGGTTCATTCATGTCTGTAGCATGTATCAGTACTTCATTCTTGGTTTTGGCAAATAATATTCTATTATATAGATACACCATAGCTGCTTATCCATTTATTATGGACATTTGAGTTAACACTTTTTGGCTATTTTGAATAAGGCTACTGTGAACAACTGTGTACAAGTTTTTGTGTAAATGTGCTTTCTTTCTCTTGAGTATGTATCTAAGAGTGGAATTGGTCAGTCCTGTGATCAGTGTGTTTAACCTTTTGAGGAAATAGAGTGCTTTACAAAGCTGCCATCAACACCAGCGATGTATGAAGGTTCTAGTTGCCCCACACGCTCACCAACACTTGTCATTGTCTGTATTCTTAATTACAGCCATCCTAGTGGGTGTGAAGTGGTATCTCATAGTGGTTTTGATTTGCATTTCCCTGATGGCTAATGATGTTGAATATCTTTTCCTGTTGTTATTGACCATTTATATACCTTTCTGCAAGAAATGTCTATTTTCTTTGCCTTTGAAAAATTATGTTATTTGTCTTTTTATTACTGAGTTGTAAGAGTTTTTATATTGTGTGTGTATGCAAGTCCCTTATTAGGTATTAGATTCATAGCAATTTTCCCTTATTCTGTGGGTGGTCTTTTTACTGTCTTCATGGTATCATTTACAGCACAAAATGTTTTGATTTTGTTGAAGTCCAGTTTATCAAAATTTTTTTGGTTGTTGCTTGTGCTTTTGGTGTCCTACCCGAGAAACCATTGCCTAACCCAAGGACACAAAGGTGTAATTACTCCTATGTTTTCTTCTAAAAGTTTTATATGTTTAGCTCTTGTATTTAGGTATTTGATCCGTTTGGAGATAATTTTTGGATGTGGTGTGGTGTACAGGTCCAACTTCGTCCTTTTGCGTATGGATATCTAGTTGTCTCAGCACCATTTGTTGAAAAGACCATTTTTCTCACCGCCTCCCATTAAACTGTCTTGGCACTCTTGTTGAAAACCAGCTTACCATAAATGTAAGGGTTTAATTAGGGGCTCTAAATTCTATTCCATGGATCATTATGCATGTCCTTATTCCAGTACTACATTTACTGGATTACTGTAGCTTTGTAGCAAAATTTGAAATTGGGAAATGTGATCCCTCCAAATTTATTCTTCTTTTGTAAGTTTGTTTCGGCTATTCTTAGTCCCTTGCGTTTCCATATGAATTTTAGGATCATCAATTTCTGAAAAAAAAAAAATCCAGCTGCAACTCTGAATGCTTTTAATCTGTAGATCAGTTTGGGGTATGTTGCCAACTTAATAATGTTAACTCTTCCAATCCTTGAACATGGAATGTTTTACTGTTTATGTACCTTGTTTAATTTTTTCCAAGAATGTTTCACTTTTCAGTGTACAGGTTATGTACTTCTTTCAACATTAGTTCTAAATATCCTGTTATTTTTGACGCTATTATAAGTGAAATTGTTAATTTAGTTTTCAGATTCTTCATTGCTAGTGTATAGAGATACAATTGCTTTTTTTTATTGGGATATAGTTGCTTTACAGTGTTGTGTTAGTTTCTGCTATACAGCGAAGTGAATCAACTATGTGTATATATATATCCCTCTTTTTTGGATTTCCTTCCCATTTAGGTCACCACAGAGCATTAAGTAGAGTTCTCTATGCTATACAGCAGGTTCTCATTAGTTACCTATTTTATACATATTAGTGTATGTTGATCTCTTATTCTACCACCTTTCAGAACTTGTTTATTTTTATAGTAAAAAAAGTGGATTCTCTAGGATTTTCTGTATGTAAGATCATGTAATCTGCAAATAGGGTTTGCCTTTCTAGATGCTTTTTATTTCTTTTCCTTGCCTTATTGCCCTAGCTAGAACTTCCAATGTAGTGGTGAATAGACCTGGCAAGAATGGACGTCTATCTTGTTCATGATCTTAGAGGGAAGGGATCCACTCTTTACCCGTTAAGTATGGTGTCAGCTGTAGATTTTCCCCTAGATATCCTTTATCAATTTGAGAAGGTTCTGTTCTATTTACAATTTGCTGAGTTTTTTTTTTATCCTAAAAGGGGTTTTAATTTGTCAAATGCTTATTCTATGACTGTTGAAAGGCTCTTATGATTTTTGTCTTTTATTCTATTAATGTTGCACCTAACATTGATTTTTAGATGCTAAACTAGCCTTACATTCCTAGGATAAATCCCACTTGGCCATAGTATACAATACTTTTAATATGTTGCTGAATTTGGTTTGCTAACACTTTGCTGAAGATTTTTTCATCTATATTCATAAGGGCTATTGGACTGAAGTTGTCTTTTCTTGGAATGTGTTTGTCTAGTTTTGGTATCAGGATAGTACTGGCCACATAGAATGAGTTTGGAAGTTTCCATTTCCTTTAGCTTTCTGGAAGAATTTGTATAGACTTGGTATTCACCAATAAAGCCATCTGGGCCTGTAGTTTTCTTTGTAGGAAGGTTTTTAACCGTAAATTCATTTTCTCTAATGGATAAAGTGCTATCCAGGTTACCTGTGTCTTCAGAGTGAGCTTTGGCCTGCTCCCTTCTCTCTGGTACTTTGTCCTATGAACTCTAGCTGCTTTGGTTTTCTGAGACTTTTCACTCTGTCTCCTCAACTTAAATTTTTTATCTGCTGGTTTCCACCTCAGTTGCCGTCCCTGTGCTTAGGCCTGGTGACCTCGTAAGCCTCTGACCTGGGACAAGAGTAGAGCTCACCTCAATTGTTCTCCATCCCTTGGGCATCACTGTCCTACATTACCTGATGTCTAGTGTCTTAAAAACCATTGTTTCGTGTATTTTTCTGCTAGTTTGTTTTTGCAAGCACTTGGGTATAATCTTATCCTGTTAGTCCAGGGAAGATGGAAAGACTTTTATACCATCACAATCTTTTTGGTAGTGGTGGGTCAGGGCACACAAAACAAAACAAAACACAAACATTATCAAGTTTACAAGGATCCAAGAAATAAGCCATCTTTGAAATTATTACTTATGAGAAGCATCCTCCCATCATTTCAACAGTGAAGCAAAACTAACTCAGAAATGAAGAAATGTTAAAGTAGACTGAAATAGAAGCATGAATGCCTGTTCGTATCTCACTAACTACCCAAAAGCTATGAAAATAGAGAAAGGATTAAATATCTTACAATCATGGGAGAATGGAAGGAGAAGCTGTTAGTGGAAAAGAAATTTTGTGCAGTTACTAGATGATAGAAAGCAGATGGAACTGAATCGAAATACAGTGAAGAAACTTATCACCCAGAACATACATAGGAAGAAACTAACCAGAAGGTAGGAACAGATGCAGATGATCTATAAACTCAGAGTGGAAAACTGATGGAGGCCCTAGGCACTCAACCAGGCTAATTGAAGATGCACGTTTAGAACAGGCAGGCCTGTCAGTCCCCTTCCCTTATTAATTTTGCTCTGCTTTATTGCAACATAATAGGTCAAGAACTGCACTGTAAAGAGAATGAACTATCTGATGTGATTTCTAGTTTGGGGTTATGCCCTAGAAAGAAGCATTTGGAGTTTGAGGAAATCATAGAACGCAGGCAGAGAAGGCAACTTGAAGAATCAGACATATACAAATGGAAAGGAAATGGAAGCCAGCTGCCTATAATAATCTGACCAATCTTTCATTCATAGAATAGAAAGCCAAGGACCACCAGACATTTGGGGAAGCATAACAGCCAGAAGGAGAGAAACCAAGGTGAATAAACAGCTGAGCACGCAAGAAAGTTGATAGGAAGTGTAACGGGTTGAATTGTGTCCACCACAAAAATGATACGTTGAAGTCCTAACTCCCAGCACTTCAGAATATTAAACCTCATTTGAAAATACTGATGGTCTAGATGTAGTTAATTAAGATGAGGTCATACTCAAGTGGGGGGGGGGCCCTAATCCAATGTGACTGGTGTCTTTGTAAGAAGACAACCGTGTAAATTCAGACACACACAGGGAGGAAGCCATGTGATGGCGGAGGCAGAGATGGGAATTATGCAGCCGCAAACTAAGAAATGCCAGAGGTTTCCAGCAAGTCATAAGAAGCAAGCAAAGATTCATACTATGAGTTTCAGAGGGAGCAGGGTCCTGCTGTTTGATTTTGAACTTCTAGCTTCCAGAACTGCGAGGTAATACATTTCTGTTGTTTATGTCACCCAGTTTGTGGTACTTTGTTATGGCAACCCTAAGAAAATAATATTGGGAATAAAAGAGAATTTAATAATACTTAATGAAAACACAAAACAAATGTTCAAGTAACCCACAGGAAAGTTAAAAAAAGAGAGAGGGAATCAGAAAAATAAGAAACAGGGGAAATAAATAGAAGACAATAAAATTGCATGTTGGACTTAAACCCTAGCATCTTGATATTTATCATAAAAATGTAAATGGTCTAAATGCACCAATTAAAAGACAGAGATGACTAGAATGGATAACAAAACATGGTCTAACAGTGTGTTGTCTACAAAAATCTCACTTCAGATATGATACAGGCAGGTTGAAAGTAAAAGCTTGAAAAGTATATACCATGCAAATATTAATTTTTAAAAAGCAGGAGTGGCTGTCCTAATATACATGTTAATTTCCTGATTGTGATCTTGTACTATAGTTATGCAAGATGTTTCCATTGGGGAAGTTGGGTGAAGTATGTGTGGTATCTCTTTGTATTGTTTCTTACAATGGTATATGAACCTGCAAATATCTCAAAATAAGATTTATTCACCTGCAGAAGAATGAAGGTGGTCGCCTACTCATACCATATACAAAAATTAATTCAAAATGGATCAAGACCTAAATGTAAAAGCTGAAACTATAAAGTTCTTAAAAATGAATGTAAGCGCTAAAACTATAAAAATTCTCAGAAGAAGCTTAAATCTCAGGACCTTGAAATAGGCAATGGTTTCTTAGGTTTGACACCAAAATCACAAGGAATAAAAGGAACAGATAGGGACTTCCCTGGTGGTCCAGTGGTTGAGACTTTGCCTTCCCATTGCAGGGAGTGTGGGTTCAATCCCTGGTCGGGGAGCTAAGATCCCCACATGCCTTATGGCCCAAAACTCAAAAAAAACATAAATAGAAGCAGTATTGTAACAAATTCAATCAAGACTTTAAAAATGGTCCACATCAAAAAAATCTTTTAAAAAAATGGATAAATTTGACTTCATCAAAATGAAAAATATTTGTGCCTCAAAGGACACTATCAAGGGACTTCCCTGGTGGTCCAGTGGCTGAGACTCAGTGCCCCAATGCAGCGGCGCCCAGGTTCGATTCCTGGTCAGGGAACTAGATCCCACATGCTGCAGCTAGGACCTGGCGCAGCCAAATAAATAAATATTTTTTTTAAAAAAGGACACTATCAAGAAGTGAAAAAGGCAACCCACAGAATGGGAAAACATTTTTGAAAATCATATATCTGCTAAGGATTTGTATTTAAAATATATAAAGACACTTAGACTCAATTCTAAAAGACATATGACCTATCTTAAAAAGTGGGCAAAGTATCTGAATAGACATTTCCTCCAAAGACGTTATCCAAATGGACAATAAGCACATGAAAAGATTTTCAACATCATTAGCCATCAGGGAGGTACAAATGAAAGACCACCACGAGTTACCACTCCACATGCACTAGGATGACTGTAATTAAAAATACAGGTAATAACAAGTGTTGGTGAGGATGTGGGAAAACTGGAAATCTCACGCATTGCTGGTGCTAATGGCAGCTTAGAAAACAGTCTGGCGGCTCCTCAGAAAGTTACACATAGGCTTGCCTGGTGGCCGCAGTGGTTGAGAGTCCGCCTGCTGATGCAGGGGACACAGGTTCGTGGCCCGGTCCGGGAAGATCCCACATGCCGTGGAGCGGCTGGGCCCGTGAGCCATGGCCCGCTGAGCCTGCGCATCCGGAGCCTGTGCTCCGTAACGGGAGAGGGACACAGCAGTGAGAGGCCCGCGTACCGCAAAAAAAAAAAAAGTTACACATAGTGTTATCACATGACTCAGCACCTCCACTTCTAAGTATATACCCAAGAGAAACAAATGCTTGTCTGCACAAAAAACGTTTGTACACATGTTTCGCAGCAGTGTTATTCATACTAGTCAAAAGGTGAAAACAACTCAGATGTCCATCAACTGATGAATGGATAAACAAAATGTGGTATATCCATACAGTGGAATATTACTACATAATAAAAAGAAATGAAATACTGATACATGCTACAGCATAGATGAATCTTGAGAACATGCTAAGCGAAAGAAGCCAGTCAGATAGGGTCATATTTTGTATGATTTCAAGTATCTGAAATGTCCAGAATAGGCAAAGCCAGAGAGACAGAAAGCACGTTAGCACTGGGCGGGGACTGGGGGTAGAAAGGAAGAGATGACGTGAAGGTAGCGGTTACAAGGTACAGGGTTTCTTTTTCAGGTAATGAAAAAATTCTAAAATTGGTTCTGTTGGTGGTTGCACTACTCTGAAAAATACTAAAAACCATTGAATGGCAGATATATGTTAAATGACTGAATTGTATGTCACAGGAATTATAGCTCAACAAAGCTATTAGAAATAAAATAAAACATTAAAAGGTTAAAACGCTTATGGTATGATGATTATTTCATAATATACCTTTTAATACAGAAACAATGCTTTCTCTCTGCCTGTTTAGTCAGTAATGATTTGGAAACAGACAAGTTCAACCTTGTCTGTTTCTTAATATCTTCTAGAAAGTGGATTTTCCTAAACAAGTTAAGTAAACAAGAATGTAAGGGTTGTGCCTCGGAAAAATCAAACTGTTTCCACACCTATAGATGCACGTACACCTGTATGAATATATGCATCTATACATATGCATATAAAATACATGTTGGTCCTTTGCTTGTCACAGGTCATTCATCACTATGGATTAAAGAAAGGACTGCAGGATTTCCTTCTGATTTTGTGCTGTTAGCCTTGTTTGAGTTACTGTATGCATTTTGAAAAAGATCCATTCAAAAAAATACTCCTTTCATTAAACTTTGTCCTCAGACTGACATTTTATCCGTTACGCCAAATTTTACTGTGGTTCTTGAGGAATACCAGCACCATCTTCAGTTAAGCTTAAGTCGTCCAATTTATTAATTTTCAGCTTCCTAACGAGGATCCTGAAATTTTTGAAGTTTCATCCAAGTGTCTGTCTATACTGGTTCAGTTGTATGGAGGAGAAAACCCAGACAGCCTGTCTCCCGAAAATGCAGAGAATTTTGCTGAATTACTGACGTCCAAAGAGGACCCGAAGGAGCAGAAGCTTCTGTTGAGGACTCTCAGAAGAATGGTGAGTCCACACAGAAACTGGGGCTTGGGTGGGTGGCCTCAGTGGCAGCCAGTAGATGGGGAGTTGTCATTTTTTTCGACCTAGTTTCATCAGAGAACTCCCAGTTACCTTTTCCCGTAGTCACCTACTGTTAACATTTATCATATTCTGCATTTCTATCTGCATGTACAAGTATTTTTCTTGAACTGTGAGAGAGTAAGTTATACACATTGTTCTTGCTTACTCCTTAGTATGTGAGTGTGTACTTCGTAATGAAATGGATGTTCTGTTACTTAGCTAACTACAGTTATCAAAACCAGGAAATTTAACACTGATACAAATCTTTTACTAATCTGCCATCTGTATTCCAGTTTTGTCAGCTGTCCCCATAATGTCCTTTATAGCTTGTTTTCTGGTGTAGAAACCAGTCCAGGATCATGTATTTTAGTAGATGTGTGTCCTTAATCTGGAATAGTTCTGCAGCCTTTCTTCGTCTTTCATGACATTTCTGAAGAACGGGCCAGATGTTTTATAGACTCTCCCTCAATGTAGGTCTCTCTGATGTTTTCTGGACAGTTGGATTCAGGTAAGCCCCAGAAGACATACTGTGTCCTTCTCAATCCATCAGATCCAGAGGCTTATGACGTCTGTTTGCCCTTTACTGGTGATGTTAATTTTGATCACTTCATTAAATCAGTGTGGTGTTGTTATTTTTAAATTTTTTAATGGTTGCAAAAGGGAGATTTTCAAACTCACAACGTTTCTAACCCCCAGTGTGGTACTGTAGGAAAAAATTTTCCCTTTCGCCCCATGTATTATTTTTTTATTTTATTTTATTTTATTTTTTGGCGGCGTTGGGTCTTCTTTGCTGCACCAGGGTGTTCTCTAGTTGCGGCAAGCAGGGGCTACCCTTCATTGTGGTGCACGGGCTTCTCATTGTGGTGGCTTTTTTTGTTGCAGAGCACAGGGCTCTAGGTGCACGGGCTTCAGTAGCTGTGGCTCACGGGCTCTAGAGCGCAGGCTCAGTAGTTGTGGCTCGCAGGCTCTAGGGCACAGGCTCAGTAGTTGTGGCGCTTGGCTTTAGCTACTCTGCGGCTTGTGGGATCTTCCCGGACCAGGGCTCGAACCTGTGTCCCCTGCATTGGCAGGCGGATTCTTAACCACTGAGCCATCAGGGAAGTCCATCGCCCCATTTATTTTATTTTTAAAAATATAAATAGCTGATGTTTACTTGAAAGTACTTTTGAAGACTGACTGACTTTCTTTTTACAGTAGATCTTGTTCTGCTGCTTTCGAAGGCCGTTATTTACAGCAGCGGTTGTGGAAGTTAGTCGAGGAGTGGAGGTCCCATTAGTCTGTGTCATGTTCTGGCTTGTCATTCTGTGTTCACTTCTAGATCCAATTATCTTGAGGTGTCCTTTGGCAGTGGAGGCTATGGATGCTCCAGAGAGTTGCCTTCAAGACAGTTTTTATGCTAGTTTGATAGACAGCTGCAGTACGTGACCCAGCTAGATCTACACAGCAGGTTATGGGTGACAGAACTAGAACAGGGATAGAGAGTTACCCTCCTCGCTGCTACATTATGCTTTTGTACAGCCAAACCTCCCAACCGCAGCAATGCTTCCTGTCTAGTGGAGTCATTCCCTGAGTAACCGGATGATGACACAATCTAAGTGAGCCTCCCAAAGTGTAGGATAAATACTTCTGGGGAAAGTAGATCTTGGGCATGGTACTCCAACCTAGCACTAGATGACATTGAATCACATAGTAAGGCAAATATTTCCTCTTCCATTTTATTTTGATCTTTCTGATGATTTAAGGGGAAAGTCTCAATTTGGTACTGCTGTGTCTTTAACACCTCTCGAATCCTTCAGAATGTCCCTTTTTAACAGAGAGGAAGCCTCTCAGATGACTAGCTTTTTCAGTAGAGATAAGATATTTCTTTCAAAAAATAGTTTTATTCATTTAAAACTGGTGAGTCAATGTGAGGTCAAGTACTAGAAAATATGGTAATATGAGTGATACGTACATGTGGCAGAATCGTGTGTTTGGTACAGAAACAAAAGCTTGGGGATATTGACCTCACATCTGATACAATTAATTTTATAGAGATTCACCATCTCGTATTTGAAAATGTTAGGGCCATATTTAGTTTGGACTTTATAATTTCCAGATCTTTTGGGCATGGTGCTTATACTATATATGATATGACTCCACAGCAGTCACCTGGGGTGGTACCGTAGTCAAGCATGGTAATATTTCTGCTGCAAAGTGTATGAACATTCACACCAAGTGGGTAAACAAAAACTATATGTGACCCCACGTGGGTTAGGTCAGGTTTTGCCACCAAATATGGTTTTGAACCAAACTTAAGAATAAAAGTTTTGATTTTCAGAGCTTTCTAGATTTTAGAATTGCAGGGAGATTATGGACCTATCTTTGGAATAAATTACATCATTTTTAAAAACCAGGTTAATTTAATCATGCAGGAAACAGTTAGACCCCAACTTGGTCAAAGTAACCAGATTACACCATCTTTTAGTTAATTTTACTGTCTGAAATGATTTCCTTATAGTTTCTGACCTGCCACATATAGGGCCAGGTAGGTTTTGTTGGTGGAAGAAAAGTTGAATCCAAGTGACTCTATCTGTGTATGTGAAAATAGAAGTAGTTTCTGGTTCTGCTCATCTGCTTGTTTTTTTTTTTAATTGTAGTAAAGTAAACATAATATAAAGTTTACCAGCCATCTGTGATAAGTGCTTTATAATCTTCTGAAAACTTTCTAAATTAGCCATGGATGGGTCAGTGTTGGGTTCAAGTGGTGCAAAACACACAATCAGGGATTCTGGGCCTTGAACTTGCCTATCCTGAGGCTCGGTTCTGCTTAAACTTAGTACTGAGTTCAGTACGTTTGGAGAGAAACAGCAGCAGATGACCCAGAGTTGTATGATGCCAGCGCGCACTCTCGACTGATGTGGTCCTTCCCCTCTCTCTCGCCGCTTCCTGTCCTCACCTCCGTGGTTGCCATTGCTTTGTAACTGTCAGCTTACCATCTGTTCTCACCTTCACATTACCCTTGTTCAGAGTAGTGATGTGGTCTTTTTCAGCGTGTTTATAGTGTCTGGCCCATGAAAGGTTGTCAGCAGATGATGTTTCTGTGTTAAGGACTTCTGGTGAATTATCTCATTTAATCTTCACAGCTACCTTAGCGGTCAGCTCCAGTGATTGCTTCCATTTACAGGTTAAAAGCTAAGGCTCAAAGAGCTTACGTAACACTCCCAAGGCCACCAACTAGGACTCGGCAGAGCTGGGACCAGCCAAGCTGACCTGACCCTAGCTTGTGCTCTTGCCAAGTAGCTAGCCACCTTGCTGCTGCTCTGTCCAGGACTGATCTGGACTCTGAGGGTATTTGTTAAGCTGAACTTGACTGAATTTCGATCTAGAAGGCACCGAAGAGATTCATTCTTTCATTCATGGGAAAATAATAGTTATTACTGTGTGCATCCTCTACACTGGGGGAACTAAGACAGTAAGATATGCTCTTCCTGCTGCCTGTTCTCAGGGATCCCTAACTGGAGTGAGAGAGAAGCGCCAGCTTCATTATAAAGCAGAGTGCAATCAGTGCCACGCTAGAGGAGCCAGCAAAGTTCCACAGAAACATTCCCTTTGGGGAGGAGATTGGCCGGGACATGGTGTTTGAGCAGTGTGTAGAAGGATGTGTTGGTCATCCATGCATGGACCGGGAAGAAGCACATCCTGAATAATGGCCCCAAAATCCACAGGGCTAGACTGACAGACATAAGAAATGGACCAGGAAAGGCCAGAGGGGACCAAACATTTGGAGTTCGGACACCGTTGTTAGAATTAGGAAGTTCTGGTCTCTGAAACCAAAGGACAGTGGTAGCATCTCAATTGAATTCAAATTATGTTTACGGTGAAATAAAGCTTTCTCACAGTGCCCGGCATGTAATTGGTATTTAATAAGTATCCACTGAGCTGAGTAAGAAATGTCTATAAAATCTCTACTTTTGTTATTGGCAATTGTTCATTTTTGCTCTTCAGTGTATATTGTGAGCTCATTTGAGTGCTTTGTAGATGCACAGGCCAGAATGAGAGGGACCTTAAAAGGCATTTAGTTGTTCCCCAGTCTGATGCTTCGGTCCCCTCCACACTATCCCTTCCAAGTTTCTTAGAAGGGGGTGAGATTGGATAGGTAGATGCATAGAGGATGGGAACCTGGGAGATAGAAAGAATGTGAGCAAAGATTTCCTGTGATTTTAAGGGGGCTGGCGTCTCAGGCTCTCCTCGGTGGCCTGGGGGAGCCAGACTTGATAGAGAGGCAGGGAGCAATTTGGATTTGTTACCTGAATCAGTAACTGGATTAAGGAGGCTTGTTAAGTGCAGCCTTCTGATTGTAAGAAGTTAAGGAGGTAAAGACAAGCTCTTTAAGGACCTACCTCAAAGGACGTTTATTAAGTGCACACTCCTTCTTGGGAGCAATTCTTTTTTTCTTAATTGAGGCAAAACTGGCATATCGCATTATATTAGTTTTAGGTGTACAAGATATTTGTATATATTGCAAAATGATCACCACAGTAAGTCTAGCTAACATCCATTGCCATAAATAGTTATACATTTTTTTCTAAGATTTATTTTCTTAGCAACTTTCAATTATACGATACAGTATTATTAACTATAGTCACCATACTATACATCACATCCCAATGACTTATTTATTTTATAACTGGAAATTTGTACCTTTTAATCCCTTCACCCATTGTACCCACTCCCAACCCCTCACCACCAATCTATTGTCTGTATCTATGAGCTTGGCTTTTACTTTCCATTTTTTTTTTCTTTTAAGATTCCACACAAAATTGAGATTATGTGGAATTTATCTTTCTCTGTCTGACTTACTTCACTTAGCATAATTCCCTCAAGGTCCATCCATGTTGTCACAAATGGCAAGATTCCTTTTTTTTTTTTTTGCTTGTACCAGGTCTTAGTTGCAGCAGGTGGGCTCCTTAGTTGCAGCTCGTGGGTTCCTTAGTTGTGGCATGCAAACCATTAGTTGTGGGATCTAGTTCCCTGACCAGGATTCAAACCCAAGCCCCCTGTATTGGGAGCATGGAGTCTTATCCACTGCACCACCAGGGAAGTCCCAAGATTTCATTCTTTTTTATGGCCAAATAATATTCCATTGTGTGTGTGTGTGTGTGTGTGTGTGTGTGTGTGTATGTTTGTGTATCAAATTTTCTTTATACATTCTTCTATCATTGGACATTTAGATTGTTTCCGTATCTTGGCTATTGTAAATAATGCTGCAGTGAACATTGGGGTGTATATTTCTTTTAGAATTAGTGTTTTTGTTTTCTCTCGATATACACCCAGAAGTGGAATTGCTGGGCCTTATGGTAGTTCTGATGTTAATTTTTTGAGGAACTTCTGCACTGTCTTCCATGGTGTTTGCACTGGTTTACATTCCTACCGACAGTACACAAGGATTCCCTTTTCTCCACATCCTCGCCGACATTTGTTATTGGTTGTCTTTTTGATAATAACCATTCTGACTGGCATGAGGTTACATCTCCTCGTGGTTTTGATTTGCATTTCCCTGGTGTTTAGTGACGTTGAGCATTTTTTTATGTACCTGCTAGCTATCTATATATCTTCTTTGGAGAAATGTCTATTCAGGTCTTCTGCCCATTTTTTATTCAGATTGCATTTCTACTATTAAGTTGTATGAGCTCTTTCTATTAATATATTTTGGATATTATTCCCTTATAAGATATATGATTTGCAGATATTTTATCTCATTAGGTAGGTTGACTTTCATTTTGTTGACGGTTTCCTTCACTGTGCAGAAGCTTTTTAGTTTGATGTAGTCCCACTTGTTTATTGCTTTTGTTGCCTTTGCTTTTGGTGTCAGATCCAAAAAAATCATCTCTAAGACCAGAGTCAAGGAGCTTACTGCTTATGTTTTCTCCTAGGAGTTGTATGGTTTTAGGTCTTATGTGCAAGTCTTTAATCCATTTGGAGTTAATTTTTGTGTGTGGTGTAAGATAATGATTCAGTTTCATTCTTTTGCATGTGTTTAGTTTTCCCAACACCATTTATTGAAGAGACTGACCTTTCTCTATTGAATATTCTTGGCTCTTATGTCAAAAATTAATTGAACATATATGCATGGGTTTATTTCTGGGCTCTCTATCCTGTTCCATTGATATATTTGTGTGTTTTCAATGCCAGTACCATACTGTTTCGATTACTATATCTTTGTAATATAGTTTGAAACCAGGGAGTGTGATACCTCCAGCTTTGTTCTTTTTCAAAATTGCTTTGGCTACTTGGGGTCTTTTGTGGTTTCATACGAATTTTAGGATTGTTTGTTCTATTTCTTTGAAAAATGCTATTGGAATTTTGATAGAGATTGCACTGAATCTGTAAATCGCTTTCGGAGCATTTCTAAAAACAAGAGGGTTCTACTCTGTGAGACTGTCTCTTTTTAAGCCCTGATTGAGGAGTGCCTCTTTCCCCAAAGCTGAGCAAGCCGGGATGATTTCAGAGAGGGCAACCCCAAAATACCCTTGGCCCTACAGTTTCTAAGGCCACATAATAAGCGTGTCCATGACCGGTAAACTGTGGTTATTAGAGAGCCATCTTAGGAATAATGTGGCAGATTCCTCCCTGTGAGTTACACAAAAGGCCCTTTCTTGAAATATCTGTTTCAGCTCCCAATCTTGTGACTGTAACTTTCTAAAAGCAGAATTTTCACTAACAGATGAAAGAAATAAGATGTTTAATTTGTGCTGATGGGGTTGGGATATGTTTTGCCCCTAGGGTGCTCTTCCTTATTTAGTCTGCATTTAGAACACTGAGAAAATGTTGGGGAAACCTGAGAATTTAATTATGTATTGTAATTTACCAGGATGTTTGGTGGTTTTATAATTATATACTTTGTACTCTGGCTTTAAAAATGTGATGGAGATCCTTCCGGTTGCTGCCAGGTTTACCTGTCCCTTAAACTTGATATCAGTGGGCGTTTTCTCAGGGTAATGATCGTGGATCAGCTGCTTGTCACTTAATTAAAGCTAGCTTTACTCCAACACTCAAAATATTGGCTACACACAAGCCACCACAAACTTGTTCTGTAAAACTGACTGCTCTCTGAAAGCAGAGGGTGGTCGTAACACGCTGAGGTTGCTAACTCCTTTCACCTGCCCGCTCACCCATCTACCTGGTACAGCAGAGGTGGCAGCAGTGGGACTTGGGCTCGCTTTCTGAGGGTGAATAGTATTAAAGATTATTACAAATAGCCATCCCTTGGGGATCCTTTACCCTGCCGCTTTCAGAAAATCTTGCTATGCTCGCCACTATTTTTCTTCCAAATTCTCACATAGGTCCCCTGGTCCTTTCCATTTTCACCAGGAGAGCAGAGATGTTGTGTTGCTGAAAATCAGTGTAATAGCATTTCTTCACATACAGAGTTTTTAAAGCTCTGAAGAGACCAAATGAGGAAACTAGGAAATCTGCAGCCATTCTTTTTCTATTTTAGGAGCAGGATGAGTTGTAGATGTAGAATCAGAAGGGACCTAAATTTCTATTAGAAAAGTAAAGAACTATTCCTTGAGGCATAACAAGAAGGCAAAATGATACCTCTCCCTCCTAGCTTATTTTTCTCATGGTAAGGCCTTCTTTTCTTGACTTATTTTCCCAAAGGGAAAGAAGTGGGGAGATTGTTGTGAAGCCAGTGAAAATTTTTAGAGAAACACTCTGTACCCAAAGGAGTAAAAAGCAAATGTAATCAATTTTTGTGAAATCTCGTCCCTTAGAACGTTTTCCTGAGACTCTGAGAGGATGCTCTTAGGAGTTTCCAAGAGGGCTCTTTCCCTGAATCCATGCACACCGTTTATCGTTGCACTGGATGAGCATCTATGCCCGCGATTGCCATAGGACTCACAAGTTAATTGGGAACTCTTTGATTAATTTGGTTGTATCTTTCCAACAAAGAAAAGAAACATCTTGCTGAAAAATTTTTCCTTAGTTCCCTGAGGGAACATTCCTGAGATTCTGAGCAAGACAAAATCAGGAAGCTTATGGCCAGTGGAATAGGGTCATTTACAGCCAGTCGCTCTCAAGACCGAAACTTCTGTGTTTCTGTGAGTGAAGCCACATCCACCTCAGAGAGGAAGTATGTGGATCTTTGCCGTGGGTTTCCTGAGGATGTGCAACATGTCTCATCCCTCTGAACATGTCTCATTCTCGCGCACATTTCCTGTGTGCATGTGCCCTCTCCCCTGCCCCTTCCCACATGGAGGTTCCTCAAGGTCAGGCTGGGCACCTTCCTGTCCTCCTTCTCAGTCTGATGTTTGTGGGCCCTGGGCAGCATAATTTCCCTTCTGTTTTGACTTCTTATTTCAAGAGATTCAGCTCCCTACCTGCCTCCTGAAATTCTTCTGTCAGATAAAATTCGTTCTCTAATGAGTCTTTTCCTCTTTCCGTTCCCGTTGCCATGCATGGTATCTTTAGCCACCTTGCTATTATGAAAGGTTTCAAAACCACATGAAAGTTGAAAGAGTAATATGATTGGGAACCCATGTAATCAAGAATTATTATCAGAATTGTTATCATTTCACCATATTTTTCAAGTCTCTGTATGTACTTTATTCACACAAAATGTTGTCACCCTGATATTTTTTATTTCTACGTGTGTGTTTTAAATCATGTGAAAGCAAAGGAATCATGACACTTGGCCCAATAACATTATCACACCCAAGAAAATTAATAACGATTCATAATATCATTGATACCCAATTCATGTTTAATTTTCCTAGTTAAAAAACGACTTAATAGCTTTTTTTAAAAAAGCCATGTTCCAGTCAAGGCTCACATACTGAATTTGTTGTTTTCTTAGTCTCCTTTAATCTAGAAGAGTCTTCCTGCCTTTTTTTTCCCCTATGAAATTGACTTTTTGGAGAGTCTGAGTCAGTTGTCTGGTAGAATGCCCAACAGTCTGAAATAGTATGAATATTTCCTCACAGCATTTTTGGTCACAGTATCTCATTGGTAATGGCCCCTAATCTTGTATCCCATCGGGAAGCATATGATGCTAGGCTGCCCACTTTCAGTGATGCTAAGTTTGATTGCTTGGCTAAGGGGTTATCTTATGCTTCTCCATCAGGTAGATACGTGTTTCCCTTCGCAATCACTAAGTAATCCTCACAGAGATGCTTTGGCACTGTGTGAATATCTGTATTCCCCACAACTTCTTAAAGAAAAGACTATAAAAAGACTATAAAAAATGGGCTAATGGTGATGGAGCAAAAGAAGTAGTTAATTTTTAAGCATTAATTTTTAAACTGTGGAAAGGACCAATCTGCTATCCTTGAGAACAGGTATCCCTCAAAAAGAGAGAAGACCTGCTGCTTTCTTGCATAGTATTAGTTTGTTGAGGATCTACCCATTGTAAATTATAAGTAAACAGCTAAGCGTCCTTGGAATTTGTTTTATGTTTTGTATCCTCCTCGTGACCAAGGAGGGGAAGAAGCTGTGAGGGATCATTTATTTATTCAAACTTTGAATATTCCCATTTATAGGTACTTATTATCTGGTTCAAGTGATAGTGATTACAAGTAACTGTGGACTTTTCCTGATTCTTCGTGGTCATTCTGACCATCATCAAGCCCACTGTGCAGCTGTTGCTGTGCAGAATGCTCTAGACTCCCTTGGTAATGTGGGATTTTTTTAATGACATGCTTTTTTTTTGCGGTACGCGGGCCTCTCACTGTTGTGGCCTCTCCCGTTGTGGAGCACAGGCTCCGGATGCGCAGGCTCTGCAACCATGGTCTCACAGGCCAAGCCGCTCCGCGGCATGTGGGATCCTCCCGACCGGGCACGAACCCGTGTCCCCTGCATCGGCAGGCGGAACTCTCAACCACTGCGCCACCAGGGAAACCCATGACATGCTTTAACAAAACCATTCTGAAAATAGTGAACATTCAAAGCATAGTTAAAAATTAGGATGAACACGTTTACTTCCTTGTGGATACAGAGAGCAATGAAAATTGCTCTGGAGGACCTTTCCTTAGGAAGACCTGTACTAAATGTTTCTAATTTTTGTATTTAAAAGAATATTTTAAATGTAATTTTCCTTTGTATAATCTATAACAATTTTAATAAATGAATTCTGTCCGCTAAAAGAATAGTTAATGTCTACATTATATTCATAGGAATATCTTCCTTTCCTCAAAAGGGTTGTTTTCAAGTTGTTATACTGTATATGACGGAAGAACCAGAGTTGGGTTTTGGGTTTTCAGTTTTTAAATAATCATGGGAAAAGCTAAAGATAAAAAAAACTTTCAGTTGATATTTTAAATATTTATCTGAGGGAGTATTTTAAATTCAAGCCGTTAGAAAAGTTTAATTTAAAGGTGAATTATGACCTCTTGTTGTTTTGTATAAGCAAGTGTTTTGAAATTGATCAACAGAAATACTTGACCAAGTTTAGGTATATGATTTTGCAACACAGGGGTTCCTTTTTGTTCTGGAATAAGTAATACTGGAAAACTAACCACCACTTCATGTAAATTCACTTAAACTGGCCGCCTAACAACTGTGGTAAGTAATGACAAAATGTGTGGCTGGGGCTTGATCTCAAGAAATAAAACTGAAATTTATTTAAATGCATTGATTTTGTCTTTTAACAACATTATGAAGGCATTCTTATAATGGGTCACTTCGCATTTTGTAAGCCTGTGCAGAAAAAGTCTTCGCTAAGTAAGAGTGACCACTCGCTCAGCAAGTAGTTATGCAGTGCCTGTTCAGTGCGAACAACACAGACTAAGATCCCTGCTCTACTGGAGCTTACCAGGGAGAGTGAGATGGCAACTGCATTTATTAAATAAACTATTGATATTTTAGATAGTAAAAGCACTAAGAAGAAACATATAGACGGAAAGAAAGATAGGACGCACAGTGGGACATCTGCAGCCCTGGATGATGTGACCAGGGAAGGTCTCACCAAGATGACATCTGAGTAAAGACCTGAAGGAAGCCAGGGGGAGATTTGGAGCAAGACACACTAGACAGGGGACAGCATTTGCTAAGTCTGCAAGGCAGGTGCCTACCCAGGAACCCCAAGGAAGCCAGTGTGTCCAAAGCAAAATAAGCAAGAAATAGGTACGTAAGATGTGAGGGAGATGACAGAGAAGGGTTTGGTGGAGGGAGGAAGTTATCCTTGCAAAGACTGGCCTTCATCCTGAGTGAGACGAGAGCCTGTGGAGGGTTTTGAGCAGAAGGGTGAGGCGATCTGGTTGCCACACTGAGAGCGGTCATTGAAGCGGGCGAGGGGTGAGAGATGCCAACAGGTTATTGCAGTCCTGGGGAGTCCTGGTCATGGCTTGGAGCGGTTATACTTTGCATAAATCTTGACAGTACAACCAGTAGAATTTGTCAGCAGATTGGATATGGGCTGTGAGGCAAACAGTAGTCAAAGATGATTCCAGTTTGGGCCCAGCCCAAAACCTAGATGGCCAAAACTCAGGAGGAGCTGGTCTGGGGGAAGAGGGGAAATCGGAAGCAGTGTTTGGGACACGTTATGGTAGATGCCTGTCAGCCATCCAAGTGGGAATGTCTAGTTGGCTGTTGGATCTACAGGTCCTGGAATTCCAAGTAAGAGAAGTCTGGACTGGAGGGAGAAAACGGTGAGAGGTGGTGATCAGAACATGGGCTGTTCGAATGTGGATTCTGGAAGGCTGCCAGTTAATGGCAAAAACCAGGTCTAGAGAAAAACCACAGGAGTGAGTGTCTGAAGTGTGGAGGAAGACAGGGTCATGGGAAGGAAAACCAGAGACCTGAGTGGTACTAGAAGGACCCTCTCTATGGACGGCAATATTACCAGGCACTGTGACAAGAGTGGCACTGGGGACAAGGACAGTGAGCTGGGAACCCAGTGATCCACAGCTGCAGCAGGGAAGAGTAGCAGGCGGTGTTCTCTGGCGACATTAGGTTTAAAGCTGGGGGGCGGGGGGCGCTTCCCTGGTGGCGCAGTGGTTGAGAGTCCGCCTGCCGATGCAGGGGACACGGGTTTCGTGCCCCGGTCCGGGAAGATCCCACATGCCGCGGAGCGGCTGGGCCCGTGAGCCATGGCCGCTGAGCCTGCGCGTCCGGAGCCTGTGCTCTGCAAACGGGAGAGGCCACAACAGTGAGAGGCCCGCGTACTGCAAAAAAAGAAAAAAGCAAAAAACCCTGGGGGTAATGGAGGAGAAAGTGGGGAATGGTCAGGAAGCAGCAGGGAGGACCACGGAGCCATCTCCGTGAATAATGGAACCCGAGAAAGGGCTGTACAGAGCACTGTGGGTGTGAGCCCAGGGGAAGAGGGGTGACCTGGGAGACCTGGGCTCTGCATTGTGATCAATGTAAACTAGGATGAAGTGTGGGTGCTGGAGACTGGTCCCGACTGAGATTGCGCAGACAGAATGCATGAGGCTGTGAGCAAGAGGCAGGGACCTTGCTGGTGCCTGCAGAGTTCTGGGCCTTCTCCTGACTCTAGCCAGGACAGAGGTGACCCCACGTCTCTCTGCCCACGAGAATCAACAGAGGGCTTGTCTTGCTCTGAGTGGGCAGAACCTACCCGAACCCTGCCAGGGCGGCCTGTAGCTGGGCCCTTTTCCTCCATCACATTGGGCTGTACCAGCAATTCTAGACATTTTTGCGTGTCATCTTTCACATTCTCAAAAGTGCATGATAGCACATTATAACAGCCTTCATATCTAACCTTCTCAGCATCATCGTAAAATGCGGTCTTTTTTGCAAAACTGTTTAAGGTCTTCATTAATTTTCCATTGCTATTCAAATTAGTATTCCCCTTTGAAGTTCCTGCCCTTTCTTCACACTTGAAGAGATTTTTCTCTTCTTTAGCTGGTGACCATCCGGTGTTGTCTGTCACACCTTCCCTCTTCAAAGACTTTGTATGTCTGTGTCTTTATTTCTGTCCTGCCCCTAGGTTCATCAGAATCATTTATTTTATTTTATTTTATTTAGATTCCATATATATGTGTTAGCATATGGTATTTGTTTTTCTCTTTCCGACTTACATAGAGAATGGACTTGAGGACATGGGGAGGGGGAATGGTAAGCTGGGATGAAGTGAGAGAGTGGCATGGACATATATACACTACCGAATGTAAAATAGATAGCTAGTGGGAAGCAGCCGCATAGCACAGGGAGATCAGCTCGGTGCTTTGTGACCACCTAGTGGGGTGGGATAGGAAGGGTGGGAGGGAGACGCAAGAGGGAGGGGATATGGGGATATATGTATATGTATAGCTGATTCACTTTGTTATAAAGCAGAAACTAACACAACATTGTAAAGCAATTATACTCCAATAAAGGTGTTAAAAAAAGAGACTTTATGTAATTCTTCCACTATTACTGGCAATGATTTAATGAAATCCCATATCTTTTGTAAGATGTGAATTTTCCCTTTGTAGTTGATTTCTGTATCACAGATATGCTAATTAAAAAAAACAAAAAACATTGTGCCTAGGCCTGGCTGAACACGTGTGTGTGTGTGTGTGTGTGTGTGTTTGTGTGTATGTGTGTACATGAGAGAGAATCACCCATCAATTTATCAGTAAACATATCCATGCCCCAAGTTCCTGGGGCCTGGGTTTTTGAAAATAAAAATTTGGGTAATAAGAACCCTTTGCCACTCTGTAATCACCCTTTTAGCTTAGCAGATCTGATGATCCCACATCCAGGCATAGTTTCTGCTTAAGAATTTGCCTTTAAAATTAACCATCACAATAAATGACCCTTCTGATCTATGTCAGTAGACATTTACTTTGATCTTTCAGTGTTTTGACTCGTGGGGTGGATGAGTAAGCCTGAGCAAACCCACACGATCTCTTTCTAGTATCCCTCCTTAGGACTTCAGGAGATAGATGAGGAGGTTAGGTGGCCGACATGTGGGGTACAGAGACCAATTCTCATTGACATCTTAGGGAGTTGAGCCAAAAATCCTAGACCAGTATCTCAGGGGTCGTTACTGAGACCTGTCATAACTTTTTCTGTTTCAGGGATTAGCTTTTTCTAACAACATTGCTAAAGGAAACGTATTGAAAGTGTTCCTGAGAATTATTTCCCGTAGCATCTTGCTCTCCTATTTCAGTTGCAAACATGCCACTGTCATGACCCTCCTGGAAGCAAATAATGACTGGGACTCTCATTTCGAATTATCCTCGCCTCCCTTCTTGATTTATACACAGAACAGATTTATCCTTTTGTCAAAGAAAGTTGTTAAGTTCTACACAGTATAATTTTTTTCAGGATATTAAATACTTTTATTTACTATAAACTGAGAGTACTTTCTTTCTTTAAACCCCAAGAAGCATTGTAGGTTTCATTAATTGGGTCACAAAGATATTTGGTTTTAAGTACCACACAAGTTTTGATGCCATTTGCTTTTTTTAAAATTCCTTCATTATTATGTCAAGAAACAAAGTCTGTTTATAAACTCCACATGGACTTTTTGTGTGATGGTTATGAGAAGGTTTTAATGAAATTTGAGAGTGTCTCTAGAGATCACAGATCCTGGGGCCTTTAACGTTACTGGGTTGCCTAGCAACCTGGAAGTCATTTCATTTCCAGGCTCTGTAATAATATGATATACTTTTCTTTGCCAGTCCCTGATGAAAATGTAATGGAAATAATCCCTTTCTAAAGGTTGCACTCCATGAGTGGGCGGTAACATAGATTTTTTTTTTTTTTTTTTTCACCGTCTGGGCAGGTTTTTAATTCATTGCACAAGTATTGCCTTCTGAGTGTTGTACGTGACAGAGTGAAATACATTCTAAGATGGTATTCTTAAAAGGAAGACCTACTCTTCTGATATAATGATTAGAAATACCATAGAAGTTGTCAACATACATAAGTGTACTTTCACCATGTTGAAAAAAAGGGTAAACTTGTCAGTTGACCACCAGTTAATGCAAGAATGTCTGCTTACTCCTAGATAATTTATTAGATCCAAGTATTTGCAGGTATTAGACAGGTCTTAAGAGTACAGTAAAACGAAACGCTTTTGAGTAATAGGAACAAAGCCAGTCTACATTAGTGAAAAGTTTGACTTATTGACTGTTTTTGAAAAAATATTTTTGTAATTTTTCTAAAGCAGTATTTTTTAATTATAAAAGTAATACACAGTTTGCACATGAAGTTCATACATAGTAGCATTGTCCATAAACAGTGGTAACAATCCAAATGTCTGTCAACTGATGAATGGATAAATAAAATGTGGTATATCCATGCAATGAAGTATTATTCAGCCACAAAAAGGAATGAAGTACTGGTACATGCTATCACATAGATGAACCTTGAGAGTGTTTTGCTAAGTGAAAGAACTTAGGTGCAAAATGCCACACACTGTGTGTTTCCATTTTTATGAAATATGTACTAGAATTGACAAATCTACAGAGACAGAAAGATTAGTGGTTGCCAAGGGCTGGAGGGAAAAGGGAATGGAGAGTGACTGTTAATGGATACGGGGTTTTGGGGGAATGATGAAGGTGTTCTAAAACCTATTGTGGTGATGGTTATACACCTTTGTGCATATTCTAAAAACCACGGAACTGTACACTTTAAAATGGTGAATTTTATGATACGTGACTTTGTTATAAAAAATAACGGCATCCAAAAAAAGGAATGTGACTTGGGAAATATATAAGAGTAAAAAGGAAATAATGTCATCCTTAAACTTATAATCCATACATTACCATAGTTAATGTTTTATTTCTTTCTAGACACACAGATGACATATATGTACGTATGTGTATATACATATACACATAAACACATATATTGACATACAATTTCTAAACAAGTTAAGATTTTAAATTATGATGGTGAAAAAGTTCATGTGTTTACCTTGATGGCCTCCCAAAATCATTGAAATGATCAAAATAGGTATAAAAATGAGTGAAAATGCGCAACCTCACTGGAAACAAGGAAAGGTATCAGTGGTAGATGCCTAATTTGGGAAGTTTCTACAAGACACAATTAGTTTAACAGAAAGACTATTCAGAATTTAGGAAACCGTAGACCGCCATAGGGAAAGAAGCAGAAATGCTGAGACGCTCTAGAAGAATCTCAGGAACAGCAGAGGCTCAGAGGAAGGGCAGAGCCCAGGCCCAGCCCACACCTTGGAGCTGTTCACTGTGCACAGGGTCTTCCCTAGGGTGCCCTGTGGTGGGCACAAGAATAACTGAATTCCAGACTGGGCTGCCCTGGTCCTCCAGAGCCACTGCCCTCCGCCAAAGTGGATGCCCAACCTTCCATCCTGTTCCTTCTCTGAAGTTAAGTCTTCATTCATTTTTCTTACATTTCTCTCACTCACCCCAGGGCAAGGCTGCCCATAGCTCTCAGCAGCATCATTCAGGAGCAGCTTCCCCAAGGAAATCAAAGCGAGATCTTACAAATTCCTGAGGTACCAGTCCTCGCTCATTAGATCTTCATTTTACGAAAGATGGGCAGACAAAGAAGAATTGCTGGACATTTGAGGAAAGTCAGTGGCCAAAGAGTGGCCACAGGTGAACCAGAAAAGCCAGTGGCCACAGGAAAAAAAAATATAAGAAAGAAGACTTAAAAAAAAATTCTAATTAGTATTCTCACAGAGACTTCAAAGATTATCGCATCCGTAAAACAAAACACGACGTTCCAGTTTTAAAACCCAGTAGAGGGATTGAATAACGGAATAAACTGACAAAAGCCAAGTGAATTATTTATGAAACCAACTTGAAGAATTCTTTCTGAGCACAGAGTGAGAGAAATGTTACGAATTGTGGCAGATGGGTCCAGGAAACCCCACAGCTCTTCGTGGGAACAGTATATTAGCAGGTCTGATGACCCACCCACATTCAACACCCTCCTGGCACAGAGAAGGTGATGAAACCCTCAGTTGTGGACAGGTTCCCCACATCCTCCACAGGAGAGCACTTTGCTTATTGGGTATGTGCCTAAGTGGATATCTATTCCCTTCTTTTTTTATTCCCTTCTTTTTTTTATTCCCTTTTATTCCCTTCTTTTTAAATGAAGCAAGTGTTAATGTTTACTGTGATGTGAAGAAGTGTTCACTCACGACAGGCCCTGGTAGGACAGCTAGATCTTCCAGACCAGATACTGAGATGATTCAGCAAAAGGCACTTTTAAAAAATTGAAGCATAATTGATGTACAATGTTATATAAGTTACGGGTGTGCAGTATAGTGATTCATAATTTTTAAAGGTTATACTCCATTTATAGTTATTTTTAAATATTGGCTATATTCCCTGTGTTGTATAATATATCCTTGTAGCTTGTTTTGTGATAATGGTTTGTACCCTTTACTCCCCTGCCCTTGGATTGTCTCTCCGCTCTTTCCCCTCCCCACTGGTGACCACTGGTTTGTCCTCTATGTCTGAGTCTATTTCTTTTTTGTTATATTCAGTAGTTTGTTGTATTTTTAATATTTCACATATAAGTGATGTCATACAGCATTTGTCTTCCTCCGTCTGACTTATTTCACATAGAATAATACCCTCCAAGTCCATCCATGTTGTTGCAAATTTCATTCTTTTTTTATGGCTGAGTGATATTCCATTATATATGTATACACATACATACATATACATGCATGTATGTGTATATATACATATACATACACACACACACACACACACACACACACACACACACACACACCACATCTTCTTTATCCATTCATGATGAACACTTTGATGAACACCTAGATTGCTTCCATGTCTTGGCTATTGTAAATAATGATGCTATAAACATTGGGGTGCATGTATCTTTACCAGTTAATGTTTTGAGGTTTTCTTGGATATATACCCAGGAGAGGAATTTCTGGGTCATCTGGTACTTCTATTTTTAGTTTTTTGAGAAACCTCCATACTGTTCTCCACAGTGGCTGAACCAATTCTCATTCCCACCAACAGTGTATGAGGGTTCCCTTTTCTCTGCATCCTCGCCAACATTTGTTGTTCGTGGTCTTTTTGATGATAGCCATTCTGACACATGTGAAGTGATATCTTGTGGTTTTGGTTTGCATTTCCCTGATAATTAGCGATGTTGAGCATCTTTTCGTGTGCCTGTTGGCCATCTGCATGTGCCCTTTGGAAAAATGTCTATTCAGGTCTTCTGCCCAATTTTTAATCAGGTTGTTTGGTTTTTGGATGTTGAGTTGTATGAGCTGTTTATATATTTTTAGATATTAACCCCTTATAGGTCATATTATTTGCAAATATTTTCTCCCATGCAGTTGGTTGTCTTTCATTTTGTCGATGGTTTCCTTTGCTGTGCAAAAGCTTTTAAGTTTAATTAGGTCCCATTTGTTTATTTTTGAAAAAGCACTTTTGGATTCAGAATTGAGTCTAGTGAAAATACTGAAAAGTGCCACCTTGGGCATAGTTTCCTGGTGTGGTGGGGTTAACAGGACCTCTAGGCCCTTGCTACTCAAAACGTGATCCCAGACCTTCAGCAGCTTCATTACTTGGAAGCTTATTTGAAATGCAGAATCTCAGGCCCCACCCTTTGCCTGTTGAGTCAGAATTTGTGCTTTAACGTGATCCCCAAGTGGTTCTAGAGGTGGTCCTAGCATGGTCTAGAGGTGGCTTCTAAAAATCCAGAATGGGTGGTTAGCAGAGCCGTAAGCAAGATTTGAGTCTGAGAGATGCCCTTTTCAGAACCCAGTGTGTCTTTAGCCAATTCCAGATACTTTCAGTTATGTTTGCTGGGAAGGGGACTGGAACTCTTTTTTTTTTTTTGAGACTGGAACTCTTAATTTGTGTCTGTCCATTTATTTCTGGAAGACCTACTGACATCAACTTCTAAAAATCTTTTTTATTTCTTATTTTAATTTTTCTCTTATTTGAAAATGATAATGACATTCAAAATTGATGTAACTGTTCAGGGTTTCTGTCTCTAAAGGCTATTTTATCTAGTAAAGAATTCACAAGGGGAGAGACTTGGAGCAACACCAGGAGAGAAATATCAGGAAGAGAATACTGATTAAATAAAGCTGTGAAACAGGCTAGCGGAAAGTAGGAGAGTTTTTTTAAAAAATCTGTTAAAATGGTAATATCCTCCGGCTAATGCATTAATAATGCAGTAGCAAGGGCAAAGGGCCCAGCTTAGGGGCTGGTGGAGAGCAGGTGGGCCAGCATTGTTGCTGATCCATCAGTTCAGGTGCAGAGGCTGGGACATGGGTTCGGGGGAGTACTGAGTGAGCCCTTTTAGACAGTCAAGCACCAGTGACTGGATTAAGGGAAGACACTTGGACATGGACAGGCAGGTTCAGACCTCACTCTGTCCCTTAGCTGCAGTGTGTCCTTGGACAGGTCACTTAACATCTCAGAGCTGAGTGCTAATTTACCTGGTAGGGCCCTTAATAGAGGATTACAGGAGATAGTTACGCAAAGGGTTTATCATAGTGCAGTGCATCCCTTGTCACAGCACAGAGAAAGCCACCGATAAAAGACAACGTACATGCGCGCACACACAGATACATATTTTGGAAATGGCAAGTGTCTTCATAAATATCCGGGATCCAGGCATACATGCCTACCAGATTGTACACTTACCTCCTTCTTATTTGCTCAGTAAAGGCTTTTTTCTGGTTGAGAATGCACATCCTTCCTGTCAGGGATACACACCTCCTGCTGAGGGGTTCAGCGGCAGCCAAATGAGAACACATACCGCACGATGCACGTGTTTTTATTGCTTGTCTCCGCAAGAACCCAGAGCTCGGAAGTCAGCTTTCTTGCAGCTACAGTCAGATGTGGGGAAGCAAGCCTGGGCCCCAGCAGTCTCCCAGCACAGGGAAGGCCTCTGCCGTCTGCTTCGCTGAACTAGGGATCTGTCTCGCCCAGGAAAGCACAGAGCAGTCACCAGGGCTGCTCATGACTTATGCATGAAGCGAGGTGATCCCATCTGGCCTCCCTCAAGGTCTTGACCCTTCCTTGGCCCTTGCCTGCTGCCAGCACATAATCCTTAACCCCTGGGGAACCAGAGGCCCGTGGCCAATTACTGTGGGCATCTCCGTGTGCCCCCCAAGGAGCTCCTTGTGCCTTGTTAGGCTTAATTGCATGGCCCCTGAGAGCTGGAGCCTCTGGTATGGGTCTCATCAGTGGCCCCGGGGCATTCTGAGGATGGGCCGCACTGCTGGGAGAGTCCACTGCGAGGTGGTGCACGGGCTGGCGGCCTCCATTACCACTACAAAGGCTGCAGGCTGGCGGGCTCTGCATCACTGCACAGTAACCTCCCAGAGACAGTGCAGCCAGAGTGGGGCTCTGTTCTCCGGAGCTTCTGAGCCATTGTAAAGCTGGAGTGTTCTCTGCTGCTAAGTGCAGGGACCTTCCAGTTATTGTCACTGTTAATCAGATGACTCTAAAGACTAGGAAACGGTTTTCTTCAAAGTTACTGTCTTGACCACCCTCTTCATAATGATATAACAGCCAACGTGTATTGGGTGTTTTCTCGGCTGGCCACTAAGCTGAGTCACTGACCTGGAAGACATTAGAGCCACCCTATGAGGGGAGATAGGAACACCCCATTTCCCCAGTTGGGGAAACTGAGGCACAGGAGGCCCCGTGAGTATGTGGGGAATCGAGGATTTGAATCCAGATATTTTAATTTAACATCTTTAACCATCATAAGTAGTGTATATTGTATCATATTTACTGCAAATAAGGAAGAAATTGTACACCTTAAACGATTAAGATGGTAAATTTTATGTGACATGTATTTTACCACAATTTTTAAAAATTGAAAAAAGGAAAGGAAGAATGGGCAAAATCCTCCAGGGACCTGTTTTTGTAAATGTGTTGCTGATGTAAATCTTCCTAACTGATCTCTGCTTTATCAGTAGCCTGAATATGTCAGTCTCTAATTCAATCCCACATGTCTTTTCTCTTAAAATTGTCTTTTCTCAAAAAAAAAAAAAAAATCCCCAAATAATTTAGCACTGTCATACCTAGGAACTTTCTGTATATTTCAGGCAGCAGTACTTGGAGGGGCTGCATTTTTCATGCTCTTTAATCCACAGGTCTATGCCTGTAGGACCTCACACCTGAAATGAATCACCTTACTATAATTAACCCTCTGCTGTTTGCTCTGGCCCAAGAAGTGGGCTGTTCTGGTTCATTGAGGCATTCAACTGATGGTGTCTCAGGAAAGTAGACTGCAGTAAGAGAATGTTTATCAGCAAAACTCTTCTAAACACAAATTAATCTCTGCTCGACTATTTTGAGCTCCTTTCTGAGTAGACAGTGACCTGTGTAATGTTTCAAACAGCGAAACGCCAAGTATAGGCTTACTCAGTTATTTTGTTGTTTTTTACAAGAAGGCTGAAGCTCTTACTTCGTAATGATATAAATCCATAATATAAACCACCTTCCCTAGAAGCAACTCCAAAGCATTAGAATCTACCTTTAAAGATATTATGGCAGAAACTTGCATGTAATACACATCTATTATATCAGAATTTGAGTAAGGAGCTGCATTTTATTATCATTATTGCTATTACACACTCACACAGAAACGTGTGGAGAACAAAATAATAAAGACTCATGTAACCACCACCCAATAAGATGCTGCTTTGAAAAAAGGTTTAATCACACTGGGATATGAAAACTGATGGTAATGTTGTAATATAAAATAATCCCTTATAATGATGTATGTTCAACAGTACAGCTTTCCAGCTTCTAAGCAGTTTTCTAGAGTATATGCAACAAGTTCTGATGGATTCAGTCGCCCGCATCCTCAGGGGATGGCCCGTGTCAGCCCTGATCCCAGGAAAAGATGAATTTGTGTCCCAGAGCACTTTTCAAACAACAGGAGAAGGAATTGGTACTTTTGATAATTTTGTCTATTTCTCCTGAGTTTTATCTCATCAAATGAGGGTTTTCTCTCAGTCGACTCTTAGTTTACTGTTTTCTCTTTCAAACCTTTTTAAAAGATGTCCAAACCCATCATTTTTTTTTCCATCTTCTCTCTCGGCTAATGATTTTTCTTCACACTTCGCTGAGAAATTAGATCAGGAGAGAACTGCCACAGGCTCCCACCCCGACATCGCCACCTCCCACCTCTTCTGCGGGGGAGGCCAAGGCCTCCGTCCCCTCCCTCTTGCTCAAGGATGTGCCTCCAGCATCTGTTCCCCTTCCATCTCCTGCCTCGCAATGTTCCCCTCCGCGGGGTCAGTCCCATCAGTGTACTGATACGTTGTCACATCAGCCATCTTTAAAAAGGAGAAAACACTTTCTGTACCCACATCTCTGCCTAGCTGCCCCATTTCTCTCCCCGTCCCAGCAGAGCTCCTTGGGATCCAGGTAGCCAGGCTTCCGTACGCACCCCTCCGTCAGAACAGCCCTGAGCATGGTGGCTTGTGAACAACAGTCCTCGGCCTTCCTTTCACTTGGCCTTGGCACAGCTGGTGGCTCCTTGAGGAAACTCCTCCCTTGGATTCTGGGACGCCGCACTCTCTTGCTTCTCCTCCTGACATGCTGGCCATACCTCTTGGTTTCCCTTGCTGGTCTCTCTAAACACTGCGGCGCTGAAAACTCCGCCCTAAGCCCACTCCTCTCCATCTGCGTCTGCTTCTCAGGGAGCTCAGCCCCCGGGGCCCCCGAACTTGAATCTGATGGCGTCGGCAGCCAGCTCCCCATCTTTGCTCAGCCGACCACGGGTATCTCAGATGTGCTGTGGCCTTCCTTCCCTAAGCCTGCTGCCCCATCACCCTCCCCATCTCAGCCATGGCAGCTTCAGGTATGTCAGGTCAGACCTAGCACAGGCTGTACGAGTGCTTCTCCAGCAGGGCGGCCTTTGAGCGGGGCCCAAAGGAAGCAGGGGAACAAGTGAAGGCATCTTTAACTTCTCCCCATCTCGCTCCAGCCCCGTTGTCCACACAGATCGAGAACCTGATCTTTTCAGTACCTCCACCTCCCCTGTGCTGATCCATCACCTCTCACGTCAATTATGATAACTGCCTGAACGGGCCTTCCTGCTTTACCAGTGCCCGTCCCCGCCCCACAGGCTGTTCTCAATACAGCCGCCAGGGCGATCCTTTTAAAGCCCAAGTGAAGTACGGCTCCCCATCTCAGAGGAAACTCACAGCCCTCCCCTCACCTGCAAGGCTCTCACAGTTTGGCCTCCACTCCCGGCACATCTCAGCATCCCTCCTGCCACCTTTCTTCTTGCTGCCTCCAATCCAGACATACTTGCTGCTCCTTAAACACACCAGCCACGCTGGTACCTCAAGGCCTCTCTCTCTGGAAGATGCTTTCCCAATCCCACATGGCTTCCCGCCTCCTTTCAGGTCTTGACTCAGGTGTCACCTGGACCGAGAGGCCTTCCCTGGGCAGCCTCAGTGAACGAGACGCCCCTTTCCCTGCCTCTGTGCCCTCTGCCTCCTGACCCAGCTTGCTTTTTCTCCATTACACTCATCGTTTGCTGGTGTCTTGTCTGTTTGCTTGTTTATTTTCTACTGCTTATCTCCGTCGCTAAGATATAAGCTCTATGAGGTCTATTTTTAGCATCTTTTCTGTGTCCCTCACACACAGAATTGTACTGGGCCTGTGGTTTGTTTGGATAAATGAATGGTTTTTATAAACGTTGCACCTGTTCCTCCTTGGCTGGACTCAAGCCACAGGCTGTCCTGCAGAGCCCACTACTTCGTGGTGTGTTTGCCCCCAAATGCCCTGTGGCAAGAGATCGTGTAAGAGGCAGCGTGGCATAATGATAAGCAGCCTGGACTCCAGAGCCAAAATCGCTCGTTTGAAACGTAGCTCCGCTTACTAGCCCTGTGACCTCAGGTTCCTTAACCTGCAGTGTCCCAATGCCTTCATCTGTGGCATGGGATTCTAATAATACTCTCTTTGTGTAGCGCTGTTGTGAAGTTCAGATGAGTTACTTCTGCAAAAGCAGTTAGAACAGTGCCTAGCACATTGCGAGGTACTATCTCAGTGTCAGCTCTGTTGTTTTTATTTATCTTCGGATCTGCCGTGACACCAGCCACAGCAGCCTGAATTAAGTGAGCATTCATCAAATTGACATGTCTCCTGTCGGGGGGACGACGTAAGGGAGAGTGGGTGGCATGTTGGATCGTTGGGCTGCAGACTGATACCCAAGCCACTCCCATTTCATAAAGGTGTTCAGCAAACGCGCTGAGCCCTGCTCTGCACCATGCTCTGTGCTGGTCATCGGGCAAAGCATGATGGGCAAACCCAGGTAAGTCTCCAGTCCCAGGGAGCTCTCAGCCCTGCCCTGTTGAGCCGTCCCACTCCGAGAAGCTGACAGTGAGGGAAGTAGCCCCAATGCAGTCTGTGGTTTCATCTCACTGGCTCCCACCCACCCCAAGGCGGTTGTGGTCTTCCTGCCAGCTCCGTGCACCACGCTCAGAGGAACGTTCTGCCCACACACCACTGACGTTCTCAGAGTTGGCTCAGAGCTGCTTCCCTGCAAGCTATGGTTCATGAGGAGACAAGGCTTTCATTTCCAGTCTAGGTATAAGTCCCTGCTTATGCCATTGGGAAACCTTGGATAAGTTACCTAACTTCCGTAAACGTTCTTTGCTTTATCAATGAACTACAGATGAAAGCATCTGCCTGTAGGCTACTATGAGGATCACACGTTTGCCCAAATGTCGTCACATATCCCAGGCTTTTAGGGTCACCATTTCCCTTAATCTCCAAGGAAAATATGCCACAGGGTCCAGCACTCCCCCAGGGTTGCAGAGGGTGCCTGGAAAGTGGAGGGGGCTTCGATTTTATAGGTTACTTACATCCCCGATTCCTGCCTGCTGCTGGCCTTTCTCTCCCTGCCCTGCTCAGAGCTTGGACCTGAGCCACCTTCAAAGTTCCACCTCCCCAAAGGTGGAGAATGGGGTGTTTGTGCCATATTCTACTCTGCATCCCACTTCCCACGCTGCCCCTTTCTTTTTTTTTTTTTTTTTTTTTTTTTTTTTTTTGCGATATGCGGACCTCTCACTGTTGTGGCCTCTCCCGTTGCGGAGCACAGGCTCTGAACGCGCAGGCTCAGCGGCCATGGCTCACGGGCCCAGCCGCTCCGCAGCATGTGGGATCTTCCCGGACCGGGGCACGAACCCGTGTCCCCTGCATCGGCAGGCGGACTCTCAACCACTGCGCCACCAGGGAAGCCCTGCCCCTTTCTTTTCAGCTCCTGCCTTGTCCCCTACCTGGGACTTGCCCTTGCCACTTGAAGCTACCCCTCAGGCTCCTGGCTCTCATGGGCTTTGCCTGATATCACCTTACCTTCCACACTGACCCTGTCTTCCTTGTGGACCACCTAGACTGGAGGAACATTCTTGTTTTCTTAGCTAACAAAAGTCAGTCTTTATTTGCTGATTGTACAGGTAACATCAGACCTTTAGTCATAATCATTCAAATGTTGCAGAAATGACTAAGAAAGTTAAAAATCCCAGAAGAGGGAGTCCGACTAAACATACTGTCCCACAGCTGCCCTTTTGCACTGGCTGGTATGGCGTGGAGTTTTAAATCTGGTTCGTCTACAATTAATAAATAGGAAGCATATAGTTTACCATGCTGTGATTTGGAATACCACTGCATTCTCGGACTTCTATGAGTGATTGTATCAGAAAAGAAAGGTCAGAACCACTAAGAATTCAAAAGGGAGTATCAAGAGAAAGGGCACTAGCTGATAATAGGGCAGACCCGACAATAACAAATCAGATGCATTTCTACCAGGCAGCTTCAGGTCTCGTCTGTGTGTCTGACACATCCCAGTGACTGTCACAGCTCAATCTCCTATTAACAAGACCTGATGTTTTTTTGAGCGATCCTCTTTCCTTTATAGAAATACACGTAAGGTCACAGTAGAGCCAATGAACAGTTCGGCACAGAGAACACGAAGGGACAGGACCCCTGCATGGTAGCCTTCAATATGAACATAAATTTAATTACGAGGGCCATGGCCTATTATTCATCTTACCCAAGTAAGAATGATTTTTAAAAATTACCTGTATGGAAGAATTACTGGAGAGTTAAATGAAATATCCAGGTGTTTACCTGAAAGAGGCTGTGGGGTATCCTCAGGGCTAGAAATCAGGTTTATCAAGAGTTTTTGTTCATAAGTTTTCTGTTTTGAATTTGATGACATTTTTCAAGCTAGCGGTTTCATTTTAGCATACCCAGTAATGAAATAAACAAAGTGTGAAGTGTGAGACACTGCTAGTTAAACATTTATACCAGCCCTACCCTGTCATTTCTTGAAACTATTAAAATGTAATGTTTTTATATGAAATCATTATAAATTTATAACAAGTCTAATCTGTGGTGATGCGCTGTTCCATGGACTGTGAATTATTGTTCTAAATTTCGGGTGGCAAATGCTTTCTCTGAGCTGTGGTGCTCAGATTAGTTCCTATGATGCAGTATAAGAATATATCTTCTAATTTGCATAAAACATGAGTGCTGATTATACAGTTTGATTTGAGACCTTATAAAATATTTTTCCCAAACAAGTCTTGACAATCAGCTCTCTTACAATAAGGAAGTGCCGATTGATTGTGAATATTTCCCTGAAGACTTTCTACCCCAAAATCTCTATTATTAAGAATGTATCCGTAGCGATGATGACACCAAAAAACATCACCAAGTCTTCAAGATGGGTGCAATAATTGGGCTGTAAGCAGATCTCAGGTTCTGCAGGGCTTTAGCTACGCCCAAGGGCATTCTTGGGCTTGGAGGTGGGGATTTAACCCAGGGCTGGATCTCTCTTCCAGGGCAAGTTTAGGTGTGGGTGGACCAAAAGCTACCATGTTTTGGGGGTGATTGAAGAGTATCAGGAATGCCTTTTCACCTCAGAGTATCTCTGCCTTTCAGGTCCTCCCTGAAACCATCATCAGTTCCTAAAATTCCACCACTAGAGATCTTTCTTTGGGGAACAAGCTCTCATTAATAGGCAGGCACTCTTGGAAAGAGTGTTGTGTTTGCCCTTAGCACCGTTAGTTCCTTGGCAAATAGGAGTTTTCTAGTGGTTTTCCAACGTGGTAGGGAGCTGAGAACAACTCCTTCAAGAATGATGAACCTAATAGGAAGAGGGCAGTGTTTTGATGCATGTGTTAGGGGAAAGGAAAGAAGATGATCCAGATCACTGGGGATAAGGGAATCCACAAGGTAGGAGTGGGGTCAGCCAGCCATTCTGGATTTCCACAATATAGCAGAAGGCAAGTGTTTTCCTAGACAACACTGCACGGTAGCTCTTGTCTGCAGTTGCATGAATACAGATTTGGAAAACAAGTTATACTGTAGTAAACACAGGTTCTTTGGTGGGCTGGCCTGACCCCCTCAGAGTTTCATTGCTCTGTCTCACAGTGGGGCCTTCGTTTCCTGAGCTTCCAGGAGCCTTCTATAAGTTGGCCTTGGTTAAGCTTCCCTTTGGTTCCCTCACTTAAGAGCAGATAAAGTACAATAAAAGAGCACTCTATTGTGTCTTGACCTCAGAGAGCTCCCAGTCTTAACAGGCAAGAGGCCTGTTACCACACATTGTTTGTAATTAGAAGGTGAAATCAAGAAACAGTTAAACGAAGATGAGAATTACCTGCAAATGGGGTCTAAAGGTAGCTGGTTGAAAACCATTCAGCATGGACATCCCTGAAACAGCCAGGGAGGCTGGTTTGTAATGGATGCAGCCTCTGCCAAGTCACTCAAGCCTTCAGTAAAAGGGGATTGGTCCTCATGGTCTCATAAGGCCCCTCCCCATGAGGTCACGACCCCAGCACAGCCTCTGCTCAGCCACTGTGGACTGACGGGAGAAGGAGGGTGACGGGAGCCAGTGATGCGCCAGCCATAGTCATCCTCTCATGTGACTCACAACGGGACTGCATATCCCAGCACCCCTTGCATTCGGGTTCTAGCCAATGGGGTGTGAGCACAGGTGTGGCCTCTGAGCTGAGGCTCCTTAGGAGGCAAAGGTGTCTTTTCCATCATCTCTCTGCCCCTTTGCCGGTTGGATACACAGGGCTGTGAGGCCCCCGTGGGACAGTGAGGCCACAAGATGGAAGGAACATGTGCCTCGGAGGCATCAGGCCACCTTTGAAGCTTGCACTGAACTGTTAAAGGAGACAGTAATAAACTTCTAGGGTGTTAAGCCCCTGAGGTTTAGGTGAAAGAGTGGTAGGGATTATCTGCTACTTCATCTAGCATTATTTTGACCAAGGTAGTAGGTATTACGTTAGTTACTTCTATGGAAGTAAGATGGAACGTTGTTTTGCTTTAGTTGTGATTGACTTCTTTTTTTTTTCTTCTGTATATCCTTACAATGAATATTATTCGGCCTTAAAAGGAAACGAAATTCTGACACATGCTACAACATGGATGAACCTAAAAAAATTATGCTAAGTGAAATAAGCCAGACACAAAAGGACAAATAGTGTATGATTTCAATTTACTTGAGACACATAGTGGTTGACTTCTTATTAACACTCCACTACTCCAGATTGTTAACCAAATACGTCAATATAGATGTGTGCCTATTTCACTGGCCTTCTGAGAGCCTTATCGGGTTTGTATTCAGTGAAGTAGGTCAGTGCCTAGTGGAGCCAGGCCCCGCAGGTTCTAGCCCGTGGGAACCTGATGTCCAGAGAGGCTTCTAAGATGGGGAGACTCAGCAGAAATGGGTGTTAAGCTTAGGACTTCATAGAGTAAGCAGGAAACAGTATCCCTGGGAGAGGCCAAAGTCAGATGGTTTCTTAGATTCTTTAAGCCCAACGAGGAAGGCCACCAGATACTGCTGGCCTTGACGGCAAGTCCAGTTGAGGAAAAGCACGGGAAGGAGGCAGATGTCGAGGCCCATGGGTACCCTTCTGACCCAGTGGAAGATGCTACGGATCTGTTTTGCTTGGGATTGGAAAATGCATATACCCTGTTCTCTTGTGAGTTGGCCTTGTCTGACCTCAAGAGCTTTCTCATCCCCTGTTAACCAGCACCTTAGGAAAGATCCCCTGAGTCATCTGCCTTCCTCCGTGCCACACAGCTTCCTGTTTGGGTTTTGCGCTCCGCAGAGGCTGGGAACCTAGTCTAAAGGAGGAGGTTAAACAAAGAGGACTGCTAAGTTGCTCTGCTGGGCCAGTCAAAAGGGCACTTTTCTGGGAGGGGAGGTTACCGTGGTGTTAAGTACTTTTGGCTTCTTCTTGGTGGCCAGAGAGTCCTAAGCCTGGAATCAGAGCATGGGGAGAATGAGCTTATACCTGAGAGAGAGGGGTCCCAGCAACATGAAGGGGGCAGGGAAAGCACTGGTTAACAGGCGACCAGCTAAATCCCCTAGAGGGACACCAAAACTTGATATAGACTTCTAAGTGTTCTTTTTTTTTTTTTTTTTTTTTTTTTTTTTTGGTGGCCTTGGGTCTTCGTTGCTGCACGCGGGCTTTCTCTAGTTGTGGCGAGCACGGGCTACTATTTGTTGTGTGCGGGATTCTCATTGCAGTGGCTTCTCTTGTTGCAGAGCACGGGCTCTAGGCGCGTGGGCTTCAGTAGTTGTGGCGCGTAGGCTGAGTAGTTGTGGCACACGGGCTTAGTTGCTCCACGGCATGTGGGATCTTCCCGGACCAGGGCTCGAACCCGTGTCGCCTGCCTTGGCAGGCGGATTCTTAACCACTGCACCACCAGGGAAGCCCTAAGTCTTCTGTTTTGAATGGCAAATCCTTTCTCATACTCTCAGTAAATACTGTGGTAAATATTATTCAAGAAAGCTGTGCCTGGAGGGATAAAGGAAGTGGGAGCAGTGTGCATCCTGGCAGGGGCAGCGTGGGGTGTGACCTCACCTTTGTGGCTACAGTGACCGTTGGAGCACTTGTTGGGGAGGGAATCAGTGGTCCCCGAATCCAGGTGGTAAGTAGAAGCTGAGTCAGAGGATGCCTGCAGCCGAGTAAGAGTGTGAGGACATAGCTATACATGGGAACAGTCTGGAGACATCCCAACCCCCTCACATACACTGGAGCTGTGTTTGTCTGTCTTTTTTTCTTTTGCCATTTTGTACCCAAGGAAACTTAAGACATTTTTCCTATTTGCTTCTCCCTATAAAATTTAAATACCACAGATATTTTATATATATACATACATACATATATACAAATATATGTGTATATATATATATATGTGTGTATATATATGTATATATATGTGTGTGTGTGTGTGTGTGTATATATATATATATATATATATATATATATAGTGGTCCTTTGGAGGGACACAAATCATTGTAGTAACTAAGGTGTAGTCCTGTCCCCTGCCAAAAGCCAATTTCTACCCCTATGGGAGCAATATTGCCCTGGTAAAAATGCATGTCCCAAAAGGTGACCTGGATAGAGGAGGGAAGGTCAGGTCCTCTACCCCGTGGATAGGGTGACCCCAGCAGCTAAACACAGAGGAACACCTGTCCCTGTGGCGTGGAGATTCACTAGGTGGTACGGAAGTTGGCTACGTTTGAAAAGGCAGAAACTTGGATGTGTCCTAAGTTTATCTTTAGGCAGTCCGTAAGGCTCCTGTAGCAATCCTGGGGGGTGGGTGGCAGGTGGGGAAGTGTCTACAGCTTGTAGCTGGAATAAGGAGAGAAAGAATGAAGCAGTGCCCTGTCAAATACCATCCACTCTGGAATGCCTGAAATTTCTAATTATTTCAAAATACATCCTGGAAAAATTGGCGATTATGCCACTTTTTATCAGCTGCAACTGGATGTGTGTGGTTTCAACCAAAGAGCTTCTGGTTTGACTCCTTTCGTGAAGAAGGAAGGGCCATTAATCTCTGTCTCCACGGGCTCTGGTATCCGGCCTTCCACCAACAATCCCAAAGAAATATTTCCTGCCAGGCTAAGTTGTCATTTAGGAGAGTCAAGGCCTTGACTCACCAGCTTCTGAAGGTGTTTGTCAAGTGGTGACACAGGGTGTGAAATTTCCCCCTCCTGCCCAGAGGCTTGCTGGCTGTCCAGAGGGCAACTCTTGGGTGGTTTGGCCCATCTTCCGTCCAGAACACTCCTGTTGGGAGTGAAAAAAGGTGGCCGCTCACTCTGAGAGCCATCTGGAAGGGAGAAATTGATCATGTGACACACTTAGAAGTCTTGTTTTGGCTTTTGCCAAATGAATGAGGGGAATCTTTCATTACAAGGTCCTACGGTTGCCATCACTGATGCTCCTGAGAAACCCTGAGTTCTTTTGACTGAGCTTTCATTGTGGAAAAGCCGGGTGGAGGCAGATACCTCGTGAACCTCTCTGTGGGGAAGGAAGAGGCCCCGCCGCTCACCCTCCAAAAGGACCAAGTCTCGTTAGTTCCTCTACAGAAAGAAATCTGCAGACGTCTGGCGACAGTACCCAACTCCTTTGAGACTTTAAAATGGAAATTCAAACTTCTGGATCTTTTCTGTGATGACAGGGGCAGCTCCAGTGAGGCAGACCTTGCCAAACACAAAGACACTTCTTGAAAGACGTAGTGAAGAGTGAACCATGAATACTACACGATTCTGGAGTTGCTTGATGCAAGCCTAGATTTGGTTACTGTAAAAACCTACACCACACACACACACACACACCCCTGGCTATCAAACACTCTGCCATAATCTCACTTTCTTACTGAAGCTAAATATAACAGCAAGCCTTCAAACTGAAGTTCATTCTGAAGCAGGATTACTTTTTGGTTTATATGTGCAATAGGCATATAAAAAGGATAATGAACGGTATATAATACTTTATACAGATTATTGTATTCATCTTAAAGAAATAAACTTGCAATGAAATATAACTAGTTACATGAAACCTCTTGCATTTCTGTTCATGCATATTTTTCTGGAGAATGGATCCATGACTTTTAGTCTTAAAAAGGCCCATGACTTAAAACAAAAAACAAGAAAAATAAAATAGAAAACAAAGGGTCAAGGACAGCCTCTATAGGGGAGAGAGACATCTACAGCCACGTCAGAATTTTATAAAATGATTCCCTCAGCTTACACTTTCATTATCTTCTTAGGTTAAATATGAGGGCGCTAAATATGATGAATAGTAGGTTTGCATAAAATATGGGCAAGATCTGTGTTTATGAAGGAATGACTCAAATCACGTTTATCATAATGTAATACTAAATTATAAAATATATACCATGTGCCTGGAAATATACACAGAGAATTTATGTCCATATTAATAATGGCAAGATGGTCAAAGTAATCTGGGTCTTATTTTTCAGAAGGATATGTGTGACCTTGACAGTGGTGCCATGGTGATGCTTCCTTTACTTCATGGAGGAAAAACCGACATAAAGGAAAATTATTCTGTTTCATTGAAAGTAGAGATGAAGTACCTTGGGCCCTATATTCCATAGCGAGACCCTTCCAAGGAGAAACCTGTATGCCTTGTATGTGTGCTCAGAGCTCCAAGGGGAAATTGGCTTTATGTTTATATTTGATAAATGGGATGAGGGTAGAAAAGACCCTATTCCTGTTTTGCCATTCTAAAGCCTGCCTTTGCTTTTCCTAGAGTTCAGTTCTACTTGAGGGACAGGACTTTGAAGCTGCTTCTTATTACTACGACTAGTAATACTTCTACTAGTAATACTACTACCAGTACTACCACTACGGGTCCCTCTCATCTATCTGCTCAAGAAATGTTGGGTGTTGGCGAATGGGGAACTTCCATGCTGGCCCCTGAGGAAGACTCAGGCATAGGGGCTGGGAGGAGAGGAGTTTGGCTTAAGTCATCCCAAGCTGAATGGACGTAGAGGCCAGCTCTCAGGAACCAACCTAGAAAATCAGACTTCCTTAAGGATGACCCCAGAGACCTGGAGCTTCTGAGCGTGCATTATTCTGCAGGTGCTTCTTTTGCCCCAGTCAAGTCACAAGAGTCTGTGACTGCCTTCTAGGAGCTATATTAGATATGGACGAGAGATGAAGGGATGTTCTGTTATTGTGAGAAAACTAGGCTCTATAAATGATAACACTAGGGGGCGGGTATGAGGTAAATTCAGTAAGAGTTCAGCCTTCCATCTTGTGTGGCCTTTAGTATGGCCTGACCCCTGGAGATCCACTGGTCTTCCAGATGTGCCCGTCTCTCTTGGCACCTGTATCTTAGAGACTGACTCAGGGAAGAGTGAACCACTCAGGTCACAGCTTTAGGAGGGCACTTTGGTTCCTTGGGTCTCTTGGTTCGGGGTCAGCTTGCGGAAGATGTTCTCTCCTCTGGAGTCGCCAAGCTTTCTGAGTCTTGGCGTAAGGTGAGCACCAAGAAGGCACAGCCAAGCCGTGTTCATACCTTCTAACTCAGATTATGCTGAACGTAATAGATGAGTAAATTAATGGACATGGAAGGAAGCTCTCTGGGAAGTGTGATGTATTATGCCAATGTGGGGAACTTCTGTTGACCTCTTGTGATTTTTCCTGCTGTAAAACTAACAATGCTCCGAAGAGTTTGATGTGTACTTTTTTTTTATGTGTGTGCGGTACGCGGGCCTCTCACTGCCGTGGCCTCTGCCGTTGCGGAGCACAGGCTCCGGACGCGCAGGCCCAGCGGCCATGGCTCACGGGCCCAGCCGCTCTGCGGCATGTGGGATCTTCCCGGACCGGGGCACGAACCCGTATCCCCTGCATCAGCAGGCGGACTCTCAACCACTGCACCACCAGGGAAGCCCTGATGTGTACATTTACCCTTGTTTTCCTGGAGCTTGGTGTGTGTGTTCAGTTACACTTCTCTCTCTTAGAATATGATGATCTTGGGGCAGTGTAAGGAGAGAGACATAGGCTTTGGAGGAGAAGAAATTTCAGCTGTTTGGACCTCCCTGAGCTCACATAGCCTCTCTGACCCCCATTTCTCCTCTGCGAAGCAGAGATAATAAAACATACATTCTAGAATTGTTTTTGAGAAATAAATGAAATAGTGTAAGGAAAACACTTGCAGAAACCCCAGCAGGTCACAGACACACCCAGTGGTAGCCATTACCTTGTTCTCCAGGACACCTTGTGTAGGGACCCGGAAATGCCGCATTGTGTTTGCTGGTGGTCAGTGCTACACCTGTGCCAGAACTTCATCCTTTTGCCTTTGAGACCTTGTCTTTCTTTTTGCCTCCTCTCAATCCCCATTTAGTTTTTTAACGTATTAAATCAGCAAATCTGCCTGTTCATAACTTTCTAATACCTTATTTTTCATATAGGGAACAGGTACTGAGGCCTGTGGTAAATCAGGCTCTGCACTAGGGGTTACCGTGGGTTTACGCTGCCCTCAATGAGCCCACAGTACGTGGCACAGCAAGGCAACATGTGGTCCGCGCGCTGCAATGATTCCATTGGGACGAGGGCCTCCTTTTTTTCTTGGAGATACTAGGTGGTATCTGAGATGAGTTTGAAACATTCATGTATGATGTAGGCGTGCTGATATAGGGGGAAGAGCATTCCAGATACAGGGAACAGCCTGAGAAAGAGTATGGAGGCAGAAAAGGGAGATCCATATAGGGGGAAGGAAAGGAAGTTTTAGATGGAGGTTTTTTAAATTTAATTTTTTTATTGAAGTATAGTTGATTTACAATTCTTCAAGTGTAGAGCAAAGTGATTCAGTTATACATATATATATACACACATACATATATATGTTCTTTCTCAGATTCCTTTCCATTATAGGTTATTAAAAGATATTGAATATGGTTCCCTGTGCCGTACAGTAGGTCCTTGTTTATCTGTTTTATATATCGTAGTGTGTATATGTTAATCCCAAATTCCTAATTTATCCCTCCCACCCTCTCTTTCCCCTTCGGTAACCATAAGTTTGTTTTCTGCGTCTGCGAGTCTATTTCTGTTTTGTAAATAAATTCATTTGTATCATTCTGTTTAGATTCCACATATAAGTGATATCATTTGATACTTTTCTTTCTGTCTGACTGACTTCATTTAACGTGATAATATCTAGGTCCATCCACATTGCTGCGAATGGCATTATTTTATTCTCTTTTATGGCTGAGTAGTATTCCATTGTGTGTATGTGTACACACACACGCATATATATATACCCCATATTTTCTTTATCCATTCATCTGTCGATGGACACTTAGGTTGTTCCCATGACTTGGCTACTGTGAATAGTGCTGTTATGGACATTGAGATGCATGTATCTTTTTTTTTTTCCTCACACACACACACTCACACACAGACACACAGACACACACACACACACACACACACACACACACTGTATTTTATTTTTACAAGAGATAAATAGACTGACACCAAGCATTGTAAATGGATGACCACAACAAAAGCAACGATTGCAATTACCAAACACGAAACACACTCATACTATGTCATGATATTGACATTCCGTCCAGGAATCCTCCACTGTAACAGCTCCTTTACTTTGCAGTGAAAGTTGATTTGTATATTCTTTGCCTCTGAGTCCTTGTGGGATTTTTTATTTTTATTCAAACAGAAAGTCACAAAAATTATAATCAGCTTCATCAGTTCACTCAGTCCCATGTAATTAATTTTTTTTTCATCTTGATCTTTTGTTAGCACTTTTATGAGTTCATCAGTTTCCCATTAGAGTTCTGAAAATGCTTCTTCATTCAGTTCAGCAGTATAGTCAGTTACCAGAAACCTGTACTCGTCAGAGTCTTTTCCATGAACTCCTTGGAGATGAAACCCTCTTATAGGAACATATTTGCAAAAGCATCAGAGTACACCCAGAGCTGTCTGTAAGTGACAGAAGACTTAAAAATGACCACGGTTAAAGATTGGATGAAAGTTCATAATAATGCAATTGACAAGGAAATTTAGTTATTTCTGAGATATACATTTTAAAGTAATAACTAGAATTATGACTTATAACATTATACCAGAACATATAAGAGTTTTAGAAATTTCATGTAATGTCTGAAACATTTATATTAACATATTTCCATACAAATAACCCAAAGAAAGTTTAGTATTAGTTGTTTTGTTTGTTTATACTGCAGGTTCTTATTAGTCATCAATTTTATACACATCAGTGTATACATGTTAATCCCAATCGCCCAATTCAGCACACCACCATCCCCACCCCACCACAGTTTTCCCCACTTGGTGTCCATATGTCTGTTCTCTACATCTGTGTCTCAACTTTTGTCCTGCAAACTGGCTCATCTGTACCATTTTTCTAGGTTCCATTGAGATGGAACATTGAGATGATGGACATTGAGATGCATGTATCTTTTTGAATTAGAGTTTTTGTCTTTTCTGGATATATGCCCCAGAGTGGGATTACAGGATCATATATATGGTAGCTCTATTTTTAGTTTTTTAAGGAGCCTCCATACTGTTCTCCATAGTAGCTATGCCCATTTACGTTCCCACCAGCAGTGTAGGAGGGTTCCCTTTTCTAGATGGAGTGTTAAATGCATGAAAGGGAAGAGGAAGAAATGAAGTTGCCAAGATGAATCAGAGCCTGATCTGGAAGGGGTTTGTCTACCGCCTGATTTTTGAGAGCTGGGAGAAATATGTCTTGTCTCCTGCAGTGTTATAGGCTGTCAATTCTCCCTTTTTTTTAGACTATGAACTCTAAACTAGAAATATGCAAAGTTAGAATTCTCTGTTTTATGATTTCTCCAAAAATAAAGAAGCATTTTGCATGCTGAAGACTTGAAAGCAGTAGACACACAACAAGTCTAGTTAGAACATGTGTAACTTTGGGCTGAGTCTACTATTGGGATAGACTTTAAAGCTGATACTGTGTGCCTTTGAACTCAGCCAGAGCTGCAGGGACGGCACTTTCATTTAGTTCTATTCAGAAAAAAGTATAAATCTTTACTTGTGAATCCTATGTTGTTGTTTTTTTACCTAAATACTTGTCCCTGTGTCTAAAAAGGGGGGATTCCAGTGACTAAATTCTGTAATTGGAGTTCTTTGAAGATAATCCTGAGTAATGACTCATGTATTACAGGTTATTTTTAAGCCATTAGAAAAGTTGGAAGCTCATCAGAAAAAGCATTGAGTCTATCTATACATGACAGAGCCCCCAAATCCACATGACTGACTCACACCCTTGTCACGTTCAATGCCGTATACTCAAAAATACTTGGAAAATGGTTTTCTAAGTGAATTATTTCAGGAGAAGAGAACTCAAGGATATAGCATCTCTGCTTGCTGTCATCTTTTTTAATTATTTTACCTACGGTTTCTTTTCCACGGCATACGTGAAAATGTACTTCTTCCTTATTCATTTTGCGGTTATTACGAAAAGTCGGTCACGATGCAAATGAACGTCATCCAAAAGCTTGCACGTATTGAATTAAGCCTGAAACCATTCAATGTCAGGATTCTTCTGCCCCTTTCAGCCTCCCCTGCTCCCTCCCCACGTCTGCTGTAGATGTGCCTCCTGGGCCCCATTTTCCGGGCACTAAAAGGAACGCTGAGTCTGCAGAGAAGGAGAGCTAAGGACTTCAGTAGCCAAAAAGGTTGGGAACAATGCTGTGGAAGAGGAAATCTAGAGACACGTACAAGAAAGAGACAATACGAACTTTCAAGAAGCTGATAAAATTAAGTACCAATGTCATGACGTGTCCAAACGTGAGCGGTGTGTCATGTTGAAGGTGACAAGAAGGATGGACCGTCCCAGTGAAAGCATGTCCTCAGTGCATGGGGCAATCCGCTTGGTAAATACTGGTTGAGCGCCTCGTGAAAGCACCTTCCTGCCCTGCCGAGAGCCTATCAGCGGGTCCCCAGTGCGCTCAGGATAAACCCTGGAGTCTTGAACTCGGCTTTTGAAGTCCCTGCTGACCTCTGCTCATCTCCCTAGTGTTGCCTCGCCCTCCTCCCTCCTTGTACCTTCACTGCAGCTACTCTGGCCACTGACAGTTCCCCTCGCTGACCAGACTCTTGTTCACCTTTGAGTTGTTCCCTGTCCCTGGAGCTCTGTTCCCTCCCAGCCCTACCTCCTGTGCTCACCTTCTTCCCCTGGCAAACCCCTGCTGTCTCTGCAGGCTCAGTTTACAGCCTTTTCTAACCCGAGTTGGGTAACATCTTGGGCTTTCCCCAGTGTAGCATTTCACGGCATTATTGTGTTTCGTTTCTGCACGTAGACTGGATGGTCTTTGAGGAACTGTCTTGTTCACATCCACTAGCAGTTAGCAGAGTGCATGGACCATACGTAGAAGACTCCCTGACATCGAGAGGGAGGGAGGACAGAAGAATGGGGGAGAGAAAGAAGGGAGGAAGAAGAAAGAGAGAGAATCGAATGCCTGCAAGGCATTGAGCCAGACGCTGGGAATAAAGCATCAGTTAAAAAAAAATAAATTCCCTCACCCGCAAGGAGCTCACAGCTTGGTGGGGAAGAGAGGTTCGTACTAAATTATGAAAAATATAGCACGAGAAAGCATACGACAGGGGTGCGAGTCATATGCAACCAAGTGTGCTGAACCCCCTCAGGGCAGCTCTTGAGCACGAGAATGAGGCCTTGCTACAGAGCTCAGGGTCTGTGGGGAGCAGGGGCCTCCAACAGGTGAGGCCAGGCGGTCGGGTGAGGAGGCCACCCTGGGCGGAATGCTGGCTGGGGAGGTTGCCATCTGCAGACACAGGTGCCCACGGGACCCACCTTGCTTCCTCTTGAGATGGTTGGGTCAAGCCTGTGCTTTGTGTAGGGACACTGAGGACCTCTGGACTTGCGTGCCCCAAGTCACAGAAGAGCACCCAGGGCTGCCCTCCTCTGATTCCTGCAGGCGTGCTCTCTCTCTCTGTCTCTCTCTCTCTCTGTCTCTCTCTCTCTTTCACATGAAGAGAGAGGGAGGGAGGGAGGGAGGGCTTTCAGCATTAGTATTGTTCTGAGGAGCTGCTTGAAGTAAGGTTTACCCTCTACCCAGAGCTAGCCCAACTTCAACAGTTGCTGCGATGCTGTTATAATAAAGAATACGGGTGGCAAAGTATATACAGGCTTATCAAATTTGGGCATTAACCACTATGATCTTGGTTAAAGTGTTTAAAAACATATAAAGCTAATATAAAGATGCCCAGAATACAGTCTAAGTGAGTCACTGTTTTTCATGTAAACTGTGTAAGACCAAAGAGAGGGGCACATCAGCCCTGCTGCGGCTCCTTGTTTGCCGTTTATGTCTCGTCAGTAATCTCACGAGGCCCCGGGTGGGAAAGAAAAAGATAATTAGCGTTAGGCTGTGGGAGAAGCTTCCACAGTGACAGAGGCTTATTCATTGTTACGGACAATCACAATGCGACAGGAGCTCGTAAGGATGCAAATTAAAACAAGACCACAGCTTGTCAGTGGTTTGCTTTTTTGTTCCTCTGACTCTGTATTAGACAGTAGCCGCTTGCGTCCTTCTTATATGACTTTAGCTCTAATAACAGTAGCAACATCCTAGTCATTAGGGGCCCCTAAATCAGCTTTGATTGCAACACAGACAAGGAAAAGCTGTGAGAAGCCTCGGCTCAGTAGCAAGTCGAGATGGGAGCATTAGATTGTGGTGCAAGTCCATTAGCCTCTCAGGCAGCCCTTTCCCTCTCCATGTCCATCCCTTTCCCCGGGATGTGAAGCGGCCTGTGGCCGTGCACATCTGATGTGACTGGGTGCGCTGGCCTGTCCCCGGGCACGAATACGCAAATGGAGAAGCTTGATTCTGAACCCTCACCTCAGTAACGTCGTCTCCCCACACGCTTCTCTACTCAGCATCGACCAAGAACTTAAAAGGAGGCAGAGAAACTTATTAAACCATCATGGTAGTTTCTTCCATTTCATCCACGTCTTACCACAAACCATGTTGGAGTTGTTTTCTCCAAAAAATTACGTCATTGAACACATCTGCTAAATTTTTGTGCGTTCTTAGCTTTTCACGTAGTGCGCTTTATTTATAAATGTTTCAGGAAATGTTCTGATATTTGAGATGATTTTACAGATGCTTTAGGTCTTGTTCTTCTCCCTTGTAGCCTCCACCAGGAGATATAGCCAACTTCCTCCAGCGATTCTCAGGAAGAGTAGTCCTGAGCCCAAGGGACAGAGATGAGAGGGGTGCCTGCCCCGCTGGGAGCGGACCAAGAGTGTGGGACGGGTGAGGAGAGTGGCTCACGACCGCCATTCATACCTGTCTGTTCATCTGTTCTCCTGGGCCAGACATGGCTACTTGCTGGTGATGTTATCCCTAGGGATACCCGTTGATAACGTCGGTAGGAGAGAAAAGAGATTTGAGGGATGAGGTTATTTTCAAAGTTTCCCCTTCCCCTGTCAGTTATAAAGAATTTGCAGTAGAGGCATATAGTGTGCTCTGTGAGGATGGCTTAGGCACCTCTGTCTTTTGTGAAATCAAAGTTACAATATAGTGATAGTGATGGTTCCAACATCAGGCTTTCTCTCTTTATTTAGGTTGCCGTTCTGGTTTGGGCAGGTCTCCGCGGCGCAGGTAAACTTTCACTTGTGGGGCTGCGGTTGTCCAAGCTTCCCTGGTCTGTCTTTATCATGCTTAATGTGGCGCCACCAGGCCAGCTCCTCCAAAGAGCTCAACTACCAAACAAAATCACAGTACTTTCTCTGTACTTTTTCTGAAACGGGCCTAGCCCTGCCTTTTGTCACCGTCTGTAATGATCAGCTATCATGAAGGTAATGCACAGCACAATGATGTAACACACTACCCCAGAACTCTGTAGCATCGCGTCAATAAGCATTTATTTCTTGATCACATGATGGCAGGTCATCTGGGTTTCTCTGATCTAGACTAAGCTCAGCCAGGCCTGGCCCCAGGCCACAGGTTGGATTCAGCCCCGCTCCATTCCTCAGGGCCAGTAGACCGGTCGGAACAAGGCCTTCTCCTGGCAGTGGCAGAAGCACAAAAGACCAAACCCAACCATGCGAGTCCATTCCTGGCCTCTGCTTGTGCCATGTCCACTAACATCCCGTTGGCCAAATCAAGTCACATGGTCAAGCCCCAAATCAAGGAGATCCAAATATCTCTACCCACTGTGAAGCCAAATCAAGTCGCGTGGCCAAGGCCCAGTGAATAGTTGCTGGAAGTAATGTAAACTATCACACCATCACAGGGCCTGGCCACAGAAGGTGAATCCCACATCAGTCTCCTTGTTCCTCTCTTGCCGCTTATGCTGAAGACTCTTAACCCCTTCATGGTATAACCACAGTACTTGCGGGAGAATTAAGAACTCACGTGTTGGAGAACAATTATAGGCTCTTAATCCAGAGGGAGCACCAGTTATGACACCAGCCTGGGACATTCCCAGGTGGGATGACACAACGGCCAGGCTTCCATTTGGAAATTTGAGGAGGCTGGTCCTATTCTCAGCTTAGGAACCATTCTTTTACCCCCAGCCCCAGCGTATCGTTTGTACATGTGTCCGTCTCCTCTACTGGGTTCAGATGTCCTTCGAGAGCAGAAACTTGTCCCTTTGTCCCCTGTGTTTCCACCTCAACCCCATCCAGTTCTATAAAAGACTCCCAGGGAACGCCTAGAAAATGGCAGAAACTTCAGCCTTGCACTGCACGTGGTTACCAGTACGAACTGGGCTCATTTTCGCATCATTTTAATCATGGAACATTTGAGATGTAAAGACTTTGAGCAATCATGCAGTTCAGCAGTGTCCAGTAGAATCTCCTGCAGTTGGAAATGTTCTATGTCATACTGTCCAATACAGCAGCCACTAGTCATAGGTAGCCCTTGAGTACTTCTAATGTGTCTAGGGGAACTGAGGAACTGAGTTTTAATTGTATTTAATTTTAATTAGTTTAGATGTATACTTAAATAGCCACATGTGGCTAGTCACTACTATATTACAATGTAGGTCTAGTTAACCGCTTGTTGGCCCAGAGTGGGCATCAGTAGATATTTCTTGAATGGATGGATGGATGGATGAGTGAGAAAGAGAGAAATGGCCCCCACCCCAGTGTCACACAGCAAATTCGTGGCAAAACCAAAATAAGGGGCTGGGGTATGGACAGACTGACCTGGGCACTCCCCTGACACCATGTCACCTCCTCAAGGCCTGTTTGCATTACTTTCATCTTAACTCCTGTACTTGTAACCTTCTAGCAACATCTGAATACCTCACGGTCAAATAGATTGTGGAAAAAAAAAAAAAAACGGAAAACAAAATTATTTTTCTGCCTTTAGTAACTAATTTGAAGAGTGAGCATTAAAAACCCAAACATCAAATAATTTTTACACAGTAGAAATAACATATACTTTCCATCCAAATTAAAACCCACGCTCCCAGCAATTTAATTATGCAAATGTGATATAAGCAGCAGTGAAACGGTGTTAAAGGGGAAGAATGAAGATTGATAAGCTGAAATTTCTGGTGGCATTTTCCTTTTTAATTTCCTCTTCTGGTTAATATTATGCTGATTTTCATGCACTGCTTAGGTGGAGACTTTCTTTGTGATAAGTGCCTCTACAAATTTATGCAAATAATATTAATCACTGTTGAGAAACCAGCAGCCTTTCCCAGCCCTGCTGCCCACAAGTGTTAGACAACAACGCTAGGTGGGTCTTGAGCTCTGAACGTGATTAAATACACTGGTTAAGCAAAGCTGCTGTGTTCAGAAAGGGCTGTTTTCCTTTAGCTGCTTGGAGAATTCTAAATTCAAAGTATAATTCCCACCTTTGCTCTAAGAGGGGCCCCCAACCGAAAAGTGAAGAGTGGATGTAGGTTGTGTTGCTCCCACTTCACCCGAGGAGCCCCATTCCGCTGGTCCTTTGCAGTCAGGAACTCTGTCTTAGGGTGGGTTCTTCAGAAGCAGACCTTGAGGTGAGGATTCGGGTACAAGGAGTTGACTGAGGAAGTGCTCCCTGGTGAAACCTATAAGGGGTTGGGAGACACAGGACATGGAAGGGGAGAAAGCCAAACAACAGTGGGATCTCAGGCAGAGTTCTGAGGAGGGTGGTCTCATCCTGATTCCACAGGGGACACTGAATGTAAGTTGTGCATCAGAATTGGTCCCCACTTGAGACCAGGGGACTGGGCTTTTGTCCGTGGCCCTCCAGTCAGTCATTGGCAAGAGGTATCCTGTGGGATGTGACTCCCCAGGTACTGCAGCCCACTGGGAGTGCAGGCCCTTGGGTGTGCTCTGCACACTTGGGAAAAGAGACCCGAGGGGACTGGGCAGAGCACCGGCTGTGTCTACTGGAATCTTACTCCAGGCCCCTGCCCACAGCTGGCACCCCCAGCCTGCTGCTCTTCCTCCAAAGCACGTGGTCTCTCTTCCCTGGAGTCCCCTTGGGGCCCTTGAGGGCTTCCTATCCAGGCAACTGGGATTTCTTTCATAGGGGTTATCATTCCATCAGATCACAGTGGTATGTTAACAGCAGTCTTCAAGTTTTAAACAGAGGGGTGAGCCGTGGAGGGAATTTGTAGCCAGGCCAGTGAGGAAGATGTTTGGGTCAAGAGAGCTCCTCACGAGCAAGGCCAGCCAATGAGGAGCCCACATAATCCAGAAATTAAGATTTGGTGTTTTTCCTCCAGCATCTGGGAATTTCCTTATAAATCTTAGGAATGCTGTGGTGATTCCTGCCTTGCCGTGGCCAGCACATTCCGAGCTTGATCTCGGAGCAGTGGAGTGTCCAGCGGGTCATCCTGCCACTTCTGCAGCCGCCTCCACAGGCCTGGGCACAGTCAGGGGAAGGAAACTGGAATTCCGGGTGTGGGTACCCTTGTGTCGAGGCACTCAGATCCTATTGGAGAAAAATTGGAGCCCCAGACACTCTCTCTCTTCTTATTTACTTCCTCCCTCTCAAAGAAGGTGCTTCTCTGATGGGCTCTTTCTGCAAAGCAGAAATGCTATTTTGAAGGTGAACATAAAAGCTTTCTTGGCAAAGAAATTGCTTTGTTCCATTTGAGAATCCTCTCTGCCTTTGAGAGAAGAGAGGGTGTGGGGCTGTGAGAACTTGATTAGCCCTCATCAACTTTCCCTCTGGTTTTCAGAGACGAGGCTAGACAGAAAGGCTCACACATTCTCCCCATGGCTCTCTGTGTCCCCTAGTCGCCGAACTTCAAGGGCCGCCATATCCAGAGCTGCCGGAGATCCTGGGATTTCTATTAGGATGGCAAACCCAGGGGGCTGGGCCGGAGCCCATACTGCGGGAGAGGAACCAGATTTGGATTAACTGTCTGGGTTGAGACAGACTAAGTGGCTTTGATTAATTCCACCTTATGAAATGAGGACATTGTATGAAGGGGGAATTGTAAACTGTAAATTTTAGTTCTTGGTGGTGATAATGGTGGTGAATTCTGGGCCTCAAGACTTCACAATTCTATGTGAATGCACAGCTGTATTTGCATCTGTGCACACGTGTGTGTGTGTGTGTGTGTGTGTGTGTGTGTGTGTGTGTGTGTATCGTTTTTCCTATCCTGGCAAGTGTGGCTGGTGTTGATGTGACCTCAGATACCAGCCCTTCCCGCCCCCCGCCCCCCAGAACAGGGAACGTAGGAGCCCCCTTCTTCACCCAGGCCCTTCCAGACACCCCCAGTGACAGAGAGGGGTGACAGCTACTCTTATTCCCGAACCCCTCCCCAAGCCCATACAAGGACTCTGTCAAAACAACGTCAATTTTATTTTCCCAAAATTGCCTAGTTTCGTATTTTTAAATAAACACAGTAAATACATACTGTGTAGTAGAATTTTAGAGCCCAGAAATGTAATATTCAAAATAAAAATTAAATCATTATCAGGATTTGGAGTTACAAGACATGGATTTGAGACCTGCATTTACCGTTGGCTCATTATGTGGCCTGCAGTGTCTCGGGGCTTCCCTTTCCCCATCTAGAAAGTGGGGCTAAGGCCGAAGTAGAAAGACTGTGTGACAGTCCAGTAGGATGACGTTTGAGAAGTGTAGTGACCTGGAGAGGACTTCTCACACGGAGCTAATGTCATCAGCGTCTTTAATAAAGTGTTTGGAGCTGCGGCGAAGCCCCTCCCCAGTTGGTATTTTTTTAATAGATCTTTATTGGAGTGTAACTGCTTCACGATACTGCACTAGCCTCTGTTGCCCAGCAAAGCGGATCAGCCACATACACACGTACATCCCCATATCCCCTCCCACCCTCCCTATCCCACCCCTCTAGGTGGTCACAAGGCACGGAGCTGATCTCCCTGTGCTGTGCAGCTGCTTCCCACTAGCTGTTTTACACTTGGTAATGTATATATGTCGATGCTACTCTCTCACTTCGCCCCAGCTTCCCGTTCCTTCCCGTGTCCTCAAGTCCAAGCAGAGCTTCTTCATTCTCCCCCGTCGTTCCCAGCAGGTTACTGGCAGTGGGGCTGTAGCCGCACGGCTTCCTGTGCCGGGCATCCCTCAGGCTGCAGGCAGACGGCAGGGACGTCCTGACTCCCCGTCTCCCAGGCTCCCCGGAGACCCCATCCTACCTGGTCCCACCCATTGCTGGGCTCTGTAAGCGCAAACGCTGGACGCCTACCTGGGGCAGTTAGTGGCCTGGCCAAAGAAGGGGCAGCCCACGGGCATTTGTAAAGGGGAGTGTGGGTGGACTTTGGGGTGAAATAGCAGTTTATCCTCCAGCCCTACGCCTGCCTGTACCGGCAAGTTCACTTCTTAAACCTTCAGTGCATTGACTCCTCCTTGAGAGCTGAAGAGAAGTGGCTTCTGTGCTTGTGCAGAAGCAACATGGGACAGACATCCATAGGACACTCCTCTGACCACTTTGTCTTTCCCAGGCTGGAGCCCGGCAAGACCCCTGGACTTCAGATGGGGCTTGAAGTTCTCCCACCTTCATTTTCTGTCACGTTTTCTTACAAGCTTTAAACTTGGTGTGGAGGACCCTTTACTGCATGTTATTTTCCTAGAGCTCTTGTCGGTAGTTTCTTTTGTACAGAAAGTGTCGTCCTCCAGAGGCAGTTTCATTATAGTGGGGGTTTTCCTGGTAACAGTACAGGGGTCCTGCTGGGAGTGCCTGAGGCTGGGACGCCACGTCTTGCAGGGGCAGCAAGCTGAGCCCTGATCCTCCCGCTTGCCTTCCCTGCCTGGTCTCCAGGGGTAGCTGAGTGAGTCTGGGTGGAGGACAGGCTCACCTTCTTTGTGGCAAATACTATGCAGTCAGCTGGCATAACTGGTTCCCTCTTTCCTCCATGTAGCACCTCGCTTTCTCTCTTTATCCCTCTCTCTCTCTTTCTCTCAGCCTTGTTCTAGAAAAGGTTTACAAGGGTTTTTGGGTTTTTTTTTTTTTTTTCTATTTTCTGGTTAAGTATTTCTGTATAAGAATGTAGAGCATTTTTTATTTGGGTTCTTTTCATTTTTTGCATATTCCTTTAGAGGCTCAGAATGGACATTTAAAAATTATCTAAAATAAGAAATAATGTGAGACAAGAACATTGGTGCTCTTCAAAGACCAAATACATCCTTTCTTTCTGTCCTCATGCATGTGACATTCAACTCTCTTAAATGCCTCATGCCTCCAAGACACACCTGTTTTGTAACTGCCAATTTCCGTGGTGTAAGTCAGCATTATGTACAGTATTCCTTAACAAAATAGTTCTTTGCGTATACACCTTATAATAATTTATAAGGCCATAATTTTCTTACATCTTGTGTCATTAGTGGTTGTGACTTCTTTGCAAAAGGGAACAAGTATTTCATTTTATGATACTCTTTCTTGTATTTCTTTTGTCTGTCCCCAAGAAACATCAGCTACCACCAAGAAATATTTTAGTAATTTCCAATGCTGTTAAACTTGATGATAATATGAAGATGAAGATATTCTCATTTAACTACTTAAGAATTTATTAAATAAAAGAAAATAGAGATTGATGAATATTCAGAGTCACTGATGACATCAGTTCTCGTGTCCCAGGTCATGAAATGTGATTCTTTACACTCAGATCACCTTACTGTGGAGTTAACCAGCATTAAGCGACCTGAGCCTTAGTTCCTAACTCAAATTAAGCTAATTAAAAAGTCCACCCTTTTTTTGTTTTGTTTTTTTAGCTGTCTTTTAAAAAAATTATCTCTTTTTTTGCAAAGACACAATGTAATTATTGACTACATTCCCCTCACTGTGCATTTTATATCCTGACTCATTTATTTTGTAACTGAAAGTTTGTACCTCTTAATTCCTCCCCCCAAGCATCCTTCCCTTTGGCAACTACCTCTTTGTTCTCTTCTATTTTGTTACGTTTGTTGTTTTTTTCTTTTTTTAGGTTCCACATATAAGTGAAATTGTATGGTATTTGTCTTTCTCTGACTTATTTCGGTTAGAGTGATACACTCTAGGTCCATACATGTCACAAATGGCAAGATTTCATTCTTCTTTATGGCTGAGTAATAGTCTACCGTATGTGTGTACACGTGTGCATGAGGGTGTGTGTGTATGTATCACATTTTCTTCATTCATCTGTCAGTGGGCACTTAGGTTGCTTCTATATCTTGGTTATTATAAATAATGCGGCAGGGAACATAGGGGTGCTTATATCTTTTTGAATTAGTGTTTTTGTTTCTTTGGATAAAGACCCAGGAGTAGAATTGCCAGCTTGTATTGTAGTTCTATTTTTTTTTTTTTTTTTTTTGAGGAAGCTTCATACTGTTTTTCATAGTGGATGCACCAATTTCCATTCCCATCAACAGTGCATGAGGGTTCCTTTTTCTCCACATCCTTGTCAACACTTGTTATTGGTTGTCTTTTTGATAATAGCCATTCTGACAGGTGTGAGGTGATATCTCATTGTAGTTTTGATTTGCATTTCCCTGATGATTAATGATGTTGATGTCTTCATGTACCTCTTGGCCATCGTATATCTTCTTTGGAAAAATGTCTTTTCGGATTTTCTGCCTAATTTTTATTTGGAATTTTTTTTTCTTCTACTATTGAGTTGTATGATTTCTTTCTATATTTTGAATATTAACCCCTTATCAGATATATTGTTTACAAATATCTTCTTCCATTCAGTAGGCTGCCTTTTTTTTAATTTATTTTTTTAATTTAGTTTTATTTATTTTTTTTATACAGCAGGTTCTTATTAGTCATCAGTTTTATACACATCATTGTATACATGTCAATCCCAGTCGCCCAATTCAACATCCCCCCACATCCACCCCCCCGCTGCTTTCCCCCCTTGGTGTCCATACGTTTGTTCTCTACATCTGTGTCTCAGTTTCTGCCCTGCAAACCAGTTCATCTGTACCATTTTTCTAGGTTCCACATCTATGCATTAATATACGATATTTGTTTTTCTCTTTCTGACTTACTTCACTCTGTATGACAGTCTCTAGATCCATCCACATCTCAACAAATGACTCAATTTTGTTCCTTTTTATGGCTGAGTAATATTCCATTGTATATATGTACCACATCTTCTTTATCCATTTGTCTGTCATTGGGCATTAGGTTGCTTCCATGTCCTGGCTATTGTAAATAGTGCTGCAATGAACGTTGGGGTGCATGTGTCTTTTTGAATTATGATTTTCTCTGGGTATATGCCCAGTAGTGGGATTCCTGGGTCATAAAGTAATTCTGTTTTTAGTTTTTTAAGGAACCTCCATACTGTTCTCCATAGTGGCTTTATCAATTTAGATTCCCACCAACAGTGCAAGAGGGTTCCCTTTTCTCCACGCCCTCTCCAGCATTTGTTGTTTGTAGATTTTCTGATGATACCCATTCTAACTGGTGTGAGGTGATACCTCATTGTAGTTTTGATTTACATTTCTCTAATAATTAGTGGTGTTGAGCAGCTTTTCATGTGCCTCTTGGCCATCTGTATGTCATCTTTGGAAAAATGTCTATTCAGAACCTCTGCCTATTTTTTAATAGGATTTTTTTTTTTACTATTGAGTTGTATGAGTTCTTTCTATATTTTGGATATTAACCCCTTTTTGGTTATATTGTTTACAAATATCTCCTTCCATGCAGTAGGCTCCCTTTTTATTTGTCGATAGTTTCCTTTGCTGTGCAAAAGCTTTTCAGTTTGATGTAATCCCATTTGTTTATTTTTGCTTTTGTTTCCCTTGTCCAAGGAGACATATTCAAAAAGTATTGCTAAGACTGATGTCAAAGAGCGTACTGCCTATGTTTTCTTCTAGAAGTTTTATGGTTTCTAGTCTTACATTTAAGTTTTTAATCCATCTTGAGTTTATTTTTGTATATAGTGTGAGAAAGTAGTCTAATTTGCTTCTTTTGCATGTAGCTGTACAGTTTTCTCAGCACCATTTATTGAAGAGGCTGTCTTTTCCTCATTGTGTATTCTTGCCTCCTTTGTTGTAAATTAATTGCCCGTGTAAGTGTGGGTTCATTTCTGGACTCTCTATTCTGTTCCATTCATCTATATGTCTGTTTTTATGCCAGTACCATACCATTTTGCTGACTATAGCTTTGTAGTGTAATTTGAAATCAGGGATCATGATACCTCCAGCTTTGTTATTCTTTCTCAAGACTGTTTTGGTTATTATGGGTCTTTTATGTTTCCATATGTATTTCAGAATCATTTGTTCTAATTCTGTGAAAAATGCCACTGGTATTTTGATGAGGATTCCATTGAATCTGTAGATTGCCTTGGGTAGTACTGTCATTTTAACAATATTAATTCTTCCAGTCAATGATCGTGGTATATCTTTCCATCTGTTTCTGTCTTCTTCAGTTTCTTTCATCAGTGTCTGTTTTCAGAGTATAGATCTTTAGCCTCCTTAGTTAGATTTATTCCTAGGTATTTTATTCTTTTTGATATGATTGTAAATGGGTTTTTTCTTAATTTCTCTTTCTGATAGCTCCTCATTAGTGTATAGAAATGCAACGTATTTCTATATATTAATTTTGTATCCTGCAACTTTACTGAATTCACCAATGAGTTCTAGTAGTTTTCTGGTAACATCTTTAGGATTGTCTGTGTATACCTCATATCATCTACAAACGGTGACAATTTCACTTCTTACTTTCTAATTTGAATTCCTTTTATTTCTTTTTCTTGTCTGATTGCAGAGACTAGGGCTTCCAATTCTGTGTTGAAAAAAAAGTGGCGAGAGTGGGTATCATTGTCTTGTTCTTGATCTTAGAGGTAATGCTTTCAGCTTTTCACTGTTGAGTATGATGTTAGCTGTGGGCTTTCATATATGGCCTTTATTATGTTGAGGTATGCTCCCTCTATACCCACTTTGTGGAGTGTTTTTATCATAAATGGTTATTGAATTGTGTCAAATGCTTTTTCTGCATCTGTTATTATTCTTCAGTTTGTGAGTGTGGTGTATCACATTGAGCAGTTTGCAAATTTTGAACTATCCTTGCATCCCTGGGATAAATCCCACTTGGTTGTGGTGTGTGATCCTTTTAATGTATTGCTGAGTTTGGTTTGCTAACATTTGTTTGAGAATTTTTGCACCTATGTTCATCAGTGATCTTGGCCTGTAATTTTATTTTTTGTGATGTCTTTGTTTGGTTTTGATATCAGGGTGATAGTGGCCTCATAGAATGAGTGAAGAAGCATTCCTTCCTCACCACTATTTTGCAATAGTTTGAGGAGGATAGGTGTTAACTCTTCTCTGAATGTTTTTAGAATTCACCTGTGAAGCCATCTGGTCCTGGACTTTTGTTAGCTGGGAGTAAAACTCCACTCTTAATAAGTACGGTAACTACTATTTTTTTTTTGTAACCTAATTACTCATTCTAAAGAACACAATTATAAAGAAAGAATCTTGTGCCACTGTTAAAAGTACCTTTTAAAAAATCAATTTAGAATTGTCAAACTTTTGTTTCTGTCACTTGTATAACCATCAGTTTCATGTAAATAACAATTTACCTTTGTTGACCTTTCACTCTCAACTTTATGAATTTTTGTCCTACTTTAAATTCTTTGTCCCTAGGAAAAGAGTTATCATTTTGACTGTCCCTTTCCCGTCCAGCTGTGACATTCCAGAACCCTGTTCAGTTTTTCCTTCCCCCTTTATTTGAATCTTGATCTCTACTCCTTCAAAGGGTGAATTAAAACATAAGTTAATTAAACATGAAAGTTTTGGGCTTGCCTGGTGGCACAGTGGTTAAGAATCCACCTCCCAATGTAGGGGACCCAGGTTTGAGCCCTGGTCTGGGAAGATCTCACATGCCACGGAGCAACTAAGCCCGTGTGCCACAACTACTGAGCCTGTGCTCTAGAGCCCGTGAGCCACAACTACTGAAACCTGCACACCTAGAGCCCGTGCTCCACATCAAAGAAGCCACCGCAATGAGAAGCCCACGCACCACAAAGAAGAGAAACCTACACACCGCAACGAAGAGTAGCCCCTGCTCGCCGCACCTAGAGAAAGCCTGCGTGCAGCAACAAAGACCCAACACAGGCAAAAATAAATAAGTTTAAAAAACAAAAAAAAATGAAACTTTTTTGTGGTTAAATCTTTTCCACAAAATTCACATCCATTCTGATACTAAAATGCACATCTCAGATATCTTTCTTTGGCAGTAATCTTCAAAGACCCAGAACTCTTTCTTTGTTTAAATGGTATGTAGCCACACAAGGGGACTTCCTGCCACCCTGTTTGGAGAGTATGTGGAAGTTGAGTGGGGGAAGAGTAGCAGACAGAAGCACCTGCAGAGCCCGCATTAGCGTCACTCTCCACAGCTCATGGTTATATATATATATTTATGGACAAGCATGAAGCCTCCAAAGATGCTTAAAGCAGGTTTACCAATTTTAAAATGTCTGTCTGTATTTATTAATATTTATATAAATATATGGTCTAAGCAGAAAAATAGCCCATAAAGAAAATCCCCCAAAGTCATGATGGAGGTCCAAGAATTTAGAGCTGAAAGGAACCTAGGATATCAGATGGGACACCCTTTCTTTGTAGCCAAGGCTTTGGGTCCCTCCAGTGTAACGGAGGAAAACAAAGAACACAGTGGCTAATAGAACCGAAAGAGACTTGACAGACCTCCAGATGAGAGTGGATGAGGCAGCCTGTCAGCCCAATTCAGAGAAATAATTTTAACAAAGATTTCTATAGGTTAAGCTCTCTCCAGTTTGCAACCCCTTTCACAAACCTCCAATTCCGCACTCTTCCTATCACCATAGCAACACTCTTCTAATAAACAACTAGAAGGGAAAAAGCGATTTTGCAAATGTGACTGTCTCCTACCCTCAGTTTTGCCATTGTGTGTGTGTGTTTTCCTCAGTTTTCCTATCCTGTGAACTTTTATTCTCTCTCAAGATCTTACCATTTTATAATAAATAGCACCTGGCCATTAAAATGGGAAAGCCAGACCTGGAAGCTTTAATAACTTGGCACTATGTATTTCACTTAGATCAATGGTTCTCAAGTGCCAATCCATGGCCCACCTGCTTTGGAGTCAATTAGACCCCAGTCCAGACCAGCTGAATCACAATCTCTGGTCAGCCCGGGAGTCTGAATTCTTAATGTTCTCCACTGAGGTGCTACCAGGTTTGCCAATCATGATTTATCTTATATTATACGTGTCCTGAATAGCCAGCATCCCAACTGTTTATATGTCCTTTACAGCAAATAGATGAAAAATAAAACAGCTCAGTTCAAACTGCCTGAATGATAAAAAGAAACTACAGGATCTGTTTCTGACAACTTCTCCCCGCAAGAAAAAGAAAGAAAAAGAAAATTATCACAAGATGACACTACCCTTAGTTATCCTTAGGTAAAATATGAAAGATTTCAGAATTTTAAAAATACCAGACACTGAAGTGAAGAAACAGTACTGCAGGCCAAGGTGAGTATGAAACATTTGCTGATTTCAACTCTTTCCCCGGACAGAGGCCCAGTACAGATCCCCCAATTCTGATTGTCTATCCAACTTCTCAGCATTAACTTTTCCATGATTTTTAGTGTATCTCCATTTAAAGGGAAGTAAAAGGCGTCACAGTCACAAATAGAAATGAGTGGTGACTGAATCACCAGTTCCCCTCTGTGAATGCAGGTCTGTTGAGGTTGTGTACACCATCGGGTTTTACTATTATAACATTAATTTCCATAGATGCCACTGGCAGTCAGTCTGCAGTTTGAAATTATCCAGGTCACACTTGTCTGCATGATTCAATTTAGTGACTTGATCTGAAACATTTCTGGATGATGTCTTCACAGTTTATTCTGACTCTGATATAGTCTGAAATGGGACCTTCAGGAAAGATTCTCTCTCACGCTGTCTGGATTTATCATGGCCATGCATAAGTCATCCAGAAGTGTGTTATTTTCCTGCCCTCTGGGTCTCAATGCACCATGCTTTGCTTGAAGAAAGAAAAAAAAAAAAAAAAAAAGTTTTGTTTCAGAAATTTCAGCTGAGATGACTAGGAAATATTTTTGAAGATTGATTAAAGTTGGTTTAAAGGTTAATACCAAGCTTCTTAAAGAAAGGATCTTAAACTATTACCTTGCTTGCTATATACCATCTGGCCTTCCGAAGCAGCACAGTATAGGCTTACTCCATTGAGCAGCTAAGACTTCTGGCTTCTGACCAAGACTGACGTTGGGAAGATGGGTAGCTCTAAACACTGTCGTTTTATAGCACTAAGTGTCATTAATCATGATGAAATCAAGTGGTTTCTTGCTTAGACTTGACTGTTCTCCAGAATTTTTCCTAAAATCACTTGAATATTTGACTGGAATTCACAAATGTTGATGTGGCCCTCAGATCCGCTTTGTCATTGGTGCTTCTGGAGTTGATCGGCTTTGAAATGGAAATGTAGGCTTGTTGATTTGTGTTTTATATTTTCCCTCTTGGCTGGAGAATCTGTACTTACTGGAGGAATGAGCCTTGTCCTCTAGGCCATATAGTGGTCATGCTCAGATTTCCAGTGGGTGCAGAAGAAAGACTCGTGAGCTTTTAAGACTCAACATCCCAAGATCTTACTTCTTTTAATTATTATCTTGTACTGCTACACCATATATTTCTTACATCTTACTTTCTCTTTAAAAGCTATTTATTTTAGCTTATAGAAAACTTGGAAAGACACTTGAGGAAAGAAAAATTATACCATAGTCCCAGATAAATTATTGGTTATAATTTTGATATATTTCCTTCTAGTCATATATCTACTCATTCCATATTAAGAGATATTCACTGATCACTTGCTCTTTATAAGGCACTAAGGAAGGCTCTGAAGTTATTGACAGTCAACCAAACAGAGACCAATTGCATTATTAGGTATCTCTCATTAAATACAAATGGATAAAACAAAGTGCTTAGAAATTTGCCTTAAACAGCCTTAGAGCTCTATTCTGTGGGCTTGGCAAAGGTGTTAATGATGAGGGAATTGGATTGCAGAGAAAAAGTTCATTTTCACCTTGAATCTATAAAATACTTAGGAAAGTGTGTAAGTAAATATAGAAAAAGGAGAAACTGAGGAATCCTAAATGACGTCGTGACACTTTTGTTATCTTGGGGTTGGGGATGTAGAGAGAAAAGAAGATCATAGGAATAACCTCAGGTAGACATTTTTCCTCATGTTTTTACTTTTTTCCCAAGGATCTAAAGGCACGGAATTAATATTAAGCAGTCAGGTTTTATTCTATAGTTGTGCATGTTATTACCCCAAGAACACTCCATTTTCTTCAGGTAATTGGAGTAGATTAGCTGTCAAGAACCGTGGAGTAGATGCCCAGTTTGAATTGACTCGCCCAAATGTTTCTGCTCGCTTGATGAGTCCCTTACGTGCATCACTGCTGTACCATTTCCTTGACTGTTGGCCCAGAGGAGCTCCCTGCCCCTCGGTAGACAGTCTTGCCTGACACAGTCCGTACTAACTAGATCTCTTACCCTAACGAATGGTTGCAGGCCCGACCTGCAGAACTAACATTTACCTAAGTCGGTCTGGGGGCAACTCCCTTCTTTCACCCAAACGGCCGCTGTGCCCGAAAGAGTTCATTATGGAGTTTACTAATAGCCCGTGTGTGTGTGTGTGTGTGTGTGTGGTGCGTGTGTGTGTGTGTGTGTGTGTGTGTGTGTGCGCGCGCGCGCATGCTACATGAGCAGACTCCTTGGTCTTTGGGAAACTGCAATGCCAAGCGCTAAGCTGCAGATCTCATGTGACTCCCTACAGAGCCTGGCAGATGGACCATTCCTTCTGGTCTCCCTCTGGCCTCCTCACCCCGTTTCTCTATGACCTTTTTAGCCACTGTGAGCATAACAGCATGGCTTAGTAAGAACCCTGAACTCCAGACTACTTCCCTGGCTGTGGCTGGACTGCTTTCATAGGCTTAGCTCTGCTGCCTGGGACTATTATGGAGCCCAAGTGAAATTATGGGCATAAAAGTCCTTCTAAGCCACAGAGTGCTGGGGCCAAAGGGTTCTTTGGAGTTTTTAGATGCCTTAGGGGTAAATGGGTCTCTTAGCCTGTGACTTGGCTCTGGGCCTCTAACTCTCCAGTCACCCCTCACCTTGATGACCCACAAGCTTCTTACAGCATCATTGCTTGTCCATGCCCAGCCGTGGTCCCTGAACCCTCATTCCCAGATGGGTTTGTAGCACAGTAGGAGAATAGTTAGACCTCACTTAACTGGTTTTGCCTATAAAAACTGCCTAGGTAAGCATTGCCTGAGGAACTGGGACAATGTGTGAGCAGTGGCCAGCCTCGGGAAAGGTCCAAATGTGCTCAGATTGTCAGATAAGTCATGAAACTCATAAAAAAAGAAGTCAGTATAGCATCGATTTCCTTGGGAAAGCAAAAGCAGTCCCAGGAGGCTTGTGGGGACGAGAGAGAAGACGATTGAATGAAACAAGGAGGAAATAGGCATGCAGGGATCCGAGAGATGCAGAGCATCCTTGTGCTGGCAAATTCTAATGTCTCTGGCATTGATCCTGGTACACTTGAGTCCAGAAAGCTCAGTGACGGCAGGATTGTAACATCAGTGGCAGGAAACAGCTCTCAGCTTCAGGGGAGAAGCACATTTAACTGTCTAAAGAGAAACCACTGGGGCTGTGGAGGTGAGGCCAAGTAATGTGATATTAATCTGAAACACCTTCATGCTTGTACAAGTTGGGAACTTCTAATCTTGGTGCCTATGTTTTAATAATCCTGTATGTTTCTGTATTTTTATTCCTTAATGCAGTACCATTTTTCAAATCTAATATGCTCTTCCAATAAATACCCTTTCTTACGGAGAGCTTTATTTTTTCATTCAAATGGTTTTAAACCCGAAGATATATAAACAAAGGTGTTTATTGTTACATTGCATTAGTGAAAACTTGGAAATAATCTAAATATTCATCAATATGGGGACCTATTATGTAAATGTTGGTCTATCTGTATAATAGAATACCATGCAATACACAAAAATAATGAGGTGGAACTATATATATTGATAAGAAGAGATGTTTGTGGTACTGGGTTATAAAACTGTCGTTTTAGTAAGACTCCATTTTTATCAATACTGAATATATGTAACTAAATAAGTTTAGAAAAGAGTTTATAAGGAATAGGCATTACACTATTAAAGCGTACTCCTCTAAAGGTGAAAGTTGTAGAGGGAAGTTTTCCTTTTCTTATCCATGTATATATGAATCGATCTGTAGTATGTGGGTTTCTTACAATGAGCCTGTGACTTTTCTTTTTTAGAGTTCAGGTTCCTTCAAATTTAAAGAGCAGTGGAAAGAGAAAGATCACTAGAGGCACCAGATATTATAATTTTCTTGAACTGGATTCACTGCTCCCCAGATTAAGCCAAGAAGTTTGGAAAACCTGAAAAACCAGAGATTTCAAAGTAACCAAAATAGCCACTGGATGTTCCCCAACATCCTCTGTTTAAGAATTTGAACTGTTGACACACACAGCAACTCGGATGCATCTCAGAGGCATTGTGCTAAGTGAAAGAAGCCGGTGTCAAAAAGTTCCATACAGTAGGATTCCATTTATCTGACACTCTCAAAATGACAAAACTATGGGGAAGAGGTCAGTGGTTACCAGGCTTTGGGAAAAGGAGCAGCAGAAGGGAATTAGTTTTGGTGATGGAACTGTACCATATCTTGATTGTGGTGATGGGAAACGTACAATTTACATGCCAAAATTCTTACTGACAGAAACATATATTTTACTGTACGTTAATTAAAAAAAATTTTAAAGAGGTAAAATAAAGGGGAACCAAGGAAGATTGTGTGTCTGTCCCACATAAGAACTGGGCTGTGGTCTTCTGGTTTGTTCAGCACCATATATCCACCTACTCTGCAGGCCTCGCTCTCCTTGGCTGAGTCCCAGGGGCAGCCTAACCCTCACCTCTGCCCAGGATCAGTTCCTCCACCTGTAAGGGATTGTTTAGTTTCTATTTGAGTAAATCCCATATCAGGAAGCCCAGCATCTTTCAAGGCTTTATGTTGGATTTACATATAGGCCTTCTGTGTAACTTCCTCTCTGTAACTTCCACCAATGGAATCTAATTTTGCTCACTGGTAATAAAATAAAACTAAGTCCAACCTCTCTTAGAACTCCAGAAACTTCTGTATATTGCAGTCACATCTCTGCTCTCTCAGCATCCCGCCTCTCCTCCTCAGAACTGTTTCTTTGTTCATCCTGCTACATGCTGGTTTCCAGACCCTCCACCCCTCTGGTCTCTTTTGTCTGCCGCCTCGTTTGTCAGCATCCCTCTGAAAATGCAGGGCCCAGAGTGAATGTGCTTCTCCGTCTGTGGTCTGACAATAGAGAACAGAGCTGGCCCACTCTCTTGCTGATTCTAACAGTTCTTAATTTAGTGACAGTGATGGTTTCTTCTCCATCTGTAGAAACTGTATCACTCTGTGGACTGGAAGTGTGCAAACACTGCCTTTTTAAACATGCCGCTGTGAAGCCTCAACTCCCCATCCTGTTCAGTAGGAGCGGGTTCTTTTGTCGTTCACTGCAGAATTCCGCATTTATCCTGTTCAGTTACGTCTTCCTTGGGTGACCATCCTGAATTATCCAGATCACTTTGCATCCTGCAGTGTTCTGGCGTCTGGCATATCTACCGTTCTCCCCACACTCAGGCTCAGACGTGCCAAGTCTTCATCTCCATTATCTTCATCCTCTAAGACGTGAAGAAGGGAGAAGTCTGAACTTCATTTCTGCCCCATTGCCTCTGACTCAGTGGGAGAGCCTTTTCCACAGGAAAAGAAATGCCAACATGCCCTAAGGTTTCCTCTGCCTGTGTTCCTTTCCAAAAAGGTCCCTCTTGTGTTCTGAATGTTGTCACTCTTTATTGGTGACTGTTAACGGTACGCCTTGATGCCAGTTTAGGTGGCTGGGGCAGGATGGCGCCGCATAAATACAAGTTACCATGCTAATTAGCATCACTGCATACTTAAGCAGGTTGGAAACCTCACGGCCTCCTCTGGTACTTCATAGGTCTGTAGTTATTAGGAAATTACTACACATCTGCGTGTCTTATTTCCATAATTGCTGCACTTGAAAGGTGACTACTGGTCTCTTCCAGAATGAAAAGGTGTCAATTATGTTCATAATTGTGAATTCTGAAGCAGCTTCTCTTAGTGGGTCCTGGAGGGGAGTGTGCTGGAGATGACAGAGAAGGCAAGTGGCCGGGGCCCCGGTGCCAGTGCGAGGGCAAATGGCTATGAACGGAAGTAGAGATTCCATAGAGAGAAGTGAGAAAAGTATCTCAAGGACAAGCAAGTTATAAGTGGTCATCGACTTGAGGACATGGGGAGGGGGACGGGTAAGCTGGGACGAAGTGAGAGAGTAGCATTGATATACGTACACTACCAAACGTAAAATAGATAGCTAGTGGGAAGCAGCCGCATAGCACAGGGAGATCAGCTCCGTGCTTTGTGACCACCTAGAGGGGTGGGATAGGGAGGGTGGGAGGGAGACGCAAGAGGGAGGGGATATGGGGATATATGTATACATATAGCTGATTCTCTTTGTTTTACAGCAGAAACTAATACAACATCGTAAAGCAATTACACTCCAATAAAGATGTAAAAAAAAAAAAATAAATAGTCATCAAAGCACTTTGTTGGCATGACTAAAAAGTGCCCTTGCTATAATGAGGTAAATTAAATAGGCCAGGGATTTGGTGCAATTTCCTTCTGAACAAAGTCCCCTGTGGACTTTGTCCAGCAAGATATCTTCTTCTAGCAGGTTGCTCAGGATGTGAGGATAAAGGTAGAAGGTGCTAGATTGTCCTTTTTCTTCCCCTTCTAGAAACCGGGGGTTTAATTCCAAAAATTGTTTTTTCTCATTTCACCAAAAATAAATAAACCGCCCCCAAAGCAAAACTTCTGTGCTGGTCCACCTTATCAAAAGCTTGGAAACATCAAGTCAGAGAGCCTAACATATAAATGCAGTGTTATCAAACACTGAGCTGTTTTATATAGTTATTGCTAAACTAGTTGGTCAAGGGACTGCATTCAATCCGGAGCCCTTACCTAAAACATCTGCCAGTGTGTTCTAAAGGCCCTGCTCTTGATGGGATGAGCGGGGGGAGAGGGGTTACGTGACTTCTGGCAGGGGTCCCTCTGGTTGCTAGTCTGGCTCATGGTGCCCCTGTCCTCTGTGGCCTTTACCGTGTCCCTCCAAAGCATCAGGCACTGTCAAAGAGGACCATTTCTAAATGACCTTGAAACAGTTAAACTGTCCATCCTACCCATCAGCGTGAAGTGACTTAGGGAGAAAGAGAAGACACTTCATTAAAAACAGCTTACAACTTCTGTCAAATGGACTTCGCACATGACCACCAATAGATTGCATGTGAGCTTTTCTTTTATCCCAGAATCCCCAAACATGTACCCTATTGACTGTAAGCTTCTTTTGCCTTAAGTCTGCCATTGACCTAATATTTTTCTTTTTACTTTTTTTCAACACAGGAGGGAGGATATAATGTAATCCACTATATGCGTGTTCTTGTGTATATACAAGCATGCAAATGGAACTTTCTTTAACTTAAGGTTAATACATTTTCCAACAAATGTAGGGTAATCTAGTTGAAGAGGAGAATTGGGAATTGTAGCCAGCAGGCGTTTCAATCACAGATTCTAAAGTGCATTTCAGTTAATAATGAAATTCTTGCAGGAATTAACTGCAAACTTGTATTCAAGAATCGAATTTGAGGAGTTGTCCGTATTGATTTGTGAGGTATAATGGTACCTCTCGTGACCAGAATGCTGTGAATTTGCTGCCTGCAGAGAGAATGAGAGAGCGGGTCAGAGCAGTCTGTTCTTGGGGAGCTCCAGCTGTGCTGAAGCAAACAGTCCCAGTTAGTGGGAGGTCCAGGAGCCTCGTCATTGTGTACAGTGATTTTTACTGGAGTATGATAAAGACCTGGCTTTACTTTATTACATATATAAAAGCATTATTTTATATGTCTATATAAATATACACGTTTATCTATATAGATGTGTACAGACATACACACGTGCATGTATACACATACAGTTAGGTGTGTGTGTGTGTGTATAGTATGTAAAATAAAATCCATTGTTTCATTAAAAACACCTTCTCAGTTCCAGGAACTTGGCTCCTCACATGCAATTTCAGTGTCTCTGAAAATCATTTTCAACCAAGACAATGACATAAATCCTTGAATTTACTGAATGGATAAGTATTTGTATTGAAAGTATCTGCTTTACATAACATCACATAAAATCTGATTTCTTTTTTGTACTTAATTGGAGTTTAACTCTTATCTTTCTTCTAAGAAACCAGTGAATAATTTATATTTAAATATAAATATTGTTTGAAAAGTTGTTTCCGTCTCTAATCCACACGTAGTCCATCTTAATTCTTCCAGCTGCCCAGGACACTCCCACCTCCTGGGCTTCTTTTATTTATTTATTTTTAAAATACCATTTATTTATTTATTTATTTTTGGCTGTGTTGGGTCTTTGTTTCTGTACGAGGGCCCTCTCCAGCTGTGGCAAGCGGGGGCCACTCTTCATCGCAGTGCGTGGGCCTCTCACTGTCGCAGCCTCTCTTGTTGCGGAGCACAGGCTCCAGACGCACGGGCTCCGTAGTTGTGGCTCACGGGCCCAGCTGCTCCGCGGCATGTGGGATCTTCCCAGACCAGGGCTCGAACCCGCGTCCCCTGCATTAGCAGGCAGATTCTGAACCAGTGCGCCACCAGGGAAGCCACTGGGCTTCTTTTAGATGTCATTTTTCTGAGTTACCAAACTGGTATTGTCACTTTTTCGATAGAGAGCTTTGCCTAGGGGATTCTTGGGAGAATATTGCCACGATAGCCATCTTATAGTCACCAGGGGCTGAGTGTACAGTTCAAGCGGTTCTTTAATGAAAAGCATATCATTTAAGCCATCAGAAGATCATAGTTTATGCTGTGAAGAAATGAGGGACATTCTTACCACTGTAAGAGGACCAGCCCTGCTGGCCCTTCCCTTCTCCCTGCTAGTGTAGATAATCTCATTTGGCTGGGTAATTACCTCCTTTGGAAGGATGATGGTTTGTTTTTATTCTCGCGGTGCTAATGTTTTCCCAATCTATAGTTTTAGTACAAGATTTCCTTCACAGGGCTTCCCTGGTGGCGCGGTGGTTGAGAGGCCGCCTGCCGATGCAGGGGACACGGGTTCGTGCCCCGGTCCGGGAGGATCCCACATGCCGCAGAGCGGCTGGGCCCGTGAGCTGTGGCCACTGAGCCTGCACGTCCGGAGCCCGTGCTCCGCAATGGGAGAGGCCACAACAGTGAGAGGCCCGCATACCACACACACACACACACACACAAAAAAAAGATTTCCATCACGCAAGAGGGAAATGTGCACAGTTTATCACGATATGCTGGTTGGAAAACAAGAAAACCAAAGGAGGCTCTTCTGAGATCACGGTGCACAGGGTGAAGGAGGAAGATGTCCTTATGTTGCTTTTGATGAAGTGAAGAGAAAAATGCTGGCGAGTAGAGGCCCAGAGAGAGAGGGTGCCTTTCACCTCAAGCCTTTGCTTTTGCGCCTACTGTTCCCCCATTGTTCTTTCCACTTGCCCGAATCCCGTCCATCCTTCAAGACCCATTGCCATTTCTGCTCTCTCAATAGCTGTCAGCCCCCTCCTCTGCTGTCTGCACACTGAATGGTTGTTCCCCCGACACTTAATCCTCTGTACCTGATGGTAGTTCTCTGTGCCCTGTTGTTTCTGATTATTGAGTTCTTATTAAACTTTTCATGTTTGCTCTGCTATATCACATTGCCTCTGTGTAGCTCTGCACACAGAGTAGATACTCAGTAAATGCACTGAATTTGCTAAAGGATCTCATAAGACGTTCAGTGGTCCCCCCTCACTCAGCTTAGCTGCAGCCTCTGAACCCCGATCTCTGGTTTGCCTGCCTTCCTGCTGAGCCAAACCTGCAGTGACAGTCATCATTCCTCAAAGCCAAAGAGCTGAAATGCTGCTGGATCATGAAGCAGCTCAAGATAACCAGGTGTAGGCTTTGCTGCCTTTCCCCCTTTAGGAACCCAGGGGAGTAACTAACCTGTACCGCCCACAAGAAAGGGGAAACATTTCCAATCTTTTCTTTTTTTCTATTTTTTTTAAATTCTAAAGTCTGTCTGTTCCCCCTTGAATTGCGGTTATTTGCTTGTTACTTTTTGTTGTCAGTAAAAATGCCTCTCCATCACCTTATCTGCCTTTTACACCACTTGCAAGTGCTCATGGGAGTGAGATTGGGGAGGGGGTGCTGGGGGGAAGAGGACTCTCGGCAAACCTGCAGGTGCAGCCAGCCCTGCCTGGTGGGCAGTAAGTAGGCAGGGCCATATGCATGGTTGCAGGATCCCTGAATGTCAGTCAGCTCCTAGCCGGCCAATGGAGAATTAACTTTCTATAGCACAGGAGTGCTGAGACCACTGGAGTATTTAGTCAATACTGTAAATCCTGGTTAACAAAAATGTGTATTTCTTTGTCTTAGAGCTGAATTTAAAGTTTCTCCGTCTAGAGAGACTTACTTTCCCCACTCTTTTTTGTTGTTTGTTGCTGTTACTCAGCTAGGAGCCAGGATTTAGTTGTTTCTTCTCCTTCTCCAATCTCCACTCACACACAGAGAGCTCTTTTATGTATGTATGTGGGTGCATTTCAAACGACACTGTACTATTGATAATGTTTTTTTAAAAAACTTTTTTTCCGCAACACTGGACTTTAAAACTCCATTCATGTTACTATATGTACACGTAGTTCTTTGCATCTGGAGTACAGATCCAGGATGAACTTACAGGACCAAACGTAGGGCATGGGCAGGCTGTCTTTCAAAAAGTACTGAAAGATTGTTTGACTTGATTTGACAGAGGTTTGACCTGCACCAGGTTAAACCCATCCACAGTGGCTCTTGAGGGTTCTTGGCTTCTGCACATCCTTGCGGGATTTGGTATTACCCAACTTTCTGTTTGCTGGGCACTGATATCCATTTCGATGGGTGTCAGGTAATATCTCATCGTAAATTTAATCTGTGTTTCTCTGCAAACAAGTGCTTCTGTGAATTTTCTATTTCTATCCTTTGCTTATTGTTCTCTTGGTATCTTTGGCCTTTTCTGGTTGATTTGCAAGTATCGCTTATATGTTCTGGGTATTTAGATCTAAAGATGGCACATATTATCTCCATGCCTGTCATGCTTGTTAACTTTGCCTGTGATGTGCTTCGTTAACCAGAAAAAATATCAGCTGTTTGCCTTTGGTTTGTACCTTTGGAGCCTTGCTTAAGAATTCTTTCCCTTATCCAGATCATATAGATAACTACCTACAATGTGTCCTTCTCACCTTAATTTTCAAAATGTCATCCTGTAAATCTTTGGTATATATTTATTTCTGTTTCTTTTTGAGTGAAGCAAAAATTTTGACTCGAGTTTTAATATGTTTGTGATGTAGTCTAGCAAGTACGCTGAGAATTGGCTGATTTGGCCAGAAGGAAGCATCCATCATTTCTTTAACCAGTGGTTCCCAAACTTTAGTGTTCATGGGAATCACCTGGGAGCTTTGAACAAATACAGATTCTTGACCTCTACCAAAGATTCTGGTTCATTAGGTCTGGGGTCAGGCTCTGCTTTTTATCCAGTTCTAGGTGGTTCCGATGCAGGTGGTCTGTAGCTATTACCTTGAGAGCTACTACCTTACAGTGGGTCCAGTTGTATCAGGTACATCGCTTTAAGAAACACTGTCCACAAAAATTCACATAAGGGACTTAGAGCAAAGGGAGGTCACGGAAAATTTACCTGCAACATCAACCCAGCCTTTAGAGTGGGAGTCTCACTGGGTGGGAGGAAGCAAGCCTTCTATATATGCAGGAGTTGTTGAATATTTTATACCCCAGCTCTTTGCACACTAATGCTGAGTTTCTAAAGGACACTGGAGACTAGAAAAGGGTTTTCCGAGGCTGTTACGACCCTAATTATTACCTCTCATCTTATTTTAAAGGGGCCCCCTGAAGTAGTAATGGAATCGTGAAATCTTGGGAGGAAAAACCTTCCCAGGATCCGAATTTGCTGCATTATAAAGGGAAAAAGTAAGAACCAGGAAGACCTGGCAGTTAAGATCCATGGACTGTTTCCAGGCCTAAAAAAATGCAGTAAGATATAATTGCATGAAATTACTGAATCTTCAGACTCATTCTGAAGCAGCCTAGATGCCTTATTTGAAGGATGGGCCTCAGAATCAATTCAGAAGCCTGTTCAAAACTGAGAAGTGGGCTTCCCTGGTGACGCAGTGGTTGAGAGTCCGCCTGCCGATATGGGGGGCACAGGTTTGAGCCCCGGTCCGGGAGGATGCCACGTGCCGCGGAGCGGCTGGGCCCGTGGGCCATGGCCGCTGGGCCTGCGCGTCCGGAGCCTGTGCTCCGCAATGGCAGAGGCCACAACAGTGAGAGGCCCGCGTACCGCAAAAAAAAAAAAAAAAAAAAAAAAAAAAAAAAAAAAAACTGAGAAGCATTTTTGTCCGGGACCGTGGCTGGCGAAAGCTGTTCTCAATGGCCAGCCTGGGTTGTGGAGCTGGGCAAGGTTAGCGAGTGTCCTCTTTGTCCCACAGACACTGGAGGAATTTATGCTAGGTGTATGAGGCTCCTGGGGACCCAACAACTCTCCCTGTTACTGAAAATTCGGCTGTAATTCCAACAGTTGACTTGTATAATCACATTCATCGTCGTTTTCAGGGTAATGATAGTGATACTCTCTGGATTCACATAGCACGGTTTACATAGGACTTTGCACTAGATTATCTCATGATAATAATGGCTGCCTTTTGTTGAGTGCCCACAATGAGATGGAGGCTTTATGTGTATGACCCTTCATTCTCCCAAGAAATCTGTACTTTAATAGCTGGGGAAACAGGCTCAAAACCGCTAGGAGAATTTCCTTTAAGTCTCGTAACCAGTAAGCAGCAGAGCTGGAATCAGAATTCAAAGAGCAGATTTTCTAATCATATATGGCCTATTTCGTAATTTAAAGAAAATTCAGGGCTTCCCTGGTGGCGCAGTGGTTGGGAGTCCGCCTGCCGATGCAGGGGACACGGGTTCGTGCCCCGGTCTGGGGGGATCCCACGTGCCGCGGAGCGGCTGGGCCCGTGAGCCATGGCCGCTGAGCCTGCGCGTCCGGAGCCTGTCCTCCGCAGCGGGAGAGGCCACAGCAGTGAGAGGCCCGCGTAACGCATAAAAAAAAAAAAAAAAAAAAAAAAAAGAAAATTCAAGTTTATTTTCATTTAAACCCTTAAACATTTGAAATGTAGCGTACTTATATCATTACTGAGTTTTACTAAGTTATGGGAAAGTTTTGTATCTAAATGTATGAAGAAACCATTATGGAATCAGTAGATAAAAGCTTGGGCTCTCCACTTATTAATTCAGTGACTCCGGCTCCACCTCTTATTAATTCAGTGTTAAGTTTAAGGAGACTTATTTAACCTCTCTGACCTCAGTTTCCAGATCTGTTAATTGGGTACAATAGCAATACCTATTTCATATAGCTTTTAGGAGGCTTGCATGACCTAATATATAAAAGTGTTTAGAAAAGTATCAGGTGCATGGTAAACAGTAAATGTTAGATGTTTAAAAATTGAATATGGTGATATGGCATTTCCTTGGCAGATTGGAGATGTACTTGCTTTGATCACATACCAGAATATATTTAGGCTAGTAAAAACAATGTTTGCAAAGGTTTCTCCTTGTTTAATAGAACCTAGATTTTGAAAGAGCCACAGACCTGCAGGTTCTCCCTTTTGATCTGGGCTCTCCCCAGATTGATAGCACTTAAACATCTAGCTCATTCTTTTCTGGGTGGGGGGGGGGGAGCAGTAAAGCTTTATTATTACTTTTTTAACATCTTTATTGGCATATAATTGCTTTACTGCTTTATTTTTAGTTTCTGCTTTATAACAAAATGAATCAGCTATACATATCCATATATCCCCGTATCTCCTCCCTCTTGTGCCTCCCTCCCACCCTCCCTACCCCACCCCTCTAGGTGGTCACAAAGCACCGAGCTGATCTCCCTGTGCTATGCGGCTGCTTCCCACTAGCTATCTGTTTTACATTTGGTAGTGTATATATGTCCGTGCTACTCTCTCACTTTGTCCCAGCTTACCCTTCCCCCTCCCCGTGTCCTCAAGTCCATTCTCTACGTCTGTGTCTTTATTCCTGTCCTGCCCCTGGGTTCATCAGAACCTTTTTTTTTTTTTTTTTAGATTCCATATGTATGTGTTAGCGTACAGTATTTGTTTTTCTCTTTCTGACTTACTTCACTCTGTATGACAGTCTCTAGGTCCATCCATCTCACTACAAATAACTCAATTTTGTTCCTTTTTATGGCTGAGTAATGTTCCATTGTATATATGTGCCACATCTTCTTTATCCATTCATCTGTCAACGGACACTTAGGTTGCTTCCATGTCCTGGTTATTGTAAATAGCTAGCTCATTCTTGATGAGTTATGAAAACCATGCACATATGACATGAAAAGCGCTTTTAAATCTTTTGAGCCATTGAGAGCTCAGTGGAAACGAGGTGTCCTAATAGCTCTTATGATGGAAATCACCTGGTTTGCGGTATAAATTGCCGTCACAAGCAGCCCCTTGTACTAGTCCACAGACACCCCACCCTAGAGGAGATACCCACAGACACCTGAGAAAGAAATAGTCTGCAGGTCCGTTCCCAAAGCTGCCTCAGTCTCCACATGGCCACTTAAATGTCTCTGGGGCCATCTTGTACTAGTTTTAATATTGCATTTAAGTAAAAAAAAAAAAAAAAAGGACCTGTTTCTAGAAATCCACAAGAAATATCTAAACTCATTTTCATAGACCTGTTACAGTTAATCATATCTTTTCAGACACGATCCTTTATTCCTCAAAATCCATCATAATAGAATCAGTGGTACTGAGTCCTACACAGTTCTTTTTAGAACAAAATTAACACATACTGGAATTAAGTTTTCTAAATGAATCAGTCATCTTCTACCAGTTATGGGGACGTCACTGATTAAGACCTCCTCATTCCAAATGCTGCCCATTTTCTTTGTAAGCCACAGTTGGACACACAATGTCAACAACAGTGTCCAAATAGTTTTTCTAGATTTGCTCTGACCACACAGACCACGTGGCTGACTGCCTGCCGCTGTCACTCCGAGATGACTCAGGTGGCTGGCTGGCCCTGTTCATCAGGATTTGCCTCGGGGCACGTCACAAACCCTGGACTTTTCTTTCTACCAGCATCGTGCATAGTACCCTAACTACAGAGAAGATTCTCATTAAAGTGTTTTAGGATTAGGTAGCTATAAACAAATCTTCATTTGTGGCATTTCTCGTAGTACTATTATATTTATACTTAAAAAGGTACAGTTTTTAAGTAAAAACTAAATATAACTGTGCCTACTTACTGAATTCAAGACCAAACCCAAGTATTCATTTTTATGAAAATATGCAAACAACCATTTTTAAAAAGCTAACACATATATATGGAATCTAAAAAAAAAAGAAAAGAAAAAATGGTCAGAAGAACCTAGGGGCAAGACGGAAATAAAGATGCAGAGGTAGAGAATGGACTTGAGGACACGGAGATGGGGAAGGGTAAGCTGGGACAAAGTGAGAGAGTGGCATGGACGTATATACACTACCAAACGTAAAATAGATAGCTGGTGGGAAGCAGCCGCATAGCACAGGGAGATCAGCTCGGTGCTTTGTGACCACCTAGAGGAGTGGAGTAGGGAGGGTGGGAGGGAGGGAGATGCAAGAGGGAAGAGATATGGGGACATATGTATAACTGATTCACTTTGTTATAAAGCAGAAACTGACACACCATGGTAAAGCAATTATACTCTAATAAAGATGTTAAAATAAAAAATGTAAAAAAAAACCTAACAACACAGTTCAAACAGATGTGGACTTCTTAATTTATAACCTCAAACTTAATCTACAGACTGAAATTATGTTTTGAGACCCACATTTTAAAAATATCTTCTCAACTCTCTATGCCAGAGAAACAGAATCTCAACTATTACCATTTATCACTCATGGAATGGAAGAACGAAAACAAGGGTTTTTTTTGTCCATCTTACTTTTTTCACCTATATTTTCCTTCATTAGGATTTGCTCAAGAGGCAAGATAAAGAGTTGCAAGCAATTTTTGCCTTAAAACATTAATAATTTACCTTAATCCCTGGGACAATAGCAAAGGATATACCCATTAGTTAAAAGGTCAATAAAACTACATCCACAGGAGAAGGGAGGTCAAGTGACGATTCCCTGCAGCATGTGTGAGTTAACAGTAAACAGCTATCAAAAGAGAGGAGCTGGCAGCAGCTTTCCCAACCTCAGGACCAGAAACTAAGTCTTTCTTGTCTGTAATCATGGGAAGTTATTCTAGTGAGTGGCAGAGCCCCAGTCTGTGGTTTAGATAGCATTGCAGGATAAACCAAAACACCTTCTGGAGTATTTCGATAAATTTCTCCATCAGAATTGCAATTCTGTTCGGCATCAGCTGTTAATCCTGAGGTTCCTACTATGATAAAATCAGTAAATTTTTGTTTAGAAGGATGTATATTTGACCAAGAAAAAAAATGGTGGTTGTGTCTTGGTCAGTGTGAGGGGAGGGAGGGGGACATCAGGCTGGAACTGGGCTATGTCACCTCCTCTTCCATCACAGAAGTTTAGCAAACCCTTGTGTTAGATTATTTACCTTTATAAATAATCAGCTCTACAGGGACAGCAAAAAAGTGAAATGATAGTGTTTCAAAATCAGAAGTGAGTTTGAATTGCTGAGAGAGTAGATGTAATTGCCTATTTTACATTAAAATATTGAATCATTCAAACCTTTGAATGTTTAAGGAGAGTATTAATGTTTTTAGAAAATGATATAATATGTTTTTAAAATTTCAAAGAAAAATATATGGGCGAAGAGCAAAAGAAGAGGAAAATATTCCAAGATGTCAACTCATTCACTTAACGAAGACTTGAGTGCCTGTTATGTACAAGAGGCTGTTGTAGATGCTGGCATATGGTGACGAACTCAAAAAAAGACAAGTTCCTGCCTTCATGGAGCTGGCACACCAGCTGTGGGGAGGGGGCACAGCATACTAGTTGTTGTTTTTTTTTTAATTGAAATATAGCCGGTTTACAATATTATGTTAGTTTTAGGTGTATAACACAGTGATTCAGTATTTTTGCAGATTATACTCCATTATAAGTTATTAGAAGATGATGGCTATAATTGCCTGTGCTGTACAATATATCCTTGTTGGTTATCTATTTTATACATAGTAGTCTGTATCTCTTAATCTCACACTCCTAATTTGTCCCTTCCCCTTTGGTAACCAGAAGTTTGATTTCTTTTTTTGATTGAGGTGTAGTTGATATACAATATTATGTTTCAGGCATACATAATGGTTCACAATTTTTAAAGGTTATACTCCATTTATAGTTACTGTGAAAATATTGGCTGTATTCCCTGTGCTATATAGTATATCCTTGTAGCACATTTATTTTATACATGGTAGTGGGTTTTTAAAAATATTTATTTGTTTATTTATTTTGACTACGCCGGGTCTTAGTTGTGGCGCACAGGATCTTCGTTGCGGCATGCAGGCTTCTTAGTTGCGTCACGCGAACTCTTAGTTGTGGCATACATGCAGCATCTAGTTCCCCGACGAGGGATAGAACCCGGCCCCCCTGCATTGGGAGCTCGGAGTCCTACCCACTGGACCACCAGGGAGGGAAGTCCCTATACGTAGTAGTTTGTACCTCTTAATCCCCTACCCCAGCAGTCCTCAACCTTTTTGGCACCAGGGACCGGTTTCGTGGAAGACAATTTTTCCACCGACAGTGGTCAGGGGTGGGTGTGGAGGATGGTTGAGGCGGCAATGCAAGCAGTGGGGAGCGGCAGATGAAGCTTCGCGCACTCGCCCACCGCTCACCTGCTGTGCGGCCCGGTTCCTAAGAGGACTTTGGGGACCCCAGCCCTACCCCTATCTTGCCCCTCCCTCCTTCCCTCTCTCCACTGATATCCACTACTTTGTTCTCTGTATCTCTGAGTCTGTTTCTTTTTTGTTATATTCACTAGTTTGTTTTATTTTTAGATTCCACATGTAAGTGATATCATACAGTATTTGTTTTTGTCTGACTTATTTCACTTAGCATAGTAGCCTCCAAGTCCAGTCACATTGCTGCAAATGGCAAGATTTCATTCTTTTTGTGGCTGAATAGTATTCCATTTTTGTGTGTGCTTTGGGGCGTGTGTGTGTGTAACATATCTTCTTTATCCATTCACCTGTTGGTGGACACTTAGGTTTCTTCTATATCTTGACTATTGTAAATAGTGCTGCTATGGACATTGGGGTCCATGTAGCCTTTTAAATTACTTTTCGTTTTCTTCAGTTATATATACAGGAGTAAAATTGCTGGACCATATGGTATTTCTAGTTTTAATTATTTGAGAAACCTCCATACTATTTTCCACAGTGGCTACACCAACAGTGTACAAGGGTTGCCTTATCTCCACATCCTCACCAGTATTTGTTATTTGTGGTCTTTTTGATGGTAGTCATTCTGACAGGTATGAGGTGATATCTCATGGTGGTTTTGATGTGCATTTCTCTAATTATGTCTTCTCATGTGCCTGTGGGCCATCTGTATGTCTTTTTTGGAAAAATGTCTTTTCAAGTCTTCTGCCCATTTTTAATTGTTTCTTTTTTAATATGTTGAGCTATAAGAGCTGTTTATATATTTTGGATAGTAATCTCTTATAGGTCATATCATTTGCAAGTATTTTCTCCCATGAAGTAGGTTATCTTTTTGCTTTGTTGATGGTATCCTTTGCTGTGCAAAAGCTTTTAAGCTTAATTAGGTCCCATTTGTTTATTTTTGCTTTTGTTTCCTTTGCCATAGGAGACAGATCCAAAAAAATGTTGCTGTGATTTATGTCAGAGTGTTCTGCCTATGTTTTCTTCTGGGAGTTTTATGCTTTCTGGACTTATATTTAGGTCTTTAATCCTTTTTTTTTTTTTTTTTTTTTTTTTTTTGCGGTACGCGGGCCTCTCACCACTATGGCCTCTCCCGCCGTGGAGTGCAGGCTCAGCGGCCACGGCTCACGGGCCCAGCCGCTCCGCGGCATGCGGGACCCTCCCGGACTGGGGCACGAACCCGTGTCCCCTGCATTGGCAGGCGGACTCTTCAACCACTGCGCCACCAGGGAAGCCCCTTTAATCCATTTTGAGTTTATTTTTGTATATGGTGTTAGAAAATGTTATAATTTTATTATATATATATATAGCTGTCCATTTTTTCCAATACCACTTATTGAAGAGACTGTCTTTTCTCCATTGTATATTTTTGCCTCCTTTGTCATAGATTAATTTACCATAAGTGCATGGATTTATTTCTGAGCTCTCTATATTGTTCCATTGATTTATGTGTCTGTTTTTGTGCCAGCACCATACTGTTTTGATTACTGTAGCTTTGTAGTAGAGTCGGAAGTCAGGGAGTCTGATACCTCCAGCTCTGTTCTTCTGTCTCAAGATCATTTTGGGTGTTCAGGGTCTTCTGAGTTTCCATACAGATTTTAAAATTATTTGTTCTAGTTTTGTGGAAAATATTCTAGTTCTGTGTAGCTGGGTCCTGGTCCTGGACCTTCTCACGGGCAGGGCATGTCCAGGAATGGCTAAGGGCTCAGGGGGGTTCTTAAGGCAGCCTATTTGCTGGTGGGTGGTGCTCTGTCTTCACCCAGTTAGTTGCTTGGTCTGAGGCATCCCAATACTGGTGTCTACATACTGGTGGGTGGGAGTGGTGCTGGGTCCTGAGGCTAATAAGCCAGAGGGAGGATTCCAAGATGCCATTTGTCAGCACCAATGTCCATGTGGTAGAATGAGCTCCCCACATTCATTGCCGCCAGTGTCTGTGTCCCCAGGGTGAACTCCAGTTGCCCCTTGCTTCTCCAGGAGACTCTGCAAGATCAGCAAGTAGTTCTGACACAAGCTCCTTTCAAATGACTGCTTCTGCCCTGGGTCTCGGAGTGTGTGAGATTTTTGTGCGCATTCTTTAAAAGTGGATTCTCTATTTCTCACAGCCCTGTGGGTCTCCTGAAAGTAAGTCCTCCTGGCCTTCAGAGCCAGATGTTCTGGGGGCTTGTCTTCCTGATGCAGGACACCCAGGCTGGGGAGCCTGACGTGGGGCTCAGACCCTTTGTTCCTTGGGGAGAACCTGTGCAATTATAATTATTCTCCCATTTGTGTATTGTCCACCCGCGGTTATGGGTCTTGACTATACTGCTACTCCACCCCTCCTACCCATCTTGTTGTGATTCCTTCTTTATATCTTTGATTGTAGAAGATCTTTTCTCATAGGTTCCAGTCTTTTTCACTAATAGTTGTTCTGTAAATATTTGTAATTTTGGTGTGCCCATGAAAGGAGGTGAGCTCAGACTCTTTCTGCTCTCCCTTCTTGGCAGTCAAGTCCTCTGTTCATTTTTCTTCATTCTTGTTTTCTCTTTGTTCTTTGGATTGCATAGTCTCTCTGTTGATATAACTTCAAGTTTACAGATTCTTTTTTCTGCCCTTTGAAATCTACTGTTGAGGGTCTCTAGTGAACTTTCCGTTTCATTTTTGTACTTTTCAACACCAGAATTTAATTTTTTTTAAAAAAATTATCTGTATTGATATTCTCTATTTGATGAGATATTGTCATCATACTTTGCTTTACTTCTTTAATCATGGTTTCTGTTACATCTTTGAGCATATTTATAACGCTGCTTTGAAGTTTACGTCTGTTAAACCTAGTGTCTGGGCCCTGTCATGGTTTCTGTTGCCTTTTTTTTTCCTCTTTGGGTCATGTTTTTCTGTTTCTTTGCATGTTCATAATTTATTGTTGGTAACTGGATATTTAAGATAATATATTGTAGCAACTCTGGTTACCGGTCCACCTTCCCTCAGAGTTTGTCGTTGCTAGTTGCTTGTTTATTTGTTCAGTGACTGGCAAGTTATTGTAGTGGAGTCTGTTTCTCTCCTCACCCTCTCAGCAGCATGGAGCCTCTCATGAAACTTTCTCAGGAGTGCAACACAGTCACCCTGAGATGACCATGATTTCAGTAGGCTCTCTATCTCTTTCCCTGATCTCTCCAATAAGCTGTCTGCATTTTTGGTATCGTATCAAACTGTTATCCTTTATTAACTGCTGAGTACCATCTTTGTTTTCAAAATGCTCTGGGAAAAAATGGCTCACAGTCTGATCCAATTAAATTTGGGCCCCTTTGCAGGGACTTTTTGAGGCTAGTCTTGAGATTTGTTCTGACCCCAGGAGGGCTCCTCCAAGCCGTCTCTTTCCTTGGTTCTCTCTGGTAAAGAAGTTGGCCTGCGGTTTAGGTTGTTGCTGTGATGAAGCTACTGACCTCCCCTTGCTTGCTGACTACCAAAACCTTATTTGTTTTTGAGAGCATCCTTTGCCTTGAACTTCCTCACACTCTGTTCCAAATAAAGTCAGTTCCTGTGGGAAGAGCTTTGACGTTCTTGGTTCTTAAATCCTGCCTCTTCCCCTGGGCAAAATCTCTGAGCCACAAATCTGGAGCTGGGGGAGGGGACAGTGACCAGTTTCTCTTAGAGTGACACCCTTGTTTTGTGAGCAGCGTCAGGTGGGGGCTGAAGCCTCTGGCCTTTTCAGTTTATGTATTCCAGGGTGGATCCTCTGCCCTATGAACAAACAGGGGTGACGGCCATCTGGGCACCAGTATTCTCAGTGTGCCACACCTGATGTTAGAGCATCTGCTCTCTGAGTGGGAGCTGGCTGGAGGAAGGGAGCCCCCAGCCTCTCAGCTGTATTTGTCTAGAGTTTAGCCTCTGCAACACATAGTTGGGCAGGATGAGAAACACACGTGGCTTGCTCCTCCTAGGAGTGTATCATAGCCCTTAAGTGGGAACTGGCAGGAAAGGGAGCCCTGTATTCTTGGTGCACCAGCCTGGAGTGGAGTTTCCATCATACTGAGGTGGAAAGGGTGAGAGATTAAGTGGATCATGGTTGAAATGCCACAGACTTTCACTGTTCATACTGAGTATTAGTGGGTTTTCTTTAATAACTGTTTCTTCATTTGTTGTATGCCCTTAAGACAATTTTAGACACTTTTAAAAAATAATTTCTACCAATTATGCTTGTTTTGCTGGGACTGGGTCCATGGAGCTCCTCACACTGCCATTCCGGAAGTCAGGAATACCATATTTACTCAGAAGAACAACTAATGACAAACTGATTAGACTCAAACATTTGGCAGTCATTTTCTCAAAAATGAAAGAAGTCTGTCACTTTGGAAAAGACAACACATTTGTTGCCAAAAAATTCAGTTTTCATGCAAAAATTAGAATTTTAGAAATGTGTAATCGCCACTGAGTTTGGCAACCTCCCGATACTTAAAAGACTTTTCTGATGAGATCAGTGGTGATATTAATGAGTATGACTTTTTTGATATTAAATAATGAAATGTGTCAACATTTGGGCATATCTTTACAACTCAGTAGAACAATATTTTCAAGATGACAAACACAAGATATTACAAAATTTTATGTGGTAAAAGACCTATTTTAAGTGCATGATAAACGGATCAATTTCAACATAATAGAGTATGAAAAGTATACTGATACGGTTTCCATTTCATGTCAGTTATCCTTAAGAAACTGACACTTGCTCTATGTTGGAGTAGTATCAAAGAAGAATATTCACAGTTCCCTGGAAAGACAATTATGATACTTCTCCATTTTCCAATTTTGTATCTGTGTGAGGCTGAACTTTCTTCATGTACTTCGACCAAAACAATATATCCCAGCAGATTGAATGCAGAAGCAGATATACGAATACAACTGTCTTTTAATACACCAGACATTAAAGAATTTTCAAGTGTAAAATAATGCCACTCTTTTTTTTTTTCGCGGTACGCGGGCCTCTCACTGTTGTGGCCCCTCCCGTTGCAGAGCACAGGCTCTGGACGCGCAGGCTCAGCGGCCATGGCTCACAGGCCCAGCCGCCCCGCGGCATGCGGGATCTTCCCGGACCAGGCACGAACCCGTGTCCCCTGCATCGGCAGGCAGACTCTCAACCACTGCGCCACCAGGGAAGCCCAATAATGCCACTCTTGTTCCTAAATTTTCTTATTTTAAAAAATGCATTTTTAAGTACAACATTTGCTAATATGCATGGTTTTATTATTATAATTTTTAAATGAATTTATAAATGTTTTTTAAATGTCTCAGCTTTAATTTCTAGTACAGTAAATCTTGATAAATATACCCCACATAAACAAAATGTCTTCGAGGTCCTCCAGTTTTAAAAATGTAAGGGGTCCTGAGAACAAAAACTTTGAAAACTACTCATCTAATGTAGACCTATATATAATTTTCATTAGATCAGTGTTTTCATATATATATATGTTTGTGTGAGTGTATGTGTGTATATTTGTACATATGTGTGTGTGTGTGTGTATATATATATATATATATATATATATATATATATATATATACACACACACACACACACAAATACATATATGTATGAAAGCCTGCACCAGACAAAGATGTATTCTTTACAAGGACATATGGAACAATTACACTTACAGCTTATTACAAAATTTTTTAACAAATTTAAAATAAATAATATACTCAGACCACATTGCTAACCACAGTCAAATTAAATTAGAAATGAATAATAAAATAAACCATCCCATCACCACTATCACCACTACCATTATTTGTTTGTTTGGAAACTATGGAATATACATATTCTTAAATAATTCATGTCTTTAAAAGAATTTCATAATGTTAAAATTAAAAGTATTTAGAACAGTTATGGTTGTCTATTGCCACAAAACAAAGCATGCTGAAACTTAGTGGCCTAAAAATATAACATTTATTTTGTTGACCGGTCTGTAGTTTGGCTTAGACTTAGTAAAGTCATCTGTCTCTGCCCCTCTATTCCACGGGACATCAGCTGGCACATCTCAAAGTCTGGGGGTTGGAATCATCTGAAGGCTTACTCTTGTGTCTGGCAGTGGATGGTAGCTGTCAGCTGGAACACCTATACACGGCCTCTTCACATAGCCTGGGCTTCCCCAGAACATGCTGGCTTGTTCTAAGGATGACCGTCTCAGTAGAGCCTTGCAGTAGCTGTATCTCCTGCTATGACCTAGCTTCAGAAGTCACTCACCCTCACTTCTCTCCACTTGAGCTCAGTCAGTCAGGCTGAAGGAAGCAGGAAATTAGACTCCATTTTTTGATAGAAGGATTATCAAAGAACTCCTGGGCATGTTTTAAAACTACTATAGAATTGAAGTAATAACATTATATAGCTTAACCTAGGCAGTACTTTAGTGCCTTAGCTAGCTAGAAGGACATTTTAGCATTAAAAACAAAGTTTGAAAACAAGAAACATTGAAAATAAATGTGTTGAATGTTCAATTAAAGAAGCTTGTAAAAGAATAACAGATTAAGCTGAAAGAAAGCAGAAGGAAATGCTAGATATGAGTGGAAATGAAATAGAAAATAATGCAATAAGTGAGAAGATCAACAAAATCAAAAGATGTTCTTAGAAAATACTAATAAAATAGTCCAGCTGGCTAAGGGAAAATAACAAATAAGTACCAACAATGGGAGCAACCCCTAACATTTAGTGAGCACTAGATATAATAGTTGTTATCACTTTTATTGCCAAGGACAGGTCTAAGCATATTACATACATTAACTAGTTTAATTTTCACAACAATCATGTGAGATTGGTTCTTTAGGTAACCCTAATTTACAGATGATGAAACCAAAGTATTATAGAGGTTGAATAATTTACCCGTGGGACACATAGCCACTGAGTGCCTTACTACTATTTGTCTTTGCTGTATCTGTAATTACGCACCTCTTTTGATTCCTGATGGTATTTTTTGTCTTCTCTCATTTTCTCCTGAGGTTTGTCTACTCTGTTGGTCTTTAAGACCCATCTCTCGACATTGTTGATTTGTGTGTTTGTTTGTTTCTGTTTCATACATCTTTGCTCCTACAGTTCTATTTTCTTTAGATTTAGTCTTCTCTGCTTCTAATTTATTATTGAATAATTTTCATGATAAGCTTGTTACTTTTCAGCCTTTCTTCTTTTCTAATATAATCATTTAGGGCTATAAATATCCCTCATAGGGCCGTTTGCACAATTCTACAGGTTTTGATATATAGCATTTTTATTATCACTCAGATCTAAATTTTTTAACAATTTTATTATAATCCCTTCTTTGGATCATGAATTATTTTTAAGTGAGGTTTTGGGGTTCCAAACCTCTGGGTTGTTTTGTTGTTACTGACTTTTAATTGAATTGTACTGTGGTCAGAGGACCTTATCTGTATGGATCCTAATTCTTGAAAATTTTTGAGACTTGCTTTATAGCCTAGTGTGTTATCACTAATGTTTTATATGTGCATTAGGAGAATATGCCTGCTTCACTTGTTGGGTGTAAAGCTCTATATATACTCATTAAATTGAGCTTATTAATTATTTTGATGAAATATTCTATATCTACTTAAATTTTGTATCTGCCTGATTATCAGCCAGATTGTAAATTTGTACCTTTCTCCCTTTAGTTCTATCAGTTTTTGCTTCCTATATTTTGACACTATTTCACTGGTGCATTCGAGTTTAGAATTGTTTTATTTTATTGGTGATTTCAAACCTTATTATTCTGTAATAACTTCTTCTATCCCTAATAATGGTTTTTATCTTAAGGTCTATTTTTTAAATTAATATAGTTACACTAGATTTCTTTGATTACCTTCCTGGTTGGTCTTTTTCCACATTTTTCGTGCAACCTTTCCATACCTTTGTTTCAGAAGTATCTCTTATAAAGAACAAGGAGCTGGATTTTGGTTTGTTTGCTATTCTTCGGATAACTCTCTGTTACACGTTTTACTTAATTGTTTTCTTAGTTTAACTCTTTTATTGTAAAATATCTTTCAGACAGAGGGCATGTAAACATATTTGCATAATTTAAAGAATAATTATAATGCAAACAGATGGGTAACCATGATGCAGTTTAGGAAAAGAACATTTTCAGCCCCTCAGAATCCCTTGTGCAGCCTCCCCTGCTATATTCTGCTCTCTTCCTCAGTGTAACCACTCTCCTTGCTTTGTGATAATCATTCCATTGCTTTTCTTTATAATTTCATCATCTTTCCCACTAATTTTTAAATTTCTTTTAATTCCTAATAAAAACACTTAAGACTTTAAATTATCCTTTCAGTAGCCCTTTAGTTAAAAACTGCAAATTTCAAATGTAGTCCTTCTATTCTTTTTTAGTTCTAAATATGTTCTGTGTTCCATTAAATACATTCTGTATTCCATGAGTTCACCCTTGGTCATTTAGCAGTATGTTTTAAATATTCAAAATTTATGATTTTTTAAAGTATCTTTTAATTATTTTTGTCTATTTTAATTGTATCATAGGTCAGAAGATACCATCTTGCTGATAATAGTTGTTAGCTATTCACTGAGCCTATCCTTTGTGGTCAATTTTTGTCATTTTTTCACGTGTTTGAAAAAAACTCTACGCTCTAGCTATAAGGGTACAGAATTGTATGTGTGTCCGGTATATTTATCTTGTTAGTTCTGTTCCATTCCTGTCTTTATCATCTTCCCAGTGTTTTTGTCTGCATGATAGACATCTCTCACTGTGATTATAGATTTCAATATCTCCTTATAATTCGTTCATTTCTACTCATATATTTAGGGTTGTAGTATTTGTGTCTATGCACATCACAGTTGTTAGCTTACTGGCAAACTTCCTAGAGAACTGTTCTTTTATCAGTGTGTTCAGGCCTTCCTCGTCTTCATCCTTGTTTTTTTATTTGGAGTATCATTGCTGTACAATATTATATAAGCTATAGGTGTACAATATAATGATTCACAATTTTTAAAGGTTATACTCCACTTATGGTTATTATAAAATATTGGGTATATTCCCCATCTTATACAATGTATTCTTGCAGCTTATTCTATACCTAATGGTTTGTACCTCTTAGTCCTCTATTCCTATGTCCCCCCTAATGCTCTTTACCTTAAGGTTTGTTTTACCCTTTGTTTGCTTGTTGTGTTGGTCAGGGTTCTCCAGAGTAACAGAACCAATAAGATGTGTATATAGAGAGGTTTATTTTAAGTAATTGGCTCACACAATTTTGGAGGCTTGTTGAGTTCAAAATCTGCAGGGTTAGGCCAGGAGGCTGGAGACCCATGGAAGTTGCAGGTGGAGTCCAAAGGCAATCTGCTGGCAGAATTCCCTCTTTTTCTGGGGAGGTCAGTCTTTTTCTACTAAGGCCTTCAACTGGTTGGATGTGTCCCACCTACATTATGGAGGGTAATCTGCTTTACTCAAAGTCTGCTGATTTCAATGTTAACCTCATCTTAAAAAATGCCTTCACAGAAACATCTGGAATAGTGTTTGACAAAATGTCTGGGTACTGTGGCCTAACCAAGTTGAAGCATAAATTTCCATCATACTTGTTATTTCATTTTTAGTTTTACTCTCAGCCTTGCTCTGCTTTTGTGCTTTTAGGTAGGTTTCATTTGTTATTCATTTGAATAACATAAAGTTAGATTTTGTTGTTGTTGTTTTCTTAACATCTTTATTGGGGTGTAATTGCTTTACAATGGTGTGTTTCTGCTTTATAACAAAGTGAATCAGTTATACATATACATATATTCCCATATCTCTTCCCTCTTGCGTCTGTTGTTGTTTTTATCTGATCTGGCAACCTCTGTCTTGTAACTAGTCCATTTATTCTGTTCACATTTATTGTGATCATATTTGGAGTTAATTTTTTCTGCCATTTTATTGTATTTTTCTGATTCTTTCCCCTTCCCTTTTTTTTTTCCTGGCTTCTAGTAAACTGATTGAGAAGTAAATAAATATATACCTTTTTCCTTCTTCTACTGGTTTGAAAAATAGATACATTTTGTTTCTTTTATTTAGTAGTCATCTTTAAATAGTTAACGGGTATAGTTAATTCAACAAAGTCTAAATGCAGTGTTACTCAAAGCATGAACCATAGATTGGTGCCAGTCCAAGGACTTTTCTGTACAATGAGATTTGGTTCACAGTGAGATTAATAAAGAGATTGAGTTTGCTCAGCACGTGAGGATGGAAAGTGAGACCTTCGATAAATATGAGAAGGGAAGTGGAAACTCAAGCTTTTGTGTACCAAAATGAGCATGTTCTCAGGCAGCCACCACTGCTCCAGGTTTTAATTTCTTCCTTGTGTTTCCCCACTGGGGATTTCCCTTACTTCCTTGCTAGTTCAGCTGTTTATTTAAGGGAATGTGGGTCATATTTTATCAGCACATCTAGGCTATTATAGTGTGAGAATTTTTAGTCTAGGCCTTAACGTTGGGAATGGAAGTCTCTCACAAGGCATCTTTATCATCAGGAAAAATATTAATTAATTTAAATGAAACAAAGGGACCCACCTTTACAGAGGGCTGGAGTTCCCCTCTCCAGGGTAGATATCTTCCCCCTCTGGGCCTGACCCTGTCACGTTGATGGCCCAGCATGTGCACCCCTGTCCATATTAGGGGAATGTTCCCCGCCTTGTAACTCTTGGCAGGAAGCTGCCAAGACTGTCTCAAATGATAATACTTTGTACTCCTATTCCAGCCTCCCTCGCAGCTGGGCTACAGGTGGGGATTTCAGCTATATCTCTCAGACTCCCTCACTGCACAAATGGCATTGCCAAGAAGAAGCGGGGCTGTTGCTAGTCATGGCTGTAGGATAACGAGCTTCCCACTCAGCAGAGAGCGTGGTGCAGGCTGGGGTCCCTTGTGGCAGTGGTGGTAATTGCTGTGAGCTTTGTCCCTGAAAGCTTAGCCTCAAGGCTTCCAGCTCCCCCCCAGAATCGTGAGCCCCTGATGTCTTTCTCTGCTGAAGTCAGCCAGGGTTGATCTCAGCAGCTTGCTACTAAAAAGTAAGAATCCAAGTGTTACATTTATCCATGTTCAAAGTTCTTGTTTCTACTGAGCCAACAAGACCATGTTCTCTTGAAGGAGGAAACCCCGGGCAGATGTTTCACCGTTTTACACGTGATACTGAGTACCCCCTACTCACATTTTTCAGGCCTTCAAATGTGTCCCTCTCTTTAGTGACAAATACAAGCAGAGCATCCATTGGACATGACTACTGGATGTCTGGCCCCCTCCCACGTATTTCTGAGTATTCTTGGGGGGTTTTGAACACCTCTTGGCTGTCACCTCTCACGTTATTCTCCGCCACGCAGCGCCCAATTTCAGTCCCGGGCACTTCTGCAGGCTGCTGTCCTCCCCAGCTTGGCATACCTCAGAGCACAGGTGTAGCTACAGAGCTTGCTACCCAAGGTGACCCTGAGTTACAGACTTGAGCATGTCAGAAGGAAACTACAGTGCAGAAAAGTCACATTTACAGCTGCAGTCTTAAAGACCATCACTAGTCCCTGGCCCAGAGAACCCCTTATCTCAGAGGACACTGCTAGACACATACGCAGAAACTCACTTCTGTTTGTGAATCACTTCTGTATTTTAGTGTGAAGAAATAACTTAGGGAGAAATCAAGCTGACACCTCACTAACTTCACTGCCTCCATGGAGAGACATTTGCACGTTACTCCAAATGTGCTCTAATATAAATGTGGTGGCACAGTTCTGCAGTCACAGGATCTTAATTTGAATGATTACCACTTCTCCCGTTTTCTTTGGGAAGTGGAATTAACACTCCAGCATGAACTAGAAATGCTAAATTGTTAATAGCCTCCCTAGAGTTTTACTTCTTGCTGTGACATCTTCAATGATTTAATCTTGATTTAGGCAGAATAAAATATCACAGTGTAAGCTCCTGAACTGGAAGTTCTTTAAATGTTCTTCAAGAATAGGCAACTCTTTTCTCCTGAACCCTGAGAAGAAGACAGTGTCAAAATCAATTATGAGCCAATGCTATCATTTTAAAAAATTGTAATGACTTAAGAATAATGATAACATTTGCTCATTTATATTTGAATGTTTGACGTTTTATGAATTTTGAATACGATACCGATTTTGGTCCTTCTGACATAAATGCATAATTTTGTCTTCTAATCTTTTGCTATGGACTGTTTCAGTACACTTCATTTTAAGAAAAACTTCACTTTAATATTATGAAATTCTCTTATGATGTCTGCATTGAATTAGGGATAAATTATTTAGATTTTCAAATATTTAAATAAACTTGTTTATCTAAAGTTTGACATATAGAGAGCCAAAGATAGCTGATTTGCTAACGTAAATCACTGAAATGTTTGAAATTATCCGTATTCCCCAACAGACATTCATCATGATTTTTTAATTTAGAATCATAGCTTTTTATTATTTTTCTTCATTTAAAAATTCTATGTTCACTTTAAATAAGGACTGTTTTGCAACTTGGAATCTGAACTTTTGGCAGAATAATTGGGAAGTAAATAAACCTGTGCTACAACAGAGCAGTATTCTAAATACTTCAAGTACTTTGAAAATAGTTAAAGTAAATGGCTCATCACAACATGCTGAGTTTTCATAAAACTATCTCTTTTGATCACAAACTTGGTTATTCAGAGAATAATCTCACTGCATCGTTCCTGTCAGGTGTCTATTCTTTCATATTCTTTCTTCAGAAGGCCACCAGGGGAACTTCCCTGGTGGCCCAGTGGTTAAGACTCCATGCTTCCATTGCAGGGGGCATGGGTTCAATCCCTGGTAGGAGAGCTAAGATCCCACGTGTGGCAAAAAAAAAGGCCACTAGACATTTAAAAGCCACAATGGTAGCCTGGCCTTCACCGTCATCCCTGTTGCCTCTCTTATTCTGGATTCAAGACATATGAAAATCCCTGTGTACTAGCTTGCTTAAACAACTGAGTCTTGATTCAAATATCATTTTGTGTCCACTCAATCATGAGCTGGAGAAAACTCCATTTATCTCAGAGAGGAAAGCTGAACATACTTTAAACTGATACTCAAACTCTTTAAATACGTCTATTCAATTCTCCATTAGCCAAGCATTCATCATAGCACTTCTATTGATAAAAGTTGTTTCCTACACAAGAGAAGGAAAAGACCTACAAAAACAAACCCAAAACAATTAAGAAAATGGTAATAGGAACATACCAATCAATAATTACCTTAGGGCTTCCCTGGTGGTGCAGTGGTTGAGAGTCTGCCTGCCGATGCAGGGGACATGGGTTCGTGCCCCGGTCTGGGAGGATCCCACGTGCCGCGGAGCAGCTGGGCCCGTGAGCTATGGCCGCTGGGCCTGCGCGTCCGGAGCCTGTGCTCCGCAACGGGAGAGGCCACAGCAGTGAGAGGCCCACGTACCACAAAAAAAAAAAATAATAAAAAAAATAATTACCTTAAATGTAAATGAATGAATTGTTGAAGCCAAAAGACACAGACTGACTGAATGGATACAAAAACAAGACCCGTATATATGCTGTCTACAAGAGACCCACTTCAGACTTAGGGACACATACAGACTGAAAGTGAGGGGATGGAAAAAGAAATTCCGTGCAAATGAAATCAAAAGAAAGCTTGAGTAGCAACAGTCATATCAGACAAAATAGACTTTATTAAAGACTATTGCAAGAGACAGGGAAGGACACTACATAACGATCAAGGGATCAATCCAAGAAGAAGATATAACAACTGTAAATATCTATGCACCCAACATAGGAGCACCTCAATACAAATGCTAACAAGCCATAAAAGGGGAAATTGGCAAATGCTAACAACCATAAAAGGGGAAATTGACAGTAACACAATAATAGTAGAGGACTTTGACACCCCACTTACACCAATGGACAGATCATCCAGACAGAAAATAAATAAGGAAACACAAGCTTTAAATGACACATTAGACCACATGGACTTAATTGATGTTTATAGGACATTCCATCCAAAAACAACAGAATACACTTTCTTCTCAAGTGCACACAGAACATTCTCCAGGATAGATCACATCTTGGGTCACAAATCAAGCCTTGGTAAATTTGAGAAAATTGAAATCATATCAAGCATCTTTTCCAACCACAGTGCTGTGAGACTAGATATCAATTATAGGAAAAAAAAAACTGTAAAAAATACAAACATGTGGAGGCTAAACAATACGCTACTAAACAACCAAGAGATACCTGGAAACAAATGACAATGAAAACACGACAACCCAAAACCTATGGGATGCAGCAAAAGCAGCTCTAACAGGGAAGTTTATAGCAGTACAATCTTACCTCAAGAAACAAGAAAAATCTCAAATAAACAACGTAACCTTACATCTAAAGTAATTAGAGAAAGAAGAACCAAAAAAACCCTAAAGTTAGCAGAAGGAAAGAAATCATAAAGATCATGTCAAGGGCTTCCCTGGTGGTGCAGTGGTTGAGGGTCCGCCTGCCGATGCAGGGGACACGGGTTCGTGCCCCGGTCCGGGAAGATCCCACATGCTACAGAACGGCTAGGCCTGTGAGCCATGGCCGCTGAGCCTGCGTGTCCAGAGCCTGTGCTCCTCAGCGGGAGAGGCCACAACAGTGAGAGGCCCGCGTACCGCAAATAAATAAATAAATAAATAAATGAAAAAAGAAATGAAGGGAACAGTAGCAAAGATGAATAAAACTAAAAGTTGGTTCTTTGAGAAGATAAACAAAATTGATAAACCATTAGCCAGACTCATCAGGAAAAAAAGGGAGACGACCCAAATGAACAGAATTAGAAAGGAAGAAGGGAATTAACAACTGGCACCTCAGAAATACAAAGGATTATGAGAGACTACTGCAAACAACTATATGCCAATAAAATGGACAACCTGAAAGAAATGGACAAATTATTTTTTTTAATTAAAAATTTATTTATTTTTGTCTCTGTTGGGTCTTCATTGCTGCACATGGGCTTTCTCTAGTTGTGATGAGTGGTGGCTACTGTTCGTTGCGGTGCATGGGCTTCTCATTGTGGTGGCTTCTCTCGTTGCGACGCATGGGCTCTAGAACACACACTCAGTAGTTGTGGCACACAGGCTCAGTTGCTCCGCAGCATGTGGGATCTTCCCGGACTAGGGCTCAAACCCGTGTCCCCTGCACTGGCAGGTGGATTCTTAACCACTGCATTGCCAGGGAAGCCCCTGGACAAATTCTTAGAAAGGTACAACCTTCCAAGACTAAATCAGGAAGAAACAGAAAATGTGGACAGACCAATCACAAGCACTGAAATTGAAACTGTGGTTAAAAATATTCCAACAGGGCTTCCCTGGTGGCGCAGTGGTTGAGAATCCTCCTGCCGGTGCAGGGGACGTGGGTACGTGCCCCGGTCCGGGAAGATCCCACATGCCGTGGAGCAGCTGGGCCCGTGAGCCATGGCCGCTGGGCCTGCACATCGGGAGCCTGTGCTCCACAACGGGAGAGGCCACAGCAGTGAGAGGCCTGCTTACCACAAAAAATTAAAAAATTAAAAAAAAAAATTCCAACAAACCATAGCCCAGGGCCAGATGGCTTCACAGGGGAATTCTGTCAAGCATATAGAGAAGAGATAACACTTATTCTTCTCAAACTCTTCCAAAGTATAGCAGAGGGAGGAACACTCCCAAACTCATTCTACGAGACCACCATCACCCTGATACCAAAACCAGACAAAGATGTCACAAAAAAAGAAAACCACAGGCCAGTATCACTGATGAACATAGATGCAAAAATTCTCAGCAAAATACTAGCAAATAGAATCCAACAGCCCATTAAAAGGATCATACACCATGATCAAGTGGGGTTTATCCTAGGAATTGAAGGATTCTTCAATATATGCAAATCAACCACTGTGATACACCATATTAACAAATTGAAGGATTAAAACCATATGATAATTTCAATAGATGCAGAAAAAGCTTTTGACAAAATTCAACACCCATTTATGATAAAAACTCTCCAAAAGTGGGCATACAGGGAATCTATCTCAATGTAATAAAAGCCATATATGGCAGACCAACAGCCAACATCATTCTCAATGGTGAAAAAAAATGAAAGGATTTCCTCTAAGATCAGGAACAAGACAAGGATGTCCACTCTTGCCACTCTTATTCAACATAGTTTTGGAAGTTTTAGCCATGGCAATCAGAGAAGAAAAAGAAATAAAAGGAATCCAAATTGGAAAAGAAGAAGTAAAACTGTCACTGTTTGCAGATGACATGATACTATACATAGAAAATCCTAAAGATGCCACCAGAAAACTACTAGAGCAAATCAATGAATTTGGTAAAGTAGCAGGGTACAAAATTAATGCACAGAAATCTCTTGCATTCCTATATACTAATGATGAAAAATCAGAAAGAGAAATTAAGGAAACACTCCCATTTACCATTCCAACAAAAAGAATAATATACCTAGGAATAAACCTACCTAAGGAGGCAAAGGACCTGTATGCAGATAACTATAAGACACTAATGAAAGAAATCACAGACGATACAAACAGCTGGAGAGATATACCATGTTCTTAGATTGGAAGTTTCAACACTGTGAAAATGACTATATTGGGACTTCCCTGGTGGCACAGTGGTTAAGAATCTGCCTGCCAATGCCTGCCTGCCAACAGGTTCAATCCCTGGTCTGGGAAGAACCCACATGCCGCGGAACAGCTAAGCCCGTGAGCCACAGCTACTGAGCCCGCATGCCACAACTACTGAAGCCTGCATGCCTAGAGCCTGTGGTACACGAGACAAGCCACCACAATGTGAAGCCTGCGCACTGCAATGAAGAGTAGCCCCTGCTCGCTGCAGCTAGAGAAAGCCCGTGCACAGCAATGAAGACCCAACACAGCCAAAAATATATATAAATAAATAAAAATTTTTAAAAAAATGACTGTACTACCCAAAGCAATCTACAGATTCAATGCAATCCCTATCAAATTACCAATGACATTTTTCAAAGAACTAGAACAAGAAATTTTACAATTTGTATGGAAACACAGAAGACCCCAAATTGCCAAAGCAATCTGGTGAAAGAAAAACAGAGCTAGAGGAATTAGGCTCCCTGACTTCAGACTATACTACAAAGCTACAGTAATCAAGCCAGTATGGTACTGACACAAAAACAGAAATACAGATCAATGGAACAGGATAGAAAGCCCAGAGATAAACCCATGCACATATGGTTACCTTATCTTTGACAAAGGAGGCAAGACTATACAATGGAGAAAAGACAGCCTCTTCAATAAGTGGGAAGCTGGGAAAACTGGACAGCTACTTATAAAAGAATGAAATTAGAATATATCCTAACACCATACACAAAAATAAACTCAAAATGGATTAAAGACCTAAATGTAAGGCCAGACACTATAAAACTCTTAGAGGAAAGTATAGGAAGAACACTCTGACATAAATCACAGCAAGATCCTTTTTGACCCACCTCCTAGAGTAATGGAAGTAAAAATAAAAATGAACAGAAGGGACTTAATGAAACTTAAAAGCTTTTGCAGAGCAAAGGAAACCATAAACAAGACGAAAAGACAGCCCTCAGAATGAGAGAAAATATTTGCAAATGAAGCAACTGACAAAGGATTAATCTCCAAAATATACAAGCAGCTCATGCCACTCAATATCAAAAAAACAACCCAATCCAAAAATGGGCAGAAGACCTAAACAGACATTTCTCCAAAGAAGAGATACAGATTGCCAATAAAAACATGAAAAGATGCTCAACATCACTAATCATTAGAGAAATGCAAATCAAAACCACAATGAGGTATCACCTCACACCTGTCAGAATGGCCATCATCAAAAAATCTAGAAACAATAAATGCTGGAGAGGGTGTGGAGAAAAGGGAACCCTCTTGCACTGTTGGTGGGAATGTAAATGGATACAGCCACTGTGGAGAAGAGTATTGGAGGTTCCTTAAAAAACTAAAAATAGAACTACCCTATGACCTAGCCGTCCCACTGCTGGGCATATCCCCTGAGAAAACCATAATTCAAAAAGAGTCATGTACCACAATGTTCATTGCAGCTCTATTTACAATAGCCAGGACATGGAAGCAACCTAAGTGTCCATCAACAGATGAATGGATAAAGAAGGTGTGGCACATATATACAATGGAATATTACTTAGCCATAAAAAGAAACAAAATTGAGCTATTTGTAATGAGGTGGATGGACCTAGAGACTGTCATACAGAGTGAAGTAAGTCAGAAAGAGAAAAATAATATGCTAATGCATATATATGGACTCTAAAAATATGGTACTGATGAACCTAGTGGCAGGGCAGTAATAAAGACACAGACGTAGAGAACGGACTTGAGGACACGGCGGGGAAGGGGAAGCTGGGACGAAGTGAGAGAGTGACATGGACGTATATACACTACCAAACGTAAAATAGATAGCTAGTGGGAAGTAGCCACATAGCCCAGGGAGATCAGCTCTGTGCTTTGTGACCATCTAGAGGGGTGGGATAGGGAGGGTGTGAGGGAAGATGCAAGAGGGAGAGGATATGGGGACATATGTATACATATAGCTGATTCACTTTGTTGTACAGTAGAAACTAACACAACATTGTAAAGCAATTATACTCCAGTAAAGATGTTAAAACAAAAAAAGTTTCCTGTGAGAATACACAAAATGCCCACGTTCTTCATCCAAGAGCTTTGAATGATTCTAATTTCCCCCTGTTCTTACTCTGACTCTGACATCTTCAGCCTGGCCATTTGTTATCAGTTAAGCCTGGGCTTCAGTGTCAATCTTAAATAGAAATTTTAATGAATTAATATTATAAAAATATTTACTAATCAAGAGGCCTAGATTGTTTTAGAACCTTGAACTGAGTTTTACTATAGGTAATCAGCATCAAATAGCTCTTAGACATAAGAGTACCTCTCGCCAACAGGTGTTACATTCATCATGGATTCAAAGTTAGTTTTCACAGACATGTTTTGTCCCTATAAATATTTTGGTTATGAGATCTTTTAGTGATATCTGACAATGTTTATTAAATGGCAACGAGTCTCTTGATTTTATGTTTTTCACATTTTTTCATTTGTATTAATAGATACTTAAAAATTAGTTTACCCAGATGCATTCCTTTGCAGTATTGTAAACACAGCACCCCTGTTTCTGCAGAAAATCATGACCAACCATTCTACCCGGTGCTTAAGCTGTTGTCTGGCTAAAAGTTAAATAAGTTAGGATTGGCGTAAAATCTTTTCAGCTGTCTCTGTACCGTTAAATAAGTTAGTGATCATGTGTTATATCAGTTCCTGGTGGGTAACTCGGAGCTAATTAGTAGGTATCCTGGGTCTCAGCAAGATTCAGTCCACTGTATTGTCATTATATTGAAATGCACATTTCCTCTCATTTTTAAAGACTGAATAGCATTTCACTTAAAGTGAAAAAGAAATGCCAACTGGTTAAGAGAGAAAAAAATCTACTTAGTATAATATTCTTCATATCAGCGGCACCATCCCTGCAGGTATCAATTTCTCCCCACTTCGCTCAGCACAGTGTTGACTGATGAAGGAAGCCGGCAGTGCCAATGATCCCTGGGCAATAAATGATTCAGAAATCACGCCTTTTCATTTTGGAGTGAAATACAGCAGCCTCCTCGGACCCTTTCTGGCTCCTGTTCCATCAATACGGACGTGACCTCGGGCAAGTCCCTGAGCCAGTCACACCACATACTTCCAAGACCCTCCTCCTCAGTCTGGGTTCAGCTACTTCCTTATTGTGACTTTAGATCCCAGCTATTCTAGGTCAGAGGAAGCCCCCAAAATCCGTGAGATGGTCAAAATTTTATTATGTTCAGTCCAGAAAGTGTTCCGTCGGTATTGTGAGATCTGTGCTCAAGAACTGTTCTGGGACTGACGTTCAGTTAATGCGTCCTGGAGCTTCTGGCTTTTCTATAGTCCATCAGAGGGCAGAAGTGCTGCGCCATGCCCGGCACTGGATTGTCGCACTGGTAGTACCATCTTTTATTGTTTCAAGGCTCCAAATTAACATGACCTGTTTTGGAGTTGAAGGTTTCACGATTTCTCTTTCTCATCCCTGATCCCAGGGTCTAAAATTAAGGGGAGGAAAAAAGTCAATTGAACAAATACTTATCTACCATATACCAGACTTCGTTCCAAGATCTGGGGATGCATCAGTGAAACAGAACAGACACAAATCCCTGCTCTTGTAGACTTTACATTCTAGTGGGGGGAAGCTGACAGTCAACAACAAGCACAGGACATTATATTATACAGTGTATTACGAATTCTACAGTGTAGCAGGAAATACTAAGTGCTGGGGGCAATTAACAAAGGAATGGGAATATAACGTATGAAGGGGTTTGGCTGCAATTGGGAAGGTGACATTTGTGTAAAGACTTGAAGGAGGTGAGGGAGTGAGCTGTGTAGGTGTCTGGAAGAGAATCCCGGGGAGAGGAAACGGCAGAGGCAAAAACCCTGAGACGGGAGCGTACTTGACTTACTCAAAAAACAGGAGGTTCAAGGAACAGCAAGAAACCTGGCGGGCTCAGGGAACATCAGGGGAGGCCAGTGTGGATAGAGAAGAGAGGGGGAGGAGGAGAACAGTGGAAGGTGATGTCAGGTCGCTTATTACAGTTTCAAGAACAAAGATAACCGTGGCTCTGCCCAGGGTGGTGGTAGCAGGGGTGGTGCGAAGTGGTCAGATTTTTGAAATGTTTTGGAGACAGAACTGGATTTCCTAACAGATTGGATTTGGAGCGCGAGACAGAGAAAGGAGTCAAAAATGACTGCAGGTAGAGTAGATTTGGAGAGCAAGATGGGGTGTTCACTTGTTCAATATGTTAAACTTCAGATGCCTATTATCTGCAAACTCATGTCCACCAGCGTATTTGACTTTTCCTTCCAGTCTTGGTATTGACTTGGTCTTGGCGAGGCATGTGCATAGGCTCAGAATCTTCCGGGATTTCCTTGCTGTTGCATGGATGTGATAAGCTGAAGGTTAGGCTGAGTTCCTAGAGCGTTAGCTATAACCCACCCCTTAATTTGCCATGCAAAAGAGCCTTCCAGAATGCAAGAAGGTGAATGTAATATTTCTAGGTGGTAACCTTGGGTTTCTAATCTGTTTTCCAAGAAGAGAAAATTAATTCTTTTATAAATGTCAGTGTTCTAACTACTGTTAGCCACAAGTCACTTGTATCATGCCTGGGAGGATGTCAGCATAGCATTCTCCTAGCTGAGACCTATGTGGTGCTTTCTTGTCACCATCTGGGTGAGGAAGTGTCCATTGCCCTCACCAGGCTGTCTGGTGGCTGTGTGTGGACATCCTTAAATTAAGACAAAGCTTCTCCCAGCTGTGTTCATATTATTTGGGAAGTGTTCTGCAATCACAGAATAATTTTAATACAAAAATCAGTGAAAACTTATTGCAAGATTCTGTATTGTTATGATTATGTTAAATAATGCCCATTAAAAACATACATGTAGAGCAAAGTTACACATGCATACATACTCAAATACTGTATCTGTAGTGATGAAGCTTCCTCCTCTAAAAACTCATTTTTTGAAACGCCAGTACCCACCAGTTTTCACAATTCAGAGCTGCTGTAAATGTCCCAGAAATAAATATCTAAGTAACATTTACCTCTTCCTTAATCCTCTGCATTTTCAAAATCTTATGCCAACCTCATTTATCCAGTGGTATATAAATCAGACAGCTCTATGGTTGCCCCAGGCTTTCATCCACTCAAAGAAATGTAAGCAAAGCTCCCCGTTTTCAATGTTTCATCTGCTAAATGTGCACCTCCTAAAAATAAATCCAGTTTTGGCAAGTGTGTGATGACACTGGTGCTCAAACCCTGCTCATGTCACTGGAAATTGGTTCAGCCCCTGTGGAAAGGATCTGATGGCGTGTTTCAAGGGCCGTATTATTGTTAATAACCTACACTCAGTAATTCTGTCCCTAAGGATCTGTCCTAAAGAAATCATCCAAAACATGGGAAACGTTTTATGTAAAAAATTATTTGTAATTCTTGGAAGTTACAAGCAATCCAAAAGCCCGTCAACATGGGCATGATTAGATAAATGATATTATACTCCTTCAGTGCAGTATTTTATAGTCAGAAATTACTATAATAAATACAGATAAGCAATGTGGAAAAAGATATGGGCTATAATGGTTGGAAGTAAAGCAGCACAAAAAGCGTATGTTCACTAGAGTTACAAACTACTCCTCTTGAGTAGAGAATCACAGAACATAAAAATCTCCCCATCTAAATTTCTGGGAGACCCCACCCCCAGTTGCATCAGTTAACTATTGTTGCATTAACCAATCACCCCGAAACTTGACTTAAAACAAGAGCCATAGTCATAGCTCATGATTCTGCAAGTCAGCCGTTTAGGCTGGGAGGTGCTGGCCTTTCTGGGGCGTCTCATGCATCCCTGCTCAGCTGCAGGTCAGGTAGGTGGCTCTGCAGGACTGCTGGGCTGTCTCACATATCTGGAGCCTTGGCTGGGACAGCTGGGCCAGTTCTGCCCCATGTGACCTCTTCTCCGACAGGCTAATCCGGGCTTGTTCTCTTAGAGGTCCAAGAGGGAGAATGGAAGTGTGCAAAATCTCTTGAACCCTAGGCTTGGAACTGGTACCATATGGCTTCCATCACATCCTATTGGCCAAAGCGAATCAGAAGGCCAACCTGGATTCAAGAGTGGGAAATAGACGCTACCTCTTGATGGGAGGAGCTGCAGGGTCACGTAGTCGGGGGTGTAGATACAGAGGGGAAAATCATTGCAGCCATTTTTGTAAATATTCTGTGCCACCAACTCATTGAATTGTTGAGGTTCCTAACCCTCAGTGATTCCCTAAAGAGTTCAGCTATTCCAAACCTGATGTTTTACTCCAGCCTGAGATCCCACCCAAACACCCAAACAAGCGCCACTTGGGATGGGCCATGGTGTGCATCCTGGCTGGTCAGTCCCTTGCCGTGCCATTTCTTACGTATTTTGAATATTTCTTCCATTTGACCCTCTCTGATTGGAGGACTCCTAATATGCATGAAAGTTTACAACCTTCCCGGTGTTATCACTCCTCTAATATACAGTCTGGAGAAGGAGAGCCTAATTGTTAACTGATTTAATCTTCAATAACAGAGGGCATAGCTATGGAAGCTGGGACCCTTATTTCTTATTTCTAGATCAAAATCTTATTTTCTTTTTAAGAGGGAGAAATGAGAATAGGAAGATCTAAATATTTCCAAATAGCACCAATTCTGGTGAATTTATTTATGTTAAAGACAGGAAAACACGAGTGGACAGGGTATAGTGTTGAAGTTCTGTCTGACTTTTGGGGACTGATCGATACGGGGTTGAATAGAAAGCTTTTAAACTCTTCACTTTTTATCTTTAAATGCTTAGCAAAAGCCACTACTTTTGGTCCCAATGCTCTCTCTCCTTATGGACAGAAAAACTTCAATACTTCATCCATCAGCAAACACAAAAGCTCAATTGTAAAAGTATCTCAGCAGCTTTCTGGTTTGAGTTTATGTATTAGCCTTGTAAGCCAGATATTATTTTTCATCCATTGCATTTTAAGCTGAATATCGCTTGCTGTATGTGTTGTATGATATGATATGGTCTGATTCTTCCATTCATTAGCAGAATCCAGTGATAGATGCAGTGTCCTCAGTAGAGATGGGCAGTTTTTTGCCTGCTGTAAGCCCGTAAGGTGAAGTGTTGCCTAGTCAATTGTTGACTGGGGAGGTATCGATTTGTGTTAGGCCTTCGACCTATAGGTGCTGCCGGTGTGGATGTTACATTGCCAAGAGAGCATCGTTCGTGCCCTTTGCATCTGGGATGATGAGCTGAAGTTCATGCTCTCCTGCAATATGATAATGCGTTAGCCCATCCAAGAACTTCTGATGGCCTGACCATCCTCAGCCTTTTACGGTGCGAGAGGCTGTGCTTGGCAAGGTACTTTACTTTGGAAAGCAGCAGTGGTCCATCATAAAGCACCTCAGATGTTGGAGAAAACACATCAGTTAATAGTGTGAACTTTTCTTTGCCTTCAGTTGATTTCAGTGGCTATTAACCTATGGAGCTTTAAGAAAGTGTTGGCCCCTAGTCCCGAAAGATTCTGATGTGCTGGGTCTGGAGGGGCCTGAAGATCTGTGTGTTTCAAAGCTGTGGAGGTGATTCTGGTGTGTAACAAGGGTTGAGACCCCCTGGATTAGACCTGTGTTCTGAGGAAGAAAGGTCTGGCAGTCCTTTAAAGAGGGCTCAACGTCGGCAGCCTTTGGTCTCCTCCTTTCCAGTGCAAGATGCTGGGAAACTCTGTGGGACCCTCCTGTGGCGTGGCATCAGTCTCAGAATCAAAAAGCTGAGACACACCCTCTGTTCTGCTTTCCGAGCGACTGAAGCGGGAAGCAGCCACCCCCTGCAGGTGCCAGGCATCAGTGACTACAGAGAGTCAGGAGCTAGGGGCCCGGAAGGAATCTAGGATCACAAAGCACACACGGGAAAGCTAAACAGCAAATAAGTGCGGGCGAGAGCACAGCAGGGACTCGTGGAGGCTGTAAGAGGGAGAGGAGTTTCTGGAGACATGGGGTCCCTGCAGGATGGATGGGCTTTAGTGAGGCAAGGAGAGAGCACCTTCCCGGCAGGGAGCTGGTACACGGTAGCACCTGGGGCATGGCCCCCTCACTGTCTCAGGCCCCATTTGCAGAGGTCTGAAGCGTGACAGGCCTGTGCTTGGGAAAAGTTGGGGGATTAGGTCTTACCACCGTGTTCACTGTCCGTTTCCCCAACCTGATACTTCCTCCCCCTTCCTTCTGTGACCCCCATTCTGCTTGTTCTGCCTCGATCTGGATGTCACCCCAAGGCCCTTGGCAGCCTGGGCCCCGTCTCCCCCGCAGTGATCAGCTTCTGGCCGTGGAGACCCCGGCTTTTTGCTCAGGCCCTTTGCGGTCTTAGAGCCATTAGGCGCGGCGTTCCCTCTGCTCACGACGCTCCGATGCTCTGCTCTTCCTCTCGCTCCTCGTGTGGCCGCCTCCCGTTCTCCTTCAGGCCCCAGCGTAAATGTCAGCCCCCAACAAAGGCCTCTCATGTCTCATGCTTCTTCCTTTTGGCGCCAATGGCACTGAGCTGGCCGCCTCCCCACCACGGTCCCCAGCTGCTGGGCAGAGATTTCTGTGCTTGTTTTACAGGCAGGACAGACCTTCCTGACTCCCATCCTCAGCCAAGGAGCTTAGCTCTGGTTTCGCAAGTCTGGGGCCTGTAACCTCGGGCACCCACCAGGCTGGTGCTACAGCCGCCCTTGTGGTGGGTACCCTGGTCAAGATCCCTGGAGGGTTCGGCTTCCCGCCCCACTCTCCACTACCCTTTAGGAATCCTTTCCCTCTCTTTCAGACTGAATTTTGTGTCTCCTTGTCGTTTTGGTTGTGTGCTACCCTGCGTTTCAGTGCGTTTCGACAAAAGGAGGGACTTTCCCCCCCATCACTGCTGCTGACCATATTGACCTGGAGTCACATTACTACAAACCAAATCTGATCACTTCCTTTCCCGAAACTCTCATGATTCTCTCCTACTCACAGAGACAGGTACAGGCTCCTTCACATGGCGCACGAAGCCTGGCACAGCCGGCCCCATGGTCCTGGACTCACCACACCCTTCACACTCTCGTGCCTCGGTTCCCGCTGTCCTCTCCACAGGCAGTCGTTTTGCTTCCTCTCCATCTCACAGACTGCATCTAATCCTTCAAGATGCAGATCAAGTGTCGCCTCTACCATGAGGGCCTCTCCACCCATCTCACACCTGGCCTCTGCTAATCCCTTGGCATCCACCAGCGAATCATGGCTTCTCTCGGCCTGACTGATCTCACCCCCAAAATCGAATCCACCATCAGCTGGAAAGGGACCCTGGGGATTGTAGTTTCTGGGGTTCCCTGCTGTGACAGGCAAGAGCTTAGAAGGGTACCGATGGTCCAGAGTATCAGGAAATGGCATGCATGTGCCACAGTCCTTCCCCACAGGGAACTCATGACCTAGAGGAGCCCGAGTAATCCTGGGCAGCACCCGGTACGTGCTTTATGACATTGCCTCCCAGCCATTCGGTATGTCAGCAATAGAACTCAGTCCAGTTCCTTGGGCTTCCCCGAACCGTTCCCAGTGCAAGCCCACCGCTCACTAATACCACCACACAGCCAGAAAGGGCTTATTGAGGAGTGGAAGCCAGGGAGGATGGCAGAAGCCTAGGCGAAAGGCAATATCACCTAGAGAGTAAGAGCAGAGGCTTGGAAGCCAGAATGTGAGGGTTCGAATCCCAACTCCTCCACTTTCCAGCTGGGTGGAAGTTACTTGACCCCTGTCTCAATTTCCCCATCTGTTAAATGGAGGTCATAATCACGCCTCTGCATCCAACTGTTGTCTGATTAAATGAGTTCATACATATAAAGTGCCTGGTACATAGTAAATCTTCAGTAAGCTTAGCTGTCATCGTCACCACCACCACCGTAATCAGCATCAACGTCATCCCTATAATAACGTACGGCAGAGAGCTTACCAGGTCTTGTACCAAAGTAAGCTTGCATTAATGGAGAACGTGAACATCGGGGGCCCAGTGCCAAGTATTAGACTGACTCACTCTCCTCCTTGGGCTTCTGCCCTCCCGTCTGAGCCCTGTTCCCTCTGTACAATGAGGAGAGTTTGGATGAATATGCCCCCAGATTCCTTCTGCTCTGTCAACCTTGGATTCTGCGGCCGCCTTCAACCTGAGGCTCGGAAGGATGCCAGGGGATACCGCTCAGGCTTTCATCCTGGCGAACGTTCGCCTCAGCCTTGGCCTTTTGTCAGTAGAATGTGTTTGTGTTGAGTCACCAAGTCATATTAAAGTCACTTTGTACTTTGTGGATATTTTCAATAATGCTAAATTTCTGAGGGAATTTTGTGGAAGTGATTATGATTATTGTTATGGGTTTTGGGTACAGACGATTATAAAATCTAATTAAGAATTCTGAGTATTGTGTCGCCCTTGGGGATTTAAGCATTTATTCCAGTCGTTTTAGTGCACTGCGTCTTCTCCCTCAAACACCTGAAATGGTAAACCCGGTAAGCAATAGCCATGACTTTTCAATGGTCCTTGCACTCAGATGATGGTGTATTATTCCAGAGGCAAGAACATTTTAAGTATGTGGTTTATAATTGCCATAACAACAGCCGTAACGAAACAAAGCAATTTCAATAAGTTAACTAAAAATGTGTACATGTGTGGGAGATGCAGCTATACTCGCAAAAGGTCGAAAGCCTCAGGAGTGGCCTGGCTGCTTCACATGCTCCCTCCACGGTGCCCTCGGACACGGAGCCTCCTCCACACCCAGTGTGTTTGGTGCTGTGGGTCCCCAACAGTCAGGTGGGGAGGCCCGGCTGGGGAGACGCTGCTCTCTTGTGAACCAGAACAAAGGGGAATCCAAAGGTTTGACCATCAACATTTCAAGGCTAGGCTGGAAATGATGGCCACTCAGAGAATTACTTTGAAGAGGGTCCTTCTCCGAGTAAACACAGCCACCGGGCAGGTGCGTGAGTGGGGCTGGCTGGTCTTTGGCTGCCGTTCCCTTGGGGTATGATAAGTTAAGGCCCCTCAAAGCGTTCTCGGCGTCATGTATTAGGTACTAGTAGTTATGTTATCAGCAAGTCACAAAAACCCCGAGTCAGGGCTTCCCTGGTGGCGCAGTGGTTGAGAGTCCGCCTGCCGACGCAGGGGACACGGGTTCGTGCCCCGGTCTGGGAAGATCCCACATGCCGCGGAGCGGCTGGGCCCGTGAGCCATGGCCGCTGAGCCTGCACGTCCGGAGCCTGTGCTCCGCAACGGGAGAGGCCACAACAGTGAGAGGCCCATGTACCGCAAAAAAAAAAAAAACCCCGAGTCAAACAGTGCAAGCGGGGAGTGGGTGTGTTACATCTTATGGAAGGGGGTCCGGAGCTGCACGAGGCTCTGCTTGCCCCTCGTTGTGCAGCTGCCCTCCTTCTACCAGCTGCTTTCTGGGGCTGTAGCAGGACATTTGCCGCAGCTTCAGATCATACCAAGACCGACCCTCCAGAGTTTCACCACCTCCTGCCCAGGTCTTAGAGAAGGGACCCTTTCCAAGAAGCTCCCAGCAGACTTGCCCTAAAGTCTTAGTGACTAGATCCAGGTCAGGGTCCTGGCTGGCGATCAGCTCCCAGGATTCACTCAGACAGTCAGAAATGACCTCCTGTCCCCCGGAGGCTCGGTTAGGAAGGGAAAAGTGGAAGTTGGGTTTGTTATGATCACACGTGCTGTATTTCAATTTTTTTTTTTTCTGTTTGTGAAATCACTTGAAGTTGAGTTTTCCCACAAAACTACATACAAAGAATAACCAGACTCAAACTGAATTTTAGTATAATTCTTATCTTTGTCCAAAAAAATCACTGTGTTCCCTTTAGGTCTTTCCAAGCACCCTGAAGGTAACTCTGAAGACACTTAACCCAGTCACATTATGTTACACAGACTCATGGCATCTCTTGGCCAACTGAAGGTCCAACTGAAGGTCCAACCTAGTTTGGCCAGCTGAAGGTCCAACCTAGTTTAAGAAAACAAGGCTCGCATACTCTGCCCCCAGATGTCTCCACGTGTAGCCCTGATAAATAATAAAATCCACTGGACTAAACTTTATGAGTAAACGTGACTTTGGTTCCGGTGCAATAACTTCCCGTTCACAGATGGCTCTCGTTCATATATTTGGACTCTGGCAGATGTTAATATCATCCTAGGAAGGTTTGAGGCTCTTACTGGGAGGATTTGGTTGAGAGAAAAACTCTTGCTTCTCCTGGAGTTACCGCCAGGCCCTCGATGTGCAGGGAGTGCCTTGTGCGTCGGCCTCTGCCATCTTCTGTGAGCGGTTTGCACAAACAGTGAACAGCCCATTACAAGGTGAAATTGGCAGCAGGCCGACCCTGAGACAGATAGTCCAGGCCTTGCTGTCTTGGGTCCCTGGAGAATCACGGTTGGGTAAAGATGATGGACATCCGTGGAGAGCCTCCTGGATTAACTGTCACTCCTAGGGTTGAGGTCTTCGGAGGGGCTGAAGGCCTGAGGCAGCGAGGGCTGGTGTGGAGAGAGAAGGCAGCCCCGAGCGTGTGAGGGCCTGAGCTTGGGGTACAAGGAAGATGCCCTGCAGTTTGGGCAGGAAGCCTTGCCCCAAACCTGTGCTCCTACCCCGCTCTGAGTGTGTGTTCGGGGCCACCTTTCTTCACCTGGCACCAGCCTCCCTGCCTCCCTAGCCGTGGCTGTGGCTGCAGCCTGAGGTGTTGCCTGGGCCCTGCCTCCTCTCCTGAAGGCCTGGACGGGTCTTGCGGCTACACCCAAGCGGGACCCTCTGCGGCTCGTCACAGCCTCAGCCAGCCAGCTGCCCTCGCTCACTCCCCCTTCTGCTTCTGCCTCGGCTTAGGGCAGGTTCGTGGCCTCTGAGCTCCTGGGCTGGGCAGATCTAAAAATGCAGCCTCGTGAGGCTACATTTAGGGCCGAATCCAGGCTCAGGAACTTCCCTCTCGGGCTCAAGAAAGCTGCTCTGAGCCACACTCCAGGTTAATTTAGGACCAAATCCAGGTTCTGGAACTTCCCTCTTGGGCCCAAGGAATCCACTCTGAGCCGCACTCGCCCCCTCTGAAAAGCTGAGATAAAAATAATGCACACCTCAGAGGGTTATTTCAAGGATTCAAGAAGATAACATATGAACGACCTTCACAAACCATAATGCACCGATCTATTATCTTTTTAAAGGAAATTGTTCCATATCGATCTCTGAAGATACAGTCTGTCTCATTCAGCGTGGCACGTAAATCTGTCCATCAAAACGAGGTACCAGAAAAGACCTTCTTTCCCTAGTTCTTGACAAAATGAGTTCAGCTTTAAGGCAATCTCAGGTTCAAATTTCAATTGATGAAAAGAATGTAGAGTGAACAGTCTCTCATCCAGTCCCGTTTTCCAGTCACTAGACTCTCCGCTCTGGAGACAGCCAGAATGATCATTTTTCTGGACATTGCTCCAGAGATGCTTTATGGAGGGGAATGTTGACTGTCCATCATCCTCCCCTTTTACACAAATGGCAGCTGACTCTGCACACTGCACCTCTCTTTCCCACCCACCCCCCACTTGTTTTATCTTTGCCAATCAGAGAGGTGGTAATGGTATTTTGCTGTAGTTTTCATTTGTATTTTACTTACTGTAAGTGAGACTAAGCACGGTTTCCTGTCTAAAAGCCATGTGAGTTTCCTTTCTTGTGAACTGTGTTTTTGTATGTTTTGCCCATTTTTTAAAAAGTTGACCCTGTTATTGATTTCTGGGAGCTCTTTACTAGGGAAAGGAGCTCTTCGTGAACTATGTCGCAACTGTTTTCCCAGTTTTTCATTTACCTTTTAAAAAAAAATTATTTATTTATTTGGCTGCGCCGGGTCTTAGTTGTGGCATGTGGGATCTAGTTCCCTGACCAGGGGTCGAACCCAGGCCCCCTGATTGGGAGCATGGAGTCTTAACCACTGGACCACCAGGGAAGTCCCTCGTTTACCTTTTGATTCTGTTCGTATTGGTGGTTTCCGAGCACAATTTGATTTTATGTAGTCAAGTTTCTGTCAAAATTCTTTGCAAAAAAGATGAGGACAAAGTGCTGTTCAGCTCTGACCTTCCAGGGAGTCTGTCTCAAACCTTTATTCTTTTTCTAACCCCTGTTGTGATCCTCTGATCTCCCCTGTCAGCCAAGGGAAGGTGGCAAGGGCTACTAGGGCTCTGACCTGGGATGGTCCAGAGAAGCAGGGGAAAGTCTAAAACTTTGAGCCTTGCACCAGATGGAGAACACAGATGACACCTGAAGTGAAGGGCTGTCTTGAAGGTCAGGTAACTGGAGCATAGGGCTTCCCCAGAGCTCTGGGAAGGGCGTCTTTTGTTCACTTGGGGTTGGTTAAAGGTTCCAAGCCTGCCCCACACTTACCATCATCAGACAACTGTAGGAGAATGAGAGAATTCACCTAGTCAGTGAGTTGAAATCCAGTGTGTGGTCAGCCAGTGGGGCAGGTGTCTGCCATTCACAGATACCTTCCCTAGCTCATTTGCTCCCCCTAGACACTAAACCAGGCTCTTGTGGATCAACGATAGTCTCACCTGTTACATATTCTGTCATTGTAGAGTCTTGGAATCAGGGGCTGGTTCTCAGTCCTTTCTGCATTGAGGTCCCTTCCTAAATACAGCTGTGGCAAGGCCCATGCCCAGCAAGGACAGCTTGCTACCCACTTACTCTGCCCGTAGGCTGGTGGCAGCAGCAGCTGAGTCAGTCTTGGTCGGTGGGCACAGCAGAGCCTCACGTTTCCTGGGCAAATGGCATCACCGTGGACCCTACCAATGTTGGGAAAGATTCTGAGCGGGTTCACCAGCAGCTGAATAGCTCAGCTCTTGAGCTGTTGGAAAGCTCTTGAGCTTTCCAACATTTGACGGATACACCAACTTGTCTGAACTAGTAGCCGGAAGGTTTGCTCTGAATGCCATTACTGCTTCTTCCCCACCCTTTCTCTCTCCGCCCTTTGGCCATTCTCTTAAAGCCGGATTCTAATCTTTCTTTGAATAGAGTATTTCTCAAAAGAAATGTTTTCTCCCTCTGCTGGATACTTGTGCAAGAGAAGATAAGTAGGAGGCTTTGATCTTCTAGGCATTCTTTTTAAGTTTGATCTTTTGATCTAATGTTTTGTTTCTGTGTACTTAATGGTTTGCTTCAAAATCACCTAAATATCAAGTCAAAGAAGACAAATACTTTTCAAAAGCAGAATCCATACCCATGCTTTATTGTAGCCCCTAACAAAGCGCTATTAAATTGTCCTTTGCAACCAGCAAATTGTTTCTACCCTGGCAGGAGGTGAAGAGGAGAGCTGCGCCAACCCGCAGCCCAGATAGCGAATGACACGGCAGTCACTCTGCTTTGTCACATCACTGTCCTAATATCCTTTATAGGAAGTAATATATAAGTTCTTCTTGCAGGACGTTCACTGAGCACCACAGGCTGTGCAGTGGGCCCATGTCTTTCTTGTGAGGGCTTTGAGTTGACCTAGTTCACCCTACTTCAACCCCATTGGACTCTGGGCCTCTGAGGCAGTTTAGTGGGCAGTGCAGGGCACAGCTGTCTCAGGCATTCCCACACAGAAGTGTTAGTGGACAGGGCACCGCATCCAGGTTATCAGAGTTGCAGAGCTATGACAGAGGCATTCTTTTCCCATCACCCTTCATCTTCCCTGCTACCAGGTAGGTAGGAGTCCTAGGCACATGAAGCCATGAGATACAGGACGCAGAGGAATTCCGACAACCTGGAGCACAGCTGCATGGGATGTAAGTGGCCGCACTACTTGCTGAAGTGTCAGAAATCTAAACAAACTGCAGTGGATCAAGCCCACCAGGATTTTTATTCTGGTTCAATATAGGTATAGTCATGTAGTCTAGGCCAAGGCCTGTAATTAATTTGGCTATATCTGTGCCAAAAGATTCTTGCAAATAAGAATTTAAGATTCTGTGTTTGCTACGCATCTTTAACTCCGTGAGTCAGTCCTTAGAGCTTTTTTTTTTTTAAAAAAAAGGTAATTAATCTGTGCTCTCTGAAGAAAACTATTACCACTGTAACTGAACATCAGTGTATTATTGGCTATCCGTGTTGCTGTACAACCTTAAAATATACTGCAAAGTAATGCATGTGCACACAGAAAAGGAAAAACTGGACACGTTCTAGGTATGATAGAGAAATGTTTAGATAAATTTTGGATGTGTAAGCATTACAAAGTAATACATGAGGACTTCCGCCTTAGGGAAAGATGGAAGAATAGGACACGATACACCCTCTTGCCTGAAACAACAACACGATATATATAAACAGTATATAATAAGCAATAAAACAGTGGTTTTTAAGACACTGGGCATCAGGCAGTGAAAGATAGTGATCCCTGAAAGACAGTATACAACAGTCCTGCCCAACGGCCAGTATCCTAGAATTGAATCTCATTGGCCTGGCTTGGGTGACGTTCCACTGGGACTTCTTAGACAGGCTTTGGTCGTATGCCCACACCTGAAGGAAAGGGTGGGTATCAACCTCATCCAAACCACACCCAAAGAAAAGTCCAGAAGAGAGAAAGCGCTCTGGACAATTAAAGTACTGCTCCCATCCCAACAGGCTGTACCCCAGGTCCTAACGCCTTTGCCCTGCCAGGACCATGATCCGGGGGTGCGCTGGGAAGTGGCTCTCTGAGGGGGACTTTGGAAGGGATGTGGCTGGGGCCACGGCCTGGGTGTGCTGCTGGCTGTCAAGAGAGGGGACTGCTCTGGACACTTGAGAGGAGGAGCTTGTTGGGGTGGTTCGTTGGTATTTTGTATATTTTCTCTTCCAGACGAACCTCGAATCATATCAAATTCCATCCAAAAGACTCTCATTGGCATTTGATAAGGGTTGCATTGGATTTTCAGGTGAACCCTGAGAGAGCTGACATCTTTCTGTATCTTCTTCTCGTCCCTGAGCATGTAATTTCTCTTCTCGTATTTGACTCTTCCTTAGAAGTTTTCAGTTTTCCTAATAAGTCTTGCCCAGTTTTTGTGAGTTTACTTTTCCTCTCTAGGTATTTCATAGCATGTGTCATCTTTTCTTTATTTTCTAACTGGTTATTGTAGATTGTATCACGTATGATTATTTTGGTTCCCAAATGACAAAGAAAAACTCAGTTAAAACTTCTTTATAATAAGTGATTGGATAAACAAACTGGTATATCCATACAATGAAGTACTAAGTAATAAAAAGGAAAGGATTAGTGATACGGGCTACAATATGGATGAATCTCAACATAGTCATGTTGAGTAAAAGAAGCTAGACACAAAAGAATATGTACTAGATGACGCCACTTACATAAAATTTTATGAAGTGCAAAGTAGCATATTGTGACAGAAAGCAGATGAGTGGTTACCTGGATTGGAGGGGGGAGTGGGGAGGAGAAGGGAGGGATTATAAATGGGCGGGAGGAAACTTCTGAGGGTGATGGGTATGTTCACCATCTTGATTGTGGTGTTTGCGTCACATAGGTATACAACACGTGTACATATACACATATGTATACAACTGTATACATATGTACTATATACTCATATATATACAGCTGTATACATATGTACAGTTTAGCAAATTGTACAGCTTCTGTTTGTATAGTTTATCATGTCAATCAAGCCTCAGTAAAGCTGTTAAAAATTAATATGTGCAGGGCTTCCCTGGTGGCGCAGTGGTTGAGGGTCCGCCTGCCGATGCAGGGGACACGGGTTCGTGCCCCGGTCCGGGAAGATCCCACATGCCGCCGAACGGCTGGGCCCGTGAGCCATGGCCGCTGAGCCTGCGCATCCGGAGCCTGTGCTCCGCAACGGGAGAGGCCACAACAGTGAGAGGCCCGTGTACTGAAAAAAAAAAAAAAAAATTAATATGTGCAGACAGAATGAAGTGATAAAATATAGAAAAAGGATGTAGAAAATGTAAAAAAAAAAATACAGTTTTATAAGTCCTCTATCAATTAGGTAAAAACTGCACGTGATACAGATGGTTAAAAAGAAACCATTTAGAAAGATGGTTATTTTAGGGAAAAAAAAGTTATTACAATAAATTTTGCCAGTTGTTTTAATAATACAGAAACAAATAAATAGAAGACAAAAATGCCCTCTATTCTCGGATTTTGTCATTTTTATGGATTTGAATTTCTATTTCTCTATTTAAGGTTTTTAATAGCTTCCTTAGCAATATAAACTTTCTGTGCCAAAATCTCTTCATGTATAAAATGGGAACTTTAATAACACTTAACCCTTAGAAGCTTAAATGAGCTAATTCATTTGTAAGTTCTTAGAACAGCAGTACCTGGCATACGGTAAGTGCTCAGTATTTGTTCGCTCCTGCCATGACCAGCTGCTACTAACAGAGCGTTGCCACAAGGCTACCTTGGATCTCGGGAGGACCAGCAGAAGATTGAGCTTTAGAGCACTGATTCCACCCCCACCCCCATCCCTGTGTACTCAGAGACAAATAACAAAAGTTAGAAAAGACATAGGGAGGGAAGGGAAGGGGCTCAAGATCTTTGTTTATAGTTTCTCACTCTGAGGACTTGAGACCTCACAGAAGTGCAGAGCGATTCTTTGGGTTCTGTAGGGAGAGGAGTGGACAGGTGGGGAGGTGGAGCCCTCAGCCAAGGTCATGGGCCCTCAGCTGGGGGCAGTATGATGGGTGGAGTGAGTACCTTACCTGAATGTCCAGTCCTGGCCCTCAGACCCTCCCCCATCTGGCTGTCTCATCCTCACCTCTTTTTCTGGACTTTGGGCCCCCTATTTGAAGAGGTAGTTTTTATTGTGTATTGTGTACGGATCCTTTCTTCTCTGAGTGACCTCTTGGCCTCCACGTTAGCTAACAGCCTGGTCTGTCATTATCCTGGGCTTCTGACAGTGATGTGTGTATGTGTGTTTATTCTAATGTATATGTATATTTCACCTAGTATGGAAAAGTCTATAATTTTCACATATAACAGTTCATACTGATAGTGTTTTCATTGCACCTTCAAACTAGAGGTAGTGTCATCACAAAGTACTGAGGGTGGAAAAAAGATGAGCCACCGCAGGGTCCAGGATGTTCCCCAGCACCCTTTCGGCTAGTTATGTTCAAGTGCTTTACTCTATCCTTCTATTTACTAAGTAATTTAACGTTATACGAAAGTGTAAAATCAAATGCTTACCATTTGAATAACTCTAAGAGGCATGGAGATTGGACTATTTAAAGGAATCCTATGAAGGTCCAGTATGTAGATAATCTGCATAAAGTTGCATTTCCTTAAAACAGTCCCAGAATCCCTAAGGTCTTAAGTCATGCTTCATTATCGTGAACCAAAGCATCTCATCAAGGTAACAATGGATCGTGGCGCCATTCTGTCATGAGGTGAAATGGACTGTAGCCTCATAATAGCCCTAAATTAAGGGAGCCTGTTGTTCCCCTGAAGCCATCTCATCCAGATATGGGAGACGGTGCATTAGCAGAGGACCATCAATTCCTGGAACTCATTTGTCTATCCTAGGCCCAGTAACTGTTCCTAGGATCTTCTGTAAAAGGACATGCTGAGTGGCATGGAAAATTCCTACAGCCTGTGGCCTTTATTCTTTTCATGGAGTTGCACTGAAATTATTCGTGAAGCTAATTGAGGAGGATTACCCATTTCCACGGGATACCTTGGAATGGTGATTGAGTGATTATCCTCTAAATACAAAGTAAGAACGTCGTGCCCGTCACACTTTTTCCAGAATCCTGATCCATTCCGAAACTCATACAAAACTAATTTCGGGGGAATATAATAAAGCTTGCTTAACTTAAACTCTCACTCATGTTGGTCATATGGGAAAAAAAAGAAATACCTAGTGATAGCTGAGTGCCAGTTTGGTCTGGATATAAAACATCTCCCCTGGATTGGTTGAGTCAGTCAGTGTAACTGGTGAGCACTTTGGTCCAGAGAGCAGCTCAGGGGCTGGCCTCTGTGAGCTGCATCTGAGGTACTGCTGCTGGGCCGGCAGCAGCTATATGCAAAATCTGTACTTTCTGGAGCCACATTCAGGGATGGCGGAGCGTGGGGTTTCAAGGATGCTTCACCAGGGGGCGCTCTGCCTTAGGAAGCCGGGGAGGGCCCAGCAGCACACGTGCATTCCGGGTGGGATACATCCCAGTGATGGTCACAGACCCAGGTACCGCAGAAGGAAGGCCATTGTGTATCACAACAAAGGCTGGTCCAAGGCCTAGCTTCATATGTTTGAAAAAAAAAAAAAAAAAAAAAAAAAAAAAAAAAAAGGAAAGGTAACCTCCTGAACTTCCTCAGACATCCTAGCATAACTTGAGAAGGCAGCAATCCGCCTCATCCAGGATCCAAAACCCAGGGTCTCTCAGCCTCAGCGCTGTGGACACTTGAGCAAGGTTCCCCCTCCTCCCCTCTAGTGAAAGAAACCCTTTCCTCTGTCTGTTTATTTTCCTGTCTCTGCTCAGGGAAAACCTCCTTAGAATACTTCTGCCTCTGAACTAGGGTCCTTGAGGCACTTTAAGTCATGAATACTCAACCTCATCTGAAAGCACCGAACGGTTTCCTCTTGGGTGATGCTCTTTGGCTTCTAAGAAGCTTGACCTTGTACTCGGAGCCATTGAGGAAAACGTGGAGAAACCACGGTCCAGCCTGTCTGTGGGCAAACCACCTACTTCTGAGAATCCCCCCACGGTCACTCGCCTGGGTCGAGGGGGAGGCCCTGTTGGTCACAGAGCTCTGGGCCCGACTCTGCGAGGCCCCTTCTGTGTCCCGTCTGCTCTAGAAAGGAGCACAGGCAGAGCCTGAGGCTTCTCTAGACCTCCACCCACTAGAGACTCACTTGGACCACAGTTCTGGCGTCCCTCTCAAAGTGCTCAGGGTGACCCGGAAGGAGGCCGCACGAGTGGTCACTGCTCCCTTGAGTCCAAGACCCTAACCCTGTCCTGTCACCAGCACCGGCTCCTTGTCCCCGTGCCCCGCCTCCACCGGGGCCCAGCAGCCCAAGGATGAAGGCGGAGCCTGCAGAGGTCGGCCACCTCAGCCTGCCAGACCCTTTCGTAGAGGAATACCCAGGCTCTTTGATGTTGCTCCGGAAGCCTCCAAGACCTCGCTTCAGTTAATTTTAACCGAGGCCAGTTGGACACTTGTCCGGGAAGTTGTTTCCTGCACGTACCAACTCTGCTTGGCCCTGTGCGGTCCATCAGGTTCGCCCAGAGCGGGAATGTTTGGGTCGGCAGACTTCTCCTGAGAGTTTTCCACCCCCTATCATGCACATGCACATACCCTGTCATCACCCAGCTGTGCAGAATGGATGCTTTGGGGGTCAGCTGACGGCTGACCTGTCTCTCTGAGGTGAAAATCCAGGAACTTCACCAGGCCCCTTCCCCTTTGTGGGACCAGCCTTTCTCAAAGGGCCTCACAAAGATTTCCCTCCAGCGGTGGTCCGGCCTGTGGGAGGGGAGCCCGAGATCTCAAAGGAGCTGCTCATTTTCTAAAAATGGTCATCAGTAAAATATTTCCAAATGGAGTATTTGATCAAGTCCCTCAACAAACATAAGAGCCACCAGGGGAATTTTCAGCAGTCAATGTCTGGCCTAAATTTGGACTAATTGATGTCTGATGGTTTTAATTATATCAACCAAATGTGCTTTAATTTTCCTTCCCATTTCGTTTCCCTCCCGGTGTTATCAGTCCGAGGAAATTTCAGCAGCCCCTAATGTTTCCTTAGAGAGTCCCAGAGGATAAGGTAATGTTTGGAGGGTGGTGCAAGACAGCAGAGGAAGTAAGTAGACTCTTAGCTCTGCCCGACCGTGTCTGCCTCGTTCGGATGGGTGTCGAGGATGCTGCCGAGGTGACGGAGTCCCTCAGAAAGCAGGCTGCTCCCCGCGGCCAGGCTTTTGCTGACCGTGGCTGCCTGTGTCTGCAGACCTGCCCACCAGCCCTGAGCGGCCCCTCACTTGCCTTCCTGGCTGGAGGCCAGGCTGAGTGTTCTGGTCCAGTCTCCAGGCCTGGCTGTCTTGAACTGCAGCCCCCGAGACCCTCTGTCGGAACTTACAAACCCCAACTCGATGCCTCTGGAGTCCTCTGTCGTGGCGGCCCTGAGGGCCTGTGGTGACAGGGTACTAGACCCAGCCCCAAGGCTCCTTCTGTGCTTGTGAACTCAGTGGATTCACGGCGGCCCAGGAGCTCCTGCTCAGTGCAGCGTGTGACTATAAGCAGAAGTCACAGCCGGCCACGACCAACTGACCTTTCCCCCCACCTGTGACGTGTGTGTTTCAGGAGGAGGTTGAAGACTTCGCTCATTTAGGTGACAGTTTCACCGTGTGTTTCGGAAGTGGTCACTTAGCAAAAAATGAAACACTCGTTTACTAAGTCTGTTTACAAGCTTGCTGATAATGGTCAGTAATTTATGCCCCGCCCCGAGAATTAATAAGTAATCCGTGTTACCCGTTTTTCAGATCTAAGCTCTCCATGCCTGCCTTTTCTTCCTCTTCTCGGAAAAGTCCTTGAATTGCTTTATTTCTGATAGAAATCTCCAGGGCTCTGTTTCCATAGCATAGAGGCTAGGATGCAGACTCTCCTCTCGTTCCCCCCAGAAGGATCTGTTTAGGTGCTTTGCCTGCGAGGAAAGGTCCGTGCTTGGCTCGTCAGCACCCTCACCCCGGCGGTCACCCATGCCTCACCTCTGCTGACCCCGGCGGTCACCCACGCCTCACCTCTGCTGACGTGCAGGCTCTGCCGTCCAGGACGAAGGGCCCGGCAGCATCTCGTCTGTGCTTAGTCGAAGGCTCAGCAGAAGGGAAGGTGCTGGCCGGAGAGTCCTTGGGTGTGGTTCGCTGAGCCCTGCCGCCTGCCCCTGGGCCGGTTCTGCATCCCCTCCTCACTGGCTCCCTGCTTCCAGCGGGTCCCTGCTTCTGCCACCTCCAGGCCCCCAGCAGGGTCCTTACCCCCTTAGGACCCGCGTGACAGCTGCTCTTGCCCCTCCGCAGAATACGGGTCCCCAGTCTCTTCTCGTGGCTCGTTCTTTCTCACCGTCACATCCTCACGCGTCGTCTCCTCGGGGAGACTGTCCTGGGCACGCGGCCGCCCGCCGCACTTTCTCTTCTCCCCTCTCCCCTGCTTGATTCTTCCTGACGCCCACCGCTGTCTCAAATTATCCTGTTTACTCTTTTTTTAATTGAAGTTTTGTTGATTTACAGTGCTTCAGGTGTACAGCAGAGCGATTCAGTTATACGTACATACGTATGTATATTCTTTTTCAGATTCTTTTCCATTATAGGTTATTACAAGATCTTGAATATAGTTCCCTGTGCTATACAGTAGGTCCTTGTTGTTTATCTGTTATATATAATAGTGGTTCTCTCTCTGTTAAACCCAAATTCCCAACTTATCCCTCCCTGCCCTTTCCCCTTTGGTAACCAAGTTTGTTGTTGTCTGTGAATCTGTTTCTGTTTTGTAAATGAGTTCATTGTATCAGTTTTTAGATTCCACCTGTAAGTGATATCATATGCTATTTGTCGTTCTCTGTCTGACTTATTTCCCTTAGTATGATCATCTCCGGTTCCATCCATGTTGCTGCAAAAGGCATTATTTCGTTCTTTTTTATGGCTGAGTAATATTCCATTGTATATACATAGGCAGCATCTTCTTTATCCATTCATCAGTTGATGGACATTTAGGTGGTTTCCATGTCTTGGCTATTGTGAATGGTGCTGCTAAGAACATTGGGGTGAGTGTATCTTTTTGAATTAGAGTTTTCGTCTTTTCTGGTTATATGCCCGGGAGTGGAATTGCTGGATCATATGGTGACTCTGTTTTTAGTTTTTTAAGGATATTCCGTTTACGTTTTAACTGTGTTTCTCACAGTGGAAGCTCTGCCTTGACACCCATCCTACACTATACCCCCAGAATCTAACTAAAGAGGACTTGGCATGTAGCAGGTGGTCAAGACACCCCGTCTTCTTCTTCTTCTTTTTTTTGGCCACGCCATGCTGTTTGCGGGATCTTAGTTCCCCAGCCAGGGATCGAAACTGCGCCCTTGGCAGTGAAAGCACAGAGTCCTAACCACTGGATCGCCAGGGGATTCCCAACACCCTGTCTTCTTGACCACAGAATCATGCTAACTAAGATTTGTCGACCCTTTACGGCTGCAGAAAGAGCCTTCATGTGTATTCAGCTCGTGTTGGACTGTGATTTCTTCTCTGCCCGCCTCTCACTAGCCTGAGGGCCTTGGGAGCGAGGATGATAACGCTGGAGACCTCAAACTGAGCATGTCCCCATCGTCATTTCACGTAATCGCAGTCACGTTCCACACATTGCTTTTGTATTTTCTGCTCTTTACCTAACATTAGAGGGTGTGCGTTTTCCTGATTGTTCTTATTTATGATGCTGGATCACAGCAGCGTGGTTTAGTGGCCGACAGTATCCTCACTAGGTCGAGTGAGGAACTGGGGAAAGAAGGAAACTGGGGGGACCTATTAAGCCTTGTTGACCTGATATCACTCACTTGCCCCCGCCCCTTTCCCCACCATCCAATAGAAAGCTCAGAAAAAGGACTGGAAGCAGGCACTGAATAAGCCACTTCCGCTATCTGCTTCTCCACCTCAGAGCCCCACCATTAACACACACACCCTACCCACACCACAAATTCAAGGACTGCGTTGTCAAATAGACCCCTCAATATGACCCCATAGAGCATTCCTAAGGGTCAGCTGGGATTTGTTTGGGTCAAGCTCACATAATATCTCCTCACATAGTTCCTCACTTCTTACTACCCTAAGTTCTCACACTTACCAGATCACAGGACAGTTACTATCTTGGGTGTTTTCTCTTGTGAGGAACTGATTCCAGACACATCCCGTGGTTGACATCCTAGCACCACTGACTGGGAAACGTATTCTATCGTGTTTGCCTTTCTAAGCACTTGGATCAGGTCCTCTGGGGAAAATGGTGCGGTCTGATCCTGTGTTTCCCCAGAACTTTCTTTGGGCCAACTTACAGTTTATTCTTATATCCACAAGAGATCCACAATCCTATTTCTTTGCCAATTAAAACTGCTTTTTCCTCACTTATTTTGGACTTGGCTGTCATAGTTAGTTGGATCAGGTCTAAAAGATTTCCCAAACCAGCTATATTTATGTTCAACATTTTAAACTTACTGGATGGAATGGCCAGAAACTGATGTCATTATGAACAGTTTCTAAGCATTAAGGGCATTTTTACTGCCCCGAAGAGAGCTGAAGAGAGCTTCATTTAGCTGGCCTAAAATGAAGAGGGCAGCTACGGATAATTTTCTTCTAGAAAGCAACCGTGTCTCATGGGGTGAAAAAGAAAAGCATTCACATCCTCAACATGTCATCTCCATGGGCTCTGGGTTTAACAGGTGCCCACAGGTACAGACGGGAGTTTGGAGAGGAGAACTGAGGTGTCGGGCCAGGTTGGGGAGCGTACAGACCCCAGGAGGAGAGGAAGGAAAGGTCAACAGAGAGAAGAAAGTCCTTCCACACTGGCGTGTTCTCACTAAGGTCAGCTCGCCCGTGCCATTTGGTAACTATTTGCCCACCATCTGTCCTCCTTTGCTTTTGCTGCTTCTCCAAATCTGGAAAGATCAGATGAGAGGAGAGTACTCCCCAGTTTGACCCCGGCTCTAGAGACTGCGGTCTTAAACACGGCAGGCCAAGCCATTCCTTCCGGGACCTGGGCTCCTGGAAGCCGGGGCTGGGTCCCCCTGGGCCAGAATGGCAGCCTCCTCCTTACTCATGGAAGGTGTCAGCTCCTGCCTTCCCCAGTGGCCACTGGCTGTCTCTGTGCCGCTGCTTCTGCAGCCAGACCCTTATGGGGGCGGCAAAGGGCAGCACGGCGACTGGGGCAGGGAGGGCGGTGGAGCGAGTTGGCCAGATCTGGGTCTCCATGCCAGCCTCACCCCATCTCTAATGTGAAGTCATAGAAGACCTTCCTCGTAGGGTTATTGTGAAGAGAACAGGAGATAATGGTACACAAACTGTAAGTTCACGTCCCATCCCCAGCAGGGACAGCCCTCCACCTGAGGGTGTGAGGAGAGATGCAGAAAAGCCTTCTGGTCGCCAGGTGCTAAGAGAAACTACCAAGCGCGTGGTGGTCTGCACATCAGGGTGTGTTTGCTGGAAGTACATATGATCCAGGGACTCCTTCGGTCAAGACCTGGAACCCCTGACGCTGTCTAGGAGAGAGATTCTGTGGACCCTGCTCCCACTGGAAACGTTGGGGATCAACAACAGCAACAATGAGGGGAGCAAAGGGTGCCAGACGATCTACCGGGGTGGCAGGGGGCACCAAGCAGCACGGTTGGCATGCAGCCAGTGGAGCCTGAAGTGAAACACCGTGTCATCGGTCACTCGGTCATTGATTGTTATTAATCAGCCAGTCGGCCATCAGCTGGGCAGTGTGCTTAGCAGACGTGAGGATGGAACGGACTCTCTGGAAGGGCACGTGGATCTTGAAGGTGGGGAGACTGGGTCTTAGCTCAGTTCCACTGCCTGCCGGCCAGGTGACCTTGGGCAAGTCACATTAGCCCTGCTGGCTTCCGTTTCCTCTTCTGTAAAGTGAGCCTAGGAAGACTTCTTTTTCATGGTCGTCAGAAAGAAGCTCACATATTTGAAAGCACTTAACCCTGTTCCTGCACACAATAGGTGCTCAGAAATGGTGGTTTCCTTTCTTGAACCAAATTCCGAGCTCTTTTTGCTCTAAGGCCTGCTGACTCAGTTAGTTTTATAGACAAAGGTGAATCACGACAATTTTTACCTGAAACCTAGGTTTTCTTAGCTCTGCCTATGCATGTTGGTGAACGCCCTGTGCATCCTCCCACCCTCTCCCCTCCCCGTTCTCTTTGAATGCTCGGCATGGAAACTCATGGGTGATCTTGAACAAGAGGAGCTCAGCTGTTTTCTTCCTCTTCAGCCTTCTTCAACTTGAGGAATCACTGTATCCGGATGCCACCGTCTCCCCGGGCCTCTGTGCTGCCAGGGTCTCCCCGTGAGTTAAAGCTACACTGGGCTCCATGCAGCGCGTGGAAGAACGCCTCCATAGCAGTCCGCCTGGATGCAAAGATGGTGCCGCTTCTGGCCCGATACCACCCAGCTTCACTGTAACGTCTCGGTCTCCCTGCAGAGAACCTGAGTTCACAGGATCTGGGCCAAATCCGGGTGACTAAGGCTTTGGAACTGGGCCTGCCTCATCCACAAGCCCACACCTCTGCCCTCGAGATGCCCCAGTGTATGTTCCAACTGGACTCCCTCACTCCTTGGTGATCAGCAGATCTACTGACAGGCATTCTTAGGGATGCCTCTAGATTTCCTTCAGATCATCCACCTGATTACTAGCCTGGGTCAGAAGGGGGCCTCACTTGCTTTTGTTGAGGAATACAACATTTCTAAATGGACTCCCGGGAAGGCACAGATGCCATGAGGCAGCCAAAGGCCGTGCGTGAGAATTACTCCCTTCCACCCCGGATACATTCAGCAACTCATGGAAGACGCACACGGGCCTGGATGCAGAGCAGCTTGTATTCATACAGTCTTGCTTTAAATGTGGATGTGAAAGGCAGCTCAAGAAATTTCTGGAGACACCCAGAGTGAGCACCAGGTGGAAAGCGGGGAGAGGCTGCCAGATTCCATCACGCCGACCAGAGGTTCTTCCCAGATTCCAGCCTGGCATCAGAAGGCAAGGGGATAGCGTGTCTCAGTATGCAAGGGGTAGAAATGGCTTTGGAGTAACAAAAACCTTAACCGAAGAGAAGACAAAGTATATGTTAGGAGAACAAAATAAAGGGGCTCGATGGATAGGTTTATTTTTGAAATTGAAACTCTCTGAAGTAGAGTTGTCATAGCTACCTGCTTGTTTTTACTCGTATTTATGAGATCTGAAGGCCACGGAATTAAAATAATCCTCCCGTGTGTGAAGTGCGTGTCTGTAACAACAAGCGCCGGGGAGCACCTGGGCCACGCTTGCTCTCGTCAGCTCCGTCTGCTGGGTTTTTTCTGGTCTGTCCATGTTGCCCGGGCCTGTCCAGAGGAACTCACGATTAGAAAACTAAGGTTAACTTGGCGGCGGCGTGCCACACACATTCAGGATCAGGGAAGAGACAGACACGTATCATTACACGCTCGTAACAGAGGCCGGCGGCCTGCCTGTGCCTGCCTCACTCACGGCTACGGAGCTCCACACGTGAAACCATTTCCAACCAGAGACGCTGGCAGCGAAGGTTTTACGAGCTGCAGGAGGACGATGCTGTGAGTCAGATTCATGAGCATAAACTCACAATGTATCACGATGATACAAAGTAAAGTACATTCTGACTTAACGCGTTTTTAAGGCCTTTATTAATGTTGGCACCAGGCCTGGCTTTGTCCCCCGGTGGCCACTGTGCCCCGGGAGACCTAGTCTCCCCTCAGCTCCCCCGGGCACGCTGAGGAGGCTGCCAACTTCAGGCTCCTGTCATTAACCGAGGGCTTGAGATGGCTTCTTTTGGTAGTTTGCATTTGGGAAGCTGAAATCCGGAAAGGAGCCAGCCCACACTCCGTCCTGGACGGTGGGTGTGTTTAAAAAAAAAAAAAAAAAAAAAAGCCACTACCTTACAATTTGTGAGCCTGGTGGGAACGTGAGGGATGATTCTGCAGGACACCAGCCTCTCCTTTCAGTGTTTTGGTTACACAGTGATTCCTGAATGCTCATTGACACAACCCACGTTCAAGGGACTGTAGCAGAAGGTTGAATAAAGTAGCATATTTACCCTCAGTCCATCATCTGCTTTTTCATATCCCCTCAATTAAACAGAGATGGAGGAATTGTCTTTCCAAGTTGATCTTAATTCTAAGCTCAAATTCCCGACCTTTTTATGGTGTTTCCCTTAAAGATCCCGATGTTTTGAATGGATGCCTATCTACCAGGTGAACTTGTATGTATTTAGTATAATTCATGTTTCCATTTTGATTGACTTTAGCCATCCAGCTACCAGTCAGATGTCTTAGGAGCAGGAAAACTGTGAGGCAGGCGTGGCTTAGTTTTCAGGAAATGGACACCTGCCATTTGATGTTTTGAAATAATAAAATCTACTCATGGACTCTTAGAGGTCCAGGAACCTCTGCTATAGAACATTATTGCAAAATAAAATTGTTTCCTTGTCTTGGCTAATGGAAGTGACTTCTAATGAAAACATTAACTACAGGAGGAAGGTACTGTGTTGACACTCTTCGCTAGTGTCCTCTTGCATTATTTATTTTCTTAGAGAGTCACTGCAGTGCTCGCTCTTGACTACTGTCATCAGAGCCATGAGAAATTCTCCAGCAGTTGCTCAGCCGTGAATTCAGTATCTCAGTGGACAAGTGTCACTTTCCCTCCTGCCTCATGAAGGACGGGTCTCAGGGTGCCCAGAACGTTCTCTGCTTAGGTAACTCAGAAGAGGAGGAGGTGGGATGACTTTTGAGCAGACCCATAATTTGCTGTTTAACAAAGTTTAAGTACTGAGAAAATAGAAGGGTAAAGGCCACACTGTCTGATAAATACAGTGGGATGTTTCTAAAAGAAGGTTGGTACCCATCATAATTTATAACCTTTGGTGGCCAAAGAGGAGACCAGACTCTGGGAGAAAGGAGTAACTCATTCCAAAGGATTATTTCAAAGCCATTTAAAATCCTATTACAAGCTTGACTAATCCTAGGAAATTGGTGTCAGAGGGCAAAATAATTTAGCAAGGCAGATTAAAAGTCTTATCTTTTCAAAAATTATCCAGACTTATCTTTACTGATATCTCATTAAAAATCCAGTCAGACCTATATACCAAGTAAGGCATGAAGGCTTTCCTAGCTGTTTTTCCATTTCCCTGTTGAAGGACGTCTCGGTTCCTTTTTCTTTTCAGTGATTTTTGAATAAAGCTACTACAGACTTTTGCACGCAGGTTTTCGTGTGGACATAAGTCTTCATTTCTCTTGGGCAGATACCTAAGAGTACAATTGCTGGGCCGTATGGTAAAACTACGTTCAATTCTATAAGGAATTGCCAAAGTGTCTTCCACCGTGGCTGTACCATTTTGCATTCCCACAGCAATGAATGAGAGTTTCTGGTATTCTGCATCCTGGCTGGCCTTTGTTATTGTCAGTTTTATGAATTTTAGGCATTCTAATAGGTGTGTAGTGGTATTGCATTGTAGTTTCAATTTGTGTTTCCCTAGTGACAAATGATATTGAGTATCATTTCATGTCCTTGTTTGCCATCTATAATACCTTCTTTGATGAAGTGTCTATTCAGATTTTCTGTCCATTTAAAAAATTGGGTTATTCTCTTGCTGAATTTTAAGAGTTCTTTATATGTTCTGGAGAAAAGTCCTTTATCAGATATGTGATTTGCAAATATTTTCTCCTAGTCTGTGCTTTGTCTTATTCTCTTATCAATCTTCTACAAAGAGCAAAGGCTTTTAAAAAAATTTTATTTATTTATTTTTAAATTTTTGAAACTGAAGTGTAGTTGATTTACAATAATGTTCGTTTCAGATGTACAGCAAAGTGATTCAGTTATACATACATATGTATATATCTATATTTTTTATTCTTTTCCATTATAGTTTATTACATGATATTGAATATAGTTCCCTGTGCTGTACAGTAAATCCTTGTGGTTTATCTATTTTATATATAGTAGTGTGTATCTGTTAATCCCCAATTCCCAATTTATCCCCCCCGCTTTCCCTTTGGTAGCCATAAGTCTGTTTTCTATGTCTGTGAGTCTGTTTCTGTTTTTAAAATAAGTTCATTTGTACTATGTTTTAGACTCCACATGTAAGTGATATCATATATTTGTCTTTCTCTGACTTACTTCACTTAGTATGATAATCTCTAGGTCCATCCATGCTGCAAATGGCAAAATTTCATTCTTTTTATGGCTGATTAATATTCCATCGTACATATATAAAGAGCAAAGTTTTTAACATTGATAAAGTCCAATTTGTCCATTTTTTTCTTTCAGAGATTGTGCTTTTGTGTTGTATCTAAAAACTCATGAACAAACCCAAGGTCTCATATCTTTTCTCCTATATTTTCTTCCAGAAGTTGTATAGTTTCACATTTTGCATTCAGATCCATGATCCATTTTTAATTATTTTTTTTTTTTTTTTTTTTTTTGGCCACGCCTCACGGCTTATGGGATTTTAGTTCCCAGACCAGGGATCGAACCCAGGCCCTCGGCAGTGAGAGCGTGGACTCCTAACCACTGGACCGCCCAGGAATTCCCTTGAATGATGTTTTATTTGAGGTATTAAGACATGTTCCTAGGGTCCTGTTTTTGCATATGGATGTCCATTTGTTCTAGCATCATTTGTTCAAAAATGTTCCCTCATTCAGTTACCTTTGCACGCTTGTCAAAACTTTGATATTGTTTGTGTGGGTCTGCAAAAAATCCTGCTGGGGTTTTGATAGAAACTGCATTAAACCTATATTTTGGGAAAATTAATATCTTTACTATATTGAGTCATCTAATTCATGAACACATTATATCCATTTATTTCGTTTTTTAAAAATTTTATCAGCGTTTTATAATTTTTAACATAGATCCTGACATATTTTGTTAGATTTATATCTTTGAAATTTGTCAGAACTTGCTTTATGACCCAGTATGTGGTAATATGTTGAAAAGTTTCCATGGACATTTGAAAACAACATATATTCTGCAGTTGTTAGATGAATTTTTCTATATATGTCGATTAGGTCAGGTTTGTTAATCTTGTTGTGTAAAACGTCCATGTCCCTTCTGATTTTCGTATGCGTGTTACTGGGAGAGATTGAAAAATATCCCACCATGATTATGGATTTGTGTAACTCTCACTTTGGTTCCGTCATTTTTTTGTTTTACAGATTTTGAGGTTGTTATCAGGTACGTTTAGAATTTAGACTTGATATATCTTCCTGGTCAGTTGATCTTCTTTTTTTTTTTTAATTAATTAATTTATTTATTTTTGGCTGTGTTGGGTCTTCGTTTCTGTGCGAGGGCTTTCTCTAGCCGTGACGAGCGGGGGCCACTCTTCATCGCAGTGCGCGGGCCTCTCACTGTCGCGGTCTCTCTTGTTGTGGAGCACAGGCTCCAGATGCGCAGGCTCAGTAGTTGTGGCTCACGGGCCTAGTTGCTCCGCGGCATGTGGGATCTTCCCAGACCAGGGCTCGAACCCATGTCCCCTGCATTGGCAGGCAGATTCTCAACCACTGCGCCACCAGGGAAGCCCAGTTGATCTTTTTATAAATATGATATGTCTCTCCTTATTCCTAGTTATAATTATTGGCTTAAAGTCGAGTTTGTCTGATATTAGCTATGCCAACTTCCCTTGGTTACAATTTGTGTGGCATCTCTTTTTTCGTTCTTTAAACTTCAGTTGCTCTGTGCCCTTATATTTAAGGTATGTTTGTAAGCATCATGTAGTTGTGTTTTATTTTGGTTATATCTAATCTAACAATGTTAGTTAGTCTTTTATTTGTAGTACTTGGTAAATTTAGATATTGATATATTTGGGCCTACATTTACCACATTACTCTCGATTTCTGCTCTGTTTTTCCTTCCCTCTTTGGGTTTGGGTTTGTTTTGCTCTTTTTCTAGTTTCTTAACATGAAAGCTTGGATTATGGATTTGAGACGTTTCTTTTTTAATGTAAGTATTGTACTATAAATTTCTCTTTAAGCACTACTTTAGCTGCACCCCACAGACGTTGATATATTGTATTGACATTTTCATTCAGCTCAGAATCATTTCTAATTTTCCTTGGGATGTCCTCTTTGATCCTTGGATTATTTGAGCGTGTTGTTCAATTTCCAGTTGATTTGGAGATATTTTTGTTATCTTTGTTATTTATTTCTAGTTTAATTCCATGATGATCAGAGAATATAATTTATGTGATTTCAGTTCTCTTAAATTAGTAAATATTTGTTTTTTCACCCAGAATATTGTATACCTTGGTGAACGTTCCTGGATTCTTGGGAAAAAAATGTAAATTCTGCTGTTGCTGGGCTTCGTGCTCTACAAATATCAGTGAGATCCAGTTGGATGACGGTGTTGTTCAGCTTTTCCATATCCGTGCTGATTTCTGGTCTGCTCATCCTATCTGTTACTATAAGAGTTATTTGAAGTCTCCAGCTACGGTTTTGGATTTGTCTGTTTTTCCTTTCAGTTGTATCAGTTTTTCTTTATGTATTTTAAATTTCTGTTGTTAGATGCATACACATTTATTGTTCTGTCTTCTTAGTGAGAGAACCCTTTTATCAGGATGCTATGTCTTTATTTATCCCTGATAATTTTCTTTGTTCTAAAGTCTTCTTTGCCTGATATTAATACAGCCACTCTAGCTTTCTGTTGATTCCTGTTTGTATGGTGTATCTTTTTTAACCTTTTATTTTAACCAACACAGGTTGAAGGTGAGCCTAGAAGTTCATAAATAATTTTATGGGGTTGCTTTCTTGAGCTCTTCCCTGTTATCTCCCCAGTACTTTCTGGCTCCCTGGGTCTCCCATTTTCTGTCTGGCCACAAACTGCTTAACCTCCACAATTGTCATGTCGGGGCCAAACACTGTGAGAACAGAGAGAGAGAAGAGTTTTGGCTGATGGCTCCTGTTGCTGCCACCACAGAATTGCCTGGGGCCTGGGGCAAGAGAGAACTGAGGAAGAGGAAAGGGGGGTTCATCTACTCTCTCTGAGCTTTTCGAAGTTTCCTTTCCCATTCCCCAAGCCTGGCTTCTCCTGGGGCTCTCTCGTGTGCCCCACTTGTGGGGTTTGGGTGTGTTGAGTTCAAGGTGGTCTGTACTGGAGGGAGAGAGGAGATGGCGCTTCGGTTTCAGTGTCCTTCCCCAATCTGCCAGTGTTGTTTACTCTTCAGTGTTCTGAAAGAGCTGCCCTGTCCATTCTGTTCAGGTTTTACATGGAAAGGGTGGCATGTGTTTTCTCTGTCTTTCCCAGAACTAAAACCTCTGATTGATATTATTTAAAATTTTTATTTTCTAATTAACTCATATTGATAGAACAACAGTTGATGTTGCTAGTAAGAGTTCAGGTAAGTGGCCAGATCACATAGTTTTCAATTAATTCTCTTGGCTTTGCTTATGCTTGCATTTATGTCAGCTGCACACGGTGCTATTCTCGTCTCTCCCTTTGATCACACAGTTTTCACCGTATTCTTCTGTTTGCACCTTCCAGCTAGCCTCGTGAGTGAATGTAGTCTTGTTATCTCTTTGCAACTTGGAGCACAGCCTCTTACCCACGATCCCACGGTAGGGCTGGTAAGGGCAGTGAGTCTGGATGTAGCTCAACTGAGCTGTATGAGGCAGGGTTTTGAGAAAAATTAGATGGGAATCCTCGCTGAAGACCCTTTCAGGGTAAGTTTGTGCTTGCTTCACACAGAATTGAACTACAGCAGCCTTCTGAACTCATCAAGTGGTGTGTAATTTCAGAACAGATTTACACACAGCTCTTTTAAGATGCAAATCTTTGCAGAAATTACACCTGATGCAGTCGAGCTGGCAGCTGGGGTCTGGCACACTCAGGAAGCGGGATAGGGGCTCAGTGGAGGTGCAGATTCATTCACGTACAATTCAGAGGCCACATTAAGGTCTAACTACCCCTGTGACCTTCCTATCACCATGAGTGATTGATTAAGAAATATTCAGCCTCTCCCTGAGAACTACAGAGATGATAATCCAGCCCTGGTTGCTATGATCAAGTGGAAAGACAGAAAATGGTGGGGCCAGCCGAGGCCAGCCTGGTTCCAGCCTCATGTGGGGTTAGGGTCAAGCTCCCTGTGTACTGCCGTAGTGGTCCCTTAATCTCACTAAGCTTCAGTCACCTCATCTATAAAACACACGACATGCTTACCTTGCAAGGTGAGGCTACTGAAAGGGATAAGTGAGAAAATGTACGGGAAACTGCAGAGCCTTTTGAAATGTGAAGTTCCATACAAGTGTTTATTAGAAAATATTTATTAAATATCAAAGATAAAAATAGGACATGAAAGGTGCATTAAGAGAAACAGTCTAATTGCAGAATCAAGGTTCATTCCTGAAGTCTTCTCTGCCTCGTAGGGCATGGACTCGTTTTACCGAAGGGCTGAATTAGGAGGTCTCCAGGAGCCTGGGCTGGGTCAGCGCCTATCCGAGTCCCTTCCAGCCCTGAGAGTTTATGATTCTGCCTCTGGCGCCCAAGTGTCCCTCCTCTGTGTCTCCCGGGACGGTGGCCATTGGCAGAGGCACACTTCCCAGGGTACGCGGGTGAGGGTGTGACCAGTTTGATTCCTAGTGCCTCTTTCTTTTCCCAGGCTCCTGAGATCACGGGAGCCCAGCATCATCCTTCTGTCTATATGAAAGAGGTTGTGTTGGGCTTGGGACGCATGGGCCCACTGGGTCCCGGAACCGACAACTGGAAAGTTTGTCCACCCATGATCTGCTTTAACTGAAATGTTCAGGCTTCCAGAACACAGACCCTCCTGAGGGACCGACGGGAGGCACCCCATCCTCCCCTGGCGCATCTCCAGCTGCAGCGGACTCCTTCCTGCTCACCCCAAGGGTTGCCTCCGTGGTCAGCAGTGCACTGGGGCTCAGGGCTCACTGCCCGATAGCACTGGTGGCCTGAGACTCAGGGTGCCCGTCCAACGGATCATGGGTCAGGGATGGGCCAGCCGACCACTCTCCTCTCCCTCCCTTGCAGATCACCTCCAATGAGAAGCACCTGGAGAGCCTCAAGAATTCGGGCAGCCTCCTGCGGGCTCTGGAGTGGCTGGCTCCGGCTGGGGGGTACGTAGGCCCAGGAGGGCTGTGGGAGGAGCAGCACAGAGCGTACCTGGGCTCAGCAAATAGCCTGGCATTCCTTTTCTCCACTCTTCTTTCTTCCCCCGCCCCCCGGTTTCCCCTACACACCAGGGACCATCACCTTCCCGCCTGACACTGCCCACTGAGATCCCTCCCTCCCAGTGTGGGATGGGCTACTCTGCGCCCCCACCCCCCGGGAGTCCCCACTATGGAGGCTGGGGGAGGTAACAGGAGGGAAGAAAAGAGCATCCTAGCCGTGCAGCATGGGGAGGCCGTATTCCCATCTACAGATGGGGACGGGAGCGGATTATGACCAGGTGGGAGACCTGATGAACCTCATGAGAAAAGCAGTACCTGTTTGTGCACACGTGCCCCCCGCAGCAGCCTGGCCAGAGGCCCCATTACCACCACCTTGCGGAGGGTCTGGAGGCCCACTCTACAGCCCCGGCTGCCGTCAGAGGGAAAACTTGTTGAACGCCTAGAAGAGTTTGACACTGAGAAGCTGAGGTTAGGTCAGCCTCTCAGTCCTCAGCTTCACAGTCAGTACGTCTAGAGCATCCTGGAAGCGAGGTGCCGAGAGCAGGACGGCCCTGTCACCCGGAACACGCTGCACCCTGTGGAGGGAGGAACCGGCCTCTCTGCCAGCCCCCCGGTGACGCCGATGCCGGTGTAGTGAGGGCGCTGGGAGGGCTCTTGCCGCACACACCCCTGCACTCCCTGGAGAGGCGGTTCCAGGGTTGGAGGGGGGGGCGGGTAGGGCTGACGAGTCATTTAAAATGTTAGTGCCACGTGACCAGAGAAAAATGGCATGGGAATAAAGAGAGAACTGCCCCCAGGTATCCACCCTTTAGGCAGCCGGTGTGCTGTGTAATGGCTCACTGCATGTGACAGCGCCAGGGCCTGGCAGGTGGGCTCTGGGGGCAGTTCAGGGGCTTGATTAAATGACTCGGGTGAGTGCCTTGTCGCCAGAGCTGAGGGAGGCTGCCGGAGGGCGTGGTGGCCCCTGAGCTGCAGCTGCTCTCCCTGCCCTGGGGAGGAGGCCCCACCTGCTAAGGGGTACCTGGCCTTCGCTGGGTGTGCGGGACGCGGGGTGGTGCACGGCATTCCTGGTAGTTTATTTTCAGGGCCACAAGGTTCTATGGAATCTGCTTCCTGGTGTTTGGGGTTTTGTATTAGTTGGAGAAGCATATGCGGTTGAGGTATTGCTGGGAAGGTGAGTCTGCGAAGGCTCAGCTCCATGCAGCCTTGTTGTATTAATCCTGGATTGGGTGGGGAGGGGACAGCGCCTCCTGGCCTACCCCACCCCCTTTACTCTGTAGCTTAAGCCAAAGATGTCAGTTCTTTCCCGTGGTTACTGTGAGCTGAGGGGAAGGACGGGCTGACTTTGATGGGAGGGGCCCCTGCTCAGCCCGGTGGCCCCTGTGGTGTAAGGCACGGACACTGGCTCCCCGGGCTGGGCCATAGGCCTTCCGCTAGACTGGTTTTCGTGAGGAGCGGGTGATGACCATACCTGGGGACCCTGGCCTTGTGCAGACAGCTGAGATGAGGCCCCTGTGAGCAGAGCAGATGTGTGCTGGCAGAGGGTGGGAGAGCCACCGGGAGGCATGGACTTGAGCGGGGAGCTGCTGAGAGCCCTTCCTCTCCACGGCCTGCCTGTGTGGGACTCCCCCGCCCCCCAGCTGGGTCCGAGGCCGGTACATATTCATGCTCTACCAGTTTGGGAGCGCTGGACCCAAATTTGGACCAAACATGTGAAAACGAGCCTCCCTGAGGCTGGTGGCCTCTTCCGTACCCACACGTGTCACTCCAGCAACTAACACGCCTACACCAGGCAGATCTCATACTGGTCGACAGGCTGCTGCTCTGAAATTGTCCTGTTCGGGCTTTGTTCGGATGGCCCCACCAGAAAAAGGGTTTCTCGTGTTGACAAAGAGTGACTGGGTGGCAGCATTCTCAGTTCTGATGGGGCCCTGCCAGGTGGGTGTGTCCTCCTTGCCGGTCACTGGCCCCCAAGGGCTGCTCTGGCAGGCGGAGCGGGCAGCACGGCTCCACCCGAGTAGCCTGGTCTCAGCCGGGAGCAGGCCAAGTTCAAGTGCATTCCCTCCGCCCTCAAAGGGGCCTTTGATGCACAGAGCAGGAGTGCGTGGCACCATCTCCGACCACAGTCCTGTCCCCCTGCGACCCACCTCTTTTATGCGGCCCCCTGGCACTTGGCAACAGCTGTATTTCTGTGTAGCGAAGGGTGTGCTGTCAGCTAATTTGATACGTCAGGGCACGCTGCTACGCGCCATTCTTTTCTTTGGTGACAGTTGTTAAAGCACAGGTTTAAATGTGTCTCAAACAATTTGCTCCAATAACGAGGTTTCCATTTGCAGCTCTTAATTGCACATCCGCACCTATGAGAATAAACCCATCAGACCTATGAGAATGAGCTTCTGGCTGATTGGCCAGAAGGGGCAGCATGGAGCAGGGAGTGTCAGCAGCTGGGATCTTTGCTGGATGGCACAAGTCAGCTGCAGGCAGGCGCCGGGCAGGCTCACTGTGGGCCTCGAGCCAGCAGGCTCTGGCTGCCGTCCGCCTGACTTGCCCTCACAGCTCAGCATCGGTGCACCTGGCCAAAGTGGGCTCAGACGTCGAGGGGTGGGTGGCAGGGCCGGTGCTGAGCCCCTGTGGGACTGTGGGCTCCGGGGTCCTCCCCTCATGGCCCTGGAGCCTGCAAACGCTGTTTCTGCTTCTCGGGATGATGCTAGGGGCAGCTCTGGGAAGCAGCTGGTCCATCAGGTACTCGGGTGCAAAAGAGGCCAGCCCCTTTGGGAGACAGAGCATTTTACCCTGGGGATGCCTAAATGTCTCTACTTTGGTTTTTCTCACAGTTCGTCGGCCAACAGTGCAGTGGCTTCCTTGGCCCTGGAGATCCTCCAAGCTGCTGGACACTAGGCAAGAAGGCATTTAGCACGAGCCCACTCTGCGGCACCCACCCTCAGCTACACACATTCACCACGTGGCACCTACAGCTCTATTTGGATCTAATAAAGTCAGCTGAACCCAGAACCTCTGACTCCAGATCCTAGAACACCCACTCAGAATGGACCTCCTCGGTGCATGTGTGATGCATCTGGGAACCCCAGGTTTGCTAGCTGTTCTCAGAATGCTCTTTCCCTCTGTGTGGGCCAGGTAGGCCTCTGCTAAAGCCTGCACTGCCTGTGCTAGTCTAGGCCTGCCAGCGTCTATAAGCATCTTTCTTCTCTGGAGAAGATTTAACAGGCAGGACTAGGCAGGAATGCTCTCCCAGCTACAGCTCCAGAGCAAGCCTTTGGAAGTTATAGTCTCTTCTCTTCCTCCTACTTTTACCTGCTTGGCTTTTCTTCATTTCAGGGATGAAGTGATTCCAAGAATCTTGGGGAGAACTGGGCAAGACTGCACTAACAGGAACAGGTGGTTAAAACTTTGCCTAAAGGAATGCAAAACACTCAAGGAACGCTGGCTTCCTTGAAGATCTGCTCATCTAGATGGGATGATGGCATCAAGGTAGAATCACACCCCCAACTTCTACCAGTGACCGCCCCCCCCCCCCTTATCCTCGAAGCCTTTCCAGCGTCTTCCTCACACATGTGCCCCTTAGTGCCCCCTGTGTAAGAGTCAAGCCTGTGAAAATACTGGGTGGACACTGCGGAAAGGGGCTGGGACTGTTGTACTGAGGGAGGGAGGGGTGGACCCTGGGCAGCTTGAACCAGGTGAGCAAGTTGAGAACATTCCTTGGCCTCCTCTCTGGGTCCTCTGTTTCCCCACCTGCAGAATGAAAGGGCTCGACTACATCAGTAGCTGCAGTGCTCTGGGCTGCTTAGAGAGGGGATCTGCCCCTTGACACACACTGCCTGAGCCCAGATGGGCTTCTGTCCCAGGCAGCAGCCCCTATGTGGGGGGAATGGGCGGGGGACGCAGAAGCGGGAGGCACAGGGGCACAAAGGCGGCCCCACGCCTACCGCATCACGGGAAGCTGGGCACACTGTCACCAACAGGCCCACTTTGCCGCGGTGATCTGGGTAATGTGCCAGCTTCCATTTGGCTTTGTAACGAACACAGCAGCTCCGTGCCCCCCTCCGTCAAAGGCGTGGATGTCACTTACCTTATTTAAACCTCACCACCTGCCAAGCAGACCTTCTTATCTCCATTTCATAGGTGAGAAAACTGAGGCTCAGAGGAGCCAGTCCACTTGCCCAACTGCTGGGTTGAACTCGGGACTCAGAGTCCGCAGCCTGTGTGTCTGCCAGTGGGATGTCCAGAGTCGAGCTGAGTAGCAGGGGTGTAAGGGGGAACCCCACCCAGGAGCAGGCAGTGTCCTTTGCTCTCATAGCCTCCTAAGTGCCCCACAGGAAGTCCTGCTGGGCAATGTGCCCATCACCAGGCTGTGCGCCCAGGTGGCCCTGGCCTGGCTGGATTTGTTCCTGGGGTGGGGGAAGCTGATGGGGAGCAGCTGGAGGCCTGGCCTTCAGCTCCTGTTGCTTTGCCTCTTTGGTCCAGGGAACAGGCACAGTTCTCCCTGTTTCCCCAGAGAATCTGTCCTCTCTCCTTTCATTCAGCTCTTGGGGGAAGCGCCCTGGAGTTCTGGACCTGGAGTCCCCCAGAAGGTATTTCAGAGCAATCGAATTCGTCTTTCTCTACCCTTTTGAGTCGAGCAGGGAGGAGTCTTTGCTGCTTAAGGTGAAACAGGAGGAAAGTTTTAACATTCCAGAACCATGTTAAGTGGACCACGCCTGGCCCTGAGTCCCACAGCCTTGCCTCTTTGAGGAAAGGCGTATTTGAATAGGCAAGGGGCAAGGAGGAGATGGCCCCAAGCAGGGCTAGTACCCCACCAAGGGTGTTCAGCCCAGGGTGACAGGCGCTAAAGCTAGCCCACGCCAAGTTTTGCACCCTGGCATGAGGCTGTGTCCTCCTGGAGTTAGGGGATCCTTTTTGTCCTTCTCACAAAGGTGCCTTACGGAAAGCAGCAGCCCCAATCCTAATGAGCTGAGGGAGGGGACATGAGCAGTCTGGCTGAGTAGACAAGAGGGAGGCGGAGAGCAGTACCCTTCCCCTGCCCCACGTGAGAGGCCCATACCCTTTTGCGGCTTCCCCGGCTCCAGTTCTGAGAAGACCTGGGCCCCAGCCACCCATCAGAGCTCTCAGGATTCTCGCAGTGACCAGAGGCCCAGACCCAGGTAACGACCGGCCCTCCTCTTCCCACCACCTCCAAGCTTTAGCTGTTTGCTAATTGGCTACAGTCCATCGGCTGAGCCCCCCAGGGGTGAATGGCGTCACTGAAGTTGCAGGGTGAGGGGGCGAAGGAGGCAGCAGGAGCATTTCTTGCGTGGAGCGGAGCGGAGCGGACCGGCGAGTGGCTGCACCAGGCTGCCTTCTTTCCCTAACAACAGGCCCAAAGCTTTGAGACCTTGCCTCAACTTACAGCCTGAGAGTAGGTGCCCAGGGAGCTGTCCCTCTGTGACGATCTATCTGGGGTGACTCTGGCCTGGGGGGTATCCTGAGAGGAACTGACAGTCATCTGGCAGCTAAGCAAGTGGCTCTGTAGGACGCAGCAACAGAATTTACCGACTGACGGTTCTTTGGGCTTGTCTAGCTCTTCCCGTTTCCCATACTGTCATGAGGTTTCCCCTATTACCTCATGAGGTTCTGAGGTCAATTTTGTGAATGCAAGGCAGCTCTTAGCCCTGTGGGACGACAGCTCAGAAGTGGAGGCTCCGGTGGCTAAGGCTTTTGTCCAAAGTGAGCGATAGTGAGAGGACCTGGGTCTCTCCTGCCTCCACTTGAAGCAAAATGCCCTTTATTCTCCCTCCTCCAGCAACAGAAAAATATGTAGAAATAAATCTCTCTGATAAATGGACTTACGCAGGGGCTGAGGTAGGAGCCTCAGGAGGGAACTGGTAGGGAAGGGGGCGGCAAGAAGCTACAAAAGCCCAGAGAGGCTTGGTCCCTGGGGAGACCTGTCTGGAGTGGGGTGGGGGCAAGACTCACTGAGTTTCAGGAGGCTTTGGCCCCAACAGCCTCAAGCTTCCAGGAGGCCGAGGGAGGGAAGGGGCAACAAGCACCAGCCTTGGCCCAGAATAAGGACCAGGGCTGTGTGGAGTCTTGCTGTGACCTGGAAGAAGGCTGGCCTTTCACACCTGGCCTCTGGTCTCTCAGAGGCTTGATGCTGAGGTGGCAGAGGAGGCCAGTCACCCCCCTGTAGATTACTCATGAGGTGGGGAGGTGGAGTGGACACCACACAGGGCGTTGATGAATAAGAAAAAGGAAGCACTACCTTTTCAGCTTCCCGCCCCCATTATTTTCTAATTGCATTTGATGGGTGTTCACTCAAGCAAGGCAAGCAGTTAGATTCTCACCTAGTACAACAAAACAACTGCAGTGGAGCAACTCAGCTCTCTGCTGGTTTACAAACCATATGGCACGATTCGGATCTTCTGTTTTTATTACACTAATCAAGACATATTTATCTCAAGATCTTTCACTGTCAAGGATTCCAATAACCAGATCAAAGCCTCATGTCTAGAACACCTCATCCAACATGGAAAAGCTTCATTTTTCAGCTCATTGGTGGTCACTGCCATGGGATCAGATGTCCTACGCACCTCCATCCCCAGGTAACCACTATTCTGTTTTTTTGTGGTAATCTAAATTTTCTTGCTTTTTAGTTTTACTATCTCTAGATGATCTCCTTAAAACAGTTTGCCTTTCTTTTTGCACCAGTGCAGTCCTACGGCATGCATTTGTGACTTGCTTTTGTTCAGTATCATATTTGAGATATACCCATACTATTGTGTTGAAGCTGTAGTCTTTTACTGCATTGCGGCCATTCTCTTGCAAATTATTGGACACGTGGGCTTCCAGTGAGGGCTTTTGATATTTTGTTGATCATGGATTTTTTCTTGCATTAATTTCAGTTTTATCCAAATGGCTACCTAACTGTTCTACACTTTTACTAAAAAGTCCCTCTTTTTCACACTGACCTCCAATGCTACCCTTAAAGTGTCTATTGTCTTCATCTTATTCTGTTCCCTTAGTGTATACTTCTACACACGTGCCAATAACAGTGTAAATTTTACCACCTCTAGCTTTACAGTTAGGCCTTGACAGCTGACAGAACAAGTCCTCCTGTCATCTTATTCTTCACAAGTGTCTCTGCCGTTCTTGGCTCTTTGTCCTTCTAAGTGCACTGCAGAACTACCTTTGCTGAATCAGATTAACCTTCATATAAAGTTTTTACATGGAACTTCAAAACTATAATGGTTTTAGGCAAAGCTCTGAAATGTTTTTGGTTTAAAAAAAAAAACAAAACACCCTGCTGTGGTTCTTTATGTTAAAAGCTGAACTCACTGAAGATCTTCGCTCTAACCAATAGCTCTAGCCTACCTAATAGCTCATGCAGTGCTGCCCTGGTTCTCTGTGTCATGCACTGGAGGCACAACTGCCCCCTCACCAGGTACACAAATGTTTCCTCTCCAATCCCAATTACATCTTAGACCACAGGGAAGAATTTACAAAGCTTTCTCCAAAGGGTCCTCATCCAACAAAAAGGTACTGAATACATGTTTTTAAATACACAGTAAATCACAAACAAACAGCCCTCCCTAAGCACAAAACACTTCCATGCTTTTTAAAGCCCAAAACACAAGTTCTAACAAACAGGTCTACTGACTCTGCCCTCAGGGATGAACTAAGCCTGTCAGACCTACCACCAGGATGACAGGCTCACCTGGCAGACAGCATGGAAGAAGGCCCATTCTAGTTCTCTCTGATATATTCAGATAAACACCGGCAGGTAAACCATCTTAACTATCAGTTCAAAGTGGAGTTGAAGGAATTCCCCGCTCCAAATGAGTCACACTTCTGTGAAGGTGCTTGAAGTCCAAATCCAGGTGAGTAATTCTTCATTATTACCTTAAAGGAATGAAACCATGTGATGGAGTCTGGGGTGGGGGATGCCTGTTGGGCAACACGGGACAAAACTGAAAGCCAAAGAACTAGATGCCTTTAGTCACGTGGGCAGGATTTATACACGTGGCTGCAGCCAGGATGAAGGAGTCTTGGCCATAGCTCTAAGCCCAGAGTCCTTCAGTTGGAGACGATGGACTCCCCCCCTCTTCTTACACAAGCTCAGAATCAACGTTCAAGGCTGAAACACTTTTGGTGCAATTTAACCCAGGGGTAAGTGCTAAAGAAGCTTGGCAAACAAACAATTCCGTCTACTAGCAGTAAGGCTCTTTCCATCATTACTTAAGTTTATTCAACTTCATCCTGAGGAAGACACATAGTGAAATAATTTATTACCCTCGCAAACCACTAAGTGACAAGGAAAAAAAGGTGACACAATCGAATGAATTAAAAGTTTAATTCTGAACCATTTTTATAACTGCATTTTCTCTTGAAGCATTTGTATCACCGCAGGTTACAACAACTTTGGGATAAAAGGCAACTGGTAAACTGTCCAAAACAAGGTTCCAAATAACACCTCTTACTGATTTACCCTACCCATACATATATCCCAAATAAAGTTTTTGATCAAAAACATGAAATAGATCCACCTGCTTATTTTAAGCATATTAAAAAGGAAACTAATTGGACCATTTCTATTTGTCTATTTTATACAAAAAGGCTACACAATGTTACACTTTATTCAGATTACAATTAGAGTGATTATGAATTAGTGTTCTACACCATTACTCAATTTTTAAAAATTAGAAATTGCTGTAGCAGTATTCACTATAACTTAACACTATGAGAGACTTAAAAAACTAACAGTTACTGCAAAAAAAAGAAAAAAAGAAAAAAAAAAGCTACTTCAAAGCAAGCAAAGTCAGTACCATTACAGATATTTAAAAAAAAATTTTAACAAGCAAGGCTAGAGTTTGATAAATTCCATCTTGTGATCCATTCTTGTGCATTCTTCACTTCTTGAGTCACTCCCAAAATCCATTTGTATTGTTACTCCTCGACCAAAAAGGACCAGAACAAAAAGTTTACTTCAATTGTTCCCATAGGAAACTCAGCTTGGTTAGTGTGTCAGGCACTTTCTGAGATACCAGCCCACCCCTCGAGCCCTCTCAGCAACTCTACAGGCCAATCACAATGCAAGTTCAGACAATACAGCTGTATAAAGAGAGAAAGGCTGCTATTAATGTTTAGAACAGCAAATGTTACTCATTTGAGTATTAAGTTGCAAAAGCTGTGGCAAAAAACATTAACGTTAATAACTTCCACACATGACCACGTAACAAACCAGAAATCTGAGAACATTCACATGTTCCAAGACATCTCCTTTCAATGTATCTTTTTTTGTGGCAGATTTACAAATAGGCCTAAACCACTCCCACCCTACCAACCAGGTCTTTCTGAAGTTCTGTAGGCAGAGTAAAAGTATTTTACCCAAACTGGCTTTTTTAACTTCTTACCTAAAGGATGATTTACAGGTCAGTATCAAACCAGGCCAGCTGATTGCTGTCACCTGGAGGCAGCCCATCCATGAGGTCCTGGGCATGCCCCAGATCTGGCAGCCCATCAACTGGATAGTCAGCACCAGGGTGGTGGCCGCCCATCTCATGCTCCATCATGGGGTCCATACCCAAGGCATCCTGGCCGTATCCACCAGAGTGAAAAGAACGGTAGCTGGGATCTAGGAGAGTCAGGGGTAGCAACGAAATGGGTAAGGGAGAGAGAGAGAGAAGACATAAAAGTGAACACTAAGGTTAGGAACATCCAAGGGCAGCAAGCTTGTCAGAAAGCGCTGCTTTCTAACCTCTTCAAAGTGCCAGTGCCAGGCCACCCATGAGGCCACACAAAGCCTGTTTCCACCAAAGGCAGACCAGCAGGTTCTCGTCCTGGGCCTCTGGCATCTACCCAGGCAGGGACAGGTTCCTGAGGGGGGAGCAGCAGCAGCAATCTACTGTGTGTGACACCGAGGCGTCAAGGAGTCATGGCAGGCAGTGAAGGCAAATAACAAGGAGGTCTGGCAACTGTCATCTATTGTTAGAAAGTCCAGGCGACACCCACAAAAGTACAAAGAAAATGTGCCAGTTTCCAATGAAGCCTTTATATGTTTTGTATTAAGGGTTAACAACATGTACCTGTGAAGGTAAGAAGCTTATAAGCTTTAGTGGTTTATTAACTAGGAAAAACCAGGTAAGATTATAAATTTAAGATGAATAGTTACAGCTGTTAGTGGTCTACCCCTAATTATGCTCCACTCGCCACTACCCAGGTTTGAACTGTATTTTTAGAGTTTTCTGCAAAGCTAACTATGTAAATACCCGTCCCAGAGCGGAGCCTGGGGACAGAAGTTGCCATACTCTCACTTCCTGGGTGGGTTGTAGACACAGGTATTATGGGTTCTCTGAACAAAAAAAACGGAATAAAAAGCCAGGCGACTTGTCCCCCCTGCACTGTACTGCAGAGGCCTAGCAGTAGTGACGCGTTTACTGGTGTGATCCCACTGCTTGCTCAGTGCGGCTCAGAATTCCCTGTGCTCCAATACAGAGACTACTGCTGACTCTAGAATTTAAGAACTGCCTTTAATTGCTACCACTACTTTCCTGCCAACACTGGTTTCCCAGATGAGCAAACCAGCTCTTTTGATAAAGCTTTGGACCTTTAGCTTGATCTGGAGATAATCAAGAAATGTGAGACACATACCATCCTGGCGATATCCAAGGGGTTCTCCCTGGGCACCGATATCAAGTCCAAGATCAGCAGTCTAGATAAACAGGTATAAAGCAAAGAAGCAAAATGAAAATTCTCAACTCAGAGCATACTGTCCAGTATTTTGAAAACATACTTATTTTGAGATTATGAAAAGAATAAAGAACTCAAACATTATAGAAATACTTAGAAAATGCAGAATTACTCTGAAATACAGATGTATACAAATACAGAAATACTTCAAACTCTACCCTTCAAAGATACCTAGAGATACTAGAGAAACATGTTTTCCCATTGCACACAGTATTAAAAATACTAATTTATTCTTTCCACAAGTATACATTATTAAGTACTTACTACGTGCCAGGCGCTGTTCCTGGTGCTAGAAATATAACAGGAAACAAAACAGGCAAAGTGTCTACCCCCAAAAGGAGCTGCTGACAGGATATGTTATATGAAAAGACTTTTAGAGCCTGCGCGGCTAGAAGAACGAAGTTGCCATTAACTGTGAGAGGAGAGGTCTGGAGAAAGGGAGTGGGTGAGGAAGTTCAGAGCTCAAGCTGGAACATATTGAGATTGCCTATTAAACAGCCAACTAACATACTACTCACTGTTGGGCAGTTTGCTTTATTTTTTTTCCACCTAACAATATACAGGATCTCCCTCCATTCATTCAACAAATTTCAACAAATATAATTCACTTTATGACTATGTACCATAATTGAAAAAACTTTCAGGGTGGTTCTACTGTTTCAATGAACAACTGTACTGAGGACAAATACTGAACAAATTAATAGAAATTCAAGTAGAAAAGTAGGTGAAAAATTGAGCATTTTTTAAGTACTGATAAACCGACCTCCAACTACCGGTGGTTAATAGACTGCCTCTTTCCCAACAACCTTTTGAAAACTGTTCTTCAATCTGCTAACGTTTTCATCTGTCTCCCTTGGAAATTCTAACTTGTTTGTTCTGAATAGGCTGTTTTTAAAGCTGTAGTTTTTCCTCACAGCAGTTGCTAAAAGAGTGTAAAGAATGAATATTCAAGCCAAGGACACAGTCGGTGCAAATGAACGTGTGCTGAGTGGTCTGAGAGGAAACCACGAACCGCCTTATACCTGCTCTAGCAAACAGCCCAATAAGCGTGCTCACGCTGCCTACCTCATTCCAAGCCATTGGCTCCGTTCTGAAGAGAGAACTGGTCAGCTCAACTGAAAGCCGTTTCTTATAATCCTGTGGCTTGTCCTCAGACATTCGGAACAAAACAGCAGCTGCATATGTTGCTGGGAGAAGGATGGAATAAAGGTCCTTGAGGAAAAGCTGAGGCGTCACACTGTACACAAGCTAAAGGCTCTGGTTCCTTTCCTACTTACCCACACCTTCATTCCTAGAATGAAGTAATTCTGTCAGAGGAGCTGTGGCTCCCTCAGCTTCAATAGCTTCTGCAGCCTCCTTGTCCTGAGCAAGTTCACAGAGGACCCCTGCAGCTACTCTTTGGATATTTTCAATGGGAGAATAAAGCAGCTAAGGAGAAAACATACACCCAAAACCTAATTAAGCCTAAAGTTAAAACATGACAAGCACCGCACTGCAGTGTAAACATTCCCTAAGCGGTATTTGTACTGCTTATATTAAATCATAAACTCTAAATTTATGTTCTTGAGTGATGCTCAGGAGCAATGGTTTTCTAGAGCACTTTTAGCTATGAACCTTTTCTTCAGAGTTTTATGCAAGCTAAAACTTGGAAGACCCAGAGGTGGCTGGAGGCCTGTGCTCTAGCAGCCCAGACCAGCTTTCGTGCCTTCAAAACTGAGCAACCCTAAAGGTGGAGGAGAAAGTCTCCTTCCTTTCTTGAGGTTCTAGTCCCAATGTTTCTCCTTCTACTGCCCAAGAAAAACGAAGGGAATTTTTCATAAATGTATTCAACTAAAAGGACATGACACATTGAGATTCTATTTTTTATACTTGAACAGGAAGCATGGGCAGTACTGCCATTTTAGAAATGGTGATAGTAGAAGAAAAATTAAGTGCTGGTGCCCCTATTTTGGTCTCTAATTTCCTGATATTTTGCTTATCTTTAAAATCCTGAAATTCTACTGACACACAGAATCTAGAACACCTCACTTAAAAGCAACATACCTGCACAAACAACGGAATGGTATTTAGGCCTCTGACAACAATTCGGTTGTGAACATCCCGAGCTAGGATGTGAAGGGCTCCAGTACAACCTTCAACTATTTCTTCCATGCGGACCCCCTCCTACCAAGAGAAATGTGGTAATAAATAGGGCACTGTCCTCTCTAAAGTTATATACTTGAAAGGCTTTCTGTTCATGAGTAGCAATTACTAGATTAGTTATTCACATTATAAACCCAAAGTTCCCCCGAATTTGCAATTAATTAAGCTCAGGAATGAAGGTGGACTCCATTCAGTTGAATGTCACTTTCTGAAAGTGGCCTCTTGTCAGCACTAATTCCAAGCAGCACCCCTCCCCCATCACGGTACTGTGCACAGCAAAGCACAGCTTCAATATACCTCTGAATCCCAAAGATAACTTTCTTACAGTCAGGGCACCATCACTCTGGGTAAAGGATATATAAAGAAAAGATACACAAAGATGGGAAAGTGACGTGCAGACTATGTCAGTGTTTTCTTTCGGATGCTCCCTCTATCTTTGTACATCTATGTGTATTTGGTGAAAACTTAGCAAAGTTTTATCACCAACTGCTAAAATTCTACTGAGCTGCCAGTAGAAAATCCACTCACCTCCTCCAAGACTATTCAACTGATAGCCTATACGGGAGAAGGAAGTTAGCTTTTGCAAAATATAACTACAATCTGCTTTCCCTCTATCTGAGTTTTTTAAAAGGTCATAATTCTGCTACTTGCGGCAGCTTTTATATTCAACTTCATTTTTATAAGGACACAAAAGCTCCTTTCTTCCTAGAGAGATTTTAAAAGGTACCCTTTGCATTCTATTAAGCCACCTCATGGAGACAGGCCAACACCAAAAGTAATGAATAGAGAAAGGCAAAGCCTCCTAATGAGTGCATCCATATCACAACTAGCAATCAGTCTCAAGATCTGTTCTTGTAAAGTCTTGTTCTCTAAAGTAACCTGATTAAATACGAGAGAATCTTTGAAGGTCTGAGTCTTAAAACACATTCTGAGGAATCAGAAGTGTCTTTAGATACTTGTAATGAAGCTAGTTTTAAGACCGCAAACTTGACATCGAAGTTCCAGGCTAAGACTGTAGGTAAAGATCCCAGAAATGCTACTAGTTAGTCTTGTAATTCGTTGGCATTCGTTAAGTCCAGGGAAATAGTTTTAAGCCACTCTTGGAAGAGCTAGTAAAAGGTACGTTAAACATTTATAGGTAGAACTGCAGTGGGGGATAAGAGACTCTGAAATCAGACAGACCTGGATTCAAATTATGGCTCTGCTACTTCCTAAGGATGTGAACCTTTTGTATGGGTTAAATGAGACCCCAAAGCAGTAAATCACACTCCATACCCCCTTTGTACGATTGAGGAGGCAACGATGTTAAGGACATGTCAAAGGACATACCACCAGGGGCCACATTACTCCTTCTTCTATGCAGCCACAGAGACATGTCAGTTTTTTTAGTCAATAGCAAGCAGCCCTTCAGGCAGGCAGGAGGATGGAGGAAGCCAATGACCTCAGTAGTTCAGGATCTTATGGATTTTTGCATTCCTTTTAAATAGCCAGATGTCACTATTAAGATTTACCTACCACAAACTGCTGCTGTGTTCCACCCATAGATGTACGGCGCTGGGTATCCTGATGTGCACGAACCAGCAACTGAACTAGTCGTGGAATGGCACCCTGCTCACGCAAAGGTGCGTGATTTGCGGGACAAAGGGCAAGATTTCGAATCAATCCAACGGTAGCCTGCAGAAAAGAAGGAAGAGTAAAGAACTGGCGAACAACTCAACAAAACCATTTTCTTACCCTAAAATTCCTAACACACTACTATCACAATCACTTGAAAGTAAAACTGACTACAGAAACACTTCAAACCCTCACCTCCATCCCAGACATATTTCCTATTTACTAAAGCATACAACTCCTACTTACCAATGCCCAGTGCCTAGACAGCCATCTAATAATAGTCAGAGGCAGTTCATTTTCAATTCTGCAACCTTCTACTTTCACTGACAATTTACCTTGATCAGAGGCCAATGGGATGGTGGATGTAGGAGTTTAACCACAACTGGCAGTCCATAGTGAAGGCGAACAGCATTCTGGGCCATCTCAGCTTCCTGGTGTCGGCTGGTCAGATGACGAAGAGCACAGATGGCAGGCTCAGTGATATCCTCCCTGTCACCGGCACGAAGGACAGTACGCACAAGAGCCTCTATACCACCCACTTGGCACACCATCATCTTGTTCTTGTAATTATTGCAAGTGAGATTAGAAAGAATTCCAGCTGCGCAGGTGACCACATTTATATCATCTGAGCCCAGAAGCTGAACAAGGGTCCCAAGAAGACCTTCCATCCCTTCCTATGGAGATGAAAACAGACGCTCAGGACATATTCAGCTTGACTCTTTTCATTAAGGCGGCACCAGTTTACTCAGAATTTACCTGTTTAGTTGCAGCATCTGAAAGATTCCTCAGAGTCCAAAGACAATTCTGAACAAGACGTTGACTTGGATCTGTCAGGTGAAGTCCTAAAGCTTGCATTCCACCTAAAAAGATTTAAAAATATCTAAGGCGATGGCTAATAGCTCACAAGTCGTATCAGTACAAAGTGTCTTCTCTAGTCTTAGAAGGTGTCCCTCTTTATTGCCAAAGCTTATCCCCTCCATCGAAGTCCTTTATTTCCTTTCATCTTCTACAATGCTGCTCAGTTTCCCTTTCTCTTCCAGTTCATCTCACCTAGTGACAATTTCTGTCAAATATCTATTGTTTCTCCCCTGTGTGGAAAAAGCCTTCATTCTCTCCACAGTCCCCCTGTAGGTAATATTCCTATTACTTACTTCCCTTCATCCAATTATTTCAAAAATATTTAATACCAGGCTCTGTTTTGAGTTGGAGCTATACCAGTGAGCAGAACAGTCTAAAACTCCTACCTTCACAGAGCTCATGGTCTACTTGGAGGCAGACAATAAACAAATACACAACTAGTAAACTAAAACTATACAGTGTGTCAAATGGTGTTAAGTGCTACAAAAAACATAACACAAGACAGAGGAGGGGGCTACATTTTTAAGTAGGGTAATTAGGTCACCTAAGTGTGAGGGTGACATCTGAGCAAAGACCTGAAGGAGTTATGTAAACTCATGGGGTGAGAACAATCCAAAAAGAAGGCACCAGAATGCTTTACGTCTCGGACTGTATAAAAGACACTGACTCAAAAGATGTGCTTCCAAGTTTCACAACCTTCCATCATTTTAGGACCCTAATGAAGGACGTTTACACTGGCAGAGAAGTCTAAATGGAAGCTCAACTCCCCACACACTGGCTTAACTTTACCATCTCTCTCCTACCGACATCACTTCTAAATACAGTGGGATGTACTTTTTCCTTGTCTCCTTGTTTATCTTTTCAGGTCTGCTTTATTTCCTCAATTAGGTTAGGTCTACCTGCTATAATTCTCACGGCACCCTGTACTTTTCCCTTCACAGCATTTATCACAACTATAATTTAGCCTACCACCCCTACAGTAAGACAGTATCATCCCTATCTGGTTCATTCCTCACAGTAGCTCCAGCTGCTAACAGAGAGCACAAGGCTGATGCTACTTCCCTGGTGGTCCAGTGGCTAAGACTCCATGCTCCCTATGCAGGGGGCCCAGGTTCGATCCCTGGTCAGGGAACTAGATCCCACATGCCACAACTAAGAGTTCACATGCCGCAACTAAAGACCCCTCATGCCACAACTAAAAGATCCCTGACACTGCAACGAAAATCCCACGTGCCGCAACTAAGACCTGGCGCAGCCAAATAAATAAATAAATTTTTTTAAAAAGTAAAATTATATTTAGAAAAAAAAGACTTGATTCCCCTCAGATCTCATTCCCTCCCTCCACTGTTAAGAGAGTGGATCTTAGTTCCAGATGCCTCTCAGAATAGCCTGAGAGACTTAAAACACACACATTCTGATTCAGCATGCCCAGGGTAAAAGTCCGGTGCAGATGGCTTAGAGGCACCCCCGCCTCTTCCCTGTAGCCCTTACTCACATACACTAAGAGGGCAACTCCCAAATCTCTATCCCAGCCCAGTCTTCCCTTGCATTCCAGTAGCATACATTGCCAGCTACCTACTGATCTTTAGTCACTTTGAATATGTCAATTCAAATAACATTCATCCTTTGCTATGTATTTTTAATATCTAATGACTTCATTCCTAGAAGCCTGTAACATCCCAGTGGCCTGGTCTGCTTGCCTTTGGTCATTCGAACTGTCATACGATGCTAGTATTAATATTCCCAACACCTCACTGTGATGCTGTGCCACTGCTCAACAGCCATCAATAGCTTCTCATTATAAGATAAAGACCAGGGACTTCCCTGGTGGTGCAGTGGTTAAGAATCTGCCTGCCAGTGCAGGGGACACGGGTTGAAGCCCTGGTCCAGGAAGATCCCACGTGCCATAGAGCAACTAAGCCTGTGCGCCACAACTACTGAGCCTGTGCTCTAGAGCCCGTGAGCTACAACTACTGAGCCCTTGCACCACAACTGCTGAAGCCCACGCGCCCAAAGCCCGTGCTCTGCAACAAGAGAAGCCACCGCAATGAGAAGCCCACACACCACAAGGACGAGTAGCCCCTGCTCGCCGCAACTAGAGAAAGCCCGCGCACAGCAACGAAGACCCAACGCAGCCAAAAATAATTAATTTTTTTAAAAAAAGAAAGATAAAGACCAAATGCTTTAGCATAACCTTCAGGAGCCCTTTAGGATTTGGATCCCACCTAGTATTTCAAATTGACCTAAGCATTCTACACCTGTGTTTCCAAAGCTGGAATAAAGCATGAATAAACATCTTCCAGGGACCTAGAAACTCCTGCACAATATAGCCCTGCCTGGCTCTAGCTCATTACCCTCATCCTGAGCTATTCATCCCATTTACTCACTAGGTTCTACTTACACAGACTTTCTCTTCGGCACCTAGAACTCAACAATTTCTTTCCTACCTTCAGGACCATCTGGAAGGCACTTAATCCTTCTCATATAGCTTACACCTTCTCATTCTGCAATTTCACTTAACACCCCCCCCCCAAGGAAGCCCCTTCCCTCCCCATTAATTCTGTATCACTATCTGCTTGCTGTTCACTTCTCTTGTGACATTCATTCCAATGTGATCACTCCATCTTTCTGCGTATTTCTGTCACCTTCACCACCTATAAGAATAAATACAGGGACCATATGCCTATTTTGTTATCCATTGTATGCCGTGTGCTTATTACAGTGCTTGAAACACAGGGGCTGAATATTTTCAGAATAAACAAATGAGCATCAGAATAACCTAGGGAACTTCTAAAAATCAAGATTCCTAGGCCTCCAGTCCCGTACATTTCCAGCTACCTACTGACTCTCTCGTCACCTCAAAACTCCAGGGATTCTGATTAAGTAAGTCTAAAAATCTGTATTTGTTGCACACATTCCAGGTATTTCTGGAATAGCTGTTATCAAGCCAAGTATTAGGCACCTTTTTTTTTTTTTTTTTTTTTTTGCAGTACGCGGGCCTCTCACCGTTGTCACCTCTCCCGTTGCGGAGCACAGGCTCCAGACGTGCAGGCTCAGCAGCTGTGGCTCACGGGACCAGCTGCTCCGCGGCATGTGGAATCTTCCCGGACCGGAGCACGAACCCGTGTCCCCTGCATTGGCAGGTCGACTCTCAACCAGTGCACCACCAGGGAAGCTCCTAGCCATCATTTTTGATGGGTAATATGAACACTGCCTAAACTAGGCTTGCATAGCACCAAAGAAGGTGTCTAGCAGAACATACACTTTGTCTGAATGCAACTTTGGCTTCAAACTGAATAGGACCATCTACTTTCAGCCTGTTAAGGTCAGTTCTATCACCCTTTTCCTAAGAAAGGTAATCTAATTAGAACTACACGTGCTGCAAACATGAGAACCCAGAAGAGACAAGTATACTTACCAGCTTCTACAATAGCCGGCTTATTACTAGAGCAGACAGACAGCACCTTCAGTACTCTGCTTGTGGTCCACAGTAGTTTCTCATAGGTGTAGGTCCTCATTATATTCACTAAAGCTTGAGGTCCACCACTAGCCAAAATGATCAGCTAGAAAGATGCGTATATATTGTTAGTCACAGAATCTCGATCAAATGCCTGAGAAAAGCTACTATTACCAACCTATTTTATTATACAAGAATTTCAGCCAGCTTAATGACTTAAATATATTCCTGGTCGTCATTAGCTAGACCCCCATACTGGGGCCCTATTTAACCCCTCCTTGTACAACATTTCACTCAAATTCATGCACCCCAGTCCTCCCAAAAATATATAAACTCTGGCCCAGTTTTCTTCTTCCCACACTGATCATAGTAAAAGGAAAAACAAAAACAACCAAACACCGTGTTGGTATGAAACAGTAATGCCCAGATACACAAGTTATATCAAAGCCAATGTTGAGTGAAAATGTGAACCAGAATGGGCACTTAAAAACTCTTAATGATCTGGCTCTTTGCTATTCCTAATCATAACCACCTCAAAAAGAGACAGCATAAAATAGTCGTTCTTGCCCTTTACTCCCCCGCACACCCCCACCTCCTGACTCTACCCCGATCTGAAAACACATCTCATCACTTCAGGCCTCTGCTAAAAACTGTTTCGCATTATTCTTTTAACATGTTCCACTAAGCCCTGCAGGATCTGCCCTATCTCAACAGTCTCATCTCACACACTTCCTCTTCCTTACTCTTTGCATTTCTTGAATTTCCAAATCTTGCCCTGCTCCTCCCTCAGCAGAACTGTCAAAGATGCCATTTCCTCTCCCTAACCTTCATTCACCTTTAATCAATCCCATCTTATCCTCAAGAGCTAAACCCAACTATCACTTTCTCCAAGAAATCTGCTTGAACCCTCAAAAGAGGGTCTGGTTCATTTACATGCTCTCATAGCCCCTTTACTTCCTCCTAACATACGAATTAAATAGTAAATAGGGTATTATTTCAGTGTCTCTCTTCCACCCAAGAATAAAAGCTTTAAGAGAAGCTTGCATGCTATATCCCTATCACCTAGCATTAGTGCATTACATACTGACAACTCAAATATTTAAAGAAATAGAGATGTCCAACTTTTCTAGGATACATACAAAGGGTGAGGCATACAATGAATTTGCCAAAATCCATAGAAGGACATGACACTGGGGGTCTCCCATGCTCCCACATTCAGTACAATTCTTTTACCTTGCTTTCTTGATTGCCATAAGCTAAAATCTGAAGGCAGTCTGTTGTAATAGCCAAGAATTTAACATTTGTTTTGTTGAGCAAGGCAACCATTTTCTGCAGCCCGCCAGCTAAACGCACTGCCATTTTAGCTCCTTCCTGATGCAATAAAAGGTTGTGGAGAGTTGTAATGGCATAAAACAATACAGAATCCACTGGTGAACTGGGAAGAAGAAAAAAGTCTCATCAGAAATGTTGTGATTGCACTCTTCTCCTTCTGAGCTTGCAGCATTCTGACCATGTTTTCTTACCCAAGCATCTTCACCAGGGCAGGAATGCCCCCAGACTTAAAGATGGCCAGCAAGCCCTCACGATGATGGGAAAGATTGTGTAAGGTCCCAGCAGTACAGCGAGCCGTTTCCACATCATTTGTATTCTGCATGGTGCGTACAATAGCAGACACCATCTGCGGAGAACGACATGATGGCGTGTCTGGAAGCTTCCTTTTTAGAAAGCTGATGGACCATAACTGCAGCTTATTAACCACCACTATAATGTACAGGAATTAGAGACATCATTTTCCAGTTTTCAACTACTGATACTGGGTAGATATTATAAGACCTACTTCCTTGGGAGTTTCCTTCAAAGCAGATTAAAAAGCTAGCCATGTCACTACTTACTTGGTCTTCATCGTTTAGCAGTTTTGTCAATTCAGGGATTGCACGTGTGCAAGTTCTGCATCATCTTGATAGTTAATCAAATTTACAACTGCATGTTTCAGCATCTGTGATGGTTCAGCCAGCACGCTGGACATAGTGGGATGGCGGCATCAAACTGTGTAGATGGGATCTGCATGCCCTCATCTAACGTCTCAGGGAACATAGCAGCTCGTACCCTCTGAGCTCGAGTCATTGCATACTGTCCATCGATATCTGGAAAAGGTAAATTCAACACTCAGTATCCATAGCTCAGCATTCACCAAGTATTTGCTATCCTAAACAGTCATGGTGATATTGCAATCACTCCCTTCTCTTTACCACACCATTTTATTTAAGCTATTATACACTAACTTTTATTAGAATAACTATTTAATTCTCAAAACTGCATTCTGACTTTCAGTAAGGCAATAATACTCTTACCAGCTACTTGTTCTTGAGTGAAGGACTGAGAAAATCCCTGCTCCCACTCATACAGGACTTGGGTGGTATCCACATCCTCTTCCTCAGGATTGCCTTTACCACTCAGAGAAGGAGCTGTGGTAGTGGCACCAGAATGGATTCCAGAGTCCAGGTAAGATTGTTGCTGCCAGTGACTAACAGCTGCTTTTCTGTCTGGCTCCATGGCCATGTCCAGCTCCATCAAGTCAGCTATAAAAATCAAACAGCACTAGTATTACTACCAGGGAAATGTTACCTTAATTAGAAAATAAAAATCTATGATATGACTCACTGAAATCTTTTTAGAAATAAAGTCAAGTCTGAAAGACAGCCAAGGATAAGAGAATGATGGCCAGGATCAGCTCAGTGATGAAAAATCTGTACTCTTAGGAGACCACCTAAACAGTTACTCACTGAATCAGTGAAGAATGGTACTGCATCCAGGCTCCAGAAGCAGTCATCCAGACTAGATTCCTGCTGGTGGCTTGTTTGCTATTTCACCAAGCCATTAGGAGGAGTGAGCAGAAAATGGAGCAAAAGGTAGCCTGACAAGTAAGCAGGGAGAGAGGAAAGCAGGGGAATCTGAGCCAGACTGGGTTAATGGCAATGAAGCAGAGTCCCAATTCAGTAACTAAAGACTATGATACAAACCTTGGGTAGCCATTGTCCACGCAAGACTTTCAAAACCGTAGTATGGTGTACTTCAGAGACCCTAAAAGAGTTAATCAAAGTCATTAGGATTTAAAATTGTTTGACTTTAATACTCATAAGTCACTAGGATGGCCTGTCAAACATCATGGACTACATCCACAAAAAGCCCCAAGTCGTCTTTTACCATGTGATATAGTGAAACACCGACCTCATGGTCTCCTCCAAACACTTCAACCACAGCTCTATCATTGCCAAACTTCTAAGTGAAAACTTCTCTTTAACAAGCACCTCTTTTCAGGAGAAATATAAATTACAGATAAACAGGATGTCAAAAACGCAAAATTACTGAAGACGACAAAGAGAGCATAAGCACTCTACAAATGAAAGCCAGGGAGGGGAAAAGCTATTCAAATCAACTCCTCCTTGAGTTCCAGAAGTCCTCTCCTCTCCCTTTTTAATTCCTTTCACTGAAAAATTCATAGGGCTTCTTTGGACAACAGAGGGTCCAGTGGGATTTTAAAACACCAAATTAAAAAAAAAACACCAAATTTTCATTTAACGGGTCAATTGTTACTGTTTTCTTTTCTGATATGATACAATGCCATCTAAATAACTTCATAAGGTATTTCATGTGTGGTGACTGGATCAGAACAGTAGATTTCAGACTTTGTACTAAGAAGTAAAATTACTTCTCAAATTAAAGTTTTGCAACACAAATTAAAAGCACCTTTTTTTTTTTTTTTTTTTTTTTTTTTTATGCGTTACGCGGGCCTCTCACTGCTGTGGCCTCTCCGTTGCGGAGGACAGGCTCCGGACGCGCAGGCTCAGCAGCCATGGCTCACGGGCCCAGCCGCTCCGCGGCATGTGGGATCCCTCCCAGACCTGGGCACGAACCCGTGTCCCCTGCATCGGCAGGCGGACTCTCAACCACTGCGCCACCAGGAAGCCCCAAAAGCACCTTTTTTAATCAAACTTTTCTAAGTTCAATTGTTATAGCAATGATTTATTATAAATACAAGTGAATGCTTTGATCAATGTAAAAATCATTCACATATATATTAAAAAATCTTAGCATCTCATTTATGTCTGCATTTTGGCATTTTTGTGTAATATTCAGGAAAACACTGAATTACACAGGGATCTATTTGCAAATGAGACCAGTTTAAGGGCTCATGGTCTCTAGATATTCCTAATAACAAAACTTCCTTTATTACATAGTTTGCCCCAAACAAGTTCCTCTTGCACTACAAATTAAAAATTAGATGTAAATTACCAACGTGGACTAAGATACTTAAGTGTGAACTGTGTTTTCTATCAGTGTCCAAAAAAGTTTAAATGTGTTTAATATAATGCAGTTGGAAACTGTACTCTGAAGTCCTATTTTCTCTATGTAAAGGAAGCATGTGTTGATTATTCCTGGATTTGCTCTTCCAAAACTAGATTTTTATAACCATAAAGATCACTTGACACCTAAAGCTGACAAGAGTTGTGGACACAATTGTCTTATCGTCCACAGTAGGAACAACTGACGATTTACTTACAAGGCAAAGTGAAGGACAGAAAATAACAAAGGTGATTCCTGTCAACAAGAAACTTATATTTTAAAATCACGTACTAAGTAGGATTATGTGTTTATTGTTTCGATTCAATAGGATGGGAAGGGGTGTGTAGAAACCTGCACTTTTAATGAACATTCTAAGGATGCAGAAAGTGATCTGCAGACCATATGTTGAGAAATACTATGATGGAAGAAACCCAGGTTCTCTGTCCACCGATGACTGTATTTTAGTTCGCATCTTCTGCCTATCTTTGAGAATGGCTATTTAACCATTTCTCCACCCCTCTGAAAAATGGGTTCCCCACTCCAGCTCCCAATATATTTCCAGGGAAGGAGACTTAAAACATGTTTTACACTGAGCTTCTCCTCTGGCCAATGCCACAGGACTCAAAAACCAACTAGTCACATCTACAGGTGCAGCTGTTTAACAAGTGCTTTGATGTACCTGGCATCAAGAAAAAAAAAATACTTAGTGTTTTTTTCCTTGTTGAGACAAAGACAAAACATATTAGCCATATTACTGGGTAAAATCTACTTATGTGGGCTGACCTAGTAACTTGACCAAGATTATAATGATTTTATGGAAAAAAGCAAGTTCATGTTCCAAACTTACAGTATCTACTTGCATGTTGGGGACGTCTTAGTACTATTATTTTTTATAGCACTTTAAATCTTATGTAACATACATAAAAATTATTCTTGCTCTTCACGGCAACCCTCTGAAGCGAGGGAGGCCAAGTGTCAATCAGCAAGTAAAGAAGTAAAAAGTAGGAGTGAAAATGGGGATCTACATAAGCAGCAGTATATACCAACTCACCCCTACACTGATCTGCAGACAAATCCAAATTTACCTAAAATTTGAGAAATATTTACTGAAGAAATTGAATTTCCTATCCAGAGAACTACGGCAGAATCTTGCCCCAAAGGAAAGCTTCCTTATTCTCCTCTTGCAGAGCTTTCAGCCCAAGGGCTGGCTCTCCTCTACTACACCCTGCCATACATTAAGGGCCTAGAGCTCCTAATTAACTAAGGCTTATCAAAGACTTCAGGAAAACCAGACTCCAGAGAAACAAAACTTTAAAATCGGGGTAAGGTGGGGAGGGAAACAGAATGTTTCACTTTATTACCCTCATAAAAATTGGAGAGAATAATAAAAAGTTCAATAGATAACTGAAACTGAGAAAACTCCTAGAGCATAAAGGAGAAAGACACACAGAATGCAAAGAGAAGGAACAAGAGGATCAACTCAGGGGATCAAAGCTCCAACTTCAAAAAGAATTATGAGAAACAAAAATGAGGAAAGCCCACTATGTACCAATCAAGATAAAGGGAGTATGATGATTAAAAAAAAAAAATGGAAGTACTAAATGTTCCCAGATGCAAGTGACCACAACTATAGACTATATTTAGAATGCTGTGTGTCCTGACAGCCTTTATCACCACCAAGTGGTGCTCTGACAAAGAAAGTAGGGTGCTGGGGGATCACCAACTTATCCAGTCTAATGAGGTAATGGATACATGCACACTTCCTTTTATTTTTCTCTTTTTGCTTAACATATACTCTTTTCCAATTATATATTTTGTAAAGAACACCTCAAAATTCATCTATTTCTGACTTAAACTCTATAAGGTTTATAAAAATATATATCCATTACATATAATAATTTCAATCTAAGGAGAAAGTTCATCCTACACCGTACCTTATTCTAAGTATTACTATGAGTAATTTTTCCTTCAGCTTTTCTAACAAGACTACTTAAGCGTGCTAGGTTTTTCTTTTTTCTTATGAAATTTTTCAAATATGCAGAAAAGTGGACACAACTTTATAATGCACACATCACCTATACTTAACAATTATTAATACTGTGCCATACTGGTGCCTTCCTACAGAATGATATTAAAGTAAATTACATACATTAGTACATTATGTGGCTATAAAAAGTAACGATATTTTCTTACATACCACATTATTATAAAAGATTAGCCTTAGAGCTAACTTCAAAATGATTGTTGGGGGGCTCTACTTCACCTTCTGTATTTTAAGTGGCCTTCGGTCGAAATCTTGACACAATATAGATATCACCCATCAACACAAAATTATCTTAATTACCTTGGATTTCAAAAAGTTTGAGTACTACTAACTAGAAGTAACTTTGCTATAAAACAGATTATCAAACCAGTTTATAATAGAATACTGGCTGTTCATGCTAACAATTAACTTTTCCAAGAATCTAGTAAGAAAGTGCACGAAAAACTTTTGATATACTCTCAGGAATCAGAAAAAAGTTCTTACTAAAGTCTATTTTGTAAATCTAAAAGCACATACATATGCATTTTTATTAACCGTCACTACTAATACCTTGCCATTTAAAAACTTATAGTCTCCTCAAATCTTCCTGGCTCAGCACTTTTTATTCAACACTAACACTTTTAAGTCACAACTTACTCTAGTTTCCTTTCTGCTTTTACTCCTCAGCTGTGTGTGTGTGTGTGTGTGTGTGTGTGTGAGAGTCCATGTCCTGGGAGGGGTCTTCCCCAAACTGGGCAATAAAAAACAAACATTTAATGACACTTGCGCTCCTCTGAAACACCTAGATTGATACTCCTGGTATTATCTTTAAATATGTAGGTACAAAAATGGCCATTAGAAATCTGAACTGTCTGTGGCTAGGGAAAATTAGAATGTTCCTGATCATTTTCCTTCTTTCATTTTAGTGTCTCTTCTACCTCATCCATAAAAATAATATATGCTTAGTATAAAATGGTATTTTCCTTTGGCATTCCCATAATAATGACATTGTTAATGACATTGTTATATTTGGTATTCTGTTAAATTTACTGTTGGGGGGGGGCTTCCCTGGTGGTGCAGTAGTTGAGAGTCTGCCTGCCGATGCAGGGGACACGGGTTCGTGCCCCGGTCCGGGAAGATCCCACATGCTGCGGAGCGGCTAGGACCGTGAGCCATGGCCGCTGAGCCTGCGCGTCCAGAGCCTGTGCTCCGCAATGGGAGAGGCCACAACAGTGAGAGGCCCGCGTACCGGGGGGAAAAGAAAAAAAAAAATTTACTGTTAGGTGTTTTTTTTAATATAAAATAAAAAGCCAATTCCTTGTGTTGTAGACCCTTACCAAATATTATCTGTACTGTATCATAGGTCTATACTATAATTTAACCATACCTCCCATTCTTGAATATTTAGTTTGTCTTTCCTATTTAGTTTGCTACTCAAACAACACTGAAAAAACATCTTTGCATATAAATAGTTCTCTTAATTTCTTCCACCTCCCTTCCACCTAAGGACTGCTTCAATTACTGGGTTAAAGAATAAGAACGTTTAAGTTTTAAGGCTTTTGATACATAGCTCCAAAATACTGATGGAGCATAAATTGATACAGTTTTCAAAGAAGGCATTGTAATAGTGATCACCTTACCAAGGGCCTATCAAGCGTCAACTGTTACCTTGGACAACTTTTTTTTTTTTTTTTTTTGGCTGCGCTGGGTCTTCGTTGCTGTGTGCGAGCTTTTCTCTAGTTGTGAGGAGCGAGGGCTACTAGTCGTTGCAGCGTGCAGGCTTCTCTTTGCGGTGGCTTCTCTTGCTGCAGAGCATGGGCTCTGGTGTGCAGGCTTCAGTAGCCATGGCACACAGGCTCAGTAATTGTGGCTTGAGGGCTCTAAAGAGCAGGCTCAGTAGTTGTGGCGCATGGGCTTAGCTGCTCCACAGGATGTGGGATCTTCACGGACCAGGGCTTGAACCCGTGTCCCCTGCATTGGCAGGTGTACTCCCAACCACTGTGCCACCAGGGAAGCCCTCGGACAACTTTTAATAGCTATGTCCACCCATCTAATGTATACACCACCACCCCACCTTACAAGTTTTTCTAAATTCTGAGAAGACTGAATGCTTAATTTTTTCCCCTACTTGCAGCCGTTTGTCTTGCCAGATTTTTATGTCGTCCTTTTAACATTTTTATGCAGTACATGTATATGTCATGCGTAAGAAGTCACTTGAATAATCGCTGACATAGTACATTTAAACCAACTACGTGTATCTGAGAATATGATTTCACTACTTAAAATAATTCAATTATGGCAATATACTTTACATGTATGATATGTCATTAGTCTCACTGATGAGTAACTGCACACAGCATCTCTGGTCAATAAACACAATCCTAAAATAGTTCTGATCCGTCACGAAAAAAAATGTTTTTAAGACAAATTTTCACTTTTTCCACTCTAAGAACAAATTACTACAAAAAGTAGAAACTGTTTTTCTCCAGCTTATACTAATATAAGCTACCAAAAAGACGGATCTTTTTCAATTTAATTTCTTTCTTTAATTTTTCTTTTTTTTTTTAAACTATAGTTGACTTAAAATATTGTGTTACTTTCAGGTGTACAGCTTCAGATTCTTTTCCATTATAGGTTATACAAGATATTGTAACCTCCCTGTGCTATACAGTAAACCCTTGTTGTTTTTAACTAGTTTATATACAGTGGTATGTATCTGTTAATACCATACTCCTAACTGATCCCTCCCCCTCCCCCTTTGGTAACCCTTTTCTCCTTTGGTAACTATCTCTGTGAGTCTGTTTCTGTTTTGTAAATAAGTTGATTTGTATCATTTTTTTAGATTCCACATATAAGTTATATCATATGATACCTGTCTTTCTCTAACTTACTTCACTTAGTATAATAAACTCTAGGTCCATCCATGGTGTGGCAAATGACATTATTTCATTCTTTTTTATGGTTGAGTAATATTCCATTGCATGCATATATATATATATATATACACACACACACACACACACACACACACACACACACACCACATCTTCTTTACCCATTCATCTGCTGATGGACTGATGGACACTTAGGCTGCTTCCATGTCTTGGCTATTGTGAATAGTGCTGCTATGAACACTGGTGTGCATATAAGACTGATATTTTAAAATACAGCTATTTCAAAATACATACAGAATAGCCTTTATCGACACAGGCACATTTTTATAATTTCCGAATATAATTTTATGCAAGTTGAAAAAAAAAACCCAACACTTCATATTGTTTATGTAGTAAAAGTACAAAGAATACATACCTGCTTCTTAATACTCAGGGGCAAAAGGCATAGTATGCAAAAGGATATTAAAGATGGCTTCAATTCTTTAGCTGTGTGTGTGTGTGTGTGTGTATGTGTGTATGTGTTTAATCAAATAGCAAAATTACATCTGTTAATCTGGGTGGTGAGTACATGAGTGTTTATTACATTAATCTCTACACTCTGCATAGCAAAAAGAGCTAAATAAAATAAGAAACAGCCATACATCAATATTTCAGATAAATAATTTAAACTCCAAATATGATTTTAAAACACTTTTGTATGTTAATCTTTTAAAGTTCATTAAAATGGAGTTACCAGAAACAACATGAATATTTTGAAGAAACTTTTGTTAAATCAGCTAAACCTTACACACTCAAGTCTCGAATATGAGAATAAAATAAGCATGTCCATCTCCTTGAAAAGGTAGCAGTCACGAAAGCTAAACAGCCTACAAGTCTATTTTAAAAGGCTAGGGGTTGTAGTTATGTGGGAGGATCTGTTTCCATTACATCTTGAAACTGAAAATTCTGTTTCTCAAAGTTCACAAAATGATGACTGGCTACTTTTAAAACTGAGGACACTCTTTTTAACATTCTAGAGACACTTTTATACCATTTTAAGTGGATTTTACAGTCTGATAAAGCTGCACAGAAAACACAGTTCAACCAAATTTTTAATGAAAGTTATTAAATTATATACAAACTAGTTCCTATAATACATTTAAGACAGTCAGAAAAACATAATCACAAAGAGTTCCACTCTAATGCAACAAAACAACAAAAAAAGGTACATACAAAATTAGAGAGCTGTCTTATTCTTGACTAGAATTTTTTTGTACTATATAAAGATGCCAGTTTTCTCTAACTTAGTTTATAAATTCAGTGTATTCCCAAGAAAATGCTCAGTTAGATTTCTTTAGGAGTGAAAATGATTCTTTTTTTTTTTTGGCGTTACGCAGGCCTCTCACTGCTGTGGCCTCTTCCGTTGCAGGGCACAGGCTCAGCGGCCATGGCTCATGGGCCCAGCCGCTCCACGGCATGTGAGATGTGGGATCTTCCCGGACCGGGGCACGAACCCGCGCCCCCTGCATCGGCAGGCAGACTCCCAACCACTGTGCCACCAGGGAATCCCCTGAAAATGATCCTTAAATTCATTTGGAACGGAAGTGTGAAGATAATAGAAAAAAGACTAAAATAACGATAAGGGACCAATTCTATCAGATACTAAAATTCATTATAAATCAACAGCCAAAGCAATTAACAATTACATTATAGGGGGTAGGAATGGTTAAGAGACTATACTAATCAGAAAGCACCCAGACTGGGCTTCCCTGGTGGCGCAGTGGTTGAGCGTCTGCCTGCCAATGCAGGGGACATGGGTTCGTGCCCTGGTCCGGGAAGATCCCACATGCCACGGAGCGGCTGGGCCCGTGAGCCATGGCCTCTGAGCCTGCGTGTCCGGAGCCTGTGCTCCGCAACGGGAGAGGCCACGACAGTGAGAGGCCTGCGTACCGCAAAAAAAAAAAAAAAAAAAAAAAAAAAAGAAAGCACCCAGACTTAATGTAGCAATTTAATAAATGTAAACGGTGATATTTCAACTGGTGGGAGACAGCTGGATTACTTAATAGTATTAGGAGAAAGGGACTTTTCCTTGTAAAATACCATTTTTTCATTCTTACTGTATTAAAATTAAACCTACATATGCCAAATATTTACAGGTTAAAAAAAAATACCAATGGGATAAAATATGGTCTATACAAGGGTGGTGTATATGGAAATAAAACCATGGTAAGAAGCCCAACATAAGCATGACTTGGAACTCTGAAATCAAATAGATAGGATAATTTGTGTGTGTGCATAAAACCTTAAAATCCCAAGCAAAAACCCACCATGTATAAAGTAATTTTTAAATGACATATTGGACACCAGAAGTGAAATATGATTAAAGGCTAATATCCATAGTACACAAAGAACTGAGGAGAAATCAATAAGTACAGCAGAGAAGGGCAGGAACCATCACTGAAGGAAAAATAGAAAGTAAGCAATAAACATATGCAAAAGAGTTTAAACTCATTTATTTCTGCTTATCAGACTGGTAAGACTGAAAAGATAATACCGACTGCTGAGATGGATATAGTTAAACTGGCAGAAACTTTTTGGATGGTAAGTTGGCACTATCCATTAAATGTAAGTGTAAACACTTTCACATAAAAATTCCAATTTTGTAATAGAAATGTATTCTGCAGAATATTCACAGAAGCATGCCAAGGGACTTCACAGTGACGCATTCACAGAGAAAAAGCTGGAAATTACCCAAATGCTCATCAACAAGGGAGTGAATAAAAAATAATGTATCCATTGAATGGAATGTATATTCATCTCTTCAACAAATATTTAAGTATCTTTTACGTTACTAGCATTGCAGGAACAGTGAATAACAGTCAGAGAGTCAAGGTCATACGTCTAGGAAAGCCTGCATTCTACTATTAGAGAGTTAAGCAATAAAAACAAGATAATTTGAAGAGTGAGAACTGCTGTGAAGAAAATAAGGTAAGAATAGAGTGACTTAGTTGGGGAGGAGGGCTACACTATGTAAGAGTGAGTGATGAGGATGGAAGCGACAGGAGCACAGAAGGAGGAGCTAGCCAAGTGAAGATGGGGCAGAACACTCCATGCAGAAAACCAATGCAAAGGAAGGAAAGACCTGTAGGGAAACAGTACTGAAAGGTCACCAGTATAACTAGAAATCAGGGAACCATGAAAAGAGGTAGGGAGCAGATGGATAAGGGTACATACTGGGAAGCCACTGAAATAACTAACACCTGTGATTTAGGATTTTTAAAGTTCACTCTAGTGTCTATATGGAAAAAAAAGACCACGAGGGTCAAAAGCAAAGCAGGGAGAAGAGTTAGGAGGCTACTGTAAATCATCCACGTTGAGAGGGTTAGAGAATTACTATGAAGACGTTAAAAGTTAAAAAGAATACATAGAAAAAATTCAACATATATCTAATATGCAAGGCACTGCATACTTTTTAATAGACATTTTTGCATACATTTGCAAAGAAAATGTATAGAAATAATATATCGGTATTAGAAATGGTATTTGCCCAAGAAAATATCTATCATTTAGCCCACTCTATGTTAGCCAGTGATATACAGCATTAAGTAAATGTTTCTAAACATAAAAGCTAAGTGGCCTATAAAATGGACTTTCTGCAAAAGAAATGTGGGAACTACTCAGCCAACCATTAGCACCTCAAGGCACAAAGAAATTGCTTAAAAAAAGAGACATCCTTAAAAAAAAAAAAAAAGAGACATTCTTAGGAAAAATAACCAATGTTTTCTAAAAGCAAAGAAATCAAACTTAGGTTTTTAAAATATTTAGGCAAATGTCATTTTATTATATCAATAAATTTCTATTTTTAGTAATTTAATCTAACAGAGATTTTTCATTCAGTTCTTATTCTACTAAAGCTGCAATATTCTAAAAATCAACTGCATCACAAAGTAATGGAATCTTCCCAAGCAACCTCATAAAGTAGACAACATTCCCCCAAATCATCAGATGAAAAAAATGATTAGCAACAGTTAATATGAGTAGAGCTATTAAACTGCTCTGTTAAAACTCATATCCAGGTCTGTCTAGCTCAGTCACATGCCCTTTCAATCAAATCATTTATCCCATCCCCACCCCAAAGTTACACACTATTAGTATTTAACAATCACTGTTGCAGTTAAGTGCAAGAGAAGGGTTAGCAACTTTTAGATAAAAGTATCATAAGTAATACTAAAGAACTACATTCTTTAAACAGTAACCACAGCAAAAAAAAGAAAAATTTAAAAATATTTCTAAGATTTGAATCAGTACATACTCCATATTTTGACTCTGTGCCTAGCAAAAATGCTGACAAGAAAATGCAGGATTTTCAAACATGAGTATATTATGCCAAGGAAATGGAAGATTTTACTTCAAGAAAGTTTCTAGATGTTACTCTCTAAATTCAGGCTACAGGCAGAATTAATGGAAGGGAATCAAAGACTTCCAGAAGCAATTTAAATGCATTGCTTTTTATCCCATAACAATAACCTTCCTCTTCTCCACTTGTTATAAGAGTTCCCCTTGGGCTTCCCTGGTGGCGCAGTGGTTGAGAGTCCGCCTGCCAATGCAGGGGACACGGGTTCGTGCCCCGGTCCGGGAAGATCCCACGTGCCTCGGAGCGGCTGGGCCCGTGAGCCATGGCCGCTGAGCCTGCGTGTCCGGAGCCTGTGCTCCGCAACGGGCGAGGCCACAGCGGTGAGAGGCCTGTGTACCGCAAAAAAAAAAAAAAAAAAAAAGAGTTCCCCTTCCCCACCATACCGGCACACTGATCTTTAAAAAAAAAAAAAAGAAAAGGCAAGCTCAATATGTGAACTCTGAGAGGTCTTGGGGCTGTACCTTTAGCTCCTCACTGCTTCCAAAGTACTTAGCACACATTAAGCTCTTAAATACTTGATGGACTGAATGTGCTAAAAACAAGAAAAATGTTCTAAAAGTAGGCAGAACAACTGAAATGTAATATAGAGGCTTAGAAAGCCAACAATTATATATACCTGAGACTTCTTAAATGCCTTTACGAACACGAAGGATTCATTTGTGAACAATGTATATCATCTAGAACAGAAGTCAGCAAACTTTTTCTGTTAAAGGCCAGACAGTAAATATTACAGGGTTTTGCAGGCCTTAAGCTCTCTGTAGCAACTATTCAACTCTGCTATTGTAGTGAGAGAGCAACCACAGACAATATGCACACTAATGAGCATGGCTAGGTTCCAATAAAACTTTATTCATGGGGCTTCACTGGTGGCACAGTGACTGAGAGTCCACCTGCCGATGCAGGGGACACGGGTTCGTGCCCCGGTCCGGGAAGATCCCACATGCCGCGGAGCGGCTGGGACCGTGAGCCATGGCCACTGAGCCTGCGCTTCCAGAGCCTGTGCTCCGCAAAGGGAGAGGCCACAACAGCCAGAGGCCCACGTACCGCAAAAAACAAACAAACAAAAACTTTATTCATGGAAGGTGCAAATTTGAATTTCGTAAATTTCACGTGCCATGAGATATTATCTGTCTTTTGATTTTTATCAGCCATTAAAAAGTATAAAAATCATTCTTAGTTCTCAGGCCATACAAAAACAGGTGGTAGGCAGCAGTTGGCCAACCCTTCACTTATTTATTACTTTCACTAAGTACAAACGAAAGGCAAGTGAGTTTACATTTTAATTAAGTACATTAAACCTAAATATGAAGACCAACAAGAGAAAGGGTTTTTAAGTGGGCTACTAGGTTACTAAGAGAAGTCACTCACCTTTTTCCCAGGAGTATCTTCAAAAGCAGGCTGTGTGAAAAAAATGAAACTGGACCAAATGACATATGAAAGCCACATCAAGTCCATTTGTTTGGGAAAAACATATCAGGCCATTAAGATCAGGTATTTGCCAAACTAGAACATGGCTTCAATATGCCTTTTTCTTCCCCCCATAAAAAATGTTAGCCACTGTTGTTGTTATTAATTAATGATCATTATTAATATCACTTAGACCCACACGTTTGGCCAATGGAGACAGTGTCTACAGAGGATGTTATGATGACACAGAAATTATGAGTTACCTAGAATTATTTTTTAACTCTCTAGAAACAATTTCTAGTGTTACTGTCATAGAGAGAATGATTTTTCATCTACTTTTCCCCCAATAGTGTATATATATATATATTTTCTGATTATAAGTTAATACCTTTATACAGAGGAATATGAAGAATATTACTGTCTTAATAAGTCCAACTTTCTCTCTATGCATTTTAGTCTAATTTTTCAACAGTTACGCACCTGGTACTTTCAGAAAGTGCTCAATGAACATTTTTGAAGATATATATACACGGCTGACCCTTGAACAACACGACAGGGGTTTAGCGGCACTAGCCCCCACATGGTAGAAAATCTGCATACTGCTATCTCTGCCTCAGAAACAAAGGAACTGATAAATGACTCGCCCAAGGATGGGACAGAATCAAAACTCAAACCCCTGGTTTGTTTTGGTTTTTTTTCTTCCACATACTGTGATCTCTAATCCAACAGAAACTTTTCCTCACACTTAAAGATTTGTAAAATCAAAATACAGGCACTATATTTATTGGTGGAAAAAAGTGTTTAAGTTGATGTATGCAGTTCAAACCTGTGTTCTTCAAGAGTCAACTGTACAGGGCTTCCCTGGTGGTGCAGTGGTTGAGAGTCCGCCTGCCGATGCAGGGGACACGGGTTTGTGCCCCAGTCCGGGAAGATCCCACATGCCGTGAAGCGGCTGGGCCCGTGAGCCATGGCCGCTGAGCCTGCGTGTCCGGAGCCTGTGCTCCGCAATGGGAGAGGCCACGGCAGTGAGAGGCCCGGGTACCACAAAAATAAAAAAAAAGTCAACTGTACTACGTATCTTCATACCAAATGTGTTTTCTAAAGCATTTTAACTAAACAATGTATCACAGAGATATCAACGGATGTAGATATAATACCAAATTCTGTAAAACTGTACAGATTATCAAAGAATTTAAATTTCTTATAGCAAACTGACTTTGATACAAATACTGTTACTTCTGCTATTTATATATTATTTGATATATTTTTGCTACTTCTCTTTCACCTTTTGAATCTTTGTTTTGTTTTAAATGTGCCTCATACATTGAATATTATGTTGGGTGTTATCTTTTTTAACCCAGTTGGAGAGTCTTTTTTTTAAACATGTTTTTTCATTTATAGCTGTTATAAATTATATGCTGGTCTTGTTCCTCTTGTCTTACTTTTGTCTGCAAATCCTAACATCTGGGTTATTTCAGCATTTTTTTTCTCTTGACTTTGGGTGACTTTTTCTTATTTTATCACATGTCTAGTAATTATTGATTGTATATTGCACACATTATAGATTGTGTATTAGATATATTGTGGAGACTCTGGTTTCTGGAGTCTTCTAAAGACTGTTGCGTTTTCTTCTTTAAGGCAGTTAAATCACCTTAATTTTACGGAGCTTGGTTTTACACTTTCTTAGGAGGAATCTATTTCAGATTTTACCCTTAGATTTAGGGTAAATTACCTTAATCCTGGGAAATGTCTTTACTCCTAAGGTGTGACCCTTCTCTGGTTTCAAACGAAAAGCATGAGGTGTTTACCAAGACCCCCTAACTTGGCAGGACCAAGCTCCAAACTCTTCTTCACTGTGCGGGTGGAAGCTGAAATTTCTGCTCATGTTCCTCAGTGTTCCATGTATTGCTTTAAAATGAGTTCCTTGGAATTGCCACCCCCCACCCCTCGACACACACACACACACACACACACACACACACACACACACACACACACTTCTGGGGTAGGCCGAGGATCTGAAGGGAGTTATGTACAGATTCTGAAGCTCCCCTCTGGGACTCCCTCCACTGTGAATCTACCTACCCCCCAACTCAACTTCCAGCCATCCTGGCAACCCTGAGCTCCATCGTCTGATACTTCATGAGTTCTAGTCGTACTGCACCAGAAACACTGGTGATTGTTCTCACTGGAGAAGCCTTAGAAATATGGATGTCACCCAGTGAGTGCAGTTCCCTTCTTTCATGGGTCACATCTCCTCAAACTTCTTTTGCAGCTCTCTTGGTACCTTCCAACAGTTATTTTTATTTTTTTTTCCAGAGTTTATAATTTTTTCTTCCAGTTTTATTGAGATATAACAGACATACATACTGTATAAGATATACAGCATGATCTGATTTACATACATCATGAAGAGATTATCACAGTATATTCAGCAAACACCCATCATCTCATATATAGATACAAAATTAATAGAAAAAAATTGTTTCTGGTGATGAGAACTTAGGATTTACTCTCTTAACAGCTTCCATATATAACATAAAGCAATGTTAAATTACCATGGTGTACATTACATCCCTAGTACTTATCTATCTTTTAATTGGAAGTCTGTACCTTTTGACTGCCTTCATCCAATTTCCCCCTTTAAAATTGTGTTTTACTAAAAAGATCTCCAAGCTTGCTTGTAGAACCCTTTAAACTGGCAAACAGATCCTTCCAAAGGCTCTAACCTGGAACTTTAAAAAACACAGGTTACCAGGCTCCATCCCCACGGTTTTCTATCAGCAGGGCTGGGACAGAACCTTGGCACTGTATTATTTTTTTAAGTGCCATACATGTTGCTGATGCTGCTACCCTCAGAGCAAAGGGCTACAGCTGTAGACAAACTATATGACTCAACTCTATGTATAACATTAGTCAGTAACCCAAGCTAAAAAACCCAAAACATAAACCTGACTCCACAGAGTAACCCTAACATCAGCTCCTTGCAAAGCATCTATTCATTAAGACAGCACATATTCTAACTTAATCTTTAGCAACCTTCTGCCCCCACACGACGCATATCAAGTTTACGGCACTCTCCCAAGCAGAAGGACATCTTGCTGCGTTTGACAGCCTTACCATAGCAGTAGGTCTCCTAATTATGAGGCTCTCTCAAATTTAGGAAGAGTAGCAGAATATTATAGAAAGCAGAGTAAGCTAGGAAACTTTTATTTTCAAAATGTTACTCCATTACCTGAAAACAAAGAAATTCAAGGAACTCTAAATCTCTGTTCTACTGTGAGTCCAAAAATACACCAATAAATAAGTCATAATCTGGAGCTATATAAGAATGCCCAATTGGTATATTATCTTCCCAGCTTACCAAATTGTGATTTAATCAAGAGATTTTCTGTTCCACAAGAAATCTCTCCCACAATTCTTTCATTTACTCCATAGTTCCAGGATATAGCAATACCAATAGCATAAATGCAATGTAAAGATTTCATATATTCAAATTTTGTTATGCAACTGCTACATACCAAGAAGAGTAGATTCTGGGGACACAGTGGTGATATAAAATAGATGTGGTCCTTGCATTCTTGATAGACAGACAACAAGTGAATAAACAATTACAAAGAGTGATAAGTGTATAACTAAGTTAACAAGTGGGAGAATGGAGTGGAAATGACACTAGGACAAGTGCAAGGCCCTACTCAGAGTGGCCACAGGCTTCTGTGGTAACCTTCAAGGGTACCTTTAAGCTGTGAGGATAACCTTCAAGCTGAAACCTGAAGAAAGATGCAGAAGAGCCAGCATGTAAGGAGCAGAGCAGGAACATTCCAGAAACAAGAAAACATGTGCAGAAGCCCACAATCATCAGGACCCCCGTCATCTTTTAAGACCACGGTGGTACGGTTAAACTGGGAAAGTGTGATTAAAATGAGATGAGGCTGAAAATAGCCAGATCATGTAGGGCTCTACAGCCTTTGTTAAAAAATGTATTTTTTACTCTAAGTGCCACTGGAAGTCCATAAAAGGTTATAAGCAGGTGAATAACAAGATCGTATTTGAGTCTTTCAAAACTGGCTTTGGCTATAATGAAAAAAAACTGAAAGGGGAACAGAAAAAAGGGAAACCAGTAAAGCAACTATAGCAATGTCCAGGTAACAGATGGTGGTGGCCTAGGCTAGGGTAACAGCACTAGGAACAAAAAGTAGCTAGGTTAGAGAAATAATTTGGAGATAGAAAAGAGTCTCTGGTTGATGGACTGATTGCAGTAGATGAGAGAAATTAAAGTAGATGAGAGGAATTAAAGATGACTACTAGGTGTTTGGCTTGAGCAATTAGGTTGTGATACTTACTGAGTTTGGTGCAATGTAAGAAAGGAGGACGTTTCTAGAACTGCGCTGTCCAATACAGTAGCCGTTAGTCACACATGAGTATTTACATTTAAATTTTATTAAAATTTAGCTCGTCAGTCACATTCCAAGTGCTCAAGAGCCACATGTAGCTCGTGGCGACCACACCAGACCACACATATGTAGAACACTTCCACCATCACAGAAAGTTCTACTGGACACTACGGTTCCAGAGGGAAGTTAAAAAAAAAAAAAAATGCACCAAATGCTGAGTGATCCAGCAAGACTAAAGGTAAAAAGTATCTCTTTGACTGGTCAGCATGGAGGTCCAACAGTGAGTTCAGCAAGAGCACATTCACTGAAATAATGAAAGCAGAACACACACTGGAATAGGAGATGAAAAATGAAGACCATATCCATAGGATATCTCTTTCAGACTATGAAAGGGAGCAGAGAAATTAAAGGGGCATTAGCTGGAAAGAAACAAAGGTCGTCCAATTCCAGAATATTCACCCATTCAACAAGTATTTATTAGCACCTACAACTTCCAGATGCTGTTCTGAGTACCAGGCATACAAATCAGAAAAAGACAGTGACAGGGGAAAGAACAAGCGAGTAAACAAATGTTACTTCAGAATATGATTAAGTGCCACAAACTAAATAAAAGAATATAATAAAGTGAAAATGAGTGAAGAGGGAAGAACTCAATCTGACATGAGCCATAAATGACAGGAAGGAACCACCTCTGCAAAGGTGGAATATATTTGTATGCTATTGGGAAAGATCCAAAATGAGGTGAAAAGATTTAAAAGTCATTCACTCAACACATATTCACTGATCATCTAGTTATGTACTATTCTTCTAGGTACTGGGAAGAAAACAGTAAGGAAATAGACAATAATCCCTGTCTTCCTAGAGCTTATGTTCTAGGAGGCTAAGAAAAAGGTGGTAAAAAGGTAAAGTATCTATTATGTTAGACAGTGATGAGGCCTAAGGAAAAACATAAAGTGAGACAGGAGATAGAAAGTTGGGGAAGAACTGCACTTTTACTGAGTTTGCAGAGCCTATTGTTTCTAACTCTAAAGCATTCCTCCAATCTAGCTACTCTGTGCCTACTGCTACTAACCTACCTAAGAAATCTCTCCCACAATTACTACTACTACCCTAACCTAAGCCACCACCATCTGTCACCTGGATGACTGCCGTAGTTATTTTACTGGTTTCCTCTCTTTCTTTCTTATCTCCTTTCAGCTTTATTTCTATGAAGAGTGAGAGGAGGAAAGGAGTAGGTGATAAAGAGAGTAGTCCAAACACATAGGAGTTTGTGCTTTTACAGAATGAGACGGTTAAGCCCCTGGAGGTTTTCAAACAGAGAAGTTATATGATCTATTGCTTTAAAAGGATTATTCTGGCCACTGTGTTGAGAATACGTTTAAGGGGAACAAAGGTGTAAGCAGGAAGACCAGTTAGAAGACCTGTGCAGTAATCCAGGCAAAAGATTAGGACAGCAAGGCTATGAAATGGCACGGTAAGAAATGCCTAGATTTTGGACATATTTTAGAAGGAGAGCAGACACAATTCTCAGACAGGGTTTGGATATGGGGTGCGATAAAGACAGTCAAGAACAGCAAGGTTTTAAGTGTGAGTAACTGGAAAGACAGAGTTCCATTTAGGACTGACTAAGAGAAGCAGCTTTAAGAGAAATTGGGAGCTCAGTTTTAGATATTACATTTGAGAATGCTTCTGAGACATCCAAAATGTTGGGGGAAAAGTTGGCTATCAGGATCTATAGTTCAGGGGAGAAATCCAGGCTAGGGATATAAATCTGGAAGCCATGAGCAAATAGATTAAATGTTTAAAGCTATGAGACTGGAGTGTATTTACACAATGAAAAAGGAGAGGTCCAAGGACTAAATTTTCAGCCACTACAACATAGAGGTCAGAGATGACAGAAAAAGCAAGGAAGACTAAGGAGGAACCACCAGTGAGGTAGAAATAAAACCTGCTAGCAGATGCGGTGGCCTAGAAGCCAAGGGAAACTTGTGTCTCAAGCAACTGTACCAAATGCTACTGAGAGGTTAAGTGAGATGAGGACTTAGAGATTTATAACATGGTGGTCACTGGTAGGGGCTGAAAAGAAAAGGGGAGAGAGTGTATCCAGGCAATTGTTTCAAAGTGTCTTGTTCGAAAAAGAAGCAGACTGGGTGGATGAAAGGGGAAACAGGAAGAAAAGATTTTTTTGTTTTAAATGGGACAAATAATATCATGTCTGTATGCTCACAGAAGGAAAAACCAATGATGCAAGAGAAGGGAGAATGACAGGGTCGTATTCTTGAGAGCAAGAGGGAATGGGATCTCGTATAGAAATGAGCTGGTTGTCCTTATCTCTAAACACTACAGTTTGTCCATGATGACAGAGGAGAAGGTAAAGGGCACAGTCACAGATGTGGAAGCATACAGGAATTCTTCCAATTATTCAATATGCTTTGTGAAATAGAAAGCAAGGGAAATAGATGAAAGCAAGGATGGGGGAGTGGGTTTGGGGAGGTTTGAGGAGAGAGGAAAAAGATACAGTCATAAAGAGGGGTGAACTAGGAGACCGAGGACCACTGGACATGAAATCAGAGAGGGACAAGGTTGTTGAGAGTTTATATAAGGAAGTGATTATGATTCAACATGAAATTTCAGTTGGGTAGAAGTGAGGGTGAGGGATACTGAAAAGCTTAGAAAGACAGTGTAAGTTTCAGTGGGGCTGAAAGGCTGTTTGAATTGAAGTACTGGGGGGGTTGAATCAGATGGAAAAATAAGATCACTGGAGGAGAGGACATCAAGGAACTAAGAGGTCAGAACAGCAGAAGCATCCTCTACATCAGTGCTACTCAAAGTACCAGACCACGACACCCTAAGGAGCTTGTGCCAGATTATATAAACCAACATACTGCTTCCTTCATCAAAAAAGTTCTGGTACCAAAAAAAGTCAGCTGAACTAAACACTGAACTTAGCAACACAGGTGAGTTACATTTTGGCACAAACTCCTTACTGCAATTCATACTGGTAACAAACAGTTCACAGACCAGGTGACATTTTGAGCAGCACTGCTCCACATGGATATTGGTATCACCAAGAACCAAGAATTATGACAGAAATAAAGACGACAGTGAGCCAGGAGATAATGGTATTCAAGGAAGTAGGGGAATGACCCAGTAAAGTTGGTAGATGACTGAAATGAGGAGGGGTAGTGGGTGGTATAATTTGATGGCATGAGAGTCAAAGCTTAAAGTTTTGGAAAAGGATGGTCAAGAAGTGATAACGAGGAACAAAGAAGACATCTACTCTACCTCTTGGTTCACCAATAAAAGGTGTGCAAGAAGAGGAAACATCTACCACTTCAGAGAGTTTCAAAGTCAGTAGCATTATCAGCGGAGAGGCTAGGTTATAGCTGGAGCAAGAAAGAGAAGGAAACATTCCCAGAACAGATAGACAATAAAAAGTATTTGCTAAGGACTATGAGTTCCAGAAGGCACAATGAATGGACTTCAGGAGATGATAATATGTGGGAGATGGAGACCAAAAACAGCAATGGGATTCAAATGTGGAGGGATATGGGTAATACATACAGAAGAGTGAGGCATAACTAAAGAAACAAAGTCCTACAAAACACATGTGTTAGGACTGACCTCTGACCAGAATATAATGCTTACTCCTTTATAAAGATGGAACCTCCATCCATGCAGATTGATAATAAGAAGGTGAAGGAGTTCCTACTTATTTAGCTTCTGATGGGGAAAAGGGGACTAGTATGACGAGCAAAGAGACGGTTAAACAGTCTTCTGTCTTAGCACTTTCTAGAGAAATGTAATACGATCTGGGGTATAACGGCAATAAGGAGAAACCTAAGGCTCTTTGGCATATAGTCAGGGCATTCTTCAAGCATGATTCAAGAATGTAAGTATTCTTACAAAAAAGATCCAGTTTTAGTATTTTAACTATCATTACTTTGCCTTATGAGTGACTCCCAGATTTCTAATCTGTTAAACTTTGTAGCCTCTTTTCATTCTATGGGGAATAGGCTGGCTGGCACTCTGACTCGGACCTAGGAAAAATGACAGCAGAATTAAGGCAGGAAACGGTGACCTATAGAGGACAACTATCAGATATGAGTTTCACCTTGTAAATGGATCACAGAGGACATTCGTAAGTAAAAGTTACAACGATATAAACCTCACTCATATCTCATGTGGCTTTTCCAAGAGAAGATATCAAATTAAAAAAATAAAATAATTTAAAAACTAAACAAACTTTAGGTAAAACAACTTTAAGCAAAGTACCAGAAAGACTAATAAGAATCTATCTAAAGAGTACCATGTCAGCATACTATGTTTCCTATATAACATTCATGTAGTGTCTACTTTTGTATCTAAATGAACTGTTGGGTATAAAGTAATGTTTGACATTGCTATATTCTTTCAGTTGCTCAGGAAAGATTTGAAGTGTCTACCTCAGCACTTTCTACACAATAGAATGGAACTCCACTTAGAAACCTCCATAGTTAGTTGGATTGAAAAATATTTCCAAGAAACCCTTCCTCCCTTACACATAGGGCATTCATCTGGTATATAGAAGACTTCAAAGACAGACTCACTCCCTACACCCTTACCCCCAAACCACTTAATTATACTACAAAGTAGGGGGGCAGCTTTTACAACCCCCTCCCTGAGAAGCAAATTACAATCATTAAGATCATCTTCAAAATGCATTCCCGAGAAAGTCTGCAGTAAATCTAACTTCTCACAATTTTATATGGATAATGTACAATAGTGTGTGTACATAAATATCACAATTATTTCAGCTATCATAAAACCTGTTAATAAAAGAAACTTATTAACTAACCCTTTAACATGTGCACATCTTTTCGTTCCAAGTCAGATCAGTTACCAGAATTTAAGATAAGATTTATCACAACTATCCTTTGTATGCCATGAGGACTGATGAACTTCAAAGAACTGAAACAGGTTAAAAATATCTCCCTCACCCCCAATTTTTTAACTAATTGTTTAACACACCTGTTACGTCAGTTAAAAGGAAAATATCAGTCCAGCAACATGTAAGTTATGAAATCACAAGTAAAACCATGGGAATATTAGTGAAGAAATTAATAGATGGAAAGAAACAGGGGAGCAAAATGGCACTGCGTGAAGCAGTTTCAAACCAGCATCATCCAGCTATTCATACTTTTCAAACTGTTTTTTTTTGGGGGGGGGGGGTTGCAGGGGAGGCCTTTTCAACAAGTTCAAAAGAAATCAGGGGCAGGAAATTTCTGGACTATTACAAGAGAAACTTTACAGTGGCTCTGTAAAGTTATATGGGGATTGCGGAACAGGCCAAGGGGTGAACACCTTGGGATGAATGTTTTGTGAAAAGTCCACTGATCAGTTTGGCTTGCATGCTATACCATATCATATAAAAACAATTGCAGTCTTCAGCACTATTTTCAGATTATTTTTAAAACCAATGTTGGCCTATGTTTTGCGTTTTCAGCCCAGACATAGTCTGCCATTTAAACATGTAGTCAGAAAACTAAATACCCAACTTTCCAAACCAATGTGTGCAAATCATGGGATGCACATTAATCCAGATTTCCTGCTTCTCTTAGGGGAAAAAAAATTCAGATGATGTGGAAACATGAACTACTTTCCCACACAATGGCTGGAGCTGAAGACTGGCTTAGATAGGACATGTGTTCCCCAATTTGTCATAGTTCACAGGGTCCCAGTTAGTCCATACCTGCCTGGCCCTGGAGACACTGAGTAGTTATTCCCACTATGATGCAAGATCAATCCTATATGGTTTGTGACAGCCATCTTACTTTAGTCACTTATCTTGAATGTCAAATTGTTGCATGCTATATAAATGAAGACAAGCAGCCTATTTCAAGAGATAAATTAGGTCCTCAACAGGCAGAATTTTTTTTTTTTAAGTAAGATGTACATAGTTTTCAGGAGAACTTTCAAATCTACTCTCATCTCATAAAAATCTTGGAAAACTGGAATAGAAGCTATTTGACCTACAGACAGTAAATGATGCAAATACTAGTTATGGACTTAGACATTACTTATTCCACATATGATGCTTTCTGAAGGATCACAACCCATTCTGAAATAACCATTTATATAAAACAGCGGAGGCAATCTTGCCTTATGTTTTTAAAAAGGTATAACAGGGACTTCCCTGGTGGCGCAGTGGTTAAGAATCCGCCTGCTAATGCAGGGGACCCAGGTTCAAGCCCTGTTCCAGGAAGATCCCACATGCCACGGAGCAACTAAGCCCGTGTGCCACAACTACTGAGCCTGCGCTCTAGAGCCCGTGAGCCACAACTACTGAGCCCGCGAGCCAAAACTACTGAGCCCGCGCGCCTAGAACCCATGCTCTGCAACAAGAGAAGCCACCACAATGAGAAGCCCGCGCACCCAAAGAAGAGTAGCCCCCGCTCGCCACAACTAGAGAAAGCCCACACGCAGAAATGAAGACCCAACAAAGCCAAAAATAAATAAGTTAAATAATTTTTTTAAGTCTATTAAAAAAGGTATAACAATAATACATTTCTTAAATAGTCAAAAATCATTATCAATGTTTCCACAAAAATATACTAAATTCCAAGAGCGAAATAGAATAGTAAGTGATAACATTTTCCCTCCCTACTCAATCAACTTTTAAATTTCATTTCAAGCACCTATCTATGGAAAATATACAAAGTTAAAATTTTTTTTTCTAAACTGAGAATCTTCCATAAAATGACCATTTGACTTCTAAAAGCTATTTTTTTTTTAATGTTTGCTTTTATTTATTTTTGGCTGCACTGGGTCTTCCTTGCTGTGCGCAGGCTTTCTCTATTTGCAGCGAGCGGGGGCTACTCTTAATTGCGGTGCACGGGTTTCTCAATGCGGTGGCTTCTCTTGTTGCAGAGCACGGGTTCTAGGGCATGCAGGCTCAGTAGTTGTGGCTCGGGGGCTCTAGAGCGCAGGCTCACTAGTTGTGGCACACGGCCTTAACTGTTCTGCGGCATGTGGGATCTTCCTGGACCAGGGCTTGAACCCGTGTCCCCTGCATCGGCAGGCGGATTCTTAACCACTGTGCCACCATGGAAGTCCCTAAAAGCTATTTTTAAATGGGCTTTCTTCCTGTTACTAATCAGAACCTGATTTAAAACAAGTATTTTCATAAAATAATGATACTAATAGAAACAGCAAGAACTTTTAACATAGGAGTGTGGAGAAAGGTTTTTACTGAAAATTTTAAAGGTCAAAATACTGGTATTGTGCATCACAGCACTATACAAATGTATACGCTACACAAATGCCTATAGTCACTAGGCATTGTGCTCTAGAGTTCACGTACGTTGACTCAACTAGCCTTGTTGATATCCAGTTCTTAACACAGACATAATATTCCTTGAAAATAAAACCAAGCTGAAGACTTACTCATGTTCTACTGTATAAGAGATTTTAGACAAATTGACAATTCACCTCTTTGTTAACTTCTTCTGAGAATTTTAGTTTCTGTAATTCATTAATATGGCTAGACATGAGGATCATTTACCCCAAAACTATACTGAGTTTTTGGTTTATAATTATGATATATTTAAGCAGAACTTCCTATTTTAAGTAACAAATAAAATTTAACCCCAAACTTAACTTTGACCTTTCTCCTGCAAATAATGGTTGAGATGACATGTTCTCAAGACGATTTTTTAATTAGCAGTAATAATATAAATAAGCTATTCTAGAATTCAAAAGGTTCCTTGACTGATGCTTTCCCATCAAAACCGTTTGTAAATATATTCCACGCAAACTTGATGGGGAAAAAAATACCACTGGCATTATATTATATCCACTGGAGGGCACTCAATGTGACCGAAGCATGCAATAGTATGCCCTAACTCTATTCTCACTCAACTGCATCAAGTTTGAGGGAGACTTTGGGGATAGGGAATCTCTCTTAAAAGAAGAGATGCCCACAATTAACAAACTTACAGAGATAGTTAAACTCTAAAAAGGGTTCCTAATGTGACTGACTTTGTCTATTAAGAGCTGCTTTTTCCTTAGGGAGAAAGCAGATTAAAAACATACTTCAAGGATACAGGCAGGGTTCAGGCCTCAACAGAAGTATCTAGATTTCAAAGCTGGTCAAGCTCAGACTTGCGTAAAACACAAAAGCAGCATTCTTAAGTAAACAGAGGAAATAAAGAACTTTCTCCAGAGTTTAAGTGATGAAAAACTACACAAGTTAACTCCTACTCATTTTCAAGCAATACAAATCACATATTTTCCTTTCATGAAACTTAAGTACTTATTTTAGCCTATTACTCTATCACACCACAATTAGAAAGGTATTACATAAACAATAGTCTGTTAAAGAATGAGAACTGATTCTGCAACTCAGTATCCTCTCAATGAGGGTACAAGAGGCAACAGCTACATGCTCTGGACTAATCAGCAAGCAGTAGCTCCTAGTCTATGTTTTACTATTTACTTTCATGGTATAAAAATGTTTTTAGTCAAGGTGTTTCAACTAAAGATACCATATTCCCAACAAAGAGAGAGCTACAAGAATACAACTAAGTTAACACAACTAATGTTTTCACAACCAATGTCACAAGTCAACATGTAGCACGAAAGAGTTGCCAATACTTTTTATTAGAAGTTTGTCCTGCTCTAAATGCATTCATCCCTTCTGCCCTGGGTTGGCAATCAAGCACACTTCCAACCAAGCTCAAAGTACAAACTTAAAATTTACCACCTCCTCCTCTACAATTACTATCAGCAACTAGTAAACCATAAAAGAGAAATAAAAGCTTATTGTAACTGGACAGATGTATACTGTTTCATTTCAATAACACAAAAGTTTCATTTGGCTGAAGATACTACATATACTCCATTTCTGTGGTTTTAAGTTCACTGCTACTTAAAACTATAAAAGACTGAGATTCAAACTTTTGAATTCTCCATGTTCCTAGTTTCAACAATACTTATGCTCCTCTTTCCACCCCTCCCAACAATAAAAAAGGATATCTGCAGATAAAGTTTTCCTAAGAACCAAATCTCAAAACACCCTTAGAGAAATCTGCCTACTTCATATTTTCCCTTTCCCATTTGGGGAGGTGGAAGAGGGAAGTGTCTATGAAAACAAAAATACACTTCATTTATATGTATAATTTTTATTCTCTTAATCACTAGTAACAGTAGAAAGCTCAATTCAGTTTCAGCTTTAATATGGGAACCTACATTTTTCTACATAATTACCTTGGTAAAGGAAATAGACAACATTTCAAAAGAAAGAAAATTCTTGAACACTTACACTTGAACACTGCTAAATTTTTTTTTTTAAGCCACCTTTTTTTTTTTTTTAATTGGTTTTTCCTGAAAGTGATTTTAAATGACTGCTCTAGCCTCTGGGAGAATCTCAGGCCTAGAACTCCACAAGGGCTCTAAGTTACATACTATACTAAACTTTCTAGTGCAGTTTTTTAATTTCCCCCTCAAGGACTTCAGACTTGAATAGCCTCAGCATTCCTTTAATCCTATAGAATAGTCTTCTGGAAGTTTTTCAAGCTACTGTTGCAATCACTTTAGGGCCTTGTACAAGGCCTTCAGAACAAAGACCAGGTCAAAGTAATGAATACTGGGCACAACTTAATCAAATTTTGTGAAAGGATATTCTCAAACCTTAATGGTACTTTTTTTTTTAACCCAGATTATTTGTGGGTTTTAAATGTAAAAGTAAAATAAATGTAGCAGCCGCCTTAGTTCACACCGGGGGGCGGGGGGGCGGTGAGCCTTCCAAGTTTACGTCACTAATTTAAGCAGATACTAAACAGCAGCATTATATAAATAACATTTCAAGCTATGTCCACTACTTCTTAGGACGAAGACAAGTTAACAGGAAGATAGCTGAAGGTACTGAATGTACACCAAGGGACAATAATGAAATGGCTTCCCAAGTTCCAGACAAAATACTTTATAACTTAGCGATCCAAAAAACAGCAGCCCAGACTTTATCAAAGGCTAGCCGTCTCTTCAAGTTGCTGTCTAGTCTAAGCCACCACTATTCACGACACAAAGCTCTCGTTTCACTAAAACCACTCCTCGATTTCCTTCTGCCGACCTCTGCATACCAGCAGGCCAGTCTCCCTTCATTCACCACTCACAAACTCGGGGGGGGGGGGGGGAGGGGAGACCACAGATGTCTGGAAGATACAAAGTAGGAGACAATGCTCCCTCCAACAGGGAACAGAAATCGAAGGAAACAACTACATCCGACTGCCAAAGCTTTCAAGTTTAGCGGATTCAGAAGCGGGCTGTAAGAACTGAACTTCGAAAGTCTCTGTTCCAGGTCCTCTCCCCAGACAAAACACGGAACGAAGTTGCAACGCTTGAATTTCCTTCGGGCAATTTCGTAGCGAGGGAAAAATTCACCCCGCTGGAAAGTGTTCTCAAAATCAAGTTTAGCTGCCATAAAACTATCTGAATAAATAATTTCCACGAACAAAATTTTCGAAGCAGTCAGAGGCTGAATCCCATGGGTCACTTGATAAGAGCCAGTAAGCCAGTCGCCCTCGCCCTTATTTTTCCCAGGACCTCCCTTGCACGCCGCTTTCACCCACCTGCACCGTACAAGAAAATATACGTGCAAGATATGGATTTTTATCTGTGCAAACCCTCCTGGCGCATCGCACCGTCTGCAATAGTAGTTTGGATCCTCTAAGGTTTAAAGTTGCTTCGATTTAAACAAGCGCACTCGCGCCGGCAGGGCATTAAAAAAAAAAATACTAACGATCCTCTTAACAATCCGTCCTTAAGCACGAAAGGGGGAACCTGGAGATGGGACCTCGGGTGGCGTCCCAGGCCCAGCGCCCGCACCCCAACTCCCCGCGGAGGCCGGGAAGGCGGAGTCCCCCGTCCCCACCCCGCCCCCCACCCCGGCGCATCCCGAGGCGCAGGGTCCCTCCCCCAAACTCAGCCGCGGCCGGAGCCCCGGACAGAAACCACAGCACTCCCCCCCACACCCCGCCGGCCATCCGAGCTCCAGGACGCGCCCTCGCGGCGCCCCCTCCCCGAAAGCGGTGCCCCCCGGGCCCCCGAGGAGCGGCGCGACCGGAACCGGGCCAGGCCGCCGCCCTCCACCCCCCGAGCGCGGCCCGCCTCCGCCGCCTCTCCGGCGTCCCTAGCCCGCAACCCCCGCTCCCCACCCGGGGCCTCTGGGCTGCGCTGGGCCCGGTTCCCAGCTGCCGCCGGGACCGCGCGCCCGCGACGAAGTTTGGCTCCGAAGCGGGAGTGGGAGCAGCCCCAGAAGGGTAAGGAAAGGAGCGCCCAAGCACCTCAGGGGAACAGGCTCCTCCCGCCGCGGTAGTCCGACCGTCCTCGGCCTGCAGTGGCGGCTCGACGGGGATCGGAGCTGCTCCTCGGACCTTCCTCGGTCTCCGCCTCCCCTCGCTCTCCGCTCCCGGGGCCGGCCTAACGCGGCTGCCACAGACCGAGAGGCTTAAAATGGCGCCGCACAAGGAGCTCTTATAAGTCGCGCAGGAGCCTCTGTATCCTGCCGCCAGCGGCGCAGCGCGAAGCGTTCCGCCGCGCGAGGACAAGGGGCGGGGCGCGGGGGGGCGGTGGAAAGTAGTCCGCGGGCGCGCTGCGGAGCAGCCCGCCGCCGTCTGCCCGCCCGGGGCAGGGGCGGGGCGCACGCGTCCTCTCCGGACGCTGTCCCGGGTAGAGGCCGGCGGCTGCCCCGCCGTGCGGAACGGGAGAGCGGCCCGCTAAGGCGCCGTGGTCCGAGTCAGGGAGGCCGGGGGCCCCCGCGAGCCGGGGTAGGCTGTGGGGAGGACGACGCTGGTACTCTCCACTGTCCGAAGCCCGACGTCCCCGCCTCGCGCGTGCCCCGGGCCGTGAGAGCGGACGCGGGGCTGGCCGCGCGTTGCCCGCTGCTCGCGGGAGGCGGCATCGGGACCCAGGCCCTCCGGGGCCGAGCGGGCCAGGCGGCACAGGTCCCGGGAGGGCGGAAGTTCGGGGCCGGGGCCGCGCCGGCGGCGCGGGGAATGAGGTCGGGGCCCGCCCGCTCCGGGCGCTGCTGGGCGCCGCCGCCGCCCGGCTCCCGGTCAGGGGACCCCGGCGCGTTCGTGCTTCCGCCGTAGTTGCGGTCTGGGCCCCAGGCTGTCTGCAGGACTTGGCTCGCAGGCGAGCCAAGAGCCCCAGAGCCCCCCCACGGTCCGGATCGTGGATCTCGCATCCCTACCGGCTGTTCACCCCGAATCTGGAAATGAAGTACCCGGCCGAGCCGCCGGTTCTCCCCACTCTCGAAAGCTGTGAACTCGCGTTAGGATAGGCGCCTAGCCCGCAATTCAACAAGTCCTGATGAGTCCCTACTGTGAACAAATGACTGATAGAAATGGACTAGCTCTAGAGCCCTGCCAACTAGGTTAATTCTTACAGATTCCATTTTCATCTGGTTCCACTTTGTTACTAAGTATCAATAGATTTTTGTGGTGGTGGCGAGGATTTTTCTTTGGAGGAGGTGCATTTATAGGGTATCACTTATTTAAGAAATCCAAGTATGTTGTTTATGGAAAGAGCTATCGATTAGGCAGCTTCTAATTTTTTAAAACGCATTTTCTATTCTTCAAAAACATTTTCGAATTCGTCTTAATAGGTTGAAGTTGGTTCTTCATTTACCTTGGAAATGTCTCCATTGTAATCCAGCAGGATTGGCATTTGTCAAAGCTCAAAAAATTATGATCGATTCACTTTCTCTAGTCTGTTGTTGTATGCTTATTTTTCCTCCAAAACAATGGAGAGAGTACAAAAAGCAACAAAGTTATCTTGAGGCTTTTATCTCTGTAATTAATGCATGCAAACAATAGGTCTTTATACATAGGTACTGGCAGGAAACCGTCTTACTCATTCACTCATGGAGTAGGTTATGTAGTTTTACGCATAGCTATGCTTCAGGGGCAACATGTTCTTTAAATAATTCAATTTTTCCCCCTATCTTAAAGATATTTTATTATATACCGTGGTAATGTTAACTGCTGTCTATCACCATAGCATACGTGGGGCCCTGCAGTGGGCAAAGTCCACAGACTAGGATGATGTTCAGTGAGATCCATTGTCTACAACGACTTTCTCATTTGTGCCTTTGCTAGTAGTTCTGTAGAATTAAGAGTAGAGGATGGTTGCAGTTAACCATCTGGTCATAATTTGAACGGATCGAAAGGAAAGATACTTCATCAAAGCAGTGTTTCTAATATAAACTTAAAACTGTAAATGGCATTTTTTCAGGTACCGATCCCCAATTTTAATGTTTATATACACAGTTAAAGAATATGCAGTTGATTTGATTAAAGTCATATATTTAAAATAAGATGACTAATAAATATCGGAGTGATTTTTTAACAGACGTTTCCTTTTTCTGTGTTCAGGTTTGGTTCTGTTTTGCTGAATAAGGCACACTATTAAAACTGGTTAAGGAATATCTGCACCATTAGAACATCTAAAGGATAAAAACTCTTCTAGGTTTGTATTTCTCTATTTAGATGCCAAAATAATTGAAGCATTTTTCTATAATTTAGATATCTTAATCTAAATTTATAATTAATATTTAAAATCTCTAGCTAATACTTTAAGCAAACACATGTTAGTAAAGGAAATGTAAAATTTGCAGCAGGCTATTTTTCCCATCACATCTAAGTGTACTGAAGAATTACTGGGTGACTAGCACTAAGACGAATTAGTTGAATTTAACAAATTGCTCAGAATTTTTATTTGCTTATCCCCAAGATAGAAATTGTTCCAATTGCCTCACCAAAAATATGAGATGAATAACTTCTCTGAAATGAAGACAAATATTAACATTAAACCAACAAGAAATACAAGCATCAAAATACCTGATGAGTTGGTGAAATAAGTGATTTTGTAACAATGATTTTTAAAAATTGACCTTGGGCAATATATTTCATAAAAAACACTTGGCTATCTTTTTACACCTTTTCCTTCTAGAGCTAGCCACTTGGGTTTGACGTGAATTAATCCATTTTGTGAAACTGCAGAGGACAAATGGTTCTAAATTTCAGGCTGTGTTCCTGGAAACCAAAAGTGTCTCCAGCTGGTTTAACAGAGGAAGTATTACCTGTCATGATTTCAGACCATTGGCACATCCAGCAGTGGTTCCATGGAGCCTGAAGGTACAGCGTCCCTTCACTAAAACACATACTTTTGAATCACCTTAGGCAAAGAAATGCCCAGATTGTTTTTGCACTTCCGACAGAAACATTAATCAAGGCAGCATTGCAAAGAAGGCCCGTTCCCTTTTGGGACAGTTAACTCTATCAAATCCACTAATTAAACATTTATTGAACACTAAGACAATGGGCTTCCTTTAGAGAGAAATGGATGCCTGGCTCCTTTTGATGAGGATCCTTAAATGAATGTGTAATTGTAATTGTTAAGAAGCCCTCCTTGAAAAGAAACAGAAACAGTAGAAAACAGTGAAACGAGGGTGTGGTCTCTTGTGGACAATCTGAATCTCCTTGGGAAGAATCCTCCCCCAGCAGAAAGGTAAGACTAAATAATATTCCATGCATTTATAAACAATAACTCCCGACTCTCTAAGAAGGCTCATTCAAAAATATTTCTTTTCAACAACCTGCAAACACTGGACAAAAATCAGAATCAGCTTTTCATTTAGCAGTTCATCAAGTGGGCTGTTTATGGATTGGGGCTTGTGATTTGCAATCCATCATCTCAGGGTTCAGTGTTATCTTTTGATTTCTTTCCAGCTGAACAGACTAAGTAGTTGTAAATACCTCTTGTCAGACTACATGGTTGGCTATTCTTACACACAGAAGTCATCTAGGAACCCACTGGGCAAATTCGGCGGAGAGCCACTATGGAAAGCTTGCATCTGGTGTGCACTGCGGCACGAGGGGGGGCAGTGAAGGTGGTGGGAGGCGATGTCCATGGTGGTGGCGGCAGCAGCAGCAGTGGTAGTTATGTTCATGGCCGCTTCAGCTGTGCCAGGAACACTTTTCATGCTTGGAGTTATGTGTTCTCCAGGCCTTCATTGGCTTGACACAAGAGTCTCTGCCATACTAAGGAAGTACATTTTAATGGCTACCATAGAAGGTGTAAGGAGAAGCAATGGAGACATCGTCCATCATATTCAAAGAGCACAAAGGTATACGTTTCTCAATGTTTCTAAGAACTAAGACAAACACCGCTGCATTGCTAAGAAATCATGCTTTGGAGACATACCTCCCCCAAACATACACACACACATACACATACACACACACACACACACACACACACACACACACCTCTCTATTAAAAATTTCAAAATGGTTGCAGATACTTCATTCACAAGAAGGTTAAAGGCGTTTCCCATCGAAAGAAGGATTAACTTACCGGAGGATTCTGGGACTGCAGATGTATACTGCGACAAAATCCTAAATTCATCGAAAAAAATCATTTCTAGACTCCAGCTGCTAAAAATAATAGAATTATAGTAAATCATGGATAAGATTAAAACAAGCCATTTTCACATTCCAAAGTGTTCAGGAAAAAAATGATTCTTTTCTTTTAACTCCTTTCTTAAACAATGCAAATTTTAAAGTAGCTTTTTCTTTCCAGAGCACGCAGCGCCATGAAATCGATAATTTTTGATCTTTCGGTTAGTAGGCAACATGGTGAGCTATTGCAGGGACTGCAGGCAGCAGACATGTTCTTGTCAGCTAAAAATTTTCATATTGTTTTTGAATCCATTGAGATTTGTAGATGTGATACCACTGGTTTTTTGTTTTAGCTTGCACTAGGCTATAGGGACACAAACCCTCAGTTTATCGACATATCCAGGTCTATTGCTTTATATATATTAAAAACAGGGAGTCTTACTGGATCTTAAACAAAAAATTATGTAAAAGGAGTGGCTGGTGTGATTATAATCCCATCATGCAGGGTCCACGGTTCCCATTTAGTGAAATTTCGCAGAGGGCAACTTCTTAAGAACATCCCTGCTGTGCAGAGTGAAAAGCATGAACAAACCAAAGACAGAATTCATCTGTGTTTATATTTTACAAACAATGAAAAACCTACTCTTTGTATGCCTTTTTTCCCCCACCTTATTATTTCATGAAAACTGCAGCATTTTCCCCGCCCCCATCCAAACACTCACCACCCCAGCACTGCAGTATTCCGTCCCTCTGTTGCTTCTCCTTCGTCTTCTTTTTCGCTTTCACAAATTCTGCACGCGCCATCTTTGTGTGGGGTGATTCTTTGCTAATTTCAGTTACCCATTCTCTCACAAATCGGTTCAGAAATAGAAAATTATAGTGTGCTTTGGGGCTTAATTTGCCTAAATTTCTTCCAGCCTTCCCTTCTGACACAGAAACATGGAAACAACAGGGAGGGGGGGCAAAAAAAGAGATATTTCTATTATTGCCATAACCTGTTGTATACAGTGGTGATAAGAAATACTATTAACATAATAGCAACAGCTGCAGCCTAATAGAAGCTATGAGATAATTAATGTGCTACAACAAATTAATTTGCTGCAGGTGCCTCTGCTGCGAACTGAGTAACCCATGCCATATAAAGTCTAAGTAAAATGATGAGTCCCCCCACATGCTAAAAGAATACAGAGCAAAACGTCTTGTTCAGTAAATATTATGCGTGTCTGTTGTAAAAAAAAAAAAAAAATCCTCCCCAGCCCCTTCCCCCCAGTCCCCCACCAACCTATCTCAAATGGTTTAGTCATCAGTGGATAACAGTGGAGTTGGATCGGGTGTTTATGTGTATGAGTGTGTATGTACGCGGGTGGAGGGTATAGCTTTCTTAAACGTATGGAAGTTTGATGCCGGGTCTTAGCTGGAAAACGTATGGAACAGCTATAGATTTCTTTTTAAAAATCAGCTCCATTGGTTTTAAAACAAAAATTAGTGTATTCATGTGTATAACCAGAAGGAAAATAACAGTGTTGAGCTGTAGCCCATCTTTTAAAGATAATTAATCTTTTTAAAAATCACCTCCCTTACAAAAAAAAAGGAAATGTGTTTATAGTGTGGCACTCTTCATTGATGTGAAAGAGAGACTTTTTCTTTACTCTCACTTGCTGTCAAGTTGAGTGTTTATGGAGAATGATTGCTGGTTATATCACAAGTGTGTTCCAGAAATACACCGCATCAGACAGGGCAGCATGGACAGGGCCTGGGGAAGGTCACAGTGCCAGAAGCAAATGTCCATTTTCCGTTTTGCACCACTCAGCAAAAAATAACTTTGAGCCTAGAAAAGTGGAGGAACATATAGATTGATTTTTTTAACTACTTGACCAAAAAAAAAAAAAAATTCTCTTAGCGTAGGGATATAGTCATTTCTGAGTTTTCTCCCAATAATGCTACCGAAGGAAATGACATTTCTGTTTTCATTGCAGCCTCAGTTTGTTGTTTGTTTAAAAGTCAAAAAATATAAATTTTACCATTGATCTAAATTTTCAAGGATATTGTTTATTCAAATTTACTTTATTGGATGATCTTAAATTTTAATTCTAAATCTTACAATAAATTAGATCTATAGTTTCTTAAACAATGCATAGATTTTTTAAAATAGCATTTTGCTTTAACTTTGCAGAAATTTTATTTCTAGGAGAGGATATAAAATTATTCAAACAGAACACTGTTCCGGCTGTATCCAGAAGGGACACTGCATTTGCACGGGTTTTCTTTTAAATATATTTTACTTCACATATTCTTTCAGGTGGACAGCAATGCTCTGAGTTACCACCATTCTCTAGACGAAATTGCCGTGTATTTGTCACACCATTTCTCATGCAGTGACGGACATACATTTTACTCCATCTTTCTTTTGTTTATGCTAAAGCTTTTTCTTCATAATCCACTTTCAAATCTGCCCACATTTTGAATTTATGATTATAGAATCTGAATTAGGGGGGGAAAGGAATAGAAACAAAGACTGCATTGTTTTTCTCATAAAAAGAGGGGAAACAGCCAATTCTTTGATAAAAATGAGAAAAGTTGATAAGTATGGAATATATCCATCTCCTCTGGGATTTTCCAGTAATTTTGATGTTAGTCGACTGTGTCGTTCCACACAAATGGAACTCTGTGAAATCATATAGTTCTATAATTATGAAATCAATTAGAGAAAGAAAAAATGCTTCAATTTCTGTTGCTTTAAGGGATCATCCATTCAAAATATTACCCTTCCCCTATAAACTGTATTAGAATCTAAGCTATAAGAAATCAAGACTGTAAGTGTCTAACACACATATTCCTCTCTCCTGTGAATGTTCTCTTTGCATAGCATCATGATGCCAGATCTCTCAACCTTTCCTCATAAGACTTAGTTTTCAGAACCCTTATTCTTACATTATCAGAACAAGGGACACTGTGCAAGTTCTCAAGAGTAGAAAATGATTGTTTTAAACCAGCTTGCTCTGGGGTGGTTTGTTACACGGGAGAAGCTAACGAATGTAGCTAAGATGATGCAACTTTTGCCTTGTTTTTAATAATCACATCATACCACAGGTTTATCCTGAGCTTGTTGTCTTCTACAACAAAAATGTCTAAAGATTTTAAATTATGCAGTCTGGTTAGTAAAAAAATGTTGAGCATATGCTCTCTAGATGTCTATTTATTTAAATCATATACAGGTACTGCTGTCAATACATGTATTAAATATCAATGAAGCTTGGCTTCTTTTTTTTAAGATAAAAAGTCAGTATAGGAGTTGCAGTATTTTATTTCCTCATCCCAATAGATCCTCCTGGGCACCTTTTGGGTTATATTCCCACTATTCAGGACCACTCTTCTAAAACTATGAAATCTTCCACAAAATCTGCCTTAAAGCATTGTTCATCTATTCTGAATGTGTGCAATTTGTTTTTTAAAACTAAACTCAGCTTTATTTATCATAGTTGCTGATTGTTGCAGAACCCTTTTGGAAATTACACGTTGATCTTTTCTATTAACTGAGTTTAAATAAACCTCCTTTGGTTAAAAACAAAAACCACCATTTGTGTTTCTAGCAAATGTATATACTGGTTTGTGGGGTCTCTTGCATCACCATTTTCTCTTGGTATTTAACTCTTTTGTGTATGTGGATATGTATCCCATTTCTTTCTTTAACTATGTTTTAAGAAGGGGATGTTGGGGACTTCCCTGCTGGTCCAGTGGTAAAGAATCCGCCTTGCAATGCAGGGGACGCGGGTTCCATCCCTGGTCAGGGAACTAAGATCCCACATGCCGCGGGGCAACTAAGCCCAAGCGCCACAACTACTGAGCTCACATGCCTCAATGAGAGAGCCCGTGTGCCGCAAACTACAGAGCCCACGTGCTCGGGAGCCTCTGCACCACAACTAGAGAAGAGAAAACCCGCATACCACAACTAGAGAGAAGCCCGCCCACCACAATGAAAGATCCCGCGTGCCACAACCAAGACCTGACACAGCCAAAAATAAATAAATAAAAGAAGGGGGTGTTAATGACATTTTCAACAAAGAGGACGAGGATGCCTTTTCAATGTCAAAAGATTCTGAGATACCTCACATGATAGCTGTACTTTTAGTATCTGTTGTTTAAGAATCTGCATGATGACAAAAAGCTACTATAAAATCAGTAAGGCTTTTAAACAAATTTGCGTTTTATTAATCACTGTGGAATCTACATGAATGTGAATACTAATCACGGACATATGTGGAAGACTCATTTTTCAGGGCACAGACGATTCTTCATGCCCTTCTGGGGTATTTGGGCCCTTGCTTAACTTGGTAATGAGAAAGCCACCGCAGGAATGAAAACAGGAAACACAAATCCCACTCCGTGGTGCACTAGTTCAGTGACCCGGACAGACTCTTTAACCTCTCTGAGTCCTGGCATCCCCTCTGTAGTAGTGGCAGAAACAGCAGTGATGGTGGGAGTCACAGTAATCCAAATGGTGACATCCATTTGCTCAGGTTATAAGCTAGATACACAGAGCTGGAATTTGAACTCTGTACTGTCCAGTGCAGTAGCCATTGGCTGTGGGTGGCTATTTAAAGTTAAATGAATTAAAGTTAAAATAAAATAAGGTTAAATTAAATTTTAATTCCTCAGTCTCTTTAGCACATTTCAAGCACTCAGTAGCCACATTTGGCTACCATATCACACAGCATGAATAAAGAGCCATCATCAGTTCCATTGGGCATTGCTGAACAAGACTGTCCAACTGCAAAGGCTGTACTTTTGCCACTGGATTTAAATCTTCCTTACTCATACATTCCTTTACTTTTCCATCCATTTAGCAAACATTTACTGAATACCTACTACATGCCAGGCACCATGGTGAACCCTGGGGAGTTACCTCACTGTGTTGTTGTCAAGGGCAAATGTATAGACATAAAAGAGCTTTCTAAGCTATAAAGTTTTAGATGAAAGTGAGATACTTGTAGGTTGTAGTTGCTATAATAGTAGGACTCCGCTTCACTGAGGGCGGGGTCTATGTTACTCTTCTTGGAATCCACTCCTCCCTCCCCCACCCCACCTCCAGCACGTACCCATCAGATGTGAATGCATAGCTTCCCGTTATAGTGCATATGTGTCCGTTTTTATCCATCCACTTTCTGAACCCTTTTCCTAAATGAGGGGAATTCATCAGGTAGCGTATGGGTCGTGGAGCTGGATCATGGGCATGATGCCTCAGCTCAGCCAATCAGATTCTCTGCTTGGGACTTTGAAACTAGAGCGCGTGACGTGAAGAAGCAGGTTTACTTATTCCAGTGACTGCAGCTGTTATGTCCACTTCCTACGCAACTGTCACTTTACCGGATCTACGATGGTTACTCTTAAAGGCAACTTTATTTTGTCCACCCCAACCTGACACCCCCTTAAGCCTCCTTCTTAGGGATGGTCCCACCATTACCATTGGATGCCACATGAAATGAATGCCCGTGACTTTCCTGGTCTTTGTCAGCTAACAAAGTTTTCTGGTCACTACGTTGCAAAACACGGTCACAATTTAACACTTCCATCTTCAGTCGAAGGTAAAAATTCTCCCCTCGTCCCAGCTAGGGCTGCGAGGAGGGTGGCTTGACTCCTGCCTCACACCATCATGTCCTCCCCGCCGCCCAGTTGCTGTTTTTGACCCTTCTGGGGTTGCGGCCATGAGGAAAGGTAAGAGGAACGTAGTATTTCTTAACAGACTGGTTACTGTTGTCAACTGGCTTTTGCTGTCTGGGTCTGGCCAATGATTAAAGGTGGCCCTGTTGTGGACATTCTTGTGGGTTCTTGGGCAGCTCCCCTGCCAGAACACTCTGCCACTCCCTTGGGTACGGAGTGACTCCACAACAGCCCCTCTGACGTTCTCTTCAAGGATCTGCCTCCAACCTCGATCTCTCATCCCTTTCACGTCCTCACTACGCTCAGTTCTGGGTCATCCGCTTTGACATTTCTGCCTGGTGACCTGCCCCATACCTTACTCTGACATTTAAAAATTGTCATATCTTTGTGGTTCACTTGAACCTTCTGGCCTGACTTCCTGCTCCCCTAGGGACAGCAGTGAGGGCGATGACAACAGTGACCTCATCAGATGCTTCTGTGGGTATTGTTTCCTCACCTCCTTGGGCTTCAGCTTTTATTTTGAGCCTGTTGCTTCTACCTTCCTGGTGATTCTGTGAATTATCTAATAGCCTTTCAATACATTCTTTTTCTGCTTTAGCCAGCCAGTCATTTTCTATTCCTTAAGTTCAACACCTGCTCTGTTAAGCATTTCCATTGTAATGTGTTTTTCTAAATAAATTCATTTATTTTTGGCTGTGTTGGGTCTTTGTTGCTGCAGGCGGGCTTTCTCTAGTTGCAGCGAGCCGGGGGCGGGTGGCGGGGGGGGCGGCTACTCTTCATTGTGGTGCACACGCTTCTCATTACGGTGGCTTCTCTTGTTGCGGAGCACGGGCTCTAGATGCGCGGGCTTCAGTAGTTGTGGCTCGTGGGCTCTAGAGTGCAGGCTCAGCAGTTGTGGCGCATGGGCTTAGCTGCTCCACGGCATGTGGGATCTTCCCGGAGCACGGCTCGAACCCGTGTCCCCTGCCTTGGCGGGTGGATTCTTAACCACTGCACCACCAGGGAAGCCCCGTAATGTATTTTTGACTGTTGTCTATCTATCTCCCTAGTTTGCATCTAGTCACTATATCTCCAGTATCCTTTCACATTGCAAAGCAACGCAGGCACCATGTACAGCAGTCAAACAAATCCGAAATATGTAACATGGAATAAAAAAGTGCTACGTAATTCCATGCCCCTCAGATTTCCATGTTCATCAGCATTTCTAAATTTATTTTGGAAGCAAATAATAGATTCACATATTTTCAATATATTTCACCCTATCCACAAGTTACCAACCCTCACCTTAACTCTCTTATTTCTTCCGTATCCCGCCACTTTCTCTATGCATATGTAAACAAACATGACCTTGTGTTATTTTCCTTTTACCCTCCCCCCCTTTTACGCAAAAGATAGTATAATCTTCTTGCACTTTACTTTTGTCACTTAACAACGTATCTTGGAAATCTCACCACATCCACTACCCAGAGAACTGCCTCAATTGTTTTTAAAGCTGAAGAAAGACAAATACTGTATGATATCGCTTATATGTGGAATCTAAAAAAATACAACCAGCGAGTGAATACAACAAAAAAGAAGCAGGCTCACAGATACAGAGAACAAACTAGTGGTTACCAGTGGGGAAAGGGAAGCAGGGAAGGACAACATAGGAGTAGGGGAGGAAGAGGTTCAACTACTATGTAAGAAATAAGTTACAAGGGTATATTGCATAACATGGCGAAGATAGCCAATATTTTATGATAACTATAAATGGAGTATAACCTTTAAAAATTGTGAATCACTATATTGTACACCTGTAACTTATATAATATTGTACAGCAACTATACTTTTTTAAAAAGCTGCATTTTAACTCTCCCCTTCCCATCGATGGACGTTAGATTGTTTCCAAGAGTTTGTCATTACAAATAGCACTGCATAAATCATCTTACACGTGTGTCATTTATGACAGGTGCAAATCTTAACTGTAGGATAAATTCCTGGAAGTGGGACTGCTGAGTCAAAGGGTATATGTACCGGGAGGGCGGAATCAGTACTAGGTACTGTCAGATTCCCAATAACTAGTTGGCACTCCCAATTGCCATAGATAGGTGTTGTAACAGTATCTGTTCTCACCAGCAATGAGAGAGCCTGTGCCCTGGGAGCTTCACTGATGGAGAGTGTGGGGAAAGATGCTGCCCTGCCTGACCCACACCCGCTAGAAGGTCTTCTCTAGACCAGCTGCCACTCTGCCCCAGGGCTTCTTTCTGGCTCCAGGAAACAGGCTTGACCTGTGCGTGAGCCTGGGGGATGGACAAGGCAGAAACGCCTGAGAGTTCATTCTCCACAAGCAACCATCAACCAGTGATGGTCAGGGAATTGGTGGATAAATACCTCAGCTTCCTGTTCTTAGAGGGGATAACCCTGGAATGTGTTCTGCACTGTCCCCCACGGTTCTCCAACTGAGCTCCAGGCTTGGCTTCAGAACACACCCTTCATAACACCTTTCCCTTTCCTCCTCACTTCCCTACCTGTGTTTCCTGCCCTCACCTCCCAAATAAACTACCTACACTGAAATATTCATCGCAGGGCCTGCTTCTGGGAGAACCCAACTGAACAGGCTGTCATCAAAATTTTGGAATTGTATGAATGATATTGCAGTGTCATTTGGATTTGCATTTCTCTTGTGAGTGAAGCTGAGCATATATTCATTCATTTGAGCTATTTTTAGTTCTATTTCTGTGAACTGATAGTCAAGTCTTTTGTCTATTAGTCTCTTCAATTTCTATAAAGATCACTCCATAATAGGAAGATTAGCTCTTTGTCTGCAATATGAATATTTTTTCCAGTTTGTTGTCCTTTTTTTTATTTTCTGTTTTTCTGCTTTCTTTTCTCCTTCTCTTCCTTCTCCTCTTTTTTTTTTTTTTTTTGCCATTCAGAAGTTTTACTTTTTATGTAGACAAATTAATCAATCTTCTCTTGTCTCTTCTGTATTTTGAGTCATAGTAAGAAATGCTCTCCTCCGTTCCAAGTTATAGAAGAATTCCATGTTTTCCAATAAATCTTTTAAAAAAACCTTTAGCTTGCATCTTTAACCCACTGGAATTTATCCTAGTGGATATTCATCAACTATTACCTTCATCATGCTTCTCCTGCACTGTGATCTCTCCTAGAATCACAATCACCCTGCAACTGCCCTTGGATTACTTTGAGTGAGGTGTCCTATTTCACTGCCCCAACCTATTTCCTCTTGTAGATGATTATGGATCTCTTGGCTTTCCTCTTAAGTTGGCCTTTACCACCCTTAGTAGCAGAAGAGTTTCCTGCTACAGCATTTTTCTACCTGCAATAGCTCCCCTGTATCTTTTTCTTACTGAGCCCATAGGTTATCTCATCTGACAGTGTACATTTTCTTCCTTTCCCACAACTCTTCATTTTTTCCCTTTTGTTCTGTTCAAAATGGCAGAGCAACTTGTGTGCCATTTTCATATGGTATTGGACCGGATCTCTCCTCAAGATTGCGGTGTGTTTTTCCTTGCAGCCTCAAAAAGTAATGAAAAAGATTGAGAGTGCCACAAACAATTTTATAAATCTGTGGGGTCCTTTTGCAACTCGGGATGTTGCGGTGTACATTTTAAATTTATTTTTGTCTTGATAATTATTCACTCTTAGGGAGCAAAATACGAAAAATAGACCGACAGACAGATAGATAGACAGAGCTGATCTGTATTCATCTATGGAGTGTTAAATAAGTCACCCAAATCACATCTGCATATGAACTTGATTAAATTCTGTTGTTTGGGCCAAAGTGGACAAATTAGAAGGATTAAACCTTTTTTTTTTGATTTGTTGCTGCCTTTCTGTTTGGCCACCCCTTAGGTGTGCTTCTAAAAATACTGCTCTTGCACTTTTGGTGCTTTTTTATGACATTCTAGGTCAATTCTGCCCCCTAAATGTGGGTGAATCATACTCAGTGATCTTTGACCTTCTTCTAGTTAAGTAACACCCATGGAGGGCTAGTCTCTTCTTGGAATGAAAGAAGCCCATCATGTTCTATTGGCCTGGTTAACTGTCCTACCATTGAATCAGAGGCTCTATTCAACGAGAGAAAAGGAAACCAGCTATCGTTCCTTCCTCCCACGGGCCTTTTAAGCTCCTTTTGCCCACAGATGCCACAAAAGAAAATGCATCACCTCTGTCTGTTTACTCATCTGCCTCTGTGTGTACCAGACTCTGCTTGTTCTACCTGAGAAGAGAATATTCCTGCCTGCTGCAACTAAAGTAACACAGGGTCCCCTTTCATGGATACCCTCCACGGCCTTTCTTCCTTTTTCCTGCACGAGACCACGGGAGGAAAATTGGGCGGTGAAGTGCCCATCTCCCTACCAGACCTTCGTTCTTCCTGCCTGTTTGCAGTGTCGCCTCTGTGGAAACTTCCATCACAGACGTCTCCTCCAGGCATCCCCACCTTCCTCATCAGCATACTCCTCCCCTGAGTGTCACTAGCTGTGGGATTGTAAGACTCCATTATAATAAAGGTGACAATGACAGATCTCAAGGAAGTCGAGCTCCAAAGTGAGGGAGGGAGGCACATCAGAGAGAACGGGCCCTGGGAGCCTGATAATGAGATGGAGAGGACTTCTTCTGCTTATGGGTGAAAAAGACAGGGAAGTCTCTGAAGACAAAGCACATAATAATGTGATCACAGAGCCCTCCTAATGGGGCCGATGTGATGTTCAGAACATATATTCTTTTCACTGCCTTACTCTTATGTTCCAGCGGAAAGGTCTTCAAATGAGTGTTTACTCAGTGTACCTCACTCGGTAACGCCAGACTCTGGTCAGGACTTTTATTACAGCAAAGTTACATGCAGGTATATGTTTAATTGACTTAATAACCCTGGGGCTCATAGATAATTTTTTCTAAACTCTTTGTCTCAGTTACAAGAATTTAAAAAAATGTTTCGTCAGACGTAAATCCCTTAATAATGTTGGCAATTTATTTCTTAAAGATTTTCTAACACGCTTAGCTGGGTGCTCCGTTGCTCTTTTCTTCTCCTAAAAGGCGGCTTTTTTTTTGGAACAGAAGTGTATAAACTGGGTCAGCCATCATGGCCAGCTTCCTGTGTAAGGAACGCCCTGTTTTCTCCAAGCTGGAATTTGGAGATGCAAGACCTCTTTAGGAAGTGACTTGAGGGCCTCTTGGTGTTCAGGAAAGAAACAGGCCATAACTCTGCCTCGTGTGCTGGAGGGGACTGCTGCTCTCATGGTAGCTGGGGATGCAAATGTTCACGTTTCTCTCGGACTGGACCCGGGCCGGACCTATTGGCATGGCTTGATTGAGTTGATATAGCCTTTCCCTTTCTTTCTGTTGATATAGCCTTTCCCTTTCTTCTGTTTCTCAGTCCCTGAGTCTGGCAGTCAGAAAGGCAATCGAAGTCATGACTCTCCCAAGTGCATGTAGATAACAGAGGATTTTCCAGAGCTATTTGTTCCCAGAGGGCTTTCTGGATGGTTCCTGAAATTAGGAACGAGAGGGATGGTCCACCAGCCCTAAATATTTTTTGCTTAGGACTAAGGTTTTCCAAATCCTTAGTGGGAATAAAGAATGCTAATGGGTATGGGGGTTTCTTTTTGGAGTGATGAAAACTTTCTAAAATTGCCTGTGCTGATTGTTGCCCAATTTTATCAATATACTAAAAATGACTGAATCGTACACTTTAAATAGGGAAATTGTATGGTATGTGAATTATACTTCAACAAAGCTGTTATAAAACTGTATTCATATGTCTGATTGTTAATAATTAATCCTGTTCTTAGCGGATCCCATCCTTAATGAATCTAATGATATGCATCGCTCAAGACCAATAGGAATCCCCTGGGACTAAGTGCAGGTGTCAAAACAGATGACCAGAGTTGGCGTAAAATTTGTTCCTGTGACAGACTCAGAAGCTCACGTAGTCCTAACGAAACACTGTTATGAAAGTCATTCATTTCAAAATAGGGAATCTGAGTTTTGTATTACTTACTTACGTAGCCTAAGATTAAGTTTTAAAATGTTAGGGTAAATAAGAGCTCAGAAATACACGTAATCTTCTGGTCACCACTTGCCCGTCACCTGCTACTTCCTGATTCACTGGCAGGAGGGATCACACGCAAACATTCCCAGTGGAATTCTGGGGTCGTGGACCTCAGCATTTTCTCAGGGCAGCGGCAGGTAGGGTCAGGATGTTGGGAAGTCATTGAATCCAGGGCTTTCGAATGCCTGTGACCCCTCCCCTCACTTTGGTGTTGACCTCCAAGAGCTAGCACCTGTGTTTCTTTTTTAGAAGCTGGTCCTCAGTCTACAGGGACCGTATGCACAGAGAGCCAGCAGTGCCTAGGAAGAGATGTGCCCACCCACACGGGGCGTGGCCCTTAATCAATGACTGATGGGTACACACGGGGAGCATTGAAATGCCAGGTGGAGACAACTCTGAGGCATCACTCACCCTCTAGAGCCCCTTACGGCAGCGGTCCCCAACCTTTCTGGCACCAGAGACGGGTTTCCTGGAAGACAATTTCTCCACGGAAGATGGGGGGTAGGGATGGTTCAGGCGGTAATGTGAGTGATGGGGAGCAACGGGGAGCGGCTGATGAAACTTCACCTGCTCGCCCACCACTCACCTCCTGCTGTGCAGCCCGGTTCCCAACAGACTGGTCCGCGGCCTGGGGGTTGGGGACCCCTGCCTTATGGGAACAGGCAAGGCCCCTTCGAGGGTCTCTGCGGGGGAACGCACCTTTGCTTAGTTTCCTCCCCTTCCCTGCTTCCCTACGGGTCTCCCCTGGGAGCACTTCCTCTAGAAATCCCCTGCACAGGGATCCTCACAGCAGAGGCTACTTTCAGGGGCCTGACCTAAGACCAGAGTCCACATACCAGGCTAATCCGTGTGCTGGTGGTTAGCGTGCCTAGGCACACTGTGGGTACAACTGGTCTCCGAGTCTTAACTGTGTGAATCCAGCCTTTCCCTCTGGAAAAATTGGAGTGCGTGGGCAGGCAAGGGTCAGGTGGGACTTGACAGAAGCAAGATGTAGAGAGAGAAACACGGGGGTCCTGGAGCAGGGCCAGCTTTGTGGGAATGCAATCTGTGCGGTCACATAGGGCTCTGCACTTAGAAGGACCCTTGGTTTAATGCTCTTACATCGTCAACTTGAAATTCCTAATACTTTTTGAAAAAGGGCCCTGTGCCTTCAATTTGTGCCGGGGCTTGCACATTATGTAGTTGGACCTAGTCCATGTATCTAACCATATCTGAAGCTACATACTCCTGGATGTTTTCGGTTTCACAACCCAGCAAATGTCCTCTGGGCTTCTGTCATTTGCAGCATATAGAGCTATGAGCACAGTGGGTTCCCAACTGCAAATGTCAGAAACTCATTCTAGCCGGTTTCAGCAGAAAAGGAATTTGTTCAAGCATTATCAGATAACTCAGAGAATCTGAGAGGTCCAGAGGAACAAACCTGAACGCCCAGCGGCAAAAAATAGTGGCCAGATTCTATCACAAATAGAATACATCCCTGGACACAAATATCACGTTCACGTACCCGAGTCTGGGGCTGGGATGCTCCTTGGAACCTTTGTCACAGGGAACTGGATACTCTGCCGCTTCGCTCAGCTGAATGGGTTCCATGTGCCACCAAATTCTTCATGGCATTAGCTTCCCAATCGAAGTCTCCTGTGGGTGTCAGGTTGGTGAAGGCTATCTCGTGCCTGTACCTGAGAAGCAGTAGCAGCTGGGCAAGAGGCATTCTAAATAGCTTCTCTCTTGCATTGGGTGGGGGCGGGAGGGGGGCAGTCACGAACCAGAGAGTTTCCCCAAACACAGTAAAGGCATTGAAATCTGTTGGGAGGCATCCACGGGTACCCACTACCCACTACTTACATACATTTGAATTCTGCTGTTGACTGTGAGCATAGGAAGTACCTCATAAACGTGGAATGAATCACACACACTTTCTACTGCTCTCAGTGATTCAGGGGTCTCCCAGTATGCTCCCCCCAACCAACCCTTAGGACATCCTACACCTTGTTGCCTTTTTGGGGCTGCCCCAGGCCCACTTTTCGACCCCATGTCCCTGGTACTGTACTATTTTCCACCCATCTGGAATCCCAACCAGGACAATACGGGTACGTTTCTGCAAAGCAAAACAGAACCAAGCCCTTAGGTTGTAAGGGTTTGTTTACCTGGAGGCAGGTGGAAAGTGCTTGATAGATGTTGTTGGCTGCCACAAAGCAAGTCCCACACACTTACTGCAGCTGGCAGGTAATGAACCTATTTCTATGCAAAAAAGGATCTCTTTGTTGCTAATAATTTTTATGCCACTTCCACCCTGTTCAGGAGTATTTTTCGGAATCAGGTGTTAACAAAATAATGAACCAAATAAAATGTACGGTTAGCAATTATCAGTTTCCTTTGATGAATCCGCCCTCGAGTTTGTTATTGCCAAGGTGATGTAAAAATTAAACAGAAGAACAAAAGAGTGCCTCTGGGAGGGGCATGAAATCATTTAAAAACAACTGTTTCATCCATTTTGTACCGCTGTACTGAATACATTTATTTCAAAGGAGAGGCTGGAGTAGAGAGTGGAAATGGGCAGAGGGCCCACCATGGACACCAAGCTCCTCGAGGCGGGGCTTTTCGGCTGTTTTGCAGGAGGCTCTGGGTAGCCTGTGGGGAGAACACCTTGGTGTCAGAGGGATGAGGTCGGGCAGACATCAGCGCGGCCAGAATCGCGTCTAACTGGTGTGTGCTCGGGGCTGTGCAGGATTTGGAACCCGGAAAGAGCAAAGAGCTGTGTCTTGTCTCTCTCTGCCCTGGGTGAGCTCATCGGCTCGGTTTTTCTGAAGCTTCACTGCTGGTTGAGGTGGGGTTGGCATGAACCAGGGCTCCTCTAAGACGCTATTCTCTCCCCACACCCCGGTTAGAAGGATTGTCAACCTTCATTCTGCCAGAGAGGTCAGGCATTGCTAGAGCCTTCAGTGTCCTTCAAGGGCGGGGGCGGGGAGGGTGGCTCTGAACTCTGCTTCCCTGGGAAGCAGCGAGGAGGCTATGGTAGGTGCTCAGAAGACATCTGCTGAACAACTGCTTGTTCACTTTAAACATTCATCTGGGCTGTTTCCACTACAGCATTCTTCCTCTTTCTGTGCTGCCCATCAGTCACTATGGCTTCTTGGAATTTTGACAGAAAGCATTAAAACATAAAATGAAGTCATAAATCATTCTCCTGAATGCCAGGAATACATATCCACCCTGCGTGGACTGCCCCGCAGTTAGGGCCCGCTCCTGCATCCCCAATCCTCAAGCCCGGCTCCTCTGTGTTGCCCAGGATGGGATAAGAACACAGGTCAAATTCCATGTTTCCACTGCGAAGGAAGCAGCCACCTCCTTAGAGGCAGTTTCTGAATAACCTGCGCTGTGTGTTTTCACTGACCTTAAATCCAAAGCCAAATCGATGATGAAGAGCCATAAGGACGAGACAGGAAGCTTGAGAGATTCACTCTTTAAGGGATCAGCCACGTCTGTGAAATCTCATCTCGGCTCCCAAGTGCCAGTCTTCACGCCTAATACAGCGCTTCTCGCGACCTCCCCTGTGGCATCCTGTGGGCTCTGGTCTCACCTCCTATCATCTGGAGGAGATGACGAGGCTTTCTTCACATTGAAGGGGAGACACAGGACACACACGTCTCAGCTGCCATCTCTGAGATGCAGAGCACACTTCCTCCTGTCCCTGGTGGAACCACGGCAGTGGGTTTAAATCCACAATCAAACTCATTTCCGGGCATGTGGGAGGTCACTTTCTGAACTGAGGTTCCCTGCCTGCAGCCTCTGAGATCAGAGTGACCAAGTGGAGCTTCCTCTTTTTCTCCCCAAATTTGGCCAAGACAAGATCTTTCGGTAGGCCAAGCTGCAACTCACCACCAAGATACTTCTGCATTCTTTCTGTTCAACGGGACGCCTAAATCCACAAAGGGGGCAAAAGCATCTTTTCAGAAGAGATGCTAGATCAGCTGCTGATTACCTGTGCTAGAAGTACACACAAAGGAATAAAACACCATGCCGTAGAGCGCCCTCCCCGTTCTGCTCTTGGAAGAGCTTTGGCTTCCTGAACCTAAGAAACATCATGGCCTAGCAGTGTAGGGCATACCCATGGTTACAAATCCCGGCTCTGCCACTCTCTGTCTGTGTGACCTTGGGCAAGCAACTTGACCTCTGCGACTCAAGCTGGTCATCTGTAAAAGGAGGGTAACGGTTGTACAGCGTCACAGGGGTGCTGTGAAGATTGAATGAGACAGGGCATAGCCAGGTACCTGGAACATTCGGTAGGAGCTTAGCGAACATCAGTCATTAGCCCGTTACTCAGATGTGGGCAGAGGAGAGAGACGTAAGCTTCCTGGGAGCCTGGAATCCTGAAAGACGCGCTCCTGAGGGGTGCAGGAGCATGAACAGGGTATTGGGGCAAATGCTATCACCCTTTAAAGTGGCAGCTAGGAGCCTTCAACTCTGACCAGCCTCTCCCGCACGGATGGCTGCCTCTGCCTGGATGACCTTTAAAATGGGCAAAACCATGGGCCCAGAGGCTTTTGCTCTCCCTGCGACTGATTTGTCTAATTATCATTCTCCCTGGGATTTGACTGACCAGAGGTGAGCTCAAGAGAAAAGGAGGGGTCAAATATCAATAGAACCTTCTGCCCAGCACAGAGGAATTGGAGTTTTCTGGAAGCTAGGGCAAGCCTTCCAAAGATTTTCAGCAGAAGGGTTGCAGGATCAGAATTACGTTTCTGGAAAATCACAGGGGAAGACATTGTACACCCACAGGTGTCTGTAGAGGGCCATAGAGTCAGGCAGGAGGCAGGGGGTGAGGGAGACCTGCAGTGGACTCCCCAGTTGCTCAGGGAAGAGGTGACCCACCTGGACCAAACAGGGCAACAGGAATGGAGAGGGAGAACGACGAGGGAAGGGGTATGAGTGAGTCGAGAGGTAGAATCAGCTGTGCTTTGTGAATGACTGGGTGCAGGAGCGGGACTGTGGGGAGAGCAGCTCTCACGGTCCTGTCTGGAACGTGACGCTGCCCAAGGCAGGATGAAGAGCAGGTTTGGGGGAAGATGAGCTTTGGCACATGCTGAGTTTGGGGTGCTTGTGGGAGGCCCAGTGGCAGCTCCTCCCTGAAGATGCAGGCTCAGAGTGGGTACGGTCTGCACTGGGGTGGTTAGTTCCAGCTGTGGATGAGCTGCCCAGGGAGAGAAACTTAGAATGAGCACAGTGATGGCTCTGATGTCAACTCAGCTGAGTTACAAATCAGCGTGACCTCAGCATGGCAGGGCACCGCCCACCCCGAGGTCCTTGGGTGTGGGGGGTGTCCAGGCTGTACCTCCTGAGACCACTGCTTCTGGAGAACTTGGAGGAGAAGCAATGTGGAGATTCTGTGCAGGGCTGGAAGCTGGGGAGCCGAGCAGTCTCACAGGAGTGTCAGCCCTCCTCTGGTTCCCCGGCCTTGCACACAGTGCCCCACTCCCTCTCCATGCCCTGCACAGAGCCACAGTCAAGTGGGCGGGAAGCCCGCCCCTGAGACAATTCTCTGCCTGCCCTGAATCCCTGGGGATGCCTGCCAGGGAGGCACTGGGCCTCTGGGGAGCTTTGCTTTCTCGCCTCTGAGGCTCTGCAGAGCCTTGGCTGTCGGCGGGAGACAGGAGGGCAGCATTCCCTGAGGCTTGGCACTACTGCGGGGGGCGGGGGGGGCGGCGCAGCACGCTGGTTCTGCTCTGGGAGAGAGTTCACAGGTGAACACCGCGGGTGCGGCCCACAGCCGCCGAGGAAACAGAGAAACACTCCAAGCTGTGCCTTGTACAACCAAGTAAAGCAAAGACGGACAAAGCGACTCCGTCTCCTTGCGAGCCTGCTTGAGGCACAAGATTGATGATGGGGTCCTCTGCAGTCAGGGACGTCATTTATTCACTCATTGTAGGTCTTGTGGAAATGCCACATCAAAATGGCCTGAATCACTAGCACATCCATAGGCTCACATACTCACGAATCACCTACACTCTCGGCGTCAAGAGGAACTTCATCATCCATCCATCCATCCATCCATCCATCCATCCCAGAGACTGCCACTGTGCCACACCCTCAAGTGCATGTAGGGAACACAGTGGTGAATCAGACACGAACCTAAGAAGTACACAGCCTGGAAGGAAGAGAGGGATAAATGAACATAGCCCCATTATCTCCACCATGATGGTCTTCCTGTTATGATTGGTAGACTTCAGAACAATGGTAGGGACACAGAAGTGGGCGTGATCAGTTCCACTTAGGTTAGAATGGGTGGCTGGTCAGAGAGGACATAGCTTTTGAGATCAGTCTTGCAAAAAGCAAGAGGGATGTTTAGCAATATGCTATTCTGTACGTCTCCAAAGTTCCTGAAGTTCTAGTAGTTAATCTTTGCTACCTTGAACTAAAGACCAAACTTGTGGTCTCTGGGGGTATGGAAATGGACTGAAGGGCAATTGATTCTTTTTAAGGTCCTGCTTAGATATTAGAAAATTACTTAAATTTAACTTTTCCAAATATTTTGAAATATGAATAAGTGGATAAAATTTCACTGAATAAGAGAATGAGTCTTTTCTAAGAGCCCTGGTTATTGTCAAAAGAAGAAAAAGGACAGCAAAAAGGGAGGTTCTTTTGTTAACAAATGGGCTTTATAACTTTTAGGGAGAGGAAGCTAAATATGGAAATTTTCCTATCACTCATTTTTATTGTTTCATAATCACCTGATTCTGTTAAAAGGAGTTTTTTTTTTTTTAAACTCTCACATGGGGCTTCCCTGGTGGCACAGTGGTTGAGAGTCCGCCTGCCGATGCAGGGGACACGGGTTCGTGCCCCGGTCCGGGAAGATCCCACATGCCGCGGAGCGGCCGGGCCCGTGAGCCATGGCCGCTGAGCCTGTGCGTCCGGAGCCTGTGCTCCGCAATGGGAGAGGCCACAACAGTGAGAGGCCCGCGTAACGCTAAAAAAAAAAAAAAAAAAAAAAAAAAACTCTCACATGATTTAAACTATCCTTTAAAAGTAGAGAGACAAGAATTCCAAGATGTCAGAAGAATGGAGGCTGTACTTACTGAAGATGTGCATTAGAATCACGTGGGCCCTGCTCATTTGTTCCAGCATGCCCCATCCCTGCTCTGACGAACTGCACATCCCCAACTCCAAACACATGACCTGGGAGGGGGTGTGCCAGTTACAAGACTCTGACCCCTTGCTGGGGGATCATGTGACCCAAGCAAGACCAATCAGGGTCCGTCTCTGAGACTTTTCGGTTGGAATTGGAGAAGGGCCCTGTCCCAGGGGTTATGGATCAGAAAGGAGTTGAAGTTGAAGAAGAAGGTGGCCTTATTCTCTACCACTCAGAGAAAGCCTGTCTGCTGTGGGAGAGAATGAACCAAGCAGATATAAGCAAAGCAAAGGGAGAGACAGAGAGCTCTGGTTTCGTTTCTCATCCCTAAAAAGATACATAAAAATGAGCTTTGAATGGCTCAAAAGGATTAGGAAAAATAGGTCAACTAAGAGAATCCAAATGTAAGAGGTTCATTGGGAACACTCAGTGTGGTAGAGATAGAAACATGAGACTGTTTTTCCTCCCCATTGCTGTGCTCTGTGATATCTGCTTTTCTTGATCTTTAATTTATCTTGGCACAGTCCACAACTTTCTGGCCACTTTCAGTGATTAAATACAGCCAGGTCCTAATAAAACACCAATCTTCTATCCATTGCTGTGATTTCTCCTCTGCCATTGCCTGCCTTAGACTTGTGGCTCAAAGGACTTGTAGGGAGAGAACGCATGGTCTTCCTTTCCCTTATTCCATCGCTCATGTTTCTAGCTGGTCTACACTGGGCAGTAGGGGAGGGATGGGAAGAAGGGGTCAACTTACACAACTCCCATGTGGTAAGGGGGCCTTGATTCTCTCTGGTTCAGTACAGCCTGCCAGGGATTGCAGCTTCCAATGGCTCCGAATATGCTTTGCCTAGATAAGTGACCGGTGGACCTTTTTGTCTCATCTGTAGGCTGAGAGGAAATTGAGCTGCCAAGCATATGAAGCTCCCGCTAGAGATTTGAAGGAAGATGAATGGTACTAAGTAACAAGAAGACTGTGAAATCAAACAATTAAAAAACATTTCAAGACCAGTCAACTTCCCTCACCTCTTTTCACTGTGATAAAGCCCCAAAGTCATCGGATGGTTCCTTTTGATCTTGCTTGACTGTGTTTGACTGTCTCACCATTTTCCACCGGGGCACAGAGGTACTCCTTGCTTTGGGGGAAATGCCGCTTCTGGGAGAAGATGGGGAAAGGGGAGACTCCACTTCCTTCCCCCACTTTCTCCAGTTATTTTCCAGCCTTGAGGACAAAGCTGGGATTTCTGAGGCTGCAGTCACCAAGGTTGCCTGCAGGCATACCTAAAAGAGAGAGTCTCACTAGGCTTACTTTTCTCTGATTTTTAAAAACTTCTTTCATCCAATGTGAGCACTCTGTCACTCTCTACCCTAGAAACTTGAGTTCCAAATTGAGGTCCAGGAGGGACTCGTGTGGGTTTTTGGCCCATGGAGCAAGATGCCTTTAAATCTAGTGGTGATGGTGGTGTGAGTGTCACCTAGGATGTCATACATTTCTTCTTCTGTCCCAAAAACCCAACTTCCCAACTTTCCATTTTTTAGTTTTTAATTTAAAAGTTAATTATACAAATTATAAAGAAATGCATTCTCCTTGTGAAACATTAAAGCAAAACACTTTGGATAAGATTACAGACCACTTTGACAAACAGTGCCACCCGCCCACTAAAGAAGTAATAGCTATGGCAGGAAGACGTGTACCCCCTAGCTCTTTTTCTACTCATTAACATTCATGCTGTGTATTTATGTCCCCGTAGAAAATATAAAGAATGTGTGTTTACATTTATTAAAGGCATTCTGTTTTGCACACTATTCTATAACTTGTTTTTCCATTTGACATGGTCCTTCAGGTTGGAAGGACTGAACTCAGAGCTCTCTCTCTGGTAACGCAGCCTGGAGGGCATGAGGGAGGCTGAAACCCAGCCCATCTCCGCCAGCTTAACCCAAAGAGAAGGCTGTCTTTCTCTGACTATTCTAATTCATTCAAAGATATGGTGTGTGATGTGGTGGTCCTGGATGGATCCTCCATGCTCTATTTAATTGCTTTGTAGTATTCCCTTAGTGTGGACACACTGCTTTCGATGGATCCATCCCCGTGGTTGGACATCTAAGTTTCTTCTAGTTTCTCATGATCGTAGGAAATGCTGCCATGAAGTTTTATGTCTGTCTCTGCACATGTGCAAATATTTCCCTAGAGAAGTAGTGAGATTTCTGAGTCACAGGGATGCACATTTTAAATTCTACCAGACAATGTTAAATTGTCCTCTGAAGGGCCCCACCAATATGCAGTCTCACCAGCAGTGTACAAGAGTGACCATTTCCATCATCCTCACCAACACCGGATGCTGTCAGACTTGGATCTTCCTTCCAACTGCCGTCCCCTTCTCAGTGTGCATCTGGTCGACCCTACCGCTCTGGGCTTGTTCCCGACCCCCTGTCTTATTTTGTTCCTGGTTTCTTCATCAACCTGATCTCAGTCTTGGCTCTCTGGCCACCTGAGCTTCTTTCTCCTTTGTCCTGACAAGGAGCGTCTGCTCTCACGCTGGCCTGAACTCCAGGTGGCAAGTGGGCAGGAGAACAGCTCTGCCTCCATCTAGCTGTGTGACCATAGATGAGGCCTCAGTTTCCCCATCAGTAGCATAAAGGAACTGGGTTCCAGGAACTCCAGGATCCTAGCTCTCACTTTAACCAGGCGCTCTTGCCCGCATCAGAGCTAACTACCGTTTGGTCCAGATGGAATGCTTTACTGCAAGTGCCCACAGTCAGACATGAGGCATCTGAAGAAGTGATGGGTAGGTATGGACTTTATTGCTCCAATAAATTATGTCACCACTCATTACTGTGTTTTCATGGGTGAGGACGGGTGATGAAGGAAGGACCTTTCGGTCTGCCCAAGCTCTCCACCATGTAGCGAGCCTTTCTCAATTAAATCGGGCTTACTCACACCTCTGCAGCCACTTCCTTCTTGCTTTTCAGACCAGATCTTCCCCATTTATCCTGAAAATATTTATTAAGCGGCGGCAACATCCCCTTCTCCATGACCACTTTTGCGAGGGATGAGAGTAGAAGATGCAGGGGGTGGAAAAGTGCTTTTATGAGCTGCCTGCTCTCGTGGCTTAGTTCACTGCTGTTTAATAGAACTGTCTGAGATGCTGGAAATGTTCTCCAAAATCCATGCTGTCCAGTATGGACAAACTGAAGTGCCTTGGACCACTCGTTATAGAAGGTGTGGTTGGGATCCCTGTGCTAGTGCATAACGAACGTAAGGAAGCAATACAGTCCTGGGGGGCTCGCAGCAGACACTCCAGAACTCAGTCCTCCCCACTCTCTTTAAAGCTTCAGTCTCTTAATCAGTAAAGAACTGAATCGAGGATGAAAGGACATAGCGTGTTTAGGCCTCGACCCAGGGCCTGGCCCACTGTAGATGGCCAGCTGGGGTATTCCCTTCCCCTCTGCTCTGCTGTCTGGGTTCTCAGGACTCCTACATGCTTCAGACAAGTAAAAGGTTCCACCATGAGGAGGTGGGACTCAGGGAGCAGGGCCTCTGCTTCAGGCTGGAAGGACTGAACTCAGAGCTTCTGGGAGGGGCAGGCTGAAGAGGCCACCTCCCCCTTCAAAGGCTTCCAGAGCCTCAGACTCTGACTCACCCAGGTGAGTTGCATAATTTTATGGACGCCACAAATCATATCGCTCCCACTGTGGGGATTTCAAGGGTGGGAATTTGCCTCTCCCACTACAGCCTACCTGGACAGGTGTTGGAACATAACAGGCATTCAGTGAATAATGGTGGGCGGGTTGATCACCCAAAGTCATGTAGTTTGAGTGGCAGCCAGGAGCTATGAGGTTTAGATACCACCCCCCACCCTGCCCCCAGCTGTGTTCCAGGAAAATACAAGGACTTTGGGGTCGCAAGTTAGGGCTGGACCCTCAGCTTTGCTGTGGCCTGGCTCTGTGATCTTCGCAAGTGCTGACTCTGCTTGTTGTCTTTATTTCCCTAGTGCCCTCCAATTCTGGGACCTGAATATGTATGGCCTGCTTTTGCTGGGCAGGTCCTGAGGCTGGCATAGGCGTTAAGGACACACTTCTCCTCAGGCTGGGGTTTGTTCTCCCAAACCCCCGCCCCCTCTCCACACAGCGGAGCTTGCAGCTGGCTTCCTGTGGCTCCAACAACAGGCGGGCGGCGTTCTCCTTCCCTTCCCTGACCTCACCCAGCAAGCACTCCAGAGGCGGTCAAAACAAACAGGACTTGCACGACCCGGCCAGGAAATCCAGAACAAAGGAGGGCTTCTTTTATCAGCTGTTTCCTTTTGTCAGAAGATAAATCGTGAGAGCAATAACCTTAAAAAAAAAAAAAAAAAACTGGTACAGAAGAGAAATAAAATCAGTTAAATACTACTTTGATAAATTTGAGTAATTCATTTATTTTTCATTCAATGAGTATGTGATTATTATGTGTCAGGTACGTGGAGCTGTGGCTGTTTCATGGTGTACAAGACATGCAGTTGGACCTAGAAGAGTTCAGGGTTTAATGGAGATTAGAAATAAGAACCCGACAGGACTACAGTACAGTAGGACTAGGGGTCACTGACTTGGTCATTACCGTGTCCCTACTGCCTGGAATTCGGTGGGCGTGTAATGGGTGCTTAATAATGATTTGTTGAGTGAATGAGGACAGATGCTTGGGAAGCCCATAGGAGGGGTGCCTAATCCAGAATCCAAAGCTTCTTGGAAGAAATGACAGAGAGACCAGAAGACTTGAAGAAAAGGCAGGAGTTAGCAAGGCAGAAGTGGTGAGGGGAGGTAGGGAAAGATGGGGGTGGGCAGGGGTTGGGTTTTGCAGGCCGAGGAAGCAGCACTGGGTTGAGATTAAGGGCCTTGGGTGAGCTCAAGCAAATAAAGTTGCCAATAACTGACCACTTTTGACTAAGAAAAACTGCAATGTCACATGGTTCAACCAAATACTTAAAATGTCACTGAATAATCTGGGATGAGATCACGTGGGGCCTTATAAGCTGTGTCAAGATATTGAATTTTTCTCCTGAGGGCATAGAGTGGCAACGAGGTTTTACTCTTTTCTCCCCCCTAAAATAAAACTATTTATTTTTCATATGGCTCTATAACCCATACATGTTATTATTTTAAAAATTCATATTATAACAAGAGTGAAAAGAAAAAAGATAGTAGTCATCTTTGATCTCACCACCCAGATAACCATGGCCAGTTTGAAGCGACGTAGTCACGACAGTGTGTTCTGCCTTTTCCCGACTTTTCTCTCGAGTTGTATACATGAAGAGGAGCAGGGCATGAAGCTGCTACTTAAAAGTTGCCAGTGGCCTCTGTGTCTAACCGAGGCAGCTGTAGGTTACCATGGAAAAATTCATTTTTGTTTTGTGAGCAATCACAGTGGGAGAAAGACACGGCAGGACTTTTTTGGGCCTAGTTGCTGTATGTCCTCACACACGGCTCACATGTGGTTGCTTGGGACAAGGTGGATACATAGGTACAAGGTCAAGGTCAAGGGCATTGAGATCTAACATTTTCTCTAAAAAACGAAAACAAAACCAAAAACATTGGAAATTTGAAAAATGGAAAAAAAATTCAAAAAAGAAAATGATCACCTGAATCCTACCTTGCACAATCCCATTATTGACATTTTTGGTATATTTGCTCCCAGAGTCCTTTTTCTCTATATATTGTGTTCATATACATAGTGATAGATCAAATTGAATTAATGTTCAGCAAATACTCACTCTTTAGTATTTGCGTGTGCATGTATTCATATGTGTACACCCACACCCATAGAAAATAAGTAGTAATGTTTTGTGTCCCTCTCCCTTTTGCCATTTTATTTATTTTTAAAATAAATTTATTTATTTATTTATTTTTGGCTGCATTGGGTCTTCGTCGCTGCCCACGGGCTTTCTCTAGTTGTGATGAGCGGGGGCTACTCTTCGTTGTGGAGCGTGGGCTTATCATTGCGGTGGCTTCTCTTGTGGCAGAGCACAGGCTCTAGGTGCACGGGCTTCAGGAGTTGTGGCACGCGGGCTCAGTAGTTGTGGTGCACGGGCTTAGTTGCTCCGTGGCATGTGGGATCTTCCCGGACCAGGGCTTGAATCCGTGTCCCCTGCATTTGCAGGTAGATTCTCAAACACTGCGCCACCAGGGAAGTCCCACCATTTTATTTTAGAACTCTAGCTTGGAAAATCTTAAAGGGATTTTGTTAACCTGAAATAATCCTTTGCAACTCTTTGATGATATGCCCTTAACTCTAAGAAGGTCTTTTATATCCTAAAATTGGTGGGTTGGAGCCACCGTTGATATCTCTTCAGAATCAGAGCCTCCTCCTTTTTGTGGTGTTATGTTTCTTACCAATTTTACCAAGGGTGGGCATAATTGACATTTATAGAACAACAAGTCAAGTCCTGCCACTTATAAAATTGGTAAGCGGGCCACAGACACTTCTCTGTCTCTGTGGCTGGCTTTCATGGGGTGTGGGTGGATGGCAAGGCTGTCCACACAGAGCCCAGACCTGCTGCCCAGAGTGGAGAGTGAACACCTGAAATTGATCAAGTGGCTGCTTGTTCATTAAACAAGCCCTGCACCCCTCCTGGTCCAGACCCACCACTGCCCCCCACCTCCCTGAGCCCCCTCCCCAGGGTTCCAGGCTGACTGCCTCTCCATGATGGGGGAAGCTTCAGCCCACAGGCCCCAGCCCTCCCAACCCAGGCACATTCTGGGTGGGGCTCAGGGTTGGCCATGGAGAGGCAAAAATTATGGAGACTTGTGACATTTCACTGATACACTGAGCGCTGAATCCATTTTATCTTTGTTTCCGTATTTCTCTTGGGGAAAGACTTCACCTACTAAGACCATTCCCGTGCAAGATGGAGATGCCTCAGCTCTCTGCCCTCTTTTAATAACTTTCAGTCTTCCAACTTTTTCTAAGTGCCTTTAACTTTTGCAGTTGTAGAGAAGAGTTCTCATTCTAAACTTACTCTTTTTTGCATATGCTCATGCCCTCTTAATGGCTTGTCCTATGCCACCAGCAACCCTCCCCCTGCACGTCCCCGGGATTGCAGTCTGCAGCGGCATCTGTAGGTTGAGGGCTCGCCTGCCCAGCCACCAGGGTCCTGGTGGGTTTCCTTGCAGTCCCCTCAGTTGCTGTGTATTCCCTTTCTGTTGTCTTGGGACTCAACCCCTTCTTCTGTATCATCTCATATTAATTTTATTAACCAGAAGAAATTAGAGATTTCCTGTTGGTCTGGCAATCAGAACTCCAGCCTTGATAATGACACCTTCTTTGTTTCTTGTTCTTTTCTCTACTGCTTTCCATAGCGAGCTTTGAGGCTCCGGATCAAAGATATTTTTACTCTTCATCTAGTATGATATTAATAACCACTCAAAGGAACAATAAAGCAACAATAACAACAACAACAGCTTACATTTATTGAGTGCTTACTACGCACCAGGCACTGTCTCACGTATCTTACCCATATGACCTCTTTTGACCCTAATAACTATCCGCACTCTACAGATGAGAAAAGCTAGGCACAGAAAATTTACATAGCTTACCGAAGTGCTAGAACCAATGTATAAACCCAGTTAGTATCCCAGATTAAGAGCCAGGAGAATACACTGCTTTTAGAAATACCCACATATCCCGTTGGCCCACTTCCCAAAGCCTGCTTACGTGGTCTTGGGCCATCAGATACGCTTTGTCCCGAGGGCATGGATGACTGCATATGTCTTCTTGAAGGCTCTGCGTCAAGACTCTTTTTTTTTTTTTTGGTTGTTCCTGTCTACACTGGCTGCAGCTGCTTCTGTAGGTTCTCAGGGACGTGCTTTACCGGGATTCAGATGTCCCTTCCCCAGGCTCGAGCAGTGCTCTCTGGGATGCATCCCTGATTGGAGCCCCTACGACTGTGTTCCCGATACCTTGGTCTAGCCTACGGGTGATTCCATGACAGGCTCCGGGCTTGGGCCGGAGGCAGGAATCTGCATGCGTCAGCCAGGGGCTGATCCTCTGCTTCAAAGGTGTTTTAGTGAGGCAGGCACAGCCATCAACTTCTAGATACCTGGGGCAGCTATGATGGTCCATGGTCCTGGACATCAGTGTCATGTTCCTGCTGGTATACCTTGTCCCCAGTACCTCCCCCCAGGTGCTCCTTTGAGCCAGCCTCCTGGCTTTCCTCCAGCCCTCTGGACCCCAGCGATATCAGGTGATGGGGCCAGACAGCTGGGATCAGTCTCCCTGAACGGCTCTATCTATAATTTCATGGTCATTTGGACTGGTATAAATGACAGTGGTAGAAAAAATAACCCCATGTACAGAATGACTCTGGTAAGGTGGGTCAGACTCAGTAACAGAGGTGTGGGTTATGGTCAGAGTGAGGCTTCAGTAGAATCTACACGGACCCAGCAGCCCCCTTCAGAGACGTAGGCCTCCTGAAAACAAGACAACTTCCTATAGTAATGGTGTCACCAGGGGTCCTGTCTCTCTGCTGTGGGACCACTCCTCCACCCAATAACTGGATGAGTTAGAAGAGAATGGTGACCCTTCCAGCCTGCTGGATGTGATAACCAGACATCAGGAGGCAGAGGGTGAGAAGCTTCCCATCAAGGCAGAGGAAGAGCTGATGTGGGGAGTTTGGGCCAGCGGTCCCTGAGCGGGGGTGCAGAAGTGGTCAGCAGCAGCATGAAGGTGCAGAGGTTCAGAAGCCCAAGGCCTCCCCAAGGGGCGCTAGAGCCGAGGAGCTCAGAGCTACTGACAGCAGCGGACAGGCTAAGCGAGGAGGCATTCAAACGGTCCAAAAACTCGGGAAAAGTGCCCCACCTCATTTAAGTTCGTTAAAAATCAGGCTGGCAAAGATGAAAACAATTTATTGGTGAGCAAACGAAGAAAACGGCACTCTCATACACCGCCGAGGGAAGCATAAATGAACACTGGTCCATAATCCATTACCTGAAACTCTTGGGGACAGAAGTGTGCTGGAATTTAGAATTTTTCAGATTTTTGAAAAGCAACATGATGTGTAAATTATATAACACTCCCTGTAGGAACTAGGGCAATATATACATTTATGTGTCTGCATGAAATGTACAAATACTCATACTAAGTGGGATAAATAAAGCCATAAATAGCCTCGTGTCCATTCAGGTCAGGGTGTGCCACCAAATGAGTTTAGTTGTTAAACTTAGTAAAGCCTTTACAGTTTTCAGAGTTTTCGTGGAGGCAATTTCGTGGAGGCAGTTTTCGTGACCTTTCTGGAGGGCAATTTTACCATATGCATTAAGAATCTTAAAATAGGGACTTCCCTGGTGGCGCAGAGATTAAGAATCCACCTGCCAATGCAGGGGACACGGGTTCGAGCCCTGGTCCGGGAAGATCCCACATGCCACGGAGCAACTAAGCCTGTGTGCCACAACCACTGAGCCTGTGCTCTAGAGCCCGCGAGCCACAACCACTGAGCCTGAATGCCACAACTACTGAAGCCTGCCCGCCTAGAGCCCATGCTCCGCAGCAAGAGAAGCCACCGTGATGAGAAGCCCCTGCGTGCACTGCAACGAAGAGTAGCCCCCCGCTCACTGCAACCAGAGAAAAGCCCGAGCGCAGCAACAAAGACCCAACGCAGCCAAAAATAAATAAATAAATTTACTAAAAAAACAAAAAACTTAAAATACACGTGCTTTTTCACCCAACAATTTTTACTTCTAGGAATTAGTTCTACGGACATAATTGTGATTATGTGCAACAATCTAGTAATAAGGATGCTCATTACTGCATTGTTTTTGTTTGAAAAAGAAAGAAATTAGAAACAACCTAAATGTTTACTAATGAGGAATTGTTTAAATATGCAATGGACTGTGAGGTGATCCCTAAAAATACGTTTGCTTACTGACTTGGAAAGAAGTGCATGATATATTGTTTTAAGGCAAATTTAAGCTATGAAGACAATCTTATTTGTGTAGTAAAACTTAGAAGAGGACATATGCACTAACCAGAGTTATTTCTAGGTTTTTATTATGCATAGTTTTTCTTTATTTATTGCTAATGTGGGTTTTCTCATTTTCTTTGAGCTAGAAAAGTAAGACTTTCAAAGAATTCAGATGCATATAAGCTGTATAAAACAAAGGCTTCCACTCTTCTCACCCCTCCCTAACTCCTCCTTGGGGGTAACATATATCCATTAGGTGGGTTTCTTTCCAGACAATTTTTCTCTGTTTGTAAATGCATAAAAACTTTTTTTTTAAACTTCTTTATTGGAGTATAATTGCTTTACAGTGTTGTGTTAGTTTCTGCTGTATAACAAAGTGAATCAGCTATATGCATACATATATCCCCATATCCCCTCCCTCTTGCATCTCCCTCCCCACCCCCCATCCCACCCCTCTAGGTGGTCGCAAAGCACCGAGCTGATCTCCCTGTGCCGTGCAGCTGCTTCCCACTAGCTACATATTTTACATTTGGTACTGTAGATATGTCAATGCTACTCTCTCACTTTGTCCCAGCTTACCCTTCCCCCTCCCCGTGTCCTCAAGTCCATTCTCTACATCTGTGTCTTTATTCCTGTCCTGCCCCTAGGTTCATCAGAGCCATTTTTTTTTTTAGATTCCATATACATGTGTTAGCATATGGTATTTGTTTTTCTCTTTCTGACTTACTTCACTCTGTATGACAGACCCTAGGTCCATCCACCTTACTACAAATAACTCAATTTTGTTTCTTTTTATGGCTGAGTAATATTCCATTGTATATATGTGCCACATCTTCTTTATCCATTCATCTGTCAGTGGACACTTAGGTTGCTTCCATGTCCAGGCTATAGTAAATAGTGCTAAATGCATAAAAACTTTTAAAGTAATTTTTCCATCCATGGAATTTTTCCATACCATGTATATTGTTCTACATTTGACTCTATCAATAACCTGTTTCCATGTTGCAAGGGTGGACCTTAGTTTACTCAACCCTTTCCACCTTGTTGGACATTTAAGTAGCTTCTATTTATTGACTATCTCAAACAATGTTGCAAAGAACATTCTTGGGCATGTGCCTTTGTGGACATGTGCGTCATTTATGTGCAAGAGTTCTTAATTTTCATTTTCCTACCATGAACATGTGTTCTTTAGATTATTAAAAATCTTATTAAACACATTAAAAGATTCCATTAGATTATTTCAAATAGCCTGAAGCCACTCAGTTGGCCCATTTTTTTCTCAGGATAAATGAGCTATTTGTTAGCACCACCTTATAAATAAATGCCACATGTTTTTGAGCCACACGTATTTTTTACAGATTCATCCTCCCTGAGGAGTCTCTGGTCCAGGGCAGCAGACGGGAGTCTTGGTTGCAGTTGCCAAAGCCTCGAGGGGTGGGGTGTGGGTGTGGATTGTCCTTGGATGGCTCTGCGTGTCCACTTTGCACAGACAAGCAGGTGACCTGGGGGCCTTCCCTTGGCATTTGGTGGTCGCTGACCACTCCTGGGAACGCTTCAGTTGCTGATCCCAGGGGATAATGGTTTCCCTGGGGGTGGGCTGGCTTCTCTGGAGTTTGGGCCTGATGGGTTTTCTGGAGGTATACGGGGGTCCTGGATCCAGAGGGGAGCTCCTGGGGTAGTGAGGGCAGGCAGAATGGGTCCTCGTCCTGGGCCCAAGTTCTGGGCTTCCAAGCCCTCTCTTCCTTTTGTGAGTGCAAAGCAGATGCCACATTTCCTTAATTTTCAGAAAACCATTTTTCTTTTGCATTGCAATGCACCTGCAATAGGAAGCGGACATTGAATGTGGGAGTGACCTTCCCCTGCACTGAATGTGGGAGTGACCTTCCCCTGGCTCTTCCTGAAGCCTGTTTTATCAGAGGCTGGAAAATCCCATCCCTTGTATGCAAAGGATAAAGGAAAGTCTTTTCTGAAATTCAGACTGGACTTAAGTGTGAGGCAAAAGCCGAACTCATCATTCCTTTTCCTGGCTGCTTGGTGCCCATCCCTTCTCATAATGCTGCCAGAAACCCTCCTGTGTAATCAGTGGGGCCGTAATTAATACATCAGAGGAGTCTTCCTAACAGATCCAAGCCAGTGTGTCCTCTTAAAATGGGGTGGGACGCAGACTTTACAGGCTTCTACATGTTGACCCGAAAACGTCCAGTCAGACAATCGCATTGTCATCCCCGGCCATGCACATTTATATGCTTCTCAGACACAGCGGCCCCGTGGAGGAAAGCAAAGGGGTGAGGAAGGGTTATGAGTGATTGAACTGGGGACTGGAGACGGTGGGCTTAGAGAGCTGGAAAAACTGTGCATGGAGCTGTGGTTCCAGTAATAGAAACTTAGGAAGGCAGAGGTGAACCGGGTGGTGAGGCAGATTGGGTATGTCACAAAGAAGTGAGTGTTTATGAAGCACCTACTATGTGCCAGGCACTGAGATGCTGTCTCATTCAACTCCTGAGATAAATGTCAAGATCTCCCCTTTTACAGGTAGCAACGGGGTCCCACAGTGGTGATGTGACCCTCAGAAGGCCACAGTTACGGACTGAGTTTCTTCTGGCTCCCAAGGCTTAAAGGAAAATCATTCTTACTGCAATCTTTCTTCAGTCTTTTCCCACCAGTCCATCCAGCACTCCATTGGTGAATGAATGTCCTAGAATCTTGGTTCGGCTCACTCCCTCCACCACCTTGCTGGTCCCTACCTCTGCAACCTCATTGCCTGTGGATGGAAAACGGGCCCCCTTTTTTACAGCCTCGCTTGGGTGACAGTGAAGATATTGGCCGAGACACTCTCTGAAGTCTCTTCTAGGCCTACTGGTCATGATTTTATGGTTGGAAAATATTTATAAAATTCATAAATATTTTTCTAATTAATTTTACAGAAAGAAAGAAACAAAAAGAAATAAAGTAAAAAAAGAAAGAAAGAAAGAAAGAAAGCTCACCAGACACTCCTAAGAAAAAAATAAAACCATGACCATGACCATCCTACACTCAGTTGACCAAGCAGAGCCTTGGTGTTCCTTTTCCCCCTCACCCAGACTTAACCATTCAGTCACAAATCATTAACAAAGCCTAAATAGCCTCTAACCCACCCCTGTCTTTCCATTTCTCTTATCTCCAGAACTTTCCACCTGCTTGTCTCTGAGGCTTGCGTCCTCTTTCTTCCCCTCTTGGTTAGTGGATTCCTACTCCTCTTTTGGGATCTCACCTTGGAGGCACCTCTCCCAAGATCCTTGGAGCCATTCCGCCCCCAGGTTGGGCTTGGGAGCCCCTCCTGTGGCCGAAAGACCCGGCCCACAGTTCTCCCATGGCAAGCACCAGTTAACATATGTGAAGGTGATTTTAAACCGTAAAGTGCCATTCAAGCATTTCCCCTTCTTTTCCCTTTGCTTTCTTCTTGCTGTTCTTTCTTACTTTCACCTTTCTTCCTCCTCCTTATTTAGCAGAGGTCCTTCATCTGAGGGCCAGTAGGCGGCACTTCCCGTGTTTGGGTAAATGTGTATGTTTCCGGGGACTAGGTCCAGAGCTTTCATCAGCGCCTCAGGTGTCATTGACCCAAAAAAGGTTAAGAATCACTACACATTTTCTTGACACAAATGGGGAGCAAGGTGAAGTAGGCTTTATTCTTTAGCTCGTCATCATTCTCTCTGTCCTGCTTTATCTTTCTAGAACACGGACACAGACTTAACGTGGTAAGCCAAACTTTCAGATCTAGGTTGAGGTAATATTGGAAGCACTAAAGCTCAACCTCAAAGCAACTTCTTGCCTCAATATTGTCTGTCCCCAGGAAGGCAACTCCAATAAACAGTGCTTCCTTTAAATGCCGGGGAGAGTGAGGAGTGAAAGGCCAGGCTCCCTGTGTGGCTTGATTTTCCTGGGGATCAACTGAGGCAGCAGGTGCTGAGTGGGATTTGCACCACGGACCAGAGGCACCACCCCTGGCATCCCCAGGAGAGCTGCCTTCCTGCCTCGTGGGCCCAGCATTCCCAATTGCTTCCTCCCAATGAGGCCTGGGGCGCTTGTGAGAAGGGATCACTATTGCTCAGTTTAATGCCCATTTAATATATATTTCAAGATAAAGACCGAAGATTCATGGGTTCAGCCTGTGAAGGTACAGCATAAATGTGTGAAAAATAAAATATCTCCTGACCTCGCCATCAGAGACATAGATTTTATTTTTTTCTTAGGAGTGTCTGGTTGAGTTTCTTTCTTTCTTTCCTTTTCTTTTCTCTTATTTTCTTTCTTTCTTTCTTTCTTTCCTCTCTCTCTCTCTCTCTCTTTCTTTCTTCTTCTCCCTTTTTTTTGGTGGTGGTTGTCGCAGCTCAACGGGGCTTTACATTTAGGGAGTAGTCTGATCAGTCATATCCAGAGCCGGCAGGAGCGTGGACGATGTGACCTGGAAATACAGGCCTATGAGTTTTGTAATAAAGCCCTCAGTCTGCGGCTGGGGCCCTGAGGGGAGGCTCCAACTTTAGCCTGCCCTAAACAAAGGGTGGAGTCATAGAAACAGCATCATAGTAACCCTCTCAGCGTGCTGATCGAGGCCCCGTCTTAGTGTAGGGGGCCCCCAAGCAGATCGAGGTAGGAGGAGTTTGGAGAAGTAGGACAGGGGAGGGAAGGGAGCTGATCCAGGGTGAGTAAGTGAGCAGGTCACCTCTGTAGGCAAGGGGGGCTCAGTCCACCAGGGAGGAAGTTGGGGCATTTATTCATGAACTCTGGTCCCTCACCGGTGGAGGATTGCTCTCCAGGGTGTTTTCTGGCTTCTGTGACACAATATTCTGCTACACCTCCAATGGTTTTCAGTCTACTTTTTGGGGTCCTCTTACTCTATCCGTCATTTTTTTAAAATATAAATTTATTTATTTATTTATCTGACTGCATTGGGTCTTTGTTGCTACGCACAGGCTTTCTCTAGTTGCGGCGAGCGGGGGCTACTCTTCGTCGCCGTGCGCGAGCTTCTCCATTGCGGTGGCTTCTCTCATTGTGTAGCATGGGCTCTAGGTGCGTGGGCTTCAGTAGTTGTGGCATGCGGGCTCAGTAGTTGTGGCTCATGGGCTCAGCTGCTCCGCGGCATGTGGGATCTTCCCAGACCAGGGCTTGAACCTACGCCCCCTGCATTGGCAGGTGGATTCTTAACCACTGCGCCACCAGGGAAGTCCCACACTATCCATCATTAAGTGTAGAAGTGCCAGAGGACTTGGTCACATCCCCGTTTCCTCGGTTATCTGCACGATCATCTTAACGCTATTTATCTTATCTGCTCCCTTGGCTTTAGTTCTACCTGTGTACTCATGACTCGGTAATTCCCAGCTTGCGCAGACTCCTAGCTGTCCCCCCAAATGTCACCTGCATCCCTAGATATTTGTCAAACACCACCCGCTGGCTCTGGAGCCTGAGGAAGGGAGAAATAACATCAGAGGATGAGCTCAGGAAGGGTCTGCTTAAAATAGGCGAGATTGACGGCAAAGGAATCGTGGCTCATCCTTTTCAGTCATTTCCTTGTAAATAGCAATGAGCACCTTCCCCTTTTTTTGGCAGTCTAATCACTATGAACTCCCCTCTGGTGGGTACTTTTTTTAGAGCATAATAGAAGGTGTGATATCTTGTGAGAGGCGCCAGAATCACTTGGAGAACGGCAGCTCCGGGATTGAAGGAGGAGGTGACAAGTTCCTGGGAATATTAAAGATTAACACCAAATACTTTGTTGCTATTTAACTCTGACGATTCATGTTGCTGGAGCGGAAACAGAACATTTCTTTCCCTCCCTACTGTTTATTCCTTCCCTTCTCTGTTCTAGGGATTCAGAAGCTGCGGATGTCAGATGCCAACTCCTTAAGGGCTGAAATGGTTTTATATAATAACAGAGAGGGGGAGCCTACAAAATGAAGAAAGAATCTAATTCAGTGCTTGGACTGAAATGGGAACTGGGAACGAGGGTGGGGGGGGAAGCAGTCTTAAAAATAGCTCACTCAGAGAGAAGAATGCGGCTTGTCTCCCAGTGGCAGGCAGGCGCAACCCTTGGGTGAATTATAGGAACCTACTGTAGGCCTGTGTGTTCGCTTTTGAAATGTTGATCATGGCTAAAAGGAGGCGGGTGGAGGGGAAGGCTGCTGGTGCCTGACGCTGGGAGCAGCCTTTGGCAATGGATGAGGCTGTCAGGCCCAGGTCCTCTGCCTGCACAGGCAGCGTGCCACCTGGACACTTATGCCCTGTGCCCTCCTGCTGGTTACTTATGCAGCTCCCGGTGCTGAAACTCCAAGCCTTCCCAGTGGGGTACACAGGTCTCCAAAGGAGGCGGGGGAAGCAGCCTAAGAAGATGGGGTGAGGTGGAAAGAGAAGGAGGAGAGAGGGCTGAGACGGGAGATGGTGTTGAACATCTTAGACACCCAGTGGCACACACACACACACACACACACATGCAGACACACAGAGTGAGAGCATGAGAGAGAGACAGAGAGAGAGGAGACAGAGAGAGGGAGAGAGAGAGTGCGAATGGGAACAGAAGCCCACAGGGAGAAGCAGAGAGAAGCCAGACAGACTCAGAGACAGAGGGAAGGAGGAAGACCGGCAATGAATTTATTGCTGGGTAATGAGAAGGAATGAGATACAGCACTGGCCCCCAGGCTGCAATGATGCCCTCTTCCTATGCCCCAGCCCCTCACTGCGCTTGCAAGAGAAGCCATGGTTGATTTTGTCTTGTGGTCACATCTTCGCTTCTAATGGACAACCCCCAGGAGGAGGCTGAAAACTGTAGGCTTTCACTGCAGACCTCCACCGTGGCAGGTGGTCAACCAAGGCCTCAGCTTCTGTGCCCAGTGCGTTGAGGGATTTCTGGATCAGCCCTCTTTCTTTTCCTTTTCATTGATGACAACGCCAAGTGCCTCATCTATGTCCCCCTGAGATTCCCCCAAACAGGGAAGTGAACCCTGATTCCTTCTTCCCTGGCCCGTGATGCCTGAGAAGGTGAGCATGCAGACAGACCAGGTGACCAAGAGCACCTCCTATAGCATCTTGCAAATCTGCACCCGTAAGGAGGAGGATGGGAAAAGAGGGCAAGACCTCTGTCCTGCATTCCTAGTGTCTGGCGCGGCACCACCATGGGGGCCCCTCAGCGCTCACCAGCCCCCCTGCTGCAGGTTCTGATCCCAGACACGTGTGTCTCTCTCTGCCTGAGGACTCTGACCACAAGTGCGTTCGGCTTTGGGAACAGACCTAAGCCAACCAACGACCGTGGATAAGCACTCCACCTGCCTCATCTCTTGGATGGCACAACTCTGAGGCCTGTCAACACAGCTTCTCAGGGCACCCCAGGTGCCCAAAGAGGTGACCTGTCCATAAATAACCCCTGTATCGTCTGTCTTTCCTTCCCTATCCCACTGCACCTACTGCTCGCCTGCAGCTTTCTGGGGTGGCCTCCCAGTGACCCAGGTGCCCTCCAGTTCTAATCCTTGGGGGGACCCCCCTCTCCAAGACAGGGTCTGTGTGGTTACAGTTGTTTCCTCCCAGTGCCTGTGAATGGGCTGGGCTCTGTCACCAGCGTGTAAAGCGTCACACCTCATTCTCATCTGGGTCGCCCAGAGACCCCCCCCAGGGAACTTGCTAGAATCAAAATGTGTCTCTAGGACTGCCAGGCAGGAGCTGCCTTAATCAAGAAACAGCAGAGAAACAAGAAAATCGTGGGAAAAGAATAATCACGGTAATTTCTGCACTCTGACAGACATACTTTGAGAATTAACAACCCAAATGAAGTCAAACGCCCTTGAAGCAAACCCTGAATTCGGAGTGAGCAGACCCAGCCTATCTTGGTCCTTCTCAAACTCTGGCTTTCAACGGTGATCTGTGAGGCGGGCTCAGACAGTAGAAGTGTGGACAGTGGCTGCCGCCGCCTCCATCCTTAAAGAGAAAGATTCTGGGAAGAATGATCCTCCTAAGAGAGGGGCCAGTTTGGTCAGAACCAAACTGAGCAGAGTTTGGTCACTGGAGGACACAGGCTGGAGTCGAGTCGCTGCTCCGCCACATTCTGGCTGTGTTGCTTTACTGAGCCAAAGATGTAACCTCTCTGAGCCTCAGTTTCCTCACCTGTACAATGGGGGCCATCACACCTCATGAAATTGTCGTGAAGATTAAAAATGACTTAATGCACGTCCAACAGCTGATATCAAGTATAGCCCCCTTTGCCTTCTCTTTGTCCTCCTCCAAGGGAGCCACCCCTGACAGAGGGCAGGTTGAGGGTAAAAGGAAGTGTGTCCGGCCACACAGTCAGGCATCGGGACGGCCGGACACCACGGCTCCCATACACAGCCTGTCTGCATCCGTGGGCGTGGGAAAGAGATGTAAACGCAGACGGGCATCAAACACGAGTTAGACATGCCATTCCGCGCCACCGACACATTTCAGAAGTGCACATCACAAGGCTCTTGTGGAAGGCCTGGCGGCCGGCCAGGGTCAGACCACAAAAGGAAGTTGTTTCCCCGCTGGAGCAGCCGGGTGTGGCCAGGGCACCACGTCACTGCAGAGAGTGGGGCTCTGCTGGGATTTCCTGCCCTCCCTTCCGCTCTTTCTCCCGTGGGCCCTGCTGCCAACGGCTCAGGTGCCAATACCCCGGCCAGCGAGGAAAGTCAGCTTTCATCTGACCCTTCCCCACGTCCCCGGAAGGGTCGAGCCAGTGCTATTTACACAGGGCCTCTCGATATGGCCCTGCAGCCCTCCGGACACCGCCGTAGCTCTTCCTCCCCTCAGAGGACCAAGAAGAAGTTTCTTTCATCCACAGTTGGTAGAAGTCGCATTCCATCTGTGGCATCAAGGTCTGAAAGGCAGCCACAGGCCAAGAGGTGGCAGAAGGTGTGTGACGTGGTTGGCCTAAGTCATGCCTCATTCCCGGCAGACAGTCTGCAAATATTTATTGAGGGGCCGCTCTGTAGCAGCTCTGTGCCCAGGTCTGACAGAGATGCCCTGTGCGAGACAAGGGGCTTATGTTCCAACTGGGAAGACCAGACTGACACGTGGAAACCAGGGGTCCTGTTGACCCCAATCTATGCTTATAATACTCCGATGTGCGGGAAGGTGCAGACCGCACACGAAGATGCTGGCTACTCTCCGAACCCCAAGGAGGCTGTAGAAGGATTCTGGTTTGGCCCATGGACTGTCCTCCATGTAGCACTAAATGCACTAAGTTCTCAGATGGGCCCCTTGTGGTCTCTGGCCTCCTTCCTTACTCTCATTCCTTTGCCCCATATCTTCGGTCCCACATAAGTTTGATCCCTTCAATCTAAGCTTGAAAACATCCATAAGATGTTTGCATTTGTCAATTAGCCCTTGCAAACAACCTTGCAAGTGAGGTCCTGCTATTTCCGTTTTGCCAAGGAGGAAACTAAGGCTTACTCAGCCTCAGGTATCAAACCGGATACCTTATGTCAATAGCATCGTGCTTTTGTAGAGCACCTCGGTTCCATTTTCTTATATGTCCAATGACAGCCTGGCTCACGTCTAGCCTTCCCTCATCCGGGGGCCCTGAGCATGGTGCTGGGCATACGGTAGCTGCTGTGGGAATTAATTCCACCAGCGAGTTCGCTCTTGACTCAGAGCTGAGCTCCATGTACTAAGGGAACGAGTATTTGTATTAGGGAAATAGAAGGGGGTCATTGTGGGACTGAGGCTCAGTCATGGGGGTGGGGAGAACCTGGGGCCTTGGAGGCAGGGAAAGGGGATCCTAGGAGGCCAGAGATGGACACAGAAAAGGAGATGGAGGTGGTCAGACATAAGCTTCTCCTGTGCTTCCACTTTGTTCCATGCAGAGGGAACTCCTAGGATCTAGGGGTTCGTGGACAGCCCCTCCCGGGTCATGAAAACCCCCGCTTTCCCTCCTTTCTTTCTTTCCTCCCTCCTTCTCTCTCTCTCTCTGTCTGCCTCCCAGACTCCCAAAGCTCCTCCCTCCCTAACTGCATTAGGCTTTAGCCTTGGAACTGGCACCTGTATTTTTCAGGCAATGAAAGCAAACCCTTACTGTGTTGTGATGTTCTTTTCAACCAAACTGCCTTTTAGGTAAATACTTTTTGGGCCAATCTCACTGAATTAACTATCTGGGTCATTTGAATTTCTTCTCCAGGAGATAATTATGGCCTTTGGGATATGTAAAGTGTACCGCAGCCCTATGAGCGGACAGGGAACGCCAGCCTCTCTCTCCCTACGCCACCTCCTTCCATTTCTATGTGACCCAGGGAACTAAATTAGCAGTGACTCCCATCTCCAGGGTCCAGTGTTGCTTTGTCTCTCTGGGGGAAGTCCCTTAGGCGTTCAAGGTAGCTCTAAATGTGAGGGAGAAACTATGCATGTTCTTTTCCGTGAGAGCAGTGATTTCCTTCCAGGCAGCTACATTTTTTTTTGGAAAAATAACATTCTGTAGACTCCCTCTCCAATTCTGGAAGGTGAAATAGAGCAGTAAGTAGTGTCGTTACCATGCTATCGCTTTGGGACCACTAAGGCTCATTCACAGCACAAGACAAAATCTCTTAGACCCGAGTTGGGGAGTGGGTTGCTGGTAGGGGTAGCTGCATAGCTTTGATTATAGTAATGAAACTCTGTGGAGGAAGAAGCTGCTAGCCCTTCTCTGGCTTGGGAATATGGGAAGCCACCTTGAACATGCGAATGGTTCCTCTGTACCATGAAAAATGTAAGATGAGTCAGTGTCGTCCTAGGGGAGAGTGGACACCTTCTGTGTCAGAACAAGACTGGCTCTTCCCAATACCCCTTGAGGGGCAGAGCTGGCAGGAGGGAAGATGGTGGGAAAGTTTGCAAGGGGCTTTCTATTCATTTGCCAGGACAGCCATAACAAAGTACCACAGACTGGGTGGCATGAACAACAGAAAAACGTTTTTTCTCACAGTTCTGGAGGCCAAAAGTCCGAGAGAAAGGTGTCAGCAGGGTTGCTTTCTTCTGAGGCCTCTCTCCTTGTCTGTAGTTGTCCACCCTCTCCCTGTGTCCTCACATGGTTTTTCCTCTGTGCAGGTCTATGGTCTAATCTCTTCTTGTAAGGACACCATCGGTCACACTAAGGTAGGGTTCACCACATGACCTCCTTTCACCTTCGTGACACCTTTAAAGGCCTTATCTCCAAACAAGGTCGCAGTATGGGGTACTGGGGATTAGGATTTCAACATATGAATTTTGAGGAGGACAAAATCCAGTCTCTAACAGGTTTCCTGGGAGGAGGGCTGGGAAGGTGGGAGTTGAGTGACTAGGGAGTGGAGGGGAGATTACTACTTGTGCCCCAAGCTGCCGATGTTCAGATAGGTTAGAACCTCCATGGGGCACTGGGTCATCCTGAGGCCCCTTGGCCAGAGGATACCAAAGGGCCCAAAGGTGAGCTCACCACGGAGGAAGGGAGGCCTGGGCTCTTGACCCAGGCTCACCAGCACGGTCTGGAGGCTGGCGTGTGTGGGCGTGAGGAGTCGGGGGGGGGGGGGGGGGAGAGCAGGGGTGGGGAGGGGAGCTGCTGGAAATGGCTGAGCATATGAATGCAAATCAAAGAACTGCAACCCTGGAGCCCAAATTGGGGCATCACAGGCCGTGCGGAGGCTTGTGTGAGTGAGGCTGCTGTGCACAGCTGTACCAGCTGCAGATGGCATATTTGTGTCCTATGGCCACATGGCTGTGTGTGAGAACGGCACCCTTGGAGCTGGGCTGCGGCCTGCGCGGCGGGGCAGTGTGGCTCTGACCCCAGTGGAGGGGCATCCATCCAGCTCCGCAGGACCAGTTTTCAACAGTGACACCATGTGGCAGCCACAGAAGCAATACCAGGAACAACACTGGGCAGACTGTCACTCTCTCTCCACCAGGCATTTCAAGGCAAGGCTGGCCTCTTTAAGTCTGTAAGGCCCAAGTATATTGGGAGACAGAGATAGAGAAGGTACCAAGGAGGAATTTTCTTCCACATAAGGTGGGAAGATGGGAGTTGGGTGATTAAAGAATACAAGAGATATGACTGATTTGTACCCCAGGTTGGTTGAATGGAACATACCAGTTGTATTAAGATCCCTTTGGGAAGAGGGGACAACTTTTTTGGGTGAGATTTTAAAAATCTGCAGTTCTGACACCATTAAGCTCCTAGAAGAGATCATAGGCAAAACATTCTCTGACTTAAATCGCACCAATGTTTTCTTAGGTCAGTCTCCCAAGGCAATAGAAATAAAAACGAAAATAAACAAATGGGACCTAAGCAAACTTACAAGCTTTTGCACAGCAAAGGAAACCATAAACAAAACGAAAATACAACCTACGGAATGGGAGAAAATATTTGCAAAGATGCGACCAACAAGGGCTTAATTTCCAAAATATACAAACAGCTCATACAACTCAACAACAAAAAAACAAACAACCCAATTAAATAAAATGGGCAGAAGACCTACATAGACATTTCTCCAAAGAAGACATATAGATGGCCAACAGGCACATGAAAAGCTGCTCAACATCACTAATTATTAGAGAAATGCAAATCAAAACTACAATGAGGTATCACCTCTCACCAGTCAGAATGGCTATCATTAAAAAGCCTACAAATAACAAATGCCGGAGAGGGCGTGGAGAAAAGGGAGTCCTCCTACACCTTTGGATGGACTATAAGTTGGTGCAGTCACTATGGAAAATGGTATGGAGGTTCCTCAAAAAACTAAAATAGAATTACCATATGATTCAGCAATCCCAGTCCTGGGCATATATTCAGACAAAACTATAATTCAGAAAGATACATGCACCCCTATGTTCACAGCAGCACTAGTCACAATAGCCCAGACTTGGAAACAACCTAAATGTCCATCGACAGATGAATGGATAAAGAAGATGTGGTACGTATACACAATGGAGTATTACTCAGCCATAAAAAAGAATGAAATAATGCCATTTGCAGCAACATGGAGGGAACTAGAGATTGTCATAGGAAGTGAAATAAGTCAGAAGGAGAAAGACAAATACCATACGATATCACTTATGTGGAATCTAAAATATGACACAAATGAACCTATCTATGAAACAGAAACAGACTCACGGACATAGAGGAGGGGGTTGGGGGAAGGATGGAGTGGGAGGTGGGGATTAGCAGATGTAAGCTATTATATATAGAACGTATAAACAGCAAGGTCCTACTGTATAGCACAGAGAATTACATTCAGTATCCTATGATAAACCATAATGAAAAAGAATATTAAAAAAGAATGTATATGCATAATTGAATCACTGTGCTGTACAGCAGAAATTAACACAACATTATAAGACACCTATATTTCACTACAGAAAAAAAGGAGAAAGTCTGCACTTTTGGATTTTGGTTCAAATTTTGACTTGTCATACATCCAAATGTACACGTTTTATCAGTTTGTACTCATCAACCGGGCAAAGATTCTTATGCAGGCACTCTGGCAGACACGGACAGAGCAGTATTAGCCTCCAGTGACTTACTAATGAAGGAGGAGAGCCCTGAGCTGTTCCATCAACTCTGTCCCACATCCAAGTCAGCTGCCTTCAGGGAAGAAATGCTCTGTCTCAGAGTGGGTTTCTCAGAAGCAGACCCTGAGACAGGGATCTGTGGGAAACTGATTTATTAGGGAGGTGCTCCCAGAGGGAGGGATGGGGGAGCAGGGCTGTGAGCCCAGGCAGAGCTCTGGAAGGTCACAACTCACAGTTTGTGGGCTTTCCTAGTCCCCAAACAGTCAGTCCTTGGCTAAGGGACTCCTGGGAGGTCAGAAATTTCCAGGCACTTGGAGCTTTTTGCTCTTGTGAGCAGAGTGCCGTGGCAGCCCAAAGACAGTCTTCCCTAGGGAGAGGCAGGTATGGCTGCTGGAACCAAAGGAACCCACTGCTGGGGGAAGGGTGCACAGAAAGGATCAAAGGGATGCCTCTGGGGGTGGGTAGGGCTCTGTCCAGGGTCCCACTTCACGAATGAACAGCTCCCACACCTCATGTTGACTCCTCCCCCTCAGAACTGTTCTAAGACCTGATTCAGTGGAGTGTGAAACTTGGGCCAGAACCACCGAGGCTGAGGGTGACTCCTTAACTCACCAGCTTTGTGACCTTGAGCAAATGACTCTGACCTTCACTGTCCTCCCTGGCAAGATGGGAATGGTAATTCCTCCCTCCCAGGGCAGTTGTAGAGATAAGAGAGGCAGAGCCTGCTAGGCACCTGGCCCCCTGCTTGGCCCACAGCAGGAACCTGTGAAATGCCAACTCCCTGCCCTATGACTTCCCCTCCCTCTTCTTGGGGAAGAGCCTGTTCCCCGTAAGCGCCAGGTGCGCTGCAAAGTCCCTGTGACCTGCTCGTTTTGTTTACGTACCGCTCAGCGGAAGGTAACAATTTAGATGGCAAATTGCACTGCCAGAGTCGGGGAGTTGGTGTATTAATTCCTGACTATTTACTGTGACAGGTTTAAAGCCCAATATGTCAGGGAGTACTGGGGCTCCCACTCTGCAGCACACAGAATTACAAAGACAGATGCACCTTGCTGCTTCCCGGCAGCATTAAGCATTTCAGGGCACTACAAGTTCCCATCGTCTCCTGTGCTCAGAGGGCTGGGAGCACCCAAAGGGTTGACTTCATCCTGTCTCCTTTCCCAGCAGCTCCCGGGCTTATGGGTGCTGGGGGAAGCCACCCTTTCTCTCTTGGAGGGGCACAGACAAGCCCTTCCGCAATCTGTATAGCTCTGTACAGTTGCAGGACATACTTCATTCCAAATCTGAATCGATTTGTGGAAAGGTAACACGACACAAACGTTCTCTGTGTCCAAATAGAAGTAGTTTAGGAAATGTCCAAGAGAAGCTCTGCCATTATAGGAAATTTCTCTAACACACCCTGTCCAACACAGCAGCCAGTTAGACACATATGGCTACTGAGCCCTTAAAGTGTGGTGAGTGCGGACAAGAACTTGCATTTTTAATTTTAGTTCATTTAAGTTTAGATAGTCACACATGGAAACTGGCTACTGGTTTGAAGAGCACTGAGGTACCCTCCCTTTGCCGTGACTTATGGAGGCTATAAAAATGTTAACCACAGCACACATGGGTAGTGTCCATGAATAACCATGAATAGCACACATGAATGCTCCACAATGAGTTATTGCTAGAATATACATCCTAGTGGAGCTAAGAAACACAGCACAGGTGTCATAAAGGATTTGCTGATCACTCCTTGGAGGTGACATGCCTAAGACACAAACACTCATAAGTGATTCCTGCCTTCCAGGTTGACGAAGGATTCCTGCGGGGAGGACCACGATGATCACCTCTGTTTAAGTGAAGCTGGTCATCTTCTCGGCCTCAAATTGAAATGGGAAATGAAGGCATTTAGGCCCCTTTGAATCCAAATGAGCAAGTTTCCACTGATGTTCCTGGCTGATCTACAGGGCTGATTTATTTTAAGAGAGGCAAATATCCTGGGGTAGACTGAAAAAGCCAATTCCTATCTCTTCTCTTGAAGCTTCTGCCTCAAACCCTATTAAAGTATGAAGAGGATCCTTAAGCCAGAAGGCCAGGTAATCCTGTGTCTACCCTAAAATAAATCCGCAAGAGGAGCCTTTTAGAAATCTGAATATCTTGCAACACTTTTGGAAACAAGTGTGCCAGAATGAGGTGTGTTTGATAACACGGGGACAGATGACTCAGTAAAGTGACCTGAATCATAGAAACTGCTGGTGCTGTGAACACTGTCCTTTATCATGTGGCCAGGGAGGTTGAACTAACCGGCCCAGTAAGTGATCCTGGCAGATCCTGGCAGATCCTGGCAGAGTGAGGAGGCGCGGGGAGAGACGGAGGGGTGGAGTGCTCCCAGAACCAGGGACTGAGGGCTGCACAAGGGTGGCAGAGACCCAGTCAAGGCCGGGGACACCGAGGGGGGACACAACCTGGCCGGTTAATATTTTCCAATTCTCCCAGTTTCTTATTTTTCTTATTTTTTTTTTTTTTGCGGTACGCGGGCCCCTCACTGTCGTGGCCTCTCCCGTTGCGGAGCACAGGCTCCGGACGCACAGGCTCAGCGGCCACGGCTCACGGGCCCAGCCGCTCCGCGGCATGTGGGATCCTCCCGGACCGGGGCACAAACCCGTGTCCCCTGCATCGGCAGGCGGACTCTCAACCACTGCGCCACCAGGGAAGCCCCTCCCAGTTTCTTGAATGAAAAACTAACCTTTATGCTGAAAGGAGTTTTCCCGTGGATGATTTAGGGAAGTTGTTACAGTTACAGTCCCCTTAGGAAGGGATTGCAAGTAGGAACACAAGAATCAGGGCCAAGGGAAAGTCTGGTTTCAACCAGCGTTCAGAGAGTGTCCACTGCACTCCAGGAACCATCACTCAGGGTCATTTCCTGGGTCACCTGTCCCTGAGTCACCTAGCACACAGCATTTTGTGCCTCGCCTTCCAAAATTATCTATTGCTATCTAGATTTCTAAAAGACTCCTCTTGTTGATTTAGACACAGGATTCCCTTGCCTACCGATTTAAGAATCCTCCCCACAGGTTCGTAGGTTTGACTCAAGAGCCTCAAGGAAAGGAGGTAGGAAGGGGTGTGAGAGATAGGGATGAGAGAGGCGTGGCTGTCTTCTGGTTGCTCCTGCTAGAGTAAGGGAGACGGGGATGGCAACCAACAATTATAACACCACGCGGTGATTGTTTAAATAAAGCTGGGCGCTGTGTATCTTGGAGCTCAAAGGAAAGGATGACTAACTGGGGAGCAGAAAGCAGAAGGTGAGTTAAGAGAAGTGAGCTGGGGAGTTACAGCAACTTAGCAGACCTTAGAAAATAAGTAGTAGGACAGAGAAAGGAAAGGCAGGCTTTCTAGACAGGGTGCAGAGGGCACAGGTGCAGAGATCAGTGTATTTGTGGATGAACAGAGCCCTGTAGCCTGGGCAGGGTTGGGGGGAAGTGTGCAGTCCCAAGAGTCAAAGCAGGGGAGGGAGGGAGGGAGCATTAGGACCAGAAAGGGCCCTGCGTGCCAAGTGGAGGAATCAGAGTTTTATCCTGTAGGTTACTGGGAAATAGCAGAGGTCTTGGAACAGGAAGTTTTGTGATTAGCTTTGCTTTTTAGGACTGGAACCGGGTATCCTTCCTTCCTTATCAGCCTGTGCGTATAAGTGAAGTTACAATGAAAGTGCTTTTGCTCCCGTAATTTCGTATCACCCTCCCACCTGCTGAAGGGAAGGACCCCACCACACCTGGGATATCCCCAGGGGACCCTGAGGAGGAGGGTCCTGCTGGTAATTCCACGGCCTCCTGCTGCCAGGCCGGCACACAGCTCTCCAGGGTTGAAGGTGGCCTTCCTGCCTCCACGGAGACCACCTGTGCTCCCCTCTCCCACCTGTCGGGATATTACTTCTTCTCTGTGTTAAGTCCTGTTAGAGGGCCCCATGGCAGGGTGACTCAGGCCCAGAAGCATCACTGGGTTGTCAAACTTCCTCTTCGTCTTTTTTTAATTAAGATTTTTTTTTAAGGGAACCCTCCTACACTGTTGGTGGGAATGTAAGTTGGTGCAGCCACTATGGAAAACGGTATGGAGATTCCTCAAAAAACGAAGAATAGAATTACCATATGATCCAGCAAGCCCACTCCTGGGCATATATCCAGACAAAACTATAATTCAGAAAGATACACGCACCCCTATGTTCACAGCAGTACTATTCACAATAGCCAAGACATGGAAACAACCTAAATGTCCGTCAACAGAGAAATGGCTAAAGAAGATGTGGTACATATGTACAATGGAATACTACTCAGCCATATAAAAGAACGAAATAACGCCATTTGCAGCAACATGGATGGAATTAGAGGTTATCATACGAAGTGAAGTCAGGAAGAGAAAGACAAATACCATACTATATCACTTATGTGTGGAATCTAAAATATGACACAAATGAACCTATCTACAAAACAGAAACAGACTCACAGACATAGAGAACAGACCTGTGGTTGCCAAGGGGGAGGGGGTTGGGGGAGGGATGGAGTGGGAGGTTGGGGTTGGCAGATGCAAGCTATTATATATAGGATGGTTAAACAACAGGGTCCTACTGTATAGCACAGGGAACTATATTCAATATCCTATGATAAACCATAATGGAAAGGAAAGTAAAAAAAGGATGTGTGTGTGTGTGTGTGTGTGTGTGTGTGTGTGTGTGTGTGTGTGAATCACATTACTGTACAGCAGAGATTAATACAACATTGTAAATCAAGTATACTTCAATAACGATATAAAAAATTGAAAATTTAATTTTTTTTAAAGAAGTGTAAGGTTCACAACCAAACTTCTGTTTTGCTTTGGGACCCCCCAATTTCTTCCCAGAGCACGGGGCTGGATTTGAGGCTCTTTGCTGGGTTGAGACATTGCTGGAAGCTTTTCAGCCTCCCCTGAGACAGGCAGATCATCCGTGGGAATTTATGGTTGTGTTTAAGTGAATTCTCAGCAACTCAGAAATATTTTCGAAGGCAAATTGAATTTTGGAGGCTTTTCCATCGTGAATGCTGTGCTTCTCCTCTGTAGTGTCAATAATCCTGTACAGGAGGGCAAGGAATTGGTGATACGGCCAGGTCCCAGAATTGAACTAAAGTAGTGCAAATCCCAGGTCTGCCACTTGTGGTGTGACCTTGGCCCAGTTACTAGGTTTGCTCTTTCTCAGTTTTCTCCTCGATTAAATGGGGATAATAACAGTATTTCCTACACAGAACTGCTGTGAAGATCTAAACGGGTGGATGAAGTTTAGGGCAGTGCCTCGTATAGCACAGGGGCTCAGGCAGTGGTGATGACGTGCGATTACTTTCTGCTTCACTTAACGGGAAGAAAGGGAATGTGGATGGTATAACTGCAGTGGTGTAGTAAAGTGTTAAATTAGTAGGAATTTCAGGTGGATCGAGCTGTGAGACACTGCTTTGCTTTTCAAATGAGCATGGTCACAGGAAGTTGGAGAGTATTTTTCTGTAGATAAGATTCAAGCGAAAGCTGACAATGCTGACAATGATTTTCATGGGGGATGTTAAAAGTAGCTTTGCCCAGAGTGAGGGACATAGATGCTCTGACCTGGACAAGCGTTGTCTCTGTGAGATTATGCGGCTCTCATCGTGGGGTGTGGAGGAGTTTGGAAAAGTGAGCTCTTGAGAAAGACACGTTGCAAAAGGAAGACATTATACCCCTCTGGCCCTTGCACTCTAGTTGTTCTAGAAGCAAGGTGCAGGCAGGCTCGGAGACTAATGAAATAACTGCTAGAAGCCCCCAGCTCTCCTCTGGTAGCAAGAGGTTCCTCAGCTGCTAACTAAGGAAGGCTGGTTCTTTCCCGCCCGGGCCTTGGAGCCTGGGGCTGCTGCTCAGTGTTTAGCCTGGAAGGCAGGCAGTGTCCTCATGAAGTTCATTGTCTCAAGCCGGTCTCCTTGTTCATAGGCAGTCAATGCAGCGCGAGCACGTGAACCCCAAGCGGCCATCCAAACCCAACGTCCCAGTGGTTTTCGGCCCTAGACCGGTAGGTAGGACAGGTGGGAGTGCTCGCTGTGGCCAGGCTGGATGGTGCCGTGGGCAGAAGGCCTGCATCCCAGTGTTCCTCAGCAATTCCTGGCTCTAGTGGATTCCACTCGCCACCAAGAGAGGTGTCTTCTCCCCACACCTCAACAGTCCATCTTTATGTAAAAGTAATTTTCTTTTATCAAAAGCTTATTAACATCAAAATTTTAGTAAAGTCAGCTTTAGAGAAAGAAAAGAAAATCCCCTTCCCACCAACACAATTATTTTTGCATATTCTCCTTCAGTCTTAGCCACGTTCTACATATAGTTTTAAAGATTTGCAACCAGTAGTCTACAACTTGTAGTCTAGTTTTCACTCGACCTCATGTCATAAGCGTCATTAGTGTCGCTCTATGATTTCCTAATTCTTTTTTAGAGCTTTATGACATACATTCCATCGAGTTACTAGACTATCATTTATTTAGTCATTCCCTATTAATGAACATTTAGATCATTGTCAGCGTTGGCTATGATGGTGACTGCTGTATGAATGCCTTTGTATTTATAGTCAGTTTCTTCTGTTAAATTCTTTCTTAGGATAAAATACAGGAGATGGGCTTACAGGATTGAAAGGTATGAACATTTGTTTTCTTCTTAATACAGATCATCTTCCAAAAGGACTGAACTGATTTACAACGTTACCAGCTACATATGATGGTACCATTTCCTTCCCAACTTCTCTCGCATTGGCAGTTGCAATACACATTTGGATTGTTAACTTTTATAGTACCCTATATCTGTTTCAATCACATTTCTTGGATTAGTCCTCCCTCTATCTGACCCTTTAGTCCAAGAAGATCTAGCAGTCCACCATGCCCTGCTGGCCTTAACTTTCTAGTACCTCCCTACAGCCTCCAACTTAATCCTGAATCTGTTTTCACTGATTCCTAAAGCTGGGGAGAATCTCCCTGCCTGCCCCTGGCATCTGCCAGACTTGGTTCTCTTCTGGATTCTTCTAGCATGGCACGTTTTCTGTCTCGTCAACTCCTCCAATTGTTTCAATTAAGGAATTACTGTTCCGTGCTCTCTGGACAGCATCCCTCCCTCTCCTGATAGCAAGCACTGATGCGGACAATTAGTGCAAGTGGTAAAGAACACTTTCCCATACATTTGACTATAACGCGCTTTCTCTTTTGGGAGTTGTCTATATCCTTTGCCATTTCATTCATCCATGCATTCATTCATTCCGACAAATATTACTGGGTGCTTAAGGAATTCTGGATGGTAGAGATATGACAGTGAAAATATAATCTCTGCCCTCCTCTAGCTCACAGTTTACTGGGGCACACAATATTAACCAGTGAGCAAGTGGACAAGTAATATACCAGGCAGTGATAAGTGCTAAGGAAACAAAAGCTAAAGTAGGGTAAAGGGACAGAGAATGCTGGGGAAACGTAGGCAATGGTGTTCTGGAGCTGGCTTGCACCATCTCTTGAAAACTGTGTGCATCCCTCCCCAGCCCGTGTCCAATGACCTCACAGTGGCAGCTTGAAACTGGTCGTGGTGGAAGTGTTGACATCACAAGCATAAAATTCTACAATTCAGGAACAGCTTGTTGTTAAACTTTTGTCAGCACACAACTGGACGTGGTGTTGCCATTTTGTGTGGGTTGGTCAGGGAAAATCTCACTGAGAAGGTGACATTGGTCCTGGAGGAGGTGACGGAGGAGCCCTATGGTATCTGGGGGAAAGGCATTCCAGGCAGAGGGAACAACCAGTGAAAAGTCTTGAGGCAAGTTGTGGTTGGCATGTTTTAGAAACAGCAAGGAGGCCTGTGCAGCTGAAACAGATCTGGAGGGGCTGGGGAGCAGAAGGGTGGTAAGTGATGAGATGGCATGGGTAGGGGGTAGACTGGTAGGAGATAAGATCAGATATTGGCCTTGCAGGTCACTGTAAATATTCTGGCTTTTACTCTTGATCTGAGATGGAAGTCACTGGATAATTTTGAGCTGAGACGTGACATGTTCTGATTTATGTTTTAAAAGGACCACTCTGGCTGCTATGTTGAGTATATAAGTGTAGGAGGGCCGAATTCCAATCATTAGCAGGCTTTTGAAATCATCCAGGAGACAGTTGATGGTTGTTTGGATTGGTAGTGGAGGTGAAGGAAGGGTTAGATTCTGAATACATAGCCCAGGAAGAACCCACCGTATTTACTGATGGATCAGGTATGCTGTGTGGGAGAAAGAAGCCAAGGATGATCTCTTTCTATTAAGGCCACTTCCTATATTAACTTTAAAGAAAATGTTTTAGTTTAGGAAGATTTGAGGCATCGTGGCAGACACCACTCAGCTCTTTGGTTTATACTTCCTTCAATACAGATCTTACTCTGATGAAAGATTTCCATTTAACTATGTTTGATTTTGAGCAAGCCACTATGCACAGATGTTGGGGAGAGTGCCAGAGGTCCACAAAAATCCACGGTCCCCTGTTCTCACACATAGTAGCAGAATTCACACTAGGCACAAGGCAGCTAGATGCATCTCTGGGAGCAAGTGTGGGCCAAGGGGAGGTGAGTGGAAGTATCACCTTGAGGTGAGCACCACACAGAAGAGAAGACATTTTCCCTCTTCTCTTAGCACATAAGCTCAAACATTGACGTCAGATGTGCCGATGACTTGGCTGTGACCATGAACCGGGAACTGCGAAGGAATAGCCGGAGAAAACCAAGGTTCTGAGATGACCAGGTGGAACAGAGCTGCCCGCCACCACTTCTATCAGGACTGTTACATGAGAGAGAAAACACAGTCTTTTCCAAGCCATAGTTTCTTGGGAGTCTTTTTGGTATAGCAGCTTAAACTTTACCCTAACGTAAGAGCCAGTTCCAAAACCAACCAATGAACCAGTGGAAGATCAGAAGGTAGAAAGTGACATATTCCAACTGAGGAAGGAAGCCTGAAGGATCAGACCCTTTAGGCAAGTACAGAATGGAGGAAGACCAAGGGCAAAGGGCCACCCAGTAGCTGGGAGCACCTACAGAAGGCTAGTCGTGATTTTAGGTGGGCGCAGTGGGAACAAATGTGCACCGGTAACAGTGAGTAGAAAGGCATTGGGTGGAGGAGAGGAAGCACTCTGGAGTTTTAAGACAGAAAGATTTTCCTAGCATGAAACCAGTGTGTACTGGGAAGTGGGGACTGAGGTCAAAAGTCTATTAGGGGGGTATCATTCCACTGTGAAGAAGGCAAAACATGAGAAACGATCCTGGGAGAAGACACTCTTGCAGTCATTGAAGAGGTGGAAAGAAAGGACCCAGTAGGCCTTTTGAAAAATATGTCTTTTATTATCCATGCACTAACCTTGATCTATGCTAAGGGAGGGGCGGAAAGACACCTAACAACCTTCCCCATTAAAGTTAATGGGGAATCTTCTATAAAGTCTAAGGGCAGACTATGACATGATGAATCCATATGATTATATCATGAAGCTTCCCAAAGATAAATAAGGCTCTTAAGAGACATGTTTATTGGTGAACAATTTATATCGGTGTACGTACCATCAGCTGGAATGTAACACACAATTGCTGAGGATAAGGCGGGAAATGATGACCAAGTTTGGCTCCAGCTGGCGCTGCAAGAGCTGGAGTGCAGTAAATAACTGCCGAATCACGATGAAGATAAATTGGTGCACTGGGTGAACGCTTCCCGAGAGCCAACACATACCTCTTACTCTCTATGAGGAGCTGACATTGCCTGGCCCTTGAGGGAAGCAGCAAGGTTTCCCATCAAGGCCACTTCAGAGGTTAGGTCAACGTCTTTGGCAGGAGGAAAGGAGCTGCGTCCTCATGCTCCGGCATCCTGGTCAGGCACACGTGTGAGCCTATGTTTCAGCCAGAGGGACTGGACTGCCATCTTTTCCATAGCCCTCTGGGTGTCTGCACCTGGAAGAGCTCTGCCCACTTCATTTCTCTCTGTGTCTTCAATACTTTGTCACTCTAAGGGGACATTCTTTTTTTATTTTTTTTAATTGAAATATAGTTGAGTTACAATATTGTGTTAGTTTCCGGTGTACAGCAAAGTGATTCAGCTCTACATATACATATATATATATATGTATTTCAGATTATTTTCCATTATAGGTTATTATAAGAGATTGAATATAGCTCCCTGTGTTATACAGTAAATCCTCGTTGCTTATCTATTTTATGTATAGTAAATAAATATACTACATTTTTGTCTGTTAATCCCATACTCCTAACTTATCCCTCCCCCCCTTCCCCTTTGGTAACCATAAGTTTGTTTTCTATGTCTGTGAGTCTGCTTCTGTTTTGTATATAGATTCATTTGTATTATCTTTTAGATTCCACATATAAGTGATATCATATAGTATTTGTCTTTGTCTGACTTACTTCACTAAATATAGTATTCTTAAGGTCCATTCATGTCGCTACAAATGGCAATATTTTATTCTTTTTTATGGCTGAGTAATATTCCATCGTGTATATATATCACATCTTAAGCCAATCGTCTGTTGATGGGTTATTTCCATGTCTTGGCTATTGTAAACAGTGCTGCTATGAACACTGGGGTGCATGTATCTTTTCAAATTAGAGTTTTTGTTTTTTCTGGATATATGCCCAGGAGTGAGATTGCTGGATCATATGGTAGCTCTATTCTTAACTTTTTAAGGAACCTCGATACTTTTCCATAGAGACTGCACTAATTTACATTCCCACCAACAGTGCAGGAGGGTTCTAAGGGGATCATGACACATGGTGAGCACTTACTAAATGTTACCAATTATTCATTGAAGCGTTGTGGTAAAGATTACTTGAAAAATACATATACCAGGCTTAGATTGATGCTAGGACATGGAAACACTGGATAACTGTTTGCTATTATTAATTAAATTCATTGATTACCTCTCCACCTGCCAAATCAATTGAGCATTTTCTTCATCTAACCGGAGTGCATTGGAAACTGTTGGTCACTCCTATAACCTTGAACATGCTGTCCTTGGGTATCCACTGACACTGAAGTCTCCCGGTTCTCCTCATACTCTTCCAGCTGCTTCTTCCTTTTCATTCATGAGCTGTTCCTTCTATTTTCTTTCATGACTTCCTCCTTTTCCAAAAACCTTTTACATGTTGATGTTCCCTAAGGGTCCTCCTAAACACTCCTTTTATTTCCATGCTGCACCCTCTCCCTAATTTAATCTACTTTCTTGGTTTCATACTCTTCTGTAGCTCAATGACTCCAGTCCTCTCTTGAGCTCAATTCTAAGGTATCCGATTGCTTCCTCAACACCTCCGTCTGGAAGTTCCATAGACACCTCAAAACTCACGCTGGGTCACACTGACCACTATCTCCTGCAGCCTGCTTTTTCTCTTATGTTCTGTGCTTCTGTCGGTAGTTACACTCACTCCCCTAAGCTGGAAACATTGTCAGCCTGACTTCCCCTCCTCCAGCCTTTTTAGCCAATCAATCCACAAGCTCTGCCCATTGCTGCCTCTTAAGTATGTGTCAGAAAGAGCAACTCTTCATGCTCACTGCCATTCCCCAAATCCAAGTCACTTCATCTCTCAACAGAATTACTACCATCACTTCCTAAGTGACCCCCTCCCTCCCGGCTTCCTATGCCAACACATTTCCTACACAGCAACCAGGATGATATAAAATACAGATTATTCCAATCACTTCATGCTTAAATCCCTCCAGCCTTCTTGCCCTCAGCAGTAAATCCAAAATCTTCAACACAGCCCACAAAGCCCACAGCTCCAGCTTCATTTGTGCCTTGTGCTCCAGTGAGATGAAGAGCTCTGGTTTCCAGTCCACATCCTGCTGGTTCCCACTTTTATTCACTGCCTGTGACATTCCCTCTCCACGTAGCACCTCCCAAAGCTCATCACCTTTAGGATTCATTTCAGGTGTCAGCCTGCCCTACCTCCTCTTTCCTCCAGGTCTTATCGGCCCCTCTGGACTACAGCCCTGCATTCATTTCTATCACTCCACTTAAACCAACAGAATAAAATGGTCTTCGTTTGTATCTGTTTATCCCACTAGGCTGTAAACTCCATGAGGGCAGGAACTGGCTCTAGTTTTCTCCGTATATTCTTAGATGCTAGAACACTGATAGGCATATCACAGGGGCCCAATAAATGTATTTTTAAGAGAATGAGCTCACGAAGAAATAGACTGTGATCCGGCTGAGGTCAGGTCCTTCGAACGAGAGGCAATGGGCTGTCCTACCCTCATTAGCTGGGTGTGCATGCAGAGAGACAGTGTCCCTAGGCTCAAGTTTCTGGAAGAATTGAAGAAGCCTATTAGATACAAGGCAGAAAATGGGGTGAGGACTGCATGCATCTATCTGGTTAGGGCTCTTCAGGATAACCTGAACTGGATAGGGACGGGCAGGAGTGAGCACCTTCCTGGGGAAGCGTGACGTGAATGCTAACAGGGCTGATGCTAAGCCAGTTGTGCTACATTATCTCCCATAATAATTATTCCTCTCTATATAACCATACCTCTTTGCAATGACTTTGCAGCTCTTCCCATCAGGAGGTGACGCCTTTTTCCCTACCTCTTGAATCTGGGTTGGCCTCATGACCTATTTCAGCCAACAGAAAGTGGCAGAAGTGACACTGTGACAGGTCTGAAGCTAGGATCCAAGAAGCTTTGTGGATGTTTCTCTCTTGGAAACCTGTCCAGTCATGTGAACAAGCCCAGGCCAGCCTGCTGGATGATGAGAGACCAAGCGGACAAGAGCCGAGTCAGCCCAGTCGTCCAGCACAGGCCTCAGAAATATGAGAGCACAGCGACCATCAGCAAAGCCACCCTACAGCTGACCTGCATCCGACTGCAGGGGTACGAGGGAGCCTCGCCAAAGCCAGAAGGAGCACCCACTGAACCCAGTCCCAAATGCCAGGACATGCTATTGCGAGCTAGATAAATGGCATGGTTTTAGCCACTTTGCTTTGAGGATGTTTGTTATACGGGAATAGATAACTAATACATCATTTAACAAAGTCGGATGGGATCTGAGAGTCAGAGAAAGTGATGTGGGTCTCTTTCCCCACACTTAGCTCTCACTGCAAACAAATGCCATTGTCCTTTAAACTTAATTTTACTGGCCATTACAGGGGAAAATTTCTGGCTCATGTCTAGGTCAGTGGCACAGCTGATAAACTGGGTGATCAGTTTATATCCTGTCTCCAAATGCCCACTTCCAGAGCCCCTCTCATCTTTGGACATTATCCCTAAGGAGAACCAGCAGTGATGGCTACACCACCCACAACACTACCACCTGAGCTCCTTCTGCCACTCCTTGAAGGTGTGTGCCATGATGGGTGAGCATGGGAAGGTAATGACCATGGCAGTGACATGTCTAGACCTGAAAGCTAACAGTGGCTCACTGTGGGACTTGATCTCCTTTTTTTTTGGCTGCGCTGGGTCTTCGTTGCTGCACGCGGGCTTTCTCTAGTTGCGGCGAGTGGGGGCTATACTCTTTGTTGCTGTGTGGGCTTCTTGTTGTGGTGGCTTCTCTTGTTGCGGAGCACAGGCTCTAGGAGCGTGGGCTTCAGTAGTTGTGGCACGTGGACTCAGTAGTTGTGGCACATAGGCCCTAGAATGTGTGGGCTTCAGTAGTTGTGGCACACGGGCTCCAGGAATTGTGGCTCACGGGCTTAGTTGCTCCACGGCATGTGGGATCTTCCCGGACCAGGGATCGAACCCGTGTCTCCTGCATTGGCAGGCGGATTCTTAACTACGTCACCAGGGAAGTCCCGGGACTTAATCTCCTTGACCCTCAGTTTCTTCATCAGTAAAATGGGGCCAATAATGCTTGCCTCAGAGGGTCACTATTAGGATTAAATGAGATAGTACTTGTGATAGGCCTATCTCATTGTAAGGTCATTATGAAGGGTGGGGGAAATCATGGAGGCATGGGGCCTAGCATAGCTGAGCTTGAAAAAGATGTCTTTTCCTATATGAATGAGGAGACAGTCCCAGTGCTCCTTGCTAGCTACAGGCGTGGGTTCAGATTATCTTAGAGCCATCAGAGGAGGCCTGAGGCAGGTAGGGCTTCCCCCCGGAGCCCCACCCCCACCCCGGCCTCAGAAATCATGTCCCTGGCCAGAAACCATGGGTCCTGCCCTTAACGACTCTGCTGCTGCTGTCCTGGTCGGGACAGGGCCATGCTCTTGGCAAATCTTCTCTGTGCTTTGTGCTGGCGATGTAGTGTTTAGTGAATTTCTTCCTGTTTGGGAGCCTAGAAATGCTTGTCTTGGTGGCCCGGGCACGTGTTTTCCTAGCAGAAGAGCACATGCGTGGGGGATGGTTTGCTCGTTTGCAGCCAGGTCCCCCCTGCTCCCCACTGGTCTACACCCACACCCGCAATATTGCTCCAATTCTTGTGGGCCAGCAGGCTGTGCCCAGGGGTGTGGACCGACGTCCATCACAAGTCAGATTGAGGGTTAGGAAAAATCATTTGGGACGTGATGACAATCGCAGGCACAGACACTACACTTGTGGCTGCTGTTTCTTTTCATAGACTATTCCCAGGGGACCTCTGTCCTAAGCAGTTGCCAATCTCTGCTAAAAACCTCCATATTTCCCCAGACCTCTAGAAAAGTTTAAAGAGGAAAACACTTCAGCTTTGAGTCATCTACTCTTTTTGCTACCCTCTATCTCATTCCATACTCTTCCAGTATTTTTGTATATGCACACATATATACACACTGATATACATCATACATACGTGTGAGTACCTCTCTCCGTATATATGTATGTGTGTATACATGAAGAGATAATACATGTATGTATGCATGTACGCACATAGACACATGTGTATGTGTAAAATGGGATCATACCGATTAGCAGCCTTTTGTTTTCACTTAATATATCATAAACATCTTTGCTGATCAGTAAACTTTTACTAAAAGGCCACAGTCTAGAGAAGCCAAAATTCAGTGCCAAGTTCAGTGCCTAAAAGATCTTGTTTGATAGTGTCTTTTCAAGACTTTAATTTGAATGTCTTAGGAAGGGGCATAAATCCTTCAATCCCTGACTGGCCCTGGAGGCATCTGAGACTGTCATCCTGAGTTTTCTATTATTATTTAAAATTATTATTATCCTACCGTATCAATCAACATTTCTCAGTAGTAACTGGCACTTGGGGACAGACAGTTCCTTGTTTTCTGGGACTGTTTTGTACATTTCAGGGTACTTGGTATCTCTGGCCCCCACTAACTCAATGCCAGGATGCCCCCAGGTCAATGTGACAACCAAAACTGACCCCATGTATGGCCAACCTGGGCCATCTGTTCTTGTCCTGGGTGAATGATGAGATCATTGTAGACTCTCCTTCATTGACATGTTTCAGTATGATGATCATATATCCTAGTTCACCTGGGACGGTCCCAGGAACTCCTGGGGTCCAGATGTATTTATTACTAGCACCCACTTTCACTCTTAGAAGTATCCTTGTTTGGATGATAAACGGCTACCCCCAAGCATAAGGCCCTGCTTCAGAAGTGGTTAGAGTTGACAGAGTTCTGCCTGGGAAAGACTGCCTGCTAAAGGTGCTAACTGTGTCTTCCCAGAGTTAACCTATCTGTCGGATGCTGGATGGCTTCCGCTGGGCGGTGCCATGGACAGATCCCATTCCCAATTCCAGGGCTAAACATCAGGGCATTCAGTGACCCGGGCACACTTTTTAAAAAAGTGAGCAGAGGATTGGCTTAAGGACAGTACTTGGTTGGAGAGTCAGGGTGTCTGGTGACCCCTTAGATTGATGAAGACCTGGGGCTTTACAAAAAGGGAGAACCTCTTTTATCCACCCTCTGTGGAACCCCAAGCAATGAAACAGGCTGCAAGTGTGGTATTAACACTTATGCTATGGACTGCACATCTATTTCCATAGTGCATGTATATCTGTGCTTTATATATAAGGATTAAGAATTTTTCCAAGCCCCCCTTTAAGGATTAATTTTTGCCCGCTTGTGGGTGATAGCACTCCCGTTGAGAATGTGTGGCCTAGAAAGGTCTGCCCTGGGGAGGGGAGGGGAAGGGGAAGGGGAAGGGGAAGGGGAAGGGGAAGGGGAAGGGGAAGGGAAGGGAAGGGAAGGGAAGGGAAGGGAAGCAGAACTTTAGGGTATGAAGGGCTTCAGGGTCCTTGCACCCTCCCTTCCCTGGAAACTTGCATTCTCCCTTAGCATATCCACAGGTGGAGGGTCAACCTAGCTTGCAAACCCTGGCCCTAACCTTAACCCTGACTGGATGGTGGATGGTGTGTCACAGACATCACTCAGGCAAGAGGCAAAGTCAGGACTTGGGGCTCCCCAGTCTTGGGCCAGAGCTCTTACTTGGGTCCATTATGTCTGTCTTTGGATCTCCTCTTAAGATGCTTAAACCTTCATGCTCTCATTTACATCTAAAAGATACAGTAGGTTTGGAAGGACCAGATGTCTCAGAGAGAAGGCTCCTCGGGGCTGTGGGAGATGAAAGTTCAACAGTCACTTAAAAACCAAACCCAAAGGACTGAGACTTCTCTGTGGGCTCGTTGGAGAAGTGAATTCCATCGGGAACCTTCTAGTTAACCCTTTTATGTGGGGACAAATGCTTCACTCACTCAGGTCTTCTCCCAGGAACCTGGCCCAGGCAGCTGGTTATCTGGGACACGGAAGGAGATTCACCCCAAACCTTTGACTGCAAAGGAGCTGGGTTGAAGGTAACTTGGACTGACATGGCTGCAGGCCCCGCTTCTGCCTCATGCCATTTCCAGGTGGATCCTTAAGTATTTGGAGTAGGCCCCGTGCAGGAAATGTGTCCTGTGTGGAAAGCTGAAGTTCTTGCTATTGTTCATTCTTATTTATGGCCTTTTATGGATTGGTGCTCCTTTAAAGAGATGTGTCAACTATTCCTGTGGGCAGCTCTGTTTATCGACACACGATTTGCTCTGTGTTAGTTATGCATGAATCATGGGCATTACTACAATCTGGAAGACCACAGAATTTTACACAAGGTGGTGCCTTTCCTGCCATCAGGTTTCTCAAATGTCCTTTCTGATTTTGCTCATCTAACCTCACCTCAGATTCATACTTTCCACTAGAAATGATGTATTGCTACTGGATTTTAAAAATTAAAACTATTCTGAACATATGTGGCAAGAAACACTTTGGGAATCAGTACATGTTAATATCAATATTAATCAAAATAATAATATTGTTGGGGCTTCCCTGGTGGCGCAGTGGTTGAGAGTCCGCCTGCCGATGCAGGGGATGCGGGTTCGTGCCCCGGTCCGGGAGGATCCCACATGCCGCAGAGCGGCTGGGCCCGTGGGCCGTGGCCGCTGGGCCTGCGTGTCCGGAGCCTGTGCTCTGCAGCAGGAGAGGCCGCAACGGTGAGAGGCCCGTGTACCACACACACACAAAAATAATAATAATAATATTGTTTATTGGGCTCTGTGTACCAGGTCTATGCTAAGCACTTCCATGGACTAACTCATTTAATCCTCATAACTACATTGCTATATATATATATATATATATACATATATATATATATATATATAAAATCAATTCTCTCGTGTCACAGAGGATAAAACTGAGCCTCAGAGAAGTAAAGTAACTTGATCTCACCAGTCAGAATGGCCATAATCAAAAAGTCTACAAATAATAAATGCTGGAGAGGCTGTGAAGGAAAAGGAATCCTCCACACACTGTTGGTGGGAATGTAAATTGATACAGTCACTATGGAGAACAGTATGGAGCTTCCTTAAAAAACTAAAAATAGAACTACCATACGACCCAGCAATCCCACTCCTGGGCATATACCCAGAGAAAACCATAATTCGAAAAGATACATGCACCCCAATGTTCATAGCAGCACTATTTACAATAGCCAAGACATGGAAGCAACTTAAATGTCAATTAACAGATGAATGGATAAAGAAGATGTGGTCCATATATACCACGGAATATTACTCAGTCATAAAAAGGAATGAAATAATGCCATTATTTCATTCCTAGAGGTGACCTAGAGGTGATCACGCTAAGTAAGTCAGAGAGACAAAGACAAATATCATATGATATCACTTACATGTGGAATCTAAAATATGACACAAATGAACTTATCTATGAAAGAGACTCACAGACATAGAAAACAAACTTATGGTTACCAAAGGGAAGGTGAGGCAGAGGGATAAATTAGGAGTTTGGAATAACATATACACACTAATATATATAAAATAGGTAAACGCAGGGAACTATATTCAATATCTTGTAATAATCTATAATGGAAAAGAATTTGAAAAATAATATATATGTGTGTGTGTGTGTGTGTGTGTACACACACACATATATATACACAACTGAATCACTTTGCTGTACACCTGAAACTAACACAACATTGTAAATCAACTATAGTTCAATTAAAAAAAAAAAGTACAAAGCCACTGAATGGCAGAGCTAAGATTCAAATTCAGATCTATCTGATGCAGAGCCCGAGCTCTTAACTACAAGGATATGTGGGCTCAGAGAACTTGGGAGAAGAGGGCCCCAGTTACCTGTTCTCTCTGAGGCACATACACTCCCAGCGCCTCTGCTTACCAGGAATGCAATGTGGGTCACAAAGACATCACTGCCTCAAAGTCAGAAGATCTGGATGTGAGTAGCAACACCTGCCCACCTATATTCAGTTTATTATAAAGACCGAATGCTACAATGTGCATGACTAAGGTCTTTATATTTGTAGGTTGTGATGGCTTTTATAGAAGATGGCTGTTGTGTGTATATACATAACTGTCTCTACATGTTTATATATAACACACACATAGACACACATACAGGAGTATCCAATGTTGATAGGCTTATATCAGGTTGCTCACAGTTGGACAAGCCATTCTTGGGATGAGGAATGATTAGCCCTGAAGGGGCCTAAGAGATCATCTGTCCTTTACAAGTGAGGACAATGAGGTTTGGTAAGAGATTTCTTTGTACTTTCTCCAGGGCTGGCAAAATAACACTAAGGCTTAGAGACAAATGACTCAAGGGTAGCCAGGGACCAAAGAGTTGTAACATTGAAATGTAATACTGGAAAGCCTGGATCACTTGGTGGTAGGAACCAGTCCAAAGTGGGAGGGGAGCAGACTGGAACCAGAGAGACAATCAAGAAGGCTGGGGGGACCAGGAAGGGAAGGTTCCAGGTGGCTGGACAGTGCTATCTATTTTTAAGGGAGAGTATTCAGAAAGCTTTACACCTGAGGTGACCTGATACCATTACTTCTTTTTTTTTTTTTTTTTTTTTTTCTTTCTCTTCCCGGTACGCGGACCTCTCACTGTTGTGGTCTCTCCCGCCGTGGAGCACAGGCTCCGGACGCACAGGCCCAGCGGCCATGGCTCACGGGCCCAGCCGCTCCGCGGCACGTGGGATCCTCCCCGACCGGGGCACGAACCCGTGTCCCCTGCACCGGCAGGCGGACCCTCAACCACTGCGCCACCAGGGAAGCCCCCATTACTTCTTGATGGGTCCTCACACTGTTCATTCCCAAACTGGGAATTTGGGTTTAACAAAGACACACTACTATGTATAACAGATAAACAAGGACCTACTATACAGCACAGGGAACTATAGTTAATCTCTTGTTACAACCTATAATGGAAAAGAATCTGGAAAAGAGTATATATATATATATATATATATATATATATATATATATGGCTGAATTACTTTGCTGTATACCTGAAGCATAGTAAATCAACTATACTTCAATCAAATAAATAAATAAGTAATTTGAGACAGTGGTGGGTGTCACGAAGAATCAAGCAGGGGAGAGGGGAGAGGAGAGAGTGCGACAGGTGGCCAGGTGGCCAGGACAGTCTCCCCGAGGAAATGATGCCTGAAGATGCAACAATAAGAAAGAACCAGGCGTGAGAAGAGTCTGGGGACTCGTATTCTGTGGAGGGGTAAAAGGAGCAGTGAACAGTGTTCTATGGCTGCCCACCTATGGGTAATTGCGTTTTACTGTGTTCAGTGAGGCTGGCCTGAGAGTACATATTTGACATCTGACCAGGACGCTGGACTTCAGAGTGTACTGAAGGGTGGCCCCAAGGGCAAGTCAGCTCCCAAGACTAGGAAGTAGTTGGGGAGGGAGCCTGAATTGAGTCCACCAGTCCCAGGTGGAAAAGCCAAGGTGAAGGGTTTGATTCCTAAAGGGGTCAGGAGCCATTTGGTCTTTACAGAAGTGACTCCTTGGCCAAATTCCATATGAATCTCACCCATGATGCCCCCAGACTCCGCATGTACCCATTCTTTCCTCAGAGGTCTAGCTGACCCCGCACTCATCTTTCCCTATCCTCGTGCAAATGCCTGGGCCCAGTCCAAACTAGATGAGAGGGTACCGATAAGTAATCCAAGTCCACAGCTGACAAAACAACCCACAGCACACGTCCTGTGTCCAGATGGGGACCAGGGGTCAACTGTGTCATCTGTCTTTATGAAGAGAGCATGCTATTATACTAATTACAGTGTACTGGGCTTTACTGGGAACCAAAAATAGATATATGTGGCTTCTAAGGACAGGCATGAACATTCCTTCGGCTTCCTTTGCTACGTGATTTTTTTTTTTTTTGGACAAATCTTTGCCATGATTAGTAAAAAAAAGAAGAAGAAGAAACTGCCACTGCGCCACCTTAAGGCACTTCTGGAAGGGCATTTGCATTTGACCTGTGCTACTGTCACATGTGCCCTGTTCATGGTGCTGTTCCCCACGGTCATGGGTGATTGCAAAGGACACAAGAGAGACAGCCCCACTGTATCCTCTGCTGTAGCTTTTTTATTTCCAGCCTCTTTACATCTCTTAATGAGGAGCTGCACATCACAGCCCAGCCTGGGTGGGCCCACGAGGCCTTTTCCCTGGAGAAGAAATTGGTGAGAGGTTTGGGCTGACTCTGCACCAGGAGGAAAGAAGGAATTAGCATTTATTGAGCTCCCGCTGTTATATCTTGTTGTGCTCCCCTGAGCCAGATGTTTTGGCTGATCACTGCAAAATCTCTGGAAGGTAAAAGAAGAAGCCTCTGCATAAAGAAGTCAAGGGTGGAGCTGGAATCTGGGCTCAAGGCTTTTCATTCCGAGCCCGTGTTCTTCCTGTGTTATCTCAGGATAAAATTAATCCACGGCCAGATAAAGGCTGAGTAGAACTTAGTGCTTGGCAGGTTCTGTGAGATACAGGCAGTGGGACATGGTGTGTCTGTCCGGGTGGGCGTTTGTGCGCTGGGGGTGGAGGTTGGGTGGGGAGAGGAGATGCAAGGAGAGGTGGTCAGAACAGACCGTGGACGTTCTGGATGTTCTTAGTACTTTGAAGACCCTGAGGAGCCAGTGAAGGAGGGGTGGTGGGTCCAGATCTGTGTCCTGTAAGCATTGCTCTGACTGTAGTGTGGAGGCCGGGCTGAGGGCAGACTTGTCTCAGTAACGCAGGCAAGAAGCCATCAGGGCCTCGTGAGCCGTGGCTTGCAATGGCTTGTGATTTAGAAATATGAGACTGCTGGCGACTCAGTGAGGCACTGACGGGGAGAAGCGCCGTGAGCGCCAGGCTGTGGCTGGGTTCCACTGCAGTGGTTCTGAGTTATGGCTATCAGAAGTCAACCTCTGCTGACTGAAGCAGAAGAGAGCTTCATGGAAAGGACACTGGGCAGCTAGAAAATCCGTTGGAAGGGAGACCCCTGATCTCGGGGATAAGTAGCCTGGAGCAACACCCAGAACCACGTGGGGGCAGAAGGGGGCTGGGGAAGCTTCTGCTGCTACTATTGAACCCTGGGTGGCATTGCTGCCACCTCTGTGCCACACACTTGAACCTGCGGCAGAGACGGAGGGAAAGAACTCCATCATTCCTGCTTCTAGCTCCTGAGTCAAAGCCCAGTGTGGGCACAGGGCTGGTGGGTCCTGCAGGTGGCCTGTGCCCTGACTGTAAAGTCTGCTGGAGATTCCAGTTTCTGTCACCGTCATCGTATACAATGGGTGGCAGGCACCCAAGACAATGAGAACTCATAAAGTGGGAGACGCCCCAAATAAAAAGGCGGTTGAGACACTGGATGGCCAAATAAAATGATCAAAATCCACTAATATAGCTTTAGTTGAGAACTGAGAAACTGGGGGCAGAATTGAGAAATTGGGTGCTGATGGTAAGAATATTCTCTTAACAGGTATTGAGCGATTACTCTGTGTGCTAAGTGCCCTAAATGCAGAATCTCAGTTAATCCTCATGACAAATCCCCTGGCAATTAGGACTATTATATCAATTTTACAAGAGGCAAATGTATTACAGACATGTCCCTACACACACCCAGTAGGTGGCTGAACTGAAATTCTAGCCTAGGCAGCCCATCTTCTGAAACAGTGGTAACGCTTCCGTCAATGAGGGCTGCGTGAGGACCTCAAGGTGTATTTCTTTATATTAGAGCATTGTAACCGACTGTCCCTAGGCCTCACTGGTCATGGGGAAAAATTATGCCACATTAACTGTTAATAGGAATGCCAGTCTCTTGCAAAGCCCCATCTCAGGGCTCTCGTGGGAGTCTCCAAAAACAGCTGAGTGGGATTATGAGTCAGACCAGGTAATTGGTTATTGGTCACTGTGTTGTCACCATCCTTTGCTAAGTCCAGGCCTGCTGTCAGTGCTGCTGGCCACACTGAGAAACCCCAGTACTCCCATCCAGACTTTTGATGGGTGGACACTCTCCTGCAGCCCCTCTTTTTTTTCAAAGTCAAGCAGAGTTGATTTACAATGTTGTGTTAGTTTCAGAGGTACAGCAAAGTGACTCAGTTATACATATATAGGTATATCTATTCTTTTCCAGATTCTTTTCCATTATAGGTTATTACAAGATATTGAGTATAGTTCCCTGCACTATACAGTAGGCCCTGTTGTTTATCTATCTATTTAATATGTAGTAGAGTGTATCTGTTAATCCCAAACTCCTAATTCATCCCTCCCCCTCTTTGCCCTTTGGTAACCGTAAGTTTGTTTCCTATGTCTGTGAGTCTGTTTCTGTTTTGTAAAGAGTTCATTTGTATCATTTTTTTAGATTCCGTATATGACATCATGCAATACTCGTCTGATTTACTTCACTTAGTATGATAATCTCTAGGCCCATCCATGTTGCTGCAAATGGCATTATTTCATTCCATTGTGTGTGTGTGTGTGTGTGTGTGTGTGTGTGTGTGTGTATATATATATATATATATATATATATATATACACACACACACACACACCACATCTTCTTTATCCATTCATCTGTCGATGGACATTTAGGTTGTTTCCATGTCTTGGCTACTGTGAATAGCGCTGCTACGAACATAGGCGTGAATGTATCTTTTTGAATTAGCCCATGAGTGGGCTTGCCAGATCATATGGTAGCTCTATTTTTAGTTTTTTAAGGAACTTCCATACTGTCCTCCATAGCGGCGCCTGGCAGCCCCTCTTGGTGGCACTGGAAGTCCCCCCCTCTGACAACTGCCCCCCATCTGCCAGACTGAGGCACCTGCAGCTACACAGTCCCCCAAGGCCACCACAACTGCTTCTCAAGCCCAAGATCCTCCAGGGCCACTGGCCCTCCCCCAGGAGCGGCCTTCAGAAGCAGATGTCTGTAGCTCACTCCGGCCCTCATGGCCACTGACTGTATGAGGAGAGAAGAGGATTAGCTCCCCTCAGCCATGCTCTGTGACAGGGGACGCGCAGCAAGGCTACTTGCTCCTCTAAGATCCTCTAATTTTAGTGGGAGGGCAAGTTTAGTTACTCCTACAAGCCACACCCACTTCAAATCATTCTCCTCCCATCCCAACCTCACATTCATTCGTTCATTCGGTCAGCAACAAATATTTAGAGTGGAATGATTATCTGTAAAATGATAATACCTACGGAATAATGGTATCTATCTGTCTTGGTTGGGATCTCCCTGAAAGCAGGGACTTGGGTGTGGGCTGTTGGTTTGGAAAGTGATGCCAGGAAGCAGGAGGGAGGGGGCAGGAAGATGAGCTGGGAAGGAGGGAAGGCCCATCATGAGGGTGCGTTATCGGGGTCCGAGAAGTGTGCAGAGACCCCCGGAACTGTCCTCCTGAAGGAGGGGGGCAAGAGCATCTATCCACAGCTCCTAGCCCCGCCCCCCTCAGTGGAGAGCTGCCTGGAGCGGGGACGGGGTGCTCTGGGTTACCTGCCCCGTCCTGTCTTTCAGTGGGTTGCGGAGGTAGAGAAGGTCAAGTGTGGGGATGCGCCCGAGGGGTCCTGTCCAAGGAGGAGTCCCCCACCACAGCTGGACTGAAATCCGGGGTGAGATGAGAAGCCATGATGCGACACCCAAAACATATGCTGCACTTCCCTGGGACGTTGTTAATGGTTAAGTGAGCTAACTTATGTAAGATGACTAGAACAATACCTGGCCCCAGTGAGGCTGTGTGTGTGTTTGCTATTATTATTGGTGTGACAACTGCAATGTGCCTGGTGCTTCTCTGTGGATAAGCCCTCATGGGACTTACCTTCAGGTCACAAAACATGCCTTGTTTATGTATCAGAACTCTGGCATTGTTCAAGTTCCTTTGCCAGGAGGTTCTTAGCCCCCAGGTAAATGGGTCGCCTTGAGGATGGTCGGATGACATGACCCCACCTGCCTGTTTGCCTTGTATCTCTGTTCTATCTCTGCTCCATCACGGAGGCCTCCCTGTGCACCCTGCTGCTCAGGATTCGAACAAGGATTTGAAAGCTAAGGTTTGAGTCCTGGGTGTAAAACAATCAAACCCAAGTTGTCTACCTTCTGAATTATATCCTGATGGGAAGAGAAGACAGCTGGGGAGTAAAGTCACTTAGCTTTTTAATAATTGATGGATAAGAGATTGCAGTATGTGTAAAAACATACCTTCTGGATATGCCACTAAGAGCGGTTCAGGCAGAAGAAACCACTCTCCCGTCCCCTGAGGCTGGCCTGCCTTTAGCTAATCTGATGACCTAATCCCTTCACATGGGAGAGGACCAGAGCCTGTGCGTCCAGGCGATAAATGCCCCTCTTCACTGAGCCTTCTGGAGGCAAGTCCGGTCTAGCCAGTGGCTCACCCATCCAAGCTAGATGACCTGCCTCCAGTCCCAAATAGGAATGTCCAGTCCTCCTACCCCTGCCTTGTTCCCAGACTAAGCCTTGACCATGCTGGCCCCGTACCTGTCCCTAAGATGCAGCCCTTGATAGGCCTCCGTGAGGACTGCCTTGGTCACCTTCTTGCTGGCTGACTCCTTGGTTTACAGTGGTTTCTGGCTTCACAGGGAACCCCCTTCCCCTCAACCCTGTGGTAACACAGCCGGTCATAGGACTGTTGCAGCCCAGGGTACAGTCTGCTCTAGCTTCACCTTAGCTCTCACAAGTAGGAGTTGGTGAGGTCTCACCCCGAGTGACAGCCAGAATTCACTTACTTTCCAAATGTTAACATATTGCTATGAAAACTTGTTTCTATTGGTCTGTAGTTTCTTATTCAAAATCTCAAGATCCAGGGCTTCCCTGGTGGTGCAGTGGTTGAGAGTCTGCCTGCCGATGAAGGGGACACGGGTTCGTGCCCCGGTCCGGGAAGATCCCACATGCAGTGGAGCGGCTGGGCCCGTGAGCCATGGCCGCTGAGCCTGCGCGTCCGGAGCCTGTGCTCCGAAACAGGGAGAGGCCACAACAGTGAGAGGCCTGCGTAGAGCAAAAAAAAAAATCTCAAGATCCAAAAAAGCTCTGAAAACCAAAAGTTAATTATAATCTAAACGGCAGCAAAATCTGACCTAACTTATCTCACTTGCCAGAAATATCTGACCTACACTCGGGGGAAGCTATTTACAGACTTTATGGATCTCACTTGGTGTGAATATGCATATATGCCGCTACAAAAATATTAATGCCACGGATGATGATTTGTCCTAGAGCCCACTGGGAGTGCTGTGTAAGATGGGGTATGTGTACCACATTACCCTTCCAAAATACATTCTACATTCTGAAGCGCTCCTGACCCCAAGAGTTGGGGATGAAGGATTGAGGCCTGGTGTCAGGATGGCCCCAGGGAGGGTTATGATCTGGGAGAGGTGGCCATGAGTGACTTTTGCTCCAAAGCTTAGGATGCAGGGAACCGGGAAGAGCTGCCATCTGAGCTAAACTGGGGTTGGAAGTTGCTTGTCATATATTGCAATAATAAGGTCCAAGAAATACGGACAGGGCACTGACAGCGTCCGTACACTTCTTGTCGTTGAAAATTCAAAGCAATTTTTGCACTACTTTATCCGATTTACAGATGAGGGAAAAGAAAGTTTTTCCCCCAGTTTGGTGGGAGAGCCAGCAGAGTCTGGAAGAGCGGTAACTGTGCTCAGCAGGGTTGGCGCCTAGTGATTGGTTAAGTAAAGGGTATGTTATCCATCTCTGACCAATGAGACATGAGGGAGAGCCTGTGTGTGCGTGCGTGCACGTGTGCGTGTGCGTCTGTCTGTGTCTGTTGAGGTGGGGAGGATGGGGTGGGGGGAGTGTCTGGGGAAGGTGTGCCATCTCCTAGGAAGGAGACTCAGTGAGAGAAATAGCGCCCTCCTCCTCGTGGGCTCTGCCAGGAGCGCTTGGTACTGATGTGTCGTCCGGCCCTCACCCCTAGGAGAGTTTGGCATCGAGGATGGCTGAGTGGTAAGACGGAGGGTCCCTCAGTCTCTAACCACAGTATCACCTGGCGGTTGATCTGTTTCCACTTCAGACTATTCTGCCTCTGGACTGGCTTATTGTTGAAGCCATGGGTGAGCTGGAGCTCTCTGTTCTTTGTACCCCAAAGCATCCTAACTGATAGCGTTGGGGGTCGTCATGTCCTTGAGACAAGAGCATCCACTAAGGTGAGAAATAAGGGAAGGGCATGCCATGGGCAATGGGGAGCTTGGCGTTTTCAGTGAGATGGTGTGAAACATACCTCGTACTCTACCTGGAACATCCCCAAGCATCTATAGTAATTAAATAACTATTAATGAGCTTTTATCAGGCGTCTACCCCATGGACAGCACAGGGACAGGTCTTTCTGGGAATAAAAGAGTCACACAAAGCACCGTCCTTGTCTTCAAGCATCATACGCTTTAGTTGGTGGAGACAAGACTAGAAATAAAACAAAATAAATGGTTTAGAGAACGGTGTGATCAGCGTGTGCTGGAGTAGGTAAAAGCTTCATGGAGATGGGACAGCTGGGGCTTCATCGGGGGACGGACAGAGGGGAGGACATTGAGAACAATGTGCTCCAGATGACACTGCCTGAAAGTAACAGAGCTGAGATTCAAATCAGGATATCTGACTCCTTCCAACACCTGGGCATCTGACTACCACACAGGGAAATATTCATGCTCTCAAGATGGATACGCAGGCTTGGAATGCTGATTTATTAATTTAAAATGAGAAGGACGAAGTGAGAGAGTGGCACTGACGTATAGACACTATCAAATGTAAAATAGATAGCTAGTGGGAAGCAGCCACATAGCACAGGGATGTCAGCTCGGTGCTTTGTGACCTCCTAGAGGGGTGGGAGGGAGACACAAGAGGGAAGGGATATGGGGATATATGTATACATATAGCTGATTCACTTTGTTATACAGCAGAAACTAACACAACAGTGTAAAGCAATTATACCCCAATAAAGATGTTTTTTAAAATTAATTAATTAATTAAAATAAAATGAGAAGTACAACTGGCCAGTATTATAACCCCAAATTATAACCCAAAATTTGGAAAGCCAAATTATATTCACTAGGTCCCTGAGGGAGCCTGAAGCAAATCAACAGATACCCCCGATGCCTGGATGGGGCCATGTGTCTTCAGGGGTGAGGCCCCGGCTAGGTACTGATAAGAAAATGGCCAAGCCTCCTGGTTCAAAGTTCCTAGTTCAGTTCCAGGCTGTTTATAATACGCTTCTCCAGACATGGTCAAACTCAATGGGCCAGGCTCTAGGAATTAATTACCCTTCCATTCAATGGCGCAGCTAGTAAGTGTTCAACACATGGCTCTCCAGGAAAAAAAGCCTTGATTTGTAGAAGTTCCACAGCATAAATATTCCAACCAAGGCTGATCTCAAGCTACCAGTAGGCAGAGCTGTGCACAGTGGTCCTCCTGACTGGTATGGGTGGCTTCCAGGACACCACTGTGATCACACTGCATCCTGCCTCTCCGAGACGATGTCCAGATGTCCTGATGGGAGTGTGGGGTGCTCCCAGACTTCTCAGTAGCACATTTACCAAATTAGTCACAGCCACTGAATACAAACTTTTTCACTTAAATTCTTGGGGGAAGCCCTCATTTCCAAGTTCTTAAAGAACACTTTCGTTTTACCCCCATACACCACCAACTAACACAGTTGTCAAGTGGCCATCATAGTGACTAGGAACCTGATGGGCTCAAGAAACCAAAAATGGATTTTCTTTTCATATTGTCTAAAGTCCAGAGTTCCGTGAAAAAAAATTATAAAGAGTGGAGTATGGGATCTGCAGTGGACCGAGAAACACCATGGGTGGCGATAGATACATTAGTACAGAAGAATCTTCTGGAACACCCTTGTTCCCTCTACCCCTCCCCCTACCTCGCTTTGCTGTCTTGCCCAACATAAAATGACAGGAAAAAAAAAAATCTGTGTTGCTTAGTAACAGCCCAGGGTGCAGGGAAAGACCAGTCAATATAACTCTGAATTAGGGCAACAACACCCCACAAAAACTCCATCTTGAGGATTCAAAGGAAAACCAAAGCACAGTTATAGTCTCACTACCTGGTGGTGGGGAAGTCTCATTAGCTCTGGGCATTGGGCTATTTAAGATGAAATGTCTGGGATATGGATTTTTTTTCTGGGAAGAATAATCTACTCTGAGGTCATCAAAATCAATAGGCCACTTTGAAGGCCGACTCGAACCATTATTGGTAATGTTTTGGATGTGTTTGCGAATCAACAGTTCAGCAGAAATAGGACCATTTAGTAGTTCCCATGGAGAGCCCTGTCAGGCTTGCAGTGAAGCCTCTCCACCCACCGAAAGCACTGGCGTCTCCCAAGGGCTGTGGGGAACCTGAGGGAGCCTGAAAGCTGAAACCAGCAAAAGAGATTGAATGTGGAGCTTCCAGGGTGACCAACGGTCCCAGTTTGCCTGGGACTGACGGGTTTCCTGGGATGGTGGACTTGAAGTGCTAAAACCAGGACAGCCCTGGTCAAACCAGGGCTGCTGGTTACCCTAAGCCGTGGTTCTCAACTGCAAGTGATCTTGCCCCCCAGGTAGGGTTACCGGATAGAATCCAGGATGCCCTGTTACATTTGGATTTCAGATAAACAATGAATACTTTTTCAGTATAAGTATGTCCCAAATATTATAATAAAATGATTCCTTGCTTACCTGAAATTCAAATAAAACTAGGCATCCTTTTTCTTTCTTTCCTTTTTTCCTTCCTCCCTTCCTCCCTTTCTCTTTCCTAAATCTGGCAAGCCTACTCACAGGGGACATTTGGCAACAACTGGAGGGGTTTCTGGCTGCTACAACTGCAGCTTGTGTGCGTGCGGGGTGCAGGGCAGTGCCACCAGCATCTAGTAGTAAAGGGTGATGCTAAGCTTCCTAGAATGCATGCGACAGCCCCTCATAACAAGAAATTATCTGGATTCCGGGACTTACCTGATGGCACAGTGGGTTAAGACTCCATGCTCCCAATGCAGGGGGCCTGGGGTTCGATCCCTGGTCGGGAAACTAGATCCCACATGCATGCTGCAACTAAGAGTTCGCATGCCACAACTAAGGAGCCGGCAAGCCACAGCTAAGGAACCCATGTGCCACAACAAAGGAGCTGGCGAGCTGCAACTAAGGAGCCTGCCTGCTGCAACTAAGACCCGGCGCCACCAAATAAATAAATAAATAGATATTTTTTTAAAAAAATTATTTAAAAAAAGGAATTATCTGGACCCAAGTGTGAGGAGTACGGAGACTGAGAAAGCCCATCCTAGATCTCACTTAAGCTGGGCACCCACGTAACTTCGTCTTTTTGGGAGGACACTTAAGGACCAACATGGGTGCCTCTGCTTCACATACACACGGAAAAATGTATTATAAATTCCTGACCTTGAGTGTTTTCAGTCCAATAGTCAAACAGCCATTGGCATTTAAGAAGTGAGTAGGAAAAGGATTTTCCCTTGCAAGGCACCCCCTTCCTTCCATCTTTGAGGAGAGCCAGGCAGGGTGTGTATGACACAATAGTTCAGATAAAAGCTCAATCGGTGTGGTCTCTAGGACGCCTCCATCTCTCCAGACTTTTATGGTGACATTTCCTCACACTCCTGAAGCTTGTTCTTGGCTTTGAAAACAGGGCTTCAGAATGTCTTCATTGTTTTACCTAGCCGGTACTGGCAGCGCCTGGAGTTTTCCTGAAGGAAACTGTAGCAGCAGGAATTTTGTGTAATACTATAATAAGGGGGCTTTATCCTTTCAAAAATACATCCTTTCTCCTTGTTGCCAGCTCTCCTACAGCCCTGTGAAAAATGTAACTCAGAAGTTACTGAGGCGTTTTTATGTTTTTCCTGTCCCCCTATAGTTCATATCAAGCAACAGAAGGCAATTATTCTGTAGTCCAGCGGTCCCCAACCTCTTTGGCACCAGACACCGGTTTCATGGAGGACAATTTTTCCACGGACGGGGTTGGCGGGGAGAATGGTTCAGGCAGTAATGCGAGCGGTGGGGCTCCCTCGCTGGCCCGCCGCTCCCCTCCTGCTGCGTGGCCTGGTGCCTAACAGGCCTCGGACCAATAGCGGTCCGCCGCCCAGGGGTTGGGGCCCCTTGCTGTAGTCCATGCTTAGGAACGCTGGCTTGAATGAATGAATGAGTGAATCAAAATGTCAATTCTGTGCTCGTTTCCCTATTGTGTGAGCAGTGAAATGTAAACAGGGGCATCTGCTTAAAAGGAATTGGTGGATTTGATGACCCTAGGTGCCTCATAGAAGTGCGATTAGTGTTTTATGGGTACAGAGTTTCAGCTGGGGAAGATAACATGTTCTGAAGATGGATGGCGGCAATGGTTGTACAACATGATCGTACTTAATGCCACAGAACTGTACACTTAAACACGGTGAAGGTGGTAAGTTTGTGTTATGTATATTTAACCACAATTTACAAAAAGGAATTGGTGGTATGGTATTCATCTATGCATATAGTAAGTGTTCAATAATGCTTGCTGATTGACTGTTAACCTAAGGTTGATCTGGGTCTAACTATTTGCATGTTTTCCCCCCAAAAGCTTGGCAATTTGCCTCATCATCCTGTATAGTTATCCTTAAAGTGAGGTGGACACTGCCTCTTCTTTACTCCAGCAATCACTTGAAGATAAGCCTCTACCCTCGCGGAGGAGGAGCAATGAGGTTTGGGGCCTTGACCTCGACTCCAGGGGCACACTGGATTGGGCTGCAAGTAATCCCAGTGGCCTGGCCTGTGATCTGTTTAGGACCAACGAGTGACCCATTTTGGACCAGTGAGCCATAAGGAGAAGGGGGCTGCAGGTTCTGTGAAAACTCTGATGGCATCTCAAGAACAGAGGGGATCCAGGTATAGGATGAAGCTGATTTTTAGGGGGCAGAGAGGGAAGGCAGAAAGACCCTGGGGTCCCCAGTGTACTGCTGGATCCACCCCTGAAGCCACCCGCTTCTGATTTCCAGTCTGTATGCCAGTGAGGTTTCTTGTTTTTGTAGCCACTTTGAGCTGGCTTTTCTGTCACCTGCAGCTGGAAGCGGGGCTGATCCCTGTGAAGCTAAATAAACATAAGCTTTAGATCGCTCCACTTGCATGAGCCCTGCCAGTGCCACAGGAGGTCCTAACAAAGCATTCCCATGTTTTTGTAAAATTTGCAAAGGCCAGGTATTTTAACTACAGTGCCTGAAACCGCTGCTTCTTTCTGATGCACCTGTGTCACAGTGCCTCGGGGGTTGGTGCCGTTGAGGCAGCCATGGGCAGTCCTGGGATCCGGGAAGGGGTGTGGAGGGCTATAGATCACAGTCACTTTGTGGTTCAGCCAAGAATTCTCTTACCTGCCCCAGAGCTGACTCACTTGGTTTAACATCTTGCAACCCTCTATGTGCACATATATGAAGCTAAGCCTATAGCCAAGGGCTTAGGAACCATGGGGTCTCCCAGATCCATGTTTAAGTCCTGGCTCTGCCCTCTGTGTGGTTTGGGGTCACATATATACCTCTCTTAGCATCACTTTTCTCATCCATAAGATGGCACCCACCTCACAAAACCACCGTAAGGATAAAATTATGCAAAAATCTTGGCATACCCTAAGTGCTCAAATAGTGAGAGACATAAAATATTGGATCTGACCCTTAAGAGGATGACCCAGTTTATTCAAAGCCCAGAAAGATAGATGGTTGAGGCCAAACAGGGGACACGTGGGTGAAGTGTGACCAGAGGGAAGGGTGTGGACTGTGACAAAGTGGAGAGGGTAGGCCCTGCCAGAGAGCAGCCAATCTCAGCTCCAGCCAAGTGTTGCCAGGCAGTGGGAGTTGAGCGATGCCAGTTTTTTTTTTTTGGCTGTGTTGGGTCTTCATTGCTGTGCGCGGGCTTTCTCTAGTTGCAGAGAGCAGGGGCTACTCTTCGTTGCGGTGGGCGGGCTTCTCATTGTGGTGGCTTCTCTTGTTGCGGAGCATGGGCTCTAGAGAGCAGGCTCAGTAGTTGTGGCGCACGGGCTTAGCTGCTCTGTAGCATGTGGGATCTTCCTGGACCAGGGATCGAACCTGTGTCCCCTGCATTGGCAGGCAGATTCTTAACCACTACGTCACCAGGGAAGCCTGATGCCAGTATTTTTAAGAAAAGCCAGAAAGTCAGATTTTTTTTCCCCTAAATTCTGCAGAGTTTTTAAAGTCTTCAAGTAATTTTTAAAAGTTAAACCCTGTATAGGCCAAACAAAATAGAAGCAAGGGCTGAATCTGGCACACCTCACTGGTTTGCTACACTTGCTTTGAAGTCTGGAGGTCAGCCTGTGAGCTCCAAATGCCAAGGCCACCTGGCCTCTGGCTCTGCTCTCTGTCCCTGCATGTCTCCATCCATCCCCTTGACTGTTGCAAGTCAGGGAAAAAATACTTCTACGTGTGGACAGCTGAAGACATGATGTGAAAACCATCAAGGGGAAGAGAAACGAGAACAAGCAGGGAGATAAAGTTTCTGCAACTCCTTCCCCCTCGTGCAGACATTGTGTTTCGTTGGAGACCAAAAGTCAACCTACTTCAGCTCAATTCATTTCAATTAAATTTCCTAAATATTACTGCATGCCAAGCCCTAAGCTAGGTCTTGGGGATTTTTTTTTTTTTTTTTTTTTTTGCATGCTTACTGTGTGCTTGGCACAGAGTTAGATGTTTTAACTACTTTGTCTCACAACAACCTTGTGAGGTAGAAATGATCTTCTTCATTGTGGAGAAATAAAGACTCAAGAGTGGTGAAGCTCAGACACAGAGAACCGAACTGTGGTTACCAAGGGGGAGGGAGTTGGGGGAGGGATGGAGTGGGAGTTTGGGATTAGCAGGTGCAAACTGTGATATATAGAATGTATAAACAACAAGGTCCTACTGTATAGTGCAGGGAACTATATTCAATATCCCATAATAAACCATAATGGAAAGAATATGGAAAAGAATATATATATGTGTGTGTGTGTAACTGAATTACTTTGTTGTACAGCAGAAATTAACACAACATTGTAAATCAACTAAACTTCAATAAAATAAATTGAAAAAAAAGAGTGGTGAAGCTGCTTGCCTAAGGTCCCCTCACTAGTCATTGACACAGCTGGGTTTAAGCCCCAATCTGTGATCTGTGCATCTTCACATCCCTTCTTGGCTCTGGGCTACCATTCTTTTCTCAGATGCAAACAAATGAAGTGTAAATCTTGCAGCAAATGTGCTAAGCGTTCCAGTGGAGGTGAATGAATGTGCTAGGGGAGGACAGGAAAGGGAAGGGTCTTCCCCAGTGATTCTCAGGCTGCCGTGTGCACGGGGATCACCTAGGGCTTTTCACACCCGGGGTTCTGAGTCAGTGGTCTGGGGAGGGGCTCCAGAGTCTGCATTCCTAAGAAGTGTCCAGGTGATGTCCAGGCCGCTGCTCTGTCTGCCACACCTTGAGAAGAAAGGCTCTATCCCGTGATCTCAGACCCTTTGAGGAGAGCCACTTGAGTGGAATGGTGACAAGGCAAGGATGTGGCCGGTCAGTGTGAATCCATCACTGTTTCTAGAAAAGCAACCCTCCCCTCTGCCTATCTTCTGATGTGTACCTACTCATCGTTGCCAAGAAATTTGAGGCTACTGTCCAATTTGATCCTCAGTTATCACTATACACATTTTACAGATGGGGCTCAGGGCTCTTAATAGTTCTAGTGAATCTAGCATTCCTGATTTCAGGCAGGGGGAATGAGCTTGAGATGTAGCAGGAAGGATTCAGTGCAATAAACAATGCCAGAAACACAAGCCCCAGGCCCCAAGTGAAAGGGGGCAAAGACGTAACTAAGGCCAGAGAGAGTGGTGGAGGGGTGAGAGGTGAGTGATTCGGGAAGCCTGGGAACCAGTGGCAAGTTGCCAAAATTAGGATCTTGGCAGGGCTATGCATGCTTCCTGGTCTAGATTTCATCTGTAAAGGTCCATGCCAGGAACCTCCCTCTTCAGTTAGAGGAACTGAGTCTAAGGTTTCTCCAGTGGAACCCACCAAACTCAGAGGCCCAGCCTTGCAGCCACCATATTTAGAGGTGCTAATAATGCTCACCGAGCCTGTAACATCCTGCCCTAGGTGGTAGCCTTTCCCAGATGCCACTGATGTGCATGGCTACCCTAAGACTTGCCTGCTAGTCTTCCATTTTTATGATTTATCAGTGAAGAAGTGTTGGGAGATTTCTAGGACAAGACACACAGGCACTGCGGATGAGAGAGAGGGCCTTAGGAACTTGGGGGATTAAGTTCTTAGATCCATCATGATGAGAGGTGTGTGTGAGCTGTCATCTTGGGGCCCCAGCAGTAGGTCTTTTAGGACAGCAGATTCCTCATCTCTAGTTTTCTGGGCCACCCTATAAACTTGGTCTAGCAATCTGGCACCTCTCCATAGAAATGGGAGGAAGGTTGGTTATTGCTTGCTACTCAGGGCCTGTGTTGGGGAGATCCGGTCAGCTCTGTGATTCCAGGTTTGAAAAGACTCAAGTCATACCGGAAATCCTAGGTAAGTACGTCATCTCGGAGCAACAAACATGTGCTGCTTCTTCCATGCCTCCTGAGTTAGCAGAAATGTGCCCTCCTGCCCCAGTGAGAACCCAAGTGGTTTCTAAATTTCCCCTGGCCTAGCTGGAACTGATTCTCTGAAGGCAGAACAGGTTAAAAATGTGTTTTAAGCTCCAGGCAATTGGAGAAACCTTGCAAAACCCCTGACACCAAGAGGACCTATACTGGATTTTATCTAATATTAATAATGATCAAATGCAGTTGGCATTGCAGCTCTTAAGATTCTCCAGAACATCTTTTGGTTTGAGACTCAGAGAAGACAGTATGATGCTTGGGGTGCAGACCTCGTCAGGAAAATATAATCAGGAAATGAAAGAGCCCCCAGATCAGAGTCTTGTGCTCCTAGTTTAAAAACATGCCCTGAATGTAAATTGGTGCAGCCACTATGGAAAACAGTATGGAGGTTCCTCAAAAAACGAAAAATAGAGTTGCCATCTGATCCAGCAATCCCACTCCTGGGCATGTACCCAGACAAAACTATAATTCAAAAAGACACATGCACCCCTATGTTCACAGCAGCACTATTTACGGGAGGCAAGACATGGACACAACCTAAATGTTCATCGACAGATGAATGGATAAAGAAGATGTGGTATATGTATACAACGGAATATTGCTCAGCCATAAAAAAGAATGAAATAATGCAATTTGCAGCTATATGGATGGATCTAGAGATTATCAAACTAAGCAAAGTAAGTCAGAAATAGGAAGACAAATACCATATGATCTCACTTATACGTGGAATCTAAAATACGACACAAATGAACTTATCTACGAAACAGAAACAGACTCACAGACATAGAGAACAGACTTGTGGTTGCCAAGGAGGTGGCGGGGGGGGGGGGGGGAAGGAAGGAGTGGGAGCTTGGGGGTAGCAGATGCAAACTATGATATGTAGGATGGATAAACAACAAGGTCCTACTGTATAGCACAGGGAACTATATTCGATATCCTGTGATAAACCAAATGGAAAAAATATGGAAAAGAATATATATATAAAATTGAATCACTCTGTGGTACCGTGGAAATTAACACAACATTGTAAATCAACTATACTTCAATAAAATTTAAAAGGTACAATAAGAACACGCCCTGAAAGCACGAGAGAGGGTGTTTCTCTCTACCGAAACACCCTCTTTCCATAGAGAGAGGTCGCTCACAGAACTTGCCTCATATGGGGCCCTGAAGGAGAGAGCAGGTCCCTTCCCCTCCAGCCAGGAGGACGTCACAGGGGCAGAAAGGAAGGCTGACAACCCTGGTGACCAACAACAGCAGTGGATCTCATAGTGTGGTCCTAGGACCAGCCACAGCAGCATCTCGTGGGAACTTGTTAGAAAATCAACTTTCAGGCTTCAGCCCAGAACTGCTGACTCTGAGAGTCCGGCGGTGGAGCCCGGCAATCTCTGTTTCACTAAGTGCTGTGACAGACTGTGATGCTTACTTAAGTTTGAGAACCACTGTTCTGCATCAAACAATGGGACTAGACTGGTGAGAAGATGTATGTGTATTGACTGGTATAGTGTTTGAAATTTTTTGAACTGACTTCCAATGTTTCAAAATGGGTATTTTTATACGAAAATTCACATTTCTGAATTTTCCTGTGGCCTTTCTTGGGGAAAAAAAATAGGAAGATCTAGCCACAGGGGACTCTCATAACTGCTTGGCAACGATTGCCTGGTGCCGAGGAGAGGCTACTGCTCTTAGAAAGGGCACGAGCCCTCCTGGGAGCAGCAGCCCCTCATTACGTATCTCACTGGCCAGCTGCACTCACTTCCACCAGAGGCCTTTGAGCCATTGGCCCATAACCTATATAATGTCTAGTGTCACCTCGAGTTGAAGTTTATTCAACACCCATTTGCTGAACACTTACATGATAGGATGGGCTTTCTGCCGTCCACATCATCTTTTCTCCCTGACCCTTATCATTCCCAAGCTCAACTCCCTCCACTTTTTGCTAAGATGGGGAAAAAAGGAATGTCTTGTTTAGCGCAATACCCAGAGTACAGCCGTGGAAGGCAGTCACTCTGCTCTGATCGCAGTCTTGAAACAGGGAATTCATTATCATGTTCAGGAGGAAGGGACACTGCCCTTCCGTCAGGCTTGCGCAGGCACTATCCGTGGTTTGGGGGTCCTCAGAGGTAGACACACTCATTCAGCAGCTGGTGGCCCCCTAGCCTGGGATGGTCTGGAACAGTTGACACTCTTCTCTGTGCCAGACACTGGGCTGGGCTGTGAGAACATACAAGGTGATGGAGAGCCTTCTCTTCTCTCTTGGTAGGGGCAGCATGTAAAGGTCAGTCTGCATTGTCAATGCCAAACGCATAGTCCTAAACAGGTGGCAGATACTCTACCCTTTATGTCATTCCTTCAGTCCCTTTCTCTGTCCCTTTTTACAAAAGTAACAATCCCTCTTTATAGACAAAGGGTCTACCATGGTGCTTTCTTCCATTAGGTCGTTTGGTTATCAAGCGAGGGGTAGGTTCTGGGGAGGGAATGAAAATGAAAACTGGGGAGTGAGGGGGATTAGAGTGCCCACAATTCTACACTTAGCTTTTCTAGACCAGCCGTGACTTGACAGCCCAAGGCATCCTCAATTGAACATAAACCTTCTCATTTCTGAATATACATCCCTGAAGGCAGCTGGTAAGCTGTGTACCCACCGGGGCCTTAGGACCCAATGGCACTGCGTGGGAATCAGTCAGAAGAGTAACAATGTAGGGCTTTTCTGATGGGTACATGTTGCTGTTGACTAATTCCTGGGGCCTGCTTGCCAGAGGATGCAGGGGCAAAAGAGGGGAGGTGGGTCGTGGGGGCCAGGTTGAGCTGCCGGAGATGGAGAGTGTTACCAGGAGGCTCAGTGAGGATTTTTAGGTGGGAGGCTGAAGTAAGAGCCCGGTGGCGGAAGGGCAGGGGACGCGGGGTGTGTGTAACAGATGGATAAGAAGTTTGTACAAGGGAGACGAACAGGAGTGAGGACTGGGGAACAGGACAGAGCGATCGAAGACTCACTCCTGTGATCATGAGGTAGCCACCATGGTGTCCTTGGAGCTTAATCTTGCCTCTCTTGGCTTTGGGCAGCTCTTGAATAATGTTTACCCCCAGTAGGACCCATCTTCAAGAAGAATGAGAGGTGGGAGAGCAGGGAGGGGGAGTTAGAATCAGAAAATTCAGTCATTAAATGTAAGCCTCACTTCAACCCTGCAAAGTACGGAGTTGTGTTCCCGCATGGCCCAGATATCCGCTGACCAGTCTATCCTTTGACACCTAAACAGAGATGCTTTTCCCCCTGTGCCAGGCCACTCCCCTTACTGAGATGTCTGTGATGACCCGGGCCTAGGTGCTTATGACACTTCTGAACTCCCGTGTTCACCCCCACTTGCCTTCCAGGGCCACTTCCTCCGTGCTCTGTACTCATCTTCTTCCCCATGCCTGGCCTCCCTCCTTGAACTACTTTTCGTGGGAGTGGTAGACTTTATCCAAGTCTGGGAGCAGCAGATGGCTTTGTCTTACAAACAACATCAGATGATACTGGATATTCCTGATCCTAAAAACCCGGCCTTCACCAGCCCAGCCACCACCTTTCTCTTTCCATCTCCATCGGCTCACGTGATTCTCTTCCATCCCCACACACTTCTGATACCTTCTTGGTGCACGGTGTGTTAGCTGCCACCTTGCCTCACTGTTGCCATGCAGACCATTTTCTGGGGGTATCTCCCTCCTTACCTAGCGTGGCCCATCACAGATGCTTCCTGAACAAATATGTAAAAGGGATGCTGGTGCCAGCCCAAATAACTTTTTTCACCCTGCTGCAACCACTTTACAACTGAAGTCTCTGAGGTTCCAAGAAGTTAAGCAGCCTGGCTAGGACACACATCTTCTGGGCCACCTGGGGAGACATCTGAAGGGGCTTCCTGCCCCCCAGGAAGCTGGACACTTGGAGGGCCTCGGCTGGTGGGGGGGTCTTGTCCTTCTGTTTCCTCTTCATGTCACGAGTCTCCTGTACTCGCAGGGCTCCCTCTTTTTTTTTTTTTTTTTTTTTTTGCGGTACGCGGGCCTCTCACTGCTGTGGCCTCTCCCGTTGCGGAGCACAGGCTCCGGATGTGCAGGCTCAGCGGCCATGGCTCATGCACCCAGCCGCTCCGCAGCACGTGGGATCCTCCCGGACCGGGGCACGAACCCGTGTCCCCTGCATCGGCAGGCGGACTCTCAACCACTGCGCCACCAGGGAAGCCCTTGGGGTTCCCTCTTTTAAAGCAAGGCTGTGGAGGGAAGGCTGTGACAGGGTCAACATTCCATCAGTTCGCCCTCTGGATGGAATGGCTGTGGGTGCCGGGTAGGCCAAAGTGCCGCAGTGTCAGCGAGTTCCCTCCCTCCAGCTGTAGCCAGCCCAGCACACTTGTCTCAGTTTAACATGCTGCCGAGTACATTGTACCTCATAGCTCAGAATCAATAAAGCCAAGGCAATTTCCTTAACATGCCATCAATAAAAGATTATGGAAGGGGGAGGGTTTTCTTTAGAAGCTAATGCCTTACTAAAGTTCAAATGAGGCAATATATAGTAAAATAAATTCAATCTCTATTTTCACTCCTTGCAATTTTAGCGGAGACTAAATGAAATGGAACTGTGTTGGTCTTAACCCGTTCAATATATCTTCACTTCCTAAGAACCAAGGTCATTTTTACCTTCATGGGAAGGGAAGCAAAATATAAAATACCCATACTGAACAGTAATGCATTTGCAGGGTTTTGAAAGCCAGGTAGATGGCTGATACATTATGTAATTCATTTCATGGCATAGCTGAATGTGTTTTATAGATAGTGTTTAACCTTGCCAGTTCTGCTCTGAGATAATCCCCCTTCTGAGGATAAAAATCATATATTTAACATAAAAGGAAAAGTTGGGAGAGAAAAGTAGCATAATGTGTTCTGTATAACGGATAACCAGAAGTTGCTTACACAGAAAGATGATCAGAGCAAGTTCATTGCTACTTTGCCTTATTAGCTAATCGTCATGTTAATATTAATGAGAAATGAGGTGATAACCACTTGAGTGGCACTGTGCTACTGAATGACAAAATGTATCCAGTGTTGCTTGGCAGGGTGGCATGTGGGCAATGGCACAGACCCTATCTATCACGTAAATGTTCTGTGATCTTGGGTAATTTACTTAATCCCTTTGAGGCTCAGTTTCTTTGTCTGTGGATGGCCATAGCTACAATCACTGTAGTGGATAATACTGGTTATTTATTCATCATTCATTTTCCTTCCTCCTCCTTCCCAATGGAACCCTGATTTTGTTCAAGTTTTTCCAACCCCTAATTCCATACAGGAATCTTGATTCATTCCAAGCAGTACATGCAGCCCCTGGCATCTATTATTAGTCCAGGGAAGGGCATGTGGCCCCAGTTGGTCCAATCAGATTTAAAACAGAGGTATTTTACTGTCAAAATGACTATACTACCCAAGGCAATCTACAGATTCAGTGCATTCCCTATCAAATTATGAATGGCATTTTTCAGAGAACTAGAACAAAAAATTTCACAATTTGTATGGAAACACAAAAGACCCTGAATAGCCAAAGCAATCTTGAGAAAGAAAAATGCAGCTAGAGGAATCAAGCGCCCTGTCTTCAGACTACACTACAAAGCTACAGTCATCAAAACAGCATGGTACTGGCACGAAAACACAAATATAGACCAATGGAACAGGATAGAAAGCCCAGGAATAAACTCATGCACCTATGGTCAGTTAATTTACAACAAAGGAGGCGAGACCATACAATGGAGAAAAGACAATCTCTTCAATAACTGGTGCTAGGATAACTGGACAGCTACATGTAAAAGAATGAAATGAGAACATTCTCTAATGCCATGCACAAAAATAAACTCAAAATGGATTAAAGACCTAAATGTAAGACCAGATACTATAAAACTCCTAAAGGAAAACATAAGCAGGACACTCTGACATAAATCACAGCAACATCTTTTTGGATCTGTCTCTTAGAGCAATGGAAACAAGAACAAAAATAAAGAAATGGCACCTAACTAAACTTAAAAGCTTTTGCACAGCAGAGGAAACCATAAACAAAATGAAAAAACAGACTACAGAAAGGGAGAAAATATTTTCAAATGATGCAACTGACAAGGGATTAATCTCCAAAATATACAAACAGCTTATACAATTCATTACCTAAAAAACAAACAACCCAATTAAAAAAAAAAAATGGACAGAAGGCCTAAGTAGGCATTTCTCCAAAAAAGACATACAGATGGCCAAAAGACACATGAAAACATGCTCAACTTTGCTAATTATTAGAGAAATGCAAATCAAAACTACAATAAGGTATCACCTCTCACCAGTCAGAATGGCCATCATCAAAAAGTCTAGAAATAATAAATGCTGGAGAGGGTGTGGAGAAAAAGGAAACCTCCTACACTACTGGTGGGAACATAAATTGGTATAGCCACTATGGAGAACAGTATGGAGGTTCCTTTAAAAAACTAAAAATAGAGCTACTATATGATCTAGCAATCCCATTCCTGGGCATATATCTGGAGGAAACCATACTTGGAAAAGATACATGCACCCCGATATTCACTGCAGCACTACTTACAATAGCCAAGACATGGAAGCAACCTAAATGTCCATCAACAGATGAATGGATAAAGAAGATGTGGTATGTATGTGTGTGTGTGTATGTATGTATGTATATATATATATATATATATATATATATATATATATATACCACAATGGAATATTACTCAGCCATAAAAAGAATGAAATAATGCCATTTGCAGCAACATGGATGGACCTAGAGATTATCATACTGAGTGAAGTAAGCCAGACAGAGAAAGACAAATATCATATGATATCACTTATATGTGGAATCTAAAAAAATGATGCAAATGAACTTATTTACAGAACAGAAATAGACTCACAGACATAAAAAATAAACTTATGGTTACCAAAGCGGAAAGGTGGGGAGGAATGAGAAATAAATTAGGAGATTGGGATTAACATATTCATAATACTATATATAAAATAGATATAAGAAATAAGGACCTACTGTATAGCACAGAGAACTATACTCAATATTTTGTAATAACCTATAAGGGAAAATAATCTGAAAAGATAGATAGATAGATAATATATATAAATGAATCACTGTGCTGTATACCTGAAATTAACACAATACTGTAAATCAACTATACTTCAATAAAAAAAGTTTTAAAAATCAATCAATCAATCAATTTTAAAGCCAAAAAAAAAAAAAAAAAAGAAAGAGGTATTTTAACTTTCTCCTGGTGAGTATGAACAAGGAAGCATATTGTCCCAAAGGCCATTAGTCACCATCTTGCAGCCACATGGGGAACTAGACTTGATGTGAAGGCAGTAGTGAAAATGACAAAGCATACTACCAGGAAAACTATACAACAGCTCTACAAAATAGTTCTAAAGAAGTCAGGGAATTGAATGAAGATAAAAGAAGAAGCTAAAGGCTAGAAAACAAAAGAAAGAATAATCAATAAAGGGACTTCCCTGGTGGTCCAGTGGTTAAAAGTCCGCCTTCCAATGCAGGGGATGCAAGTTTGATCCCTGGTCGGGGAACTAAGATCCCACATGCCGTGGGGCAACTAAGCCTGTGTGCCACAACTACAGAGCCCACGTGCCGCAACTACTGGGCCCACGCACTCTGGAGCTTACACACCACAACTAGAGAGAAGCCCACGCGCCACAACTAGAGAAGCCCGCGCACTGCAGCGAAAGATCCCACGTGCTGCAACAAAGATCCCACATGCTGCAACTAAGACATGACGCAGCCAAGTAAATAAATTAAAAAAAATTTTTTTTTAGATCAATGAAAGCATTCTGTGAGTATCAATGGGCTATATGGAATTTACAGTAAAGAGTATAATATCATTCATTATTTAAAAAAAAGAATAATCAATAAACCTTAAACTTGTTCTTTGAAAACACCAACAAAAAGATAAACCTCTGGCAAATCTGATAAAGAAAAAAATGTAGACGATACAAATTTGAAATATACAATTTCAAACTTTTTCCTGCCATCTTATTTTAGTTTTATATTTAACATCTTATGTGTTCTCTCTTCCCCTGATTCTGGTTTTGAGTGGAGTTGACTGCATTTTATTTGATCCTTTTCCATCTTAAAGACTTGAGAAATTATATACTATTTCTCGCCTTCTAGTAGTTACCTTTACTTTTTAAATAAAAATATTGAAACATATTTTTCTATCCATATTTAAAGTTCATAAATGTTTATGTCCTCTCTCCAAATAAGAACATAACTTTGGCATATTTTTATTTTCCTAGTCTCTCTGCCATCTCCCTCCCACCCCACTGCAGTAATCTCCCATGCTGAGATCATTTAGCACTTTAATATTAATTTTTATTCTTTTTATCAAGTAGTTGATACCTTTTTAGATAGCTGTGAGTTTTGTCGATTTCTTTGTCATTGAACCTCAGCCACCCAACTCACATGGTCATTTTCTAGTCTAGAATTTGTCATCCATAACAAATGAATCATGACCGAATTCTCCATTTTAAACATCCAACTATCTTAACATCATCACCTTTCTTTCTATCTCATTGTTCTGGTTCTCTCACAGCAGAAAATATCTGACTTTATTGAAACTTCTAAATCTTTGACATTATCTTTTGTCACCATCATTCACTGCCTAATTCCCTCCCTACCCACTTTAAGTTACATGGACAGCACAGTATGACCATCCCTTGTAAACTCTCTTTGTCCCCTCTCCCTTCATAATTACTCCTGGAAAAACAACCTGGTTAAACCCAGTTTTATGCTTACTCTACATTTGTGCCCAAGAAGCTTAATATTACTGGAGAAAATTACATTAAATCACTTTAAATTTATGACCTTAGATCTCATATGGGCATGCAACCCTTCCAGACACTCTTACTACTCTTCCCCAATAAATGTACTTTTCCACCCTCAGAAACAGAAGCTTTACTTCTTCTCTTCTTTCCTCAAGCCTCCAAAAGCCCCTCACCTCTTAATCTCAACGAGGACCTCAATTCCAACTTCACAGAGAAAAACTTTAATTAGATGTGAATGACTTTGTCTTCCACCTGTTGGTCTGCCATGTTGTCTGTATTTGTACCTCACTGTTATAATGAAAAACTTGGGTCCCCTCCTATCTAAGCCCTGCATTTTACCCCGCATCCCATCCCCTCTAAATTCAAGGATTTGCATACTGCTATTATCCCCTTTCTGTCCTGCATTGACACTTTCTCCCTTTCAATTAGGTCATCTCACATATATATATACATACCTCAGTATCTCCCTCCTCAGGTAAAACCCTCTTGATCTGGCATGTCCTTTCAGCTTTCCCATTTCTCTGTTCCCAGTCACAGCTAAACTCACTGAAATATTTGAGTATAAACCAATCTTTCAAATTCCTTCCTTCCCATTTTCACTTCAGTCACTCCAGCCACATCTCAGCCTCATCAATCCACACTGACAGGGCTTGTACTAAGGTTGCCTTTGACCTACATCTTGCCAAAGCTGAAGGCCAATTTTCTGTCCTCACCCAACCTCTCAGTGGTATTTGATCCATCCCTACTGCTCCGTTCTTCTTTGACACATGACTTCTTCTGATTCTGAGATAACAGACTCTTCTTATGTTCTTCCTATCCTACTGCCCACACTTTCTCAGTCTCCTTAGTTGGCTGTCTCTAAATGTTGGAATGACCAAGGCTCTTTCTTTGATCCTTCTCTGTCCATAATCTATTGGTGGTCTCCTCCAGTCTTATGTACGTAAATATAATGTATGTGTTGATGACTCTCAAATTTTAATGAGCAGACCTGATCTTTCCTCTGAATTTTAGACTCATATATTCAACCATCTACTCAACATCTCCACATGCTTGTCTATTAGACATCTCAAACTTGTCCAAAGACAACTAGTGGTGACCACACCCTCCCCCAGCCTAGCCCCAACTATCCCCTCTATGTCATCCCCATAGTACCACATGTCACTACCCTCCATGGCGTTTATGATGCCAAGAACTTGGTTAATTTCAATTCTTCGTTTTTCCTCATACCCCACATGCAATTCACTGGCAGGTCTTGTTGGCTTCACCTCAAATTCATAGCTCAAATCTGTCCACTTCCTTTGTAACAACACTGTCTTTGGTTTAGTCCAATTTTCCTTTAATCTTTCCCCTGGACAACTTTAATAACCTCCTTAGTGATCTTACTATCTCCATTCTTGCTTCCATAACAGAATAAAATACACACTGTGGAATATTTCAGACTCATAGGAAAATACAAAGAATAGCACAACAAACATCTATACCCATAATTCAACATAAGAAATAAGATATTCTTAACATAGTTGAAGTTTCCACAAGAAAATCCCTGATTGTCACTCTCTCTCCTCTAGAGGTTACTGTCCTCTTTCATTGTGTAGTTATTATTTCCACATATGTATTTATGTCTTTACACTTTAACTAAATAGTATATATTTAAACAATATGCATATATAAGCAATATGTAGTTTTGTTTTTCATCCCTTGGCTTTTTTTTTTTTTCAGGGATGCCTGTGACATTCCTTAATGGCTATGATTCCCTTTCCTCTGACCTCAAGACATCTGGACCCAAATTTGTGCAATTTGCATAGGGCCTTTCAACTGCACAAGACCTTTGGGTTCTCAAAGGTCTCACTGGCCTTTGGGTCAGTCTCATTGTGCTGACCCACCCACTGGTACTTCTGATTTTTCCCTTTGTCCACACTTCTCACTGACATTATTTGAAATCATGTATATATTTATGTAAGTTGCTGCAAAATGTTTTCTTATAACTGGGCAAGGCTCAGGTCAATACATAAATAAGTAAATTTCACACCTCCTAAAAGAGAGAGGAGAGTTTGATATAGAGCCCTTGCATGGTGGCAGCAGGAAGCCCTCTTTTTTTGCATTCAGCATTCTGTTCTACAACAACTGACCAGGTCACCTTGTACTGTCCCAGGAGCTAATCTGATGTCTTAATAACATTTTAGGATTAACTGCATTATTCAAAACTGTACCGTAAAGGATCATGAACCATAAACCACCTGCTCAAACACCTAACCACACAATGTCATCATAATGACATCCCAAGTCTCCATTTTCATTGGAGTGGGGAGGTGGAATAAGGATGTAGGAAGTGCTCTCAGATCTCATAATTATGATATAATATATTTAAGCTCACCCCCATTAAACCTTCTATTTCAGACTTCCCTGGTGGTGCAGTGGTTAAGAATCCAGCTGCCAATGCAGGGGACACGGGTTCGAGCCCTGGTCTGGGAAGATCCCACATGCCGTGGAGCAACTCAGCCTGTGTGCCACAACTACTGAGCCTGCACTCTAGAGCCTGCGAGCCACAATTACCGAGCCCGCGAGCCACGACTACTCAAGCCCACGTGCCTAGAGCCCGTGCTCCGCAACAAGAGAAGCCACTGCAGTGAGAAGCCCGCACACCTCAATGAAGAGTTGCCCCGGCTCGCTGCAACTAGAGGAAGCCCGCACGCAGCAACTCAGACCCAACACAACCAAAAATAAATACATAAGTTTATTTAAAAGAAAAAAAAAAGGCTTTTATTTCTTCGAAACAATTGTAGCATTGATTTTCAAGGATAGGCTGGTACCCTGGTAGGTTGTTGTGTCAGAAGAAGGTAAGTCTAGGATAACAGAGAATATGGCGATTGCCTTCAGACACGAAAATGGCTACCAACGCGGGAAGAGCACTGGAGTTTTTCTGTGTAGCCCCAAGAGGTAGAACCAGGTCACGGTGTTTAGTTCAGTAACGGGAAGAACTTTCTTATGGTCAAAACTGGCAAAAGATGGAATGGCTTAAGCTATCTGTTGTTATTTTAGGTCTTGAGACAAGTGCAAAATGAGAAAAGTGCGTGAGGTCAGCTGTGTCCTCTGGTTGGCAAAAATGAAGTCTCCCTTAGCTGTGAAATAAAAAGACACTACCCATTCCTAAAAAGTTTACAGATATATCTATTACACATCCATTAATTGAAGATGATGAATTCTGAGTGCTTAAGAACTTCACGAAATCATTATAACGATGTGGATGTTTGAGGAAAGGGCTTGTCAGTTCTCAAAGGAAGTTTCATCCTCATTTATTCTGTTTGGATCTTCTGAGGTGACAGGTGAGAGGGGATCCTTCATGCCAATGAAGAGGGCTATGAGCTGAGAAAAGTTGGAGGACTGTTGGACTCTGCTGTGGCTTACTTGGGCTATCAGTCCCCTATTCGGAGTGATCAAAGAAAAGAATGAGAAAGGATTGCTCTGTCCTGGTATCTGAAGTGTTAACCTTGGGAAGTGTGCCCCAACAAGTGAACAGCAGTGAGTAGACAGACATCTGAGATACTGAGTGAGTCATGGCTGAAATCGTCCATTTTGATGTTCCTGTGTATTGCCGAATACGTACTTTATCTTTCCATAGTCTGGAATACTGGCAGTCCTATTTGAAAGGCAGTATTTCACAACAAGCATTAACACTTGTGCATTTGAATTCCATATTCTAAGCTGCCTTTCATCCTGTGCACATGGCCAGTGGCCACAGCTTCCCCAGTGGTCAGTGATGGTCAGGGGTTGTAGAGAAACACTGGAGCACCTCACCACCTCCTCAGTGGCGTCCTGACTGCTCTGGGTCAGCTGGGATATCCGCTCAGCCACTCTGATGCCCACGGCCAGGAGTACAGGGAGTGAGCATCCCACGGGGAAACCCTTGACCAGCAGGGACAGAAGCTGGTGTTCTCTCCTTCCCTTTTCCCAGCACCCCACTCCTATTTCTTAGGATCATTTCCCAAACTGTGCAAGCCCAGGTCCCAGGTTCTGCGTTGGGGAGTAAACTTGGCTAAGACGGACACCAATTTGTTTTACTTTGTGCAAGTTCCTTTCTCTCCCTGGGCTTCTCTTTCCTCTTCCTTGAAATGAGAGAATCAGGCTTGTTCATTCCTTCCAAAACTAAGAGTCTATAAAAAAGAGGAAAATCGTCAAGAGTTCCAGGAAATCCCATCTTCCTCATTAATTCCTTTATCAACATTCAAGTGATTTAACTGCAATTCAGATAAGCCTTCCACAGTTTTAAACACTTCCATTCCTCGTTGTGAGGGTGTGGCAATTCTGCTTTAGAGTTTCTGTTATCCCCCTGGCCCTTCAGACCTTATCCTGAAGTAGCAAGAAAAAAAGCTATCAGGGAACGTAGTAATAGAAATGGTCACAGGTCCACCCCCCCTTACTATTTTCCTACCATTCACAATGACTGCCTCACCAGGGAAACTTGGAATGGGGTTTGGTCTCTGTAAATAACAGTGGCATTGCTGAGCCCAGTAGTCATGAAGGGCAGGGACAGAAATGACATGCTGTCAGCAAACACTGGTTTCAGTCACATGACGCAATAACGGAATAGAGAAAGTCAAGCAGCTCTCCACTCGGAAATTTCACCTTCAGGGTCCAGACCTGGAAAAACTGGACTGAATACATTTTAGGAAATAGCAGATTCCCATTCAGCTACAAACTTTAAGGCAGTTTAAGATTGAGACGAAATATTTAGTGCTAATAAAGCATTTTGATGCTTATTTATTAGTTGTTCCTGGTTTGAATAGCAGAAGCCAGGAGAAAGGTGGATGGTGGCCGGAGGTTGGATTGTTTGCACTCAGGTGGTGGGGGACAGCCTCATAGTGTAAAGATGCTGGGAAGAGCTACCAGCTGCTAGGCAGTGAGGGTCTAGGGCTGGTAACTTCCTGCACTAAGGCATCTTTGCAGGACTTTGTAGGGGGTAGGGTGATAAAGCTGCCACCAAGTGGAGGTTTCGTCTAAATCCAGCCACTTCCCTTAGTCCAGGCCACCATCAGCTCTCTGGTGAATGACCTTCCCATTGGTCTTTGTGCCCCTCCCCCTATATTCTTTCTGCATGTAACAGCCAGTGTGTTCTTTAAAACATAAGTCACATCGTGTCTCCCCCCACCTTAAATATCTTATTTATTTATTGACTTGTTTGTTTTCTCTCCTTGCCCAGTAGAATGTGTGCTCTAGGAGAGCAGGGGTGTCTGTGTTCTTTTGACCACTGTATCCTCAGCAGTATGGCTGTCCTTGGGACTTATTAGGCGCTCAGTAAATATGGGTTGAACTGTTGACTTCCAAATGTCCTCAAGAATCATCAGTTGTGTTCAGAGGGAACCAAAGTCCTCCAGAAAGAGAGCACTCCCCATACCCAGAGGGATGCAGCAGAAGGAACTCAAAAGATGAAAATCTGGTTGATGTTGGACATGAAGAGGTGTTCTTGGCCTCAGCAATTCCTTCTGAAGAAGGCTCTTGTGCAGTAAGAAGCTTTGAAAACAAGAGGCTAAGCCTTTAGCTCATGCCTGATACTACTCAACACGTAACGCAACCTATCACCAGGGATTGGGAACAGAACATGTACCAGCAGGCTGCTCTGAGGCTGACCACCTGGCAGGCAGTGTACTGCAAAGCAAACCCTGAAGATGCACAGGGTCCTCTCCTTCCCATTCCCAGACACTCCCCATGCAGCACCAGGGGTCTTAGGAAGAAAATGACAGTCAGCTGGACATGGAGCTGGTCCCCAGAGGGAAGTGACCACTTGACTGGCCCCACCACCTTTTCTTGGGGCAGCAGAGCTGGTCTCGGGGTCAGCTGTGAACCAGAATTTGTTGCAGTGAGAGCTGGGTAGCCCAGCTTTCAATTTGGATCAATGAGAAGGTTGGAGTGATTGATGTTGAGGAAGTGGAGCTGGAAGAGTGGGGCAGACACCCAGGTGTGCTGGTCCTTTCATCTTCACATCAAATGCTACCTGGTGAGTTACAGGGAACAGGCTGGGGGTGGAAAGACTGAGGGGTACGCAGCTGCTGCTCAAAAGCAGAGACGGGACCATGTGGCTGAAGACGGATCCCGGCTTCCGGTCAGACAGCTAGCTCTGAGGAACAGGCTGCAATTTCCTGGGAGGGGTAGACAGGTAAGCGTCTCCTAGTGGATGAAAGAGCTGGGGGCTGATGATGTACACAATGGAAATATGATAAATTATTATTCATTCACGTATTCATTTGTTAATTTAACAAGGGTCTACAGCCTTGATAAGCAAAGTAGGGGCCATGGCCCAGCAGTGTCAGCATTATCTGGGGAGCTTGTCAGAAATGCTGAGTCTTAGGCCCCACCACCACCCTCTGAACCAGAATCTGCCTTTTGATAAAACTGTCAGGGAATTCTTAGCCATTGCCAAGCCAGAAGGCCTGACCTACAGGATAACTGTAACGGCCCACTACTGGGTAGGGCCCTGCAGGGAGGCTGAGGGGGTGCATCTGGCAAACATCATGCCCCCCACCCCCTGCACTGTGCAGGGCTTGGAGGAGGGGGCCCAGGTGCTCCCCCTGCAGGCGTTACCTCTGAGAAGACACACCTGGCTTACTCCTTTCCGAAGTTCATGTAACATCTGCCCACTTCAACAAAATAGGAACACAAATGACAATAGCACGCAGCAGTGACGAAGAACAAAGGAGGCGTGAGTTCCCTTTTATTATTATTATTTTTTTTTGCGGTACGCGGGCCTCTCACTGTTGTGGCCTCTCCCGTTGCGGAGCACAGGCTCCGGACGCGCAGGCCCAGCGGCCATGGCTCACGGGCCCAGCCGCTCCGCGGCATGTGGGATCCTCCCGGACCGGGGCACGAACCCGTGTCCCCTGCATCGGCAGGCGGACTCTCAACCACTGAGCCACCAGGGAAGCCCCGTGAGTTCCCTTTCTTGACGGGTTTGAAATAAAGCCCTTCTCTTGCATCCTCTCCCCACCCCCAATGAAATTCCCAGTGTCCTCCCACCAAAGAAAAGTTGCTCTTTCTGAATGAATGAATCTGTCCCAAATCACAGCTCTGTGTGAATTTAAATCAGTGACCATGTGCATTTCGACACTCTTGATGATGCCAGAGCCAACAAACAGGTGGGAGAGGCATCTGGGGACAGAGATTGTACACCATTCAGGTGAGTTATGTCATCTTAGAATGAAGGTCCTGAAAACGACCCTCCCAACGTAGAAATCTGTAAAAAGCACTTTCCAATTTATAAAAGTACTTCTTTCCTCAGGCACCTATTCTGTAGGTGAAGAAACTGAAGTTCAGAGAGGTTGTGACTTGTCCAAATTTGCATAACTAGCGGTAAGTGTTAAAACTGAGATTTTTAACCTAGCTCTTCAACTAGAAAATGTGTGTTCTTTATATACTGTTAGGCTGTTTCTACAGTAGGAGAATTCTGGGTTATCCAAGAAATCCCAAGTCCCTCATCTTTTTCAATTTTCCATTAATTCATGCAAAAAGAAATTTATTGAGTACCTTCTTCATGCTTAGAGCTGAGGAAAGAGGGCAGCTACAAAGATAACACATCTATCTGCCCATCTATCCACCCATCCATCCATCCATCCACTGATCTATACATCCAATTGCTGCTTTCAACCTCAAGAAATTGACAGAACGATAAAGGAGAAAAGCCACACTGAAATAACTATATTATGCCCATGCCCCTGTGATAGGAACTGAACTTGCTTCACCACCAATTTCTTGGCCCCATATAACCGATGTCCTCCCACTGACAAATGCTAAAATCTAGAGTGCACTCTCTCTCCGGGCTCTTTACTGCCAGCTACCGAACCAAGTGTGCTAACCACATTTCACCGTGTCAGTAGACACCTGGAATTAAGCCACTTTACCACAGTCCAGAAAAATATACACTCCTGCATTTTTCGAGCTTAGATATGCATTGACAGCTGAGATCTGCTGAGTAGCAGTGGCACTATGGGAGTAAGGCTGTCTCCCTCCCACTCTGTCTCTTCTCACCACCCCTTCTCCATTCAGGGAAGCTCCAAGGCTTTTCTCCCTCTTTTCGGGTGAGTCATTCACCCATCTCCTAACCCCAAAGTTGTACAACGAAATGTATCATAGTCCTCAGGAGAAAAAGGACTTTCTCTTTGCCAGGAGGACTTGAGAGCTGTGATATTTTATCTTTCAATAAACTCTTTGGTTGACATACAGCATACAGGCAGAGAGTGTACACATTAGAAGCCATACCGTGTGACAAGTTTTCACAAAGTGAACACAGGTGAATGACGAGTATCCAGACCAAGAAACAGAAAAAAAGCAGCACCCCAGAACTCCCATCTAAGACAGCTGGTTAATTGAATGAGCAGAGTTTTTCTTCCTATCACAAACATGTGAGGAACGTGGAAAGGGCCATGAAGGAGGAATCATATCCTACCAGAAAATGGAGGAGGCTTTAGTCTGGCAGGAGGGAGCAAAGGAGGCTTCAGAACAGAGCCCTGCGAGCTGAGTGGTGTTTGGTCCAACAGGGAAGGGGATCGTGCACCAGGGTGGCTGGGATGGCTTTAGCTTCCGAAAGGATGTGAAGGCTTTCAGCGACCGGCAAGGAGCCCAGTCTGGTCTGTGACTGGAGATGGGGGAGGGTGAGAAGAGAACACTGGAGAACCTAAGGCTGGGACCGCCTTGTGAAGGATCTGGAATATTCAGTGGCAGTTGCAGGACTTTAGATATATCTATTAGACTCAGTGCTCCAACCGACACACACAGAAAATCAGATTTGTTTAGGCAAAAAAATAAAAAGCAACATAGTGCCTCAGGCTCTGCTTCATCGAGAGTTCAAAGGATGACAAAGAATAGGTTTGTCCCCCCTTCTGTTATTTTATCTCTGTCCTCGGAGTTGTCACCTTTTCATTTGGGTTCCCCCAAAGCAGACCCCAAGGCAGGGATTTGAATGTCATTTGGGAAATGCAGGAAGTACAAGTGGGGATGTGGGGAAGTGACACAGAGAAGGGAAGACAGCCAGAAAAAGGGGCGGCATCAAGCCAGCTCTCACTGTGGGTGCCTGGAGCTGGATTCCACTGAGAAGCTCTGGAAACCATGTAGAACACACACTTCAGTGCTACCCTGCTCGAGGGGCGAGGTAACAACTCCACCAGCCTTTGGTGGAGGGCTGCTCATAGGGAGTGTTAATTCCCTGGCACTCAGGGAATGCAGCCTTCTGAGATTTTTGAGAAAGCCCATAGGCAGAGATGCAGTGGCGAGTGGCTGGTGCCCATGAAGGGGTAAGGGGGCCCCAACAGCATCAGCCATTCTTTTTTTTTTTTTCTGCTTTACAACAAGATGAATCAGTTATATATATACATATGTTCCCATATCTCTTCCCTCTTGCGTCTCCCTCCCTCCCACCCTCCCTATCCCATCCCTCCAGGCAGTCACAAAGCACCGAGCTGATCTCCCTGTGCTATGCGGCTGCTTCCCACTAGCTATCTACCTTACGTTTGGTAGTGTATATATGTCCATGCCTCTCTGTCGCTTTGTCACAGCTTACCCTTCCCCCTCCCCATATCCTCAAGTCCATTCTCCAGTAGGTCAGCATCAGCCATTCTTAGCGGGACCTGTCTTCACCCTCACAAATGGCAACCAGCATTTCTTGGGGCTGGAAGGGAGAGATTTTTCTCCCCCAATACACGAGCAAAAGACCCGATTCTAGCTTGCACTTTGTCCAAATTGGGTCACTGGAATTAATCTGAGGTCGGGGGAGGTGATATCATAGAAAAGAACTTCCATGCCATTACTTGACTCAGCAGAGGAAGGAGAAGTTAGTTCCCACTGCAAGATGAGGCGTCTGGTGGGGATGTGATGGGGTGTCCTGGAGGCACCTGGTTTGTGGAATGGAAGCCTGAGAAAGGGCTTGGGCTGAAAGTGTTGACGCAGGTGCCCATCTTCATTTGGGTCTCCCCAGAACAGACTCTAAGACAAAAGCCTGGGTGCAGGTGGCTTATGTGGGAGGGGGAAGTGATACAGGGAAGGAAAAGAGGACATTTCAGGGGGTGTTAATGGCATGTCACCTCTGTGGGCGAGTGAGACTCAATCCTGCTGGGACCTCTGGGAACCAGTGTAGAACATACCTCAGAATTTCTCACCAAGGCAGAGGAAACTGAAGTTTCTGTTCACTAGCTCCCATCCCTCCTTGGCTGAAAGATTTTCTGAGGTGTTTTTTACTCCCCAGTCCTTCCTGCCTGATCTGAATGTGGACTCAGCATGTGCCTATGGACAGAGGATGCCCTCAGGCCGAGAGGCCCAGGAAGCCATCAGCAAGTGGCCATTAGCTGGCTGCAGGAATCCTCCAGGGTGGACTGGAGGGGATGTGGCTGGGACACCATCATCATCTACTGCGGGGCCCTCCTGTTCTCCTGTCACTGTGGCAGAGCCTGCCCCCAACCCAACTCACACCTTTTTCAGTCTTTAAATTCTTCACTCTCTGTTCCCAGGTAGCTCCAGAGTCCCTGTCTCCTCTTACCCCACTATCTGTACCTCCATTGGCCCTGGACGTCAATGTTCTAGATGGAAAAGGTAGTCCTTTGATAAATTCCCACATTAAAAGGAAACAAGGAATAAAAGCTCGCAGAGGGCTTTTAATCCAAGATTGTCCCTGGGCATGAAAATGGCCGTTATGTGGGCAGAAGTTAAGCCACCAGCCCTGTAGCTATTAGCTTAATTGAATCAGTGCTTCTCAAGTGGCCTGGAGGGTAGTTTGGAATTTCTGGGGAGTGTGAACCAGGCACACGGCCCCCTCTGAATCTGATGGGCCTCCCTGCAGAGGGGTGGAGGTGGGGACACGGCCTCCTCTCTGCCTTTCTGGTGAGGAATCCCTGTGTGAAATCTGGGAAGTCACTGATGTGCGAGCCTTGGAACGCAGACGATGTGGCGGCACAGGGAAGGCTGAGAACCGCTGGTTTGAAATATAATCCTGTATCCCCACGTGCAGTAGAGTGGGAGGAACTTGTGGGGAGAAGACATGGGTTTGAATTCAAAACTGACTAGCCCCTGAGCTTCTCTGCATCCCAGTTTCATCATCTGTAAAATGGGAATGATAATGCATGGGGGAACTGAGGGAATTTATAGAGTTTCTGGCACAGCATTTGTACTGCACACTTATTTATCATTGTTCATTTTGCAATCAACCCTCTGAGTGATCTTTAATGCAGAGCCCCTACCCAGTGTGCTTATGGAATAGCAGTCTCCTAGGCCCCTCCCTTCCAACCGTTATTACTGACCCTCCTGCTGAGCTCCTGGTTGGTGTCTGCCTCAGAGTTCAAGCTCCCTCCACTGTTGCCAAAGGGTCCTCAAAGCGAGGGGTCAGGGATGTTCTCCTTCATCTCATGATCACAGCTGTTATAGAGCACCTCTCTTTGTCTTGCAGGCTTGGAGAGCAGGGGCACTCTGGAGGCGGGCTCAGATGTCCCAAGGGCTACCGCAGGCTGCAGATAAGGTCTGCTTGCAAGCCTTGCAACAAAGGGTGGTATTAACAGGAAAGGCTTTGCTAGGGCAGGAAATAGAGGGTGAGCATCCTCCCTGGCAGGGACAACGGAAGTGAGAACCATGACCAGATCACCTCCTCAGAGCCCCCTTCCTGACCTACCCCCTACTCCTCCTCCCAATGTGAATTTGAAGATGTTCCCTCCTCCCCCCTTTGAGCCCCACAGGGCACACTCTCACCAAACAGCTGTCCATCTCATCTATTAGGTGCATTTGTCCGCATGACTATTTCTCCTTTTCTTACATGCCTGCAATTAGTACCGAAGTCACTGCCCTCAAACATTCAACATGGTATTTTTTTTTTAAAAGCGACAGTAAACAAAAAATAGCGCGCGCGCACACACACATACACATACACAAAATAGAACGTTCAAGGAAACTTCACTTGCATTCCTAAAAAGACGCTGAGGGCTGTGGCTGTGGATTCTCTGAGAAGCCTGGGTAAGTTAACAATGTATCCTAAACCCAAATGCAGACACAAATGCCCTTAGGGTGAAAAGCCAGTTGCTCCCATTTGGAGGAGAGGAAGTGGGTGGAAATTCCCAGGAATTCCCTGGGTGAATCCTGCAGAGGCATTGCCTCCAGAAGACTGATCCCAAATTTAGCAGGTGCAGCTGGCCCAGGGCAGGAAAAGCATTCCTGGGCTGTTCTTTACCCTCAGCCAGCAGGGACTCTGCCTCACAGCGTGCTCTCTTTTCTGCCTCCTGGATCAGTGTGACATGCTCCAAGCCTTTTTCCTACCCTTAAAGCCCCATGCGGCAAAATGAAAAGGAAATTGCTGTCCCCCCCCGCCCCCCCACCCCCACCCCTTCCCCTACTTGCTTCACCCAATGACAGCCAAGGACACGTTTTTGGCTCTTTTTCTGTGACTGCTCCATGCACTTGCTGAATATACTAGGAAGCCAAGCAGAAAGTTCCTGCAATGAGAGCCTGCCCAGTTCAAGTCCCCCCAGGGCAGGACCTCCGAGAAAGCCTCACACACAAGAGCTCGGTGGAGGAGCTGGAGAGGATGCAAAGTCAGCCCAGCTAGTATATTCCACTGGCCACTTCTAATGCACAACCCTATGCACAATTCCTTCTGGAATAAGGTGGGGAATAGATGAAGAGATAATTACACAATGTTAGTTACATATTCATATATTTAGCCTTTACATACAGACCGTATTTTCAGAATAGTTTGCAAGTGTTCTACATTCAGGGACTCACCGTGGGTGGTGTCTACTCATGTTTGAATCTTTCTGTAATAGGATTTGCTGAAAAGTAGCGAAAAGATTGGACCATTCAATAAAGGTGTTGGAAAGAAACAATATCATACTCCTACACCACACCATGCACAGAAGTATAAGTGAAGAGGATTAAGAATTTAGACTTAACAAAATGTAATGCTATTAGAATAAGGCACGGGACAGTTCATTAAAAAAAAAACCCAACAGTGCTTGGGTGAAGGCCTTCATAAGCAAGAAACAGACTCCAAAAAGCCACAGCACTGGGAAATTAAGAAATTTCACCTTATAAAAATACAAAATTTCTGAACAACAATAAAAATAATCCCATAAACAAAGTTAGATGGCAAAAGTTACAGGCAGAAGAAATATTTGCAACGTATTTGATACAAAAGGGATTATTAGCCAGAGTAGGTATGTGTGTGTGTATATGTGTCTGTGTTTTCCAGATCAATAAGAAGCTGTGACAAAGCGAGAGAGAGGCGTGGACATATATACACTACCAAACGTAAGGTAGATAGCTAGTGGGAAGCAGCCGCATAGCACAGGGAGATCAGCTCGGTGCTTTGTGACTGCCTGGAGGGGTGGGATAGGGAGGGTGGAGGGAGGGTGGAGGGAGGGAGACGCAAGAGGGAAGAGATATGGGAACATATGTATATGTATAACTGATTCACCTTGTTATAAAGCAGAAACTAACACACCATTGTAAAGCAATTATACCCCAATAAAGATGTTAAAAAAAAAAAAAGAAATAGTTGTTGTTGTAGAAAAGTGGACAAGAGATGTGAATGGGCACTTTGGATTTTGCTTGAATCCTTGTCTGGGGGAAACCAAACGAAGACAACGGGGAAGGCAGTGGTGGCACCACCTTTAAGTGGCTTCCCGATCGGTGAGCATCAATGAAGGGACCAGAGAGGAGGAAGGGGCAACTATTCGAGAGCATATGTGTGACCTTTGCAGTTTGGAGGAGCAGGGTGTGGACAGATTTTTTTTGCATGAGGTGCAGGCTTGTGCCACTGAAATGTAAATTATTGCTGTCACTGGGATCTCCACTTCGCTTACATTGCCATCAGTGGGACAAAAACACATGCTGTGTTAGGGTTTCTCACGGTCCCTGCTTTAAATAAGACTAGGACAGCTGGAGTTACGGGATTACTGAAGGTGCACTTTTCCCAGCACCATCAATCACTGCTCAGAGATTTAAATTTCACACATGGAATCTGTAGACTGTGAACTACTGCTGTTTAAGTTGGATATTAATAATTTGTGCCCCTTCTACTACCAAGAAAAAGTTTTGAGAAATTACTGCTTATGTTGTGAATTTTAGAACATCCTGGGTCAATTCATCTTCTAAAGTTAACTGGTCAAAGCAGCTGCTGTTTGTGACATCAAAGATTAAGTTTTCATAATCCACGGTGGGCTGGCTCCAAACACAAGACACAAGTTTCCAGCCTACCTGGGGATCCTTTGATTCAGATCCTTTTCTTCCACACACAGCAATCGTTGAATCAGTTCAAGCCAAATGGACTTATTATGAAGACCATCTCCTTTCTGGAAGGTGATACAAAGTCAAGACAGACCTTGAAGGCACTTCTGAGTCTCTGCAAGTGTGTTATGTTGTTACTACTGGCAATATCAGATTGTTAAGGCATAGGAGAGGTCAACTAGTTCGTGCCGGATGAGATGTGCCTGAGCCACCTGCCATGCTGGTCTCACGTTACATTGGACTTAGCTTCTTTGAGACGCAGCCTACAGGATGATCAATTAATACTATTAACCGTGTAGATTGTGCTGATTGACAGGTGCCTATATAGGTGCAGGTGGGCGGCAAGTAATGAAACTTGTCTCAGCAAATCAGTTTATTTGTAAGCTATAGAAATACCTTGTCTTCTCCTTAAAAATGGCATAGACGAGAAAACTCTGTATTACTATAGATGACAATTTTTGTGCTGTGTTGACCCTAAAACTCATCTAGGTGTTGCTCATTTGATAATATGCCAGGTGGTTTGGAAAAGATTCTAACGTTTAGCATGACTGGTCAAAAGATTTTGATGAGAAATCCATACAGATTTCTGCAAAATGAGTGCAAAGGCAGAATTTCTTGACATAAATCTATCTTGATATAAATCAATAGATATTTATCCATCTATTTAGTTTGAGAAAGGATGTAAGTTCTTGTCAACAGCAGTGTCAAGCAAATATTGGAGTTCTAAATTTCAAGGTGTGTATGACCTCTGTATGACATAAACCAAAACTTTCAGAAAGGCCCAGACCTTTAAGAAAGGTCATTCAGTGGCTGGGTCTGCTGGGACTGAGGGAGGCACATGACTGCTCAATCCTAGTAACTCTCCTTTGAAAAAATTACCTTGTGTTTCCCCTTAATTACAAGTTTCTTTGCTTATAAAAGATCTGGATGCGCTTTCATCCCCTTATATCACCCAGCCTGAATGCAGAGCAGGGTGAGGGTGGTAGGTGCCCAGTTGTAAAAATTCAGGCTGGCTTGGAGTGGGACACACAGGCTTGTAGGAGGCAGAGAAGGCTAGGAAAGAATGGCAAGAACGAGGGCTGGGGTGAAGGACAGGACTCTAGGGCAAGAGGCTTGCCAGGGTGACCTAGACTTTGGTAGACCTTAGGAGAGTCCAAAAGAGCAGAGGCAGTAGGTGGTGCTCTAAGCTGGAGAGGGCTGAGCCCATGGGGAGATGAGTCCACTAACCAAGCTAACTACCCCCCGCTGAAGCCAAAGTGCACAGCAGCACGTGGTTCCTCTCCAGAGCAAGGGTGTAGTGGATCCTCAGCAGTTTCAGGGCTCAGGCCAAGAAGCCTGAAGCTTAACACCAGGCGTGTGGACAACAGAGGGTGGGTGGCTGGCCCAACACAATGCTATGAGTGAAAGGCTGACACGGGGGCGTGGGGCCCTTTGGTGGCCAGAGGATTCATCACAGCAGATACCACGCTTGTGGCTCAGCAGGAGTAATTCCAACCCCACATGCTGGGGCTGAGCTGCTGAGACGCCATTTGCTATAAGGCATGTCCCTGATTGGCCAAGGGATATGCCTTGCATCTTGAAGGATGTGGCCTTCTCATAAGAAGCCCAAGAATGGCCCAGATGCACGTGGGACTAATAAAGCAAGTACCATGTAGCACGCTGCCCTTCACAACTTGTCCCTGTGTTCCCTTGTGCAGTCTCAGCCAAACTGGTCTCTTTGCTTTCCCTTAGGAAGACCCACTGCTCTCCCACCTCAGGGCCTTGCCACTTGCTCTCCCCTCCACCTGGACTGCTCCTCCCCCAGACATCCTCCGGGCTCACTTCCTCACTTTATTCCGGTCGCTGCTCAAATAAACCTAAGAAAGGCCTTTCCGGATCATCCTTACTAAAACAGCACTTTTTCTTTCTCTAGGCTTTTACTCTGGATTTATTTTTCATAGCACTTATAATTCCTTGATACTATATCATCTATTTATTGTACACTATCTCCCCACTCTAATAAAAGCACTATGGGGGGACAGAACCAACTTTGCCATCATATTTTCAATGTGTAGAACCAGACTTGGCACAAAGAGGTGCTCAATAAATATTGAATGCATGAATGAATGAATGAGCAGACTACCAGTGCCCATCACATGGAGCGAGTGGCTGTGGTGCGCACCACCCGCCCTCGTGTGTGTGATCAGTACGGTTAATTAACTGAGGTTGCCTAAGGTTGCCAGTGGTCCTAAGAGAAGACTAGAGGACTCCAGAAAACTTGGGGTTGCTGGGTGTTGTGAACAGAAGCTTTCGGTTTGCAGTGAACCTTCCCACTGCATGGGCCTCTCCCCAGCTGGTTGTCCCCATCTCCTGGGCACAGTGGCAGCCATGTCTGACACAAGCACCCCCAGACCTCCTGCAGGGGCTAAAGACGGGCAGGCTTCCGGCAAGTTGCAACCTTGAAAACAACCTGGGAACTGCATCCCCAGGACACAAAACCCTCTAATTTGTATTCTCAGTAAGAGTCGAGAGGACACTGCATGTGAAAAGGGGGAAGTCTGAAATCAGGGTAGATTGCTTTTCTGATGAGAAACATGAGTTCTTTAATTTAGAAAACCATTCCGGACAGCATGAATAGCATAGTGAATAAGGCAGAAAAGAGACTCATTGATTCTGAAAGATGGTTTGATAAATTATCTGATTACTCAGAAAGGTAAAAAGATTTCCTGTAAGTGTAAAAAGATTGAGATTGTGAGCAAAGAGTCAAGAAAAATTGATTCAGGAGGTGTAATAAAAGCTATTTTCCTGAGCTGGAAAGGCTAGAATCTTTAGATTAAAAGGGCTTACCAAGTATCAGAGAAATTAAATAAAGAAAGAACACCACACTTAGAAATATCCTGGAACATTTTTTAAAAATTTAAGAATAAAGAAAAAAATCTTACAAGTAACCATGTAGATAAAACAAAATGATCACGCTGACAACTCACTTCTTTTCATTATTTTGATCAGAAGCAAATGAAGCAATGTTACAGATAGCAACTGAACGATTCTGGGGCCAGGCAAATGGGGGAGGAATTCCCGGACAGACAAGGTCTCCGGAAGGATGTAACTCACTTCTTTTCCTTCATCCTGTTTCCTCAGAAAGTAGTCCAGTGATCTTGGAAACAAATCACAATACAGAACTCAAGCATGAGGAAAATAAAATATGAAAGAAGTGGGGTGAGCAATGATAGAGTTAAAACATGTGCTATATATATATATATACAATGCAATATTACTCAGCCATAAAAAAGAATCAAATAATGCCATTTGCAGCAACATGGATGGACCTAGAGATTATCATACTAAGTGAGGTAAGTCAGACAAAGACAAATGTGATATGACATCACTTACATGTGGAATCTAAAAAAATTATACAAATGAATTTATTTACAAAACAAAAATAGACTCACAGACATAGAGAAGAAACTTACGGTTACCACAAAGGGGAGAGAGATAAAATTAGGAGTTTGGGATTAGCAGACACACACTAGTATATATAAAATAGATAAACAACAAGGTCCTACTGTAGAGCACAGGAAACTATATTCAATATCTTGTAATAAACTTTTTTTTTAAGCATTCAGTGTGATTCTCCACTTTATTTCTTTTTCCTGGGGTTTTTTAAAAAAATTTATTTATTGTTTATTTTTTGGCTGCATTGGGTCTTTGTTGCTGCCTGTGGGCTTTTCTCTAGTTGCAGTGAGCGGGGGCCACCCCTCGTTGCGGTGTGTGGGCTTCTCACTGCAGTGGCTTCTCTTGAGGAGCACGGGCTCCAGGTGCATGGGCTTCAGTAGTTGTGGCTTACAGGCCTAGCCGCTCCGCGGCATGTGGGATCTTCCCGGACCAGGGCTCGAACCCGTGTCCCCTGCATTCGCAGGCGGATTCTTAACCACTGCGCCACCAGGGAAGCCCTGTAATAAACTATTGATATAATGGCAAAGAAAAAAAGAAGCTTGCTTAATAGAAAGAAAGTTGAATTATTGTCTAAATAATTAATAAAATATTTAAATACAATATTAAATATAATTAATTCAGTATTTAATTTTGTAAGGAAACAAGGCAAATATAAAAATAATTGTGAAAAGAAAAAGATTGATAATTAAACAATATCATTAGCTTCGATTTGAAAGCCAAGGTTATACCAAAAAAATCTTGGGAAGTTGGAGGTGGACATAGGTGGGAAAGATAGGCAAGTGTACTAGGTCTCTCATTTTCCATGGAGAGGGTCAGCAGGGCCTGTAGCATTCCTGACAATGATAAAAGGGCATAGGAGCGACTATTTTTTTGAAATATAAGGGTAACCATCAACCCATTAAAAACAGAATTAACAACTTTCAAATCGCTTGGGTAAAAAGAACAAGCATACAAAACATTTGGCCAAAGATAGGAAGAAAAAAAAAGCAAGGAGGCATAAAAATCCCAAACAGATTGCATAAACCAGGATGAAAGAAATAAGACCAACTATGTGCATCTTCATATCAAATACGATAATAAATAAAAGCAAAGAGTCCCAGGTTGATCCAAACATAAGTGATTTATAAGAGACATATCTAGAACAATGACAGAGAAATGAAAATAAATTAGTAAGGAAATAAATACGTTCATACATAATGATGACGGGGCAAGAATCTACCAGGGTAAGACACACAAATAAGAAAAAGGAATCCATTTAGGAAGCAGGCTTGTGGAAGGAAGCTTGTTACGCCCCATAATTCCTCCTAGCGCAAGCACTGTATTTATGTGGAAGGAATATGTTGATGGGCCACTGGGGTGACGTGGAGAGCCCAGGGACAAGCTTAAGCCTCAGAATACGCCATGCAGGGCCCAAAACAGGACTTACCCATGATGCCCAGAGGGAAGTAGAGAGAGAAGAAAAGGAAGTGGCAGGATGCTATGCTCTGCACTGTGGCGCCTTCCCTGTATTCCCCACAAGGTCAGTTAGGTCAGCTGAACCCCCGCTGAGCCCTGGGCATCAGTGGGCTCTCTGTGGAAATGGGTAAAGGAGCTTGGCTTTCCATCCAAGTTGATAAAGACTGAAATATTTCAAGCAGATTCCAGGTGCAGAGAGGATCCTAAGGAGGCAGTGGCAGCAACACAGAGAAGGCCTTTCGAGTTTTCCCGGGGGCGCGGGTTTGGGGGTCTGACTCTGATGCACTGACAGTGAGGTCACACCAGTAAATGCACTCTGATGGAGATGTGGGGACCACACAAACCAGACCAGAGCAGAAGTTGAGGGCTGGAATGTAACAGACGCAGGCGTTAAGCTCCCATTACCACATCCATACCAGGAGTGGTGGAGTAAAGAGCCACAGGTGGGGAGCTGGTAGCCCTGGCAGCTATGCTTGGTCATGGGAGGCCGTCTATAAGTTTGGGCCTGTACCCTCTACTGGAATAAGTGCATGTGGACCACGTCAGTGCTCTGTCCACATGCCCTCAGACCCCTTTCTACCACTCTTGTGTGCTCCCTGCCTGCCCTGCGTTTGCACTGGCGTGCAGCGTTTTTCTGGAGGGCTCCTTCAGGCTGCTGCAAGCCACCAGGCCTGCCCGAAGGCAAGGCTGGGAGCTCCTGGGAGTTTGCTTCTCCACCGTGGCCCTTAGCCAGTGACTAATGGGTGTGGGTGGATTCAAGCCCATTCTCTTTTCTGAGGTGTCCCTTCCACTCTCTTTTCTGAGGTGGCCCTTCCAAACTTACATTCCAGAGCTCCTGGCGGGGTCAGGCTGAGACCGTCTTGGTCGGGACCTTGCTTGAGATCACTCCCAGCTCAGCTTCCTGCCCTTCTGGGTCCTGTACCCCCTACTCCCTCATCAGATCCTCATCTCAGGGTCTGCCTATGGGGAATCCAACTACAACAGGTATGCCAGCTTCTTGCAGTTCTGGTTATTTCTACTGTCTAATTTCCTCCCTTTGCTCTGGCTTCCTGCCACAAGCAACCTCATGACTTGTTTCCCAGGTAGGTCCTCTCACAGGGAATGAATGAGTTGAACTACAAACACCCGCATTAGGGCGTGCTCTCGCTTTACACCTTACTCTCGGAGGACCTGTTAAAGAATATGCCCCCCTCCAGCTTTTTGAAAACCTGTAAAGTGGTGGTGGAAACTTTTAGTTGTTGGAGTCCCGCTTTGTCTATACCGGGTTTCTCCTCTGTGGAACATCAGGTCTGGGATGCTGGCAAAACACAAAAGATATGTGGAATATAGTCTCTACGGGAACAGTATCATAAGTAGAGAGTCAAGTTCTATCTAGAAGAGAAATTAGGGTGGAATGTAACAGATCATGGGTAGAGTCAAATCAAATACCAGGAGATCGACGATGGCTAAGGAGAAGGAGAGGTTAAGATAGGTAAGATGGGAGCTAAAGTGAGCATCCAGAGATTAAAAAGAGCTAGAGAAGTATGAACAGGTAAGAAAATCTGCTCTCACAACTTTTATTCAACACTGTACTGGAGGTCTTACTCAAAGTAAAAAGGCAAAAAAAAGAGGAAAAAAAGGGATGTAAATTGGAATGAAAAAATAAATAAAATGTTCTTTACTCACAATGACATGATCGTCTACATAGGTTATCCAAAACAATGTACAAAAAATCGACTTGAACTAATAAATGGATTTAACAAATCTGCATGGTATAATATCAATATAAAAAATCAACTGTAAGTCTATCTACTAGCAACAAACAATTGGAGATTGAAGTAAAAATGCCATGTACAACAGCACCAAAAATTATAAAATACTTAGGGACAAATCTGACAAAAGATGTGAAAAGGTCTGTGTGCTGAAAACTATAAAACATTGCTAAAGAAATTAAAGAATATCCAAATAAATGGAGAGCTAAACTTTATTCATGGGTTGGAAGACTCTGCATTGTCAAGATTAATATTATTCCTTGATTGATCTACAGATTTAACAATCTCTATTAAAATTCTAGTAGGCTTTTTGTAGAAAATGACATCCTGATTCTAAAATTCTTGTGGAAATGCAGTGAACCTTCTTTCTTTACTCATACTTCTACTAATTCTCTCTACTTTTTCTCCCTTTTATTCTGAGCTGTGTGGATGAAAGGCTCTTGGTGCTCCAGCCAGGAGTCAGGGCTCTGCCTCTCAGGTAGGAGAGCCAACTTCAGGACACTGGTCAACAAGAGACCTCCCAGCTCCACATAATATTAAACGGTGGAAATCTCCCAGAGACCTCCATCTTAACACCAGCACCCAGCTTCACTCAACGACCAGCAAGCCACAGTGCTGGACAACCTAAGCCAAACAACTAGCGAAACAGGAACACAACCCCACCCATTAGCAGAGAGGCTGCCTAAAATCATAATAAGGCCACAGACACCCCAAAACACACCACCAGACGTGAACCTGCCCACTAGAGAGACAAGATCCAGCCTCATCCAGCACAACACAGGCACTAGTCCCCTCCACCAGGAAGCCTACACAACCCACTGAAACAACCTTAGCCACTGGAGACAGACATCAAAAACAACGGGAACTACGAAAGTGCAGCCTGCAAAAAGGAGACCCCAAACACAGTAAGATAAGCAAAATGAGAAGACAGACAAACACACAGCAGATGAAGGAGCAAGATAAAAACCCACCAGACCTAACAAATGAAGAGGAAATAGGCAATCTACCTGAAAAAGAATTCAGAATAATGATAGTAAGGATGATCCAAAATCTTGGAAGTAGAATGGACAAAATGCAAGAAACAGTTAACAAGGACCTACAAGAACCAAAGATGAAACAAGCAACGATGAACAATGCAATAAATGAAATTAAAACCACTCTAGATAGGACCAATAGCAGAATAACTGAGGCAGAAGAACGGATAAGTGACCTGGAAGATAAAGTAGTGGAAATAACTACTGCAGAGCAGAATAAAGAAAAAAGAATGAAAAGAACTGAGGACAGTCTCAGAGACCTCTGGGACAACATGAAACGCACCAACATTCGAATTATAGGGGTTCCAGAAGAAGAAGAAAGAAAGAAAGGGACTGAGAAAATATTTGAAGAGATTATAGTTGAAAACTTCCCTAATATGGGAAAGGAAATAGTTAATCAAGTCCAGGAAGCACAGAGAGTCCCATACAGGATAAATACAAGGAGAAACACGCCAAGACACATATTAATCAAACTGTCAAAAATTAAATACAAAGAAAGCATATTAAAAGCAGCAAGGGAAAAACAACAAATAACACACAAGGGAATCCCCATAAGGTTAACAGCTGATCTCTCAGCAGAAACCCTACAAGCCAGAAGGGAGTGGCAGGACATACTGAAAGTGATGAAGGAGAAAAGCCTGCAACCAAGACTACTCTACCCAGCAAGGATCTCATTCACATTTGATGGAGAAATTAAAACCTTTATAGACAAGCAAAAGCTGAGAGAGTTCAGCACCACCAAACCAGCTTTACAACAAATGCTAAAGGAACTTCTCTAGACACGAAACACAAGAGAAGGAAACGACCTATAGTAGCGAACCCAAAACAATATAGAAAATGGGAATAGGAACATACATATCGATAATTACCTTAAATGTAAATGGACTAAATGCTCCCACCAAAAGACACAGATCGGCTGAATGGATACAAAAACAAGACCCTTATATATGCTGTCTACAAGAGACCCACTTCAGATCTAGAGACACATACAGACTGAAAGTAAGGGGATGGAAAAAGATATTCCATGCAAATGGAAACCAAAAGAAAGCTGGAGTAGCAATTCTCATATCAGACAAAATAGACTTTAAAATAAGGACTATTAAAAGGGACAAAGAAGGACACTACATAATGATCAAGGGATCGATCCAAGAAGAAGATATAACAATTGTAAATATTTATGCACCCAACATAGGAGCACCTCAATACATAAGGCAAATACTAACAACCATAAAAGGGGAGATCAACAGTAACACATTCATAGTAGGGGACTTTAACACCCCACTTTCACCCATGGACAGATCATCCAAAATGCAAATAAATAAGGAAACACAAGCTTTAAATGATACATTAAACAAGATGGACTTAATTGACATTTATAGGACATTCCATCCAAAAACAACAGAATACACATTTTTCTCAAGTGCTCATGGAACATTCTCCAGGATAGATCATATCTTGGGTCACAAATCAAGCCTTGGTAAATTTAAGAAAACTGAAATTGTATCAAGTATCTTTTCTGACCACAACGCCATGAGACTAGATATCAATTACAGGAAAAGATCTGTAAAAAATACAAACACATGGAGGCTAAACAATACACTACTTAATAATGAAGTGATCACTGAAGAAATCAAAGAGGAAATCAAAAAAATACCTAGAAACAAATGACAATGGAGACACAACGACCCAAAACCTATGGGATGCAGCAAAAGCAGTTCTAAGGGGGAAGCAATACAAGCCCACCTTAAGAAGCAGGAAACATCTCGAATAAACAACCTAACCTTGCACCTCAAGCAATTAGAGAAAGAAGAACAAAAAAACCCTAAAGCTAGCAGAAGGAAAGAAATCATAAAAATCAGATCAGAAATAAATGAAAAAGAAATGAAGGAGACGATAGCAAAGATCAATAAAACTAAAAGCTGGTTCTTTGAGAAGATAAACAAAATAGATAAACCGCTAGCCAGACTCATCAAGAAAAAAAGGGAGAAGACTCAAATCAATAGAATTAGAAATGAAAAAGGAGAAGTAACAACTGACACTGCAGAAATAAAAAAAATCATGAGAGATTACTACAAGCAACTCTATGCCAATAAAATGGACAATCTGGAAGAAATGGACAAATTCTTAGAAATGCACAACCTGCCAAGACTGAATCAGGAAGAAATAGAAAATATGAACAGACCAATCACAAGCACTGAAATTGAAACTGTGATTAAAAACCTTCCAACAAACAAAAGCCCAGGACCAGATGGCTTCACAGGTGAATTCTATCAAACGTTTAGAGAAGAGCTAACACCTATCCTTCTCAAACTCTTCCAAAATATAGCAGAGGGAGGAACACTCCCAAATTCCTTCTACGAGGCCACCATCACCTTGATACCAAAACCAGACAAGGATGTCACAAAGAAAGAAAACTACAGGCCAATATCACTGATGAACATAGATGCAAAAATCCTCAACAAAATACTAGCAAACAGAATCCAACAGCACATTAAAAGGATCATACACCATGATCAAGTGGGGTTTATTCCAGGAATGCAAGGATTCTTCAGTATACGCAAATCTATCAATGTGATAAACCATATTAACAAATTGAAGGAGAAAAACCATATGATCATCTCAATAGATGCAGAGAAAGCTTTCGACAAAATTCAACACCCATTTATGATAAAAACCCTCCAGAAAGTAGGCATAGAGGGAACTTTCCTCAACATAATAAAGGCCATATATGACAAGCCCACAGCAAACATCATCCTCAATGGTGAAAAACTGAAAGCATTTCCATTAAGATCAGGAACAAGACAAGGTTGCCCACTCTCACCACTCTTATTCAACATAGTTTTGGAAGTTTTAGCCACAGCAATCAGAGAAGAAAAGGAAATAAAAGGAATCCAAATAGGAAAAGAAGAAGTAAAGCTGTCACTGTTTGCAGATGACATGATACTATACATAGAGAATCCTAAAGATGCTACCAGAAAACTACTAGAGCTAATCAATGAATTTGGTAAAGTAGCAGGATACAAAATTAATGCACAGAAATCTCTGGCATTCCTATATACTAATGATGAAAAATCTGAAAGTGAAATCAAGAAAACACTCCCATTTACCATTGCAACAAAAAGAATAAAATATCTAGGAATAAACCTACCTAAGGAGACGAAAGACCTGTATGCAGAAAATTATAAGACACTGATGAAAGAAATTAAAGATGATACAAATAGATGGAGAGATATACCATGTTCTTGGATGGGAAGAATCAACATTGTGAAAATGACTCTACTACCCAAAGCAATCTACAGATTCAATGCAATCCCTATCAAACTACCACTGGCATTTTTCACAGAACTAGAACAAAAAATTTCGCAATTTGTATGGAAACACAAAAGACCCCGAATAGCCAAAGCAATCTTGAGAACGAAAAAAGGAGCTGGAGGAATCAGGCTCCCTGACTTCAGACTGTATTACAAAGCAACAGTAATCAAGACAGTATGGTACTGGCACAAAAACAGAAAGATAGATCAGTGGAACAGGATAGAAAGCCCAGAGATAAACCCACGCACATATGGACACCTTATCTTTGATAAAGGAGGCAGGAATGTACAGTGGAGAAAGGACAGCCTCTTCAATAAATGGTGCTGGGAAAACTGGACAGGTACATGTAAAAGTATGAGATTAGATCACTCCCTAACACCATACACAAAAATAAGCTCAAAATGGATTAAAGACCTAAATGTAAGGCCAGAAACTATCAAACTCTTAGAAGAAAACATAGGAAGAACACTCTATGACATAAATCACAGCAAGATCCTTTCTGACCCACCTCCTAGAGTAATGGAAATAAAAACAAAAATAAACAAATGGGACCTAATGAAACTTCAAAGCTTTTGCACAGCAAAGGAAACCATAACCAAGACCAAAAGACAACCCTCAGAATGGGAGAAAACATTTGCCAATGAAGCAACTGACAAAGGATTAATCTCCAAAATTTACAAGCAGCTCATGCAGCTCAATAACAAAAAAACAAACAACCCCATCCAAAAATGGGCAGAAGACCTAAATAGACATTTCTCCAAAGAAGATATACAGAATGCCAACAAACACATGAAAGAATGCTCAACATCATTAATCATTAGAGAAATGCAAATCAAAACTACAATGAGATATCACCTCACACCAGTCAGAATGGCCATCATCAAAAAATCTATAAACAATAAATGCTGGAGAGGGTGTGGAGAAAAGGGGACACTCTTGCACTGCTGGTGGGAATGTGAAATGGTTCAGCCACTATGGAGAACAGTAGGGAGGTTCCTTAAAAAACTACAAATAGAATTACCATATGACCCAGCAATCCCACTACTGGGCATATACCCTGAGAAAACCAAAATTCAAAAAGAGTCATGTACCAAAATGTTCATTGCAGCTTTATTTACAATAGCCTGGAGATGGAAACAACCTAAGCGCCCATCATCGGATGAATGGATAAAGAAGATGTGGCACATATACACAATGGAATATTACTCAGCCTTAAAAAGAAATGAAATTGAGCTATTTGTAATGAGATGGATAGACCTAGAGTCTGTCATACAGAGTGAAGTAAGTCAGAAAGAAAAAGACAAATACCGTATGCTAACACATATATATGGAATTTAAGGGAAAAAAATGTCATGAAGAACCTAGGGGTAAGACAGGAATAAAGACGCAGACCTACTGGAGAACGGACTTGAGGATATGGGGAGGGGGAAGGGTGAGTTTTGACAGGGCGAGAGAGAGTCATGGACATATACACACTAACAAACGTAGTAAGGTAGATAGCTGGGGGGAAGCAGCCGCAAGGCACAGGGATATTAGCTCGGTGCTTTGTGACAGCCTGGAAGGGTGGGATGGGGAGAGTGGGAGGGAGGGAGACGCAAGAGGGAAGACATATGGGAACATATGTATATGTATAGCTGATTCACTTTGTTATAAAGCAGAAACTAACACACCATTGTAAAGCAATTATACCCCAATAAAGATGTTTAAAAAAAAAAAAAGACTTAATAAAGCTATAGTTATCAAGATAATGTGGTATTGGTCTCAAATTAGACAACGAGATCAATGGAACAGAAGAGAGAGAGAGCCCAGAAACTGACCCATACATATGTGGACCATTGATTTTTTTAAAATAAAGGTGCATGTAGTATAGAGAAAGATTAGTCTTTTCAATAAAGTGTGTTTAACAATTGGAAAACACACACACACATATAAATGATGAACTTGAGTCCATACCTTGTACCATAGACAAATATGAACTCAAAATGGATGATAGATCTAAATGAAAAACCTAAAAATATTAAGTTGGAGAAAAAAAATAGAACATCTTTTTGACCTTGAGCTAGACAAAGATGTTTCAGATATGACACCAAAAAATAAAATTTAATAAAATTAACATCATGTAAATTAAAAACTTCTTCTCAGGGACTTCCCTGGTGGTGCAATGGTTAAGAATCTGCCTGCCAATGCAGGGGACACATGTTCGAGCCCTGGTCCAGGAAGATCCCACATGCCACAGAGCAACTAAGCCCATGCACCACAACTACTGAGTCTGCACTCTAGAGCCTGCAAGCCACAACTACTGAGCTCGCATGCCTAGAGCCCATGCTCCACAACAAGAGAAGCCACCGCAATGAGAAGCCCGTGTGCCGCAATGAAGAGTAGCCCCCGCTCGCTGCAACTAAAGAAAGCCTGTGCGTAGCAGTGAAGACCCAATGTAGCCAAAATATAAATAAATAGATAAAACTTTTTAAAAAACAAAACCCAAAAACTTCTGCTCTTAGAAGGACACTGTTGGAAGAATAAAAATACAAGCCAGGTACTTCCCTGGTGGCGCAGTGATTAAGACTCTGTGCTCCCAATGAAGGGGGTCTGGGTTCGATCCCTGGTCAGGGAACTAGATCCCACATGCATGCCGCAACTCAGAGTTCACATGCCACAACTAAGGAGCCCATGTGCCACAACTAAGGAGCCAGCAAGCCACAACTAAAACCCGGCGCAACCAAGTAAATAAATAAATATTAAAAAAAAAATACAAGCCAAAGACTGGTATAAAGTCTTTGCAAGATATATTTCTAATAAATAACTTATATGTCATATATATAAAGAAGTCTCATAATTTAATAATGAGACAATTTTTTAAAGTGGGCAAGAGATTCGAACGTGGGTAATAGATTTGAACAGGCACTTCACCAAAAAAAGATATATAGATGTCAAATGAGCACACCAGAGGATTCTCAACATCATTAGTCGTTAGGGAAATTTGAATGAAAACCACAATGACATAAAACTATACATCTATTAAAATGTATCAAATTAAAAAAATCTACCCTGCAAAGTGTTGCTGATGATGTGAAGGAAATGGGACTCGCAGACACTGCTGTTGAGATGTTAATTGGTCCAACCACTTTTTTTTTTTTTTTTTTGTGGTACGCGGACCTCTCACCGTTGTGGCCTCTCCCGTTGCGGAGCACAGGTTCCGGACGCGCAGGCCCAGCGGCCATGGCTCACGGGCCCAGCCGCTCCGCGGCATGTGGGATCTTCCCGGACCGGGACGTGAACCCGCGTCCCCTGCATTGGCAGGCTGATCCTTAACCACTGCGCCACCAGGGAAGCCCCAGACTGCATTTTTGATACGTGCAGTTTACTGCATGTCAATTATACCTTAATAAAGGAACATCACTTTCCTTTTTCTTTCCTCTGGGGGAAGGATCTGGATAAAATCTGAGTGAGCCAACTTGCCTATTATGTTAAGCTTCCAGCTCTCCATTGCAAATCCAGGGGTGGTCTGCCCATTGCTCCTCTCAATTATCCTGCTTGGTGGGTAACATTGCAAAGTACCGTTTCGGCTCTGCTGGAAGGCTGAGCTCTATTTTCAGTGGAGCGGAATTTAATCTCATGATCACCAGCGGTCCGGTTAGGGTTAGGGTGGATGGCCCTGCCTTAAGACTGCAGACCCTATCAACAAGATAAGGTGCATCATTTCCAGGAGATGTAGGATTGCCACTGCAAAACTATTTTTAGGAAGCTGCTTTTCTGTCTAGAACATCCACCTGAAAATAGCTCTGAGCATTGTGGAGGCAGCACCTTGCAGCATACTGAACTGAAAGCTGAAAGCTAAAGATTTATGGAGCGGATTTTACCTCTGATTCCAGATTTCGTAATGATACAAAACATGTTGATAATAAACAGCAGCTCTAAGAAGCTTGAGAATATGATCCAAACTCAATTTACTCCTTGCCTTTCATCTGGGAAGAATCAAATTATCAGGTTCCTAGAGGCAGGGGGGAAACAATTAATATTTCACTCCCCTCCCAGATAATAGTGGATCGTTCTAGGGCATTTCTACTCACAGCTCATTTCCTTTTTCCTCCTTGTTAACAGAGTCCTAATTTTGTTCAGGCAGCAGGCCAATCATGGCAAGCCCGTCTCCTTTTGCTGGTGATTGGTATAGAGGTAGTCATGAGAACAAGGGCTGGCAAAGGAGACGGAAGGGGAAGCTTCTAGGAACTTTTGGGGGAATACAAGAAATCCAACACATGAAGGAAGCCCTCTCCACTACCTCTTCACTCCTCCCTTTGGGGCAGGGTATGGGGGTCTGATGCCTGAAGTTGCAGCAGCCGTCTTGCCACCAGAAGACCACACCCGGGGAAGTAAAGCCAGCACACACTGAAGAGGCAGCATGGAAGCATGGGCGCTTCATGACATGGGGAACTCCTGAGGCAAACCTTAAACACTCTACCTCTGGATTTCTTGATAATTAAAGAATAAAAGTCCTAGCAGCTTAAACCATTGAAGGCTGGGCTTTGGCTGTTTATAGCTAAAGCAATCCGAAGGGATGCACACCCCGTGGCTTTCCCCCAATATCTGTTCTCTCCATCTTCCTTAGTAAACAGAACCCCTCAGTTTTCATCTGGGCATATAGTCACTTGGATTAACGCTCCATTTCCCAGCCTCCCTTACAACTAAGTGTGCCCATGAGAACAACGAGAGCAGTTGTGTCAGGTGGCAGCTGCAGGGAACTGTCTTTAAAAAGAATTGTTGCACACACTTTGCTCCTTTTTCTTTGTCCTGTCCTTTATTCACCTACTTGGAATGAGAATGTGATGGCTGGAACTTCAACCACTGTCTTGGACTGTGAAAAGGAAGGTCTCATTCTAGGGCAAGTGGCAAGGTGAGAGAGCCCAGGTCACCGAGTCTTTTATAGGAAAGAACAGCCCTGGATTGCCCATCTTCAGGCTTTTATATGACAGATAAGTCAGCTTCTACCATGTTTAAGCCACTATAATTTTTCTAAATGTAGTTGAATTTAATCCCAACTGATACATTAAATAAGCAGCTGCTGGAGGTACCCCATAACCATCATAGCTATCATGTCCTGGGTCCACAGCAGACCTCTAGCTTCTAGATGAAAACAAAGGAATTGACAGGAAGTTGCAGCCACTCGAATATGCTGTTGTAGCATGAAAGCAGCCAATAGAGAATATGTAAACGCATGGGTGTGGCTGTGCCCCAATAAAACTTTATTTATAAAAACAGGTAGTGGGCTAGATTGGGCCTGTGCACTATGTGTTTCCAATGCCAAGTGCTATATTAGATGCTCATTTATCAAGCATTTGCGATGTGACTGACCTTGTCCAGAATTTTCAAAACACTATCTCTCATTATTCTAATCAGAATCCTGAAAGTCTTACGGATGAGGACACTGACACTTGAAGATAGTACGTAGCATGGTTAGGGCTCACAGCCAATAACAGTGCTGGAAGTGGACCCAGACCCGCATCTCTAAAATCCATGCCTGTGTGAATACATCACTCATTATTTTCTGCAAATGAAATTTCTCTTCTAACAACTGTGTGAGTTGTGCCTGTTAACACGGTCCGCAGGCGCATCTGACCACATTTCTGATGTTCCCCAAGGACCAGAAGAGAAGAAATGCCAGCAAAGCCCTGGGATGAGGCGAGAGCACAAATATTGTCTCGTTTAACACACTTCCTGCAGACAGAACAGTCAGCTTCAAACCGTGGGTGGGAAAGGAAGGGAGAGACAATGGAAGGAAAAAAAGAGAGGCACGAGGCTCTGAGGAATTCCACAGCAGAACAGCCTAATTATAGTGTCTCCTCTCTCAGGCCTGAGAACCCAGTGGGCAGGAAGTTAGAAATACCAAGCCTACCAACAGGGATCTACCATGGGCTGACCCCTGAATGAAGGGCTTTCTTTCTGTGATTTTTATTTAATGCCCACAAAATCCCCATGAAGTTGATAGCAGGACCCCTTTCTTAGTGGCATCAGAGACTCAAGAGAGTTGGGTAGATTGCACAAGGCCACCCAGACAGTGAGGGGCAAAGCTGTGAATTAAAGGACACCTGTCTCATTCAGAAGCCCAAGTCCACTCCCCGTCCCCTGGCTTTCCAGGGTCACTCTTGAGGTAGAAGAGCAAGGAGGGCTTCTGTGGGAGTGGTTTATCCGAAAGGCAACACCCCACTGATCAGAGTGTGTGCCTGTCCAATCCTGGTCGTTCCTACTTGTTTCTCTGTGGGCGGGCCAGCAAAATATGCAGGGATGTAGGGAGTCGGAGTCCTTCTGGCTGCTCTGTGATAGCAGAGTATATATGTGTGGGAAGTAGATGATTTGAGTGGGAGGTGGTGGGGCTAGGACTAGGGAGATGGCCCTGGAGGTGAAAAAAAATGGATGGATTTGGGAGCGCAATAGGACACGGTCATGGACTCAATGTGGGAGGGAGGAGGAGAGAGAAACTGGGGGACAATGCCCGGAGTCTGGCTTGAGCAACCGATTTGAGAGAGATGGGTTACAAGTTCCATTCTAAATAAATTAAGTTTGAGATTTTTTTTTTTTTTTTTTTTTTTTTGCGGTACGTGGGCCTCTCACTGTTGTGGCCTCTCCCGTTGCGGAGCACAGGCTCCGGACGCGCAGGTTCAGCGGCCATGGCTCACGGGCCCAGCCGCTCCGCGGCACGTGGGATCTTCCGGGACCAGGGCACGAACCCGTGTCCCCTGCATAGGCAGGCGGACTCTCAACCACTGCGCCACCAGGGAAGCCCTAAGTTTGAGATTTTGGTGACATATCTAAGTGTGTGACGTCACCTAATGAGTCTAGAGCTGGGGAGCGAGGTCTGAGCTGGAAAACAGACATTTGAGAGTTGTTGGCATTTGCCTGTGTAAGACCAGCGGCCGGCTAGGTGTCCCAGCCTCCAAGAGACACACCATCCTTATGCTCTCTTTCTTGTGCTGACTGGCCCAGCATCTTGGTAGAGCCCCAGCTGCCCTGCTGACCCCAGCATGCGTTCACACTGCCTCTGTAGTGGCCTTAGAGCACACCAGACCTCCTCTCCTCCACAAAAATCCTGTGTAAGTACGGACAGTCCAACATGGGGCACCAGGCCCTAAGCTAGGACCCCATTCCTCTTAAAGGCCCCATGGTACCCAGCACTCTCCAGGAGGACCGGAAGGGGCTGAGTACCCAGTGCAGCACGTGGAGCTTTGTGCGTGATGTCTTCTGGTTCCCCTGCTTCTGGATCCTTGTATCTTTGGTCCTGATCTCTTCCCAGCTCCGGAAGAGCCCTTATCTCCCTTGTTGAGCTTTATTCTCCCAATTTTAGCATTGTGTGTTCAGTGACCTTTAAGCAATACCCAACCACCTCCAAGTTCTTTCTAGCTTCTTTTATACATCCACCTAAAATGTTCACTCTCTTTCTTCTAGATGTTAAACAGAATTATCAGAACCAGGCTCTTTTTTGGCTACGGCAGGTGTTTCTCCAAGTTTCATATTATCTGCTATTGTCACTGATGTGCTGGGATTCCGGTATAAACACCTCTGCTCAGGAGACAAAGGTGAGATAAGGGAGACTATAGGTGACTAGCTGGTGGGAATTTGCTGCAGGGTCCAGGGAACAGCACTTGTCTTGGGCCCAGACAACCTGAGTTCAGTGCCAGGATCCACCTGGTAATAGGTGTGTGAATGAGGGCATGTCACTTGACCTCTCTGTGTCTCAGTTTCTGTGTCTGTAAATAGTGATAATAATTTCAGGATTATTGTTAGATTGTGGGGTGTGTGGGGAAAGTGCTTTGTACGCTGTGCGTAGAATTACAAAGGTAATACGTTATTTCCTGTGCACAAAACTCAGCAATTTGTATAATTGAGGCTCTTACATTTCTGCTCGCTCAGTTGCGTTAGATGGTAAACATCCTGAGGGCTAGCTCACACGAGCCCGGACGGCTGCTGGGCGCTCGGCGGAGGTACAGGGTTGTACCTGTACCTGTACAGAGCCTGTACAGGTACAGGCTCAGGGTTCTTCCGTTCAAAGTTGCCTTTGTCTCTGTGCTTCTGCACTTTAATCAACTTTTCTTTTTCTTTCTCTCCTTTCACATAGTGATGATAATCAGCTCACATTCGGCATATATCAGGATTGTCAAGATGTCAGAGTGGGAGAAAGGATGCAGGGAACCGAGGAGGGAGGGAAAATCCACAGATAATGGAAGCATCAGTGCTCACATCTTGGTTTTTCTCTTTACCTGAAGAAATAAATGAGAAGCAGCCCACCTGAAGTGGCCATAACCCCAGGGCCTTTACAACCCATCCTCCTGGGTGGCTACCTGAGGGGAATCTTCCAGCTGAACTGGTATCAACTGTACCCCTTTGTCTGTGAGTGTCTGGAGTTCTCACTCTGTGTGCCCTTTGGCCTGAGAGAGCTGCCGGAAGCCTCCTCGACGTCTGTGTTGACTCTCTCTGCTTCTCTGGCTTTTCTCGGCCTCTTTCCTGTTCACCTCTGTCCTCAACTGTCTGGTAAGCCTGACTCATAAGAAACCACAGCCAAGTCACCTGGAGGTCTGAGTCACTGGCTCTTGGAGCATCTCTTTCTTAAAAAAATAATAAAGGCAAAAGTAAGTGCCTAAGTCAGGGCTGTATTTTGCAACAGATTTCAGCCAAGTATTGCTTTAAATGGTTAGTTCTGGGAATTCCCCACATGGGTCAGATGACTTATCTTTGGCAACTAGGATACTAGTGAATCATTTTATCTCTTAGCAACGGACTTCCCTCCTCCCTCCCTCTTTCTCTGCTTTGCCTCCACAAGGGTTTGCAGAGAACCTGCGTGTCCCAAGCGTGACACTATGTCTTGGGTGTAGAAATGAGACACAGTGTGACGCTCAGTGAGCTCCTGGTGCACACAGGGGATAGACCAGTGAATGCACAGGGACACATGTGACAGGTTCACCAGTCAGGTTAGCACAGGGGCACTGAGCTCGGCCTGGGGATTCTCCTGACCCAGGGCCGGGTATGAGCAAACCAGGTGAGGGGGGCAGGGGAGACATCCTAGGCAAGGTCAGAGAATTTTCTGCCACCTTCTTTGGTGGTCACCCGAAATGCTCTCTTACACAGCAGCTGTCTTCTACCGTTGGGGCCAGTTGAGCTTGACTCTCCTCTCCATCACATGGGAGCGCCCTGCAGGAGCGGGGATACGACAAAGGTAGCGGTCAGAAGGAAGATGGAAGAGGGCGGTCCCTTCCTTAGGGAGCCCTAAGAAAGGCAGCTACCTTCCATGCCAATGTCCTTTGGGCTAGACTCACTAATCAATCTTCTGTGTGATCCACTGGTGAGCAGTGCACCTGCCGGCACAGCGGGGAGCAGGAGATGCAGAGGGACAGTACGGTGGTATCCGATGCTTTTGGTACCCTGTGACACACTCCCTCAGCCCACCTATGATTCAGCCGCAGCTCTGATGGAAACTCAGTGTGGGCTCACATGACGACATCCGGCTCAAATGCAAGACGAATCTTCCCGTGTCCCTGCCACAGCGCCATCTCTGAAGCGGGGAGCCCTCACACAAGCACAGCCTCCGAGTGTGATGAGGTAAAACCTCCGGAGCCAGCATCTACTTGTGGAGGATGAAAGCCAGTAGAGATACACCCAACTTCTCATCCTTTGGGTGGAACGTTCCTCAGGTATGTTTGCAGTCCAACAGGAATTCAGAGGAGTGAAGGTATGACGGCAGGTCCGTTGAATAACTTCTCCAAGTGGCAACAGGCATGGCCTTCCACCCTCTGGCCACATTCCACCTCCTCTTCTCAGGAATTCCCTTGTAAAGGTGCACCTTGTTCCGACCACGAGTGCACAGTGTTTCTCCTTAGGCCCTTGCGAGCCACACCCTCTAAACTGGGAGTTCTGTGGCCTTGGCTGAGTAACCAGTTGGCTGAGCCGTGTTGGTTAAAGGCCACGTTATACTTTGAGACCTTCGACTGGAAGGGAGAAGGGCTGAGATTTGTGTACCTGGTGCTCTTGATGTCTAAGTTATTCTACTCCACTCAGTCCCCACGCTGGCTGGCTTTGTGCTGGGCACTGGGGATACAGCAGGGAATAAAGCACTTGCTGTCCCTGCCTCCATGGAGTTTGGTGGGGAAAACAGACAGTAAACAGATCAACACTGAGAAATACGTAGTAGCCCTTCCAGAACTCACTGCCAAGAGACTGGTAGCAGAAAGATAAACCAGGGAAGTCCCAAGGAGATCAGGAAAAGCTCCTCTGAGGTGCCCCTTCAGCTGAGAGAGATGGGGCGGGGGCAGGAGGCTGACAATGTGCTCCAGGTGGAGAACCAAAGCGTGCAAAACAAGGGGCACGGAGTAGCCTGAAGCTTTTCGAAACTGGAAGTGAGCTGGTTGGCCGGAGAGCGGGGTGCCTGCGGGCTACGGTGAGATCTGTTCATTGCCAATGATGAATGGTGACAGGAGCACAGCCTGCTGCTTCCAACGGTCAGCCTGTGAGCAAGCATTCGCCGAGACCCCACGGGCTGAGCTACACTTTGTGGGGTGCAGAATAATGTTTGGGCCCTGCCCTTAGGAAGTTCCAAGCCACAAATGAAAAGAGAAGTGTACTTCAAGGAGATGTGTTGTTTTCAATCTATGAAAGGGTGAGCTGGCGTTGGCAGACTGAAAATATCACCAAGAGGTCTGACCAGCCTCTGCAGCTGTTGTACATTACTGGGGTCCAAAGGTCTGGCCTTGAATGTCTTATTTTTTTCTCGCCCAGTATCCTTGCTTTAAAATAGAAAAAAAAAACCCAACCAACTTAAAAACAGTCTTGTTTACTTTATCCAAGATTAAAGAGCTTGAACCGACTTGGATGGTCTAAATGGATTTTTAAGTGCTTTATGGACAAGTACCCCTAATTGCTAAAATGCTAGACTGGGCTTCTGTGACTCTGTGCAGTGCTTGTGTTGTCTGGGTTTGCTTATTTACTCTCCTTGTTAGAGGTCAAAAGCTAAGTCTCAGATTAGAAGATTTTAATTTTTGAAGCTGAGGACTGAAACAAATTCTTCGGAGCCACGTCACACACTGGGCAGTGACCTTCAATTTTCTTCCCTGAGTAGGACAGTCCAAGGTCTAACAACGCCTCTAATCCAGTGCTCTACACAGGAGAAATCAGTGCGGTGGTGAAGTGCCCTAGAGATGCACGTCATGGTCCACGTGTTTTGGAAATTCAGAACCACCACAGGCAAGTGTCGTGGGGTGGGCGGGGCAAAGCTAGAGTCTCTGGCCTCTCCTTCCTCTTCTGTTCACCCATCATGGAAGCAGCCTGGGATGGTAGAAAGAGCCCGGGATGTGGAGACCCAGGTTCTGAGCGTCAATCCTCAGTGACTCTGGGTGGGACACCTCACTTCTCTGAGTCTTGGGTTCCTTATTTGTAAAGTGGGGATGATAATACCCGCCTCAAGGATTGGTTACTGGTTCTAAATCGTGAAGCAAGCGCTCAGGCATCCCCAAAGCCATCAGACTCAACAGAGCTCTTGTGAGAGTCCCTCCCCTAGAGAAAAAAGTCCTACAGTTTTTGCAGAAACCATCCTCCTGGCATTAGAAGAAATTATACTTAGGGATTTTTCCAGGGACCGGGAAGAATTTCTTAGATACTTTGTAAAGATTTATTGCAATATTCTTGGGAGAGGCCTGGCGGGAGGGGTCGGGGCAGGGTAGTTTATATAATTTCTTTGCAATTGATTATCTACTGAGCTTTTTATTAATCAAAGGTTGGTGTGGCCCTTCTCTTTCTGCTGTGTCATTTCAGCCATTGCTTTTCTCATGATTTCTGCAGGATGGTGGATAGGAGGTGAGCTCTGCACTGTGGACCCACCCAGCAGGTTAAGGATCCCCAGCCAGTCTGGTTTTTACAGGCCCATGAGATGAGTCTGTGGGCCTCCAGACCATCCAAGTCTGGTGGCTCAGACCCGGGGGCCCCTGGCTCTGCGGGAGGCTGGAGTCACCCATTGGGTGGGGCAACCCTTCCCTCTGGCTGCCCAGGCAGCGTTCCTGAGAAGCTTTCACGGACAGATGACTGAATGTCCATTGTTCTCTGGAGAGAAGGGCCAAGACCTGTACTAGAAACCTGCAGGGGAAACAAAGGGAGATAAAGCGAGACTATGAAGCAAGCCCTGCGTTGTGAGGCACCAGCTAGCCAACGGGTGTGTGTATCAGGTGGGCAGTGCTTCCTGCCCTGAGTCCAGCAAGGAGGCGGAGGCAGCTCTACTCATAAAGTGGGGTGCAGTGAGGGGAGCAGGGCCGGTGAGAGACTCATCCCCATAAGGGGAACGGAAAGGGGGCTCGCTGCTGAGGGTACAGTCTGAGCCAGGCCTTAAAGAAGACTGGAAGAGGGGTGGGGAGGTGGCCTTAGCCGAGGCAGCTGAATTTTCAGACGTACACAGGTGTCGTGGCTGGAGCTGCGAGTTTAGTGTGAACCAGCTGTTGAGTATCACAGGGGAGACCTGGATGAAGGAGGCGCTGACCAGCCTGGATTTTTGGCCTAGGCACTGGCTGGATGTTTTCCATCACGTGGGTGACTCAAATAAGTTGACGGGATGCACATTGGTATGAGGCTCTTTTCACTTATTTACCATGTGGCACGGGAAGCTCTTTCAGTATCCTAAGAAGAATTCGTGGTGGAAGAACTACACGAAAAGAAAGTCATATGAGACTAAAGATCTGAAGAGAGGATTAGAAAGAACAGAGAGCGAGAACTCTTTTTAATGCACAGGGTAAAATCAAAATGGATGGACTGGGCTTCCCTGGTGGCGCAGTGGTTGAGAGTCCTCCTGCCGATGCAGGGGACACGGGTTCGTGCCCCGGTCCGGGAAGATCCCACATGCCGCGGAGCGGCTGGGCCCGTGAGCCATGGCCGCTGAGCCTGCGCGTCCGGAGCCTGTGCTCCGCAACGGGAGAGGCCACAACAGTGAGAGGCCCGCGTACCAAAAAAAAAAAAAAAAAAAAAGGATGGACATCCAGTTTAAGTTGACCACACTACTTCTCTCTCCTGTGACCCCACTGAAATGACTGCAAATGAATTTTAAAAAGGAAACCCCCCCCAAGAGGTCCAAGAAACAGGAGAGGAAACAGCAACAGATGAAAGCATTCAACAGATGTTTGGAAATCAAAATGTGGGTGAAGCACGGTAAAGCCAATTCACTCTACAGAATCTGGACTCAAAAATGCCAAGGACAGCAAAGGTCAGGGAGGCCCTGGGAGCTGGAACCAGGGGGGCCGGTTAAAGATGTCTGCATATCAGCTATACTCTCCTCTGTGCCAGTGTCACAGAACAGCCTCCTCCGTGGGAACCTGCCTCCTCCTAGGTAGGCTGACTTAGAAAGACTCAATGCAGAGGACACGAGACACAGTCAAGGTTAGTAGGGGAATTAAGGCAAAGCGTGTGTGCTAAGCAGGGGGACCTCTCCACATTCTTCCTCTCCCAGCCCTCCCCAGAAGGCTGATGGTCAAGCATGGGCAGCCAGGGAAGACTGAAGCAATAATCTCTGGAGAGGATAGATATCTCCGGACTGAAAACTGGATATGAAGGTAAGTGGGATAGAACGTATTGTCTATTGGATCCCATTACTCACGCTGCTATCATATTGGTTATTACTGATTCATTAATTGTACCACTAAAGAATACAGAAATGTGGGTACACCAAAGTGAGAAGGTACTGTCTGACCCTGGGTCAGGGGAAAATGAATGTCCAATGACTTCCTGAAAGTGACTTCATAAAGACGGCTCAAGGTCACTCAAATGTTACTCTTATTACCTAATTCTCCAGGTCACACGGTTCTTACATAATTAGGTAACAAGAGCTATAAGGATGCTGCTTCTTTGTGTTTGAAGCCCATGATATAAGCCTTCATTAAGTTGAACTAGTATCTGAACATCTTTGACACCATGCCAGTTTCATATGGCTCAACCCACTAAAGAGGGGCTCGATATGACAGGTAGAGAGAGGGACTGTGCTGGGTTTTGTGGCTCCAGGTTCTTCATGTTCTGGCAAAAATCTCTAATAAGAAATAACCTCGGTTACCTGGAGCAGAATTTAACTTCTTTAATAGGTAGGCATCTTTAAACCACAGTAAGATTTAGAATCTTTAAACCACAGTAAGATTTAGAATTAAGGATATAACGGCTTAAGAGAATAAAAATCACTCTTACTGATGTTTTTTTTTTGTTAAGAGGGAATCATTTTGGGCTTCCCTGATGGCGCACGTGGTTGAAGAGTCCGCCTGCCGATGCAGGGGGACACGGGTTCGTGCCCTGGTCTGGGAGGATCCCACATGCCGCGGAGCGGCTGGGCCCGTGAGCCATGGCCCGCTGAGCCTGCGCGTCCGGAGCCTGTGCTCCGCAACGGGAGAGGCCACAACAGTGAGAGGCCCGTGTACCGGCAAAAAAAAAGAGGGAATCATTTTATTTGATTTTATTTTTTCTGTGCTTAGCCAGGTTTTTTTTTAATTTATTTATTTTAACACCTCTTATTAGAGCATAATTGCTTTACAATGGTGTGTTTAGTTTCTGCTTTATAACAAAGTGAATCAGCTATACATATACATCTATCCCGTATCTCCTCCCTCTTGCATCTCCCTCCCTCCTTCCCTATCTCACCCCTCTAGGTGGTCACAAAGCACTGAGCTGATCTCCCTGTGCTATGCGGCTGCTTCCCACTAGGGAATCATTTTATATTTGGCATTTTCGGTATGCATAATATGAGAATTTGGCTAATTTAACTCAAATTTAACGCAAATTTAAAATGTGTATTAACATTTTCTATTTATATATATCCATGTATATATCTCTATCCCTATAATCTATCTGTCTACGTAGCCCACTACCTGTCTTTGTAAATAAAGTTTTATTGGAACTCAAAAATAAAATAAAATGTGTATTAAATATTTGTTTTTAAATTTGTGATTTTAGGTTGAATTAGAACATTTAAGATAAATAAATTCAACATAATGATGGATATTTTTAAACATAAAAATTATTTACATTCTCAGGAAAGTTTCGTTTGTTAATTCAGGAAAACGAAGTATTTAAAAAGAAAATTGAAAATACATAGAACAAAAATGCCTAGAAATACAGGGATAACTTAACAAAATCACAATGATAGTAGATTTTATTACAGCTCTGTCATTATTTGGTATATCAAGGACCTAAAAATAAGCAATGTAGAAAGGATTTAAATATCACAACCAACAAGTTAATTTAATAGCTCTATATAATTTTTTTTTTTTTTTACCCTGGAAAGCATGTTTAAAACTCAGCATTTACTTGACCACAAAGAAAGTAAATCCTCTTCAATAAGAGATTTTTCAGGTCTCATTTTCAGAACACACACATCACAGACAGGCGATTTCTGCAGCCCCCTCCTGCAGTCCACTCTACTGGTGAATAAACCAAGCCTCCTTGGGGGTAGTAATGAAAGGGGGCAGAGAGTGAAGGATGGAGCAAAGGGAACTGGTGTTATCAGTGCCTACTGTGTACTGACTCGTCTGTGTACCATCTGCTTTTCTTATATTTTCTCACCCAATTCCCAACACCCTGTAGAGGCATCACGACCCATTTTGCAGGTGACAGAGCGTTACTCTCACTGTCCACAATTTGGACTATCAGACCCCTATCAACTCCAGCCAGCAAAGTTCCTGCCTTTCACTGGAGGGAGGAGCTTCACCCTCTGCCCCCAGACTTAAGTCCTCTTTCCCATCTCCGGGTGGCTCTCTTCCACCTTTGTGGTAAAACGGGGACTGTCACATTGACCCACTTCCCAGCAGCGGCGTGAGATGTAACAACTAATTACGAAGGCTAATAAAATATTTACAGAGCCTATCACACACTTTGGAAGTGCAAGGGCTAACTTAATAAAACAAAATAACAGTGCTAGATAAACAGCACACAGAGCCTAGTGCCACTCTGGAAAAGGGTAAACAACTTGCCAGGGTAATTTCAGGCTCTATTAGACACTTGCAGCAAATATCACTGTTATCCAAGAGGAGAGAAAATCTGCCACATAGGAAATCCTGACTGAAGGCTGCAGTCCAGCCGTGCAGAGCAATGTGGTTTGATAAAAATGAGCAGTGACCTTTCATGCAAGTGCTGGTACCTCTGGGCTTTTTCAGAATTCAGGAAGGTAGAAGCGCGCTGGCTCCATGTAACCTTGGGCTCAAGCTCCAGGGCCTTGCCTGATTTGGAAATAAACCCATCTCCAGGAATCTGAAGCAGTTCTGGGCTGGCCAGGCTCAAGAAAGGAGGGATGTCTTGATGAGAAGTGTAGGGGCATTTGGATCTTTGCAGAGGACAAATGAAGGAGAAAGTAGCACAGCCATTTAAGTAACAAAAAGAAGGCCAGTGTCTCAGAAGGGTCCAGACAGGAAGACAGATCCCATGCCAGGAATTTTGTGCAGGGACTAGAGGGAGGAGAAAAGCTGAAAGGGCACCCGGGAGACACTGAGGCCACCCAGAGACCATCAACAGAGGGAAGCTGCTATCACCCTCAGGGGCCAGAGGAGCAAAGGTAGAGGAGGTGTTGCCAGAGCCCAGATGTGAGCTGGACCCATGAAGAAGACGCAGCTGATGCAGAGACATGACTCGAAGCAGAGCAAGGAGGGGACAAATCCTAAGATGCATAGTTTGCACGGTGGGTACTTGTGGCATTGAGCAGGGCAGGGGAGGGCTCTGAGGGCCAAGATCAGATGCCCAGCGCAGAGCAAGGCAGTGGAAGGCGGCACTGAGCGAGGTCAGCTAAGCTAGATAGGATGCTAGGCTCCCACCAAAGCACAATGGGAAACACTTAACAGGCTTTTCCGTTTTTTTGGGGTTTGTTTTTGTTTTGTTAATCCCAAATTTATCTCCCCACCCAACCCCCCAGCCCCCTGCACTATCGCCTTTGGTAACCATAGTTTGTTTTCTATGACTGTGAGTCTATTTCTGTTTTGTAAATAAGTTCATTTGTATCATTTTTGTTTAGATTCCATATATAAGTGATATCATATGATGTTTGCACACTTAACAGGTTTTTAAGCCAGGAGTGACTTTCCCATCCCACGTGCTAGATAAACAGCAGGTCAGTAGCAGAGCTCTGGACTCCTAACTCCCCGTCCAGCTCATGAATCATCACCTGGGGAGGCTGGTACCCACTGCATGCACTGTCCATGAGAACAGGCCTTTGGGTGGAGGAATATGATTCTGGTCACTTAACACAAGTTGTGAGAATCACAAGGCTGGCAGCACCCCCGCCCCGCCCTCGGGAGCATGTGAGCTCTCTTTCCCTGAATTTGAGTTCCAGCCTTTTACTATTTCAAAGATCCAGTGCCAGGGGCAACCTAATTCTAACTGGGTAACCAAATTCTAATACCATGTAGGCATGGAATTCCAGTGACAGAAAGTCACCTTTACTTCCACCACAAATTACTAAGCCTGACAACAGGGTCAGCGAACGGAGCAATGTGTTAAAAACATCAGGGTACGTGAATCGGTCAGGTGACCCCAGAAAGTAATGTAGAAAGCTCTAGACAAGCCCTGCTTTAGCTTTCCTCCCCAAGAATGGTGTTTAAAATTGTAAACTGTCTAATGAATCAAATGAGGCGCATAAGTTCACGGGGTGTTAATTTAATGGCTCACTTGGACTTTGATTGACTAATTTAGCTCTTGCGACAGTGTGATGATTTTGGAAACTCCAAACTGGGAAGTAACACGAATTCATTTCACCCACTCTTTGTCAACAGAACTGAACTGCTGGGACTGAATTGCTGCCATGCCTCTAGGTGGGCAAGGAGATGGGGGTCTCATAAACTCACAGAGTCAGGGAAATAATTTACTTAAGGTTGTCTAATTTGTTAGGGGCAGAACTGGAGCCCAGAATCCAGGACTCCAGGCCTGGGTTGTGCCTGCCGTGACACAGGGAGAGCTATTGGTTAACAGTGTCCCCCACGTCCCATATTCTTTTTCCAAGCCTCCTGTATTTTTCAAATAGCTGGACCACAATAATTACTCCTACCTCCCATGGACATAACACTGCATTGCTTCTGGAGCTCCAAGAAGTTTTCAGATCTGATCCTTATCCCACAAGCTGTGAGGAGAAGCCCATGGGACTCAACCGTCTGATCTTAGGATAAATGATGAGAAGTGCATTTCCTGGCGCCCAGCACAGAGCCTGGGACACTGCAAGCAATCAAGCAACACAAATGTCTTCCGTGGTGGTGGTGTTCATTAGCAAATATGCTGGGCAGTCTCCATTGCCTTTCCCAGCAGACCAACCTGACGGCAGGCTCTCCGTCACCCCTGCTTTCTGTCTGCTGTCGCTGTAGGAGGCACGGGAGGTTGAGGGGCTGCAGTCCTCCTCCATAGGCCACGGCTCTTGTGCGGGTCATCACCCCTCCCTGTGCCACCTCGGGACCGGGAAGGCAAAGGCTCCCATGGCTGCTAGCCTCCGGTGCCTCACCGGCCCATGCTGGCTTCCTAACCCTGTCCACACCTCAAAAACCATCCTTCCTTATACTCACCTCAGTTACTCCATCTGAGTGTGCCCGCCTTTTTCTTTTCTGGACTCTATCTAATCTAGTAGTTGAGTAAACTATATTTCACAGTAAAAAGTCTGTTTGAAAACTCTCAGGGCCTGTTACAGGCTCTTTGCCCAGTGTGGTCTGGGCACACCTGTGTCTTTGCTATTTCATCTTTCAAACTTCTCATCAGGCAGGTTATGGGAAGGAAGTAAGGGGAATTTGGCCAAGGAGGGGTGATCAGACATTTGGACTTATGGCCTACGCATACAGATTTTCTGGATCATGGCCATCGAAAGTATTCCGTCCCACTGTAACCTCAAGTATGCTTGGGTACCATTGCCAAGCTCATGAGTCCCATACACCTCTGTTCTGTACAGGTCACAGATTCTTACGAGAAATACCATATCCAGACCATTCAGTGTGATTTCTGGAAAACTGAGTATCAAATTCCAGCACTAGAAAAATGTTAGGTACATCCCCAGGGCACTCAATACCTATTCATGGACTAATGAATGAAGTCTGAGATCTACCACATCCCACTACGGTTGGCATATGGGGTAGACTCATAGAAGTATAACTTCCTGAGTGCAAAACATGCCCCTATGTCTCCATGCCTACGTGTTCCAGGCATTCTCTGTAGAAGGCAATTGAATGAGCGTTGCTAGGTACCAACAGAAGCATCCAATTGGGTCTCTGATTTAAGTTGTCTTTTCTAAGGGAATATACCTTGCCTTTCTTGAGGCTGGCATTTCATTGAAAGCCCCTGATTCTAGCTTCTTAATTGACTAAAGAAAAAAGGACGAGAAGACTCTAAATCTCTACAGCTACCTCTACCAACTCACTGCTGGAGAACATTGACCAGCAGTTGCCCACAGGATGACTCATACGAAAATACTGCTTTCATGCCACAGGTCCTTCTTTCTTCCTTTTGGGGTTTGGTAATATTTTTCTGCCCCTCAGCCAGCGCCTCTTTTGTGTATGGACCCTGGGGCCCCAGGGAAATCCTGACAGAGAGTCAGAGTTGCTTGGCCTCCCAGCGCTCAGGCCTCAATGGCTAAGCCTGTGCCTGTCTATTACTTGCTTTTCTGAATGGACACACTTCATAGCAAAAGGTCCTGTTAGAATGTGTACTTCCTGGAACATGAAAGACATGGATGGGAGAGTTTATGTGGGTGAATTGGGTGGCAATATAGAAATACTTAAACTTGACCAGCACATATTTAAATATAAAGAGAAGAAAAAAGAAAAAAAACCTCATTCTACAGCAACTGCCTACACAGAAAGAAAGAAAATTTAGCTGAGAGGGCAGGGAGTGGGCTAAGACCTCTGGTCCTAAAGCAGTTTGCTTGATCTGAACTTCCTGCTGGTCAAATTTGCTTTCAGGACACTCCCTCTAAAACCCTAGTGATCCCTGGGCTTTAGGAGCTGGTACTGTGGGCATGAACTCAGGCTTCACCACTTTCTGGCTGTCTGAACTGCAGCAAAATGCTTAGGAACCATGGGCTTCAGATTCCTCGTAGAGAAAGTGGCCAAAGATACTCCTCTTGAAAAGTTGGTCTGAGGATGAAATTAGATAATGTAAGGGTTTTAGCTAAGTGATGGCATACGATAAATGCTAAATAAATACAAGATTGCCCTGTCTTCTGACCTTAATTCATTTAATTTCACAATCCTGAAAACCAGGCATTTACGCACTCATTCATACAACAAATAATTATGGTGCTGACCTCGGTCCTTGGGTATATAACCAAAGCATAACCCAAGTGATGAACAAATCTAACGGGTTCTTGCTCTCAGGGAGTCTAGCAAGAGAAAATAAGCATTAACAAAGCTCCACACGAAGAAAGTTTCAGCCACATGTGCGTTAGGAAGAGAAAGAACAGGGCCCCATGAGACACCATAATAGGCAGATATGAGTTTGTATGTGGAGGAGGTCAGGAATGCCTCTCTGAAGAAGACACATTGAAGTTGAAATGAAAGGAACTGTTAGAGTTTGCCCAGCAAAATCAGAAGGGTGGGAGGAGAAGGAAGAGGAGAACTCTGCAGTACATCAAGATGTGTGAAGACCCTGAGGCAGGAAGAGGTTGGTGTGCTCAAGAAACTGAAGGGAGGGTGTCATAGTGGGTGTGCTTTGAGGAGCTAGAGAGTAGGATCCAGTGACAAAGGAAAAGAGTAGCCACTGAGCGTGAGAGGTTATGTTGGTGGCCTCAAATGAAGTAGGAAAAGCAGACCAGAGGATTCGTGGCCCCACGTGCCCCATGTTGTAGAGATGGCCAGCTCCCATCAAAGATCATGCTTCCAGAGTACAGACTTGTTCCTGCGTAAAGGCTGTCCAGTCAGGACACCACTAGATTTCCAAGCCCCTTGCATTTAGATGTGGCCATCCGACTACAAATCAAAATGATGCAAGTCATTTCTTGATCAAGACCTCTGAAGAAGCAGGTCCACCTTCCCCATATGCCCTCTTTCCCATCTTTTCCAGCTAGAAGCAGATGTCTTTGAGACAAAGATTGCTGGAGTGCAAGACAGAAGGCACTTTGGTCCCTAAATCCTGGGGGATAGCTGCTGGCTTACTAGGGCCATTCACCATGGACTGGTATGGTACTGTGAAGTAGCTTTCTTTTGTGTTTCAACCATTATATAATTTTTATTACAGCACTTAAGCATTCCACTTAGACACTGTACAAAGGAGTTGTTTTGTTTTGTTTTGTTTTGTTTTTTGTGGTACGTGGGCCTCTCACTGTTGTGGTCCCTCCCGTTGCGGAGCACAGGCTCTGGACACGCAGGCCCAGCGGCCATGGGTCACGGGCCCAGCCGCTCCGCGGCATGTGGGATCCTCCCGGACCGGGGTACGAACCCGTGTCCCCTGCATCGGCAGGCGGACTCTCAACCACTGCGCCACCAGGGAAGCCCTACAAAGGAGTTTTGATTTTATCCTCAAAATTTTATCTCAGGACTTCCCTGGTGGCACAGTGGTTAAAAATCCTCCTGCAGTGCAGGGGACACTGGTTCAAGCCCTGGTCCGGGAAGATCCCACGTGCCGCGGAGCAACTAAGCCCACGCGCCACAACTACTGAGCCTGTGCTCTAGAGCCCAGCCCATAACTACCGAAGCCCCTGTGCCACAACTACTGAAGCCCACGTGCCTAGAGCCCGTGCTCTGCAACAAGAGAAGCCACTGCAATGAGAAGCCCGCACAATGCAACAAAGAGTAGCCCCGCTCACCACGTCTAGAAGAAAGCCCGCGTGCAGCAACGAAGACCCAATGCAGCCAAAAATAAAAAAATAACTAAATAAATTTTTTTTAAAAAAACTTTATCTTGAGTTCTAAGTGTAGTGGGAAGTCACTGAAGAATTTTCAGCAAGGAACTGGCATGACCTGCTTTCACTGTAAAATGATTACTCTGGCTGAACAATGCAGGGAGGGGTTGGGAGGTCTAGAACTGTATAGTAAACAAGGAAAGAGATGATGATGGCTAAAAATAGTGGTAGCGGTTGAGAGAGAGAAGTTCTGGTGTTCAGGATCACTAGGACTCCATGACGGTGGGTAGGTGGGTGAAGATAACCCTCACGTCTGACTGGAGCATCTGCCTGCCATAATGGTGGACTCTGGGAAGAGTCCTGGCTCGGGGAGAGGGCAGCAAGGGTCAGAATGTGCAGGGCAGAAGCAGGGGCATCTCTGCGTCGCACCGTCTCTGTCGGTCTCTGCAATGGAGCTCATCTTTGTGGGATGCTGCAGTCACATTACCAGACAGAGTCTTCGGTCTGGTTGGCGTGGGACGACTTTCCCATACTAAGCAGGAAACCCATCATCCATTCATTTATTTGCTCATTCATTCACTCAACCAGGTACGTTGCTAGGGACGGGGGTGGGGGGTGGTCAGCACACAGTCCTGCTCTTGAGAAGCTCATAGTCTCATACTCTCCATCGTTCACTGCTCATATAAATTTATCACAGTGGAATCAGTAGCCAGAAATACGTGGCCAGAGGAACTGACGATTAATGAAAATATCGTTTCTGATACGGAGAGTAAGTGGTGTGAGGGGCAAGGTGGAAAAGAGGAGGTCTAGGAACAGAAAGGGCAAAGAAGGACTGTTTCCCCTAAAATTTACAGTGTTTCCTCCTATACACTTTATAGGATACTTAACATGTGCAGGGAAAAATCAAGACCCAGATGTTTATGGACCTCCCCAAGGTGTCAACAGCTAGAAACAGTCTTTGACTCAAGGTCCATACCTCCGTCACTGCACACCATGGATGCTTCCCTGGAGGGGGTAAGTGCTGTTTATAAATGAGTTTGGAGGAAAATGGTTGAATGTGGGGATTAAGGAGAGGCTATTCTGCAGAGGGGCAGAGTGATGCCCCTTCACCTGGACAGGTGCTCAGGGCTGCCTGGCCATCTACCCTGGGTGAGGTCCCAAAGGTTAGAACTGGTTTGGTCAAGTTCCCAGTGTGGAGGCAGAGGGTGACTGCAGGCTGTGTCCTGTGAAGCCCAGGGAAATTCTGTCTCCTGGTCAGGGAGGAGGGTATTGGGCTGGAAAAAGGACATGCTGACAAGGTCAGAACGTGCAAGCAGTGGACCAGTGGTGTGTAGGAGATACGGCTTGGTTTCTAGACCTCAGGGCCTCAGTGGGGGGCTGTTTAAATCTAGTCAGAAGCAATGTCATTCCCTCAGAGAAGGATAACCCTGTCATGTGTGCGTGCGTGTGTGTGCGTGCGTGTGTGTGTGTGTGTGTGTGTGCGTGCATGCCCACAAGCATATGTGCATGCTCTCATACATACACACATACGTGCTCAGGGCGTGTTCCATGCTGGTGTGGGGTTCAAGACGGGTAGAGTGGAATCAGGGGAACATTAGGAACAGGAAGCCGACTAACCCGGAAGCTGGGAGAGCCAGCCTGGGACAGCACTGGTTTCCGCCCATGCGGCTCTCTCTGTATCACTGAGTCTCCCAGTTTTGTTCCCAAGATTCACCACACACCGTTCTTTCTTACACGATCCTTACTTATAACGGGGGAGGTATGCTGAAGACTTGGGGATGCTTCTAGCTCTCCCCAAGATGGAAGAGGCCCCGTTAGCCTTTGCTAGAAGGAATCAGTGGCAAAACAGACACTGCGCTAATATCAAACACTTGGATTCTGTCTGTGAAAGGCGATCTGTTAAATACAAACATGCCTTAATGTTTCCACCTTCTGTAAGACTTTTCATGAGTATATGCTTATCAATCGTGAAAGCTCTGCTTATATATTCAGTGCCTTGATTTTCAGACTGGAAAAAGTGGTCTCTGTCTCAGCCCATAACGACAGTGGCTTCCCTGAGGATTATATGCAATTTAACACCAAAGTGCTTACATGATGTGCCAAACACTTTAAAAATACTCTTTCCATCTTCTAACAACCCCACGAGGTAAGTACTCTTATCGTCCCATTTTACAGACTGGGTCACTGAGGCTCTGTGAGGTCAGATAACTTGCCCAAGGTCACACAACTGGGAAGCGGTGATGGCAGGATTTGAATCCAGGCTGTCAGGCTCCAGAGGCCCTGCTCTTGACCATGCATTCCTCCTTCCATGGACAAGAGGGGCCTCTGCTCTGCCTCGTTGCACTGAATGGTTACCAGGCTGTCTCCTGCCCTAAATAGGAACCTTCTGGGAGGAGCTCTTTCTAGTTTCTCGTCACTCCTCCAGCTGGAGGCACAGAAGCTAGCATGTGGGAGAGCCCACCAAGGCTTGTTTCATGTCTGCTATTGGGACTGGAAAGGCCTGCTAGGGTGATCTGTCCATTCTTCTGCCCCAGCAGCATCATCTGGGATTCTACACACAGTGACCTTATCCACAGCGCCTCAGCCCCTGACGGCTTTCCCTCCACAGTCTCATCCCCTCTCAACAAGCTCCCCTGGCAGACCAAGCCCTGGTGCACGACCATGGGCATCTGTCACTTCCGTGCAGGGCCAAGAGGAGATGTGCCCGCAGCACTGAACGGGACACACTTTATCTGAGCTGGACACCAGAGCAGGCTATGGTCGTTTGCTACCTCCACGACAGAATGCCCTCCAGTTCCAACAAGGATTTATCCAGTGAGCCTGCTGCCAGTCTCACTGTGTTCCTTTTGTTTCAGGAGCACAGCAGGTAATTGGTGAGGCAGATGCTGAATGAAACTCAGAGATTCAGACGTAGACACGTTCCTGAGTGGGGAAGAAACATTCTGTGTGGCTTGGGTTTTCTCCAGAATGTTGTCCTGAGGCCTAATAGGAATGAGAAAAATAGATGGGCCTTTTCCATTTCACTAGTAGACTTGGAAAAGAAGGGAATTTAATTTTAGGGACTTTAAAGTCCTAACCACATTTTAAAAATGGTGGACCTTTTTATTTAATATTAATTTTTTTACTGAAGCATAGTTAATTTACAATGTTGCGCTAGTTTCAAGGGTATAGCAAAGCGATTCAGTTGCACATACATATATATATATATTCTTTTTCATATTCTTTTCCATTATATGTTATCGTAAAATATTGAATATAGTTCCCTGTGCTGTGCAGCAGGTCCTTGCTGTTTAACCTATTTTATATACAGTGGTGTATATCTGTTAATCCCAAACTCCTACAAAACGGCAGACCCTGACCCAACGAAAGAGCTGATTAAAGGAGGCAGGAGGGTAACATTTACTGAGCTCCTGCTATGTGCCAGGTTTTTGTATATGTTCCTTTAAAAGTCCCAATAAGTTCACAAAGTCACTATTTTGAGGTGCACACAGACGAGACAGATTCAGAGGTTATGTGACCTGCCCAAGGTTACACGACCAGCGGGTCACGGAACATGAATACAAACCAAGGTGCGTGTGACCCCAAAGTTCACGGTGTTCCCAGCACACAGCACTGCCACAGACCTTTACTGAGCTACCTACGAAGAATGATTCTCTAGATTGCTTCAAAAGATGTCTCTAACTTTTAAAAACACCATAAGTATATAAAGAAAAGTCTTCTATTTTGAACACATAACACCTGTTCCAAGATTTAAATGGTAAATAGCATAGTGGTATATTGTATTTTGGAAATAGCATATTTTTGAAAAGCTCTCCTAAACTAACTTGACAGAAATAAACCATACCAAGTAAAAGTAAAGAAAGTTATAGCTGCTCCATTTGGTATTTCAAAATTTTTCTTTCCGACCAAAGCTAACAAGCAACAGAGTCAAACAAGGAGACGTTAACTATTAACTCGGGGGTGAAAAGTCAATGGTAAGCACATTCTTGGTACTACCCTGCCCACACTTCAGCAAATATTAACACATACGGGCAAGGACATTTTCCTGTAACTATACGAGTGTGTTGTATACATTTGAAAAACGCCAGCAGTGAAGGCATTTCCCCCAATGCTCAGCCCTTCTGTGACAGAGGCCCAAAAAAGTAGCCTGCTTAAGGTCACCTGGTCAGTTAGAACTGGGACCCCCGAGGAGAGCAGTCCCTGGCATCCCACCTCTGTGTGATGGTTGGATGGCTTTGACCTGGTTGGACAGAACTGCAGTACATGGCATGACTGCTTCCATTTACAAAACACTGATGAGTTCATCGTCCTCCTAGAACTAATATCATATCTGAAATGAAAAATAAATTCACAGTCCCATTCTGATCTTTTGCCTCAGGTCTGGGGCTAATGGGTAGATGACTATTGATACCATAACTTTCTAGACTTGAGTTTGCAGACTGGTTTTCTAGAAGGAGAATGGCATAGTAGAAAATGCATGCAACGGCATCAGACTGAGCGAGTCCACAACCTAGCACTGCCACTGGGCGGCCGAAAGCTAAGGGCAAGTAATATCTCCCTCCTCCCCGGATCTCAGCTTTCGTATTGACGAAAGGGAAATAATGATATGTAATAATCCTCATGTGTAGAGGGCTGAACGCTGTCCCTCCCAAATTCATGTCCACTGGGAACCTCAGAATGTAACCTTATCTGGAAATAGAATCTTTGCAGATGAAACATATTGGATTGAGGTGGACCCTAAATCCAATGACTGATAGTCTTATGAGAAGAGGACAGGATACAGAGAGTCAGAGAACACTGTGTGAAGACAGAGGCAGAGATTGGAATTACACTGCCACAAGCAAAGGAACGCCAAGAGCCATCAGAAACTGGAAGAATCAAGGGAGGATCCTCCCCTAGAGCCTTCAGAGGGAGCGTGGCCCCGCCAGCAGCTTGATTATGGACTTCTGGCCTCCTGAATTGTTAGAGAATAAAATCCTGTTGTTTTAAACCACCACTTCCGTGGTAATTTGTTACGGCATCAGAAGGAAACTAATACGCTGTACAAAAGGCTCAGTAGGGTGCCTATCGTGGGGAGAATAACAGATAAATGCCTGTGCTAACTTGGAAGATAGAAAATGAAGTTTTGGGCACGTCCAGAAGGATCTCCATGCAGAATGTTGAAAGTGTCAGCTGACTCTTACTAGCTATACATGGTTAAGTTACCACAAGAAAGAAATGGACTCAAAAGAGAACTGGCCAGTTTGCAAGCCAATTTTAGAGGGAATATGGAAAGACTTAATGTGAAAAATTAAAACTCTCTAGCCTCCTGAGTGAGGAAAAGATGATCAAATTAATACATGACCTCAAGGTAAGATCAAATCAAGGATGTGTTTATGAAATGCTGAAAGAATTAAGGTATCCCTGGTAGGTCCACTCAGCCGGACAGAAGTGCTTTCAGAAATTTTAAGGGTGATGTCCCACAGCAGGTCACATACTCAAAATGGCAGTGATTAAGTCTACCGAGAGAGACTTGTCTTGAAAAGGACTGTGGATGTGACCTTGTCTGTTCAGATAAACAAAACGGGGTCTGGAACACAATATATATTTGTTCAGTGAATGGGTGTATTAATGAATGAGCTAGAAGGAAAAAAGTCTAGAATAAAATGATATATCTGGAGCTTGCATTCTAAGTGGGGGGAGATAGACATACACAAGTAAACAGATAAAAAACAAAAAGAATTCATATGAAAAAAACAAAGAAAAGTAAAGGGATAGAAAGTGACCAGATTTGGGGGGCTGGTGAGGGATTGTATTAGATTGGCTAGTCAGGGAAGGCTTCTCTGAGGAAGTGACATTTTGGGCAGTGGCCTGAATAATCCGAAGGAACAAGGCTCTCTGAGGGGAGAACTTCCCAGGTAGCGGGAATGGCAGGTATAAATGTCTGAAGTGGGATCAAGGATGAGTTTTACAGTTTATGTCTGCAGCAGAGGTAAACTCAGTTCTAGATGATCATATTCTCTGGAATTCGATGAGGACCATCCTATTATGTGAATACTTTACGATGCATTTTCGGTGGCTTCCAACAGTAGAAGGGGGAGGGGCTGGGATGAATGAGGAATTTATGCGGATAGAGGAACAGAGAAAGACATTGTATGCATTTGAATTTACAATTCCAATATAAATAGCTGGGTGTTTTTAGATTATCCACTTGGTTTTTAGATTACTCAAGCTTCAACCCCCTTCCACTAAAGCAGGCGTTTGAGAGTGGCTGGTTGACATCTTCAAGGATCTGGTCTTCCATGCTGGGCTGTGCAGCCTCCCCGTGGTCCTGTCCCACCTCTGCCCAGGCTGCTCTCTCTCTGAGCTGTGTGGTTGATCTCTGCTGGCCAGGGAGCTTTTGTGTGTGTGTGTGTGTGTGTGTGTGTGTGTGTGTGTGTGCGCGCCGGGGAGCTTGTGTGTGTGTGTCTGCCTGTCTGTCTGTCTGTCGGGAGGCAGCACGTCTCCTGGGCACCTGCCCTCCTGAGTACAGGTGGGCTCCTGGCAGTTGTGGGACCCATCGCCATTCCCTTTACTTTGGGAGAAATCTCAGGGGCTCTGAATGGTGATCCGCTTTCTCAAGGTCACAGGGCATGACCACTGATGGTAGCCGCCTGCATTTCAACACCTCCCTTTCCTGTTTGCAGTGACCCAAGAGCTCTGGGTCTCTTCCTTCCCTGGGAGACCGCTCACCCCAAGCCAAATGGTGCCTCCTTACCCAGAACCAAGCCCCGTCCCCTAAATAGCCTCCTTGCTCTCTTGCGCTGCCCTCGAGCTGCTCTAGGTGTTTCCGCTGGGGGTTCTCCAGCCCTTAGCCTGCCACCCTTGACCTTCCTGGAGTTAAGACCCCTCCCTCCCTCTGGAACCTCACCTTGGGGTGTGTTGCCATGTCAGCCAGGCAAACGGCTTGACTCACTTGACTTGAGTGTCCCTCATGGGACCTGGCTCCAGCCACAGGTGGGAAGAAGGCGGGGTTTCCTCTCATTCCACACAAGCCCGAGCCTCAGTAGGAGGCCTGGAAAGCCCTGTCTTCGGTGGAGTGAAACAATTCCTCTGCGCTCACTGCAGCGAACAGCCTTGGCTCTCTTTCTACAACCCTTGCTCGTATCTCTTCGAGGCAAGGCTTCCCTAGGAGACTGCTGAGTCAGACAGTCCCCAGGGAAATCCAGGGGAAGCTTGCCAGGCAGAGCGGCCAGTGGGGGCCCCTCCTACTGAGCCCTGCATCACCCACTCCTCCTCTGCGCCTCCTGCCAGGGCCACAGTCAAAAAACACTGACCCTCCTGTGATGCCGGATTTGGCTCAATCTATGCGTCAGAGCCTGGAGTGTCTCCCATGGGCCAGGCCCTGTGATGTGGGCCGGGACTTTGAGGAACTGGTACAAACCCTGCCATGACAGGTGAGGACACTGAGCCTGGACAGAGTCCAGGTCTCTGCTGGCAGTGCTTTCCTTCCTGCTTCACAGCACCCCCTGCAAGAGGCCCTCGGTTCTTCCCGGACCATCTCCTTCCTCTTTCCCTCAATTTCAACTTCGCTTCATTTTTTTTGTTGTTTTTTATTTTGCGGTACACGGGCCTCTCACTGTTGTGGCCTCTCCCGTTGCGGAGCACAGGCTCCGGACGCGCAGGCTCAGCGGCCATGGCTCACGGGCCCAGCCGCTCCGCGGCATGTGGGATCTTCCTGGACCGGGGCCCCTGCATCGGCAGGCGGACTCTCAACCACTGCGCCACCAGGGAAGCCCCTCCCTTCGTTTTTTGTAACGAGATCATGTGGAGCCAAACTCCATCGGCCACGTTTAATCTGTGTTCTATTCATGTGGAAAGCTGCCCTGACTATGTATCCTGGAGAAGTCTGGCCTTGGTCCTTCTCAGGACCCACTCCTGTTAGCAGCCACTTTCTGTGCTTCTGCCGGAGGGGCAGGGCCTTTGCCCTCACAGCACTAAACGTGCTGGGGTGAGTACGCCTCCGGGTGTTGACTGAAATCTCTGAGGCTCAAGGGTCCATAGGACTAAACCAGAGACCGGGGGTTTGGGATGGTCTCAGAGCAAGGAGGCATCCACTGGTAGCCGTCACATCCCATCCCATCCTACAGGGCATAACTGCTGCTGCCCGGTGCAAAGGGAATTTTTTTTGTTGTTTTTTTTTGTGGTACGCGGGCCTCTCACTGCTGTGGCCTCTCCCGTTGCAGAGCACAGGCTCCGGACGCACAGGCTCAGTGGCCACGGCCCACGGGCCCAGCCACTCCGCGGCATGTGGGATCTTCCCGGACCGGGGCACGAACCCGTGTGCCCTGCGTCGGCAGGCGGACTCTCAACCACTGAGTCACCCGGGAAGCCCAAAGGGAAGTTTTAATTGGAAGCAAACCATCGGGTTGGTGTGAATAGCTCACAAATCACAACAGGAAGTACATCACACCATTGGGAATAAATGCTGTGGCAATTTTCTTCATAGAAAAGGAAGGGAGAGTGTTACATCGTACCAGACATTTGTACAAAATGACTAGTTGTGGAAATAAATAGCTAATTTATTTCAAGTTTCGTATTTGTTCGTTTTCCATTTATTCTAATGTAATTCTCCTTAGTATAATGGCGTGGCATGTATATATACATGTGTCTGCAGGCCTGCAGTTGAGAAGGAGATCCAACCCTCAGCGGTTTTTGTCTGATTCTGCACCCAGCAGGCAGCGATGTGTCCCACTGTCCCTTGTGACTATTTGGCCTCACTCCAGAATCTCATCACATCCCTCACTGCTGAGAGAGTACGATCCCTGTGCCTGGCATGGGGACCCGCTGGGACAATCTCAATGCCATTTTCACAGCCAAACACATTGAATTTACATTCTTTTTTGCATAATGCTGTTTCATTTAACATTTTCTAAAATGGGATGAGAAAAAAAGGGTTTTTTGGGGTAATTTATTTATTTCTCTCTTGGTTTGGGTTCTTCCCAAAACAGAGCCTGAAACAAAGCCTTACATGCTAACAGTTTTTTTGAAAGGTGATTCCAGGAAGTAGAAAGAAATGGGGAGGCTGAGAAAAGAGGAAGAAGAGAATCCAATAAAAGATGAGGGATTGAAGCAAATATAAACTGGTTGTTTTGTGGGTACCTGGAGTAGTCTTTCGGGGGGCCCTCTATGGAATTGTGTAGAATGCACCTCAGAACTGTCCACTTGACCAACAGGAGGTTGGGACATTTTTGTACCAATTCCCATCCTCCTCTGAATAAAGGCTTCTCCTGGGGATGTCAACCCGCCTCCCCCCTAACCCTCTGGGCTGTGCTTGTGTGGAATGAGTAAGCCCTGGTGGCCTTGGAGAAGCTGCAAGGTAGAAAAACCAAGAGAAGCTCAGCAGGTTGGGATGCTGTTGCCTGCAAATATCAGTGCATCACAGCCGCCAGCTGAAGCTGGAGAGCACAGACGAATCTGCAGCAACGTTTCTCATTCAAAAGAGAAAGAAAGGAAAAAAAAAAAACAACCCCAGATTTGCAGTGGTATACACAAACACCTACAGTACAGGACATCAACGATGTGAAGACATTTTGCAATGAAGGGGGAAAAAAGAAGATAGAACAAAATTTCCCTTAGTTCTTCCTAGCAGCCAGTACAAGGAGAGTGTGGCTGTATTTGGAGATGCGGCCTTTAAAGAAGTAATTAAATTAACACGGGGTCATCAGGGTGAGCCCTAATCCAATGTAACTGGTGTCCTCACAAGACGAGGAGACTGGAACACAGACAGCACAGACAGAGGGACAACCACGTAAGAACACAGTGAGAAGGCAGCCAAGTGCAAGCCAAGGAGAGAGGCTTCAGAAGAAAGAAACCTGCTGACACCTTGATCTTGGACTTCCAGCCTCCAAAGCTGCGAGAAAATAAATTTCTGATGTTTAAGCCACCTAGTCTGTGTTACTTTGTTACGTGTTACTGAGCTGACTAGTACATAGTCAGTATGTGCTGTTGTATGAACTGGATCATGTGATCTTTTTTCTCTTAAAGGATTTTTAAAAATTTTAATTTTCATTTATTTTTGGCTGCGTTGGGTCTTCACTCCTGCGCTCAAGCTTTCTCTAGTTGCGGCAAGTGGGGGCTACTCTTCGTGTAGTGCGTGGGCTTCTCATTGCAGTGGCTTTTCTTGTTGCAGAGCTCAGGCTCTAGACACGTGGGCTTCAGCAGTTTAAACATGTGGGCTCAGCGGTCGTGGCTCGTGGGCCCTATAGCACAGGCTCAGGAGTTGTGGCACGCGGGTCTTAGTTGCTCACGGCACGTGGGATCTTCCGGACCGTGTCCCCCTGCGTTGGCATGCGATTCTTAACCACTGCACCACCAGGGAAGTCCCTGGATCATGTGATCTTACCTCCCTGCTTGGCGCGAGGCCACGGTGGGCACCTGACCCAACTGAGGCCTGACTACGGGCTCACCATCAACCCATGGAGAGTCATCAAAACCTCTACTTTGGGGATTTGGGCCAAAAGACATGGAGAGGTGGACATTGTTGGCCTTTGCTGAGCACTGGGAGTCCCAACAGACTTGGGACTAGAGCCCCAAGTTAACCCATGAGAAAGTTAACCCATTGGTAAAAGAAGCAGATCTGCAGAGAGAGAAGGGAGAAGATGGGTTAGAAGAAACACAGGTGAAAAACACAAGTCCCTAAGATACGGAGAGAGGCAAGATATGAGATACTCCTGATCCTATGGGGGGGGCGGTGAGGGAGGGGTGGACTGGGAGTTTGGGGTTAGCAAACACACAACTATTATACCCGGAATGGATAAACAACAAGGTCCTACTGTATAGCATAGGGAACTATATTCAATATCCTGTAATAAGCCATAATGGAAAAGAATATGAAAAAGAATACATATATATGTATATATGTATAACTGAATCACTTTGCTGTACAGCAGAAATTAACAAAACATTGTAAATCAACTATACTTCAATAAAATAAATTAAAAAAAAAAGATATCCCTGACTCCTAAAGACTTCACTTCTCCACAGGCCTAACTTAGTTTCCTGTTTTGGGAATATCCTTGATTTACAGATTTTATCTGTAATTTTTAAAGTCTATTTTATTATAAGTTTTCTTTGCACTTAAAAATTAATGCTGCTTTACTCACAGACTTAGAGAATGAACTTATGGTTACAGGAAGGAAAGGTGGGGAAGGATAGATTGGGAATTTGGCATGACATGTACACACTGCTATATTTAAAAAAGATAACAACAAGGACCTACTGTATAGCATAGAGAACTCTGCTCAATATACTGTAACAACCTAAATGGGAAAAGAATTTGAAAAAGAATAGATACATGTATGTGTATAACTGAATCACTGTGCTGTACACCTGAAACTAACACAACATTGTTAATCAACTATATTCCAATATAAAATAAATTAAAAAAAAATTAACACTGCTTTTGTACTTTGAAGTATTCAAAAAAATATGAATATATTTACTCTAACTCTTAACTCCATCATGGCTGGTTAATTTTGCAGGGAAACTACAACCATACACATGCTTTTTAAAAAAAATTTTCATTGGAGTATAGTTGCTTTACAACATACACATTTTCAACGCATTATACAATGTAACACACGTGTATCTTCTGTTTTTATATAAAACTTCTAATAAAATAATTTGGAGCAAATTTAAAAAAAAAAAGACCTCTCTGTAACTTTTAGTAAACTCCCTGGGTACAGCATCTAATCCTTAGCTGGATGGAGAATATGAAGAGAAAGAATGATTTACGCAAGAAAATGGAGAAATCAGGGACCTAAGGTTCACGATGAGGTCGCGAAGGGGAGAAGCAGGGGTGGCTGAGTGACACATTTTCCCCAGCAAACCTGCCAGCTCCATACATCTGTGCATGTTAATGTTCCATTGGCCCATAATCAATCCAACACGCTAACCCCTTACAAAGGTATTATTTTTACAGGACAAATCTTTTATTTCAATGATATTTTGGACTCAAGAGTTTATTCAGTCTCAAAATCAGGCCAAGCAGACCACCGTCCTTTCTTCTTTTGTGTAAGTGGCATTCATCTTGTCTGCACTTCCTGGAACCAGTAAACCGCCATCTAGGTGGTCTGTATGGGCCCCTCCGGTGTCCACTGAGCCATATCTTCCATCCTACACAGCTGTCATTTACATGGAAGGGGCTGCAGTATTACCAGTGCCCCAGCAGTGTGGCCCAAGTCAAATGTACGGGTATGGTGGTTGGTTCACACCCTCTAGTCTAGACGTCAGGGTTGGGTGCCAACCCCAGCACTTCCCTAGTGCATGTGTCATTTTTCCTCATGGCGTTAACACCTTATGCTTTATATTTTATAACTTGTTGAATAGACTGTGCTCTGTGACTAGACTGCAAGCTCTGTGAGGATAGGACCATGTCTTTCATGATCACTGTGGCTCCTTTAGTGAGAGCGCAGGAATTTGCTTGGAGTAGGTGCTCCCTAAATATCTGTTAACATAAAACGGAGTACACTGTCCCCAGCTGTTGGCCAGGGGATGAGGCCATCTGATTCCTCACTGGGAATACCACAGTTGTCAGAATGTCATTTCTGCATCCCTAAATTGTGTCCTCTTCTCCATTTAATACATTCCCCTCAAGTCTTAAAGAATCCACAGAAAGAGACGGCGGCGACCACAATTCGTCTATCCGCTCTGAAATGTGAAGTCACTTTGTGGTTATGAGGCAGTAAATTTGCCATCGTTTTTATTGGAAATGGTGACAAGAAGGCAGTGATCAGCTCCCACTGCTTCTCTGGGATTTCCTTCACGAATCGATGGCGTGGCCACTTTTCCTGTCACTATCAAAGGTTGCTTGGCCTTTTGCCGCTTGGAATTCTTGGAGTACGAGGAACGAGTGAAGGGCACGGGGAAGCCCACCTGAATTTATCAACCTGGATTCCAGTAGGAAATGGGTCAGGTTGCATGCCAATGAGAGACTGTTTCCCCCACAGTCCCTGCTGTGTTCAGGTGGCTTCTTAATGTCTATCCTGGATCCGGGCAGGCACGGTGAGCCACAAGGGCATGCCATGACGGAATGTAGCCTGATTGGTGATAATGAACAACCACTTGGGAAAAAGACTGACTACAGAAAATGTAATTACTTTTAAGTCCCCCAGTTCTGTAAATGCATATAAAATCACACAGGACTGGGCTGGTTTGTCTTCATAAGAGCTATGAAGGAAAGGTTTGCTAACAAAACAGATTAAACAAAGATGCAGGCGGCACGTTCAGACACCTTAGGGAACCATTTTTTAAGCTCTTTAGCAAAGGCTGTATGTAAATCAACAATGAGCCAGAATGTTTACCTATTGAACTTTGTTTTTTTAGACAGGGAAAAAATATTTTTTTGGTCTTAGTCATAACGGAAGGAAAGGGAGCTCTTTTAGGTGAAGGTGGGCTGTGGGACCCTGCAAGCTCAAATGTCCTCTTACCATCTGACCCTCGTCCACAGCCAGTGTTGGCCCCTCAAGCACCTCTGCAGAGACCTGGGACGCCAGGGAGGCCAGTTTCAAAGCCACCAATCTGACAGGTGTGACCTAGATTTGGAGCTATCTGATAAGAAGGTAGAGGAACTGCACATGCTTTAGAGGAACCAGATTGTTTCTGAACAAAACATGCTCTAACCACGGCTTTTCTTTCACCAGAGACTTATCCTCATTCAAATATCCTTTGCAATTAGCCCAAACAATTGTTTAGAGCCCTTCAAATAAAACGATTACAGAGAAGGGGTGGGAGAGACAATACGAAGCTGAGCTGCAAGTGATCACAAGTTCTTGGAAGAACAGCAAAGGGAAGGACAGAGGTTACCTGGTCTGTGCCCGTGTCAAGAGAGGAGGCAGGAAGGGAACAGTGGCATGGAGTTGAGAGGTTTGAAATGGTTATTCCCAGGAGCCAATACCAATATACTTTCAAAGGCACTCGGCCAACCAGGAGTGTGGAGCCACATCGCGAGGAATGGCTGCTGCCAGCACGAGTGTGCCACACGCCTGCTGGAGGCCATTCCAGACTACATGGTCCGAGGGCTGCAGACTGAAGTCCAGCAAGGTCGAGCCTCTGGCCAAGGAGCTACAGCTCAGCCTGACCGGCATTCCCAAGCAGCTGCTGTGGTCAGTGTCCCCAGACCCTCTGAACACTGCTGACCCTCCCATCCTCACATCTCCATGTGGCCACCATGATTTACCACCAATATGCCCTGGAACATCAGTGGATTGAAGTGGGCAAGGATGCTTAGGGGTCTGCATTATTTAAGTAACTCTCCCATTCTCTGTGTATTAGGGTGCCTGCTCCTTAAGAGCAGGCAATATGCTTTACTCCTTCTATTTCCCCAGGAAACACTGTGTTGGGTGTTCAATATATGTTTGAGGATGAGTGGAAGGGAGGGTGAGAAGTAGGAGAGGAGTGTGGGAGGAGACGGCAGTGATTCTGGACTTGTGATGCTAGTCTTTCAGCAGTGATCAGCCTTTTAGGCCACCCTCAGCAGCGGCTTGCCCAGTGCCTCACGAGCCAGCAGCGCCCATCTGCCTTAATCTTTGTGCTCACTCTGCTGCTTCGAACACCCACTCCCCTTATCACAAAGGAAGGCAGCACCAAGCTTTCAAGATTCCCTTGCTGGAAAGGCTGCAACTCTCGCAGCACTTTCTTTCTGTTTATAAATAAGTTCATTTGTGTCATACTTTAGATTCCACATATAAGTGATATCATTTGGTATTTGTCTTTCTTTTTCTGACTTACTTCACTTAGTATGATCATCTCTAGGTCCATCCATGTTGCTGCAAATGGCACTATCGATGGACATATAGGCTGCTTCCATGTCTTGGCTATTGTAAATAGTGCTGTTATGAACACTGAGGTGCATGTATCTTCTTCTGGGTTGCTGGATCATAAATACGTTTGTTAAGTTTCTTTTAAGCTATTACAGTTTCTCCTCTCTCATGTTCTCAATGTCATTTATATATTGGAGAAATCCAGTCCTTTGTCCCACAGAATTTCCCATTTTTTGTTTTTTTTTTTTTAAATTGGGCTACTTTCTTCTTCAGTAATGTTGTTTAGAAAGTTCCTCTATCTCCTGAATTTCCTATAAACTGATAGTTATGTCCAGATGCTTGATTAAATCCAGGTTTAGTTCTTTCTGGCAAGAATACTCCTTAGGGAATGTTCTTGTATACTTCCAACTGCATTATATGAGGAGACATAATTCCCATGGCAACTTCTTAGCTTACATCCTTATTAAATACATAAAGTTTCTTAAACTTTATATACTTTTCTTGAATCACAATCTGGCTCCACTTGTAGGTTCTTACCATTAACTTTAAGATTTAGCCCTAGAACCATGATAAACCACTGGGTACCCCCAACAGCTGAGCCACCTAGAGATCAGCAGGTATAACATAGGAGACTTGTCCTTAAGTTTCTTTTTTTTTTTTTTTATAAATTTATTTATTTTTGGCTGTGCTGGGTCTTTGTTGCTGCACGCAGACTTTCTCTAGTTGTGGCGAGCGGGGGCTACTCTTTGTTGCGGTGCGCGTGCTTCTCATTGCCGTGGCTTCTCTTGTTGTGAAGCACAGGCTCTAGGTGTGCAGGCTTCAGTAGTTGTGGCACACGGGCTCAGCAGTTGTGGCTCGCGGGTTCAGTAGTTGTGGCTCGTGGGCTCTAGAGTGCAGGCTCAGTAGATGTGGCGCACGGGCTTAGTTGCTCCGTGGTATGTGGGATCTTCCTGGACAAGACCTCGAACCCATGTCCCCTTCATTGGCAGGTGGATTCTTAACCACTGCTCCACCAGGGAATCCCTTAAGTTTCATTTACTGTCCCCATTTATCATTATGCCATGCTGTTGATTTTTAACCTCTGGAGCCACGACAAAGTTCTGCTTGGAATGAAATAGTACATGGCATCGAACCAGTTGCTTGTGTTACACAGTTATCCTCAGAGCTGTAGGGAGTCAGCCATGTTCTTATAAACAAAGCAACTACATCCACAGATGTAAGTTAGTGATACCAATAAATAACTTGCATGCTTTGGTTAAAACTTCCCAGCTACATTTAAGCAAGTTTGCATAAATTGATTAACAAGAATTCCTAGCTGCAATAATACTTAATTATTGTCCCAGAACTCACAACTATAGTTTTGGGAACTAGATGCAAAAACGTCCTCCATCCAGCTAAGACTTTTATTCGCATCTCCAGAAATTCAGGCAGATATTCGAGGGCCCTGGTATCTCAATGCCTAATGCTTCTGCAATTGCAGAGAACGAGGCGATTGTGAGATTAGCCCAAGTTCTGCTTGCCTGCTTTCTTTCTACTCAGGAGCTGGGGAGATAATTTTCACTTGTTAGGAAAAATTAACCCAACCTCTCAAATTAAATGGATGCAAATCTCACAATCAGGGGCTCAGAATCCAAATGGAGTCACAAACGGTCTATTGTGCAGACCTGTCTTATGGAAACCTGATCCATTCATAGAGGAGTTGGGATTCTTCTTCGGGATGTATTTTGAGTTTTATGAAGACTCCCTTGGGAATCTGGAGCCCCCAAGGGAATGGGCTATCAGACACTGGAAGGGAATATTTGCCAATCACACCCAAGTTAGATCACCTTTACAGAAGAAATTGGTGTTGTTTATTGGTACTGAAATTGGTGCTCCTAGAGACATCCCTGATTTGGGCCATGAACTTGGCTCTGGTAACTAACTGGGAGGCTGAATCCATAGCAAACTTCTGGAGCAGGGCCACGTTGTCACAATCTGCTGATTAATCCACGAGCAGGTTTCCAGGGCCCTTCTCCAGCTCCTGGGGCAAGTCATCTCTGTGTCTCAGTTTTTCCACTATCACAGGGATAACAGCCGCCCACATTGGAGAAAAAAATGATTGGAAAAGCAACGCAAGAGTACGCTGTGAGTACCAACACCGTACTCACAATTCCCTAAGCCTGGAAGCTCCCATCCGCCATGGAGAAAAGTTTTATTTCCTTCCAGTGGTCAGGAAAACACTCACGCTTCATGGCTCCATCAGCCCTCCAGCTTCCAGACCGAGGCAAACGGAGTCAGTGGGAAATTGCTGGGGAAGCCAGCTGTGCAACAGTGAACAACTGTCTTTGTGAGAGAGGAAAGCTGTGCCGGGCAGTGGCTAATGGGCGTGCGCGGTGGAATTTTTCTCCCTTTTAAACCAGACTGAGCCTCGCTCCCTTCTGGCAGGCAGACAGGCCCCCTCTTCCAAGTATGCAGGAAAGTTCTGTTTTGACAAGCACACACATTCTTTTTCAAAAGCCACAGAGGCAAACGCCTTTGTTGCAGACGGACCAACTCCCTTCCAGCCCAGGAGGTGAAAACCCTTTCATGAGCCACATAATGGGAGCAGCACTGCACTGGCTGATGCAGGCCCCGAAAAGTACACAACTTCCATTCCGTGGCTTCCACATATATAATGTCCTTCCCCTCACAAATCCAAAGGCTGGCAGGGCTGTTTGTCCGGCACTGGGCCTGCAGGGAGCAGGGGGTTGGCAGGAGTCATGAGGCATTTTTCTGTGGGCTCTGGTTTCCTGGCCAGTTGAACCCAGTCCAATGATTGTCCCAAGGTTCTGCCAGATAAAACAAGGAGAGAGCTTTTCTAGATGCCTGGTGACTAAGAGAGGGGGGAGGGAAGGCACAAGCAGGATGGGGGGAAGGGGCACCCAAGTCCCAGCCAAGGCCGTGGCTCAGGAGACCCCTACCCGAGCAAGGACTCTGACTCTGCCCCATGGAATGGCCTCCAGAGACCTTGCCCTTCAGGTGAGCGCGTGGCACTCAGGCCCTTCTCCCCCTGGCACGGGGCCCTGATCTTAGCACCCCTTGTGACCGAAAGTCAACTTCCCTGGAACAGGGGGTTAGCATTTTCAGTGAACTAATCCCTGTTGCGATATTCAGTATTCTGAGCAGTCGGCCCTATCCGGGAGCAGTCTGGAAGGCTGCTGCTTCCCTGAGATGGTATCAAGAATGGTATAGGGACTTCCCTGGTGGTCCACTGGTTAAGGCTCCGCGCTACCAATGCAGGGGGCCTGGGTTCGATCTCCGGTCAGGGAACTAGATCCCACATGCCACAACTAAAAAGATCCCGTATGCCACAACTGAAAAGATCCCGTATGCTGCAACTAAAAACATCCTGCATGCAGCAACAAAGATCCCACATGCTGCAACTAAGACCCGGTGCAGTCAAATAAATAAATAAATATCTTCTTAAAATCAATTATTTAAAAAACAAAAAAAGAATGGCGTAAGACACTATCCACTTCCAAAGTACCCCACTGAACTGCCCATCTACTGTGCTTGAACTTCATACGCTTGGAACCACTAACTGGGAGTCACTAAAGCATCATCTTCAAAAAATTCTGCTTAATATTTACAAACAATGCTACCAACAAGGGCTGAATTTCCAAAATATACAAACAGCTCATACAACTCAATAACAAAAAAACAAACAACCCAATCAAAAAATGGGCAGAAGACCTAAATAGACATTTCTCCAAAGAAGACTTACAGATGGCCAATAAGCACATGAAAAGATGCTCAACATTTCTAATTTTTAGAGAAATGCAAATCAAAATCACAATGAGCTATCACCTCACACTGGTCAGAATTACCATCTTCAAAAAGTCTATAAATAATAAATGCTGGAGAAGGTGTGGAGAAAAAGGAACCCTCCTACACTGTTTGTGGGAACATAAATTGGTATAGCCACTTTGGAGAACAATATGGAGGTTCCTTAAAAAACTAAAAATAGAGCTACCATATGATCCTACAATCCCACTCCTGGGCATATATCCAGAGAAAACCGTAATTTGAAATGATACATGCACCCCAATGTTCACTGCAGCACTATTTACAATAGCCAAGACATGGAAGCAACCTAAATGTCCATCGACATATGAATGGATAAAGAAGATGAGGTACATACAAACAATGGAATATTACTCAGCCATAAAAAAGAATGAAATAGTGCCCTTTGCAGCAACATGGATGGACCTAGAGATTATCATACTAAGTAAAGTAAGCCAGACAAAGACAAATATAATATGATATCACTTATATGTAGAATCTAAAAAAATGATACAAATGAACTTATTTACAAAACAGAGACTCACAGACATAGAAAACAAACTTATGGTTACCAAAGGGGAAAGGAGGGGTGGGGGGATAAATGAGGAGGTTGGGATTAACATATACACACTACAATATATAAAAGAGATAAGCAACAAGGTCCTCCTGTACAGCACAGGGAGCTATATTCACTATCTTGTAATAACCTATAATGGAAAAGACTACGAAAAAGAATATATATATATATATATATGTATAACTGAATCACTTTGCTGTACACTCGCAACTAACACAACACTGTAAGTCAACTCTACTTTGATCATTTTTAAAGTTCTATTTCAGATGCACATGTTAAGTTCACTACTATGCTCTAATTAAAATACATAAAGTCATGTAGGCAAATTACAAAATATATATAGACTTCACTCCCCTGGGGGGTCTAGTGGCTACTCCTCTGGGACCTCTTCTTCTTTTGCCCTGGCTCTATGTTCCTCTCACTTCCTCAACACGAAGACCCTCCTTCCACATCAGTCTCAACACACCCACACTGGATTGACTATTTCCTAGCGTCTAAGCCGAGGAGTTAAACACAGAAGTTGTCCAATGTCCAGTATTTAAAGTATGGATACTTTCTGTGTTGGTTACAGTTCAGCAATTCTATTTCTGTTGCTCTGTTATTTTGGTACCTAAGTGTGACTGCATAGGTGTGTGAAATGTTGACAATTCCAGAGGAGCTCTTTTCTCCTGAAATATAAGGGCTCTATGATATCGCTTTTTGTAGAAATGTCTTTGAAGTCTTCCTACAAAGTGCCTGAGTTCAGCCCTGCAGAGGTGGGCAGGGTGAGAGGGTGAGGGCTGCTGATAGGCAGGAAGAGGACATCATCCAGGCTGCTGGTGGCCAAAAGGATTCTGACAACTCCAGGCTCTTTCCCCTGCAGTCACTTTAGGTCTCCCACTATCGAATGCCCCTCTGGCTCTAACAATTTTTCTCTGACCATAAAATGTGGCTTAGCCAATGCTCGATGTTTAATTATTTCAATTTCATTAAGTCTAAGTTGCTCAGATTGTCTTCTTGTCTTCCAGTTCTTTCAAATCCAACCTGAAGAGTATTCGAGACCTAGGGCTTTAGGATCAATGCAGGGAGGAAGGTCCAGGCTTCTAAGCCATTCCCACCTCTAGGTAAATGCATAAAAAGAATAAAACAGGGCTTCCCTGGTGGCGCAGTGGTTGAGAGTCCGCCTGCCGATGCAGGGGACGCGGATTCGTGCCCCGGTCCGGGAAGATCCCACATGCCGCGGAGCGGCCTGCGCGTCCGGAGCCTGTGCTCCGCAACGGGAGAGGCCACAACAGTGAGAGGCCCGCGTACCGCAAAAAAAAAAAGGAATAAAACAAACCTATATACTAGGAAGCCTAAGGTTTCCCATTGATTTTCACTTTCTTTTTGTTTTTAATGAAGGGTAAGGAAGGCAGAACTGTGAGGCGCACGAGAGGAAAGGGACAGAAGGGAGAGCGGTGCCAGTTTAGGCCAGAACCATTGGTACAGATGGTCTGGCAGGAGCAGCGCTGGACATCATCTGCATTGGCCGGAACGCAGCACAAGCCTTCAGAGCCTCGGTGAGCCGCATTGGCAGCTCCAGCCAGTTTCACCCCTGAGACCAGGCCAGCGGTGACCTCAGGGAGTGACCAAGTTCAAGGTGAGGCTTCTTAGTGTAGGCACAAGTCCCAGAGACAGGAGAGAGGCCAAAATCACAGACAGAGACAAGGGCTAGGAGCCCGGAAGCTGGAGTGGAAACCAGGCAAGAAGGACCCCAGCAATGAACATTTTAGCTGGAAACTTCCACTTAACAGTCATCAGCTGCCTTGAATGTGGATGGTAAGATGCTGGGACGAGACAGCTGGGTTCAAGGAAGGAAGAAAGCAACCAGATTCTGGTAGGTAGAGTTGGGCACAAGAAGGGTTTCAGGTAATGCTTTACGAATGATTTAACATTTCAAAGCCTAACATTTTTAGCCCTTTGTGGCTTTATAGGAGGATGTGCCCCTGTCTTCTGGAGCCGTACCATAACTACTTGGCCCAGGCCCATCCTTGAGTCAGATAAAGGCAGTGGCCGTAGTGTGACAGCAGTTGAGCTATTGGCATACATCCTGCATCCCGGGTGCCCATGTGGGGCCAGAGGGCTACTCCCCTAACCAGGGGATGTCTTGGTCTTCCCCTGCCTTGTTTCCAAACCTCATTCATTTATTCAATAAACAGTTATTAAACAATTACGGTGTGCCTTGTGCCATGCTATACAGAACTGTTTCCTTATAGTCTGGTGGGGATTTCAGACAGTAAGGAGGCAAATAAAAATAATTACAAGTGATCACCGATTATGATCATGGTTTTGAAGATAAAAATATGATGGTACGAGAAAGAAAAAGTGGGGTTACCTACTTCGGAATGGGAAATCCATGAAGACCTCCCTGGAGGAGTGGCATTTAAGCTGTGGCCTGAATCAAGAGCAGGAGTGGGAGAGAGATCATGCAGGCATAAGGAAGAGCATATGTGAAGGCGCTGACTCAGGAAGGAGCTGGAAGCATCACAGAACCGAAGCAGGCTTAGCCTGGGTATGTTGTCACGGTGGTGACAAAAGGCAGAAGCAGAAATGCAAATGGAAACGTGTAAGTGCTCTGTCAAGCATCTGCTTGTGTCACCTCTACTAACGTCCTATTGGATAAAGCAAGTCACATGGCTGGATGCAGAGAGAGTGGGAGGTCATCAGAGGTCATGGCAAAGTACATGACTGAAGGAAGGAGTGAGGTATTTGAGCCATAGATGTGATCGCTCTACCACACTTGCACTCTTCTTTTTTTGCTTCTTGGTAAAGGAGGAGAGCTCATCTCATTAGGAATTTGGCCTGATTTAATGTTGGAGGATCACTGACAATTTTTCCTTTATATATTTTAAATTTACATACCAAAAACTTCACCTTTTTTTTTGTATACTTCTATGATTTCTACCACTTGCAGAGACTTGTGTAACCACTACTACAAATAAGATACAGCGTATCTTCATCACCCTTCAAAATTTCCTTAGGTCACTGCTATTTTGAGAGCTCATGTCTGGATGTTACACCCCAAAGAAAACAGGTAGGGTTTCTTTGTTTGTTTGTTTTTAACATCTTTATTTGAGTATAATTGCTTTACAATGGTGTGTTAGTTGCTGCTGTATAACAAAGTGAATCAGCTATTTATAGCCCCATATCCCCTCCCTCTTGCGTCTTCCTCCCACCCTCCCTATCCCACCCCTCTAGGTGGTCACAGAGCACCGAGCTGATCTCCCTGTGCTATGCGGCTGCTTCCCACTAGCTATCTGTTTCACATTTGGTAGTGTATATACGTCCATGACACTCTCTCACTTCGTCCCAGCTTACCCTTCCCACTCTCCGTGTCCTCAAGTCCATTCTCTACATCTGCGTCTTTATTCTCATCCTGCCCCTAGGTTCTTCAGAACCTTTTTTTTTTTTTTTAGGTTCCAAATACACGTGTTAGCATACGGTACTTGTTTTTCTCTTTCTGACTTACTTCACTCTGTATGACAGATCCTAGGTCTATCCACCTCACTAACAGATAACTCAATTTCAAAGCTGGTGGTTTTGAATGAAAAAAGTTAAATCCTTGACAGCAGCTCTGGAGTGTTCTGTAGCCAAAACTTGAGGTTTAGGCTGAGAAAGTGCCCTAGTCAAAAGGGTAAGCCATCAGATGGAACACCCTGTGAAGACTACGGTAACAAGAAATTTAAAAATCTTCATGTCGGAGGGATCTCAGCTGGAAGAGATCTCCACCCCACCATTTTACAAAAAATACGAAATCCCTGATTGGTTTGAGTGCATTTTCAAGGAGGAGGGGAGAGAAAGAAAGAGAGAGAGAGAGAGAGAGAGAGAGAGAGAGAGAGTGAGAGAGCTAAAACAAGAACCCAAGTCTCTTGCTCAGTCCAGTGTTCTTTCTGCTGTTCAAAGCTTCTTTAGCCATTGGCCACTCACCTCCTTTATAATGTTCATCTCTACCTTTTGTGTTCATTCTCTGATCATCTGGCCCAGTGGGAATGGACTGGTCTCTCAGTGCTCTGTTTTCTTAATTTCTCTAGTAGAAGCTGAAGGCATTGTTTTTCTCCAAAGAACCCTATTTGGTGCTCAGGGATTTGAGATGCCTCCCCTAGGTTTGCAGAGGGAACGAGGTTTTAGTTCCCAGAAAATTTAATACACAGTTTGATCTTTGCTACTCTATTGAACTCCTACTGAGTTTGCATTTCCTTATCTCATAGCTCTCCCAGCTGCCAGGTAATTTGATCTGGATTTGTCTTATCAGTCTGAGGACAGCAAGCAGGTGACGAACGAAGGGCTAGGGAGGCAGCTGTCTCTTCTTTGAAGCCATGGCATTTTTGGAAGGGACTGTGTGTGTGTGTGTGTGTGTGTGTGTGTGTGTGTGTAGCAGTTGCTAGAAATGGAGGTAGAACTCACTCCTACACTTCTTAGCCCAAGAACTGTAGTGTTCTTTGTCTTTGCTCCCTCCAACTCACTTAGATGGGACTCTTTCATCTTGAGGGTTCTTGGTGTTCATGGGGTTTGTGGCGGCCTGGTCATTGTGGCTCTCTTCCCAGAGGACAGAATTTCCCTGGCATGACTTTGGTTGATCTTAAAACGATAGCTCACACTTATAAACCATGGTCAGATGCTCAAGCTGAGTGTGGAATGGCACGGCAGGTGGATTATTCAACCTCCCAGAAGACAAGCCCTGTTGGTGCCATGGGGCTGCTGCCCCAGGTAACCTGGCTAGGTCTGGAGCTTCAGAAGTGAGATTAGAGGATCAAGGAGAAGCTGTTGAGGCATGGCATCTGACCCACTTAAACCTGTTATACTCTCTTCAAGAGTCTGATATGTCCTTTGAGAGGCAACGCCTCTGCATTGTACCTCTCCTGCATGACTGCGGGGAGAAAGCCCTCTATTTCTACCGGAATAAAAAAAAATAAGCAGGGACAATGGAATCTAGACTAATGGATATCCAGACCCAGCAGGACAAAGCCCTGTGATGGTGAAACCGCCAGGCTGACTCTGTGCAATACTATTGCTGCCATAGACTAAAGAGAAAGGTACCCAGCCCAGCCACTTGATACCTCAGCATCCCTGTGCCTTGGGGGTGTGATGTCATAAAACAAGTCAACCATCATTTAAGGGAGTCATTTCAGGGTTTCCCATCCCTGCTCTCTGGCTCACTTTCCCTCTGCTGCTGTCACCAGGATGTCAGCACCCAAATTAATGCAAGGCCCCAAACCAAGCAAGCATCAATTGGATTGTCAGCCCAGTGAATGACCCACCCTGGGGACCTGCTGTTATAGCCCTACCTCAGCTGTCACCTTCCTGTGGCCTTCCACTTTCCCCAGGCAAGCAGAGCTGCCAAAAACAGCAGTCAGCTTCTCCCAGAGGAAGGGAAAGCTGGGTGGAAGGTCAGGTAAACACAGGGCCTGAAAAAGCTCTTCCCTCCCCAACTCACACACGCTGCTGTGTCTTATCCTGGCTTCAAGCTAAGGACCTCTAAATCCAGCCACAACTGTAACACTGGGATGGCAGGAGGAATGTTCAGCCCGGAAACCACATCCTCTGCCGTGCCACAGCTGGCACCGGTGAAGGACGTGGAGTTAAATCGAAGAGGAATTTGAATGACAAAGTGACACAATGTCCATCTCAGTTAATGATAGGACAAGTTGGTCTTCCATCACTGGCCAGGCAAAACTGCCAGGCCCAGATCTGTATTTAAAAGCTATTTCTCATGGTTTTAAGTCACCAGCTCAAGCTCAATATCTAAAACAAAGAGAATGAATTATGGAACAGGACGAAGGGAGCTTGTTAATTTTCTCACTGATACACTGTGAAATGAAAGCTTTATTCTAAGAATGGTATATCCTCAGGGCTCTCTCTGGAGAGACGCTGACAAATCCAAATGTCCTTACTGTTTCCTTTACCCCCCCTACTTTAGGGCTTTTTTGATACACATTTATAAAATATGTATATTTCATGGTATGTCTGTATCTGTAGGACTCGGGGAATTCAAGTCTGTGATTCCCTTCAGGACTTCTCTGACCATAAGAAGTGTTTAGGTGGTACTATTGAACACACACACACACACACACACACACACACACACACACACACACACATACATCAGGCTGTGTACAGCCTGTCTGTATGTATTACAGAGACACCCCTGCAGGCTGCTGGCTACTGTCCACGCTGGTGAGCTACAGCCCATCTCCAACTGGAACCCAATGAAATAATCATGATAATTTTGCCTTCATGTATCACCTTTCATCAGGAAGGATGAAAGGACTTCAGACACTCTGGGTTCCTCTTTGATCCGGGCTCCTATCTGGTGCACCAATCTCCATTGTGTATTCTGCCCCTACCCCACAGATGGGCCTCCCATTGATGGTAATTGAACTTCCATATGCAGAGCACCAAGAGGCCAGCCTGGCCTGAGAGCCTCCTGTCGGCTGCCAGGAAGGAGAGGGCTGCTTCCAGAGGGCCTGCAGTGCCTGTTCAGCGTTTGCAACAGGGCATGGACTATAAACATGGGGAAAGAGGGAAGGAATTCTTAGCAGCAACTTCAGTTTTTAGAGAGGGATGCTTAACGGCAGGTGGAGGAACATTCTAGGCAGCGATAAAACAAATCTCCAGAATGTAGGTGTTGCCTGAGCCTCTGCTCTTAGCGGTCTTCTCAGCCACACCCAGGACTTTAGGTATTAGCTTTATGGGAAGGACTTTGAAATATATATCCCAGACTCAAACTCTCCCCTGGGTCTAGCCAGGCCTCTCCAGCTGTCTCCTGGGCATTTCCATCCACATATTTCGCTGGAACTTCTCAACTTCCACCAAATATAATGTATGATTCTTCCTCCTTTGCTCTCAAATAGTTCCCTTCCCTGACTTTCCTATATGTAGTTGCTGGAGTTAGAGTGAGCCGTGGGTAAGTTAGTCAAGATCTTTGTTCTCGTGGAGCTTGCATTTTGGAGAGGGGGTGGGGAGGGGAGAACGCAATAAACAAATAATAAATGAAGATGAGAAATGCCAGGGAGTGATGGGTCAGGTGATGATAGGCTAGGGGTTTGGACTGCCTTGGACAGCGATCAAAACTGGCCTCTCGGGGCTTCCCTGGTGGCACGGCGGTTGAGAGTCCGCCTGCCGACGCAGGGGACGCGGGTTCGTGCCCCGGTCCGGGAAGATCCCACATGCCACAGAGCGGCTGGGCCCGTGAGCCGTGGCCGCTGAGCCTGCGCGTCCGGAGCCCGTGCTCCGCGACGGGAGAGGCCACAACAGTGAGAGGCCCGCGTACCGCAGAAACAACAACAACAACAAAAAAAAAACCCACAAAAAAACTGGCCTCTCCAGGGAGAGGATCGGGAAGAAAAGCATTTCAGGTGGAGGGAAGAGCAAGCACCAATACCCCACGGCAGCAACGAGATTTGCCCGTTTGTGAAACAGAAGAGATGCTGGGCTGCTGGAGTATGACAGAGGGTAAATGGGAGGAGAGGAGGTGGGAGAGGTGGGCAGGGAGCAGATGAGGCAGGGTGTGCTGTGTGAAGTTTGGATCTTAATCTGAGTGCCGTTCAAAGTCAGAGGAGGGTTTCGGCAGGGGCTCTGGGAGCTGACGTCCATTACTCGCATCTCTCAGCTGAGCCTTTAAGTCACTTTGACTCTTCTCTGTATCACACACCTCTCGCTTTCCACATCGGCAGTATCTAACAGGGAATGAGGGTAAGGTTTTGGTAATCCTCCAACTCCCCGCATCTCCCCTCCAGGGTCTTGGACAGAGTCCTCTGTGTTCAAAACGACTATAGCAGCCAAACGGAAAACAAAGCATCCCTTTTGTGATCACTGGGAAAGCATCAGTACCCCTAAGGCTGTGAATGTGGCTTAGGCTAGCGGACCAAAGCATAGTTTTCTCATATTCTGAGAATTTAAACCTTGGAACCCACCTGCCCAGGCATGCCTGCTGGAGGAGGGGGTGAGCGTGGGGTGGTAGAATGGAGATTGGCTGGTGCATCCATCTCTCAGCTGCTGTCAGTGTTGGCTGCTAAAGGATCACAATTCTTTGTTTCCTCTGCCAAAGAATTCCCTTGGGAGGTCACACCTCCCCATCAGGGGGCAGTGGGCAGCCCATGACCCACTGGCATGGGGGTACAAAAGGCCGGCCCCTTACCACCGGGTGAGACAAGTCTGTGGTGCAGTTCATGCTCCAGAGCTCCCTCGGGGTCAGACCAAAGCAGTCTCCAGCTGAGCCCCCTTCCTCCTTGCTCTGTCCTCTGCTCCATCTGGCTCCCCCACTCCCCTTCCCCCGACAGCATACTCTCAAGACACATGCCCTCAATCACCTTTTCAGGCTCTGTTTCTCAGGAAGGTAACCTAAGACAAGTGGAGATATAGCCAGACCTTTTAAGGATCCTGGACTTAGGCTCCCTGCCACCTGTCTCCTTTAAATTCATCCATTTATTCAACAAACAGTTGAGACATGTTTCGTACACTCAAGACCATGAGAAACCCAATGGGCACAGCCCATGCCATCGTGGAGAGTACTAACAGGGGGAAACGCAGACATTAGACAGGTAAATGCATCCACTGGGTACAGGGTGGCCAGGCAGGTCTTCCTTGCTGTAACGGGATTGTTTGCCTCCAAGGCCATATTTCCAGGATGATGGAGGGGTAAGAGAAGCCCAGCCACCAGCCACCAGAGCCTTTCTTCTGCTTCGGGAGCTGCTAGGACGTAGTTGGGATTAGGGGCCAAAACGACATTATTTAGTCTCACCATCTCCCCTTGAGCTGACTCTTGTCAGTCAACCCACATAGGGAGGCGCAGTTAAAGGGGAGAGGACACTGCGGGAGGCCCCTTGAGGTGCTCACTCCTTGTTTTTCTAATTCTTTTACCTTTTGGAAAGACTTGCTCTTTTCAGTCTCTCAGGAGGATGGTCTACCCATAGGCGATATGGCGGCCTCCCCAAACAATCTGGCCAGGATTTTAACCACCAGCCCACAAAATCCTAAACAGTTTATGCCCAGCAGCCCATGCTGTGAGCTGAGATTCATGCTGCAGTTCCCATGACTGAAGGAGAACATTCCAGCCATCCCTGGGCTCTTCTATGGAGGCTATATCTTGCCAACGAATTCTTTTTGCCCTGGGACCCGTGGCCACTCTGCTGGGCTGAGAATCTTCCTGTGTTCATGGGGTTCTCCTGCTCCCAGTGGCAACAGTCGTCTCAGTTTCCCACCTGGAGGAGGTAGAGGAAAGCCGTTGGCCGACACTTGTTCAGGCCACTCTGAGAGGTGCAGCCTAGGGAAGACCTCTGTGAATGGCAGCCAGATCCCAGCATCCTCTGTGAGTGCCTGCAGGCGGAAGAGATCCCTTAGGGCCAGCAGCAGCAGCATCTTGTGTGCCCTGTGCAGTTACACAAGGCTCCCCCCTCAGGAGGGTCTCGTGCTTGGTTTAACGCTCTTGGTTTAATGGTCAGCAGTGGGAGAAGACAGGAGTGGGGGCAGAGGAAATCCCGCTTGATTGTCAAGAGGACCAGATCTGTCTTCTCTTGCTCTGGCAGACGTTTGGAGCTGGTCATTTTTCTCAGGGAGCTCTTGTGGGCTCCTTGGAGGCTTCCTGCTAGCCCTGCACTGGGAGTTGTCTCCCTCCAAACAGATGTTTCTCTTTTCCAAGAGTCAGCTGAGGCTCTTTCCACAGCCCTTAGAGATCCAGCATTCCCCCTCAGCTCCTGGGGCTTCTCTTCAGAGGAGCCCAAGCGAACCCCACTCTTTCTTCTGCAGAGCCCTCTTCCACCCAACTCTGTCTCCTCAGTCTTGCCGCCATGGGCCACTTTGTCTCTGTCAGCTGTGCAGTAAGACACTGACCTTTCCTTCCACACTTCCCAATGCAGGCCACGCATGTCACAGTGTTCTGAGTGGCCCCGTGGAAACCCCCTCAGTAAATCTGAGGCAAAAGTAGCACTTCCTGCCACTTCCCGTAAGTGGAGTGAGACATCTCATGTCCTGGCAACGGCTTTCTCCAAAAATAAACACACACACCCCTTCAAAATTCTCTCTCCTCATTCTCTACTATATTTGTGTATTTTCTATACAAAATATAGTAGAGTGGTGGGTGAGAGAGGACTCAGGAGTTTTGAAACCAGTTCTTGACAATTTTCTTTCTTTCTTTTTTGTTTTAAACATCTTTATTGGAGTATAATTGCTTTACAATGGTGTGTTAGTTTCTGCTTTATAAAAAAAGTGACTCAGCTATACATATATATATATCCCCATATCTCCTCCCTCTTGCGTGTCCCTTCCACCCTCCCTATCCCACCCCTCTAGGTGGTCACAAAGCACCGAGCTGATCTCCCTGTGCTATGCGGCTGCTTCCCACTAGCTATCTATTTTATATTTGGTAGTGTATATATGTCCATGCCACTCTCTCACTTAGTCCCAGCTTACCCTTCCCCCTCCCGTGTCCTCAAGTCCATTCTCTAGGTCTGCGTCTTTATTCCTGTCCTGCCCCTAGGTTCATCAAAACCATTTTTTTAAAGATTCCATATATATGTGTTAGCATACGGTATTTGTTTTTCTCTTTCTGACTTACTTCACTCTGTATGACAGACTCTAGGTCCATCCACCTCACTACAAATAACTCAATTTCGTTTCTTTTTATGGCTGAGTAATATTCCATTGTATATATATGTGCCACATCTTCTTTATCCATTCATCTGTCGATGGACACTTAGGTTGCTTCCATGTCCCGGCTGTGGTAAATAGAGCTGCAATGAACATTGTGGTACATGACTCCTTTTGAGTTATGGTTTTTTCAGGGTATATGCCCAGTAGTGGGATTGCTGGGTCATACAGTAGTTCTATTTGTAGTTTTTTAAGGAACCTCCATACTGTTCTCCACAGTGGCTGTACCAGTTCACATTCCCACCAGCAGTGCAGGAGGGTGTCCCTTTCTCCACACCCTCTCCAGCATTTACTGTTGACAATTTTCTTTATAATTTTTTTCTTTTGGCCCTGCCTCACGGCTTGCGGGATCTTAGTTCCCCTACCACTGCTGGACTTTGGACCACTCTGAACACGGTCTACCCTTGTCTTCACCTCATGTGCCCTGTTTTGTGTATTTGGGGGTCCCTGCCCACAAGTGAGGTTTACTTTTCCTGCCTCTCAGTACTTCAGGCCTCTGCTGATTGTCTCACCTAATTACCTTGCCTTCACAAAGGTGAGAAGGTCGAGGCAAAACTACAAATCCCAGCTAGGCTACCTGTTTTCATGCTTTCAGTGGCCTGTCAGAGACCATAGCTTCTGACCTGGTCAAGTCCCACACTAGTCACGCCATCCCAAAGAGTGTCTGACATGGTGGGCAAGGAATCAGGCTCCTGGGTAAAATTTACATGTGGACAAGATCTTGTACCTTCAGATCTTACATCAGATGGTCATCTACAGAGGACTACCCTGGCCTTGAGTGGAAGCAGCTTTGTACTCACTGAGGACATTGTAAGTGATCTAGAGGAGTTATCAAAAGGGCAGAGGAACTCAAGTTAAGGAGACACTGGGTAAAAACAAGAAACAAAAGATAATAATATTTAGTACATAATGTATTTAGTAACTGCTAAACACCTTCATGCATTATTTTTTATCCTAACACTAAGCTCATCGGTCTATGGGGCAGGTATAATTATTTCCACTCTTCACATCAGGAAGCTGGGGTACAGAGAGGTTAAGTAACTAGTCCAAGGTCACATATAAGTGATAGACACAGGATTCAAACCTGGATCTTTCTGAGTTTGAAGCTTATGTTATTAATCATTATGCTGTGTGTGATCTGACTTCTTAGGGACACTGGAGAGGAAAACGGTAGATGTATCAAATGTGGGGAAAACCATAAGAGCTATTTTAAAGAAAGAATAAAGCACCTTTGTTCCAAAGTTCCATCAGTGAATATGCCACGAAAATGTGTATGATTCTTCTAGATTCGTCTCTTCCAAAGTTTCCCAAGCACTCTGCCTTGGCTCATAATGTAAATAATGGCTCTACAACTGAAGTTTTGCAAGCTAAAGCATCTTTAAAAGAACTCTGGATGTGTTACAGAAAAGTGATTTTCCAAAAACACACATTCCTTTAAAATTTCATTCTGAAGGGCAGTCATGAGGCCTCCTGCCCCTGTGGCCAAATGCACCACATTAAAGCAAATGAAAACATAACTCAGATGGTTAATATGAATTAGCCTTTCCATAACCCTTCATATTGTCAAAGTGCTCTGCCCTGCTGCTTCTGGTTTATATAAACTAAGTGATTCAGTCAGCCAAACACCAGGAAGAAAGATTTCACCAGGCTTTGATTGAATTAAATGGTCTACCATTCTTTGGCCAATGCTAAAGGTTTTATATGAAATTGAAACAAGAGAAAATTCCTGGGCTAAGAAAGTCTGATGACCAAGAAAACCTCTGGAATAATATTCTCACTACAGTCAACCAAGAAATATCCAAGCGCCCCCCCCACCCCTCAAGTAGGTAGCAACTCTGTAAGAAAATAATTGGTAGGCCTTTGTTCTTTCCCTCTCTACAGAGTGAAAGCACCAACCCTTTCCCTTTGGTGGCACGGCTGGCATGTTAGTGAGTTTTGTCCCCAAATCCAAGGGACCCTGAAGAGCAGTGTCTCAATTCAGGTACTCCCATCAGCAGACCCCGAGACAAGAATTTGAGTGTGAACGGCTTATTTGGAAGCGCACGCCAGGAAACTCTGGTAAGAGAGTGGAGAATTAAAATAGGGAAGAAAAGCAACCAATGAAAGGTCCATATTCAAATAAGTAGCCACTTTGGGACACGAGAGCTTAATCCTGCTTGGGCCCTTAGTGACTCTGAGTTTCCAGCCTGATGGGTAAGGAGCTGGGGTATTTACACACCACCATTACTTATAGGTTAATAGCTGCTGGATAAGGATGTCAAATCCCCAGCAACACCAGCCCTCCCTCCCGCAGACGGAGCCAGCTCCAGCAAGCCAGAGAGAGCCCTCAGGCAAAGTGCCACAGGTGCTACAGTCAACATGCATAGAAATGGTAAATGCGATGCAAGCTGCATCTTGAGGAGGGGTGGAAGAAGGTGAGAAAAGCGTAGAGGCAGGGCTGACTCACGTATTAGGCCACATGATGCTTTTAGGGGCCCACGAAAATGTTTTAATTTGAATTTCTTTTAAGATCAGAAAAAAGAATGAACATAATCATTAAAAAGATATAATAAAAATCCAGCTTGTATTTGTCTTTATACCAGCACTATCATAAAATATAATTTTTAACATTTTTTAATGGAGGAAGGGGCCCATGGAGACTCACAAAGTCATACACTGTCCTTGCGCAGAGGAAAAGCTTCAGTTATTTTTCTCGATTTTTAGCATATTCTACCGTTTCAAATGGCTCACACTGGTCCAAACCACCTACCTCTCCTGTTTCATTCCCTTCCTCTTTTCTTTCTTTCTCTTCTGCTTCCATGCTCCTGTGTTCCTCCTGCTGTATTTTTCTTTGTGTATCTGTAGTAGACATCTGTTAATTTTGTCTGCCCAGCATCTACTCCCAAATCTTTTGATAAAAGCCTCTGAATTTGCTTTTGAGAAGCCAGTCTGCCCTACCCGCTCCTGGCCAAGAGACAGGCAGGCACTTGACATAAATGAGATACTTGCTCCTTGGAATGCGACTTCTGAACAGAGTAATGTAAAAACTACATTACTTCCTGCTCCCCAGATCCCTGGTGTGCCCTAGCTCCCATCCTCTTTGAAATCTCATTCTTCAGCTCTTCCTTCCATTCTGTAATGTATAAGATAGATAGATAACGTATATGAGGGGCATATATATATATGCCAATATATATACATATGTATAGGAGAGGCATACCGTGTTCATAGATTAGAAGACTCAAGACCATAAAAGCCATCCATTTTTGTTGATTTGATATCCCAAACAAAATATGAGTGGTTTTCCTTTCCATGAAAATTAGTAAGTTCTTCCTAGAATTTCTATTGCAATGCAAAGAGCAAAGGATAACCAAGACACTCTTGAAGAAAAAAACATAAATCAGGATGATTTGCTTTACCAGATGACAAGAATTATTATAAAGGTTTAATTACTGAGGTACAGATAACTAAGGTAAAAATCTAGACAAATACACCAATGATACAGAACAGAGAACCAAGAAACAAACCCATATATGTATAGATACTTGATTTATGACAAAGATGGCACTGCAGAGGATTAGAAAAAAGACTTTTCAGTAAATGGTGCTGGGACAATGAGATACCTACATGAAAAAAAAATGAAGTGGATCCCTACTTCATACTATACACAAAAATCAATTCCAGATGGATTTAAACCTAAACGTGAAAGGCAAAACAACAAATTCTTTAGAAGATAATATAGGAAAATATATTCATTATCTTGGAGGAAGGAAATAATAGAGAAACACATAGTAATTAATGAAATAGAAATTTGTTAAGATGGTAGATCTAACGTTAAATGTTCTTATCACAAAAAAAGTAGTAGGAAACTTTTAGAGGTGATGGTTACATTTATGGCATTGATTATGGTGATGCTTTCACAGATGTATACTTATCTTCAAACTCAAATTTCAAAACTCAAAATCAAGTTGTGGGAAAGTCTTTGCCTCCCTCGCTCTTCCACTCACCCCTTTCTTGTGAACTTTTTACACCTCTTGAGTTAAACAAGGCATAGAAAACACTGACCTACAGGAAAAGATTACTAAACAGGACTCAAAGTTAAGAACTTGTTCATAAAAATCACCTTTAAGAGCATGAAATTACCTTTAAGGACATGGAGATGCAAGCCACAGAGTGGGAGAAAACCCATTTGGAACACATATAACTGACAGAGGACTTGTATCTGGAATATAAAGTACTATAAATCAATAAGAAAAAGGCATACAACCCAATGAAAAAACAGGCAAGGGACTTGGGCAAGTCATTTAGAGAAGAGGATGTCCAAATGGCCAAAAATACATGAAAAGGTGGTTAATTTCATTGTAATGAAAACTGCAACCACAATGAGATGCCGATGGATGTCTCTGACGAGGGAGACCAAGTGTCTTCCAGGTTAAGAGGAAATTTACTCTTTACTGTATACACTTTTGCATTAAGTATATTTTACATTATACTTGTATTTAAGTTAAAAGAAGGAAATCAAAGTACATTTGAATTAGAGAAGGAAAACAACGGAGGGAAGAACAGAATTGACAAGACAAACCCTATGTCCTCGCTGTGGAACAGTGACAGGCGTCAGCTGATTGATGTTCTTGAGCTCTGACAACCACACAAAGAGAAACTCATGGCTGATACATTAATTGATGGAGTAATCCAACAGGTAATTCAGGCTCCCAGACCACTTTTTCTTTTCTGAAAGAAGTCTGGTTTAGTGGGAAATCTGGTTTTCTTTAGCTCGTGGAGGGTCATACTAGCCTGGGATGATATCTTACTGACTTGAAATAAACCCCTTTGGAATACATGTGTGTTTTAACTGAATTATTTATGGAGGGGCTAAATTTTTCTATCCTGATGGACCAGTCGTTCACCGAATATTGATCATACCACGTGCCACGCACTGCACTAGATAATGAGGATGCAGCAGTGAACAAAATAGACAAATTCTCTGCCCTCTTGAAGCTAATCTAGAAGGAGAGACAGAAAATAAACAAATAGCAAGAACAACAAAGAATTGCGGGTAGTGCTATTTCAGATAGGGTGGCCCAGCAAGGCCTCTTTGAGGAGCTGAGATTTCAGCAGAGAGTGGAATGAAATGAGAGCGGGAACCATACATCCTCCACAAAGGGAACAGCAAGCGCAAGAGGCCTAAGGTGGTCTGCGTATTGATGGGCTCTACTGGGGTGACTGTTGATTCGTGGGATTAGATGCTATTTTACTGTGCTGTGTCCTTTAAAGAGGTAAAGTTACAGGTGGGTTTCATGTCTGTCATTTGTCTGGATGCGCTCCTCTAGACAAGCCTGGCTTGAGCGTAGATATTGTCGGTGATCTGCTACGAAAGAACAGATTGTCTGCCCTGGTATCGTGGCCATGTCATTCACATCCCGGAATGGCTAATGAGGTGTCTTCTTTCGGTATAAAACTAGGGTCTGGGGATTGTTGGGCTAATTCTGTAATGTCTCCAAAGTAAAGAGGGCATCACTAACCACCATCGTAAACTGGGGGTCCTAAGCTCCCTCCCACCTCTCCTCTCGGGATTTAGAGGGCGTATCTTGAGCTTCCAGACCCCATCCAGGACCACCTGTTGCTCCCATTCCCACAGTCTTCCTTTGGGTTCCGACTTACACTCTTGTTTCTTCCATACAAAAGCCCTATTTTCTTTTCTTCCACAATGAAAGTTGGCTCGTCAAAACCTAGAGCTCAAACATTTAGCAACCAAAAAACTGGTTCCCCTTTCCTTCAGGGCAGGGAGGGCTTGCTCTTCAAACTCTGCCAGCAAGTGATGAGAGATGTGCTTTCCATCCTGGAGGTGGGAAGTGTCCTCCACTCCCAGAGCAGATTGTGTCCCACTAATGGGACAAAGGAAAGGGAGGAGAAACAGTTGTCAACGTGTAAAGCCAGGTGGAATAATCAGTTCCTGCTACCTTTTCTTCTGCCTGTGATCTGTTTGTGTCCCCAGTGTCCCCAGGACAGAATTACTTTCATTACGTAGACACACCACCTACTACTTGGGGAGGGACTCCCTGACTTCCTCGGGTGTGTGCCTTAGCCTGGCCCCTAGATGAACTGCTCACCCCCTTTGTGCTTTTTTTCCCAGGGTGTGATTTCCTCATTATTCTGTCTCTTGTTCACCTCTGGGTCAGCCTGCAAGTGTTATGAGGCTCCAACATCACCACACAGGTGTTAACTGAAGCTATGGGAAAGTCTTTGCCTCCCTGGTTCCCCGACCCGACCCTCTCTTGTGGCTGCCTGCGTCTTCCTCCAATTCATATTTGACTTTCCTGCTACAATCCCTGGGGAGTCCACCATCAGACCCACCTTCTCAAAAAGCACTCCCCATCCCCTGCCCAGCCAAATGAGCCCACCTACACTTGAACTTTGTACATATAGGGACAGTTTTCCCATCATCCTCCTTAGGAAAAATAACCAGGTTATTTCTAATGTGAACCACCTTGGTGTTCCCTCTTCCACTTCTTCCCCATATTTTGTTGAAGGGTCAGGACTTACATGGGCGGCTTTCAGTAATGACCATTTTGTTCTTGCCATATTGTCCTCAAATTTGTTCCTCAATTGGTCCCCTTCTTGCGGCTCCTGGCACCTTACTATGGTAACATAATTTAGTCAGGTCCCTGCTGTACTAAGCAGCAGTGGTGATTAAATGCTACTCTTCCTGTAACTTGGGTCTAAGGCCACCTGTGCCCTTGATCCAGTGGTTCACCTCCTTCACTTATCCCCAAGCAGAGATGGTTGGTAACCAAAGTCCCCTATCAAACGTAATGGCATCTTTCCTGGTGGCATTAAGCATGTAGTAAAAGTACCACAGAGGGTCTCTTGCTTCTTCTACTCAGGGGAAAGTGTTCCTATCTGTGTACATGGTGAGAGGAGGGTGGGTCAGGCAATGGAAAGGATGACCCTCCCTCCTGAAGGCAGGAGAATATCTGATGTCCCGTGAAGCTCCTGATCCAGTATGAATAGGGTAGTGGGTCTCAAGACAGAATATGCATTAGAACTCTTAGGGATCTGGTGAAAATGCAGATTTCAGGGATCCACTGACAGATAATGAAACTCAGGCACAGAGATTTTATATAACTTGCCCCTTAACCTGTAAATTATACTGTCTCTATTTAATTCTTTTAAACATATTTATTTTATATTCTGAATTTGATGCTTTTATTATCTGAAATTCTTAAGGGTCCAAATCTGCTGTTGGTTGATTCTCCTCATGGAATCATGGCTCACGGAGTTTTGTCTGAGCATTTGTTTTATAATTTGAAATTGTGAGTTCAGGTTGGGTGGGCTACATCTGTGGGTGCCCTGTGTGGCTTAAGTTGGGGTAGGAGGAATCTCTCCCAAACGGTTTTAGTTTTGCTTCTTTCCAAATGTCTCAGAGATGTTTTTTACCAAGGATCACTTTTTATTAATTTTTTGGTTTGGAGTCTCCTGGGATAAATTTTTTTTTTTTTTTTTTTTGGCTGTGCTGGGTCTTCGTTGCTGTGTGCGGGCTTTCTCTAGTTGTGGTGAGTGGCAGCCTACTCTTCGTTGCGGTGTACGGGCTTCTCATTGCGGTGGCTTCTCTTGTTGCAGAGTACAGGCTCTAGGCACATGGGCTCAGTAGTTGTGGCACATGGGCTTAGTTGCCCCGTGGCATGTGGGATCTTCCCGGACCAGGGATCGAACCCGTGTCCCCTGCATTGACAGGCAGATTCTTAACCACTGGACCACCAGGGAAGTCCCATCCTGGGATAAATTTGAACCTGGACCCCATATGCAGGAACTCCGGGGATGCAAATTCCCCAAGGAGAATATTTTCCATTCAGAGGAGAGTTGAGAGAGATTTAAGCTAGTTGGTCACTTTCCTTTGATGGTAAGTAGACCTTCTCTAGTTCACTGTTTGTATTAGGGCTCTCCAGAGAAACAGAACCAACAGGATGTGTATATATGTAGAGAGAGATTTATTTTAAGGAGTTCCTTCACATGATTGTGGAAGCTTGGCAAGCCCAGAATCTGCAGTGAAGTCTGGCAGGCTGGGACCGAGGGAAGAGTTGCAGTTCAAATCCAAAGGTGATCTGCTGGCAGAATTCCTTCTTGCTTACAGAGGTCAACCTTTGTTCTTAAATTAAGGTCTTCAACTGATTGGATGAGGCCCACTCATATTATGCTTTACTCAATGTCCACTGATTTAAATGTTGCTCTCATCGAAAAAACACCTTCACAGAAACATCCAGAATCACATTTGACTACATATCTGGGCACTGTGACTCAGCCAAGCTGACACATAAAATGACCATCAAATCATTTGTGTGAGTGTGGGATATCTGAGGATCCCGGCTTTACGCAAGGGTCTCACTTCTAACTTTCTGCCTCACACAGGCCCCAAAACTTCATCTCTTACCCTGCATGGAATTAGTCTATTTTTAGATCCAGGTTTCTGAGCTCCGTTTAGGGTGACCTAATTCTCAAAACTTGAATTTTCATTTGGAAGCCTATTATTGCTCTCATTAACTTACTCTTCTCACTTGATGTTCTTGAGAAAACCAGCTCTTTAATGATGTGTAGGGATTGTGGTAGTGTATTCCCTTGACCCACAGATCTTAGACCGAGTGATTTGGTAATGGATTTTAGCACCTGCAATTCACACCGTCTTCACTTGCTATACTAAAGGAAATTCAAGTTAAAATGTTGTCAGCTCAGAGAGCAATTATCATCCGAGCCCAGCTGACTGTGGTGTCATGTGGATCTGGCTTTATAAAACCATGGCCATAGATTAACTAGAACTCACTGCAGAGTGTGTATACCATAGTCATTGAAAAGGACCCAGTGGGTAAATCTTGTATTAATGTTACTGGTGCTAATAAAGCCACCATTTATGAATCCCTTACTGTTAGGCATTGTGCTAGGCACTGTGCATAGCATTTTTAGAGAAGTTATTTCCTCTGAAACCCATGGATCCAGGAGCTCCAAGGAGCTAGGGTCTGCAAGAAATAGGTACTTGTTGTTACCATTTTACAGATGGAAAACAACCAAAGCTTGGAGAGGTTGCCTTAATAGCTAGGTTTATATTGCGATATTGCTGTGCAAAAAACGATTCCAAAATCTCAGTGGATTTCAACAAGCATGGGTTCGTTATGGTTACGTTTTCTGTTTAGTAAATTGTACATGCTTCAACCTATAGTATGGATTCAGTTCTTATGAATTAACCCTTTTTGAACCCCAGCTGTCTTAATTCTAGTTCTCTAGAAGCAGGACCTGAGATGGGGATTTTTGCGCAAGTGACTTATTGGGGGAAAGCTCTCAGGAAAAGAAGAGTGAAGGAAGAAGAAGGGGGTGGGGCAGAACTAAGCAGAGATGTGGTCTCAGCTGGAGTCCACTTTAGTCTGACCCTCCATATCCCTGATCTGCAATGTGAATTGAACCACAGAATTGGCCCCACCTGGTGGTAAGGGGACTGGGGTTTTGTAACTCTGTATCAGCCAGGCAGTGGCTACAAGTCGCCCAAGATTGGTGGTGAGTGCCTGCAGAACCCTATCTAAGTGATGTGCAGTCCTCCTGCAGCCTCATTGTAGCCAAGAGAAAGTTAACATGCTTCCATTGTGCAGGGAGAATATCAGAACATCTGCTATCAGTGGCTGGGAGACACTGAAACCCTCTAGAGAGGTGGGAGAATATTAGCAATAAAAAGTTGTGTCTGGGCTTCCCTGGTGGCGCAGTGGTTGAGAGTCCGCCTGCTGATGCAGGGGACACAGGTTCGTGCCCCGGTCCGGGAGGATCCCACATGCCGCGGAGCGGCTGGGCCCGTGAGCCATGGCCGCTGGGCTTGTGCGTCCGGAGCCTGTGCTCCACAATGGGAGAGGCCACAACAGTGAGAGGCCCGCGCACAGCAAAAAAAAAAAAAAAAGTTGTGTCTGGGATGACTTGATTGAAGCCTTGCCTGAAGGTGGAGGTGACTTTACATTGCATGGTCCCTTTCTGAAGACGTGAAGTGTTTTAATAAAGTGTATTGCTGTGAGAAAACCCTTTTCCTTATTACAGAGTCAAAAGCCAAGTGCTGTGTGTTATTCCTGAGATTTTTGCTTACATCTCTGTCTCTCCATTCCTTGTATAAAAACCTTAGTTCTCTAACAACAAAAGATCAGCAAGAGGAATTATGAAAACAATACCATTTAATATTGCATCGAAAAGAATAAAATACTTAGGAATAAGCCTACCTAAGGAGGCAAGAGACCTGTACTCCAAAAACTATAAGACGTGACGAAAGAAATTAAAGATTACACAAATACATGGGAAGATACACCGTGTTCTTGGATTGGAAGAATCGGTATTGTCAAAATGACTATACTAGTCAAGGCAATCTACAGATTCAATGCAGTCCCTATCAAATTACCAATGGCGGGGCTTCCCTGGTGGCGCAGTGGTTGAGAGTCCGCCTGCTGATGCCGGGGACACGGGTTCGTGCCCCGGTCCAGGAAGATCCCACATGCCGCGGAGCGGCTAGGCCCATAAGCCATGAGCGCTGAGCTTGTGCATCTGGAGCCTGTGCTCCGCAACGGGAGAGGCCACAACAGTGAGAGGCCCACGTACCGCAAAAAACAAAACAAACAAACAAAAATTACCAATAGCATTTTTCACAGAACCAGAACAAAAAATTTTTTAAATCTGTATGGAAACACAAAAGACCCCAAACAGTCAAAGCAATCTTTGTTTTGTTTTTTGTTTGTTTGTTTGTTTTTTCAGTACACGGGCTTCTCACTGCTGTGGCCTCTCCCGTTGCGAATCACAGGCTCCAGACGCATGCTGCTCTGCGGCATGTGGGATCTTCCCAGGCTGGGGCACAAACCTGTGTCCCCTGAATCGGCAGGCGGACTCTCAACCACTGCGCCACCAGGGAAGCCCCAAAGCAATCCTGAGAAAGAAAAATGGAGCTGGAGGAATCAAGCTCCCTGGCTCTACACTATACTACAAAGCTATAGTCATGAGAACAGTGTGGTGCTGGCACAAAAACAGAAATATAGACCAATGAAACAGGATAGAAAGCCCAGAAATAAATTCACACACCTATGGTCAATTAATCTATGATGAAGGAGGTAAGAATATACAACGGAGAAAAGATACTCTCTTCAATAAGTGGTGCTGGAAGAACTGAACAGCTACATGTAAAAGAATGAAATTAGAATATTCTTCTAACACCATGCACAAAAATAAACTAAAAATGGATTAAAGACCTAAATGTAAGACCAGATATTATAGAAATCCGAGAGGAAAATATAGGCAGGACATTCTTTAACATAAATTGCCGCAATATCATTTTGGATCCACCTCCTAGACTAATGGAAATTAAAATAAACAAATGAGATCTAATTATGCTTAAAAGCTCTTGCACAGCAAAGGGAACCATAAACGAAATGAAAAGACAACCCACACAATGGGAAAAAATATTTACAAATGATGCAACTGACAAGGGATTAATCTTCAAAATATATAAACAGCTCATATAGCTTAATATCAAAAAAACAAGTGACCCAATCAAAAAATGGGCAGAAGATCTAAACAGACATTTCTCCAAAGAAGACATACAGATGGTCATCAGGCACATGAAAAGATGCTCATCACTGCTAATTATCAGAGAAATACAGGTGGTCCCACCCCCTGCGCCCAGAATGGAGCCCGCGTTTCCGCAGAGCTGGAACTCCTGGCTCGGGGTCTCTTCCCTCCGCCATCACTGAACTGTCCCAGAGCCCGAGAGGAGGGTGACCTCACTGAGGCTGCTGGCTCTGGAGGGGCCCCACCAGCCGAAGCCGCGACAGTCCTTGGGACCACGGGCCAGATCACTCATCCTGGGGTAAGTCACCTGCCATGTCATGAGGACACTCAAGCAGCCCTAAGGAGAGATCTATGTGGCAAGGAACTGAGGTCTCCTACCTACAACCACTTGACTACAGTGTGCTGAGTCCAGTTCTTTGAAGTATACAGACGATCGTAGTGCATTTCTGGAGGAGGAGCTTCAAGATGGTGGAAGAGTAAGACGCGGAGATCACCTTCCTCCCAACAAATAACATCAGAAATACATCTACATGTGAAACAACTCCTACAGGACACCTACTGAATGCTGGCAGAAGACCTCAGACCTCCCCAAAGGCAAGAAACTCCCCACTTACCTGGGTAGGGCCAAAAAAAAAAAAAAGGAAAAACAAGGACAAAAGAATAGGGACAGGACCTGCACCAGTGGGAGGGAGCTGTGAAGGAGGAAAGGTTTCCACACATTAGGAAGCCCCTTTGCAGGCGGAGACTGCAGGTGGCGGAGGGGGGAAACTTTGGAGCCACAGAGGAGAGCAGAGCAACAGGGGTGCGGAAGGCACAGCGGAGAGATTCCCGCACAGAGGATCGGTGCCGACCAGCACTCACCAGCCGGAACGCGTGGGGCTGGGAGCTGAGGCTCGGGCTTCGGTCATATCCCAGGGAGAGGAATGGGGTTGGCTGTGTGAACACAGCCTGAAGGGCGCTAGTGCGCCACAGCTAGCCGGGAGGGAGTCCGAGAAAAAGTCTAGAGCTGCTGAAGAAGAGACAAGAGACGTTTTCTTGCCTCTTTGTTTCCTGGTGCGCGAGGAGAGGGGATTAAGAGTGCCGCTTAAAGGAGCTCCAGAGACGGGCGCGAGCCGCGGCTATCAGCACGGACCCCAGAGACGGCATGAGACGCTAAGGCTGCTGCTGCTGCTGCTGCTGCAGCCACCAAGAAGCCTGTGTGTGAGCACAGGTCACTATCCACACCCCCCTCCCGGGAGCCTGTGTAGCCCGCCACTGCCAGGGTCCCGTGATCCACGGACAACTTCCCCGGGAGAATGCACGGCGCGCCTCAGGCTGTTGCAACGTCATGCCAGCCTCTGCTGCCGCAGGCTCCCACTGCATCCGTACCCCTCCCTCCCCCCGGCCTGAGTGAGCCAGAGCCCCCTAATCAGCTGCTCCTTTAACCCCGTCCAATCTGAGCAAAGAACAGACACCCTCAGGCAACCTACACGCAGAGGCGGGTCCAAATCCAAAGCTGAACCCCGGGAGCTGTGTGAACAAAGAAGAGAAAGGGAAATCTCTCCCAGCAGCCTCAGAAGAAGCGGATTAAAGCTCCACAATCAACTTGATGTACCCTGCATCTGTGGAATACATGAATAGACAACGAATCATCCCAAACTGAGGAGGTGGACTTTGGGAGCAGCGATATATATATATTTTCCCCTTTTCTCTTTTAGTGACTGTGTATGTGTAAGCTTCTGTGTGTGATTCTGTCTGTATAGCTTTGCTTTTACCATTCGTCCTAGGGTTCTGTCTGTCTGGGGTTTTTTTTTATTCCTTAAAAAAATTTTTTTTCTTAATAATTATTTTTTAGTTTTTATTTTAATAACTTTATTTTACTTCATTTTATTTTATCTTCTTTCTTTCTTTCTTTCTTTCTTTCTTTCTTTTTTTCTCCCTTTTATTCTGAGCCATGTGCAGGACAGGGTCTTGGTGCTCCAGCCAGGCGTCAGGGCTGTGCCACTGAGGTGGGAGAGACAAGTTCAGGACATTGCTCCACAAGAGACCTCCCAGCTCCACATAATATCAAACAGCGAAAATCTCCCAGAGATCTCCATCTCAACGCCAAGACCCAGCTCCACTCAACGACCAGGAAGCTACAGTGCAGGACACCCTATGCCAAACAACTAGCAAGACAGGAACACAACCGCACCCATTAGCACAGAGGCTGCCTAAAATCATAATAAGGCCACAGACACCCCAAAACACACCACCAGACGTGGACCTGCCCACCAGAAAGACAAGATCCAGCCTCACCCACCAGAACACAGGCACTACCCCCCTCCACCAGGAAGCCTACACAACCCACTGAACAATCTTAGCCACTGGGGACAGACACCAAAAACAACGGAAACTATGAATCTGCAGCCTGCGAAAAGGAGACCCCAAACACACTAAGTTAAGCAAAATGAGAAGACAGACAAACACACAGCAGATGAAGGAGCAAGGCAAAAACCCACCAGACCTAACAAATGAAGAGGAAATAGCAGTCTACCTGAAAAAGAATTCAGAATAATGATAGTAAAGATGATCCAAAATCTTGGAAATAGAATGGAGAAAATACAAGAAACGTTTAACAAGGACCTAGAAGAACTAAAGAGCAAACGAACAGTGATGAACAACACAATAAATCAAATTAAAACTTCTCTGGAAGGGAGCAATAGCAGAATAACTGAGGCAGAAGAATGGATAAGTGACCTGGAAGATAAACTAGTGGAAATAACTACTGCAGAGCAGAATAAGCAAAAAAGAATGAAAAGAATTGAGGACAGTCTCAGAGACCACTGGGACAACATTAAATGCGAAAACATTCAAATTATAGGGGTCCCAGAAGAAGAGAAAAAGAAAGGGACTGAGAAAATATTTGAAGAGATGACAGTTGACAACTTCCCTAATATTGGAAAGGAAATAGTTAATCAAGTCCAGGAAGCACAGAGAGTCCCATACAGCATAAAGCCAAGGAGAAACACGCCAAGACACGTATCAATCAGACTATCAAAAATTAAATACAAAGAAAACATATTAAAAGCAGCAAGGGAAAAACAACAAATAACACACAAGGGAATCCCCATAAGGTTAACAGCTGATCTTTCAGCAGAAGCTCTACAAGCCAGAAGGGAGTGGCAGGACATATTTAAAGTGATGAAAGAGAAAAACCTACAACCAAGACTACTCTCCCCAGCAAGGATCTCATTCAGATTGGACAGAGAAATTAAAGGCTTTACAGACAAGCAAAAGCTAAGAGAATTCAGCAACACCATGCCAGCTTTACAACAAATGCTAAAGGAACTTCTCTAGGCAGGAAACACAAGAGAAGGAAAAGACCTACAATAATAAACCCAAAATAATTAAGAAAATGGCAACAGGAACATACATATCGATAATTACCTTAAATGTAAATGGATTAAATGCTCCCACCAAAAGATACAGACTGGCTGAATGGATACAAAAGCAAGACCCATATATATGCTGTCTACAAGAGACCCACTTCAGACCTAGGGACACATACAGACTGAAAGTGAGGGGATGGAAAAAGATATTCCATGCAAATGGAAATCAAAACAAAGCTGGAGTAGCAATTCTCATATCAGACAAAATAGACTTAAAATAAAGACTATTACAAGAGGCAAAGAAGGCCACTAAATCATGATCAAGGGATTGATCCAGGATAAAAATACAACAATTGTAAATATTTATGCACCCAACATAGGAGCACCTCAATATATAAGGCAAATACTAACAGCCATAAAAGGGGAAATCGACAGTAACACAGTCATAGTAGGGGACTTTAATACCCCACATTCACCAATGGACAGATCATCCAAAACGAAAATAAGTAAGGAAACACAAGCTTTAAATGATACATTAAACAAGATGGACCTAATTGACATTTATAGGACATTCCGTCCAAGAAAAACAGAATACACATTTTTCTCAAGTGCTCATGGAACGTTCTCCAGGAGAGATCATACCTTGGATCATAAATCAAGCCTTGGTAAATTTAAGAAAATTGAAATTGTATCAAGTACCTTTTCCAACCACAACGCTATGAGACTAGATATCAATTACAGGAAAAAATCTGTAAGAAATACAAACACATGGAGGCCAAACCACACACTACTTAATAACCAAGAGATCACTGAAGAAATCAAAGAGGAAATCAAAAAAATACCTAGAAACAAATGACAATGAAAACACAACGACCCAAAACCTATGGGATGCAGCAAAAGCAGTTGTAAGAGGGAAGTTTATAGCAATACAATCCTACCTTAAGAAACAGGAAACAGCTCAAATAAACAATCTAACCTTACACCTAAAGCAATTAGAGAAAGAAGATCAAAAATCCCCAAAGTTAGCAGAAGGAAAGAAATCATAAAGATCAGATCAGAAATAAATGAAAAAGAAATGAAGGAAACAATAGCAAAGATCAATAAAACTAAAAGCTGGTTCTTTGAGAAGATAAACAAAATTGATAAACCATTAGCCAGACTTATCAAGAAAAAAAGGGAGAAGACTCAAATCAATAGAATTAGAACTGAAAAAGGAGAAGTAACAACTGACATTGCAGAAATACAGAGGGTCATGAGAGATTACTACAAGCAACTATATGCCAAAAAATGGACAACCTGGAAGAAATGGACAAATTCTTAGAAATGCACAACCTGCCGATACTGAACCACGAAGAAATAGAAAATATGAACAGACCAATCACAAGCACTGAAATTGAAACTGTGATTAAAAATCTTCCAACAAACCAAAGTCCAGGACCAGATGGCTTCACAGGCGAATTCTATCAAACATTTAGAGAAGAGCTAACACCTATCCTTCTCAAACTCTTCCAAAATATAGCAGAGGGAGGAACACTCCCAAACTCATTCTGCGAGGCCACCATCACTCTAATACCAAAACCAGGCAAAGATGTCAAAAAGAAAGAAAACTACAGGCCAATATAACTGATGAACATAGATGCAAAAATTCTCAACAAAATACTAGCAAACAGAATCCAACAGCACATTAAAAGGATCATACACTATAATCAAGTGGGGTTTATCCCAGGAATGCAAGAATTCTTCAATATACACAAATCAATCAACATGATACACCATATTAACCAACTGGAGGAGAAAAACCATATGATCATCTCTATAGATGCAGAGAAAGCTTTTGACAAAATTCAACACCCATTTATGATAAAAACTCTCCAGCAAGTAGGCATAGAGGGAACTTTCCTCAACATAATAAAGGCCATATATGACAAACCCACAGCCAACATTGTCCTCAATGGTGAAAAACTGAAACCATTTCCACTAAGAGCAGGAACAAGACAAGGTTGCCCACTCTCACCACTCTTATTCAACATAGGTTTGGAAGTTTTAGCCACAGCAATCAGAGAAGAAAAAGAAATAAAAGGAATACAAATTGGGAAAGAAGAAGTAAAGCTGTCACTGTTTGCAGATGACATGATACTATACATAGAGAATCCTAAAGATGCTACCAGGAAACTACTAGAGCTAATCAATGAATTTGGTAAAGTAGCAGGATACAAAATTAATGCACAGAAATGCCTTGCATTCCTACATACTAATGATGAAAAATATGAAAGAAAAATTAAGGAAACACTCCCATTTACCACTGCAACAAAAAGAATAAAATATCTAGGAATAAACCTACCTAAGGAGACAAAAGACTTGTATGCAGAAAATTATAAGACACTGATGAAAGAAATTAAAGATGACAGAAATAGATGGAGAGATATACCATGTTCTTGGACTGGAAGAATAAACATTGTGAAAATGACTCTACTACCCAAAGCAATCTACAGATTCAGTGCAATCCCTATCAAACTACCACTGGCATTTTCCACAGAACTAAAACAAAAAATTTCACAATTTATATGGAAACACAAAAGACCCCGAATAGCCAAAGCAATCTTGAGAAAGAAAAATGGAGCTGGAGGAATCAGGCTCCCTGACTTCAGACTAGATTAGAATCTAGTCTGTACTGTAGACTACAAAGCTACAGTAATCACGACAGTATGGTACTGGCAAAAAAACAGAAATATAGATCAACTGAACAGGATAGAAAGCCCAGAGATAAACCCAAGCACATATGGTCACCTTACCTTTGATAAAGGAGGCAAGAACATACAGTGGAGAAAAGACAGCTTCTTCAATAGTGGTGCTGGGAAGACTGGACAGCTACATGTAAAAGAACGAAATTAGAACACTCCCTAACACCATACACAAAAATGAACTCAAAATGCATTAAAGACCTAAATGTAAGGCCAGACACCATCCAACTCTTAAGAGGAAAACATAGGCAGAACACTCTATGACATAAATCACAGCAAGATCCTTTTTGACCCACCTGCTAGAGAAATGGAAACAAAAATAAACAAATGGGACCTAATCAAACTTAAAAGCTTTTGCACAGCAAAGGAAATCATAAACAAGGCGAAAAGACAACCCTCAGAATGGGAGAAAATATTTGCAAATGAAGCAACTGACAAAGGATTAATCTCCAAAACATACAAGCAACTCATGCGGCTCAATATCAAAAAAACAAACAACCCAATCCAAAAATGGGCACAAGACCTAAATAGACATTTCTCCGAAGAAGACATACAGATTGCCAACAAACACATGAAAGAATGCTCAACATCATTAATCATTAGAGAAATGCAAATCAAAACTACAATGAGATATCATCTCACACCGGTCAGAATGGCTATCATCAAAAAATCTACAAACAGTAAATGCTGGAGAGGCTGTGGAGAAAAGGGAACCCTCTTGCACTGTTGGTGGGAATGTAAACTGATACAGCCACTATGGAGAACAGTATGGAGGTTCCTTAAAAAACTAAAAATAGAACTACCATACGACCCAGCAATCCCACTACTGGGCATATACCCTGAGAAAACCATAATTCAAAAAGACTCATGTACCACAACGTTCATTGCAGCTCTATTTACAATAGCCAGGACACGGAAGCAACCTAAGTGTCCATCAACAGATGAATGGATAAAGAAGTTACGGCACACATATACAATGGAATATTACTCAGCTATCAAAAGGAACGAAACTGAGTTATTTGTAGTGAGGTGGATGGACCTAGAGACTGTCATACAGAGTGAAGTAAGTCAGAAAGAGAAAAACAAATACCATATGCTAACACATATATATGGAATCTAAAAAAAAAGAAGAAGGAGAAATAAATGGTCAGAAGAACCTAGGGGCAAGGTGGGAATAAAGATGCAGACCTACTGGAGAATGGACTTGAGGATACGGGGAGGGGGAAGGGTAGGCTGGGACAAAGTGAGAGAGTGGCATGGACATATATACACTACCAAACGTAAAATAGATAGCTAATGGGAAGCAGCCGCATAGCACAGGGAGATCAGCTCGGTGTTTTGTGACCACCTAGAGGGGTGGGATAGGGAGGGTGGGAGGGAGGGAGGGAGATGCAAGAGGGAAGAAATATGGGGACATATGTATATGTATAACTGATTCACTTTGTTATAAAGCAGAAACTAACACACCATTGTAAAGCAATTATACTCCAATAAAGATGGTAAAGAAAAATTATTAGAGAAATACAAATCAAAACGACAATGAGGTATCACCTCACACCAGTCAGAATGGCCATCATAAAAATGTCTACAAATAATAAATGCTGGAGAGGGCGTGGAGAAAAGGGAACCCTCCTACACTACTGGTGGGAATGTAAATTGGTATAGCCACTTTGGAGAACAGTATGGAGGTTCCTTAAAAAACTAAAAATAGAACTACCATGTGATCCTACAATCCCACTCCTGGGCATTTATCTGGAGAAAACCATAATTTGAAAAGATACATGCACCCCAATGTTCACTGCAGCACTATTTACAATAGCCAAGGCATCGAAGCAACCTAAATGTCCATCAACAGATGAACGGATAAAGAAGATATGGTGTATATATACACAGGGGAATACTGCTCAGCCATAAAAAAAGAATGAAATAATGCCATTTGCAGCAACATGGATGGGCCTAGAGATTATCATACTAAGTGAAATAAGTCAGACAGAGAAAGATAAATATATGATATCGCTTATATGTGGAATGTAAAGAAAAAAAAAAGATACAAGTGAAATTATTTCCAAAAGAGAAACAGACTCACAGACTTAGAAAACAAACTTATGGTTACCAAAGGGGAAAGGTCGGGGGAGGAACAAATTAGATGCTTGGGATTAACGTACACACACTACTATATATAAAACAGATAACCAACAAGGACCTACTGTAGAGCGCAGCTCAGTATTTTGTAATAACCTGTAAGTGAAGAGAATCTGAATATATATATGTATGAAGAATATATATATATAATATATATATATATATCTGAATCAGTGTGCTGTATACCTGAAACTAATATGATATTGTTAACTATACTTCAATTAAAAAATTAAAAATTTAAAAAGAAACAGCAGTCAGGTTACAGCAGTGCAAAGAATTACACTTGAGATATTCTTTCTATCACACCAAATTACCTCCAGAGACAAAGGAAGTAGGCTACTCCTCATTTAGTTGTTGGCTGTGAATCCAAGAGATTTGGTGACACACTGTTTAAATAAAATTAGTTGGAATACACAAACTGGTGTGAGCTGGGTGGAGTAGAGGGTAACTGGATTAATTTAAAACAAAACAAAACAAAACAAAAACTTAGTTCTGACCCGCATGGTCTCAATCTTGGGTTGCTATGTCAGTGGCTTCATCATTCTCGTACCTCCAATCTCTCCCCCTTCCAGCCTGATCATGTAATACTAATACCGTCACACCTTTGATAAAGTCCTCCTGCTGAATATCTAAATCCCCTATCTGGCCTTTCACACTGTCTGTGGTTTGACCCAACCTGCCCTCACCACTCTGTTTCCCACCACTTTGAACCCTATCCCTTCCTCCTCTGCTTCAGGGGTTCCTGATCACACTCACTGGTGTCTTTTACCATCAGCCCAACTTGTGCCCAGCAGCAAGCCAGAGTGTCCCATAAGCAGGTCAATAAGGCCCAGGATATACTGCTGCCCACAGGTGAGAGGTCCCATTTGTTGGGAGGGGACAAGAGGTGTTGCATTTAATTGTAAGACAATACAGGAAGAGGGAAGGAGCAGCCCTTAAGGCAAATACCCTAGGTTACTCTTGAGGTTATGGAAAGGTGTGGTTTTGAGGAGTTGAGCACAGAAGTTGCTAGCTGGAGGCAGAGGAGCTGAATCCCAAGCGTTTCAACATTGCAGAGCCGAGCCAGGCATGGAGAGAAGCAGCACGGTGAGTTCACCTCAAGGGCCTGGAAGCAGGCATCTGCCAGTCCAATCCAGTTGAGTCAGTTATGCCAGCTGTTCCCACAGGGCATGGTGCTTGGTGCTGACAGGAAGCTTCTCACTCTCTGTCCAAGTTAAAGCAGCATTCTTGATCTGGGCAGGTAAAGGCCGGCAGGTGAATGCTGTTTCCCAGAGCAAGGCATAAACACTTCTGGTTGGCAACTCTAGCCCAGAGCTCCAGGCCTTCGGGGCTGGGGGATACGAGCTCTAACGGTCCTTTATCTCTCTAAGCTACTAGTTTCCATTTCTGTAAAGTAGGCAATAACATTGCTTAGTTCATAGACGGGCTGTCTAAGTGCCTAGCACAACATTTAGCACACAGTGAGCGCTCAATTAGACTTTAATCTTCTCACTTCTGTCGCATCTTCTGCCACAGGAAGCACCGCTCCCCTTCCCCTGGGAGTGAACTTCAAGAGTCTGTACTAGTTACACCTCCCCAGGACCTCCTGGGCTGCCCCTCCACCAACTGCATTTTCTTAGCACCCACCCGACATGCATAGTCTTATCACAACATAACAAGGAGCACTGTTAATTAATTTCATAACTGTGTTTGTGCCTGCACCACCTCCCTACCCTGCAGTGTTACGCCATTCATCAGTGGTGCAGACATACTTCTTGCCCAGTGTGACTCCTCCAAATGTTAGAACTTATTCTTGGGCTAAACTAAACCAGCCCATCTTGATGTCTTGAGCTGGGACAATGGTTAATAACACCATTATTCTCTCAATAAAAGGAGAGGATTTGCACCCTCCTCTGAATTTGTGTACATTGTGAATTTCAGACTATACTGGCTGAATACAAAGTTCAAAAGCTTTTTTCTTTGATCTCAAGTCTAACCGCCAGACTCCAGTTGAAAGCTTCAGCTGACATGGTTTGCTTTTCATGACGAAAGTACGTCTTAGGAGATGTTTGCCTGTCAAGAAGAAAATCTATGAAAGCCCAAGAGTTAAACTCTGCCAGTGCGGCCACAGCTCCTCCATCCTATGTCGCATCTTCCTCCGTCCTTGAACAGTTGATAATATGGGTGGTGCGGGAAGAGAGGAAGATAACACAGTCACCTTTTTAAAGTCAGCCTTGCTTCAGCTGTGAGAACTGAAGACTATGAAGATCAGAGCAAGTCCATATTCCAAGTCTTCAATGGACTTTCCTTTCCTTTGAACATGAAAGCCCCAACTTAGGCTCCCCGAGGCATGGAATCACTTAAGCGATGGTCACCCTAGGCCCAAGTCCAGCTGTGAATAAAGTCAAAGATTTCAAGGCTCAAATCTTTATGAGAATGGGTCATTTGACTACACCATGTATTTCCAAAAATACGCTGAGGATTGGAAGTAGGAGGAGACCTAGTGGCTTGGTTTTCCTCCAGTGCCAACCGGGGCTGTGTCTAGAGCTCTGCCTTCCCTTCCTTGTTGTCCACTGTAGGACTATCTGTGCAATGTCAATAAGAAAGGGCCCCAGCCCTTAGATCTTTTGCCCCTATTTCTCAGTTTTAAAAAAGAATGTGTTTTGGACACAAATGTTTTAGAAACTTTTATGCATGAACTCATCTGCCTTTAGTCTCATTTCCTTACTCTCTGGATGAAATAGCTTTGGGGTACAACACACAGAAGAACGGGACCCATTTGCCTTCTCACCTCCTGCAGTCTTCTAGACTCCATGATTGGAGCTACTTACTACCACCTCCAGACTCTGAGACCAGTCCTTTCCGGATCCTAAGATATTTAATGGGGTTCTAGGCCAGGTGTTCTCTTCTACCCACATGAGACATGTGCTGGCCTTATACTCCATTCCTTGTCCCAGGGGCATCCCTTTGGGTTTGGGTTTTTTTTTGTTTGTTTTGTTTTGTTTTGTTTTGAACCAATCCGATATTTTACACTCCACTTCTAGTTTGGCTTTGGCTTTCTTTCTCCCCCCACCCTGCCTTAGTCTCTCAGGAATTTTCTTATTTTTACCCATCCTGTGCCACCTTTGTGACACTCTTCTGTCTTCCCATATTTCTCCCATTCAGCCTCCTGCCAAGACAGCTTGCTACTCATTCATCCTCTTCCTGGATATTCTGTCCTTTTACCTCCTGTCCAGGCTATATGTTGCATTCTTCGGGGCCTTTCTAGGTCCCTGCCAGCCTTGTGATATACTTCCATTGCCTATGATGCCTCAGTAGTCTGCCCTGCCAGCCCCTGGGATCTGGTTGGATAAAAGGGTATGACTGAGCCTCAGCAAGTCAGCTATAGCTTGGTGTTCTGGATCAAGAACTGTAAATATGGGCCTGGAACGTTTGCCACTTTTTGAAGAAGTTTCAGTCCTGGGTTTACTGGCAATATAATGGTTATAGAGAACCTGGCTTTTTGTCTTAGCTCCACCTTTCAGCTTCTGGGTCATTCTGGCCAAATCTCTTCCTCTTATTTTCCTTATCTATGAAATGGGACCCCGAAGACTCTTCCAACTCTGAAGTGCCTTGATTCGAGTATATTTTCATCTGAGGCAGTTCTGCTTTCAAAGATGCATGGGCTCCTTATGAGATTCATCAGTTTGGGTGGAGAAAGCTAACATCCTACACTTGGTCTTTATCTAAAACTTGGTCTCTATCTTCTTTTCCCAATAGCATTTTATTTTGTGTTGCTCTATTTAGAGTCTCATCAAACAGTTCAACAAATACCTATTGTATACGGGCATAAGGGAAGAATGACTTTGAGAATGAGATAGGACACTTGCTCATGAGTGTCTTCCTCCTTAATGGAGATAAAACCACCAAAACTGCCATCTGGGGACCATCCCAGAGCTTCCAGATGTTCCTGCCCCTGCTCTGCCTCTCACAGACCTAGGGCTAGGAATTTTATGAGCCTTCCTAGGTATGCATTTTCTCTCCTTACCGAGGAAGAAAATAAATCAACCTATACCTTGGGAAAGATCATTAAGACCAGGGTCTTTAAAAGAGTAACTCTGAGCCGACCCAGTCAAGACAGGCTCTTCTCCATGTTTATCCTGAGAATTCTCCTTGTAATTTGACTGGGCCAAATAACAGCATCTCATATTTCTATAGTAATTCAAACCTCACACATTGTTTTTGTCTACCTTACTTGAGCCCTAAAAATAACTTTGTGAGACAGGCAAGGCAAATATATATATATATATGTATGTGTATGTGTGTGTGTATATATATATGTATGTGTGTGTGTGTGTGTGTGTGTATATATATATATATATATATATATATATATATATATACATATATAAAAAATCCTGTTCCCATTTTCCATACACGAAAACTCAGGCTCAGAAAGATTGTATGACTTGTTCAAGTCACTCTCCTGATGACTGATCCCATGTCCTCTCTCTTCCCTTCATTATCTTTTTTAACCTGAGAATGTGTGTCTGCCTGCTCAGCCGTAACCTGAGCCTTGCTTTGCAGTGACGACCAAAGAACCTCTTCAGACAGTTTCATAGATCATTTTCAGGCAGCTGTGGAGAGGACAATAAGCACGATCTTATAGCTCAGTGTGCAGAGAAGCAAGCAAGATACGTTATTATACATGGTCATGGAGCCAGAAGCCCTAGATCCAATCCTCCTGGTGGTATGACAGATGACTTCATAGCTCCAAAAATATTTTCAGTCAGTTTCTCATAAGCTCCAGTTGTCCAAAGCTTCCAGAAGCATTTATGAGGTGGGGAGAGGGGTGGCAACAGGGTGCTTATTGCTGCTTTGCTTTAAACAAAATTACAGAGTGAGACTTTTAATTTGCCTCTTCTCTAGCAGCTCGACCAGCACATGTGGGTGGGTTGATAAGGTCTTTTCCTCTCCTCTACTTTTTAGCAGGAGAATTATTCTTGGGGAAAACCAGATGCTGCAATTACTTGGAAAAAAAAAAGAGAGGACCAGCCATGTATCTAATTACTAAGCCAGCCTCACATGTGTGCCTGCTTACCTACTGATGTGCAAGTAGCCAGAGAGTCCTGTATATGGGGAACAAAGTCCACATAAGCTCACAGACACACCCATGCACTGCTCCTCCCAGGAGGACCCTGAGGACAGCTCTCCAAATGAACATGGCAGGGCTGAGTCTTTAGGAGCTGAAGGGGAAGAGGTCCTCCCCAATGTGGCAATCTGCTAATGGGAAAAAGACTATCTGGTCTTAGCATGTCAGAGGACGGAGGGCTCCTTAGGAGCCCTGCTACAGCCTCCTGGTCGTAACGAGAGGAAACCAGAGACCAGAGAGGGCCACGCTGAGGACCAGGGCCAGACACAGCCCTTGGGTGGCTGTTCTTGCTTTTCCTCCCAAGGCAAGCCCACTGAGGCAGCGCAGATCTCCAGAGCCTCCACACCTGCTGTGCGTCTGAGTAAGGGGGAGCATTCCAAAGATGCCTGAGTCCCTTGTGTGTTGGGATCGCATGCAGGAGGAAATGGACTGCAAGAACACACAGGGTAGACTGCACAGAACACAAACTATACTCAGGTGGTCACCACAGCCTGTATTCTGAGAGAGAGAGAGAGAGAGAAACGCTATCCAGGCTGACTCCTAAGTAACAAGGAAACCCAAGGGAAACTAGGACAGTGCTTGGCTTGCTGATAGGGGCAGCATGCTGTGAGCCCTGTCAGGTGTGAGAGTGTGTACACCTTCACAAAGGCAGACAGACTAAGTCCCAGGATGCAGTGACAACGTTCCTTTAAGTAGACAGAAACTCTAGGTGACTCCACAGGGCCATGGATGCTCTGGGGGACCCCGGAATTTTTGCAGCTGCACCTTGGAGGGGCCGTAATGTGTACGGGGCAAACTTTAGAGGTGGTTTTGACTGCTCAAAGCATTTAAAATTCCTTAGAAACCCACTACAGCAATGAGCAGTCTCTGCTAAAGATGTTTTGTAGAGAGAAATGTGTGAGCCCGCGGCCTCGGAGCTTGCTGCTAATCTGTCTGCTGTCCAGTGTCAGCCCCTGCTCAGCACTCCTGCTACACCTGGTTATCGCAGGAGGCAGAACCAAGAGGTTTTTCTGTTTTGTTTTGGTTTTTTTGTGTGTGTGGCAATTTATTTTATTTATTTATTTAGTTTGTTTGTTTGTTTTTGGCTTTCCTGAATAGGTTTGTATTTCAATTAGTTCTCACTTGTCTTTCTTTGAAATGTGCCGCTGCTTTTCCTCTGATTTTACCCCCCACTCCCCGGGTTGGCTTTTGGCTTTGACAAAAGTAGGACATTGAGGGGCTTCCCTGGTGGCGCAGTGGTTGAGAGTCCCCCTGCCGATGCAGGGGACACAGGTTCGTGCCCCGGTCCGGGAAGATCCCACATGCCGCGGAGCGGCCGGGCCCGTGAGCCATGGCCGCTGAGCCTGCCCCTCCGGAGCCTGTGCTCCGCAACGGGAGAGGCCATAACAGTGAGAGGCCCGTGTACCGCAAAAAAAAAAAAAAGTAGGACATTGAAAAATAAATCATAAAAACCAGAAACTCCCTCACCTCCGACATGAAAAATCTTGAAGTTGTACATATGGTATAAGTCCAAGTCTTTAGTCTTGATTGGATCAGAAAGACTGCAGACTTTGGAGCTGGACAGACTGCAGTCAAATCCTATGTTTGATATTTACTTCTAGGTTCCTTTGGGCAAGTTCCTTAACCTCTCTGCATCTCAGTTTTCTCATCTGTAGAGCAGAGATCATTATGCCATCCTTATTAGATTGCCTGAGGATTTAATCGGTCAGTCACGTACAGCAAGCAGCACATGGTAGCTATTCAACAAATGCTACCTCCTTCCCCAGCTGTCCTCTTGTCCTCTGTGTCCCTGTCAGCAGCTGTCACCCCCAGACATGGTTTACATGGCCACTATCCATCTTCATAAAAAGCCTGACATGGTGGGTTCTTTTAGGGAAGCATGAAGGGAAGGGGTAGTCAGGAGCTATGAGCATCTGTTAATCCAAGCATTTTAATAGATTTCCTTTGAACAGAGAACACCCCTATCATATACCACATACATGGGAGTTTTCATTCTCCATGGAGAGGCATTTTGGTTAAGCATGAGACTCTGGAATCAAGCAAGCCTGAGATCTTGTGCCAGCTCAGCCATTTACTAGCTGTGTGACATGGGGCAGGTTACGTAATTCTCAAAACCTCAGTCTCCTCATTTGTGAAATGGAGGAAGCAGATCATACCTCACAGGGTTGGTTGTTATACTGATTAAATGAAATAATACTTATTTTGCACTGTTTCCATTATCTGCTACTACACAACACACCTTCCCAAAACTCAGTGACTTAAAAGAAAGGTTTATGATTTCTCACGATTCTGCAATCTAAGCCGGGCTCAGCTGGGTGGCTCTTCTGTTCCATGTGGTGTCCATGGGGCTGAAACATCCAAGATGGCTTCTTCAAGCCCATATCTCACACCCCATGGTGGCTGGAACAGGCGAGGATGATACAGCAGCTAGCTAGCTAGCACTCTCTCTCTCTCTCACCTCACCATTTCAGAACTTGGGCGGTCTTTCCACATGAGAGTCTCAGAGCTGTTGGACTTCCTATTCGGCAGCTGGCTCCCAAGAGAAAGAAGCAAAAACTGCCAGACCTACTAAAAGTTGGTCTAGAACTGGCACAGTGTCATTTCTACTACATTGTGTTGGTTGAAGCAACTCAAAGGGCCAGCCAGATTCAATGGAGGGGAGGTAAGCCCCATCTCAACCAGTGAGGAGCAACATGCACCTGCAGGATGGGAAGGACTTGATGGCCACCATATTTGGAGACCTGCTACAATAAGCCTGCAGTCCAGTGCCTGGAACGAAATTCATTTTTGAAAATGCTTGCTTGAGATCAGATCAAGAACTCTGCACATATCAGAAAATGCAACATAGACTCCACACCTAAAATTTTAGGAGATCTTGGGCCCTTCAGATGGATGAACAAGAAATAATTCCAAGCAGGCATCCCCAACAGAAGCCCCAAGAATGCCAGGTTCCTCCTCACTCATTACATCCATGTCTTGTGCCTACGTAAACAACCTTCTCAGAGTGTTGTAAGCAGGGCAGAGGTCCTATTTGCCATGGGGATTAATGCAAATTCATGCAAAGAATCTTGGGAAAAGGTGGTTCTTACAGCTCAGAGCAGAATGTGAAAGCCATTGTAAAGACTTGTGATGTTTCATAGTTACTACAAAAAAACCATTTGGTGGAGAGATTTCTACTACAATAAGGAGTGATTTTGTGTGTCTGTGATCCTGTAAGCCATTAGACAGTGATGGATATGGAAGAGGATACTGCTGCAGCAAGTTGGAGGTGTAAAGAACATGGATATTTTCATTAATCAGACTTCAGAGCAAATGAGACAGGCAGAGCCTTAATAATGCCGGGTCAGGTCTGGTCTCCTAAAAGATTAGGTTTTCTTTACCCCCCACCTGCCACCCGCCACAAGTTGGCAAAGTTGTATAATATTCTTCTTAAATAAGAATGGAGGGCTTCCCTGGCGGCGCAGTGGTTGAGAGTCCGCCTGCCGATGCAGGGGACACAGGTTCGTGCCCCAGTCCGGGAAGATCCCACATACCGTGGAGCGGCTGGGCTCGTAAGCCATGGCCGCTGAGCCTGCGCGTCAGGAGCCTGTGCTCCGCAACGGGAGAGGCCACAACAGTGAGAGGCCCGCGTACCGCAAAAAAAAAAAAAAAAAAAAAAAAAAAAAAAAAAAAGAATGAAATAGAGGATAAAGCAGGGAAAGAAATGGCTGGTGTATATGTTCAAGCCCAAAGACGATGTCAAGAAAAATTTCTAATTTTGGAGAAACTGAGAAAACAGATATAACCACTAGATGAAATTACCAGGTTTTGCTCCCACAGCTCTTATACCAGTATATTTAACTGCAGGAGGAAATAAAACAGCAAGACAATATAAAATCCTGCCTTTTGAGGTTAGGCAAAATTTAAAGTTTGTAGAGACAGGGAAGAGATTGTACCTGTGTTGCATGTTCTGTGTTTGGACCCTAGGCAGATTTAAATGTGTTTGGTGACATGGCCTGTGGTCAGAGTGAAACTGAAGTAGGCAAACTCTTCTTAGATTCTCTTTTCTCTTTTTACTCGCCAATCTTGCTTCTGAGTTGCCCTTTCTATCTCCCTGTTCCCGAGTGCCTGGTGCTCTCACGGTGCAAGATCTCTTCTCCCATGTCACAACAATTTATACTAGAAGAGGAAAAAAAATTTTTTAATCTGCTGGGAGAAGAATTTCTTTTAGGAAGGAAATTGTCTTTGTGTAGGTAATACAGTACCTTGACAGGTTGCTGAAGGATGGAAGGGAAATACCCTGAGGACATGGTCTGGGAGGAGGCAAGGAAACAAAAGAGAAGGCTGAAGTGATCCATGCTGGAAACACGCAGGAGCTAGAAATAGGGACATAGCACAGAAGACAGCATGGCCAGGAGCTGGCACTTATGATGGCAGAAATGGCCCAGCAACATTTCTTGACAGCGTTCTACTACAACAGCAGTTCCCAGACATTCTTCGTTCACAGCGGCCTTAGTCTCTCTCTAATTTTTTTTCATGGTGCCGCTCCCCACCCCCAGCAAGGGCCAAAAGAAATACGTAACCATGGTTTTATTAATTAAGTAGTAAGCCTAAACAGTTTAATATATCCAAACAACTTAGCAGCGTTTCCTGTTCCATGTTATTTTTCACAAGGTACTTGCTTTTTATCTCAGCAGCCCTGAACATCCAAGATTCACAAAGATATCATTGAAAGGAATGTAGCACAATCTACTGTTGAAACAGGGAACTACTTTGAGCTAGTAACTTGTGCAGTGCCCAACAGATTTTGAATACCACTTTGTTTCTTCTGAAAGTTTAAAATATCCTACAGCACCACTGTGAGTTTGCTGCAGCCCCCCGGGGTAACCTGGTAATACAGTATTGGGAAGCATGGTACTGCAGTATTCACTTTTCAGTTGCCGGTGTTGACTGCCATGTTGTCCTGCTGTCTCTCCCAACTTTCAGCAAGTTCTAATACACCTGAAAAGGCCTTGTGTGAGTGTCTAAAGTGGATGAGTGTTGAAGATGGTTTGTTGAGTCAGGCTGGGGACAGCAGGCACAGGTCAGAAGTAGAGCAGAAAGCAGAACTAGTTCAGCAGAGGCAGGAGCTCAATGTGAGAGGTGTACCCTTGGACATGACCTCTGGGCCTTTTAGAAATCGCAGGGTGGCATTTCACTTTCTGTAAGATTTGGAATGGAATTTGAGCCAGTCTTTGGACAGAATGACTCCAGTTGGCATTTGTCAAGAGTTGAGTATCTATTATCTATTGGCAAGGTTTGTAGAGTATTTAATATAAATTACCATCATTGCTTAGCCTAAAATTGGAAAAGTGTGTTGTGGGGACCAAAAAAAAATCCTTTTATGGAATATATTTTGACAAAGTGGAGGCCAGCCTTGAAGACTGTCATTTTACATCAATCGCACAATAGTGCCATGACTAACTGGTAATTTGCCCTTTTATTTTATTGAAATGCAGAACATAAAATTTACCACTATAACAATTTCTAAGCGTACAATTCAGTAGTGTTAAGTATATCCAATGCGTTGTGCATCCAACCTCCAGAACTTTTTCATTGCAAAAATGAACCTCTTTACCCATTAAACAACTCCTCGTTCCCTCCTCCCCCCCCAGTCCCTGGTAACCACAATTTTGTTTCTGTTTCTACAAATTTGGCTACTTTAGATACCTCATGTGAGTGGAATCATACAGCATTTGTCTTTCTGTGACTGCCTTATTTCACCTAACATAATGTCCTCAAGGTTTATCCATGTTGTAGCATGTGTCAGAATGTCCTTCCCTTCTGAGGCTGAATAATATTCCATTGTATGTATATAACATATTTTGTTTATCCAGTCATCCATAGTGGACACTTAGGTTGTTTCTACCTCTTGATTTCTGTGACTAGTGTTGATATAAACATGGGTGTGTACCCTCCTCTATTGTTTCCGTTGTATTCCCCACTATACCATATTATACAATTGACTTATTTAATATGTTTATTGTATACTGTCTGTTACCCCTCACTAGCATGGAAGTTCCATTACAGTAGGGATTTTTTTCTTGTTTCTTCCCTGATGTATCCCAAGCAGAACAGGGTCTGGCATATAATAGAGATTCATTAAATAGTGTTATTAATAAAATTAGTATCAAACACTGACCACGTACCAGGCCCTGCGCTAGGATGGAGGAAGCACCAGCGAATAAGACGTGGAATTTACACTTAGTAGGAGAGTTAAGTAAAATTAATTGGCGGGTTCAAATTTGGTAAAACAAGCTTACTTACAAGAACGTTGTTCGTTCTGCAGCTGACCTTTTCCTTCATGTGGCCCCTCTTGCTTGGATATCACTACCTCTGTTACTTATGTGTCCTAATGACTAGAATAAGTTATTTCTATCTACTCATTTAAATTCTACTTGATCTGAAGACATTTGAATAATTTAAATTGTGATTGAATAGCGATTCTATTTTTATGGAACATTTCCACCTACCGATCTGGCTTAACCGAAGAGCATATTGCAGGATTCTCCTAAACATTCTTCATTTAAGATTAATATCCACATGAAGAAAAGCTTTAGATGTTTTTCTCATCATATCTTCATAGAATTACTTGGAATATCTCTACAAAGGTATGATCTGATTTCCAAAACCCAGGTGACAGCTATTTTTTTCACTCCGTATTTTTACTTGAACAAAATTCCAATGTTCCTGAAAATAGCTAAGCACCCTCCTAGGTTGGTATCCTAGGAGTTTATCTATGAAGAGCTCAGAAATTCTGTTCTGTTCTCTGGGCGTACGTGGTCAGTGTGCTTGATTCTCTCTCCTGCTTCTGCCTGATCTCATGTTAAAACTATTCTTTTTATTCCATCCGCTCAGTAAATAGAAAAGTTTCTTTGGTTTTTTTTCTATGAAAAAAAGTAATATATGATTATTCCAGAAAGCACAATCACAGAAAGAACACACAGGACACAACTGCTCCAACTGCTATTAAAACCTGGTGAATATGATTCAGATCTGTGCTGTCCAAACTGGCAGCCGCTAGGCACATGTGGCGATGGAGCACTTGAAATGTGGCTAGACCGAATTGAGATGTGTTTAAGATGAAAACACACATCAGATTTTAAAGATTTCACACACATACACACACACGCGCGCGCGAGGATGGAAAATCTCTCAATAATTTTTATATTGATTACATGTTGAAATTATAGTGTTGTGGATATGTTGGTTAAATAAAATATATTATCAGTTATATTCATTTCTTTTAACCTTCTTTAATGTGGCTTCTAGAAAATGTAGAATTACAGGGCTTGCATGACATTTCTAACGGACAGTGCTGCTTGGATAATCATTTTCTGTGTGTCTCTGTGCCTATATACGTACTTTAAGAGCAAGATCATGGTACTTTCTATTTCATAACCCACATTCTTCACTTATTATTATATTTTTGGCATATTTCAATGTCTATAAATATAGTTCTTCACGATTATTTGTAATAGCCACAACGTTCCATTGTAAAATCACACCATAATTTCTTGAACCAATATCCTATTATTAAACAGTGAAATGTTTCCATTTCCACTATTAAAAGAGCATCGAAATAAATATCCTTGGGCCCGCATCTTTGCTAATGTAGTGACTATTTTATGAGACTAATTTTCCAAAAGTAAAATTGCTAAATCAAAAAACACACATTTTTAGGACTTCTATTACTAACTAAAAACTATCAAGTCACTCTCTAAAAATGTGGTGCTAATTTAAACTCATCAGCAGGTATACTTGGGTTCATTTCCTTATAGCTTTCCTTTACCGATTGGTATGGTTTAAAGAAAAATCTCACTGTCTTCATTTTACTACTTCTGTTGTAAGTAAAATGAAAGTGTTCTCCATTTTTATTAGCACTTTGTGATTCAACTTTTGTAAACTAACTTCATGTCTGCAGCCCATTTGTCTTTTGGAGAATTTCTCTTTTGTTATTGACTTACAAGGATTTTTTTATAGATTAATTATATTAATCCTTGGTCACACATGTTTCATACATTTTTCTTAGTTTATTTGCCTTTTAATCTTTTATGTTATTTTTTGACGTTCAGAGGTTTTAGTCCTCACATAATTTTCTTTTAAGATAACTGCCCTTGAGCTGATGTTAAGGAAGTCCTTTCATACTTTAAAACGATGTCGTTATTCAAGTATAACGTCTTCCAGTATATTCTTGGTGACATTTTTTATATTTATTCCCTTACACCATATGGAATCTATTTTTGTATAGAAATTATGAGGCTTATCTTTTCAAAATGTTTAGCTACACATCCCAATTCCATTTATTAACCAGCTGTCCTTTTTTTCATTGGTTTAAAAAGTGAGCTAACATGGAATGATTGAGTCCATACAAGGTCAAGTCCATGTAACTTCACAGAAGTAGGATGGAAAAGACATATACCTGGGTCTAGGATATAGGTGGGCAGGGATCAGGTAAATCAAAGCGGAGGAAGAGGAAGAAGGGGACAGGCTACCAGCCTTCTGTATGTACTGTTCCCAGTCATGAGTGACCTTAGTTGAGTCTATGGTTTTAACCTGTTCAGAATCATGTACCACTTAAAAAGTCTGAGTAAATTTAAGGTGTCTTGCCCCAGCAGACTGTGTACACATATCCATCTTTGAACATAATAGCATGAGGTTTACAGATCCCCTGAAGTCTGTCCAGGTACTTATTGGGGTACATAGACCTCAATGAAGAGGACTCTTCACCTTGTGGAAGAGAAGATCAAAGACCTAGAGGTAAGTCATACTCCAGGTAAAGGCAGGTACAGGGTTCTACTCCTCCCTTTATGCTGTCGTACTGAATACCTGCCAGCCCTCAAGCTAAGACTATACTTCTCAGTCTCAGGCCTCTGTTCCTACTGACATCTTGTCTAAAATGGCATTTTCCGCTGCAGTGGATATTGCCTCCCGAGCATCCATTCTCCACCCTGAAATTTCTATCAGAACCCTTAGTTATCCTTACACCCCAGGAATGGACCCCACCCCTCCCAGCACCAGGGGTGGATCCTGGTTGACTCAGACCAGCCAGGACACTATATGCTTTGACCATAGTCAGTAGTCCAGGAGTGGACATGTGATCTAAGCCATACACTTGATGGAAATGGAGGCCTCTTGCTTGGGCAAAAGCTGGAACAGAAGCACTCTCTCTCCCACTGGACACAAAAGGGCAAGCAAAGGCACCACCTGCTGCTGTTAGCCATCCAACCAACCAGCTTTAGAATAAAGGCAGCACCATGGAAGGCAATGTGAGGAGTGGAGGAAATGCCTTAATGAGATGCTGAGCCACCAGATCCATCATCCTCGAGGGCTGCCCTAACTCAGGACTCCTGTTACTCGAATCAATAAATTACTCTTGTTGTTTAAGCTATTCTGAGTCATGCTTTTTGTTCCACATAACGTAAGTTTCCTAACTGATACATCCTGGCCTAGGGAAACCCGCCGAGACACTACCTTCTCTGTGCCTTCCATGGTTAAACCAGGTAGAAGGGATGCCTCCCTCCAATGCATCTCTACAGCCTTTTGTTCTTCCCTCTCATATTGTATGAATGCCCCTTACTAGACTGTACACAAATTGTAGGTCAGGAACCACAGCTTGGGACCTTTCACATCCTCACAACACCTAGCTGTTAGCTGGTGTTCAGTGACTTTTTGAAAGCTACACTACGATTGCCTCACTCCATGACTGGGTCTGTGGCTTCCTTTATCACCAAGATAAAGTTTTTTAAAAGGGCTGAAAGAAAGGTTAACAGAAGTTTCCCTGATGCCCAGAGAACCAGCGAGTTTCACAGGTTGTGATTCTCCAATCTGAATGTATTTTTCAATCACTGGAGAATTTTTTAAAATACAGAGGGACTTCCCTGGTGGTCCAGTGGCTAAGACTCCATGCTCCAAAACAGGGGGCCCGGGTTTGATCCCTGGTCAGGGAACTAGATCCCACATGCCACAAATAAGAGTTCGTATGCCTCAACTAAAGATCCCGCATGCCTCAACTAAGACCCAGCACAGCCAAATAAATAAATCAATATAAATAAATAAATAAATAAAATAAAATATAGATTCCGGGGGGCTGGTTCAAGAGGTAAGAGTAACCTCACATATTTACTACTAAACGGCAATAAGTGGTCAGAAGATGATCTATTATTAATAAAGGAGTGAAAATGGTGAAGGAACTGAGAGACGCTGATGAATCTCAGGGCAGAGTGGGACTGGAAAGGGGCATCACAGTTCAGAGGATACAGAGAGAACAGCTTGAGAAAAGTGCTGGTTGCTGGGTTGCTGGGTAAAAAGAGTGGGAGTGGCAAAGGGCCACAAATTGAAATGACTCCTACCTCTAGGACATGTAGCATCAGAATTTGCCCCTAGGAGAGGAATTCAAAATAAATGAACAACATGATTGGATGTCTGATGAAGGGGTTGCACCTTTGGGCTTGACTCTTTCTGTCTTGATACTGAGGGTCACTGAGTGATCACCTTGTCTCCCTGGGCCCCCTAAAATGAAGCCTTCTGGTTGATCCATCTGGTCTACTTATACAGAGCTTACAGGCAGCCTATGAAGGAAATGGAACTTCAAAAAGGTAGGGAGAACTCCAGCCACTTATCCATATTAATTGCCATAGTTATTCTTTCATGTATAAGATGGAACAACCAAGATTCACCAGCTACTGCAGCACACAAACAGAACAAATAAGATGGGCCAATATGAACAGACAGAACAGTGGCCCCAAAAAAGCAGCAATAATTTCTGAAGGAGAAAAGAACTTTAAAGAAATCTCATTTCTCTCCAGAGAAAGTTAAGTGGCTACCTCATCCATTAAACAAGAACATGCAGCTATAAAAAGGAGCAGTAAAAGAATGAGTTCATAAATTATATATATAATGTATAATTTTACACATACTGATTTTATATTTGTAAAAATTACATGCATATGTATGTACATATCATTTAAATTTAGTTTGCCCCACTAGAATGTAAGTTCCATGAGGGCAGAGACTTTGTTTTTTCCATTTGCTGTGTTCCTACTACCTAGAATCTGACACAAAGAAAGAAAAATAAAAATATAACCAACCCAAAGGAAAATAGAAGGGGGTGAAAGGGATACTATGGATGAGCTAAAATTCTTGCCTTTCAAGGTAGAGAGTCAATAGATACTTCTTAAAGTTGAGAAATCACGAGAAAATATTATAGGACTTCCAGGTCAAGATGGTAGATTGAACATGTGGATATACTTTTTCTCTGTCTCAAATCCAAATAACGTTTGGAAACTGGAGAGTAGATGGATGAGGACTAACTTTCTTAACTGACCTGGAGCACCTGAATTCCAGGCTTATAGGAGAGAAAGTTGTGAAAGGTCCATTGGTAAGAGATGGGGTGCAGAGCATGTACAGTTTGATAAGGTAGAGGTGAGATAAAAGAGGACTGGACCTGCATCTTCTGAAGAGGGAGGATGATAAATACTAAAAAGTTGAGAAGTGTGTGTGTGTGTGTGTGTGTGTGTGTGTGTGTTTGTATATACATTATATCTATATCTGTCTGTCTATCTATCTATCTATCTATCTAAAACTTAGTATATGGAGGTAACTACCAAAAGAATCCACTAAAAGAATTTAAAGCAGTTAACTCTGAGGAGAGCAAAATGAGAAGGGGGCTTCTGTTGTTTGTAACAAATTTTGTTGGACAATTTGTAAGCTGTGTACCTATATAACCATAATAATTTTTTAAATTGTTGAATAACAATAAAAAGTTATACACTACCAGGTGAAAACAAATAGCTAAAAGTGGTCACCTCGGGAGAGCAGGATTATGATGGAGGGGGCTGAATGAAGCATAGAAATATTTTCATACCTTTAAATGCCATTTGAGCTTTTATCTCCATGTGTGTTCAGTAAATATCTCTCTTTCTTTCTATCTATCCATCTATCTATCTATAAATAGACTGATTACAAAAATAGTCAAGATAATTGTCCTCCTTGTATCCATGCCCTTGTGTAGTACCTTCTGCGCTGGTCTCCGGCTTTGGTCACTTGACTTGCAATGGCCAACAGGACAGTAGACAATGGGACACAAATGTGATAGAAGCTTGAAAAGTGCTTGTGCATTGGGGTTTGCCCTCTCTTGCTGCTCTTGGGACTCTTAACAGTGCGGTCATATAAAAAAGCCCAGGCTAGCCTGCTGGAGGATAAGACAACATGTGGAACAGGTACCAACTATTCCAGCTGAGGCTCTCTTAGAGCAGCTAGCCCCTGGTCAACCTGGCAGCTGACCACAGAGGCCCAGCAAGACCAGCAGAAGAACCACCTAGCTGAGGCCAGTCCAAATTCCCCATGCACAGAATCACAAGCTACTGAACAGTTACATGTATAAGAATGAAATTAGAACATTCTTTAACACCATACACAAAATTAAACTCAAAACAGATCAAAGACCTAAATGTAAGGCCAGACACTATAAAACTCTCAAAGGAAAAAATAGACAGAACATTCTTTGACGTAAACACAGCAATATCTCTTTTGATCCATCTCCTAGAGTAATGAAAACAAAACAATAAACAAATGGGACCTAGTTAAACGTAAAGATTTTGCACAGCAAAGGAAACCACAAATAAAATGAAAAGACAACCCACAGAATGAGAGAAAATATTTGCAAATGAAGTGACCAACAAGGGATTAATTTCCAAAATATACAAACAGCTCATGCAGCTCAATATCAAAAAAACAAACAACTCAATCAAAAAATGGGCGGAAGAACTAAATAGACATTTCTCCAAAGAAGAATACAGATGGCTAGTAGACACATGAAAAGATGCTCAACATCACTAATTATTAGAGAAATGCAAATGAAAACTACAATGAGGTACCAACTCACATTGGTCAAAATGGCCGACATCAAAAAATCTACAAACAATAAATGTTGGAGAGGGTGTGCAGAAAAGAGAACACTCCTACACTGCTGGTGGAAATGTAAATTGGTACAACCACTACGGAGAACAGTAAGCAGGTTCCTTAAAAAACTAAAAATAGGGGCTTCCCTGGTGGCGCAGTGGTTGAGAGTCCGCCTGCTGATGTAGGGGACACGGGTTCGTGCCCCGGTCCGGGAGGACCCCACATGCCACGGAGCGGCTGGGCCCCTGGGCCATGGCTGCTGAGCCTGCGCTCTGCAACGGGAGAGGCCACAGCAGTGAGAGGCCTGTGTACCGCAATAAATAAATAAATAAATAAATAAATAAATAAATAAATAAAAATAGAACTACCATATGACCCAGCAATCCCACTCCTGTGCATATACCTGGAGAAAACCATAATTGAGAAAGATACGTGCACCCCAATATTCATTGCAGCACTATTTACAATAGCCAAGAGAAGGATTCAACCTAAATGTCCATCAACGGATTAATGGATAAAGAAAATGTGGTACATATATACAATAGAATATTACCTAGCCATAAAAAAGAATGAATAATGCCATTTGCAGCAACATGGGTAGACCTAGAGATTACCATATTAAGTGAAGTAAGTCAGACCGAGAAAGACAAATATCATATGATACCACTCACATGTAGAATCTAATTTTTAAAATGATACAAATGAACTTATCTGCAAAACAGAAACAGACTCACAGATTTTGAAAACAAACTTATGGTTACCAAAGGGAGAATGTGCGGGGGGTCGGGGGGAAGATAAATTAGGAGATTGGGATTAACATACACACACTACTATATATAAAACAGATAATGAACAAGGGCCTACTGTATAGCACAGGGAACTCTACTCAATATTCTATAATAACCTACATGGGTAAAGAATCTGAAAAAGAATATATATACATATGTGCATAACTGAATCACTTTGCTGTACACTTCAAACTGACACAACACTGTAAATCAATTATACTCCAATAAAATATAAATAAATAAATAAATAAAAATTTTTAAAAAGAACCATGATCTAAATAAAAGTTTGGAGACTTCCCTGGTGGTCCAGTGGTTAAGACTCCACACTCTCAATGCAGGGGGCCTGGGTTCAATCCCTGGTCAGGGAACTAGATCCCGCATGCTGCAACTAAGAGCCCATATGCCCCAACTAAAGGTCCCTCATGCCACAACTGAAAAAGATCCTGCATTCCACAGCAAAGATCCCGCACACGGCAATGAAGATCCCGCATGCCCCAGTAAGACCCAGCACAGCCAAATAAATAAATAAATATTTTATAAACAAACAAATAAAAGTTTGTATTAAACTTTTAAATTTGGGGCAAGTTATTATGTGTCAAATGTTAACTGATAGATGCAGATACAAAGATAGAAATAGAAATAAAATAGAAATCATATATTTCTAGATCCCAACCCAGATTTCTAGATTTCTGGATCCCAACCCAGATTTATGAGATCATACTAGAGGGTGTATCCTGAGAATTTGTGTTTAAAAATCTCCACAATGACTCTAACACAACCTGGACAAGCATTTGAAAACCACTGGTGTGAAGCAAAGATCAAAGGGTTTGGAGATCTGAGTTCCAAGCCAGGTACTTCTACTTACTAATTGTGTAATCTTGGGCAAGTGAAGTTAAACTTCTCTGAGCTTCCATTTTATCCTCAGGAAAAGAGAGGAAAGTTGTTATGGCGATTAAATAGGCTGGTGTATGCAAAGTGTCCAGCATCATACACGGAACTTCTTCCCCCACCTCCTTCAGCAATCCCTAACGGACCCTTACAGAGGAGGCTGATTCTGTGTATAATTCTGGAAAGCCTGCGGGTGGTTTGGCTATGATACTGGATTCTTATTGTCCTTTCTATCTTTAATAAAGCACAAGACAGAGAGAGGTTGATGGAAAACCACCCACAGAAGGGTTTTATTTCCCTCATTTGTCAGGGTGACTTTATAAAAATGTTATAGTGTGAAATAAGAATTTTCCAGGATAGAATGGAACAGGCCAAGAGGAAAAAACAGGGCTGTTATCAGATTCATGATTTTGAATGAATGATTTGGAAAATCTCAAATACAAGATGAGAAGTTTCCAATGAGGGGACAAGACATCTTAGACCCAGAGCAAATAGCATGACAGCAACCTCAGAATGTCAAATTGCCTCCACTTTCTGTTTGAGTCTGTAGAGCGAATTAGGGTGACTGGGAGCAAGCTTTGTAGAAGTTTGAAAGGCGAGGGCCTCGGTGTTCCCATCTGTAAAATGACAGGCTTGAATTAATTGCTCTCTGAGGTCGCTGTGAACACTGACATTCTATTAATTTACAGCCAGAACATTTCTCCTCCTTGTCTAACTGTATTGTGCTTTCTACTCTCTGTTTTGAAAAGACTTTCTTTAAGATAAGCACATATGTGGCCTATCATCTATGTCTGTGTTTCTTTTCTTTTTTTACATTTTGGAGCACCACACTATCCAAAGAAGAGCTATATGCACTGCCTCAGTTTCCCCTAAGTAACCAGCATTTGTGAGGACAAAAATAAAATGGCTTAGTGACATTAAAAAGGAACAAATAGAATGATTGGCCACGCTTATTTGTCAATGCCTGTTTGCTCTCATATCAGCCAGAAAACTGGCACAAACTCAGAACATTCATTTTACTGTATTACAAACTGCATCATTAGTTGATGTTGGAAAGAGAACATATACTCTGTGTGGACTCCTAGTGACCAGAGTCCCAGGCTTTACCCAGGTTTTTGTTACCCAAACATCTGTCCCTGAGCTTGGGGGCCCTACCCGGGGCAGTGTTATGCACAGCCCCTATCGTGAAAGAAGTTATTATGCAAGAAAATTGGAACTGAATACAATCAGACAAGCTTTACCCATTCTGGACTCAGAAAACCATCTAACTGGCAAGCAATACGTTCTAAAAATACTTGCAATATAAAACTATTTAAAATCTTTTTTTAATCCTATCAAAGAGATTGATGGCATGTTTTACAAAGTGAACATTTTAATATTACCACTTGATCCTTCCCAACATGATCATAAAACCATGCATGGGATACACAGACATGGCCATGGACACATTCACTGACTGCATATCCCAAACTAAAGGCACTCAGTACATTACCAGCTAGGCCAGTGATAGCCCAGCTTTGCAGGAAAAGGGGAGTGAACACTACTACCCACATCACTGATTAGAACTTGGCCGCTCCAAGCATATTCTATGGACCAGGGGCATCAGCATCCCCTGAGATACTGTTAGAAATACGAATACTCAGGACCCCACACCAGACCCAGTGAGTCAGAATTTGTATTGTAAAAGGCTTCCCAGGTGACTCACGTACATGCTAAAGTTTGAAGAGCACTGGAGTAGAGCATCTCCCTTATCCAGGTGGGATTATTTTCTCCCTGGGAGAGACTGTAAAAACTGGCCACAGATTTCTCCCACTTCTGTTTGCATTCCGCTTTGCTCCCCCATCAAGATGTGGAGTCTTTTTCTCTACCTCTTTGAATCTGGGCACTTTATGTCTTGCTTTGAACCACAGACTGAAGTAAAAGTGATGATGCTGGAGTTCTAAGCGTGGGCCTCAAGTGGCCTTGCAGCTTCTGCTTTCACCCTCTTGAGACGCTGAGAACACTAAATGAAGAAGCTCAAGCTAGCTGGCTAGAAGATGAAAAAAATGCGGTGAGGCCCAGCCAAGAGCCATAACCATTAACCCAACATGTGAGTGAGTCATGTTAGATCATCCAGCCCTGGTTGAGCTGCCAAACGGTAGCAGCCTGGATAGTGTCCTCTGAAAGGCCAGCAGAACAAAATATGAGCCCAATTTCATCTTGGTGGAAGAAATCACCTTTGCTGATGTAAAACTAAGGGTTGGGTAAGTTTATTCCTCGGGAAGCCCCTTTGGTGATAGGTTCACAAATGATGGAATGACAGATCTATTCATGCTGGGTGATTAACACAAGCTCTACAACCAGTGTTACCCTCTCCACAGCTCCCTGGATGGATGCTATGAAGAAATAATAAATAAATAAAAGCCATGATCTGAAAGGATGCTCAACATCACTAATCATTAGAGAAATGCAAACCAAAATTACAATGAGGTATCACCTCACACTGGTCAGAATGGCCATCATCAAAAAATCTACAAACAGTAAATGCTGGAGAGGGTGAGAAAAGGGAACCCTCTTGCACTGTTGGTGGGAATGTAAATTGATACAGCCACTATGGAGAACAGTATGGAGATTCCTTAAAAAAATAAAAATAGGGGCTTCCCTGGTGGCGCAGTGGTTGAGAGTCCACCTGCTGACGCAGGGGACATGGGTTCGTGCCCTGGTCTGGGAAGATCCCACATGCCGTGGAGCGGCTAGGCCCGTGAGCCATGGCTGCTGGGCCTGTGTGTCCGGAGCCTGTGCTCCACAACGGGAGAGGCCACAACAGTGAGAGGCCCGCGTACTGCAAAAAAATAAATTTTTTAAAAAATTAAAAAAATAAAAATAGAACTACCATACGACCCAGCAATCCCACTACTGGGCATATACCCTGAGAAAATCATAATTCAAAAAGAGTCATGTACCACAATGTTCATTGCAGCTCTATTTACAATAGCCAGGACATGGAAGCAACCTAAGTGTCCATCGACAGATGAACGGATAAAGAAGATGTGGCACATATATACAATGGAGTATTACTCAGCCGTAAGAGAAACGAAATTGAGTTATTTGTAGTGAGGTGGATGGACCTAGAGACTGTCATACAGAGTGAAGTAAGTCAGAAACAGAAAAACAAACACCGTATGCTAACACATATATATGGAATCTAAAAAAAAAAAAAAAATGGTTCTGAAGAACCTAGGGGCAGGACAGGACAGGAATAAAGACACAGACATAGAGAATGGACTTGAGGACATGGGGGGGGAAGAGTGAGCTGGGACGAAGTGAGAGTGGCATGGACATATATACACTACCAAATGTAAAATAGATAGCTAGTGGGAAGCAGCCGCATAGCACAGCTAGATCAGCTCGGTGCTTTGTGTCCACCTAGAGGGGTGGGATAGGGAGGGTGGGAGGGAGATGCAAGAGGGAGGAGATATGGGGATATATGTGTACGTATAGCTGATTCACTTTGCTATACAGCAGAAACTAACACACCATTGTAAAGCAATTATACTCCAATAAAGATGGCTAAATAAATAAATAAATAACTAAATAAATAAAAGCCATGCTCACAATTTCCTGATATCTGGCTCCCAGATTTATGCAGAGACCTCTGGCCTGTCTGGCTGCTCTCTTCCCCATGCCTGATAGTTTCTGCTCGAATCCAGACACCAGCCAAGGCAGTGACTTAGGAGTCTTTGGTGAGCAGTGCTGAACTGGAAAGACTCTAAGCTTTGGGGTCACCCAAACTGAGATTCAATCCTGACCCTGCCACTTGCTAGTTAGGTGATTGGGGAAATTATCTACCTTTTATGAGACTCAGCTTTGTCGTCTGTCAATTGAGATTAAGAATCCCTATCTATCAAGATTGTTGAGATTATGTATAAGAAAGAGGGCATATTATGAATGCTCCCTAGTATATTCTGCATAAATGAGGCTAGGGGTGTGAAAGCCATAACATCCCTGACAAGTGTCATTTTGAAAAAGACAAAACACCAGCCCCCACCCCCTGACCACAACCCTGCCCACCCTTCCAGAACACCAGACTTCTATACAGCTGGACACTCCGACTACAGTCTGCATGTTTATCTGATGCCTGCTTGGCAGCCATTCCATTTACAGCCGTTGGAAGGAGGGGGCAGGGTGATCAGCACTCATCTCTGGGTCACCAGGTCAAGTGGGTACTAATCAGGAAAAATGTTTGGCTATTAAATGCTCCATTGAGTGCTTTAAATATCACCTGACGTGTCATACATCTGGATTAGCCGTAGAAAATCAATCTTTACCATATGCAAATTAAGGACGAAATGAGATTGTCCTTGTGAGCCATTGCTGTGCCTTAGCACACTGGTCCTTCAGCTTTATTTAACTGGCCTGAATTTTCTCCCGTTTTGCTTCAGTTTGTGACTTGAAACCCATTATCCCTTACGCAGTTTATGGTCAGAGAGCGCTGATCCCAAAGATAACCTTTAGAGGGATTCTGCAAGTGGCCACTGGCTTTGTTTCCTCATCTCCCCCGTGTAGACTTAGCGGCCACCGGGAGTGAACTTAGCTGTGCTGGCCTTGGCCCTGAAACCATCTCCTAAAAACTGGATGTTTATCTTGGTCGTGATGCACATGGTGCATGCATGTGTGTGCCTATGGGTGCAAATATGTATTCTAGGAATATATTCAGGAAGTTAAGTTTTCCCTTAAAAATAAGACACAATCTTTATTAGTCACTCTTCTTGATTCTACAGAGCAGTAAAGCCTTGGGATCGGACTTCTCAGAGCTGGATTAAATCACTGGTCTTGGGATGTCAGAAAACAGGCAAGTTTTTGACCACTCCCCACACTGCTCTGTTCCAGCCCATACAAATTACTGTAGCAGAAAACCTCAGGTAGGGAAAGGGAACAAAATCATTGGCGACCTCCCAGGGGAATGAAATGCTAACTTTAAGGCCCAGCAGCCGCCAGCTACCCAAGAATTTAATAACGCTCTGCCTTTGTATTCGGTAAGCTCGCAATAGGATGCAGCTAATTAGCCTGCCTGGGAACCAACTGGCAGGGATTGGAGTGGGATGGAACGGAATGATGAATAATCGTAAACTCTGTGTACTACTCACAGTTTGCTAAAAACTTGCAATAAATTATCTCACTTAATCCTCTCAACAGCCACGTGAGGTTGGTTTAATTATCCAAGTTACAGTATGAAAACTGAGATGCAAACAGATTAAATTAACCTATGAAAAACCTTAAAAATGTTCATGCCTTCTGACTAGTAATTCCTTTTCTAGGAATTTACCTTGGGAAAATTATAAGAAGTCCAACAATAAAGAGATTTATTGACAGATACCTACAAGGAAGGTACTTATAATCGTAAAAAATTGAAAACAACTTACATTGTGCAAAAATTAAAAATTACTTGGATAAATCACAATAATTCAATATAGGGGATGCTCAATAATCTCTAAAAATCAGGTTTCTGGGGCTTCCCTGGTGGCGCAGTGGTTGAGAGTCCGCCTGCCGATGCAGGGGACACGGGTTCGTGCCCCGGTCTGGGAAGATCCCACATACGGCGGAGCGGCTGGGCCTGTGAGCCATGGCCTCTGGGCCTGCATGTCCGGAGCCTGCGCTCCGCAACGGGAGAGGCCACAACAGTGAGAGGCCCGCATAACGCAAAAAAAAAAAAAAAAAAAAAATCAGGTTTCTGAACATGACTTAAGGAATTAAGTGGATTATGATTTAAGGAAAAAGGTTGACTATTTTAAGATAAAGAGTATTTTAAAAAGAGAATTGCCTCCTTTACATACAGTATAATCCCTATTTTTCAGGATCTGTGTCTATGCCTGGAAAACAAGAGGAAAGAAATACACTAAAAGATTAATAATGGTAGTGTGTGTTTCATGAGTCCATTAACATGTTCCCCTCTTTTTATTGTTCTCTATTTTCATAACTCTCTATAATATATAAATATCATAATTAAAAGTGGATGACAATAAATTAATAAAATAATAGTAATATACATAAAATGTGTTAATGTTAGCTTACTCATGAGGAACTCGTGAAAATCAGGAAACTAAAACATATGAGATACTCGGAATGCTTTTGAAGGTCAGAGTAAACATATACCAAATATACTTATTTTATCAAAACCATTTTGCCCATTTCTAACTCATTTATCTTTAACAAGATAAACAAGATTTCACGAGGCTCTGGTAATGATCCATCTGTGAAATCACTGGATGTTTGGCTCGTCCCTGCAATTTTCTATACTTATCTTCCTTATCCTTCACAAAGTACTGTCAGTGTTTGGGAAAATGGTTTTGTGAAACTTAGTAAATTGCTAGGTAAAATATTTCCTTGGATAATGGTGTGTCTGACACTTTAAAACATCTGAAAACTCTCCGAGTTATTAGATCTCGGGTAGAGGAGGTCAGATAATATCTCTGGAGACGGCTCCTATTAGGGGAGCTTTGGGTGATATAAAGTATGAGCCAGGGGTGGAGGGAAATGGCAGGCTCCAACTGCAGAATTCTAAACAGACATTTAGGAGGAATTTCCAAACAAGAGGCACAGGCCCTGTTTCTATCAGAGTGGAGGGAAGCAAATTGATTCTGCAAGGGAAAAATCTGGCCTTAATGAGGAGACTTCTTATGATGTCCAAATTCCATTTCTTAACATTTATTTTTTGGTTAAGCTTCATTGAAAGCTATAATTTTAGCATTTTTGATTTGGGGACTTCGAACTTTCAATGTATGGGTTTTCCAAAATTATTAAACTCATTTGGATTGTAGTGATAGTTTTTTAAATGTATTTTTCTTTTTTTAGTTTTTGGCTGCGTTGGGTCTTCACTGCTGCACATGGGCTTTCTCTAGTTGCGGCGAGTGGGCGCTACTCTCCATTGCTGTGTGCGGGATTCTCATCGCAGTGGCTTCTCTTTGTTGCAGAGCACTGGCTCTAGGCGCAAGGGATTCAGTAGTGGCACACGGGCTTCAGTAGTTGTGGCTCGTGGGCTCTAGAGTGCAGGCTCAGTAGTTGTGGCACACGGGCTTAGTTGCTCCGCTGCATGTGGGATCAAGGCTCAAACCCATGAGCCTTGGACCAGGGCTCAAACCCATGCCCCCTGCATTGGCAGGGGGATTCTTAACCACTGCACCACCAGGGAAGTCCGTACATGTAATTCTCTTTTTTTTTTTCTTTATCATCTTTATTGGAGTATAATTGCTTTACAATGGTGTGTTAGTTTCTGCTGTATAACAAAGTGAATCAGCTATACATATACATATATCCCCATATTTCCTCCCTTTTGCATCTCCCTCCCACCCTCCCCATCCCACCCCTCTAGGTGGACACAAAGTACCAAGCTGATATCCCTGTGCTATGCGGCTGCTTCCCAGTAGCTATCTATTTTACATTTGATAGTGTATATATGTCCATGCCACTCTCTCACTTTGTCCCAGCTTACCCTTCCCCCTCCCCGTGTCCTCAAGCCCATTCTCTACATCTGCGTCTTTATTCCTGTCCTGCTCCTACGTTCTTCAGAACCGTTGGGTTTTTTTTTTTTAGATTCCATATATGTGTGTTAGCATATGGTATTTGTTTTTCTCTTTCTGAATTACTTCACTCTGTGTGAGAGTCTCTAGGTCTACCCACCGCACTACAAATAACCCAATTTCATTTCGTTTTACGGCTGAGTAATATTCCATTGTATATATGTGCTACACCTTCTTTATCCATTCACCTGTCAATGGACACTTAGGTTGCTTCCGTGTCCTGGCTATTGTAAACAGAGCTGCAATGAACAGTGTGCTACATGACTCTTTTTGAATTATGGTTTTCTCAGGCTATATGCCCAGTAGTGGGATTGCTAGGTCATATGGTAGTTCTATTTTTAGTTTTTTAAGGAACCTCCATACTGTTCTCCATAGTGGTTGTATCAATTTACATTCCCACCAACAGTGCAACAGGGCTCCCTTTTCTCCACACAGTCTCCAGCATTTACTGTTTCTAGATTTTTTTGATGATGGCCATTCTGACCGGTGTGAGGTGATACCTCATTGTAGTTTTGATTTGCGTTTCTCTAATGATTAGTGATGTTGAGCATCCTTTCATGTGTTTGTTGGCAATCTGTATATCTTCTTTGGAGAAATGTCTATTTAGGTCTTCTGCCCATTTTTGAATTGGGTTGTTTGTTTTTTTGATATTGAGCCACATGAGCTGCTTGTGAATTTTGGAGATTAATCCTTTGACAGTTGCTTCATTTGCAAATATTTTCTCCCATTCTGAGGGCTGTCTTTTCATATTGTTTATAGTTCCCTTTGCTGTGTAAAAGCTTTTAAGTTTGATTAGGTCCCGTTTGTTTATTTTTGTTTTTATTTCCATTTCTCTACAAGGTGAGTCAAAAAGGATCTTGCTGTGATTTATGTCATTGAGTGTTCTGCCTATGTTTTCCTCTAAGAGTTTTATAGTGTCTGGCCTTACATGTAGGTCTTTAATCCATTTTGAGTTTATGTTTGTGAATGGTGCTACGGAGTGTTCTAATTTCATTCTTTTACATGTAGCTGTCCAGTTTTCTCAGTACCACTTATGAAGAGACTGTCTTTTCTCCATTGTATATTCTTGCCTCCTTTATCAAAAATAAGGTGACCATATGACTGGGTTTATCTCTGGGCTTTCTATCCTGTTCAATTGATCTATATTTGTGTTTTGTGCCAGTTCCATACTGTCTTGATTACTGTAGCCCTGTAGTATAGTCTGAAGTCCGGGAGCCTGATTCCTCCAGCTCCATTTTTCTTTCTCAAGATTGCTTTGGCTATTCGGGGTCTTTTGTGTTTCCGTACGAATTGTGAAATTTTTCGTTCTAGTTCTGTGAAAAATGCCATTGGTAGTTTGATAGGGATTGCATTGAATCTGTAGATTGCTTTGGGTAGTAGAGTCATTTTCACAATGTTGATTCTTCCAATCCAAGAACATGGTATATCTCTCCATCTGTTGGTATCATCTTTAATTTCTTTCATCAAGGTCTTATAGTTTTCTGCATACAAGTCTTTTGTCTCCTTAAGTAGGTTTATTCCTAGATATTTTATTCTTTTTGTTGCAGTGGTAAATGGGAGTGTTTCCTTAATTTCTCTTTCAGATTTTTCATTGTTAGTGTATGGGAATCCAAGAGATTTCTGTGCATTAATTTTGTATCCTGCTGCTTTACCAAATTCACTGATTAGTTCTAGTAGTTTCCTGGTAGCATCTTTAGGATTCTCTATGTATAGTATCATGTCATCTGCAAACAGTAACAGTTTTACTTTTTCTTTTCTGATTTGGATTCCTTTTATTTCTTTTTATTCTCTGATTGCTGTGGCTAAAACTTCCAAAACTATGTTGAGTAAGAGTGGTGAGAGTGGGCAACCTTGTCTTGTTCCTGATCTTAGTGGAAATGGTTTCAGTTTTTCACCATTGAGAATGATGTTGGCTGTGGGTTTGTCATATATGGCCTTTATTATGTTGAGGAAAGTTCCCTCTATGCCTACTTTCTGGAGGGTTTTTATCATAAATGGGTGTTGAATTTTGTCGAAAGCTTTCTCTGCATCTATTGAGATGATCATATGGTTTTTCTCCTTCAATTTGTTAGTATGGTGTATGACATTGATTGATTTGCGTATATTGAAGAACCCTTGCATCCCTGGGATAAAGCCCACTTGATCATGGTGTATGATCCTTTTAATGTGCTGTTGGATTCTGTTTGCTAGTATTTCGTTAAGGATTTTTGCATCTATGTTCATCAGCGATATTGGCCTATAGTTTTCTTTTTTTGTGACATCTTTGTCTGGTTTTGGTATCAGGGTGATGGTGGCCTCGCAGAATGAGTTTGGGAGTGTTCCTCCCTCTGCAGTTTTTTGGAAGAGTTTGAGAAGAATAGGTGTTAGCACTTCTCTAACTGTTTGATAGAATATACCTGTGAAGCCATCTGGTCCCGGGCTTTTGTTTGTTGGAAGATTTTTAAACACAGTTTCATTTCAGTGCTTGTGATTGGTCTGTTTGTATTTTCTATTTCTTCCTCATTCAGTCTCGGAAGGTTGTGCTTTTCTAAGAATTTGTCCATTTCTTCCAGGTTGTCCATTTTATTTGCATATAGTTGCTTGTAGTAATCTCTCACCTACATTTAATTCTTTAATTCACCTGGAATACATGTAATTTCTTTTTTACATAAAATATTTATCCACTGAGAATTAGTATTAGTAGTTTTATTAATAGTAATCATCCCCACTACCATTTGTTAGCACTTGTTATCTGCTCTGAATTGTACTAAGTCCTTTTACATACATTAGCAGACATCACTTGCTTTAAACTTCACAACACTATGAAGATCTGGGAACTGAGCCTCAGAAAGGATAAGCACGGACAGAGCCCTTCAACATTCTGCTGTGATGTCATTTGCATCACAGACCAAAGAGTTACATCAGGCATGGTCCCTTCCTGCAGTTTTTGTTTGGCTCCATTATTCTGCCTGTCCAGTCTTGCATCTCATCATTCAAACAGCTGATAGGTCAAGTCTACCCCGATGAGTCTACATAATCAAAATTATTCTTGACTATTCTTACCCATACCTTCTCCCAAAAGATTTTTAAAATAATTTTCATGTTTTAATTATCCAAGTAATACATACTCATTATTGAATGCTTAGGAAGTACACATAAGCAAGAATAATAAAAATTAAAATCACTTATGAACTTGCCCACCCAGAGATGATCACTGTGCCAGAATTTCCATGTTCATCCTGTTTACTTATGATCTGTCTCCTCATTAGAATATAATTTCCATGTAGTGGGGGTTTGTCTCTTTTGATCACTGTTGCATCCCTGGGATCTATGTAATGGGTGACACGGTCTGCTGCCCAGACCACAAGTCCAGGACCAAGGTGCTCATTACCCAGTCTGCTCAGAGTGCTGGCTCACAGGTTAGCCCTTCTCTAGGAATAGCCTTCAGCCAAGGGAAATGCCTCTTCCAAGGTTACATCTCCTCCACAGAGGTAGCCCACATCAATGACCTGTGGGTTTGAGGGTATAAAGGCCAAGCCCCCTGGCCCCAACTTGGAACAACTCCAAAGGGCCATTTCATTCCAGAGCTCCCTGCGGAACTGGCTGAGACCTATGATGTGACTGCATCAGGTTCACCTCCCTCTGCCCGGTCTTGCTTCCATAACTCCCCTACCGATGCTATTTCTGAGACTACTCCCAGTTAACCTCCTGAAGGTGAACTTCTGCTACAAAGTCTGTTTCCAGGGAACATGACCCAAGTTAATGTAGAACACAGCCTGACACAGAGTCGGCTTTATAATATTTCTTGAATGAATATACGCAAAAATTTTTAGGGGTCCCTCCTTCGTTCCTGGTGATTCTCACTCTTCAGCAATGAAGCAGAAGCTCCATCATGCCCCATGAAGCGAGAAGAAGTCAACTATTCCTGTGCAGCCATCAACACTATTGCAGCTTCTTCTCATTACTGCATCCTCGACTCTTGATGATGCCCCAGGGCCCCATCCACTGCTTGTTAAAACCGGTGACCAGGACAAGATCCCAGCTTGCCTACTGATTCTAGGTAGCTCTGCACCCAAACTCCACTGTTCTCCCCAAATCCTGAGGCTTATTACCACTGCTTACTGAAGCCAGGGGATCTGCAGAGACTCCAATCCTGCTAAGCCTGCATTCCTGGGTCTCTGCCCCAAGTTACAGTGGTCCTGGAGGGTGGGAAGGATGCTCCCTCCTCAGTGTCTTGTTCAGATAAGGGCACTCCACAGTGGAAGTGGCCTGGTCTTTCAACTTTCAGATCTTGGGTCCATTAACATGGCTACTTCTTGAGAGCATGACCCAGTCAGGATGACTGTGTTGGGACAAGTAAGACAGATCTGGAAACCAACACATGCCCCCAACTCTTGGTCAAGTCGTCACCTACTCCTCTGATGAAATCTCTCTCTGGGTCTATCTGAGGTCAGGATACCTAGAAACAGAGCCTGAAACTGGGTATTCTTGAACATTAATTTATTGAGGAACACTCTCCGAAGAAAGGGAAGCAGCATGGGGAAGGGGGAGGAACTAAAAAATATGTGGTCTCTGCTGAGTCAGCTTCAGCCTGATCCCATGGGGAGCTTTGGAGCAGAGGTTCTACCACACATTTTTGAAGAGCTGGAAACTAATTCCTATAAGTTGTTGTCATTGTTCTTTTTTGCAATAAGATACATCACTTGATACACTGTAGAAAGTATGACTGTCGATAGGATCTGACAGAATCCACATTACACTATAAGGGGCCAATACATCTGTTATCAAAATTTCCCCTTTGGTTCACCCACAGAACATTTTCATTGCAGCCTCTGAATCAAGAAATGAAGCTTCACTCAATTTCATAGACAATCAAGGGGAAAAAATGATGGGTCAACATCCACAAAGCAATCAATGTGATAAACCACATTAACAAAATGAAGGATAAATATCACATGGTCATCTCGATAGATGCAGAAAAAGCTTTTGACAAAATTCAACATCCATGCGTAATAAAAACTTTCAGAAAAGTTGGTATATAGGGAACATTTCAACATAATAAAGGCCGTTTATGACAAACCCACAGCTAACATCATACTCAACGGTGACAAAATGAACGCTTTTCCTCTAAAATCGGGAACAAGACAAGGATGCCCACTCTCGCCATTTATATTTAACATAGTATTAGAAGTCCTAGCCACAGTAATCAGACGAGAAAAAAGAAATAAAGGCATCCAAATTGGAAGGGAAGAAATAAAACTGACACAATTTGCAGGTGACATGATACTGTATATAGAAAATCCTAAAATCTCCACTCTCAGGTACACACCCAAAAGAAATGAAAACCTATGTCCACACAAAATTTTGTACACAAGTAGCAGCACTACTAACAATAGTTGAAAAGTGGAAACAACCCAAATGTCCATCAACTAATGAGTGACTAAAAAATATGTGATATATCCATACAGTGGTATGTTATTCAGTATAAAAAGGAATGAAGTATTGATAAATGCTAGAAAATGGATGAACTTTGAACATATTATGCTAAGTGAAAGAAGGAAATCACAAAAGGCCACATATTGTATGCTTCAATTTATATGAAATGTCTACAAGAGACAAATCAATAGAGACGGAAAGTGGATTAGTGGTTGCCTAGGGTGCATGAGTTCATTGGGGGTTGGGGGTGGGGAAATGACTGCTAATGAGTAAGGGTTTTCTTTCACGGTGATGATAATGTTCCACAATTAGATTGTGATAATGGATGCACAATGCTATTAATATACCAAAAAGCACTGAATTGTACACAAACAGGGCAATTTTATGGTATATGAATTATATCTCTAAAAAGCTGTTTAAAATAAAACTAGCACTATCTCCATAAAAGGCCCAAGAGTTAATCCACAAATTAAAGACAAACCGTTAACACTCACAATTATAATGCCCATAAATTGCACAAAGTCCCATCACTTGGAGGGATGCAACAATAAATTTTCCATCACTATGAACAGCAAATCATGGCTACCAATGTGAGCATTTAGGAGGAAAAATACCGACAGCAAATACGGAAATATACATCAGTTTGACACTAATTAGTGTTGGTTTCAGTCCCTATTTTGTGGGTTGCCATATAGGTTTTGTATTTTTTCCTCCAACCTTTACATCCATTGCCAAAATCAGGACATTGCATGTCTTAGGGAGGGGTTTCCTGCTAAACCAGAAGAGTCTCAAGCAAACCAGGATGGTTCATTATTCATGGACAAGAGAGAAGGAAAAGGTCTTTCCTTCCCTGTGTCATGCTCCATGTGAGGGCAACAGACTGGACTATTTGAACCCCAGTGTCCTGCAGAATTTTTATTCCTAATGTATTTCATCTTCTTTGTCGATCTTATGAATGAGACATTTTCTTTTGTATTCCATTTATTGTTTGTATATAGAAAGGCTGCTGACTTTATATATTAATTTTCTAACTACCTTACTGAATTTTCTTATTGTCTCCTAGGTTTTCAGTTATTTTTTTCTGGGTTATTCAAGGTTTATAATCATGGCATCAGGAAATAATTATAATGTTGCTTCCCCCCACCCATCCATTATTTTAGTCCCTTCCTTATAAACCACTTTATCTGTAAAGGCTAAAACTTCCAGAAAACCCCAACAGTCAATTCAGAAGGCATATCTTGTCACTTGCTTTAATGACAATACTGCTATTAAGTATTTCGCTATCAAACTGACTTTTGGGCAGAGACAACTTTAGCATTTCAAGGAGTATCTATATATTTCTATTTTATCTCAAGATTTTATGAAGAATGGATATTGAATTTTTTTCAAATGACTTTTTTGAATCCTTGATATGAACAAACAGTTTTTCTCCTTTGATTGGGGTGAAGTGTATTGATGATTTCATAATATTGAATCATCCCTGGCTTTATTGAAACTGGATCTCACTGAGCCATGGTTCATAATTTTGCTAATACAATGCTCAGTTCTAGTTACTAATTTTTATTACAATTTTTACATCAATATTCATGAATGAGCTTGGAGGTCTTCTCTGTGTTCTGTCTGATTTGAATGCCGGTGTTATTTTTGGCTTCCTATCTATCGTTGTTGGGCTTGGAGACAGTTTTCAGTGTCGGATTTCTCTGTTACTTGAATGTTTGAAATTATTTACCTGAGAAACCATCTGGGCCTGGTGATTAGGGGATGATGCATTTTCACTTTCTTCTCTGATTATTGGCCTGTTTAGAATTCTTATCTCTTCTAGAGTAAATTTTGGTGATTTCTATATTTTCTAAACAATCACTTCATCCATGTTTCAATCTAATTTGCACAGAGGTTTGCCAATCATTCCTTGAAACTTCTTTTAATATCTTCTGTACCTCTTGTTAATTATTTCTAATTTTTTATTTATTTCTAATGTAAGTGGTTTTGTCAAAGAAATGGCAATCAGATTTTTAATTTATTGATTCTTCTTTTTCTGCTTTGTAATTTATTAATTCTTGCTCTCAATTTATTACCCCTGATGGTTTTTCCTAACCTCCTGAATGCATTTTTAAAAATTTTTCACTTGTAGTTTCTAATACGTATATTTATGGCTTTATTTCCCTGTGAAACCAGCTTTGGCCATTTTCCATTAATTTTGAAACTCTATATTTTATTATTGCTAATTTCTAACATCTGCAATTTCAACTTCAATTTTCTCACTGACCCAAAAATTGTCTAAGAGGAAAATTAAGGGTTTCCCTCCTTGTTATTGCATTATCAAATAAATGTAATTACACTAATAAATATGATGTTGCTTATTGGTTTATAAAAAATATTATTCATCATGCTAAATTAGTCAAGACCCTGGCAGGAAGCAGAGGGCACACTGAAAAGAATTTAACTAAACAGAATTGAATGAGGATACTAAGTATAGACGCATAGGCTGGGTTGAGGGAACTGACAAAAGATAGTGAAGTGCCCCGGACCTAGCAACAGTGAGAATCCATTACCACCCCTAGGCCTGAAGAGACAAGGGCAGGGAAAAATATTACTGCAGCCACAGAGGAACACCACCACTGCTGAGACTCCAGGGGGTGGAGTGGAATGCAGAGAATAATTATCCAACCCCTCATCCTCTTCCAGGTTTCTGCCCACATCCAACAGCCAAACACAGAGGACCCAGTAGATACAGTCTGTGGAAGTCAGCCTCAGAACGACACAGAACAGGGTAGAAAAGGGAGGAGAAAAAAAGTTTGGGAACAAAAACTGGGAATAGCCCAGTAGTAAATATCATTTTCCTCTTATTCAAACATCAGAAATAGATATAAATTCCGTTAATGCTCTGTGGTCCCGTGATGAATTCTATTTATTGTTTATATAATTTCAAAGCATCCTTGCATTCCTAGAACCCCTGACATATTCTCTTCATTATGCTTTTCAGTTGCTGTAACCTTTTATTAAGAATTTTACATCTACGCTCATAAATGAGACTGGTCCATAATTTTCCTTTTTGAATGGCAATCAGTGTTATGCTTGTCTTGTGAAATGAATCAGAGGAACTTTTCACAGTTTTAAGTTCTGTAATAATTTATGTAACAAAGGAATTGTGCATTTCTTAAAAGTTAAAAAAATTATTCAATCATGCTCCTGCTAGGAACTGGTGGTCTTCTTTCAGGTAATTCTTGGATAAGTTTTAGAGTTTTCCATAATTATTAGTTTGTATAGATTTTCTACTTTTTTTTTTTTTTTTTTTTTTTGCATTACGCGGGCCTCTCACTGCTGTGGCCTCTCCCGTTGCGGAGCACAGGCTCTGGACGCGCAGGCTCAGCAGCCATGGCTCATGGCCCCAGCCGCTCCGCGGCATGTGGGATCTTTCTGGACCGGGGCACGAACCCGTGTCCCCTGCATCGGCAGGCAAACTCTCAACCACTGCGCCACCAGGGAAGCCCTAGATTTTCTACTTTTTGAGTCAATTTTGGTCATTTATAATTTCCTTAAAAATGGCCCCTTTCCTGGAGATTGATTTTCTCCAATAAGTCCATTTTCCCCAAACTTGGGGTAGAATGGTCCTGGTAAAGGGCTTCTGCATCTCCCAGGCCAGCCCAAAGGGTTGTCATGGTTGCAGCATGGAGAGATCCTCAAAGGTAGGTTAAAACAGTTAAAACTAATAAGAGGGGTTTTATCTTGAGACAGGATTGTTCAGGCTTCCCCACAGCTGTTGACAAAGGCTGTGCCCCATGGAGCTGATCACAGGAGAATGAGCTTAAGGTGACCTTCCATCCAGAGTGATTCACCATGCGGTTGGGTAAACTCAGCACCTGTCTACCCTGGAAACTGACCTCTCAGAACCACGGCTGTGATTTAGCCTCCTGCTTAGCAAACGTGACAAGGAAGTGGGTGTGAGGAGAAAGAAGGGGAAGCAGGGAGCCCAGCTCTAATGACGATGTGACTCCCTGGCTCGGCCACTTTGGATGTGTCATTGTGACTAATCTCACTGGGCTTCAGTTGCCTGATCACTGAAATGAGAAGCTCTGAGGACTTCGCAGATTTATGATTCTATTAACAGATTCCCCCCAGGAGTAAGCTTAACACAAAGTTTCATGCCTCACCTCCAGTTCTCTCCCTAATAAGAAATGGATCCTCCTGTCTAAGTAACAGTGTCTGAGATCTGCTGCAGGGGGGACCAAGAGTCCCTGCTGTTTCCCATATATCTCCCCTCCAGCCTAACCTGCCTTGGACTTAAAAGTTTTCGCATGCTGGGTTTAAGGCATCAACAGCCCGAGCGAGAACACTGTCCTGGAGAAACAACCTTTGGAGTATCTGACAACTTCAGAGGCACTAATGCATCCAGTTGGTAAGGTCCTGGGGCAGCAGAACGAGCTGATGGGGATGGAGAGGTCTAGTGCATGGGATGCGGCTGGGGAAGGCCAGCCTGGAATGACAACCACAACTGCAGGGGATGGATGGGGAGAGGTACAACTGGCAGGCAGGGGACAACATGGTGGCTTTTGGGCCGCTAAAGGTGGAAGTGGCCTGAAACACACATTAGCCTGTGGGAGTCTGAGGAATGATGAGCATCAAGGACTCTGGCAATGTAGTATCTTTGGAAGCCAACCAAACTGGGTTTCCACCCCAGTTCTGCCACTCACTACTGGGCTACTAAACCTCTGTGAGCCTCTTTCCTCAACTGCAAAATGGGAATAATAATGCCTGTCTTTAGGGCTGATAGGAGAGTTAGGTGAGATAATGTATAAAAAGTACTTAACCATGGTGACTGGTACAAGTGAGAATTCAATCCATATATCTATTATTATAATAATTCCCAGTTTTACCACCATCCTTCTCTGGAAGCCAATTTTAATTAATGTAACTAATTACAAACATTTTTGTGTTCCTGCCAAGCACCGTGTTGTTCACTGTTTGGGTTTTACGGAAGAATGTGGCATATTCCCTACCCTCCAATAGCTTCCAATCCAGTGGAGTAGATTTGTACACAACCAAGTAAAACACACAGCAAAACAAGCACAAGAAACAAACAGAGATGCCCCAGCATACTGTGGGTTACCTAGGAAGAAGCCATGGACTCTCAGGGTAGGAGTGGAGAATGCATCGGGGAAGAATCCTTGCAGGTGAATTAGGCCTTAGAATCTGAGAGGGTCCTCTAGTCCAACACCCTCACTTTGCAGTTAAGGGCCCAGGAAGATTTAAAAAATCCAGGCTTAACAATCATTCAGATAGTGAACCCAGACTATGTGCCAGTCATTGTCAAGACTGACTTTTCAAACCTCACAATAACCCTATGAGATGGAAATTCTTGCCATCACCATTTTACAGAAGAAGAAACTGAGGCACGGTGAGGTGAAAAGACTTGTCCAAGGTCACATAGCTTGCAGGTGGGAGAGCATGGATTTGACCCATGTTGTCCTGTCCACCACAGCTGCCTCTCTTAACAACAGAGCTAGAGCTTAAGCACACGACTCATGACTTAAAACCCCAGGTTCTCCTGTTCTCTCACACAGCTGCTTCCCAGAGGAAGAGAAATGTTTCAGAAGGTGAGGAATTCTGGGTGATCTTTCCAGGCTGAGGACAGAGCAGGAGCAATAGCATGCAGATCTGAAGTACTGTGTTGTCGGAAGCGTGTGCAGGTTCTCATAGCTGAAGGGCAGAATGAAATTAATCAATAAAAGACAGCAGCTGAGGTTCCTGCACCGTTACAAACCTCAAATATCAGGAAAAGAAGAAGCCAGGAACAGCAACATTCGATAAACTTTAGACATAAGGGGAGGAAAAGAGCTGTCGTTTGGGCATCAGGCTCCCCAGTCAGCATAGAGACGATAGAGATTTAAAGCAAACCTCCATATATCTGGAGAAAACCATAATTCGAAAAGATACAGGCACCCCAATGTCCACTGCAGCACTATTCACAATAGCCAAGACATTTAGGAAGCAACCTAAATGTCCATTGACAGAAGAATGGATAAATAAGAAGTGGTCATGTATACAATGGAATATGACTCAGCCACAAAAAAAGAACGAAAAAATGCCATTTGCAGCAACATGAATGGACCTAGAGATGATCATACTAAGTGAAGTAAGTCAGAAAGAGAAAGAAAAATATCTATGATACCACTGATACATGGAATCTCATTTTTAAAAAATGATACAAATGAACTTATTTGCAAAACAAAAACAGACTTATATCAAAAACAAACTTATGGTTACCAAAGGGAGAACATGGCGGGGTGGATAAATCAGGAGCTTGGGATTAATATACGCACACTACTGTATGTAAGACAGATAACCAAGGACCTACTGTAGAGCACAGGGAACTCTACTCAATATTCTGTGATAACCTATATGAGAAAGGAATCTGAAAAAGAATGAATATATGTATATGTATAACTGAATCACTTTGCTATATACCTGAAACTAACACAACCTTGTAAATCAACTATACTCTCATAAATTTTTTTTTTAAATAAAGCAAATCTCAACTCTAAACCCACTCCTCATCTTGGGTTCTCTAGCTCTGCAAATATTGATACTTCCACCATCCATTCTCTTGCTAGTCAGAAGACCAGGAGGCATCATAAACTCATCCTTCTCCCTCGTTCCTCTGTCAAGTCTATTTTTTAAATATTTAAAATATTTTTAATTTTGAAATTGTCTCCTGTGTTAATCTAGGTTCTCCAAGAAGCAGATGCCAAGTGTGTGTAAACATGCAAGGATTTTGATTAAGGGAAATGCCTATGAGAGAAAACATGGAGGAAGCCAGGAAGGCGGGAAGAGTCATCAAACCACGATGCAGTGTGACCCCAGGTGAGAGAGAGGGAAGGAAGGTTGGGTAGAGGTATCCTATACTGCTGTGTAGTGTAAGGAAGTTTCCACAAAGCCATTGGGGAGTTCTGGAGCCAAAACCAGCCATGAGAGGAGTCCACGGTCTCCTGGGAATATTCCTGCATTTGTATTACTGCCACCCTCAATGATTGGCGGAGAGCAGTCCATGGGAAACATGGCTTCAAAACAAGCATGATGTTGGATTGCAGAGAATGACAGCAGGGCCCCTGGTCAATTATGTTCCCCGTCACTGGAGATCTGTGAGACTGGGCTCATAGGTACCACCATGTGAGGATAGACTCCTGGCTCCTCACCAATCCTACCATCACCAGCCCAGTTTAGACCCTTCCATTCTCTGGAGGATTGCAGCAGACCCCCAACTGGTCTTCCTGCTGCTAATCTTTATCCCCCTAAACCTTTTTCCACACAACAGTCAGAAAGACCTTTCTAAAACACATACCTAACATGTAAATCTTCTGATTAGAGCCTTCGATAACGATTTTACCAATTCCTTTGAAATCTATAAATGGAGTTCTTGCTTTGAATAAGAGATTGATTGAACAATTAATCAAAAAATATGTCCTTGAACTAGTTAACACGTGCATTATTCCAGCACTCAGACCTCTGGGTGAGGTAAGACTCTATGGAGACTGAAAATACAATTTAACCAAGATACTTAAAGCATTATCTCCAATGAAAGTCTAATAAATGTCTTGTTGATCTTGTTGGGGAATTAAAACTTTTGTAAAATGTGACTTTGCTAAGCTTATTAACAGCTGATTATTGATGATATTACAGCAAAAACACAATTAAACTCAAGCAACTACACTTGGAGTTCTTCATTTGGAATTTTGTTGACCTTGGGATTTTCCAATACTTTACGGACACCCTGCCATCTAGGACTCAGGGGTGGTACCACCTTTTGGAAATGGTATTAACTGATCCTACCTAATCATGAGGTAAACAAATCATTAGCCATGGAAAGACTGGAGGAAGTTCTTGCCACAAGACATGAGAATCACAGTGTGGCTCCCTAGGAACACAAGGTAAACATTTGCTTTCATGTCAGTAACTTAAAAGTCTGTAACTCCTGGGACAACTGGACCATTACACGTAGCCCTGATCACTAGCTTTTATCTAAGGATGAGACCATAATTTTATGTTCACTCCCACCTATGCAATGCTGAAATCCTTTGACATAGCAATACACGAGGAGAAATACCTATTAGGAAAATCGGAATACCACTGAACATTGTCATGGTGATCAGTTAATTGTGTGAAACCTGAAATTGGTTCATAATGTAAACTGAATATTACTTCTAATACAAAGGAATTTGAATCACCCTTTAGTATCGGGACCAGTTCATATCTGCCTGAGAAGCAGCATGGTTTCTCCAAAAGACATTCATCATATTAGTTTAGCTATTATACAAGTAGTCCTCCAGGAATTATCTACATGAAAGTTTGAAAAACTCCTAGGCTTGATGGCTAGTTATTAATCCCAATAATGCCAACACGTACAAAAAAATCATACACCAGCACACTATGACACTGGCTTCTAATATCTTCCATGATCAAGTAACTCATAACAATCATTTCAGGTAAATGGCTTCTTGATTGTGGTAGATTCTTTTTCCAAATGCCTCCAAGCTACTAAAGATTGAGGGTCAGAGGACCAAGATTCTAAATCCCTCAATCGTTGGCCACCAGCCTACACCTTTGGCAGGTTCCTAGGAAAGAGACAAGAAAGAGGCTAGGGTGAGGGAAATGCAAGGTTGCTCTTGCTTTGGCCCCAGAATTACACAGGAAGAGTCCAGGCTTGGTAGCTGAGTTGGACCACAGAAGGGTGACAACCTTTGTGTCTCTGGCCAACCAACTACACTAAAAACAGTCTGTGATGGTCTTATGTGTCAACTTGGCTGGGCCATGGTGCCCAGGTAGTTGGTCAAACATTATTCTGCAAGTTTCTATGAGGGTATTTTTGGATGAGATTAACATTTTTATTGGTTGACTGAGTAAAGCAGATTCCCCTCCATAATGTGGTGGGCCTCGTCCAATCAGTTGAAGGTCTGAATAGAACAAAAGACTGACCTCCCCTGAGCGAGAAGAAATTCTGTACACACACACATGCGTGCACGCATGTGCAAAGATCAGAATGCCACTGAACATTGTTATATATATAAATATAACAATCATATATAGATACAGATATAGATATAGATCCTGTTGGTTCTGTTTCTCTGGAGAGCCCTGTCTAATACACAGGCCAGGAGGATTCCTTGAACTTTCTCTCAGCCCACAGCTGTGAAGAAGAAATGAAAGGTAAACCTCCCACCCGCCAAAAAAAAACCCTGACCCACAGAGGGGGTGTTTGTCTCTCACCAGGGCTGATAGCTGATCTGCCTAAGCTCACACACTGAGGCTCTCCCAGGGCAGAGGGAGCCTCTGAAGTAGGCATTTGACAGTGAAGTGTTTCCACCCCAGAGTGCTGGAGCCTATTTTACACTAGGCCCACATCACCTGGATGCTCAGAGTCACCAAGATGCCCTGTGCTGGATATTTTCCACTTGACCCTTTCTATCCAATCTGCCTATCCATACCAACCCAGGAAGCTGATTTTGTGAGCCACATCATCAGGCTCTCTTACCTCCAGGCCTCCAGTTGGATTCAGCCACTCCCCCAAAGGTCATTTCTCCCATCTGCATCCCTCCCCAGGGGGCCTCTCTGTCTCGGGGTTCTGAAACCCCTCCCTCTCCTCAGTCCTTTAGAAGCACTCATTGAACCCTGCTGTTTCAGACTCCTATCAGTCTACATGTTCTGCTGAAACTGTCCACACCTCTGTAAATAATCTCTTTCTGAAACTCTCTTCAAATTACCCAATTTAAACGTGTGATCTCTTTTCTGACAAGACCCTGACTGATCTACCACCTCCATTAGGGGTGAAAGATTTAACAAAATAAAAATACAGGATGCCCAGGTGAAGTTGAATTTCAGACAAATAACAAATTTTTTTTAGTATAAGCAGGTGCCAATATTCATTGTTTATCTGGAAAATTAAAATTTAACTGGGCATCCTGTATTTTAACATTTTAACTGGCACCTCTAGCCCTCACCATCAACTAGGAAAATATCTTGGGGATTTTGGTGAACTTCAGCCGATCCCTGAAATAAACAAGGTTAATGACAGACTCAGAATCTTAATACTCATGATGCACATATGGTCCTAATTTTCAGGACTGTTCTCTCTCTCTTTTTTTTTTTTTTTTTTGCTGCACAGAATGTGGGATCTTAGTTCCCCGACCAGGGATCAAACCCACACCCCTTGCAGTAGAAGTGTGGAGTCTTAACTACTGGACTACCAGGGACATCCTGCAGGACTGTTCTCTGAGTTGTATACATGTGTGTGTGTGTGTAAATGTGTGCATATACACTGAGAGAGAAAAAGGAAGAATGTGAGGAAAGGTGAGAGCAAGAGAAATTAATGGGATATAAGCCTGGAAAGGAAGGATGGGACTGGTTATTCAAGAACTTAAATCCAGTGATGACAACTTGGGCCAATCCACTCTCTATGACTTTATCAAACTGTTGGATACACAATAAGAGCTCTGGCCCTCCTCTGCATTATCCAGATTTTCTTACATATCTTATATGATTGACTCTGATGAATCTGGCTCTCCAAGTTTGCTTTGTCTTTTAAAAAAATCTCCTGAGGGCTTCCCTGGTGGCGCAGTGGTTGAGAGTTCGCCTGCCAATGCAGGGGACACGGGTTCGTGCCCCAGTCCGGGAAGATCCCACATACCGTGGAGCGGCTAGGCTCGTAAGCCATGGCCGCTGAGCCTGCGCGTCCGGAGCCTGTGCTCCGCAACGGGAGAGGCCACAACAGTGAGAGGCCCGCATACCGCAAAAAATAAATAAATAAAATAAAATAAAATAAAATCTCCTAGATTTATATCAAAGGATAAAATTGGACTCTAGGAATCCTGCTAGTCCTACTAACTTTAAGCCACCTTTGGATATTATTTCATGTTCAATTTGTAGGACAGATTCTTGATCATAAGATGAGATAAAAAGGTTCAATTTAATTCCCCTTTTCTTATATTTTTCTTACAAAGACATAAAGAAAGAAAGAATAAGAAGGTGAATATAAGATTTGATAGCTCAAATTAAGTGGCTGGGAAAAAATGGAGACGTTGTGGCTCTAGTAAATCGATAGGGAAAAAAACAGAAACATGATGTAATCACCAAATAAGTTATTATTTTTCTCAGCCTCCAGCTATTATAATTTCACTGGATATCTCATAAGCTCTTACTGTTCTGGGAGATACTCCAAGCCTTGCTCCAGTATTTCACAAAGAAAAATTTGCCACCAGTCTAGAAAGTGTTTTTTGAAGTATTATTGCAAGTGCCTTTTCAGCAGCACGGTGGGGTGAAACAGGAAGAGGAGGGGCTTCTTTCTTAAGACGGATGAAATTGAGATCGTTGTTTGAAGGACGAGAAGTGAATACAGAGCTCCTCTGAGAAGATATACACACTGTAATGACTCAAAGAGCTGAAATTTTTGAGATGAGTATCAGAGCAAGAAAGTAATAGTGAACATGAAGGAGAGAAAGAGGAAAAAGAGAAGGAGGAAGAGGAAAAGGAGATGGGCTAAACGGAAAACAATAAAGGAACAATTGAGGTTTTTTCTAACTCAATTGTTAAAGTACAAATTTTTATCAGTGGATAATAAATTAAAACCTTCCTTAACACCAGAAAACCTTTCTGCTCTATGTGAATTTACCCTGTAGAGCAGTGGTTCCATTATTTCTTAAAAGTCTTAATAAATTCACCATATTGGATCCCCCTTGTTGGAATGAAAGATCCCAAAGTCATGAAAGAAATAGATATAAAAAGGTGGGGCCCACAGAATTTCTAAGATGCAAGTGTTAACCAGCAAAATGTCACTTAGGCAGGTATCCCTAGAAGCAGACCCTGAAACAGAAATTCAAAGGCACACGATTTATTGAAGGAAGATCTTGGGAGAAGGGGAATGGAGGGAGCAGGATGGGGCAAGGAAGAAGCTAAGCTTGGGTGTCGTCCCCACTGGAGACAAGCCTCAGCCTGATCCCCTGGGTTGTTCTGGAGGATGAAGTGCAGCATAACTTTGGTCCCACTTTAAAGCCAGCAGCTGGCCTTTCGTACCCCCATATCAGTCAGTCATGGGCTGCCTCTCGAGGTGAAATGTGTAACCTCAGGTTCAGCCAAGGGCAATCCTCTGGAGAAGGAAAAAAATTATGAGCCATTAGCAGCCAACACTCACAGCAGGCAGGAGCTGGGTACACCAGCAGGTAAAGGGCATCTGGTGGGAGCCTAACTCCAACTGTGGGCAGGATTTGAGTGTTCTTCCCTGGAAGTTCCCCAGCCCCAAGCAAAATCAGAGGATAGAGACAGGGACCACCCAACTCCATATGCCAGAAGCATTCAGATATCCAACCCTGCCAGGACACTAAGTGACACCTGTTTTAGCCCTAGTCTTTGCCTTTCCCTCCCTTCCTAGGGTCACAATTGACACAGTTCTGGCCCCTGATCCTTCTGCATTCCTGTAACCCCCCCAGCCCTCTCTACCATCTCAATCTTGGCTTAGGGCCTCTTGGCTACCAGTCCACCCTGAGGCGGGCACTCTGTCTCGCTGAGTCCTCATCCCTGCTGGGATTTGGTCTGAGAGACCATAGGAGCCTTTAGGCTTAGGAAAGACATAGAACACTGGAGCCTGAAGGACCTTCAGAGACTCATGCAGTCCACATGCAGGCCACAGGGTCTGTGGTGGGGAAGGACCTTGCCACGTGACTGGTCTAGTCTCTTACCACAGAGCCCAAAAGTTTTACAAGCATCAACCGGCTCAGATGTCCACTCCCAGTCCAGGTACCTTTGGTTAGAGTCTTAAGGTACATAGGGCAGTCTCTTCTAGGCAGGGACTGTGGGTAGAGCAGGCAATGAACATACATTCATCTGACCCAAAGACAGCCTATCCACTGGCTGGTCAAGAACCAATCAGATTTTCTTCCTCAAAGATGCAAAATGAGATGCACAGAGATTATGGTTAGCAAGGATCAGTACCCCCACCGCCTTAAAAACGATCACGGTGTAGAGAGAAGCCAGTGGAGGTCATGTAGGATTTCAACAATATCTACATGTCAGGTACTTTCATAGGTTAAGAGATCTTCACACAAGGACATTGACAATTATGGAGGCAAACGTGAAAATTCATGCAAGTTTCCGTTGCTTTTTCTTGTCTACACTGCAGAAAACACAGTCCTTGCCCCCCCCACCCCCACCAAGACTGGCATTTTGGTAAGGTTTTATTTTTTAATTAATTTTTTTTTTTTTTGGCCACACCATGCAGCTTGTGGGATCTTAGTTCCCGCACCAGGGATCGAACCTGGGCCCACGGCAGTGGAAGCACGAAGTCCTAACCACTAGACTGCCAGGGAAGTCCCTTGGTAAGGTATTTTAAATTCTGCTACTTCCAAATGACAATTAACCAGTTTCTCAATTTCAAAAATCTAGCCTGCTGTGAATTGAGTTAGGAATGGTAGAATTTGTCTAAGGAGCTTGACAGTTTTATGCATTTTGCCATGGAGATTATAGCCACTGCGGCGTGGGGACAGGGGCTGGCTTGGGGGGGAAATGAGTGCTCACTGAGCATTCTGTTCAGGCAACTGCCCATTATCCAGGGGGTGGATGATCCAGTTTGGGGATTTTTCATGCTTCTGGCTTCTCCTCCCTGCTACTGTCTGCCCTTTGGCCACATTACAGATCAAATTAGAATGTCTTTGAGAAGATAGAAGGGGAAGGGACAGGTAGAATTCAAATTGGTCAGTTTTGCAGCTTGTTCGCAGTTCTAATGCATAAGATCAAAACCAAAGGCTAACGTGGGGTTTTGGATTATCAGTGGATTATACTGAACCTATAACAGACCTCCCCTCCATTCCTAAAGAAATCGGAGTCTGACGAGGATTCACTGTACTTCACATGGACGTCAGGGCTCAGTACACAGAATCCCAAACACAAGCATTTTAAAAGTTTAGAGCTGGAAAGGGCCTTAGATATGATCCAGCCTTGGAAAACTGAGGCTCTGAGATCTGAAGCGAAGTGTCCAGAGTCACGCCATAAGATGATTGCCAGTGGCTAGTGGACAACATGAGAGGAGAACTGAAACCAGTTAACTCAAAAATTACATATCTGTGGCTGGTTGATACGTGACATATTAATTAAATGTGCCCTTTTTTGATGCCCTGTGGCTTCTTGTTGGGACTCTCCACCAACCGGGAACTAAAATCAAAATCACCCATTGAGGCACAGATGCCTCCAGCACTGGGAATAGAACCCCTGACCCTAAAGAGGATGTGGGGGTGATCTGGTGGCTGTCCCCTTCCTCCCTCACTGCTCCATGTGCCTCCCTCCTGAAGCCGTGTGCTTGGTCAAAGAGGACAACCTTCCCAGAAAGAAGAGAACCCTTTTCCAATCAAGGGTATATGAGCGACAGCGCTCCCCTGCTAGGACTTCCGAACAAGAACACAGCTCTGAGACTGAGACTGGACAGACCCCAAAGGCGTGTCAGGGGGCAAAAACCAGGTTTTCCTTCTGCCTGACTGGAGGAGGGCAGAGTTTAAAGATCAAGAATGAGAAGCCATGTGTTTCACTGCCCACACACACATCGTCATCATCGTCACACTCATCCTCACCATCACCATCATCATCATCCTCAGAGAGAGGAGAAATAGAAGAGGGTTCTTCATGAGGTTTAGGGAGAGCTGAGAGAGAAGAGGAAGGCCTTTTGCTTCTCTTCTGGAGGTTTCCCAGGGTGGCACTCTCACCCAGGTACCTTGCTGGAGCCAGCAGGGTGTAAGGGAGCTGGTACATAGGAGAGGAGGGAGGCAGGCAGCGCGTTCGCCAGCCGTGGTGTAGTGGGGAGGCTCCCATGGTCCCAAATCCCCCCATGGAAAGAGCCAGCATGCTGCCTTGGAAGCTTCCAGGTGAACGAGGTAATTCACGGAGATACGCACCAAAAGGGAGCACAATTTATGTGTTCAGGGTCAAAGGGAGGCATGACTGATTTGGTTCTAAGCGAGTTTTTGGAGACCAGATCACCCACAGGCCACACTCAGAGTATGAATTACATGAGCAACATGCCTCAGCAAGGCTGTCAGTATCCTGTCCACCTGTATGGGGAAGCCACCCCACCCTCCACGCAGCACCCAAAGCAGGGGAGAAGGAGGTGGCTGCTACCTACTAACCCACAGCAGGTCACCACAGATCATCACTCACTGCCTGCTCCTAAAGCCCAGCAGTTTAGTAGAACCAGGAGAGGCACAAAATACCACCGTGTCATTCTGGGACCAAACTGTAAATTGTAGATCCTGAGTTGACCCTAGAAATGAACTGGATGAAGTTTTCTGCTGTCCAGGGGAACTGGAACTTATTCCAGGGAGGGAAAGAAAAGGAACTCCCTTGCTGTACTTGGTGTCTGGAGGGCTGTTGTTTTTTTTTTCCCCCACTTTTTTTTTTTTGGATTTTTGCATTTTATTATTTTTTTATACAGCAGGTTCTTATTAGTCATCAGTTTTATACACATCAGTGTATACATGTCAATCCCAATAGCCCAACTCATCACACCACCACCGCCACCTCCCCACCGCTTTCCCCGCTTGGTGTCCATACGTTTGTTCTCTACGTCTGTGTCTCAATTTCTGCCCTGCAAACTGGTTCATCTGTACCATTTTTCTAGGTTCCACATATACACATTAATATACGATATTTGTTTTTCTCCTTACTTACTTCACTCTGTATGACAGTCTCCAGATCCAGCCACATCGCAACAAATGACCCAACTTCGTTCCTTTTTATGGCTGAGTAATATTCCATTGTATATAGGTACCAAAATTTCTTTATCCATTCATCTGTCAGTGGACATTTAGGTTGCTTCCATGACCTGGCTATTGTAAATAGAGCTGCAATGAACATTGGGGTGCATGTGTCTTTTTGAATTATGGTTTTCTCTGGGTATATGCTCAGTACTGAGACTGTGGGTGATATGGTAATTCCATTTTTAGTTTTTTAAGGAACTTTCATACCGTTCTCCATAGTGGCTGTTTCAATTTACATTCCCACCAACAGTGCAAGAGGGTTCCCTTTTCTCCACACCCTCTCCAGCATTTGTTGTTTGTAGATTTTCTGATGATGCCCATTCTAACTGGTGTGAGGTGATACCTCATTGTAGTTTTGATTTGCATTTCTCTAATAATTAGTGAGGTTGAGCAGCTTTTCATGCGTTTCTTGGCCATCTGTATGTCTTCTTTGGAGAAATGTCTATTTAGGTCTTCTGCCCATTTTTGGATTGGGTTGTTTTTTTTTTTTAATTGAGCTGCATGAGCTATTTTTATATATTGGAGATTAATCCTTTGTCCATTGATTCGTTTGCAAATATTTTATCCCATTCTGAGGGTTGTCTTTTCGTTTTATTTATGGTTTCCTTACTGTGCAAAAGCTTTTAAGTTTCATTAGGTCCCATTTGTTTAGTTTTGTTTTTATTTCCATTACTCTAGGAGGTAGATCAAAAAAGATCTTGCTGTGATTTATATCAAAGAGTGTTCTTCCTATGTTTTCCTCTAAGAGTCTTATAGTGTCCAGTCTTACATTTAGGTCTCTATTCCATTTTGAGTTTATTTTTATGTATGGTGTTAGAGAGTGTTCTAATTTCGATCTTTCACATGTAGCCGTCCAGTTTTCCCAGCACCACTTATTGAAGAGACTGTCTTTTCTCCATTGTATATCCTTGCTTCCTTTCTCATAGATTAGCTGACCATAGGTGCATGGGTTTATCTCTGGGCTTTCTATCTTGTTCCATTGATCTATATTTCTGTTTTTGTGCCAGTACCATATTGTCTTGATTACTGTAGCTTTGTAGTACAGTCTGAAGTCAGGGAGTCTGATTCCTCCAGCTCTGCTTTTTCCCCTCAAGATTGCTTTGGCTATTCGGGGTCTTTTGTGTCTCCATACAAATTTTAAGATTTTTTCTTCTAGTTCTGAAAAAAAATGCCATTGGTAATTTGATAGGGATTGCGTTGAATCTGTAGATTGCTTTGGGTAGTAGAGTCATTTTCATAATATTGATTCTTCCAATCCAAGAACATGGTATATCTCTCAATCTGTTGGTATCATCTTTAATTTCTTTCATCAGTGTCTTATAGTTTTCTGCATACAGGTCTTTTGTCTCCCTACGTAGGTTTATTCCTAGGTATTTTATTCTTTTTGTTGCAATGGTAAGTGGGAGTGCTTCCTTAATTTCTCTTCCATATTTTTCATCATTAGTGTATAGGAATGCAAGAGATTTCTGTGCATTAATTTTGTATCCGGCAACTTTACCAAATTCATTGATGAGCTCTAGTAGTTTTCTGGTGGCATCTTTAGGATTCTCTATGTATAGTATCATGTCATCTGCAAACAATGACAGTTTTACTTCTTCTTTTCCAATTTGTATTGCTTCTATTTCTTTTGCTTCTCTGACTGCCCTGGCTAGGACTTCCAAAACTCTGTTGAATAATAGTGGTGAGAGTGGACATCCTTGTTGTGTTCCTGATCTTAGAGGAAATGCTTTCAGTTTTTCACCATTGAGAATGATGTTTGCTGTGGGTTTGTCATATATGGTTTATTATGTTGAGGTAGGTTCCCTCTATGCTTACTTTCTGGAGAGTTTTTATCATAAATGGGTGTTGAATTTTGTCAAAAGCTTTTTCTGCAGCTATTGAGATGATCATATGGTTTTTCTTCTTCAATTTGTTAATGTGGTGTATCACATTGATTGATTTGTGTATATTGAAAAATCCTTGCATCCCTGGGATAAATCCCACTTGGTCATGGGGTATGATCCTTTTAATGTGTTGTTGGATTCTGTTTGCTACTATTTTGTTGAGGATTTTTGCATCTATATTCATTAGTGATACTGGTCTGTAATTTTCTTTTTTCGTAGTATCTTTACCTGGTTTTGGTATCAGGATGAAGGTGGCTTCATAGAATGAGCTGGGGAGTGTTCCTTCCTCTGCAATTTTTTGGAAGAGTTTGAGAAGGATGGATGTTAGCTCTTCTCTAAATGTTTGATAAAGTTCACCTGTAAAGCCATCCTGTCCTGGACTTTTGTTTGTCGGAAGATATTTTACCACATTTTCAATTTCAGTGCTTGTGATTGGTCTGTTCATATTTTCTATTTCTTCCTGGTTCAGTCTTGAAAGGTTATATCTTTCTAAGAATTTGTCCATTTTTTCCAGGTTGTCCACTTCATTGGCATAGAGTTGCTTGTAGTAGTCTCTTAGGATGCTTTGTATTTCTGCGGTGTCTGTTGTAACCTCTCCTTTTTCATTTCTAATTTTATTGATATGAGTCCTCTCCCTCTTTTCCTTAATTAGTCTGGCTAATGGTTTATCAATTTTGTTTATCTTCTCAAAGAATCAGCTTTTACTTTTATTCATCTTTGTTATTGTTTATTTTGTTTCTATTTCATTTATTTCTGCTTTGATCTTTATGATTTCTTTCTTTCTGCTAACTTTGGGTTTTGTTTGTTCTTCTTTCTCTAGTTCCTTTAGGGGTAAGGTTAGATTGTTTATTTGAGATTTTTCTTGTTTCTTGAGGTAGGCTTGTATAGCTATGAAGTTCCCACTTAGAACTGCTTTTGCTGCATCCCATAGGTTTTGGATCGTTGTGTTTTCATTCTCATTTGTCTCTAGGTTTTTTTTTTAATTTCTTCTTTGATTTCTTCAGTGATCTCTTGGCTATCTAGTAATGTATTGTTTAGCTTCCATGTGTTTGTGTTTTTTACGTTTTTTTCCCTGTAATTCATTTCTAATCTCATAGCATTGTGGTCAGAAAAGATGCTTGATATGATTTCAATTTGCTTAAATTTACTGAGGCTTGATTTGTGACCCAAGACGTGATCTATCCTGGATAATGTTCTGTGTGCACTTGAGAAGAAAGTGTAATCTGCTGTTTCTGGATGGAATGTCCTATAAATATCAATTAAATCTCCCTGGTCTATTGTGTCATTTAAAGCTTCTGTTTCCTTATTTATTTTCATTTTGGATGATATATCCATTGGTGTAACTGAGGTGTTAAAGTCCCCCACTGTTACTGTGTTACTGTCGATGGCCTATTTTATAGCTGTTAGCAGTTGCCTTATGTATTGAGGTGCTCCTATGTTGGGTGCATATATATTTATAATTGTTATATCTTCTTCTTGGATTGATCCCTTGATCATTATGTAGTGTCCTGCCTTGTCTCTTGTAACATTCTTTATTTTAAAGTCTACTTTATCTGACATGAGTATTGTTACTCCAGCTTTCTTTTGATTTCCATTTGCATGGAATATCTTTTTCCATCCCCGCACTTTCAGTCTGTATGTGTCTCTAGGTCTGAAGTGGGTCTCTTGTAGACAGCATATATATGGGTCTTGTTTTTGTAACCATTCAGCAAGCCTGTGTCTTTTGGTTGGAGCCTTCAGTCCATTCACATTTAAGGTAATTACCGATATGTATGTTCTGATGACCATTTTCTTAATTGTTTTGAGTTTGTTTTTGTAGGTCCTTTTCTTCTCTTGCATTTCCTACTTAAAGAAGTTCTTTTAGCATTTGCTGTAGAGCTGGTTTGGTAGTGCTGGATTCTCTTAGCTTTTGCTTGTCTGTAAAGCTTTTGATTTCTCCATCGAATCTGAATGAGATCCTTGCCAGGTAGAGTAATCTTGGTTGTAGGTTCTTCTCTTTCATCATTTTAAGTATATCATGCCACTCCCTTCTGGCTTGTAGCGTTTCTGCTGAGAAATGAGCTGTTAACCTTATGGGAGGAGTTCCCTTGGATGTTATTTGTCGTTTTTCCCTTGCTGCTTTCAATAATTTTTCTTTGTCTTTAATCTTTGCCAATTTGATTATTATGTGTCTCAGCGTGTTTCTCCTTGGGTTTATCCTGTATGGGACTCTCTGCACTTCCTGGACTTGGGTGGCTATTTCTTTTCCCATGTTAGGGAAGTTTTCAACTATAATCTCTTCAAATATTTTCTTGCATCCATTCTCTCTCTCTTCTCCTTCTGGGACCCCTATAATGCAAATGTTGTTGCGTTTAATGTTGTCCCAGAGGTCTCTTAGGCTGTCTTCATTTCTTTTCATTCTTTTTTCTTTATTCTGTTCAGCAGCAGTGAATTCCACCATTTTGTCTTCCAAGTCACTTATCTGTTCTTCTGCCTCAGTTATTCTGCTATTGATTCCTTCTAGTGTATTTTTCATTTCACTTATTGTATTGTTCATCTCTGTTTGTTTGTTCTTTAATTCTTCTAGGTCTTTGTTAAACATTTGTTGCATCTTCTTGATCTTTGCCTCCATTCTTTTTCCGAGGTCCTGGATCATCTTCACTATCATTATTCTGAATTCTTTTGCTGGAAGGTTGCCCATCTCCACTTTATTTGTTTTTCTGGGGTTTTATCTTGCTCGTTCATCTGGTACATAGCCCTTTGCCTCTTCATCTTGTCTATCTTTCTGTGAATTGGGTTTTTGTTCCACAGGCTGCAGGACTGTAGTTCTTCTTGCTCCCGGAGGGCTGTTTTGACTGTGAAATTCCCTATCCAAAACATTCGTCGTTGAAGGCATGGCTGTCCTTTGTCTCCTGAAAGCAACGTGAGAGCATTTGGCCTCAAACTGTGGCTGATGAGACAGTTGGAACTACCCACTAGGCCTGCAAGGACAAACTGGTGAAAGGTATCAGCATCCAGTGAGCAGCTATAATGCCCCACACTGCAGTCAGTGCCTACAGCTTTCTCAGCACCCTTCTTGGAAAGTCTCCACATGGAGGAAGTGTTAGAAAAACAGGTAGTATGTACCAGCATGGGCACTTACATCAGGTCACTGAGATGCCAAAGCCCTTTCCTGCTATGCCAGGTGCCTCCCAGCACAGTTAATCAGAGAAGCTGAGAACCATCCTCAACCCACAGCCTCACCCCTCCCTCCTGCTATCCCCTCCCCAGGTGCTGTAAGAGTAGGACGGTCAGCAGCTGCGCACACTAATGCAGCCCTGTCTGGGAACAGAGGACCCACGGAGGATGCAGCGGTGACCTCTGGAGGGGTCAGCGACTTGTCCAATTGAAAGCCTACCCTCCCTTTGAACCAGGCACAATCCCCCCGAGGGGCTGGGTTGTGTCTTTCCCTTGGCAAATCACACCAGCCCCTTGGGAGGGAGACTTGCTGAATGTGGCAGTGTTGACACAGCAGTCACTGGACATGTCCCGGGAAAGCAGGCCCCAGCATGTGAGATGAATTTTCTCTGAACTGTGTGGTTTCCAACGTGTCAGAAAAACAAACTTGGAGAAGTCCGTCTGGCTTGTGTGCCTATACAGAACCCCTTCCAGAGCTGAAAATGCAGTTGGCCATAGCCTCTTCTTGCTTTAAAACAAATAAATAAAGTCGGTCCTTGAGTCTGGTTCTTTGAAACGTGAGGCGTGGACAATGGGGTCTCTTTCAAGTAGCAGCCCCAGTGGCCACGTGACCAGGCCTGTGTGCCCGAGGAGGCCAGTGGAGGCTGCCTCTGCTCTGGGCACTGGGGTCATTTCAGCTGAGCTGCTGGCCCTCCCCTCGGCCTGCCTGCCTCCAGGCCCTTGGCTACTCCTCTTCCACCCAAACATCTGAGCTCCTGTTCCCAAAATAGCTGTGCAGAGGAAACCACCAGGACTCAGGGCCTCTGCAGTGAGTGAATTCTCGGACCGGCAGGGATGCAGGGAATAGGCAGGGCCTGGGTGGAGGGGGCAGGGGGAGTGACTGCCTGTCACTCCTGCAATTCACTAGTCAGGGCTCCGGTTCACCAGCTGGGGAGATGCCAGGAGGCCCGTCAACACCCACTCCCCTCGCTCCTCCCACTGGAACTTCTGTTTTTCCCATACCAGCAAGGCGAGGCAGCAGCCCAAGACAAACTCGTTTCATTGCTTTCCCACCCTGCAGGAAAGGCACTCAAGTGTGTCTGACCTTCACATGAACTGCCAGGAACTCCTCCTTTCTCTCCAGGGACTGTGGCTAGCTGGGCACATGAAAAGGGAAGCATTCTAGCTGCTCCCCACCTCCCACCTTCCCAGGAAATGATGCCAAAGAGGCCCCCTTTGTTTGTGGCAAAAGGAGGGGTCTCTGCTCCTCCCTGGCTGGTAGCAAGGAGGAGGGGCTGGCCTTGAGTCAGAGTCCTGGGAGGGGTTCAGCCTCAGCGCCCTGGGCGCTAGAACTCCGGCAAGGGGGCCACTCCTCTCCCTTCCATTAACATAATGAGGAGACAGTGTCACCCAATTCTCTAAGCCAGGCGTTCTCAGCCCCAGCTGCACATGGAGATCACCTGGGGGTCTCTCAATAACCCCTTACACAAGCCGCCCCCTGACCAAGGAAGTGAGACTCTCTGGAAGGTGGGACCAGGAGCTGGTATTTTCTAAAACTCCCCAGGTGGTTCCACTGTGCAGCCACGTTTGAGAACCACCGATTTCACAGTCCTTCTCAAACTCTAATACCTATGAACCACCCGGGATCTTGTTGAAAATCTAAGTCCCTGTGACCACCTAGAGGGGTGGGATAGGGAGGGTGGGAGGGAGAGAGACGCAAGAGGGAAGAGATATGGGAACATATGTATATGTATAACTGATTCACTTTGTTATAAAGCAGAAACTAACATACCATTATAAAGCAATTATACTCCAATAAAGATGTTTTAAAAAAATAAAAATATAAGTCCCAGTTCAGCAGATGAGAGCAGGGCCTGAAGTTCTGGAGGTTGAACAAGGGATGCTGCCACTGCTGGTCCATGGAACACACCTCACACACTTCGAGTAGCCAAGCTTTAGGAGACCTTAAGAGTCTCTAATAACACCCTGTACTTCTCCCTGGCTAATCTGATGGGAGCAATGAGGAGAGAAGATGAGGGAGTCAGACTTCTAGGGCTGGAAGGGACTGCTAGGCTAGAAGCCATGTCCATGCGTCTGGAAAATCTCTTCAACGGAGGAGCGGTCTGACAGTGGAACTAGCACTGAATTCAGGGTGGAGTGAAATATAAAGGTAAACCTTAACCTTCAAAGCTGGGATGCAAGAAATGGCAGTGTAAGGGGTTACCTCCGACAAGCCAGCTCCACACCTGAGGCTAATGGTGGCAACACCCATCTTAACGCTGACACAAGAGTGACATAAAGCCCCATTTGGGGTTGTCCAGAAACATCTGGCTGAACAGGGTGATGGGATCCCAGTGGGTTAACCAATGAGAGGGATAAGGCGTTTACTTGTCTCGGGGGGGTTCCCAGTATCTCAAATAGGGCTGACATGCTCTGCCTACAATAGGGAAAGCCTTTCTGCTGCTTATAACTTTTTCTGTTTCAGTCATCGCCTTAGAGAATAAGAGTAGCATCAGAATCTCATCATAACAGGTTTCTCAAAGTTATACAGGCACAACATCCAAAGTCTTTGAGCCACAATTGCCAAGCATTCCCTACTTCAACACTTAAGTCAGAAGGGCTGGAACAAAAAGCATCGACACAGGCAGGATTTGGGACACACTACTCTCCCCAAAGCTCTTTAACATTGGTAAGATGGGGGGAACAAAAGGACCTACCTCATTGGATTACTGTGAAAATTAAATGAGGCACTATATGTAGAGCACATAGCACAACACCTGGTACATACTAAATGCTCAATAAATGCTAGTTGCTATTATAATTATAATAATAGTAATTACTATTAAAATAATAATATTCCTCTCATAGGATGTGAAAACACCTAGCATAATGCTTAGCATAGAGTAGATGTGCAATAGACACTAAAGCTAAGCAACAGCTAGGTTAAGTTTTCCTTCTCTGCCTCCCACTTTTTTAGGGTACATCAGCCTTTAGTTGGTTTCCATCTACCCCTCAGTCAGGTTTCTTGGCCTCAGCCCTAAACCTGCTCCCGAATCCCCATCCGACAGCACAGAGAAGGTTTAGAATGCAAATTCCCCTGGGATAAGTGCAGCCAGAAGACCCGCCTGCTTTCCCGAGAAGAGGCCTTCCTGGTGGGAAGTAAGAGGAAAGGGTAGGGGCTTGGGAGAGAAGCGCTTATTTAGAGACCTCGTAAGTGAAGGGCTCAGGACCCGGTGCCGCACAGATGCTACTCAGTCATGGCCAGCATCCCGCCCCGCTTGAAGAGGAGGAGTCATCCACACCTAAGATGAAATACATGCCTTGGCACCAGGTACCCTTGGCACACATCCACGTGCTAGGAGAATGGCTTGAAAAATCATTTCTTCACCACTGGAAGTTTCTGCCTCTGTTGGAAAATACATCTCTCTCTCTCAGGACTCAGAGCAGTAAGTCTGGATGGACTTACAGCAGGCTCACAGTGCCCCCTTGAATTTAAATAGACGAAGACTCCGAGGAAGAGGCTGGGGCTAAGGAGGAGCCATGCCCTGGAATGTGACAGCATATGTTCCCTCGCGGAATTCTACTTCCCGATAACCCTGTGCTGGAGGATCTGCTTTCTGCCAACCTCGGTCTCCATCTAGCTCAAGACATTCTGGGGTGGGAAGTGGCAGAGCAGGCCTTCTGGAGCCCACAGAACCTGGGAGGAAGGAGGCCTTCTGACAGGCGGTCCACGTGGCCTTGGTTGTTAGAAGGGGGTTGATGCTGAGCACAGTGTGGGTTTGTCTCCCCGGCCCCGTGGACTCAGGTCTGTCCCGGAGGAGAAAGCACTAATAGGGGACATGGGAAGGCCCGCGGTGTGAAGAATGTGAGGCTCTGAGGAGAGAGTGTAGCCCAGCTCTGCCTCTCCTCTGCTTTCTGTGAGCTAGAGTGGAGAGACACCTTCCTCTCCTCCACAGAGCACTTTGTCATGCGGAGGGCTCTAGCATTTTCTTTGGCCGGGCTGGCAGCTCCTGGTGTGGAGTGGAACCACAACCTGCCAGAGGTCATGACATCTGGTAGGCATGGCAGTGCCCAGGACAGGCTGCAGTGCCCAGTGAGAGGGAAGGATGGAGGTGCCCATGCTCCCAAGTCCAAGCTCATACTGCTTGCCACACGACAGGCCAATCAATCGAGAGAGTTTGGGGGGCAAGGAATAGCAACTTTACTTAGAAAGCCAGCAGACCAAGAAGCTCATGGACTAGTGTCCCAAAGAACCATCTTGCCTGGGTTTGGGTGCTAGGTTTTTTTTATCGAACAAAGATGGGGAGGTGAGGACGTAAAGTAAAAAGGCAATAAGTCACTGCAAATATTTCCTGGTTCTGGCCCGAAACAGGCAATGCTCTAGGCCAAAGGGCAGCAAAAGAGGCAGGGGAGGACTTCCCTGGTGGCGCAGTGGTTAAGAATCTGCCTGCCAATGCAGGAGACATGGGTTCAAGCCCTGGTCCAGGAAGATCCCACATGCTGTGGAGTAACTAAGCCCATGCACCACAACTACTGAGCCTGCGCTCTAGAGCCCACGAGCCACAACTACTGAAGTCCGTGCGCCTAGAGCCCGTGCTCCGCAACAAGAGAAGCCACCACAATAAGAAGCCCGCACACTGCAACCAAAAATAGCCCCCACTCACCACAACTAGAGAAAGCCCGCATGCAGCAACGAAAACGCAATGCAGCCAAAAATAAATATATATAAAATAAATAAATTTTTAAAATATATATTTAAAAAAGAGGTGGCGGAGCCGGGGACACCACGTGGTGGCCAAGTGGGCTTGGGCTTGAGCTCCCAGAGGGTTCCTAGGAACCCTGTACGGGAGGAGTCGCCAGAAACCAAAGCCCTGTATTGGTTGGTGGTGGGTGATTACTGTCTACATCATTTAAGTTTTCACCCAAGCCTGGGAGGGCCCGAGGAATGCTGGGACATTTGTCAATTTACCAATATCATTGGGATGAAGCCTATTTTATGCACATAGCCTTAAGCACTCACCCCTTTCCTCTCTCTCTCTTTTCTTTGCCTATCTGGGTTTTTGTCTGCCTCTGCCTTCCCTCCTTCCCCCCATCTCCACGTCTGTCTCTCTCTGTCTCTGTCTTATTTACCCCTTCTCCCATTCCCCACACAACGCTTGACCCATGACAAGCATTCAACAAAGATTTTTTAAACTTCATATTATAGACAAAGTCAAACAGACACAAAAGTAGCAGAATAATTTCCGGAACCTTTGTGTGCCCATCACCCATCTTCAACAATCTTGGAAGTCCCCTCCCACTGCTCCCCCCATATTATCTGGAAGCAGGCTCAGACACTGAATTACTTCACTCATAAATATTTCAGAAGATGTCTCTAAATGATAAGGACTCTATAAAAACCATAACTACGATCCCAGTAACACACTCAAAAATGATCAAACACCAAGTTAATATTATCAAACATCAAGTCAGTGTTCCAGTTTCTCCAATTGTCTGACTTTTTTCACAGTTTCTCAATTCAAATCACCTAAATACGATCCACTAATGTGTTCTGTTAATAAGTGTCCTAAGTCTGCCAAGTCCCTCTTAAGCTGTAGCCAACAGATATTTCAACTGATCACGTCTCTTTCTGCTTCTCTGTGACTTTCCATTTTTCTATCTCCCCTGTATCTACATCTATCTTCCTGTTCCCCACTTTGGTTTCTGTCTGTCTCTGGCTGTCTGTTTCTATCTAACTTTATCTCTCTATGAATATTTTTCTCTCTCTGTGCCTTTATCTGTAACTTACTCTCTCTGCCTCCTTCCCAAGCCCTGTCTTTGTGTCTCACACACACACAGACACACACACACACACACACACACACACACAGACACACGCCCAGGAGAGTCAGTAAGGAGGCACTACACACACCTTTGACTGAAAGTGTATGAAGAGTTGGGTCCCTGACTGAAAGGTTAGTGCAGCTTTACTGAGGCACCTCCTGCTTTTTTGTGCTAAGCCCGGTCCACTGGCTCTCTTGAGACCCTCTGCTTATTGAGTGCCCCTCGACAATCTACATGTAGGAGACAGCTGGGACCACAACAGAACAACCAACATGAAGGCTGAGGAGTGCTGCACAGATGTCCGTGGCATTTGTTACTTTATCTGCTGCTCCAAATAAAATTTAAAAAGCTGTAGAATGCTCGATGACCAAGCGCTATTTTACACCAATCATAGGGACAGTGCTCGGTTTTTAAAGAAATCTTTTACAAAGTCTTAAATTATTTGTTAGAGCTGGAGGCAACCAACCCAGAGTTTTTCCATTCTTTTCAGCAGTGGAATTCTTTTTGGAATAAAATCTTACATAAAACCCAGATATATAAAGGGGATAAAAACAGAACATGGGGGGGCTTCCCTGGTGGCGCAGTGGTTGAGAGTCTGCCTGCCGATGCAGGGGACACAGGTTCGTGCCCCAGTCCGGGAAGATCCCACATGCTGCGGAGTGGCTGGGCCCGTGGGCCATGGCTGCTGAGCCTGCGCGTCCGGAGCCTGTGCTCCGCAACGGGAGAGGCCACAACAGTGATAGGCCCACGTACCGAAAAAAAAAAAAAAAAAAAAAAAAAAAAAGAACATGGTATGTGTGGGATGGGGAGGTAGAAGGAGAAGTCTGTAGAAAATAACTTAGAAGACGGACCTAACCAAACTCATTTTGCAAAGGAGTAGACTGCCTGGCAGAGTAGGGGAGGGGACCCACTCGAGGTCTTGCTCTGCCTTCATCGTATAATCAAGGGCAGACCCTAGCTCTCTACTCAGTGCCTCCTACCTGACAAAGCAAATACAGCATTTCATGGAGGCCCTGGACCTGGGGCTTTTTGGTTTTTTGAAGCTAGTCATTTCGGCAAACGTTCTGAGCTGAGTAGTGCCGGAGCTGTGGCTCCTTTGCGCTCAGGATGGAACCTGTTGGTTGGCTCTGGCAGATGACTAACGGCAGGATGACTTTAGAATCTGATCACCAAGGTCAGAGCTGGAGAAATTGAGACTGCCTCTGATGGGAGTGGTCCTGCGCTTGTGGGAAGGCGAGTCCGGAGAGACTGGCTCACAGAGCCGGAGAGTGTCCTTCCTTGATGAAGAGTAGGTGCATCGAACAGATTTGAGATGGAAGGACTGAGTGACAGGAAAGTACCTGCTGGAGGAGAGCTGACCTAGATACCTGGCCCACAGCTGCACACCTGGGCATTCAGGGAAGCCACAGACAGCAAAGCTGAGCACCTAGAAGAGACTCCTGGTTCTTGCTGGCTGGCTACGTGCATCCCATTGGGTCTGCTGCGGAAAGCTGCTAGGGTGGCCCAAGGCAGCAGAATCTTGGTTCACAATCGAGGTCAATGATATATAAGCTCAGTGGAAAATTACGTTATTCTGTGCAGCTCAGAGAATTGAGAAACACCTGAGCTTCAGGACCAGAAAGACTGCACATAGATTCCAGCCCCACCACTTTCTAGCTAAGCTTCGGTTTCCTCACCTATGAATCAGGATGATGCCGCCTACCTAGTTCACAGTGTACTTTCACATCAGTTATCTCTCAGCAACGTTGCGAAGCATACTGTGATGCTAACTTTATCAATGAAGAAACTGAGCCCCAAAAGGACTCACCCACCCCATCCTACATAACAGGTGAGTGTCCCAGCTGAGCTGATCTTCATGTGGCTCCTGGTCCACGCTTTTTCCATCGCCCCATGATCATGCTGCCTCTTGTCTAATCTCCAGTTGGACCAATGAGAGCACAGGGGCTGAGAAATATTACATCTTAAAACAGCCAAGATTCAAATTTATAAAGAAAGAAAATAGACTACTTGTTGCCTGGGGCCAGGGTGGGAATGGAGATTAACTGTAAATTGGCACAAGAGATCTTATTGGGGGATGAAAATGTCATAAAACTGATTTATGGTGACAGTTGCACAAGTCTGTAAATTTCCTAAAAAGCATTGAATTGTATGCTTGAAGTGGCTGAGTTTTATGATATGTAAAATATATCTCAATAAAGCTGTTAACAAAAGCCAAGATTATAAAATATGTAGTTTCTTAGAATTCTCTGTTTTACTGATCATAGTTGGAAGCAATTAGTATTAGTTTACTACCTTTAAAATTTGTTCCTTGTCATTATGGATTTGAGAAAACAGAAAGATCCACTTGGCTCTATAGTAACCATTAGCAATATGGTTAAAATCTGCTTCACCTTGTTCTCACTGTGAGACCATAGGCTGGTGACCATGAGATTGGTCAACATTAGAGGTAATACATGTAAAGAGCTGGTGGGGGAAGGGGGGAGGGTGGCAAATGGTGGGCTTTCACAAATGGCAGGGTTAGAGGCCTGGAAACACCTTTATACCCGACCATCACAGGGCGAGTCATCGGCACGGTGCAAGGCTGTTGTGACAATTAGAAATACCACGGGAAAGCACCTACACCCCTCCTGGCACTTAATAAATCAAGGCAATAAACATCTTATGTCCACCGGACCTACTGCATCCCCGGGACCTCAGCTCTGCGCCAGAAACCCTCCTCCTCAGGAGACCCCACCCATGTCCCCAGTTCAAATCCTGGCCTTTTAGAGGCTCCATTTCTGCCCACCGTGCTGTCAGGTACATGGGAGAGTGTTCCATCACTAATTCTTGCCCGCGAAGGACCAGGAGGGGAAAATTCCAACAAAGCTGTATTTTAAGAAAGGGCAGTGCCTGCAGGGCTGCCAATGTGGCGCTTACAGTATTTTGTGATGGCTGATTCTACTCCTCCATTGGATTAGAATTGAAAAGTTAAAAGAGGAGCTCTTTGTTGCTGTTTTATAAAGGAAGTAATGTCTGCAGTTTGGTGACATATACATTTTTCAGAGTGCTGGGGCTGCATGTTGGTGCTAGTTGGTGCCTGGGTAGGAACAGCCAGGTTCCATGTTGGTAGGTGGGAGTGGACTTATCAAGGGCTTTGCATCACCCCATGTTGTCTCCAGAACCAACTGTGATTGTAAGAAAGAGAAAAGAAACCACAGAGGTGTTTGCAACCCTTTGTCTTAACTGGATCCCTCTGGAAGCAGGGGAAGAGGGATTTGAGTGCAAGTAGTTTATTTGGGAGATGATCTCAGAAAGCACCAGTAGAGGAGTAGGGGAGTGGTCAGAGACGCAAAGAGAGACTGAGCAGGGCACAGTAATAAGCAGGTTACCCCTGGAGCAGCCAAGCCTTCGGGGAAGGACTCTAAGAGACTCAGTAGAACAGATTCTCAAACTTGAGCACGTATCAGAATCACCTGGAAGGCGTATGAGAACAGATAGCTGGGCCCACCCTCTGAGTTTCTGATTCAGTAGGTTGGAAGAGGGTGGGACTGAGAATTTGCATTCCTATCAAGTTCCCAGGTGATGCCCAGGCTGCTAGTTTTGGGACCACTCTTTGAGAATAACAGTGAAGAAGTAGCTGGTCCAAAGTGGGAGAAGATGAGGTATTTATATACTGATTCCCATCTCTCATTGGCTGAAGGCTGTCCTGGGGTGGTTAACTCTCTAGTGCCCTGTGTACCGGCCCTGCAGCCAAAGTCCTTAGATTGAGAGTAACAAGCACTTGCTGTAAGGAGCCACAGGGCTGTATGGGAGTAGAGTTCTGGGGCTCTCACAGGCCAGCCACACCACCTTCAGGAACAGTGTATCTCTCAGTAAAATCACCATCCCCTGAGGTAGATGGAAAGAGCACTAAAACACAGTGGTACCAAATAGGGTTAGTGCCCCAGCTGCTCTCCCACTCATAGCTGTGAGATTTCAAACAAATCTCTCACCCTCTCTGGACCCCCAGCTGGAAGATTTCCAAGGCCCCAGTTGTCTCAAAGATTCCCTGATTCTCTGCCAACTAGATCCAAGGTACCATGCCCAACCACAGCCTATGGAAAGGTCCAACTGAGCAGAGCTCCAAGAAAGCACGGATGTTCACATTTGTTGCCCCCGCCCAGTCCTTCCCCCAGGATGTGACCTTTGCCCAGACAAGTGCTGCCCCCAGAGTGCCAAGCAGTGCCCTGCAAAGCCCTCAGGCTCCCTGGGCTGGGCATCCAGGGAAGGTGGGGGTCTTCAGGCCCTGGTCCCCAGGCGCCAGGCTCACTGCTTTCCCTTCACGTCCTTGACAGGTGTATCAAGCATTAATGAGGCACTTAGTCTCAATCAAGGACATAAGACTATATGCATTTTCTTTTTCTTTTTTTTTTTTTGCGTTTTCTTTTAATGGGTTATGCAGTTAAAACAATAAGCTGCTTAATCTTTCCATTTGGGGCAAAATGATGTATTACAGGAGACTTGATTGTTTCGCCACCTCCCGCCATTTCCCTGGGCAGACTGGCAATGACCACTGCCATATGGTTGAGCTTTCTGGGCACTTGTGTATAAACAGCAAGCCTGGGGTTCTCCAGGGCACTACAAAGGGCAGTTTGGCCTTTCCAGTGCCAGGGAAGCTCATGGCTCCTGCAGCCGGTGTAAAGAAACACAGGGGACTCAGATTCTGATAGAGTGGGCATCTACGGGTTTTGTCTTTCAAACAGTCACATCTTTTGTAAGAAACAGTTCCCCAATTTTTTATGGACATCCCACACTTCCACATTCTTAATCCCAGTGGTTTGGGATGATAGGAGCCACCTGGTCCTAGGTGAGCCTCATCAGCATATTTTATAACATTGGTCCAGTGAGGATCAGTCCAGTAATAGCCAGTGAGGATGCCAGTCCACTAAGGGAGTTCCTGCTCCAGGTGCCAGAAAATTCCAGCACCAGGATTCTGGGTTTGCTTACAATTTTCGTGAGTTAGATGGAAAGAGTACTGAAATACAGAGCCATCAAAAATTGTCCACGCCCAGCTGCTCTTGTACTCACAGCTGTGTGACCTCAAACAAAACTCTCACCCTCTCTGGGCCCCCAGCTGGAAGATTTCCAAGACCCCTCCTATCTTGAAAATTCCCTGATTCCTTGCCCAGAAAAGCCCTGCAGCCTGACAACTAGATCCAAGTTACCATGCACAGTCACAGCCTGGGAAACATGATGGTAGATAAGTCATTTTGTAAGTCCACGGATGGTAGTTTTGGCAGAAACATGAGTGCAGGGAAGGCAAAACTATATCCCGAGTAAGAGTCTATTCCAGTAAGGACAAAAGGCTGCCCCTTCCATGATGGAAGCAGCCCAACGTAATCAAATATCCTCTTATACAGTGCTCTAGCCTAATTACCTTGGGGCTGGGAGGACTGTCCATCAGCCAGGGTCAGGAAGGGAGGCTTAGCCAGTACAGAAGCCCGGGGCTTTCCTAATCTCTGAGCTTCACCCACCCAGAGACCTAGCAAGTGTTTGGTTAATCTGAACCAAGTGGATGGATGGATTTAATAATGCAAGCCAAAAGTCACCCATATCTGGGTTTGGAATCCCTCTAAAGGCAATAACTGCTTCTGATTTTTAGAGACATTTCAGGAGGAGCCCAAGGATAAGGAGGGGAACAGGAAGGATCCAGGGCTGTGAATGTCTTTGCTTCCACAGGAGAAAAGTCAGAAGATACTCCCTCCATCCACTCTACTTTGCAAGTTAGTCATTCCAACTGCTTTGGAGATCTTCAGCAGGACACTAAATGTCCAAGTACTTATCATTTGTGTCCTGCCTACTTGCTACAATGGATCTGAAAGAACTTACAATAAAAGCACACGTGGTAGTTTGGGAAAACTGCAATAAAGATGAGAAAGAGACTGTAGAGAAAGAAGAAGGTCACTGTTTCATTTACCAAGGAAGAGAGTTAGTTTAACAGTAATTGAGCTTTGAGCTTCCTGGGATGGAGGAGCCTGACCCCTTCCTCACAGTTGTGAAGGAAAAGGCAGCAGCCTTTCTCCAGGCAGAGGCATGACAGGGATGGTGTCCCCTTCCTGTGAACAGAGTACCTTGAGCTGTCTTGGTACTGGTATCGGGTATTCCCTGATCTGGTGACCCTGGGGGACGAGGGGGATGAGGTCAGATCAGGGGGTGAGGGGATTTCCCCCAAGCACCACAGTGTATGGGTTTACCAGCCAGAGAGAGCCCTCCAGGCCTGCACTCTCAAGGCAGTTGCCAAATTAAACAGCCAGAGTAGGTTGTCCTTCTAGCCTGGCCAGATGTCCTTCCTCAAACCTAAGCCTGGGTTTCCTTGCCTTCCAAACAGAGGAGTTTTATCTCTAAAGTCCCTTCCAAACTCAACAGTTCTGAGTGAGAGTGGAGTCTCTTGGAGGATGTCTTAGGTGAGTTCCCCTGGAAGCAGAGCCTGAGACAGGGATTCAGTGCACAGGACAGAGGGAAGCAAGACAAGGAAGGGGAGGGGCTGAACTTTTCTACTCTCACGTAAGTTTATCCTGAGCCCAGTGCCGGGGGGCAGGGGGGCGGAGGGTGTGCTCTGGAGCAGAAATTCTACTACACAGTCTCCCCCTAAAGCAATTAAGGGCTTTGTACCCCTTTGTCAGTCAGTCTTCATGGGCTGCCTTGGATGTGGTGTTCATACCTCCTGGGCAAGGTAGGCTCCGAAGGCAATTCTCCAGAGAAGGGGGGCTGCTGTGAGCCATGGCAGCCCCTCATAGCAGCTAGGGGAGGGGAGAACCACAGCCACCAATGCCTGGGACACACAAACATTAATTCTGTCAGACCTCTACATAGAAGAGACTTGCTGGGGATGGAAGAGACATCCAGTGTTCTGTAAAGCCCTCCCCTTTCATTCAACTAATGTGACTGAGATCCTGCTACCTGCCAGGCACCGTTCTGGGTGTTGGGATATGAGGCTTGGTTTCCCAAAAATCATTACAAATATTCTGGTTACAGTCCCCCTCTCAAGAAGGGCTGGATCCCTGCTCCACGGCAACCCTACCCAGGGGAGAGTTAATCACCAGCTGCTGACAGGCATCTTCTGTGCTGGGGAGGACGGGAGGAGGAGTGGTGTAGGATGGCAAACGTTAGGTTTTGAAACGCCTAACGTGGCACATTCAAGCAGAGCTGCGGCAGCCTCTCCGGGCCAATTTGGAGGCAAGTCTGGCCCCACTCTCCAGGAGTTTCTGGCCAGGAAGCTTACTGTGCAGCTGACTGCAGCCTTCATATGTTTGAGCAAATTCCACTTGGCAGGTGGAGAGCAAGAATTTGCTAGGCAGTCCTTTCCCTTCAAAGCCTTGCGCACTTCTCTCTCACCTTTTAACTTGCATCTGTGCTCACCTCTACAGCCCTACTTCTTCTGTTGGACCCTTTCCCAAGGGCCTGGGCACTCACACTTGGGCAGCCCAGGGGCAGCTCTCACACCCCCAGAGATCGACGGGGTGGGTGGGGGGAGGATGTGCGGTGGGAAACGTGAGCCTAAGAAGCAGGGTCAGATCTGGGCTCCTGCCTGGAGGTCCACAGCAGGCAGGCAGTGAGGGAGGGGCCGCCAAGGAGGGGGACAGGACCACAGCCTGTGAAGCCAGGGGGCAATTACAACAGGTTGTTCAATGTTCCGTCTTCAAGCTCAAACTCCTTCCTGTTCATGGAATTATAAGAGGGATGTTTGAGGCGTAGGAGAAAGGGGCCTAAAGCTAGCATTGTGCTAGTGAAAGTGGGCAGGCCTGGGGTACTGGAGAGAGGTCCCTCACAAAGCACCCATTAACACGCTGGGAAAACCAGGCAGTGTCTGGGGACTCATGCATGGCAACAATGCCAACTGCAAACTGAATTTATTGATGGCTCCAAGCCAAACTATCAACCAGAGACAACCATCATGGGGCTCACAGTTCTGTCTCTCCCTCTGTCTCTGTCTCTGTATCTCTTTCTGCATCTGTCTATCTATATACACACATATATATCATATATATGTATGTGTATATGCATATATTTGTGTGTATATACATATACACACTCACACACATTTCTCTAAAATCTGGACCAGACCACGTTCTATCTTTCAGAGTAAGGTCCAATAGCAAGCCAATTAGGTGGCCACTAGTCTATAACACATGGCCATAATTGTAGGATTCCTGTGTCATTCCAGGGACAAATAAAATACGTGACAGAAAAGATATTGACCAAAACGCTAACATTCATTGAGCACTTCATGTGTGCCAGGCACTGTGCAAGCCCTTTCCTTGCATGATCTCAGTTCTCCACAGAAAGCCCAAGTGTGAGGATCATTAGTGCTCCCTTTTGCAGATAAGGAATCTGGAGCAGAGAAGAGAACCAACTAATCCAAGCTCGCACGCCCAGGGCAGGGGGTACTCCCGGCCCAGCTCCTCACTGCTGACTGTAGACAGACGTAGACTCCAGTACAGCTCGGCCTCATGCAAAAAGTCTTCAAAAGCAGTGTCAAAAATAAACTTGTACAAATGAAGTCCAGTAATAAATAGAAGAGAAGGACTGGGGCAGAGAGGGGACAAGGATGGAGAGGGAGGAGAGAGAAAATAACCACAAAGAAAAATGAAGCCAGGGCGAGGGATGACGCCAGGCCAGACGACTTAGCCCAAGGCGTCCTGCGAAGTAAGGCCAAGGACACGAGGGGGTGGCATGCTCTCACCTGGAACAACTCAATTCACTTTGTCAGAAAAGAGACCTTCCCAGCCCTAAGTCCTGAAATGGATCCGTCCCAGTTTTTCTTACTTAAAGAAAAAAATTCAGAGATTGTTATCATTGAGGAGGAGGATAAGGACGCTTGTCCTTTTGGTTGGTATTCGTTGAGAAAAACTTCTCTGAAAGGAACCCCTCCTACACTGTTGGTGGGAATGTTGGTTCTCTCTATGGAAAACAGTATAGAGGTTCCTTAAAAATTAAAGATAGAGTTGCCATATGATCCAGCAATCCCACTCCTGGGCATATATCCAGAGAAGACTCTAATTTGAAAAGATACATGCACCCCTATGTTCATAGCAGCACTATTCACAATAGCCAAGACATGGAAACAGCCTAAATGTCCATCGACAGAGGAATGGATGAAGAAGATGTGGTACATATATGCAATGGAATACTACTCAGCTATAAAAAAGAACAAATAATGCCATTTGCAGCAACATGGCTGCAACTAGAGATTATCATACTAAGTCAAGTACGTCAGAAAGAGAAAGACAAACACCATATGATATCACTTATATGTGGAGTCTAAAATATGACACAAATGAACTTATCTATGAAACAGAAACAGACTCACAGACATAGAGAACAGACTTGTGGTTGCCAAGGGGGAGCGGGGTGGGGGAAGGAAGGAGTGGGAGTTTGGGACTGGCAGATGCAAACTATTATATATATAGGATGGATAAGCAACGAGATCCTACTGTATAGCACAGGGAACTATATTCAGTATCCTGTAATAAGCCATAATGGAAAAGAATATGAAAAAGGATATACATATGTTTGTATATATAACTGAATCACTTTGCTGTACAGCAGAAACTAACACAAACTTGTAAATCAACTACACTTCAGTTTAAAAAAAAGAAAGCCTTCTCTGCCTCAGCTGCCTCTGTGAGGGACTGGGGAGTGGGTAGTGGCCACTGACCAAGGCTGAACTCCTGAGTTCTAAAAAATAGAACACCCATGCCCACATGTATGTCTCCCATCTGATGTTCTCTTACCACCTCTGATCTCTCCTTGTTCTACACCCACACCAATGCCCTGCAACACTGAGGGGGCCTGACATTTCGGTTCTGCAACTGATGGATATGCACTTCAAGTTGCTACCCACTTAGGTGATAGTAAACTGGACTCAGTTATGTGTTCACCCTTACTGACCCCACATCTCATTCCCACTCCCGGAAACTCCTTCTGAAAAGGACTCTGTGCAGTGTGTGTCTGCAATGGTGCATGTTCCGTCTTATTCAGATGGAATAGTTATAATTATAATGAATTATAATTCATTATAGTGTGTGTGTGTGTGTGTGTGTGTGTGTGTGTGTGTGTGAATCTATCCTGCCTGGCATTCCATGCACCCATCAAATCAGAGGGCTTAATTATTTCATAAAATCTTCAGTCTTTAGTTCTTCATATGTTTATTTTCTCCCCTCCATTTACTCATCCCCCTCTTTGTGAGAGTTTTAGGGGAAAAAATGGTGACACTTCTAATTCTAGCCTCCATATTGTTTTCTGTCATTCTTTCCATCTCTTTACCTTTCTGATACCTTCTGGAAGAGGGATGACCCAAATATCCCTCTCAACAATCACTCTCTAGCTGAATCCTCAATGTTTCTTCAACCCATACACTAGGTGCTCTATTTTAATTCTACTTTTCATACCTATTACCTCTAATTAGTTTCCTTCATAAAGGTTATTTCTACTTCCTGATCTCCCTGAGGATATTTATTACGCTTATTTAAAATTCTTGATCTATTTGTTCCATCAGTTCTGCTCCTCCTAAACAAGTTGCCCCATTTGCTGGGTCTCTTAATAGCACATGCACCCCTCGGATGTCTTAGAAGTTTTCCTGAGAGTACTCACCCCACCCTCCTTGGGATTGTCAGCTGACAGCCAGAACAGTCCACTTGCCTGGAGATGGAGAGCTCCCACTACGCTCCTCCAGGGTAGAGCCCCTAGGTAGCACTCTGGGCTCAGCCCCAGGCAAGCGTGCCCCTCAGGGTGGGACTGGGGAGGAAGATCGCCAGCCCACCTACACATGTTGCCATCCTCTGCCCTGATAGCACTGTGGGAATTCTCTCTGGCAAGACTGCACCCTGCCCTGTGAAGACCAACACAGAGGGCAACTATCCACCCAAGGCAACGTGGGAGAGAAAATGTGCAGCTGGAAAGCCCCAAACCTGCCACTGTTACTCCACCCTGGAACCCTACCGCCTTCACTGTCCCAGGGTTTTCTCCCAATTTCTGTGCTGGTTCTGGAGATCCAATCACCTCTCTTGTGCCAGAGGCATTTCTACATTTGGAAATGACGATGCAGCAGTCCATGCTCATGGCCACCTTGTTCAGAAACCTCTTTCCATTTCTGTGACTCCACTCTCTGCCCACCAGGCCCTTCTCAGGGAGCACAGCCTCCAACTGCCAGCCACTGCCTAAATCAGGGCCCTTCCGAACAAGAGACATTTATGGAAGCAAGCCAGGATTTCTTCAGGGCTTCTGACATCTTTGAACGAAGCCAGGCCACCAAAGGCTGATCTTGCCCTCACTTCCCATTTGCCTCCAAAGAATTGCTCTGGCAAGCTACTGTCCACCCAGCCATACACAATCCCTCTGGAATCTTGTACCCAAGACATTTCTTACAGTCAAGTACTGAAACCTTTACTTCTCCTGAGAAACAGATATGTTGTGTTCTCTCTGCTGATAAGGAATATATAACTGACCCCTTTCCCCTTTTGGCTTTGGATGATATAAGGTTCAGAGCCAGGACTTGAGCTGAGATCCCAGCACATACGTGGAGAGACTCATAGCCTGCATATCCTGATTTACTACTGGGTCTTGTTGACCTTTTTACTTGTCTATTTATTTAGACCCTGATTAGCTGATGGTTAAAAATATATATATAGAGAGAGAAAGCAAGCCTCTTTTAGAGATCCATGAAATAGGAAAAGAAAAGAATAAGCAAAGGAAGTGACTGTACTTCTCCAGACCTGCATTTTAATTCTAAGCTATATTTTACCATTTTATTTCATCTGTTTCTGTTGTATGTCAACTCAGTTCCACTGTGGAATGAGGCTGGGTACACAAAAAACATATACAAAATAAAACACATAAAGTCTGTGGACTGTGACTTTGTGAGTAATCCTATAAAACACCAAGATATTCTACACATGGCCATTTGTTACATTCAGCCTTAATGGAAGTCGAGGTTGACCAATCAGTGGAAGTGCCCCTGGTTTGCAGCTGATCAAGAAGCTTTTGTTAGAATAATGAAGGCACACACTATGGCCTAGGCTGGGGCTTCAGCAGATTCATCTCACAGGAGGGAAGGTGCCCCTACCGCAAGCTACTTTCTTATTCAGTGAGGATGCTACCAAGCCTTCATGAATAAGGTACATACTTGTTAGGGGATGAATTTGCACTGAGCTTCTCATGCTCTGTTGGCCCATCTGCCCACCAGCAAGGGCTTCCCAGAGTGCAGGTGCAGGTGAGGATGTTAACTGGCCCATGGAGGGGGTCCATGACCACACAAGCATTGAGGGGGAGGAGCTCTAAAGCTTCAAGAGAATTCCAATTCCACCAATTGGAGCCCTGTGATTTTCCAGGCATAGGAGGATGTGTTAAAATTCCTGGCTGATCCACAACTGGCCCCTAAAAGCTTGCTTTCTCCTGCAGGAGGAACTCTTAGAGGAAAACATAGGCAGAACACTCTATGACATAAATCACAGCAAGATCCTTTTTGACTCACCTTCTAGAGAAAGGGAAATAAAAACAAAAATAAACAAATGGGACCTAATCAAACTTAAAAGCTTTTGCACAGCAAAGGAAACCATATACAAGACGAAAAGACAACCCTCAAAATGGGAGAATATATTTGCAAACGAAGCAACTGACAAAGGATTAACCTCCAAAATATACAAGCAGCTCATGCAGCTCAATATCAAAAAAACAAACAACCCAATTCAAAATTGGGCAGAAGACCTAGACATTTCTCCAAAGAAGATATACAGATTGCCAACAAACACATGAAAGGATGCTCAACATCACTAATCATTAGAGAAATGCAAATCAAAACTACAATGAGGTATCACCTCACACCGGTCAGAATAGCCATCATCAAAAAGTCTAAAAACAATAAATGCTGGGGTGGGTGTGGAGAAAAGGGAACCCTCTTGCACTGTTGGCGACAATATAAATTGATACAGCCACTATGGAGAGCAGTATGGAGTTTCCTTAAAAAATTAAAAATAGGACTAACATACGACCCAGCAATCCCACTACTGGGATATACCCTGAGAAAACCATAATTCAAAGAGTCATGTACCACAATGTTCATTGCAGCTCTATTTACAATAGCCAGGACATGGAAGCAGCCTAAGTGTCCATCGACAGATGAATGGATAAAGAAGATGTGCCACATATATACAATGGAATGTTACTCAGCCATAAAAAGAAATGAAATTGAGTTATTTGTAGTGAGGTGGATGGACCTAGAGTCTGTCATGCAGAGTGAAGTAAGTCAGAAAGAGAAAAACAAATACCATATGCTAACACATATATATGGAATCTAAAAAACAAAAAAGGATCTGACGAACCTAGGGGCAGGAGAGGAATAAAGATGCAGACATAGGGAATGGACTTGAGGACATGGGGAGGGGGAAGGGTAAGCTGGGACGAAGTGAGAGAGTGCCATGGACATATATACACTATCACATGTAAAACAGATAGCTAGTGGGAAGCAGCCACATAACACAGGGAGATCAGCTCGGCGTTATAGGACCACCTAGAGGAGTGGGATAGGGAAGGTGGGAGGGAGACACAAGAGGGAGGGGATATGGGGATATATGTATACGTATAGCTGATTCACTTTGTGATAGAGCGGAAACTAACACACCATTGTAAAGCAATTATACTCCAATAAAGATGTTAAAAAAAGAGAAAGATACAAGAAAAATCTCAAATAAACTATCTAACCCTACACTTAAAACAACTAGAGAAAGAAGAACAAAGAAAACCCAAAGTCAGTAGAAGAAATCATAAAGATCAGAGCAGAAATAAATGAAATAGAAATGAGGAAAACAATAGCAAAGATGAATAAAACTAAAAGCTGATTCTTTGAGAAGATAAACAAAATTGATAAACCCTTAGCCGGACTCATCAAGGAAAAAAGGGAGAGGATGCATATCAATAAAATTAGAAATGAAAAAGGAGAAATCAAAACTGACACTGCAGAAATACAAAGGATTATAAGAGACTACTACAAACAGCTATATGCCAGTAAAATGGACAACCACAAAGAAATGAAAAAATTCTTGGAAAGGTACAATTTTTCAACACTGAAGCAGGAAGAATTAGAAAATATAAACAGACCTATCACAAATATTGAAATTTAAACCGTAATTTTAAATCTTCCAACAAACACAAGTCCCGGACCAGATGGCTTCACAGGCAAATTCTATCAAACATTTATAGAAGAGCTAATACCGATCCTTCTCAAACTCTTCCAAAAAATTGCAGAGGGAGACACACCCCAAAATTCATTCTATGAAGCCATGATCACCCTGATACCAAAACCAGGAAAAGATATCACAAAAAAAGAAAATTATAGACCAATATCACTGATGAACATAGATGCAAAAATCCTGAACAAAACAGTAGCAAACAGAATCCAACAACACATTAAAAGGATCACACACCATGACATCTTCCAGATAAACTTCTATTAGAATAAGTTTTGCTGCTTAAAAAGAGGTTTAATAACCTGGACTAGAGGATTTCTTGAGAGTTTTTTATTTGGCTTTTGTTTATCTCCCAGCTCTGAAAGTCTACAGTTCTTCAACACAGAGCTGCAGCCCATGTGGTTTAAGAGACTGGGTGTTAAATCATCCCATTAGGATTGGAAACAGTTCCTAAATCACACCCTACGAGTGCCTGAAGCAAAGGCCCAAACATAGCTGGGAGCAGCAATTTTGAGCTCAGAAAAATCTAGTCACAAAAATATAAGAATTACTGAATCCTACCCATCAGAGATGACACACAGTAAAGGAGGCATTGCAGCTCTACCCCACCCTCACCCCGTCCCTCTTTCCTTCCCCTCTGGAGGTTTCGGCTAATGATAGAAATTGGGTAGGTGCTGGTTCCCATGTTGCAAATTTTTCTTCATTGATATATATAATTTTATTTCATTTCTATTCAATAATTCTTTGGAATAAACCTTAAGATATGCAAAATGAGCAATGAAGATGAAACTGTGAGATGTTAAAAAGTATCCTGGAAAAGATATTTCTAACCCTTTCTCCCCCTGGGCACAACTTTGAGGTTGGGTAAATTTTCTTGATTCTTAAAAAAATAAATCATAAAAAGAATATATGAGGGAGTCCTCTAAACTATCAAGATATTTACATTAAAATTTAAGATATTTAGTGAGTTCACCATCTCATACATGTTTATACCTAAGGTACTGTTATATCCCGTGACACAGCCATATTTCCCGAGAAAAAGAGCAACTTCAGAGCCTACATTGCAAGTATCTTATGTTTTTCATTCTTTGGAAATATTTCACCACTGGCAAATAAAATGATGGTAGAGGAGTTTGTTCATTTCAACTGTGCATAAAAAGATAAACCTGTTCTTTCTTAATTGCCAACAGGAGAAAATACATGAAACTTCTAATGGGATATTGAAACAAATTAAATTCTTGCAACTGCTTGTAAATACTTTGTGTAAGCAACAGCTAGAACTCAGGAAGAGTGAGATCCTGGTGATACTAATTCCAGTCACCCATTTAACCATTACTGAGTGTCTTCTGTGCACCAGCACTGTCCTGGGTGCTGGGGACACGGCAGTGAATGAATCTCTAAGATGTCTTCAAACGTTGAAATATTAGTCCCATCATTTTATGAACTTGGCATATGTATTGGAAAGATGTTTCCATTTTTAAATCTCTGTCTGCTGCTCTGATAAATAATGTTCTCCCAGGTTCCCAAAAGGAGAATTAATTTGGTGAGACAAATCAGTTGTTGTTCCACTAATTGTTATGGTAATAGAAAAATTCAGTTTTTAATTAAGGCTGAGGAAGGATGGAAGAGCAGTAGGCAAATAAACGCCCACACGGTTTGATGCAGAAGGGGTACAACAGAGTCTCCTTTTTTTCTATGGGATCTAAAATTCTCATCGTTAGAGCAGCTTCTGTAGGTGAAGGCATTTTATCTAGGAGGTCCCAGCTACATGCAATTTTTGCCTTGGAAATATGTTAGCACCCACTGACTTGGCATAAGGATTGAATATCAGCCACTTTAGGGAGATACACTGTGGGTATCACTCTTTTGAAAATGAGTAAGCTGAAGCTTTGAGAAGGTAAGAAACACGCTCCGGGTCACACAAATGTGAGATGGTGTGAGGATTCAAATTTAGGCAGTTTGATTTCAGGATACTCTGATCCTTTAACCTGTATTGACTTTTACTACATAAAGGTCTCAAAGTATCCAGTACATTTATCATCCATATTTATTTTTTGAAATCACTACGCTATGTTAAATTACAGAAGGAATGCATGTTAATTGGAAGAAGAAGAAAAGAAGGAGGAGGAAAACAAGAAATGGGGGGAGGGGAGTAAAAGAAAATACAAAAGAAGCATAGAGACAGCTGCTCCATTTCTACTACTCACAGACTGTGCATTCTCAGTGGGGACGGCATGGCTCCTAAGGGATCAAAAGTTGGTCCTCATTGGGAGAAAAACTTATTCTCTACATATGTAAAGTAGAGATAGCCATACAATACATAACCAGCTAGACACAGACTATATCTGTGGTATTAAAATTTCATTGGGGGGCAAAATTTGGGGGAAAAAAGGCTTGGAGGGGGTGTGATAATTTTTTTCAAAGTTGAGCATACTGACATAGGCATCAATTTTAACATACTGGTAGCCATCTGTACAGATTTTTCTATCTATGCTATGTTTTCTTTTTACAAGAATGGGATTATGTGCACATACCGTGCCTGTGTCAATAAAAAACCTTCATAATAATATTTTATACCATTAACAAACAACTCCTACATATAGTATCTTATTTGATCCTTACAATAACTTGGGAAGATAAATATTTTTATTATTATGCCCATTTTACAACAGAAGACACTGAAGTTCAAGGAGGTGAATTAACTCACCCCGAAGTCTCTTAGCCAGTGTAAATAGCAGAGCCAAGATTTAAATCCTATTTCTTAAGATCTTTGGATTTATCTTGCTATTTTTTTCAAGCCTCTTGAATAGAAAGCTTAGTTCACTTATTTTTCATCTTTTTTAGTTTTCTGATAGAAGCTATAAATTTTCCTGTAATATCATTAGGCTTTATCACAAGGTTTATACTGTTTCTCCATCAGACAGATACAAGAAAATCTTCCTTATCCTTGCAAACTTGTTACAAGTTTCCAGTCAGATACTGTTGAGGGAAAGGACTTTGTGAAGCTTAAAGAGTTTTCCTTATGATACGACCTTGTACCTTCTTAGAGGATTCTGACTATCTGTCCCTAAACAGGCCTTAAACAGATTTCTGGGACTTCCCTCGTGGTGCAGTGGTTAAGAATCTGCCTGCCAATGCAGGGGACACGGGTTCTATCTCTGGTCCGGGAAGATCTCACATGCCGCAGAGCAACTAAGGCTGTGCGCCACAACTACTGAACCTGCGCTCTAGAGCCCGTGAGCCGCAACTACTGAAGCCCACGCACCCTAGAGCCTGCACGCCACAACTACTGAAGTCCGCGCACTCTAGGGCCCGCGTGCCACAACTACTGAGCCTGAGCAGCACAACTACTGAAGCCCACACGCCTAGAGCCCATGCTCCACAGCAAGAGAAGCTACCACAGTGAGAAGCCGTGCACCACAACGAAGAGTAGGCCACACTCACCACAACTAGAGAAAGCCTGCGTGCGGCAACAAAGACCCAACGCAGCCATAAAAGAAAACTAAGGGAAACCAGGAAAATGATGTATGCACAAAATGAGAATATTAATAAAGAGATGGAAAAATTAAAAAAAAAACAGATTTCTGGCATCAGGATGCTATAATAGGCATGCTCTCCCGGGTGAACTCCTTTGCCTCTACCTTGTTCTAGACGCCGTGCCCAGTCCTGACACTTGGGGTCTTGTTCACAGCTTGACTGTGGTGGGAACTGAGGGGCTGACTATTGGTTTAAATCAACAGCAGGCAACCAGCAGCAAATAGGCCTTGAAAAGAAATGACACTAAGAAACACTGGTTTACATTTGACCATGAATTTTTTTAGGGATTTTTTGTTCTGATTTTTTGAGAAGAAGATGGAATTTTCTGTCCAGCTCAAACCTTGCTGGCCAAAAGGTAGAAAGAGAGCATGGGTTTGCAGGCAGGCACTCGGGTACCAGCAGATGAACCTCTGCACAGAGTCGTCCTTACTCGCTGGGACCCTGAGTCCTGCAGAGTGTCCAGAGAGGGGATCCACGTGTAATCTGACCCTTCCCTGGTAAATCACTCCAAATACACGGGCAGTGTTCCTCTGCTATGTCTCTACCTAGAATGGTTTGGTGTCTTTTCAGGGCCTTTTCCCACTGCCTTCACTGCAGGCCACTCTGAGCCAGTTTAGCCCAATTCAGGCTCTGCTCTTCCAGGGACAGCATGCAGGAAAATATTCTGGTGTCTTGTGAAACTTGTTCAGCTGAGACCTTGGCTACAAGGTTTGCTATGGCAACCTGACCAGATGATTAGCGAGAAAGCTGTGCTTCCTGCTGGGGTGTGGGATGTATGTTGGTGTGTGCACATGAGCATGTGTAGCATGGAGGAAAGGAACGATGACTAAGAAAACAAACTTGTTCCTAGTCGAATGGACCCTGGACTCAATTGCAATTTCAATTTCAAGATAGCCTGAAGCCAATTCTTTTCGAGTTGGTTAGATTAGTTCTTTCTTTGCTGTGGAAATCTTCCCCTTAAAGTGTGTTTCCACCAAATTTTATTGAGATATAGTTTCTTCATAATCTCCCAAGATAATGGACCTGCAAGTATCCATAGGTGGATGGACGCTATGCCTATCAACTTGCAAATGTTGTTAGTGGCAGATGACAGGTATGTCAAGACGGCTTATAAGAATCGGATGCATCTTTAAATGTTAATTACTTAATTTTTTTGAAATTAAGTCTAGAATTTCTACAAGGTGTATCATCAAACATGATTTACAGATTTTGAATTTCATGTAGTACACTCAATGTCTGTAAAAAATTCTGCATCCTCGGTACCTAGTTATATAATTAAAGAGTTTTACACACTTCAAATATTTATTTCATAAAACATTTTAACTTCTCAAGTGTAAAACATCTGAATCACATGTCACTGAAAAAAAGTACAAGAAATGCTATAATTGGAGATTTTAAAAATTAGAGACAAAACGAAACTATACTTCTCCCTCTCCTCTCAGATATGAATAATAACAAAAGATTTACTGGGTGCTTATCATGTACCAGGCTCTGCTCTAAGAATTTTATACGTCCCTATTCACTGAATCCTAACAAAAACAGCACGCAGTAGATATTATTATTATCTCTGTCTTACAGAAAAGGGAATGCAGACACAGAGAGAAGTTGCCCAAGTCAGAAGGCAGTGAATGGCGTCATTGGGATGCAAACTGGGTGACCTGGCTCCACCACCCTTCTGATAACTCTCCCCAGAGTCCTCCCAAACTAGGGATCTGCCCCAGGATGGGGGAAAGGATGGAGATCCCCGCTCAAAGCCCACCCCAGCACTTTTCTATATTGCTCCCTCTCTAGCTCTCTGACTCTCACCTCCTACAGATCTTGTTTCCTTTCGGGTAGGAAAACAAGTTCATCATCACGCTCTCCTTCAGAAACTTGTTCAGAGCATAAACTTTGGGCGTCTGGTATTCAAGCAGCCTAAAATTTTAAAAGTCTTATCTGTCAAAGTTACTGCCTCTGCCATGAGCTTCAAACGCCTGTTTCAAAACCCAAAGCTGAGCACTGGCTCATTTCTATCTCCCCATTTCAGTCCATTCCTGAGGAGGTAAGCCTCAGCCTCACTGCCTAATTTTAGCTGAGGAAGGACTGTAGATTAAAATGAATTAGTAAGAATGAAGACACTTCAAGCAAAATTTGAAAATATTATTCCTCTACATGTTGTACCTAGGAATAATAAAATTATTGATTGCATTTGTGAGAAGTATATGAACCAGTAAATAAAATGTGTTAATATTTTAACCGTTCAGATGGGCTGTAATGTGTATGTTATTCAAAGTAAAGCTGGTAGATTTCCAAGCCCTCTGGGTCAGAGTGCCATTTCTGAACATTCATTCAACCTTTTGGAACAAAATCATCCCAAATTTTAGCCACCTGGAGTCTATACTTCCCAGCCTCCCTTGAGCTAGGTGTGGTCATTTGACCAAATTCTGGTTTAGGACATTTCTGCTTACTGGCCTTGTGAGCTTGAATAAGCCACAGAGTCTCAATCACAGAACGTACCAGAAAGAAGCATGGAGATAAACTACCTAAAAGCAGAGGAAGGATGAAAGACCAGAGTTGGGAAGTGAGGTTCCCAGGTTCCCCACGATCCACTGGAAGGGCTGTGTCTGTAGCCCAGTTGTCTGCTGGCTATGGTAAGTTCTTTATACTACCCCTCAGCCCCCTCCCCTTCTCTTCCCTAAAATTCAGCTTCTTCTTCTGCAGTGTGAGGGCAATAACAGCACATAGGTAGTAGACATAGTGGATGACTCCCCAGGTTCCGTTCCACGTAGCAATGAGGTTTGAAAAATGGAGACTCACTCCAGAGGTGAACCCTGATTAGTCTCAGCCAATCATAATTTCCCCCACTTCCCCTACCAGTGATTGATTCACAGCCTTTGATATTCAGCTTGTTAGCCTTTGATATTCCTAATTAGCCTTTGATATTCCCTTGGTACAGTTTTTGGACAAGGCATGGGCATGTGATCTAGGTTGGTCCAATCAGAATTAAGATTTTTATTTGTTGGCAAGGAAGAAGTACACCCTCCCCCTCCCTTTCCCTCTTCCTCTCTCTCTTCAAACATGAAGGAGAAAGCCTACAGTGCTGCCTGGGTAGCCATCCTACAACCTAAATTATTCTTGTCCTGATGTGTTTTGAACTTAAGAGGCAACATAGGTAAAGCGCTTAGCACAGTGCCTGGCCCATAATAAGTGCTCAGATAACAAAACAGTCTGTCCACAGCTACCCTGGCTCATAAGGAAATTACCACATGGTTCCATTCCTTCTACATTAGTCAAGGTGCAAGGTTTACCTTTATAGCCCACCTCATGCAAATAGTTAATATTTCCCACTCAGTGTTCAGGAGGGTGTTTCAAGGGGTCCTGATGGATTGTCTTCCAGCTATAGATCAGTGGGAGTTCATCAGGGAGAAAAAAGTACCTCTCCCTTCCACCCCATTCCTCATCCTAAAGACAGGAGGGCCTTCCTCACCCCCTTTACTCCAAGTATTTCCAGTTCCTCTGTACCTTCCTCCAGTCTGCCTTCTCTTCCCCCGCCCACCAGCCCCAGTCGTACTCAGTTTGGGAGAACAGAAAAACTTGCTTTAAAACACCCATCTTAACTTTCCTGTTGGTCACTGTAGCCTACAGCTTCCTTAAGTCTTTGTTTCTGCCTCATTAGGGAAAAAAAGAGTGGTTTTCAGTGTACCTGTGAGAGAAAAGGAGGGTAGGAAAAAAAACAACAGGGTACATAAAGATAGATTCTCCACCCTATTGAGGAACAAATGCATTCACCCGTTTAAGCATCCAATCAAGTGTCCGGCTCGTTACAAGGACCTAAGTCATAATAGCTATTGTCATGTGTAATAAGTTCGCTGCAAACATAGCCCCAATTCTCTGTCTGCCTCTTCTCATATCTTTGCCCTTTTGCCATGTGACTTTGAAGCCCCTCCCTTCAAGAGATGGAGACTACTTCCTCACCCCTAGACTCTGGGCTAGCTTGTGATTTACTTTAGTCAGTAAGATTCTGGGAAAGTGATGGCGTGCCAGTGCTGAGTGAATGCTTTCCTCTTCCTCTTAGAACCCTGCCTCCATACCATGAAAATAAGCCCACACTAACCTGCTGGAAGATAAGAGATCACGTGGAGGAGAGACAAGCCACCCTAGTGACTGTAGATGCTCGAGTGAGCCCAGCTGATACAAACAGAGCTTGGGCAAGATCCGCAGACCTGCCCAGACCATCTATAGATTCGTGACCTGAGATAAATATTTACCGATGTATGCCACCGAGGTTTTTCTGGTTGTTTTTTCATAAATATGATTGTGGCTATAGCTAACTGATGTGTTGTTTATTATTACTATTATTTTCAACAGGCTGTTGGCTGAAGACAAAAGAGCAATTTTGTGGGCAGGCTGGCTGAAGGCTGCTCAGGCAGAGTCCCATAGATAAGTTGGCCGTGGACTGGGGAGGTGCACTGGGCAGAAAACCAGGAAGGGAAAGAAAGCACCTCCTGTCTTTGCAGCAGTGACCTTCCCATAGTTCCACGGTCATCACTTTTTTGCTTACATGCACATCTCAGAAAGAATTTTGAAAAACTATGTACCCCGTTGCATATTTTTAAGTGCACATGTAAAAGTTTTCATCCTAAGTTTAGTGATTACAAGAGACGTCATTTTCTCTTTGCTGTAAATATTGACATTTAAACATAAAACTATCAGTCATTGAAAATACTGAAGGGAATCTGGGCTCATGCTCACTACCACCCAATTTAAAATATGTGAATAATCTTCACTGTTGAGAAATTTTACATCTTTCATTTTTCTCCTTGAATTGGTATTTATTTGCTACTTCTTTCATCAACCTTTAACATAATTTAACATACTTTTAAAATTTGAGAATCTTTTATTGATCGCCCTATCATACATTAAAAATACGTTAAATATATATTCTAATACATTAAAATGCATTTTATTCTTGTGAATGTAAGGCTCTCTGTGTTTCAAAAAATTGGTTCTGGATTGAATTATCACAAAATGGACCAAAACTTCAAAAAATATATATATGACAAATTTTGATAATTTTTAAACATAGAAAGTGAAATATAATTGGAAAGGCATCTTCTAATGAGTTGAAATACGATCTAGCTTTTCATATGCATTTAATGAAAGAAAAGGTACATTCTGCTGAAAATTAATCAGTCCAGAAGCTAGAATAATATTATTCTTGTTAATAGGAGGTAGAAAAGGTTAAATATTTTATATGGTAAAATAAAATGAGCATTAGCTATCTTTGGATGATTTCATAAAAAGGATTTTAAATTACCTTACTGAATAGCATACACTACATCCAAAACAAGTCGCCTAAACTTTTTATCTGTGGGTTTATTTGATGTATCCTGAATGTCTTGGCAAGCCTTTCAGCTATATTTAAATGAATCGGTGTCACTAAGCTACATGCTTGGGCTGTGCTATGGTGTTATTCCTTTCAGCTGAAGACCTGACCTGGGTTTAGTACTGAGTGTAGTTGGAAAGTACTGCTTACATTTAAATACATTTTTAAAATCTGAGCTCTTTCTTCTTTAGAATTCAGTGATTCCGGCTGATGATCTTTTTGCTTTGCTGTCATTGGACTGTCCTTCAAGAAGCAAAGTTACCTTGACTCCTACCACGGAGGCTATGTATCCAGAACATCCTAACATGGTCAAAATACTGTTTCTTAGACCATCTTTCCTCTAAACACAAAATGTATTTACATACCTTGTAGCAGTGAATCTTAGTCAGATCGGGGGTAAGTGAGGGGTATGCCTTTTGCTTTTTTTAAAAAAATAATAATAAAATGGTAGAAAAAATTTGTAAATTCAAAGGTATTCTCATTCAAATCAAACCAGAAAAATGTGTATATGGAAATTAAGGATCTAGACAATGATTCCCTTAAAACAACCCATGCTCAGTACCCCTTTGAACTTTTTCACAGGCCCCTAGGTGTTACTGCCTTTGTTCACAAGGTGCTTTCCTACCTATACAAAAGGCTCTGGCATCCCTGTCTCATCTGATCTTGCAGGACTCTGTATCCACTTTAAAGATGTGCAGACAGAAGCTCGGGAACATTAGGTGATCGTTCCAGGCCATGTATGCGGTCAGGGATAGCGTCAGGATCCCAAATCCAGTGCCTAGACCTCTCACCCTGTAGATGAGGGCCTGGATGCTATAACATGTTGGCAAAATGTCCACTGTGTGTCAGGCACTGGGCCAGGCTGGAGGAGGCATCCATGGGCCTCCAGCCAGGGTTGAAATAATATTGATAAGCTATTCATAAAGAAATACGTCTATTATCAATCAATGGATAGATGGATAGATAAGGACAGAGAGAGAGAATAAGAAATTATGTAATTCTTGTTAGGACTGATCATTTTCAACATGAGAAAAAAGACAACTATAAAATTTTTAAATTTAGTCATAAACCATATAACCTTAAATTTAAACAGGAAATAACCATATGAACACATGATCTCTCTTTCTAAAAAATGTCCGTTTCTTACCACTGTCCATTGGAAAAACCTATAAGTAACAATAACTCAGAGGCAGTGAGCACTCCTAATGCCCCCCAGCTACCAGTTTACAGAAAGTACAGAGGATGGAGGAACATGATAACCAACACAGTGGAGATGCGACGCTGAGGCCAGAATGTGGAAATTCTCCAGGCCAAAAGCCCTGATTTCTCCAACAAATAAATGGCATAAGAAAGTGGAGGGAAGGGTGCTAGACACGAGTGGTGAACCAAATACAATGTGTAGTCCTTGTCTGAATCCTGCTTTAAACAAAATAACTCTAAAAAATATATTTGAGACAATCTAGGGAATCTAAACACAGAGTAGGTATAAAATAATATTAAAGAAATATTGTTTTATTAGGTGTTATGTTATTATGGTTATGAAAAGTACCTTCAAATATTCAAGATATATATGCTATATATATGGAATCTAAAAAAAAAAAAAAAGGTACCGATGAACCTAGTCGCAGGGCAGGAATAAAGAGGTAGACACAGAAAATGGACTTGAGGACATGGGATGGGAGGGCAAAGGTGGGGCGAAGTGAGAGTAGCATCGACATATATACAGTACTGAATGTAAAATAGTTGGCTGGTGGGAAGCAGCAGCATAGCACAGGGAGATCGGCTCGGTGCTTTGCGATGACCTACGGGGGTGGGATAGGGAGGATGGGAGGGAGGCTCAAGAGGAAGGGGATATGGAGACATGTGTATACATACGTCTGATTCGCTTTGTTGTGCAACAGAAACTAACACAGTATTGTGAAGCAATTATACTCCAATAAAGACCTATTTTAAAAAATTTAAAAATAAATAAAATGCTCCACTAAAAAAAAAAGATATATATGCTAAATATATATACGTTTACAAATATATATATTTACGGACAAAATGACTGATGCTTGTGATCCCCTTTGAAATACTGCATTGCTGTGGGTGGGAGGTAAATAAGGGGAGGATAGAAGAAATAGCAATTAAGTAAACCTCATCTTGAAGTGCTCAGAAAGGAGTGCTCTCCTAAAGATACCTAACCAAACCAGTGCTGGACACTGTGGCTGCCCTGCCCAGATCCCCACCCATTCCCTTGCTGCTGTGAATGATACCCACGGGCCCTTCTCTGCAAAACTGCCCTTGGCCAACTGAACCGCGGCCATCTTGCCAGGAGGTTAGGCATGACCCCGCCCCACAAGCCAACAGTCAAAGACTCACGCAAGGGTCCAAAATGCAGGCACCCTTGCCTCTGTGGTGCAATTTACTCTCCAGAGATCCCCGCGGGATCAGGCTGAATCCCACCCAGACTGCATCCTTTTTAGCCCCTTCCCCTGCCTCATCCTACTTCCTTCCCTCCCTCTGTCCTGAGAGCTCTCTCCCATTCAAATGTGTGCCTAAGAACCCCACCTCACACTCTGCTTATGACAGACTTGGTGTGGAGAAGAGGGCGGGGTTGTCCCCAATGTGACAGTAGAGGATAAAGCCAAGGACCCACCAAGCTGGACTGGAAGGATTAGAGAGAAGTTGCTAGGTGTGTGTGGTTGGGGCATAGTAGGACTAATTATACCAATAAAACAGAAGGACTTGGGGATAAGCATGTCAGCAGCAGCAGGAGACTCCTTATACCTTCAAATATCCCTTTAGAGCTCCCCCATCCGAGCAAAAGGGAGCTCCGGACAGTGACCCTTTAGTTCCAGAGGGCTGGGCAGGTGAGGGATGGAGAGTCTGGCGGGCTAGCTGAGCAGCACTGGGACAGGACCTCACCTGGGGCTCCAGAGACCTGCCTCCTCAGTGCCCAGAAAGTCCCTGGAAGTAACTTTAGCCCTTGCCTCTGGGATTCACCTGATCCTGTGCTCTGGCTAGAATGAACATTTTATTTACATCTGCTCAGAACAGCCCTCCTTTTCTGGGAAATATTCCTCCAACCTCATTCTAGTGAAGGTTGCCAAGAACAGTACCTCACCCTAGACATAATGATTGGTCCAGAGACAGGCACATTACTAGGCCAAGACAAACAAGGGCTAGAATTTTCAACTTGTAAAAAAAATCACAGTATTTAATACCCTAACTAGGCAATACAGTTATATAGTTCAACAATCAAAAAGTCTAGAAAGGTATAAGGCAGAGAGTTTTCCTCCACAACTAGGCAATTTGGGTGCAAATATAAACAAATACAAATTTATCAACTCACCCTCCTTTTATGTTACTTAAACGGCAGGGTAAAGTACACATTTCCTGCTCCTGGATTTTTTCCCTTAACATTGTATCTTGGTGGAGATCTTTCCATATCACTCTAGGAAGTACTTCCTCACCTGTATTTTTTTTAAACCTAGAGCTACAGAGTATGCTATTGAATATATACAGCATATTTAATCAGTGCCCTCTCAATGGACATTTAGGTGATTTCCTATCTTACCTGTTTCAAACAACACAGCAATGACAAATCTCGTACATATATCATTTTACATGTCTGGGAATATATGCATGACAAATTCTTAGGACTGAAGTTGCTTGTCTTGCTATATGTGAGCTAATCCCCCTCTACAGGAATTACACCAATTTTCCACTCTCACCTTTAACGCACAGAAATGCCCATTTCCCCACAACCATGTCAAGAGAGAACCATCAAAATTTTAGATTACTGCCAATCTGGAGAGTTTCAAAATGGCCTCTTACGGTAGTTTTAATTTTCAGCATTTTTTAAATCTTTGGGTTGGAAGATCAAATGCATGCAAAGCTCTCAGGAGGGGACCCAGGCTGTCAGTCTCCACACCTCAGCCCTACAGAGAAGGCCAGTTTGGGAGACAGTCAACCACAGGCAGACAGTAGCAGAACTGAGGGATAGAAAGGAGGTGGAGGGTCCCTGGCTCCAGGTACCACCCCCCGACACACACTGGACTGCACCAGCCAGTGACTCCACTCTTGATTTAAGCTGGTGCAAGCTGGGGTTCTGTTGACCTGCATCCAGATTGAGGAACACAAATATCCTCTTCAGGCTACCATGATCTGGTCGCCAGGTGGACCTGCCAGCTGTCAGGCCAGGAACAAGAACATCTGTAAGATGCTACTGTAGGTACAATACACCACTTTGGGAAACTGATGGTTTCTAACAAAGTTCAACATACACCTACCCTAAGGACCAGCAATTCCACTCCTAGGTATGTACCCTGGGGAAATGACTGCCTATGTCCCCAAAAAGTCATAGCTGCTTTTGTCATAACAAACACTAGATATTACCCAAATGCCCATCAACAGGAGAATGAAAAAAGAAAAAACTGAGGTATTTCTTTGGATAAAGTACCACTCAGCAATAAAAATGAATAAACTACCAATACACACAACAACGTGGAAGAATCTCACAAACATAATGTAGAGCAGAAGTCAGACATAAAAGCATACATCTCACATCGTTCCATTGTTACGAAGTTCAAGAAAAGGCAAGACTAATCTACAGTGATGAGAATAGCTGTTACCCCTGCAGAGTGCATTTCCTGGAAGGAAGCGTGAGTGCACTTTCCGGGATAATGAAAATGGTCCATGTCTGGATGAGTCATTCTTTTGTGTGCATCACACAGATCATGTTCACACGATCTCGTCTGTTACCATTCGCTTATCCAACAAAGTCATCCAGTCAGAAGCTTAAGGAAATAAACAGATAAGCATATAAAGGAACCGAGACTCTGGGGCACATTGCCTCTGTGTGCTCTCCTCTAAACACACTAGGAAATCGGCCTTGACCTTACTTGGGATTGGCTGAGGGTCAGAGGAGTGGGTCCGGTTTGCATTTTTTTAAATACTTAAAATATTTTTAAAATGTATTGGTTGTTCCAAGTTTACTGTGAAAAGAATTTTGCATTAAACAAAACAAGTGATGGGAAAGCAACTGTGAAGAAGTGTCACCTTTCCCCAACCTCAAGGATGACTTTTCCTAGTTCATGTCTTGAAAAAGCAGGGTGCCCTAGGTTATCTCCTCCATCCTCATTGGCCACCTCTGGGACCCTGGCACCAGCCTCCTCTCTGGGATACTGCCCAGCACAGGCTCCAGCAGAGAACAATGTGAATGAGCCACTTTTGTCATGACTGCTTGACTTTTAACTCCTATAAGCCACGAGCCCTGATTTTCCAAAGTCCCAGCCTCCTCTTTGCCCAGCCTCTGGTTTCTAGGAGGGACCTGCCTAGTAGAAGCTTTTCACTGATAGCTGTGTAGACATCCAGCCAGACAATAATCCTGGACAATAACGTGTAAGGCTCTGCCCCTTCGTGAGGGAGCAAGAGAAGGATCTCTCATAACACATGTATAATTGCTCCCGTCATGTAAAACACCAGTGGGAATTCCTTTAAGCCACGTCAACACGTCTCAATGATTTTCAAATATAACGTGCAAAAGATATACCTAGGATGTTACGTGAGATACGTATTCCTAGAAAATAGATGGCAAAGTCAAATGAAGTAATTAAGGAGTGGGTTTTTTTTTTAAGATTTATTACTTATTTATTTTTATTTTTGGCTGCGTCGGGCCTTAGTTGCAGCACACAGGATCTTCGTTGAGGCACGCAGGGTCTTTCGTTGCAGCGCACAGGCTCTTTGTTGTGGTGTGTGGGCTTCTCTCTAGTTGTGGCGTATGGGTTTTCTCTTCTCTAGTTGTGGCGTGCAGGCTCCAGGGCACGTGGGCTCTGTAGTTGTGGCGTGCGGGCTCTAGTTAAGGCATGCGGGCTTAGTTGTCCTGTGGCATGTGGGATCTTAGTTCCCTGACCAGGGATTGAACCTGCATCCCCTGCATTGTAAGGCGGATTCTTTACCACTGGACCACCAGGGAAGTCCCAAGGAGTATTTAATAAAAGAACTATTTACAAACATGGGGGAAAGATTAAGGGAAACGGACAAGGGTGGTACAAGAGTGGGACCTGGTGCCATCCCTAGATCTCCAGGGTCAACTGAAGGAAACCGGGAGGAAGAGTTGTTGGAGAGACATGCCTGAAAGGAACTGCAGCATAGAGTAGAGGGCAGAGCAGGAGGTAACCAGGGGAATAAAACCAGGATCTCTCTCTCTCCTCCTGTCCTCTCTCACTGGTGCCCTCCACTGACAGAGAGCAAGGGAGCCCATCAATGAAACCCATGCCAGCCATAGAGCTGCCTCCCAGGCTCAGACCAGGTTGGTGAAGTTGGAGAATAGATTTGGAGAGACAAACAGAAAATATATTCAGATCAAGAGTGATTACCAATCTGATAACTTAATTGGATTATCTGGTAAATTCTAAATGTCACAGTTGATTGGTGATATTGGCAAACTGGCCATGAACAAAATAAGAGTGATGAAGGTGTTGGGAAGTTATTTTGAGGATGGTTTTATAAAAATGGGAATATTTAGTCTGAAGACAAGATTTGGAAGGGATAGCCAGCAACTATCTAGTTTAACTGGTTTGATCTAGTATGACCTGTTTTGATGGTTTAACTGGTTTGAACCACTCCACAAATGCATGTCAAATCTCTTTACTTTTTCTAATTACCTACTTGAGTACACAGAAGCTTCATCAACAGTTGGTTGAGTATATCCCTCTTGAGGCTTCCCATCCATCCAAACTGTATTGTCCCAAAACCCCAGGGAGTTACTTAGTCCCAAAGGAAGCAGCCTACTCCAATGCTGCCTGAGGGAACTGGAATCTGGGCATCCTGTGACAACCACTGTTTCTCACTGCCAGACTGTGGCTGCTGGAGCTTAGACCCACACCATTCCTTGCATGCTTGTGCCCAAGGATAGTCCCTGGGCAAGCACCACAGGTCACAAGCTCAGGCACCAAGGTGACAGCTCTTCTAGCCCACATTTGCACCCTTAGTCTCTTCCCCAGGGTAGAAATGGGCAAGCTGTCCTCAGGAGTGCTTGGGCAGTTTCTCATTCTAGCACCTGCCACATTACAGACTATCAGGGAGAAAGAAAACCTTTTCTCTACCCTCTTATGTTCAGTCCTTGGGGGTGTGCAAATTAAACTGACAAAAGACAGATTAGCAAGAGAAAAGAAAGATTTTTATTCATGGCTGTACACAGGAGTTCACAGGGAAAAAATGTGACTCATGGTTAGAATTGCATCTTATATAACATCTTAACAGGCGATGAGGAGGGCAGAAGGGCACTACTGGAAAGACAGATGACTTTTTAAAAAGATAAACGGACGCTTAAAATAACAGATACGAATATGATAATTTTGTGACAAGGTCTGCCTATATGTGGTGCCAAGTTCTCACCTCTGAGAAGATTAGAGTTGTTCCTGAAGAGGGTATTGATGACCATCGAGTTTGTGGGGGAGGTTCTGCTTTTAGGTAGATACGGGATTTCAGGTTATCAAATGCCTTGAACTCAAAATAATTTTTTTGCCAGAGTGGTATATCCTGATGCCCTTGACAACTCAGAACCAATATCTGTTTCTTCTTCCGCACCTACCTGTCCAACTCCCCGTGGGTAAGCCTGATTTGTTTTCAAACCTTTAAAAAGCTTCCCTGGTGGCGCAGCGGTTGAGAGTCTGCCTGCCGACACAGGGGGCACGGGTTCGTGCCCCGGTCCGGGAAGATACCACGTGCTGCGGAGCGGTTGGGTTCGTGAGCCATGACCGCTGAGCCTGCGCGTCGGGAGCCTGTGCTCCGCAACGGGAAAGGCCACAACAGTGAGAGGCCCGCGTACCGCAAAAAATGATTCTCCCTTGACAGTTGAGGCCATCCTCCTTACACCCAGAATTTTGAGAAAGCTGCCCTCAGAGGTACCAAGATAGCTTTCTCAGCAGCTATAGTATGACACAGAGGATGACTTCCTCTCACTAAGAAGACAACAAGGGTAAGGTATATTCCCCTGCAAAGTGCTCTGATGGTGAGCCATCTTTCCACAGAGCTACTCGACACATTTTTGACAGAATGACACCATGCGGGCCCTCATATTTGGGGGCTACAGGGACAGAAGGTTCAGAAAGTGAAAGAGAGTGACAGATTTCATTCAGTTTGATATTAAGAAGAAATTTATAATGATGAAAGCTGTTCCAGGAAAACTGGATCTAGAGTGATTGTGAACTGTGCATACGCACAGCTACGCACAGATTAGGAGGATCACAAACTAAGAAGAGACGGATTATTGAACAAATGGTATTGGGGAGAATAACCATTTCTGAAGGGGAGAAAAGTTAGACTTCATTCAGACTTCACAATAAACAAAAATTCATCTGTGTTAAATATGTGCTAAATACTTTGTAAAGAATGTAAAAATATAGATTAAAATGTAAGTGATACTTAAGGTTTTTACAGAATGGAGGAATGTGTCTATGGATAAAAACAGTAAAAAATTTCCTTTATTTTTTTTTTTTATTTTATTTTTGGCTGCATTGGGTCTGCGTTGCTGTGCGCAGGCTTTCTCTAGTTTTGGCAAGCAAGGGCTACTCTTCACTGTGGTGCGTGGGCTTCTCATTGCAGTGGCTTCTCTTGTTGCAGAGCATGGGCTCTAGGCCCACGGGCTTCAGTAGTTGTGGCATGCGGGCTCAGAAGTTGTGGCGCATGGGCTCAGTAGTTGTGGCTTGTGGGCTCTAGAGCACAGGCTCTGTAGATGTGGTACACAGGCTTAGTTGCTCCGCAGCATGTGGGGTCTTCCTGGACCAGGGATCAAACCCTAGTCCCCTGCATTGGCAGGTGGATTCTTTTTTTTTTTTTTTGCGGTATGTGGGCCTCTCACTGCTGTGGCCTCTCCCATTGCGGAGCACATGCTCCGGATGCACAGGCTCAGCGGCCATGGCTCACGGGCCCAGCCTCTCGGTTGCATGTGGGATCTTCCCGGACCGGGGCATGAACCCGTGTCCCCTGCATCGGCAGGCGGACCATCAACCACTGCGCCACCAGGGAAGCCCGGCAGGTGGATTCTTAACTACTGTGCCACCAGGGAAGTCCCACAATAAAAGATTTCAGAGAGAAAAATACAACTCCATAAAATTAAAAATATCTTTCCATCGAAACCAATAATAACAAAAAGGTAAATTATAAATTAGGAAAGAAATATTAAAATAAGTATGAAAAATATAAAGGTTATTGTTTTAAGTCATAAAAAGTTCTTTTAAGTTACTTTTAAAAACAGTATCATCCAGCAATCCCACTCTTGGGCATATATCCAGAAAAGATGAAAATTCGAAAAGACATTTATACATGTACCCCAATGTTCATAGCAGCACTACTTAAAATAGCCAAGACATGGAAACAACCTAAATGTCCATCAGTAGATGAATGGATAAAGAAGATGTGATATATATATACAATGGAATATTACTCAGCCATAAAAAAGAATGAAATAATGCCATCTGCAGCAACATGGATGGACCCAGAGAAGGGAAGCAAGTCAGACAGAGAAAGACAAATACCAAACGACATCACTTATATGTGGAATCTAAAAACATGATACAAATGAACTTATTTACAAAACAGAAAGAGACTCACAGACATAGAAAACAAACTTACGGTTACCAAAAGGGAAGCGGGGCAGGGATAAATTAGGAGCTTAGGATTAACAGATACACACTACTATATATAAAATAGATAACCAACAGGGACCTACTATGTAGTACAGGGAACTATATTCAATATCTTATAATAACCTATAATGGAAAAGAATCTGAAAAACAATATATATATGTGTGTGTATGTTTGTATAAATGAATCACTTTGCTGTACCCTTGAAACTAACACAACATTGTAAATCAACTACACTTCAATTTAAATAAATAAAACAATATCACGCCAATAGAAAAAATGCAAAGAAAAGGTAGAATTAAATCACAACAGAATGAATATCCATTGTAAGCATATGAAAAAAGACACTCAATGCCTCTAGATCAAAGAAGTAGGAAATAAAACACTGGCAAGTATAATTTTTTGATTATAAAGTTGACAGGGTGTTAGAATGACAAAGCAGGCAAACTTTTATTGAGAGAGGCTCTCTTTTTTAAAAAGAGGGGCAAGATAGGTTTTGCAGTGGTAAGCTCCCCATCTCTTGAAGAGATTTAAGAGCAACTGGGTACCAGCTCTTAGAGACAGAGCAGTGAGGATTCTAGGCTGCAGGGAGATGTTGGGGCCTGACGAGTGACAAGCAACCCCCTGCTTCTGTGGGCTTTCAGTGCTGTTCCAGAGTTGGACTGCCACACAGCTCACTTTCACAGTAGAGATCCTCCAGAAAAACAGGTTTTCCAGGACCTTACTTCCTACATTTCTATGTCAATGCCTCCAGTGCTTACAGGTAAAAACTAGAGCAAAGACGCTGTCCTTAAAGCACTGGCATAGGGGTGGGTACGCTATCAAATTAAGGACAAGCTCAGTTGTCCAAGGTAATGTGATGCAGTATGTATTAAAAAAAAAAAAAAAAGGTCTGCCTACGTCTGTCTGGCAGCTCTTTTGTGAGTGATGAGTTATTGAATGCCACCCAGTGCAAGGGCACTCAGGAGGCCCAGTCAAGCTGGCATGGCGTGACAGCTTCTTGCATTCCTCCGGGGAAACAGCCTCAGTAAGTAGCAGCTATTGCTGCAAACCAGAAACCAGTAACCAAGAGGTTCACTGCACAAAGTATTGATCCTTAATTATTGATCTTCTTTTAAAAAGAAAACTAGTCTCCCTCTCCCTGTCCTGCTTCCTCTCCCCTTCTCTCTCTTTCTCTTTCTCTCCGTTAAGACACCTACACAAGTAGGTACGTCAGGGAGAAAACATTCAAAATGGGTGCAACGCGCTCAATGATTCCCCTCTAGGCCATCACTGAACCGCAGTGGCTGGCTGACTCACTGTTCAGCTCATCCCCAATAATGTTAACCTTTCCTCTTCCATCTCAAGGTCAACTTCACTCTTCAACTGCATCTAAAAATACTACCATTTTGAATGTCCTAGAAATTAGCTGCCACCTTGGCTACTGTGTTAGTGCCAGTCCCTGTCAGATTCCCCCACCCCTCCCCTGACCAAGAGGCAGAGCACACTTTTCCTTGAGCTCCAGGACAATCCAAACTCTTAAGAGTGCTGCAGATCTCAGCTGGGTAGGTGAATGCTCTATATCCCCTGTTGCAGGGCTGGGTCTATAGGGGCAGGAGGCCTTGGACCAGCCCTCTTTCTCTCTCACACATACTCAGCCCCCAGGCTCACTTCTGCTCTTAAATGTGTCAAGCAACAGACCCCAGGAGCCCCATTCAACAGAGCCAGACTGCAGTGCTACCCAACTCCTTGCTGCAAACAAGACCTGGTTAAGACCTTTAAGAAGCCCTGAGCACTGAAACTATTATGATGTTACATATCTCAATCAAAAATATTAAACAATAAAATACATGTTAAAAGATTTAACAAAGTTCTGATTTTTTCCATCTATCTTCCTTGGGTTTTCTGAGGTAAAACTGACATAAAATACATGAGTTTCAGGTGTACAACATGATGATTCAATATTTGTATATATCACAAAATGACCATCACAATAAATCTAGTTAGTTAACATCCATCCCACACAGAGTTACAAAGAAATTTTTTTCTTGTGATGAGAACTTTCAAGATATACCCTCTCAGCAACTTTCAAATATGCAATACAGTATTATTAACTATTGTCACCATGCTGTACATTACATGCCCAGGATTTATTTATTTTATAACTGGAAGCTTGTACCTTTTGACTCCCTTCCCCCATTTTTCCTACCACTCCCACTTCTAGCAGCCAACAATCTATTCTCTGTATCTGTTTGTTTGTTTTTAAGATTTCACATATAAGTGATATCATACAGTATTTGTCTTTCTCTGTCTGACTTATTTCACACAACATAATGCCCTCAAGATCCATCCGTGTTGTTGTAAATGGCAAGATTTCATTCTCTTCTATGACTAAGTAATATTCCATTGTGTGTGTGTATGTGTGTGCGTGTGTATATACACACACACATATATATATATATATATATATATATATATATATATATATATATATCTCACAGCTTCTTTATCCATTCATCAATTGATGGACACTTAGATTTTAACTCTTTCTTACATATATATTTTTTTTCGGATTCTTTTCCTTTATAAGTTTTTACAAAATATTAAGTATAGTTCCCTGTGCTTTACAGAGAGGCTAAGTCATTTGCCCAAGTCACATAGTTAGTATATGATGGAGCTGGCATCTAGACATCTCTGAACTATCCAGGAGTCACTGACACTGGTGAAATGGAGGAAGGATCTTACCACCTGGCAATAATTTTCAAATGAGAACCTGGGGCTGGAGGTCTCTCTGCCCCTTTGATCTGCAGGATGCCCTTCCTGGTCCATGGGGGGAGCAACAGATTCCACGAGGGCCAGGGGAAGTAAGGAAAAAGGGATAAGCATTTCCTGAATGTACTCATCATCTTTCCAGAGCTTTCTAGTAGGATAGCTGGTTCTTGAGAAATAGGAACTCATGCTCCAGCTGGCTCTGTGCACTCAGGTGTTCACCCAGGTGGCATCCGTGTGGCCAATAACTACTTGTTCATCCAAAGCAATAGTGGAGTCTCAGAGCTGCTAGAACCACTGGCCGGGAAGCTGCCCTCTTTCCTACTGCCCACAGGCATCCAGTTTCCTCCTGTGACTGCCAGCCCTGAGTGCCTGTTTCTTCCCTTCACAGTCATTACCAGCAGCAGGCTGGCATGGGAGATGGAGAAGGACAATGTTTGTTTCCAACCATCAACAGTTGGACACAGGACCCGCCCCAAGCCGTGGATTCCAGGCCCAGCCCTCTCTTCTGCAAGGTGTTGGTCTGACTTGGACGGAGATGTGTCTGCACCTGCCAAGTTCAACACACAGTGGAGACAAACACAGCTCTATCCCTGAAAGGCCCCGCCTACGGCAAAGGCAAGGCACAGGGCAGTTCATCTGGCAAACAAGGCGACTTCGGGGTAGGGGGGTGGGGGGGTACACCAGGCTCCAGGGCAGCCGGATGGAGCGGGGAGAGGGTGGCTAGAGGGCTGCACACTGAGGCTCTGGGAGAGGAGCGGCAGGCCGAGTTTCTACTGCTGCCCACCTGCTTTTTCCATCTAGATATTTTCCCTTTGGCCTTAAAATCACCCCACAAGGTTTGACTGATGCCTTTGGTTGTTGTTTTAACTGGTCCTCCTCAGAAAGGGTTTTCAGCCTTTCCAGGAGCTGGCGCAGCTTCAGAGCAAAGCAAGCTCTCCCACACACACTCCCTTCCTCACCAAGCACCAGGCCAGACCCCTGGGCTATGACTCCACCAAACACCTCCTCCCCTGCACCCAGCTTCAGCCCCTTCTCTGCCACCTTTTCACCCAGTAGAAAATGCACCACGTTTAAAAGAGATTCAGCCCAAACCAGTGGCATCCCTGGAATGTAGAAGAAATCCCTGCTAGGGCATCCAACAGTCCTGCATTATGTGTCCTGGGCAGAAAGGGAGGACAGGGCAGACCACAGTATACCACTTCTGGATGGTTCCTACCCCCATCCTATAATCAACAGCTTTGACCTCCTTGAAGAGCTCTTTACAAGTCTCCACATTAGCTGATTTGACTTTTAGCCACTGTTCTCTAATGGAGACAAATTAAAAAAAAAACCTAGGCAACCACCCACGTGGATAGCACGCACCTTGATAACAGAAAGAGTCTGTAGGGCACATTTCTAGATTGAGTTGAAGCTGATCTGAGACACTAAGTGACTTTATAGTTAGAGTTGAACTTCACTCATTATTACAAAATACTAGTTATACCGGTCCTGACACATCTAATACCAACTTAATGGTTGTTTATTAAACTCTCCCCAATTATGGCTGCTTATCATATCAAAGGGCTGAGAAAACACCCCCCAGATAACCTTGGGAAGACAAAACAGGCCCAAGTATAATGGAGCTTAACAGAGACGTCAGGAAGAGAGCAAGAAAGAAGGTGAAAGCCATCCTTTAAATAAACCATGTTACTGTTTGCAGGTGACATGATACTATACATAGAAAATCCCAACGATGCCACCAGAAAACTACTAGAGCTCATCAATGAATTTGGTAAAGTTGCAGGATACAAAATTAATGCACAGAAATCTCTTTTATTCCTATACTAACAATGGAAAATCAGAAAGAGAAACTAAGGAAACAATCTCATTTACCGCTGCAACAAAAAGAATAAAATACCTAGGAATAAACCTACCTAAGGAGGCAAAAGACCTGTACTCAGAAAACTATAAGATATTGGAGAAAGAAAGCAAAGGCAACACAAACAGGTGAAGAGAAATACCACATTCTTGGACTGGAAGAATCAATAATTTGAAAATGACTATACTACCCAAAGAAATCTACAGATTCAATGCAATCCCTATCAAACTACCAATGGCATTTTTCACAGTATTAGAACAGAAAATTTTACAATTTGTATGAAAACACAAAAGACCCTGAATAGCCCAAACAATCTTGAGAAAGAAAAAAGGAGCTGGAGGAATCAGGCTCCCTGACTTTAGACTATACTACAAAGCTACAGTAATCAAGACACTATGGTACTGGCACAGAAACAGAAATATAGATCAATGGAACAGGATAGAAAGCCCAGAGATAAACCCACACACCTATGGTCACCTAATCTATGACAAAGGAGGCACGAATATACAATGGAGAAAAGACAGTCTGTTCCATAAGTGATGCTGAGAACACTGGACAGCTACATGCAAAAGAATGAAATTAGAACACTCCCTATCACCATACATAAAAATAAACTCAAAATGGATTAAAGACCTAAGTGTAAGGCCAGACACTATAAAACTCTCAGAGGAAAACATAGGCAGAACACTCTTTGACATAAATTGCAGCGAGATCTTTTTTGACCGACCTCCTAGAGTAATGAAAATAAAAACAGAAGTAAACAAATGGGACCTAATTAAACTTAAAAGCTTTTGCACAGCAAAGGAAACCATAAACAAGACAAAAGACAACCATCAGAATGGGAGAAAACATTTGCAAACAAGGCAACTGACAAGGGATTAATCTCCAAAATATACACACAGCTCATGCAGCTCAATATTAAAAAAAGAAACAACCCAATCAAAAAATGGGTAGAAGACCTAAATAGACATTTCACCTAAGAAGACATACAGCCAAGAGGCACATGAAAAGATGCTCAACATCACTAATTATTAGAGAAATGCAAATCAAAACTACCATGAGGTTATTACCTCACACCAGTCAGAATGGCCATCATCAAAAAATCTACGAACAATAAATGCTGTAGAGGGTGTGGAGAAAAGGGAGCCCTCTTACCCTGTTAGTGGGAATGTAGATTGATAACAGCCACTATACAGTGTGGAGGTCCCTTAAAAAACTATAAATTGAACTACCATATGACCCAGCAATCCTACTCCTGGGCATATACCCAGAGAAAACCATAACTGCAAAAGATACATGAACCCCAATGTTCACTGCAGCACTATTTACAATAGCTAGGACAAGGAAGCAACCTAAATGTCCATCAACAGAGGAGTGGATAAAGATGTGGTGTATATATACAATGGAATATTACTCAGCCATAAAAAGGAATGAAATTGTGCCATTTGTAGAGATGTGGATGGACCTAGAAACTGTCATACAGAGTGAAGTCAGAAAGAGAAAAGCAAATATATGTTAATGCGTATATGTGGAAGCTAGAAAAATGGTACAGATGAACCTATCTGCAAAGCAGAAACAGAGACACAGATGTAGAGAACAAACATATGGACACCAAGGGGGGAAAGGGGTGTGGATGAACTGGGAGATTGGGATTGACATATATACACTATTTGATACTATGTATAAAATAGAGAACTGATAGGAACATACTATACAGCACAGGCAACTCTACTTAATATACTCTAGTGTCCTAAATGGAGGGGATATATGTATATGTATGGCTGATTCATTTTGCTGTGCAGTAGAAGTTAACACAACATTGTAAAGCAACTATATGCCAATAAAAATTAATTTAAAAAATAAAATAGATAACTAATGAGAACCAACTGGATATCACAAGGAACTCTACTCAATGCTCTGTGGTGACCTAAATGGGAAGGAAATCCAAAAAGGAGGGGATATATGTATACGTATAGCTGATTCATTTTTCTGTACAGCAGAAACTAACACAACATTGTAAAGCAACTGTACTCCAATAAAAAGCAAAAAAATAAATAAACCATGGATTGAAAAAGTGCTAAAATACTAGACGTACAGAGGAGCCTGTTGTACAGTATTCAACAACTCCCTCTTTTAAGTATTATCGTTCAAAATACTGTAATGTGTTTTGCTCTTGGATTCAGCATTATATAATTTCCATTGTAGTGACAAGTAAACTCTCATATGTACATGCTCTTTATAAGATTATAAACACAAACCCTGGTACTATACCCTCTGGGTAAGTTAAGTGATTTTAATCCCTCATATTCACCAAGCTTGATTTTTACCTTGCGCTGTCTTTAGACTTTAACAGGTGAATGGAGATGGGATGCCCCTGTGCTACCAGTGATATCTCTGCATTGCGATTTTACTGTGCATCAGGCACTTCACATAGTCATTTAATTTAATCCTTAGAAAAGTTCTTAGGTTTTGTTATATCCCCATTTTACAGATGAGGCACTGAGGTTCAGGCAGACTTATGTTAACATGCCAAGGTCACAGAGCTAAAAAGCGTCCAAAGCCAAGATTTAACCAGTGGGTAGCAAACCTCAGATCCCATAGCTTAATCATTATGCCAATACTTCCCTAGTTTGATAGACAACTGATTCGTCAACTACTGATTTAAAATGTTAGCTCTTTGATTTAGTTTTCTGATTTAAAGGGAGTAGATATCGTTGGGGCATGCCCTCCCCCTGTTCAATAAACCTTTGCCTTGTATTAGTTTCCTATTGCTTCTGTAACAAATTGCCTCAAGCACAGTGGTTTAAAAACATCAAGTACTTATTATCTTACAGTTCTAGAAGTCAGAAGTACAAAATAGGTTTCATGGGGTGAAAATCAATGTGTCACATGGTTATACTCCTTTGGGAAACTCCAGGGGAGAATCCGTTTCTTGCCTTTTCCAGCTTCTAGAAGCTGTCTGCATTCCTTGGCTTGTGGCTCCATCTGCAAAGCCAGCAATGCATCATTCTGATCTCAGCTCCTGTCTCCCTCTTCCACTTATAAGGATCCTGGTGATTATACTGGGCCCACTGGGTAATCCAAGATAATCTCTCCAGCTCAGGAGCCTTAATTAATTACATCTGCAAGGTCCCTTTTGCCATCAAAGATAAAATAGTCACAGGCTCTGGGATTAGGATGTGGACATCTTTGGGGGTTGTTATTCTGCCTACCACAGCCTCTAATGGTTGTGACTGTTTCTTCCAAGGACTTCCCTTGGGCAACTGGAGTCACTTTTCCTGCAGCATAAAGAGCTGGAAGTGTCTGTTAGTGTTGCCAACTATCCTTGCCCCAGCTGAAGCGTTTCCTGGGACATGAGATTTTTAACGCTAAAACCAGGATAGTCCTGGACCAACTAGGGTGGTTGGTCACCTTATCCCAGAATAGACCTTAGCCCATTGGATTATGAAAACCCAACTCTCTTGCCTCAAGTTTGGACAAACTCTGAGGGATCATTTACACTCCAGAGTTCCCCTACGAGATTAGGCTGAGGCTGCTAATTTTGCCTAAAATTATATTCTTGACTCACTTCTCTCCCTTCCCTGTCCTGCTTTCCCCTCCCTTAGTGAATTCTACTGGGAGCAGTTCTTTAACAAACCGTACTTTGGGATGACCAGGCTAAGAAAGAAAGGTTACTATAGCTTTGTTTACATTCATTCAACAAACACTGAGTTCCTACAATGTTTCAGGATGAAAAGTTAAACAGAAGCCAATCCTAGCCTGCAGGAAGCTCACTAAAAATGCAGAGACAATTGAGTAGAACCAGTACAATGTGATAAGCACTGAGAGAGGCATTCAAAAGACATCATGGAAAAGCAAAGGAAGGGTGCAGACCTCGAGGGAAAAGGTACAGGCAGGGTTGATCATTAAAGAAGCCTGGACTTTATTTTGAAAGCTACACAGAGCCATTAAAGTGGACACACATTTCAACCAATTTGTGCAGGTCAGAGGTAAAATCTCCTTGGAGGTGGATAGGGAAACATCCTCACCAACACTTGTTAGTTATCTTTTTGATAACAGCCATTCTAGCAGGTGTGAGGAGATATCTCACTGTGGTTTTGATTCAAAGCTTTTTGATTAAAAAAAATGAAGACCAGTAAGTGTAGACTTGTATTTGATATTTTTAACTATATATAGTACTTTGATAAAAATCAAAATCATTTTTTAAAAGATCACTCTGCCAGAAGTGTAGAAAGAGATTTGATGAATGGGAGCACACCAGGGGATAAGACTAGAGTAAGAGACGGATGGCAAGGCTAATGCAATAATGAAGTGACCAGATTTAAGGACCTGGAGTAAGGCAGCAATGATGAGAGAGAAAGAGATGAATTTGAGAGATACTGTCAATGTATCAAATGGGATAGGTAAGGGAGAAGGAATAATCTAGGGCAAAGCTCAAGTTCTTGCTTTGAGAAACTGAGTGGGTGGAGGTGCCATTAACTGAATGAAGAACACAGAAGGAAAGGACTTTGAAGGGCAAGGAGACAGGAAGAATTGGGCCTGTGAGATTTTCCTTAGGACATGTTTAAGAGGCATGTGAAAACATGTGGGCTAATATAGATTTTATAGACCCAATGATAAGGTCCCTAAGGGAAGAGGACAGGGAGAGCAAAGTTGGGGTGGGATTTACACACCCAGCCCTCTCCCTGCTTTGCTTCCTCTTCTCAATGAAGTTTTGTCCTGGGGCGGGGTGGGGGGCTGGGGGCGGATGACCAAGCCCTGAAGTCGGTACCCTAAATTCCCATCCCCTAAACCTAGGAGGCAGCTAACACAGCTGTAGATGCCCCTGGGTGTCCTCTCATAAGAAAAGGAAATCGCTTCCCAGAAAAGCCACTTCTAGGTTCAGTTAATTGATAAAGTGTTAATTGACAACTCCCTTTGATAAGAGAAGCTGAAAATAATTCACTTCCTTCTATCCCTACAGATCAAAACTGGGGAAATTGTCAGAAAGAAATACTCCACAAAATGTGACAGTTTTAAACTGTTTCTGGGGTGAGTTATTTCAAAATCAAACCTCATATGCTCTTTAGGACATATCAGAGAATAAGGAAAGGAAGAAAATATCTTCATTCTTTTACAGACATTGACATAGTACTGATACCAGAATCTGTCCATGATAATTAAAAAAAAACTCCAATATTTATAAATACACATGAAAAGTCTGAATATAATAGCAATAGAATCTAAGGATATTTTAGAAATTAATTCAAGTGGGATTTATTCCAAGAATGTAAGCACAGTACAAAATTAGGAAATCTAATACTGTATTTATTCATATTAATGAATCAAAGGAGGAAATCATGTGATGATCATGAGAGGTTTCCAAAAAGCATAACACCCTGGTTTTTTAGAAATTCAGTAAAATTAATAATAATATATACATACACAAAACCAATAACATATCCTGCTTTATGGTGAAACAAGTATTCTGATTAAAGTCTCAAACGGAATAAACATGTTAAATATAAAATAACTAAAAATTAAAATAAAGGTCATTAATATTCTAAATGAGAAAGCACATTTCCCACTATTCGTGTATATTGCATTCCTCAAAAACACAAGAAAATCAACTGAAAACCTATTGGAAATAATAAGCAAATTCAATAAAGTGATTGACTGCAAAATAAGTGCAGAAAATCAGTAGGTTTCTTATACACCAAGAAAAAAAATTCACTTAGAAAATACAATATAGGTTCAAGATGGCAGAGTAGAAGGACATGCGCTCACTCCCTCTTGCAAGAGCACCGGAATCACAACTAACTGCTGAACAATCATCGGAAGGAAGACGATGGATCTCACCAAAAAAGATACCCCACATCCAAAGACAAAGGAAAACCTGCAATGAGAAAGTAGGAGGGGCACAATCACAATAAAATAAAATCCCATAACCACTGGGTGGGTGACTCACAGACTGGAGAACACTTACACCACAGAAGTCCACCCACTGGAGTGAAGGTTCTGAGCCCCACGTCAGGCTTCCCAACCTGGGGGTTCAGCAACGGGAGGAGGAATTCCTAGAGAATCAGACTTTGAAGGCTAGCAGGATTTGATTGCAGGACTTTGACAGGACTGGGGGAAACAGAGACTCCACCCTTGGAGGGCACACACAAAGTAGTGTGTGCATCACGACCCGGGGGAAGGAGCAGTGACCCCATAGGACACTGAACCAGACCTACCTGCTAGTGTTGGAGGGTCTCCTGCACAGGCGGGGTTGGCTGTGTCTCACCATGGGGACAAGGACACTAGCAGCAGAAGTTCTGGGAAATACTCCTTGGCATGAGCCCTCCCAGAGTCAGTGGTTAGCCCCACCAAAGAGCCTGCAGGCTCCAGTGCTGGGTCACCTCAGGCCAAACAACCAACAGGGAGGGAACTCAGACCCACCCATCAGCAGACAAGCGGATTAAAGTTTTATTGAGCTCTGCTCACCAAAGCAACACCCAGCTCTACCCATCACCAGTCCCTCCCATCAGGAAGCTTGCACAAGCCTCTTAGATAGCCTCATCCACCAGAGGGCAGACAGCAGAAGCAAGAAGAACTACAATCCTGCAGCCTGTGGAATGAAAACCACATTCAGAGAAAGACAGACAAAATGAAAAGGCAGAGGACTATGTACCAGATGAAGGAAAAAGATAAAACCCCAGAAAAACAACTAAATGAAGTGGAGATGGGCAACCTTCTAGAAAAAGAATTCAGAATAATGATAGTAAAGATGATCCAGGACCTCGGAAAAAGAATGGAGGCAAAGATCGAGAAGATGCAACAAATGTTTAACAAAGAATTAAAGAACAAACAAACAGGATGAACCGTACAATAACTGAAATGAAAACTACACTAGAAGGAATCAATAGCAGAATAACTGAGGCAGAAGAACAGATAAGTGACCTGGAAGACAGAATGGTGGAATTCACTGCCACAGAAAGAATAAAGAAAAAAGAATGAAAAGAAATGAAGACAGCCTAAGAGACCTCTGGGACAACATTAATGCACCAACATTTGCATTATAGGGGTCCCAGAAGCAGAAGAGAGAGAGAATGGATGCAAGAAAATATTTGAAGAGATTATAGCTGAAAAATTCCCTAACATGGGAAAAGAAATAGCCACCCAAGTCCACGAAGTTAAGAGAGTTCCAGGCAGGATAAACCCAAAGAGAAACACACCAAGACACACAGTAATCAAATTGACAAAAATTAAATACAAAGAAAAATTATTAAAGGCAACAAAGGAAAAATGACAAATAACATCCAAGGGAACTCCCATAAGGTTAACAGCCGATTCCTCAGTAGAAACTCTACAAGCCAGAAGGGAGTGGCAAGATGTATTTAAAGTGATGAAAGGGAAGAACCTACAAGCAAGATTACTCTGCCCAGCAAGGATCTCATTCAGATTCGATGGAGAAATCAAAAGCTTTACAGACAAGCAAAAGCTAAGAGAATTCAGCACCACCAAACCAGCTCTACAAAGAATGCTAAAGGAACTTCTCTAAGTGGGAAACACAAGAGAAAAAAAGGACCTACAAAAACAAACCCAAAACAATTAAGAAAATGGTAATAGCAACATACATATCGGTAATTACCTTAAATGTGAATGGACTGAAGGCTCCAACCAAAAGACACAGGCTCGCTGAATGGTTACAAAAACAAGACCCATATATATGCTGTCTACAAGAGACCTACCTCAGACCTCGAACACATATAGACTGAAAGTGAGGGGATGGAAAAAGATATTCCATGCAAATGGAAATCAAAAGAAACCTGGAGTAGCAATACTCATATTAGATAAAATGGACTTTAAAATAAAGACTGTTACAAGAGATAAGGAAGGACACTACATAATGATCAAGGGATCAACCCAAGAAGAAGACATAACAATTATAAATATATATGCACCCAAAATACAAGCACCTCAATACATAAGGCAAATGCTAACAGCTATAAAAGAGGAGATAGACAGTAACACAATAATAATGGGGGACTTTAACACCTCACTTACACCAAAGAACAGATCAACAAGACAGAAAATTAATAAGGAAACAGAAGTTTTAAATGACACAATAGACCAGATAGACTTAATCGATATTTATAGGACACTCCACCCAGAAACAGCAGATTACACTTTCTTCTCAAGTGTGCATGGAACATTCTCCAGGATAGATCACATCTTGGGTCACAAATCAAGCCTCAGTAAATCTAAGAAAATTAAAATCATATCAAGCATCTTTTGCAACCACAACTCTATAAGATTAGAAATAAATTACAGGGGAAAAAAACCATAAAAAACACAAACACATGGAGGCTAAACAATACGTTACTAAATAACCAAGAGATCACTGAAGAAAGCAAAGACGAAATCTAAAAATACCGAGAGACAAATGACAACGAAAACATGATGATCCAAAACCTATGGGATGCAGCAAAAGCAGTTCTAAGAGGGAAGTTTATAGCAATACAATCCTACCTCAAGAAACAAGAATCATCTCAAATAAACAATCTAATCTTACACCTAAAGGAACTAGAGAAAGAAGAACAAACAAAACCCAAAGTTAGTAGAAGGAAAGAAATCACAGAGACCAGAGCAGAAGACTTCAGAAGCCTCCGCCAAAGAGAGAAAAGAAGCTTGGAGCTTAGGTTAATATCAGAGATGCACATGACCTGGGGAATCTGCATGTGATGCCAGCTGAGCCTCAGAAAGTCAGCGTGACCACAAAAGTGCCGAGCAGGGAGAAGGCTCTGCTGGACAAGCAGTTGGAGTGAGAATAAAAATGACCAGATCACAGGGCCAGACCCTGCACGATCCACATGACATTGGTCTAATCCAGTTATCACCCATTGAAAACACCTTATTCAAGCTACTTTGTGAAGTTTCAGAGGATAAGAAGAGGCTACAGCAGTGTGTTCACCAGGAAGGACATAGATTGACACTCATTGGCGGTTACATTCACTAATTCACCTACAATCTGAAGGCGAATGACATCATCCTTGGTTCTACTCAAGAGACAGGATTCCAAGCCCAGGAGGCAGGGAGTACTGGTGGAGAGAGAACACATCTTTTCGTTTGGGACTCGATAAGACTTTGGCTTTGATTTTGTTTTGCCCTCTTCCCAGCTTTGTGACCTTGCATGTAAGCAAGAATGCCCATTTCCTCACTCTCTTGTCAACTCTCCATTGTATCATTTTTTGGCCTCATTATAAGCCAAATTAGGTAGAAAAAATAAACAAATAAAATAAATAAGTAAAAAGAAGAGCACCAAAAATAGGGCATGGATTACAAGCATGTTAACATGTAGAAATGTGTAATAAGAGACTTTGAGGTATTATAATTAATAGCTTAATATTCAATAGACTTTTTGGTAAAATTGTTTAAACTTATAGAGCATTATTTTGTATGTATGCATACTAATAGCCATTTGCAGTCGCCAATAACCAGGTCATTTAAATGACCAAATTACATAATTCCCATAGGCTGTCTTTACAGAAGGAAGTGGTTTTTTTGGAAGTTTTATTTTTCTATGTTGAAAGTGATAAAATATTCATATATGTTTTTTTAAAAGTGATACACAAGAAGTAGGTGGACTGTTGACATTTTTCCTGAAGAATTAAAATGATCTGCAGATCAAAAAGATTGAGAACTCTTGAAAAAATAAAGGATCAGATAAAGCAGCTAAAGATACAGTCAATTTCCTCCCAGCCCATTCCAGGCCACAGACTCTCTTTGACACCATCACCCACATTTATATTGTGTTACATACACATCTAGATGACACATACAACAAACAAGATATAGAAGGAAAGGTACTTGGAGACACAAATGACTCATTCTCAGCTCTTTTTTTAAAAAATTTATTTATTTTTGGCTGCGTTGGGTTTTTGTTGCTGCGTGCAGGCTTTTCCTAGCTGCGGTGCACAGGCTTCTCTTTGCAGTGGCTTCTCTTGTTGCAGAGCATGGGCTCTAGGCTTGCGGGCTTCAGTAGTTGTGGCTCGAGGGCTCTAGAGTGCAGGCTCAGTAGTTGTGGCGCACGAGCTTAGTTGCTCCGCGGCATGTGGGATCTTCCCAGACCAGGGCTCGAAACCATGTACCCTGCATTGGCAGACGGATTCTTAACCACTGTGCCACCAGGGAAGCCCCTCAACTTTCTTATAATGCCTTTGTTTCTACATTCTCCATAGCTGGGGGGAAGCAACATATCTATACAGCATTTAGAAATATGACCAACATCTGAAGCATTTGTCAATGACTGGATCATTTACATTGCTAAATTACCATAACTCCCACAGTCCATCTTTAGAGCAAGGAGTTTTATTTTTCTGTATTGAAAATGAGATAATATTTAATTTAATGTGTCTAATAGTTGCATTCACTACAGTATTCTTAATCCGTAGAATTGAAAGTATAAGCAAAGTTTATGAGATTCAATGATCTAAAATGCTATCCTTTACATTTTAAATTTTGTAGGCAAAACAGTCAATTCTGTTTCGTAGTACTCTATCATATTCAAAAGCCTATTTTCTTACTGTGGAAAAGAGATCATGTTTACATAACTTTATGATACAATTAGATTTCATAGTTCTGTGGACTTTTTTCTGTCCCAAAGTAAAATTAGGTTTCCGTATATGGAAAAAGATTTAAAAAGTCAGGGAAGAAATACATCAAAACATTAACAAAATTAAATAATTTTACACAAATTTTTCATCAAGGAGTATACACTACTTTGATAATTATAATAAAATATTCCTTTAAAAAAAAAAAAGACCAGAGCAGAAATAAATGAAATAGAAACAAAGAAAACAATAGCAAAGATCAATAAAACTAAAGGCTGGTTCTTTGAGAAGATAAACAAAACTGATAAAACTTTCGCCAGACTCATCAAGAAAAAGAGGGTAGGGGCTTCCCTGGTAGCACAGTGGTTAAGAATCCGCCTGCCAATGCAGGGGACAGAGGTTCGAGCCCTGGTCCAGGAAGATCCCACATGCTGCAGAGCAACTAAGCCCATGCGCCACAACTATTGAGCCCGCATGCTACAACTACTGAAGCCCGCACGCCTAGAGCCAGTGCTCTGCAACAAGAGAAGCCATTGCAATGAGAAGCCCATGCACCACAATGAAGAGTATCCCCCACTCACTGCAGCTAGAAAAAGCCTGCACGCAGCAACAAAGGCCCAATACAGCCAAAAATAAATATATTTTTTTAAAAAAGAAAAATTAAAATTAAAAAAAAGAAAGAAAACAAGGGAGAGGACTCAAATCAATAAAATTAGAAATGGAAAAGGAGAAGTTGCAACAGACACCACAGAAATACGAAGCATCAGAAGACACTACTACAAGCAACTCTATGCCAATAAAATGGACAACCTGAAAGAAATGGACAACCTGGAAAAAATGGACAGATCCTTAGAAAGGTATAACCTTCCAAGACTGAACCAGAAAAATATAGAAAACATGAACAGACCAATCACAAGTAATGAAATTGAAACTGTGATTAAAAATCTTCCAACAAACAAAAGCCCAAGACCAGAGGGCTTCACAGGTGAATTCTATCAAACATTCAGAGAAGAGCTAACACCCATCCTTCTCAAACTCTTACAAATAATTACAGAGGAAGGAACATTCCCAAACTCATTGTATGAGGCCACCATCACCCTGATACCAAAACTAGACAAAGATACCACAAAAAAAGAAAATTACAGACCAATATCACTGATGAATATAGATGCAAAATCCTCAACAAAATACTAGCAAACAGAATCCAGCAACATATTAAAAGGATCATACACCATGATCATGTGGGATTTATCCCAGGGATTCAAGGATTCTTCAATATATGAAAATCAACCAATGTGATACACCGTATTAACAAACTGAAAAATAAAAAACATGATCATCTCAATAGATGCAGAAAAAGCTTTTCACAAAATTCAACACCCATTTATGATAAAAACTCTCCAGAGAGCGGGCACAGAGGGAACCTACCTCGACATAATAAAGGCCATATACAACAAACCCACAGCCAACATCATTCTCAGTGGTGAAAAACTGAAAGCATTTCCTCTAAGATCAGGAACAAGGCAAGAATGTCCACTCTCTCCACTATTATTCAACAGAGTTTTGGAAGTCCTAGCCATGGCAATCAGAAAAGAAAAAAAATCAAAGGAATACAAATTGGAAAAGAAGTAAAACTGTCACTGTTTTCAGATGACATGATACTATACATAGATAATACTAAAGATGCCACCAGATAAGTACTAGAGCTAATTAATGAATTTAGTAAAGTTGTAGGATTCAAAATTAATACACAGAAATCTCTTGCATTCCTATACGCTAACAACGAAAGATCAGAAAGAGAAATTAAGGAAACAATTCTATTCACCATTGCAACAAAAAGAATAAAATACCTAGGAATAAACCTACCTAAGGAGGTAAAAGACCTGTACTCAGAAAACTATAAGACACTGATAAAAGAAACCAAAGATGACACAAACAGATGGAGAGATATACCATGTTCTTGGATTGGAAGAATCAACAGTGTGAAAAGGACTATACTTCCCAAAGCAATATACAGATTCAATGTGATCCCTATCAAGTCACCAATGGCATTTTTTACAGAACTAGAACAAAAAAATCTTAAAATTTGTATGGAGACACAAAAGACCCCGAATAGCCAAAGCAATCTTGAGAGGGAAAAAAGGAGCTGGAGGAATCAGACTCCCTGACTTTGGGCTATACTACAAAGCTACAGTAATCAAGACAATATGGTACTGGCACAAAAACAGAAATACAGATCAACAGAACAAGATAGAAAGCCCAGAGGTAAACCCACACATCTATTGTGAACTAATCTACGACAAAGGAGGCAAAAATATACAATGGAGAAAAGACAGTCTCTTCAATAAGTGGTGCTGGGAAAACTGGACAGCTACATGTAAAAGAATGAAATTAGAACACTCCCTAACACCATACACAAAAATAAACTCAAAATGGATTAAAGACCTAAATGCAAGACCGGACACTATAAAACTGTTAGTGGAAAACATAGGAAACACTTTGACATAAATCACAGCAAGATCTTTTTTTGATCCACCTCCTAGAGTAATGGAAATAAAAACAAAAATAGATAAATGGGACCTAATGAAATTTAAAAGCTTTTGCACAGCAAAGGAACTAAAAACAAGGTAAAAAGACAACACTCAGAATGGGAGAAAATATTTGCAAACGAATCAACAGACAAAGGATTAATCTCCAAAATATACAAACAGTTCATGCAGCTCAATATTAAAAAAAACAAGCAGCCCAGTAAAAAAAATGGGCAGAAGACCTAAATAGACATTTCTCCAAGGAAGACATACAGATGGCCAAGAGGCATATGAAAAGCTGCTCAACATCACTAATTATTAGAGAAATGCAAATCAAAACTACAATGAGGTATCACCTCACACCAGTTAGAATGGGCATCATCAAAAAATCTACAAACAATAAATGCTGGAGAGGGTGTGGAGAAAAGGGAACCCTCTTGCACTGTTGGCAACAATGTAAATTGATACAGCCACTATGGAGAACAGTATGGAGGTTCCTTAAAAAACTAAAAATTACCATATGACCCAGCAATCCCACTACTGGGCATACACCCTGAGAAAACCATAATTCAAAAAGACACATGCACCCCAATGTTCACTGCAGCACTATTTACAACAGCCAGGTCATGGAAGCAACCTAAATGCCCATCAACAGACAAATGGATAAAGAAAATGTGGTATATATATACAATAGAATATTACTCAGCCATAAAAAAGAAATGAAATTGGGTCATTTGTAGAGACGTGGATGGACCTAGAGTCTGTCATACAGACTGAAGTAAGTCAGAAAGAGAAAAATATCGTATATTAACTCATATATGTGGAATCTAGAAAAATGGTACAGATGAACAGGTCTGCAAGGCAGAAATAGAAACACACATGTAGAGAACAAATGTATGGACACCAAGAGGGGAAAGCAGAGGCAGGGTTTGGTGGGATGAATTGGGAGACTGAGACTGACATACACTAATATGAATAAAATAGATAACTAATAAGAGCCTGCTGTATATCCCCATATCTCCTCCCTCTTGCGTCTCCCTCCCACCTTCCCTATCCCACCCCTCTAGGTGGTCACAAAGCACCAAACTGATCTCCCTGTGCTATGTATATGTATAGCTGATTCACTTTGTTATAAAGTAGAAACTAACACACCATTGCAAAGCAATTATACTCCAATAAAGAGTTTTAAAAAAAGAACCTGCTGTATAATAATAAAATAAAATTCAAAAAAAGAAAATACAATGTATAAACAGATTTCACTCACATTAATATAAGGTACATATGAAAATTCCACAAACTGGTACATGACCTATAAGATTAAAACTATAAAACTGTACTAAAGGATCTAAGAGAACATAGGAATTATGGAGAGAGATGCTATGTTCTTGGACAGGAAGATTAAAAATGTAAAAATGTCACTTCTGTAAATCTATAAATTGAAACTGTCAATCAAAATTCCTCGGTAACTTTTCTAGAAACTTGATAAAAATGATTCTAAAGTTCATCTGGGAAAACAACTGTGTAAGAATAGCCAGAATATTCAAAAAATGACAGTAATTAATGAGGATTCATTCTGTCATATTAAATGTGCTATAAATCTATAGTTATTAAAACAATGATAATGGAAACAAAATAGAGGGTTGTATATTTAAAGGATGGAATTTCAAATCAGTGAGGCCACTAAAGGAAAATAAATAAATAAATATATATATATATATATATATATATATATATATCTGCCTTTCTTCTTACATAAAACAATCTTTTTCCTAAGTCTGCTCCCTAATAAATCATTCACATGAATCCTCAACTCAGAGTATGCTACTGGAGAATCCAATCGAAACTGTATCACCTTATTTAATTTTCAAATACAAATGTATGAGGCAGGTTATTATTCTATTTTACAAATAAAGAAAACTGAAATTTAGAAAGTTAAGAAATGTGCCCAAGTTAAGTAGAAGACCTGGGAATAAAACCCAGGTCGGGGAGGTTTCCAAAGCTCATTTCTTCAGCCACCTTAGAGACCTGTTCCATCCCAGTCTCTCACTGGTCCCACAAGGTCGAGGACTGGGACAGCTCTTCTGAAAGTTTACCCCAGTGAGTCACATCTGTAAGGCTGGCACATCATGGACCAAGACAGGTCTTTGCCTAACCACTGCCCCGAGAGTCATAAAATAATTGCAAATAAAATACCTGAAACATTCGCAAATTCTGCTCACTATAAAGCGTCCTACCACCATATCACACCATTTTTCAAAAAGCACCACTTTGAAATTCTATCTCTGACCACACATCATGCCTGAGAATGTCAGGTGTATTCAACTGAAAATATTTCTAATTGTCCCTCTTTGCCTACCCCCACTCACCCAGTGAGTCGCCATTGAGCAAACGGGACAAATCTGGAGTTACTGACTCCACGCAATAGTTACAGTAGATTAGTTACCTTCCAAGAAGTCTTTAAAGCTTATACCAAGCCTTCTCGTATGTACACACCCCTAACGGTGCACCAGTCACACTAGTTTCTAAGGATCTTTCTCCTTGTTTACTTATGGACTCTCTGAAAACAGAAACTAATTCATATTCCTAAAACCTGTGAAGGTGCCTGGCATTTGGTAGGTGTTTAATGTTTTGTTGAAATGAATGAATGAATGAACAATGATACATAAATGGATAAAGGCGTTACTCTTCAGACTAGAACAGAACAGAAGCCAAATCCAGAGAGGACACTGGTAGGCTGACTGTGGGTACAGCCACTTTGCCTAACGTACCTTTTCGTTCATAGCGGAGTCTGGGGGAACCTTGGTTAGACTGACTTAAAGTGGGGTGGCCATGGTGAATCTGGCCCAGGTAACATACTCTGAACATAATTTACATCCATCCCATTGGTCATTCAGGGTTGCAGCCAACAAAGGAAATAATGTTTGTGCTGAGAAGAAAACAAATTAAAAGGAAACAAAGCTTAAGCATGCAGCCTAGCTGCAAGCCAGAATACTTCCTTCTTAAACAGGAAGGCTGGAGCACTGAGGCATGACCCCAACCTTTGGAGGCTGCAGATGCTGTATCAGAGTGGCCATCTGGAAGGAGAGTTCTCCATTCCAGCTCTGCTGTCAGTCAGAGAGGCCACAAGAGTTCAACCAGAAGCTGGGAGAGAATTATTACTGAGCCTCTAGGAGAAATTGAACATTACAATTACAGAAAGTATTACTATTATTTAATCTTAAGAGTCTAACACTGTCCTACGCCATTATTAGTCCTTTGAGAAACACAGTCTTCCTTTGCTAATAATACCTAAGACATTTGTGGAATTAATATATTCTGTTCACATTTTATCTGCATAAAATTCCCCAAGAAAATTCATTAACCAGGATTTTTATTATAGCAAAGTAACTCATATTTAAAAAAATTAAACTCAGGTAAAGATGACCCCTAGATCTTTCTCTATAACCTGGAAGCAGGTAACAACTTAAGACGGTCTTCAAAAGATCCTACTTTATAACTAATCTAAACCCTTGTATCAAATAGAAAGCCTTTTGGAGCAGGTTCAAGCCCCAAACTACCAGAGTCCTCTCACTTTGTCTGCAGTAGAAATTGAGATAAGTCTATGCCTAAATCAATGTAAACATGACTTGAGATATATACGGCTCTTTTTGTGTATATAAACACACACACACTGTCTCTCTCTTTTTCTATCACCGTAATATTGTCAATTTGCTCTAAAGGTTTTTTTCTTCTAAAAAAAACCTTTTCTCTTTTTCTTCAGCTACTACTGGATCCTTTAACTTTATAGGTATTTTCCAATTCACTGATCAGCATAAATCTCCCCTAAACCAATGACAAGTTCTCCGTAAACCTGTAACTACAAAACCCTGACACTGAAGAATATACCAAACCATTCACTACCGCCACAAATACAAAAGGAGAGGCAAGATAACCGGAGATTTACTGAAATCAGGATTTTTTTTTTAATCAGTGCTTTAGAAACATGGAAAAATATGGGTTGGCCAAAAGTTCGTTCGGTTAAGGAATACATTGTTCAATAAAGTTCTTGGTGAAACTGAAAAATGTGTCTACTTAAAACCCAACAACTTTTTGGCCAACCCAATATTTACTCACACCAACCATCAATTCTAAGTGTCCTTCTTCTACCTCTATGCCCCCAGCAGCATGAGACCGTCACCATAAATGAAATCCTTGTCTTGTACTTCCTGCCTTATAACGAGCACTAACTTATGTTTTTTTTCTACTACTACTTTCACTGACAATTTTGGTCCTCCTTGCTTCTTGAGATATAAAAATGAGTAAGACACACTCCTTGAGCTCCAGAAAACACTCAAAGGGGAAGAATGGACATGCAAATAAAAGATTAAAGCTGCACTATGAAAAGAAACAATACCATTACTGAGCATTTACAATATGCTGCTCATGGAACTAAACATATCTCCTGCAGCCTTCCACCACAGTCCTATGATGTGACCCTGGGATTATTCCCATCTGACAGAGAGGGAACTGAGGCTTAGAGACCAGTCACATACTCAAGAGTCCTATACTAGGTAGTGGGAAGACAGAAGAGGCAGCTCAGCCTAGGTAATGCACAAAAGACTTCAAGGAGCAGGAAGTCCCCAGGTTAAGCCTTGAAGAATAAGTAGGAGAAAGAATATATATATATATATATATATATATATATATATATATATGAATCAATTTGCTGTACACCTGAAATTAACACAACACTATAATCAACTATACTTCAATTTTTTAAAAAAAAAAGGATGAGTAGGAGGCTTCTGGGTCAAAAACTGTCTGGCTAGGAATTTTAAACAGACAATGTTGCAGGAGGTTGAATTTCTAAAAGAGCTTTTAGAGTCAGCAACTGAAATTTCTTTTTGGTTTGTTTTCCTGTTTAGCCAAAACAAAGCAACAAGATTGCTAAAAAATTGAATGATGTGAAATAGAGTACACACAGAAGACCCTTTTCTAACCTCCCTCCACCCCACTTGACCTTCCTCTCTTCCTAAGATGTTACGATCAGAGATTCATTCTTCTGGGTTAAGGTGTCTTGTCTGCTCTCTGGCAGTTCCCTATTAAAAGCACAGATTAGACACATGCTAGTTATTACCCATTAACACTCTAGCATGAACGAGTATATCAGATCAATGCTATCCCTGGGGTTCCATTGCCAGTTACTACTACCTGGGTGACCTTGGGCAATTCCCTGAACTATAAAACGGGAATGATTATCTACCTGATAGGGTTGTTGCCAGGATAGGAGATGATACATGCAAGCGCTTAATACAGTGCCTAGCACATTGTAAGCACTCAATAAATGTTAGCTAATCTAATAATTAACAAGACCCTGAGGAAGGGTGGATTAGAGGAGAAGTGTCTAGATGAAGGGAAGGCCAGCAGGGGCAGATTTGGAAGAGACCATCACTGTCTCCAGAGACTTAGCTCCAGAGAGACATACGGGAACAAGAAGTCAGCGACTGGGCAAGGGGAGACCTGAGGGTCCCATCCCTGGTAAGGTACTGGTTAAGTCTCATATGGTTACACACTGGTTTCCCCATGAAACTTAACAGTCTTATTCATCACTGTATCCTTAACCCCAGTGCCTCCTAAGTGCTCCATAAGTGATTGTTGAATGACTAAATGACTGAATGAGGAATTACCTTTTGTATTTAAAAAGACACATAACATATAGAACAAAGGCAGGAGGGACACACTCTAAAATGTCCATTGTAGTTACATTCACAAGATTACACATGACTGTTTTTTCCTTTGTACTTCTCTGTTTTGTTTCAAATTTTCTGCATCGATCTTTAGTTTTTATAATTTGGAGAGGGGGAAAATTCAAATAGTCTTTGGTTTTCTAGACTATCCAAGGTTAGATTGCTCATACTTTTCCCTCATAAAGGAGGGAATTTGAGTGAAACAGAGCTTCTCAAACTCTAATGTGCTTCAGATCACCTGGAATCTGGTTAAAATGTAGATTCAAATTCAGCAGGTGTGGGGCAGTGCCTGAGAGTCTGCATTTCTAACAAGCTCCCAGGGAATGCTGCTAGTGTTGGTGTGTGTACCACACTGTGATAAGGCAGGTTACAGTCTAATGTAAAATAAACCCCAACCTAAACATATACAGAGAAAACAAAAGAAAGAAGAGAAGATGTGCCCACAGCAGACGGCATCTCATCCTGAAGCCAAGCAATTTCAGGACATTTATCTCTTAGATTGTGCATTTTCAGAATTCTATTTGCTCACTTGGTCTACTTGGAGGCTGTATTGTTCAAAAGAAGGGATTAGAGTCTACGAAAGCCCTGGGATACTCATATTTCTCAACAAAAGGAAGGGCTGTGGCACACCTGGCTCACTTGTTCACTCTGTCCTTCCATTAAACACCACCACTGTTGCTGTCAGTCGAGTTCTCTTTAGATTAATGTCTCCGAAATTAATTTTGTGTTCAATAAACCTCCATAAATATGTTTGTTCAGCAGACCGAATTGGACCCTTAGTTTTAACTAAGGCTAGAAGAGGCAGCCACACGACACTCGTCCCCATTCACACGCTGTCGGCCCCGCTCTTTCATTAGTCACTGTCACCAGTGGTGTTCACTGGTCCCTGCTAAGCTCCTCCATATAATAAAATGTTGCTTCTATTGAAATATAATCCTCCCAGAACACAGAGGCATTTTAGAAATTGGCTGAAGAGGATTACAAAGCATTGGAGAAGAAAAATAAGGAAAAGTGGAAGCAACCCTTAATTTAAGGTTCTCTGACAGCAGGCACCAAATCTTCACTTTTTTTTAACCCTCATTTTCTCATAGAAATTTTAATACACTCCCCTCTCACCAACCTTGTCCCATTCCACCCACACAGTCTGTTCCCTAATCCTAATATTACAGACTTGCGAGTTGGTTCAAACTCCACATTTTACATATAAGGAGTCTGAAGCCCAGGAAGGTTGGACAACTTTCCCAAACACTCGTTTTTGCCCCATACACCAGGGCTCCCTCCAGGACCTCAAGCTGTGGTCTTAAATTGCTTGAGACCATAGACTCAGGAGTGAACAAACCAGGTTTTTTGTTGTCCTGCCATCAGGGTGTTCCTGGTAAACAGCTTCAAAAGTCAAATGGTGCTTTAATAATATTAATAATAAAAAGTGGCCCTGGATTTTACAATTTTTAATTATAGAAATTTTCGAACACACACAAAAGTAGAGAACAGCATGATCAATCTCCATGTAACTGTCATACAGTTTCAATTATTACTGACATTTGGCCATTCTTGTTTCATCTATTTCCCATTTTACCATTTATTTATTTTTGTTTAAGCAATCGTTTTTAACACCTTGGGTGGTTTTTTACTGCTATGTCTCCAAATGATATAACAGCATTTGCTGTTATCTCAGATTTAGATATCACCAATTTTAAATATCACCTACTGATTTCCTGTTAAGGCAAATCAAGATATAGCTGTATTTCCCAGCCCCGCATCTTACCCTCTCTGATTCAATTTCTCCAAAGATTAAATTTTAGGTCTCCTGCAGAAATGGGATGAGAATCTAATACCTAACTGCTTCTTACAACGACTTTCAAATAACTACTGTCTCCAGTGACCCACCTCACCCAGCACTTTTTTTTTTTTTTTTGGCGTAACCACAATTGCTGGCGAAACCACAGTCGCTTGCAGGCCCCCAGCAGTGGAAACATGGAGCCCTAACCACTGGACAGCCAGAGAATTCCTCTCACCCAGCATTTTAAAGCTCCTGTGCTCTCCATATCTGAGCCTTTCCTGTATACTGCATGACAAAAGCAAGAAGTAGAGCCTGTGTTCAAACACACACACACACTCACAGGCACACTCATACACACGATCACACATACCTTGCAACCACTCAGTTTTGAGCTTCATCCTCTTAGCGAAGCCATGAACCGTTTTTCCCTCCTCTCTCTGACTTGGTGTGTGATTCAGGGCTCCAAATGCTTTATAATTCCCTATTTCTTGTTCTCCCTGTTGATTTTGGATAATATCTGGAGAAAGGCTCTGGGAAACTCCTTTACTTCATTGTCTTCCAGAATATTCTACTGACCAAGATTTGAAACTGGCTCCCTCACTTATTAGTTATGTCATTTTGAGTGAGAGACTTATCTTTTTTTGAATCTCAGTTTTCTCAACTTTCCTAATAATCTTCTCTTCCTAGGATATATGGATTGAATGAGCCTGGAACACATGAGAGTCCTGTTATATCAAGAGATGGATAATGGGGAACTCCCTGGAGGTCCAGTGGTTAAGACTGCGCACTTCCACTGCAGGGGGCACGCGGGTTCGATCCCTGGTCAGGGAACTAAGATCCTGCACGCCACACAGCGCAGCCAAAAAAACAAGAGAGAGAGAGAAAGAGAAAGAGAGAGAGAGAGAGAGAGAGAGAGAGAGAGAGAGAGAGAGAGAGAGAGATGGATATGGCTGGCACAAAAAGTGCTAGAACTTCTGGGGAGGGGGGTGGCTGGAGAGGACAGCAGGTCCCAGCGGTAACTTGATAACCTGCTGGGCACCTCCACCTGCATTCCTAACTCAGCTCATTGCCCAAAGGCCATCCAGGAGCTGGTAGGGCAGGCAGAAGTGATCATCCCCATGGTGGAGCATCCCACTACCCTGAGGAAGAAACTAGAGGTCAAAACTCATGGTCATCCTCACAGATCTGAAATACTGCATTCCACTTTAGTGTTTAATCTGTGTATCTATAAAATTATGGTTTGGTTCAGCAATCCCACTTCTACAAATCTATCCCAAAGACACACTGGCAAAATAAGAAATGACGTGTTCATATGACTATCTGCTGCAATGTTATCTATAATAGTAGAAAACTAGAAAAAAATTTAAATGCCCATCAGTAGAAAAAATGATTGAATAAAGTATGGTATATCCACATAATGTAGTGCTATACATCTGTCAAAATAAGATATGCATATGTATATAAACACATATTTTAAAACAGAAGAATGAACCATACAACTTTTTAAATGGTTACCTATAAACAGAGGGGAATAGAGAAGATAAAATCCAGGCTTCTCTGAATATATACAGTTTTGAGGATTTTACTTGAAACCATGCAAATAATTTACATAATTAAAAAATGAAATTAAATTTTTAAAATGCAATCTCTAAAATCAAAAGCAGAATTAAACAAGTGAACACAGATATATATAGCCTTTGGTAGCCTAGTGCCAAGGGAAAGTACTCTAAGAGATTCTAAAATAAATAATCTGTACATCCCTAGAAAGATATGCCTTAAAGACAAAACTGCAAAATTCTTAAGTTGTTTTCAGTAATCACATTGTTGATGAGAGTGTTGGTATTATTATCCAAGAGTTTGTTGGATGTGTTTTGTTTTTTTTTTAAATGTGCACTTGTGATGGTGTCACTGAGAATAAGGCTGCTCAGTGTGAGGAAAAAGAGACACAAATGTCAGATCAGTGAGGTTTGCTCTATAATCCTAAATCTGAATTGACAGTATCAATGCAAACAGGTTTTTTTACTTCTTTTGGTTTTTATCATTCTTTTAACGTTTAATTTTGAAATAATTATAGATTCACAGGAAGTTGCAAAAATAGAGAGGTCCTGTGAACCCTTCTAGCTTCCCCTAATGGTTACTTGCCATTTATAACTACAGTACAATATCAAAACCAGGAAACTGACATTGGTACAAAATGTGTATATAGTTCTATGTCATTTTATCACATGTATGAATTTTTGTAACCAGCACTGCAATCAAAGTACAGAATTATTGTCACCACAAAAATCTCCCTCATGTTAATCCTTCATGATCGTACCTACCTCCTCCCATTCATCATCCCTAACCCCTGGCAACCACTAATTTGTTTTCCATATGTATAATTTTATAATTTCAAGAATGTTATATAAATGGAATCATGCAGTATGTGACCTTTTGAGATTGGCTTTTTTCGTTCAGCATAATGCCTTTGAGATCCATCCAAGTTGTATCACTTTTTGTTCCTTTTTATTGATGGGTAGTATTCCAATGGTATGGATGTACCCCAGTTTGTTTAGGCATTCGCCCACTGAAAAATACTTTGTTTCCTCTTTGGGGCTATTACAAATAAAGCTGCTATGAACATTCACATTATGGTTTTTGTACAGACACAAGATTCAGTTCTCTGAAGTAAATAGTCAGGAGTATGGTTGCTGGGTTGTTCTATAAGTGTACGTTTCATTTGTAAGAAACTGCCAAACCATTTTTTCATTGTGGTTGTGCCATTTTAAATTCCCACCAGCAATTTATGAGAGAACCCATTTCTCTGCATCCTTGCCAGTGTTTGGTATAGTCACTATTCTTTACTTCAGCTATTCAAAAATAAGATAGTGATATCTCTCTGTAGTCTTAATTTGCATTTCCCTAGTGGCTAGAGATATTGAATATCTTTTCATGTGCCTATTTGCCATCTGTATATACCTTTTAGTGAAATATCTCTTCATGCCTTTTGCCCATTTTCTAATTGGATTGTGTTTTTTTTACCATTGGGTGTTGAGACTTCTTTATATATCCTTGATTCATGTACTTTGCCATATATATTGCTTGCAAACTTTTCTCCAAGTATACAGCTTGTCTTTTCATCCTCTTAACAGGATCTTCTGCAGAGCAAAAGTTTAAATTTTGGTGAAGTCCAATTTATCAATTTCTTTCTTTTATGAATCATATGTTAGGTATTTTGTCTAAGAACTTTTCACCAAGCTACAGGTCCCAAATATTTTCTCCTATATTTTCTTCTAAAAATGTTATAGTTTACCCATATAGTAAGTCTTAAAATCAGGTGGATTGATTTCTCTCACTTTTTTTTTTCTCTCACTTTTTTTAAAGACTGTTTTAGCTATTCTTATTCTTTTACCTTTCTATACAAATTTTAGAATAAACTTGTCTATTTCTACAAAAAAATCTTGCTGGGATTTTAAGTGGAATTGTGTTGAATTACAGATCAATTTGGGGAGAAATAACATTTTCTATGTTTAGTCTTTCAATCCATGAACATGGTATATCTCTCCATTTATTTAGATCTTCAATTTCTTTCATTAACATTTTGTAGCTTTCAACATACAACTCCTGCGTAAGTTCTGTTGGATTTATACCTAAATATTTCTTTTTTTTAAGTGATCATAAATGGTATGTTTATTATTTCAGTTTCCATGCATTCATTGCTAGTGTATAGCGATATAATTCAGTTTTTTATGTTGAACTTTTACCCTGCAACTTTACTAAGCTCATGTATTCTAGAAGTGTTTTTGTAGATTTATGGGGATTTTCTAAATAGGCCATCATGTCATCTGCAAATACTTTTATTCTTTTCAATCTATATGCCTTCTATTTCCTTTTCTTGCCTTGCTACACTGACTAGGACCTTCAAGTACTATGCTGAATAAGAGTGGTGAGAGTACCAGGTGAGTGTGGATGTCTAGGCTCCCCACTCAGCCTCTGTTGATGGGGATGAGGAAAAGCCATGTTTAGTTTAACTGAATGAGATGATAATCTGTAATAATTATCAAAACATTTTCCTAGGGCTTCCCTGGTGGCGCAGTGGTTGAGAGTCCGCCTGCCGATGCAGGGGACGCGGGTTCGTGCCCCGGTGCCCCGGTCCGGGAAGATCCCACATGCCGCGGAGCGGCTGGGCCTGTGAGCCATGGCCGCTGAGCCTGCGCGTCAGGAGCCTGTGCTCCGCAACGGGAGAGGCCCCAACAGTGAGAGGCCCGCCTCTACCTAAAAAAAAAAAAAAAAAAAAAAAAAACATTTTCCTAGGGACTTCCCTGGTGGTCCAGTGGTTAAGAATCCACACTTCTACTATAGGGGCTGCGGTTCAATCCCTGGTCAGGGAACTGGGATCCCACACACCATGCATGCGGCCAAAAGAAAAAAAAATTCTATCCTTCCAGGCTATACCTTTCGTGGTACTTTGGCTAAAGAGAGAAATTTTTTCTTGCCCTATTTTTGCCTTTACCCATTGATATTTCTGGATTGCCAGCTTCTGGACAGCTGTACTGGGTTGCAGCCAGTCTGGGATATAAGGAGGCAAATAGAAAACCCAGGGAACTGTGTGGTTCCTCAAGTTCTGAAGTCTCTGGCTGATCCACCACTTCCCTACATTTTTCAGAACCTTCTTTTTTTTTTAATTTATTTTTGGCTGTATTGGGTCTTCACTGCTGTGCACGGGCTTTCTCTAGTTGTGGCAAGTGGGAGCTACCCTGCATTGCGGTGCACAGGCTTCTCATTGTGGTGGCTTCTCTTGTTGTAGAGCATGGGCTCTAGGCATGCGGGCTTCAGTAGTTGCAGCACATGGACTCAGTAGTTGTGTCACATGGGCCCTAGAGTGCGTGGGCTTCAGTAGTTGTGGCATATGGGCTCTATAGTTGTGGCACGCGGGCTCTAGGGTGCACGGGCTTCAGTAGTTGTGGTTTCTGGGCTCTAGAGTGCAGGCTCAGTAACTGTGGCGCACGGGCTTAGTTGCTCCGCAGCATGTGGGATCTTCCCAGACCAGGGATCAAACCCGTGTCCCCTGCACCGGCAGGCAGATTCTTAACCACTGCATCACCAGGAAAGTCCCAAGTTGCCTCCTTTTAAGCTTGGTCTTTGTTCTCTGACATCAGGATTACCCAGCAGAAGTACAGAAAGTTAGGCACCAAGGACCTAGACATGGCTGCCAAATGCCACCTCCTTCTCTGGAACTTCCTATTGCCAGCCCTGTCCTCTCATCATATCACATCTATACCTTAGTGTGATTTTCTATTTATTCTACCTATAATACAGACAAGCTGGGAAGCCCTTTATGCCTTGGAGATCTGGCTTGGACACTGCCAATTCCATAGCCTTTGAAAGTCTGGAGTTTTCCCATGAATTCTGATAATTTCCAAGCACTAATAAAAAGAAGACGTCATTCTGAGGGTGTGACACAGATGGGAGAAAGTGTACACATCTTCAGCACACAGCTCCATGAGCTTTCGCACACTGAATACACCTGTGAAACCAGTACCCAGGTCAGGAAGCAACTTATTCCAACTGCTAGTGATTAGCAGAGCTGAGATTCAACACAGCTGTCTGGCTCCAGAGCCATAGTCCAGAACCACTAAGTTGTGCTGCCAAAAATATGGAGACTGGAGAAGGAGTCTGAATGAAAGTTCTGGAAGAATCACCTCCACGTGGTTCTTTGTATGTAACTTCTATGTGCTCTTTTGTTTATATCTTCCCACTTGCCTCTCAGAACCCAGGGAGAGAGTGTGAGGCTCAGAGCCAGGAAGGGGCTAGCCCAAGGGCCACAGCGGGAAGGGCAAAGTAGGGTTTGAGCCCAGACTAAATCAATGTCCTCTCATTTTACATGGGGGAAACTGAGGCCAGGAGGGGCTGAGTTACACTGCCCCTCCCTCCAGTAAACCCGGCACAGGGTTTTGCTCATGGATGGGGTTAATGTGTCCTTAGAGTCCATGTCTGGACTGGATGATGAGGCACTTGACCCTTCAGACTCCCTGGTTGAGCCTGGGACCTTGGCTGCACTTGTGCTGGTGACAGGAGATCACCAGAGACTCAGGCAGAAGCTGTAGGTGGAAGAGAGAACAGTAATAGGATGTGTGCAACACATGGTGAACAGGGCAGAGGCCTCCGTGTATTTGGGGTCCAAAGGGGGATGACCTTTGGGCTTGACCTTCAGGGACAGCCCACAATAGCCTTGGCACTTCCTGCACTTTCCCATCATAATATTTATCGTACATTATTGTGGGTGCAGAAAGCTCCTTGAACAAGGACACAGTGATGGCCATCATCTGTTCCTCCTCTAAGTCTTCAGTGGCAGCCCTTAAAGAAGTGAGTAAACTATGTTCTTCCAGAAGTGGTAAGTGGCTGAGTGTCCCAGAGGCAGTTCCTTGCTAGATCTACCATAAAAGGTGTCATAAGCACTGAATTCCCTCAGGAACAGAGACACAGTCACTAGGACTTAAGCAGACAGATTTTTCCCTGAATGAAATATGACTTTAATTTGCACAATATGCTCATTTATATTAATAATATCTGAATGAGAAGTGCAATAATAAGTCCCTAATGCTAACCTGGGGCAAAAATCTAATACAAATTAAATTGGCTCTGTTCCTAGGAATTTTAGTATATTGCATGGTGATTTTTTAGCCAAAATTGTGCACAGCATAGCTGATAAATATTTTAATTAAGATCAGAATGGGACAATAGAAAATTGTTGGTTTTCTCCAGTAATGAACAAACAAATGCCTTCCCGATAAAAGTAGGTTTCCAACAGACATCTGAATGAACAAGGCTCTATCTTCTGTGGAACAAGATAGCAGGCCTACCCAGAAGGTTGTGAGGCCTTGAAATGCTGATGTCTCCAAAATCTACCCCATGAATGTCCTTTTGACTGCAGAGGCATTTTTGGCCTTTGGAGGAAACCTAGATATGGGCAACCAGTCATTTTCTTCTCTATTATACCCCAACATGGAGAAACTCTCCCACTCACAATCTTGAACAGGCAGCCAACTATATGATTGTGTCTTTGCTCACAGATGGTTGAATCAAATGTAGATACTTGTACCAAACGGGGTCAGTCCCAAGGGTACGTGAACATAGGGAGCTGAGCTAGAAGGACAAGTGGTCTTGGGGTCTGAGGGAACCCCCTGAGGGCTGCCATGATGCTCACTGTGAACCTCAGTGAATGGGAAGAACTCCAAGTCTGCAGGGCTGGCAACTGTAGCAGTCAACACAGCAGAGAGTGGAAACCATGAGGATCCAAATGGCAGAGAGAAATGAGAGTCATTAAAATCTCCCAGAGTGCTTAAAATAAACCCTCCTTTTCATAATCTAGTTTGAGCAGTTTTCTATTCCTTGCTAACCAACAACTCCAAGATAGGGTGGACTAGGAAGATGCGGAGTTTGCGTCTCCTCACAACTAGGGCACCTACCAGGCACTGGTGGGGGAACCACAGACACCTAAGGAAGTACTCCTGAGTGACGAGGTAGGACGTTTGCATGGGGGGAAGGGGAGAGGAGAAGTGGAGGCGGGACAGGACTGGTGACCCTGAGGGGTGGCTGGGGGAGGGGAGGGGTTCCCACACCCAGAGGGGCCAACCCATGGTGAGGGAATTTAACAGGGATGGGGAGAGACCCTCGGGAGATTGGAGGAAAGGAAGGAAATGGCTCTAGCATTTGCCCTGCCCACTTGGGCCCCGGGGAACCTGCTGAGGTCCTGGGCCTAATCCTCCACCCTCTGAGGATCCCTCCAGCCGTGCTGTGCCTAAGCCCCACCCCTGCACCCCCACCCAGAGCCTTACCTCCAATCCGAACTCCACACTTCAAGGCCCCCTCAGGCCATGCTGCCCTTTCCAGCCACAGGGGTCCTGAGTCTAGGCCCTGCCCCCACCCTAAACCCCGCCCCCACCTAAGCCCCACCCCTGCCTAAGCTCCATCCCCAACAGGTAAGGCCTTTTCCAGCCCCCACCTCTTTTTTAAGGTTGTGCTTCTGTTTTACCTTGTTGTTTCATTTACATTTTTTTTTTTTTGGCGGTACACGGGCCTCCCACTGCCGCGGCCTCCCCCGCTGCGGAGCACAGGCTCTGGACGCGCAGGCCCAGCAGCCACGGCTCATGGGCCCAGCCACTCCGTGGCACGCGGGATCCTCCCGGACCGGGGCACGAACCCGTGTCCCCTGCATTGGTAGGTGGACCCCCAACCACTGTGCCACCAGGGAAGCCCTCATTTACATTTTTATTTTTCTAATAAATTTTTTATTTTTCTAACATTATTTTACTCTTTAGTTTTCTAATATTATTTTACTCTTTATTATTATTCTGCCCCTTTTGGCTTGTTCCCCCCAACTGTTTTTTTTTCTGTTGTGATTCCGTTTTACCTTGTTGTTGTTGTTTCACTTACATTTTTATTTTTTCTAATAACTTTTTTATTTTTCTAATTTTATTTTATTTTTTATTCACTGTTATTGTACTGGTCCTTTTGTTCTCTCTTTTGCCATACCGTGAGGCTTACGGATTCTTGGTTCCCAGGCCAGGGGTCGGGCCTGAGCTCCTGTGGGGGGAGCATTGAGTCCAAACCACTGGACTAACAGACAACCTCAGACCCCAGGGAATATTAATGGGAGTTAGGTCTCCCGGAGGTACTCATCTCAGCACCAAGACCCGGCTCTACCCAACTGCTTGCAAACACCAGTGCTGGATGCCTCAGGCCAAACAATCCATAAGATAGGAACACAGCCCCACCCATCAAAAAAAAAAAGAGAGATGACAAAAAAATATGTTACAGATGAAGGAGCAAGGTAAAAACCTACAAGACCAAATAAATGAAGAGGAAACAGGCAACCTACCTGAAAAAGTATTCAGAGTAATGACAGTAAAGATGATCCAAATCTTGGAAATAGAATGGAGGCACAGATCAAGAAAATACAAGAAATGTTTAACAAAGACCTAGAAGAACTAAAGAACAAACAAACAGTAATGAATAACACAATAAGTGAAATGAAAAATACACTAGGAGGAAACAACACCAGAATAACTGAGGTGGAGGAGTGAATAAATGAGCTGGAAGACAGAATGGTAGAAATAACTGCTGAGGAGCAGAATAAAGAAAAAAGAATGAAAAGAAATGAAGACACTCTCAGAGACCTCTGGGACAACATTAAATGCACCAACATTCGAATTATAGGGATCCCAGAAGAAGAAGAGAAAGAGAAAGGGTCTGAGAAAATACTTGAAGAGATTATAGTCAAAAACTTCCCTAACGTGGGAAAGGAAATAGCCACCCAAGTCCAGGAAGTGCAGAGAGGCCTGTACAGGTTAAACCATAGGAGAAACACACCAAGATACATATTAATCAAACTAACAAAATCAAATTCAAAGAAAAAAATTAAAAGCAGCAAGGGAAAAGCAACAAATAATATACAAGGGAATCACCATGAGGTTATCAGCTGATTTTTCAGCAGAAACTCTGCAAGCCAGAAGGGAGTGGCAGGATATATTTGAAGTAATGAAAGGGAAAAAGCTACAACCAACAATACTCTACCAAGCAAGGCTCTCATTCAGATTCGACAGAGAAATAAAAAGCTTTATACACAAGCAAAAGCTAAGAGAATTCAGCACTACCAAACCAGGCCTACAACAAATGTTAAAGGAATTTCTCTAGGCGGGAAACACAAGAGAAGAAAAAGATCCACAAAAATAAACTCAAAACAATTAAGAAAATGGTAAGAGGAGCATACATATCGGTAATTACCTTAAATGTGAATGGATTAAAGGCTCCAACCAAAAGACACAGACTGGCTGAATGGATACAAAACCAAGACCAATATATATGCTGTCTACAAGAGACCCACTTCAGACCTAGGAACACATATAGACTGAAAGTGAGGGGATGGAAAAAGATATTCCATGCAAATAGAAATCAAAAGAAAGCTAGAGTAGCAATACTCATATCAGATAAAATAGACTTTAAAATAAAGACTGAGATAAGGAAGGACACTACATAATGATCAAGGGATCAATCCAATAAGAAAACATAAGAATTATAAATATGTATGCACCCAACATAGGAGCACACCTCAATAGATAAGTCAAATGCTAACAGCCATAAAAGGGGAAATTGACAGTAACAAACTAATAGTTGGGGACTTTAACACCTCACTTACACCAATGGACAGATCATCCAGACAGAAAATTAATAAGGAAACACAAGCTTTAAATGACACAACAGACCAGATAAATTTAATTGATATTTATAGGACATTCCACCCAAAAGCAGAAGAATACACTTTCTTCTCAAGGGCATGTGGAACAGTCTCCAGGATGGATCACATCTTAGGCCACAAATCAAGCCTCATAAAATTTAAGAAAATTGAAATTGTATCAGGCATCTTTTCCGAACAAAATGCTACGAGATTAGAAATCGATTACAGGAAAAAAACTGTAAAAAGCACAAATACATGGAGGCAAACAGCACCCGGCTAAATAACCAAGAGATGACTGAAAGAGGAAATTTAAAAATACCTAGAAACAAATGACAATGAAAACACAATGACCCAAAACCTATGGGATTCAGCAAAAGCAGTTCTAAAAGGGAGATTATAGTAATTCAATCTCACCTCAAGAAACAAGAAAGGGGCTTCCCTGGTGGCGCAGTGTTTGGGAGTCTGCCTGCCGATGCAGGGGACACGGGTTCGTATCCGGTCCGGGAAGATCCCACATGCCGCGGAGCGGCTGGGCCCGTGAGCCATGGCCGCTGAGCCTGCGCGTCCGGAAGCCTGTGCTCCGCAACGGGAGAGGCCACAACAGTGAGAGGCCCATATACCCCAAAAAAAAAAAAAAAAAAAGAAACAAGAAAAATCTCAAATAAACAATCTAACCTTACACCTAAAGCAACTAGAAAAAGAAGAACAAACAAAACCCAAAGGTAGTATAAGGAAAGAAATCCTAAAGATCAGAGCAGAAATAAATGAAATAGAAACAAAGAAAACAACAGCAAAGATCAACAGAACTAAAAGCTGGTTCTTTGCAAAGATAACAAAATTGATAAATCTTTAGCCAGACTTACCAAGAAAAAAAGGGAGAGGACTCAAATCAATAAAATTAGAAACGGAAAAGGACAAGTAACAACTGACACTGCAGAAATACAAAACATCATAAGAGATTACTACAAGCAACTCTATGCCGATAAAATGGACAACCTGGAAGAAATGGACAAATTCTTGGAAGGTAAAACTTACCAAGACTGAACCAGGAAGAATTAGAAAAATATAAACAGATGAATCACAAGTAATGAAATTGAAACCATAATTAAAAACCTTCCAGGGCTTCCCTGGTGGCGCAGTGGTTGAGAGTCCGCCTGCCGATGCAGGGGACATGGGTTCGTGCCCCGGTCTGGGAAGGTCCCACGTGCCACAGAGTGGCTGGGCCCGTGAGCCATGGCCGCTGAGCCTGCGCGTCCGGGAGCCTGTGCTCCACAACGGGAGAGGCCACAACAGTGAGACGCCTGCGGTACCGCAAAAAAAAAAAAAAAAAAAAAAAAACCTTCCAATAAACAGAAGTACAGGACCAGATGCCTGCACAGGTAAATTCTATCAAACATTTAGAGAAGAGCTAACACTTAAGCTTCTCAAACTCTTCCAAACAATTGCAGAGAGAGGAACACTCTCAAACTTGTTCTACGAGGCCACCAGCACCCTGATACCAAAACCAAACAAAGATATCACGAAAAAAGAAAATTACAGGCCAATATCACTGATTAAAATAGACGCAAAAATCCTCAAAAAAATACTACCAACCAGAACCCAGCAACACAGCCAGTGTCCTTGTCCCCATGGTGAGCCACAGCCACCATCAACCTCTGCAGCAGACCCTCCAACACTAGCAGAAATCAACAGAGAACACCAGCCAATCCCCAAATGCCAAGTCTGTTCATGCCATCTCTAGTCTTCCCTTATTGCCCTGGCTCAGCTACTCTGATCCAAGTAAGAAAGAAGACCACTGGCCGTGTGGATGACAGGATCTTGATGCTCCAGCCAGATATCAGGGCTGTGCCTCTGAGGTTGGAGAGCCAAGTTCAGGACACTGGTCCACAAGAGACTTACCAGCTCCACGTAATATCAAATGGCGAAAATCTCCCGGGGATCTCCATCTCAATGCCAAGACCCAGCTCCACTCAACGACCAGCAAGCTACACTGCAGGACACCCTATGCCAAACAACTAGCAAGACAGGAACACAACCCCACCCATTACCACAGAGGCTGCCTAAAATCATAATAGGCCACAGACACCCCAAAACACACCACCAGACGTGGAACTGCCACCAGAGAGACAAGATCCAGCCTCATCCACCAGAACACAGGCACTACTCCCCTCCACCAGGAAGCTACACAACCCATTGAACCAATCTTAGCCACTGGGGGCAGACACCAAAAAACAACGGGAACTATGAACCTACAGCCTGCAGGACGGAGACCCCAAACACAGTAAGGTAAGCAAAATAAGAAGACAGAGAAACACAACAGCAGATGAAGGAGCAAGGCAAAAAACCCACCAGACCTAATAAAAGAAGAGGAAATAGGCAGTCTACCTGAAAAAGAATTCAGAATAATGATAGTAAAGATGATCCAAAATCTTGGAAATAGAATAGGGAAAATACAAGAAATGTTTAATAAGGACCTAGAAGAACTAAAGAGCAAACAAACAGTGATGAACAACACAATAAATGAAATTAAAAATTCTCTGGAAGGGATCAATAGGAGAATAACTGGGCAGAAGACTAGATAAGTGACCTGGAAGATAAATAATGGAAATAACTACTGCAGAGCAGAATAAGAAAAAAGAATGGAAAATACTTGAGGACAGTCTCAGAGACCTCTAGGACAACATTAAACACACCAACATTCGAATTATAGGGGTCCCAGAAGAAGAAGAGAAAAAGAAAGGGTCTGAGAAATATTTGAAGGATTTATACTTGAAAAACTTCCCTAATATGGAAAAGGAAATAGTTAATCAAGTCCAGGAAACACAGAGAGTCCCTATACAACATAAATCGAAGGAGAAACACGCCAAGGACACATATTAATCAAACTATCAAACATTAAACACAAAGAAAAAAATATTAAAGCAGCAAGGGAAAAACAACAAATTATATACAAGGGAATCCCCATAAGGTTAACAGCTGATCTTTCAGGATGAACTCTGCAAGCCAGAAGGGAGTGGCAAAACATACTTAAAGTGATGAAGGAGAAAAACCTACAACCAAGATTACTCTACCCAGCAAGGATCTCATTCAGATTTGATGGAGAAATTAAAACCTTTACAGACAGGAAAAGCTAAGAGAATTCAGCACCACCAACCAGCTTACAACAAATGCTAAAGGAACTTCTCCAGGCAGGAAAAACAAGAGAAGAAAAAGACTGACAAAAACAAACCCAAAACAATTAAGAAAATGGTAATAGGAGCATACATATCAGTAATTACCTTAAGTGTGAATGGATTAAAGGCTCCAACCAAAAGACACAGACTGGCTGAATGGATAACAAAACCAAGACCAATATATATGCTGGTACAAGAGACCCACTTCAGACCTAAGGACACATACAGACTGAAAGTGCGGGGATGGAAAAAGATATTCCATGCAAATAGAAAGCAAAAGAAAGCTGGAGTAGCAATTCTCATATCAGACAAAATAGACTTTAAAACAAAGACTATTACAGGAGACAAGGACACTACATAATGATCAAGGGATCAATCCAAGAAGATACAACAATTGTAACTATTTATGCACCCAACATTGGAGCACCTCAATACATAAGGCAAATACTAAGAGCCATAAAAGGGGAAATTGACAGTAACACAGTCATAGTAGAGGACTTTAACACCCCACTTTCAGCAATGGACAGATCATCCAAAATGCAAATAATAAGGAAACACAAGCTTTAAATGATACATTAAACAAGAGGGACTTAATTGATATTTATAGGACATTCCATCCAAAACAACAGAATACACATTCTTCTCAGTGCTCATGGAACATTCTCCAGGATAGATCATATCTTGGGTCACAAATCAAGCCTTGTTAAATTTAAGAAAACTGAAATCATATCAAGTATCTTTTCCTACCACAACACTATGAGACTAGATATCATTAAAGGAAAAAATCTGTAAAAAGTAAAAACACACGGAGGCTAAACAATACACTACTTAATAACCAAGAGATCACTGAAGAAATCAAAGAGGAAATCAAAAAATACCTAGAGACAAATGAGAATGAAAACACGACAATCCAAAACCTATGGTATGCAGGAAAAGCAGTTCTAAGAGGGAAGTTTATAGCTATACAAGCCTACCTCAAGAAACAAGAAAAATCTCAAGTAAACAATCTAACCTTACACCTAAAGGAACTAGAGTAAGAAGAACAAACAAAACCCAAAGTTAGCAGAAGGAAAGAAATCATAAATATCAGGGCAGAAATAAATGAAAAAGAAATGAAGGAAACAAGAGCAAAGATGAGTAAAACTAAAAGCTAGTTCTTTGAGAAGATAAACAAAATCGATAAGCCATTAGCAGACTCATCAAGAAAAAAAGGGAGAAAACTCATACCAGTAGAATTAGAAATGAAAAGGGAGAAGTAACAACTGACACTGCAAAAATACAAAGGATCGTGAGAGATTACTACAAGCAACTATATGCCAATAAAATGGACAACCTGGAAGAAATGGACAAATTCTTAGAAATGCACAACGATCTGAGGCTGAACCGTGAAAAAATAGAAAATATGAACAGACCAATCACAAGCACTGAAATTGAAACTGTGATTAAAAATCTTCCAACAAACAAAAGTCCAGGACCAGATGGCTTCACAGGCGAATTCTATCAAACATTTAGAGAAGAGCTAACACCTATCCTTCTCAAACTCTTCCAAAATATAGCAGAGGGAGGAACACTCCCAAACTCATTCTACGAGGCCACCACCACCCTCATACCAAAACCAGACAAAGATATCACAAAGAAAGAAAACTACAGGCCAATATCACTGATGACTTTTGATGCAAAAATCCTCAACAAGGGCTTCCGTGGTAGCGCAGTGGTTGAGAGTCCACCTGCCGATGCAGGGGACATGGGTTCGTGCCCCAGTCTGGGAAGATCCCAGATGCCGCAGAGTGGCTAGGCCCATGAGCCATGGCCACTAAGCCTGTGCGTCCGGAGCCTGTGCTCCACAACGGGAGAGGCCACAACAGTGAGATGCCCGCGTACTGCAAAAGAAAAAAAAGAAATCCTGAACAAAATACTAGCAAACAGAATCCAACAGCACATTAAAAAGATAATACACCATGATCAAGTGGGGTTTATCCCAGGAATGCAAGGATTCTTCAATATATGCAAATCAATCAATGTGATACACCATATTAACAAATTGAAGGAGAAAAACCATATGACCATCTCAATAGACAGAGAGAAAGCTTTCGACAAAATTCAATGCCGATTTACGATAAAAACCCTCCAGAAAGTAGGCATAGAGGGAACTTTCCTCAACATAATAAAGGCCATATATGACAAACCCACAGCCAACATCGTCCCCAATGGTGAAAAACTGAAACCATTTCCACTAAGATCAGGAACAAGACAAGGTTGCCCACTCTCACCACTATTATTCAACATAGCTTTGGAAGTTTTGGCCACAGCAATCAGAGAAGAAAAAGAAATAAAAGGAATCCAAATAGGAAAAGAAGAAGTAAAGGTGTCACTGCAGATGACATGATACTATATATAAAGAATCCTAAAGATGCCAGTGGAAAACTACTAGAACTAATCAATGAATTTGATAAGGTTGCAGGATACAAAATTAATGCACAGAAATCTCTCACATTCTTATACACTAAAAATGAAAAATCAGACACAGAAATTAAGGAAACACTCCCATTTACCACTGCAACAAAAAGAATAAAAAACCTAGGAAGAAACCTACCTAAGGAGGCAAAAGAGCTGTACTCAGAAAACACTGATGAAAGAAATCAAAGATGACACAAACAGGTGGAAAGATATACCATGTTTCTGGATTGGAAGAATCAATATTCTGAAAATGACTATACTACCCAAAGCAATCTACAGATTCAGTGCAATCCCTATCAAATTACCAATGGCATTTTTCACAGAACTAGAACAAAAAATTTTACCATTTGTATGGAAACACAAAAGACCCCAAATAGCCCAAGCGATCTTGAGAAAGAAAAATGGAGCTGCAGGAATCAGGGTCCCTAACTTCAGACTCTACTACAAAGCTACAGTAATCAAGACAATATGGTACTGGCACAAAAAGAGAAATACAGATCAATGGTACAGGACAGAAAGCCCAGAGATAAACCCACACACATATGGGCACCTAATTTACAACATAGGTGCAGGAACATACAATGGAGAAATGGCAGCCTCTTCAATAAGAGGCTGGGATACCTGGACAGCTACATGTAAAAGAATGAAATTAGAACACTCCCTAACACCATACATAAAAATAAACTCAAAATGGATTAAAGACCTAAATGTAAGACCAGACACTATAAAACTCTTAGAGGAAAACACAGGAAAAACACTCTTTGACGTAAACGACGGCGAGGTATTTTATGACCGACCTCCTAGAGTAGCGAAAATAAAAAGAAAAATAAGCAAATGGGACCTAATGAAATTTAAAAAGGTTTTGCATAGCAAAGGAAACCATAAACAAGACAAAAAGACAACCCTCAGAATGGGAGAAAATATTTGCAAATGAAGCAACAAAGGATTTATCTCCAAAATATACAAACAGCTCATGCAGCTCAATATCAAAAAAACAAACTACCCAATCAAAAAATAGGCAGAAGACCTAAATAGACATTTCACCAAAGAAGACATACAGATGGCCAAGAGGCACATGAGAAGTTGCTCAACATCACTAATTATTAGAGAAACGCAAATCAAAACCTCAATGAGGTATCACCTCACACTGATCACAATGGCCATCATCAAAAAGCCTACAAACAATAAATGCTGGAGAGGGTGTGGAGAAAAGGGAGCCCTCTTGCACTGTTGGTGGGAATGTAAACTGATACAGCCACTGTGGAGAACAGTATGGAGGTTCCTTAAAAAACTAGAAATAGAACTACCATGTGACCCAGCAATCCCACTACTGGGCGTATACCCTGAGAAAACCATAATTCAAAAAGAGTCATGTACCAAAATGTTCACTGCAGCTCTATTTACAATAGCCAGGACATTGAAGCAACCTAAGTGTCCATCAACAGATGAATGGATAAAGAAGATGTGACACATATATACAATGGAATATTACTCAGCCATAAAAAGAAACGAAATTGAGCTATTTGTAATGAGGTGGATGGACCCAGAGTCTGTCATACAGTGTGAAGTAAGTCAGTAAAAGAAAAACAAATACCATATGCTAACACATATATATGGAATCTAAGGGGAAAAAAAAAAAGGTCATGAAGAACCTAGGGTAAGATGGGAATAAAGACACACACCTACTAGAGAATGGACTTGAGGATATGGGGAGAGGGAAGGGTAAGGTGTGACAAAGTGAGAGAGTGGTGTGGACATATATACACTACCAAACATAAAACAGATAGGTAGTGGGAAGAAGCTGCATAGCACAGGGAGATCAGCTCGGTTGTTTGTGACCACCTAGAAGGGTGGGATAGGGAGGGTGTGGGGGAGGGAGACACAAGAGGGAAGAGATATGGGAACAGATGTATATGTATAAATGATTTGCTTTGTTTTAAAGCAGAAACTAACACCACTGTAAAGCAATTATACTCCAATAAAGATGTTAAAAAAAAAAATTAGAAATAGCACTACCATATGATCCAGCAATCCCACTACTGGGCATATACCCTGAGAAGACCATAATTCAAAAAGTCACATGTACCCCAATGTTCACTGCAGCACTATTTACAATAGCAAGGACATGGAAACAACCTAAATGTCCATCGACAGATGGATGAATAAAGAAGATGTGGTACATATACATAATGGAATAGTACTCAGCCATAAAAAGGAACGAAATTGGGTCATTTGTAGTGAGGTGGATGGACCTACAGTCTGTCATACAGAGTGAAGTAAATCAAAAAGAGAAAAACAATATCGTATATTAATGCATATATGTGGAATCTAGAAAAATGGTACAGATGAACCTATTTGCAGGGCAGGAATAGAAACACAGATGTAGAGAACGGATGTGTGGACACAGTGGGGAAGGGGAGGGTGGGATGAATTGGGAGATTAGGTTTAACATAAGTACACTACCATGTGTAAAATAGATAGCTAGTGGAAACCTGCTGTATTATACACGGAGCTCAGCTTGGTGCTCTGTGATGACCTAGATGGGTGGGATGGGGGTGGGGAGGGAGGACCAAGAGTGAGGCAATGTATGTATACATAGAGTTGTTTCACTTCATTGGACTGCAGAAACTAACACATTGTAAAGCAAACTATAATCCAATAAAAAATAAATTCAAAATAAAAAAAGGAAGTAGCAGCACAGGTCATATGATTTCCTGCCAAGATTCTTAACTTCACTCCTGGTTAAGAACTGTACCAATGTCTTGGATGAGGGCAGAGGTGATATCCTGAGGAAAACTGTGGAGAATGTGAAAGTAACAGGATCAGCAAGAACAAAGTGAAAGAATCAGTAGCCAAATAACTGGAAATCTGGTAAATCCAACAAGAAAAAGATCAATACGGAGGAAGGTGAAGACCCATGCTTGGACTGTGGAAAAGACAAAAAATTAAGCAGACATTTCAGGATGAGTAGCAGTAGTGGAGAACTGATCTAAGAGTAACACACATTGAAATAACTGAGGGCATTTATTTGAAAAACATGTCCAATACGTGCAAGCTCATGAATTCGGCAACCACTATATGCCCCTACTGTATTAGGTGCTATACGACCATACATCAAAATTTTACTGTGGCCTTCCTAATATCTAATAAATATAGAAGGCCTCCTTTTCAGCAAAGTGCTCCACAACTGTACTCTTTTGGCTCGGTATAAGGTTCAAAAGAAGGGCTGATTCTTTTATAGCAAGCAGAAGATGGCAGAATCAGGAGTCTGTGAGAAAGGAAGAGGAAAGAGAGTGTGCTGTACAAAGTTCTTGCCACCATGTGGCAGGAGAAACACGTCTGGCAGAATCCTAAGGTGCATCTCTTCACTAAATGTGCACAAGCATCCCAGGGTCTGAGCATCTAAAACTCCCATCACAGCAGCAAATTCTAAGCAGGATACTTATTTTCTAATGTGACCCAGTAAGTCAACAGGGCCCCAAGACACTGAATAAGTTGGATGAAAGTGAAATTCTTTCTTTCTTCATAAAGTCCTTGACTTTGTTCTCTTTTGCACTTGAAATGAGAGAATTATGACAAACCGACTCACAACAAGGAAAGTATATGGTTTTACAGGAGAGGCAAAACCTAGAGAAGCTCAGAACTAGACGGAAATTCAGAGATGAACTAGGGTAGCCCCTTCATTTGACCCCAAGCTATCCAAATTCAAAATGCTTAACATAGCTTAGAATTGTTGAGCTGGCTCCAGAACATTCTAGAATATGTCTCCTGCCTCATCACCCTTCATCCCCCACACCCCTACCTTCCCCTCCACCATGCTTACCACATACCTTACCATTACTCACAGAGAAACCTAGAACAAGGGTATCAAATTCTAATGGCGGAGGGGCCACGCAGAGGATATACATGAGTAAAGTGAGCCAGATGGGGCCTGTGGTGATCTAGGGAAGGTTCCCCCAACACGGGAGAACAGCCACCACTTAGCCAATTCTACTACACAGATATGCAGTCCACCATGGCCAGATGTTCTTCAAGAGAAGCCCAAAACCTAGCTTTTTATGTGAAATCTCCTTTTATTTTTTTATTTTTTTATACAGCAGGTTCTTATTAGTCATCAATTTTAAACACATCAGTGTATACATGTCAATACCAATCGCTCATTTCAACACACCACCATCCCCACCCCTACGCGGATTTCCCCACTTGCTGTCCATGCATTTGTTCTCTACATCTGTGTCTTAACTTCTGCCCTGCAAACCAGTTCATCTGCACCATTTTTCTAGGTTCCACATACATGCATTAATATACGATATTTGTTTATCTCTTTCTGACTTACTTCACTCTGTATGACAGTCTCTAGATCCATTCACATCTCTATAAATGACTCAATTTCGTTCCTTTTTATGGCTGAGTAATATTCCATTGTATATACGTACCACATCTTCCTTATCCATTCGTCTGTCGATAGGCATTTAGGTTGCTTCCATGACCTGACTATTGTAAATAGTGCTGCAATGAACACTGGGATGCGTGTGTCTTTTTGAATTATGGTTTTCTCTGGGTATATGCTCAGTAGTGGGATTTCTGGATCATATGGTAATTCCATTTTTAGTTTTTTAAGGAACCTCCATACTGTTCTCCATAGTGGCTGTATCAATTTACATTCCCACCAACAGTGCAAGAGGGTTCCCTTTTCTCCACACCCTCTCCAGCATTTGTTGTTTGTAGATTTTCTGGTAATGCCCATTCTAACTGGTGTGAGGTGATACCTCATTGTAGCTTTGATTTGCACTTCTCTAATAATTAGTGATGTTGACCAGCTTTTCGTGAGCTTCTTGGCCATCTGTATGTCTTCTTTGGAGAAATGTCTATTTAGGGTCTTCTGCCCATTTTTGGATTGGGTTGTTTCTTTAATATCGAGCTGCATGAGGTGTTTATATATTTTGGAGATTAATCCTTTGTCTGTTGATTCGTTTGCAAATATTTTCTCCCATTCTGAGGGTTTTTTTGTCTTGTTTATGGTTTCCTGTGCTGTGCAAAAGCTTTTAAGTTTCATTAGGTCCCATTAGTTTATTTTTATTTCCATTACTCTAGGTGGATCAAAAAAGATTTTGCTGTGATTTATGTCAGAGTGTTCTTCCTATGTTTTCCTCTAAGAGTTTTATAGTGTCCAGTCTTACATTTAGGTCTTTAATCCATTTTGAGTTTATTGTTGTGTATGGTGCTAGGGAGTGTTCTAATTTCATTCTTTTACATGTAGCTGTCCAATTTTCCCAGCACCACTTATTGAAGAGACTGTCTTTTCTCCATTGTATATCCTTGCCTCCTTTCTCATAGATTAGTTGACCATAGGTGCGTGGGTTTATCTCTGGGCTTTCTATCTCGTTCCATGGATCTATGTTTCTGTTTTTGTGCCAGTCCCATATTGTCTTGATTACTGTAGCTTTGTAGTATAGCCTGAAGTCAGGGAGTCTGATTCCTCCAGCTCTGTTTTTATTCCCTCAAGACTGCTTTGGCTATTCAGGGTCTTTTGTGTCTCCATACAAATTTTAAGATTTTTTGTTCTAGTTCCATAAAAACTGCCACTGGTAATTTGATTGGGATTGCACTGAATCTCTAGATTGCTTTGGGTAGTATAGTCATTTTCACAATATTGATTCTTCCAATCCAAGAAGATGGTATATCTCTCCATCAGTTGGTATCATCTTTAATTTCTTTCATAAGTGTCATAGTTTTCTGCATACAGGTCTTCTGTCTCCCTAGGTAGGTTTATTCCTAGGTATTTTATTCTTTTTGTTGCTATGGTAAATGGGAGTGTTTCCTTAATTTCTTTTTCAGATTTTTCATCATTAGCATATAGGAATGCAAGAGCTTTCTGTGCATTAATTTTGTATCCTACAACTTTACCAAATTCATTGATTAGCTCTAGTAGTTTTCTGACAGCATCTTTAGGATTCTCTATGTATAGTATCATGGCACCTGCAAACAGTGACACTTTTACTTCTTTTTCTCCAATGTGTATTCCTTTTATTTCTTTTTCTTCTCTGATTGCTGTGGCTAGGACTTCCAAAACTATGTTGAATAATAATGGTGTGAGTGGACATCCTTGTCTTGTTCCTGATCTTAGAGGAAACGCTTTCAGTTTTCCACCATTGAGAATGATATTTGCTGTGGGTTTGTCATATATGGCCTTTATTATATTGAGGTAGGTTCCCTCTTTGCCCACTTTCTGGAGAGTGTTTATCATAAATGGGTGTTGAATTTTGTCAAAAGCTTTTTCTGCATCTACTGAGATGATCATATGGTTTTTCTTCTTCAGTTTGTTAATATGGTGTATCACACTGATTGATTTGCATATACTGAAGAATCCTTGCATCCCTGGGATAAATCCCACTTGATCATGGTGTATGATCCTTTTAATGTGTTGTTGGATTTTGTGTGCTAGTATTTTGTTGAGGATTTTTGCATCTATATTCATCAGTAATGTTGGTCTGTAATTTTCTTTTTTTTGTAGTATCTTTGTCTGGTTTTGGTATCAGGGTGATGGTGGCCTCATAGAATGAGTTTGGTAGTGTTCCTTCCTCTGTAGGTTTTTGGAAGATTTTGAGAAGGATGGGTGTCAGCTCTTCTCTAAATGTTTGATAGAATTCACCTGTGAAGCCATCTGGTCCTGGAGTTTTGTTTGTTGGAACATTTTTAATCACAGTTTCATTTTCATTACTCGTGATTGGTCTGTTCATATTTTCTATTTCTTCCTGGTTCAGTCTTGGAAGGTTATACCTTTCTAAGAATTTGTCCATTTCTTCCAGGTTGCCCATTTTGTTGGCACAGAGTTGCTTGTAGCAGTCTCTTAGGATGCTTTGTATTTCTGCGGTGTCCGATGTAACTTCTCCTTTTTCATTTCTAATTTTATTGATTTGAGTCCTCTCCATCTTTTTCTGGATGAGTCTGGCTAATGGTTTATCAGTTTTGTTTATCTTCTCAAAGAAGCAGCTTTTATTTTTATTGATCTTTGTTATTGTTTTCTTTGTTTCTATTTCACTTATTTCTGCTCTGGTCTTTATGATTTCATTCCTTCTGCTAACTTTGGGTTTTCTTTGTTCTTCTTACTCTAGTTCCTTTAGGTGTAAGGTTAGATTGTTTACTTGAGATTTTTCTTGTTTCTTGAGGTAAGCTTGTATAGCTATAAACTTCCCTCTTAGAACTGCTTTTCCTGCATACCATAGGTTTTGGATTGTCGTGTTTTCATTCTCATTTGTCTCTAGGTATTTTTTGATTTCCTCTTTGATTTCTTCAGTGATCTCTTGGTTATTAAGTAGTGTATTGTTTAGCCTCCATGTGTTTGTGTTTTTTACATTTTCTTTTCCCTGTAATTCATTTCTAATCTCATAGCATTGTGGTCAGAAAAGATGCTTGATATGATTTCAATTTGCTTAAATTTACTGACGCTTGATTTGTGACCCAAGAGGTGATCTATCCTGGAGAATGTTCTGTGCGCACTTGAGAAGAAAGTGTAATCTGTTGTTTTTGGATGGAATGTCCTATAAATATCAATTAAATCTATCTGGTCTATTGTGTCATTTAAAGCTTCTATTTCCTTATTTATTTTCACTTTGGATGATCCGTCCATTGGTGTAAGTGAGGTGCTAAAGTCCCCCATTATTACTGTGTTACTGTCGACTTCATCTTTTACAGCTGTTAGCAGTTGCCTTATGTATTGAGGTGCTCCTATGTTGGGTGCATATATATTTATAATTGTTATATCTTCTTCTTGGATTGATCCCTTGATCATTATGTAGTGCCCTGCATTGTCTCCTGTAACATTCTTTATTTTACAGTCTATTTTATCTGATATGAGTATTGTTATTCCAGCTTTCTTTTGATTTCCATTTCCATGGAACATCTTTTTCCATTCCCTCACTTTCAGTCTGTATGTGTCCCTACGTCTGAAGTGGGTCTCTTGTAGACAGCATATATATGGGCCTTGTTTTTGTATCCATTCAGCAAGCCTGTGTCTTTTGATTGGAGCATTTAATCCATTCATGTTTAAGGTAATTATCGATATGTATGTTCCTATGACCATTTTCTTAATTGTTTGGTGTTTGTTTTTGTAGGTCCTTTTCTTCTCTTGTGTTTCCCACTTAGAGAAGTTCCTTTAGCATTTGTTGTAGAGCTGGTTTGGTGGTGCTGAATTCTCTTAGCTTTTGCTTGTCTATAAAGCTTTTGATTTCCCCATTGAATCTGAATGAGATCCTTGCCTGGTAGAGTAATCTTGGTTGTAGGTTCTTCCCTTTCATCACTTTAAGTATATCATGTCACTCCCTTCTGGCTTGTAGAGTTTCTGCTGAGGAATCAGCTGTTGACCTTATGGGAGTACCCTTGGATGGTATTTGTCATTTTTCCCTTGCTGCTTTCAATAATTTTTCTTTGTCTTTAATTTTTGCCAATTTGATTACTATGTGTCTTGGCGTGTTTCTCCTTGGGTTTATCCTGTATGGGACTCGCTGCGCTTTCTGGACTTGGGTGGCTATTTCCTTTCCCATGTTAGGGAAGTTTTCGACTATAATCCCTTCAATTATTTTCTCTGGCACTTTCTCTCTCTCTTCTCCTTCTGGGACCCCTATAATGCGAATGCTGTTGCGTTTAATGTTGTACCGGAGGTCTCTTAGGCTGTCTTCATTTCTTTTCATTCTTTTTTCTTTATTCTTTTCCTCAGCAGTGCATTCCACCATTCTGTCCTCCAGGTCACTTATCCATTTCTCTGCCTCAGTTATTCCGCTATTGATTCCTTCCAGTGTAGTTTTCATTTTAGTTATTGTATTGTTCATATCTGTTTGTTTGTTCTTTAATTCTTCTAGGTCTTTGTTAAACATTTCTGGCATCTTCTCGATCTTTGCCTCCATTCTTTTTCTGAGGTCCTGGATCATCTTCACTATCATTATTCTGAATTCTTTTTCTGGAAGGTTGCCTATCTCCACTTCATTTAGTTGTTTTTCTGGGGTTTTATCTTGTTCCCTCATCTGGTACATAGCCCTCTGCCTTTTCATCCTGTCTATCTTACTGTGAATGTGGTTTTTGTTCCTCACTCAGGCTGCAGGATTGTAGTTCTTGCTTCTGCTGTCTGCCCTCTGCTCTCCTGGCTTTTAAATGAAAAAAATTAAGTTGGATTGTTTTTAAACACTGTACACCAAGCAAAGCCAGATATGGCCCACAGTCTGCTGTATCTGTTTTGGATGACAGACCCCATGAAGGAATCGACAACCCCTCATTGCTCACCACTGGGTGGCCTGTGATGAGTCGGTGTCTCTGAGCCTTGGTCTCTTCATCTATAAAAAGGCTGTTGTAAGAACTAGGTTTATATAGATAAACTACACAGCATGGTGGCTGGCTCAGGCAATTCTCAGTGAGAGACAGCTGCTCACTTCCCTGTACTGTGGATACACCTGCATGTGGGTGTTGGGAGAATTCTCCACAGCCTTCCACCTGTTCCTTTCCCTACTGTTATGAAAAAATGGCCACTGCTCAAGGCAGTGGAGTGGGATGGTCTTTAATCAATCATCTTTACCCTAAATCAGGATTTTTACCAATCAACAAATTTGGTTTTACATGTTTCCTGGCCTAAGGACAATAAGAATATACACATGCATATTCAAAATAAACAAGGTTTTATCCTTACGAGTAGCATTGAAACAGAAAACATCACAGTTTTGGACAATGAAGGCAGGGTGCTCACTTCAGGCCATGGCTGCAGATGTTTACACTACAACACATGTGCTCAGATCCAATTTACCATGTCCTGCTGGGTGGCCAAGGGCAGAAAGCAGTTGGAAGCTGAGAACATACTCATGTCTTCTCTGCAAAGGTGAGTGGGTCACTGCCTTCAAAAGGACTGAGCTGGGCTGCATTTAGCTGTTGACAACGTAACAGCAGGAAGTAGGGCTAGGGCTTAGGGTCAGGGCAGATGCCACTGGAACTGGGGGAGTCCTTGGAGCACCAGGCTTGTTCACAGACTCCCCGCCTGTCCCCTCCTCACCCGTGACATGGGATGTCTCATAGCAGTGGGACGCTTGAGGTCAGATTCAGGCCTGGGTTATTGGTTGGAATTTCTGTGTTTCATTCTCATTTCTATTTGGTGACGATTTCATATCTGAATCATAACAGGCAGAAAATATTCAAAGATGCATTTTCTGAAGTCCATAAGGATTCTTGTGCAAAGTCATTACAGAGTCAAACAACTGGGGACATCTCAATTCCTGCCAGGCAAAAACATTCTCTAATTTAAAATTTAATAAGTGACACAGAGAACTGATGACCCCTGTAGGCCCACGAGCCCCTAGCACTAGGTCTTCACACAGTAAGCACTCACTCCATACCGGTTATTGAATAAAACTCTTGGCCAGAGGAAATAATGACCCATGATGTAGAGCCAACAGTACAATGAAAACTGAAACTCTCCAAAAGCATGAATTTACTCTTGTATTCTATTTCTTAGTCACCAAAGGTCTTTCTCCATTGGCTTACTCATTCATTCATTAATTTATTCATTCAATAAATGTTTATTGAGCACCCACTATCCTTCAAGCACACCGTTAAATCCTGAGGATAAAAAAGATGATCTTCTACACGCACCCCAATGTTCATAGCAGCACTACTTACAATAACCAAGACATGGAAGCAACCTAAATGTCCATCAACAGATGAATGGATAAAGAATATGTGGTGTATATATACAATGGAATATTACTCAGCCTTAAAAAAGAATGAAATAATGCCATTTGCAGCAACATGGATGGACCTAGAGATTATCATACTAAGTGAAGTAAGTCAGAGAAAGACAAACATCATACGACTATCACTTACATGTGGAATCTAAAAAAAATGATACAAATGAAATTATTTCCAAAACAGAAAGAGACTCACAGACATAGAAAATAAACTTACGGTTACCAAAGGGGATAATGGCAGCAGGGGTGCGGGGGGGATAAATGAGGCGTTTTGGAATAACAGATACACACTACTATATATGAAACAGATAAACAATAAGGACCTACTGTATAGCACAAGGAACTATATTCAATATCTTGTAATAACCTATAATGGAAAAGAATCTGAAAAAGAATATATATGTGTGTGTTGTGTGTGTGTGTGTGTGTAGATACACACACACACACACGTATATGTATAACTGAATCACCCTGCTGTACACCTGAAACTAACAAAACGTTGTAAATTAACTATACTTCAATTTTTTAATGGCTTAAAAAGTATTCATTGGGGGAAAAAAAGATGATCTTCAATTAAATCATTATAGCTACTCTGTGAAAATGACGTGGCCTCAGAATGTAACGGCAGCCAGATCATCCACTGTGGACACCAATCCATAAAGCCCATCTGTCTAAAGCAGCAGGTGTGCTAGAAACTGTTTTGCTCTCAATTTTCCTCTGCACTGCACTGACACAGCATAAATGTCACTTGGTTTGCCCAAATTGAAAAACAGCTTAAAAGAGGGAGGGCGCGTTTATGAATTCATCATTCTTTGGGGTTATGAGTTTATTTCATGTCTGAGCTGATGACTCTCGAACCAAAAGCCTTCACCTGCAATATAGCAGTACTGTCCCAGATCAGTCTGTCATTAAGAAGAGTTGATCAGAGGAGTAAATGTGACAAAAACAGGGAACTTTCAGGTATACTATAAACGTCATTTAACCACAGTTTGCATGAAGAGAGCTACAAGGCCAGGGGTAATGCCAATTAAAAGAACAAATATGGAATTCCCTGGCAGTCTAATGGTTAAGACTCTGCGCTTCCACTGCAAGGGGCATGGGTTCGATCCCTGGTCAGAGAACTAAGATGCCACATGCCACGCGGCGTGGTCAAGAAAAAAAGAACAAATAATGCTTGCTGACTCATACAAATCATTTATCACTTTTATTTACCTTGAGTACTTTGTGCCATTCACTGTGCTAAACGTTTTACCTACATTATCTTCTATAATCTTCACAACTCTGTCATTACCTTTCACTTTATACTGAGAAAACTAAGGTCTTTCCAGGGGGTTAAACACCTGCCCAAGGTCACAAAGTTAAGAAAAGATGAAGCTAAAAATCCAAACCCAAATGGTCTGATTCAGAGCCCCAGTTCTGAACCACACAGTTTCTGCAGCTCTGTCATAATCATAACTTCCCTTGAGTGTCACCACCAACCCACGGCAGTCAGAGAGCCTCTACTGCCATGGGGAATGACAACTCAGATCTCATGGGCACCGTGTTACAGGAGAACAGAGCACAGATACACCACCTCTGGCTGGCAGAGACTCTAGGAATCTGGAAAGACCATAGCTCCTACTTTGCAATGTTCTAAGATACTGCAACCGAGACTGAGCTCTGGTCACATGCTCTCTGTTCAACTGAATGCTTTGACTGGTGGCAGCAGCCTCTAGAGAAATGAAATACCAAGCACTAGTCTGAATGTGCCCTGGACCCTCCTGAAACCAGATTCAAAGGGCAGGAGCAGATATCCATGAAAACTGTATCAATAAATACATTTACCTTTTGACCAAATAACCCTACTTTTAGAAATGTGTCCTGATATTCCTGCGCTCATGGAAAGATTATTCTTTGCTGCACTGTCTACAACAACAAGAGTGGAAACAACTCAAGCATCTTTCAAGAAGGTACAGGTTAAATTAATTATGGTAAAGCCCTTTAATGGAATACTGCATAATTGTGAAAAAAAAATGATGAAGCCGTGTACTGCTATGTACTGATATGGAAAGGTGTCTAAGATTTATTGTTAAACAAAGAATATAAAATGAGGCACGTCTGCGTATATATGCTTACACTTACCTATTAAATATATTCATTTATGTAAACATAGATAAAATTTACATTTACATAAACTCTAGAAGAATACACAAGAAACTAATAAAAATGGTGACCCGCTGGTGTGTTAGGGGAGGCACAGAATATAGGATAGATAGGGCAAGGTTGACAGTGGCCACTATATATCTTTTCATAACGTTCTGCTTTTTGGACCATGCGACTGGATTACCTATTCAAAAAGGATGACTATCTTGAACCCAGCTAAAGATTATCTGGATGATTTTGGAGATTCAGCTGCAGAGTCTGATCATGAACAAGTGCGTGCCAGAATATATGTACACAGATCTGGGGACCGCCTTCTCTTCCCTGCCACTCCCCTGGCTCAGACTGGGAGTATTCTGTATTATTCAGAGTACACCAAGCTGCTGTGATAAAGAGATCTACGCATGTAATATTGTGACAGGGTGGAAGTTTGTCTTGCTCATGTACCCAGAAGGGCACTCAAGTCTGCAGGTTGCTCCCCACCTCATGGTCATTCAGACAGTAGGAACTTTTCCACCGGCCTCATTCCCTCAGGCCTTGGTATCACATATATCCAATTGGCAGAAGGGGAAACAAGTGTGGAGAGGGCGCACATGTCCAGTAGCAACAAACATCACTTCTCACATTCTATTGGTGAGAACAAGTCACATGACTACACTCAAGTACAAGGCAAGTTAGGAAATACTCTTTACCTGGGCAACCTCTTTCCAGCTCAATATCTCCTATGGAAGAGGGGAGTGGACAGTTACCCATCTCCAATGCCATCTCTTTCTCCATCACTGAAGGAATTCTGGGAGGGTTACTAGGTGTCATTCACCCAACAAACCTTTCCCAGGAACCCCTGTGTCAGTCCTGCCAGTATAAAGGAGAATTTGATGTGGTTTGTGGTTTGTAGAGATGAGAAAGCTTATCGCCAGTTGGAATGATGAAGAGAGTCACAGGAACTAGTTAGAGACCCCACTTACCCTGAGCCTCCATGTATTGCAGGATAGAAATCAGTCACTGTCTTTCCCATCCCCCATCTCTGATCCTCTCACCAATGTTTCCTTGCTCCCCTCTGACTTTTTCTGTTTAGTTTATCACCTACTTCATGGCAAGAGGACCCTTCAGTGACCTATTTTGTGTCTTCTTCTTGATCCACCTGACTCCGGTTCCAGCCCTCATTTCCACTGGAGTGGCTTCTTTGCTCCCCAGGAGATCCCCCTCCTAGCCCTGTCTGCCCAGTGCCTTCACATATGCCTACAATTGTGTGCGCACACACACATGCACTGAGGCTGTGAGGCAGCTATTACTGTGCCTCGCCCCAAGGAAGCAGAAGCAAGATGGCACAGGGGACAACCCTACCCACAGCCTGTAGGAAGGAAGACAGAACACACTGACAGCTATCTGAGGGGCAACAATTAGGGATGGATTTTTAGCTGAAATACCTCTGCCAAGAACCTAAAGTGACATAGATGTGATCGAGTCCATGGAATTCACCAGGTGGAAGCAACAGATGCAGATTGCAAAGGCTGCTGCATTAAACCAGAGCAAACAAAAGTAAAATTTAACCAGACCATGCAACTCTAGGAGTTACTCACGTTTTCACCAGCAAGGGCCCATTTAATTATTTCTATACATCACATGGGCTCATGTTTGCAAAGACTCTTCCTCCCAGAGAAACTACATTTATTAGAGTGATGTCTTCATTTCCCCTGTGTCTTATTAAGCAAAGACATATGCAACTACCAAGCAGGGTTTGTGATCACTCATTTGTTCATTCAACAAACATTTACTGAACCTTTGCCACATGCCAGGCACTAGGAATACAGTAGAGAATATAGCAGACAAGGTCCCTGCCTTCAGATTCTTACTGTGGGGCAGACGTTCATCAAATGACCATAAACAAGTAAGTACAAGTTAGAAAGGAGAATAAAGGAGGCCAGGAGAGAGCATGAGGTAAGCTTTGCATGAGGTACAGCTTCAGGGAAGGCATCTCGCCTAAGGGACACCCAAGCTGGGACCAGATTCTCAAGAGGTGTGACTGCCCTAAACTCAGTAATTCCCTCTAAAAGAGAAGAAAACACAACTTTAAAAGGAAGCTGATACTGTCTACATGTCTGCTCTGTGAGAGATACAGGGCTGGGCCATTTCTTGGCACTGTTTCATCTCCTCCTCTGCCCAGTGCATCCATGGTGGGTGACCTGCTCCCTAATTTTTACAGATTAAGAATCAAGGCTCCAAAAGGTTTAGCAGACTGACTGCATCTCCTGGGTAGTAAGAGGCAGATCAGGGAGTCCAACCTGGATCCAAAGCTCTAAGGAGGCAGTAAGGAGGGATGCTTGAGGGGACTCCACTCCAGTACTGGAAGGCAAGACATGAAGAGGCACCCACATGTGCTGTGAAGGAAGGGTGGATCCACCCAGGTGACACCTAGGTGCTTAAACCCCTAGAGGGGGCATGTCAAGAAACCATAACCACACAGGCCCCTTGGACCGCCACATCTCCTTCCCAGGCTGTGCAAACGGGTCACCCATGAGAGCAGCCCCGCCGTTAACAGAGAGTTGTCCTTTTGTACAGATTTCTATAAATGAACTCTGTAATTTGACAGAATTTGACCTCTCATGCTGAGTCCTTTGCAGCGTCCCATCATCATTCCTGGCAGGACTCCCAACCTCCCATAAAAAGGAACGTGTGACCTATTTTAAAATTCCTCCAGGGAAAGAGTCAGCATGTTGCCTTGGCAACCGATGCGGGCCATTCTAGGATTCCTGCTCGGTTCTTCCTTCGGTCTAACCTACTTCCGCCCTGATGTAATTCAAAGCCCACTCATCCTGTACTGGACTCCCAGGGGTGGAGGAGTGGACAGGATGATTCCCCATGGCCACACCCTCCCACCTCTCCCCTGCTCTGTGAGAGTTCTGGGGGACAGAGAAAGGGAAGGAGTGTGAAAAGGAGGGGAACTGGAGGACCATAGGAGGATCCTCTGACCCAGAAATGGAGTTTGTCAGAGTTTTGCTGACCCTGTCCCTCTGCCTTCCCCTCTACTGACCACTCTCACCCACCGACCCAACAGCTTTAAGAAACCTGCCTCTCCACCAGCCACTCTGCCCTTCGTGAACTCCTGCAACCCTGACTGTGTACGTCTCCCTGCAGGGTTTACCCTGGGCCTGTAGCTTCACCTACACATGCATCCATCGCCCTTTCTCAAAACCAAAGTTCCTGGAGTCAAGAGCCCATGTCTGGTGTTTCTCTTCAGCCACCACAGCCCAGCACTGTAATACACATTTCTACTGACTTCAAAGAGAGTTCCAAGACTTCTTTCCCCTGCTCTGGGTTGTTGAGCACACGCCCCAACTCCCCTCCACCCACTGTCGCTGTGGAGGAGAAATACCTGCACCAATAGGTATCAAGACCTTAATGGGACCCCCACAAGGCAAAGTCCTCTGTCCTGCTTCTATTTGGAAGGCGGGAAGCAGATCTTTGGTGGAAGGAGTAAGGGACTGGCACAATTACTTTCCGGGATTATTTCGGCTGCCAATGATAAAAGCCCAATTCAAACTGGCTAAAGCAAAAACAAAGGAGGAGAGAAGAAATTTGTGGACTCACTTCACCGAAAAGGCCGGATCCAATGGCTCCAACAATGTGGTCTCCATCTCTTAACTTCATCCTCTATTTTGGCGGCACTCTCAGTGGGTCTTCCCCATGTGGTAACAACGAAGACCACCAGCAGAACAGGTATCTACCCTCCCAGGTTTGTGACTCCAGCAGAAAGAAAATACCACCTTGCCCAGAGTTTCAACCAAGTCCCAGGATGGATGCTTCCAGGGTCATGTGCCAGCCCTGAACCAGCCCCCCAGGCCTGGCCTGAGTCTTGTGTCTGCTCCCTGCAGCTGGATGGAGTCACCCTCACAAACCTTGTGGCCTTGAGTAGGGGAGCAGTGGCATCCCAAAGCAAAATCAAAGTGCTGTTAGCAGAAGAAGGGTACAGGGAGGCTGGCTGACAAGCGTAACAGATGTCCACTGCCATCTGCATATTCTTTTCTCTTCTTTTGTCGTGTTCAGAATAGTAACACATGGAGTTGAAGTACCTACCCCTTAAGTAACATCTTTAGTTCTGAAGGACTGGGCAGAGCCAGAGAAGAAAAGAGTTGAGGGGAAAAAAAAAAAAAAGTGAGTCACCTAAAATTGGCACTGACACTAAGTTTACAGAGAGAGGACTGAATGGAGGTAGTTTTTCATTTTCTCATTGAAATCCCCAGCTGTTCCACCTTGAGGCCTTTCTCACTGGCTGTTCATTGCCAGCCAGACTTCGCAGACATCAGAACATTTTTCTTAATTATATGTCTGTATTTAAAAAAAAAAAAAAACAGTGGTGCTCATCACTCTGCCTGCACATGGGAACCTGGACGAGCCCGCTGACACAAAGCAGTTTCTAAGCAACTTGCGGAGCTGGTGCCTAATGCAACAGCCGCAAGAGCTGGAGGAAAAACAAAATAAAGTCCATGGAAACTCAAAGTGGAACCAATTGTGATTGGTTAATCAAGGCTGCACAGGGTCCTATGGGAGGTTAATTCCATCTCAGGCTGATGGGAAGGGGCTTGTTTCCGGAGGCCCGGGACCTCTCTGGTGTGGGATACTTGATAAGTGCTTTCTGGAAGATTCCAATAAGCACTCTGTCCCAGGGACACCTGCCGCTGATAACGTGTGATAACAGAAATGCTGATGTTCAGAACTATGAGAGGCTCCAAGCATTGCCAGCAACTCCAGGGAAGACGGCGAGGTGAGGAGGAGGGGCAGGGCGAGGTTTCCTTGTGCCTCCGCTGCCCTTATCCCAGTGTGGCCTTAGTGCCCCAGAGAGGGGATAGGCATCCTGACCGAGAGGAGTAAAGATTCCCATCTATAGGACTGACCTTACAGTGTACAAAGAGAGTGCATCATTACAAGCAAACTGGTGTCTCAAAAAAGTGCATGGGCTTTCCCATCAATGACATTAACATTTGCAGCTCCGGAAGAGTCATTTAACTCCTCTTTGCCTAAGTTTTCTTGCTTTTCTAGCGGGAATACTAAGAGGATCGTCATGAGGATTAAACAAAGTAATGATAGCAAAGCTCCCTGTTCCTTGTAGGTGCTTAGCAGATACCTATTTGTTCCCTTTGGGACCTTCCAGGTATAGACCCCCTCCCTATGTCCTCCACCTCTTGTCTGTAGAAAAACTTTAGCCTCCTAGGTCTTCCCTGAGTTCCAAAGAGTAAATGTAATCAGAAGTGAGAACATGCAGAAAGAAAGGAAAACAGTCAAGCAAGACAAAATAATAATAGTTTAGGCATTAAACAAAGTCAAGGACCTTTAGTTCCTCCTCAAGGACTATAGGTAATATTCTGAGCCATGTCCTTTGAGCTGTTTTGCAGATACTGAAACCCCATCAGGTGGAAGAAGTGAACTGTATGCTGACCACAAGCACAGAGACCCCAGACCGGTTGGAACCAGAGGCTGATGATGTTGACTCCTGATTACCTCACCACTAACCAATCAGGAGAACATCCACGATCTGATCACACACACTGCAACCTCCCTCCCTCACCCTGTCTTTCCCAGAAAGCCTTCAGGGAGTTTGGGTCTTTGGGACACTAGCTACCTGGACTCCTTGCTCGGTGCCCTGCAGTAAACACTGCACTTTCCCTCACCACAGCCCGCTGTCAGTAGATTGGCTTTACTGCATGCAGGCAAGAGAACCCAACTTTGGTTTGGTAACAGTAGGTGCTTAGCAAATACCTATTTGTTCCCTTTCCCTCAAAATCTTCTCTTACCTGCTCTGATGTTTTTCTTTCCATCAATTAAATTCGCGTATCCATTCTACAGTAGCACCTGAGGGCCTGTAGCACACCAGGCACCTGGGGCTGTACATATAGAAGCCACATGGGCCTACCTGGCCCTGGAGGTGCTCACAGCAGCTGGAGCAGCCCAGAGACCAGACAAGGTGGGCAGACAATCACAAGTTGATGAGGTGAGTGCCAGACGGGCCAGTGCAGCAGGGAGCACCACCAGGCGGGTGGGCAAGGGATGAATGGGGGCCACAGATGCATCCGGTTTGAAACCTGCAGGGCTAGGGGGCAGCTGCGAGCCACCAGCCTAGACAGCTGGATCACCCAGGACCTTGTGAGCCTTGCTAAAGGGTTGGTGCTTCATCTTAAGTATAGGCAAGTGAATGGATCAGATTTTCATTTTAGAAAGGTCACTCTGGCTGTTGGGAGGAAAACGGGTTGGAGGAATGGGGTGGGTCAGATTGGACACAAGGCTACAGGAGAAATGGCTGGAGCAGAAGATTTCAGTGCCCTGCCCACACCCCTCACCCCAACCACCTGGAGCACCCACTGGCCTGTCTCTCTGCTGCCAACACTGGCATCTCTTTGCCAGAGGGCCTTCCCTTGCCCCTGTTTTGCCGCTACTTTGCAAACTCCACAGCAGGTCAAAAGCGATGACTGGTTGGAGTTAGGGTATAAACACCTCTGCTTTCTCACCCCTTGGGTGGGATAGCTCTGAGACATGGGTCTACTGTGGCTTCCCAAGCCTCTCTCCATGGGGTTAAGAGCCAGTTGCCCAAAGCAGTAGCTAGAGTGCCATGCATTCTACATTGGCTTCCTCCCCTTCTTTGACTCACTTTCCCTTCTGCCCATTTCACTTTCCAAATGAATAGCTTATACAGGAATCCTTGTCTCAGAGTCAGCTGCTGGAGAAACCCAAACCAAGGTTACCAATAGCGAAACCTTTCCTAGAAGTGGTTTTGATGTTGGGGAAGAGAAAAAAGGCACTGGAGTTCACAGCAGAACAGGCTCAGGGGATAAAGTTTGCCCGTACCTCCCGTTTCACTCCATTCTGCTACAGTAACATGAAGGACCAAGTGGGAATTGAGAGACATCTCAGACACCATACATGTCACCATTTAGCTCTACATGGAATCCCAGAGCCCTGGGATTGTGTGGAGGATCTTTGGGCCTTCCTTAAGCATCCTTTGGCATTCTCCTCCAGCTGATGTGGCAGAAGAATACTTAATGCCTACACTACCAACACCCAAGACCCTGCTGTGGAACCATTTGCAGAGGCAGAAACCAAGTCCTGGAAGGAATTCAGCATCGCAAAAAAAAAAAGAAAAAGAAAAGAAAAGAAAACCCAAAGCTCCAAGCTCCAGCATTTGGCAATCATTCATTTGCTAGTAAGAAATTCAGTAAATATTTATTAAGCACTTCTTGTGTGCCAGGACTCATGGTAGGTCCTATGGATGTGATCTTGAACAAAGATAGAGTTTCCTTTGTTCTCCTCATGACCAGATGTATTGGCAATGGTTAGTTTCCTGGCTGAGCTCTCTGAGTTATGTGCTCAGTTGAGGGCAGATTCCCTCTACCTCTCAACATGAACCTCATCTATTTCAACAACTCAAAGTAACGGAAAAAGACCAACAACCCAATAGCATACAAAAATGGGCAAATGACAAAGACAGTTCACCAAAAGAAAACCAACAACTCAAACATATGGAAAGATTCACAGTGTGCTCCTAATAGAGGAGTTATCAGCTCATGAAAGATCAAAACACTGATTATCATATTGTGTTGGAGAGGGTGCAGAAAAATAGGCACTTTCATATACTGCTGATAGAAGCATAAATTGTAAAATTTCTATAAAGGAAATTTGGAAACCTCCTTCAATAATACAAATGATTCCAATTCTGGTCATTTTTCTTTAATGTAAACTCACATTTTTGTGAGCAATGGCATATATATAAGGATGGGGTCATTGCAGCATTTAGCTTGCAAACAAGCTAAATGGTAACCAACTTGGAGGTGGTTAAATTAATTATAATATGTCCATCAGCATAATAGTACACAGTTGGGGGAAAAAAGAAGCTGTTTATGTACTGTAAGGAAAGTTCTCCATTACTGTTAACTTTTGTTTAAGTAAGGAAACAACAGTATGTAAAATATGCTACCATTTGCAAAATACATATATATATATGTATTATACATTTGGAATATATATATTCACTTATTTGCACATGCACAAAGTATCTCTGAAGGAAACAGGAAATATCTAACATTGCCTTGAAAGAAAAGATTCAATGGCTAGAGGATAGATGAGGAGATTTTTTTCATTCCAAATCTTATTATATCTTTTTAATTTTGAAGCATGTGAATTATCTAATTTTTAAATGTATTTACAATAAATAATAAATAAATTGAATCTCTTGGAAATAAACTCCCTCAGAGCCCTAAGGCATTAATTGTGCCTTGTCTCTAACTAGGTATTAGTCAGGGTAATCAATGCCAGCTGCTGTAACAAACAATTCCAAATCTCAGTAGCTTCAAATACCATAAATAACTTACCCCAAAGATGGATACAGGTGAGGTACCCCGTTCAAAGCAGCCTGATTCCATCTCGAAGCTCTACCATCATGGTCTCTGATGTCACTCTGGTTTCATCCAGCTGGCAAATGAAGTAAAGAAAGAGTCTGAGTAATGTATACTGAACACCCAATCACTCCAGCTCAGAAATGACACTCATTACTTCTGCCTACATGACATTTGGAAGTAGGCTTGGAGATTTAGTATTCCTATATGGCCAGGAAGAAAATGAAATGGTTTACAGAGCACAAAGCATTCTCTGCCATAAAGGGTCATACTGAGCCTCCAAGGCAACTGCACTAAGATTCTGGAGATGCTGTTGGTCACTTTCTTGATCAACTCTTTATTTCTGTTAACTTAAAAAAAAAAAAAAAGACTTTTTCTTTTAGAGCGGTTATAGATTTACAGCAAAACTTAGAGGAAGGTACAGCAATTTCCCATATACTCCCTGCCCCCACACATGCATGAACCAAAGTGATGACTTTGTTACAACTGATGAACCCACAACACAAATCATAATCACCCGAAGTGCATATTTTACATTAGGGTTTACTCTTGGCTTTGTACATTCTATGGGTTTCATCTGTTAACTTTTGCTATGTTAACGAATCATCTAAAATGTAGTGACTTAAAATGACAACAATTTATTTAGCTCATGATGCTTTGTTTTGACCATTTGAACTGGGCTCAGATGGATGGTTCTTCTGGTCTCAACTCACTCATGCCTCTGCAGACAGGTGCCAGGTCAGCTGGGAACTAACTGACCAAGGACGGCATCAGCTAAGCTGGCTTGTCTCTATTCAACATGATCTCCATTCTCTAACCTGAGTTGTCACATGATGGCTGATCATACTCAAAACAGGCACCATGTCACTGCCACCGCATTCCATTGGTCAAATTAAATTACAGAGCCATCTCAGACTCAGAGCATAAGGAAATAAACTCCACATCCTGATGAAAGGAATTGCCAAGTCACACTGTAAATATGGGGAGGGGAGTAACCATGGCCATGTTTGCCATATACCATAGTTCTCCTCAAATACCTCTGAGAAAAAAGCAATTGGTTCACATCCATACCAAGGCCTTGCTGGGAATAATTCTTGCTGAAGTTGCTGACCAAGGACAGTCTTCTGCAAGAAAAGGCCATGGAACGGCCGTTACACAATCCCTGACATCCAAACCTATACAGGTATCTATACCTCTAAACCATAGGTGCTAAAGCAAACCAAGGAGAGATAAAACACAGGATAATTTACGAAGAATTCTGCTAATAATTCAAATCATTGACTCAGAGTTAGAATTGGCTTTAGAGATCATTTAATCTAGTGTTTTCTAAACCTGTGTGACATGAAACCAAGGGAGTTCCAAGAAGGTGATTCATGGGTTCACTGAGGGGAAAATCAAATAACAAATAGCCATGCAGAGGAACTCTGGGTCTCCGCACCCCTACTTCTACCAGGGTGCCCAGAATTTTTTTTATAATGAAGAAGCCATTAGCCACCTTATTGCAAAGATCCCTCTACTCATTATACAAATGTTCACCTAGAATAGCCCTGTGTTTATTTGGATTCATTCGATTTTTACTACCCAACATCTTCTGAGGAGCCAATATATGTTGAAGGCCTACTACACACAAAGCATTGTGTTAGAGCCTTCAATATAGAGTCTCATTCTCTCTGCCATAAGACTTGAGAGTCTTTCAAATGTCTTCTCTACATCTGCCTTCATTCTAGACAGATGCTTGTCAATTCACCTTCCAAGTCAAGCCTTTATTCCAAGCCACGTTTCCAGTCTTCCGCACTGCCCCATTCAAGGGTCCTTTCCTGCTATAGTGAACATCAACCTGCTTTTTAAATCCAACCACCACCCAGTTTTATGCTGTCTCAGACAGCTCTAGCCCACTCAGGTCTGCAAGTGTTCTCTCAGTCTGAGTAGCAGGAGATCCTCAGTAGCCCCCCACACTCCCACTTTCCACCTACAGCCATGGCTCTCCTTTGATAACACCTGCTCCAGGCCAACCTGGTATTAAAATCATATACCAAGCCAGGAATCATTTCTCCATTTCTCTTCAAGCCTGGTCCTCATATGACATCATCTCATTTCCGCAAACTCCATTGCTACATGATAAATAATAAAAAGATTAACAGGAAATGACTGAAATCTTTATTTTGAAATAAGAATCTCACATTGCAACATGAGGTCAGTTGCTATTAGACAAATGTGTACCACCTGATCATCTAGAATTCTATTCTTGGCTCTGCCATCTATTCTGGACCCAGCCAGAGCATTAATTGAGTCACTTTATCTCTTTGGGTCTTTTACTCCTTCTCTCCCTCCTGTTGGTGAGAGGGCCACCAACGACCTACTATCTCCCTAAATTTCCAGCTCCCAGGCCAGCTCTTTGGAAGTGCTGGTGAACAAGGATGCTAAGAGTTAATGGGAATGTCCCCATCCCAAGAGAATTCTGGGACTGCCTGGCTAATTCTATCTGTTGAGGCTCCATAAATGTCAGAAGTTAGTGGGGTAGTGTGTCTAGCTGGTAATTGCAATGGGATTTCCTGTGTGCATTAATAATATCTACCTCCTAAACGGTGCAACCACTACAGAAAACAGTATGGGAGTGTTACCAAATGCAAGCCCGTGTGCCCAACACACAGCAAGACCAAACAATACTGAAAAGTCAGAGTCTAGAGCAGAGAAAGGCTTATTGCATGCAAGGAGATGGGTGGCTCACGCATGAAGAACCCCGAACTCCCTGAAGCCTTTCAGCAAAGCCCTTTTATAGAAAAAGTGAGGGAGGGGCATGGTTCGTTGTTGGAAACTTCTTAGTGTGGGACCCTTTGTTCTTGCAGCTGTCCGCGTAAGTCAGGTCACAGTCAGGTCACAATGTTCCTATAAACCTCCATCAAAACAAAGGTTATTCCCTGTTCTGCAACATTTATTTATTCATTCATTCATTCATCCATTCATCCATTCATTCATTTATGGTTGCATTGGGTCTTCATTGCTGCATGCGGTCTTTCTCTAGTTGAGGCGAGTGGGGGCTACTCTTTGTTGTGGTGCGCGGGCTTCTCATTGTGGTGGCTTCTCTTGTTGCAGAGCACGGGCTCTAGGCGCATGGGCTTCAGTAGTTGTGGCACGTGGGCTCAGTAGCTGCGGCTCGCAGGCTCAGTAGTTGTGGCACACAGGCTTAGTTGCTCCGTGCATGTGGGATCTTCCCAGACCAGGGCTTGAACCCGTGTCCCCTGCCCCCTGCACTGGCAGGCGGATTCTTAACCACTGTGCCACCAGGGAAGTCCCGCAACTTTTTATCTAAAGGTGTAATACTCTTAAAAGTCATGGCCTTGAGAATTATACAAGAAATGGAAGGGGAGGCATTGAGTTCTTTCTCCATGCCTCCTTTCAGCTTTTAACACTTAACAAATGCATAAGCAAAGCGACATCATTACCTCTCATTTTACTTGTTCAAGGTCCCAAGGCTCAACTTTCACCCTCCAAGGTCCAGGTCCTGGCTAAAAGGAGAGGGTCTCTACACAGGCCAGTCACCCTGCCCGGGAGCACTCATCCAACATCCAATCTGGGTCCTCCCGCCAGTGCCCAGGCCCAGCTGAGGAAGCAGATCTCAGCTGGCAGCGCCCTCAGGGCCAGGTCTCCAGACCCTGCCCAGCCGTCACCACTGAGGGAGCCAGGTGCCCAGGACCCAGCCGGCTCTCAGGCTCCTCAGTCCAGACAAATGGGCCACAGCAACGCTGACCACTGGTGGAGCAGAACTGCTAAGGGCCGTGTGTTAACGGCCAGGCGTTAACGACCCTGCACGCACCCCACCCCTATTACAGAAGTTCCTCAAAACAATCAAAAATAGAACTACCATATATGATCCAGCAATCCCACTTCCCTGTATTTATCCAAGAGAATTGAAATCAGGATCTCAAAAAGATATTTGCACTCCTATGTTCATTGTAGCCCTATTCACAACTGCCAAAAGGTGGAAACAACCTAAATGTCCATCAGTGGATGAATGGATAAAGAAAATGTGGTATATACATACAATGGAACGTTATTCAACCATAAAAAAAGGACGAAAATCTTGTCATATGATACAACATGAATGCACCCTGAGGACATTATGCCAGATAAAAATAATCCAGTCACAGAAGGACAAATACTGCATGAATCCAATTATATGAGGTATCTAAAGTAGTCAGACTTATAGAAACACAAAGTAGAATGGTGGTTGACAAGGCTGTGGGGAGAGGGAAAGAGTGGACTGCTGTTCAATGGGTATAGAGTGAAAAAGTTCTAGAGACCTTCTGTACAACACTGGACCTATAGCTAGCAATATTATACTGTACACTTAAAACTCTGTTAAGAGGGTATATCTCATGTTATATGGCTTTTACCACAATAAAAAATGATAATGATAATATCTATCACTTACCTTTCTACTGGTGGGTGATAGGGAAAATTAATGTGAAAATGCTTGGAATAGGTACAGAGCTATACAAATGTAAGAGATTATTACTATGATTATTACGGTACCCCACCTTCTTTTTTTTTTCTATTTCAGAATGCAAGATTATTCTCTAATTAAGTCTAAATTAGTGGGGGTGAGAGGAAGGCTATGTTTTACATCAGGTCCTCCAGGAGTCCCCTGGTGCCAAAGACCAGACAAAGCGGCAGCACAAATGAGCCCAGGCAGGCAAAACTCCTTAACCACAGACAGAGAGGAGCTTATAGTGTAAAGCTGAGAAAACACTGCCTTATGGAACTTTCCTCAGCTCATGTGTATATCCAAAGGCAGAGCTATGCTCTCCAGCTAGGAAAGCAAAGATATTTTTTCACACCCTGGCCAGAAACGTTTCAAAGTCCTGGGAAATCAGAGATGGGAGCATACAAATAAAACGCCATTGCATCCCCAGATTAAAAGGAAAAAAAAATACCAATTCATCTCCAGAAGCTAGCACAGTACCCAGAACATAGTATTCATCAGCCTAAGTACACAGAAAATATTGGATGGATGGAGGATGGATGGAAGGAAGGAAGAAGGGGAACAGGAATGAATGAACAAGCAAAAAATGTTCCCAAGTTGGGCTTCTATCTTTAGGAAGAGATGTCTCTCCACCAAAATGAACATAAACTGCTATTTCAACAAGTGCCAAGGCAGGCTTTGCTCATGAACAGCTTTTCATGACCCAATGTTCACCACAATGCTTCTGTAGGCTTAAAGGATAACTTCCTACAAAATTATAAAAATTATCCCCTCTTATCATACACCATGATCAAGGGGATTTATTCCAGAGATGCAAGGATGGTTCATATTCTGCAAATCAATCAGTGTGATACACCACATTAACAAAAGGAAAGATAAAAATCATATGATCATCTCAACAGATGCAGAAAAGGCACCTGACAAAATTCAACGTTCATTTATGATTAAAAACTCTCAATAGAGTGGTATAGAGGAAACATACATCAACATAATAAAGCCCATATATGACAAACCAACAACTAACATCATACTGAATGTTGAAAAGCTGAAAGCTTTTCCTCTGACTTCAGGAACAAGACAAGGATGCCCACTCCCGCCACTCTTATTCAACATAGTACTGGAAGTCCTAACCACAGCAATTAGGCAAGAAAAGGAAATAAAAGGCATCCAAACTGGAAAAGAAGAAGTAAAACTGTTTGCAGATAATATGATGCTATGTAGAGAAAACCTTAACAACAAGACCAAAAAACTTAGAACTAATAACTGAATTCAGCAAAGTTACAGGATGCAAAATCATACAGTATGTTCTCCTTTTTGTCTGGCTTCTTTAACTCAACATAATGTGTTTGAAGTTAGTCTGTTACTGTGAATAGCAGTAGCTCATTCCTTTGGGCACTGAGGAAGACATTCCAATGGCCAGATCACCTATGGAAAGGTGTTCAAAGTCACTAATCATCGAGGAAAGGAAAATCAAAACCACAGTGCAAGACCTCTACACACTCACTGGAATAGCTCCAAGCAAAGGCTGACAACACCAGGGGTTGGTGAGGATATGTAGAAACTGGAACTCTTGGACACCTCTTGTAGGAGTGTAAACTGGTAAAATCACTGTGGAAGACTGTTTAGCTTTCTACTGAAACTGAAACATTCACCTCTTCCACGACCTGGCGATTCCACCCCTAGATATTTACTCAAGAGAAATGAAAACATAAATTCACAATAAGACCTGTACAAGAATGTCCATAGTAGCTCTATTTATGAAAGTCCCAAGTGGAAACAGCTGAAATGTCCATCAATAAGAGAATGGATAAATAAATTGTAGTATGTCCATAAAATGGGCATAAGTCTCTGGGGCTTCAGTTTATGGGAAGAATAATGTTTATGCCATACACAGAACTGTTAGTGGAATACTGTGGAAAGTGGCTTACAAACATAGGATTTTTGTTTCTGTTTTTGTTTTTTTTTGTTACATAAATAAGAGAAAGACAAAGAAAAGTAGGTGAAAAAAGAAAAAAACCAATGTGCTGTTGGCTGCCAACTCCTAAGCCTACTTAAATTTCTCATCTCCCTGGATCCAGCTGCCATTCCTCTGACCTACTGCAAGCAGAAAGTAGGAGTCAGGAAATAAAACCATTTTTGCCAAAAACAAACAAACAAACAAGGTAACCATAAGGCTCTGTTGTAGAGCCTTAACTTTCAAGAAACAGCCGAATTTCCTGCACACGTTTAATCCGTTCAACTCAGAAATCTTGAAGTACCTACTTCGGCATCCTTTCCATTATCTTTATTCCATTTTATTATTAAATGATTCATTTCCTATTCTGTTTTCATCACCAAACCACCTCAAAACTCTTTGGAAAGAAGCAGGAAGATAATCACATGCACTCATACAGACCCACAGATGCACACACACAGGTACTCAAATACAGACACACACACATGTTGCCTTCTCTACCTATGTACACAGGGAAGTCTTCATATTTCTACGCTGATGTACAATAAACATCATATCAAACAATGGGTCACCTGATAGCAAACATACCAGAACATATACACCTGACTGAGGTTCCCCAAAGGGCAGAGCCTCTATTCTTATTCTGACGATGCCGTTCTTGCTCAAAACATTTTTGGATTTTTGCAAGTTACATGACATAGCTGAAGAACTGTGAAAATAGCAGAGCCTGTTGGGCCTAGAGGAGAAAACCTGCCCTTAAATATTCGAAGAGCCACTGTTCGAAAGAAGAACTACATTTATTATCCCCAATTTACAGATGAGGAAACTGAGGTTATATCACTTGTCCAAGGTCACTTGCCAATAAGGGGTGATGGCTCAAGTCTGCCCCTGATCTGCTTTACTGCTGGCCCCCTTAGAACAGAATGGAACAGACTAATGATGAAGAATGATAAAGCACCCCAGGTGCCTCCACTCTCTGGTGGAAGAACACTGGGGTACAGTGGGTGCTTCAAGGGGAAAATGCTCAATCAAGCCCCGGGGCTAGGGCTGGGGGAGTGGTAGGTATCAGGAAGAACCTCGTGGAAGAGCTGCTATTCACAGGAAGGGACTTTAAAAAGTGATTCAGCTCTTTGCAGACTGACGAGTTTTTATTTTCTCACCTTTCTCCAAGGTCAGTTCAGAAAAAGCCAGGAGGGACTTGTAACATCCCATTCCTCAGTCACTATTAATACTCTTGTCTGGTCCTCAAAGGGCATTCGACCCCTCTCGTGTGGATGGGATCTTGAGACAGCCTTGGAAAATGGGACCACTGTGCAGATTTAAGCGGGCTCCCAATGTCTTCTCCAATCTGCCTCCCAGACTCCAGATACCCATCCTCAGATCTCCCTTAGCAGTCAGGTGATGGTCCAAGAAGTGTACGTGCGTGTGTGCATGTGTGCATGCGTGTGCTTGTGTGTGTCGGGCATGAGGTGGGGAGGGGGGCCAAGGCCTGGGGGCCGTCTCTCCCCCAGCCTCAGAGCATCCAGCTGCTGCACACATGAAGCTGAAGCTGCCTGGCCCTTTGATCGGGACCCCATGCTGTGCCTTGTTCAGGGAATTTTTAAATTCTCTTTCATTTTATTGCATGGCTTCCCTCCCCACCTCCCACCCCCGAGCCAGGTCTCAGGATTATTGGGTCCTTTTTTCATTGATTTGTTTTTCTGACCTTTGTAGTAGATACAGAAATATACGGATGAAAGAAGAAAGGAAGGAAGAAAGACAAGGGGAGGGGGCCCGGGCAGCCTCCAGAAGGGAGGGTGCGTGGCGAGGGCCTTGTGTCTGGCCACATTTCACAGAAAAGAGGCAAGCAGGGTGGCAGCTGCCTGGTGCCCAGGAAGGGGAAGCCCCTGGCTCATGGGGGCAGCCACTGAAGACCAGGCAAGGCCACTACCTCATGTCCCGCATAAGCACCAGAGACTGACACCGGACCTCTGTTTCTCTATATGCTTTGCTTTCTGTTGAACAGGCTCCTGAATCAGCTCCATGAATACCCACTCCACGTGAGACTCTGCACTTGGAGCAGGAACGCACACGTTCTTTCCTTTCCCTCCCTCTGTGAGCCCCGTTTTTGTATTAAACCCAGGTCCTCAGGCCAACCATACTGCTGCATGTTCCGTCCTTGACACTGAGAAGGAGGAAAATGAATATCTGTGGAGTACCCACTGCTCAGCACTGAGAAGGGGGTTTTATGTGTATTACTGGGTGTTGGGCAAGACTTTTCCTCCAGAAACAGAAGCTAGGACCCACGGCGTAGCCACAAACTGGAAGGCCATGCTGGATATGAGAGTGTGATTCCTCCTCCCACCCCACCTCAAAGCCACGTGAGAAGGCATCAAGAGTCAGCCGTAAGGATCTGGGATTCCTGCAAGATGGGGAGTCTGGCCCCTCACCTCCCCAGGGATGTGCTGTGCCCACCTAAGCAGGGACACACCTAGAGAGGAGGCACATGGCAGAAAAGGAGCACCTGGAACAGCCCGATTAGTGAGGCTGATGCTGCAAGTCCCCCAAAGGTCAAGCTGACATCACAGACTGGACTGGACCTGTCTTTCCTGTACTCCACTCAGCAGGGCTGCCCACCAGGCACAGGAAGGCAGGCAGCAGAAGGCTGCGGAATAGACTCCAAGGTGAAAGCCAAGTGGGGAGTGGGAGAGGTCAGTCTCCATCAGGGAATGACCACAGGGCCCTTCAGGACCTAAACATGCACCTCACAAGCAAGCCTCGCCTTTGGACTCGTGTCACAGAGAGCATCAACAACCAGTCATCGGCAAAAGAAACACCAGCACCCATCAAAGGGACCACCCAAGAGGGGTCAATTATGGAAAGAGATGCTTGACTTCTCTTCCTTCTACCAGGGACATCCTGGAGGAACCAGACTCTGAAAAGGAAGTAGGGGCTCCAAGTTTGCCTGGGAGGAGGGAAGTAATAGAGATGAGATTTAAGTTGACTTTGAGAGTTAGCAGGCCCTGGGAAACCCCCTACTCATATCTCCTCACCTCTACCTTTGAGTACACACAGGACCGACTTCCAACTGCCAGGTCCTGCACCTCTTTGCCTGCAGGCTTTCTCTGGTCACTAAAGCCCTGTCTGCCCACAAATCCACGCAGGTGAATTAACACGCCCTCAAAGCAGCCCTCATCCACTGGCAGATGGGTATCTCTCATTTGGGTAGAATAACTGAGTCACTTGTCCTACACCGTATTAGTTACCTGCTACTGCATAAGAATTTCTTCCCAAAACACAGCAGCTTGAGACAGCAATAAATATTTATTACCTCACGATGTTTGTTGATCAGGAATTCAGAAGATGCTTGATTGGGTGGTCTGGCTCCAGGTGACTCATGAGACTGCAGTCAAGATGTCGGCTGGGGCTGCAATTTGTCCAAGGCTTGACTGGGGCTGAATGATCTGCTTCTACGTTGGCTCATCTGGCTATCGGCAGGAGGACTCAGTTCATCACCACACACACTTGCCTGTGTGGCTGCTTGAGCGTCCTCACAATCTGTGACTGGCTTCCCCCAGGGCTGTAATCCAAGAGAGCCCAAAGTATAAACAGCAAAGTCTTTTATGACCTCGCTTCTAAAGTCAGATGCTGCGTTAATTATCTACGGCTGCATAACAAATTACCCCAAGACTTAGCAGCTTAAAAAAATGTATTAACTCACAGTTTCTATGGGTTAGGAATCTGGGCACAGCTTAGTGGGCGGCCTCTTGGTGCCTCTGACTCAGAGTCTCTCTCAAGGCTACAGCCAGGGCTGCAGTCATCTCAAGGCTCAACTGGGGAAGGTTCCCCTTCCAGGCTCACTTGTGAGGCTGTTGGCAGACCTTAGGGCCTCAGGGGCTGTTGGCTGGAGCCAGTACGGGGGCCTCTCTGTAAGGTAGCTCACAACACGGGGGCTGGTTTGTCCTCAGAGCCAGTAAAGGAAAGAGCAAGAGAACACAAGCAAGGCAAAAGCCAGAGTCTTTTTGTGACCTAATATTGGAAGTGAGATGCATCACCTTTGTTATTTTCTCTTGGTTAGGACTGAGTCACTTCTCGTTGGTTATAAGTGGCCCTACTCTAGGAAAGGGGATTACACAGGGCATGAACACCAGGAGGTAGAGATAACGGGCTATCTCAGATGCTGCCTGCCGTGGACAGCATCATTTCTTCCTGCCGCGTTCTACTGGACACACAGGCCACATGCATAGCTCAGTGTGGGAGGGAATTATACAAGGACATGAACACAGGAGGCCAGGATCACTGGGGGCCAACTTGAAGTGTGGCTCCCACAAAAACTGTCGCCAGGGCACCCCAGTGAGATTAAGCACCTGTTGATAATACACTCTCGGACGTCTTCCTTCCTTTCCCTGGTCACCTGCCCACTCCCCTACTGGTCTATCCTGGCATCAGCTCCCAAATAAACCACTTGCACATGAATCCTTACCTTGAGGCCTACTTCTGGGGGAACCCAGGTTAAGACAAAGAGTGAAACTTTAAACTAGACTCATATAAAAGTGTACGTGTGTGTGTTAAGAACTGATGCAAAATTTAATTTTTACTGTGGGACACAGCAAACATTTTGAAAGCCATTTTAGTAAGCACTACAGGATTTCAAAGCATGAGTGGTTTCATTTAACCCCGATGAAATCCTGAAAGACTAGGCCTTAGAGAAGATTCAAAGCGGGTAGAGAGAAGGCAAAGAAATAAGAAAAGTCGGAAAGCACATTGTGTGTCCAGAAATTATGTGTGAAACTGGGCTATTACTTCTTGAGCTCATCTCCCACTTGTCTTTCGGAGTTACAACATTATGTCTACCTGCTCATCACCTTCCTTCAACAGGGGCCTTGTGTCAAGGTGCCCATATTCTGCTTGGGCTCCAACCAAGCCTCACGCGCAGCAAATCTTTCATACATTCGTGAGGGAGAACTGCTCTGTAACCAAATTTGAAAGATGAAATGCAAAACACTTCAGACCATGTGAGGGGAGTGGGGGAGGTTCCCAGGAGTAAACTAAGTCACTTGAAACAACTGTACATATTCATACATTTTTCAGAACTCACTTTGAGACTGACTGTAGGTAGACAGGTATCAAATGACTCTTGACCTCTAAGTACCCAAAACATGCCCAGGAGAAATCAAGGCCTTCCAATGCACTCAGTCGTGGGTCTATCAAGCGCTGGCTAGAGGAGCTTAAATCCAAATTAATTACCCAGACATCTCCAGCTCAGAAGTTGGGCCACAGACAAACTCATCAGCATGCAATAGCAGCACCATTCCCACGGTGAGAAGAAAAGGAAGCAGGATAATGAGGACAGTAGATAAAAGGGAGGCCATGGAGGAGGATCTTAACTGCATCTTAATTGAGTCACACACTTTCTCCTTCAGGCAGATCCCAGCCCTCAAGTCAGAAAGACAGTAGCCTTTCTGCTAGGGTGCTTCCCCTGTCCCAGCCCTGTGTGATGTCCAAGGTCAATATACTGTGTCACTTGATTAGAAAACAAGTGAATCTGTTAACTGTTGCTGCAATAATGCTATATAGCAAACCACCTCAAGTCTTACTAATAATCACTCATTTTTACTCATGTATCCGCAAGTCTGTGGGTCCCCAGGTCAGCTGGAGGTTGGCAGATCCAGGCTGGGCTTGGCTGAGTGGTGCTGCCTCAAACTTTGGACGTAGCCTGTCTTGGCCCTCTCTGAGGTATGGCTCATATCTACTCCACATGTGTTCATTCCAGGACCAAGACTAAGAGGGATGCAGATAGCTAGAAGGTCTTCTCTGAGCATAAGAGAAAAATCAGACACATCTGAGACCTCTCAAGGCCTGGGCTTAGAACTGGTACCCATCATTTCTGCCAATACACCACTGGAAGTCACACAGCAGAGGCCGAAGTTAAGGGGTGGAGACTACACCCCACCCACAATGAGCCATGGCAAAGATGAGGATGTAGGGAAGGTAAAGGACGCAGAGCCAATAATCCCATCTGCCAAAGACAGGGTCTTGCCTCCAAACTGGAGTTCTGATCAATTTATTGTATTTCCGATAATTAGGAAGCATGAAGGTGAGCGTGGCACGCTCACACACCTGCCAACCACAAATCCTGGAGGGCAGTGGTGGGGGACACTACCCACTTCATTTGCACTGCAGGACTGGTCAGTGTAGACCATTGCGCTCAGGAGACTGTATTGTCAGAATTGGTTATTACCATTGTCCAGAGAGGTGTGGCGTTTCCTCTGACTTTGGAATGTGAGGGTAATTATAGGTTATGTGGCCATTCCCAGGGAAAGAAGAAGAAGGCCTTTCTTCAAAGACAGATGGGCTACTCTACAATTATGAATGTTTTGTAACCATCTTGTTCCTTTTACATTGGCTTTAGACTATGTGGTTGGCTGGCAAGGCTATTTCTGGGAAGGAAAAGGCTTCACTTCTTTCCTGAAGGTAGGGTCAAAAAAAGAAAAGAAAACAAGCTTTTCGGCCTGGATTGACAACTATAGAAAACTACCCCCAGACCACACAGCATAGCTTGGACTCAGTTGTGACAGAAGTGCTTTCTCAGAAACCATAACTCAAAAAGAGTCATGTACCACAATGTTCATTGCAGCTCTATTTACAACAGCCAGGACATGGAAGCAACCTACGCGTCCATCGACAGATGAATGGATAAGGAAGATGTGGCACATATATACAATGGAGTATTAGCCGTAAAAGAAACGAAATTGAGTTATTTGTAGTGAGGTGGATGGACCTTCAGTCCGTCATACAGAGTGAAGTAAGTCAGAAAGAGAAAAACAAATACCGTATGCTAACACATATATATGGAACCTAAAAAAAAAAAAATGGTCCTGAAGAACCTAGGGGTAGGACAGGAATAAAGACACAGACATAGAGAATGGACTTGAGGACACAGGAAGGGGGAAGGGTAGGCTGGGACGAAGTGAGAGAGTGGCACGGACATATATACACTACAAATGTAAAATAGATAGCTGGTGGGAAGCAGCCGCATAGCACAGGGAGATCAGTTCGGTGCTTTCTGATCACCCAGAGGGGTGGGATAGGGAGGGTGGGAGGAAGACGCAAGAGGGAGGGGATATGGGGATATATATGTATATGTATAGCTGATTCACTTTGTTATACAGCAGAAACTAACACACCATCATAAAGCAATTATACTCCAGTAAAGACGTTAAAAAATTTTAAAAAGTGCTTTCTCAGGCCCTGTGAGCCACCCCCTGGGTGTGCCCAGGGACACAGCATACAGACCTGTCGGGTGACCTGGCACTAGGGTGCCTCCCCAGGGAGCAAGTGGGGGCTGAATTCCAGCCCATCCTCCACTTGCCAAGCCAAGCACCCAGACTAGGGGTGTATCATCCTAAAGGAAGAAGCACCTTTGCTCACTGATCTGCCCACAAGGGGCATCTTTTGGTAATTCACAGAAAGACAAGTCACCACCAAAGGGGAATGAATCTCCTTGGACGGGAGATGTATGGCTCTACCAGACTGCCCAGGGGCAGCCCAGAGCATGGGGCCTGACACAAATGTGGCAAACTGGATTACTCTTTCCAACTCTTCAGTACCCCCACAATAGCATTATGTATCCACGTCCTTTGCCACGTGACTCTGCAGTGCCCCTCCCCCACTAGACAAGGGGGGATGTACATCTCCATCCCACTCACAAGGGTCTTGGCCATAGGAGCACGCTCTGCTCAGTGGAATGTCAGTGGAGGTGAGGTGAGCAGAGGTTTTAAATGCACCTGCTTCATCAAACTTGGCCTCTTGAGCCTCTGCCACCTGCCAGGAGAAGGGGATGCTCCCAAGGGCCTCTGGCACCAGATGAAGGAGCCCCATGGAGAACCACAGTGTGAAGCAGAACCACCTTCAATGTCCCACAGACCAATAAGCAAAAATAATAAATGTATGCTGTTCGTTACGCTGCATTATTGCAATAACAACTGACTAATATACGTGGTGATTCATGGAGTGAAATAAACTCCCTCAAAACAAAAAGCCTGGGTGGTCCAGCTAAAAGAAAGCACCCAGGGGTGAAAAGAAAACAGAAAAAACAAATCTATATTCTACCTGAGGAATGAGCAGGGAGGCTGACTCCAGCTGGAATGGAAACTGAGGACACCAGGCAAAAGTAAGTGAATTCAAAAGAGGACTTGGAAGTGATGCCTTGCCAGGTTCTGGAACTGAGCTTCCAGGCCTTTACATGGCAAGCCTGAGGCTTCCACTGTGGGTGAGGAGGGGCTCCTGAGAGTTCTGAGTGTGTCCAGATACTGTGATGTCAATCTAGGTGGGCCCAAAGTGAGTGCCATCCATAGGAGCAAAGGCCACCATGCTAGGCACCACGGGGGAGAGGGGGGGACAGGATGCCTAGAACACCTTGCTTTCAGCACGAAAGCTGCAACGCACTCCAAGAGAAACCCTTCCGAGGATGGCAGACATTTCGTCTGCGAGAGTCTTTCCACTGAGTCAGCCAGTTTTTAATGAGTGCTGTACACCAGGCAGTGTAGCCACCTCGCTGCCTTTTTTTCCACCTTGACTGAAGCTCTATCCAGCTGCAGTTGATTTGGCTTTTGCTAATACAGATGCATTTCTCACCACTTGTAGCAATGAGCTACAGAACATTCAGGTTTTACTGACTTGTAGGGAGAAACGCTGGAAAGGAGAAAGGAAGGAAATTCCTCTGCTACACTGCTTCCAACCCCAAAACAAATACCAAAGCCAAATGCTTAATTCCCAAAGGTCAGCTGGGAAATCAAGCCCACGTGTAATGTGTGTCATATTTGGGCAGAAAGAAGGACAAGACGGCCACTGTCCAAGTGGCCTGCGTCCCAGGTACAATCCTGCCAGACTCCAGGGCCACGAGGTCAATGACATCAGGGTTCACCCCATTTAAATCTGTTTACAACAGTACCCAGAAGGAATAGCTTTGCTAAGAACTTTTTGAATAACAAGAAGAAGATTCTGTTGAGAATAAGTGGACCAACAGCAGGTAACAGAGCTTTAGTAAAAACATAGAACTGTAAACTGTTTTCATGTAAAACTGAGCTTTAGTAAAGTGATACATATTGAAAACCCATCATCGGAGCTTTCACATGAATCACTGTTAATCCCTCAACCACCTTCAAGGTAAGTGTCATCATTCCTGGTTTGACACATGCAGGAATGAAGGTTAGAAAGGTAATACAACTGGGACTTCCCTGGCGGTCCAGCGGTTAAGACTCTGCACTGCAGGGGGCATGGGTTCGACCCCTGATCCCCAGTCAGGTGGTTGGGGAACTAGGATCCAATATGCTTCTAGGCCAAAAAAAAAAAAAATAAAGAAAAGAAAAAAACACAATTAACCCACAGTCACCCAGCAACTAAGTGATAGGACCTGAATTCGAATCCAATGCCAATCTGGCTCTAAAATTTATTTTCTTTCCATTATACGAAACTGCCATTAACTTTATTATTTTATATAAAGCACATATAAAATCTCAGTCTACAAACACACGTGTCTAACGGATATAATTTTCTTTGGTTTTCTATTACCCAACTTAATTTCTCTTTCAATTTCATTCCACCAGGGCCATGGTAACTTAAACTCAGGCAACTGCTTGCCCCTATCCTTCCCAGGTTGCACAGCAGGCCCTCGGGAAGCTCCATACCACGTCCCCTCGGGCATCTGGTTTTAGCCCAGTTGCGGGTAACAGGTCCACAAAGGTCCACATACACTGCCAGTGCCTACGTCAAGCACGAGCCACCATGCCTCTCTGCTTTGCTGCCTGAGTTGGGAGGCGCCCCAGCCTCCATGTCATCAAAGAAGACAATTTTGAGACCCAATCTTCCCGGGGTCTCCAGAGAAACTGAGCCCCAGGTCTTGCGGGGGTAAGTTGTTCATTACTGCCCCCTTTATTGGCTTCTCCTCCTTTCCTGACTCACTCCTCCCACCCCCTCACTTCTGCTTCCTGGGATCTCCTCCCAAATAAACTACGTACACATGAATCCTTGTCTCAGGCTCTGCTCTCAGGGAAACTTACACTAACGTGGTTTAAGTCCAAGTTCCTGGGAATTTCTACAGGGTCAAGGCATAGCAGGACGGATGGGATGGAACAACCAATGGGCCAGTCACCTGCTCCCTTAAGTATCAGCTAAGGCATTCCCATCCCATCATCCCAGTCACCAGGCTACACAGTGCTGCTGAGTTGTCCCTTGTTCCTGTCCTCTGGTCCCTCAGGCCCCACAGCTCTCTTTCCTATTTCTATGCCAGGCCACGTAGGGGGACAGAATCCCTTGATCAGGCTCTCAAAACATTCCATATAGCCGTTCCCAGACGCCCAGGGCTCTACCAAGGGAAGAACACAGAAGCCCACTCTCAGGTCTCGTCTGCCTGTGTTGGCTTTGGCTGCTTCCCCGATGCTCCATGGAGAAAGCAGAGCTGGCGACCTTCTCTCTAGGACCATCAGAGTTTGTGCTTTCATCACTTTCCTTCTGGCTCCTTTTATCCCCACCCTGGGAGAAGCCCTCTCCCCTCAAACATTCTTCCCTTCCTCATACTATGTCCCCTGAGCATTTTATCTATGCCCGAGTTCCCTCCATCCCCTGAGGGCCCCTGTTTGTAAAGCCCAAAGCCAGGAAGAAACTCGGCAGGCAAGCTTTCTGCTTGTCACTTTTGTCTCCTGAAACAATTATCTCAGGTTCCTCCCCTAGATCCTTGAAAGATTTGCGGGGAGGGGGATCACTGTGGTAAAAATAAGGGAACTGAAAATATAAACATGAGTTTCTATTGTTTTAATACCATCCTTCCACCTTTATGAGACAAATTAAGAATAATCCATGGCATGATGCAGTCCTAGGATGGAATTCCAGTATTTCTTCACCAAGTAATTGGAAGAGAACCCTTCATTTCCTCCAGATCTTTCCTGTGTCCCCCACCATTCTGGACCGGTGTCATCATTTCCTGATGTCAGGGTTTCTGCACTATGAGAAGGGGCTGTCCAGTCCTTCTACTCACACTCTGAGTTCAGGCCTGACTACAATTCTGGAGACGCTGGTTTTCCTTCCTGTCAGCTTTTCTGTAAAATGACTGTTGTAACTGGCAGTTGCCCCAGAACCATCACTCCTCCCTCCGCTCCTGTTTTTCTGTCCCCCTCCCCCCAGGGCGGCATAGTGCTGGGACTGGTACTTTCTGCTTGTGTGGCACCTGTCCCCACACTCACCAGTCCCTCCCCTCCTCCAGGTCCAGCAAGTGCATGGCTGTCCCAGGCTTGCGTCCAGACCCAGCAGACAACCATTCCATCAGCTCTCAGGAGAAACTGAGGCACAGTTCCTGATGGAGATGGCTTCTGACACTCACAGAATCACTGTGAGGCCCAAGCCTTTGACTGTCTTAGAAAGTAGAATCCCCTGGTTAAAAGGAAACATTCGTCTACTGTTTCCACAAGTGCCCTGACCTTGCTGCCCAGTTGGGTGGTTTCTGGCTGCTGCTTTTAAATACCAGCTCAAACTCTCTTCTTCTTTTTTTTTCTTTTAGAATATATATCCTTTTTTTTCTCCCTACTATTTATTTATTATTATTTTTTTTTTTGGCTGTGCCGGGTCTCAGTTGCGGCACACAGGATCTTCATTGCGGCACGTGGGATCTTTAGTTGCCGCACGCGGACTTCTCAGATGTGGCATGTGGGCATCTTTAGTTGTGGCATGCATACTTCTTAGTTGTGACATGCATGCGGGATCTAGTTCCCCAACCAGGGATCGAACCCGGGCCTCCTGCACTGGGGGCACAGAGTCATACCCACTGGACTACCAGGGAAGTCCCTCAAGCTCTCTTTCTTTAAGAACCATTCCTAACTCTGCTTCTGGGAAGAAATATCACCAAAACCCACAAAACATGCTATATCCCACGCAAAATGTACTGCACTGCCATTTTTAAAAATGAGGAAGATCTCAATATGTTGATTTGAAACCACAGCCAAGATATATTGCATGGGGAAGAAAGCAAGTGACAGAACAATGTATTTAGGATACCACTATTTGTGGATTTTAAAGGGGTTTTTAATAAATATATATGTAAAGAATATCTCTCGAAAGATACATTAAAAAAACTGAAAAATGTAGGAGTCCCTGAGGAGGGAGTCTGGGGACTAAGGATTATTTTTCCTTTTCATTGAACCAGCTTCACCATATCCCTATATGACTTTTAAAAGGGGGGAAGAAAAAGGAAAAGCACTATTAAATTAAACAAAGAGGCTCATGAAAAATAATCTATGTGTATTATAATTACTCGAGGAACCTGTTAAAAATGGCAGCTCCAGTCGGTCAGGGGACTCCAGGATCTGCATCTCTAATCAGTCCCCAAGTGATTCTCACATCAGTGGACTGTGCTCTGAGAAAACCTACCACAAAATGCTAGCCCATCGTAGGGCTGCAGGGCAGGCTGCTGAAGGCTCTGGAGGAACTGATGGAATGGAGACAGACAGTGCTGAGGGCATCTGGGCATCACCGAGGGCTGTCCCGAGGAGGGCAGCATCTCTGCTCACCCTGACACGACACTGAATAAGAAAGTAAGGTACAAGCCATTTCACCTCTCAGATCCATGACAACAATGTCACTGGATAGCGTACTTGGCAGCAGCTTACTCTGTTTGCTTGCTCCTTTCCCTTTGTAGAGGATGCTCCCCTAACCTGAATGGTTAAGCAAAATTAGAAGCAGCATAATTTTAAAAGAAAGGGGAAGCTGAGATTCACAAGCATGAATCTAAATTTGAAATCTAAACTTGAGCCCAACAAACCTTTGTAACAATCTTAAAAAAAAAAAAAAAAAACAAGCAGAGACAAAGAAAGCAATGGCAAACAATCTCCAGAATGATTTAAAATTAACTGACATCTGGTCATAAAGGGAAAGAGTCACCAGGCACCCAAACTTGAGGCAATGGTGGACGTCGAATGAATCTTGAAGACTCACAAAATTGCAGTGACCACTGGGAAATAAAGAAGTCCCCATTAAATGGTGGTGGTGATGCAAAAAGCACTATTTGGTCCTTTAGGTTGGTTTCCTGGGACTGTGTAGGCAAGAGAAACAGGTGCAGAAGAAAAGCAGAGGAACCGATTGTTTGCAGGCCAATCTGGAATTTTAATTCACACAGGCTCCAGCTGCCTGGGCCAACAGAGTTCTCAGGTGCTCTTAAGTGCTTCACAAACTAAAGCAGGCACTGGTGATGGGATGAATCCTAGGCAAAGGCTCTAGGAGCCCTGCCCAGCCCCATCCTCCTGCATCTTTCCCCTAGAAGACCAGCGAAGGAGGGTGGGGTAACCAAACAAAAGACACATGCTGGGAGTCTGTGATCCAGCTTGGAGCTGGACCTGCGGATCCCATTGGACCCCAGGCCCACAGTAAAAAGGAGAGAAAAGCCAACGTTGTCTCAACCTGATAATGAGCCAGCTTCATTATAAGATTAGCTGCCGGGATGAACAACACTCTCTTAATAGTGCACACATCGCTATGACAACCACTCACTTTGGTACCTAAAGATAACTTCATGGTGTGGCCATGCTTCTGAGACAGGAAGGAAGGGGGCAGGGCGCAACCATTAAAAGAATGACACAACCATTAAGAACAGGATTTGACAAAAACTGGTTAGAACCTAGGAAGCCCAAGACGGCAGAAGATTCGACTTCGGGTAGACCTTGAGCCCCATTCTGTGCTCACTGTAATACATTAGTATATGCTAAACGACACACTCACAGGCACCATGACAGTTCTGAGGCTGCCAGTAAAAGGCCAAAAAGTGGGTGGTACCCCAACTCCTGGAAATCCCTGCTGCTTCTCCAAGATAGCTAGAACATTCCTCCCACTCATCAGCCTATGAAATTTCCTAGCCCACGAAAACTAGCCACCACCACAACTCAATGCCGCTCTCACCTTTGAGCAGGTCCAAATGCTGTCTATGGAGTGTGTATCTCCCAGGGCCGGGGTCGCTCTCGCCTTCTGAGACGGCCCACACTCTGTCTGTGGAGTCTCTCTCTACATAAACCTGTTTTCACTTTACTACCACTGGCTCTTGAACTCTTTCCTGTGGGGAGCCAAGGACCCTCGCTTGGCAGCCTGTCCCAGAGACTGACGGAGACCTGGGACATGCCCATCCTCTCGCCCCACTTTTTCCTACAGCACTTCCTTGTTGGAAAAGAAATGCTGTTTCCTGTGGTCTCCATCATTCCGCTCCTCACAGCGCCTCCGGCTTCGCGCACAGCCTGTGCCTGTTAAGTGTATATCAGCCGACCCGCGTGCACGTCTGTGCGTGCACGTCTTGCGTGCACGTCTTGCGTGCACGTCTGTGCGTGCGGGGAGGGGTCAGTAAGGAGCCCAGGGGGTCTTGGCAGTCTTGGTTGCAGGGGTCCCGTCCAGTGCTCAAAGTTGGTCAGATTTCTTTTGGGCTCAGGCACCCAAGTGCGTTGACATAATTATTCAGGAAGTCAGGCTTGGCCAGGATTAATACTGTGATTAATTACGGTGAGAGCTTCAACAAGAGAGGGCGTGCAAGGAAGGGTCGGGGAGGGATGTGACAGCCCCTGTCTCGCCAGCTTGCCGGCAGGACGGCAGAGGAAAGTGTTGAGTGGAGAGCCGCATGGGCCTGACTGAAATGAGAAATGAGAAAAGTGCTGAAAGATTGATGGCGCCTGCAGATGGCGCAGGCTGGCGCACAGCGGGATCCCTGCAGCCCGCAGCCCGCGCCGGGCTCCGTATGCTAATGCGGGCGCCCGGGCCATGGACGGGGAGGAAGAAAAGCTGGCACAAAGGAGAGAAATGCAAATGACAGGCACGGGGATCGGTGCCGAGAATCCCGGATTAACTGCGTGAAGCTGCTGCTCGCCTGCGTTTAACCCTTTCTGAGCTGTGTTGGAGCTGCAGGAGGTTGCTGCTGGGAGGTCTGGTCTGGATCTGGGTCCAGGCCGGAGTGGGGATGCAGGAAGAAGGAGATGGGAAGAACCCAGAAACTCGCTGGTTCTTCCAGAGCGGTGACTTCTTTGGAAAAGGTCCTGGGGGGAGGGGATGGTGAGGAAGTGACCTCTGGGGTAAGAAATGCAGTGGCCCAGCTTTGCGCATCCTGGTACTGTTGGCTCCACAGGCAGCCAGAAGAGCTTCTAAGACACGAGCAGTGGAAAAGGAGGCCACGAGGAGAAAGCACGGGGACGCTGCCACGTCCAGCACCTCGACCTGGGCAGTGGATATGTGGATGGTTCCAGTATCATTTGATATTGTAAATATCAGATGTGTGCACTTTCCTGTATATCAGTTATACTCCAATCAAAAGTGAAACGAGGAAGAAAAAAAAAAAAATGAGGCCAGAGCAGAAGAGCAGAGATCTGGTTTAAAGCTTTGCAGACTTACCTTCTCTGGGAGAGAACAGCAGAGGAAATATTTCATGAATAGTGGGGGGCCCCAAACACAAGTCAGGGTCGTGGTGCTGTTGGGACCCTCCTACTTTGGGGTACACTCTCTCTCAGAGTATCACCGTGGTTGGTACTCATGGAGAGGAAAACATGCTAAAACACTGATTCATCCCCAACCTTCCTTCCTGGGGAACATGTTAGGATGAGAAGTCAGCAAGAATGCCCCAAGGAGTCCACAGGTATGTGATGTCAGGTCTGTAGACCAGCCAGGAGGAAGAAGGGGGTTCAGAATTCCAGACAATAGAATTCCGTGTAAATATAGGCAGACCTGGGAAGATACAGGTGCTGGTGATACAAGATGTTGGTGATACAGGGTTACTCAGACACGGGGGAGAACCTACATATATACGCTTCAAGAGAGAATAGAATCAGAGATTACATCTATGTAATAAAATTTAAGTTATTCACATTTCTATAATATTGATTTTTTAGGTCTGAACGACTATATATCCAGCTATTAACAATAGTTCCCTCCGTGGGATAGGAGGACTTGGACTATCTCTGTAGTGCTTGAATTTTTTTTATACTGTTCAAGTATTAGGAAAAAGTGCATAAATATAGTTTCATTTTGAAAGGAAAAAATGACAAAGCCAATGGGAACCATGGGAGTAATAAGCTCGGCCTTTCTGGTGGCCTAATTCCCCAAGATAGACTTCTGGGTGAAGAGTCTTCCCCAAAGTTCTTCCCGTTTATGAGCAGCACTGCTGAAATCCCTGCCTGTGAGTCCAGAGCGTTCCCGTCTGCTTCCCCAAGAAGCATTCCACTTGATCCCCACCATTTTACATAGGGAGGCACAGAACTGCAGACCTAGAGATTTTCAGGTTGCCATTGTCGGGGTCAGGCTGAGTGGGGAGGCGATGTCTACTGACTGCCTATTTGGTGCCCACACTGCGCAGGACACCGCAACACAGGACTTCTGCCAAGTTGCACCCTGTCGTTTTCCTGATAAGGAGACCCTTTGTGAGCAATTTGGCTTTGCCTACAGAAACTCTCCCGGGGGAGAGTGTGGAAATAACTGTCCACCCCGGATTGTGGCCACACTATCTTTGTCCAGTCTCCACAGCTCTCGGGTCCAGCCCAGGGTCCAGGACAGCAGGAGAGGGCCCACATCTGTGTGGAGAAAGGAATTAAATCTACAGCCAAGGAGAGGTAGGTGAATGTATACATATACGCACACACACCAGGAAAGGAGGCCACTTCGGGTGTTAGTTGTATTTTTTCCCCTGGGACAAACAAAATAAGGCAGATTGTCTATGCTAGAGTTCCTTTGAACCAGAAATTACAATCTTTGCTTGAAGAGACAAGAGGATTAGAAAACATTTTAAATGTCCCCCTTTTCTCCTTTCACTGCAAAGCTCCAATGAACTCCAAACCCAGGGGTATTCACTGCAACACAGCAGATTAACCATATAGGACTGGAGAGTCATTAGGGATCTTCTTTCCTTTAACTCAAGCCCCCATGTGAGGACAGGGCTTAGGGGTGGGGGTGGAGTTCCGGGAGGAGGCCACCTTTGCTAAGACGGACACAGCTTCGCTGGGCACAGCAATTATTCTAAAAACACCTGGAGCGTGAAGTTTTAAAATGCCAGAATGACGGTGGGTTAGGCTGGTGCCGAAGGTATTCTTTGTGTGATGCCCCAGGAGAGGCCGGGAAGCTTTTCCAGGAGTTGAGATCTGTCCTCTTTCTCTACCTGTCCTGAAGCAATGGCTAGGGATTTGAATCCATTGGTGCCGGGATTCTCTCTGTCCTGATTCTCACACAAGAAGAAATCCGGAAATCACAGTGGATTGCTTATGCAACAACCCCATGGAAGGGTGGCCAGGTGTTCTTTGCTTTCTGTTTCACAGATACATTCAACTGGCATTCAAAGACAAAAACAAAACAACAACAAAAAACCTGACCTGTGATGCTTTCACCAACTCCTTACACTGAAAATTGTTACAGGAGAAGAATTAAGCAGTCCTCCGCTTTTTAGGAATAGCAGTTTACACGTAGTTGATGATTTTTTTAAAATCTTCTTTGCAGAAGAACGCCAGCTAAAAGATGTAGAAGGAGTGAGCACATTTAAAAATCTCCCAGTTTGCAGCCCTGAATGAAGTGATTCAGACAATGATTATCAATGAGAGTTAAAGCCATTAGGAATTAGAGTAGAATCAAGTCATTTTTAGTTATGTGGAAGTGAGAAAATCTACATCCCATCTGTACTTTCTCAGGAATTCACCAAGATGTGAGCCCCACCCCCACCAAATAAGGGAGCAGACATGGTCCCCATGAAACAGTAGAGTCAGCAGAAACGGTGAGAAGAAGTCGGAGAGACGGGCAATCAGCTCAAACAGGAACAGAGGCCGGAAGGCTGGAGTCTGGGGGCGAGATTTGAGAGATCTTATACTGTCCAGAGTTCGGACTGAAGGCAAATAATCTAAAAACAAATGAAAAGATCTTTTTTAACTCCAGGAATAATTTAAAAACAAATGGAAAGATCTTCTTTAACTCCAGGAAAAATAAAAACCAGCCTGTTCAAGGAAGGTGCTGTGATCACAGCACACTAGCTGGCTCTGCAAGGAACAGTGTTTACGTAGTCACAACAATGCAGTCACTGTTTAATGATTTTCCACTTTAGAAATTTACCTAGAGTCAAGCAAGAAGACTCAGGATGATAGGATACAACATGAACATCCTCCGCCTTGACAGTGTAGACATTTAAGTACAGATACTGGAGTGGAAACGGGTAGGAGATCTGTAAGGGATGTTAGCACCTTCATCTTACCAAATGAGGAGGCAGAAGACACTATTATTGACCTTACAAGAAACAGAGTTTTGGGAGTTCTCTGGTGGTCTAGTGGTTAGGATTTAGTGCCTTCACTGCCAAGGGCCCTGGTTCAATCCCTGGTTGGGGAACTGAGATCCCACAGGATGTGCAGCATGGCCAAAAAGAAAAATAGTGTAAGCAAATCTCCAAAAGTGACAAATTTAACCCATAGAAACTGTAAAGAATGATACTAATATATTGGGCCATTGGAGAGAGATGGAGAGGTAGTGGAAGGGAACTAAGTCCCCATCTGTCATAGCAGGAGGTCAACAATGAATGTCCAAAATTGATCAATCTCTACTTTAAAATATGGAGGTAATTTTCAGAAGAAATAGCTAAACGTGTTGATAAGGGCCATCTCTGAAGAGTGGGGCTCGGGGGGAAAGATGAAGGAAGAAACAGTTTATACACCTTTATAAACCTTTTTGAACAATTTGAGTTTTTAACCAAGAACATATAGTACGCCTCTTAAAAGACCTATATTAAAAATATAAGGAATTCCCTGGAGGCCCAGTGGTTAAGACTCAGTACTTTGACTGCCATGGGCCTGAGTTCAATCCCTGGTCAGGGAACTAAGATCCCAAAAGGTACATGGCACAGCCCAAAGTAAAAAAAAAAAAAAATATATATATATATATGTATATATACATATATATATATACAGTTATATATATAATATACAGTTAAAAGAAATGTACACCACCATTAATTTGGGAATTATTGTCACCCCATGGATAAGTATTATGTCGATTTGTTAAAAACATACATAGAATTTACAGAATTGCAACTCAGCAATTAATATGGTAATTACTGACACCCATAATGACTGGGTCTTCCCACTCTTGAGTAGGTATGTCTCTTAAATTATTCGTGTTTTCCTTTACGTCTCTGAGTAAAATTTTTGTCGTCTGTTTATATTTTGTTTCTGTGTATTTCTTGTTGAGTTTATCCCTAAGATCTTTACATTTGTATTCCTATTTTGAATGGGATTTTTAAAGTAAAATCTATAAATGATTATTGCTGAATAGAAAAACCATTGATTCTGCTATCTTTAAATATGACCCTCATACTGTAATCTTAAATTATTGTAAATGGTTTTTCAGTCTAGTCTCTTGGGTTTTTTTTTTAAATAGGTGATAATAATACCATCCATGAGTAATGGTTAGCTCAGCCTTACTTCTGCTTATTCCTTTGCTCTATTTACTGTATTTTGTAAGTTGTTAAGTAACAGCAGCAAAGGTGAGCATCCTTGTTTCCTCCCTGATGGTAATGGGAGCCCATCTAATGTTCCACCCAAGCAGGTTTTGAGCTGGCTGCCATTGGAAGGTAACAGTTCGTGGTGGTCAAGCAGATGGGCTTTCAGATCAGACTACCTGGGTCCTGGGTCAGATGGGATCCACCGTTTACTTAGCAGGGTGACTTTAACCAATTACTTAACCTCTCTACACCTGTTTTCTTGTCTGTAAAATGGGATAACAGTGCCTACTTCATTGGGTAGCAGTGCTCATTAAATGAGATTATATGTGCAAAGCACCTATACAATGCATGGGCAGCTCTAGTCCACAGCACTTTCAAGAATCTAATATATAACACTTGTGCTGTATCATCTTGTTAGATTTGGCCTTTTGTTAGTCCTTTGAGACTATTTTGGACCCGACTCTGTCATTAGTTTTCATGGTTTCCATTAGTTCAGCAGTTTGAATCTTGCTTATTCCCTGGGGATTGGGTGGAACTTTGAGGCGCTGTATCCATTTTACACAAGGAATCCTCAGTGCCACCCTAGCTCCCTGTGGATCTTCTGTCCTCTCTTCTTTGCATGTGATTGAGAAAGGAGCATAGGCTTTAAAATCAGACAGCGGGGAGATCACAGCTCTGGACTCACTGCATGGTCTTAGGCAAGCTCTTAGCCTCTCTTGGTTTCCAGCTCCTCGTTTCTAAGTGGAATGAGAATGCCTCCCTCACGGGGCTACTTTGAACATCAAAGATGAGCAAAAGCTCACACCTAGCCTGGCACCTGTACCACCACACACTCTTCATTGCTTTCTGCTTCTCCACCCAGGACCTCTTTGTCCAAAGTCAGAAGTAGTGAGTGGCCTGGAAGGTGGGAGGAAACCAAGCTCCCTGTGATTAAGCCTGGCTCCACCTCAGGTGGCTGTATCAGTAATTTGGTCTTTCCAGGCTCAGCTCGGGTGGGAATCAGAGGTGCTGGCTCCTAGTCCCGGTACAGCAGCTACACATCTCAGGATGCTCTCGCCTCTGCAAAAGCCTCGAGAGGCCTCTCCCTTCACAGTCAGCAGCTCTGAAATCCTCAGCTGAGGGACTTGGTGTGCAACACAGAGATACAGCTCCCTCCCCTACAGAGGTCAATTCTTCCTCAGCAAGAGCCTGCTCAAAGCCCCTAGACCTTCCAGAAAGGCTCCCACAGCTCTTCGCAAAATATTTTTTATTAATATTTGGACGAGACAAAGGAATGCATTACCATGCAGCCACATCTGCAAGCAGCGGAGACGTTCAAATCGCTCTGAGTCACCCCAAGCAAATGCCACAAAACACAGACAAAAGCCCTCCTGCTGCCTGTCTTGGTTGACAGAATACCAATTATCAGCATCTGTGGATTCATCCACTTGGCACATGTGTGAGCCTCTGCTTTGTCCTGTTTGCCTAGCCACCTTCACCAAGGACACAGAGAGGAGCACAGAGATTCTGAGCCACAGCGACACTCCAGCCTCACATCCAGATTTTCATGAAAGTCATCCTTGGGAGGTTTTCCTGAGTGGCATCTGGATCTATTAGACCCCTGTTACGTGGTCAGCATCCTTTAGTTGGTTCTTCCTCCTGCCTTCCCTGTCTCTCTGCCTCTAGCCACTCACCCAAACCAGAGACCTGGGGACCCCCTCAGGTCCCTCTCTGTCACCCCTCTATCCAGTTGGTCACCAAGCCCTGTTGATTTGATTTCCTAAATCAAACCCAAATATGTCCATTTCTCTTCCCCTTCCTCTTCAATGCTTCTTGAATTACTGCACAGCTTCCTCCCTGGTCTCGGAGCTCCAGCCTCTCCCTCTTCAATCCGTTTTCCACAAAGTAGCTAAGTTGATTCCTAGTCCAATGTTCTTACTACAAGACTACTGAGTTTGTTTCAGCCATCCAGAAACAGTTTTGGAATGAGGAACATCATAAGGATCTTCTTCTGAATATAATTCACCCACTGCCACAGTACCAAGTATCCACCCATGGTTCCATTTCAAGTTAAAACCATAGAATTTCCACGTTAAGACAACATAGCAGCTCACAGATCCATTTCCCCCACTGTAGCATAGCACGTACCAGGGCAGCTATCAATTCTTAGTTAGCTCTGGTTGGTAGCCTGGTGGGCCCCAAGAGACTAGGACACAGGATGGGGTAGTGAGCCACGGCAGTGCTGCTGGGGTGAAGGGACAGGCCCAGTTTGGAGACAGGACGGTCATGACAGATCCTATCATCTTCAAGGTCAGCTGAGCCCATAAAGAGGAGGTGAGAGGACACAAGAGACTGGACACATCACAGTCTTCCTCAGTCTAAAGAGCAGCCAGTCCCTTCTCCTCCTCTGGAGTACAGAAGCAAAGCCTGGAGCAGCTGCAACCACACTAGCACCATGAGGGAAGCCCATCTGAGGATGAAGCCCACACAGAGGAAGATCTAGCCAGAGTTATTTCAGAGGCACAGTGCCAGAGCCACCATGATGACAACTACCTTCCTCTCTAATACCCACCTCCTCTGAACTGTTGTCCAAGGGTGTGAGGTGTCATATTTCCTGACGGCCTAAGCCAGATAGAGACATGGACTAAGGTATTTGCTGCAGTAAGCATTCTAACAGATGCAATCCCTTTACCAGTTCAAGGATTGGGAAAGACCCTTATGGGAATGTCATGGGAACATGAGAAAAACATAATGAAACCTTGGCATTTTGGTTAAAGACATGGACTCAAACTGCATTCAAATCCCAGCTATGATATTCACCAGCTCTGCTGCTGGGCACATTGCTTAACCTTTTTCAACGGTTTCATCTGCAAACTAGGGATAATAAGTCTTACCTCATTGGATGGTTGTGAAGATTAAATGAGATAATGCACAAAAAGAACTTTGCACAGTGTCTGATGCATAGTAACAATAGTTGCTATCGTTTGGTAATAGTAGTAGAATGTTAGTGGTCGTGATGGTGGAGAGTAGGAATAATTATTCCATGTACATAAAGTGCCCCATAAGACCTTCAAAGTCATCCCATGCATGGCTCTGCCCTAGAGGTGCTGATGGAATTTAGAGTGTCTGTGACTCAGAGTTTGAGCTCATTGCACCTAACCGTCATTGTACCTAACGGTTGAAAATTCAGCTCTTTGCAAATAGATATTAATCTCCAATGAAATATTGGAGAGCTTTAATTAAGGTGATCGGGCTGATTAATGATTCTCTCTGGGCGAATGCTGAGGTGCCCAGAAGTGGACAAAGAGCTTTCTGAAACAGGCAGAGCAATCCATCCAGCAATTTACAAATGACGTCAGCTTTTCCCAGGCTGTGGGCTCTCAGGGCTGTACCCCATCCAGGCTTCCCGTGGCTACTTTTACAAACATAAACACACCTGCTCATCAAAAGGAAAGACTGGGTCACCAAGCCTTCGTGATTTTTTTAATTCTACTTTTAATTCTTCCCCTGTAAGAATTGAGTGAACGGACCAAGATGAGAAGTGGCTGCAGGGCTCTGGGGTAAGGAACTCCAGATTCTTGCTCCGTTCCACTGTTAATTTGAATTTGAGAAAGCCCCAGGACTCGGGCGTTCAACCTCCCTTAAACCCTGTGGAGCCTCCCTAGATATGATATTGCCCTTGGTGGGCCTCTCCCCACTTCCAGATGGAAAAAGGAGCCAAATGTGTATTTATTCGGGGCCAACACCTCAGGCCAGCCCTTGTACTGGGTATTAAGGGCTCCAAGACTGGGTGACAGCTCTGGAGTCAGGATTTGAATCAAAGAGTTGTTTCAAGGGTTAAATAAATTAATTCATGTGCTTAGATCAGTGTTCCTCTCGTGGTAATGTGCATACGAATTATGTGGTGGTCTCCTTAAAAATGCAGATTCAGATTTATCAGGTCTGGAGTGGGGCCTGAGATACTGCCTCTCCTACAAACTCCTGGATTATGCCACTCGTGCTTGTCCGAAGACCACACTTCGAGCTTAGAAGGCCGCTTCACTTAGCAAGTGTTATATGTGGTAGCTACAACTGTATGTGTCCAATAATTGTTCTATGAACAGAACTGAGCTGAAATGTTTATGGTCTGCTGATGGTATAATCACTATTTTCATATCTCTCATCTTATTTAACACCCATAATTCAGCAAGGTAAAGAGTCACGACCCCATTTACAGGGAAGGAATTTGAGGGGATTCCTGAATATGAAAATAGGTGTCTTTCATCTATTCTGGAAAGTTTTCATCAGTTATTTCTTTGGCCATTGCCCCTCCCCATTCTCCCAATCAAATTAGAACCCAAACTAGAATATACATAACTTTACACTCTGTATATCTTCTCCTCGTACCACAGTCTCTGTGCTTCCTGTTTTTTTCTAGGTTACTAGTTCTTGCCTCAACTGTCCTGAATCAACTACTGAACACTTCCATTGGGTTTCAAATTTTCATTATTAATTTCCACTGGTTTTTAATTTCCGTAGTTATGCTTTTCATTTCCAGAAGTACGAGTTGGTTCTTTTTCAATTCTTTCACTCTCTTCCTCTTTGTTATGTTTTCAATTCCTTCTTTTATTTCTTTAAAAACAGTGGGAATATTTATTTTATATTCCATATCGGATAATTCTGATCTCTGAGGCTTTACTGCATCTTTTTCTAAAGTATGTTGTTATGATATTGTGATTTATAAGAAATATATTTGGCCTTTATCCCTACCTGGCACGGAGTTCCTAAAACCCTTGGAGTTTCCTCAGTGATAAGAACTAGCTTATAGGTGTCTTTTGTTGTTCTTTATCAAGTCCCCTTCAACCACACCTGAGTTTATGTTAATGAAATGACTTTTAGAAATCCCTGAGGAAGGGGCTGGTTGCTAGAGGAACCAACCACGTGACCAAAAGGTTGACCCTTTCAGATATACCCCCTCCCCTCCCCTCCTTACCTCCAACCTCCAGGGAGGGAAGAGGAGTTGAATCGCCAATGGCCATGATTTAATCAATCATGCCTATGTAATGAAGCCTCAATAGAAAACCCTCACCAAAGGAGTAGGAGAGCTTCTGGTTTGGTGGAAATACCTGGCCCTATATATCCCTTCCATCTACCTGTTGCTGAGTTGTGTCCTTTGATAATAAACCAGTGATCTAGTAAGTAAACTGTTTTTCTGAGTTCCGTGAGCCACTCTAACAAATTACTGAAACCTAGGAGGGGGTTGTGGGAACCTCCATTTTACAGTCGGTCTGTCAGAAGCACAGGTGACAGCCTGGACTTGTGATTGGCATCTGAAGTGGGGCCAGTCTTATGGGACTGAGCCCTTCACCTGTGGGATCTGATGCTATCACCAAGTAGATAAGGTTAGAATTGAGTTGAATTGTAGGACAGCCAGTTGGTGTCAGAGAATTGCTAAGTATAAGGGAAAAACTCACATTTGATGGCCAGAAGTGAAGTACTGAGAACACTAATAGTACAGAGAAACGGAAGAGTTTTTCCTGTACAATTGTTTCTACTGAAACAACTTTCTCAAGCTGCCTTGTTTCTTTGTAAGTTTTATAATCCGTGAGTGTGTGTGAGCCCATAATCATTGGAATTCTATCGGGGGAATTCTTTGAGTCTAGAGAGGATCTCCACTTGCTTCTTTAAAGTACTGGGGGGCTTGACCATCCAAGGCCCGTGTTAAATTAGAATTGTCAGCTTGTTTACTTCAAATCTTGCAAATACTGGCATTCAGGCACCAACCCCACACAAGGGCCAGCCCAGGTCCACAGATTCCCGGAGGATAATTTTCCCCTCTTCCTCAGAATCAAGACCGCGCTGAGACAGGTGTGTTTCCTTGCATTTTTCCTTGGCAAGGAGGGTTTCTCCTGCTTTACTTTTTTACTAAATGTGTAGCGCTTTGTGAATCATAGCTTTGTATGGAGTGGAGAGAAGACTCTCTCTAACTCTCCCCAGGCCTGATGTCTTGTCTGCCTCATATCTATGGCTGCAGGGGCCCCTGACGGCCAGCAATGTCAGCTCTCACTCACATTCCTGCCCTTCTTCCCACCCCCACTCCACCCCCGGTCTCTGAGGACTTCCTTCATTTTCTTACAAGGTCGTGCACGCATTTAAAATTATGCTCCTTACATAAGCATTTTTATCTAGCATTTTCAGTTGTTTCATAATAGAAGGGTTTTAGAATTTCTAATCTTCCATTTTGCCAGAAACAGAAATCGCATCTTTTTCTGAACTCCTCACAGAGCTAAGTAAAGATGATAAAGTATCACATACACCCCCCAGCAAGCAAACTACCAAGATTGTTTGCCTCTTTAAAGGGAATAAGAGGTTGGATATTATCCACATTAAGGTGTCTTGGGGATAATATTGCTCTGGAGAGCTTCACCAATCAACACTTGGAGGAAAACAGCATCATCAGGAAAAGATTCCATAAACTACATTCCTGGGAGAATTTTCTTCTTGGAACAGGGACAAGAACTTGCATCCAGCTGTCAGGGGAGGTTTCTCTAAATACTCCATTGGAGATGAAAAAAACGCTCCATCGAAGAGCATAATGGTAATAATTGTTACAACAGCTTAAAGTTTCTTGTAAAGGGCATTGTTTACAAAGTACTTCTATGATGCTTATTTTGTGCTCCTTTTGACGGATGTTCCAAAAAGACCCCTGGGTTAAGGAGCTATAGGTGGGAGCACTAGAGCACCTCCTCTGGGGTCAGAAGCCCTGCACCACCAACAACAGTACAATGAAGCGTTTTTGAGGAAGGCTTTAACAAGCCACCTGGAATTCAAGAACCTCAGCTTTCTCCCTTGGCTGCGTTTAGCTTCATCATATAAACTGAGCTCTATGGGGAGACTGGGACTCTTTCAGGGTCACTGGTATTTGCTAACCTCGGAGTTCCCATGGTCCTGACCATCCAGTACATCAACCAAAGTTCATCAGAGTTCATGTCCAGCACCCTCCCATTCCCAGTAACAGCCCATCCCCCAGGCTCTTAAAGCAGAAGTGGGTTGTAGGGAGAAACCATCCAACAGGGAATGCTGTGAACCTCCCCCAGTCCCTCCACGATCCTACCACACAGTGGAGGACTTTCAAACAGCAGGCTCTCCACAGCCTGGGACACCTCTGGTGCAGGGACAATGGCCTTGTTGGATGAAACTCTAGCTCTAAGCAGAGCGATCCGAGGCACCTGGTCATCAGTGGGCTCCACCATTGCTCTTTCTGAGCAGGTTTGGGTAGAATCAGTATTTGCAAGACTGTTGAGAATGAGCTATTGCCATGCTGCATGCTCCACATGGCATGGGATTTTTTTTTCCCTAGTTGAAGTATAGTTGATTTTATAATGTGTGTTAGTTTCTGGTGTACAGCAAAGTGATTCGGTTTTATATATATATATATATATATATATATATATGCTTTTTCATATTCTTTTCTGTTATGGTTTATTATAAGATATTGAATATAGTTCCCTGTGCTATACAGTAGGACCTTGTTGTTTATCTATTCTGTATATAATAGTTTGCATCTACTAATCCCAAACTCCCAATCCATCCTTCCCCCATCCCCCCTCCTCCTTGGCAACCACAAGTCTGTTCTCTATGTCTGTGAGTCTGTTTCTGTTTTGTAGATAAGTTCATTTGTGTCATATTTTAGATTCCACATATAAGTGATATCATTTGGTATTTGTCTTTCTTTTTCTGACTTACTTCACTTAGTATGATAATCTCTAGGTCCATCCATGTTGTTGCAAATGGCATTATTTCATTCTTTTTTATGGCTGAGTAGTATTCCATTGTGTATATACACCACATCTTCTTTATCCATTCATCTGTCAGTGGACATTTAGGTTGCTTCTATGTCTTGGCTATTGTGAATAGTGCTGCTATGAACATAGGGGTGCATGTGTCTTTTTGAATTACAGTTTTCTCCAGATATACGCCCAGGAGTGGGCTTGCTGGATTATATGATAACTCTATTTTTAGTTTTTTAAGGATCTTTATTCCTTCAGTGCTCTGATTCTTGACATCAAAAATGAGGGACATTTATTTATCTGTCCTTATTCAAAATCTTCAGTTCTTCTCAATCTTGCCCAATATAGTAAAACCTCAGGGAATTTTTGGCCTTTTTCCTGACACCCTGACATGATCCAGAGGTGGATATAATCCAAGGCATGATTATAAATAATCACCTAAAATTTTGATGTTCAGTTTTTATTTACATTCTAAACTTATCACAATTCCAGTTTCGAACAGAACACAAATATTACAAAAAAGTGAGGCACATACAAAAGTAAGCAAACCAATGATACCCACTACTGTATATAAAATAAACAACAAGGATTACTGTATAGCCCAGTAATACTGAAGAAGTATATTCAGTGTCTTGTAATAACCTATAATGGAAAAGAATCTGAAAACATGTATATATATACATATAAATATATATATCTGAATCACTTTGCTGTACACCTGAAACTAACACGATATTGTAAATCAACTATACTGCAATTCAAAAAAAAGTAAAAAACTGTAAAAGCAGCCTAAACATCTACCGACTCATGAATGAATAAATAAAATGTGGTCTATCCATACAATGGAATATTACCCAGCAATAATAAAGTACTGATACATGCTACAACATGGATGAAACCTGAAACATTATAAAATAATGTTAAATAAAAAGACCACATATTCTATGATTCCAGTTATATGACATGTCCAGAATAGACAAAAAGACAGAAAATACATCAGTGGTTGCCTAGAGCCAGGGAATGGGAGAGGGTGGAGTCAAAAGGATAGAGAGTGACTGTTAATGAGTCTTTTCTCTGGAGGATGGTAAAAATGTTCTAAAATTATATTATGAGATGGTTGCACAACTCTTAAGTATGCTTAAAACCATTGAAATATACAATTTAAATAGATGAACTTTATGGTGTGTAAATTATATCTCAATAAAGCTGTTTAAAAATAAAAAGATTTTTTTTTTAAGTAAGCAAACCAAGATCATTTACACATATGAGGAAGCTAGGGCTCAGAGCAGGTAAGTAATTTACTCCAGGTCACACAGACCCAGAGTCACAGGTCAGGACACAAACTCAGGCCAACTGTACCCAAATCCTCTGACTTTGCCAGTACACCATGCTGCTTCCTCACTTTGGGTAGCTCAGTTCTTCCATATAACTTATCTTGTGAGGGAAAATGACCCTGATATAACCTTCCTGGATAGTATGGAAAGGCCAAGATTTCACCAGGATGCAACAGCTGGGGTTAGCATCATGTTTATCAAAAGAAGGGTGACATGGCAGCGGGGGGCAGCGGGGGGAGAGGTCTCTTCGTGAAGTGATTATTTGTCTTTGATTCATTTTCCTTTTGGACTTTTATCACCTTTCAGACTTCCTATTAATCTGAATTAGGACACACACACACACACACACACACACACACACACACACACCTGAATAATCTAAGAGAAATGTGTTCTAAGGAGGCCAGAGAAGTCGCCCTAAACAGAGCCTCAGCATCTCAGGGGTCAGTGCCTATCCTGAGGGGCATGTGGGAGAAACACAGGCAGCCAGCTGAGGACTCTGTCCAGATAAACCCACAGCCTAGATAAGCAGAGGTCAGATAAACCAGGCTTCCCTGTGCTCAGCTGCCTCTCCCAGGCAAGGTGGCCAAGGGTCAGAGAACAAAACCCACACCTGTCCCCAGGGCTGATCCAGTTCCTCCAATCATTCAGGCAATGGCTTATCAAGAATCGGGCCTGGACATACCCTGAGAAAACCATAATTCAAAAAGAGTTATGTACCACAATGTTCTCCCCAGGGCTGATCCAGTTCCTCCAATCATTCAGGCAATGGCTTATCAAGAATCAGGCCTGGATATACCATGAGAAAACCATAATTCAAAAAGAGTTATGTACCACAATGTTCATTGCAGCTCTATTTACAATAGCCAGGACATGGAAGCAACCTATGTGTCCACTGACAGAAGAGTGGATAAAGAAGTTGTGGCACATATATACAATGGACTATTACTCAGCCATAAAAAGAAATGAAATTGAGTTATTTGTAGTGAGGTGGATGGATTTAGAGTCTGTCATACAGAATGAAGTAAGTCAGAAAGAGAAAAACAAATACCGTATGCTAACACATATATATGGAATCTAAAAAAAAAAAAGGTGCTGAAGAACCTAGGGGCAGGACAAGAATAAAGACACAGACATAGGGCTTCCCTGGTGGCACAGTGGTTGAGAGTTCACCTGCCGATGCAGGGGACATGGGTTCGAGCCCCGGTCCAGGAAGATTCCACATGCCGCGGAGTGGCTAGGCCTGTAAGCCATGGCCGCTGAGCCTGTGCATCCGGAGGCTGTGCTCCACAACAGGAGAGGCCACAACAGTGAGAGGCCCACGTACCACAAAAAAAAAAAAAAAAAAGACACAGACATAGAGAATGGACTTGAGGACACAGGGAGGGGGAAGGGTAAGCTTGGACGAAGTGAGAGAGTGGCATGGGACTTGAGGACACAGGGAGGGGGAAGGGTAAGCTTGGACGAAGTGAGAGAGTGGCATGGACATATATACACTACCAAATGTAAAATAGCACAGGGAGATCAGCTCGGTGCTTTGTGACCACCTAGAGGGGTGGGAGGGAGACGCAAGAGGGAGGGGATATGGGTATGCATGTATACGTATAGCTGATTCACTTTGTTATAAAGCAGAAACTAACACACCATTGTAAAGCAATTATACTCCAATAAAGATGTTAAAAAAAAAAGTACAGTGACAGATGGACTTTCAAAACCTAAAAAAAAAAAAAAAAAACAAAGAAAAGAATCAGGCCTGGATGGTGGTGCAGTGGTTAAGAATCTGCCTGCCAATGCAGGGGTTCGAGCCCTGGTCCAGGAAGATCCCACATTCCTCAGAGCAACCAGCCCGTGCTCCACAACTACTGAGCCTGTGCTCTAGAGCCCGTGAGCCACAACTACTGAGCCCACGCACTACAACTACTGAAGCCTGTGCACCTAGAGCCCGGGCTCCGCAACAAGGGAAGCCACCACAATGAGAAGCCCGTGCACCGCAACGAAGAGTAGCCCAGGCTCGCCGTAACTAGAGAAAGCCTGCACGCAGCAACGAAGACCCAATGCAGCCAAAAATAAATAAACAAATTTATTTAAAAAAAAAAAGAATCAGGCCTTTTAATTAGATTGAGCCTCGACCAGGAGCCAAGAATTCAACTCTCAGCCCCACCCTCCACTGACTCACCAGCCACAGGACGTCTTCTCTCTTCTGTCTCGCTTCCCCACGGCCCTCCCAGAAGGTAGACATGGTGCCCAGAGGCCTCCCTCACAAGGCCACAATAAGGTGTGCGATAAAAGTAAAAGCTGCAACTGGCATTCATGAATACCTACTACGTGCCATATTCTTCGCATTCATGATCTTAGCCTGCGAACAACTTTCTGAGGTGTTATTACCCTCTTTGTACACATAAGGAAGCTAAAGCTCAGGGCTTTGGATAACTTGCCTCTGGTCACAAGGACTTGGATTTGAACCCGGGTATATTTGGCTCCAAAACCTCTATGCCGCGGTGGCTGACTATTATTCCCACCTTCCTCACATCAGTTTCTTTCCCCAGATAAGAGCTGCAGGTCCACTGGGTGACTGGCTTTCTCACTTTTCTCTCCCTTCTCTCTCCTTTCTCCATTCACCCCTCCACCCTTTCCCCCACTAGTGGGCTTTTAATGTTGGAATTGGGGATTGAGATCCAACTTTGGTGAGAGGTCAAGCCCATCAGTCCCTCGTTCATCCCATTGTGGGTTTGGGAGACCATGTGATTATTTATTTTTCAGATGGTGCCCGTGTTCTCTGCAGAGGCACAGATGGAAAAGGATTCATAAGAGGATTTTCCGAGCATGTGTTTGTGATGTGTTTTGTTACGTCCACAGCATGCAGAATTTAGGAGCATTTGAGAAAAGCACCTTCAGTGCTTCTCCGCTGCCAGCTCCCCGTGATGCCCAGGTGCTTCTGCCAAATCCAGGGATATTTAGCACGAACACTCCCTGCAATATTTGCAAAATAATGTGAAAGGAAGAGGGGCATCCTGGCCTCAGCCGCTGTGAACACACAGAGCCTAGGGTGCCGGCCATGCTCTCGCGCTTCCTCCCCTTTTCCCAGTCTGGCTACTGAGATCTTTCTCATGTGTCCTCAGGGATCTGAGTCAGATCTGTGTGTCAGTGGTGCCATTTGTACAAAACTGAGAATTTCCAGGACACACAGAGCCTCCCACTTCTGAGACTCAAAGACTTGAGTGTAAATTCTGGGAGGTTCAATGAGACAAAATGGCCCCAAATATTCTTATGTCTGCACCATCCCTCTTATTGGGTTTGGCCTGAATCAAACCTGCCTCAGAGCCCAGGACAGTTTCAGAAAATAAATAGTGCTTAGGGAAGGTCTAAATCTTTTGGGGGCATAACTACAAAGACCCTCTAAAAGTCTGTGGCAAGGTGAAGTGACTTCTTTTACCCTAGTCCTACCCTTTCACTACCCCATTCAATCCACCAGGAGAAAAACCTAGGGGTTACAGGACACTTATCTGGAGCCAAGACCCTTCATAGTCAGTTAATTCCAGAAATCTCCATAGTGCACCTCAGAATGAGAAGGGATGGAATCCTAAGAACAGAGTTATAATGGACAAGAAATAAAGGTAACATTTTGTTTATGTGAGGATTAGTCATATTTTCATGTAAAACTGAAGGAAATGAATTCTCTCCGTGGTGAAATGTATTTGTTCTTAAGTTACCTTAAAAGGAAACAAGCAACAACCCAGGTTGAAGCCCTTTCCCCACTAACATTCTGTATTAGTCAGGGTTCTGCAGAGAAACAGAACCAACAGGGTGTGTGGTGTGTGTGTGTGTGTGTGTGTGTGTGTGTGTGTTTGTACAGAGAGAGAGAGAGATTTTACTTTAAGAAATTAGCTCAGGGCTTCCCTGGTGGCGCAGTGGTTGGGAGTCCGCCTGCCGATGCGGGGGGCATGGGTTCGTGCCCCGGTCTGGGAGGATCCCACGTGCCGCGGAGCGGTGGGCCCGTGAGCCATGGCCGCTGGGCTTGCGCTTCCAGAGCCTGTGCTCCACAGCGGGAGAGGCCATGGCAGTGAGAGGCCCGCATACCGCAAAAAAAAAAAAAAAAAAAAAAAAAAAAATTAACTTATGCAATTGTGGCGGCTTGGAAAGTCCAGAATCTGCAGGGGGCACTGCCAGGCTGGAGACCCAGGGAAGAGTTGCAGTTTGAGTCCAGATGTGGTCTGCTGGCAGGAATTCCTCTTCCCCTGGGGAGCTTAGCCGCCTTCTATTAAGGTCAACATTACTACTTCCATTTTCTGCCCCACCGCATGGTTCATGCAGAACCAGACTACATTCCCATCTTTGACAGAACCAAAGGACCCAGCCAGCTAGAAGCAAAACTCCTTACTGACATTGAGCAGACCCCTGAGACTGGAGTGCCGGGAATGGGTCATCAGGGGATGACAGGGGTTCAGAGGAACAATAGGATGTATGGGTCTAAGGGGGACACAGCCCCCCACCACCATAAACCTAGCAGTGAGGGCTCATGCATGAGCAGCAGTTGGACAAAGAGCACAGCATCCAATACACACACTGTTTTACACTTATGGGATCACACTCTCTGTATGGCTCTATAACCACATAGCCAAAAATAATCTAGACCAGTTGATAGCTAACCAAACCCTCAGATATATGAGTGAGCCCACCTAACATCAGCAGAGCCACCAAGCCAACCACCCCTGATGCAAGAGCAGTAAATGCTCAGTGTCATAGGCCATGCAGTTTTGTGATTGTCATGCTTGTGACGTGGCAGTTTTGCGGCAATAGATAACTGATACACCTACATTCCAAGTCAAGGAATGGGCTGACAAATTCAAATGTTGACAGGGAAAGACAGGTACTATAATCCAGTGAAGAGGGAAAGTGGAGTCTGTATTAAACTGGAAAAAAACACACCCATCTAAGGTAGACAGCTGGTACTCAGTTCCAACCAGTCACACCAGGTGGAAATGTTGATTTAGCATGGCTAAATTAATTTTTCAAGAGAGAAGGGGATTCAGATTTATTATGAAATGTATTAGTTTAAATGTTATCAATACATTTTATTTTCCTTAAAAAGTTGGACAATAATAACAGAAATGCAAATTAAAACTATACTGAGATATAATTTCTCACCTATCCAAAAGATTAGCAAAAATCAAAAAGTTCAGCAATACACTCTGTTGGTGAAGCTTTGGGGAAAACAGCACCTTTACATATTGCTAGAAAGAATGCAAAATGGTATAACCCCCACAGAAGAGAATTTGGAGATATTTAGCAAAATTACATATTCATTTACCCTTTGATCCAATAATCATACTTCTTGGAATCTATTTCAAATATATACTGGCAAAACTACAAAAGAGATATATGCACAAGGCCACTAACTATAATAGCTAAGACAGTAAACAACTGAAATGCCACAATCTGGGACTGGTTGAATAAATTACGTGCATCCTTTTGATAGAGTAATATATAACTATGATAAGGAATGAGGAATATCTCCATCTTCTACTATGGAGTAAGTTCCAAGATACATCATTAAAGTGATTTTTTAAAATTAATTTATTATTTATTTTTGGCTGCATTGGGTCTTTGTTGCTGCGTGCGGGCTTTCTCTACTTGTGGCCGGCGGGGACTACTCTTTGTTGCAGTGCGCAGACTTCTCATTTTGGTGGCTTCTCTTGTTGCGGTGCGTGGGCTCTAGGCCCGCAGGCTTCAGTAGTTGTGGCATGCAGGCTCAGCAGTCGTGGCGCACGGGCTTAGTTGCTCTGTGGCATGTGGGATCTTCCCGGACCAGGGCTCGAACCCGTGTCCCCTGCATTGGCAGGCGGATTCTTAACCACTGTGCCACCAGGGAAGCCCTAAAGTGATTTTTTTTAAGTGCAGAAAAATGTGTATCATATTCTACTATTTCTATAATAAAGGAAGAGATATATAGACATAAATATATACAGATTTAATTCTATTTTTCAGTGGAAGAATAAACCACAAAAAGTTTTAAGGGTTTTCTATAGGAGAGAGGAAGGTATAGAGTGGGTGAGACAGGGACAGAAGCTAGACTTACTTGCATGTATTTTGTTTTTTAGATATGTCTTTGATGCTATGTAATTCTTTTACATATATTAAGACAAAATTAATTTTTTTTTTTTTTGGCCACGCTGCACAGCATGTAGGATCTTAGCTACCTCACCCAGGGATTGAACCTGGGCCCCTTGCAGTGGAAGCATGGAGTCTTAACCACTGGACCACCAGGGAAGTCCCAGACAAAATTAAATTTTAAAATATTAATCCCAAATATAAAAAATAAAATGAAATAAATGAACCTAACTGTGTATCCATTTTGGTAGCAAAACTACACAGAGAGAAGCTATAGTGATTTGGCTGCACACTCCTAGCTCCTGTGGGATACATCCCTAAAAAAAAAAAGGACTGTAAAAACAACAACAAAGTAACTGTCTTCAGTAATGATATTGGTGGTGATAGTGTGTGGTTCTGCTATTCTAAAACTGTCATTATGGGTAATGTAATATGGGATAAAACTATTGAATAATTACATGATATTTTATCATCCACGGTGTTTTTGAGAACAAAGATTCTGGGTGTGGGAAGAAGGAAATGCAGGTGTTAAGAAGAGTTGAGTAAAAACCATATAATCCTGAAACTGAAAAGGAAGTATTGGTTCAAATTCATAATGTATTTCATGATTGATTAACTAGATAGCTAAATAGACAGGCGGATCGATAGGTACTCCCTATATTTCCTAGTTCTGTCCACTTAAGAGGACTGGAAACAGTGACAATGCTGATAGCACTGAGCACCCTCAGCACTCATATCAGGGTCTCTATATACCATTTCCCAAGAAAAGGAACCAAAGCTGCCTGGAGAAATAGCTAATTCCAGGTCTGGAACCGGCAATAAATAAAGAGGAGCGTAAACATCTAATTGTATCGGAAAGAAAATTATCGAAGACTACTGAGGTTATGCCAACTTGAAAAAAAACTCCCACTGGCCAAAGATGGGACAATTTGAGCGCCAGTAATAATAATCTTAAAAAAAATAATAAAATAATAGAATGAATCATAATAATCATTGCAAGTGAATTCAAACATGTCAACTATGATTAAATGCATGGATTCATAATGATTCTTTAATAAGAGAATTGAAAAATGTGAATTTTGATGGATATTACATAATATTAAGGAGTCTAGAAGCAATAATGGTAATTGAGGTTATGTTTTTAGAAGAGTTCTTATATTCTAGAGATGAATACAGTCAATCCTCATTATTCACGGATTCTATATTTGTGAATTTCCGTACTCACTAAAATTTACTGGTAACCCCCAAATCAATACCCTCAGTGTTTCTGTGGTCATTCACAAACGTGTGAAGAGTGGCAAAAACCTTGAGTCACCTACCCAGCACATTCCAAGCTGAGGTTGATCAAGGGGCCTCTGCCTTCTTGTTTCAGCCTTCATACTATAAAAAAGTGTCCTTTCTGTGATCTATTTGATGTCACAGTGTTCACATTTGTGTGCCACTTTTTGTTGGTAATTTCACTGTTTAAGATGGCCCCCGAATTATGTCCTGAAACGATGTTCCTAAGAGCAAGGCTGTGATATGCCTTATGGAGAATACACGTCTGTTAGATAAACTTCGTTCAGTCGTGAGTTATGATGCTGTTGGCCGTGAGTTCAATGTTAATGAATCAATAATGTATATTAAATAAGTTGCCTCTAAACAAAAACACACATACAACAAGGTTATGTATTTATCGGTCAATGAAAATGTGGCCAGAGGCTCACAGAAACCTACTCCTGTATTTCCCCTGGGAGTAACGGTTCAGTGTTCACTAATTCAGTGTTCATGGTGACTTTATGGAACCTAACTACCACAAACAACAAGAATCGACTCTATTAAAATAGTCGCAGATTATACGGAGCAAAAATACTATGCAACGTGAATAAAATATATCTGCTGGCCTGGATTTGGCCCGCAGGACCCAACTGTCAGTCTCTGATCTATTTCAATCTAACCACTACACGGGACAGAAATTTTTTCAATCATTCCCCTACTGACAGACATTTGAGTTGCTTTCAGTTTTTCACTCTTATGATCGATGCTGCAGTGAACATCAGCACGTGTGCAACAGTTTCTCTTGAGAAGACGTTGAGAACTGTAACTGCTGAGTCACAGTGTGTGCACGTTTTACATTTTAATAGATGCTGCCAAATGGCCTCCAAAGTGGCTGTACCAATTAATGCTCCCACCAACAGTGTGTGCATGTCTGGATTTCCCACACTCTTGCCAATGCTTAATTCCACAAGTATTTTTGGAATCTGGATCCTCTATGAGGCACTAATGAGGTGACGGGGGTGGAGAGGAAGCAGAGCAAGATGTAAGCTCCATAAGACATGGCATCACAGCCCAAAGACAAGGTGTTCATCCTCTCCAGAGATTCACCCAAGATTCACAGAACAGGATGGTGGGAATAAAGAACAAGCAGAGAATTTTCGAACCTTATGCAGTGCCCCACTCCTCTTAAAACAATAATCCATAAAAATGAATTAATTAGCTTTGGAGTGTTAATATGTGCTATGGAGTGCTAATATGTGCTATGTCTAGCCCAAGACTGTGTCAAGGGCAAATCTGTTTCATTTTAAAAATAAATTACGTTTTTCTTATTATATATGGATATCTATTTGACTATGTATATCAAAAAAAAGGGGGGAGAATCCTTTAAACGTGCATGCTACTTAGCCAAGCAATTCTTTTTTTTTTTTTTAAATAAATTTATTTATTTATTTTTTGCTGCATGGGGTCTTTTTTTTTTTTTTTTGCGGTACGCGGGCCTCTCACTGTTGTGGCCTCTCCCGTCGCGGAGCACAAGCTCTGGATGCGCAGGCTCAGCAGCCATGGCTCACGGGCCCAGCCGCTCTGCGGCATGTGGGATCTTCCCGGACCAGGACACGAACCCGTGCCACCTGCATCGGCAGGCAGACTCTCAACCACTGCGCCACCAGGGAAGCTGCATGGGGTCTTTGTTGCTGTGTGCGGGCTTTCTCTAGTTGTGGCCGGCGGGGGTACTCTTTGTTGTGGTGCGCGGGCTTCTCATCGCAGTGGCTTCTCTTTGTTTCGGAGCACAGGCTCTAGGCGCACAGGCTTCAGTAGTTGTGGCACACGGGCTCAGTAGTTGTGGCGCACAGGCTTAGTTGCTCCACAGCATGTGGGATCTTCCCAGACCAGGGATACGAAACCATGTTCCCTGAATTGGCAAGCGGATTCTTAACCACTGCGCCACCAGGAAAGTCCCTAGCCAAGCAATTCTTTTCTGCATATATCTTAGGGAAATTATTTGAAAAATTGCAAACATTTAAGCACAAGGGTGTTCATTTGTAGCACTGTTTAATATCCCCTATGATGTAAACTACCCAAGTGTTCAAAAATAGAGAATTTAACAGTTAAATATATCAAACACTTTTGAACTGTTAGTTCAATACAGTGTTAAATAAATGGAACCATTAGGAAGTATTATGCAGCCAGCAGAAATGATTTATTTGTTGTCATGGAAAGATACTTGGAAAGTAGTATTGCTTTTTAAAAAAGCCACCAATGTGCACCCATTTGTTCATTCCCTCACCAAGTGCATGCTGAGCACCTACTGTGCTGGGTGCTGGAGACAAAGTCATAACACGTGCAGGCAGAGTCCTTGCTCTGGGGATCCAAACTGTCTTGTCCCTCTTGCCTGCACTATGGACTACACAGACAGGCTTCTCCAGCCTGGATCTGAGCACACGACTAATTCTTTGTTATTAAGCTCTTTGTGATTTCACGAGCACTAATGGATTGATTGCTTCTAATTCTTACACCACGTATAACTATGCTCCACTCGCTTAAAGTTTCTCCTTTCCAGTATCGTGGTACTTAGACTCATGGGAAGACAGGTTATCTTAACCGCAGAACCAGCAGAGCAGACTTCCCTATCCCAACACCACTCTCCGAGGGAAAGCATCTAAAATAGTAGCAATACCGTGCCCGAGGGGTGAAAATAGTCCAGGCTCAGAGAACCTGTTTTGCTTTCTTGGCACCTGCCTTACCGTCTCCCCACCTCTGTGTGTTCCCATCAGTAAGACGAGCAGGGAGGGTTGATGATAAATGACTCGCAACCACACAAGGGCTAACTACTGCCTGGCACACAGTAGTTACCCTTCAGATATGAGCCCCCCTTCTCATCTTCTATTTTCCTGTCAAAGATTGGTTTCACCCACAGAAATCACTAGTATGAAAAGTAGAGGGATGCGGAATTCGGCTGGGATGTTCTTTTCTTTCTGTCTTATAACTTTGAGGAAAAGAGTGGTCTGGCTTACCCACAGGTTCTCTGAAAATGGTCACAAATGCTGTCTGATGGTTTTCAAGTGATCCGACTCTAGAGGCACATATACATTCAAGGCTTCTCCCTTCTACAAATAGACGTCAGCACATGACACAGGCAAGCGTCTGCCCTTATCTACTTCCAAAACACAAGTCCCTTGTCCCTGCTTCCAGTCTCTCCAGTGTATGAAATGGTGTGGGTGGGGGAAGGAGAACAGGAGTATATAGAAGAGGACCTGAAAGGGAACCACAGGCACAAGACTCAGGACTGGGCAATGAGGCCATTCCATCCACCTGGCCTCCGTGACGGCTCAGAGATGTGCACGTCAAGCCAGTGGTTTGCAATTCTAAGATTTGCTTGGATTTTCTACTTTCTGCTAGGGTGGTTTAGTTGGGAGAATATAAGCCTGGGACTGCTGGGAACCACTGTGTTAAAAAATTCTTCCTGGGAAGCAAGCAGAGCCAAGTGATGGGAGGAGAGAGATCAAATCCTAATGACGTTGTTTGGGTCCTCTGGATCCAACCTTACCTGAAGCCAAATCTATGCCTGGGCTCCAGTTATATGAGGCTAAATCAACCTTTCTCTCTCTCTCTCTCTCTCTTTCTCTCTCAGTTGAGGCTCCTTCTAAAAGGATGCATATGCAAAGAGTTTATTTGACAAGCATCTCAGAACACACCAGCAGGAGACTGGGGAAGGGAGACAGGGAAGAGAAGGTACATTACTGAGCAGGTAACTGCTAAAGGTCAACTTGGGCTCAGTCCCACTCAGGAACTCCGGGAGACCTCGTGGAGCATGTATTTCAGAGCCATTCCACCTGAGGGGCAAGGGAGCTGGGGTATTGACCCATCTCTCTGCCTGTTGCTGTGTCAGGCTGCTCCTGGGGGGCCTTGGTACCCTTCATGGCTGACCCACCGTGAGAATGGGCAAAGCAGGCTCCTTGGGCAGCCATGGGGGCCGGCAGCAGGCAGTCAAAGTGGTCTGCCCTGTACCAAGGGGAAATGGGTGGAATCCTCTTGTTTTATTTTGTATCCTTTTGGCACCAGGCGGGGGGATGGGGGGCAGGTTAGGCTAGACTTCCAGCCATTTGCCTAAATCATCCTGACTAATGTATGTAACACTTCCACCCAAGTCAGAAATCAGCTTAGAGTGTTCCTGGGATAAAAGAGACCTGGATTTCTTCCTTGACCTAACCCCATCCCAGACATGACACCAGCCTGGTTACAGGAGGAACTCTTACCAATGATCTCTTCCGTGCCCTGCACACACGCAGGCACAGCAAACTTGTTCATTCAGACATCCCTGAGTAGGAGCAATGGCCACCCCTGTACCCGTCCAGAGTCAGCCAGCCCTCCAGAAAACAGCACTGTTCCTATGGCTCCCTGCTCCAGGCCGGGCCCTGGGCTCAGGTGACCACCCACAGTGACCACAACGGGCAACCAGCAGGCCCAGCCACCCTATGGCTGCTGCTCACAGTAGCCGTCATGAGCTTATACCTGCAGCGTGCCTCCAAGGAGACAAAAACCTCCCACCAAGAGAGCCAGGGAACCGCTGGTCCCCTATGCACCGAGGGGTAGGGGCCAGGAATCCAAGCTGTAGTCATAACAATTCTCTCTCCCACCACAGAGGAATGCCTGGGACAGAGGGAGGAAGGTGCAGTGCATGTGTCTTCTCCTACAAGTTTGCTCTGAGGTGATAAATATCTTTTGTTTCTATTGTGAGTGAGATCATTTTTTTCCATTATTTTTTCTAAGTGGTTACTGTTGGAAATAGGAAAGCTATTGATTTTTGTACATTTATTTTGTGACTGGCTGCCTTACTGAACTCTCATTATTTCTAATAATTTTTCAGTTCAATACTCCAAAAGCAAAAAATTTTAGGCGATGTGACAAAACTGACCAAAAAACATGTGAAATCAGCCACCATTCTATTTGTTCTGAGATGGATAAAAAAATCAAGATAGAAACAAAATCCCACTCAGGCTACCTGTGAGTAGTCTGTTCCCACCCACCCCATCCCAATGTTCCCGTGCCCCTCCCCTCACACCACCCTTGGGGAAAGCCTACTCCCCTGTGTTTTGTGTGTGTGTGTGTGTGTGTGTTTGGCCGCACCTCGCAGCATGCGGGATCTTAGTTCCCCGACCAGGGATCAAACCCGTGCCCCTGCAGTGGAAGCACCTATTCTTAACCACTGGACCACCAGGGAAATCCCTCCCCTCTGTTTTGAAGAAAGTCTTTGAGACCCACACTCAGAAAACTCCTTTGTTGGGGCAAACAGTCCAACCCTAAGCTTCTCTGGACTGTCAGGCTCGGGCAGGGGTCCTAGCCGTGAGGAGGGCCGTGACCTCCACGCCTGACCCAGCTTTTCACCCATCACCCCAGCTCCTCTCCAAGCAGCCCTGTAGCCTAACTGAGTACCTCCTGTGGGCCAGGTCTGGGAATGTGAGAACCTCGCACGCTTGGATGTACATTTTGTTGTTGTCTCATGCTTTTCTTTGTAGGATGTAGCCACACAGGCAATGCCCTGCCCAGATGCCCTCCAATCCCTTTCACAGCTGCTGCGAAACCCTCTGGCTTCTGTGTGATCTGGCTTCTGATGCCTGCACCCGCGACTCCCATTGGAGGACTGCCCTCAGGCGACTACAGCTGCTTTGCCCACACCTGCAGAGATCGGAAATGCCTGGGAGGTGATGTCCCCCCAAGGCAGCCCTGAGCCAGTGACTGACAGGTGCGGTCGTCTCAGGCTCTGAGACAGACTCACAGCCCACCACTCCCGTGCAGGGGCAGGATGAAGCCACCTGCTGTATTTGAAGATGGGGCCTATGAGGGGGTAATTAAGGTTAAATGAGTTCATAAGAGTGGAGCCCTGATCCAAGAGGATCGTGTCCTTATAAGAAGAGACACCAGACCCCTCTCCCCCTACCCCATGCACATACTCCAAGGAAAGGCCATGTGAGGACATAGAGAGAGAGATGGCAGCCTCCAAGCCAACAGAAGAGGTCTCAGAATGAAACTGAATTTACTAGCATCTTGATCTTGGACTTCCAGCCTCCAGAACTGTGAGAAAATAAATATCTGTTGTTGAAGCCACCCAGCCTGTGGTATTTTGTTACAGCAGCCCGAGCTGACTAATACAGATTCCTTCACCTGCTTTCTGGCTGGGATCCTGGAAAAGCCTCTTCTGCCTCATTCAGATGACCCCTCACCACAAAACAAAAGGACTGTGGCTCTGGGAGCAACTCTGCCTCACTCCAGGGAAAATAAAATAAAATTGAAGCCATAGACCAGAGGTTGGCAATTTTTTCTGTAAAGAGCCCGACAGTAAATACCTTAGGCTTCACAGGCCATGTGGCCTCCGTCACAACTACTCGGTTCTGCTGTTGCCTTGCAAAAGCAGCCCCAGACGGTACGCAAATGATGGGTTTGGCCGCATGCCCATTAAGCTTTACTTAGAAAAACAGGCCACTGTGGGCAGCCGTTCGCTGACCCCTGCCACAGGCTCTTTGAACTGGGAGTTTAGCAAACATCAGATCCATCCCCGGATGGCAAGATGAGGACCAGCGCAGAGGGTGGGAGGGATTTGTCCAAGGTCTCCCGGGGAGCTAGTGGCAGTGAGACTAGAAATGGATGGCCCACTCCTTGTTTCTACCCCGTGGTTCAGAACCGAAGCGTATATGGGTAGGGCTGGATCCTGAGGGCTTCTGTGACTGTTGAAGATAGAGGGTGACATGCTGCCCCAGGAGGATAAGGAAAGGGGCAAAGCCAAGAACCAGGCGTGGAGACAGTTGTCAGCATTCCCACCTGAGGTCAGCCTCTGAGGAGGCACGATGAGGGGCAACCGAAGGCAGAAGACGGCGCTGACCCATGAGCTCTGGGACCCCATTGTTCTTCAAAGGAAACTGAAAGTCTGGCCCCTCCCACTGCCAAGGCCAAGGTGAGGGGCTGAGGGGAGAGGAGTTCCAGTGGCTGAGTGTGCAGAGAATAGTTGAGGAGAGACCCTGGGATCACACCTCGATGATCGGATTGCTTACCTGCACAGGTGTGACCCAATCCTTGCTCTCACAGGCCTCTGCTTTAGGCCTGAAGCCTATTTTGAGTCTCCTTTTTTTTTTTTTTTTTTTGGCCACGCCACACAGCTTGTGGGATCTTAGTTCCCCAACCACGGATCGAACCCAGGCCCCAGCAGTGGAAGCGCAGAGTCCTAACCACCGGACCGCCAGGGAAGTCCCATATTTTAAGCCTATTTTGAGACACACCAGCTGCACACACTCTGACCTGTGGCTTCACATTTTGCAGAGGCGGTGTAGAGACTGCAGCCTCCAGGAGAAGTAGGGCCACAGGCCCCAGGAGAAGGTAAGGGGGACTTGGAACCGTCAGGACTCGTGGCCTCCTCTCTCTCTCAGTGCCCCACTGTCTCGACTCTGCTGCCACAGACCACTGGGTTCAGGTGGGGACCTCTCAACAGATGCAGGGAAGGGGGCACCTCGTTCACAGCAATGACCTTCTGAGAGCTGGGAGACTCCCTCTGGCCCCCAGAGTCTCCTTAGGGCCCCTCAGAATCCTGGGCCCACTCGGCAGCCTCCATCCTCACAATCTCCCAAGTCAAAGCCTCAAGTTTAAAAAAAAAAAAAAAAAAGCCTCAAGTTTTCAAGGAAGAAATGTTCAGGTTTGGAAAGAGAAGGCAATGGGGACCTTTGGGCCCTAGCAGAGGACTGATTCTATTTGGAATTCTGTAACCACCTCAAGGCCAAGGAAAAAGGACCCAAGCATATCACCAGGACCCGAGAGACAGATTTTTTTTAACTCTTGGTATCAACAAGATTTTGGTCTTCAGTCGTCTCAAATTGAATAAAACCTAAGCAGCAGGAGTTACTGTAGATACGTAAAGAAAGAAGGGGAAGAAAGAGCTTTGCATCACGTGAATTTTTTGCCACAGAAACTTAATGAGAAACACACCACATTTCCAGAACCCTCTTTCTAGTCAGGGCTCCCGCTGAGATAAAAGGTCACAAGAAGAGAAGGAGGGAGAGCAGGCAGGCACTTTTACTGGAAAACAGGCCCAAATTTCATACACGCTGCTATCGGCCTGAGAGTCTAGACTGATGATTTTCTTTGGATGCCAGATGTGAAGGGCTTTCATAAAGGAATCTCAAACATCACGCATTTAAAAACAAATCGACCCAAGCTGCATTCACTGATGCAATGGAGAACTTTCTATCCCAGACAGCAGGGAAAACACACAGCCTGGTGGGGAAGAGTCCTGAACTCGGCTGTGCATCACATTGCTTCCCCCTGCAGGCCACGAGCGGCAGGGCACCCGGAAGCCAGCCAAGGCTGGGGACCCTGAGCTGAGCCACGCCTCCGCCAGCTGATGGAGACTTTCTGACCATCTGGCCCAAGGTGCCTGGAGAATGGTCCTCTGCAAGGTGCCAGATCATGGCTGGAAGGACTGTGCTGGGCCTGCACCTCAGCATTACATACATCAATCAATCTCATTCAATCTCTAACCTGGCAAGGTGGAGATGTTGCCCCTGTAAAGTACAGGGTCCAAGAAGTTGAGTGATTTGCCCAGTCGTTGCAATTGGCTTATTCAGTATTGGCATTTGACACCAGTGCCCCTTCACTGACCCTGTGTGCTGAGGCCATCACTGCCGGATGCCCCTTCTCAGGGAAGATGGAATGATGTAACTGGACCTCCGTTATCCAAACCTGATCAGACCAGCGAGGAGGAAGCTCTGCCTGTGAGGCCTGCAGGGCCAGGCTGGGGGGCTGCACGTCCTGCGGCCTCAGGCTGGGAGTGGCCCAGGACTCAGGGATGCTATTCCTGCGTAAGGCTGGAGGTGGGCTCCTTGACCGCACACCCAGCCAGGGCTCAGGGAGGGTTTGTAGAGCAAGGAGTGTCCCGGCCACCCTCTAGCCTCTGGAATCTCCCAACAGCCCTGCACTTCTACTATCTTGGCTGTCTTGGGCTGCTACCCACCCCCCTGCCTTTACACAGGGACTGACTCTGTAAACATCACCCTGAGATTACCCCTGACCAGAGACATCCCACTTGGCGGCAGCTACAAATCACGATGCCAGACACTCGGGATCAGTGACCTTTAGAAGAGGCTGGGTGTGGCAAGGACCCCACAAGTGACTCACGTTTTATCTAGTGTGAAAGGACCTCTGCCCCCACCGCCTGCCCGCAGGCAGCCCAGCCCTGCTCCACACCCTCTGGCTTGCCCGATCCCCGCAGTCATGGGGACTAGACAGGATGCTCTGGGGAGTGTTTGGTTTTCTGCCAGTGCTGTTGACTCAAGATGCTGTGTGGACCCTTGGGCACTCCTTCCTTTTCTGAATCCTCCGAAAGAGGTCCAGTCACCTCTCTGGCCCCATCTCTCCACGGGGCTTCTTCTCTCAAAGGCAGGGCTGCTTGTTGAGCCCAGGACACCCCCGGGCTTTTGCACAAGCTGCTCCTCTGCCTGGAAGCCCTTCTAGCCCTTCATCACTTGCCCGACTCGGGCTTGTCACCAAGCGTCAATTCTCCCACGGACAGTTGTTCCCTCCTCTCCTTCCCTTACCCCTTGGGCGGAGTACCCACACACACACTCTGAGCTCCACCATGCCACCTCCCCTCGCCTTCCTCTGCTGGCAACATCACCATGCAGTCACCTGACCACTGGTTCGTCTTCCTGTTTCTAGAGGCCGGCTGGAAAGCCCTTAGCAAATATTTGGTGGATTCCCTAATCTCTTTGCGTCTGGATGTCACTGCCCTTATGTTCGGGGACCAACCTGCTGAATTGGAAACTGGGACTTGGGACCTGACCATGGACTAAATATTTGCCTTTGGAGTTGTCCTCCAAAGGAGAAGAGGTTTTTCTGCCGGTCCACTCCCTCCCCAGGGCACTTGGGTGGCAGGGAGAGGGGGCCAACTTTATCATCCCTCTATCACTTGGCCAGAGATGCCTGTCGGGCCTGAGGGGGAGCAGCCACTCGAGGGAGGTGTCCCTGAGCCACAGTTCCAGGTCCACCCCTGGCCCGGCTGACCCTTTCGAGCCACCTCTTCCCAGAAGGCTTGGCTGGGGTTATTAGAGTGTGCCTCTGGGAGCTGAGGATGGAATGTGCCACAGTGGTGCAGCTCCTTTTGTTTGCTCCTGGAACTGCTGTCTGGAGAATCTGATTGAGAGAGGCCTTGTTCATAGTTCCTGCATAAAATCTAAGGAGAGCTGTATAACGTATCAGTCATTTACACCTTAATGAAAACAAATGAATGCAATCTGGTCATTGAATCCCAGAACCTGAGGATCAAAGGGAGCCTTCATCCAGCACCCTTTCTGTCCACCCTTCTGTCCAGCTGGCTTCCATCCTGTCCATCAGTGCTGCTGCCGTAACTTGATACATTTATAAAACACATCCCCTACCCCCACTTCTCACACCCTTTGCTCTTTCTTAATGAGTTGAAAATTAAAATGCTAACCATGATCCTTGTTAATACAGGTATCCCTCCGTGAAATTACAAAAAACTGAAAAGGCACCAGGTCCAATGACACCCTCCCTCATCTCCTAGACGAAGCCCTGTGACCTGGGAGGCTCCCAGACCCCCTGGGGTCTTTCAGAGAAGAGAAAGGAGAGAGGGTCCACCTCACTGGCCCACGGTGGGAGGTAACAGCTCTGAGGTGATGAGGAGGCCATCCGCCTCAGGAAGAATGTCCTGTATTTTCTAATTCTCCATGCCCAGAATGACTGCAGTCAACAGGGCCCAAACAGGTCACTGACAAGCATACCTGGAAATGTCACCAGCCCTAAAGAGGCCAAGTGCCTGGGGGTGGGGAGACTCCTCACCTCATCCACCCTCCCTACAGCAGGACACACACAGAGCAGGGCTCTCCCACCCTGCCTTTCCAGCTCTCCTGCCACCCTCCTCTCTTCCCTTCCATCCCAGGAGGGAGAAGCAGATGGGAGTGAAGTACAGCTGAGCCCAAAGAGGAGCCTTGAGGCTGCAAGTGTGTACAAACAGAGGCGAGAACCACAGGGGAAACTACTTTGAAGTCTCCATCTGGTAACAAATGAAACTGGAAGATAAGGCACATGGTTTCCCACTGCAGCAATTTGTCTTCGATCGGAAGAGGCCATCTCGCTTATTGGGGAGGGGGCTAGGTCTTGAAGCCACAAGCCTGGGCTTGAAGACTCCTTCTGCCACTGGGGGTCTAGAAGCCACTGCCTGCTGGGGGTCTAGAAGCACTGCCTCACAGGGTGTGGGGAGATTTTTGAATGATGAAACACTTAGCACCATGCCTGGCACATGATAAATGCTATCGAGGAGCAGGAAGAAGAGTAAAGAGTGTAACGAAGACTTGGCACCATAGGTAGAGCTGCAGGAAGCATATGGAGCACCTTATGGTCTGCAAAGCTCTCTGGGTTCTGTTCTTTCACCTGATGCTCTAGGAGGCTCAAGCTGTAATCATCCCCACAGCACAGAGGAGAAAACTGAGGTTTCAAAGTGCCAAGAGACTTGCTTGTCATCCACATGGATTGCCCAATGGAAAGCAAAACAGAACACCAGAAAAGGAGAGTAGGTCTGATGAGGCCATGCAGAATTTCGCCAGCAGAAAATCTAGAAAGCCATTCCTTGCCTATTTGCACCATGCACATTTGGAGTCTTGTGGGTGCAGCGTTGTGTTTACACATCAGGGGTACCATGATCTTTCCAGAGTCCGACTCCAGCTGCGTGTGCTGCGCCCGCCCCCCTGCCGCAGATAAACGCGGACAGGGCAGGGAGGAGAGCCTACGCACGTACTTCCCGTTTCCCTGCCATTTTCAGGGCATTCAGACCTCATAAGGCCAACTGGACATTCAGCCCAGGGCTTGACAATGCACCAAGGCAGATCTTGGCAGGCCCGCACGTGGATATCACCGTCTTTCATGTGTCCAGGTCTCCCCACCCCCATCACGTTTTCGGTTAGAGATACCAGTACATTCGCGTACCCTCTGTGCAAGCGCAGCCACCGCAAACGCTTCGAGTTGCCCGTTTATGCCTGCATCCGAGCTCCACCTAGTGGCAGGTGCCGGACATGGCGTCCAAGTGTGCACTTTCTTCCGGAGCCATTTGCCTACACTGAGTCATTGAGTGCTAAGTGGACACTTTGAACTCAGCACCCCTGAGGCCCTAGTCCTCTGCGACCCTGCCCATGTAACCTGCCCTGTGCCAACCCCTTAGCTTTAAGGGAAGCCTCAAGGCACTAACTGGCTAATTATAAACCCTGTCCAAGACTGCTCAGAGCATCCTCCCTCTTGCTCTCAAAGCCCACAGAGCTCTGTGATGTCCCAAAGGCCTGGCTAGAGCTGAAGTGGCAGCTACCTGACATAGTAGAAAGTATATAAAAGTAAGCATCCAAAGACCTGAGTTCTAATTTCACTGTCTTCACCTGAGAGCTAGGTGGACCCGATAAGTCATCCAAGTGCTTCAAATCCACCTGTCCCCTTCTGTGTAACTAGGATAAGGCTCAGCCTCAATATCACATCAAGTCATGGTGAATGTGCTGAACAAACATATGATATTTCTCTGCAAGAATCCAACAAACAAGCCAAGTGAATTTCTACATGTTTTAAAGAAATAGGTGGCAATCCTTATGCCCTGTTTTTCCTTGCCTTTGGAGATGCTGGTTTCTCAGCCTGGCATGCTCTTTGCCCCACTCCTCTTAGCTAATCCCTCCCTCATACACCCATCACCTCCTCCAGTAAGCCCTCCCTCCTCCCTCCCCTGAACTGAGTACCTCCATCTCTAGCTCGCACAGCACACTTCTATGGCTCTCGTCACACCTAGTTGTTGTCATCTGTTCCTTTTCTCTTCACTTGACTAAACTGCATGCTCTTTCAGCGAGGGGACTGTCTTCTTTACTCTTGTATCCTTGCTGCCCAGCACAGAGTCCAGTATACAGTAGGCTCTCAATCCCGCTTTGTCTTGAATGACTGAAAAAACTGAACGAAATAAACAAATGGGTCATGAGGATGTTCTCTGTAATCCTCCAGAGGCCTTTATGTTTTAGATCTGAAATCCACCTGCCTTTTTATGTATATGTGAGGTAGAGGTAAAGATAGACTTTTTCCCATATAGATATGCGGTTGACCCAATACTTTTATTAAAAAAGACCATCCTGTCCTCACTACATGGCAGGGTCACCTGTGTCATAAATCAGGTGACTGTATATGCGTGCGTCAGTTTCTAGACTTTATTCTGTCCCATTGGTCAGTTATTCAACCAGGTTCCTGAGGCAAAGACCCCATTACAGACATTTTCTATGCAAATAAATAACAAAGTTTATGCCAATGACAATTTTAAGCAGTGCCACGCCCACTTGGGAGCCCAAAAGGTGGACAGAGCCAGAGGAAGTGTCCAGGCTGTGAGCTCAGGGTAGGTTACAGCCAGCTCTGAGAGTCTGTGCACCTCATAGAACCAAACAAGGGATGGATTGTCCCTGTAAAAAGAGGGGAAGCAGAAAGGCAAGCCAGGGCCCCAAGTCAGGAGGAACCAGGCATCACCTAAAATCCATGACAAGAGCCGAGGGAATGTGTGCACCGCCTGGGGCCGAGTCCACTGGTACCTGCTGCTATGGCATCTGGCTTTAGGCCCTGCAGGCAGCTTTTAGGAAGGCTCCCCTACAGAGTAGCTCAGGGCATCAAGAGGCTTCTGACAGCTGGGGCTGGGAAGGCTGCAGAGAATCAGGGAGGGGAGGATATTGAGAAAGGCCCCAGTTCCTCCTTGACTTCACTTGGGAATCTCAAATGAGTGAAGAGGCTGAGGGGAGGGGAGGGGAGGGGAAGGGAGGGGAGGGGAGGGGAAGGGAGGGGAGGGGAGGGGTGGGGAAGGGAGGGGAGGGGAGGGGAGGGGGATCTAATAGCAGGGCACTTGGCCTTCCTAAAGTAGCAGTGCTGCCACAGCGGAATGGGGCCCAGAGTTGCCAGCTCTTCCAGTTTTCCAAGAGAAGCTGAAAATCCAAACTTGCACGCCAGATTTTTAACTATTGGCAGCTAATTATTTTTAATTGTAAACACCGTGAGCGACATAAAACACACCTGCAGGCCATGTTTGATCGTATCTGATTGGTATCTGATTGGTATCTGATTGGTTTCTTTGAAATCAATAGAGGAAGAAACAAATTATTTTATCCTTGAGTCCTGGGTATTGTTCAGATATCAGGAGAGTGTGGAGGTTGTGTCCCCGATACACTGAGAAAATTTATTGGGAAAATAAGAAAAATAAATAAATAAATGTGCCCCCGCCCTGCTGTGTTACTTTTCCAAGTATAATTGCATTTTAATAATCTGGGGCTAATTTTGAAGGTAATAATTGTTTGATTCTCACTTTGGGTTTGTGTTGATTATTTTAGAAAATGTGTTGAAGCATATTTAATTTTCCAGTCTTGTACCACTTCAATGAAAATTCGTTATCAACAGAGCCTTCTGAACTGAAAAGGAAGAAATCAAACTGTAGGTAAATAAAGTAAACAGGCATGCTAAATAAATAAATTCTTTGTACATGAGGTATCTGGCCCATACTGATGAAATACAAATAAGGGACTATTTCAGCCTTAGAAATAGAACAAAAAACTATGGAAAGAATAAGTAAATGAGATGATACTATGTCAAGGATCATTTGGGACAGCTATGGTGCAGGAGAGAAAGCATTAGAATCATAAGATCTGGTTTAAGTCCAGACTCTGCCCTTCTGGATAAATTACTTAACTTCTGGGTGATAAGATTATATATTCCTGCCCTGTTGGAGTCATTCCTCTGGCCAGTAAAAAGAGCAGAATCGAGTACATTTACACGTAGGTGAAGCTTCAAGAGCTTGTGAAAGCTTTTCTGTGCTTTTCTTTCCTTTTGATACAGTGATCAGCAACATTCCAGGTGGTGGATACTCTGTCACCAGAGTTCTATCATGAAAACAATGATGCAGAAGAGGGTCTCAGAGCAACCCACCATGGACTTGAATATGAGCAAGAAATAAACCTTTATTGTCTTAAGCCATTGAAATAGGGGGGGCTACTTGTTACTGCAGCACACTGTACCCCATCTCCACCCCAGTCTGTAAACAGAATCCTTATCTTTCAAGGAAATTTTTAAATACCTACCTTAGAGCATAGTGATGCATGTTACCTCACCCAGCAATGAGTACCCTGAATTACTCATTTTTCTAAGTATACCACATACCTCAGTCCTCTACTCCCCATTATATATTTTACATATAATTATATGTTGATATTTTTGTTATATTGTGTTTCCTGAAGACAGGAATCCTGTCTTTTCATCTATAGATCTCAAATAACAACGACAAAAATCAAGCCATTTCAAGTCGGGCTTTTGCACCCAAAGCAAAATACATCATTCAAGGCACCATAAGAAAGACATCCTAAGCTCATCTTCCTGCTACAGAAAGAGACGGCATTTGGTGGGGGCCGGAAAGAGTCCAAACGCTGAACCGCCCAACCGCAGTGCAGAACTGCAGCCCAGCTTGAAGGGCCAGATGCGAAGGGGAGACCAAAATGAAAGCTATCGATAGAATAAAAGAACACACAGGCAGGAAAACAGCAGGAGGGCTGCAGAGAGAGAGAGAGAGAGAGAGAGAGAGAGAGAGAGAGAGAGAGAGAGAGGGGCAGGCACAGGGAAACAGACCAAGAACATGAAATGTGCTATCACTGATTTGCATGTTGGACTGGGCCGATACACACCATTTTTGGAGTAGAAAATGAGAAAGCATGTTTTTTAATGAACAAGAGAAGAGAGTGTGCCAGCAGATTCACGGTAACCTGGGAACGGGGCCAATCTCTTCCAGCCAAAATTAAATCCCCACAAAAAGAGGGGTGGGTATGTGAATAAAGACCCATTTTATTTCTTTATAATTTTATTTTTGGCTGCGTTGGGTGTTCGTTGCTACGCGCAGGCTTTCTCTAGTTGCGGCAAGCAGGGGCTACTCTTTGTTGTGGGGCACGGGCTTCTCACTGCAGTGGCTTCTCCTGTTGTGGAGCACGGGCTCTAGGCGCAGGGGGCGTGGGCTCAGTAGTTGTGGCTCGCGGGCTCTAGAGCATGTGGGCTTCTGTAGTTGAAGTGCACGGGCTTAGTAGTTGTGGTGCACAAGCTTTGTTGCTCCACAGCATGCATGTAGGATCTCCCTGGGCCAGGGATCGAACTCGTGTCCCGTGCATTGACAGGCGGATTCTTAAACACTGCGCCACCAGGGAAGTCCTAAAGACCCATCTTAAACAAAGAGAAGAAAAGGTATTTGGGGTTCAGAGATACCGTGTGTCCTAAGGCAGGCTCGTTGAATCTTTAAGCATAATAAACACACATAAGGAGAATAAATGCTTCTTAACGTATATGGTTCAGCGGCTGGAAGCCCAAGAACAAAAGGCAGAAGGAGTAGAAAACAGGGCATTTTTGCCATCCCAGGTCACTGATGTTGTCACTCATTTATTCCATGTACATTTAGCAAGCCCCAGGCCCCTGGCATTCATGACCCAACTTGGACCACGGAATGATGTCACACTCCCTACCTCATTCGTTGTGCCTTTTCTTCCGCAGCACCTCACTAAGGGTTCATAAATGCTTTCCTTCCACTCTGTACCCCTCTGCCTTGGGCAAACGCCCAACCCCCGTGTTCCTGACCCAGCCTGAACCACAACCCCCAACATGCCCCCCAAGACAGAGGATCAGAAGTATGTCAGAGCATTTGTGTTGATTTCTTTTAGAAGTGATAATATAGGGTCTTTTTAAACTACTTATCTTTTAGAGTTCCCTACTGAAATATTTATTAATGGAATGATATATTTGGAATTTGCTTCAAAATAATATTGGATAATATTACATAGCAATTTTTAAAAACAAACAAATGGATGAATTTCACAATGTTGAGTCAAGAAACTACACCCCAAAAGAGTATGATTACCTTTAGATGAAGATCAAAAACAGGCAAAACCAACCTTTTGAGAAACAAGTTAGAATAGTGGTTAGAATGCCTTGCAGGAGATGGGAATAAAGACACAGACCTACTAGAGCATGGACTTGAGGATATGGGGAGGGGGAAAGATAAGCTGTGACAAAGTGAGAGAGTGGCATGGACATATATACACTACCAAACGTAAAATAGATAGCTGGTGGGAAACAGCCGCATAGCACAGGGAGATCAGCTCGGTGCTTTGTGACCACCTAGAGGGGTGGGATACGGTGGGTGGGAGGGAGGGAGACGCAAGAGGGAAGAGATATGGGAACATATGTATATGTATAACTGATTCACTTTGTTATAAAGCAGAAATTAACACACCATTGTAAAGCAATTCTACTCCAATAAAGATGTTAAAAAAAAATGCCTTTCAGGGAGTGATGGTGATAGAAATCAGAATAGTACCTACTTCTGGGTGGTGGGTATTGACTGGAAGGAGACAGGAGGGAACTTTCTGGGATGATTGAAATGTTCTACATCTTATCTTGCTGATGGTACACAGGTGTAGATAATTGTCAAAACTCATCAAGTGCTCAAGATATGTGCTTTTCATTATATACTAATTATATTTCAATAAAAGTAGGTTTTAGTCTCTTGCTATCATAATAGTTATTTTTTAGCTTAAAGAACACTTACTCTGGCCATCGGTTTTCTTCATGACTAACGCTATGGACATTCTCTTTGTACATAAGTCTCTGTGCAAGCACACAGGCATTAATTTTCCTTACCACTGAAGAAATGAATGAAAATAACTGTACTGTTATTTAGCTATGAGAATAATTCTCTCCAAGAGCCAGAGAAACTTAGAAAAACCCAGCAGGAGTTTGTCACTAACAAATCACCCAATTAGGGATCTTCATTCTGAATTACCACTTTTTCTTATGAGGTATGTCAATGATCCATACCACACAGGACCAATGAATATAAAATAAATGTTCTCATTTGAGAGGCCAAAATGCACCATATGCAGTGAGCTAGAGAAAGCCCAAACCCAGCTGTCTAGGTGAAGCCAGGGACCTCTCTCCCCTTCACTGTCAGGCACTGGAGGGCATTAGGGTGGAGGTGACCCACATATACCCCTCACAAGTCTAAGGGTTCTTCATGAAGAAGTGAAGCTGTTCCCCAGGAAAGAACTTGAGCCTTGGAAGCTAAGCACATTTTGAAAATAAACATTCAGTAACTCAACAGAGAGAAGGAGGATCTTCCCAGTCCTAAGAATAATGTTGGATCACCTAGAGGGTCACCTTAGTCAAGGTTAGCCTGGCTCTGAGTAGGAGACTGAAGACCTAGAAGCTCCGGTCTCAGCCTGAATTTATTCCTTCTTCCCCTGGTGTTGGTTATAGTTTTAAAATATATGGCAGTTGGGACTTCTGGTGGCGCAGTGGTTGAGAATCCACTTACTAATGCAGGGGACACGGGTTCGAGCCCTGGTCCAGGAAGATCCCACATGCCGTGGAGCAGCAGAGCCTGTGCTCCACAACTACTGAGCCTGTGCTCTAGAGCCCGTGAGCCACAACTACTGAGCCCACGTGCCACAACTACTGAAGCCCACATGCCTAGAGCCCGTGCTCCGCAACAAGAGAAGGCACCACAGTGAGAAGACTGTGCACCGCAACGAAGAGTAGCCCCGGCTCACCGCAACTAAAGGAAGCCCACACGCAGCAACAAAGACCCAACACAGCCAAAAATAAGTAAATAAATAAATATAGTTTAAAAAAATATCTGGCAGCTTTCACCTGATTGGCGTTTTTGTCAGTCTACTGAATTAATTCAGTCTACTGAAGTTTACTGGCATTCTGCAGCCATTTCACCTGCTGAGGATAATTCAGTAGAAGTATAAAACTTGATTCACATTCTGTCTTGTGCTCCACAGATTATACATAGAGAGAGAGATTAAAGATTAGGGAGACGATTCAGGCAAGAAGGGAACAGCATATTTACATAAACCCAAAATATCTCCCACAAAGTACATATTAACTACAAAAGGAAAAACAGGAATTTAATGGTGGAAAAATCTGATGGACACCACCTTAACCAAATGATCAACATTCATAGCATCAATAATGAAATCAACCCACAATGTAATGTATGCCTCATAAGATACACTGAGAAGGACACAATATCACTTCTGGGATATTCTTGGCCAAAATGCATAATCTGAATCTAGTAGCGAGGAAACGTCATAGAAACCCAAGTTATATAATGTCAAAGTCATGAAAGACAAAGAAAGGCTGAGGAAGTGTTCCAAATTAAAGGACCCCTGAGAGACATGAAAATTAAATGCAATGTGTGATCCTGGGTTAGAATAAAAATAGCTATAAACAACATTAATGGGATAATTGGCGATACTGGAATGTAGACCATAAATTGGAAAATAGTACTGGATCAATGTTAAATTTCCTGAATTTGACAACTATGTTGAGGTTACATAAGAAAATATTCTTGCTCTTGGATATTCCCATGGAAGTGTTTAAGGGCCAGGAGGCCTTCAATTTACTCACAAATGGTTCAGAAAAAAAAAGTGTGTGTACACATGTATGTATATACACACACACACACACATATACATATGGAGAGAGAGGATGATAAACCAAATATGGAAACTGTTAATACATAATTGGTGAATCTGTGTGAATCTTTTTTCAAATGGGGTAAAAATGAGGGTGGAGATCTGAACAAGGCTCATCCCCTCTCTGGATCACTCTCATACCAGAAAAAGTCAGAAGAATTCTCAGTTGATCCTAATAACAACAAATTGAACTGATTTTTGGGTCTATATGTGTCCAGTTAGAGGACCTAAAATGACTCAGATCACCTTTGCTTTTTTCCCTTTGTTTCCATGGTTAATGTCCTCTCTCACATAACAGTACCACTTTTTTCTTAGAAATGTCACATGCTTAAAATCTAGGCACAAGTAAAATAAAGTTGTAAACAATGCCAAATTTTGCCCCCTTCCTCATCAATAAGGAAACATTAAATGTGCTGCTTCTCACGTTGTTCATTTCCCTTTTGCTTATAACAAGCACTCATCTACTAATATACATTTGCTTTTTTTTTGGCTGCGTTGGGTCTTCATTGCTGCACACAGGATCTCTACTTGCGGTGAGCAGAGGCTACTCTTCGTTGCGGTGTGCAGGCATCTCATTGCTGTGGCTTCTCTTGGTGCAGAACACAGGCTGTGGGCGCGCAGGCTTCAGTAGCTGTGGTGCACGGGCTTAGTTCTTCCGCAGCATGTGGGATCTTCCTGGACCAGGGCTCTCAAACCCATGTCCCCTGCATTGGCAGGCGGATTCTTAACGACTGAGCCACCAGGGAAGTCCCTGCTTAATGTTTTAAGATAATCTTTTCTGCATGTCCTTATAGTAATCCTATCATTGTGGGAGCAGTTTGTTCAATATGTAAACAAACTAGGATCTGTAGATATTATTTGTATTTTAATACATAGTAAGGGCTGTTTTACAATTTATAGCTCATGAATCTCTATATATTTACTGCTTGGTCTTCTGGTGACATTAAGTTACAGCTTGAATTAGGATAAGGGTAATAACTACTTATACAAAGATGCTTTAGTAATTTATTTCTTCATAAAGCACTTATAGAGGGACTTCCCTGGTGGTGCAGTGGTTAAGAATCCGCCTGCCAATGCAGGGGACACGGGTTCGATCACTGGTCCAGGAAGATCCCACATGCTGCGGAGCAACTAAGCCCATGCGCCACAACTACTAAGACTGCACTCTAGAGCCCGCGAGCCACAACTACTGAGCCCTCATGCCACAACTACTGAAGCCCGTGCGCCTAGAGCCCGTGCTGTGCAACAAGAGAAGCCACCGCAATGAGAAGCCCGCACACCGCAATGAAGAGTAGCCCCCACTCACCACAACTAGAGAAAGTCCGTGTGCAGCAATGAAGACCCAACGCAGCCAAAAATAAATTAATTAATTACTTTTTAAAAATCCTTTATCTAGGGCTTCCCTGGTGGCGCAGTGGTTGAGAGTCTGCCTGCTGATGCAGGGGACACGGGTTCGTGCCCCGGTCTGGGAAGATCCCACATGCCGCGGAGCGGCTGGGCCCGTGAGCCATGGCCGCTGAGCCTGCGTGTCCGGAGCCTGTGCTCCGCGACGGGAGAGGCCACAGCAGTGAGAGGCCCGCATACGGCAAAAAAAAAAAAAAAAAAAAAAAATCCTTTATCTAAAAAAAAAAAAGCACCTATTGAAAGCCTTCAACATGTCAGGCACTCTGTCAGATATTTGGAATGAGATAGCTGTATGAGTTAGACATGTCAGCCAATCATGGATTATTTACTTTTCTTATACTAAAAACAAAACAAAACAAAACAAAAAAACACCACAATGGCTGCAAGTTCAAATGAGAAACAACAATTGATGCCTCCTGATCACCATCTTTCAGCACCAGGTTCACAGAGATCTACTTATCATTCAGTTTGGGTTTCCATGTGAAGAGTGAGTTGGAAAGCCAGAAAAAAGTCCAACAGCCCCACAGCCAAGAACTAGACTAAATATATCAAATCCCAGCCTTGGACAATTCACGGTCAAGCTAACACAGTAGCTCCCAGCTCTCAGTTTCTAAATAATCTTCCCCAAACCAGGGCTCCTTGGAGAAATGGTTGATTTCAGGGCTGGGGATGGGAATTATCAGCCAGAAAACACAAAAATGATCAAAGACTAATTAGGACATGGCCAGAGGACACAAAAGCCAGATTGAAAGGGCTCCCAGTGGCCAAATGCGGGATAATTTAAGAATAATAAGAGGAAGAACTATAATTGATTATAATACATTGAATGATAATTTTGTAAAAAAGCATGAGTCCACAGTGATACTTAGAGTAAAAGGGGATAAAAAGATCTCTTTTTTTTGGCCACACTGCGTGGCTTGCAGGATCTTAGTTCCCCTACCAAGAAATGAACCTGGGCCATGGCAGTGAAAGCGTGGAGTCCTAAGTACTGGACTGCCAGGGAATTCCCTAAAAAGATTTTCTTAACAGAGGAATACTGGCTAATAAACATAGAAGAAATGATAGAACTGGAAAAGTACTCTCTTGAAATCCCCAGTGACCGATTCAGGAAAAAAATCATTAATGGATTCTAAAACGATTATACAAAAGGTTATTGGGGAATAAGAAATTAGCACGATGCTGAAGTAGCATGCCATAAATTATACAGTGATTTCAACAAGAAAGGTGCTTTTACAATGGAAAGATCTAGTGGTCACCACCTTAATCAAATGGTCAAACTTAGGGTCATTAATAGTAGGGAGTCTTGGCAGTTAGTGCCTCCTGAAATGCAGTATGAAAGACACAACATCACCACCACAAGTTTTTGCCAGAAATGTTTGCCAGAACCTAATCAAACCTCTAGACAAACTTCCGGGATACAGGAAACAGAGAAGAGAGGAACAAGTCAATCCCCAGAGGAAGTAACCATACAAATCAAGACTGGGGGACATTTTACAAGACAATGTTTTTTTAAATTAACTACCCTTGTATTAGCACAAAACAAACCAACCCAGCAGCCCCAGGGCCCAAGAATAAGTTAAGACACAGACAGGCAAGGAGTGATTTTCCCAGGCCCAGGTATGGCGCCCCAGGCCTGCGTGGCACAAACTTCCTGAGCAAACTCCCAAGGGGACTGGGAGTTCGAGGATACTGGAGGGGCTTTTCCTTTGAGATGAGGGAAATGGAACAAGGTGTGGGTCCAAAAAGGGCCCGCTGTGAACATGAGGACACTGGATCCTGTCTGGCGGCCTTGCCCGGCCATCCCGCCAGTGGCTTACCTCCACAAGTAGGGCCCTTGATGGCACAGTAGATGAAGCTCACATTAGATTCCTGGGACCAACAACAGGAATCCAGGCAGGAAGAAGGTGGTGCTGGAGACACCTGGAGATGGGCCGCCTCCAGGCCCACACCAGTCAGGATCAGCACTCTTACTTGTGATCTCACAAGGAGGAGAAAATAAACCTGCCCTGGACCTGCTTAAAGCAGACACGGAATAAATGGAAGCTGTTCCTCTCCTGCTCCCCAGCCCCAAGAGCAGGAGCAGGAAGAAGGCCAGCACCACCTGGGGGCTCTTCTGCATCAAAGAGTATTGAGGTTTCTCTCTAAGAAACAGCTAGCGTTTTAGGTTCGGGTCAGTTGATGTTCCCTGGAGGTCTCTGCCAGCTTGTTTCTCAATGTCTCCATAACAGACCTAGGCTTGGGGGTAGGTAGAAAAATCAAATAGAACGAGCATGTCATCTTTCTGGGGGGATACATGTTGTAAAGAACAGGGTAAATCAGTCAAGGACAAGGCGGAAGACATGATGCAAAGGCTCATCCCATGACTTATCAGAGCTTACTGCGGCATCTTGTGGATGTGGAGGGTGATTAAGAAAGCGGCTTGTGATTTGCGGTTTTTTTTAGTTTTGTTGTTCTGCTGCTGTCAATCATCAAGAAGTGATGATAATTGTTTTTCCTCTCCCAGGAGAGTAGCCAGGTATCTCATAAACTAAAATCTGGATTTTTCTCTCCTTATGGGTGCAGTTAATAAGTGTTTTTCTTAAAAAAAAAAAAAAAAGGAAAGAAAAAGAAAAAAAAGAACTGCAAATCGGGAGTTTAGCATGAAAACAATATCTAAAAAATAGGCATTTGCTGTTAAAAGCATAAATTTGTTAAGGGCATTAACTAGACTGGGGAGACGATGCAATGCAGGCTTTGTGCTTTTCTGGTTGGAAGGGAAATCTAGAATGAAGATAATTGTTCCCCCAGGATTGGAAAGAGAAATGGTAGGCATGGGGACATGAGTCGTGCATATTCAGAGGGTCTGAGGTGGCAGGACTGCAGGTGAGTTTGTCCACTGGTCCTTGGGAGGACTGAGCCATAAGCCCTGCAGTGTGGCAATCTGTGGCCTCTCCCGTTGCAGAGCATAGGCTCCGGACGCGCAGGCTCAGCGGCCATGGCTCACGGGCCTAGCCACCCCGTGGCATGTGGGATCTTCCCGGACCGGGGCACGAACCCGTGTCCCCTGCATCGGCAGGCGGACTCTCAACCACTGCGCCACCAGGGAAGCCTCCTCTGGATCATTTTTAACACGTTCAAGTTTGAGAAGAACTGATCTATAGTATAATTCCATTGGGGGTTTAAAAAACTGTGAGCAAGTACGTGTATACACACTCATACATACGTATGTATATTAAAAAATCATCAGCTAGAATTACAGCACATTGTCATGCCCTGGCTGATAAAAAAAAAAAAAAAAGGGGGGGTATGGGCCCAGCATGATCAACTTGTACCAAGCAGCGTTTACTCCTTGGAGATGCCCCCTGCTACATGTGGCCAGTGGAAGTAGGGAATGCTGAACAAAATCTGGGTAGAAGGAAGAAAGGGAGTGGCTGTTTTGTAGGCACCCAACAGTAGCTGCCACATGTTTATACTGCTCTTCACAGAGTTATTAATTTTAGATAGAATCTATTGAGTTCTATCTGGTTGTGTTCATTGAGGATGTAATTTTTTACATCTCATTATACTCCCTCATTCTCCCAATATAATTATAACACAAATTTTGGTTATAAAAAACTGTAGTATTTATTTATCATGACTGTAAATATTGTTACTTGATAAGCCAAGGTGTGTTTTATGATTTATGACTACATTTTGTTACTCAACATTTTGCTTTTCCTGTACTTCACAGTTGCCTGGATTTTTTTTTTCTTTTGTAATTTGCTTTGTTTTGTATTACCCCTTATTATTTTTTTCCAAATTCTCTCACAGATCTGTGAAACAATATTTTCTCTGAACACTCAAACACTTCAAGTAATCTATTAGCTCCTTTTTTTTTTCCTGGCCATGCCATGCCTCATGTGGCATCTTAGTTCCCCGAGCATGGAATGAACCCTTGCCCCCTGCAGTGGAAGCACAGAGTCTTAGCCACTAGACTGCCAGGGAAGTCCCTATCAGTTCCTTTTTTGTTTGTTTGTTGTTTGTTTGTTTTTCACCTCTCTCTCCCACAATGCTTTATCCTTCTATTCCAGTCTGGACTGGTTACTGTTGCCTTCTTGGAGCTTCCTTTCTCCTTCTCCTGTGCCAGATTTCCAATTTCCTAGATCTTCTGTACTTTTTCTACATTACTTTCTCATTTTTCTGAAGCACACATATTCTTGTAACATGATGGTTAAATTATTTAGTCCTTGAATATCCAAAAATACATTTATATTACTTTTTTTATATTTCAAATTTATAGAATGGTTATAAGAATAAGAATAGTACATGAAACCTGTTACCTTTTACCTACATTCACCTATTAACATTTTGCTCCATTTTCTTTAGTATTTGCTTTTTCTTTCTCTCCCTCCTTCTCTCTCTCTCTCTCTCTCTCTCTCTCTCGTGGGTGGGTGGGTGGATGGATGGATGGACAGAGATAGATAGATGATCATTTTTTTCTGAAATATTTAAGAGTAATTTGCATACATTGTGGCCCTTTATCCATAAATACTTCAGTGGGTATACTTCCTCAGAATATTCTCTTACATAATAACAATACTGTTATCTTTAGTAAATTTAAATTTTTTTTAATTTATTTATTTTTGGCTGCGTTGGGTATTTGTTACTGTGCACAGGCTTTCTCTAGTTGCGGCGAGAGGGGGCTACTCTTTGTTGCGGTGTTGCTAAAAAACGGGATAGACTAATAACCCACAGAGACGAAGAGAGAATTAGCGTACGTGATTGCACACGGCATAACTGTCTCCTGCATCTCTGGGACAACAGCACAGACGTCAACTTTTTCAAATGTGAAAAGCAGTGCCATTTACTATTTATAGATTAGCTGTGGAAAAATAATAAAACAGCAAAATAGAACAAAAGGTATAATAGGGGCAGGGTGGGCACATGGCTGTTAGTGCAGGGCCGTTAGCGAGCATCCGTTAGTGGTCCCGCTCGGCCATTGGTTGGCATCGCAGGGGCCCCCTCCCCCTCTTCTGTGTAAAAGGAGCCCGAATTCTGACTGAAGGAAGATGGTTCTTTGTCACACTAGTCTGCCATCTTCCCGGTCTGCTACCTTTCCCATTACAGCCATTATTCCTTGCATCAACAACTCGTCTCCCGATTTATTGGCCTGTTGTGCAGCAAGCTGGACGAGTTTGGACTCGGTATCAAAGGAACCCTTATGAGAAATGTTCTATTTCTTTTATTTAAAAAAAACTGTAGACATCAGCTAAAAAATAAATAAATCATGACTGTGTCAACCATGTATGTACTAGGTGTTCATCAAAGTATTTAAAGTGATACAAAATGGAAATATCCTAAATGTTCATTAATAAGAGACTGGTTCCATGAAGAAATCCATGCAGTGCAATATTATGTAGCTATTAAACATGACATTATAGATCATTTGTCGACTAGGACATGTGCATGGTATTCTGCTAACTGAAAAAAGGAGCCTATGATACAATATGCATATTACAGAATGCACATTCATTGTGTGTGCGTGTGTGTTTGTGTGTTCACCAAAGTATTAAAAGTGGTGAAATTCAGGCCTAGATACTCTTCTAGGCTAGATTTTTGCTCAAAACATGTATTTCTAATTAGAAAAAAAACTTTAAAAAATTTAAAAGCCATTTTATATGATCAAGAGATTAAAAGTGGAAATAATGTAGACACCTCTTCTCAACTGCTTATAAAATAATCAGACGTCTTGTTTATGGGAAATGAGAGAGCTGAGAAGGTACAAGAAAACTGCCCTGTCCCAGCACAGCAGTGGCTATAAGGAGAACCTCCTTCTCAGGAACGGACACAATTTGGCTTCACATTTCTGCTACCTATACATTTAAGACTCAATATTTGCACTTTTGTAATCTAATGGACATCACTCCTTCCATAATTAACCAATTTGCTACTAGTCAGTGAAGAACAAATTGCAACTAAGCTGCTAAGACTGCCTGCAAAACAACAGCAAGAAAAAAATAATCTATCCCATGTAATTACTTGATACACTGAAAACTCCTGGCTATACTTGAGACTGTTTTTCTTAGAAAGTTAAAATCAGAGCTGAAAGGGGGCATCGAAATGCTTCAGTTCTGTCTCTAGCCACTGTGTCCCTTAAGCAAGATCATTTACCATCTCTGGAGTTTCTTTTTATACAAACCTGAGATAGAAAATCTAACTTGGGGACTTCCCTGGTGGTGCAGTGGTTCAGAATCTGCCTGCCAATGCAGGGGACATGGGTTCGATCCCTGGTCCAGGAAGATCCCACATGCCGTGGAGCAACTAAGCCCGTGCGTCACAACTACTGAAGTCCGTGTGCATAGAGCCCGTGCTCTGCAACAAGCCACCGCAATGAGAAGCCTGCGCACCACAATGAAGAGTGGCAACTAGAGAAACACGCGCACAGCAACAAAGACCCAACACGGCCGAAAATAAATTTTACAAAAAGAAAATCTAACTTGCAGTGCATTGTGCTTTAATATTGCATGGTAAACAGCATGGGGAAAGTATATATTTTTATCATTAGTAAAATCCAAGGTGTCTTTGAGTAGGTGGCAAAGGTGAAAATTGAAAATTCTGACCAACCGAAATTTCCTGTAACACCACAAATCTATTGTAACTAGTAGGTAGATTGGTAGAAATGAAATAACATTCATTACTGATTCATTTATGAGAAATATATGAGCCAGCCTTATAATTGGGCTTCATGTAATAAAAGTTTCAAAATGTTTTCTTTAAGCAATATATTCTTTTCTATATTATCTAGCTTTTAAAACAATGTACTGAGGTTACAGCAAATCACATAATTTCTTTCTGGACAGCCATAAAATATTTGTACTCATCTACTTATACGGGTGTTAAGAGAACACATTTTGTAAAGTACTTTGAGAATCATTAATTCAAGATATTTTAGAAACAAAATATCTACTATTGTTTTCAGCAAAGAGATAGGGCAAAGGTGGGGGGTGCTGGACCACTGGGGGGCAGCATTTGGGACTGAGTTCCTGGAATCTGGGACAGAATGAGAGAAGCAGTAAGAGGAGAATAAAGGAGGAAGGAGGGGAGAGGAATAGAAGTATATTTTCTCAGCCTGTGCCACTGATGCTTGATCACACTTCACTTTATTTCTCTATAATTCTGTATTTTGTATAAATGTGTATAATTTTGCATAAAATCTGTACATTTCTAAACAGTATATTGTTGCTTTAATTCATATAAATCATATTACAGTGTATCTTAGGTTCTGGAGGATTTTGCTTTGTTTTTGTTTTGTTGTTTTGAAGATCAATATATTTAATATCTGGTAGCACAAAATCTCCCACCTTCTTCAAAATTGTCTTAGCTACTGTCCTTTACTCTTCTGTATAAATTTTAGAATCAATTTGTAAGGTTGCATGTGTGTGCGCGCACGCACGCACACACACACACACAAACCCCCTAGTAATTTTGACTGGAACTTATTTTTTATTTTTTTGCGGTACGTGGGCCTCTCACTGTCGTGGCCTCTCCCGTTGCGGAGCACAGCCTCCGGACGTGCAGGCCCAGCGGCCATGGCTCACGGGCCCAGCGGCTCCGCAGCATGTGGGATCTTCCCGGACCGAGGCACGAATCCGTGTCCCCTGCATAGGCAGGCAGACTCTCAACCACTGCGCCACCAGGGAAGCCTGGAACTGCTTTTAACGTATAAATTCACTTGGCAAAAATTGTAATCTTGATATTGACCTTCTCTACCCATGAATATAGTGCATCCTTCAGAGATTTCGGTCATTTTCTATGCCTGTGATGACTATCTGCTATTTTATAGCTGCCCAAAATATTTTGAAAATCCTTTCCCCATTTTAGGACTTCTCCACATTATAAATCTCACTTTCCCAGGTAGAATCCAAAAACTATTTCCCAGAAGCCCTTGCTACTTAGATGTACACATACAACCAATTTCCACTGAGCAGGTACAGCTTCTCAGAAGATGGAAATAAAGGTCATGACACCATACAGTCAGTATCCTACCAAAATGGTTGTGGGTGTACTTGCTTTTTCTCAGAATATGTAGCAAACCTCCTGGAGGTCTAGCCCCTCTCTTCAGTGGGGTGGGGTGGCAGTCTAGTAGCAGGCACCAGCAGCTGCTTGGGTTTCCACTGGAGCCTCTTGGTACTGACCCTGGTCATTTTTCTTGGCATCTATGTGGCATCCCAGCTTGTTTCCTTTTTGGAAATTCTGTAAGCTACCTAGTGGTAGGCAGGAAATCCCTTTCTGCTTAAACGTGTTAAAATGGATTTTGGGAAATTCCCTGGTGGTCCAGTGGATAGGACTCCGTGCTTTCACTGCTATGCGGCTGAGTTCAATCCCTGGTCGGGGAAACTAAGATCCCACAAACCACATGGTAAGGCCAAAAAAAAAAAGAAAAAGATTAATGTTGAACAGAGTGACAGCAGGCCACAAGCTAACATCTTCAAGGAACGAGGGCATGTGACCCAGAGGTTCCAGCCTAATGACATAAGATTCAAAGGTGGAGGTTTTGGCGAAAAGGGAGAGGTGGAGAATGGCCTGAACCTGGCACAGAGAAAGAGGAGGACCCAAGCTATGTGACATTAGGAATGTGGAAGAAATATAACCACCATTTCAGAGGGTGCCTGGGTAGAAACAGCACCCTCAAGGGATGAGGTTTTGATTACAGCGAGAAGGTAAAAGGCAATGTTCAGTGATGCTGAGCACGAAGGGACTTTCACTACCAATGGGCCGCCAGCTTCAGAGAGTGGAGTGAAGTTTTCAGGAGTTGGAGAAAGGTAACACATGAAGACAAAAAGGGGAATTGCAGAGATGTAGATGATTACATTTCCAAGAGGTGGAGGTTACCCTTGAGTTCCGGGTTCCTTGTGGTGACTGAGATAAACACATAGTACGTGCTGAGAATGTTCTGACAGTCTCAGGACTGCTAACAATGGGAAGGCTGAGACTGCAGGATGGTGGTGGAGTCTGGACCCCTAGTGAGCGAGGCTCTTACTTCATTCCTGCCGCCTGAGGCCTGACGACAGGGTAGTCTTACTCCAATACTTGGGGCCTCCTCTTAATACGGGCTGATGAAGGCACAAAGCCCTAGACTTCGGTTCTGGGAAATCTCCTTGAAGTACTGACATTTCTTTTATGACTTCCTCCTCTCCCATGTCTCTATTCCTCTCTTTACTGCCTACTTAACTATTAGGTCACCTATCCTGGACCTCTTTTTACCACTTTCACCTCTTCTTGTTATACTTTCTGGGTGATTCCCTTGACTTTATTTTCCAATGCTGACACTGAGTGTCTCATTTCTGATATCAACTTTGTTTTCAAGAGTTCTTTTTTGTTCTCTGAATCTTCCTTTTTTTCAGCAATCTATTGTCTCAGGGTTAGTTGCAAACATCTTCTGTAACCTTAGGATGCTAAATTTTCTTCTTACTGCGTAGTCTGTTTCAATAGCGCTTTTTTCCCCCGTTTCAGCCTTTTTCACATCCTTGGCTTTTTTTTTTTTAATTTAAAAATGGAGCATCAAAAAGCTGGTGAGAAGTTCTGCGTGCACAGTTGGCACTTCTGTGTGGAGCTATTTTACTGAGGAATCACTGGTCTCTTCACTTGACTTGATCAGATCTCCCAAAGAAAGTTCTGATTTCCAGCCTAGAAGGTGCACAAGTCTATTAGCAGGCTCTGGATAGAACCAGGAGTAGGTGAGGGGGTGACAGAGAAGGACCTAACATTCAGTGTGGTTCCCCAACATTCAAAATTCCTGCTACACTGCTCCAGAGAAGAGAGAGGTGGGGAAGTGACCAGGAATCTAAGTTCTTCTTAAAGACTTTTAGCCAATTTTCCTGTTCTTCACCCCACCAGCATCCCCTTCTTCCAGAGGTTTCTGAATCTTCAGTTCCTAAGCCTTTCTGGGAATTCTGCCACATGGGGGTGCTGCTCAGCTTCCTGCAATGTGGCTTAGGATTTACCTTTCTCAGCTCTGCTAAAAGTCACAACCCTTTCACCTGATTTTGAGCTTCCAAAATGTTGTCATCAGCTTATTTTCATTGTTCTTCTGAGTTTACGCTTTTTAATTTTTAAACTCTTTACTATCTTAGTGGAGGTTCAGGAGGGTGTAAATGCTAACATGTTCAACTGCCATCTTTGCCAAACCCTGGGGACTTCCCTGGTGGTCCAGTGGGAAAGAATCCGCCTTACAATGCAGGGGATGCAGGTTCAATCCCTGGTCAGGGAACTAAGATCCCACATGCCGTGGGGCAACTAAGCCCGTGCGCCACAACTATTGAGCTCGTGCGCCTCAACTAGAGAGCCTGCATGCTGCAAACTACAGAGCCCACGCGCTCTGGACCCTGCGCACCACAACTACAGAGCTCACGCGCCCTGGAGCCTGCACACCGCACCTGGAAAAGAGAAAACCCACATGCCACAACTAGAGAGAAGCCCGTGCCCCAACGAAAGATCCCGCCTGCCTCAATGAAGATCCTGTATGCCACAACTAAGACCCAATGCAGCCAAAAATAAATTAAGTAAGTAAATAAATAAATAAACAAACACCAAACTCTGCTGTGTATCTTATTTCTAAGTTTATTGGGAAGGGGGCTGGTGGTCTGTTTGCTTGGTTTTTAGTTTTTGGTTAATTTTTTTTGTTTCCCACCACCATCCCGCCGCCCACCCCAACCTTCTGAATTGCAAGCCTTCAAACTCATTTTCTAAAGAATGCATCCAAGACTGTAAACATTGCTCCAAGTACCACCTTTCACCACATCCCCTAGACCCTGCTATGATCTATTCTTACTGTTGTTCAGTTCTAAATCATCTGCAGCTTTCACTTTGCGCTCTCTTTAACCCAAGAGCTAGTTTGAAGTGTACTAACTTTATATAAGAAAAAAATTTTCCTCATTCTTTCATTCAACATGCAAATAAACCACAAAAACAGCAAAAGGTAACCAATGTCAACCCCACGAACCTTCTGGCAGTGGAGACCTCAAGAACTCTTCATAAGCTACATCAGTTCTCTTTGCCCCTTTTTTTCCCTACAGAACAAATTTCACTTACTTTTCTCTTTTCTTCTAAAACTCTTACCACCTAAACTACTTTTAGAGGTTTCTCTCCTGAAGATCACTGTGAAATAGGGCAAGCCCTTTATCAAGGTACACCCCCCAGGCATTTGCTGCTCAAGGTACCTCTCTCAAAGTGTGGTCCACACTAAAGGTCTGGGCATCACCATGGATATCCAAAATCAGAATCTCTGAGAGTTTGGCCAGAAAATTACTCTTTTTATACCAGCTTATTCGGACACATGGTAAAGTTTAAGAACCACTAATGTAAAGGTTTTTCTGTTAACTGCAATGGAGACACATGTAGACAGCAAAAGCAACTTTAAAAAAATGTTATGGCCCCTTCCATCAACATTTAAGGATTTACTTTATATTAGTGCTAATACAGGCAGACCTCAGAGATACTTCTGGTTCAGTTCCAGACCACCACCATAAAGCAAATATAGCAAGAAAGCAAGCCACATGAATATTTTGGTTTCCCAGTGCATATAAAAGTTGTTTACACTATAGTCTATGAAGTATGTAATAGCATTGTCTAAAAAAAGAACATACCTTAATTAAAAAATACTTTATTGCTAAAAACTCTTAACCATTATCCAACAATGCAGTTTTGTCACAAACCTTCAATTTGTAAAAAAACAAGTTATCTGCGAAATGGATAAAGTGAAGCGCAATAAAACAAGGTGTGCCTGTAATGCATAACTCAAGTTCTTTTTCCAGGAATTACTTCACACAGTCCTTTGCACAGTTATAAAAGATTCTCACCTAAGGTCAAGAGCAAGAGCAATCCAAAATTCCACTTCACTAACCTGTCACATAAGTTTAACCACTGACCCGTTACATAGCCCTCTTTATTCCTAAAATACAATTCTGCAGGCATATTCAGATTTCCCCCAAATCGGTTGCTCCTATTTCTTTAGTAATTTGCCAAAGTTCATGTTTACAATTTGGAGAAAAGTCAATGTAGAAACCAGTGCTTGCAAACAGGAAATCAGAATGCACACCAAGAAAAATTTATGCAACAGATGGAACAAAGATGAATGCCTTGGTGTATGTTTACTTAGGAAACCAAAGTTACAAGGAAACATCTAGATACCAAGAGCAAAACTAAAGATTAAAAAAAAACAACTTCATGTTTAAAGACATGATTGCTATTCATCATATAAATGATTGTTATCACTGTATGTTTTCTTTTTTTTTAAACTGGTTATTTCAAATGATCTTTTGCAGAGACGTACAAGATCCTCAATGATCTGTGTCAATAGCAACCCAACTTCAACTGCATGAATACACACCTTCACCCAGTGAACAATCTGCATTCATTTCTAAAGGCCATGGTTGGAAGCTCATTGCAATTCTCCACTCTGACAGGTCTTAAATGCCTCCTCTGTTTGTTTCTCCCAGGCTGCTTCTCTCTAATCACAGGGGCCTAATACGGGGATGTCCTCTCTCTCAAACGTCCCTAATTCACCAAAGCGTCCTATTAGCACTTCGACCACCAGCAGCCCCACAATGCACACACGGCCGTTACTATTCAAGTCTGAAAGGGACCAAAATGAAGGTCAAGTATTTCCATTTTCTACCCAGAAATAAACAGAAAATATCATACAAGCACAGTCTTTAAATATATCTCGATTACAATGGCGCTTATGCCGAAACAGCCGTAACACATGTACGGTGTAAAAGCCACAAATCAAGCTTAAGTTAGGTTGGAGATCTGCTGTGTGTAACAGCCAGAGAAGTGCCAAGACAGAGCTCACGAGGGGTGAAGAGAAGGGGTCAGAATAACTGGGGAAGGCTTCACAGTGGGAGGAAGACCCTGGAAGACTCGTACTATTTGGACAGGAGAAGAAGGGACTCCAGAGGCGGGCAGCAGCATTAACACGGGCCTGGAGGCAGGAATGAGGACGGCATGTGGCAAGGCCAGTGAAGGCATGGCCACAGCCGGAGCAGAGCAGAGGCCCTGGAAAGGCATGTTAGCTAAGGCTGAAGAGGGGCCCTGGGGACACAGCAGGGACGGCCTGAGAGCCTTGCCAGGCTTCTTCTCCATGGGGTGCAATTTCTGATGCTGAACAAAGCTGCCGTACCACTTGAAGGCTTTCCCACATGCCTGACACTCATAAGGCTTCTCTCCGGTGTGAACTCTCTGATGTTGAATGGAAGCAATCTTCTGGGTGAACGCCTTGCCACACTCCTTACACTGGTAGGGTTTCTCCCCGGTGTGAATTCTCTGGTGGGCGATAAAGAGTGACCTACACCCAAAAGCTTTCCAACATTCCTTACATTTATAGAGTTTCTCCCCAGTGTGTAGCCTGTGATGCTGAAGGTAGGCTGCGCTCCGACGGAAGGCCTTGCCGCACTCCTTACACTCATACGGCTTCTCGCCCGTGTGGATCCGCTGATGCTGGGTCAAGGCTGTGTTGGAGCTCAGACCTTTGCCACACTCCTTACATTCATAGGGTCCTGCGCCAATGTGATTTTTCTCGTGTACAATACAGTCATAGCTGGACTTGAAAGCTTTGCCACATTCCTTACATTTGAAGGGCTTCTCCCCAGTGTGGCTCATCTGATGCCGAATGAGCTTTGAGTTATATCTGAAGATCTTCCCACATTCTTTACACTCGTAGAACTTCATTCCACCTCGAAGTATTAGATTGGGATTCAGACTGAAAGTCTGCCAGGGTGCCTTGCTTTTAAAATCAAAGTGCTGAGACACGTTTCTGAAAAGCCCTCCCACTGGCATGCTGTGCACCTCTGTTTCTTCAGGGGCTTCCTGCTTTACCACTGGCTCTTCTGTCTTAGTCCAGGACTCACCACCTGACCAAAGAAACCACAAGTGTTCCTCGTTACTGAACTGGAAGGGAAACAGGTCCTGATTTTCTCTCGTAGGAAGTGATTTTTTAAAAATTACCAATAAGATGGCTACAAGTATCCATAAAGGAGGATGAGAGAGAAAAAGAAAAACAATAACATATAACTGGAGAAGTGATGACACTGGAACCAGTCCAGGAAGTGCCTCTTATAAGGAAGGGCTGGGGAATGAACCAGGGCAGGTGAAATGTGCAGAATGAGAATGGGAAGGGGACTTCCCTGGCTGTCCAGTGGTTAGGACGCCATGCTTCCACTGCAGGGGGCTCAGGTTCAATCCCTGGTTGGGGAACTAAGGTCCCGCAAGCAATGCGGCACAGCCAGTTAAAAAAGGGGATGGGGATAAGGAAAAGAGGCAGGAGGGGAAAAAAAGAAAAAAGAGTGGGAGAGGTGAGAGGAATCAGTAAGAAATGGAAACAGGTTTTAAAAGAGAGAGAGGGAGATCTCGAAGAAGGGAAAAGACACCCGTTAGATGAGTGGCTGAGCAGTGTGGTAACACACACAGAGAGACAATGGATCCCAATGCCCCACCTGGAAGCCAGGAAACCACCCATATTCTGAATTCTAAATAATGGCCTGATAATTCTACTTTTTTTTTTTTTTTTTTTTTTGCAGTACGTGGGCCTCTTACTGTTGTGGCCTCTCCCATTGCAGAGCACAGGCTCCGGACGCACAGGCTCAGCGGCCAGGGCTCACGGGCCCAGCCGCTCCACAGCATGTGGGATCTTCCCGGACCGGGGCATGAACCCATGTCCCCTGCATCGGCAGGCAGACTCTCAACCACTGCACCACCAGGGAAGCCCTGATAATTCTACTTCTAAATATTCCACATAGGTGTTCCAGTGGTTAGGACTCTGTGTTCTCACTGCTGAGGGCCAAGGTTCAATCCCTGGTCGGGGAACTAAGATCCCACAAGCCACGCAGCACGGCCAAAAAAAAAAAAATCCACATAATATTCTGGGATAAAACATTAGTTCTTTCAGAAAGTCAGCCAGAACACAAGTTGATCGAAGAGCTGTAGGCTACTGTGGTATTACTGCTAAAGGAACCACTATTTACAACGTTGCAGTATGTGTGAGAAATGAGGCTTGGAAACTTTCTTCCTAAAAGAAAGAAAACCCAAGTAAACAAAAGCTCCCGGGACTGGTAAGCAGTATCTGGGAAATTTTAGGGTGGGTGGGTGTACTGGGTGTGGTATTGGGGGAATATTCTTGCCCTTTCCTCTATAGCCCTATAGAAAACAAATACATCGTAAATCTCACGATTATGACATCAGGAATTTTTAAATACTAAACATGATTTAAACACTAAAGAGGCAAATAAAATCATAGCTATGGCACAGATAAATCAGTTTGACCCACAGAATAATATTTTCCTTAAAAGTATGGCTGAAACCCTACTTCTTTGCCATGAAAATTGGCATAAAATTCAATATTTTCCCTGGTAAAGTGAGAAAAGAGGTGGTTTCAGAGGTAGTGGGTCACAGCTTTTCCATGGGAGGATAGCCATGTGGATGTGGACAGCGTGCAGCTATGCACTCCTAGCGACTGGTCCTTCCGGGCTCAGCGCGGGAGCTCAACAGAGGTCAGAGAGTGTACTGAGTACTACCTTATAAAAACTACAGGGAGCTTTGCTCTCTGCTGCAGGAGAAATATTTCTAGTAAACCAGGAAGGCAAACCAGAAAGCACTAGGTCCTCTTACTCACCTGGACAGATGCCTCTCAAAATCTCTGCTTCCCAGGGATCTGGGCCCCATGGTGCTTCCCCTCTCTCCAGCTGTGAGATCAGAACAGGTGTAGGGAATGGAAGTGCTTCTCCAGCAAGAAAGAGAGAGAGACAAGTTGAGGGGAGACATCCAGAGCTGTTCCTGAGATCTCTCTGCCCATCCCATCGTGGGCTAGTTGGGGAGGGGAGAAGTGGACTGCCCAGGGGACCAATGGGCCACCAGGGGTTCTGAGGAAGGGGTCCAAACTGTGCTCCAAGGTATGGCCAGGGAGACAGTGATTCTCCTCAGGGAGAAAGTGCAAGCTCACCCTGACTCAGAAGAAAGGAAATCCCTCCAGGAAGGATGTATGTACTGATATCCTGGGAGGCTCCTCCACACAGGAGAGGGCCCACATCCCACAACACTGGAAGGATGGAGGAACAGAGGTCTCCCGGGGGTACCCGGGAGAATCCTCTCCCTCAGGGTCCAGAACCACGCTCTTCCCTGGGAAATAATGAAGTCCAATTTCAAAGCCAAAGGGAACCTGGGATTTCCCCACTCAGCATCTCCAAAGGCTGATAAGTGCAGAACTCCCCTCTGGAGCCATCAAACCTAAGGACTACTAGAATCCCCAAGACATCTGAGAAGAAACTATCACAGAGGGCCAATGAGAGAGACCTTACCCAGGGAAGCCACATTTGCATAATTCTCCAGCATCACCTCCCTGTACAGGGCCTGCTGCACAGGCTCCAGGCTGGCCCACTGGTTCTGGGTAAAGTACACGGCCACATCTTCAAAAGTCACTGGCTCCTGAAACAACAGGTTCCTGCTGAAGCCTTGAGCGAGGGCCAGAAGGGGGCAGTCTGAGCTGCAGGGAAGAGATGGACCTGCCAGGGACTGTGACTCTGAGCCCCATGGAAGGTTTGCTCTATGGACAAGAGCATTCAGCACCCCAGCCAGAGGCCAGTCAGAGGCCAGTGTTCCCATCTCCAAACTCAGAACACCAATGCTCTCCCACCTACTCAGTTCTGGGGCTCCAAACTGTCATCCTAACCTCATAACTTGGCATCTGGGGCTCTCCTGCCTGGTAACTGCATCAACCCCTATGTTCATTTCTCCATGGATCTGTCCCTCTAGCACCTGCTGCCCTCATGTACTCTTAACCTGTCACCTAATTTTCTGTACACCAACCACTCTCTCTGTCTTCCCTCAGCCGAAGTACATATGCATGGCCGCATGTACTCCCTGCCCCAGCTTCTCCTGGTCTTCCCCAACAGCTTCCACTATGCGCAGAGGAGCCACTCCTTAGGAATAGTCCCAGTGCAGCTACATGTAAAAAGTGAAGTTAGAACATTCTTTAACACCATACACTAAAATAAACTCAAAATGGATTAAAGACCTAAATGTAAGACCAGATACTATAAAACTCTCAGAGGAAAACATAGGCAGAACATTCTCTGACATAAATCACAGCAAGATCTTTTCTGATCGTCTCCTGAAGTAATGGAAATAAAAACAAAAATAAACAAATGAGACCTAACTAAACTCAAAAGCTTTTGCACAGCAAAGGAAACCATAAACAAAACAAAAAGACAACCCACAGAATGGGAGAAAATATTTGCAAACGATGTGACCAACAAGGGATTAATCTCCAGAATTTACAAAAAAGCTCATGAAACTCAATGTTAAAAAAAAACAACCCAATCCAAAAATGGGCAAAAGACCTAAATAGACATTTCTCCAAAGAAGACATACAGATGGCCAAGAGGCACATGAAAAGATGCTCAGGACCTCTGATTATTAGAGAAACGCAAATCAATACTACAATGAGATTCACCTCACACCAATCAGAATGGCCATTAACAAAAAATCTACTAACAATAAAGGCTGAAGAGGGTGTGGACAGAAAGAAACCCACTGCACTGCTGGTGGGAATGTAAATTTGTAACAGCCACTATGGAGAACAGTATGGAGGTTCCTTAAAAAACTAAAAATAGAGCTACCATATGATCCAGCAATCCCACTCCTGCGCATATATCTGGAGAAAAACATGGTTCGAAAGGACACATGCACCCCAATGTTCACTGCAGCACTGTTTACAATAGCCAAGACATGGAAGCAACCTAAATGTCCATTGAGAGAAGAATGAATAAAAAAGATGTGGTACATATATACAATGGAATATTACTCAGCCATTAAAAAGAATGAAATAGTGCCATTTGCAGCAACATGGATGGACCTGGAGATTATCATACTAAGTGAAGTAAGTTAGACAGAGAAAGCCAAATACCATATGATATTGCTTATATGCAGAATCTAAAAAAAAAAAAAAAGATACAAATTAACTTATTTACAAAACAGAAACAGACTCACAGACTTAGAGAATGAACTTATGGTTACCAGGGGACTGGCAGTGGGGGGAAGGGACGGACTGGGAGTTTGGGATTGACATGTATACACTGCTATATTTAAAACAGATATCCAACAAGGACCCAATGTATAGCACAGGGAACTCTGCTCAATATTCTGTAATAACCTAAATGGGAAAAGAATTTGAAAAGGAAAAGATACTTGTATATGTATAACAGAATCACTTGCTGTACACCTGAAACTAACACAACATCGTTAATCAACTATACTCCATAATAAAATAAAAATTAGGAAGCATCAGGAAGATGGTGGTGTGGGAAGATGCAGAGTTTGCCTCTCCCCACAACTAGGGCGCCTGCCAGATGCTGGTGGGGGACCCTGATGCCCAAAGAGATGGGAATAAGCCCCAAGTGAACCGGTAGGACATGGGGCTACTGAGCAGGGAGGAGAGGTGGAGGCTAGATAGGACCGGCGGCCCTGAAGGGTGGCTGAGGGGCGGGAGGGGGTCCCATAACTAGTGGGACCCTCAGGGGCTCGGATCATGGGGAGCATACCCAGTGTTTCCCCTGCCCAATCTCCAGGACCAGAGGAGCAAGAGACGGGCGGAGGGCGTTTGCACCACCCACTCGGGCCCACGGAGACTGCTAAGTTCCCAGGCTGATTCCCCAGCCCTCCAAAGCCCACTCCAGGCCGCATCGGTCCCGGGAAGGGAGACCGGGGAGAACAGGAGAGGCAGGCGGGAGGGGCCCTCTGGGACTGGAGGAGCAGGAGAGGAGCAAGGGCGTTTGCCCTGCCCACTCGGGCCCAGGATACCTGCTGAGCTCCCAAGCGGGGTTACCCACCCTCTGAAACCAGAGGTGGGGGGTACGCCTGGGCCCCTTCTGTTCTGTTGAGCCTAAGCCCCACCCCCCACCCCCGTCAGGGCCTTTTCCAGTCCTGTGGGTCCTAAGCATAGGCCATGCCCACCACCCAAACCTCGCCCCTGCTTAGGCCATGCCTTCCAGAGCCAAGGCCTTTTCCATCTTTTTTTTTTCCTACTCCTTGTTTTTACTATTATGGTTCTGTTTTACCTTCTGGTTGTTGTTTCATCTATATTTTTATTTTTATATTTTTTCTAACATATCTGTTAGCTTCCTAGTTTAATTTTATTTTTTACTTTGTTACTGTTCTCCTTTTTCTTTTTTCTTTTTTTTTTTTTGCACCACCCTGCACGGCTTGCGGGGTCTTGCTTCATGAGCTGGGGGTCGGGCTGAAGCTCCTGCAGTGGGAGCTCCGAGTCTGAACCACTGAGCTAACAGAGAACCTCAGGCCCCAGGAAATAGTCATCGCAGTGAGGTCTCCCAGAGGTCCTCATCTTGGCACCAAGACCCAGCTCTACCTAACAGCCTACAAACTCCAGTGTTGGAAGCCTCAGGCCAAACAACCAGTGAGACAGGAACACAATTCCACTCACAAAAAAAAGGAAAAAAAAAAAAGGAAAAAAAAAAAAGGAGATGGCAGAAAAATATGTCACACATGAAGGAACAAGGTAAAAACCTACAAGACCAAATAAATGAAGAGGAAATAGGCAATCTACCTGAAAAAGAATTCAGAGTAATGACAGTAAAGATGATCCAGAATCTCGGAAATAGAATGGAGGCAACGACTGAGAAAATACAAGAACTGTTTAACAAAGATCTAGAACAACTAAAGAATAAACAAACAGAGGTGAACAACACAATAACTGAAATTAAAAATACACTAAAAGGAATCAATAACAGAAAAACTGAGGCAGAAGAATGAATAAGTGAGCTGGAAGACAAAATGGTGGAAATAAACTGCCAAGGAGCACAATAAAGAAAAAAGAATGAAAAGAATTGAAGACAATCTCAGAGACCTCTAGGACAACACTAAACACACCAACATTCGAATTATAGGGGTCCCAGAAGAAGAAGAGAAAAAGAAAGGGTCTGAGAAAATATTTGAAGAGATTATAGTCAAAAACTTCCCTAACATGGGAAAGGAAATAGTCACCCAAGTCCAGGAAGCAGAGAGTCCCATACAGGATAAACCCTAGGAAAAATACACCAAGACACATATTAATCAAACTAACAAAAATTAAATTCAAAGAAAAAAAATTAAAAGCAGCAAGGGAAAAGCAACAAATAACATACAAGGGAATCCCCATAAGGTTATCAACTGATTTTTCAGCAGAAACTCTGCAGACCAGAAGAGAGTGGCATGATAAACTTAAAGTGATGAAAGAGAAAAATCTACAACCAAGATTACTCTACTCAGCAAGGAACTCATTCAGATTCGACAGAGAAATCAAAAGCTTTTCAGACAAGCAAAAGCTAAGAGAATTCAGTACCACCAAACCAGCTTTACAACAAATGCTAAAGAAACTTCTCTAGGCGGGAAACACAAGAGAAGAAAAAGACCCACAGGATAGAAAGCCCAGAGTTAAGCCCACGCACATATGGTCACTTAATTTATGACAAAGGAGGCAAGAACATACAATGGAGAAAAGACAGCCTCTTCAATAAGTGGTGCTGGGAAAACTGGACAGCTACATGTAAAAGAATGAAATTAGGACACTCCCTAACACCATACACAACAATAAACTCCAAATGGATTAAAGACCTAAATGCAAGACCGGACACTATAAAACTCTTAGAGGAAAACATAGGAAAAACACTCTGACATAAACCACAGCAAGATCTTTTTTGACCCACCTCCTAGAGTAATGGAAAGAAAAACAAAAATAAACAAAATGGGACCTAATTAAACTTAAAAGGTTTGGCACAGGGCTTCCCTGGTGGCGCAGTGGTTGAGAGTCCACCTGCCAATGCAGGGGACACGGGTTCGTGTCCCGGTCCGGGAAGATCCCACATGCCATGGAGCGGCTGGGCCCGTGAGCCATGGCCGCTGAGCCTGCGCGTCCGGACCCTGTGCTCCGCAATGGGAGAGGCCACAACAGTGAGAGGCCCATGTACCGCAAAAAAAAAAAAAAAAAAAAAAAGTTTTGCACAGCAAAGGAACCCATAAACAAGATGAAAAGACAACCCTCCAAATGGGAGAAAGTATTTGCAAATGAAACAATGGACAAAGGATTAATCTCCAAAATATACAAACAGCTCATGGAGCTCAATATCAAAAATACAAACAATTCAATTAAAAAATGGGCAGAAGACCTAAGTAGATATTTCACCAAAGAACACATACAGATGGCCTAGAGACACATGAAAAGATGCTCAACATCACTAATTACTAGAGAAATGCAAATCAAAACTCCAGTGAGGTATCACCTCACACTGGTCAGAACGGCCATTATCAAAAACTCTAGAAACAATAAATGCTGGAAAGTGGCTTCTCTTGTTGTGGAGCACAGGCTCTAAGCACATGGGCTTCAGTAGTTGTGGCACGTGGGCTCAGGAGTTGTGGCGCATGGGCTTAGGTACTCTGAGGCATGTGGGATCTTCCCGGACCAGGGCTCGAACCTGTGTCCCCTGCACTGGCAGGCGGATTCTTAATCACTGCACCACCAGGAAGCCCCATTTGGTGGGTACTTTTAAATCTTATCTTTGGGACTTCCCTGGAGGTCTAGTGGTTAAGACTTCACCTTCCAATGCAGTGAGTGCGGGTTCAATCCCTGGTCAGGGAGCTAAAATCCAACAAGCCTCGTGGCCAAAAAACCAAAAACATAAAACAGAAGCAATATTGTAACAAATTCAATAAAGACTTTAAAAATGGTCCACATCAAAAAAATCTTGTCTTTCATTTACTCTTTACAACATATATATGAAGTCAGAGTTGTTACTCCCGTTTTTCAATGGATGAAACTAAGATTCAGAAAAATTCATTACTTTGCCCAAGATCACACAGCCAGGAAGTGACACAGCTGGGACTTCAACCCAAACCTGTCAAACAGCAAACCTGGGCTCTTCCCACATAGCATGCTGCCTCCGACACGGGCCTCACGAACTTCTCCGAACACATAGCTAACCCCTGAACCTCATCATAACCTGGTGTTGCCCCATCTTTGGAGAACATCTTTTCAAACCCAACTTCCAAAATTACCTATCAAGCCATCTTTACTGTGCTCCCTCCAGGCCACGTGGGGCCCCTCCCCCAATCTACACTGAGCGATCAGCTAGCTATTTCAAAACCACACACACCATCCTAGGAGCCAGAGCCTCTGCATCTTCCATGAGATGTAGGAGCAGTTTCTAACGGTGTCCACTGGCTACCTTCTCTGCTTCTATGGACAGCACAGTGCAGACCACAGAGACTGGGCTCAGCCTGGAGGGGTTTCCTGCCTTCTGCACCTTCTCACCTTCATTCCATCTCCTAGGAGATTCTCACCACCCTATGCAGTCCAATGAAAAGGAAGACACCTACCCACAGGGGCTCAGCTAAGCCCCTTACTCTTTGAGTGTCCCAGTCTCTCCTGGAAGCCTGTGCACTGGAGTCAGCAGAGGGGACAGGGAGAAGGGAATGCTCTCACAACTGCTCCTGGGGGGAGCAGGGAAGAAACATACCCCAAGCATAAATGCTGGCAACTTAAACTGCTCCCAGCCACTCTACTGGCACTACACTCAGGTCTTTCTTAGGGGGTCCTTTGCAAACAAGAACTAAGGAACTCAGTTCAAAAGGAAACGTTGAGAGAAGAACAAATTTAGAAACTTCTCAAAGGGAGAGTTGACCCTTAAGCTGGGCAATGACGAGGCTCAAAGGGCCCCCCAAATAGCTTGAGCCCCAAATCCAAACATCAGACAGAACCATGATGTCCTGTGAGTAATCACTGCTTCAACAACAAGGCATTAAAGGGCTTCTGATGACAGCGACCACAGGCTCACAGGTAAACCAAAGTTCACCTCTGCGTGCAGCAAGTCAAACCTCACTCCCTCACATCTTCAGAGCTGTTCTCACAACTTTCTCCACCCAGTACCATCTTCCTCCCCAAATTGTTCTTCCCATCTGCTGTCAAATAACCCCAGGTATCATGAGTCCAAAAAAATGCCTATTATTAAAGGAGAACTTACTTTTTCAAGACAGTTAGGTTGTTGATACATTCTTCTTCCTCCTATGGATGGCCCCTATGTACCTCAACTTATTTTAATTTTCTCCACAGTATTTTTCATCATCTGACAAATTATACTTTTATTGTCTATCTCCCCCCACCAGGTTGTAAGTTATGAGGCAAGGATTCTGTTTTGTTCATTATTGGTTTACTAGCACACAGTACATTTGCCTGGCAGATGCAAGATGATTAATATGAATTTGCTGAAAGAATTAATTTCAAAAATGGTTTGATCACCAATAAAAATTTTTATACTTATGAAGAAGGTCAGAAAACAACAGCAAATACCACCTTAACAGTGAAGTGCCAGAGCACATCCATTAAAGTTCATGGTTTATAATTTACCAGGCACTGAGGTTCTACTTTCCGTGAAAGACTGGAGGAGAAGCATAAATATAGGAAAGAAACATAAACATCTTTGCTTGCAGATGAAATAGCTATCTGCCTAAAAAATATCCAAGATGCAGGAGAATAAACAAAAAACATTTAAAACTGACAAAATAATTCATTAAGTTAGCTAGATATAGGATAAGTGAACAAAAAAGATTACCTTTCCTAAATACCACCATAAACAATTAGAAGACAAAAAAAGAGAAAATAAGATGCCATTCATATGAAAATAGCTAAGAACCGACCTAACAAAAACCTGCAAAACCAAGACAAGAAAACTAAATGTTTATTAAAATAAATAAAAGAGGAACTGAATAAATTGAAACATACAGTGTTTCTAAATGGGAAGAATCAAACTTGTAAAGAAGTCAATTACCCCAATTTTGCCTAGGAATTCAAAACAATCCACTCCCCCACCAAAAAATCAATGAGATTCATACAGGGGTAGGGGATCATTTTGAGTAATCTGAAAAAATTAAGTGTGAAAGACTAGCTGAGAAGGTTTTGAAGGAAATACATTTTTGAAAGAAATGATGAGGGGTAATTAAACCCTACCTTAAAAGGACAATCCTTCAAGAAAACGAGACTCCAAGCCATAGATAGTGAGAAAATATTTTAAAAGACATAATAAAGGACTATTATCCCAAGTATATAGAAAACTCTTAAAACTCAATAAGAAAATGAACAACCCGATTCAAAAAATGGGCAAAAGACCTGAACAGATACCTCACCAAAGAAGTTATACAGATGGCAAACAGGTATATGAAAAGATGCAATACAACAGCGGTCCCTAACCAAGGACCAGTTTCGTGGAAGACAATTTTTCCACGGACTGGACGGGGGTGTTGGGGGTGGTTCAGGCGGTAATGTGAGCGATGGGGAGCGGCCGATGAAGCTTCGCTTGATCACCGCTTACCTTCTGCTGTGCAGCCTGGTTCCTAACAGGACCAGTCCAGTACCGGTCCTTGGCCTCGGGGTTGGGGACCCCTGCTCTACAACATATATCTTCAGGCAAATGCAAATTAAATCAATGAGATACCACTACACATCTATTAGAATGGCCAAAATCCAAAACACTGACAATACCAAATGCTGGCAACGATGTGGAGCAACACAAACACTCATTCATTGCTGGCAGGAATACAAACTGGTGTGACCACTCTGGAAGACATTTAACAGCTTCTTACAAAACTAAACATACTCTTACCATATGATCCAGCAATCATGCTCCTCGGTATCTTCCCAATGAGTTGAAAACTTACGTCCACACAAAAACCTGCACAAGGATGTTTAGAGCAGCTTTATTCATAATTGCCAAAACTTGGAAGCAACCAAGATGTCCTTCAGTAGGTGAATGGAGAAATAAACTGTGGTACAATCAGTCAATGGAATATTACTCAGCACTAAAACGAAATAAGCTATCAAGCCATGAAAAGTCACACAAGACCTTAAATGAATACTGCTAAATGAATAAAACCAAAATGAAAAGGTATGATACCAACTACACAACATCCTGGAAAAGGCAAAAAGATCAACAGTTGCCAGCAAGGGAGGGCAGAACACAGAGAATTTTTAGGGCCTTTGAAGAGACTCTGTATGATACTACAATAATAGATACATACCATTACACATTTGTAACCCATAGAATGTACAACACCAAGAGTGAACCCTGGGCTTCCCAGGTAGCACAGTGGTTAAGAATCCACCTGCCAATGTAGGGGACATGGGTTCGAGCCCTGGCCAGGAAGATCTCGCATGCCGTGGAGCAACTAAGCCCGTGTGCCACAACCACTGAGCCTGCGCTCTAGAGCCCACGAGCCACAACTACTGAAGGCCGTGTGCCACAACTACTGAAGCTTGTGCTCCTACAGCCTGTGCTCCAAAACAAGAGAAGCCACTGCAATGAGAAGGCCTCGCACCGCAACAAAGAGTAGCCCCCGCTCGCTACAACTAGAGAAAGCCCGCGTGCAGCAATGAAGACCCAACGCAGCCAAAGAATAAATTAAATAAATAAACTAAATCTACTAAAAAAGAGTGAACGCTAATGAAAGCTACGGACTTTATGTGACTATGATGTGTCAGTGTAGGATCATCAATTGTAACTAATGTACCACTCTGATAATGATGGAGGCTCTGCATGTGTGGAGCCAGGAAGCATATGGGGACTCTGTGCTTTTTGCTCAATTTTGCTATGAACCTAAAACGTCTCTAAAAAAATAAAGTCTACTAAAAAAGAAAGGGAAAGGGGCAGGGAGAGCAATACTTAATCTCTTACCTGGACTGCAATATCATCCTGACTCACACTCTTCTGCAACCAATGTACACTACAGGCTGAAAACCTTTTTAATATATAAATCCATCCCTTTCAACTCCCCTGCTTAAAATCCGTTAGTGTCTTCCTACTGGACCCAGAATAGAACCCAAAATCTTCACAGTGACCTCCAAGCCATGTGCCCAGCTGTCCCACCTCACAATCAACTACTTCCTCTGACCTCTCCCTGTCTCCAGAGTACACGAGCTTTCTCTCCCAGCCCAGGGCCGATGCATCTGCTGTCCTCTCTGGAAAGTTCTTCTTTACTTCTTTCTCCAGTAGTTTCCAAGACTATTTCTACCTTGAGGTCTCAACGTCATGTGACCACTTCCATGAGGGCTTCCCCGACCACTACCTTCAAAGGTAGCTTCTTTGGGGCTTCTCAAATTTGAGAAGGTGCATAAGAATCACCTGGAGAGCTTGTTACAACAGATTCCTGACCCCATTTACCCTACCCTCCTCACCAATCTGACTCCAAGTCTAGAGTGGGACTAACAATTTGCAATTCTAATGAGCACCCAGGTGATCCTGATGCTGCCCACCTATGGACCACACTTTTACAAAGCACTGAACTTTAGCAACAGGTAATTATAGTAACTTATTTGTTTTTGGTAAAAGTACCCTCCATGAGAAAAGGGAACCTGTCTGCATTATTCAGTACTATGCACCTAGCATTTAGAAAGCACATATGGAAAAAACAATGCTGGTCTCTCTGGGATACATCTACTACTTGTGGAGCAATCTCTTCAATAAAGAATTTCTCTGGGGCTTCCCTGGTGGCACAGTGGTTAAGAATCTGCCTGCCAATGCAGGGGACACGGGTTCGAGCCCTGATCCGGGAAGATCCCACATGTCGCGGAGCAGCTGAGCCCGTGCGCCACAACTACTGAGCCTACGCTCTAGAGCCTGTGAGCCACAACTACTGAGACCACGTGCCACAACTACTAAAGGCCGCGCACTTAGAGCCCACCCTTCGCAACAAGAGAAGCCACCGCAATGAGAAGCCCGCGCACCACAACGAAGAGTAGCCCCCACTCGACGCGCCTAAAGAAAGCCCGCACACAGCAAGGATGACCCAACGCAGCCAAAAATAAATTATTTATTTATTAATTTTTTTAAAAAAAAGAATTTATCTGATCTCGGTAGGCAACATTTTTTTTTTAAATCCCACATTCCTAATTTATCCCCCACCCCCAACTCATTTCCCCTTTGGCAAGGCTGTTTCCTGTATCTGTGCTGGCAACTTTTATTTGTAGAACATGATCTGGATTTCCACATTCAGGGGAAATTTCTTGGCTTGGGTCCCCCTTTTTCCACTTAAATCTATTCATCCAAACTCATCACTCTGTACACACGAGACTCTTATTTTCTCCACCACGTATTTACAACCATAGCCCTTGGGATGGACTCAAGAGGGAAACCATAGCCTGGCCAAGTTAGGCCTTCTTGGTCCTTTCCTGATTACCTGATAGCTAATGTGATTTTTAAAAGACTGAAAAAAAGCTCAGCTCACCTGAGGCCAAGTGGTTTGGAGCATGGCTGATGTTCCCTGGCTCCGTGCACTGTCTTCTGGGTTTGGAAGAGCAAGAACCTTAAAAGCTAAAAGAAGAAGAGCCATGAGTGCAAGAGTCCCTGTGCTACGTCACCCACAGCCGCCTACAGTCTTCTGTCTTTTCCTTTCGAGCACTGGCAGGAGGCTCTATCAGCCCTGCTCTGGCTGATCGCCCCAAACCCTCATAAATTGCACTGCCTGGTCCTCGGGACAATCCACCACCTGCCTGCTCTGCCCAAGAGCGTTCTGGGGCCCATTCACATTGAGCGGACCTAGTGATCCAAGACAAATCCCGTCCCTACAGTGCTGGGTCTGAACAAACAAAAACCTAAAAAAGCGCTTACAGGGACCATGACATTGACCCCAAAAAGGGTGCCTTTGGAGAAGGGAGACAGGGGTAGCTGGATCTGGATTGAGCTAAAATACTTAAGTGTTCCAGTGGGTGATGATGACAGGAGACTCCAACGGGTTCTCCACCCAAGGAAGCAGGAGACCCCAAATATCAGAAACTTCGGTACCGGGCACGGGAAGCAGTTGGGCCAACTTCTTTAAGACAAAAAAGAGGATCACGCCTCGGTGGGCAAGGGACTGGACCAGGGCTCTAGGAGGCCCCGTAGCCACCTCGGCGGCTTCGGCGAGGCCCAGACACCCGAGCACCGGGTCAGAGAGGCGAGTTCAGGGGCGGGGTGCTGACGAATCGCTAAGGAAAGCGAGGAAGCTGGCGCCGGACGAGACTAGCAGGAAGAACTCGCCTGAACCAAGCCTGTTCCCCTCAGAACCCCAAGAGGTGAGTATCCGAAAGCCGATACGGAACCGAGCACGGGCGTCGAATGCCCCTCTAGGCCGTCCGGAAGCGGCCCATCTCGGTGGTCCCCGCGGCGCGGCCTCACGTGACCTGAGGGGGCGGAAATAAGGGCGGGCTCTTGCCCGTGACGTCGTTTGCGGGCGCCGCACCGCTGTGTTAGCGGCGGGCGCCTCCGCCCCTGTGCTTCAACCTTTGAGCCGACTGAGGGCGGGCTGTGAGGGCGCTGATGCCACCTTGCTCTACTCAGATCTCGGCCTCTAGACCTAGGTGGGGCCCCAGTTAACCGACTGCCCCATCAGCTGTCGGCCGCCTTTATTCCCTGGGTCACCTGGAGCCTGAGCTGTGCGGGTGTGGGGAAAATGGTTTCTGTTGTGTCATCTCCTAGAGGCCCACGCCAGGCATTCCGCTTGGGTTCTAGGCTGGGCAGCCGTTAGGAGAACCATGGTTCCCATCTACCTTTTTTTTTTTTTTTTTTTCGGTACGCGGGCCTCTCACTGTTGTGGTCTCTCCCGTTGCGGAGCACAGGCTCCGGACGCGTAGGCTCAGCGGCCATGGCTCACGGGCCTAGCCGCTCCGCGGCATGTGGGATCTTCCCGCACCGGGGCATGAACCCGTGTCCCCTGCATCGGCAGGCGGACTCTCAACCACTGCGCCACCAGGGAAGCTCCCATCTACCTTTTTAAGGTCCTCTCCCTTCCTAGGACCTAGGCGTGTGTGGGACCTTTTAGGGCAGATTCATTTAACAACCAAAATAACAGTGACTAAGGTTGCCAGGCATCCTGTATATACAAGTCCTATATTAAATGATTTTGTCCTGTATTGACTTTGGCAGGATGCCCTAAATGCCCTGTGTTTAGCTTTTTTCAATAGGGTACAAAAATTCTGTAGTTGACAGCTATTCCGCCTAGTTAACTGGCAAGTTACTTAAATTTCAACACTGGCTGAAAAAAACAATCATACCTCCACAAATGAAGATCTGGATAATCCCTTACAGTCTCTCCGGCAGGTTTGTCTGAGGCAAGGAAGTGGGGGTGGGGGAGCGGCGGCTGAGAAGTGAAACATTAAAAGGACTGTTTTTCAGATTCAAGAAACGAAGACTGTTCTTTGACCAAAGTTCCAAGCCACGAACGAGTAATTGCCCTTAAGACAGCCAATGACAGTGACAGTCTCACTTTGGTGACCCCTGCAACTATGCTTCTGAGAGTTATCAAATCAATGGCAGCCCCAATCTTCAGAACATAAGCCAATCAGTGACAAATGCCCTTGAAAGCTAGCCAATCAATGATAGTCCTACCCACTGGACAACAGCTAATTAGCAAATGCCTCACTACCATGACGATGCTTCTGAAAATCAATGGGTCAACAATAGCCTTACTTTAGTGACCACTTCTTGCCAGTGTGGTTGCCAACATGAACAGACTTTTTCTTTGACCACTGATAGGTCTACTGAACACAGTTCCATATATATGGTTCCTACTCACCAAGTACTTCAGAGCTAAAAGGGGAAATTGGCCTCCCACTGCTAGAAGACAGAATGACCCTAGATATCTGTATATATGACTCTATCCCAGGAGTTACCTACTATACAGTAAAAATTACAAGATATTGCTGAAATTAATAAAAATCTAAATAAATGGAGAGATTTACCATGTTCACAAATCAAGAGCCTATATAATTAAGATGTCAATTATACCAAAATTGATATACAGATTCAATACAATCTCAATCAAAATCCCAGGACATATTTTGTAGAAATTGACAAATTGATTCTAACATTCATATGGAAATGTAAAGGACCTGGAAATGCCAAAACAACAGAAAACAAAGTAGGAGGACTAACAACATATGACTTTGATACTTAGAAAAACTATAGTAATTAATGCAGTGTGTTAATGGCAACAAGATGGACAAACAGATCAACAAACAGGAATAAAACAGAATCTAGAACTAGACCCACACATATATGGACAATGGTGCTACAACAAGTTACCCATTTGGAAAGGAAGGGAGTGTGAGAGAGAGGGAGGAAGGAACTTGGATCCATACCTCATGCCCTATACAAAGTTTAATTGAAAATAGATGACAGAACTAAATGTAAAATCTAAAACTATAAAACTCCTAGAAGGAAAAATAGGAAAAAGCCTTTGTAAAATTGGGCAAGGCAAAGATTTCTTTAAAATGCCACTAAAAGCACAATCCATAAAGGAACAAACTGATAAATTAGACCTCATCAATATCAAAAGCTTCTGCTCTTCAAAAGATATTGTTAAGAGAATGAAAAGACAGACCACAGGCTGGAAGAAAATATTTGGAAATCACATATATGAAAAAGGACCTGTATCTATAATATATAAAAACCTCTCAAAGATCAATAAAAAGAAAAGCCAGTAAAAACATAGGCAAAACATATAAACAGAGACTTTACCAAAGAAGACAAAATGGAAGGCAAATAAGCACATGAAAACATGCTCAACATCAATAGTCATTAGGGAAAGCAAATTAAAACCTTAATGAGATAGCATTACACACTTATTATAATAGCTAAAATTAAAAATGCTAACAATCTCAAGTGTAGGCAAAGATGTATTAGAAATGGAACCCTCACACAATGCTGGTAGGAAGGTAAAGTGGCACAACTTCTTGGTAAAACAATCTGAAGATACTTAAAAAGTTAAATATACACATACCTTATGACTCAGCCGTTCCACTTCTGGTGTTTACCTAAGAGAAATAAAAGTGTACATCCTTACAAAGACTTGAACACAAATGTTCACAGCAGCTTTATTTGTAATAGCCAAAAACTGGAAATAACCCAAACGCCCATCAAGAGGTGAACGGACAAATAGATGGTGGTATATCAATAGTAGAATACTACTCAGCAATAGAAAGGAATGAACCACTGATATTATGCAACATGGATGAATCTCAAAATAATTATACTGAGTGGAGTTCCCTTAAGGTCTAGTGGTTAGGATTTGGAAAAAAAAAAAAATTATGCTGAGAAAGACACCAGACCAAAAAGAATACATACAAGGTGTTAACATTTGTATAAAATCCTAGAAAAGGAAAGCTAATCCAAAGTGACAGAAGGAATTCCCTGGATGTCTGGTGGTTAGGACTCCATGCTTTCACTGCCAAGGGCCCAAGTTCAATCCCTGGTCGTGGAACTAAGATCCCACAAGCCGCAAGGCACAGACAAAACAAAAAACAAGAACAAAAAACCCCCACAGTGACAGAAAGCAGATCAGTGTTTGCTTGGGGAGAGCCAAGAGGGAGGGATTACAAAGGGGCATAAGAGAAGTTTCGGGTGTTATGGCTATGTTTATTATCTTGATTGTGGTGATTGTTTCACTGGTATATACATAAGTCAAAACTTACCAACGACATTATGATAATAACACTTTAGTTTATTATGCTCCAGTCACTGTTCTAACTACTTCTATGTGTATTAATGCAGTTAATCCTCAGCACAATCCTGTGAGGTAGACGGTCACACACCTGGGTTCATACCAAAGTTGGCCTGGCTCCGAATGATTAACCACTACCCTCTGCTTCCTGCAGTGGGCAAAGTCAAGCTGTCTGCACGAGTGGATGCTACGACAGAACATATTTACTTCTCTTGCAACCGCAGGTAACAGAAAATAATGGTGGCTTCTTCCAGATCATAAAAATTAACCAGATGAAATTGCAAGGGAATGTTTGCTGATGGGAGGTCACTTGGAACAGTAATGAGATGGACAAATTTAAGACAAATAGGGCCTTGCATCTCATTCAAAGGGTACAAACACCCCATTTTTGCAAAGGCATAGACTGCAACTGAGTAGCAAAGAGTCACTGCAGAGTCAGAAGTAGTGAGGGTGGGCACTGTACCCAAGGTAGGTCTCTGGAAGTCTGCACCCTATTAGGACTGTCCTTCCAAGATGCAGATGGCTCCACACAGATAGGGCCCCTCTGTTTTTGTGTTTAAGAGACTTCCAATATACAGATTTTAATAGAGGGTCCACATAGCTTGCCTTTTCTTAACCCTTGTTTAGGGTTGCACATCTGAGAAAGGATGCAGGGGAGATAAAATTTTAAGAGGTACAAGGTCTGAAATGTCTTTATTCTATACCCACACTTGAGGGTATAAAATTCTGGCGGAAATCATTTCCCTTAGAATGTCAAAGGCATACACCATTGTCATCTAACTGTCAAGGTTGCTGTTGAGAAATCCAGTGCTATTCTTACTCCTGATCTTTTGTTTTCCCTCTCTAGAAACATTTTAACATCTTCTCTTTAAACCTGGTGCTTTGATCATTCACAGTGATGGTCTTTGATGTAGGTTTCCCCCCAATCCATCTTGCTGGGCACTTGGTGTATCCTTTCAATCTGGAAACCTTCCTTTGATGTTTTTAAGTTTGGGGGTTTGTTTCTTGTCTTTTCTAACTGTAAAGAGAGTTCATCTTGGGGAAACAAGGGTTAAGAGAACCTGAGGAAAGTTTCATGATGGAAGCTGAGAGTCTGAATTAAACAGCTTAGTGGGACAGGCCAGAGAAGCACGCGTTGCAGTTATACAGAGAGAAGCAGCTGATGTTTAAGAATTAGCACAGTTAGGGACTTCCCTGGTGGTCCAGTGGTTAGGAATCCACCTTCCAACGCAGGGGAAGTGGGTTCGATCCCTGGTCAGGGAACAAAGATCCCACATGCCACAGGGCAACTAAGCCTGCGAGCTACAGCTAATGAGCCCGCACACTCTGGAGCCCACGCCACAACTAGAGAGAAGCTGGTGCGACACAACGAAAGATCCTGCATGCTGCAATTAAGACCCCATGCAGCCATAAATAAATAAACAGAATTAGCACAGTTCAGAAAATGCAGTGATGACACTGATCAAAAGCGTGAAGATGGGGAGAAACAAGAGGCACTGTGAGCCTAGCTGTGGAGAGTGCTACTCTTGGACACATGTCTCCTGCACGTGGAGTTTCTGATGCAGGATGAACCTTCCACACCAGCTAAAGGTTTTCCCACACACCTTACACTCAAGGTTTCTCACCAGTGTGGCCACGCTCATGCTGAACCAGGGTGATTTTCTGATTGAACGCCTTCCCACACTCCTTACATTCAAAAGGTTTCTCCCCAGTGTGGATCCGCTGATGCTGAGTCAGGGCTGTGTTGGAGCTTAATCATTTCCCACACTCCTTACATTCACAGGGTTTCTCCCCAGTGTGCATTCGCTGATGGAGGATGAAACTTGAGCTAACAGCTGGAAGTTTTCCAACATTCGTCGCACTCATGGAGCTTCTCTCCAGTGTGGAACCTCTGGTGCTGGAGGAAGACGGGGCTGCAGCTGAAGGCCTTGCCGCACTCCCGACACTCATAAGGCTTTGCTCCAGTGTGGATTCTCTGATGCTGAATCAAGGCCATGTCCGAACTGAGACCTTTCCCACATTCTTTGCATTTAAATGGTTTCTTCCCAGTGTGGATTACCTGATGCCGGATAAGTAAGGAATTATAGCTGAAGTATTTTCCGCATTCTTTGCATTCAAAAGACTTTTCACCAGTGTGACATCTCTGATGTCTGTGGAAGTCTGCCATCCGAATGAAGCATCTGTCACATTTTCCACACTTATAAGATAGCTGACCGCTAGAAATTGTCTGATTTGTAGTGAGTTGTGTGCTAACACTAATGTATTTTCCCAGTTTCTCACACTTCTCCCCGCTCTCCACAGCACAGGCCTCCTGATACCTGGTTGACCCATCTGTGAAATCTCTCCTCTTTGACTTTGTCCTCTTAACCATCCCGTGGCTGTGCTGTTCTAGGTGGCTCCTGAAGCCAAGGTGCTGGGGAACATTCCCTGGCAGCCCTCCTAATGTCAGTCCGTGGGACTCTGCTTCTTTAGAAATGTGTTCTTTTGGCGTTGATTCTTCCTTGTCAGTTCTGGTCTCCCCGCCTGATATCATAAAAAGAAAATACAAGTGTCAGCCCCCAATATCACAAAAAGAAAATACTTATGCTAAAGAGGGAATAGGTTCAAGTGGTTCTGATTTGCCCTGAGTAAGGGGATATTTTCCAATATGTACACCAAATGATCAAAGACCACCACGCAGCAGAACCCCAAAAGTGGAACTCTGTGAAAGAGGCCAGGGAGGCCAGCAAGGCCAGGAGCATTCCTGTAAAGAGCGTGAAGACTGGAAAACAGCAGAGTCTGTTCACTAGGGCAGAAGGACCAATTGCTGTCTCCCAAGTGGATCGGATGGATCAGTGCAGATGTAAAGAAGTGATGAATGGAGAGCCCGAGGTGAGAGACGGCTGAGAGTGGAGAAGAAGGGGCAGTCGAGCAGCTCAAGTCCCACAAAAGGTCCCACGGGCTGAAATTCCTTAAGAGCTGCTTATTTTTTTAAATGTTATCCATGTCATAATCTTTGAGAGAGACCCAACCTCTGTCATCAAGTTGGCTCTAGTAAAGCAGCAGGCTCCTATGCAGTGGCTGAAGGGACCACGCAGGGCAAACACCACAGCATCCAGAAGGAAGGGGAAGACGTGCAGGCTTTCCTCTAAAAGAAAAGAACACTGGACATGTGAAGAACCCTTCCAAGAATGGACATCAGTCCTAGAGGCAACCACGTAACGATGGTTGTCCTTTTTCCTAAAACTCTATACAGGATGCACATACAGTCTAACACAACAATATGGAATGTGAAATCCTAAACTAACTAAAAAAGAAAAACTAATATAATCATCAGCACTGGGCCAGAGAAAAACCTCATGTGTTTACAAGCAAACTGTTTAGAAAATATTTTTTAACCCAGACAACCTGAAGTCTTGGGGTCATATCCAGGAAAGCACACAAGGCTGCAGCGGGGAGGCGGTGGGGAGCGATGTGCATTATTTTTTTTTAATATTTATTTATTTGGCAGCACCGGGTCTTAGTTGTGGCACGCGGGATCTTGGTTGCGGCGTGCGAGATCTTTTAGTTGCAGCATGCGGGATGTTTAGTTGTGGCATGCAAACTCTTAGTTGTGGCATGTGGGATCTAGTTCCCTGAGCAGGGATCAAACCCAGGCCCCCTGCATTGGGAGCACGGAGTCTTAGCCCCTGGACCACGAGGGAAGTCCTGCGATGTGCATTATTAATGGACATTCTCTGTAAAGAGTCTGAAGAGCACAGGAAATTTTAACAGGCAGGGAATGGGTGAAGCAGAATAACAAAGGCAAAAAAAAAAAAAATATATATATATATATATATATACATATATATATATACTATGTTGTTATTTCTAATTCTCATATCAATACCTCTCAAAATGAGGAAGCCATTCACCTTTCATTTACAAGTTTTGCTTCAAAAGTTCATCTATTACAAAATACATATATATATATATTTTTTTTAATATTTATTTATTTAGGCAGCACTGGGTCTTAGTTGCGGCACGGGGGATCTTCATTGCGTCATGCAGACTTCTTAGTTGCGGCATCCGGACTCTTAATTGCGGCATGCATGTGGGATCTAGTTCCCTGACCAGGGGTCTAACCGAGGCCCCCTGCATTGGGAGTGTGGAGTCTTACCCACTGGATCACCAGGGAGGTACCCATATATTTTTAAGTGTCCATGGAGGGAAGATGAAACAAGAACGGCAGGATATAGGTGGACTGTTGAGGTAAGGGGTACACTGGGTGCATTTGGCTGGTGTCTGCATATGTGTGAAAATTTCCATTATAAAAATAAATTTTTAATATTTGTTAAGTTAGTGTTTGGGAACACATACTTCAATTTCCCATACAAATAATGTACCCTATGCATACGTAGATTGCCAGGCAGGCCCCCAGAAGTCTATTTTCCTCATAAGGTGGCTGACATCCTGATCTTTGCAAAAACAAACTGATGGAAAAATAAAATGTTTCTACATGACAGGGATGATAAGAGCTGCTCAGACAGTGTCCCTTGGCAGGTGGTGAGGTGGAGAGGCAAATGTGAGCACGCAAAGAAATCTTGCAGCCACACCCTTCTTGGGAGAGAAGGGCCCTTCCTCACTTGAGGGAGGCAACCACTATAAATGCAGAACATCACATGTAACGATTCCAGAGGAATGAAAACAGTCTCACAAGAGAAGAAACACTGTGCATATTGAAATGTGAAAACAAGAAAGCAGGCTAAGCAAAAAAGGTAGGGTCTCATACTCACCTGGACAGACTCCTCTGAGGGCCTCCCTGCCCACGGGTTCCCAGGGATCGAGGCCCCATGGCAGTTCCCCTCACTCCAGCTGAGAAACCAGAACAGGTCTGGTGAACGAAAAAACTGCCCAGGGAGAAAGACACAGGAAAACAAAGGTAGAGGGAATCATGAAGCAAGGTCACCTCTCAGCCCTCTTTTTGTCCAGTGAGCCAGGTGGGGAGAAACAAAGTGAAGTCAGCCTGTGCATCTTAGAGGACAGAAAGTTCCCACAAAGCAGGGCAGAGTCTTGGAATAATCCTCTACTCAAGTCCCAAATATTCAGAGAACTTGAAGACGGAGGCAAAGGCTCTGGTGAGCTCCTGACAGCTCTTCATTTCCCTCCATGCATGGGGCAGAGTCCCTCCCAGGGTTAGAGGATAGTGATTTCAAAACCTGGGAACCCAGGGCTCTCCCAACCCAGTAGCCTCTGGGGAGCTCAGCCTCCAGAGCAACTGCCCACAAGGGTTATTAGAGACCCCACAAAGTCAAAGGAAGAAAGAAGGCAGGATGCTCAAAGGGCAGAGGCAGAGAAGAGCAGGGAGAAAAGATATCTCACCCAGGGAAGCCACATGTGCATAATTCTCCAGCATCACCTCCCTGTACAAGGCCCTCTGCACAGGATCCAGGATGACCCATTCATTCTGGGTGAAGTACACAGTCACATCCTCAAAGGTCACTGGCTCCTGAAACAAGAGGTTCTTGCTCCAGCCCTGTGTGAGGGCAGAGGAGCCTAAGTAAAGGGAGAGACTCACAGGGGCTGGTGTTATTGCCGAGGACAGCTGTCCAGTGCTCAAGCCCCCTACACCCCTCTCCGCAGGGGCCAGCCCTCAGCCAGCATTGCCCTCATCAATAGGGGAACCCTAGACTCACTGCATCCCTTGTGGTCATCCCCAGCGAACAGCCCTTCCTTCACCTGCTGATCTCTGTATCGACTCTGCCGTGTCCTGCTCCGTGTGCCTATGGGTTCCTCTGGCTCCTCTCCCCTACGTGGGTTTTGTGTGAACATGCACAGGGGAAATCTGTATAAACACAGCCCACAGAACTTTTGTACTGATCTCTACTCCCTCCCTAATCCCGCTAAGGTCACTGGAACACAAAGGCCCAACAGAAGAAGAGTCAAATCAGACTAGAGGTATTAACAGAATTTTGAAAGGCAGAGAAAGGATAAATGGTAACTGACACAGAAGAGAAGGGAAAGCTGAATCTTAACTGCTGGTGCAGGAGGAAGCAAACAAAAAAGAGCCTGATTCACACCACAGAACAAAGGATGAGCTCTGGATATTTTTAAAGTGTGAACTGCTTTTTTTGTAACTTGGTAAAATATTCTTTTTTCTTTGAGTTTTTATTTATTTAAAAGGAAGTTTGTTTTTTGTTTTCTGATTGAAGTATAGTTGATTTATAACTTGGTAACACATTCTGTTTCAAAGCACCAGGGAGGAGAGAGGACCCCCAGAGTATATAGGGAATGAATGAAAAATACCTACACAAAAGCACATCACTGAGAAGCCTCAGAAAAAGAGACTTAAAAAAAGATCCTAAAGGCTTTCAGAGAAGGAAAACAACACACACATGAAGACTTGGGAGTCGAGATGGCAAAGTAAAAGGAGTCATGTTTTTTAAATGCTGAGGAAAAACTTGCACTTCTTATCTAGATGTTGTCAAAGGGAACAGATTTATCCTCCTGCCTGAACCAAAATAAGACAAGTTACATAAAACAATGGTTTTCAAGATACTGGGTATGAGGCAATGAAGGACACCAATTCCTGAGATATGGGAAGCAGAGAGGTGAGCCCTGGGATTCTACAAAAACACTACTAGAATTGCTTTATCCAAGCAAAGACTTTTTCAATCTTGTGGACAGAAGTGAAAAGGGTCTTCCTTGTATGCTGTGATGCAGATTTCCACTTTTTAGTGCATTTCCATTTTTCAGCCCAAACTGCCAAATCTATCCCAATCAATTCCCCACACTCACTTGTTTTTTCCATCTTGATTATGTCTTAGTTTGGGAATTCTCATTTCTCCACTCCCCTTAACTCCTCCCCTTCCCCAAACACACCCGACAATGACAGATGCACAACGGAAGCCACAGGCCTGGACCTGGATCTGGATGCAGAGCTGACACCTGCTCTCTTGACATCAAAAGGGTGAGAGGGCAGGGAAGGGGAGCCACAGAGGCTGAAAGGATGCTCGCTCACTGGGCGCCAGGTGATCTGGAGCATGGCAGGCATCTCTGCTTCGCACACTGCCCTCAGGTCCTGAGATGTGACACTGAAAGGAAAATACAGAGGCACGGGTAAGAGTGATGCTGCCTCGCACCCTGCAAATACCTTCTGTCCGCCTCGGCCCCTTTCCATTCCGCTACCCCCTCACCACAAAGGCAAAGGGTTTGGAGAACCCGGTACTACACCCGGGGAAAGCGAATCTGTTACCCGGACATCGGCACCCGCATCCCAGGAAGCCACTAACCCCGCACAGTGCAAGCGAAGAGAAAGCATGGGACTGCAGCCAGCCTCTGGGAAAGCTTCCAACAGGTTCAGTGGCAAGTGCGGTAACCGTCTCCCCTCCTCTCTAGGAACCCGGGAAGTCTCCCATCTCTGTGGCTCCCTATCGCAGCCGCAGTCGTCCAGTCCCTACTTCGGGAGATGGCAAAGGACAGAGCTGCTGGCCGGAGGCTCGGGTCCCGCAGCGCCCCCATTCGGTAGCTCCTCCGGGGAATGTAGGCCGGCTGGCTCAAGCCACAGAATGGTTTCAATCCTGGGAATTACCCAGGGTTCTGGCGTTCACTACTTCTGGTTGCCCTTCCAGGTACTGAGGGGACCATTGATCCACATGTGCCCAAGAGGCCTGGGTTCTGTGGCTACACCAATGTGGGAGGATTGGAAATTGGAAGAGTGGAGCCCATCACTTCAACCACCAGATGTGTATGGGTTGAGAGCATAGAGCACCTGGTCCAAAAACCTGGCCGCTGTACCACTTACTAGCTGTGGGACCAGCAGCAAGTTGCCTTGCCTGTTTCATTGTTAAATGGGTATGATGGTGGTACCAACCACAAAGGGCTGTTGAAGGATAATAATTAAATGAATTCATGGATTGACAAAGTGTTTACAGTAGTGCCTGGCACGTAATAAGTGCTTACAAGTTTGTGTTGTTTATAGAGATACAAGTGCTGCTTGGGCTCCAATGTGTGACACAGTGTAGGGAAACAGCTATTAACATTTAGCCTTAGAGCCCTTTCCCACCATATACCCGGATGTGTGTTCCAGGCCCAACCTGGAGAAATTCAGTGCTTCTACCCAGAAAGGTTTTAATTACAAAGGCATCTTCAATTAGTTCAACTACATGACAGAGGGCCTGCACAGTAACAGGAATGGCTTCTCTTCTGTGACCACAGGTGCTACAGTATCCAGAGACTTTCCTCTGCTGTCTCAAATGCCCAATGATGGGGGCCTTTCACGCACCGTGTAACCAGTCTCCTGCACTTAGGCATCTGCTGCACATTGCTCCAGCCCAGCTCTCTTTTGTAACTACACATATAAATAGATATTGAAACCAAATAGAATCATCTAGACAGTAACCGCAATCCAAAAGGAAGAACTAATATTTTTAAAATACATTAAACAAATGTATTACTTTGTTGCAATCAATTCATATTCATTAATTAAACTTCCTTACACTAGTCACTTAAATGGTCTTTATATAATAGCTAAGATTTATGGGAGCTTAATATGTGCTAGAAACTGTGCTAAGGCTTTATAAGCATCATCGCTTTTCATTTTCACTTCTGAGATTGGTACTGTTACGTTCCTCATTTTACAACTGAGGAAACTGAAGCCAAAGAGGTTTAGAAGTAATCCGAGGCCACACAGCTAGAAAAGCCCATTAACCAATACCCGTGCAGTTTCTCCTGGGAGCTGGGAAGCATTTTAAACACCATGGAAACATGACACGGAATTCTCTGGCTCCACACCCCACAGCCTCTGATGCACTACTCAGTCCTCCTTTATTTCCCCAATAATTGTCGGAACTGCCTAATGTCATTGGTTTTGCAGTCCTCCTCCTGCCCCTCCTAGATTCATGCTCTACTCATCTAGCATCCCCAGGGTGTCTTCCAAATTCTTCTAAGTTCCATGGCCTCCAAGGACAGTTGCAAACTACTGGCACAGGAGACCTGCCTCTTGGTAGACTTCATCTGTAGAAACTGATGTGGATTTGTAGCTCCCAGAAAATTTTACTGGAGTGCTTCCAACTCATGCAATTAAATGGATCTTCTGAAAATCATGTCCTCTCTGTAGACAAAGGTATCTCCCACTGGGGATAATCTCATCTCACCTCAAACCACTTTTCCCCAAACACACCCTCACCCGCACAGACACACATCCACAGCTGCCTGGCAAAGGGGAACCCAAGTCAGGCCCGAGTCTGGCATAGACTTCTCTGAGAGCTGATCTAAGAAAAGCTGTCAGGAAGCCGGCTCACCTGGGACCACGCTGTCTGAAGCATGGCTGCCGTCCCCTGGCTTCCTGCACTGCTCTCTGATTTGGGAAGAGGAAGAGGCTCAGATCTAAGGAGAAAAGAGCTCCAAGGGAAACTGCCCCTCTCTCGCAGCCCGTACGTGCATTACTCCCCTTCACATCTCTCACCACCACCCCTGGGCTCCCTTAACTCTTAGGACAATGACTGCCCTACCACTCCATGGCAGCCCGGCCCCTCCCCTCACCCACAGAGCTATAACTGCTCCATCCACTTGCTGGCAAGCCACAAGGCTTCTCAAAATATGCCACAACACTACATTATCCAGAACTGAGTCTCGGCTAGAGGAGAATCCTGGCCTCAGTGACTGCTTGGGTTGGAACAGAATATTTTTACTGAATATGTCCTGTGACCCCGACCAGTGACAAAGATTCTGTCCTTGACCAGACTCTTGGCAGGCTCCCCTGAGCCCCTTCTCCGCTAGGCCTTCAAACCCTGGCCTATGAAGACATGAACTGTGGGGCCTTTAGGGACTTTCCACCCCCTCACTTGTTCCCGTAAACCAATTCTTCTCCCTATCGTGCGCCACTCCTTCTCCCTATCGAAACCAATTCTTCTCCCTATCGTGCGCCACTCCTTCTCCCTATCGAAACCAATTCTTCTCCCTATCGTGCGCCACTCCTTCTCCCTATCGAAACCAATTCTTGGAGTTTTTCAGTTGACGGGGACTTGCCAGACAGCGGGTAATTTTCCAGTTGCCCGTAACAGGTATACGCCCTAACCGCCACAATGAACAGACAACTATAACGGCCAGAAGGTGGGACAAAAGTTCCTAAGCCAATGAATTCAAAAGTTACCACATTTACCCAATCATTGTGAGAATATACCCGCCCTATGAGTAAATAAACCTATAAAAAGTGTGTGATTCCGCTTTTAGGGGTTCCCCATCGGCCTCCTGCGTGAGGTTCAGGGAACCCCGGTGCATCGGCTCCTAATAAACCTCTTGCGTGTTGCAGCGGCTCTCGACTCTTGGCGGTTCTTGGGCGAGTTGGAATCCCTCGTAGACCGTTTGGGTCTAACATTTGGGGGCTCGTCCGGGATCCCCACTCGCCCCCGGGTCACAAGAACATCGGGAGTCGGAGGTATCAGGTAGGCTCGAGCCCAATTGTCTGTTTGTTTGTCGTTTGTTTGTTGCTAGCCGCCATTAGGAAAAAGCCGTGCGAACCGGCTTGCTGTGGAATCTGTATTGGACTCCTGGCTAGGCAGACGTGCCGAAAGCTGGTGTCCACGGGCCCCGGGGGACGCCCTGGTGGTCCATCTGGAAGGAGAAACAAATTTTGTCTCCCCTTCATCTGGTTCTGGCAGGTTATATAAGCTGCCATCTGAATTTGAGTTGGTTTCGGGTTTAAGTTCGCGGCGGCTGGTTCTGGCAGGTTATATAAGCTGCCATCTGAATTTGAGTTGGTTTCGGGTTTAAGTTCGCGGCGGCAATATCAATGTGTGTCTTTTGAAATTTTATTGTTTTTCTGTACTATTATCTTTCTTTTGACGGACGACAATGGGACAAACTATGACGACTCCTCTTTCTCTTACCCTAAGCCACTGGACCGAAGTTAGGGCTAGGGCCCACAACCTTTCGGTAGAAGTAAGAAAAGGAAAATGGCAAACGCTGTGTACCTCTGAGTGGCCTACATTTCAGACAGGGTGGCCACCCGAAGGATCTTTTTTGTTAGATAAGGTTGGGCTAGTCAAGTCTAGGGTCTTTAACACAGGACCCCACGGACACCAGACCAGATACCATATATCTTGGTCTGGGAAGATCTAGTTCTCTCCCCGCCTCCGTGGGTCCGGCCCTTTGTTTCCTCAACAGGCACGTCTGCATGCGCTCCAGCACAATCGGAGATATTGGCCCTGAAGAAAACCCCAGACACGGAAAAGTCATCTGCTGCCCCGGACCCGCCAAAGGCGATATATCCTGACCTGCAGTCTGATTTGCTTCTTCTAGATTCCCCACCTCCTTATCCTCCGGCCCTAAATCCCATGTCGCCCCTAGGACCCCCAGCTTCACAACCCTCCGCACCAGTAGGGCCACCTGTTATGGCGGAAAGAGGGGGTCCCTCGGCAGGCACCAGAAGCCGGAGGGCTGTTTCCCCGGATTCTACTGCTTTACCCCTTAGAGAATATGGCCCCCCGATAACCACGGGAATAGGCCCCTTCAATACTGGCCCTTTTCCTCTGCAGATCTTTATAATTGGAAGATGCATAACCCTACTTTCTCTGAAAACCCACAGGCTCTTACTGCTCTAATAGAGTCTCTTGTCTTCTCCCACCAACCCACCTGGGATGATTGTCAACAGCTCCTCCAGACTCTCCTCACAACTGAGGAGAGGCAACGGGTTCTCCTGGAGGCTAGAAAGAATGTGTTAGGCGCCAATGGACAACCTACCCAGTTGCCTAATGAGATTGATGCCGGTTTTCCACTCGTCAGGCCGAATTGGGACTTTAATACCCTGGAAGGTAAGGAGCACCTGAAAATGTATCGCCAGGCTCTGGTGGCGGGTCTCCATGGAGCGGCCAGGCGCCCCACGAATTTGGCTAAGGTAAGAGAGGTAACTCAGGGGCCCCAGGAATCGCCAACCGTGTTCCTAGAACGCTTAATGGAGGCTTTTAGACGATTCACTCCTTATGATCCAACCTCTGAGGAACATAAGGCCACCATAGCAATGGCCTTTATTGACCAGGCGGCCCCTGATATTAGAAAGAAGTTACAAAGCCTGGATGGCCTACAAGGTTTCTCCCTTCAGGACTTAGTAAAAGAGGCAGATAAGGTATATAATAAGAGGGAGACAGAAGAAGAAAGAGAAGAAAGAAAGCAGAAGGAACAAGAGGCTTGTGAGGTAAGATGAGATAAGAGGCAAGAAAGACATTTGAGTAAGATACTGGCCACTGTAGTCAGAGGAGGAAACAGTAGAGACAGAAATAGACAGGAAGGGCGAACAACGGATAGAAGGCGGCCATTAGACAAGGACCAATGTGCCTACTGTAAAGAAAAAGGTCATTAGGCAAGAGAATGCCCTAAAAAAAAAGGAACGGGGGAAGGATCACTAAGCCTTTTCATCTGTACGTGGCCGAGAATAAAGGTATTGCAAAGGGAGTACTAACTCAGAAACTGGGCCCCTGGAATCGCCCGGTTGCGTACCTATCAAAGAAATTGGATCCTGTGGCAGCAGGATGGCCCGCCTGTTTAAAAATAATCGCCGCGGTGGCCGCTTTGGTCAAAGATGCTGACAAACTGACTTTGGGGCAGAACCTAACGATAACAGCCCCCCATGCATTAGAAAGTGTAATTCGCCAGCCACCCGACAGATGGCTAACAAATGCCAGGATGACTCATTACCAAGCCCTGCTGTTAAACTCAGATCGTATTAAGTTTACCTCAGCCACAGGACTCAACCCGGCCACCTTGCTACCCGACCCTGACCTGGAAAGCACTACCGTCATCCATGATTGTCAGGAAGTACTGGCTGCAGCACACGGTAGCAGACCAGACTTGATGGATCAGCCCCTCCCCAACGCCGACGTTACCTGGTTTACTGACGGAAGCAGTTTCCTAGAGGAAGGTAAGCGTCGGGCGGGAGCTGCCGTGGTAGACGGGAAAGAGGTCATCTGGGCAGCCGCATTACCGCAAGGGACATCGGCCCAACGGGCTGAACTAATCGCCATGACTAGAGCATTGGAACTAGCAGAAAACAAAAAAGTAAACATCTATACGGACAGTAGGTACGCATTTGCTACCGCCCATGTCCATGGGGCCATTTACCAACAAAGAGGGTTGCTCACCTCGGCGGGCAAAGAAATTAAAAACAAAGAAGAAATAGTGGCACTGCTAGCTGCCCTCATGCTCCCCACTAAAGTCAGCATCATTCATTGCCCCGGACACCAGAAGGACAATACCCCGGTGACAAGAGGCAACAACATGGCAGATAGGGTGGCACGAGAAGTGGCTCTACGGGAAATCATACTAGAACTATCAGATGAGAGTCCTGGGAAACCAAATGATAGGGGAACAATTACCCCAGCCATAACTAAAGGAACATTATCTCCTCAACAAGCAAAATCCATGCTACAACAGATTCACAGATGGACACACTTGGGAACCAAAAAGATGGTGTCCCTACTACACAAGACAGGTTATGATACCCCTGGACTAACTAAATTAGCTGAGCAGGTTGCACGAGAGTGCATTCCATGCCAACAGGTAAACTCCCATAAAGGAAAACTTGAGGTCGGAAAAAGGCTCAGAGGAGACCGCCCAGGAGCCTATTGGGAGGTCGACTTCACTGAAATACGCCCTGGAAGGTACGGTAACAGGTATCTTCTAGTTTTTATAGATACCTTCTCAGGATGGGTAGAAGCTTTCCCGACGAAGAAGGAGACAGCTACTGTGGTGGCCAAAAAGATCTTAGAAGAAATTTTCCCCCGGTTCGGGGCACCAAAGGTAATAGGATCAGATAATGGTCCCGCCTTCGTCGCCCAGGTAAGTCAGGGTGTGGCCAAATACCTGGGGACTGATTGGAAATTACATTGTGCCTATAGACCCCAGAGTTCAGGACAGGTAGAGAGAATGAATAGAACTCTAAAAGAGACCCTAACTCAATTGTCCATAGAGACTGGCGGTACAGATTGGACAGTGCTCCTTCCCTTAGCTCTGTTCCGGGCTAGAAATACCCCCTCCCGCTATTATCTTACTCCATTTGAAATACTATACGGGGCCCCACCTCCTCTTTTTACGCTAAGGGAGAAATTAAGTCCTGACTGCCAGAATAACACTGACTTATATGCTAGGCTGTTGGGACTCCAGTTGGTCCAAAAGGAGGTGTGGTCCCAGCTGGCAGAGGCTTACCGACCAGGAACACCAGCAGAGGCTCATCCCTTCCAAGTCGGAGATTCCGTGTACGTCCGTCGGCACCGAACCCAGACTCTAGAGCCTCGGTGGAAAGGACCATACATCGTCCTGCTCACCACCCCCACGGCTATAAAGGTAGACGGCATCGCTGCGTGGATCCACGCTTCACACGTGAAGGCCGCACCAGCATCTGCAACATCGGAATGGCGAGCCCAAAAGACCAGCAACCCGCTCAAGCTCAAGCTTCTGCGATCATCAGATTTATAACTTTAACTTTGTTACCCCTACTGACTGTGAGTAATTTTAGTCCTCACCTGCCCCAGCATTTAACCTGGCAGGTAATTTCCCAAACTGGAGATGTAATATGGTCTGTTAGCCATACTGCTGCTCCTTGGACCTGGTGGCCAGACCTTTTCCCCGATGTTTGTAAATTAGCCATAGGAGCTCCCAATTGGGACACAGCACACTCCCATGATCGTCAAAATGCCCCATCCATACCCGGTCGGGCCGGCCAATACGGCTGCCAAAACTCGGGTACGCGACAGAAACTTAGCAACCCTACCTTTTATGTATGCCCGGGATTTCATCGCCATAGGTCCCTAAATTATCAATGTGGGGGAAAGGAACATTTTTATTGTAAAAGCTGGGGGTGTGAAACCACAGGAGACACCTATTGGAAGCCCACCTCTGGCTGGGACTTTATTAAGGTGACAGCCAATTATACACACCCAACCAACCCCTTAACTTATAGGCCTGAATGTACTAAATGGTGCCATCCCCTTAAGATCTCTTTTATTTATTTATTTTTTTTTTTTAAACATCTTTATTGGGGTATAATTGCTTTACAATGGTGTGTTAGTTTCTGCTTTACAACAAAGTGAATCAGCTATACATATACATATGTTCCCATATGTCTTCCCTCTTGCGTCTCCCTCCCTCCCACTCTCCCCATCCCACCCTTCCAGGCTGTCACAAAGCACCGAGCTAATATCCCTGTGCCTTGCGGCTGCTTCCCCCCAGCTATCTACCTTACTACGTTTGTTAGTGTGTATATGTCCATGACTCTCTCTCGCCCTGTCAAAACTCACCCTTCCCCCTCCCCATATCCTTAAGTCCGTTCTCCAGTAGGTCTGCGTCTTTATTCCTATCTTACCCCTAGGTTCTTCATGACATTTTTTTCCCTTAAATTCCATATATATGTGTTAGCATACGGTATTTGTCTTTTTCTTTCTGACTTACTTCACTCTGTATGACAGATTCTAGGTCTATCCATCTCATTACAAATAGCTCAATTTCATTTCTTTTTAAGGCTGAGTAATATTCCATTGTGTATATGTGCCACATCTTCTTTATCCATTCATCCGATGATGGGCGCTTAGGTTGTTTCCATGTCCTGGCTATTGTAAATAGAGCTGCAATGAACATTTTGGTACATGACTCTCTTTGAATTTTGGTTTTCTCAGGGTATATGCCAAGTAGTGGGATTGCTGGGTCATATGGTAATTCTATTTGTAGTTTTTTAAGGAACCTCCATACTGTTCTCCACAGTGGCTGAACCAATTCACATTCCCACCAGCAGTGCAAGAGTGTCCCCTTTTCTCCACACCCTCTCCAGCATTTATTGTTTCTTGATTTTTTGATGATGGCCATTCTGACTGGTGTGAGATGATATCTCATTGTAGTTTTGATTTGCATTTCTCTAATGATTAATGATGTTGAGCATTCTTTCATGTGTTTGTTGGCATTCTGTATATCTTCTTTGGAGAAATGTCTATTTAGGTCTTCTGCCCATTTTTGGATGGGGTTGTTTGTTTTTTTGTTATTGAGCTGCATGAGCTGCTTGTAAATTTTGGAGATTAATCCTTTGTCAGTTGCTTCATTTGCAAATGTTTTCTCCCATTCTGAGGGTTGTCTTTTGGTCTTGGTTATGGTTTCCTTTGCTGTGCAAAAGCTTTGAAGTTTCATTAGGTCCCATTTGTTTATTTTTGTTTTTATTTCCATTACTCTAGGAGGTGGGTCAGAAAGGATCTTGCTGTGATTTATGTCATAGAGTGTTCTTCCTATGTTTTCTTCTAAGAGTTTGATAGTTTCTGGCCTTACATTTAGGTCTTTAATCCATTTTGAGCTTATTTTTGTGTATGGTGTTAGGGAGTGATCTAATCTCATACTTTTACATGTACCTGTCCAGTTTTCCCAGCACCATTTATTGAAGAGGCTGTCCTTTCTCCACTGTACATTCCTGCCTCCTTTATCAAAGATAAGGTGTCCATATGTGCGTGGGTTTATCTCTGGGCTTTCTATCCTGTTCCACTGATCTGTCTTTCTGTTTTTGTGCCAGTACCATACTGTCTTGATTACTGTTGCTTTGTAATATAGTCTGAAGTCAGGGAGCCTTATTCCTCCAGCTCCTTTTTTCGTTCTAAAGATTGCTTTGGCTATTCGGGGTCTTTTGTGTTTCCATACAAATTGCGAAATTTTTTGTTCTAGTTCTGTGAAAAATGCCAGTGGTAGTTTGATAGGGATTGCATTGAATCTGTAGATTGCTTTGGGTAGTAGAGTCATTTTCACAATGTTGATTCTTCCCATCCAAGAACATGGTATATCTCTCCATCTATTTGTATCATCTTTAATTTCTTTCATCAGTGTCTTATAATTTTCTGCATACAGGTCTTTCGTATCCTTAGGTGGGTTTATTCCTAGATATTTTATTCTTTTTGTTGCAATGGTAAATGGGAGTGTTTTCTTGATTTCACTTTCAGATTTTTCATCATTAGTATATAGGAATGCCAGAGATTTCTGTGCATTAATTTTGTATCCTGCTACTTTACCAAATTCATTGATTAGCTCTAGTAGTTTTCTGGTAGCATCTTTAGGATTCTCTATGTATAGTATCATGTCATCTGCAAACAATGACAGCTTTACTTCTTCTTTTCCGATTTGGATTCCTTTTATTTCCTTTTCTTCTCTGATTGCTGTGGCTAAAACTTCCAAAACTATGTTGAATAAGAGTGGTGAGAGTGGGCAACCTTGTCTTGTTCCTGATCTTAGTGGAAATGCTTTCAGTTTTTCACCATTGAGGATGATGTTTGCTGTGGGCTTGTCATATATGGCTTTTATTATGTTTAGGAAAGTTCCCTCTATGCCTACTTTCTGGAGGGTTTTTATCATAAATGGGTGTTGAATTTTGTCGAAAGCTTTCTCTGCATCTATTGAGATGATCATATGGTTTTTCTCCTTCAATTTGTTAATATAGTTTATCACATTGATAGATTTGCGTATATTGAAGAATCCTTGCATTCCTGGAATAAACCCCACTTGATCATGGTGTATGATCCTTTTAATGTGCTGTTGGATTCTGTTTGCTAGTATTTTGTTGAGGATTTTTGCATCTATGTTCATCAGTGATATTGGCCTGTAGTTTTCTTTCTTTGTGACATCCTTGTCTGGTTTTGGTATCAAGGTGATGGTGGCTTCGTAGAAGGAATTTGGGATTGTTCCTCCCTCTGCTATATTTTGGAAGAGTTTGAGAAGGATAGGTGTTAGCTCTTCTCTAAACGTTTGATAGAATTCACCTGTGAAGCCATCTGGTCCTGGGCTTTTGTTTGTTGGAAGGTTTTTAATCACAGTTTCAATTTCAGTGCTTGTGATTGGTCTGTTCATATTTTCTATTTCTTCCTGATTCAGTCTTGGCAGGTTGTGCATTTCTAAGAATTTGTCCATTTCTTCCAGATTGTCCATTTTATTGGCATAGAGTTGCTTGTAGTAATCTCTCATGATTTTTTTTATTTCTGCAGTGTCAGTTGTTACTTCTCCTTTTTCATTTCTAATTCTATTGATTTGAGTCTTCTCCCTTTTTTTCTTGATGAGTCTGGCTAGTGGTTTATCTATTTTGTTTATCTTCTCAAAGAACCAGCTTTTAGTTTTATTGATCTTTGCTATTGTTTCCTTCATTTCTTTTTCATTTATTTCTGATCTGATTTTTATGATTTCTTTCCTTCTGCTAGCTTTGGGGTTTTTTTGTTCTTCTTTCTCTAATTGCTTGAGGTGCAAGGTTAGGTTGTTTATTCGAGATGTTTCCTGCTTCTTAAGGTGGGCTTGTATTGCTATAAACTTCCCCCTTAGAACTGCTTTTGCTGCATCCCATAGGTTTTGGGTCGTTGTGTCTCCATTGTCATTTGTTTCTAGGTATTTTTTTATTTCCTCTTTGATTTCTTCAGTGATCACTTCATTATTAAGTAGTGTATTGTTTAGCCTCCATGTGTTTGTATTTTTTACAGATCTTTTCCTGTAATTGATATCTAGTCTCATGGCGTTGTGGTCGGAAAAGATACTTGATACAATTTCAGTTTTCTTAAATTTACCAAGGCTTGATTTGTGACCCAAGATATGATCTATCCTGGAGAATGTTCCATGAGCACTTGAGAAAAATGTGTATTCTGTTGTTTTTGGATGGAGTGTCCTATAAACATCAATTAAGTCCATCTTGTTTAATGTATCATTTAAAGCTTGTGTTTCCTTATTTATTTTCATTTTGGATGATCTGTCCATGGGTGAAAGTGGGGTGTTAAAGTCCCCTACTATGAATGTGTTACTGTTGATCTCCCCTTTTATGGTTGTTAGTATTTGCCTTATGTATTGAGGTGCTCCTATGTTGGGTGCATAAATATTTACAATTGTTATATCTTCTTCTTGGATCGATCCCTTGATCATTATGTAGTGTCCTTCTTTGTCCCTTTTAATAGTCCTTATTTTAAAGTCTATTTTGTCTGATATGAGAATTGCTACTCCAGCTTTCTTTTGGTTTCCATTTGCATGGAATATCTTTTTCCATCCCCTTACTTTCAGTCTGTATGTGTCTCTAGTTCTGAAGTGGGTCTCTTGTAGACAGCATATATAAGGGTCTTGTTTTTGTATCCATTCAGCCAATCTGTGTCTTTTGGTGGGAGCATTTAGTCCATTTACATTTAAGGTAATTATTGATATGTATGTTCCTATTTCCATTTTACATATTGTTTTGGGTTCGCTACTATAGGTCATTTCCTTCTCTTGTGTTTCGTGTCTAGAGAAGTTCCTTTAGCATTTGTTGTAAAGCTGGTTTGGTGGTGCTGAACTCTCTCAGCTTTTGCTTGTCTGTAAAGGTTTTAATTTCTCCATCAAATGTGAATGAGATCCTTGCTGGGTAGAGTAGTCTTGGTTTCAGGCTATTCTCCTTCATCACTTTCAGTATGTCCTGCCACTCCCTTCTGGCTTGTAGGGTTTCTGCTGAGAGATCAGCTGTTAACCTTATGGGGATTCCCTTGTGTGTTATTTGTTGTTTTTCCCTTGCTGCTTTTAATATGCTTTCTTTGTGTTTAATTTTTGACAGTTTGATTAATATGTGTCTTGGCGTGTTTCTCCTTGTATTTATCCTGTATGGGACCCTCTGTGCTTCCTGGACTTGATTAACTATTTCCTTTCCCATATTAGGGAAGTTTTCAACTATAATCTCTTCAAATATTTTCTCAGTCCCTTTCTTTCTTTCTTCTTCTTCTGGAACCCCTATAATTCGAATGTTGGTGCGTTTCATGTTGTCCCAGAGGTCTCTGAGACTGTCCTCAGTTCTTTTCATTCTTTTTTCTTTATTCTGCTCTGCAGTAGTTATTTCCACTACTTTATCTTCCAGGTCACTTATCCGTTCTTCTGCCTCAGTTATTCTGCTATTGATCCTATCTAGAGTGATTTTAATTTCATTTATTGCATTGTTCATCGTTGCTTGTTTCATCTTTAGTTCTTGTAGGTCCTTGTTAACTGTTTCTTGCATTTTGTCCATTCTACTTCCAAGATTTCGGATCATCCTTACTATCATTATTCTGAATTCTTTTTCAGGTAGATTGCCTATTTCCTCTTCATTTGTTAGGTCTGGTGGGTTTTTATCTTGCTCCTTCATCTGCTGTGTGTTTTTCTGTCTTCTCATTTTGCTTATCTTACTGTGTTTGGGGTCTCCTTTTTGCAGGCTGCAGGTTCGTAGTTCCCGTTGTTTTTGATGTCTGTCTCCAGTGGCTAAGGTTGTTTCAGTGGGTTGTGTAGGCTTCCTGGTGGAGGGGACTAGTGCCTGTGTTGTGCTGGATGAGGCTGGATCTTGTCTCTCTAGTGGGCAGGTTCACGTCTGGTGGTGTGTTTTGGGGTGTCTGTGGCCTTATTATGATTTTAGGCAGCCTCTCTGCTAATGGGTGGGGTTGTGTTCCTGTTTTGCTAGTTGTTTGGCATAGGTTGTCCAGCACTGTGGCTTGCTGGTCGTTGAGTGAAGCTGGGTGCTGGTGTTAAGATGGAGGTCTCTGGGAGATTTCCGCTGTTTAATATTATGTGGAGCTGGGAGGTCTCTTGTTGACCAGTGACCTGAAGTTGGCTCTCCTACCTCAGAGGCAGAGCCCTGACTCCTGGCTGGAGCACCAAGAGCCTTTCATCCACACGGCTCAGAATAAAAGGGAGAAAAAGTAGAGAGAATTAGTAGAAGTATGAGGAAAGAAAGAAGGAAAGGAGGAAAGGAAGGAAGGAAGAAAGAAGCAAAGAAGGAAAGAAAGGAGGGAGGGAGGGAGGGAGGGAGGAAGGAAGGAAGGAAGGAAGGAGGGACAGAAGGAAAAAAAATAAAGAAAGAAAGATGATACAGTAAAAATAAAATAAAGTATAATATAGTTATTGAATTAAAAAATATTTAGAAAAAAAAAAAGGGACGGATAGAACCTTAGGACAAATGTTGGAAGCAAAGCTATACAGAGAAAATCTTACACAGAAGCATACACATACACCTTCACAAAAAGAGGTAAAGGGGGAAAAATCATAAATCCTGCTCCCTGAGACCACCTCCTCAATTTGGGGTGATTCGTTGTCTAAAGGAGGGAGGGAAGGAAGGAAAGAAAGAACGAAGGTAAAGTATAATAAAGTTATTACAATTAAACTTAATTATTAAGAAAAAGAATTTTTAAAAAAAAGTCATGGACGGATAGAGCCCTAGGACAAATGGTGGAAGCTAGAGTATACAGACTAGATGTCACACAGGAGCATACACGTACACCTTCACAAAAAGAGGAAAAGGGAAATAAATCATAGATTTCGCTCCTAAATTCCACCTCTTCAATTTGGGATCATTCCTTGTCTATTCAGGTATTCCACAGATGCAGGGTATATCAAGTTGATTGTGGAGCTTTAATCCGCTGCTTCTGTGGCTGCTGGGAGAGATTTCCCTTTCTCTTCTTTGTTTTCACAGCTCACAGGAGCTCAGCTTTGGATTTGGCCCTGCCTCTGCGTGTAGGTCGCTGGAGGGCGTCTGTTTTTTCGCTCAGACAGGACGGGGTTAAAGGAGCCGCCGATTCGGGGCCTCCGGCTCACTCAGGCCGGGGGTTGGGGGATGGGGGAAGGAGGGGCACTGCGTGCGGGGCCGGCCTGCGGCGGCAGAGGCAGCGTGACGTTGCGGCAGAGGCCGGCGTGACGTTGCACCAGCCTGAGGCCCGCCGTGCGCTGTCCCGGGGAAGTTGTCCCTGGATCCCGGGAACCTGGCAGTGGCGGGCTGCACAGGCTCCGCGGAAGAGGGGTGTGGAGAGTGACCTGTGCTCGCACACAGGCCCCTTGGTGGCGGCAGCAGCAGCCTTAGCGTCTCCCGCCCGTCTCTGGGGTCCGCGGTTTTAGCCGCGGCTCGCGCCCGTCTCGGGGGCTCGCGCCCTCAGCCGCGGCTCGCGCCCGTCTCTGGGGTTTGCGCTTTCAGCCGCGGCTCGCGCCCGTCTCGGGGGCTCGCGCCCTCAGCCGCGGCTCGCGCCCGTCTCTGGGGTTCGCGCTTTTAGCCGCGGCTCGCGCCCGTCTCTGGAGTTCCTTTAAGCAGCGCTCTTAGACCCCTCTCCTCGCGCACCAGGAGACAAAGAGGGAAGAAAAAGTCTCTTGCCTCTTCGGCCGGTGCAGGCTTTTCCCCGAACTCCCTCCCGGCTAGTCGTGGTGCACTAACCCCTTCAGGCTATGTTCAAGCCGCCAACCCCAGTCCTCTCCCTGAGCTCCGTCCAAAACCAAAACCTTAGCCTCAGCTCGCAGCCCCGCCCGCCCCGGTGGGTGAGCAGCAAGCCTCTCGGGTTGGTGAGTGCTGGTCGGCACCGATCTTCTGTGCAGGAATCTCCCCGCTTTGCCCTCCGCACCCGTCGCTGTGCACTACTCCGCGGTCCCGAAACTCCCCCCTCTGCCTCCCGCAGTCTCCGCCCGCGGAGGGGCTTCCTAGTGTGTGGAAACTTTTCCTCCTTCACAGCTCCCTCCCACTGGTGCAGGTGCCGTCCTTATTCTTTTGTCTCTGTTTTTTCTTTTGCCCTACCCAGTTACGTGGGGAGTTTCTTGCCTTTTGGGAGGTCTGAGGTCTTCTGCCAGCCTTCAGTAGGAGTTCTGTAGGAGTTGTTCCACGTGTGGATGTATTTCTGGTGTATCCGTGGGGAGGAAGGCGATCTCCGCGTCTTACTCTTCCGCCATCTTCAAGGTCCCCCCAAGATCTCTTTTAGTGAACCAGGAAAAAAGGATAAAAACTGGATAAATGGCCATTCATGGGGAATCAGGTTTTATAAAGAAGGATATAATGATGGATTACTAATGACCATCAAACTAAAAATTGAAACCCCTACTCCAGTTCCTATAAGCCCCAACCCTGAGATAGGGCACTCTTCGCTACCTTTGGCCCCTCCCACAGCGTTACCAGAGATAAGAAACCAAACTTCTGAGCCAAAAGGAATAACAATCAAGCCCAAGACCCCCCGGGACCGAATGCTCTCATTGGTCCAGGCGGCTTTTGAGGTTTTAAATGCCACAAACCCGGAGGCTACCAAATCATGTTGGCTTTGCTATGCTGCTCCTCCCCCTTATTATGATGCTATAGGATATAATTCTAATTATAATAATGTTAACACTCCAGATCAATGTCGATGGAAACAAGAAGGAAATAGTAAATTGACCCTGGCCTCAGTATTAGGAAACGGTACATGTGTAGGAACGCCCCCCTCGTCCCACCGACATCTTTGTGCCAATTTAAGCCTCCCACAGGGCTCAGGGTATCTCCTCCCTCCTCCGGATGGATGGTGGGCATGTAACACAGGATTGACCCCCTGCATTTCTTTAGAGGTCCTTAAAGCTTCAACCGATTTTTGTGTGTTAGTTCAGCTGGTCCCCAGACTCATTTATCATTCAGATTCATCCTTTCTAGATGAATATGAGGGCAGAGGAAGGTTTAAGAGGGAACCCATAACACTCACCCTGGCTGTACTCCTAGGACTAGGAATGGCAGCCGGGGTAGGAACGGGTACAACAGCCCTCATCCAACAACCCCACTATTATGATGCCTTAAGGCAAGCTGTAGATGTTGACCTCCGGGCATTAGAAAGTTCCATAACTCAGTTAAAAGAATCCCTCACCTCGCTTTCAGAGGTGGTAATGCAAAACAGGAGGGGATTAGATCTGCTGTTCCTTAAGGAGGGCGGACTATGTGCTGCACTAAAAGAAGAATGCTGTTTTTATATTGATCATTCTGGGGCTATTACCAAAACTATGGACAAACTTAGGGAGCGCCTGGACAAAAGACAACAGGAAAGGGAAAATCAAAAAGGATGGTTTCAATCATGGTTTGATAAATCTCCCTGGCTTACTACTTTAGTTTCCACCTTGTTAGGGCCCCTCATTATTTTATTGTTGCTTTTAACTTTTGGACCATGCATTCTGAATCGCCTGATAGCCTTTATTAGAGAACGCATTAGTACGGTACAAGTTTTAATGCTAAGGCAACAATACCAAAACTCGCAAAAAGAAACTGAAATTCCATGATTGAAATTAGTTACAAAAAAAAAAAAAGGGGGGGAATGTGGGGCCTTTAGGGACTTTCCACCCCCTCACTTGTTCCCGTAAACCAATTCTTCTCCCTATCGTGCGCCACTCCTTCTCCCTATCGAAACCAATTCTTCTCCCTATCGTGCGCCACTCCTTCTCCCTATCGAAACCAATTCTTCTCCCTATCGTGCGCCACTCCTTCTCCCTATCGAAACCAATTCTTGGAGTTTTTCAGTTGACGGGGACTTGCCAGACAGCGGGTAATTTTCCAGTTGCCCGTAACAGGTATACGCCCTAACCGCCACAATGAACAGACAACTATAACGGCCAGAAGGTGGGACAAAAGTTCCTAAGCCAATGAATTCAAAAGTTACCACATTTACCCAATCATTGTGAGAATATACCCGCCCTATGAGTAAATAAACCTATAAAAAGTGTGTGATTCCGCTTTTAGGGGTTCCCCATCGGCCTCCTGCGTGAGGTTCAGGGAACCCCGGTGCATCGGCTCCTAATAAACCTCTTGCGTGTTGCAGCGGCTCTCGACTCTTGGCGGTTCTTGGGCGAGTTGGAATCCCTCGTAGACCGTTTGGGTCTAACAGAACAAGACGTTAACATCATCTCTAACAGTTCAAGGCCACATCCCTAGGATGACCCTACCCCCTCTTAGAGGGTCTGCTTGAGAAAATTCAAGGTTGTCTAAAGAATATAGTGCTTGGGGCTTCCCTGGTGGCGCAGTGGTTGGGAGTCCGCCTGCCGATGCAGGGGACATGGGTTCGTGTCCCGGTCCGGGAGGATCCCACATGCCGCGGCAGCGGCTGGGCCCGTGAGCCATGGCCGCTGAGCCTGCGCGTCCGGAGCCTGTGCTCCACAACGGGAGAGGCCACAGCAGTGAGAGGCACGCGAATCGCAAAAAAAAAAAAAAAAAAAAAAAAAAAAAAAAGAATATAGTGCTTGTTCCACCCAACTCCTGAAGATAGGGCCTCTGTCTCCCAGTCTCTGTGGGAGGGGGTAGGAGCCTAACTTCCATGAGCACCAGTTAGCAAACCCAGACGGGTTTCACTTGACTTCCCTGCTTTACTGAGTCTCCACTCGCCCCCTCTCTACTCTCTCATTCTCCCTTTCAAAGACCGGGTCACCTCTGTACAAGTCGAAGCTGAGTTCAGTTCACCCTGGACACTTTGACACGATGACCAAGAGAGGTCTCCTCTGGAGAGAAAGGGGGCGCCTGGACCGAGAGGGGCTACAGCACAAAATGCTGGTGGAGGCTTGGCAGCGGGTCAAAACAGGAAAAAGAGATGCTCAAGTGGACCGGTGGGTGATGCTGGGCGCACGCCCGCTCGGAGCGGCGGGAAGCAGGCGACGCCGACATCTCCAGCCGCCAACGAAGGCGGGCACAGAAAGCCCTTCGGAGGAAGACGAACGAACCCGCCACCGCGGGCAGGGGCGCGGGCCTCTTCGGCCAGGCTCTTCCAGGTCACGGCTCTCAAGCCAGCCAAGACAACGAATGCGCCGAGCCACCTCGCCTCCGAGGCCGGGATCACCCCGGCGGACGATTAGCACAACGGTCCACTCTCCCGCCGGAGAGCGGGCTCCCCCAGCCAGCGCCGAGGCGGAAGGACGGCGGGAGCCCACCGTCCGCTCTAGGAAGCCCGGAGGTTTCCTCTCGGTGGTGCCGGTCCAGGGCGCTTACGTGACCCTCCCGCTTCGCCGGGCCCTATCTCCGCAAGTTGGAGATGGCCAGTGGCGGCAGCGACGGCCTTGTGGCAAACCTGCCTGCCTAGATCTCAGCGGCTGGCTGCAGATGGGGCCGCAGCAGGGCTGGTGCAACTGTGATCGAAAAGCGGGGATTCTTGGCCTCCAGGATGTGACATCATATATGGAAACAAATGTTTGTATCTCTTCTTAATCCCTCCCTATTCCTGGGACACAGTCCAAGGGTGGACTGGTAAAGATTAACCTAACAGTCTGAAGTTGGCTCAATCGCTGTTCCTTCTAACTTGTTAACAAGGCAAAATTTCACATACTAAGTGCTAACTTTCCCGGATTAGGCTAGAAACTAGAGAATTAGCTCGATTTCACACTATAAATGCTGAGGACTGTCAGCGGAGCGCATTACAATTTAAACTGAACCGTAGGAGCAGACAGAAGTTTGCCTCACAGCTTGCCTAATCTCTGTTATGTGTAGTGTACAGGGAGTGCACAGAATGCGATCTCCCTGAAGATGCTGCTTAGAAGTCTCAGCTTGGCGGGATGAGGGCAGGGGCGGGGGCGGGGCAGTTAAGGGAGATGCAGGGAATACCCTGCTGGAGGCTTATTCCTTCAGGAGGTGTGGCAGTGGTAGCTAGATTAAGGGAGAAATCACGCAGCCATATTGTTTTTCTGATCAACAACCCAGCTTCCACTTTGGAGTGACTGTGAGCAGAGAAGGAAAAGTGGGAGAACTATAACCAGAAATGAACTAGATGGAGAGCTATAACCAGGGAGCCAACCTTGCCACTGCTGGGTCAACTACACATATACACCCCAAAGGAAAAGGCCCAAGAATCACCCTCACTCAACCCATGGCCAGAAGTACCTGTCTACCCCAAACACAGAGCACAGAGGAAATCAGAAGGGTTATCACTTCACATAACCCCACCAGCAAATCCACCCCCAAACCAGCCAGTCACAAGCCAACAACAAACGAAAGTCTCAATGCACAGACCGAGCTTACTGTGAGCCAGGAAACGTTAATGGAGGATGATCAACACATCCAATGGAAGACTATCAAAGATAAATTGCCCAGGGCTTCCCTGGTGGCCCAGTGGTTGAGGGTCCGCCTGCCGATGCAGGGGACACGGGTTCGTGCCCCGGTCTGGGAAGATCCCACATGCTGCGGAGCGGCTGGGCCCGTGAGCCGTGGCCGCTGAGCCTGCGCGTCCGGAGCCTGTGCTCCGCAACGGGAGAGGTTACAGCAGTGAGAGGACCGTGTACCGCTAAAAAAAAAAAAAAAAAAAAAAAAGATAAATTGCCCAAAGATTCCAGGCTGTAGGGAAAAAAATATCCTTAAGTTATCTTCGTTGCCAGGAGACATAGAGCAATAGAAATGAGGGAAAAGATTGTAATCGAAGTCAGCAACAGATACCTTTTGGATATTTGCCCCCTTACCACAGGGTGGGGCCCCAGCAGCCTCGTTACACTGTATGAACCACCCCCCCAACCCCCCACCAGAGGAGAGTAGGCCAGAAGTGAACACCGAAACTGGGCAATTCAGACTCTCCTAGGAATTTGGAATTAAGTCTGGGAGAGTCTCAATTCAGGCTGGTCCCTGGAGTGGAGTTGTAAACTGTGGGACCTGTGGCAACTTCTGCCTTGTGCCTGGGGATGAAGAAAATAGGAATTCTAAGAGGGGAGAGGAGATGGGAAGCGAGGAGCCTGCTGACACTCAGCCCGACTGTGCCGCCTGTGGTTCTGATTGCTTGGGTTTCCAGCCCCCGGACCTCCTGGCTGCAATCTTGCCCTTGGATGTCAGGATGCACACAGGAGTCCTTATAATAAATTAAGTATATTTTAGTTAATTCAAGTAGGTGTTTGCTATTCTGAAACAGAGCCCTACATAACGTACTAAGCCAAGTCACTGGTAAAGGTAAAAGTCTCAAAACTGAATTAACTCAGGTAAAATGACACCCACATACCTTTCCAGAGGGAAGCAGGCAGTCCTCATGCAAATTGGGGGGCGTGGGGCAGTCAGCTGGTTATAATGTTATTTCACTTTCAGAGAAAATAGAAACTCCTGAAAGAATACTAAGTTATTTTTTTTTAATTTATTTAATTTACTTTTGGCTGCATTGGGTCTTCATTGCTGTGCATGGGCTTTCTCTAGTTGCGGTGAGGTCTACTCTTCGTTGCGCTGTGCGTGTTTCTCAGTGTGGTGACTTCTCTTGTTGTGGAGCATGGGCTTTAGGCATGCAGCCTCAGTAGTTGTGGTGCACGGGCTTAGTTGCTCTGCGGCATGTGGGATCTTCCCGGACCAGGGCTCGAACCTGTGTCCCCTGCATTGGCAGACGGATTCTTAACCACTACACCACCAGGGAAGCCCCAGAACACTAAGTTTTGTGTGAGTTTATTTTTACACGTGTCCTTTCTGTGAGCTACATTATGGCCCTTTTCAAAAAAACTCCTGAGTGTCTAATTAAGTGCCAGACACCTGGCAATGCTGGTCCCTGCATCAGAAAGGACAGCATGTCGCTCACCTTTCAGCACCTAGTAGGTGCTGTGGAGGCTGTGTGATAACATTCAATTAACAACAGGAAAAAGCTCTAAATGCCTGTTGAATTAATGAATAAAGGAAGAAATAAATGAGAAAATAAAAGTCACCAAAGTCAGAAACCCATAAATCTCTTTGTTGTGAGCACTCAAAAGCCACTTTCAGCCCAGAGCAGATCTGTTTACTTTTCCCTCACTCCTTGCTTTCTTCTCATGGTATAATCTGCTCCCTTCCAAACTATATTTAGAAGTTCCCCTTTTCTGAAGTCTGGCTAGTTTAGAGTCTCTCACCCCCACCCTTCCTTGCTATAATCCTCCCAGGTGCCCTTCCTTGCTATAATCCTCCCAGGAGCCCCTTCTTGTTTAATGGTGTTTTAGGAAAATAAATAGGACAAAATTTACATAGTTACACACATATATATACACATACATACATATACACACATATTACATATATATTATGTTTTTGACACACACACATATACACACATATATATGTGTGCATGTGTCAGAAATATGTATGATAAAGAAACCACAGTTATTGTCATTTTCCTATATTTTGATTGCTTTTCTTAACAATGATTCTGGATGAGGCATCTTTGCATATTCTGGAAGCTCTGACCACAGCTGGGTAAGTAAGTTTGGTTTCTGCCTTTTAGTCCCCTGAATTCTATGTATTGCACAAACTTAATCAAGGAATGAAAATAAAGAAAATATCCTTAACATCCTGCCAACCTTTTAACTTTCTCCCTGTGCTGAGGGAGCTTTTTGGGGTAATAGAACTTTTCTGTATCTTGGTTACACAAATGTATTCAGTTGTCAAAACTCACCAAACTGTATACTTTAAAAGGGTGAATTTTACTGTCTATAAAGTATATCTCAATAAGCCTGACCAAAACCAAAACCAAAACCATCTTTCTTTGCCCTCCCTTAGAGACAATTTTATGGTGTTATAATGACAATGTATGTATCCTTTTCTTAGTACTTATCCCCATGTAATTATTTAAAGTACCCTTCCACGTCACTACACTGTCCTGAAGCAGTGATTCTGAGAAAGGGCAGGGCCTCTAACCACTGGATGGACAGTGTGGCCAAGCCAGTGAGATCATAACATCTGGTAAGATTAGCGTCCTTTAAACTCTTCTTTTTGGTGTTACCAAAGTCGTTCATTAGGAAATTAATTCAAAAGCACCACCCCTCACAAATGAATGATAGGGGACATGGAGTAGGTGTGATAACAGGCTGATGCACGTATGGTAACTGATCAGGAATGAGCTCTCTTCTAAGGCAGGAGCTACAGCAAGTCACTGTTGGGTTTCTCTTCTCCTTCCCTCTGGTGTTCCCCAGAGTGATGCCAACAGCATCATCCCATGTATAATTTAGATATACACCCAGGCACCTGCCCTCAATTGCACAAGCCCAAGTCACTTTTTGTACCTACATAGTTGAGTGGGCACTAAAAGTAAACAATGATATGGATGGGAACAGCAGAGAAACCCAAACAGAAAAAGCACATCCCCTTTCAATCATATTCTTGTCACTGATTATTTCCTTGCACTATAGCTTAGTTACACAAGATCCTCATAATGGTCATTATCAAGGTAATAGATAATCCAAGGCTCAGATTCCCCACAATGAAATTTGCTACTGGTCCCACCAAATGGTGCTCCTTAAATACTGAAGGTAATCATTGGATACTTTTTCTGATTACTTCCTCCCACAGACTCTGCGTTTTCCCTACTTGTTGAATTACTATGGCTCATCTCATTGTAATGACATCCCCCTAAAGCCCAAAATGTTCTGCCAACTCTTCCAACTCTAGTAGCCCCAGAAGGCAGGAGCAGACTGATGGTAGGCCAAAACTGGGCATGATAAAGAGCAAATACTACAGGGAGTTCCCTGGTGGGCTAGGGGTTAGGATTCCCGGCTTTCACTGCTGTGGCCTAGGTTCAATCCCTGGTCAGGGAACTGAGATCCTGCAAACTGTGAGGCATGCCCCCCCCCCAAAAAATATATATATACTACCGTTTGCTACCCGGGGGATAGAAGAGGGTAATCAAACAGGGTCCTTAAGCATGAAACTTAAATGGAGCTGGGAAAACAATAATGATTTACTTATGGAAGGCCAGAAGAGTATCATTAAAGACATGACCAGGAGACCAGAGGAAAGTCTGCTACCCTAGGGAAAATGGAGTTGAGAACATGAGGGAGCTCAGGGGGAATGAGATAAAGGGTTCAGGCTATGAGGGGATGACTTCCCAGGAGAAGCAAGATCCTGAAAGAAATGCATGATTTGGACAGGTGAAGACTTGGCCCATTTCAGATGAGGGGAGCAGCATGAAGAGAGGCACAGAGGGAGGAAGCAGCACTGCACATGGAGAAGACGGGGGAGACCCTGGCATGGCTGGGGCAGGGCTCGCATGTTGGGGAGGCGGAGGGGAGAGCACTGAAGTGGGGCAGTGGGGCTTAACCAGGGACCGCTCTGTAACTTGGGCAGGTTTCTTCCTAGTATGCAGTTTCTGATGCTGAATGAAACTCGCGCTCCATTTGAAAGATTTCCCGCACACCTTACACTCGTAAGGTTTCTCCCCAGTGTGAACTCGCTGGTGCTGAACCAGGGTGATTTTCTGATTGAACGCCTTCCCACACTCCTGGCATTCATAAGGTTTCTACCCGGTGTGGATTCTCTGATGTATTATAAAGCGTGAGCTACAACTGAAAGTTTTCCAACATTCATGACACTTACAGAGTTTTTCCCCAGTGTGGAACCTCTGGTGTTGGAGAAATACCGAACTCTGGCAGAAAGCCTTGCCGCACTCTTTACATTTGTAAGGTTTCTCCCCAGTGTGGATTCTCTGATGCTGAATCAGGACTGAATTCGAGCTGAAGCTTTTCCCACACTCCTTACATTCGTATGGTTTCTCCCCAGTGTGGATTCGCTCATGGATGACGCAGTCATAGCTACACTGAAAGGCCTTCCCACATTCCTTACATTTAAAGGGTTTCTCCCCAGTGTGGATTTGATGATGCCAGATAAGTTTTGAGTTGTAGCTGAAGGTTTTCCCACAGTCCCTACATTCATAGGGTTTCTCTCCCCCATGGAGTTTCTGATGCTGAAGGAGGTGGGAGTTTTGACTGAAGGCTTGTCCACATTCCTGGCACGGGTACGGTTTCTCCCCAGTGTGGATTTTCTGGTGCCGTGACAGTTTTGAGTTATATCTGAAGGCTTTCCCACATTCTTTGCATTTGTAGGGCTTCTCATTCGTGTGAATTCTCTGATGCTGGTGAAGGTCTGAACGTTGGTTGAAATATCTGCCACACTCACCACATTTATAAAATACCTGTTCTCTAGGGAGGCCCTGCTTTGCAATGAGATGTGTGTGGACACCACATCTTCCTTCCAGTTGTCTGGCTATCTCTTCTCTTTCAACAGTGGAAGATGTATGATCCTGGACTGGCAAATCTGTGAAATCGCCATTCTTTGAGTTTGTTTTCTTCCCCGTGTCATACAGTTTCAGCTTCTCTAAGCTGTTCTCAAAGTGAGGGTGCTGGGGAACATCCAGCAGCAGTACCTCCATTATCGGTCTGTGTGACTCTGGTCCTTTAGAAATGCTCAGCTCTGGAGTTTGCCCTTCATTCTCAGTCTTGGTTTTACAACCTAGCATGATAAAAAGAAAACATAATATAATTGAATCACATTGCTGTACACCTGAAACTAACACAACACTGTTAATCAACTATACTCCAATATAAAGTAAAAATTAAAATAAATAAATACACACACACACACAGATAAAGTGAAGGGACGGAAAAAGATATTCCATGCAAGTGGAAACAAAAAGAAAGCTGGAGTAGCAATACTCATACCAGCTGGAGTAGCAATACTCATACCAGAGAGAATATAGTTTAAAACAAAGACTGTGACAAAAAAACAAAGAAGGGCATTACATAAAGATAAAGGTATCAAAGAAAAAAAAAGGAAAAGAAAAAAGAAAACATAACAGTCACTTATTTATGCTAGAAGGAGAAAGGGATTAAGCAGTACTAGCTTTCCCAGGACATATATACTTTTTGGAGGGAGACATAGCCTCCTGATGGTGCCCTGAAGGAACAGTTAAAAACACTGGAGGTGGGGCTTCCCTGGTGGTGCAGTGGTTGAGAGTCCGCCTGCCGATGCAGGGGACACGGGTTCGTGTCCCGGTCCGGGAAGATCCCACATGCCGCGGAGTGGCTAGGCCCATGAGCCATGGCCACTGAGCCTGTGCGTCCGGAGCCTGTGCTCCACAACGGGAGAGGCTACAACAGTGAGAGGCCCATGTACAGAAAAAAAAAAAAAAAAAAATACTGGAGGTGGAGAAGGAAAGCAATGCCATTAAGACAGCAAAACCAGTGCAGACAGCAGAAACTGTTAATGGAGACGAATGGAAGAAGAAAAATGGGAATGGGGTGGAGAAATTGCTGGAATAGAAAGGAATTAAGAAAAGTAGAGGGAGGGAATTCCCTGGTGGTTCAGTAGTTAGGACTCAGTGCTTTCACTGCTGTGGGCCTGGGTTCAATCCCTGGTTGGGGAACTAAGATCCTGCAAGCCACACAGAGCAGCCAAAAAAAAAAAAAAGGGAAAGCAGAGGGAGCTGAGGTAGAGGAAGGAGATCTCTGAATTACAGCAAAGAGAGCTGGGTAAGCAGCTCTCATGCCACACAGCGTCCAGAGGGCTGGGAGATGCTGTCCACAACAGTGGATCTCAAGGCCCTGTCAAGGCAAGAAACTCCAAATGCTTTAGAGTATTCTGTAATCGTTAAGGAGATGTGCTTTATAGCAAGTCTGACTGGGGCAAAAACAGTTTGTAACACTGCCGGTTGTGAGGGGTTCATAAAAGGACCGCAATTTCAAAACCTATGTGCTGTCCCCTGGGAGAGAGACTTACCCATGAAAGGAAAAAAGACATGGCTAGTCAAGACCCTTCTAGGACTGGAGAAGGCAACTGGCGGGCAAGAGGGACCCACACTCTCACTGGTGGCACTACAACAGGGAAGCCGTTTTTGCCTTTTCAGGCACCAAAAGTGAAACTTCTAGCTTAGTGTTTCTTGAGTTATTTTGACCATGACTCACTCAGTACACACATGCTTCCACACAAAAACGTATACACTCGTACAAAACTGAAACAGAAACAAAAGTTTCGCAGAATGATACCCTTAATAAGAGTAATGAACGTATGACAGATTTTATACAAGTTTGGTCTATTTTATTTAAGCCTAGCACAGTCTAGTCTAATTTTTAAATGCTGAGCACAACTCATTGAGGAGTTGCAACCCAGAATTTTAAAAACACAGTTCAAGATTCTCAGGAACAGTGGTCCTCAAAGTGTGGTTCCAGGACCATCATTATCTGGGAGCTTGTTATAAATTCAGATTCTCAGGCCCTACCCCAATCTGCCAAATTAGGCTCTCTGGAGGTGGTGTCCAGCAGTCTGTGTTTTAACAAGCCCTGCAAGTAATTCTGATGCACACTAGGGTTTGAAACCCACTGATCTAGAAACTAAAAGAGGCAGTTGGAGGCTGTTTTTTCATAGTTTTAGGCTGTACTGTCTGATTAGGTGGTCACTAGCCACATGTGGCTACCTAAATTTAAATTAATCAAAATGGAACGAAATTAAAAATTCAGTTCCTCGGCTGCATTAGCCATATTTCAGGTGCTCATGTGGCTAATGGCTACCATATTGGAGAGTGCAGATATGTAACACTTGCATCACTGTAGAAAGCTTTACTGGACAATGCTGGTTTAAAGCTCCTGGCAGGCTAACTAAATAAGGTGTAGCTGTGGCAAAGGGAGACACTGACAATTGCAGGTGGGTCCCTGGGAAAGGGTTTCATCAAGGTCATCTGAAGTGCTGGAGTCAACCTAAAGGTACTGATGAAAACAGAGTGTGGGTGAATAATAAAGGGGCATTTGGTTTACAGAGGTTGTGAATAGCATTAGCGATTGAGAGAGTATAAGAACAGGGCCAATTGAATGAGAAAGGCTATACACCAAATCTCTGGATGGTTCTTTACATTTACTTCAATTCAATATCTTTCAAGAAAGGAAACCACTCATTCCCAATCATGCTTTCTGCAAACCAACCAATACTTCACATTAATAGAATGAAAGAAGAGAAGCATATGATCATCTCAATAGATACAGAAAAAGCATTTCGCAAAATTCAACATCCATACACGATAAAAACTCTTAACAAATTAGGCATAGAAAGAACATATCTCAACATAATAAATGCCATAAATGACATGCCCACAGCTAACATCATACTCAAGGGTGAAACGCTGAAAGCTTTTCCTCTAACATCAGGAATAAGACAAGGGTGCCCACTCTCACCACTCCTATTTAATACAATACTGGAAATCCTAGCTAGAGAAAACAGGCAAGAAAAAGAAATAAAAGGTACCAGAAATGGAAAGGAAGAAATAAAATTGTCTCTATTTGCAGTTAACATGATTTTATATATAGAAAATTCTAAAGACTCAACAAAAAACTGTTTGATCTAATCAATGAATTCAGTAAAGTTGCAGGATATAAAATTAACATACAAAAATCTGAATAATTTCTATACACTAACAATGAGTTTTCTGAGAAATAATGAAATTGATCCCATTTACAACATCATCAAAAACAATAAAATACTTAGGAACAAATTTAACCAAGGGAGTGAAAGATATCTACTCAGAAAACTACAAGATATTGAGGGAAAAAAAAAATCAAAAGACACAAATAAATGGAAAGATATCCTGTGTTCATGAATTGGAAGAACTAATATTGTTAAAATATCAATACTACCAAAAGTCATCTATAGACTCAATGCAATCCCTATCAAGATGCCAATAGCATTTTTTACAGAAGTAGAAAAAACACTCCCCAAAATAAACAGGCTTTCTTCCAAAAGCTAATTTATAACTTAGTGTTCAGGAATTCATAAACATTCCGTTCTCCTGTACAGTTTCACACACACCCATATGAAATATTCTTACAGAAACAAGTTCTTACTCTATTCTGTTTATATTCTTAAGTTGACCAACAGAAACCTATTTTCACTACAAAAGGTTTGAAATCCTTTAGTTTTACAAAGAAAAATGACAGAAAATGAAATGTTTGGACTCGTCTTTTCCAGTTTGGGTCTGAAACTCCAGCAAGGGAACCTTTTTCATGTTAAATCATTAAAAGACCGAAGGAGGCAAAGCTGAAGAGGAACATGGTAGGTTCTCCTGCTTACCTGTGCAGACACCTCTCACCTCTCTCCTGATGGGTGTCCAGGGATCCAGGCCCCCTGGTGCTTTCCCTCGCTCCAGCTGGAATATCAGATCTGGTTTGGGGAACGGAAATGCTGCTGAAGGAGAAAGAAAAGGAACAGGAAGCTGAGGAGAGTCTCCTCTGACCCCTCTCAGCCCACCCTCTGCTTTACCAGGTGGAAAAAGAAGTGATGTCCTAGGAGATGAAGTGAGGCCAGTATGGAGAGATTCTGGGGTGTAAGGAGGGCTCAAACTGTTTTGCTCAGGAGGAAGTTTATTCTGGCTCTGAGAACAAAGGAAGTTCCCACTGTCATTGGAAGTGTGTATGGGGGAGCCCCAGGAGACTCTCACACAGAGGAGATGGGGCCAGAGTCTCCTCCAGGGAACTGAAAGAGTGAAGGAACAAACATGGAACCTTCTCAGTGCTCTGTGCCCAGAGCAAAGCCCCTCCCAGGAGAGTTCCCACAGGGAAAGAGGGGAAGTCTTTTTTTGGTCACACCTTGCAGCTTGTGGGAATGTTAGTTCCCCGACCAGGGGCTGAACCCGTGCCCTCGGCAGTAAAAGCATGGAGTCCTAACCACTGGACCGCCAGGGAATTCCCAAGAAGTCTCGTTTAAAACCAAAGTGACGACTTCCCTGGTGGTCCAGTAGCTAGGACTCCACGCTCCCAATGCCGGGGGCCCGGGTTCGGTCCCTGCTCAGGGAACTAGATCCCACATGCTGCAACTAAGAGTTCACATGCCACAACTAAAGATTTCACATGCAACTAAAGATCACGCATGCTGCAACTAAAGATCCTGCATGCCACAACTGAAGATCTCACATGCTGCAACTAAGACCTGGCACAGACAAATAAATAATAATTTTCAAAAAAAACAAAAAAACCAAAGTAAACCCAGATCTTTCTCCAGCAGCTACTCCTACAACTGGGGATTGGGGAGCTCAGCTCATGCAGCATCAATCCTGGTAGTATTAGAGATCCCAGATCCATTAAGGAGGAAACCAGGAGCCCACAATGGCAAAAGCTGAGTTTTAGGAAGGAAGGAGGACTCACCCAAGGAAGTTACGTTTGCATAATTCTCCAGCATCACCTCCCTATACAGGGTCCTCTGCGCAGAGTCCAGGCTGGCCCATTGGTTCTGGGTGAAGTACACGGCCACGTCCTCAAAGCTCACTGATTCCTGAAACAACAGGTTCCTGCTCAAGCCCTGGATGGGACAGAGGGAGCGGCCTAACTCCAGGGAAGAATCTCCTGGAGTCCATGGCTCTGAGCCCTAGGGAGGGTGTGTACTGGAAGGAAGAGCCACACAGCACCCCAGTCAGGCACAGCCCTCAGCCAGCATCCGCATTTTCAACGTGCTTGCCTCTGGGGTCCCACTACTGTCATCCCAAGCACACAGTGCAGCACCTACTGCTGTCTGCCTGGTGATCACAGCAACCCTGCGTCTGCTTCCATGGGCTGGGTCCATCTTTCTGGCATGTTTTCTAAAATGACCACAGCAGGTATCTTTTGCCCAGGCTCCACCCATTCTGAAGCCCCCATCAGGGCCTCCCACTCAGTTCCTCTCTGGACGGCCCCCTCCATATCTTTTAGTATAGACAGAGGGGCGATTCTTCCTCTTCCCAACATCTTGCCTTATTAGGAAGCTGTTTGTCCTATGAAGGCAATGTCACCTTCTCCTTTCCTAACACAGCTGACTCCAGGGACAGAAAGGCAGTCTCCATCCTTCAACATGGACCTGTCCCTGATCACCTAAGCTCTGTCCGACCTGCCAACACTGTCCTCTTCACCAGGTGTGTCTCTTCCTGCCTCTCACTGGGGCCGTTTCCACCTTCCCAAGGGAGAAGGAAAGTCATAGCTTGTTTAGGCCATTGTGCCTTGTCCCGTGTCAGTTACTTTCACATCAATTAGCTCAATCCTTAGAACACATCTGTGAAGTCAGAATTATTATTCCCATTTCTAGATGATGGGGATCAGTGATAGTAAGCACTTCCAAATAGACAAAAGTGAGACCTCTTTATCGGAGCATTTATTACAAGGTTGAATAAGGAAGCAAAAATTTCAAAATGAACTGACCACTTACATAAATTAGTCCTACTATAATATCCCTCCCTGAATCACACTGTCCCCTATCCCAGTCTGTCATGACAACAACCGTCTCTTTGTTCTTAGTCCCTTATGGGTGGAAGAAATAACCAAAGAAGTATCGGAGCCATCCGATACTTTACAAGCCATCATTGTAAAGATTGGTTCAGACAAGAACCATCGCTGGATGCTAAATCTAGGCGGAAATTTTGATGAGAAGCAGGATATGTGCATGCTCTTAAATGTTTCCCAACGGATTTATCAGTTGCAAGGGGAAAATAATAACTGTACAGTGAAGAAATCAGATAAGACCTTGACCAGGAAATCTAAACAAGGCTAGTGTGACTGATGAACTGGATTTCTAATTTTAATTTAAATAGGCACCTGTAGCTAGTGGCTCCCTTACTGAACAGTGGAGAGAACAGACACTTTGCTGATCCTGAATGTAATATTCTGTCTTTACTTCCTTGAGAGTCAACAGCTGAGACCATGGCCCTGACCTTCTTCCTTCACATTATGGCTTCCACCCTCCTCTCCTCTCTAATTATCGACGCGTCCTTCGTTCTTTGTTCTCTGCAATATTCAGCTTCTCAACGTCCGGCTCCATCTCTCATCACTCTGCTTTGGTCCTTTGCTAGTACTTCCTCCTTCTCCATTATTAAATCAACAGCGTTGCAGATTCCTCTCTGTGGGAAGCAGATAACAGAGCAGCACAGCATAACGGCTAACAGCACAGAGTTTAGAGCTGTGGTTCTCAATGCGGGGCGGGGTGGGGGTGATACTGTGCTCAACAGGGAATATGTGGCAATGCCTGGAGATGGTTTTAGTTGTCACAACTGTCGGGTGGTGGTGATGCTACTGGCACCTAGTGGGTAGAGGCCAGGGACGGATGTTACTGTGGGGGACACAGGAGGGTCCCCCACAGCAAAGGGTTACCTGGCCCAAAATGTCAACAGTGCTGAGGTTGACAAACCCTGCTCTAGAGCCAGACTCCCTAGGTTCAAATCCCATCCCTATAGCCATTAGCTGTATGAACTTGGATGAGACACTTAACTTTTTGTGCCTCAGTTTCTTCATTTGGAAAACTGGGATAATAGCAGTACCTAGCTTATGGGGCTCTTGTAAGGATGGAATGAATTAATATGTGTAAAGCAAACATCACCTGGCACATGATGTTATATAAATCTCAGCACTTATTACAACCACAGATGAGATTAGGGGAACTTCCTAAAAGATTCCAAATAACAAATGTTTCTCATAGAGACGAGCAAAGGCTGACAGTTCTATCTATCTATCTATCTCACCTCTGAGAGGTCCTAAAAGAGAGCAACTCAGCTGAGAGGTTTGAGTTTTTAGCATCTCTTCTAGCTGGAATGCACATGACAGCTGGAAATCAAGCAGCCACCTTGGATCATGAAGTAACCTTTGGCATGAAAGCCAGTGCTAGGACAGTGGAACAGAAAGACGGAAAGAACATGGAGGACTTCCCTGGTGGTGCAGTGGTTAAGAATCTGCCTGCCAATGCAGGGGACACGGGTTCGAGCCCTGGTCTGGGAAGATCCCACCTGCTGCGGAGCAACTAAGCCCGTGACCCACAACTACTGAGCCTGCGCTCTAGAGCCTGCAAGCCAGAACTACTGAGCCTACGTGCCACAACTACTGAAGCCCGCATGCCTAGAGCCCGTGCTCTGCAACAAGAGAAGCCACCGCAATGAGAAGCTCGCACACCACAACGAAGAGTAGTCCCCACTCGCTGCAACTAGAGAAAGCCCACACGCAGCAACGAGGATCCAACACAACCGAAAATAAATAATTAATTTTAAAAACGAAAGTAATTTATTAAAAAAATAAAGGACCTGGATGTGTGATGACAGTGGAGCTGCCACACTAGCCCTAGGCTGCCTCTCCCAGACTTCTTTGCTGTGAGAGAGAAGCTTCTATCTTGTTTAAGCGACTGTCGCTTGGGGTTCTCTTAGTGGAACATAATCCCCCATGACTACTATAGTCCAGACAAAGCACTTGGAGAGAACAGACTGTCCCCAAAGTTGTTTAAACATTTCCTGACACAGAACTAATGTTGGCTTAAGTGCTGAAACAGAAGTGGATGGTCCAGTGTCCAGAAAAATGAACCAAGTACACATTGCTCTTAAGTTTCTGGGATGGACCTTTCTCATTATATGATACATCCATTACATGATATACCCAGCTTTCTCATTACATGATGTAGGACTCTGGAGAAAAATTTACTGAAATTATCCTGTACCACTAAGAAAACTCTGGAGGGAAAACTTCCTCCAATGCTGCATGAATTTGTGCCAACAATGGATACAGTCTCTTACGCAGGTTAAGCTGCAGTCTTTGCAATGGGCTAGAGGCACTGGCTTCAGCTCCAAACTCAGCATTCCTCCAAGAATTCACCTCCTTCATCAATCCACACCCTCCAATGCTCCCTGTTTGGGCTTCATTGCACCCTGACTCCGTGGTCTGCAGAGTAAACTCCTCTTATGGGCATGCCTGTTTAATCTTAGGAGGCAGCCTTCCTCTGTGTATTGTCACGCAGACTGGCACTCCCCAAATTTTAACTTGCCCATTAATTCCCCAGATATTGTACAAATGTATCTTCTGACTCAGGAGATCTGAGGTTCTGCCTTTCTAATGAGCCCCCTAGTGAGACCAAAGCTGCTCATCTGTGCACCATACTTGCAGTTTGCATGGACATAGATTCTCAGTTTCTAGGAGAATTTCTTGGCCGGTGCTCCCCTCTTTCCCAACCTGATCCTCCCAAGTTTATCTCACTCTCCCTCATCAACTCCCCTAACACACTCCTTTGCCACACTCTTTGATGGATGCAAAGCTAAGCACAGGACTGTCCAAGGCAGGCTATGGGTCCTGTAAAGCCCTTTCATATCTGTTTTGAATATGGAAAGCTGGAAGAAAGCTCAGCTCACCTGGGACCATTTCTGGAGCATGGCTGATGACCCCTGGCTTCGTGCGGTGCCCTCTCTGTTTGGAAGAGCAAGAACCTGCAGAGCTAAGAGGAGAAAGAACCACAATGAGACACCCTGTGTTGTTTCCCACACTTGCCACCTCTTCCCTCAGTCTCCTCGCCACTATCCTTGGAAACGTACTCTTAGGACACTGTGGATGGCCTCACTGCACCCTCGCTAGGGATTCATTGTGTGCTGCAACTGCTCCTTTGTACACTCTATAAATTTGCCTGGTGAGGACGTAAATTCCTAGAAAGAATCTCTGAAGCAAGAGTCAAGGACTGCAGTGTATTCATGGTTTTTAAGAAAATCCCTGACCCACTGTGAATGCATTACTAAGTAGTCTGCACTGAATGCTTCTACTGATCATGAATGGCAGACTCTAAACAAGCTTCTGGAGAGAAAGTAGGGTAAAAGGGGTCCGTGGACCTCTGCACCGGCTTTGGAAAAAAATGCAAGGGGTGTTCTGACCCCGGGAGGAAAAGCTAAGACGCTCAACGTCCCAGTGGGCGATGCGGACCGGAGACCACATCCACATCTGGACACTCCACCCTGGGAAGCAGGCGACCCCAAACGTCACCTGACCCCACCTTGAGTACCGCGAATCAGAGGAGATCCGGCCGGCTCTTCGAGGCAGGAAGGTCTATCGCGCCTCTCCGGCAGAAGGCTGGGACCAGGCTTGTGGCGCCCCGAGGGCCCCTCCGCAGCGAGTGCCAGGTCCTGACGCCCGAGCTCCGGATGGGGAGGGCTGGGCCACTGGGGAGCAGGGTCGCGTAATGCCCAGCCGCTCGCTGAGTGCCGGCAGCCCAGCCGAACAGAGCCAAGGCGGAAGCGCTCCCGGCCGGCGCCCTGGGCGCCTCTCTAGGAAGCCGGGAGGCTGGCCCTTCTCCATGGCTCCCCCAAGCCAGACCTCAGACTACTGCTCCCGCACCGGCTCTTCCCTATGGCTGCTCACCCCAAGTTGACGATCACTTCCTCAAGGACAGTTACCACTTGTGATGACGTTATACTTCTTGTGATGCTTCGAGTTCTGGCGCTAAGATTTGCTAGCAGGAACTTAACCTAATGAATGTAAAGCCCCATTCTCCCACTTTAGTGGCTGATGGCCTGGACTGTGACCTAAAATCATGAAGTCAGGGGTCTGACTATCCAGGTTCAAATCCTGTCTCCACCATTTATTCACTGTATGGCCTTGTGCGAATTACTAACCTTTTCCTCAGTTTTTCAGTTGAGAATGGTAATAGTTTCAAACCCATAAATTCAATGGATTAACTGACTCAGTCAATTCATGCAAAGCACTTATAACAACTTCTGGTTCTAAACTACCACACAGATACAGGCTGTAATACTGTGATTTAAGAAATACAAATTTGGGGAATTCCCTGGTGGTCCAGTGGTTACGACTCCTCGCTTCCACTGCAGGGTGCGCAGGTTCATCCCTCGTTGGGGAACTAAGATACCACATGGCACGTGGCCAAAAAATCCAAAAATTAAACAAATTAAATTTAAAAAAATGTTTGGTCTTCACTTCTTTCTGACACAAGAAGTTTCTAAAATCCTTGGAGTCTCCGGAGTAGTGAGACTGCCTTTGTGTTTCCTGGTAAGTCAGCAGCTGGGGGCTCCTAACTTCGGGGGTGACAGTTGGGGGGTCCTCGTCACCAGAGGAATCCACCAGGGGATTGGGACCACGTGGCTTGAATGCTAACCCCCACCGCCTGGAGCAGAGACGGGCTGGAGATCTAGCTAATCACCAATGGCCAATATTTTAACAAACGTGCCTACCTAATGAAACTCCATAAAAACTCTCAAGGGATGGGGGGCTCAGAGCTTCCAGGATGAATACATGAAGGTGCTGGCAGGGTGGTAAGCTAGTGAGGGCAGGGAAGCTGTATGCCCCTTCCCCCCACACCTTGACCCATGCACTTCCACTTGGCTGTTCCCTAGTTTTATCTTTTGTGACAAACTGGTAACGTATTTCCCAGTTCTGCAATGAGCCTTAGCTGTAATAAACTGTTAAACCTAAGGAAGGAGTCATGGGAACTCCAATTTTCAGCTGCACAGTGAGAAGTACAGGAGGCCTGGGACTTGCAATTGACGTCTGAAGTCGGGGCAGACCCCTTAACCTGAGGCTCACCTGGGTAGTTAAGGGTCAGAATTTAACTGAAGTGTGAATTACAGAAATGGTGTGGGGGAAAAAGCAAAACAAAAAAATCCATATATTCGCTATCAGATGTTCTGTAAAAACTCATAAGCACACAATAAAAATACTTTGACAAGCAAGCATTCAAAAGTTTATTACTCATGAATGCTACCTGGAATACTAGAGAATGCAGTTCATGAAACTTAAAAAAAAAAAAAAAATTATCCAAGAAGAAAAGGTGGGACAGAAGCACTAGTGGTAAACCAAGACTAGTAGAAGACATCACTTATTTACATTAACATCAAGACTACCAAATGGCATCACCATTGCCACTTTATTTTGGACTCTTGTCAAGGTAAGGAATACAGCCAAGCTTGACACCATCTGACCTTCCCACTCTTGTTGCCTGGTTTCATTCAGTTCAACAGCACACGATCTGAAATCTCAGGTATCACTCCGTTTAAAAACACCTTATGGCTTCTTACACCCCACCTGCCCAACACAGACCCAACAACTGGCTTCCGGGTCCAGTGGTCTCTCTCTGGCCAGTCCTCTATGTTCCTGAGGTTCATACCACCCTTCCCCTTACACCATCTTTCTTTTGGGTGGAAGCTGAAGATTCCACTTTAGACAACCCCCTCAGACAAGGACAGGTAACCCAGAATTGCCTGTATTTCCTCTATCACAGAAACTATTACACTGTATCACCTGCCTATTAATACCACCAAGCAAAAATGAGCTGTCCTCCTTGTTCCAGTGAGGCTCAGAAGCCAGCTTTTGATTAGAAATGATTGGGAACCAGAAACTTTAAGGAACCAATGTATAATGTATTTGTTTTCCTAGTTTATTTTTATAAGAAAATTTACTAAACTTGAGCATCAAAAGCAGCTGGGATTTTACTTATTTATGGGAAATATATTTGTACAAGGGAAAAAAATTAACCCAGTGGTCTAATTATCACGATTTCCCATGAGAACATTACTTATGACTTTGTGTGATGACTGAGTCTGGGCAGAGTGGGACTAAGGAACCCATTCTCCAATGACAACATTAACAACCCTACCATCAATCTGCCTCATAATCCCGGCCCCAGTAACAGACTTTAATCCATACATTAAACAGATTTGCCAGCATGTCATAAAGAACCTTTATTCTGTTTATAACAGCCTCTTATGCTTTCTTGCCACATGCCTTTGGAGTAGGTGCTTTCTGGGCTGGAGCTTTCTGACACTTCTGAGCCTTTGGAGGAGGTGCTGCCTTCTGGCCTGCAGCTTTCTGGGCAGGAACCTTCTGGGCTGGAGCCTTCTTACCAGCAGCAGTCATCTTTTTTGCTGGAACCTTTGCAGCAGCTGCTGTAGCTGCTCCCTTAGCAGCAAGTGCTTTCTTGGGAGAAGCCTTCAGGAGAGCTGCCTTTTGAAGTTTCTTAACTTCAAGCTTGATTAGTCTGTTCCTCTGAAAAATTTCAATAGAAATGTTTATCATATATGCATACAAAACACATATCCATCTTATATGTATGGAATATGTATGTATAGAAGACAACCCTTATGATGTGTAAGACTCCTATAAGTCAACTTTGGTCTGTAAGCTTAGGCAAGCAGAATTAACCAGACAAACAAGTTTAGGGTTAGAATACAAAAATCCTGAATTAATTAAAAACTTACCATTTTCCTTGCCTTCATGACTTTATAACGATCAAAATCTGTCATCTTGGCTTTCTGTTAAAAAAAAAAAAAAAAAAAAAAAAAATCTCTGTCATACCACCTTCTAATCTTCCCCAGAAAAGGTCCAAATTCAAATGACTCTAAATCATTACCTTTTCTCTGGCTTCAATCTTCTTGGCCCACCTTGTGGCTGCCCACTTTGCATTGATATCTGCCTTCTCCCAGGCTTCTCGGACATACTTCTGGCGGGCACTAGAAAGAGCCAATACCATAGATTAAGAAATCATCTTTGGGACATTCCTGGTGGCCCAGTGGCTAAGACTCCGTGCTCCCAATGCAGGGGGCCCAGGTTCGATTCCTGCTCAGGGATCTAGATCCCACACGCATGCCGCAGCTAACACCTAGTGTAGCCAAAAAATAAAAAACAGATAGATATCATCTTTGAAGCCACACAGATCCAAGGACAGCTTTTCATCCTCTGAAAAAGCACAATTTATACCCCTCAAATTAAAAAAGCATAAGGAAAATGCCAAAAGAACCCTTCTCATTTTTTCTACTTCCAGCTCTAGTTGTCTCCATAGAAAACACACCACCTGGCACAATGTATCAATATCTTTTACATGTTTGAACAGTGTTCACTAAGCCAGGAATGTCTTATAATCTCAAACACAATTTTAATAAAAATATGCAAACCATTCCACTTTCTGGGTTTAAAAATCACCTGATCATGTATATAATATCACTCAAATAGTGGATGTGTAGAAAGCATTTTCCTTTTCATAAAGAATGATGTAAAGTAAATCATCATGCCTTATGCTTTTATTTTGTACAATAACGCTTATAAAGATTTGTGTTCAAACACCATAAAATGGAATTATAATCATTTTGAAATTCCTTTCAAATATCAAAACCCAGTATGCTTAGAAAATAAACTAGTAATATGTCACAGCACATATTCCATTGCAAACAACTGTCATTGCACAGCAACACACCATAGTGTTTAACTTCTATAACCTAAATCATGTCAAGAATCACAGAATGCCTTAATCCCTTACAAACAACTGGGAATAGAACCTCTTTGTGGCTGTCATAAGGAGATGATGTATATTAAATAGCCGACACATACAAAAAGCTCAACTAATGATAGAGTTGCAAGACACAATCGGTAGTTTTGTTCTGAAGCTAAAATGGACTAACATATGTTGGGCGAACCACATATATAGGGAGGCTTTTGTTGTGTAAAACCTGAAAGAAAGGGGAACAAGAGAAAAAGGATGGGAAATCTGGATAAAGGGAAAACCAGAGAACTACCGGACCGCAGGGAATTTCAGAAGTAAATAATGCCTGTTCACTTCTACGATGTAAATCCCTCTTCTAAACTGCTCTCACTTTCACACTGCTTACTATGTTCTCAAGAGAAAAACAACAAAATAGCAAAAACATTTCTAAATTAAAATAAGCAAGCTTTTGCTAGCATTAACAAAACTAGGGGAGGGGTGATGGTTGGTGGATAGTTACCTGTGTGGGAACTTGAGGATGAAGTCAGTGAGCTGCATGCATTTGAAAGGCATAGCCTGTCTCCTTACTTGAGTGCAAGGTCCATCCACCAAAGCCTAGAAGACGTAAAATCAAGGATCTCAGTGTAAAAAGGTAACAGCATCCAAAATGCAAATATTCTATACATTATTCCTTTCAGAATCATCAAATCCTTATATTTAAATTCTTTTCTTTAAAGGTTAAAAAGACTTAGCAACAGCACAGCATAAAACCCAACTACATAATTTAAAACTTTTAACCCTTGCATTCCCAACAAATAACTTTATGATTATTCTTATTCACAGCCTTTGGTCAATCCCTCAGCTGTGGTGCTCTAATAGTGACAATAGCAAACAATGGATTTCTGTGTGCCTGGCTTTGTTCTAAACTTGCTTTAAACATAATAACTGATTTAAACCTCACCTATGTTTTAGCCCATAATTAGTTAAAAACTCTGCTTAGCTGAAGGAGCATAAGTATTACTCGTACCCACCAATTCAAGTCTGTACTCCTAACCCCTATCTGCATTGGGTTTCCTAAAATAAAGCTACCACCCGTAGTACTCCTATCCTAAGACGGCTGTTGGGACAATTACCATTATCATCTACACTGCATACCATCCACTGCCATGTGAAGCTGTGACACTCTTCCTTTGCACTTACCCTGTTCTGATCAATAACGTCTACAATCGCGACCAGCCTCCCGGCATGAGGCCCAAAGGAGACGTAAGCCACCCGGCCAACCTCCACGAAGCGCCTGAACACCTAAAATTGAGAGGTGGGGGAGAGAAAATGATTAAACATACTCCCTAGTTTGCAAGACTTTGCAGCTTTAAAGGCAGCGTGGCTAACAACAGGGAAAAAGAATGTTGAGGGTAACACGCCCAGGTGCCATGGAACTTAGACGAAATCCGCAGAGGCGGCGGCAAAAGCCAAGTTCCCGCTGGCCTATGGGGCCTGCACGGCCGGATCACCAGCCCCATCCCGGGTTGGCCCCAGCGGCCGGGCCAAGCGACTGGCCACACCACCGGTTCGACGCAGGCGGCCGAAGCGCGCACGCGTGGCCCAGGCAGCGCCAGGCCTACCGGGCCCCACACGCGCTCGTCGGGCGCGCATCCGGAAAGCTGCCAACTCCATATCCTGCCCACCCAAGGACCCTCACCGCGCGCTACCTAAGACCCACTGGGCGCCATTCCGCGCCTCCACTCCCCAACCCAAGTAGAGATGGAACAGCATGGCAAGCAGACCCGGAGCCCACGACCGGGACACTCACCATATTGGCGGCGTTCGGCGAAAAGGAAGAAAACCCACCCTACTGTGCGCATGTGTAGAAGGCCGCCCCGCCCCTGCGATGCACGAGACGCCGACGTGGGTACCGATTGGTTGGGACGTTCGCCCGTACGCGCACGCATGCTCACTGGGAAAACAAGGCGGAGCTCGCCGGATCTTGCGGAGGCCGCGCTCCTTTTCCCGGACTGGAATTGCTGGATTGGCTTAGTTGATACCGCGGGTAATTTGTAGGGAGGTTGTCTCTTAAGACTTAAGGGTGAAGGCACAGAAGCTGTGCTTTCCGTTGTGACTCTGTCCTCATTCCTTTCGACTTCCTATTTTAACGTTCTTACATCTTTCCTTCCGCTACTGAGTCCGTTCGCTCCCGAATTTTGTCTAAATGTTACCGATGGCTTAATACTAGATTTTTTCTTTCCGTAAGTGACTCCAGTAATTTTATTAACCTTTCATCTTAAAATAATTCAGACTTTACAGAAAAGTTACAAAACTGGTACAAATAATTCCCATAAACGTTTCACTTACATTCCCCAAGTGGTAACATTTTACCATTGCTTTATCTTTTATTTTTTGAACCATCTGAGAGGAAATTGCAGACATGATGTTCCTTTATCTCTACACACTTAAATGTGATATTTCCTAAAAACAAGGACGTTATTCTACATAATCAGTTCAGTGGTCGAACTCATTAAATTAATAATAACATAGTGTTCGGGTTTTTTTTTTGGCCACGGCACAGCTTGCGTGATCTTATTCCACGACCAGTGATCGAACCCGGCCCGGCAGTGAAATCCCAGAATCATCAGCCAGGGAATTCCTACAGTCTATTTAATCTGCACTCCTATTCAAATATTATCAGTTGTTCCATTTATGTCATTTCCAGCAAATGAAAAAAAATCTTTCTGGTCTATGATCTCATGAAGCGTTACAGTTTGTATTTAGTTATCACGTCTAGTCTTTTAAAATCTGTAGTAAATCTTTTCTTGTCTTTCATAGTACTGACATTTAAAAATACAGGCTAGTTGTTTTGTAGACGTTCTCTCAATGTGGATTTGTTGTAGTTTTCATCATGATTAGATTCAGATTATGCATTTTTTGGTAGAAATGACGTGCCCTTTATGCATCACATCAGAACACCCGCAGGATATATCTTTGTCCCAATATGGCAATGTTAACTTTCATCCTTAAGGTGTTGATCATTGTGCTGACAATTCCCAGATGTATTTCAGTCCTTTCCTCTAAGCTCTCTGCCAGTGTATATTCCCAGGACTGTTCTAGCAGCTTTCTAAGTGACCTGCCTTCTCCATTGCTCCCTTTACTCTGTTCTCTGCTCACCAGTTAGAGGGATCTTTTTAAAAAGTAAATCGGATCACATCACTTTCTTTGTGTGTGTGTGTGTGTGTGTGTGTGTGTGTGTGTGTGTTTGTTTGTTTTAACATCTTTATTGGGGTATAATTGCTTTACAATGGTGTGTAGTTTCTGCTTTATAACAAAGTGAATCAGTTATACATATACATATGTTCCCTATCTCTTCCCTCTTACATCACTTTCTTTTTAAAGTACTTCAGGGAATTCCCTGGTGGTCCAGTGGTTAGGGCTCCACACTTCCACTGCAGGGGGCACAGGTTTGATCCCTGGTGGGGGAACTAAGATCCTGCAAGCCACGCTGCGCAGCCAAAACAGAGAAAGTGAAAAGACAACCCACAGAATAGGAGAAAATATTTGCACATCAAATATCTGATAAGGGACTTGTGTCCAGAATATGTATAAATAAATAAATAAGTAAATACATAAAATATTTTAGTGGCATTCTACAGTATTTAGAATAAAATCTAAACTCCTTACTCTGGCCTACAAGGCCGTGCATCATGTGTTCCTATATCCAAACACATCTTATGCCATCCCTCCTTCACCATTGTGCTTCTTCAGCCACACTGATCTTGACCAGGCCACCAAGAACTGTCTTGTGCTGTGACTTTTGTACATGGTGTCTCCCCTGCCAGGAATGCCCTTCCCTCTTCATACTCATTGAATAGCAGTAGCAACTTTCGTCTTGTATTTTTTTCTAGATACCTCTTCTGAGACTTAACCTGACTACCTCATAAAAAAATTGCAGTTGTTCTACTTCTCCCTTTTCTAGCTCAGCTTTTTGTTTTCCTTAGAGCTATCATCATAATGGCAATTGTTCGACTGATTTTTCCATTCATTTAGGTTGTAGTTTTGTGCCAGTTGACATAAGTTCCATAAAAGCAGAACCTTGAAATCTTTTCTTGGTACAGTACCTGAATAGGGAGGGGCTCAGTAATTGGGTAGTCTTTAGGCCTTGGTATCCTGCTTTATAATTTATAAAACAGAAGCCGTGAATAAAAATATTCATAGCAGCACTTTCTTGGTAACAGCCCCAAACTAGAAACTACCCAAAGGCCATAAACAAGAGAATGGATAAATTGTGGAAGTTTGCAGTGATGGAGTCAACAGCAACTACATGGGAACAGCATGGATGAATTTATACCCAACACTGGGGAAAATAAACCAGACAGAGTATATACTCTGTGATTTCATTTATAGAAAATTCAAAACAGGCAAACTAATCTATGATATTAGAAGTAGTCACTTTTACCCCTGGTGCAGTCAGCAATGGCTGGAGGGGGAAGGGGGGTTTCTGAGCTGCTGGAGAGTTTCTTCGTCTGAGTGTTAGTTACACGGAGTGTGTTCAGCTAGTGAACTTTCAAATCTCTACCTTTATGATTTGCGCATTTCTTTCCCCCAAATGTGTTTCCTGGCTGTACAACCAGAGAATCTTGATTTGCAGGTCTGCGGAGGGGCAAGGATCTGCATGTAATAAACAAGCTCCCCAAGTGGTTCATTGAACACACTTTGGGAAAGACTGGGATTCTCCAGTTACAGAATTATTTTTCTAGAGTTCACTAAATGGTTATGTCACACTGGTTTAAAGTCCTCCAAAAGTCCATTTTTATCACCTAATCTACAGGATAAAGTCCAAACTCCTTAGCCACTCAAGGCCTTGCATAATCTCACCCCAATCCCCCTTCCTAGCTTATTCTCTCTGGCCGTTCTGCGCCCCTCACCTCTAATCCCGCTATAGCTACGTTTCATGGCTTTTCATGCAGTCAGCCCCCCTCTTCCTAGAATGTGCTCCCCATCTTTCTCCCTGAAAAATGACAGTGCATCCTTGAAGAAGCATCTTTTTTTTTTAAAGGAAACCAGGATTTTCTTTTCTTTTTTTTTGGTACGCGGGCCTCTCACTGTTGTGGCCTCTCCCGTTGCGGAGTACAGGCTCCGGACGCGCAGGCCCAGCGGCCATGGCTCATGGGCCTAGTCGCTCCGTGGCATGTGGGATCTTCCCGGACCGGGGTACGAACCCGTGTCCCCTGCATCGGCAGGCGGACTCTCAACCACTGCGCCACCAGGGAAGCCCTTCTTTTCTTTTAAAATTTATTTTTTAATTTTATTTTTGGTTGCATTAGGTCTTTGTTGCTGTGCACAGGCTATCTCCAGTTGTGGTGAGCGGGGATATTCTTCGTTGCAGTGCACGGGCTTCTCACTGGGTGACTTCTCTTTGTTGAGGAGCACAGGCTCTAGGCGCGCGGGCTTCAGTAGTTGTGGCACGCGGGTTCAGTAGTTGTGGCTCTCGGGCTCTAGAGCACAGGCTCAGTAGTTGTGGCGCATGGGCTTAGTTGCTCCGCGGCATGTGGGATTTTCCTGTACCACGGCTTGAACTCATGTCCCCTGCACTGGCAGGCCGATTCTTAACCACTGCGCCACCCGAGAAGCCCATCCTTGAAGAAGCATCTTTTTTTAAAAAAAAAAAAGGGCACGCGGGTTCGAGCCCTGGTCCGGGAAGATCCCACATGCCGCGGAGCAACTAAGCCCGTGTGCTACAACTGAGCCTGCGCTCCAGAGCCCGTGAGCCACAACTACGGAAGCCCGCGCCCCTAGAGCCCGTGCTCCACAATAAGAGAAGCCACCGCAATGAGAAGCCCGCGCACCGCAACGAAGAGTAGCCCCCCCGCTCGTCGCAACTAGAGAAAGCCCTCACACAGCAACAAAGACCCAACGTAGCCAAAAATAAAAATAAATAAATTTAAAAATATATATTTATTTATTTGGCTGCACCAGGTCTTAGCTGTGGCATGCGGGATCTTCGTTGCTGCATGCAGGATCTTTAGTTGCAGCATGTGGGATCTAGATTCCTGACCAGGGATGGAACCCGGGCCCCCTGCATTGGGACTGTGGAGTTTTAGCCACTGGACCACCAGGGAAGTCCCTGAAGAAGCATCTTAAATGCTTCCGCAGCCCCAGGCGGTTTTCAGAGTTCTTCAAAGTTTCATTATAATGGCAAGATAATTCTCCAAGCAAACCTTCTCTACCTCGCTACATCGCCGGCGTCCAGTAATAAGCAAGAACATCTTAAGCATACATACGGTTCAAACGCAAGAGAACCAGACAAAGCACACGCCCAGCTCTGGTTGGCTACGCCCCTTCCAGGACACCCAACAGGCTCGTCCAATCACAGGGAGGAAGGGCAAGTCGGGGACGACGCCAGGATCCAAGATGGCGTCCTGGCCCCACCTGTTATTTCGCGGGGCCTCTCCCTGCGGAGCCACGCCCCTGCCGTACGCCGTCCCTACGTGTCCAATCACTGAGAGGAAAGGCGGGTCAAGGTCCGTGCCTGCTACAAACATGGCGACCGCAGAACGCTGTAGAGCTTCGGTTTTTCGTCAGCTGTTGGCGTGAGCTGTGTTGGAAATTATGTTCCCCTGAAGCCGCGCGCCGCAGCGCCTGTCTGTGGCAAGAAGTGGATGTGAAGGGCAGGGCGGACGTCCTGCTTCGGGTTTCAGCGTTGAGGCTCCAAACAGAGGGGTAGCGCTGATGTCGGCTCCAGGCCGGGCGATGCGGGGGAGGGCAGCAGCTCGCCCCCTTCCCCGCTGTTTCCAGAATCCCTGCGGGTGTCAGCGTGGCCAGAGCTGTCCACCTCTACACACTGGACCCCAGTATACCTGTCAGCTTCAGCTGAGTAGATGTATCTCGGGTTTTTTTTTTTTCCCCTCAGTCATGAGGGATGGAGGCTTCAGTTTAGCAAACTTTGTCTGGGGCCCAAAAGAGAAAAAAGTCTCAGCCTGTTCAAGAAGTGAAGCAGAAGCTACGCAGAACCCTGACATCCTTGTTCCTGTAACCTTTCTGAGTTATGAACCAATCCCGGTTATGATGGAACTGGCATGGCCGTCATATGTGTGCCTACCTGGCATGATATATTTAGGAATGAAAAATGCACGTTACTTCTGTGAAGTGAAGAAACTGCACAACCTAAAAGTTGAGAATTATTTTTTATTTGGTGGCTTTTCTGAGGACCTAAGCCAGGAAGACAGCCTCTCAGATCGCTTTGGGGGACTGCTCCAAAGAGGCAAGGGAGGAGCCAGGATATATACGAGTTTTCCAGCAAAAACCAGGTAGTGGAACATCAAAAGATTACTGTTAATAAAACCAAAAACAACTATACCCCAATTGGAAAAAAAAAAAAAGAACAGACATTGCAAGTTAGTGAATTTAGGGCTTTTCTGTGTATGGGAAGTTGCAAGAGTCTGGGCTCATTGAAATTATTCCTTTGATATGCACCTTAGCTATCTAGGACCAATATACTGTTCTTTTTTCCATCCTGAATCCCCTCAGAGTGCACAGTTGGGATGGCTTTAGTGGTTGATGGGTTGATGGCCACAATAGCCTTTGTTTACTGATATGTCAGGCAACATTTTTCATTCACACATCTATTTTCAAAATTTTCATCTTAGGAGCCTGGAAGCTGAACGTGACAGGGTCCAAGGCCAATCAACCTAAGACCACTAAGAAGAGAGAGGGTTATAGGATTTTGGGGAGATGTGAAGTTTAGATGAAATTTAAATGAAACACTGTTTTGATAGACTCAAAGGAAAGCAGGACTTTCTAAAGTGGTCAACATCAGCCCTAGACAGCAAAATGAACCCATGGTCCTGTTTCTTTGAAAATGTTGTCCAGAAACCCCTTTTCTGAAGCTTTGCCCCTGGGTTGTAAATTGAAACTTTCATTCATACTGATAAACTGTAAAACATCAAAGTTTCTGAGAATCTTTGATTTTAGAGAGCAAAATTTCTCAGTAAGTAAGAAATCAGTAGTCACTCAAAGAAGAGGGTTATTATGATCCTTCATAGATGTAGCATTCATTGGCAGAAATATTGTTTCCTGTTAACTTTACAGTTGTCTTTATTTGTATCTGTTTTTCCTGCCCAGTGACTAGCCATGCAGGTTTTACTTTCTCAGTCAGAGCTAACTTTTAAAAAATATATATTTATTTATTTATTTTGGCTGTGCCGGATATTAGTTGCATCACGTGGACTTAGTTGCAGCATGCGGGATCTAGTTCCCCCACTAGGGGTTGAACCCAGGCCCCCTGCGTTGGGAGCTCAGAGTCTTACCCACTGGACCACCAGGGAAGTCCCCAGAGCTAATTTTTACTTAACAAATGTTGACGATATAGCAGGAAGGTACTCTGAGGGTTTCATCAACGGGGAAATTTTAGATCTTTTCTGTTGCAAAGCAGGAGGTAAACTCACCACAGGTGATGACACAAACTTGGATGAGCAAGATGTCCATCATGAGGAGGACATTGGCCTATTAAATCACAGGAACCTGAGTGAGATCAAATGAAGCTTACTTAGCAAGCCAGTGGTTGCTCACTTCCAACTTCAAGTTCCCAAAGAGGTTGATGGACCCTGAAATGGGTCAGGACTCTTGGGATGCAGGGCCCAGTTTCTTTCAGTAGTGCAAGTTTGTCTAATACTCCAAATGCCTGGATGGGGTATTTTGTGGTTTGTCTTTTCTGTTTAATAACCAAGGAGTTAGTGTTGGTTTCTGTGCCAATACAAATTGGTCCAGTGTCAAGAAAAGATTTCAGGAAATATGGTGATAGAACAAGGGGATTAGCAGATGCTAACTATTATACATAGAATGGATAAGCAACAAGGTCCTATTGTATAGCACAGGGAACTGTCACTTTGCTGTACAGCAGAAGTTAACACAACACTGTAAATCAACTATACTTCAATAAAATAATTAAAAAAAAATACTTGGGAAACATATCAGATCTAAGGAACATGGTGAGGCCACAGCAAAGTTGGTGGCTTTTGTTGCCTTTGAGTATTAGAAGCTGTTGACAAACAGTTGTCATGCTCTAAAATAGATCATTAAACTCCTCATTTTGTGTGGAACACAGAATATTCTGTTGCATAGAAGGCTCACTAACACCAAGGTTATATATGTATTCTCACATTATATTACAGAACTGGAGCCAGTTTTGAAAGAGAAAATTAGCTACGTACCACATGGTGCTCGAAATAGCTGAAGAAATGCAGAATGAACTAACAGGCTAACAGGCCTCCAAACCCAGAACAAGTTCCCGGAGCTGGTAAAAGCAGCCGAATTCTTGAGTGTGATCATAGATGGGAACACTGGCATCTCTTCCAAAGAAAATCTCTCCCTCTTTGTGTGCCGTTTTCACCAGACTGAAGAAGGTAAGTGGAGTTTTATTTAATATCTGATTGATTTCGTAGAGGCTGTTGACATGACTGAGAATCTCCCGACGGAATGCTTCTTGCAGAGAATAGCAGTCTGCGGTTTACCAAAGGAATTACTGCAGGGTTTCTGTGATCAGAGGGTGATTCCATGAATGGCCAGCTGGAATGATTTGTTCTTGGCTTCTAAGATGCAGGAGCTGGACTCAGCTATTATTTGGTCCTGTGCAGTGGAGCCAGTCGCCAAACTTCTAGATGCTGTGGGCAAAGTCATGGTACGCTAAAGGCATTCTCAGAGCACTTCACAGCTCAGCTGGGTTTGCTGCAGGCATTCCTGAGTGAAGGGGGTGTACACTGGGAGGAGGAAGAGGAGTGGGATGTTGTGATTTATAAGGAAAATATATATTTGGTCATCCAGATGGCCAGAACCCTTGGAATTTCCTAAATGTTCAGAGTGGTGAAGGTGTCTCTTGTTGTGTTAATGAGGTGACTTTTAGAAGTAGGATGGGGGTGGGTTGCCAGGAGAGAACCGACTCTGTGATTAGAGGGTTGGAACTTTCAGTCCCACCCCCTGATTTTCAGGAAGAGGGGAGAGGAGCCTGAGATTGACTCAGTTGCCATTGGCCAGTGATTTAGTCAATTGTAGGTATGTAATGAAGCCTCTATGAAAACCCAGAAGGACAGCTTTTGGTTCCATTTTTGGAGAGCTTCCACCTGGAGAGCGACAGTGCTTCCTCATGCTCACGTGAGGGCCCCATGCTCTAAGAGGCCAGAAGTGCCTTTGTTCGGTACCTCGCCGTATGTCTTTTCATCTGGCTGTTAATTTGTATCCTTTAATATCCTTTTATAATAAATCAGTCATCTGAAGAGTACATGGGTTTTCCTGAGTTCTGTGAGTCGTTTTAGCAGGTCATTTGGACCTGAGGAGGATGTCCTGGGAACCTCTGATTTGTAGCCAGTTGGTCAGAAGCACAGGTAAGGACCTGGGCTTGCGACTGGCGTCTGAAGTGAACGGTGGTCTTGTGAGACTGAGCCCTTTACCTGGGTAGCTAGTGTCAGAACTGAGTTGATTTCTCAGACACCTGCTGGCGTCTAAGAATTTCTTGTTGGTGTGGGGAAGCCTCCACACACACACATGTTGGAATTGATTCTGGGAACCCTTTTCAAGGAGGAACAGAGTAGTATCAGGGAAAATACCAGGTGGACAGCATCTCAGTGTCTGTGTCTTTTCAAGGCTAAGTGTACAGTCATCCTCAAAGTTTTGCAGGAAATAGGCACACACAAGGGTGCTGAAAGACCTTTTTTTTATTCCATCACCAAGTTTGACTTCCTAGTGATGATGGTGTGTTGAATAAACCCTTTCACACACCAACTCCTTGCCTCAGGACATGCAGCAGGCTGATACTGACCTCATTGACTTGTTTAATGAAGCCACCTTGTAATCCAGAGGTTCCTGTAATCCAGAGGTTCCTGAAAATGAAGGACAGTGAGACCCACGCTTGATGTCCTTGTACAATGAAGTAAAGCATGGGAATAGAAGAATTTCCTCCTACTCTGCCCATGTTGTGTGGCCAAAAATTTCCCCACAGTGTCTTCACAGCCTCGGGCCTCCAGGAGAGCCCCAGAAAGGCCTTGTTCATTCCCCTTCTGAACCATGTCATTTTTGAAGTGCAGGAACAGCAAAGTTCTTGCTGTGATTAATTTCTTAGTCCCTCATTCCAAGCAATCTGTGTTTGCTGGAGAATGGTGAGGCCGAGGTGTCACTGTATGAGGCTTTCAAGGGAGATATACTCCCTACATGGCCAGGTGTAAAGCACAGCTGCAGCGGTAGATGGCTGGGCAGATGGGTGTTCCCAGGCAAGAACAACCAAATAATAGCCTTGCTGCACTGTAACACTTGAACCTCATCTCCTACCCCAGCATTAATGCAGCCCTCTCCATTCTGGCCACTATTTTGGCCACTATACCTGTCTATGTCCCGCCTGGAGGGTGGAGAGTATCAGAATCTGAAAGAAGCACTCTGGAAGGAAGCAAGAGCTTGCCTGGGCTGCCTCTGACATGTATTCCTCAGGACAGCTGATATGCATGAGGTCTTGGATAACTTTGACCCATATTCACACTGACCGTGGTTGGAATGTTTTCTGAGTTGCTGAATATACGGGTACTTGGAACTTGTCCCAGGGCAAACGTGTCAGCTGAACATGTTTTTGGGATTTGCTGTCTTTTATAAGATTGTTTTAGGGAATTCCCTGGTGGTCCAGTGGTTAGGACTGCATGCTTTCACTGCTGTGGCCGGGGTTCAATCCCTGGTCGGGGAACTAAGATCCCACAAGCTGCGCAGTGCGGTCAAAAAAAAAAAAACGTTTTAAAAAGGCTTTCCAGTAAATGGAGTTTGTACTTGTACTAGGGGAAGTAGTTTTACCAAGGAAATGGCAATTCCTCGGTTCTTGTCCTCCCGAAGACAAGAATGCAATCGAGAGATGTAGAGCAGTTTTTAAGCAGCACGAGTTTTATTAAGCAAAATGAAAGTATGTTCCCGGGAAAGGAGAGCAGGCTGTCTGGAAACCAGAAGCAGCCTTGCAATGGGAATAGGGTTGGGTTTTTTAGGGTGATGGTCCCTCCCTGTGTCCTGTGTTATTTGACAAGTTGATTGACTGACAGCTTTAGCTTATATAACTTTTCTCCTGTGCGCAGGCGCTTACCCAAGTGAAACCCATGGGGTTGGGGGTGTGTGCAAAACTGCAATGTTAATTTATTACAAATATGGCATCATGAACCCCAGGTTACTTTGTGCTACTTTTTAGTTTTTGGTGCACCTGCGCCAACCTGTGCTGCTGGTTTTATCTTGCTTGATCCTGATGAGGCTGGAAACTTAGCGGTCCTTGACCACAAAATGGAGGATCTCTGGGTGTGTTCTGATCACCAGTGTCCAGGTGGGGGGAGGGAACGATGACCCTGTCCAGGATGGGGTGGGGATCTGCTCATGTCTGACTAACTTAACAGTAGATCCTGCAAACCTTTACTGCAGTTAGGTTGAGAGAAAATAGCATAAGAGGCAGGCAGGGATGTTCAGTACATTTGAAATCCAATCACTGTGGTTCAGTAAAGAAAACAGTTGTGTGCAGATCTCTTAAATGCAAGTGGCCTTTTAAATTTTCTTTACCTTCTGTTATTAGAACATGAAACTTTGCAGAGAAACCTTGGGTAGAAACTCAGTCACACTTGTTAAAAAGGCAACAGTGTCTAGTATAGAATCATTAGTACAGTCAAGGAATCCTTTTTTTGGAACCTGAGACAGGGGAGAGGGAGGAAAAGTGAGACCTTTAGGGAGAAGGGAAGAGATAGAGAAAAAAGAAGTGCATGGCTGTGGCATGGCAAGGAGTGGGCAGACACATTCAGTCATTGCTTCTGGTTCTCTGGCAGAAACACAGGCTGTTGAGTCCTCTCTGGGTTCACCCCTGCCCCCGGCAGTGTGATGTTGGTCTGAGTTACTTAATCTCTTAATCTCCTTTCCTCTGTGAAATGGGGTTTAAAAGCTTTCTCTATTTCCCTAAACATTGTTGGTAGGGTGAATTTAGATAGGGGATGTGAAAAATAATTTGTATATTATAAGACTGTATATGTGAAAAATAATTTGTAAATTATAAGACTGTATATTTGTAAATTATAAGACTGTATATGGTGCTGAAAGGTTTGTAATGAGACCATGTTTTTTGATTAATTTATTTAGCAAACGCTTATGAACACATAACGATCATAGCTCTTATTTGTTGGACATATTTTTTTGTGCCAAACCCTGTGCTAAGTAGGCCCTGTGGGCAATAAGACATGCCCTGCCCTCAAAAAACCTCTATCCTGGGACAACTCTTTGCTCTAGCCTCTGATAGCTCAGTGCTGCAGCCTGGGATGAATTCACCTGACTGGACCCTGTATCCTAGCTTGGGACTGCCTTTCCCTCTGGAGAGTTGGATCTGGTTTACTCTCGCCTCTGTGCTCATTTGAGCCTGGGAATGAGGGCTTTTCCTCAGTGTGGGCTGGCAGAACTCTGGCAGAGACGGACAAGAGTGTCCTTTATGATGGCTGTGTTGAACCAACTGTAGAATGAATTTACCTCAGAAGGTCAGGCTTTCTGCTGGACTAAGGGGTGATAGAGATGTAGGGGTAATTTGTGGGAAGGAGTAGAGTGTTGGTTGGGATCCCAGAACAAGGTTGGTGCTCCTGCACCAGTGGACAGGGTCACTTCTGAAAAAGTAAAGGGACAAAGATACATGGGATGACCTTTAGCTCCAGTGAGAGTACTCATGATATCTTGGCTGGCTCAATACTTTAATACCTTGGAATTCTATGACCTACTGTGTCCTCTCATTGATTCCTTACAAGACAAAGTTCCCATGAGGTGGGGAAATGACTCTAACAGGAGACCATATGTTATTGTCAAAAGACAGTTTTATCATGTTCCCAATACTTAATGTCTGTGAATCTGGGCAAGTCATTTGCCTTCTCTAAACCTCAGTTTCCCTTGTGGTAAAATAAGGGTGAAAAATGTCAACTTCCAAGGGCTGTTAGGACTAAAAGGAATAATCTATATCAGGAATCAGCAAACTTTCCTTGTAAAGGGCATCATAGTGAATATGTTAGACTTTTTGGCCATAGAATCTCAGCCACAACTATTCATCTCATTCATTTTAGTGCAAAAGCAGCCATAGATAACACAAAAATGAATGGGTGTGGCTCTGCTCCTATAAGCTATTTACCAAAACAGGCAGTGGCTGGAATTGACCCATGGGCCATGGTCTGCCAACCCCTGGTCTAGATGAGGTCCTTAACCTATCACAGAATCCATCTTCAATTAGTCTCTGTAATAATGTATTGAATAATTAAGAGCTCTAATTAAGAGCTTTTTAAAAAAATGTGTTCTAAGAGCTTTTTAAAAAAATAATTAATAATTAATTAATTTTTGGCTGTGTTGGGTCTTCGTTGCTGCGCTCAGGCTTTCTCTAGTTGCAGCAAGCTGGGGCTACTCTTCGTTGTGGTGTGCGGGATTCTCATTGTGGTGGCTTCTCTTGTTGCGGAGCACAGGCTCTAGGTGCACAGGCTTCAGTAGTTGTGGAACATGGGCTCTAGAGCGCAGGCTCAGTAGTTGTGGCACATAGGCTTAGTTGCTCTGCAGCATGTGGGATCTTTCCAGACCAGGGCTCGAACCCGTGTACCCTGCATTGGCAGGCGGATTCTTAACCACTGCACCACCAGGGCAGCCCTGAAGACTGGTTTTAGAATTCTTTTGTCTTTTCGCTCCTTTTCCCCATTCCTTTCTCTCCCCTTCTTCTTTTAAATTGAGGTATAGTTGATTTACAATGTTGTGCTAATTTCTGCTGTACAGCAAAGTGATTCAGTTATACATATATATATATATATATACATTCTTTTTTAAATAAATATATATATATTTATTTATTTGTTTATTTTATTTTTGGCTGCGTTGGGTCTTCATTGACGCGCTCGGGCTTTCTCTAGTTGCGGCAAGCAGGGGCTATTCTTTGTTGCGGTGCACGGGCTTCTCATTGCGGTGGCTTCTCTTGTTGCAGAGCATGGGCTCTAGGTGCATGGGCTTCACTAGTTACAGCACACGGGCTCAGTAGTTGTGGCTCGCGGGCTCTAGAGTGCAGGCTCAGTAGTTGTGGTGCATGGGCTTAGTTGCTCTGCAGCATGTGGGATCTTCCCGGACCAGGGCTTGAACCTGTGTCTCCTGCATTGGCAGGTGGATTCTTAACCACTGTGCCACCAGAGAAGTCCCTATATATACATTCATTTTTTTAATATTCTTTTCCAGCATTGTTTATCATAGGATACTGAATATAATTCTCTGTGCTATACAGTAGGACTTTGTTGTTTATCTATTACATATATAATAGCTTACATCTGCTAACCCCACCCTCCGACTCCATTTCTCCCCCAACTCCTCCACCTTGGCGACCACAAGTCTGTTGTCTACATCTGTGAGTCTGTTTCTGTTTTGTAAATATGTTCCTTTGTGTCATAGTTTAGATTCCACATATAAGTGGTATCATATGGTATTCGTCTTTCTCTTTCTGACTTACTTCACTTAGTATGGTACTCTCTAGTTGCATTCATGTTGCTGCAAATGGCATTATTTCATTCTTCTTTATGGCTGAGTAGTATTCCATTGTATATATGTACCACATCTTCTTTATGCATTCATCTGTCGATGGACATTTAGGTTGTTTCCATGTCTTGGCTATTGTGAATAGTGCCGCTATGAACATAGGGGTGCACGTATCTTTTTTTTTAAAATAGATCTTTATTGGAGTATAATTGCATCACAATACTGTGTTAGTTTCTGTTGCACAACAAAGCGAATCAGCCATATGCATACACATGTCCCCATATTCCCTCCCTCTTGAGCCTCCCTCCCATCCCTCCATCCCACCCTTCTAGGTCATCACAAAGCACCGAGCCAACCTCCCTGTGCTATGCTGCTGCTTCCCACTAGCCAAATACTTGGCATTCAGTAGTGTATATATGTCAATGCTACTCTCACTTCGCCCCACCTTTACCCTCCCATCCCACGTCCTCAAGTCCATTTTCTATGTCTACCTCTTTATTCCTGCCCGGCGACTAGGTTCATCAGTACCTTTTTTTTTTTTTAGATTCCATTTTTTGTGTTAGGATATGGTATTTGTTTTTCTCTTTCTGACTTACTTCACTCTGTATGACAGACTCTAGGTTCATCCACTTCACCACAAATAACTCAATTTCGTTTCTTTTTATGGCTGAGTAATATTCCATTTTATATATGTGCCACATCTTCTTTAGCCATTCATCTGTCTTTGGACATTTAGGTTGCTGCCATGTCCTGGCTATTGTAAATAGTGCTTCAATGAACATTGTGGTACATGTCTCCTTTTGAATTATGGTTTTCTCAGGGTATATGCCTGGTAGTGGGATTGCTGGGTCATATGGTAGTTATATTTTTAGTTTTTTAAGGAACTTCCATACTGTTCTCCATAGTGGCTGTATCAATTTACATTCCCACTAACAGTGCAGGAGGGTTCCCTTTTCACCACACCCTTTTCAGCATTTATTGTTTGTAGATTTTTTGATAATGGCCATTCTGACCAGTGTGAGATGATACCTCATTGTAGTTTTGATTTGCATTTCTCTAATAATTAGTAATGTTGAGCATCTTTTCATGTACCTCTTGGCCATCTGTATGTCTTCCTTGGTGAAATGTCTATTTAGGTCTTCCGCCCATTTTTTAACTGGATTGTTTGTTTTTTTGATATTGAGCTCCATCAGCCGTTTGTATATTTTGCAGATTAGTCCTTTGTCTGTTGTTTCATTTGCAAATATTTTCTCCAGTTCTGAGGGTTGTCTTTTGGTCTTATTTATGGATTCCTTTGCTGTGCAAAAGCTTTTGAGTTTATTTAAGTCCCATTTGTTTATCTTTGTTTTTATTTCCATTACTCTAGGAAGTGGGTCATAAAAGATTTTGCTGTGGTTTATGTCAAAGAGTGTTTTTCCTCTAAGAGTTTTATAGTGTCTGGTCTTACATTTAAGTCTTTAATCCATTTGGAGTTTATTTTTGTGTATGGTGTTAGGGAGTGTTCTAATTTCATTCTTTTACATGTAGCTGTCCAGTTTTCCCAGCACCAGTTATCGAAGAGACTGTCTTTTCTCCATTGTATGTTCTTGCCTCCTTTGTTATAAATTAGATGCCCATATGTGTGTGGGTTTATCTCTGGGCATTCTGTCCTGTACCATTGATCTATGTTTCTGTTTTTGTGCCAGTACCATACTGTGTTGATTACTGTAGGTTTATGGTATAGTTTGAATTCGGGGAGCCTGATTCCTCCAACTCCATTTTTCTTTCTCAAAATTGCTTTGGCTGTTCGGGGTCTTTTGTTTTTCCATACGAATTGTAAAATTTTTTGTTCCAATTCTGTAAAGAATGCCATTGGTCGTTTGATAGGGATTGCATTGAATCTGTAGATTGCTTTGAGTAGTATGGTCATTTTCACAATATTGATTTTTCCAATCAAACAACATGGTATATTTCTCCATCTGTTTATGTCATCTTTGATTTCTTTCATCAGTGTTTTATAGTTTTCTCAGTACAAGTCTTTTGCCTCCTTAGTCAGGTTTATTCCTAGATATTTTATTCTTTTTGTTGCAATGGTAAATGGGAGTGTTTTCTTGATTTCACTTTCAGATTTTTCATCATTAGTGTATAGGAATGCCAGAGATTTCTGTGCATTAATTTTGTATTCTGCAACATTACCAAATTCATTGATTAGCTCTAGTAGTTTTCTGGTAGCATCTTTAGGATTCTCTATGTATAGTATCATGTCATCTGCAAACAGTGACAGCTTTACTTCTTCTTTTCCGATTTGGATTCCTTTTATTTCCTTTTCTTCTCTGATTGCTGTGGCTAAAACTTCCAAAACTATGTTGAATAAGAGTGGTGAGAGTGGGCAACCTTGTCTTGTTCCTGATCTTAGTGGAAATGGTTTTAGTTTTTCACCATTGAGGACGATGTTGGCTTTGGATTTGTCATATATGGTCTTTATTATGTTGAGGAAAGTTCCCTCTGTGCCTACTTTCTGCAGGATTTTTATCATAAATGGGTGTTGAATTTTGTCGAAAGCTTTCTCTGCATCTATTGAGATGATCATATGGTTTTTCTCCTTCACTTTGTTAATATGGTGTATCACGTTGATTGATTTGCGTATATTGAAGAATCCTTGCATTGTGGAATAAATCCCACTTGATCATGGTGTATGATCCTTTTAATGTGCTGTTGGATTCTGTTTGCTAGTATTTTGTTGAGGATTTTTGCATCTATGTTCATCAGTGATATTGGCCTGTAGTTTTCTTTCTTTGTGACATCCTTGTCTGGTTTTGGTATGAGGGTGGTGGTGGCCTCGTAGAATGAGTTTGGGAGTGTTCCTCCCTCTGCTATATTTTGGAAGAGTCTGAGAAGGATAGGTGTTAACTCTTCTCTAAATGTTTGATAGAATTCGCCTGTGAAGCCATCTGGTCCTGGGCTTTTGTTTGTTGGAAGATTTTTGATCACAGTTTCAGTTTCAGTGCTTGTGATTGGTCTGTTCATATTTTCTGTTTCTTCCTGATTCAGTCTTGGCAGGTTGTGCATTTCTAAGAATTTGTCTATTTCCTCCAGGTTGTCCATTTTATTGGCATAGAATTGCTTGTAGTAATCTCTCATGATCTTTTGTATTTCTGCAGTGTTAGTTGTTACTTCTTTTTCATTTCTAATTCTATTGATTTGAGTCTCTCCCTTTTTTTCTTGATAAGTCTGGCTAATGGTTTATCAATTTTGTTTATCTTCTCAAAGAACCAGCTTTTAGTTCTATTGATCTTTGCTCTCATTTCCTTCATTTCTTTTTTGTTTATTTCTGATCTGATTTTTATGATTTCTTTCCTTCTGCTAACTTTGGGGTTTTTTTTTTGTTCTTCTTTCTCTAATTGCTTTAGGTGAAAGGTTAGGTTGTTTACTCGAGATGTTTCCTGTTTCTTAAGGTAGGATTGTATTGCTATAAACTTCCCTCTTAAAACTGCTTTTGCTGCATCCCATAGGTTTTGGGTCATCATGTCTCCATTGTCATTTGTTTCTCGGCATTTTTTAATTTCCTCTTTGATTTCTTCAGTGATCACTTTGTTATTAAGTAGTGAATTGTTTAGCCTCCATGGGTTTGTATTTTTTTTTTTTTTTTTTTTTCTTTTGCTGTACGTGGGCCTCTCACTGTTGTGGCCTCTCCCCTTGTGGAGCACAGGCTCCGGACGCGCAGGCTCAGCAGCCATGGCTCACGGGACCAGCCGCTCTGCGGCATGTGGGATCCTCCCAGATCAGGGCACGAACCCGTGTCCCCTGCATCGTCAGGCGGACTCTCAACCACTGCGCCACCAGGGAAGCCCATGTGTTTGTATTTTTAACAGATCTTTTCCTGTAATTGATATCTAGTCTCATAGCGTTATGGTCAGAAAAGATACTTGATACAATTTCAATTTTCTTAAATTTACCAAGGCTTGATTTGTGACCCAAGATATGATCTATCCTGGAAAATGTTCCATGAGCACTTGAGAAAAATGTGTATTCTGTTGTTTTTGGATGGAATGTCCTATAAATATCAATTAAGTCCATCTTGTTTAATGTATCATTTAAAGCTTGTGTTTCCTTATTTATTTTCATTTTGGATGATCTGTCCATTGGTGAATGTGGGGTGTTAAAGTCCCCTACTATGAATGTGTTGCTGTCGATTTCCCCTTTTATGGCTGTTAGTATTTGCCTTATGTATTGAGGTGCTCCTATGTTGGGTGCATAAATATTTACAACTGGTATATCTTCTTCTTGGATTGATCCCTTGATCATTATGTAGTGTCCTTCTTTGTCTCTTCTAATAGTCTTTATTTTAAAGTTTATTTTGTCTAATATGAGAATTGATACTCCAGCTTTCTTTTGGTTTCCATTTGCATGGAATATCTTTTTCTATCCCCTTACTTTCAGTCTGTATGTGTCTCTAGGTCTGAAGTGGGTCTCTTGTAGACAGCAAATATATGGGTCTTGTTTTTGTATCCATTCAGCCAATCTGTGCCTTTTGGTGGGAGCATTTAGTCCATTTACATTTAAGGTAATTATCGATATGTATGTTCCTATTCCCATTTTCTTAATTGTTTTGGGTGTGTTATTATAGGTCTTTTCCTTCTCTTGTGTTTCTTGCCTAGAGAAGTTCCTTTAGCAGTTGTTGTAGAGCTGGTTTGGTGGTGTTGAACTCTCTCAGCTTTTGCTTGTCTGTAAAGGTTTTAATTTCTCTGTCGAATCTGAATGAGATGCTTGCTGGGTAGAGTAATCTTGGTTGCAGGTTTTTCTCCTTCATCACTTTAAATATGTCCTGCCAGTCCCTTCTGGCTTGCAGAGTTTCTGCTCAAAGATCAGCTGTTAACCTTATGGGGATTCCCTTGTGTTATTTGTTGTTTTTCCCTTGCTGCTTTTAATATGTTTTCTTTGTATTTAATTGTTGACAGTTTGATTAATATGTGTCTTGGCGTATTTCTCCTTGGATTTATCCTGTATGGGACTCTCTGTGCTTCCTGGACTTGATTAACTATTTCCTTTCCTGTATTAGGGAAGTTTTCAACTATAATCTCTTCAAATATTTTCTCAGTCCCTTTCTTTTTCTCTTCTTCTTCTGGAACCCCTATAATTCGAATGTTGGTGCGTTTAATGTTGTCCCAGAGGTCTCTGAGACTGTCCTCAGTTCTTTTCATTCTTTTTTCTTTATTCTGCTCTGCAGTAGTTATTTCCACTATTTTATCTTCCAGGTCACTTATCCGTTCTTCTGCCTCAGTTATTCTGCTATTGATCCCATCTAGAGTATTTTTTTTTCTTTTTTTTTTTGTGGTACGCGGGCCTCTCACTGTTGCGGAGCAGAGGCTCCGGACGCACAGGCTCAGCTGCTCCGCGGCATGTGGGATCCTCCCAGACTGGGGCACGAACCCGTGTCCCCGGCATCGGCAGGCAGACTCTCAACCACTGCGCCACCAGGGAAGCCCTCATCTAGAGTATTTTTAATTTCATTTATTGTGTTGTTCATCGTTGCTTGTTTCATCTTTAGTTCTTCTAGGTCCTTGTTAAATGTTTCTTGCATTTTGTCTATTCTATTTCCAAGATTTTGGATTATCTTTACTATCATTATTCTGAATTCTTTTCAGGTAGACTGCCTATTTCCTCTTCATTTGTTAGGTCTGGTGGGTTTTTATCTTGCTCCTTCAACTGCTGTGTGTTTTTCTGTCTTCTCATTTTGCTTATCTTACTGTGTTTGGGGTCTCCTTTTTGCAGGCTGCAGGTTCGTAATTCCCGTTGTTTTTGGTGTCTGTCCCCAGTGGCTAAGGTTGGTTCAGTGGGTTGTGTAGGCTTCCTGGTGGAGGGGACTAGTGCCTGTGTTCTGGTGGATGAGGCTGGATCTTGTCTTTCTGGTGGGCAAGTCCACGTCTGTTGGTGTGTTTTGGGGTGTCTGTGGACTTATGATTTTAGGCAGCCTCTCTGCTAATGGGTGGGGTTGTGTTCCGGTCTTGCTAGTTGTTTGGCATAGGGTGTCCAGCACTTTAGCTTGCTGGGCGTTGAGTGAAGCTGGCTGCTGGTGTTGAGATGGAGATCACTGGGAGAGTTTCACCATTTGATATTATGTGGAGCTGGGAGGTCTCTTGTGGACTAGTGTCCTGAAGTTGGCTCTCCAACCTCAGAGGCACAGCACTGACTCCTGGCTGCAGCACCAAGAGCCTTTCATCCACACGGCTCAGAATAAAAGGGAGAAAAAGTAGAAAGAAAGAATTAGTAGAAGAAAGAAAGAAAGAAAGGAAGGAAGGAAGGAGGGAGGAAAGAGGGAAGGAAGGAAAAAAGAAAGAAAGAAGATAAAGTAAAATAAAATAAAGTAAGATAAAATAAAATAGTTATTAAAATAAAAAATAATTATTAAGGAAACAAATTATAAAAAAATCGGACAGATAGAACCCTAGGACAAATGGTGGAAGCAAAGCTATACAGACAAAATCTCACACAGAAGCATACACATACACACTCACAAAAAGAGGAAAAGGGGAAAAAAATTATAAATCTTGTTCTCAAAGTCCATCTCCTCAATTTGGGATGATTCGTTGTCTATTCATGTATTCCACAGATGCAGGGTACATCAAGTTGATTGTGGAGCTTTAATCCGCTGCTTCTGAGGCTGCTGGGAGAGATTTACCTTTCTCTTATTTGTTCTCACAGCTCCCAGGGGCTCAGCTTTGGATTTGGCCCTGCCTCTGAGTTTAGGTCGCCTGAGGGCGTCTGTTCTTCGTGCAGACAGGACGTGGTTAAAGGAGTAGCTGCTTTGGGGACTCTGGCTCACTCAGGCAGTGGGGAGGGAGCGGTACGGAGTGCGGGGCGAGCCTGCGGCGGCAGAGGCCGGCGTGACGTTGCACCAGCCTGAGGCGCGCCGTGCGTTCTCTCGGGGAAGTTGTCCCAGGATCCTGGGACCCCGGCAGTGGCAGGCTGCACAGGCTCCCCGGAAGTGGCGTGTGGATAGTGACCTGTGCTTGTACAGAGGCTTCTTGGTGGCGGCAGCAACAGCCTTAGCGTCTCATGCCCGTCTCTGGGGTCCGCGCTTTTAGCCGTGGGTCGCGCCCGTCTCTGGAGGTCCTTTAAGCAGCGCTCTTAATCCCCTCTCCTTGCGCGCCAGGAAACGAAGAGGGAAGAAAAAGTCTCTTGTCTCTTCGGCAGATCCAGACTTTTCCCTGGACTCCCTCCCGTCTAGCCATGGTGCACTAACCCCTTCAGGCTGTGTTCACGCTGACAACCCCAGTCCTCTCCCGGCGCTCCCGCTCCGACCGAAGCCCAAGCCTCCAGCTCCCAGACCCGCCCGCGCGGCGGGTGAGCAGACAAGCCTCTCGGGCTGGTGAGTGCCGGTCGGCACCGATCCTCTGTGCGGGAATCTCTCTGCTTTGCCGGCCGCACCCCTGTTTCTGTGCTGTCCTCCGCGTCTCTGAAGCCTTCTCCCTCCGCCACCCGCAGTCTCCGCCCGCGAAGGGGCTTCTTAGTGTGTGGAAACCTTTTCTCCTTTACAGCTCCGTCCCACTGGTGCAGGTCCCATCCCTATCCTTTTGTCTCTGTTTATTCTTTTTTCTTTTGCCCTACCGAGGTACGTGGGGAGTTTCTTGCCTTTTGGGAGGTCTGAGGTTTTCTGCCAGCGTTCACTAGGTGTTCTGTAGGAGTTGTTCCACGTGTAGATGTATTTCTGGTTTATCTGTGGGGAGGAAGGTGATCTCCACGTCTTACTCTTCCACCATCTTAACAACGCCCCCCCCCAGTGGTTTTAAGTGTAGGGTTAGATTGTTTATTTGAGATTTTTCTTGTTTCTTGAGATGAGATTGTATTGCCATAAACTTCCCTCTTAGAACTGCTTTTGCTGCATCCCATAGGTTTTGGGTTGTCGTGTTTTCATTGTCATTTGTTTCTATGTAGTTTTAAATTTCTTCTTTGATTTCTTCAGTGATCTGGTTATTTAGTAGTGCACTGTTTAGCCCCCATGTATTTGTGTTTTTTTACAGTTTTTTTTCCTGTAATTGATTTCCAATCTCATAATGTTGTGGTCAGAAAAGATGCTTGATACAATTTCAATTTTCTTAAATTTTCTGAGGCTTTGTGACCCAAGATGTGATCTGTCCTGGGGAATGTTCCATGTGCACTTGACAAGAAAGTGTATTCTGCCACTTTTGGGTGGAATGTTCTGTAAATATAAATTAGATGTATCTGGTCTATTGTGTCATTTAAAGCTTGTGTTTCCTTAATTTTTTTCTGTTTGGATGATCTGTCCATTGGTGTGAGTGGGGTGTTAAAAGTCGTCTACCATTATTGTGTTAACTGTCGATTTCTACTTTCATGATTGTTAACATTTGCCTTATGTATTGAGGTGCTCCTATGTTGGGTGCATAAACATTTTTAACTGTTATATCTTTTTCTTGGATTGATTCCCTTGATCATTATGTAGTGTCCTTCCTTATCTCTTGTAACAGTCTTTAAAGTCTATTTCATCTGATATGAGTATTGCTACTCCAGCTTTCTTTTGATTTCCATTTGCATGGAATATCTTTTTCCATCCCTTCACTTTCAGTCTATATGTGTTCCTGGGTCTGAAGTGGGTCTCTTGTAGACAGCATATATCTGGGTCTTGTTTTTGTATCCATTCAGCTAGTGTGTGCCTTTTGGTTAGGGCATTTAATCCATTTACATTCAAAGTGTTTATTTTCTTAATTGCTTTGGGTTTGTTTTTGTGGGTCTTTTTCTTCTCTTGTGTTACCCACCTAGAGAAGTTTCTTTAGCATTTGTTGTAAAGCTGGTTTGGTCGTGCTGAATTCTGTTAGCTTTTGCTTGTCTGAAAACCTTTTGACTTCTCCATCAAATCTGAATGAGATCCTTGCGGGGTAGAGTAATCTTGGTTGTAGGTTTTTCTCTTTCATCACATTAATATATCCTGCCACTCCCTTCTGGCCTGCAGAGTTTCTAATGAAAAATCAGCTGATAACCTTATGGGGATTCCTTTGTATGTTATTTTTTGTTTTCCTTTGCTGCTTTTAATATTTTTTCTTTGAATTTAATTTTTGTTAGTTTGATTAATGTATGTCTTGGTGTGTTTTTCCTGGGGTTCATCCTGCATAGGACTCTGTGCTTCCTGGACTTGGGTGACTATTTCCTTTCTCATGTTAGGGCAGTTTTTGATTATAATCTCTTCAAATATTTTCTTAGACCCTTTCTTTTTCTCTTCTTCTGAGACCCCTATAATTCGAATGTTGGTGCGTTTAGTGTTGTCACAGAGGTCTCTGAGATTGTCTTCAATTCTTTTCATTCTTTTTTCTTTATTCTGTTCCTCGGCAGTTATTTCCACCATTTTGTCTTCCAGCTCACTTATTCGTTATTCTGTAAATGGACGTTTAGGTTGTTTCCATGTCTTGGCTATTGTGAATAGTGCCTCTATGAACATAGGAGTGCATGTATCTTTTTGGATTAGAGTTTTGTCTGGATATATGCCCAGGAGAGGGATTGCTGGATCATACGGTAATTCTGTTTTTGGTTTTCTGAGGAACCTCCATACTGTTTTCCATAATAGCTGTACCCACTTACATTCTCGCCAACAGTGTAGGAGGGTTCCCTTTTCTTCATGTCCTTTTCATCATTTGTTATTTGTAGAGTTTTTAATGATGGCCATTCTGGCTGGTGTGAGACCATTCCTTTGTCTTTTCTCTACTTTTTGAGGGTTTGCCTCAATGTTATCTTCCAACCCTTCTAGTTAGCTTTTAACGTCTGCTATCAGGTTTTTAATTTTCAAGAGTTATTTTTTCTGAATCTCACCTACCTTTTTAAAAAATTTGTCACAGGACTTCCTGGTGATCCAGTGGTTAAGAATCCCCCTTCCAGTGCAGGGGATGTGGGTTCGATCCGTGGTCGAGGAACTAAGATCCCACATGCCACAGGGCAACTAAGCCTCTGCGTGCTGCAACTACTGAGTCCGCATGCCACAACTAGAGAGCCCAAGCGCTCTTGAGCCTGCATACTGCAACAAAAGATTCCCTCATGCCGCAATGAAGACCTGATGCAGCCAAATAAGTAAATAAATACATTTTAAAAAATTTATTTATTTTATTTATTTACTTTTGGCTGCATTGGTTCTTCATCGATGTGTGCAGGCTTTCTCTAGTTGTGGTGAGCTGGGTCTACTCTTTGTTGTGGTGCACGGGCTTCTCACTGCGGTGGCTTCTTTTGTTGAGAAGCATGGGCTCTAGGCGCACAGTCTTCAATAGTTGTGATGCATGGGCTCAGTAGTTGTGGCTCACAGGCTCTAGAGCGCAGGCTCAGTAGTTGTGGCACATGGGCTTAGTTGCTCCAAGGCATGTGGGCTGTTTCCGGACCAGGGCTCAAACCCATGGCCCCTGCATTGACAGGCACATTCTTAACCACTGCACCACCAGGGAAGTCGTAATAAATACATATATATATATATATATATATATATATATATATACATATATATATATTTTTTTTTTTTTTTTGCAGGACGTGGGCCTCTCACTGTTGTGGCCTCTCCCATTGTGGAGCATAGGCTCCGGACGTGCAGGCTCAGCGGCCATAGCTCACGGGCCCAGCCGCTCTGCGGCATGTGGGATCTTCCCAGACCAGGGCACAAACCCATGTCCCCTGCATCGGCAGGCAGACTCTCAAACACTGTACCACCAGGGAAGCCCATAAATACATATTTTTTAAAAATTGTTGCTATTTCATAGAAGCAATATCTTCTTTTATTTCTCTGAGTATATTAATCAAAATTTCCTTTTTTGTTTAAAATTTTCTGTTCCATGCATAGTTTATATTTCCTTCAATTCACTTTCTCCTGTTAATTTGTTTTGTTCTTTATCCTTATATTCCAGCTAATAGATGTCAATTGGCAGGCTATTAGATATATAAATCTGGAGTCAATGGGAGAGGTCAGAGGATACAAATTTTTTCAACCTCGTATAGCTGTTGTGAATATTAGCACAGAGCCAGGAATATAATTAGACTACAAATGTTAGATGTTACTTTTATTTTACTATTTAGTGACTGCATACAGCACATAGATGAACATAATTAACTTAACCATCGTCTGTCCTCTATTGTTACCAGCACTGGGCCTTTTTTCCTCAGTTTTTACTGTAAACAGCAATGAACACCTTTTTGAAAACAGCTTTATTCATATATTTTAAAACTTTTATTATGGAAAATTTCAATCATATACAAAAGTATAGAAAATGATATAATGAACTCCTGTGTACCCATCACCTAGTTTCAATAATTACCCCTTTATGGTCAGTCATCCAAACATGTTCATGTTTAATGGAAAGTTTTGTTTTATTGATAGTATACAGTCATGCCTTGGTATCCATGGGGGATTGGTTCCAGGACCTCCACAGATACCAAAATCTGCAAAGGTTCAAGTACCTTTTAAAAAATGGTGTAGTATTTGCATATAACTTACATACATCTTCCTGTATGTATACTGTAAATTATCCCTAGATTACTTATAATACCTAACACAATGTAAATGCTATGTAAATGGTTGTAAATACATTTGACCCTTAAACAACATGAGTTTGAACTGCAGGGGTATACTTATATTTGAATATTTTTCAATAGTGAATACTACAGTACCGCACGATTCACAGTTGGTTGAATCCATAGCTGGGGACGTCAAATATGCAATAACCATGGATGTGGAGGGCCCACTCTAAGTTACACAGTACTCAGATTTTCCACTGCTCGGAGGGTTGGGACCCCTAACCCTAGGGTTGTTGAAGGGTCAGCTGTTCTATGTAAATCATTAATAGCACATGTCTAATTCAAATTTGCTTTTTGGAACTTTCTGGAATTTTGTTTTTCCTGAATATTTTTGATCTGAGATTGGTGAAATCCGAAGGATGTTGGAACCTGCAGATATGGAGAGCTGACTGTATATAGATTTTATACCAGTGCTGTCCAATAGAAATATAATGTAAACCACAAATGCAAGCCACAGTTATAATTAAAAATGTTACTTAAATGTGATTTAAAATTTTTTAGTAGCTACATTTGAAAAAGAAAAGAAATAGGTGAAATTAATTTTACTGATATATTTTATTTTTCCAATATATCCAAAATATTATTTCAATATATAACCAGTATGCAAGTTATTAATGACATATTTTACCTTTTCTTTTTGGTATCAAGTCTTCAAAATCTAGTATGTAGGGACTTCCCTGATGGTTCAGTGGTTAAGACTCTCTGCTCCCAATGCAGGGGGCCAGGGTTCAATCTCCGGTCAGGGAACTAGATCCTGCATGCTACAACAAAGATCCTGTGTGCGGCAGTGAAGGTCCTGCGTACCACAACTAAGACCCAGTGCAACCAAATAAATAAATATTTTTTTAAAAATCCAGTGTGTGTTATACATTTACAGCACATTTAAATGGGACTATGTACTTAGTGGCTTCCGTATGAGAAAATGTATACATACCCGCAAAATATTATTTTGAAGCAAGTATTAGACATTGTATCAATATATCCATAAACACTTCAGTATGTATCACTAATAATAATGTTCACATTAAAAAATTTCCTTAGTATAAATTTCTAGAAGTTAGAAATTGTTGGGTTGCTCATTTAAATTCTTGCAGCTTGGGGCTTCCCTGGTGGCGCAGTGGTTGAGAGTCTGCCTGCCGATGCAAGGGACACGGGTTCGTGCCCCGGTCCAGGAAGATCCCACATGCTGCAGAGCGGCTAGGCCCGTGAGCCATGGCCGCTGAGCCGGCGCGTCCGGAGCCTGTGCTTCGCAATGGGAGAGGCCACAGCAGTGAGAGGCCCGCGCACCGCAAAAAAAAAAAAAAAAAAAAAAAATCTTTCAGCATATTACCAATAATTTCCCAGAATGTTGACACCAATTTACATCCCATCAGGAGTGCTTGATGGAGCCCACATCACCCCTGACCACACACCAGGAGTGTGTTTTTATCCCTGACCATGGTTCTGAAATCCAGAGAAAAGCAATGTGACTTTCCCCCTGAAGAAAGGTCAAGTTCTAAGATGATTCAGAGGTGAGTTTTAGGCAGACAAGAACAAAGGAACAAAATCAGGGGCCTCTTGGAATATCACTTTTTTTTTTTTTTTTTTTTTTTTTTTTTTAAGGAAAGAATAGGGCAAAGGACAAAAGGTAGAGGGGTGGTAAGAATAACAACAGACAGACTCTGGGTAAAGATGTATGATAGAACCCAAACATCTAATTGTATTCTTTCCTGACACTCCAGTAAAAGTAAAATAAGGCTCTGCTTAGATACTTGACAATCCTTGTTTATCATCTCGTTTTTAAGCGTGGGTAGGATAAATGATGTAAGTTCTGAGTTGTTGACTCAGGCTTCACTATCGGATGACCTGACTGTGGAACTCCAGATGTCAGCACATTTTGTCCTTTCTCCTGGGCTCTTTGGGTTCCCCTTATATAGAAAACTCTTCTAAAGGCCTGTTTGGAGGGAGAGTTAGCCAGAACTTGAGGGTTGATGGGGTTAGTGGGCTTGAGGTCTAAACACTGAATATGCTCTGGTTCTCTAAATCCTGCTGTTTTGGGTATGACACCTCCAACCTCAACTGTAAGTTATGCTTTCCAGTCCTCTTCCTGAGTTAGGGAGAGGTAGTCATCCATTAGCAAAGAGTGGGAGAAGGGATTAGGGAGCTACTAATTTTTAAACAACTTTAAACTGTTTTAATCTTTAATCTTTTGATCATCCTTATTTTATACCCACCAACCCAGCTTCCAGCTGTACATGATACCATGAACTCCTGAGCTTTCTGAAGATGCTGCTGTTTAAAATGGTTGATTCTCAATTTCCTCATTGATTTAGGATTAGGCTTTCTTGGTTTGCTAACCCATTAACCCTGGTCCATCAGCTTTTTATGTGTCAAATATGTTGTTGCCATTTTCTTCCCTCCTGTTCTCCCATGCTTGTGGATTTGTGCTGGTAGAAGCAGACTTTTTTTTTTTTTTTTTTCGGTACGTGGGCCTCTCCCGTTGCGAAGCACAGGCTCCGGACGCGCAGGCTCAGCAGCCATGGCTCACAGGCCCAGCCGCTCTGTGGCATGTGGGATCTTCCCGGACCGGGGCACGAACCCGTGTCCCCTGCATCGGCAGGCGGACTCTCAACCACTGCGCCACCAGGGAAGCCCAGAAGCAGACTTTTTAAAAGCAGTCTGGATCCTAACCTCCTCCTTATTAAACTCTCTCCCTCTGCTGTATTCACTGCTCAGTTAATGGCAACCCCATATCTCCAGTTGCTCAGGCAAAAATTTTGGAATAATCCTAGACTCCTGCCCTCTCTCACCTCACGTACACACATCAGCAAATCCTGTGGGCTCTATTTTCAAATACATGCAGGATCTAACAGTTGCTCAGAGCCTCTAGCATTACCACCCTGGTCTATACTACCAGCATCTTTTGTCTGGGTGATTCTAATAGGCTACCAATTGGTTTTCTTGTTTCTGCCCTTGCCCCTTTCACTGTATTTTTGTCACTGCAACTAGAGAGTAAACCCTCTAAACCAGAAGCCAGATAGATGTCCCTCCTTTGTTCAAAACCCCCTAATGACTGTATCTTGCATAGTCTACTTCCTGCTAACTCTCTGACCTCATTTCCCACATCTTCTACTTTTTCATTCGGCTCCAATCACTTTGGCCTCCTCTCTGTACCTTGTGCTCCTACCGCAGGGCCTTTGCATATGCCGTTTCCTTTCCTTAGAATGCTCTTCCAACAAATATTCAAATGGCTGACACCTTCACTTTCTTCAAGTCTTTGTTCAAATGTCACCTTATCAGAAAAGACTTTGCTGACTTATTGTGTGAAGTAGCAATCCCTGCACTCCCTATCCCCTTTACTGTGCTTCATTTTTCTCTGGATTAGTTGTGACCCCCTATACAATATGTATTTAATTTCTTAGTGTCAGTTTCCTCCACAGATGTCAGTTCATGATGGCGAGGACTTTGTCTATTTTGTTTATTAGTGTAGCCACAGCACCAAGAACAGGATCTGGCTCACAGGACGCTACAATATTAGCTGAATGAATGAATATATTAAAAGAAACTGAGGAATAGAGAGACTAAGAAGTTTAGACCAAGGTCACTCAGCAGCAAATAGCAGAACTAGGATTCAAACCAGGTTTCTGTGATGTCAGAGCCTGAGTTATTAATCATTTTGTTTGATATTTGGGAAGAAGTTTTAATGAGATGTGTAACTGCTAATGGTATAATGCTATGAAAGAAGTAGATATAAAGATATAACTCCAGCATTATCTTAACTATGTGAAAACGTATAGAGAAAAAGATCCAGAAAGAAAGATATCATATATAAAGCAGAGTTTCTGAGTGCTCTTAAAGTATATTTTAAAACCCTCTTATTGTAGAAAATTGTGAAATACACAAAGCAGACAGAAACTATAGCAAACCTCCCTGTACCCATCACCCCAGCCTCAAGGACCATCAAACCATGGACTAGTCCTGTCCCATCTGCATTCTCCCTTCCATGTTATTTTGAATCAATTCACAGATGTGATGGTCAGTTTTATGTTTCACCTTGGCTAGACTACAGTCCTCCATTATTCATTAATCTAATGTGATTAAAACCATAATCAGTCATTTTTAAGTAGGGGAGATTATCCTACGTAATCTAGGTGAGGCTGCCCTGTGAGTTTCATACTTGCCTCACTAGCCCCAACAATCACATAATCCAATTTCTTTCAAAAACAATTTCTTATGAAATTGAAATTATATGTATCAATGTATCTCTTATTGGTTCTATTTCTCGGATTAAATCCTGACTGCTGTACTGCACATACATCATTTCATCTGAAATAGTTTAGCAAGTTTCTAAACAGTAAGGATTCTTGAAAAAAATCCACAATACCATTATCTTACCTAAACAAAACTTAACAGCAATTCATTGATAATATCAAATGTTTAAATTTCGAATTGTCTCATTATTTTATAAAATTTAAAAAAACCTTTTTTTTGGCCACACCACATGGCATGTGGGATCTTAGTTCCCTGGACAGAAATCGAACCTGTGCTCCCTGCAGTGGAAGCACAGAGTCTTAACCACTGGACCACCAGGGAAATCCCTGAAAATGTTTTTGAACTATGAGTTTTTTTCAGCATTTTAGTTATGGAGAAAAAAAAAGTGCACAACCAGGAAGGATTTTCTCCATGGCTCCAGCAGGGGGTGGCAGTGTCTCGTGTTTCAAGAGGAAAGTAACGTCTCATTTCTCTCCCAGCCTTAGTCTCCCAGCCCAGGGCTTACTTAGCACATGATACACTTTTGGTAAATGTATGATGAGTGAATAAATAAATGGGTGAAGGAAATACTTTTTTATACTTTTATTCATTGGCTATACTCTGTGCCAGGTACTAGCTGAATGCTAAATTTTCTCTTTTAAAAAAATTTACCATGAGGTACCTATTATCCCCATTATACATGAATAAATCTAAGGGTCAAAGAGATTGAAAGACTTTGTGAAGTTCATAGAGGTAGCAAGTAGCAAACCCTTGAGTTACCCCAGATCTGTATTTTATTTGTAAATGCCATACAGGACATACAGAAAGCATATGAATGGTTGAAAAAAGAGAACACCTGTAACTATACCCAGTTATAGAACATCACTGTCACCCCAGAAGTCTTGTTGTTATGGACTGAATGCTTGTGTGCCGCCAATATTCATATGCTGAAAGCATACCCCTAATGTGGTAGTGTTTGGGTATGGGGCCTTTGGGAGGTAATTAGGGTTAGATGAGGTTATGAGGGGGGTCCACTGATGATGACGGGATTAGTTCCCTTATAAAAAGAGAGCGCTCACTCTCCCTTTCTGCATAAGCAAAGAGGGAAGGTCAGCGAGAAGGTAGCTGTATACAAACCAATGAGCTCTCAACAGTACCTGAATTGGCCAGCACCTTGATCCTGGACTTCCCAGTTTCCAGCACAGTGAGAAAATAAATTTCCGTTGTTTAAGCAACCAAGTCTGTGGTAGTTTATTATGGCAGCCCTAGCCAACTATGACATCTGTTTATCTCTTTCCAAACACAACCCCTATCTTCCTCCAAATTTAAGAGTAATAATTTCCTTGCCTTTCCTTAGAGTTTACCTTCTTTGTTTAGTTTTACCTGTTTTTGAACTTTATATAAATGGAATTATTCTATCTATCTACCTACCTACTTTATGACTTGCTTTTTAACCTCAACATTATGTTTGTAAGATCCATCCACATTGAGCATATATTTGTAGTTCTTTCGTTTTTATGCTGTATGGTATTTTCTAGTACAAATATATTACTATTTATTCTTCCATTTTATGGAATGGGCATCTTGGTTGCTGGTAAGAACATTCTTAGGCATGTATCCTAATGTACATTAGAACACACATCTCAAAGGTATATATACCTTGGCCTGGAATTTCTGGGCTATCTGGTATGCATATCTTCAACATTATTAGACAATAGCACAGGTTCCCAGAGTGGTTGCACTAACTTACATTCCCACCTGCTGTAAGAGAGTTCCATTTTTCTATACTTTCACTAACACTTGGTATTGTCAGGCTTTTATATTTTGCCAGACTAATGGGTAAATTGTGCTATCTTGTTGTAGTTTTAATTTGCATTACCCTTACCTATTTAATGAGATTGAGCACCTTTTTATATTTATTGGACATTTAGATTTCTTCTTTTGTAAAATGTCTTTTCAAGCCTTTTGCCCACTGAGAAAAACTGGATCATCTGCCTTCTTCTCACTGATTTATAGTTCTTCATACAATCTGGTCCTTTATCCATTATATATGTTGTAAATACCTTCTTCCACTCTATGGCTTGTCCTTTTACTCTTTTAATGGTGTATTTTGATGAACAGAAGTTCTTAATCTAATGTAATCAACCATACCCAGTATTCTCTTATGGTTAATGCTTTTTATATAGTGTTTGAGAAACCCTTCCTTTATTCAAGATCTTAAATTTTTTTCCTCCATTCTATCCTAAAACCTCTGTAGGTTTATCTTTCACACTTATGTCTTTCACACTTACTACCTGGGAATGATTTTTGAAAATGTAAGAGGAAGGGGTTGAATTTCCTTTTTTCTTCATATGGAAATCCAATTGTCCCACATTTTTCACTACTGCTGTGACGTGACATCTCTGTCATAATCATGCAATTGTATGTGAATGGGTATGTTGGACTACAAAATTCTAAAGTCGAACTCCTAAGTGCCACGATACTGCCTTTGTCTGTGAAAGGAAATATGATGGACATAATGCATTTTAGACTTAACTAGAATCTCAACTCACAATCTCCATCTCCAAAAATGCTTCCAGCTGGTGATGCTGGCATGTTATTTTACCTCTGAGCCCATGTTTTTCTTGCATGGTTATTGTAAGGAATAGGCACAATTTGTGACACCTAATCATTTTATCATTACTACATATTTCAAATGTAAGCACTTGCTCTGTTTGGAGCCTTGGGGCTTGGAGTTCTGTAGTTTTATTAATTTTCTATGGCTGTGTTACAAGTGGCCACAAACTTAGTGGCCTACAACAGCACCCATTTCTGACCTTGAAACTCTGAAGTTCAGAAGTATGGGTGGGTTCTCTGCTTAGGGACTCACAGGCTGAAATGAACATGTCAACTGGGTCAATCTCTTATTTGGAGGCTCTGGGGAGACCTGCTTCCAAGTTCATTTAGGTTGTTGACTGAACCCTGTTCTTTGCAGTTGTAGGACAGAGGTCCCTCTTCCTTGCTGGATGTCAGCCAGGGGTTGCTCTTAGTTCCTAGGGGCTGCTCTCAGGCCCTTTCTACCTAGCTTTCTCCATCTTCAAGTTAGCAATAGTCAAATCCTCCTCATGCTTTGAATATGACTTCCTTTTCTGGAGAAAATACTCTGCCTTTAATCATGTGATATGATTAGGCCTACCTGGATAATCTCTCCATTTTAAGGTCAACTGATTAATATCTGCACATCCCTTGTGCCATGTAATGATGTAATCTCAGGAGTAACACCAGAGGGTGTTACTTAGACTTTTGCCTACCACAGTAGTGCCAGATACATTACTTAGCCTGCAGATCTAGAGATGGTCTGTCTGAAAAGAATTCTTTGGTGTATGTCAGAAAACTCAAAATACTTCATCAGTTCATTCCAAATTCCCAAATTGGCTAGAAATGTTGACTACAACTCGTCTTCATGGAGCTTTGACCTTCTTTCCTGCACAGACATATCTTTTTATTTGCAAACTCTTGGTGACTTGGATGCTATTTTATCTGACATCTCTAGAGCTTACTGCCCACCCCTCAGTCATTTATGGAACCATCAATCAACAAATATGTTGAGTATATAATACAGTCATAGCACTTATCCAAATCTGAGATCACACTTGGCAAGGTGTCAGGCCCATAGTAGGTATTTCTTAAATATCTGTTGAATGAATGTGTGAGTGATGAATTGCCCTTATGTAGCCTACTGTGTATTTTAGAATAAGCTATATGCACACACAAAGATAAACAACAATATAAGAATTTATGTAGTTAGTTTTTTAAAAGTAGTCCAAGAGATAGATCATTTGTGTGTGTGTGTGTGTGTGTGTGTGTGTGTGTATGCATGCACATTTGTGTGCAAGGAATGCTTTGTGGAAGAAGTAGAGCTAGGATTGGGCCTTTAGAAATATGATTATTTGGTTGGGTGGGAGGATGACCCACAGTCTAGGTAGGAAGAACTGTGTGAACAAAGGTGCACTTTGGGATGGGAGCAGCCATTTTGGGTGGGAATCAAGATATGAGTGGCAGGTTGTAGCCTCACAGAAGCTTTGCAATGTCAAAAAAAGTAAAGAAAGTGTTTGACTCAGTTATTTCAAGGAAACAAAGATTTATTAAAGTGAAGCACTTTGAACTCTCTGGAATAAAGGTGATATTAATGCATGACTTTCTTAATGCACTAGGAACGTTTCCTTAAGAAATATTTTTTAGTTTTTAAAGCTTCCTTTCATAAATGCCACCTTGGGTCCTTAGGAGAAAGAGTACCATATGCAAGGTAACAAACACACACACTGCAAGTCACAATAAAATAAGAGTCATTTATTCTGTATTCAGCAAACAAACTATAATCTGAAAGAATGTTTATTTTTAATTTGTAGCCATTGGACTTGCTAGAGTTCTTTCCCATCCCACTTTGGAGTTAAATGTCCCCACAGCTTCCTTTTCTTTTCCCAAAGTCAAGAACTGTGGCTACTATGCAGAGGCCTACCATCTAGGAAAGTACTGATAATTGGTAAGCAAATCATAGAAGAGGATGTCTTATGACAACATCAGGTGCACCTGTCGGAATGGTGGGTGAAATGCATATGGTGCTAACGATGGAAAGCCAACCATAAGCAAAAGCCTAGCAAAGGCAGAATGATCTGGAACATGATAGCCTTGCTAGGAATAAATGTTTTACAGGGGGACACAGCAATGGGGAGGGGAGGCAAGGAGGATGATACACACAAAGGTGGCGATCTAACAAACAGAGCCCTGAGTGGGAATCCCACTTCAGGAACGACTTGTCGTTTTCTGGTAGACATTGTGCGTGTCTCTGTCCTTCAGGTTCTGCCTACATGAGAGAAGCTTGGCTGGGGCCACTGTCCTTGGGGTAAAGGAGGCTTTTCCCCCAGATACAATGTTCTCCCAGTCTGAGGGAGCTCAATGTTTTGGGGGTTGTTAAGGAAAGTCTTAGTTAAGGACCAATGAGAGGAAGCCATAAAATGAGATATCTGACGGGGCCAGATGCTTACTAGACACCTGCCAGCTTCCAAACCCGCTGGGAGAAATACAGCATTTTTGAAGGAGGGAAAATGCAAACTGAGCCCTGAGGTCAATTCTTCAACGTTAAACTGGCATATTCTTCAACATTAAACTGTCATATTCTCAACTTACTCTTCCTCTGGGGCACTTGGATGAAAGAGCCTGACCTTGATGGCCTGTCTCTCCTCTGTTCCCCAATAGGTCAGCTAGTGGGTGGTGGGGTCTCTGGAGGAGCAATGTACACAGAACAGTTGAGAGACTCCCCAAGAGGTGCTTTGGCATAAATCAGTATCTGAGAGGCACACAGGCATTGGACTTTAGCTGTGTTTCCTGAAGATGGACATTTTGCTTGCATTGTTTGGTGCCCCCCAGGCTGGTTATGGGCAGCCCTCAGGCTCCAGGAGCCACATTGTGAGGCTCACTCAGAGTCCACTGTGTTGTCCAAGGCATGCTGGGAGCGCCTCTGGTTCCTGGATGACACACACAGGTACACAAGATATGTCAGACACAGCAAGGCCACTGCTGTGAAGAAGGTGAGGGTGCCCATAAAGGCAGACGGCTTGATGGGCAGGCGAATCAGGGGGCTCTCGGCTGGGATCTGGTTGGTCAGGCTGAGCATGTAGCCAAGAGACCAGGCTATGCTGCTGTTCCCCACCTGTGGAGTAGAGGAGACAGCTCAGTTCTCAGGGCTGGGCTTGAGGCACTGATACATCCCCAGGGCACACCATGGTCACCCTCCTGAGACACCACCAGGAAACTGTGGCCTAAGGAGGTCAAAGGACTTGCCTAATTTCAGACACTGCAGGGACTGGGCTAGAACCCAGGTCACTGTGACCACAAAGGCTCGAGGGCCCAATCTCCCACACTGCAGAGGAAACAGCCAGAAGAACTAATCCTCATGGCCTCGTCACAGCCAAGCGTGAAGAGGGCACAGTTAATAACAGTGAAAGTTTCTCTGTCATTGGGTACAGAAGTATCTATAGCTAAAGAAAGAAGGTGATGCATGTTTTACTGAACCCAGGACCAGTTTCTAAGAAAAGATGGTCAGGGGACTTCCCTGGTGGTCCAGTGATTAAGGCTCCACACTGAATGCAGGCGGCCCAGGTTCAATCCCTGGTCAGGGGACTGGATCCTTCGTGCCGCAACTAAGAGCCCGCGTGCCGCAACTAAAAAAAAGATCCCACGTGCCAAAACCAAAAAAAGATCCCACATGTCGCAACTAAAGATCCCACACACTGCAACTAAGATCCCGCACACAGCAATGAAGGTCCCGCGTGCCTCAATTAAGACCTGGTGCAGCCAAATAAATACCCCCCCAAAAAAAAACATAAAAAAAAAAGAAAAGAAGGTCAGTTTAAGTGGGAAGCAGACTTCGTCAGTTTCATCTGGTAGTTCCATCAATTTTTGTTTACATGTTTTTCAGCTATTTTATTAGATGTATAAATGTTTCAAATTTGCAATCTTCTATCCTCTCTATCTCAAATGATGCTCTTTATCTTAGACTATTTTGTCAGATATTAAAAAGCTACACCAATTTTCTTTTGTGTAGTATTTGCCTGATAGTTAAAAAAATTTTTTTTAACTTTCAAACTTTCCATGTCCTTTGAAAATGAACAAAACAGAAACAGACTCACAGACATAGAGAAGAGATTTGTGGTTGCCAAGGGAGAGGGAGGTGGGGGAGGGATGGATTGGGAGTTTGGGATTAGCAGATGAAAACTATTATATATAGGATGGATGAACAACAAGGTCCTACTGTATAGCACAGGGAACTATATTCAATATCCTGTGATAAACCATAATGGAAACAAATACGAAAGAGAATATATATATGTATAACAATCATTTTGCTGTATAGCAGAAATTAACACAACATTGTAAATCAACTATACTTCAATAAAATTTTTTAAAAACCCAAAAAATGTTCCATGTCCTTAAAGATGGTTTCTCTTATAAACAACATATACTTCATTTAAAAAAATCCAATCTGACAGAGCCTTTTAACTGGTAGGTTTAGTCCATTTATGATTATTGTGATTATTGATATATTTGGACTGCTTTCTAATACCTTAGTTTTAAATTTTCAATAAGTGCTACTTCCCTATGTTTATTTTTTTCATTTATTGCCTTAAAAATGATATAAATATGTTCCACTTTACAAGATGAGCATTTCAGGCCACTCTTATGTCCCTGTACCCTATGACCCTCAACCATACCCCCATCACATTGGATATTAGCTATACTAGAATTCTGGATTGTTATAAATGGATTCTTCTCTTTTACTTTTCTTTGGTGTTAGTTTTCTTTTTTCGTTTTTAATATAAATTTTAAGCCACAACATCATTTATTCTTACTTCCTATATTTTTATACATCTGGATTTATTTCTTTTTTTTTTTTTTTTTTTTTTTATTATTTTTTATTTTTTTGCAGTATGCGGGCCTCTCACTGCTGTGGCCTCTCCCATTGCGGAGCACAGGCTCCGGATGCACAGGCTCAGCGGCCATGGCTCACGGGCCCAGCCCCTCCGCGGCATGTGGGATCTTCCCAGACCGGGGCACGAACCCGTGTCCCCTGCATCGGCAGGCAGACTCTCAACCACCGCGCCACCAGGGAAGCCCTGGATTTATTTCTTATTTGATCATTTCCTCCAAAAATATTTTGGATGTAAATCTTTGCATGGCAAATCTTCTGAAGTCTATTTATACCCTCATATTTGAATACTAATTTGACTGAGTATTAAATTCTTTATAAATAAAGGAAAGGAACTTGAAACCTAGAATTCTGTATCCCCCCAAATTGGTATTTAATGGAAAATCATTCCCCATTCTCATAATTTATTTTCCTGGTAATTAGATTAATTAGAAACAAAGCTTGGAGAGTACATGCCACCAACAGTCCTTAAACATCTCCAGACATCCTTAATTTTTATAGATGACTCAGTTTTATCTATGTAAAAGTAAACAGTCACAGGCCTAATGCTGGATATTGCTTGCTTTAATCTAATTATTGCCGAAGCTAACATTGAACAGACTGACTCCAGACATACTTCAGGCTTTACATCTGCTCTTCCTGAAATGAGAAAACCCTCCCAGAATCTGGGGAACAGAGTGCTGGATGAAAATATCAGCAAGGCTGCGTCATGAAAGCAAGGTACAGAGGCCCCTCACCAAATAGTCACCTGGTAAGAGCTGTCATTCCAGCACTGGACCATTCTGGACACTTGAGAGTGAATACAGTGACCTCAGACTCATTCTAAGATCAAATTCTTATTTAATGCTGCTTATTTAATCCCTATTCTCTGAAGCATAGATCTTACTCTGACATTTGTGTAGAATGGAGAGCAATTAGTTATTATTCTCTTAACAAAATTGTTACATTTGAAGCTTCTTGTCAGGATGAAAAGTCTCTGTTCCTTAACATATTTATGTATTCACTCAACAACATTTACTAAGCACCTTCCATGTTCTCAGCCCTGTGCTGAATGCTAGGAATATGAAAAACAAGTGCTGCCGCCACGGAGCTCAGAGTCCACGGTTCTTGGCATCCAATCCTTAACTCATGTGGAAGGTTTCTGATGACCACTTCCTCTGAATTCTCCATCATCTTTTCTCATAAGCTTACCAGGGATCAAGTCTCATTGGCTCCATTTAGCAAGTTAAACCCCAAGTCCCACTTACCTTCTACATTTCGTTCACGCACATACACACAAGCATCTATTTTGAGAGAAAGAGGAGGAAACAGTTTGTGCTTTGACTTACCTCTTTTTTAAAATGTATTTGGGGCCAGGTGTTCTCGGTGAATTTGTATCCATTTACAAGCAAGTGGTAGATAAAATGGGCTGAGAAGCAGTAGGAGCGAGCGTACTCCTCATCAAACCGGGGGAGCAGCAGTGGGAGCTGAAGGCAGGTTCAAAACAGGGAGGAGGCAGGTTTTAAAACACACATTTCAGGGACTTCCCTGGTGGCGCAGTGGTTAAGAATCTGCCTGCCAATGCAGGGGTCACGGGTTCGAGCCCTGGTCCGGGAAGATTCCACATGCCATGGAGCAACTAAGCCTGTGTGCCACAACTATTGAGCCTGCGCTCTATAGCCCGTAAGCCACAACTACTGAGTCCGTGCGCCACAGTTACTGAAGCCCACATGCCTAGAGCCCATGCTCCACAACAAGAGAAGCCACTGCAATGAGAAGCCTGCACACCGCAGCGAAGAGTAGCCCCCACTCGCTGCAACTAGAGAAAGCCCGCACGCAGCAATGAAGACCCAACGCAGCCAAAAAAAAAAAAAAAAAACCATTTCAGAACAGCTTAGGTCAGCTGTCATATTTTAAAGAATCTTATCACCCAGAATTTAATAATTAAAATTACTATAAAATAATACATTGATAAAAATGTCCCTGTTTTATGTTCATTTGTTTTATTTATTTTTTATGTTATTCCACATATACGTGATAACGTACAGTATTTGTCTTCCTCCGTCTGACTTATTTCACTAAGCATAATACCCTCCAGGTCCACTCATGTTGTTGCAAATGGCAAACTTTCATTATTCTTTATGGCTGAGTGATATTCCATTGTACATATACACCATATCTCCTATGTTCCCCCCCCCACCAAATCCCTATACAACATCACAGAAGAACAATCTAAGTTTATAGAGTGCTTATGACATGCCAAACACTGTTATAACCATTGTGCCCATGGTTAGAACATTAATTCACAATGCAGCTATGAGCTGGGGTCCCTTACTATCCCCATCTTATGGATATGGTGAAAGGAGGACAGCATAAAAGTCAAATTCAGAATATACACACACATGCACACAAATGGAATCTACTCTGCTGTACCGTTTCGTACCAATATGGATCCTTTCTCTTTAAATACTGACCTTACCCCAATTCTGTGAGCAGAAATTCCAGGTGCTTGAGTTGAAGGTGTGCAGGGAAAAGCTACCCGAAAGGTTGAAAGCACTGGCTGTGTAGTAGAATCCTGCAAAAGCCTGTAAGGAAGTCGTGCAGAAGGAAATAAGTTCTCAGAATGGGATATAATATGGAGGTTTCAGAATGGGATATAATATGGAGGTTTCAGGGTACTGAATAAGAAAGTGGGAAACAGCTCAGCAGAGGAAAAACAGAAAGGTAAGAAAGAAATATTCAATGGGGAAAAAAGGAATCTTTCCATAGTTTTGCCCTTACCAGAAATGACCCTTTAACTTTTGGCTGATATACGCCATTGAAGGAACAGACTTCTCGGTCATGGCAAGCACTGAAGTTAAATAGGGAAGCCACCTTTTCCCTACACAGTGATGGGTCCCCGGTTCCTTCAAAAGTGATGATGTTGTTGGGATCATAACTTTCAGGTCTCAGGTCCTCTGTACACAGGCTGCCAAACACATGTGCCTCAGTGAAGGTGGTGTTGTAATTCCGAGGGTAACAGGGGTTGGCAAATGTGGTTTCAGTGGTATAATTCTGTAGGTACAAGAGTGAGGTGTTAGATATCACTGTTTTGTGGAGGCCCAAGTACAAATCCTCAGTGCAAATCCTTACTGTTGTCCCCCACCAATGCCGAGAGAGAAACGGAAAAAAGGGCATTCTGCGTCAATGTAGAAGGGAACTCCCAGGTTGTCTAGATAACTCAAGTCAGGGTGGGGGGATGATCACCCTGCACCAGGCACAACACTAGGCTCTTGCTTACACTGTCTGCTCCAGCCCTTACCACAGCCCTGTGAAGCAGGTTTTATGAACTCCATTTTGATGAGAAAACAAGATATGTTTAGATTCATTGACCATTTTGAAGAGAATGTTATCTATCCACCTAAAAAAATAATTCAAAAGGTACAAATAAATATATTATGAAAATTAAGGCTCCCTCCCATCCACTTTCCCCACCCTTATTCCCTCCCTGGAAGTAACCACTATTGCCAGTTTTGTGTATTCTACCAGAGATTCTGTGTATACTTCTTGTATGCATGTGCAAATATATTTTCTTTTCTCCTCTCTTTCTTTTTAAAATTTAAAAATTAAAAAAAAATTTTTGTTTTTAATAGAGTTATTTATTTATTTTTGGCTGCATTGGATCTTCGTTGCTGCGTGCGGGCTTTCTCTAGTTGTGGCGAGTGGGGGCTACTCTTCGTTGTGGTGCGTGGGCTTCTCATTGCGGTGACTTCACTCTTGTTGCTGAGCACGGGCTCTAGGCACACGGGCTTCAGTAGTTGTGGCACAAGGGCTCAGTAGTTGTGGCTCGCGGGCTCTAGAGCTCAGGCTCAGTAGTTGTGCCTCATGGGCTTAGTTGTTCTGTGGCATGTGGGATCTTCCCGGACCAGGGCTCGAACCCATGTCCCCTGTATTGGCAGGCGGATTCTTATCCACTGCACCACCAGGGAAGTCCCTAAAATTTTTAAATCATAAATGGCAGTACTGTATACACACTGTTCTGCCCCTTGCTTTTCTTACTTAAAAATATATCTTTGAGATTTCCCTTTCATTGTAAGTGTAAGAGTGGGTTTTTAGTAGCTGCATAGCACTCTACTGTACAAATAAACTATAATTTATTTAGGGAGTCCCCTCTAGAGGAAAACTTAGGTAGTTTCCAGTCATTTGCCTTTACAAAACAATGCTGTAATAAATATCGCATTACATAGAAATCTTCGATCCATTTGTAATTAATTTGGTATTAAGATTGGGATTTGATTTTACTTTTTCCAGATGATTATCCAATTTTTATCTATGGTCAAAAATGTTCCCTTTATCAAATGCTGAATTCCAAAATGTGTTTGGTTCTATTTATGGACTCTCTTTTCCAAGAAATTGGATTCAAACTCTAATTTCAAAGCTACTAAGGCATATTTTACCCCTACAGTAAAATCTTGACCCAGAAAACACTTAGCCCAACTCTTTCATTTTACTGCTGAGGAAACTGAGGTACATATCAAAATAATGTAATCATTTAACAAAAGGCGGTGGTAGGATTCTACACAGAATCCTACAGAAGTCCAACACTCATCCAGTATAACTGACAGGAGTGTTCTGCAGAAAGATCTTCATATGACTCTGTGGAGGCAGCAAACAGGCCCCCTTCTGCCTTAATGGTGTGAAAAAACCTATGGTGTTCAAAAGGTCTTATGTCTAATTTGTAACGTATCATGCCATGGTCACCCTATGGCTGAAATATTCATTAAAAGAAAAAAATCAAATCAACCAAATGATTATTTAGTTTCTCCCTCCAAATCTGCCTTATACTTTTTAAATAATTAAATCATTTCTGGCTTGGCTTGGAGAAGAAGCAAGATAATATAAATTATTTCTGGCAGAAGAAGCTCAGTAAAGATTATTTCACTTCTCTTTTTGGAGTGTGAATTATTTGTTATGGCATTCCTTAAATATAATTTGCCAGTGTGCCAAGTTGCTTAGGCCCTCAACATTCAATAAATCTTCCCTGAATTTAGTGTTTTCAGGGCACTGGCATGAAAGGGTCATGTACTTTCTTTTATAATAAAATGACCAATATAGTTTTTCTTTTTAAATAATGGTATTTGGAATATTATGCACCTATAAAAGTATTAATTTCAAAAGATGTTTAACAACACAGGAAACTGCTCACAATATATTGTTAGGTTACAAAAAAGCTGGATATAAAATTATATGTAAACCATATGAAGCCAAATTTGTAAATACTATACATATTCCTGCATGAAAAAAAAAAACTGGAAGAAAATGCAATACTGTGTTGATGGTGGCTAATTCCAGGTTTTGTTTGTTTATTATTTATATTTTTTATGTCTATATTTTCTAATTTTTTTTTCACTGAACATGTGTTACTTTAAAAACAGAAGAGGACTTCCCTGGTGGCGCAGTGGTTAAGAATCCACCTGCCAGGGTTCCCTGGTGGCGCAGTAGTTGAGAGTCCGCCTGCCGATGCAGGGGACGCGGGTTCGTGCCCCGGTCCGGGACGATCCCGGTCTGGGCCCGTGAGCCATGGCCGCTGAGCCTGCGTGTCCGGAGCCTGTGCTCCGCAGCGGGAGAGGCCACAGCAGTGAGGGGCCCACGTACCGCAAAAAAAAAAAAAAAAAAAAAAGAATCCACCTGCCAATGCAGGGGACACGGGTTCAAGCCCTGGTCCGGGAAGATCCCACATGCCGCAGAGCAACTAAGCCCATGAGGCACAAGTACTGAGTCTGAGCTCTAGAGCCCGCGAGCCACAACTACTGAGCCCTCGTGCCACAACTACTGAAGCCTGTGTGCCTAGAGCCCATGCTCCACAACAAAGAGAGGCCACTTCAGTGAGAAGCCCACGCACCATAACGAAGAGTTGCCCCGGCTCGCCACAGCTAGAGAAATCCAGCATGCAGCAATGAAGACTCAACACAGCCAAAAATAAATAAATACTCAAGTATTACTTTAAGTGTTACTTTAAGTAATACTTACGTCTTATTTAAAGAGGAAGAGAAAGTGAATACATGTCCCTAATGTCTAACATGCTCTCAGAGTGAGACTTGAGCCCTGGGGTGACTGGAGACTCCTTTTTAAGAAAATAATTTGCAAAGTATATATCTAGGTGTCACTCTCACCACACTCTGTAGCCCCTTATATTACAGACCGGGAAATGAGTCCTGGACTGGTGGCATTTACTCAGCCAGTTCATGATGCAGTAATCTTTGGGAACCTTCTAAGTTGGGGCTTGGCAACACATCTTTGGGACATGAAAGTATTGGTCAGGCAAATCGGGACATGCATTTGTGGGTGATCCTCATCACACCTGGATTCTTCCCCTCACCTGAGTCAGAAGGCTTACAGGGCAGAGCCACCCTCTCAGGCATCCAGATGTTATCAGGCAAGTTGTAGACACACCCTGTCCCTGTGACCTGACTATCTGTAGTGAGGGGCTGGGGTCTCCCACCTCTGCCCCCAGTCCTGGGCTCACACCTTGAGACCTGCATTCTCAAACCCAAATGAGACCTCATCCAGGTGGAGTATTCACTTCTCTACTGTAGACTGTTGGGTACATAGACATTCTTTAATAAACATTGTAGGAGTGTGTGCATAAAGACACACACACACACACACACACTCTTCCTCAGTGTCAGTCAAATTTAAGAGGCTAGCTTCTCAAACCTCCACTCATTCTGGAAGAAGGGTGATTTCACCTGCTTCCCTTTTCCTGTCTAAAGTTCGGAGGAGCCCCTGCTCCACCCTCCACCCCCACCAGAGCCAGAGCTGGAGGAAGGGACAATAAGTATTGCTAAAAATAAAAGGAGAGAGAGAAAAGAGGAGCCCCAGTTAACGAGGGTTGGCTAAGCTCCATGTGGGGTTTGGTTTGGCTGAGTGTAGGGTGGATATGAGGGTCTGGAGTGGGCACTGAGTCTTCTGAGCCATGGAAGTGTAGCTCAGGGCTGCCTGCAGGGTCCCCGCTCTGTCCTTCCCAGGAATGCTCAGGCTCTCCCAACAATACATGTGGCATGCATGTGTAGTGGGGCTCCAGCCTTTCCTGTGAGGCTGAAAGAGAAGTTTTGGGAAGAGGGCCAGACCTGGAGGGTGAATTCTCACCACCTACCTTGCATGGTTACTCAGTAAATATGGGGATCTGAAGATGTGACTTCTGCTGATGACACTTTTGTAAACCAGCCCAATTTTCTACAGGCTAATGGCTGGGGAATACTGCTTCCTTCTTCAATGACCAAAGTAGGTTGCAGTGGTGGGGCTTAAGCTACTGATGCTGTGTCCACTATGTTCATAGGCTGACCCAGCTCTTGTCTCCTTCCCCTGGGCCCCATCAGAAGCCAGGATCTGTGGCCTCCGGTTGGCCCCATGCCCCTTTAGGTGATCAAGCCTCCTTCCCTTTGTGTTCCCTTCATCTTCATCTTCCCTTCTCAGCCATGGCTGAGATTGATGTCCCCTTAGCACTGGAGTTTGGGATCTCAGGTCACATCCATGGTGCTAGTGCCCTTGCTGACACATACAGTACTAATGTCAAGTTCATATTAGTGAGAGCCTTCTAGTTGATGCCTGAAGTAGCCATCTGTGCCATGGAACATTTACCATATGAATTAGTGACTGATGTGATGGAATTCGGCTGCTCTAAGACCCCAACATATAAAGGGCATGAAATCTGCCTAATATAGGCTCATGTAAAAGAAGCCTGAGCCTGGGGAGGGCTCTGCCCTCTCCCCTGTCAGCAAGCATTTCCCATATGATCACTTTTATTATTTTGGCTGCACTCAGGGAAGTCTCAACATTCTCAGGTTAATTTAGCTACTGGTTTAAAACAGCTTGTGTCCATAAAGGGATCCCAAGTCCTGAATCATTTATAAAACATCTGGAGCTCTGGAATTTCCCTGGACTTCTGACTCAGATACACTGGAAATGATCAACACGAGAGAGAGAGAGAGAGAGAGAGAGAGAGAGAGCGAGCTTGGACGCCCACAAGTAAACAGGAAAATGCTGCTGTTTCCATCCATCTTCTAATTGGAGTGGAAAGGACAGACCCCAGAAGGCAAGGCATCTTCCTCTCAGCTAAGATCCCCGAGGGAATACCCATTGCCCCCTGGCTCAGGTACCTGAAGAAGAATTGCCAGAAACCTCTTCTCAGCCTCATTCCGGCCATAACACTGGAAGCTGTGCGTGTAGAGTGTGTACTCATAGCCATACAGGGACACCTTCATGATGTCACTGGTGTTCAGCCCCACGTTCTCTTCTACCGTGAAGGATATTTGGGTGGAGGCACCGCCTAAATCCAGGGCACCTGTGGTCTCCTTTCCATTCGGATGCACCCACATATGCCACAGGCTCTTCTACATAGTAGGAAAAGGAAACAAGAAAAAAGACCAAAGGTACCATCTCTGATTGGCTAGGGTTCTTCACCCAAGACCCATCTCTTATTGCTAAGAAATATGACATAGGAAGCATTCAGGGCCAGATCTCTCCTTTATTTCAGGGGTGGTGAACTCAAATGCTTACAGGGACTGTACAGGCAACATAAATGAGTGAGTAGACAATAGGGAATGAGGTGTAGACAGTAGGGAATGGTGGGGCCTGGGGCAAACTGGGGAATGCATGAGCTATACTCTGTTCCAGTTGGTTGTTGCCATGCAGGAATGTGAGTCTGCCGTGACCAGCTCCTTCAACTTTTGGGGAGTGAGGGGGGCAGGAGAAGCTAGAAATGTGGATTTTTATGTGAATTTTCCAAAATATTAACTAATTTAATTTAATTAAATTAAAAATGTATTCAAGGGGGAAGAAAATAGGTCTTAGGCTGAACATAATATGGTGTCCTCTGCACCAAAGGAGCAGGGAGTATGGAGACTGGAATGTGAGGAGACCTGAGGACACAGAATGAGTTGGGAAGAAAGCTGCCTGAGGGCTCTGTAAATTCCAGATGGCTGTGGGGCTTCTTGGAAGGGTCATTTTCCAGGTGTCCTTCAAAAGACTCATAGCCCACTGCTAGATTTAGATCCTTCCCTGCCTCTAATTTCTTATTAGCTAGTAAAATGATGATATTCCCCCTTTCCCATGCATTTGGTCCTGTTTAGGATCCACGGCTTTGTCCTAGCTATACATGTCTTTTCTTAGCTGTTGTATCATAGATGTTTCCCTAATTCATTACATGATAGAAGCAATGCAGGACAGGTGGCCCTGTTGGTATGTACCTCTGCTTAAGTTACCAACCACAGGGGACAGGATAAACAGCAAGATTAAAAACCATGCATTTGTTTTCACACACCTCCAGGAAATTTCCCATTAAATAGTTGGCTGTAATCCATCCATAAATCCCTTCCTCTTGCCCAGAAATGATTTGAGCACCCCTAAAATCAAAGGGCTGAGACTTGAAGTAGTTTTGGATGCTCGCAAGGACTTCATTAGCTGCTGTTTCGTTTTGCAACCTATGCAAGGCACAGAACACAAAAGGCTGAGTGCCCAGACAACGATCTTAAAATAACCCCTCCACCCACTTCAGGCAGGGACAGTTTTCCAGATGTATATAAGACATGGCAACCCCCTGTACAAGTTGAAGCCTCCCAGGCAAGGCAGGATGCACTTGTTACCTGTCAAACTGCCAAGCAGGAAAACAGCTACCAGTAAAAATACCACTTGTTCTCTCCTCCCCTACCTGTTCCTATCCCTCTCTCTAGCAACCAGCTAATGAAAAGAGCTTCCTACTCAGTCACCATTGCTCTGTCTCAGATCAGCAGAGGAAAGGAGATCGGTGAAGGCATAGGAGTGGCATAAGTAATCTCTTGGGGCACCATATAAAGAAGCCCTCATCAGGCCAGAAGGAAGGGGAGCTTAGGCGGGAGGGGGAAAGGAAGAGGGATGAGTTTTCAGCTGTCCCAGCTTTGCTCTTTGGGAGGGCTTCATCATGAGGGGATATGATGGCCATCATGGCTGTCATTGAATTGAAATTCATTAGTGTGCTGACCCATGGAGGAGTGGTAGCATAGTGTTCATATCACCCATGATGTAGAGTAATAATATCATTCATCTGCTGCCATTTTATGAAAGAAATCTCACTTGGGAGACTCTTTTTCCTTTCATCAGTGGGTTAAGAAAGCCAGGGGCACTGGCTCACTCTTGGCTTGAAGAAGAAGAAAGAGAAATGCTACAAGCAGAAGTCCATTCCAGTTCAGTAGCAAATTATCACTGCTTGGAAAATAATTAAGAATTTTCCTAGTTTTATTAATTCCCATCCCAGAGATTCTCAAATTATTGTTTTTTTAATATTTGACTTTTCTAGCAATTAAAATATCAACTAGTTCCTCAGAAGAAATGGATCACCATCAGAAAGTTTCACAAGGAGGCATTAATATTTAATTTATTCAAATGCGACATCCACTTTTTCCCCAACTGGCAAACTTTTGTATTCCATGGTTTTTGTCATGGACTATAAATTACAGAGCCTTTGAATGATTTCTTGCGGAGAGGATTGGGAGAAAAAAAGCAACCAAGAAAGTTGGGTTCTTTGTTTCCATAAGAAAGAAAAGGCAGAAGAAGGGAATTTCTATGACATTTCTATTTCAGGTAAACACAATAATTTTGAAAACACACTGCAGATTCCAAGAGTAAGCAAAGAAATCTGACTTCTTTCCGCATTCTACTTGGTCAACCAGGACACGGGAATAGAAAAAAGGAGAGGAAAACTACAAGGAAAGGGCTCAGTCCAATTGAGAGTGCTTCATGATTTTTTTTGATGATCATCTTAAAGTGACTCTGTTGTTCCTTTGTATTTTCTTCATGCCCACATGAAGAAAATACATGTAATTTTACATTCCTGGGATCACAGACAAAGTGGCTTTGAAGCAGAATGAGTGTCATCTTTTGGGGAGAAAGCCTTATTTTCAAAGTTTAGGGCAGCATCTACCCTTTAATTTAGGTAGATTTAAGTTTGATGGTTTTTTTAAAAAAACTATTTTTCTTTTAATTCAAGGTCAAGGAAGTATTATCATGGAGAAAAAAATGAAGAGAAAGGACATTCAAAAACAATGCAACTGGGCTAAAAGTCATGGCTACAAATTTAGAAGGAACTGCTTAATTGAATGAAATGAGATGTTTGTTTTTATGTAACGCCAAAGGCTTTGGGGTGAGGAGCAGAAATCCCATTATTTGAAAGCACATCTCAGTGACATTTTGTACATGGGTAGAAGCTACACAGCTTAGTAGTATAGTGGGTTGCATTTAGTGGAGCCGGTTGTCCACAGGTGTTAAAATACCAGGAGTCAGGGCTTCCCTGGTGGCGCAGTGGTTGGGAGTCCGCCTGCCGATGCAAGGGACGCGGGTTCGTGCCCGGTCCGGGAGGATCCCACGTGCCGTGTAGCGGCTGGGCCCGTGAGCCATAGCTGCTGGGCCCGCGCATCCGGAGCCTCTGCTCCACAACGGGAGAGGCTACAGCAGTGAGAGGCCCGCGTACCTCAAAAAAAATACCAGGAGTCAAAAACAGTTTCTACTTTTCTAGAAAACTAGAGGTACATCCCATGATTAGATTTCATGTCACTTTCCTTTATTTTCTGAGCTCTCAGTAAAATCACCATGGGGAAGGGAATCAAATATAGAACTGTTTCTTTCTGAGTATTAAGATAAAGACTAAAAGTTTCCTAACTTTGAAAGCCTAAATTTATGGCAGAATATGGGCTTCTTTCTTTTGGATTTATTCCCAGAAATAGAGTTACATTCTTGGAAAGAATTCAACACATTCCTGGTTATTTTGGTCCAAAGGGCTCCTCTGTGCCATTCTAGCCCTTACCTCAGCAAGCGCATCCCAGCTGTGGCCCCCAGGTAAATGCAGGTGGATCCATGGAGGTGGGCTGGAATGTGCCCCTTGACTTTTTGCATGCAGTCCTCAAAGGCTTTGGGGGCATCTTGAGGGTTTTCCCCATAGCTGGAGATCCCAGAGCCTGAAGAGCAAGCAGTCAGCACTTCTTAGCCTTCCCAGGAACCAACAAGAGCAGTACAACTTTTAAATATAAAATAAATCAGCTCTGGAAATTAATGGGTTTTTGTAGGGGGCTGAAAATTGTGTATGTGCTAAGTTCCATGTGGTCACACAGATGAGTCAATTCCCAAAATATGGAAGGAAAGAATTATAAAGGTGAAAAAAGTTATGAGCCAAGACCTGCTTTAAAAAAAAAGTTCTCATCATGGAAATTTCAAATATAAATAAAAGTAGGGAGAAGAGTATAACAAACCCATGCACCCATCTTCCAGTTTCAACAATGATCAATCTTGCTCCATCTGCACATTCTCTCATCATGAAGCAAACTGCAGACATGGTATCATTCCATTCTATAAATATTTCAGTATGTATCATTAAAAGATAAGAATTCTTTTAAAGAAACATAACCATAGTCTCATTATTCTACCTAAAAATCTTAAAAATAATCCCTTAATATAATTAAATATCTAATTAAGTTTCACGTTTCCTTCATATTCATATTTTTTCTTTCCCTCTCTCTCCCTCCACCTCTCTCTTTCTATCTAGTTTGTTTGAACTAGGGCCCAAATAAATTCCATCCATTATAATTGGGGCATGTCTCTTAAGTCTCTTTTAATATATAGATTCTGCCTCCCTTTTCTGATTTTTCTTTGTAATTAAACATTTTTTCCTTGCAATTTCATTTGTCTTATAGTTTCCCACAGTCTAGAATTTGCTGATTGCAGCCCCATGATTCATTTAACATGTTATTTGGTCCCAGTTTTTCTCTATAAATTGGTAACTGAATGCAGAGGTTTAATCAGATTCAGGTTTGAACTTTTTCAGAAAGAGTAGTTTATAGGGATGTGCATTTCCAATAAGACGCACAAGCATCTGGTTGTTTCTCTCTTTGTGCTGTTAACAGGCATCAATGATCATTGCTTAGGTCCATTCATTACTCCATTAGGGTTTATGAAACGCTGATATTTTATTTCCATCATTCTTGCTTCACTTTTTACCTAAAATGCTTTTATAAGAGGAAAACTTCCTCATCGTTAACTATTTGATTACCCTATACAGTTTGTATAGGGAAGGCAGTGGATAAGTGCTTGATTCTTTCCCTTTATTTACCAGCTTAAAAAATATAGATTGCATCTCTAGTATCTACCTAATTTAACCAATAAGGGATTTTGTTTGTTTGTTTGTTTAAGGGCATATGAATCTAAAGATATATTTGATATGTTTCAATTCATTGCAGTTACTATTCTTATTGGTGGCCTATCTTGTCCAGTGGCGCTCTCTTCAGTTTGGCAGCTGAATCCTTTTGACATGATCCCAGAAACCTTTAAGAACTTTTCTGCTTTCTGATATGATGAGATGTATCAATGACCTATAAATTTCCTGCCCCAGATCTGGAATCTGCTGTTTTTCCAAGGAATCCTGGTTTCTTTTATTGAGTAATGGTATTTAGCATTCAAACTTTGGAAGCTAGGTTGCTTACTGAAAGCCTTTCCAGAAGACAGGCTTAGAGAAAACTTTATTTCAAGAGAAAACACATCATGAATTCTTAGTGGTATTTCTAATTCAAAACTTCAAGTTCTTCCTTGAATTCACTGATCTTGTATCTTTATCTTCCTTTTACTAGCCTGTTTCCCAGCCCCTCCAACTTAATAACTCATTAGCTTTATTTCACAATCCACACACAACAGTCTCAGTATGACAATGACAATACCAGCACTACCACCAATTATAGGATTATTGAAAACAATTTAAGATTTTTTGAAGTTCTTTTTGTCCTTAGGGTATATCCTATTAGGCATGTACAAGTGTCCATAAATGAAGCTTTCTTGAAATACATACATGCTAATTTGTCTGCATATTGTCTATGGCTGCTTTCATGCTAAAGTGGGAGAGTTAAATGGTTACAACAGAGATCATATAGCCAACAAATGAAAAATATTTATCCTCTAGCTCTTTACAGGAAAAGTTTGCTGTCCATTGACTTAGATGATTTATAGGCATCTCCAACTTAATATATTTGAAACCAAATTCCTTAATCCCTGCCATGGCTCCAACCTACTCTACCCTCAGTGTTGCCCACTCTAAGGAGATGGTACCTTCATCCATGCAGTTACTCAGGTCAGAACTAATGTTCAGGCACCATCAACCAGAATGCTGCATACTGAATCTATCATAAAATCTTTTTGGCTCTACTTTCAAAATACTTCTCAAATCTGAGCACTTCTCACTCCCTTCCCCAGAACTATTCTCAATCAGTGTTTCTCAACCTCAGCACTACTGAAGTTTTGGGCTGGGTTATTCTTTGTTTTGTGGGCTGTCCTGTGAGTTATGTAATGGTTAGCAGCATCCTTGTTCTCTACTACTAGATGCCAGCAGCACGGCCAGCCCCAGTTATGAAAACCAAAAAATGTCCCAGACATTGATAAATGTTCCCTGGAGGGCAACATCGCCCCATGTTGAGAAGCACCAGTCTAGGCCAGACCACCAAAACGTCACCTCCCACTTGCACTGCTCTAATAGCCCTGGTTTTCCTGCTTCTAATCTTAGTCCCTTGACTACGTATTCTACATTGACAGAGTGACCCATTAAAATTATGTCGTATCGTGTTAGTTCCCTGATCAGAATCTCCTAATGGCTTCCCAATATACTTTGAAGAAAATTCATTTGAGTAAATGTCAAACCCTTTACTGCATCTCAGGGTCCTCTATGAGCTGGCCTCGGTGACAGCTTTGGCCTCATTTCTCACTTTTGTTTCTCTTACTCGTTCTGCTCCAGCCACATCGGCCCCTTTGCTCTTCCTAGAAGATGCTGAGCAGCTGTCACCCTTGGCATTTTCTTTTGCCACACCCTCTGCTCAGCACATTCTTCCCTCAAACAGGTGCACGGCTCACTCTCTCATCTCAATTTGGCCTCTGCTTAGCTATCACCTTCTTTGCTCTCCCATGAAATAGAATGATCACTCTCTATCCACCTAGCTGGCTTAGTTTCTCCTCACAGCACTTCTCCCTGATATCATATACCCATTTATTTATTCTGTCTCCTTCATTAGACTGTAAGTTCTGTAACAGCAGAGGCTTTGTATATTTTGGTTATTTTAGAATTCCCAGTGTCAAGAACAGTTACTGGCAGACAGCAGGCACCCAATAAATATTTATTAAGTACAGGAATCAATCAATCAATCAATCAATGAGATTTTCACATCAGCTCACAATACTATAGTAAGGGGATTGTGTAGTCCAATCTAGAGCAAACAAAATATATTCTGCCAGAGCTAGTCTCTGGATAGGAACTGGTTAGGAGCCTTGCTAGAATGTGGAAATGTGGGGTATTTGAGCATGTCCCTCGGGGGCCTATTTGCATAAGGTTCCTTAAGCCTCCCAGAGGGAAAAGGAGATTGGATTCATAGGTTCATGGGATACTGGGATTCACAACCCCAAGAAAAGAGCTAAAACTGCTATTCCAATCTGGGAAGAGAGGGTTGGACAGCTGGCACAAGACTTACTTGAGGTCGGACAAAAGCAAAAGACATGGGCAAGGGATGCTTTCCAACACTGTAGTGGCCTGGTTCCTAGAGCAACTCTTTAAGGTATTTCAGTGGAGGAGATGGTTAAGTTTAGGCTCTAGTGGAGTTTAAAGAATTTTTAACTGCTGGTTTAAAGGGAAAACATGAATGCCGCCTGTGAGAGAAGGCAGCAGGTACCTTGAGCAGTGCCTCCTGCAAAACAGATGAGGGGCAGGCAAGGAACAAGTGACCCTGAGGGAATGGCTTTAAAACAAGCAGCCAGAGCAATAGGCACCAGCATGGGGACCAGCAGCTAAAGCAGCACCCAGTGAACTCACGGAAAACAGCACCTGAGGACTGGATACTCACCAGGGACCCCTTGAGAAAGAAATTTCTGAGGCCCTGGGCATTCGGGAAACACTGTAGGGCAAAAAAGCATTCACCAACCCCTCAAACTGGCCAAGGCAGGGGACACCTGGGGAAATTTGCAACTTAGAAACTAGAAACCCAAATTATGCTTGGTGAAGCTGCCTGTCTTTCAGGGGATGACACTTGCCAAACTTTAACTCTGTAATTTGAGCTGTAATTTGTGGTCTTCTGGTCATTGTGAGTATATATGGATCCCTGAGGCTACAGTGATCAAAGGGAAGATCCATTTATGGATGTGGTGTGGGCTCCATGACCCTGCCCCTCCCCTAAATCACATCCAGGGTGGGCCAAGGGCCCCTATCCCTGAGAGACTGCCTGGGTCTCTCCCCATGAAAGTGCCACCTCTTTCTACAGCCCGAGGCCATCAGGACTGACCTTGCTGAATTGCCCTCCCGGGTATAGAGGCAGATCTTACAACTATGTTAGAATAACCTTTTAGCAAGAATATCCACCAGGAACTCTAAAGTGTGGTGCCCCATAATTAATAATAACTAACACTTATTGAATGCCTACTGTATGCCAGGGATTTGCTACCTGCTTTATATATATATTATGTCATTTGATCTTCAAATAATACCTGTGGGGTGGGTATTACTATTATTATGCTTTTTAGTTTAGAGATAAGTGAGTCAAGACTCAGAGAGGTTAGATAATTTTCTAGAGTTCCCACAGTAGGGATAGGGTGACGTCTTAATCACTGTCATACACTATCCTCTCCACTTGGAGTGACTGGTCTCTCTTTCCTAAAGAAAGCATCCTCTTTCATGCTTGGGGGTGAAGAAATGGCTCAGAATTTAGGAGAACAGAGATGGGATCTCTGGCTGAAGTTTGAGCAACGGTGCTGCCGCTTATGAATTGTGGGTAACAATGCAAGCAGTACTCAGAAAACATGGAAGTCCCCTGTTGTGAGGAGCCCAGAGAGGTGCCATGCAGATGCCTCTTCAAAGAAAGGCTTAGTGTCTCAGCGGTTAGCTCCTTTGGGGTTTGCCTCAGCTGCAGAGAGCTGCCTTGCTCAACATCTTCTTCCCAGGATGGCAACATCCAATGACTGACAGTGATGGGGGGACCACAGCCCAGCCATTTCAGGCCATTCATACCCAATGCAGGACATCTCTAATTGGCTGGAGCTCTGTCAGGCCTGGGCTGCAATCTGACTTCTCTTTCTGTCCAATCCTCCTTCTTCCGCCTTCCTTCCATGGGTGTGGATCGCTAATCACTCCCTTGCATCCCAGACTCTGTCTGGACATCTTAACTGTGACACCTATATCCCCCGGAAGGCAAGCTGGTGCCCTCCATGGAAGGGCAGATGATCAGAATGCACCCTGGTTATACAGAGAAGACTCTTGGTCTCCGTATGGGAAAGGCTAATTCTGCTTTTTTCAACTTTTTCCATGCCATCACTTGCAAGAAAGTATTCTATTTGGGCAGCTCATTGAGGGAAATGAAGGAGGTTGCTTGGGTTGGGAGGACTGGTTCAGAGTCTATAACTTGTCCTATAGGCTGAGGGTATCCCTCTAACCCATTCAGGACATACTGGTTGGGAAGATCCAGGCCAAGTCAAAGATCATAATGCTCTAAAGAGGGTGGTGCATACATACACACTCACTAACTGGGCTTGACTATGTGGACTAAAGGCTTAATTGTAAAAGGCAAAATTATAAAACTTTTTTTTTTTTTGGCTGCTCCATGCGGCATGTAGGATCTTAGTTCCCTGACTAGGGATTGAACCCGTGCTCCCTGCAGTGGAAGCGTGGAGTCTTAACCACTGGACCACCAGGGAAGTCCAAAACTTTTGATAGAAGAATATCTTTATGACCTCAGGATAGGGAAGGATTTCTTAAATAAAACATACAAAGTACAAACCAAAAGGGAGAAGATTGATAATTGTACCTACATAAAAATTAAGAACTTCTCAGAAGATATCATGAAGAAATTAAAAAGACAAACCATAAACTGTGAGAGGATATTAGCAACAATATGATAATAATACTAGTAAAGCATTCATATTCAGAATATAGATAAAGAATTCCTAGGACTCAAAAGGAAAAATTCAAGCAATTTGGTAGAAAAATGAGCAAAAGACATGAACAGGCATTTCACAGAAATATAAAGTCATAAATATATAAAAAGATACTTATTAGTCACCAGGGAAACACAAATATTCATCAACAGGTAAAAATGAACCAGATATTGCTACTCATTGCAGCATAGATGAATCTTAAAAACCCAGTGGTAGTGAACAAAGCAAATTACAGAATAAATGTTTGCTTCTAATTAAATAAATATGTGCTTGATTCCATTTTCAAAACTAGGAAAAACTAAATGCATAAGGACAAAACTAAAGAATAACAAGTAAACCATCAATCTAACATTCTGAATATGTTGTGGAGGAGGCAGGGAGTGCATGGAGGGTCATTAAAGATGTTGATGCTGTTCTGTGTCAGGGGTCGGGAGCTCACTGGCCATGTACAGTTCACCACCTTCTATTATACAGCCTGTGAGCTAAGATATTCTTACATTATTTTTAAATGGTGGGGAAAATCTTTTTTTAATATATTTTGTAGCATTTGAGAATTATATGAAATTCAAACTTTCAGGGTCCATAAAGAAAGCTTTACTGGAACAGAGCCACAAACGCCTACTGGTTTACAGATTGTCCATCTCTGTCTGTCTCTCCCTACCCACCTCCCCATCATATACAGCCAACTGGAATATAATTTTCCTATTGGAATACAGTTTTCCTTGAGTTTCTCATGTTTATGCATTATGAGCAGGGCACTGACTGCCTTTTTTCTGGACTATTTTTTCAAGGATATTTGCATAATGAACAGGCTCAGAAGATATAGTGTTTCCCTCCAGAGCAAAAGGCAGGTACCCATTATAAATGTTTCAGATTCCCTAATCTCAGGGTTCCTCTTCTGTAACATAACCCACTGTGTGAGCAGGTACCATCTGGCCCTTTTTACATCATTTTGTGCAAATTGGGGCTCAGAACCAGCACAAGAAAATGCTGATACTCGGGCTACAGCTGTTTCTGTGAGTAATAAACTCTCCTTTGTTTCTGACCCAGGAGTCTTGGGTCTTCCACCAGCATCCATGAAAGTGCGGCAGGGTAGAATCTCACACCATTCACAGTTCTTGACACCCCCCCACCATTTTACAGATGAGAAATCTGAAACCCAGAGAAGGGAAGGGACTGGCCTGAGGTCACTGTACTGATGAGAAGCAGCACCATCTCAAAGTCTCATATTTCCCTGACACCCAGCCCAGTGCTCAGTCCTTGCCTCTGGGCAGCATCTCAGGACTCCTGCAGGCCTCTGAAGGACATTAGGACAGTCCCTTTCTTCCCTTGGGCCTTACCTTTCACACTACATTTGAAGGTTTGACTGACTACTCCAGTATTATTCTCCTTCTCTGCTGGCCATTGATACACGTAGACTGTGGTTCTGGAAGACCCGGCATCGAGCACGATTCCATACTGAATAAAAGGCGGGGAGGGAGAGTCAGAGACAGGCATCTGAGGACCTCTTTTCCCAGGGGGCCACCGAGAACCCTGAGTCCTCCCAAGAGCTTAACCCACACTGCTTCATTTAGGTAGGAGCTGACCAAAAAGAAAAAAACTATTTTCTCTAAACCAACTTTGTCTCCATGGACTCTGGATGGAGGGGTTGGGGGGAGATGGGTCCGATGTTCTAGGCCGCAGTTCTCAGCCTTGGCCTCACACTAGAATCACTTGGGGAGCTTTTGAAACTCCCAATGCCAAGGCTGCAGCTGAGACCCATTAAATCAGAATCTCTGTCAGTGGACCCAGGCACCAACAGTTTTTAAAGCTCCTTTGGTGATTCCAGTATGCAGCCAAGGTTGAAGATGAGTACCCCAAAGATCTTGCATGCAAAGACAGTCTCCTGATTCCTCCTCATCCAGACTCTGTGGGGGGTGGGGGGGGGGGAGGCGCACGGTCAGAAGCCACCTTGGTCTCAGGAGTACAATGAATAGTCAGTCACCTGCTGCCCTCTATTCTCCAAACTTACAGGCCTATCAGCCTGGGATAAACAACCAAAAGGAAACCATAGGTAGGAAGTCCTCACAGGGGAGTGACACACTGATATCTGCATTGGCCTTCAGAATGAAAGTATTCCTGCTTAAGGAGGAAAAAACTAAAATACAAACGAATGTTGACATATTATCCCACTTAGGTGACGTGTGTGAACAAATGGACAGGAGGGTATTGCCAGCCATCTCACGCAGCTTGAGGCAGGTACCAGGGAGCTTCAGTTGAAGGTGTGGCCCAGCCCAGGCCCTGGACCAGGCCTGCCTAAGAAGGAGCATTCATTAGCAGCCTAGGGGCATTGGAATGAGTTACGCTGACCTAGGTCACTATCTGGTTGGGCTTGGAATCAGCCCAGGGCATCAGAGGCTTCTGGGTGGCATCTTTTCCCCAATTCCCCCACCATTGAGTTAGCCTAGCCTGTCCCAGAGGGGAAGATGACGTTGGGTTCTGGAGGCAGGTCACATCAGATGGATTCCTACTTTTCTGATATTGCATAAGAGACCTAACCTCTCTGGGTTCCCTTGTCTTCAGGCAACTTCCTTTCAGAAGTAAATAGGAGACCGTTTGCTTGATGCTTAGTGGCTGCTCAATAAATACAGGCTATATAGAAAAATCAGTGAAGCAAAATAAATAAAATTGCAAAGCAAGAAAAAGAGGAAAAAAAGTGAATAACACCCCTCAAATCCAACTACTGTTTTAACACCTTGTTTTATATCTTTTCCAATGGTCTTCTGTGCATACAACTACATATACACATGTGTTTAGACATATGTTTTTAAATCAACACAGGATTACAGTACACATAATCTTCTCCAATGCTTTTTTCTTACTTAAAAAGTATATCATGGGGGACTTCCCTGGTGGTCCAGTGGTTAAGGCTCCGCGTTTCCACTGCAGGGGGCACGGGTTCGATCCCTGGTTGGGGAACTAAGATCCCGCATGCCGTGCAGCGCGGCCAGTAAATAAGTAAGTAAGTAAATAAATAAATAAAAGTATATCATGAACATCTTTCCTTACCGGTAAAAGTACTGACATGATTTTTAAGCCATTCATCACATTCACTATGAGATGTACAGTAGTTGATTTAACCAATCCCCTGATTCTAAACTTTCTATCACGAATGCTTGCTTCATTTGAAATAGGAGCAAATAAAAAAATGTTACTCCAGCTTTTCCATTCTATTAAGATAGAACATCCTGTGTACATTGGTATTTGAACTTGAATAGCCTCTTCACCTCAGCTCTTCAATCTGATGTGTGTTGCCTGGGATCCTGACATGACACCCCCCATGGCAAACAGAGGAGGCATTGTTCACAATCTGTTCCAGGCAGAGACTCCCCGTGAGATTAAAGCACAGGTTGAAACTGAAGGAAACCAGGCACTCCAGAGGTCTGAGCCTCTGTATCAGTCTGCTTTCTTTCCTTTCCTCTGCTGCTGACCTGCTCACCAGCCCCTCCATGCCTGGCACTGATAAGAGGAGAGAGAGCATAAGAGGGCAGCTACTCCAGAGGGTGCCTGTCTGTCCCCAAATCTTCTTTATCCCAACACTTCATGAAGAATGTTCGAGGCTGCTGGGCCAAGATCTGAAAGAATGAAGAATGTCCATCCTCATTTGTAAGTCTGGGAAAATGGGATTCAGTTTTCACCAGAATGGGCAGCAGCCAGAGACTTTGCTCTGAGATTTGCAGGAGAAATGGCGGCCCCTTGGGCGCCTGCTGATGTGGTGACAGGGGCAGCCTTGAGGCCCAGTGCTACTTTGCACTAAGATGATCCACCCCCACCCCACCATCGTTCACTGGCATTTTCAAAAGTGAAAAGATTGGTCTTTAATCAGTTTTCAGAGCTCATTTGCCTAGATCAGTGCAACTCACTGCGGTTCCATGGAGGGAGGGGGAAGGGGAGAATGAATTTCATTCAGTTCAGCTAGGTGGGTGATGTTTGGATGAAAAGCGTTAAGTCACCTTCTGTTTAATGCAGTGTCAGAAAAACAAACAAACAAACATGGTCTGAATGTGGAACTGAAGATACAGTCGGTGGGTGAACCAAAAGGAAACATATGAACCCCATTGTCCAAAACTCAAGAACTTTGTGAGCTTCTAACAAAAGCAAAAGCAAAGGTCATAAGATCATCTTTCTTAGATGTGTTTATTATTATTTTTATTATCATTATCATCATCATCATTATTACTCTTACTATAATAATGAGAATAATGGTAGTAATAAACATTTGGCGAACACTTATAATATGCCAGGCACTGCACAAAGGGCTTTAGTTTTGCATTTATAAGGCAGGTGTTATCATCATCCCCACTTGACAGATAGGGAAACTGAGGCTTACAGGGGTTAAATAATTAGCCAAGGTCACAGACTTGGGATCAAGCTGGGGTCTAACTGACTCTTAAACCTGTACTCATTGCCCCTGTGCTTTCACTGAGTTCCAAGGAAAACAAGTCTTAACAGGGTGACTGATTAATAAGAAGGTGCCTGATATGGTACGGCAGACTTTCTTTGTTCAGACAAAAGACCCTCAGAAGCAAACTCTTGGTTAAGTGGTGTGCAGATCTGGCTGGAGAAGAGAATCACCAATTTGAATAAGGAACCAGGGCCTTCTGGAAAGGAAAAAACAAATTACGCAACTCTTGTACTCCAAGAGGTAAACCAAGGTGGGCCACAGGGCACCAGATATCCAGGCTGATGACTGAGAATGGATGAGGGTTAGAAGGAAATGGTTTTAACACAGCCTGGCCCAGTTGTTGTGCTTTGGAGAGTCATGTGACCCAAGGTGGGGCTCTGACTGGCAGAAAAGCAGTGTCCCTGAAACCTGGGACCCTGCAGGCCCCTCTTCAACAGTGGCGCCATGTGGCTGCGAGCGGCAGTGGCAGTGGGATATTGATCAGGTGGGTCTGAGAAGCTCCAGGGCTTCTAAACAACTGTGATGCAGTTAGGAGGGCGAAACCTCAAGAGGAAGATATTGGACTTAGTGATAATAAAGCGGTGGGGTTGAGGTGGGGGGTGCTGAGTGAAACATAAAGGCGACGTCATCATGTTTACTCTTCAAGCTGATAGTGCAGGTCAGACCAGTGACAGTGAAAAAGGGACTGGGGATATTTCCACCGTTGGCTAAGTTTTAATAGTTCCGCTTTTACACTCAGATGAACCAAGGTTAGGTAGGCCAACGTTGGATTTAATAGCCAGATATCATAACTTTTCATGTGGGTCTTGAGGAACATTCCGGGGCCCCTCAGATAGGCCACTGTGGAGCTGGCCCCTCAAAACCAACTGTCAGCAGCACACAAAAAGGCAAATCAAGGCTCAAGGTATGAAAACATAAACAATGAAAAAGCCTTTATATTCACTGGTCTCCACCTCCACACTGCCCTTCCTGCCCCTAGCACACACTGCAAAACAAAAGGAAAGGTCTCTGGACAGCCTGAGAAAAGCTGCATGTGGAATGCCCCCTTCCAAGCTGTCATTCTGCTTCTGCTTCAGCCGGCCCAGGACATCTGTCTTTTCTTTTTTTTTTATTTTTTTTATTTTTTTTATTTTTTTTTTATTTTTTTTTTTTTTGCGGTACGCGGGCCTCTCACTGTTGTGGCCTCTCCCGTTGCGGAGCACAGGCTCCGGATGCGCAGGCTCAGCAGCCATAGCTCACGGGCCCAGCCGCTCCACGGCATGTGGGATCTTCCCACACCGGGGCGCGAACCCTCATCCCCTGCATCGGCAGGCGGACTCTCAACCACTGCGCCACCAGGGAAGCCCATCTGTCTTTTCTTATAACTAACCCACTCAGTGAAGCAGAATGGGCCTTCTGAGCCAATATTCCTGTGTTATACAACTTCCTGTCCCCTACAACTGAGGCCTGACAGCAAGATTCTGAAGAGATTAAAAACCCCCTCTCTGAACCGTCTGCTAATTCGTGAGGGTACGTCTGCTGGCCCTTCCAAACCCTTGCCTAAGGCCAATGTTCTCTGCTCTCTTTTCTTCCTTCTATGCCAAGTCTGCTATTTCCAATCTGTGTAACCGTGGGAAGCTATTTGCCCTTTCTGTTCCTGTTTTCTCATCTTCAAAATGGGAATAATAATTATCTACAGGGAATGGTCACTGAGGGTTCCCTGCCTACAAGCCCTCAGACCTTACCACTGTGATGTCCAACCATGCACTTTCTACCTGCCTGAAGGCTGTCTCCATTGGCTGAACCTACCCGAGCCCACAATATGCCAGAAATACTAGAGAGCTAATGTTCCCCAGGGAGCAGCCCTCAACCAATGACTAATGGAAGCTGGTGTGTAAATACACCCTTGAGTAGGATGACTGTGAGGCAGATGTTCTATATGCCCATGGCAGAGGACACCCCTGAGGTGAGAGTTCTGCACTGGCTCCCAGAAATTCCTAGCAGGACAGCTCCAGCTGCCCTCAGTGGTAACCTGCTGGGTAATAGCCCCTCCATTGGCTGCCTTCCCTTCTGTCTCACTTCCCATCCCCCCACAGTTCTTCCTGGGGTCACCCCCAGATGACCATCTTGCACAGGCATCTTTGAAGAGGGGAACCCCTCTGACACAGAACTAAACATGTGTGGTCTCCTCCTTCAACATTGCCCTCCATTACTGCTCGGGGTCCCACTTTTCTGTACTCAGTTTACTCTTCAAGTCTTCTAATTCCTCCATATCCCTCCAGTTTGAATTTACCTCTCATCTCCCAAAACAACTGCTGTAACCAGCTCATCCCTCACTTTTTTTTTTTTTTTTTTTCCCGGTACGCGGGCCTCTCACTGCTGTGGCCTCTCCCGTTGTGGAGCACAGGCTCCGGATGCGCAGGCTCAGCGGCCATGGCTCACGGGCCCAGCCACCCCGCGGCATGTGGGATCCTCCCGGACTGGGGCACGAACCCGTGTCCCCTGCATCAGCAGGCGGACTCTCAACCACTGCGCCACCAGGGAAACCCCCTCATCCCTCACTTTTAAAGGGCCTGAGGGAAAATTTTATAAATGAAGACTTCTGCTCTGCCCCACCCCCACCTGTCCTCTTCCCATCCCCAGGCAAATCCATAGAGTAAACAGCCTCATGCACCTGTATGTTGACTGTAGAGGGTGGGCTAGCTCAGACCCCACACGCATGCTCTGTCTACTCTCCCTGCAAGCAGCTGCCCCTTTACCACCCCTCAGACCAGTGGTGAGGTCTGCCCTCAGCAGGAGCCCCACACAGACCCTGGATTCTGGGGTCTCAGGCACCACAACATGTTCTAGAAGGGAAGCACGACTCTGGGTGGGCACATTCCCTTGTCCCACGGAGAGATATACCTGGAACGCAGCTAGAGCTGGTTCGTTTGACTTATGGGATCTAAGGGTGGTACTGGGGTCTAAGAATGGTTACTGGGGTCTAAGAGTGGAACCAGCCTTCCCCGCAATTGTGAGGCACGTCCCTCCTCCAATTCAGCAACTTCCTGTCTCTGCATCCATCCTCCCTCCTTCCCCCTCCTGTGCAAAGGAGGATGTGTTTTCCCAGCAGAGGCCAATATCTCCTCCTGGGTTCCCTGTTCAGAACTTAGGATCAAGGAACAGCGGGAAGTAAGTGAAGAGAGCCGTGGGAACAAGAGGGTCTGGGTTTCAGTTCTGGTCCTGCCATCCACTGGTCAAGCCTATGTTTCCTCACTTGCAAAATGGTGGTGACAGTGCTTGTCCACCTTCCATACTTGGCAGAAGAGTTCAGTGCGATAATTCAGGGAAAAATGCTCACTCAACCGAATAGCAATTTACAAAGTGTAAGGGGATGGTATTTCCCCTAGTTGCAATCCTGATTTTATATAGTTTATAGGAGAAGGCAGTGTCTGGAACTTGTGAAAACAGATTCTCTAGGCCTTAGCTAATGTCTTTGGACAACCAGATAATTTGTTTTCCTCTCACCATTAGACAGCTGCATAAGGCTTTTTATTTTTCATTTTTATTCATGGGGGCTGAGATTCTTAAGTAAAATACCTTATAAAAGAACCAAATTCCATTATCTAAAAAAGATTTTAGGGACTTCCCTGGTGGCACAGTGGTTAAGAATCCGCCTGCCAATGCAGGGGACATGGGTTCGATCCCTGGTCCAGGAAGATTCCACATGCCGTGGAGCAACTAAGCCCATGTGCCACAGCTACTGAGACTGTGCTCTAGAGCCTGTGAGCCACAACTACTAAGCCTGAGAGTTGCAACTGCTGAAGCCCACGTACCTAGAGCCTGTGCTCCACAACAGGGGAAGCCACTGCAATGAGAAGCCCAGCACTGCAATGAAGAGTAGCCCCACTCGCCACAACTAGAGAAAGCCTGCACGCAGCAATGAAGACCCAACGCGGCCAAAAACAATAAATAAATTTTAAAAAATTGTTTTAGGAAATTTCCTGGTGTTCCAGTGATTAGGACTTGGCACTCTCACTGCCTGGGCCCCAGGTTGGATCCCTGGTGAGAGAATTAAGATCCCACAAGCTGCATGGTGAAGGGAAAAAAATAAAAAAATAAATAAATAAAAGATTTTACTTTAATCCTTTAGAAAAGTGAACTCAGGATGGTAGAGCAAACTCACCCACGCAGCCAAGGCAATATTAGTTTCTTTTTTACCTTTTAAAAACCTCTATTTCAGATATAGCCATTGAACACTTCCTAACAGCAGGAAGATGTAGAAAGGACTCTAAGGTCAAGGATAGATACTAAATGAGATTCAAATAACATGGCTCCTATGGCCCTTGTCCAACTAAGAGAGGTTTTCATATTTTTAAAGAGTCATAAGAAGACAAAAACAAAAGAAGATATGCAACAGAAACTATAAACGGCTCTGAAAGCCTAAAATGTGTACTGTTTGGCCCTTTACAGAGAAAGTTTGCTGACTTCTACCCAAAAAGGTTGAAGGACTCACTGACTCTCTTCACCTTTCATTTGACAGTCTCTCATGGGATCACCTCCTATCACCTTTAATAGCTAAGGCAGAAGGGATACATACAATTCTCAGCCTACCAGAGAACATCCATTTGGGGATGGACTTATCAAGAGCTGAGAGAGGCTTCTGGAACTTAGCATAAGGTCCTGAGTAATTTTGGTGGGGGAAGAGTCAGAGGGATCATGGCATACTTCTAGACTCAACAGAGGTAGCACAACACAGCTCAAGAAGTCCTTTCAGGTCCTTGATTTTGTTTACCCAGGTAGGCCAGAAGAAGAGCCTGGGTCTCCTGGTCTTCACTCATGAGCAAGTCTGTGTCATCTGGAGGAACTGACAAGCTGGTAAATCTTTGGTAGCCATCTATAATTCTTGGCTACAGAGTCTAGCTTTGGTTCTAACAGTCAGGAGTCAAAGCAAGACCTCACAGTCCTAGGAGAAGGTGTCACCAGTATCAATCTTTCACCTCAGACATCACAAACCCAGCATGTCCAGTCTTTCTCCCTGGGTTCTTACCCCACCTTTCCCTGGCTCTAGCTAGAGGTAAGGGGCAATAATTTTCTTCTCTTCTAACTCATGAGTTTAGAACCATTGATGTCAGAGCCCATTTCTTCCCTTCAGTGCCAACCCCTTCACACCTACCTTCAGTCCTGGAAGGAGAACCTCTTTCTGGTGAATCTGGATGAGTGTGACAGCTACAAGCACCACAATGCTCAAAAGCAAGACCACCAAGGTGATGATGGCTGAAATTCGGGAGAGGGCCTTGAGGCCTAAAATGGGGAGACCCAGAAGACACATGAGGGGGAATTGGGAACAAGGTCCTGGCCTTCTTTGTAGAATCTGTGGACTGGGTGCTTAACCGCATGCATAAGTCACTTCCTCTGGCTTTAGTGAGACCAATACTTTTAGAGCAGCAACTGGGCTCAATACCCATTTATCTTTCCTCCAAAGAGTGGACTAAACCAGTGTTTGCAGGGAGGATATGCATGATTTAGTTCTCTGGTATTTCCCAAAGTGTGTTATGCATATTACTGGTCATCCCTGAGATGATTTACAATAACATTTGTTTCAATGTAGATTTGAAAACTATGGGTTTTCTATTAAAGCAAGTGATATAACATTTCATTTGAAAATAATCTCAGATAAATAAAAAGAAATTCATATTGTATTTCAGATGTAATCAATGATTATAAAGTTCAGTACATGATGACTTATCGTCAAGCAAATAGTAACGTGTTTGAATTCCTAAGATATGTGGGTTCCCAGTAAGAATTCAACCTCAGTCATTTTTCCTGTGTCTATAGTAAAGGCATAGGGTCTCCCCTACATCTTCACAAAGAGTAACTAGACCCCAATCCATGTGTTCCCTCCCAAAGTGGTCATATAATCTCTGGTATTTGTATTTTAATCAGAACTATATCTATCTATGTAAACTATATCTGTATATTTAAAAGCAAAAGAAAAAATGTAGCATATGAATAGTCTTCAACTAAATATATAGCCTCTGAATAAAGGTAATTATATAATTATATGCATTATATAGTAATATATAATGTATCATAATGGGCTATTTCTACTTATTAAATTTAAACTAATATTTCTTAACTAGATGATTATGAGCAAATATTTACTTGGGTCTTAAAAAATCAGTGAGCTAGTGAAAATTTCATAAAGTAGCAAATATACTTATTAAAAAAAGAAAAGAAAAGAAAGAAACTCTCTGAAATGATTCCATTTATGTTAAGTTCTAAAACAGGCAGGTGACAGAAATCAGAACAGTGATTGCATGAGGGTTTGGGGCAAGCATCCACTGGGAAGGAACACGTGGGCACTTTCTGGGGTAATGGAAATGCTCTTACATCTTAATAGGATTGTGGGGTATATGGGTGTGTGCATTTTTCAAAATTTATCAAATTTTCAAAAGTTCTTTGGAAAAAACTGAAAATCAAAGCAAACCAGCTCCTTAGGTACAATTTCCCTTAAAAAAAAAAAAGATTCTTATAAATTGTCCCTGTTCTAAAAACATAATCCTTTCAGAAGGCAAGAATACCTAATTTAGGGACACAAGATCTATCTATTTCACTGTATATAAATTATACCTAATTTTTTAAAAAGACATTTAATTAAAATATTGACTAAATAATAGTCTTGGTAGAACTATTATAGCATAAACATAAGTGGTGATACTCAAATGGCTGAAATATGATAAACACTAGCATAACAGGAAGATCACTGAATTCAGAGAATCCAAATATTTCTCTCACTAATTGTGTACTTAAATGTAAATCAATTAAAATGAAATAAAATTTAAAAACTCAGTTCCTCAGTTTCACTAGCCACATTCCAAGTGTTTAGTAACCTGAAGTGGCTACCACATTGGGCGGTGTAGCTACAGAACATTTCTACCATCACAGAAAGTTCAACTGAATAGCAATGGGGTAGATCCTGTCCTATTCCAGAACATATATTTTTAGATCATCATAACCTATGCTTTACTACTCCTTCATTATTTCTAGGAGACATTTTCTTGGAAGAAAAAAAAAAAGCATGTATATACTACCATATAGAGTTAGATTCAGCCTCAATATCCAGTCTCATCACAATGCTCACTACTTGGGGAGGCCAGTCATGCAGTGGGTCTCACTAGCTCAGAACAGCCAACTCTTACCACCTCAACTGATTCCCCTGCAGTATAGATGCTGCCACAGACACTTCCTGATGTCAAAGGTGGTCATGTAACACCTTAATTCTCCTACCTTGTCACTGGGAGTGAACTGGAGGGGGACTTGTCAGTATTTATCAAAATTGCAAATGTGTATACCAGCTGCCTCAAAATCCCACTTTGGGGAATTTATTCCACAGAACTAGCCCTGAGTGTGTTAAATGACTTGTACACCAAGTTACTCATTGCAGAATCGTTTGTCATAGCACCTGGAGGGAGGCCAGCTACTGGATTTAACCTTAAGAACCCCTAAAGGGGTCCTGGATCAACTTTCTGTGATTCCAGGTCAAAGGATATGACCTAGACAGAAACCGGTTTATCCACAGAGGCAAATTTTTGCATCAACTTTTAAACAATGCATATGCCAGTGTCAGTTATAGTTTAAGGGATTTTTTTTTTCTTCCCCTAACAAGACAAGGTAGAGGTTTAATCTGCCATGTTAAACTTGTCCTTTGGAAGGAATGTAACAAGTTAGTCTGTATGTGTGACCTTACAGTATATTGTGTTAAAATTTCAAAGTGTTTTGAATACCCAATTTAGGGGCACCACTAAAGAACATCTGTCCACGGGGCGGGAGTGGGGGTGATACATAAACAGTCTCCTGACCACAGCCAGGAGGCTGGCCTCCTAAGTCCTCTGTACTTCAGCAGTTTTCAGGTAAAAAGCTATGATTACCTTACGCAAACCCTTGCCCCAGCAGAAAAGCCTATCACAAAGCAAAATGGACCAGACCAGGTCTCGTTCATTTAGGGAATGCAGCCTAGAGCTGTGCTGTCATTAGGGCTGGACAAACACTGTAATTACCAGGTGCCTCCCGAAAGTGGAGAGGCCAGACCCTTCTGGGTTTCCACATGAGCAACTCCAAAATGTGCTCCAGAGGCAGGCAGGAAGGGCAAGCTTGGAAGTGTGTGTGTGTGAGTGTGTATGTGAGCATTCTACACATGTGCCTGCAGTATCAGCGGTAACAACGCTGACCCATGGCAGGGGTGGGGGCAGGGGGGATGCTGTAGGCGCCTTGCCAGAAACAACACTTGGATGGAAAGAGAGGCAAGCTCCAAGCGCTTTACAATTCATCACAAAATCAACAATATTCTAAAGCAGACCTTACACACAGCTGGGTAAGGGAAAGGACAAGGGCCAAATTAATGGATTATGCAAACCGGAAAAACCATTTAAGCGAAACAAGCATGTTAGTCCTTGTTTTGTGTTGCTTTGACGAAAAGAATTACTTTTATCTGTGGAATGCCGGTGGTGAAAGCCCGGTGAGCACTGTCTCACACCAAAGAGGTTAAACCGTCATTTGCTTGGGGACATGGATGAAGAACTGTGGGCTGAAGCTGGGATTCTCGGGTGATGTGACAAAATCACATTTGCTGCCTGCTGAGCGATACTAACCTGCTTGCTCACAAGGTTGGCGGGTCAGTACCGTGAACATCTCTCCTTCCAGCTGCAGGTGAGAGAACACAGAATGACAGAGCTTTCGTGGCCCCTGACTTACGAAGTTCCAAAACCTTGCACCGTGTTAAAATACAAAGCCACTTCACTTCTACCGAAGGAAAACCTTCCGGGGGACAGATGAACCTAGAACTTCCAAGACAGACCCAAAGCTGGGCTTACATTCTAAGGTCAACTCCCTCCACCCCCCACCCACCCCCCATGCAAGGAAAGGAAGAAGAACGGGTTTGCTGAATTTTAAACTCAAAAAGATTTCTAAGAAGTCAAGCTTCTCCTGCAGATTTTCCCACCGGTACACACCTCCCGGGGCAGAACAAATCCTCCACCTATTATGAACATTCATAGTCTGAGGAAGGGCTGTTCTTCAAAGCACACCAGCAAGGGAAGCTTGTGTGTGTGTTCGCGGCCCGCGAGCCCGAGGTCGCCCTTTCAAGATCCAGGACGGTTATCTGTGGCTGCTGGCTGGCGACCATTGCAAGAGGATGTCGGGGCCCCCGGCATCCAGCGCCCCAGGATATTGGAGGCCCCACGCTGGGCTGCGTCTCCACACAGCCAAGGCATCCAAACGCCCAGCCCATCTCCGGACCCGAGGAAGCGCTTGGTAAAGACGTGTCCACCTCTCCCGGCACGGCGGGGACCACCTCCCCACCGCCCGAGGATGTGGGGCTCGCGTCCTTCGGTCCCTCCCTCCAGCCCCCTGCGGAATCCTATTCCGTTTCCTTCCCTCCCAGATCTCAGCCTCACGAAGCTTCCCGTTCCTTCCGCGGCGGCTCGGACACGGGGACCTCTGTCCTTACCTGTGCACAGACGACCCGAGGAAGGCGACTGGCGCTGCCGCAGTGCCAGCTGGAGGCCAGAGCGCAGGAGTCTCCTGTGGAGGCGGGGCGAGGCGGGACGGGGGCGGGGCTGCCGCGTCCGGGGCCCGACCCCTGCGCCGGTCCAGGCGAAGCACCTCTTCACCTGACCTCTTCTAGTTCATCACCACCCGAAGTGGGGGTGGGGAGGGGCGGGAGGCGCTGCGAGGCCTTGGCTCTCCACCCGCGATCCCACCCGAGCCTACCTGGGGAAGGTGGGGCGGGGGCGATGTCTTCTGCCTGCCGCCTTCTTCGATGTCGAGGCCAAGAGCCTTTTGATCTGTCTTTTAGTTTCCACCACTGTTACCCCAAGCCTAAGTGGAGGGGAAGTGGGGGAAGGGTAGGGCAGAGACTGGGCACTCCGTGGGTATGCACAGGTGGGCCCTGTGCCCCACCTTTCTGGAAAGTCGAGACCAGTAAATACCTGTAATGTTGGGGGTGAGGCAGGTAAGCAGACTTGTCCCTAGGTCACTTGGACCAGGAGAGCAAAGTAATACAGAGACGTTCCCTCTCAAATAGTTTAGCAGAACCACCTTGGCTATGCCCAGGGACATTCTCACTGGTTACTGAGCAGTGCTCTCCCCCACTGCATTTTATATATGTGTCATTAGGCCAAAATTCAGGGCAAGCACTGCCTGGAAGAGGCCAAATAGGAAAGATGACAAAAATGCAGCCATTCAAATGCCCCAGGAGTCTGTTTTTAATGCAGCAGCAGGTAGCCTTCTGGCCCCTCTGAGTGACCCCCAAGGACTCTTGGAATGATCCCAGCTAGAGGCATAAGCAGGCTTTTTTTTTTTCTTTTTTTTTTAACATTTATTTATTTATTTAGCTGTGCTGGGTCTTAGTTGCAGCATGCAGGATCTTTAGTTGCGGCATGCGGGATCTTAGTTGTGGCATGTGGGATCTAGTTCCCTGATCAGGGATCAAACCTGGGCCCCCTGCATTGGGAGCATGGAGTCTTAACTGCTGGACCACCAGGGAAGTCCCATAAGCAGGCTTCTGTTGGATCATCCCTCTTTGTGGTTCCTGAATATCTGGAAGGAATTGCTGAGGCCCCAACTATGTCCTCGGGAGCCAGGCCCTGTGCACCACTAGTTTTCTGTCCTGTGCAGGTAGGGCCAAACCCTTCATGAGGCAAGAGGGCCTTCAGAGAACAATGCCCCTGTTTTGAGACCTCTGAGATCAGAGAGGTCTGGGTGTGTGTATATGCGTGCACATACTCACACACACAGGCATGCAAGAGCACCAGTCACTTACCCCGAATCTGATGGACATGGACCCTTGCAGGAAATTTGTACAGTCTACAGTGGGGCATTCAGTATGTACTTGCTAAATTGTAAGACTTCTTTTCATTGAAAGCTGTGGGTCAGTGAAACACAAGGCATAGGATTGAAAGATGAGGGACTCTCTGCACCCAGGGGACCATAAACCCACAAACAGCTGCTGACGCTACACCTAGGCCTGGGGTCAGTAGCACTGGCTCTAAGGGATGAATCATTGACCTTAACATCCCTACTGGTTTCCCAGGAGCTGAGAAGAGTTTCCTAGGCCTAAAGGGCCTTGAAATTCAGTTGGTACAGTTCATACTTTGAATGCTCTCCTCAATCTACAGGCCCTGGAATTGTGAGCACCCACCTCCTTTGAGACCCCAAATCTACTTTTATTTTTCCAAACTTCTCTGAAACTCTCTGTTCCAGGCATTGTCTCACACTTCTTTGCGGCTCCCCAACTAGTCCTAGTCATTCAAAGGCACTTCTCCCTCAACCTTCTATGTATAAGAACACACACACACACACACACACACACACACACACACACACACACACTTCCCCATCAACCCTCCACATGCAGGAACAAACACAGATACATACATATACATACATGCGCAAATGTATATGGTTTTTCCTGATTTTAAAATACAGATTTGCCTTACCAGGCATCAAACCATACTATAAAGCTATAGTAATTAAAACAGCCTGGTTTGGGCACAGGAATATACCAAGAGAGCTAAAGAACATAAGAGATAGTTCAGACTAGTTAATGGGTATGGGATCTAGTATAGCATCAAGAGGAAATTGAGGGCTTCCCTGGTGACGCATTGGTTGAGAGTCCGCCTGCCGATGCAGGGGACACGGGTTCGTGCCCCGGTCTGGGAAGATCCCACATGCCACGGAGCGGCTAAGCCCGTGAGCCATGGCCGCTGAGCCTGAGCGTCCGGAGCCTGTGCTCCACAACGGGAGAGGCCACAACAGTGAGAGGCCTGTGTACTGCCAAAAAAAAAAGAGGAAATTGAAAGAACATATTATCCAATAATTAGTTTTGAAACCTCTACTTTTCATATTTTTGAACAAATCCCAGTCACTCATCAGACATAAAAATAGATTTTATGTAGATTAAAATTTTGAATAGAAAGAAGGATTTAATATACTAAGAAAATAGAGGAGGATATTTTTATGATCCTTGGAAAGGAACAGCCTCTTCTAGCATTAGATTAAAGCAGGGAGATAAAGTAAACAAACTTGCATCCATAAAAATGTAAAACAACTGCCTTGAAAAAGACACCACCCCTAAAAAAAGGGATCAACTGTGGGGAAATATTTAAGAATGTAATAGCAAAGAGTAAAAAATCATGATATATAATGAAGTCCTACAAATCTATGGAAATATATGAATATCTAAAGTAGAAAAGTGGACAAATGACAAGCACTAACCAATTTAAAAAGAATAAATGGCCTATAAACATGGCAAAGATGTTTAATCTCATTACTTACCCAAAAATTGCCAATTAAAACTTTAATATCTTTAAATAAGATTTTTTTGGGGACTTCCCTGGTAGTCCAGTGGGAAAGACTCTGCGCTCCCGATGCAGGGGGCCTGGGTTTGATCCCTGGTCAGGGAACTAGATCCCACATGCATGCCGCAGCTAAGAAGTCCACACACTGCAACTAAAAATCCCGCATGCTGAAACTAAGACACAGTGCAACCAAAATAAATAAATAAATAAAAATAAATAATTAAAAATAAATAACTAAATAAATTAGGTTTTTTTAAACTGATCAGTTTAGCAAAGCTTAAAAATATCTGTGAATGGCTATCATCAAAAAGAACACAAATAACAAATGTTGGCGAGAATGTGGAGAAAGGGGAACCCTCCTACACTGTTGGTGGGTATGAAAATTGGTGCAGCCACTGTGGAAAACAGTGTGGAGGTTCCTTAAAAAACTAAAAATGGAACTACCATATGACCCAGAAATTCTACCCCTGGGTATATACCTGAAAAAAATAAAAACACATTGGAAAAGATACATACACCCCGATGTTCATAGCAGCACTATTTTTTTTTTTTTTTTTTTTTTTTGCTGTATGCGGGCCTCTCACTGTTGTGGCTTCTCCCGTTGTGGAGTACAGGCTCCGGACGCGCAGGCTCAGCGGCCATGGCTCACGGGCCCAGCTGTTCCACGGCATGTGGGATCTTCCCGGACTGGGGCACGAACCCATGTCCCCTGCATCGGCAGGCAGACTCTCAACCACTGCACCACCAGGGAAGCCCATAGCAGCACTATTTATAATAGCCAAGATATGGAAGCAACCTAAGTGTCCACCAACAGATGAATGGATAAAGAAACTGTGATACGTGTGTGTGTGTGTGTGTTTGTGTATATATCTATATATATATATATATACACATATATATATACATATATATACAATAATTTTGCCATTTGTAGCAACATGGATGAACTTGGAGGGCATTGTGCTACGTGAAATAAGTCAGACAGAAAAAGGCATACTGTATGATATCACTTCTTTGTGGAACCTAAAAAATACAACAAACTAGTGAATATAACAACCACCACCACAAAGGATCTATGATGCTCCATGCTGGAGAAGATGTGGGGGAAACAGGCTCTTTTGAAGCTTATGGGATGTGACATGCCCTGGTTTTCTCCCCACCTCGCTAGATGCTTTTTGCTGGTTTGTGCTCCTCTGCCAGGAGTTTCTCAAGATGTAGCCTCGGGCCCTTTTTACTCCTCACTCTGTACTCTCTTCCTAGGTAATCTCATCCATGCCCACGGCTTCTGTTCTATTCACAGAAGCCTCTCCAATGCATGTCTCCTGCTCAGGCTTGCCCCCTTGAGCTGTAGACTTAGAGACTTGCCTGTTTGACTTCTTCGGATGTCTTAGAAGCATCTAAGTTTCTAGGTTTAGAAATCTAAGTTTACTAGGCTTCAAGCTGAGCTCCTTATCCTCCCACACCGGACCATCACCTCCTCCAACATTTTTAATTTCAGTGGATGGCACCCCCACTCATCCAGGTGGGCAAGCCAGAAACCTGAGGGTTATCTTTGGTAATCTTTCCCTCCTTCCTCATAATCAGTCACTAATTACTGCTGATTTTAACCTCTTAATTATCTCTACAATATGTACTCCATCTCCACCACCACCACAGTCTGAGCAAGGGTTTCTCGGTCTAGGCACTAGTTGTATTTCAGGCCAGGTAATCCTTTGCTCTGGGGGCAATCCCGTGTATCATGATTAAGGAGCATCCCTGATGGTCAGTCACAAAATGCCAGTAACATCCCTCCACACACAGTGGACCAACCAAAAATGTCTGCAGACATTGCCAAGTGTCTTCTGAGGGGTGAGATTTCCCAGTTTGAGAACCACTGGTCTAAGCTACCATTCTCTCTCTCCTGGATTTGGACAATGGTCTTGATTTCTCCCTTTATGATCCATTTTCCCATTGCTACCAGCCTCCTCTTTTCAAAACACAAATCTCACTGTGTCAACCCCATCCTTAATAGACACTTCTGTGCCATCCATTTCTCAGTGGATACAGACTCAAATCCTCAGTAAGAGGTGGGGGACACAGTGCAGGGGTATGTCCCTAGGAAGGCCCTGCAGGGTCCTGCTTGGTTTCCTATGGACGCCAAAGCACCAGAAGGGAAGTCCAGGCTTCATGGACAAGCTGCGCGAACAGTGCAGTTCCTGGAAGGCAAATGCTGGCTGCTCCAGGAAGCCCACAAAGACATGTCCTGCCTCAACAGACTCACTGGAACCACTATGGAGAGATGGCAAACACCCCTTCATCCAGGACACCTGCCTCTATGAATGCTTCCTCAACCTGGGGCCCTGGCTCCAGCAGCTGGACCACACTGGGCACAGAGAGCAGATCTGGACCTGCCTCTCTGCAAAGATGACTGTCAGTCCTCGTGTGAAAACTGCTGCACCTACTTTACCTAGAAGTGTGTTGCACAACGTAACCAGTGTCCAGTGGGGCTTCCTGCTACCCCTTCAATTTCTCCTTCCCACAGCGGCCACTCTGCAATGAAATCAAGGGTTGCTCCTACAGCATGAGCCAACTGCAGCCAAGGGAGTGGTCACTGCACCCAGATGTGGTTCATCCTGGCCCAGGGAGCCCCAAGGAGGAAGTTCTATGCTGTGACATGCACTGGGTCTGTGCCCTGTGGGGCTGGCCTCTCCTGCTCATCCTGCCCCTGATGCTGCTCAACTGAGCTATTTCTACCTTCTGCTACCTGGACATACCAGCTTGTTCAGCCCCACAGCACCAAGACCCTCAGCTCTTGCTCAGTGGTGGGGTCTCCGTCAGCCAGTTTAAATAAATAGACACCCTTGTTGCTCACACAGAAGTCTCGCAAAAGGATATATGATGGAAAGTAAGCCTCCCTCCAATGACAACTGCATTTTAATTGTTTCTTATAAAAAAATGGGAATATTGTTCTGAAAAAATTTCAGATTATTTCAAGAATTTAATATTTCTGTCTTTTTTTTTTGACTGTTAATATTTAAAGTTTTTCTTGGTTTACTTATTTCTCCTGCAAAATTACCGACATACTGTTGCTGGTGCCTGTTTCCCATCAGAACAATGCCTTGCACTTTTTCCTTTTGGGGCCCCTCCAGCTGGGGTATCTGAGTGTCAGGTCAAGACCCTGTCTACTAATGTCACCTTCCTGAGAGTTTCAGCTCTCACCTTCCTGCCCTGCACCTGATCCATGCTTCTGCAATTCTTCTGATTTGGTTTCATTGCTTTTTCTTTGCAGAAAGCATGTCTTCACTTGCTTTACTATTTTTGAGTTTGGAGAACAATAATTTTTTAAATGAAAAATTGGAGTAAATTGTGATGTCTACTTAGGAAGGAAAACTGCCCTAGGATGTGGAGAAATTCAAGAAAAGATGGCTAATAGTGAACATATTTCTCCTCTAAGGTATGACATGGGCTTGACTTGGAGGTCATAAAGGAGTGTTTGAGGATGTTTTGTAGAAAGAACTTTGTCTGAAGGAGCCATCTAAAAAGGTTCAGGCTGATTCATTCCATTTCTTATGACCAGAGCCTTTTACGGCTTCATCACAGGAGGTTATAGATGGGTGTTTTGAGGTTCTCCTAGGAACAGTCTGGATTCTAGGAGTATGGCTTATATGATTAATTTGGTGCCTGGTGGTGACTGAAGATCTCATCAGGCTGAATGTTGAATCTTAAATATGAACCAATAGCCAAGACAGGGCAAAGCCACCAACATTCATTATATATATAGAGAAAACAAAAACAACAGCAAAAAACAAAAACTGAACAGAAAAAAGGAACTCATAGAACAAATAAGACAATGCAAGTAGCAGAAGAAAAGATAAAAAACAAACCCCAGAATCACTAAACTTCTCAGAGAGACTTGAAGATACTGTATCCATTAAGCAAGAAGGAAACACGATGGAAGGGGAACTATTTAGAGTACATGAAAACTTCTGTTGGGCATTTAAAACATGACAGATGAAGGGAAGAGTCCAGTTGACTGTTTGGAAAATAAGTATGAAGAAATATGTTAGGATCTATTATAAAAAGATAAAGATAAGGAAAGAGAAATTATAAGAAAAAGAGGATCAATTCTGGAAGTACAGCATCCAATAACAAGTTCCAGAAATACAGCAGAGAAAATGGAGGGGGAGAGATTATCAAAGAAGTAATACAAGAAAAACACCCCAGAATTGGAAAAAGATAATGTCCAGATTGAAAGTGCTAAATTGAGTGCCGAGTACAATGGATGAAAAAAAAGGCAAAGAAGACATGTTATTTTCAAAACATTGATGATGGAGAGAAGATTGGAGAGAGAGATGGAGAGAGAGGGAAGGAGAAAGAGAACAAACAGTTCACTTACAAAGGAATAGAAATCAGATTGGTATCAGACCTCTTAATAATAACACTGAATACTAGAAGATGGTGAAATTATGCATTAAGATTCCCTTCTGTGACCAAGTAAAATGGTGATGATGGTAAAAAATAATTCCAATATACAAACAATAGCTAATATGTATTGACTATTTACAAAGAGTCAGGAAGTAAGCTAAATTCTTCACATTGACCTTTCTTGTTTAATGTTCCCAACAAATTTATAAGTTTTATTATTATTTCCCAATTACATGTGAAGAAACTGAAGTGCAACATGATTAACTAAATTGTTAAAGGTCAAGCAGAGAGTAAACTTTGGAGGCAAAATGAGTTTCCAAAAACTTATGAAAATACTTGGATCATGCAGTAAGATGTTAACATTATATCTGTCATACAGGGTAAGAGAGTAAAGAGAAGAAAAGAACAAAAAGAGAATTTGACAAAGATTCCCTATGTTTTAGTTGTAAAAGAAATATCGATCAGAGATGGAAAGGGGAAAAAACAGTTTTGTAGCACTTAGGAACTGTTATTTCTGTTTCACAGCTGTGCTAATGAGCCTGACTGCAAAGTCTTTGCCATCAGGGAATGTCTGATACTTTGCATCCACTATGATACTAGGCACCAAAACAAATACTAATCTTCTGGTCAAGCCAGCTTGTTAGGTCAAAATGTGTTCTGCGGGCTTCCCTGGTGGCGCAGTGGTTGAGAGTCCGCCTGCCGATGCAGGGGACACGGGTTCGTGCCCGGGTCCGGGAAGATCCCACATGCCACAGAGCAGCTGGGCCCGTGAGCCATGGCCGCTGAGCCTGAGCGTCCGGAGCCTGTGCTCCGCAACGGGAGAGGCCACAACAGTGAGAGGCCCGCGTACTGCAAAAAAAAAAAAAAAAAAAAAAATGTGTTCTGCTGTGAATGAAGCATATTTGCACCTTGAGCCCCACGTATCTTGTGAAGCAGGAGAGGGAGTTCAAGGGGAAAACATTCAGGGTGTTTTGGCAGCCCCTGGAAAGGTAGGCGTGTCTCTTGAGGAAACAATTTAATTTACTTTTCTCCAAGTAGGATTGTGTTGGTAACAGAGTCTCCGTGAAAAGTTAGTGTGAACAAAGGAGGCTCTTAGGAAGAGAGTGAATCACCTTGGGTACTGCAGCTGATAACCAGCGTTGGTAATCTTCAGGATAGGCAGAATAAAAAAAAAAATTCTAGGGGAAATTTGATGTGTTTGGGCATTTGGAAAAATTATTGTTAGACATGTAACAGATCTTTTGGATCACTTGAAAAAATATAGAAAATTAAGCAAATAAAAACTGGGGAAAAATAGAAAACTGTAAAGGGAAGGAAGCAAATCATAGAACAACTTGGCTCACCAGTGAATAATACTTAATATTGGCTGTTTGTTCAACCAAAAAAGCTATGATTTAACCATATTAAGATGAAGAAGAGGAAGCAGGTGGTCATGACATATAAGAGCACGAAACTCTCAAATACCATAATTGGTAATTAACTGACACGCTCTAAAATGGATAGATCTAAAAGGGGCAATAAGACCATACTACTTAGAAATGTGAGACTAAGTATGAGAAGAAGCAGCTGAAAGAGCTGAAAGTAGATGCTTCTGAAGAAAGACAGAGCAAGGGTGGGGGTGGAGATAGGTGGGGCAGAGACCTGTCTTTTAACACTACTTATTTTTAAATAATGTGCCTGTTATTCTATTATTAATTTTTTACAATAAAAAGTATTTTCACCTGTTTCAAAATTCAAATGGTACAGTAAAAAGTCTGTCTTCTTTCCTGTCCTTTCCAACCTGGCTCCCCTCAGCAAAAGCCTCCAACATTTTTTCCTTGTGCATTGTTCCAAAGACAATTTAATTATATTGTTTTTATTAAAGTGAATATATTTTTTTAATTAGACATTTAAAAATTTTTATTTACTTATTTGTATTTTTGGCTGTGTTGGGTCTTTCACGCAGGCTTTCTCTAGTTGCGGCGAGCGGGGGCTACTCTTCCTTGCGGTGCACAGGCTTCTCGTTGTGGTGGCTTCTCTTGTTGTGGAGCACAGGCTCTAGGCACACGGGCTTCAGTAGTTGTGGCACTCGGGCTTCAGTAGTTGTGGCTCGCGGGCTCTAGAGCATAGGCTCGGTAGTTGTGTTGCACGGGCTTAGTTGCTCCGCGGCATGTGGGATCTTCCCGGACCAGGGATCTAACCTGTGTCCCCTGCATTGGCAGACGGATTCTTAACCACTGTGCCACCAGGGAAGCCCTTTAAAAGGAGTTTGGGCAAAAAGAAAATCTGCTGAGGTATGTAGTGGACATGGTCCAATAAAATAAATTTTATCTTAATGCAGTGAAATGACTTTTGCATAAAATTAATAGAATGTCCTAATTCCTTGAGATTATCAATAGTAATTCATACCATGGCTTTAATAACATTTTTGAAGAAAATTATGTCATTAAATTAAAAATCAACAAATTTGCAATAATGACAACTTCTCTTTCTTTCTTAGAGGCATGGGCCTCAGATTTTAATTTTCTTATATCTCTTGCCAATTTTAGAAGGGAAAGATGCTGACTTCAAGTCAAATGTTCTGTCCTTACACTTGATAACAGATTCCTCTCCCAGAGCTAATGGTAAGTTTAGCTGCAGGTTTACCTAAAAGTCAATTACAAATATTGGTAAAGGCAAGATGCAATTTGGGGGCAGCCTAACTTGTTATTAAGTACAAGGTGTTTCATCCAGTCTTGTTAAACACTTTCCCCAGGGCTCTAAGGATTCATTCCTAAGCATGATGTCCAACAGGTGGGGGAGGCTGAGGGAGAGATGGAGTGGGAAAGAGTAACATCTCAAAGGCCACTCTGTTTAATTGTAAATAGTCCTGTAAACAGGACTGAGAGAAGCCCAGTCCTTTTTTTTGTTTTTGCTATACATTTTTTTTGGATTTTTATTTTTTTATACAGCAGGTTCTTATTAGCTATCTATTTTATACATATTAGTGTATATATGTCAACCCCAATCTTCCAATTCATCCCACCACCATCACCCCCCACCCCCCCGGCCCCCTGCTTTTCTCCCTTGGTGTCCATACATTTGTTCTCTACATCTGTGTCTCTATTTCTGCCTTGCAAACCGGTTCATCTGTACCATTTTTCTAGATTCCACATGTATGTGTTAATATGCGATATTTGTTTTTCTCTTTCTGACTTACTTCACTCCGTATGACAGTCTCTAGGTCCATCCACGTCTCTACAAATGACCCAATTGCATTCCTTTTTATGGCTGAGTGATATTCCATTGTATATATGTACCACATCTTCTTTATCCATTCATCTGTCGATGGGCATTTAGGTTGCTTCCCTGACCTGGCTACTGTAAATAGTGAGAAGCCCAGTCCTTATAACTCTGTGACCATCGCGTCATTTGCCACATCCATGACAAAACAGGCTCCAGATAGTCTGTTAAAATCTTCTTTGTGTTCATTTATTCATTCATTCAAACATCAAGTAGTAGTGACTGCTTACCTTGTGTCACCGCTGGGCTATGTTTAGGAACTATACAGAGGAGGAGTGAGGCATACAAGGGCTCACTGGCAAGATGCTCTTTATTTTTTTGTGATGCCAACTAACCAAAGGATTTGATGAAATCATAGATTCTGGAGCGGGAAGTGACCTTAGAAATTATCTTTCCAGCTGGGGCTCAGTGAAATTAAGCAACTGGCCCAGAGCCTCACTGGTATTTGCAGAACTGAGATGAAAACCAGCCACCAGGACTTCCCTGGTGGTGTAGTGATTAAGAATCCATCTGCCAATGCAGGGGACATAGGTTTGATCCCTGATCTGGGAAGATCCCACATGCTGTGGAGCAACTAAGCCCGTGCACCACAACTACTGAGCCTGCACACTAGAGCCCACAAGCCACAGCTGCTTAGCCCGCACGCCACAACTACTGAAGCCCACGTGCCTAGAGCCCCTGCTCCACAACAAGAGAAGCCACCGCAATGACAAGCCTGTGCACCACAACGAAGAGTAGCCCCCACTCGCTGCAACTAGAGAAAGCCCTCGTGCAGCAATGAAGACCCAACGCAACCAAAAATACATAAACAAATTATATATATATATATATATATATAAAACCAGCTTCCAACCTACTTGGGTCCATGCAATAGATTATTAAAAGTGTAAAAGAACTGTAGGCAATGACATTCTGTAACTCTTCATAGTGAGGTTCTGGAAACATAACTGAACGGGCTCGACTTTTTACAGACTGAACAACTCACCAAACAGCTATGTCAAGAGGAAGGGAATTGCCCCCAAGGGTCAGAAACCTCCCTGACCCTCCAGGCCAACTGCATGGTCTATCTGAGTAGCCGTGCTGGGGCGGGGAGACCATGGCAGTAGGAGCCTTGGGAAGTGATGGTTGGACAGCAGAAACTATGAGGGGAGAATCAGGAAGTGCAAAAACCAGAAATAAAATAAAAAGTCTCTAGTGACATCCATAGAAGGTGGAAGAAAGAAGGGAAAGTATGTGGGAAGAAGGGATGAGAGGCCTGAAGCTTGCCATGCACTTAGGAGGAACTCCACGGAACTGCTGCGTTCACAGGTCTCTATGAGAATGGAAAGAATTGTCTCCAAGGGAGAAGCATATCGTTTGATATACTTAAGACAAGGATGGGAAGCTTTCTTCCACCTGTCAAGAGCTTCTGATCCACAGGGAATAAAGCAAGCAGGAGTCTTTCAGAAGTAAGTGGTAAATGAATTACATTTTTGAAAGAGAAATAAAGTACATCTTACACAATTTTCGGAAGTAAGATTTGAAAACCTGAAACACTGGCACATGCAATTAACAGTAGAACATAATCATTCATTCAGTATTGTTACTAATTCAGTTGCTGGGATGAAACAAGGGTGGGGGTGGTGTGGGAGGTCAATAGGAATAGAAGCAAATCTGAAGGGGGAAGGATAGGGTTAAGACAGAAATAAACAGAGAAGGACAAGGGTGGTGGGTAGAGACACAAAGAGAAAGAAAAGGAAAGATAGAAAAAAGACACTCTCAAGAGAGACAATTGAGATTTCAAAGGAATAGCATGAAGATTCCTCATCTGCCATTATCCTTCCCTCCCCCCATCCCCAATAGCTGTGGAGTCTGAGATTTCAGGTTCCACCATCTCCCATTAGGATAAATCAACCTCTCCCACCCCATGTCCACCCCACCACGACCTCCATCCCCAAGAGATTATTAAAAATCTCTATTTTCTTTAGCTGGTGCCCACATCACCAGACTTCTACTGTAGTTCTAGTTCTTGTGCCTAAAAAGTATTGTAAACCTATGTACCCTTCACACATTTTTAAGCTAACACCTACTCTTTTTCATCTTAAGATTAAGTAACTGCAAAGGATGGAATCTCCCAATGTACACATATTATATATGAGCCTTAAATATATTTTTATCAAAACGTTGTTGCAGATTTATCTTATTCAATTTATGGGATTGTCTGCCATACAATCTAATTGGCAATGCCAGTCCTCATGGTTAAACCTATCCACCAAATCACTCTTACTTTTACTCAGAAGAAGCTGCATTTTAATTAATTAATTAATTTTAAAATAAATTTATTTATTTACTTATTTTATTTTTGGCTGCATTGGGTCTTGGTTGCGGCAAGCGGGGGCTATTCTTCGTTGCGGTGCGTGGGCTTCTCATTGCAGTGGCTTCTCTTGTTGCAGAGCATGGGCTCTAGGCGCGCGGGCTTCAGTAGTTGTGGCTTGCGGGCTCTAGAGCACAGGCACAGTAATTGTGGTGCACGGGCTTAGTTGTTCCGCGGCATGTGGGATCTTCCCGGACCAGGGATCTAACCTGTGTCCCTTGCATTGGCAGGTGGATTCTTAACCACTGCGCCACCAGGGAAGTCCCAAAGCTGCATTTTAAAATTCAAATAAATATGCAATACCTATTCCTTTACAACCACATCACTATACAGAAAAGGTAGGGCCAGGGTCTCCCCTAGGAGCAATTCATTCTTTACTTGTCCAGTTTTTGGATGCCCCAGAGGTGCTTGTGCCCCAGGATAATTCCCTTTGGAAGCTTTGGGATGTGTGAGAGATGAGACTTTCTTGGTAAATTAGGAGAAGGATAAATGGAAGATTGCAAGCTTCTTCTCAGACAAATTTATACTAGGAAGGAACACATCAGGAAGTTGAGGATCTGGAATCCTTTCTTCTCTCAGAAGAGATTTATTTATTAAATAAATTATTTATTCATATAAAGTTTCACATCATTGATTCATCCTTTAGAAAATTCTTCCATATTTGCAGTTGTTTCTCTATTGCTGATCCTAATGTGTGTGTGTGTGTGTGTGTGTGTGTGTGTGTGTGTGTGTTCTCTGGGACTCTTTCTTTTTTTTAATTTTTATTTTATTATGGAGTATAGTTGATTAACAATGTTGTGTTATTTTCAGGTGTACAGCAAAGTGATTCAGTTATACAAGTATCTATTCTTTTTCAAATTATTTTCCCATTTAGGTTATTACAGAGTATTGAGCAGTGTTCCCTGTGCTATACAGTGGGTCCTTGTTGGAGATCTGTTTTAAGTATAGCAGTGTGTACATGTCAATCTCAAACTCCCAATCTATCCCTCCCCCGACCAACCCTGGCCCTCTGGTAGCCATAAGTTCATTCTCTAAGTCTGTGAGTCTGTTTCTGTTTTGTAAATAAGTTCATTTGTGTCATTTTTTTAAGATTCCGCATATAAGCGATATCATATGATATTTGACTTTCTCTGTCTGATTTACTTCACTTAGTATGATAATCTCCAGGTCCATCCATGTTGCTGCAAATGGCATTATTTCATTCTTTTTAATGGCTGAGTAATATTCCATTGTATATCTGTACCACATCTTCTTTATCCATTCCTCTGTCGATGGACATTTAGGTTGCTTCCATGTCTTGGTTATTGTAAACAATGCTGCAATGAACTTTGGGGGTGCGTGTATCTTTTCTTTTAAAATTTATTTATTTAATTTATTTATTTTTGGCTGTGTTGGGTCTTCATTGCTGTGTGCAGGCTTTCTCTAGTTGTGGTGAGCGGGGGCTACTCTTCATTGCAGTGTGTGGGCTTCTCATTGCAGTGGCTTCTCTTATTGCGGAGCATGGGCTCTAGGCATGCAGACTTCAGTAGTTGTAGCACATGGGCTCAGTAGTTGTGGCTCGTGGGCTCTAGAGCGCAGGTTCAGTAGTTGTGGTGCACGGGCTTAGTTGTTCTGCGACATGTGGGATCTTCCTGGACCAGGGCTCGAACCTGTGGCTGCATGTATCTTTTTGAATTACGGTTTCCTCTGGGTATATGCCCAGGAGTGGGATTGCTGGATCATATGGCAACTCTAATATATATATATATATATGATCCATATGGATCATATGGGAACTCACAGGCCCTATGTCCAAATACAGTCACATTGGAGATTAGGGCTACGAGACATGAATCTTTAGTGGGGGAGGATACAATTCAGTCCATAGCAGAGCTATTCACTTATGATTTATACATTTTTCTGAATGTATGCTTCAATTTTAAAAGTGTATTCAGTAAAGTAAAATGAAAGAGAATATGATGAGCATCAGAAGTCCCATGGCCACAACTGCTCTTGGAGACCTATGGACCATATAACCATCTTACACAGAGATGGACCAGTGCTCATAGCCAGTGTGAAAAGCCCAGTCCAGTCTCTAGGTGTGGGCTCTTTGCCTGACTCCCTGCTGCGGGGCACATCATATCTTAGATCGGAACAAAGTACTCACTGTCCCTATGCAGAACACCGTGCCTCACCTCCTCTTCAGTTTTCTGCGTCACTGAGCCAATGATCTAATGAACAAGCTGTGCTCTGTATTAGGGTGTGAGTGGCTGTTGGTAGAACAAAACACGGAGTGTCCCTGGGGAATCACAAGTTTGTTGGGAGGCTACAGGGCAAGTTGAGCTAGGGAGAAAGGAAGAAGAAAAGAAAGAAGTCAAAATATTTTAAAATATCGAAGTAGAAAGATTTTTAAAGCATTATTTAGTTATTAATTTGAAATTATATTACATTTTGATCATTATAATTTCTGCTTTTTGAAATTTGTCAACATTCCCTTTGTGACCTAATGGTCAAAATTTGCTAATGTTTCATCCTAGCAAGAAAAAAGTGCATATTCATTCAACAAATATTTAGTGAGGGCCTACGGTGTATCAGGCACTGTTCTGGATTCTTAGGATCCAAGAGTGAACAGAACAAAGATCCTTGCCCATGTGAAATTTTCATTTAAGCAAGAGGAAGCCGGTGATGAGCAATACTCACAATGAATAAGCAAATTTTAAAGTAATATTACATGTGCTATGGAAAGTGACAAATGTTTTCCAGGATAGTAGAGTAAGGTAAGTGGGATGGGGGCACAGGTTGCAATTTAATGTAGGGTGGTCAGGGAAGGCCTACTTGAAATGTGAGAGTCGAGGAGGTATGTGTGTATGTGTGTGTATGCAGGTGTGCACACTTCCTGAAGGGCTTTGTAGGGCTTTGCAGAACTTGCACTCTTAGTGAACTGGGTTTGGGCAGAGGAATGTCATGATCTCAGTTTTTCAGGACTCACACTGATGACTTTATGAAGATTTGACTGTAGGGAGACAAGAGTGGAGGCTGGGAGATGGTTAGGAGGTTATTATCATTGTTCAGGTGGGAGATGATAGTGGCTTGGATCAGGGTGGCAGCAGTAGAGGTAGACAGAAGTAGTTGGATTGGGGATATCTGTTTTGTAAATAAGTTCATTTATACCATTTTTTAAAAATTAAATTCTACATGTGAGTGATATCATATGATATTTGTCTTTCTCTGTCTTTTGCCTACTCTTAAAATTTATTTATCTCCTTGTTGTTTTCTTCAAGGGAGCTTAGAGTAAAATGGAAAACACCACAATATTAAGGGCAGGGAAAGAAATGAGAGTAAGAGACAGAGGATGAGAGAGAAGCAAGAACTAAGATTTATGCCTGAGAAAAGCTACAGCGATTAAACACTGTCAAATGCAAGCTCCCCAAATATCACCAACGCAACCTATTGATAAGACAATGCTAAATTGATTGCTCACCCTGGAAGGGAGAACACCAGCACCACTGCAACAGAACTTTGGCTGTGTCTTCAAGGGGGCAAAGGCAAAGCTGCATATTACTGAGAATTGAAAGTTTTATCAAAGCGGGTCTTTCAGTGTGATGCTTGATCAGGATTGGGTAAAGATCATGACTAGTGTTTTAGAATTGGTGGCAACAGCAAGGTAAGGAATTTGAGGTGAGGGATTCGAAGAATCTTAGGGAGTAAGCTGTCTGTTGATGCTTCCTATAGAGGCATTGATGTGCCTTTTGGGAGGGTCATGTAATGAACTTTCACATTATTTTCCTGAGCAGGGGTCTCCTGGCATGGCAGTTATACTAATGCATACGATGGAATAGTAAAGTCATGTTAAAGTAGACAGTAAGTTCTGTGTGTGTAGGGTGAAATGGTTGTGTGTTTGTTTCAGTTCCTCAACACAAAAACCAAGCCAGGCCGTTTCTTATAGTAGTGCAGACCTCTAATCCCCAGCTCTGACTACAGTAGGACTGCTCACTCTGAGCTCCCAAGGCTTTAAGTTGGTTTGACATCTCCTTAATGCTTGTAAAATTTTTGCAGTCAATGAAGCTGCAGTTCCTAATGAGCAAAGTCAATTTAAATTGAAGAAAGCATAAGATTTGGACCAATACAGCTCATTGTTTATCTGCAATGGATGTCCCAATGGACGTAATTTTTGTCCATTACTGACAAATTAGATTTGGAGTTTTCAACTCCCATTTTGCTCTCTTACAAGCTTTCAGTTACACATGATTAATGGCCATAATTGCCCTGACTTGCCATTTTTAAGAAGCAAAGATTTCCTGGTAGATGTGGCACTCTCCAGCTACCGAGCACAATTTACAGTATTCAGCCTCATTCCCTTAAGTTTGCTCACTACCCTGGGCATTGCTGAGAAAGACTCAGCTTACAACGTGGACTTAATTTTCTTATTATTTTCCCTAAAAGAATCACCAAGGTCCTACAAAAGGCTTAAAGATAGTTTTAATTCATCTCCCCATCTTATTATTAATATTGATATTATTTTGCTCTTTGGTCATATTATTTAACTAATTGAATAATTAAATAACTAATTGAATAAAAGCTGCTATCCAATGCATAGATAGGCATTACAGTTTACATAATGAAAAAATGTAATCAACATCATCCTCTCTGTAGTGGACGCTGTTGGTGTCCCACCCAGATGCCTCCACAAGGCCAGTGGACCCAACCCCAGCTGCTGGGAGTGCTGGTGATTAATTATTCACAACTGCTTGCTTCAGAGAGTTGCTCTGGCAACCAGGAGCCGTCTGGCCTGGAATATTACACCCCCCCAGTCCACCCAGGGCAGCTCACAGTCAATGAGTGACTGACATGGGGTATAAAAGGCCAGCCCTCTTGCCTCAGGCTGAGACTAATTCCGCTGTACAATTCATGCTTCATCAGGGCAGGAGAAGCCTCTGGTCTGTAGTGTGATCAGCCTTGGCAGCCCCTAGGACCCCTTGTTCTCAGCAATTCTGCTGGGCTCCATGGTCACACCACCAGCAGCTCCCATCCACTCCTTGCCTTGAGTAACTCCCAACATGGCATCCACTAATTTGTTTCTGAACCCCAGAGCTGTATACTTGAAAAGGTGGTCAACAGAGGTGATGATGACAGTTTGAGGAAAAGAAATGTGAAGTTGCCAGAGGATGGTGACTAAGAATAACACACTGGATGCTTTCACATTCTCTCATACACTACTGGTGGGGATGTAAATTGACTCAATCATTGCTTCCTGGTAAGATGATCATAGCCTTTGACCTAGATATTGCACTTCTTTAAATTTATTCTTAAGATATAGTTGATTAATTAGGCAAAGAATCAGCTATCTGGAGGCCCATTTCAGTGTTATTTATAATAACAAAAAAATGGAGACAATCTGGAGCCCAAGAAAGGGGAATTATTATATATTCATGCAATGCAACACTGTTTAGTTATCTAACCGTATCCTTTATTATCACTCATGGTTTCTGTAGACAGAGTGGAGATGGCTTATCTCTGCTCTGTGTTGTCTGGGGCCTCAGCTGGAGAACTTAAAGGCTGGAATGATCTGAAGGCTTGTTTGCTCTCATATTGGCAGACACTGATAATCAGCTAGAGACCCAACTGGGTGTGTCTGCTAGAACAATCACATGTGGCCTTTCCATGTAGCTTGGACTCCTCACCATGTGGTGGCTTGGTTCCAAGATTGAAAAGAAAGGAGAGCCAGGCAGAAGCCATCTTGCCTTTTATGACCTGCTGTGGAAGTCACACGGCATCGCCTATGCCACATTCTACTTATTCTGATAGTTACAAAAGTCTGATTGGGCTGAAAGGAAGGAAACAAAAATGCCACCTCTCGATGGAGGCATGTCAATGTCACATTGCAGGAAGAGCATGTGGGATGGGATTATAATATGCTGGTGCTAGCATCTATGGAAAATACAGTGTGACTATAACTAGTCAAATCAATGTCTAATGGCATGGGAAAATGCTCATGATATATTATGAAGTTAAAAAAAAATCAGATTACAAGACAATACGTACGGTATAATCCCACTTTTTTTTTTTTTTTTTTTTTTTTGCGGTATGCGGGCCTCTCACTGTTGTGGCCTCTCCCGTTGCGGAGCACAGGCTCCGGATGCACAGGCTCAGCGGTCATGGCTCACGGGCCCAGCCGCTCTGCGGCACATGGGATCTTCCCGGACCGGGGCACAAACCCGTGTCCCCTGCATCGGCAGGCGGACTCTCAACCACTGCGCCACCAGGGAAGCCCCGGTATAATCCCACTTTGAAGGAAAACTGTATAGATGCAAAGTATTAACAGTGGCTTCCACCGGAAATGAGATGAATTTAAATGGATAACTGTATAATCACAATTTGTTCAAGTGTGTGTGTGGTGATGTGGGGGCGTTTATGAAAGCATCTGTCTTCTTTGCCCATAGGCAGCTCCAGGGGATTCCTTTGACCCCCTGAGTAGATCATTGGATTTAATAGTCAGGAAAATCTAGTTTTACTCAGTGATGCCTCTGCGTGTTCTGTGAGGCCCTGGCCTGAGTCCAGGTTACTTGGCGCTGATTCCCAGCAGCATGTGGCCCCAGGGATAAGGCATGAATGAATTAAAGTTTAATTAAAGGTGAAACTCTACTGTAGATGGCGCTGCCTGTTTCCTCTTGGGTCGTTAGTGCAGGTAAGCCTGCGAAAGGGCAGCACAAGGACTCCTGGTAACATTGAACCTCCCTCCTGGGCTTGTGTGTAATCAGTTCCCCTGGCAATTTTGTGGGACACCTTTCTTTTTCTCTTGAAAAGGGGATAAAAAGATGTTGAAGGATATGGTAAGGAAAAAAAAAAAAAAACAGTGTGGGGAGAGTCTGGGGTAGCAAATGCAGAGTGGTTTCTCAGGTTAATAATCAAATTGGTCCTCAAGCCTTGCAGTCTCCCCATCCTGGGCCCCTCAAGCAGCCATTTTTAAAAGACCAGGTGGAAAAGGTTTCTTGGGGACGGACCTGACTCTCATGGGTGTCAAGGAGCACTTAGCCTGATGACCTGCTGTGAGTGTGGGTGTGAAGTGGAGGGGGTGCACTCAGTTCTGCGGCTTTGGATTTCCATCCAGAGCAGAGCCAGGGTGGACTGGTCCATGCTGCCCACACTCTCACAAACCACCTAAAGCCGACCGAATAAGAGGACCAATGGGAGGGGCTACTTACTTGGGAAACAAAATTAAGAAAGAAGTAAAGGCACTTTGATATGTACATGGAACCTAAGCAAGGAAGGTGCCACGGAGATGACTCTTCAAACCGCTGGGTGGTTTTTACAGCCACTGCCAAGCTGACCTAACTGCTCAGAGAGGTCACTGGACGATCAGAAAAAGCACCTTCTATCTAGGTCAAGTGTTGGCCTCATCACACTCTGGCTCTGGAACTTTCTGTGATGCCCAGAGGCTCCTGGAGCCACAGTCGCCTCACCTGTGAAATGGGGCTTAGGTCACCTGCCTTACCTTGCCAGAGGTGCCAGTGAGATGGTGCCTGCCAGAGTTAGGCCTTATCCACTGCAAGATGGGAGTTTATCACAAGAATACAAGGAGACAGACTTTCATGGAAATTAGCAAAAGAAACGTTAGTTGTGCCAGGCCTTAGAAGTGACTGAAACTGGGTCCACAGAAGCTCCAGGGACCTCAGCAAATGGACGTTGCAGATCTTTGCAGTAACATGGTAACAATGCAAATAATAATAATCATAGTAATAGTGATAATAATAGTAATAAAGTTTAGCAAACATTGACTCTGTAGAGCACATGCTCAGACCTTTATACACATCATCTCATTTACTCATTTACTCCCCACCCCAAGTGCCACCTGGGAGGCACTTTCACCTTCATTGTAGCCCTCCCCACTTACTGAGGCCTCATCATTCCAGCTTAGGCAAAGCTTTGGCTTGCCCACTGCTCCTGTCCCTCTCAGGACCTCTAGCATGACTCCCTTCAGAAAGCCACAGTGCCTGCTACTCACTGCTTGATTATTTCCCAGCTTCCCAACTCAAATTTCTGAGAGCAGGAACATCCCCGATCTGCAGGGACCGGTTGCTTATACAGTTATAGAGACATTCTTTAAGAAAGTAAAAATAAAACATATGAATGCAAATCTGGGCTCGGGAACCTGGACGAGGCCTCTTCAGGTGAGGGCCCTGAAGCTTCAGTGCATGTATTTCAGGGTGAGTCAGCTCTAGTCTAATAATGAGATTTTTTGGTGGTTGGGGTGGAGGGTGACATTCCATGGCAACAAGCATGGCTGGTAAAAGTCGGTGCCTTTGAGCACAGCCTCTCTCTGCAGTGGTCTCCTCTCAACCACTCAGGGAAACCTGGTCTTGGGGGTAACCTGGCCATCTCTCCGTCTCATGTGTCCCTCTGTTCTTCATTCAGAAGCTGGACTTGGGAGAAGGAAACTGGGGCCAGGAACTAAGAGCAAGACTCCCTGACGACCTGCAGAGCGAGGTGCAGGCACAAGGTGCATAGTGACCAAGCAGTAATTTTGTGTCCTACATATCCCTTGTTCCTTATGTACACGGCTCCCTCAGGGATCTCATGGGTATAAGAAATGGCTAGATCGACAAATTTGGGGTACTTATGGGGCTCATGGGCCCATGGCCAAATCACCTTCTTAAAACTGTCAGAAAGGCAGGAATAAAGACGCAGACTTAAGAGAATGGACTTGAGGACACGGGGAGGGGGAAGGGTAAGCTGGGATGAAGTGAGAGAGTGGCATATATACACTACCAAATGTAAAATAGATAGGTAGTGGGAAGCAGCCACATAGCACAGGGAGATCAGCTTGGTGCTTGGTGACCACCTAGAGGGGTGGGATAGGGAGGGTGGGAGGGAGACACAAGAGGGAGGGGATATGTGGATATATGTATACGTATAGCTGAATCACTTTGTTATATAGCAGAAACTAAGACAACATTGTAAAGCAATTATACTCCAATAAGGATGTTAAAAAAGGAAAAACAAAAAACTGTCAAAAGAGGCTTCCCTGGTGGTACAGTGGTAAAGAATCTGCCTTCCAATGCAGGGGACGCGGGTTCCACAACAGGGTAGCAAATGCTTCTTCCTCCGGGGGTCCTGGACCTCTGGAATAAGTCCCCAGAGGGACATTTTTCTGCATTTTTTTTAACAGTTGACATTCTTTTAATAATATATCTTATTGACCCAATAAACCAAAATATTATTTCAATATATAATAATGAAAAATTATTTATTAATCAGATATTTTGCTGTTTTGTATTGTCTTTAAAAGAGAATCTCTTTTTAAACTCCTTTCATGAGGTATGATTGACATACAAAAAGCTGTACATATTTTATGTATACAACTTGATGAGTTTGGAGATATACATCATGAAACTATCACCACAATCTATTCCATAAACATATTCATCATCAAAATTTCCTCCCACCCTCTTTATTTATTATTATTTGAGGGTGGATTATAAGAACACTTAATATAAAATCTACTCTCTTAACAAATTGTAACTGTACCACACAGTATTATTAACTATAGGTGATGTGCTATGTAGTAGACTCTAGGATTTATTCATCTTGCATAACTAAAACTTTGTATGTTTTTACTAATACCTCCCCTGGCCCTGGCAATCATCATTCTGTTCTCTGATTCCATAAGTTTGACTATTTCAGATGCCTTATATGGGTAGTGTCATGTAGTAATTGTCATTCTGTGTCTGGCTTATTTCACTTAGGGTGATGTCTCCAGGTTCATCCATGATTTCACAAATGTCAAGATTTCCTTCTTTTCTAAGGCTCAATGACATTCCTTTATATGTGTGTACCACTTTTTCTTTCTTTCTTTTTTTTTTAACATCTTTATTGGGGTATAATTGCTTTACAATGGTGTGTTAGTTTCTGCTTTATAACAAAGTAAATCAGTTATACATATACATATGTTCCCATATCTCTCCCCTCTTGCGTCTCCCTCCCTCCCACCCTCCATATCCCACCCCTCCAGGCGGTCACAAAGCACGAGCTGATCTCCCTGTGCTATGCGGCTGCTTCCCACTAGCTATCTACCTTACGTTTGGTAGTGTATATATGTCCATGCCTCTCTCTCGCTTTGTCACAGCTCACCCTTCCCCCTCCCCAAATCCTCAAGTCCGTTCTTTAGTAGGTCTGTGTCTTTATTCCTGTCTTACCCCTAGGTTCTTCATGACATTTTTTTTTCTTAAATTCCATATTTTTGTGTTAGCATACGGTATTTGTCTTTCTCCTTCTGACTTACTTCACTCTGTATGACAGACTCTAGGTCTATCCACCTCATTACAAATAGCTCAATTTTGTTTCTTTTTATGGCTGAGTAATATTCCATTGTATATATGTGCCACACCTTCTTTATCCATTCATCCGATGATGGGCACTTAGGTTGTTTCCATCTCCGGGCTATTGCAAATAGAGCTGCAATGAACATTTTGGTACATGACTCTTTTTGAATTACGGTTTTCTCAGGGTATATGCCCAGTAGTGGGATTGCTGGGTCATATGGTAGTTCTATTTGTAGTTTTTTAAAGAACCTCCGTACTGTTCTCCATAGTGGCTGTACCAATTCACATTCCCACCAGCAGTGCAAGAGTGTTCCCTTTTCTCCACACCCTCTCCAGCATTTATTGTTTCTAGATTTTTTGATGATGGCCATTCTGACTGGTGTGAGATGATATCTCATTGTAGTTTTGATTTGCATTTCTCTAATGATTAATGACGTTGAGCATTCTTTCATGTGTTTGTTGGCAGTCTGTATGTCTTCTTTGGAGAAATGTCTGTTTAGGTTTTCTGCCCATTTTTGGATGGGGTTGTTTGTTTTTTTGTTATTGAGCTGCATGAGCTGCTTGTAAATTTTGGAAATTAATCCTTTGTCAGTTGCTTGACTTGCAAATATTTTCTCCCATTCTGAGGGTTGTCTTTTGGTCTTGTTTATGGTTTCCTTTGCTGTGCAAAAGCTTTGAAGTTTCATTAGGTCCCATTTGTTTATTTCTGCTTTTATTTCCATTTCTCCAGGAGGTGGGTCAAAAAGGATCTTGCTGTGATTTATGTCATAGAGTGTTCTGCCTATGTTTTCCTCTAAGAGTTTGATAGTTTCTGGCCTTACATTTAGGGCTTTAATCCATTTTGAGCTTATTTTTGTGTAATGGTGTAAGGGAGTGATCTAATCTCACACTTTTACATGTACCTGTCCAGTTTTCCCAGCACCACTTATTGAAGAGGCTGTCCTTTCTCCACTGTACATTCCTGCCTCCTTTATCAAAGATAAGGTGACCATATGTGCATGGGTTTATCTCTGGGCTTTCTATCCTGTTCCATTGATCTATCTTTCTGTTTTTGTGCCAGTACCATAATGTCTTGATTACTGTAGCTTTGTAGTATAGTCTGAAGTCAGGGAGCCTGATTCCTCCAGCTCCATTTTTCGTTCTCAAGATTGCTTTGGTTATTCGGGGTCTTTTGTGTTTCCATACAAATTGTGAAATTTTTTGTTCTAGTTCTGTGAAAAATGCCAGTGGTAGTTTGATAGGGATTGCATTGAATCTGTAGATTGCTTTGGGTAGTAGAGTCATTTTCACAATGTTGATTCTTCCAATCCAAGAACATGGTATATCTCTCCATCTATTTGTATCATCTTTAATTTCTTTCATCAGTGTCTTATAATTTTCTGCATACAGGTCTTTTGTCTCCTTAGGTAGGTTTATTCCTAGATATTTTATTCTTTTTGTTGCAATGGCAAATAGGAGTGTTTTCTTGATTTCACTTTCAGATTTTTCATCATTAGTGTATAGGAATGCCAGAGATTTCTGTGCATTTTGTATCCTGCAACTTTACCAAATTCATTGATTAGCTCTAGTAGTTTTCTGGTGGCATCTTTAGGATTCTCTGTGTATAGTATCATGTCATCTGCAAACAGTGACAGCTTTGCTTCTTCTCTTCCTATTTGGATTCCTTTTATCTCCTTTTCTTCTCTGATTGCTGTGGCTCAAACTTCCAAAACTATGTTGAATAAGAGTGGTGAGAGTGGGCAACCTTGTCTTGTTCCTGATCTTAGTGGAAATGCTTTCAGTTTTTCACCATTGAGGACGATGTTGGCTGTGGGTTTGTCATATATGGCCTTTATTATGTTGAGGAAAGTTCCCTCTATGCCTACTTTCTGGAGGGTTTTTATCATAAATGGGTGTTGAATTTTGTCAAAAGCTTTCTCTGCATCTATTGAGATGATCATATGGTTTTTCTCCTTCAATTTGTTAATATGGTTTATCGCATTGATTGTTTTGCATATATTGAAGAATCCTTGCATTCCTGGAATAAACCCCACTTGATCATGGTGTATGATCCTTTTAATGTGCTGTTGGATTCTGTTTGCTAGCATTTTGTTGAGGATTTTTGCATCTATGTTCATCAGTGATATTGGCGTGTAGTTTTCTTTCTTTGTGACATCCTTGTCTGGTTTTGGTATCAAGGTGATGGTGGCCTCGTAGAATGAATTTGGGATTGTTCCTCCCTCTGCTATATTTTGGAAGAGTTTTAGAAGGATAGGTGTTAGCTCTTCTCTAAATGTTTGATAGAATTTGCCTGTGAAGCCATCTGGTCCTGGGCTTTTGTTTGTTGGAAGATTTTTGATCACAGTTTCAATTTCAGTGCTTGTGATTGGTCTGTTCATATTTTCTATTTCTTCCTGATTCAGTCTTGGCAGGTTGTGCATTTCTAAGAATTTGTCCATTTCTTCCAGGTTGTCCATTTTATTGGCATAGAGGTGCTTGTAGTAATCTCTCATGATCTTTTGTATTTCTGCAGTGTCAGTTGTTACTTCTCCTTTTTCATTTCTAATTCTATTGATTTGAGTCTTCTCCCTTTAAACCAAATTTTTTATTATGTTTTTTTCCTGAGTGCCTGGAGCACTTGAGAGTTTAGCCAGTATCGTAGAACCTCTCCATCTCTTCTCATATTTAGGTCTTTTCTCTAAAACAAACTCAAATGCAAGCAAACAAACTAGATGACTATGTAGGAAATATAAGGGCTGGCTTTAAGCGGGTCAGTAGCATTAGCTATTGGCCATGTGCTGGTACTGCAGCTACTATTTTTTTTTTCAACTTAGTAAATTTACAAAAGATATCCCTGCCACACTATAACAAAGAGAGGCAACAAAGAGAATTAGAAAGTGAAAAAGAAGCACTATCTTCAAAGAACTACGTTAACACCTGATATCTCCAAATACACTGGTTGAGGAGAGTGACAGACGCAGTGAAGATGATCCAGCTTGAGGAGGGTGCCATTGTATATATACATATCACCTCTTCTTTATCCATTCATCTATTGATGGACACTTAGGTTGTCCATCAATATGGACAGGATATGGAAATATCTTGGCTGTAGTAAACTATGTTGCGGTGAACATAGGTATGCATATATCTTTTCAAATTGTGTTTTCATTTTCTTTGGATAAATACCCAGGAATGGAATTTCTGGATTGTACGGTAGCTCTATTTTTAATTTTTTTTGAGGAACCTCCATACTGTTTTGCATAGTGGCTGCACCAATTTACATGCCCACCAACAGTGTATGAGGGTTCCCTTTTCTCCACACTCTCTCTATTCTAACAGGTGTGAGGTGATATCTCGTTGTGGTTTTGATTTGCATTTCCCTGATAATTAGTGATGTTGAACATCTTTGCATGTGCCTGTTGACCATCTCTGTGCCTTTGGAAAAATGTCTCAATACTCTGCCCGGTTTTAAAATTGGATTCTTTGTTTGTTTTTGATATTAAGTTGTTTGAATTCTTAATATATTTTGGATATTAACCCTTTATTGGATATAGGATTTGCAAATATCTTTTCCCATTCAGTAGGTTGCCTTTTGATTTTGTAGATGGTTTTCTTTTCTGTGCAGAAGCTTTTTAGTTTAGTGTAGTCCCACTTGTTTATTTTTGCTTTTGTTGCCTTCACTTTTGGGGACAGATCCAAAAATTCCACACCAAGACAAAAGTCAAAGAGCTTACCACCTATGTTTTCTTTTAGGATTTTTTATAATTTCAGGTCTTACATTTAATTCTTTAATTCATTTGAATTTAGTTTTGTGTATGATGTGCAAAAATGGTCTAGTTTGGGCTTCCCTGGTGGCGCAGTTGCTAAGAATCTGCCTGCCAATACAGGGGACACGGGTTTGAGCCCTAGTCCGGGAAGATCCCACATGCCGCGAAGCAGCTAAGCCCGTGTGCCACAACTACTGAGCCTGCGTGCCTAGAGCCCGTGCTCTGCAACAAGAAAAGCCACCCCAACGAGAAGCCCGTGCACTGCAACGAAGAGTAGCCCCTGCTCGACGCAACTAGAGAAAGCCCGTGCACAGCAACAAAGACACAACACAGCCAAAAAAAAAAAAAAATTAGAAATAAATTAATTAATTAAAAAAAATCTAGTTTCATTCTTTTACTTGTAGCTGTCCAGTTTTCCCAACACCACTTATTGAAGAGACTGTCTTTCCCCCATTGTATATTCTTGCCTCCTTTGTTGTTGACTGACTATATGTGTGGGGGTTTATTTCTGGGCTCTCTATTCTGTTCCCTTGATCGATGTGTCTGTATCTTACTGCTTTGATTAGTATAGCTTTGTAGTATAGTTTGAAATCAGGGATTATGATGCCTCCATTTTTGTTCTTCTTTCTCAGGATTGCTTTGGCTAATCAGTGTCTTTTGTGGTTCTATATAAATTATAGGATAATTTAGTTGAGTTCCTGAAAAATGCCATGGGTATTCTGATAGGGACTGCACTGAATCTGTAGATTGCTTTGGGTAGTATGGACATTTTAACAATATTAATTCTTCTGCTCCATGAGCACAGTATACCTTTCCATTTATTGTGTCATCTTCAATTTCTTTCATCAGTGTCTTACAGTTTTCAGAGCATAGGTCTTTCACCTCCTTGGTTAAATTTATTTTCAGGTATTTTATTCTTTTTGACATGATTGTAAATAGGATTGTTTTCTTGATTTCACTTTCTGATAGTATGTTATTGGTATATAGAAATGTAACAGATTTCCATATATTAATTTTGTATTCTATGACATTACTGAATTCACTTATTAGTTCTAATAGTTTTTTGGTGGCATCTTTAATGTTTTCTATATATAGTATCATGTCATCTGCAAACAGTAGCAGTTTTACTTCTTCCTCTCCAATTTGGATGCCTTTTATTTATTTTTCTCTTGTCTGATTGCTGTGGCTAGGACTTCTAATACTGTGTTGAACAGAAGTGGTAAGAGTGGGCATCCTTGTCTTGTTACTAATTCTAAAGGAAAAGATTTCAGCTTTTCACTGTTGAGTATGATGTTAGCTGTGGATTTGCCATGAACGACCTTTGTTGTGTTGAGGTGTGTTCTCTCCGTACTCACTTTGGTGAGAGTCTATTGGAGCCATTTTTCCAACAGCATTTGCTCACTTTGTGTTTCTGTGTCACTGTTTGGTAGTTCTCACAATATTTCAAACTTTTTCAATATTATTATATATGTTATTGTGATCTGTGATCAGTGATTGATGTTACTATTGGAAAAAGATTATGACTCACTGAAAGCTCAGTTGATGGTTAACACTTTTTAGCAATAAAGTATTTTAAAATAAGGTATATACATAGTTTTTTAGGCATAATACTATTGCACTCTTAATAGACTACAGTATAGTGTAGGTATAACTTTTCTACATATTGGAAAACCAAAAAGTTCATGGTACTCTCTTTTTTTAAATATTTGTTAAGATTCTAGTGTTTTTTTTAACTTTATTGAAGTACAGTTGATTTACAATGTTGTGTTAATTACTACTGTACAGCAAAGTGATTCAGTTATACATATATATTCTTCTTTATATTCTTTTCCATTATGGTTTATCACAGGATATTGAATATAGTTCCCTGTGCTTTACAGTAGGACCTTGTTTATCCATCCTGTATATAATAGTTTACATCTGCTAATCCCAAACTCCCACTCCATTCCTCCTCCACCTCCCCTCCCTCTTGGCAACCACAGTCTGTTCTCTATGTCTGTGAGTCTGTTTCTGTTTCAGAGGTATGTTCATAACATATCTCTGTCATATTTTGTGTCATATTTTAGATTCCACATATAAGTGATATCATATGGTGTTTGTCTTTCTCTTTCTGACTTCACTTGGTATGATAATCTCTAGGTCCATCCACATTGCTGCAGATGGCATTATTTCATTCTTTTTTATGGCTGAGTAATATTCCATTGTATATATATACCACATCTTCTTTATCTATTAACTTGCCGATGGACATTTAGGTTGTTTCCATGTCTTGGCTATTGTAAATAGTGCTGCTATGAACATTAGGGTGCATGCATCTTTTTGAATTAGTTTCGTCTGGATATAGCCCAGGAGTGGGATTGCTGGGTCATATGTCAACTCTATTTTTAGTTCTTTCAGGAACCTCCATATTGTTTTTCATAGTGGCTGCATGGTGGTACTCTCTTTATTACAATATTCACTTTATTGTAGTGGGCTGGAAAGAGCCACAATGTCTCCGAGGTATGCCTGTATTTGAAAGATGGGAAATATTAGGGGATATTTCTATGTGATGAAAAGGATTCAGTAGGGAGGAAAAAAATTGATGATTCAGAAAAAGGAGGGTAATTACAGTGATAATTCATGGAGAAGAGGGGACCATGCTCAGGATACAAATTGAGGGGTTGGTTTTAATGGGAGCAAGTACCCTTCATCCATTATAAGCAGGAAAGAAGACAGTATACACAGTTGCCCTAGATGAGAGGATTTAGAGATGGAAAAATGATATGTCAACGATGGATGAGGCAAAGCCTTCAGCTGTGTAAGATGGAGGATGGGGGTGAAGGGAGAGGGAAAAAGACAATTGTTTTCCTTCAGCAGCCATCAGCTGTCCTGTGCAGGTATTGAGCCAGTGGTTGAGTTTAACAAGGGTTGCGGTTTTGACAAACGAGTATAAAGGAAGGAGGCAAGATCAAAGGAGATGAGGGTATTTGCAAGGAGGTAATTATGGTGGTAAGCCAAGGGAGCTGTGCTGGGTCATGAAGTCTTTGAGAACTGCATGAGCCGATATAGGTAAGTTATTCAGAACTCTGTGTTACAAATGTTAAAAAGAGGTTAGCCATTTTTACTTTTATTGCAAGGGAAGTGAGAAAATGAGGGACAATGCTTGGTAAAAATGTGGAAGGGTCAAAGGATTTATTGTTAGACATAATACATTTTCTGATGTAATACCTCCTAATATCTCCCTGGGGGGATTCCCTGGTCAGATGCCCATCTTGTGATGCTGTCCTTGATTCATGTAGAATCAAATCCCTAAAGTACAATTCCCAGGTTGCCACTGAGCTTCCATTAGGCTTCCCTCACTTGTGAAGGTGAGATCTGCCAGAGGCTCTCCAAGTTGAGTATATTACTAATGATTAATCTGCCAAGTGAGTCCTGTTCTGGGTTGTTTAGGCCTAACGCAGTGGCATCATTGTGGACGTTAGGTCTTTAAGGGAGTCCAGTCACTGCTTTTCCCAGGCAAAAGTTGCTAATGTTCAAGTGATCCTCTAAGTGGGTGTGACTCCAGTAGCCAAAAAGGCACACTTACCTGTGTATTGGTCTAAGACAGACAGAGGTTTAAATTGAGAGCGCTATGCATTTACGGGGTGTGTGTGTGTGTGTGTGTGTGTGTGTGTGTGTGTGTGTGTGTGTAAAACTCCAGATTGTGTTCCTAAACAGGTGACAATTTAGAAGGAGCCCTGATTGTTTTCTAACTTAATCATCCATTCTCTGGAGGCCATAAACAGATGTCTCTATTTACACTTGAATTAAATTCCTTCTAATAACACTGTGCTAGATAGTAGGTGAGATGGCTTTATACATCCACAGGGCAAGACCATGAAAGCATTTTCTTCTCTCTCCCAGGTAAAAGCAAACTGCAATAGATTTCTATGGATTGCAGTAATAAGGCATTGGCTAGATCAATTTATGCATAACATTTGAGGGCTGACAAAATTAAACCTGTCAGCTGGTGCTTTAATGATGCCTGCAACAACCTAAACCTCCTGTAATTTACTGAGAACTGCCAAGAGCAATCAAGTTTTTAAAATGGCCACAAGGGGGTGTTAAAGGACTACATACTTGCTCTAATCATCCCCTCCCTCTTCCCACCCTTTCTAGTCCTTACTTGAAGAATCATCCCCTCCCTATATACCCTATGTTGTTTCATTTCAACAATCTTAGTTTATCGAGCAGGTTGCTACTGATTCTCATAGTTTAATCTGAATATCAGGCTAATGTTTCCTGAGTTTTTAGCAAGTTAATGGCAGTTAGGCACTCAGTGTGGATGTTTGTGACCAGGGAGTAGATGGGCCTTTTTCCTACTTCAAGGAAGTATACTGCTCTCTAAATCCTTAGTGATGTTTTCCCCATGGAATTTGTCATGATCGACATGGATTAAAGTACTTTCTGATTTTATCTCCACTCTCCTTTATGTTGTTCCTTGCCCAGTGACTGAGGAGGTGGGCCTGGGGTCCTGATAATGGATGAAAGACACATGGAGACAAACCTGGGGGTTACAGCTAGTTTCCTTCTGGACCATTCTATAGGCTCAGAGACCCTTCAGGATAGAGCAGAGGGCTGCAGCAGTAGCTCAGCTTGGGGGTCAAGATCACTTAAATTCCCATCAGGGGATTTGAACTTTAGTCCCCTTTGTGCATTGAATGAATGGTGCTTATCTCTATGTAATTGCTTTCTGCATGAAAAGTAGTTTGTTCACTGGTTTGAGATGAAGGCACCACGATTCAGATCATGCCCTCAGTTCATGGGCAGATCTATTGTTTCTCCTGCTAGGTTCAAAATAAGACTTATGAGCTAATGGGTGAGCCATCCCCCTCACACTGGCATCCTCACTGCCAATGCTGAGTTTAAATTGCCCTTTAAGTTCCCCATATAGGCCAGAGAATCCCCACAGGCCGCATGTCATCTGACACAACAATGGCTGGATTAGGAACATCCAAGGACAGCTTGGTATTCCCTCCTCTACTTGGCAGTAGTTCCACCCTGAATGGTTTTCCAGGAGTGAAGAAATAGCCATTCCTCTGGTTTATGACTTTTCTTTTTCCAAGCTTCCACTATCCAGATGAAAAGGGAGTTAAAGGCCCGCATAACCTTGTGAAAGGAGCTGTCAATGCTGAAGGCGCCTTACATGGTTTTGTTCCTGCTTAATTCTTGCTGATGCACTTGGCCCCTTGATCCCAGCACAGCGTTGCCTGGCTATCGCCTGACAAGCGAGGCCAGCTGGTTGCTGTCCACCGCAAGTGAGAATTCTTTGTTTTTAGATACGGCAGGGCCACGCCTGCCTCATTTCCTTCCCACATGGAATTCTGGCTTGGTGTGGGGAAACCTCACAGGCCCAGTGGAACAAGTTTGTGTGGGCAATCTAATGAGCTTGATTTTTCCTGAGTTCTAACTGCCCATTCCTTTAGCTGCAGCCCAGCTGGTGACAGGAGGCACACAGAAGTCTGTTACCATTCTGTTTGTCTCAAGTTATTTTGGTTAACTGCATCCTGATTGGAACTAGAACTATTCCTTCCATAAGATCAGAGCTGCCCCCTTTCTAGGGTGGTTCAGAGAACAGCTCTTACTTGAGCTCCTGAACAGGAAGAGCAGGCTGCACCCCCAGGCTTTCCTCTGCCTTGTGTGGGGCCCAGATCTTGTGGGGACAAGATTGAGGGCAGAGGACATCGTTGCTATAGCAGCAGTTTACTCGGCTGTGCCTCAGTCAACCAAAGGTTAGTTTCCTACTGGCTTCACCAAGGCCTCAGCTGAACCTAGAGGTCTAGGGACAATCTACTAGTCCTCTACTTGGTAGTTTTTGTTTCGCACCGTCAAAGTACAGACCACTAAAAAAACTGCAGATCAGTCTCTCCACACAGGAGACACAAGGAGATACCGTTTGGCTGGTTATTTTAACTGCATTTGTAGGGCATATTCTCCCTCCTGTTAACACAATGCCATCTAGTCCTTTTTGCAGACAAGAGTGTTGCAGTCCCTGAAGTGGACAAGAACTTTGAGCTATGTTCTTAGGTATCTCTGAGGCTCCCAGACAGCTTTCCCACATGAGGGGATTTGACTTTGACTGGTTTCAGTAAAATTGCAATCTGTAGCTATTTCCATTGCACTGCTCAAAGACAAGGGTGCATGATACTGTTCTCGCTCCAAGGATGGGGACTGCCCTACAGGTGACAAGTCCAATCAATCAGGTATCTGGGGCTCACAGATTGAGGGATCAGAAAGAGGTGCTCCTCACAAAATCCAGAGTGAAGTATTACTCAAGGCTTTTGATCCTATCTAGTGGGAGTGGCCTGACACATGAAGTGATGGCCAAGAGCTTATCTGTGGGGGCCAAGAGGAGGGGCCTTTTTCTTTCCATCTAACGAGGTTTCCCTTGTCCTGTCCACCTCTTGTTCAATCAATCTCAACAGTCAATTCTTTTCTGGGCATTACCTCAGATCTCCATAGATGAACACTTGAATGTGCGTGTTAATGTAAATTTCTGCTTTATCATTTTCATAACGATTTCCACAGCACCTCTCAATGTGAGGTGGAATCATTACAAAATGTTACAGGTAGAAAAGTGAGGATTTCTCAATTAAGTTGGAAAATTCTCCCATGCCGCTTGATCTTCTTGGTCATATTATACTGCTGTTTTCCAGAAACCAGCTTACCAAATTTGGCACTATATTCTGGTGTACTCACTTCTCAATATTCCCAGTCTTTCTTGATTAGAGGTATGATGGGGTGAGAATGTAACAAAACCTATTACTTAAGTATCCTTCAGAGGTAAACTCTGTGGGGGCTAATTTTGTTTTTCCAAAAGCAGCACCATCAAAGCAGGAGGAAAGGTTAAGCTGGTACAGAATGCAGTGACATTTTTCACACCATTATCCCACTGCATTAAGCTAAAAAGCACACATCTACACAATAGTTCCCTTCTTATCCAAGAGTTCACTTTCTGCAGTTTCAGTTACCCATGGTCCAAAACAAAAATATTAGATGGAAAATTCTAGGGATAATTCATAGGTTTTATATTGGGCACTATTCTGGGTAGCGTGAGGAGATGGAATCTTGCACCATTCTGCTCCATCTGGGTGAGACATGATTCATCCCTTTCTCCGGCGTATCCACACTGTATATGCTATCTGCCGTTTAGTATAGGAAAAAACATAATATATATAGGGTTTGATACTATCTGCAGTTTCAGACATCCATTGGGGGTCTTGGAATGTATCCCCTTTGGATAAAGAGGTGACTACTCTAGATGTATTTCTCTGCCTTGGCTAAATGGTTTTAATGATACAGCTTGTGTAACTGAGCAAATAATCACAGCTCAGTAAAAAGCAGAAGTCTGGAACTGAAGAGGATGAGCTGCAGAAACCTCGTAATTCAGAACTGTGAATTCTCTTATTTCTCACCCTACCCCCAACACCCATGCACCACTGCCCTTGGCTCTTACTTCCTCTGGTGAATACCAAACCGTGACTTAGTGAAAGAACATGGCTTTTCTGGCTGGAAGCCCTTGGCTGGCACCCCGACTCTGTCACTTTCTAGCACTCTAGGAAGTTAACCCTAACCCTAACCCCAATGCCTTCCACCCACACTTGCAGGGCACTGCCTGTGACTAAATTTATTTTATGTCAGGAACCTACTTTACTGTCACTTAGGGATAGACTTGTGTTGGCACCCTACTAACATAACCAATAAAAATAAATAAAATAATTCTCTGTGCCAATACGTAAGTTTAAACTATGCTTCATTTTCTTTTCAAAAATTTAACAGTACATTCTGGCAAATTCTTGGCTCTGAGTTTATACTGTTTCTACTCATTTTTAAGTAAGTAAAGAACAAATTACATATATAACAAAGGTTCTCCTCTAGCTCTTCACAGCATCTGAAATCAACTGGAAAGAATACACAGAATGAGACAATTATGAAAGACAAACTATATGTGTATATTACTTGCTTAGATTTGGGAGCCTAACTGCTCACAAAAGGATTCATATTTTTTTTTTATTGTTAAGCTGCAACATACATGGTTTAATACCAACAAAAAAATTTAATCAAATGAAAATTAATAAACTGAACAATAAACAAATAAACACTCAAAACAAAATATTTTCCATTGGAAACATGTTAAGATGAATACGGGGTTTCATTACCATCTTACTGCAATTTTCTTATGTGTTACTAGCCTACATACCACGTGTTTTCTGTAATCATGCAGATGTGAATGAAAGTTTGAATGATTAAATAAATGAAAAGTCCGTTTACTGCAGAGAATCATTTCACAAGGCAGCCAAACTTGGTTTAGAGAACAAAATTATTCAAGAAATTCTCCACGTATTTAGGTTCATTTTAGAATCCATGAACCTTAAGCTGTTCCTCCTTGACAATGCCAACCTGCAAAATAAAATTTAATTTAGCAGAATCACTCTGGGTAACACATAAATTCATTCCTAAGAAGACAGAGCAGTCATTAAAAAGAATCATTGTTAATAGGTTACTGCAACACTGTATTTGTGGCATAAACTGTTAATAACAAAAACTCAACACATATTTGAATATCCTGACATTCCACAAAACATCCTAAATGGACACAGGAATGATCAGGTCATTCTAATGACAAAATAAACTGGTACTCCTGCCCAAATAAGTACAACTAATGTGCTTCATTCACATGATTTTTTTTACTAAGTAGGTAATAATTCACATTGCCCTTAAATACAATTTTAGAAGCAATCTCAAGGTTGTACATAAAGCACCCAATCACTCACCTCCAAGAGAAACTGGCAAATGTTTTTTCTTTGGTCACCTTGAAGCTGAATAACCTCTCCGTATTCAGGATGTTCAATCACAGTACCATTACAGGCAAATTTCTGAAGAAGCAGATTCAGCATAACTGAGTCAAATACAATGATATTTTACTTTCACCCTAAGATTATCTGGATGTTAATTAAGAGTATGAACACAGTTTCCTTGGGTCCAATCATTTTAACCCACGCTAACGTGAAGTGAAAGGTGTGAACTGTAATCCTATTTAGATGTGTGTCAATAACTATATTTTAATCTCTTCTCCCTAACACCTTTACCTTTTTGAAAGCTTTCACAAGTTTCTTCTTGTCATAATCATCTGCAATGCCCTGAACAGTAGTCAGTGTCTTTCTGCCGTTCCGTTGCTGGATTCTTATATGAATGTAATCCTCAGTCCCTGCCGGGAGTAAGTCGTCACCCTTAGTTGCATCAGCAAAGGGGTCTACAGAGGGATACAAAAAAATCCAAAGCAGGAAAATATCTTTTAGTCAGTAATTTCCAGATACAGCTACACTACAATCTAGAAACTCAGCAAAGAAGGTTCTAGTGCTTCTGCTTTCTTTCTGCAGGTGCGGATGTGGGGGAGTGATAAGGGTAGAGTATTAATAAAACCTACAAGGTACTTTCACAAAGAGATTTTAAACAGGTATGTCCACTGATACCGGAACAGAAAAACGTTGTTATAGATGTTATCGTTGAACATAATCCTCTAATGAGAGAAAAGAGATTTTAAGACCTTAATTTTAGAGCCACTATAAAAATGTGCGTCATCTCGATTACATTCTGATGACAACAGAAACATTCACAAATGCCACCCCAATCATTTAACCCTAACTCTGCCTCGAAAAAAGATCTATATATGTATATCAAGAGTAATTTTACGTATTACTACGCAAGTAGAGAAGACTGGCTCACTGCCCTGTAATAGATCAGAGGCCTGATCCGCAGCATCTTTTACTAAATGCGCCCGAGAGCAGCCACGAACAGCCCCGACCGCTAATGGACGCCGATGCCCCAGCCCGAGCCGGCGTCCCCCTGGCGATCAGCAGGGCAAGTCTGGGGGCGGAACAGGGTCGCAGAGGTGGCAGGGAGCAGAAGCGAGCAGCAGGAGGGTCCAGGAGCGGGCAGGGGGCGGCACAAGGCCCCCGGCCGGGGCTCCGGGGGCCGTCCTCGGAGAGGTGGTCGCCAGGGGCCCGGTCGCCATCTTCCGGGCACCGAGACAAAGCCCCACTCGGGGTGCAGGGGAGGGCGGCCGGGGGCCTTTTGGGGCGGGGGTCCGGCAAGCGGCCCCAGCGAGGGCGGGCAGCGGCGGCCTACCGGCCGAGAGGCGCGCAGGGGACGTGGGGCCACGGGAGGGGCGGTGGGGCGACCCGCTCTTACCGAAAGATTGGAGGTTCTGGATAGTGGACATGCGATACTAGTGTGAGGCCGGTGAAGGGATAAAATTCCTGCGGGGCCCGCCCGGATCACCGTGTCAGGAGGCGGTAGTGGCGAGAAAACGGAAATAAATAAGGAGACGCTTCGCCCCGGGGTTGGGAAGCGGCTGGATCGGCGGCGGAAGCCGGGAGGAGGCAGGAAGAGGCGAAGGAGGAGGCGGAGGAAGAGGCGGCAGCGACGGATGCGAGGACGCGACAGAAGAGGCGGCGCTGCGGCTTCTCCGACAAAATGGCCGACGGAGACTATTTAGCCGCGCCCGCCGCCCCTCCCACGTGACCCTCCCGCGCTTGGCGCCCTGGGACTTGTAGTTTTCACGAGGCAAGAGAGCCCGGAAAGCCTGGAGCGAGCGGGCTTCCGGGACCTCAATTCCCAGCAGGGAGTGCGCCCCCCAGCGGCGGGCGGCGGGGCCGGGAAGGGTCCAGAGGGCTGCAGAGATACCTGCCTGGAGCTCGTAGGTCTAGAGCTGTCTTCCCCGCGCTCTCGCAGGCTCTCCCTTGACTCGCCTTCTCTCGCGGTACAGTGGCAGCAACGAGTGTTCGGTGCTGGGGGGGATTATCTCCATGAGTCACCCTCGCTCGAGGCCTTGGGTAATGTAAGTGAAATCGGGGTACAGGAGCAGAACAAGGTCCCTAGTCCCGGCTTTCGACTTGATGGCTGCCCCTCAGCACCTCCCCTCCTCCCCTCCCGCCTTGTCCGGTTGCAGGAGCCCTGTTCGTCCCTACCAAGGGTCGAGGTGGGAGCCTCCTGCCCAGGATTGGGCTGCCCTCCGATTCCCTAGCGCGGTGGTTCTCAAACTCTAACGTGCATCTCCCTTAGGGCTTAATAAAATACAGACTGATAGATCCCAGAGCTTCTGTTTCAGGACGTCTGGGGTGTGACCCGAGAATCTGCAAATCCAACAAGCAGCCAGGAGATGCTGATGCTACTGGTGTGGGACCACAATTCAGAACCAATGCCCACCTTCAGCAGGGGCCTGGCATCCAGTGGGGCCATGTATGTCCCCCAGGTCGACCGAACACACCAGAAAATCAGCCCATCAACTTAAATACAGAACCTTGAACAGGAAGGTTAATTGACAGAAGGTTGATTGATACCAGAACAGTAATATCTTCCTATCAAACTAAATACAGGAGAACAAACCTGAGACTATGGGAATGGGCTCACCCAGGCAGGTGCTCAATTGTCAAACTTGGTTCGCTTTCTGGAAGCAAAGAGATAGACTAAAAGTTCGGGATTCTTAACCTTGTTTTGTACCATGGCAGTCTTGTGAAGCCTATGGACCCCTTTTCAGAATAATGCTTTAAGTGCATGAAATAAAACATGTAGGATTACAAAGGAAACCTATTATACTGAAATTAAAAACAGTACATTGATAACATAGTATTGCTTCTTTACTAGTGCATTAATTAACAAGATCTAGCAGCAGGTCTCACAAAGGCTGGAATTTCAAAAAGGTGATAAACAAAAGATATTTGGAGATGTCTGTAGCATCAGAAGTGTAATATGAAAATATCTGTGACTTCTATTGGTGCAAAGTTACAGATCCTTCAGGTACTACTGGGATGTTGCCAGCATTCATAATGAAGAAAAGGCTAAATTTGGGTTAGAGGTTAGTGAAAATGTAGGTGGAGTCTTTTTTCCCATCCAATTTTAGGAATCCCCCACCCCCACAGTTTTAGCCATGGACCAAGGATCTGCAGACTCCAGGTTAGGAATACCAGGATTTAATAATCTTTAGTGATTAACTATGATGATAGGTACCATTTATTGAGTGCATACTATTTGCCTGTTGTAAGCTTTATACACAGTATTGTTAATCTTCATAGCCATTCTGTGATGTAGTTATTACTCTGTTTATATTCATGTAGAAATGGAGGCTTTCATGGGTTAAATAATTTCCCTAAAAAAATCAAATTTTCAACTCTCAGGAATTTAACTGCATTTTTGGTCTTTTAGTCCTGATTTAAATGAATAACACTTTTATTATCCAAACTAAAGTGTAAAGTTTTAGAGCTGGTTCTAAAACAAGGAGAATCAAACATTTTTTGTTGTTCATTAGTTGATTACACCTACAGTAGTTTTCTGGTCTTGTACCTTTATCAGCATGCTTTAAAGTAATTTTTAATACTACTCTGGATGAAGTTCAGAATAAGCAAAATGCATCTCTATTTCTGTTTTCCTTCTTTGTTACTAGACGCCCCAAACCATTTTATATTATGTTATTTCTTAGAAGGAGCCAAGGGTGGTCCAGTCAAGAAAAAAAATAACAAATGAACATAGACAAGTTAAAAAAGATCCAGAAGTCTTTGGGTTGCCATGGTCATTACCCCTGTCAGGAGAGCTTATACTTTCTAAGACCTAGTGTTTGCATCAGAAACCCCCAGGAGCTCAGAAATCTTCAATCAAAGCCAACTATGAATACAGGTCGGATACGTTGTAATTATAATCTGGAAAACTCTTCTGACCCTGGTCATCATTCATAGCTTTTGTGTTTAGACCTGACCATTGAACACTTGTAGTGTAGCTGGTCCAAACTGTGATGTGCTCTCACTATAAAGTACACACTGACCTTTGGAAGACTTAAATTTTCTCAATTTCACCTGCTTCTTTTTACTTCTTAATATGTGGCTCCTAGAAAATTCAGTGTTACATATGGCTCACATACTATTTCTATTGACAGCACTGGTTTAGAGTGAAAGGATTTGACCTATATGTAAAGTTATAAAAGGAACAAATTAAAGCACTTAAAATCTAGTATTTTTAGTTCTAAATGGTACCAGCCTAGTTTAAGGTGATTATTTCATGCCTTATTTCTGAAGGGAGTTTAGATCACTTGCAGAGAACAGTAGTATTGACTAAAGGAATCAGGGAAGATTAAAAAAAAAAAAGAACATTTGAGAAATAAAAGCCCCCAAAGCTAGAGATAGACCCCAGATCCGGCTTTTAACTTCCTAATGGTAAGACAACGAGAAAATCAGCTAGGAAGTCCATGTGTCTACAGGATGAAAACATACTAGTTGTGCAGGAGGAATGACTTTGCCTGGCCCAGAGCCACAGGAGGTGTTTTTCTTGGGCTATCATAAAGGGGATGCTGTGATGTAGTGGACAGTGTCCCCAGCAGTTTGCCTACCGTGAAGGACAATGGTGGGTTTTATGCAGTTGTTTCTTATATCAGCCAGTCATGAAGACATACTAACAGGTGAGGACCTCGGGTCCTCATCCATCCAGAGGTTGCTGGTTGCGGCGGCCTTGTGATGATGTGCTGCTCAGGTTTCCTGCTTCAGTGAGCATAACTGACTATCTGCCTCAGCTGCTGCACTCTGAATTCAACATCGCTGAGGTCACGCCTCCCACCAGCTGCTCCTGGTGACTCAACAAGGATCCTAATGCAGGCTGGTTCTTGAGAGATGTGGGACTCCTCTTCTAGGAGGACCTAGATCTAGTGTCTAGGTCAGAAAAAGTCACTTAAAAGTCTCAACTTATTATCGTGAACACTTGATTGTTATATTAGCAATGCGTGATATAAATGAAATGCTTGAAAACGTCGTAAGTTAAGAAGGACTTAATTTATCACTGAAAATAGTAGAATTGTGTTAGAGCAAAACTCATTATTATGAGTATTTGCAAAGGCCAAAAGTAAAATCATGTTTCTAGAAACCTACTTAACCTGCAGTGGGAATTTGAATGATAGATCACTAAACTTAATAATCAAGAGTTACACTATCATTAAAGAGAAGGGAACAGTAATTGGCTCAAGATGGCTAACTTGGTATCTTCACTATCAAAAGATCCCTAATAATGTCAGAAAAGATATATTTTGGGGAAGACTAAATCCAGCAGTAAACAACAAGGATGTGCCATCAGTGGATCAGACATTTCTTTCCTCCTAAAGGAAAAAAACACCCAGAAATCAGTTGATGGAGGAAACTGCATGCTTAAATACTAGCAACACTGGATTATTAAAGATTATGAAATATCTTTAAAATCCTGAGATTTTGAACCTGAAATCCTGTATTTAGGCAAAATAAAGGCATTTTCAAAATGTTTAAAAACCCAGAAAGTTTACTTCCATGGACAATATTGATGATATACTCCAGAAAAATTAAAAACCCAAGGAAGAGAAAGACATGGGATAAAAGAATATAGGTGCATAAAGAAATCAGTAAAAATGATGGTTATGTCCAAATCATATTGGTATGTAAAGAGGGTGAAATATTTTATGGGTGATTTCTAGAAGAATAGAAATTTCATGCATTTTTCAATCCAACAAAAGACAGGAAAAGGTATAAAAGAGCAACAAGAAATCATAGAGTAAATTTAAAACATTAAGTCATAATAAAGATGTAAAAAGTACATAATTGTCAGTAATCACAGGTGTGAATGTTATATTTTTCTATTAAAAGGTAAACTCTTTAGTTTTGATGAAAAATGGTCACAAAACTATATAGCAGCTATTTATGACACATTTAAGGTCAAATGACAAAGACTGAAAAAGTTATTGTAAGCAACTGCTAGTTGAAAAGTAGGGTCGGTATAACAATATTATTAGGAAAAATGAATTCAAGAAGAATTACATTAAGCAGAACAAAGAAGGATAGTTCATTTGGATCAAAGTTATATTGGACCAAGAATGTGAATCACAAACTTTTATATTCCTTACAACTCGGCAAAACGTATATAAGGCAGAAAAGGAAAAGAAAAATATGGAGAAATTGAAAAGTCTGCAGTCATAATGGAATACAGTAACACGTTTGTTTCAGAAACAGACATGTAAACAAAAATTAAGTAAAGATATAGATATTTTTAATAATATAATTAATATGTTTGGTGCAATAGATATGTGTAAAACTTTGTACCCAATGCAAAGCATACCAATTTTCAAACACCCAGGACACCTAAATGTCCATAAACTGATGAATTAATAAACAACATTTGGTATATCCATACAATGGAATATATTCAGCCGTAAAAGGAATGATACATGCTACAACATGGATGAATTTTGAAAACATTATGCTAAATGAAAGAAGCCTGTCACAAAAGACCACATATTGTATGATCCCTCTTAGGTGAATTGTCTAGAATTGGCCAAGCTATAGAGACAGAAAGTAGATTAGTTGTTGCTTTGGGCTGGGGGTGTGTTTGAGGGGAAATGGGTAGTGGCTGCTATTGAATATGTAGTTTCTTTTTTTTTAAAATTAATTTTTATTGGAGTATGGTTGCTTTACAATGTTGTGTTAGCCTCCACTGCACAACAAAATGAATCAGCCATACACATACAGATATCCCCTCCCTTTTGGACTTCCCTCCCATTTAGGTTACCACAGTGCATTAGGTAGAGTTCCCTGTGCTACACAGTATGTTCCCATCAGTTGTCTATTTTATACATAGTATCAACTATTTTATACATAGTATCAATATGTCAATCCCAGTCTCCCAATTCCTCCCACCCCACGCCTTTACCCCTTGGTACCTATACATTTGTTCTGTAGTTTCTTTTTTGAGTTATGAGAATGTTCTAAAATTAATTATGGTGATGGGTAAATTGTATGTTATGTGAATTATATCTCAATAAAATGGTAATAAAAAGGATACAAAAAAAGCAAAAAATAAAAGTTTCTCTCATTCATTGTCAACATATTAAATAAAATATTAGCAAATCAAGTCAGTACTGTATCCAAAAGAATATTATTAACCCAGACATGCCAGGATAAACTTTCATAAGCAAGTATATTATTAAAATTGCTGTAAATGCTTCAGAATTTAATATACAAAGATTTAAATATAGAGTTTTGCCATTTTGTAGGAGCACAGAGAAATGTTCACCAGCCAGGGGCTGAGGAATCCTCCATACCCCAAGTCTTTAACAAATCACAACGACAGACTTTTACAACTCGAACACAACCAAGACTACTCCCAGGAGTTGCATTTTAATTAGTAGTGTTGGAGGGACCTTGGGACACTGAGAAGGGGAATGGAGACTTGGTGATACTCGAGCAGAGGTGACGGAGACCTTGTATCTCTCAGAGGAGATGAGACCCCTTGACAGCATGGGAAAGAAAAGTGAACATCATAGTTGTAAGTCGCCTAGTTTCAGAAAAGCTCTTTGTAAAGGGGTACTGAGAACATACATTTGGAAAGCCACACAGCATCATTTCATTGAGCTTTAACTTGGAGGTACAGAAATGATGCACTACCACGTTGTGAAGAGACTGATCCCTCCCTTCCCCAATACACTGACAAATTTAAGGACACAAGCTGTATGGTCATCTCAATAAGATGAAAAAACAAACAAACAGATTTTAATTGATCAGCTGGCTCTATTCTCCAAGGACACTGCCTCCTCTCCCCACCCAATAAGGGCAGTTCGAGGACCACAGTGTGGGAGTTAAGGCTGCATGTTATAGGACCTCATACAATTTCTGGAAGTGGGATGACGTAGGAGGTTGTTGCTTCTTATATCAAGGATAGACCAGTGACGTTCCCAAGTCTCAAATTTATGGTGATATTTTCGTTGTAATAATAGCTTGCCTGAATTCTTTTCTTAGCTCACTTTAATATGAGAGCTACTTAATTGATTCTATTACTCTTTTAACTGAGACACCAGTTATTTTTTTTTACATTCAATATGCCCATATCATAGTCTGCCTACTATGGTATGTAATCCCAGAACGATGATGTCCTTATGTCACAGGGCTGGACAAAGCTCTGGTAACAGCCTCATGCTCTTCATGTTTTGTCAGTTTCTTGGGCCATTGGGTCTACATTTTCAAGACTTTTGAGTTTAATCACCTTTTTTATTGGAAACATTTTCTTTATTTAATGGGTTTGCAATACTGGTAAAACAATGTAACCCAAGATTCAGTTCCTTCCTCCCTCCCTTCCTTCCTTCTTTCTTTTGACAGGATTGTATCTCATCTAAGCAAAGAAAAGAAGAAATATTCATGTGTTAAAATAGTAATAGCTTGCATTTATTGGGTGTGCACTATGTACCAGGTCAGGGTTAAGTGCTTTCCAGGCAATATTTCTATTTACCTTGGCCTCATTTAAAATTCTGGACCACAAATCCCAAATGGGCAGTCAGCGCCACACTTCTTACTGCACTTCCTAGGATGTTTTTCTTCTTCTCACTCTGTACAATGATGATTTCATACATCTTCTCTCTTCTCAAACCCAAATTCCATCCCCTATGTTCCTTCTCAGCTGATGACCTTGTTCATATTTTACTAAGAATATAGAAGCAATCAGATGGAAACAAACATCATCCAGTCACCACATCTCCAAATCTCACTGCGTTTGTACCTCTGCTCTCTGCCTTGCCAGCTTGTTACCATGGATAAGTATCCCTGCTTTCCTCTTTTGCCCTTTCAGAGATGTTTCTCCTGGAAGTATCCCCCTCTCCCTCTTGCATTTATAATATCTCTAGATAGAGAGAATTAGTTCCACCAGGATGCAGATATTCTCTGGAATCTTCCATCTTAAAAGGACAAAATCAAAAATCCCTTTGACTTATATTCTTTTCTTGACAGGACCCATTTCTCTACTCTTCCAAAGAGTTCTCTATCATCACTCTCTCCACTTGCTCATGACTCATCTCTCCTTAACCCCTCCAAACAGGCTTCCACATCCACTGTTATGCTGAGACCATCCGTGCCCAAGTGTGCTTGACTTCCATATTGCCAACCCAATGCCATCTCACTGTTTCCATCTGACTTGGTCCTCTCTGCAGCATTTGATGAAGTGAACTACTCCTTTCTTCTCTTGCCTTCTATGACATCACCTTCTGTTGGTTTTCTTCCATATCATTGGTCACACTATTTCCAAAGGAGTTGGAAATAGTGACTCCTTCTCTGCTCAAACTGTGCCTATGTGTTTGTTAAGATAAGAGGAAAAATCAGGAGGTGGTGTGTTGGAAGCAAAGGGAAGGAAGTGTGCATCCCAAAGGCTGGGTTATCAGTGGTGGTCACCAGCAGAGGACAGTTGAGCCCAGTGGACAGGCAACCCCACAGCTGCATTCAGTGGCATCATGGTGTCAGGATGAGGGGGATAGCGCTGAAGTAGAGGAGACAGCTATTTCCAAATATCCATGACACCAGGTAGGGTCTCAGATCTCTTCTACTTGGGTTACACTGGTTGTCATGAGCTACTGGCAAAAAGGAAATGCATTAGAATTCCCCTTGTGCTAAAGAAAAATAAACATGGAGAGGAAGTTATTCTGCATCAAAAGCATCTTTGAGGAAGGGAAACAAACATGGAGAATTATGTAAATAAAGCCATTCAGCTTTGAGAAATGGGTAGGACATAGAGAGAGAGTGAGAAAACATTAAATAAAAGAAAATCTACTCTTGAGTTCAGCTCACCTCAATCCCCTTTGAATATTTGGCATCTTTGATAATAATACTCTTCCACAGAAACATGAAAATTTGCAGAGCTGTCAGTAATAGCAGTGAGTTTGGAGGGCAATGTCATTGCTTCTTGGAGTATAATTCCAAAATAAAGGACCCCAGGCAATATAATGGACAATATCCTCAATAGCATTTTTTACGGTAACTGCAGAAAGGGATTCCATGTGTTTTTTTCTTACAGATGTAAAAGAGTAAAGACCTTCACCCTCTTAGAAACAGTTGTGCATCTGTCAAAACTACCCAGCCACGAAAACCAAATCTGGCTTTTCAAAGTAAACATGTTATTTTCTATATAATTGCTATAATTTAGCTGTGGGGACATCACTGACCCATTAGCAGAAAAAGCAGATGGGATGAGATTTGTCTTCATGCATGAGCTAGGATGTTGTGAAAATATTAGAAATTATTAGCCATAAACTCAGTCACCAGGCTGTACAGCCAGAATGCTAAGTTACAAGTAGTGGAGGAAATGGTACAAGCAGTCCATGAAGGACCTCTTTTAGTTACTCGGAATGATCATTTTAGATGTCTTTCACAGTAGCTAATTACAAAATGTGGAGATTGAAAAATCAGTTCAAGCAAAAGTTTGAGCAAACTTCAGAGCAAGAGAAAGTACTTCTAATGCCCAAATCTGTTCTTACTGTTTCCGCTAATGGAGCTGCCACTGATCCAGCAGCCTTGGCAGGAAACCTGGGGACCTTGCCACTCCTTTCTTCGCTCCTCTCCACTCTTTCTGCTTGGTCTCTGAGTCACCCTCCAACTCAGGAACACCTACTTTCAGCATCACTAGTGTCTTGGGCAAGGGTGGGGAGGTGATTAGGGAGTAGAATTGTGTGAAATGTTAGGATTTTGTAAGGGGGATGGGGGCTGGCATGTGTATTCCTTAAAAATTTTTTTTAATTGAGGTATAGTTGATTTACAATGTTGTGTTAGTTTCAGGTGTACAGCAAAGTGATTTAGTTTTATATATATATATATATATATATATATATACACATGTATATATTCTTTTTCAGATTTTTCCCCTTATATATGATTACAAGATATTGAGTATAGTTCCCTGGGCTGTACAGTAGGTCCTTGTTGGTTATCTATTTTATATATACAAGGGTGTATCTATTAATCCCATACTCCTAATTTATACCTCCCCCCTTTCCCCTTTGGTAACCATAATTTTGTTTTAAAATAATTAATTTTTAAAAATAATTAATTTTTTGGCTGCGTCGGGTCTTTGTTGCTGCACTGGCTTTCTCTAGTTGTGGCGAGCAGGGGCTACTCTCCATTGTGGTGTACAGGCTTCTCATTGCGGTGGCTTCTCTTGTTGTGGAGCACGGGCTCTAGGGTGCGAAGCCTACAGTAGTTGTGGCTCGTGGGCTCTAGGCACGTGGGCTTCAGTAGTTGTGGTGCATGGGCTTAGTTGCTCTGCGGCACGTGGGATCTTCCCGGACCAGGGCTCAAACCCGTGTCCCCTTCATTGGCAGGCGGATTCTTAACCACTGCACCACCAGGGAAATCCCCTAATTTTGTTTTCTATGTCTGTGAGTCTCTTTCTGTTTTGTGAGTAAACTCATTTGTATCATTTTTTTTTTAGATTCCACATGTAAGTGATATCATATGATATTTCTTTCTCTGTCTGACTTACTTCACTTAGTGTGATAATGTCTAGGTCCATCTATATTGCCACAACTGGCATTATTTCATTCTTTTTTAATGGCTGAGTAATATTTCATTGTATATACGTACCACATTTTCTTTACTCATTCATCTGTCGATGGACATTTAGGTTGCTTCCATGTCTTAGCTATGGTGAATAGCGCTGCTATGAACATTGGGGTGCGTGTATCTTTTCGAATTAGAGTTTTCTCCAGATATATGGCATGTGTATTCTTTCTTTTTTTTTTAAATAAATTTATTTGATTTTGGCTGCATTGGGTCTTTGTTGCTGCACGCAGGCTTTCTCTAGTTGCGGCAAGCAGGGGCTACTCTTCATTGTGGTGCGCGGGCTTCTCATTACGGTGGCTTCTCTTGTTGTGGAGCACGGGCTCTAGGAGTGCAGGCTTCAGTAGTTGTGGTGCATGGGCTTAGTTGCTCTGCGGCATGTGAGATCTTCCCGGACCAGGGCTCGAACCCGTGTCCCCTGCATTGGCAGGCGGCTTCTTAACCACTGCGCCACCAGGGAAGTCCCGGCATGTGTTTTCTTAAAAAGCACCCCAGGGAACTCTGAGTATCCTTTCCACCCACACAGTTCAGAGCCTCAGGGTGTAATACAGATGCTCAAGATCATAGGGAATCCAAGTTCTTTTGCAGCAGGAACACATTTTCCAAATCCCAAATGTGTCATTCAGTCAAAATAAAGGAGCAAAAGGCACCATGAAGGAGCCGTGAAGGAACAGGAAAGAACGGAGAACAAGCCAGACTCGTGGATTTGAGATGCTCAACACAGATCTTTGACCCCCGCCCCTCCAACCCGCCCAGCCTATCTCGTGCTGGGTACCAGCCTGGCAAAGCCTAGACACTAAGACATGTTGCTGAATTCAGTGAATTCAGTGAGTGAATGTGTGTTTATAATCTTCACGTGGTTGTCTCCATCAGGATGTCCCAGAAGCACCTTAAACTCAATGTGACCCAACTTGATCCTTTTATCGAGATTCTGCTCAACCTTGTGCTTCCATTTCTGTATTGGTTAGTGCAATCCGGTCATGAAACCAGAGCCCTGATGGCTTCCAGTCTTTATACTACTTGACTGCTCAGTAGCCACTCATTCACTTCCTTTTTAAACTTCCTTGTTTCCTGAGACATCATTCTCTCCTGATTTTCCTTCTACCATTCTGACTGCTCTTCCCTCTGCCAGTCCAGTTCTACAGGGCCAGGGCCCTCGGTCCTTATCCTATTTTATAAACTCCATCAGTGATCCCATCCGTAGGCACAGCTTCTAGCTCCATCCAGGTCCTAACAGCTTTCTGATCTTTAACTTCAGCCTGATCTCTACAGTTGTGGATCCACCCACCTCCCAGACCTCTCCACTTGACCAACATCTCAAATCAAACATACCCAAAAAGGAGTCTTCCTTCCCCAGCCCCCAGCTCAATGAATAGAACCAGCCAGAGGTCTGCGTGCATCCTTCGCACTTCAATCTTTTTCACTATCCATATCCAACCAATTCCCAAATCCCATTTTTGCCTCCAAAATGTCTTCTGGATCCAACAAAATTCTCCTTCCTCACTGTCCTCATCTAAGCTGTCTTGATTTCTTCCTGGACTCTATAGGAAGTCTCCTAGTTTGTCTATCTACAGTCTCTTTGCCCTGATACAATATGTTCCTTACACTAAAAATTCAGAGCTATTAAAAAAAATAAACTCACAAATCTGCTCAGGTCACTTCCCTTCTGAACTTTTCAGTGTCTCACCACGAATCATGGATTAGACAAAATGCACCATATCAATCCAGACATGCACATAAATGACATATATCTGTATGAATGGGATGAAAATAGGGAAACACACAAAATGCTCTATATACAGATGAAGGAGTGGATCATGTAAATAGGTGGGGAATGATATCTTAACAGTGAGTCCCAGTGCTCTGAGCAGGTAGAGAACTGTCTCTGGGTAAGTGATTGGGGCAGAAAGTGGGACACTTATGCCCTGAGTTTTCGGTGGGGTCAGGGCATCAGAGAGGCCCTGGGAGTTGGCCATGCCATTCTGTAGGTCAAAGACGAGGAGTCAGGGCACAGGAGGAGACTGGTGCTGTGGGGGGAGCCCACTATTGTTTGGAAAAAAGACTTTTGAGGAACCGGCAAGTCTAAATTAGATTTTCAGCTACTAGGTGATATGCTATATGCCCCTGCTCCCCGACTTCTCCTCCACTCCCAGCCTCTGCCAACTTCTGCTGCCCATCAACCCTTCAGTGAGGTCTACTACAGGGCTGGTTGATCTCTTAGTTGTTGCTGTTGTTTTAAGTGCAAATGGTGAAAGGGTTAAACTTCCCTTCTGGATTGATGCAATGCAAAACAGAGGCTGCAATAAGGACACAAAACCGTTGATCTCCATAAGTACAAATTCACAGGCTTTTGGGAAAGTCTTTGGGCTTTAAGGGAAATAGAATTAGGGGTTTGAAGCAGTGTAGATTTGAACCTAGATTTTTCGTGGCATGGATCCTACTCTTACCTCCAACCATCTGGGCTACACTAGGATTCTCCTGGGCTGGGGAGGGATCAGGAACCATCAGAGAGGATGTGACTTTTGAACTGAGCCTTCTTAAAGGATGGGTAGGAGTTTTCAAAGTCAGAGGGAAGCATTCCAGAGGACTGAATATAATGTGGGAAAATGCAGAGTTGAGAAAGTTCCTAGTTTTAATGGTTTGTGACCCACAGAGGGTAGATGGGGCCCTACCAAGAGCTATGGTCCAGAATTATCCACCGTTACAGCCCAGCTCTGACGATGCCTGGAACAGACTTTCCAACCACATTTAGATCTGTCTTTTTAGCATTAGCCAGGATGCCCATTTCCCCCTGCAATCAAAGACAGAGTGGAGGCCAGGGGAACAGGATCCTAACTGCTTCAAGTCAAGGCTGGGTGACTTACTCCTTTGTCATTAGACAGTTCAATGATCAATGGGCACCAAGCTGACAACTGGCCAAGTGGCATCAGCAGAGCTGTTGTACCACAGACAGTCAAAATTTCAACAGACCAGGGTCACTAGGAAGAATTGCTACTGGGCACAGAGAAGACAATAACAGTGTCATTTAAAGACAAAGAAGAACCTCTCTTCTGCCAGACTGAGGACAGCAACTCATTCATCACCAGGATGGTTCTACAAAGACCCAAATTACAAACAGGGTGGAAGCACTGATTCATAGAGTCTGTTTTCGGTGGTAGAGCATTCATGACACATGGTCTGCATTTATCAGGGCAAAGAATACTTGTCCAGCCTTTTCCTTTTAAAGATGAAAATCTTTTTCTGACTTCCCATTGGTTTGTCATGAAATGAATGGAATAGCAGGGAAGAATAAATCAGAAATGACAGTCTTGAAAGTGCAAATTATTGTCATTACTGGGAAGAAAGAAAGGGCATGTTGAAGACAGAAGTGAAATGGGAAACACCACCACCACTGCCGGCAAATAGTCCTTTCATCTTCAATTAAGTAATTACCACATTGTTCAGTGAATGAGGACAGCAATTACATGACTTTTCATCCTGTCACCTTGACACCTAGCACCTCATGGTTGGGGCATATCCTGGCCCTGGGCCAGCACTGCCCCTTGTCATTTGATATACACAGTACATGGAAGAGAAGGCAGCTCTCACAGTCTGAGGCCCTCAGGCCCCCAGTCCTGTCTCTCCCTGAGCAAGTACAAAGCTGAGAACTCCGTGAACTTGGTGGCACTGTCTGGGAGGTGCCAAAGGCATACTCCCCAGATTTTCTATGATGACAGCAGAGGACAGACTCTCCTGGAGTCATGGAAGATCTTACGAGTTGACAGGAGTGTGGGGGGTGTTTGGTACACTTTTCCTGCTCAGGTAGACTTCCCAGAGGCTCTTAGGTTGCTGGGTCTGTAAACTGCTGTGCCTGCCTGGCTGGCTCGCTCTGGGCTCTATGATACAAAGGAAGGCAAGGCTGGATAGAGGAGGGGGCTGTTACCTGGTCCGCCTGGCTCACAGCCTGGCTCACCTGGCTCTACAAGCAGAGATTTAACTTTATCCACTTCAAAGAGCCACAAGGAAACTTTATTGGAAATCCCCACTCCTCAAGGCTGCCCACTGGGTTGTTTCCAGGCAACAATAACTTGATGTCTCTCAGAAGTTCAGTTAGGATAGCTGGGTAGTAAGTAGACATTTCCTCCCTGGGCTGGGGAGGAGAGCAAGGGAAACAGGCAACACTGACAGAAGGCTTTTCCCTAAAGGGATGGAACAACACTCATTTCAGGGCTCAACCAATAGATTGGGTCTCTCTGGATAACCTCCTCACCTCTGCCCTTCTCGCAGCTGCCCTTTAAGCACTGGGTTTGATCTTGAGAGTTAGCATTGTCCCTGACAGGGGTGACGGTGGGGACTAGCTGGAGGGGGAATTTGAGTCATCAGAAGTTTACTAGGTTTTCTAACTAGTAGGTGGTCCTTAAACTTTTTGGGCCACACATCCCACCAGTAAAAACTGTTTGACAATGCACCCCCAAAATATGCATATTCATTTATAAATTACTTACATGTACTTTCATCTATCCATATATTTAATATTGGTAAATCTTACTTCCAGATAAAAAATAAGTATAAGTAAAAGGACTAATTGTTCTTTCACATGACCTCAGTGGACCATCTTCTGTACCCCTTGTGTAGTCTGTACCCCACTTTGGAAACTGCTCTTCTAACCTTTGAGTTCCCCAAGTTCTGGCTTTTCATAGGCAAAGGATGAAGGAGAGAGATAAACACAGAGAAAAAATGGTTCTTGGCTGAGCACGTGGGTTTTGTTCAAAGAAGTCAGTGAAACAAGTGAGCATCTCAACGTCTTCCCTGCCTTATCAGTGATGGCAGGAAGGAGTGATGGCACCCAAGAACTCTGTGTTAACTCTTGGACGGCTTAGAGACAGTGTTTTAAGAGACTCGCTAAACTAAGCCAAAGTTACTGGTGTCTCACTGGGGCCTGCAGGTCGTGAGTATCTGTGGATACAGGGGCTTGTGCTTTTGGATTCTGGGCAGCAGGTGCCTGGACCGTTCACTGCTACCTGGGGTTGTTCCACTGTCTTTAGAAAAGGGGGGAGGGTGAAGTAGAGGTTTGGGAGAGCCATTTGCTTCTCCATCTTGGTGTTGAGATCCCTCCTATACACTTTAGTGTTGGGAGGATGCTCACCCCCAACCCCAGGATGGGCATGAGGGTGCCTGTTGGGCACCATCTTCAGTTGAGTCGCTTGGGCATGGTAACCATAGTCTAAAGCTAGGACCACTGTGGCCAGCCTAGGTGAACCAAATTTCTTTCAAGCACCTGCTCTGTGCCAGGCTCTGCATGGGATGAACGGAGCCCACTTCCTCAAGAAGCTTTCAGGTCAATGCAGTAGAAAGATAATCAAACACGTACATGAAGTGCAGGGGATATCTTAGTTTGGGGTTTCCCCAAAGGAGATTCTGTGTTGAGTAGTTCATTTGGGAGGTGACCCCCAGAGTACATGCTGAGGGAGGGAGAATGTGAGAGAATGAAGGGAGAAAAATCACAAAAGAAGCACTAATGAACAGGTTACTGCGGTGGGTACCTGGACCTCAATTCTGCAGGGGACGCTCTGAGGGACTCTATCGAACCGTGCTATTCGAAGTATGACCAGCACATCAGCATCATCTGGAAGCTTGTTAGAAATGCAGCATCATGGGCCCCACCAGGCCTGCTGAATCAGAATTTGCACATTAAAGTTTGAGAAGCACTGCCTTTAATCTTTCATCTTTATCAAACATGATAACTTTGATATAAAACATATATTTCTATATTTGAGGACTTGATTCTGCCCAACTGGATCCTTCTGAATAACTTCTTTGAAGTTTCCAACATTTGAAGTGGATATTAAAGTTTTCCAGTCCCTTGAAAGCTCTTTAAAATGCAACTCCATTTACCTGCACTTTATCATAATTATAACTCAATCGCAGAGACAGAAGGCTCACGCAACCAACTGTTCTGTAAAATGCAAATTTTGTATGGGAAATACTTCCCCTGGGAGAAAATAGAGTGGCTGTCATTTGGAAAGTTATTTTTAAAGGAACGCACCAAATGCCTCCTGTACTTTAAAGTTTTGTCAAAAATTTCAATGAATACAGGACCCTTTGTGAAAGATCAACACACACACACACGCAGAAAGAGAGAGAGAGAGAGAGAGAGAGAGAGAGAGAGAGAGAAAGAGAGAGATGCTTCCAAAAAATGTAACAGAAGTTTCATATATCATGGAAGGTCCAAAGCAAGTAGCTCAATAGTTGCTTATACATCTTTTATATTGGCAAGTGATCTTACTTTTTTTTTTTTTTTTTTGCGTACGCGGGCCTCTCACTGTTGTGGCCTCTCCCGTTGCGGAGCACAGGCTCCGGACGCGCAGGCTCAGCGGCCATGGCTCACGGGCCCAGCCGCTCCGCGGCATGTGGGATCTTCTCGGACCGAGGCATGAACCCGTGTCCCCTGCATCGGCAGGAGGACTCTCAACCACTGCGCCACCAGGGAAGCCCATGATTTTACTTTTGATATTCACTCATCTTCATTTCATCACTAACACAAAGATTAATTTAAGGTTATAAAACTAATTTTTCACGTAGCGTATCAGTTAGCTATTACTGCATAATAAACCACTCCCAAACTCAGTGTTTTAAAAGAACAATGATTTATTCTTGCTCTCATGCCTACAGGTTGGCTGGGGTGGCTTTGATGATCTCTGCTGGGCTCAGCTCAGCTTGGCTGTAGGTTGGATCTGAGTCTGTTCCTTGGACCAGTGGGCTGCCTGTGGCTTGTGCTCATAGTGAACGGCAAATATAAGTGGACAAACCCAACTCCATAAATATATTTCAAGCCCCTTATGTAGCTCTTTTTCTAACATCTCATTAACCAAAGCAAGTTACATGGTCAGATCCAAACCAAGGGTTGGATAATGCTATGGTCTGAATGTTTGTGTCCCCTCAAAATTCATGCTTTGAAACCTAAGCCCTAAAATGATGATATTAGGAGGCAAGGCCTTTGGGAGGTGATTAGGTCAGGAGGGCTCCACCCTCATGACTGGGATTAGTGCACTTTTAAAAGAGGCTCCAGAGAGATCCCTTGCCATGTGGCGACACAGTGAGAAGTCTGCAACAGGCTTCCACCACAACCTGACCGTGCTGGCACTCTGATCTTGGACTCCCAGCCTCCGGAACAGTGAGAAATAAATTTTTGTGGTTTATAAACTTCCCAGTCTTTGGTATTTTGTAATAGCAGCCAGAAGACAGAGAAGTGTGCTCCACCAACCATGAGGCAAGTCACATGGCCAAGCCCAACGTCAGTGGGGTGAGGTAGTGCACTCCTCCCAGAGTTAGGGGGTTAAGGGAGTGAATATTTGCAGCACAATAATCTCTTCTACTATGAGTACAAAAATTGAGGCACAGCATTCTGCAAAATAAATCATGGTGCTTATATTCGAATGATTTTATTTCAAGAGAAAAAGGAGGAAACCAGTATTGAGGACCCATAGTTATCAAGCATTCTGCTGAGAGTTTTCTCATGTGTTACCTCAATGAACGTTTTAACAACACCATGAGGACTATGTTTTAACCCCATTTTACAGATGAGGTGATAAGCCACAGAGCTGGTGTGTGGAATATCAAAGAGTAGAGCCTAGTGTTTCCTGGCAGCCTTCAAATGCTGTGAATATTGGGTCACATTTTTTTTTTTTTGTCATGGCAAATCAAGCACCTATTTCTTAGGGGAAAATACTGTCTTTACTCTGTTCCTATTTACCCCAGAAACAAGAAGAGCTGTAAACTCTCTATGAGTGTAGCTGCCCATCACTCTTGACACTCAAATTGTTGACCCAAACCAGTTCTCTTGAATACTCGGAGTGTTGATGCAGATTGGCTGCTCAATACAAGCTTTTTGGGCTTCTGGGTTAGGGAGGCTGAATGCTCGGGTAACTGGAGTGTGGCTGGACCCTCTTGGCTGTCTTCCATGTCTTGCTGTCCTATGGGAATACGGTCTGGGGGTTGGGTGGGTAGAGAAGTCAGGAGTTCTTGGTCCAGAAATGTTGCCTGAAGAGGATCTCAGAGGGTCTCCTTGTGTTGTTCTCCCAGCCAACCCCATCTGAAATGCCCCACCAACCTAAGTGTTAGCTTGTTTGTTATGAATGTTTAGCAAACGTTATTGTGCCAGGCACATTAATGGTAGTGTAGACAAAGGTAAACTGAGGACGGGGATGACTGGATTTATCCCATGATCTGTGTTTTTGCAGGGGATTCTGATGCCCACTCAAGCTTGAGTATTACTGCATTAGCCTATCAGGCAGAGGAGGCTCTTGGCTTCTTCTCCTTCTCCTCCTTCTCCTTCTTCTCCTTCTCCTTCTTCTTCTTCTCCTTTTCCTTCTCCTTCTTCTCCTTTTCCTTCTTCTCTTTCTCCTTCTTCTTCTTCTTCGTCTTCTTCGTCCTCCTCCTCTTCCTCCCCCTCCTCCCCTTCTTCCCCTTCTTTCCCTTCTTCTCCTCCTTCTTCCTCTTCTTTTTTTAAACTATAGTTGACTTGCAATATTGTGTTACTTTCAGGTGTACAGCTTCAGATTCTTTTCCATTATAGGTTTTTACAAGATATTGAATATAGTTCCCTGTTTTATACAGTAAATCCTTGTTCTTTATTGATTTTATATATAGTGGTGTGTATCTGTTAATCCCAAACTCCTAATTTATCCCTCCCCACTTTCCCCTTCAGGAACCATAAGTTTGTTTTCTATGTCTGTGAGTCTGTTTCTGTTTTGTAAGTAAGTTAATTTATATCATTGTTTTAGGTTCCATATATAAGTAATACCTTATGATATTTGTCTTTCTGTCTGACTTCACTTAGTATGATAATCTCTAGGTCCGTCCGTGTTGCTGCTCTTGGCTTCTATTCATATTTTTACTCCCTCATTCATTTCAGCTTAGTAGTTGGTTCCTAGTCCCATTTGGGGATGGCAGGGGCCAGTGTCTGGGCATACCAGCCTCAGAGGACCAACAACTGCCTCTGAGCCTGTGCAAGACTCTGGGAGAGTCACTGCCTTGCTTGCCACTCAGCTACGCGGTCCCTGCAGAGGTGGGCAGGGGCTTTTCCACTGATGTCCAGGCTTCCCTCCAGGGTCTCACCCAGGGTTCTCAAACTTGGCACCACTGACATTTTGAGTTGGATAACTCTTTGCTGTGGGGGGCTGTCCTGCTCACTGTAGAATGTTTAACAGCATCTCTGGCCGCTATCCACTATATGCATGCCCTGCCCCCACCAAGTTGCAACAATGTCCCCTGAGGCACAAAATCACACTGCCCCTCCTCTCTGCTTTGAGAACTGCTAGTGTTACCTGAGTGACCACTCAGTGGAGGTGGCCCTGGGAAATTCTGTTCTCAGTAGAACAAGCAATGGAGAGGTGAGTGGTGTAACCGGAAGGAACGTGGGGTGTGGGGTAACCATGGCTTTGAATCTTGGCCCCTCCAATGACAACCTCTTCTTCACTCCCACTCTTCTCTAACCAAAAACAAAAACAAAAAAAATAAAAACACACACACCCACAGACATTATTTCCGTAAATGACTTTTACTTCTTTATCATTTCTCTTGACAGTAATTCTTGGCAATGTGCATATAACATGAAGGCAAGCATACTTTCAGAAGTCATCAAAGATATGGTCCTATTGGCCTCATTTTCTCAAACCATTAAAATATTTTCATTTATAAAAATTAATCTAAATATAAATATTGACACTGAAGATCAAAGTCACTTGATGACAAAATAATTCATCTGGAACTATAACATATGCTTATGGATTTTAATAGTAAATTAAATCTTTGCACTTATTTGGCACAAGGAAACCTTTATAAAAATTCAAATGCCATAGAGCAGGCTGCTTCTTCTTTTTGTTTTTTTGCAAGGCTTACACAGTACACATTTTTGTCAAAGAAAACTGAGTATTTTAACACTGTAACACAACAATAGTTGCTTTTCATGCCTCTTAGAGAAAACGCTCTATTTGGAACTCAGATCTTTTTGTTGTGTTTTTAAATTTTGTATTTGTTTGCTTTTAATAACACCAACAGAACAAAAAACCAAAGATTTACTTTATTTCGAAGGAGTCATTTCTGTTGGATAACACATACACAGCATCAGCAAGGAATATTACCAGAAGATAGGTAGACCCCCATCAGGAATGGATCATAACACACATTTCAGCAGCAAGTCAGGTCTGGAAATGTGCACAGCAGCAAAAGATTGTAGAAGTGGAAAACAACACAGAATGAGGCTTTGTCAGGCATTCGAGTTATAATTAGCTTAAAGGTATGACTTTGGCAAATTAATCACTCTGGCCCTCAGTCTCCAAATCTGAAAAGTGGGGATACCTACTGAATAGGGTTGCTATTAGGATTAAAATGAGAATAATATTGCCTCCTTCAGTGCAGTCACTTAATATACGTCAGTCATGCTATTCCCTTGCCTCCCATGTTTTGCCTTCTTCCTCAGATTCAGAATTTATCAGGAGCAAATTTTTAAAACGTTGGTAATGCTCAATTAATTGAGTGAAATTCCAGTTCCATTTGCTTTTATAAATACACTGTAAATAGTCATGCATATGCTACCACACACGTGGAGTTAGTGTCAGCTCTTGCGTCTGTTGAATTCAATTTGTCCTTGCTTTATTCAGACATGCAAGTTTTCTCAGGTCTTAACCATTTTTATCTTTAAGGTCATTTTACTACTTCTGCTGAATATTTATTGGGAAATAAATTTTGGAGGACGGCGTTTCCTTGTGTGGCTGTATCCTGCAATAATCCAGTTACCTAAACCTCATTTAGATGCATCAGTGCTAAACCACACCTTATTGATTCTAGACAGAGTGCTAAAGTTAAGCCAGTGGTGGGCTTTTGCAAGCCCCTCCCCCCTTCAGAACGAGGAAACTCTCAGTGAGTCCAAGGAAGAACCCTGAATTCTCGATGAGACATTGTTTCAGATGGACATGGGCCGGCATGGGTGAGTCAGAGCTTTCGGTCCTGTGGCTTGTGACTGCAAAGCAATGGGAGGAACTGGTGGTGTGGTGGGCTAGGAGCCAGCAGGAAGGAGGTGGCTGGAGGGACACCTTGAGAGTTGAGGGCTCCCCAAGTTAGACAGCCCCTAGTGCTCACTACAGGGGTTTTCACTTTTCTCCTTAGCATTTGTAGGACAAAGATGCTTGTGAGAGATTAATAAGAACTGATGAGTTAAATGTTAATACCCTTCCCTCCACTATCCCCCGACCCCAACAATATATTTTGGGATAAATTGTTGACATGTAATACTAGTTGATTCAAAGGGATTAAAAAAGGAAAAAAAAAAAAAAGGTCTTAAAGACAACACGCAGTAGCAAAGCGAACAGGGAAAAGATGCATCTTTTGAGCTGGAGCTCTACTGTTGGAAGCCAGCGTCTTGGTTTTCTGTCTTGGATTCTCCTGGGAGCCTAAGGCAGAGAGTAGGCAAGACCTTGATGCTGAAGTCTGGGTCTGCTTTCTGGCTGAGGTATCAGGACAGCCCTGTGCAGGGGTGCACTGTGGCCTCGCCACGCCCTCTCCTCAGGTGGAAATCCGTACAGTATTCGATGGCTGTTGGGTCAAGGCACTGTCGTGTACGGCCGGAGGCAGTGGGTCACTGGCAGTGGAGTTCCATGGTGCTAATACCTCACAGCAGACTCCAGGGTGGGCTCCTGAGGGGAGAAAATGAGCAGATGCAATCAGCCACTTGGTGAAAGTGAGGAGAGGCCATTAACAACAACGTCTGCTGCTTTTTTTTATGTTGTAAAAGGTATTCATGCCCATTGACCAGTGAAATATTTCACAGTATTCAAAAAGTGATGCATTTCTTACATGTACTTCTTAATCCATCTGAAATTCATTTTGGTGTATGGAATAAGGCAAATTGATCCCCTTCCCACTGCATCCCGTTGGCTAATTTCCCAAGCAGAGTTTTTAAAAAAAATAATCTATACCTCCTCTACTGGTTCCTAATGCTTAAAAAGTCATATAACACATTTTCATATGTGCCTGTACCTATTTCTGAGCTTTCTATTCTATTTCATTAATCATCAGTTTCTGTACAACTTTTAATTGGTTTTAAAATCTGGCAGGAGAATCACTTTAATTTTGCAAAATGCTCTTGTCTATTCTTTCTGATTTATTCTTACATGAACTTTAGTTCCAAGAAAATCCCACTGAGAATTTTATGAGAATTGCATTAAACTATAAATTAATTTGGAAAGAAATGAACTGTTGGTCGGATTTATTAATCAGTTTCTCAATATTAAAGGTATTGGTGGATTCCTGTAAAATTTACCTGGTAATTTATTATTTAATGTACTGCTGCATTTAGTTTGCTAATTTTTATTTAGCATGCCTCATCTCTCTGAAGAAGTACTATTGGTGTGTGGTTTGTATGTGTCTGTTTGTGCCTGTGTGTGTAAGATGTGTACATACTTACCAGCCCTGTCAGCCCTTTAGCTGTTGGGGTTTTAACAGCTTTACAACTTGAATTTTTTAGTTTTGAAATTTTTTAATCCTCTGGAATATTTCATATTGCATGAGAATTAGCTCATAAAAATTAATCAGCAAAACCTTTTGGCCAGAGAAGCTTTTTTGAAGTTTTAATAAATTTTAAAATTTTATTTAAGTCAGTTTTTACTGATATTCTGATTTGATCCTGATTTTACTAGAACTAAGACTTTAAAATTTATTAGCACAGATTTACATCACATTGTATATTTAAATAAAAAATTCGCATCTCTTATTTTTTTATTTCTTGGGTTTTTTTTCTTGAATTGGATAACAAAAATTTCTCTATCTTTCCAAAGAATAAGCTCTTGGATTTATGATCATTTCTATAGCTTTTTGGTTTTAATTAGTTTATGCATTTATCTTTGATGTCTGAGATTCAAAGTCTAGTTCATTTGTTTTGCTTCTTCCTTCTTTAATAATGAAGAAAAGATATAATACTGTGAATTTGACTCAGTGTGGTTCTGTATGTATCCCATTTGTTTTGATATATGTAATGTCTTCATTTTGTAATGCTCTGTGGATTAGCTTTTTTCTTTAATCCAATAGTTACTTGGAAATATGTGTGAGATGTGCACGTTGTGTGTGTGTATACTTGTGTATGTGGGTGCACATGCTTTAAAACTTCTGAGTAGCGTTTCTGACTATTTTAACTTTTGTTCTAATTTTCTAGATTTGCTTTATCCAATATGGTAGACACTAGCCACAAGTGGCTGTTTACATTTAGATTAATTTTTTTTTAATTTATTTATATTTTATTTTTGGCTGCATTGGGTCTTCGTTGCTGCACGCAGGCTTTCTCTAGTTGTGGTAAGCAGGGGCTACTCTTTGTTGGGATGCACAGGCTTCTTATTGTGGTGGCTTCTCTTATTGTGGAGCATGGGCTCTAGGCGCATGGGCTTCAGTAGTTGTGGTACGCGGCTCAGTAGTTGTAGCTCGTGGGCTCTAGAGCACAGGCTCAGTAGTTGTGGCTCACGGGCTTAGTTGCCCCGCAGCATGTGGGATCTTCCCAGACTAGGGCTCGAACCCGTGTCCCCTGCATTGGCAGGCAGATTCTTAACCACTGCGCTACCAGGGAAGCCCTAGATTAATTAAAATTAAATAAAATTTAAAAATCAGTTCCTCCAAGGCAGTAGCCACATTTCAAGAGCTCAGTAGCCACTTCTGGCTGGTGGCTACCATATTGGGCACTGCAGATATAGAACATTTCCATTATTTCATAAGGTGGATTCTTTACCAATGGACCATCAGGGAAGTCCCTCTTAATTAAAGCTTAATAATTACACTATTCAAATTATCTAATTTGTATTTATTTCTGGTGTACTGGGCTTCCAAGGGCTGATAAGGGAATTTTAAAGTCACCAGCCATGGCACATTAGATTGCGTTGCTCTATTGTTTTGCCAATTCAAGAAAGTCTCATGATTTACCTACTTTATTTTATCAGTATCTAAAACATCCTCCCTCCCTGTTTCTACTGTGTGCTTCTTGCCTTGAATTCTACTTTGTTTGAAAGTAGTATTCTTGCCTTTTCTTTTTTGTTTGCATTTATTTAGCATAGAATGTTGTCTATTCTTTCATTTTTACCCTCTCAGTGTTATTTAAAGTTAATTTATTTAAGAAATAATTTATTGAGGTGAAATTTACAAAACATAAAATTAACCATTTAAAAATGAACAATTCAGTGGCATTTAGTACATTCACAATGTTGCACAACCACCGCCTCTATCAAGTTTCAAAATATACCATCACTCTAAAGTAAAACCTCTTACCCATTAAGCATTTCTTCCTATTCTCCCTCCCCAGAGTCCCTGGCAACCACTGATCTATGTTCCACATCTATGGAAGGTAATTTATTTATTATTTTATTTTTTAAGAGAGGGGTATCTGGAGCTTTATCCTTTAAAATTTTTTTATTTTAAAAATTTTTGTTGACGTAGAGTTGATTTACAATGTTGTGTTAGTTTCAGGTGTACAGCAAAGTGATTCAGATACATATACACACACACACACACACACACACACACACACACACACACACATATATATTCTTTTTCAGATTCTTTTCCCTTATAGGTTGTTAACAAAATATTGAGTATAGTTCCCTGTGCTATACAGTAGGTCTTTGTTGGTTATCTATTTTATATATATTAGTTAATCCCAAACTCCTAATTTATCCCTCCCCCCCACCCTCCACTTTCCCTTAAGGTAATTTATTTTTAACTATCTTATTTATAACAGACTCCTTCCCTGGCCCTAGTGGTCTGCCCTTTTAGTGTTATAATGCTTCTTTTTAGCTCTTTGAAGTAACAGCCAGGAGCCAGGTAATTGGACTTTGAAAGGTCAGGGGTAACGGCTGGCCAATGAAGCAAAGGCAGTGGGCAGCACTGTTGCCATATGGTACCTAAGAGATGCAGTAACTTGTAATTCAAAAGGGCATGCCCACCATTATGCCATTATCTGGTGCTTCTGTGCTCGTGACACAGGGACATGAGGGGGAGGAATGGGAAGGGAGTGACAGGTGATGCGTAAAAGGCAACAGAATAAGTTTTGCCTTTCGTTGCTTCAATCTTGTCACCCAGCCATTGTCTGCCCCCTCTGCATAACTGGTATCACTGAGGCAGTTTAGCTGGGTCTTCACCTCCCATATAAGCAGCATCAAGCATTTGCAAAATTCTGAAGCATATGTTGGTGTTAGGGTAATAATCCCTTAGCCCTCTTATATGATCTCCAGGTTTATGCAAATTATCCACTGTCCCTTCCTTTGCCGCATTTTTGGGCAGCTGCTGACATTTTTTCTGAAACACAAGTAATTAATGGCTTAGAAGAAATTTAAGGAAGAGTGAATATGAATCAAAAACAGAATAAAAACTCTTATACCTCAATCAGACCGTATATTTCTGTCTACATATTTTTATTTCTCTTATATTAAATCTGGTTCATACAAGGAGCTGGAGATATAATTGACAGGATGTATCCACATACCCAAGAGGTTAGCAATGTAAGGACCCCCACCACCCAACCAACAGACCATGAGATCATGCAGGAAGGATGCTTCTTGGGGCTCTGACTGGGGACCTACAGAAAGAAGGGCTACAGAATGGAGGTGCCATCAACAGTGACAGTAATTGGCGTTAAGATAGATATGACTTACTATCAAATCCTTGGTAGTGCTTTTCCTTTCTTTAGTCCTGTTTGTTGAGGAGTCTTGGAGAATGAAGTTGCGGTTAAATGTTTTAATGGTGGTCGCTGAAGATGCCTCAGTTTTTTCAGCTAAAAGGAAATACATAGGAATAAGTATTATCCAGAAGTTGGACTGATGGTTAAGGAAGAAAGACCAGGTGTCCAGATTACCCAGATTTTTGTTCTAGACTGGCATCTCATTCTGGTCCATAGGTCTGACTGTGGAAACTTTTTGTTCTGTTTATTTATTTATTTATTGGTGGACCAAATAAATCAAGGCATCATTGGTGGCTTTCTAGGCAAAGGTAGCTTGGAGATAATCCAATACAGTCTACAAACTCTTATTTGCAATTCTGAAATATAAAAGGCTCTAAAAACAGCAAATCTTTACAACTTTGGAGTCAGAATTGCCTGATGGCAAAACCTGACTTAAACTGATAAGTGGCCATTTCAAGTCCTTGTCCCTCTCATGGAGCATGAACGTTGTCACGCTTTGCTGCAGGGATATTAATGTGTTTATCAGACACTACTCCAGATGCCATGAGAGCGGGCTGTCATGAAATACACAGTACATGTACCATATTACCTTTCTAAAGTCCAAATAATTCTGAAACATACATTGACCCAAGGGTTTCAAGTAAGGGATTGTGGATCTGTAATATATTTTAACTGTTTAGGGCTCTGGGGAATATAAAGTAGGCACTGAGTAAACATTTGTTGAACAATGAATGGTGGAACCAGGACTCAATTATATATCTTCTGACTTTCTACTCTTCTAATTTGCAGGTCTAAATTTCTAGTTTGGCATCATCATTCTGTGGCTTCTGAATCTAGGGAAATTGTTGGAAATGTCCAGTAGATAAGGGTGATAAGGACTGGCATTGCTGGAATCCCTCTAGGTTGGGCTCTTTGTTACATGATTTTGGTGTCCTTCCCACATCTCCCTGACAGTCACCATTCCAGCCCACTCTGACAGCATCCTACTACAGGCATCTCCAGTCTCTCTTGGCCCATGAATGATGGGGTGGGTCAGAAGTACCAGGGAGTTAATGCCCCCACCAGAAATAACCTTCAAGCAAAGACGAGAGTTGAAATATCTCATCTTCCTATTCTTTGAGATGGAAACTCTGAGGTGCAGTTGATAACCGTCTCCCAGAAGTCCTCAGCAGGGGTTAGCCTCATTTGCCCAAAGCAGCAAACTACGAATTAAAGTACATTATATTGGCTTAATTTCCTTCCCTGAATCTTTTCTTTCTTCCCTTATCAGTGTTTCTTGGAATTACCTCCCAAATCACATCTTTGTCCCAGGGTGTGCCTCTTGGAGGAATTCAAGTCAAGACAGACTCTCCACAAGGGCAATTCTGGGTGAGAACACCCCATTAGATCTGGTCCTCAAACTCAGGTCTCTGAGTTACTCTGAGTGAGTGAGTCAGGCTTAATGCTTTGGTGGCTCTGTGGTTTGGTTTAAGCATACCTTTCACCGGTGGAGCAGGGAGTTTCCTCCTCTGCTGCCTTGATGTGTCTATGGTTTGTACCTATAAACAGAACACAGGAATCAGTACACCTTCGCAAAGCTGGAGATGTTTTATCTTCTACATTTTCCAGGTCGTGCAATATTCCAGCAGAGGGAGTGAGGGACAAACGCACCTGGTTCCTTTGCTTCTGATCTCGTTTTCTTGTGAGGCGCCCACAGGGTGCTATGTTTAATCCTGCAATGGTCAGGGCTGAAATCCGGCTCTCAATATCAGAAATCTTAATGCAACAGAAAGGCAGAATCAGTAGGGAGAAAGCCCAGGAGGGGGAGAATCTTTGTTAAAAGTATTATGACTCTATAAAGAACAAATCTGCTTTGATATATGCTCATTCATTCATTCACTCCTTCAGCTTCCACCAAGCACTTCTCTATTTCGTACTGTAGTGAGAAAATAAACCACAGGCCTTTCTTTGTAAATTTAATTTTCCAGTTGTTAGCTCTAGAGCATGTCACCCCTGTCAGAGGTCCCCTACGGATAAACGGAAGCCCAGGGCACGATGGGCATGATGGCCCGGGGCCATCTGGCTCAGCATAGGGGTGGGGGTGGGCGTGAGGGAAGGCTTCCCAGGGAGACAACACGATGTGAGCTTTGAAAAGCAATTATGATTTATAGGTCCTGCTTCCTTCTTCTGTGACTCCCTGAATCCAAAACCACAGCACCAGGTCTTAGGAGGGAAGCCCAGCAGCCCCTGGTTCAAGTCCATTTCCTCTATTAAGAGGCCAAGTGGCCTTGAGAAACTCCCTCCTCTCTCTGGGCATCAGTTTCCTTTACTATAACATCAGTAGGTCAGAAGGAACTCATATTTTTTTCCAACAATGTCTTAAGGTAGATATAGAGAACAAGAGCCCACTCAGCACCCGGAAAGAACCCCGGTCCATCCATGTCCCCAGGGGTGAAGAAAACACGGTCCCTCCTCTTAGGAAAGGGCATTACTATGTGCCGTTGCCATGCTGAGTGCTTTAAACACATGAACTCACTCATGCTTCATTCATAATCCTGTGACATGGGTACCATTCTCTTGGTTTTACAGATGGGGAAACTGTGGCTTACAGGGATGAGTGACACACCCAACATCTCACAGCAGAGCTCAGCATTAATGCTACTGCTCGTGATCTTGCCACGTTGCCCCCTTCTCAGAGGCCTTGCCAAGGCCTGGCATGGGGGACACTGGAGGAGGCTGGGATCACAGCCATCCTGCTGAGATGGCACAGCCTGAGTGTTGCTGGGGAATCAGACAGGAAACCTGAAAGTGGGCCCTGCTGCCAATGTGTGTGCCTCCGCCCTGACATCTCCATTGCCTCCCCTGTCCCTAAGCTATTTTGCGCTGCACAAGACGAATTCTAATTCTGCTGCCATTTACTGAGGGCTTCTTTGGACAAAGCCCATTGGGATAGCTGCTATAAGAAGCGCAGAGAGAAGGTCTGAAAGGTCAGCAAATATGGGAGATACTTCCCCTATCCCGGAGGAGCGGCAGTCTTACTCAGATAAGGAGGAGGAGGCAGATAAAGGCCAAGACTGTGGCAGCTGGTGAAAGAATCCAAGCTGCCCAGCAGCCCCCAGAAGGGGCCACTGTGCAACCCCTGTCCCTTCCTAGCCCCCAGATGCCTTCCTATTCTCATTCCTCAAATTTCATACTGAGAACGGTGTTCCTTTGGTTTATAGACCAATAAATTGCATAAACTTTTATCAGTCATTTGTAACTGATGTAGGTTAGATGCCCACATTCTTTCCTGGAAGCAGTTTTGATGGAGGGCTTTGCTCAGAGGGCCCTGGGAGACAGGTCAGTGGGAGAGCAAGTTGCTGACCTCCTGATTTGCTGACTGCCAGGCTCTAGAATAAGGAGGGTTAATTTTCCCAGTTTTAGTCCACAGGGCAAAGGATGCAGAAAGAGGAAAGGAGACTGCCGAGGGCTGATTTTGCCTACATTTTGTTTATCTCTCTATCTATCCGTCCATCCATCTATCACGTTGTATCTGTGTTCCATTAATTCCTAAGGCTGCATATCCAGTGACCCTTACACTTGCTAGAAGGGGATGACCAATTCTGCTCTGGGTTTCCTGGGAGCCAAAGCAAAAAGGTCATTTTACGACTCTGTGTCCACAAGATAAAGACCAAGTACTCAGAAGAATAGCTTTTCTTGATATTTAGAGTTAAGAGAGACCTTCCCCAGGAATGCCCACAGAGATGACCCTTCAGGACGCAGTGGACAGCATCCTTAGCACGCTGCCCGTGTATCATCCGCAGTTGGCTTCAGCACCAGGCAATCCTGTCAGATTAGGTCAGATTCTAGGGTTGCTTTCACCTTGGAGTCCCAAAGGTTAACTCCAAGGTGAAAGCAACCCTAGAATCTGACCTAATCTAAGAACACAATTCGGGGACCCTCCTACCATCCTGCAGGATACCCTCTGTGACATCTTCTGTGAGACTCTGCTTTGGACAAGAACAGATAACAAGGAATTAATCTTCCTTCTCTGGCAGCAACTGTAGGACAAGGAGAGTCTCCACACTAATAAAGGTTCCCACATTGAAAAGAGCCGTAAAGATGATGGCAAGGTTGACAACCTCCCATGCAAAGTAAGGACTCTTATGCAAGTGGATATATACCTGAGGGCAGGACAAGCACATTTTTCAGGAAACCACACAGCACAGACTGGTGAAGAATTTGGGCTCTGAGGCCAGAAAGACTTAGGTTTAAAATCCTGGCTTCATCACTTTTTAGCTATTTGACTTCGGTTTAACCATTCTGAGCCTCCTTTTCTCCAGATATAAAAAGGGAAGAATAACAATAGACACCTCATGGGGATGCTGAAAGGATTAAATACAATAATGAGTTCAAGGGTTAAGCCCAACTTCTGGCCCACAGTAAGACTCACTGAATATTAGGTATTATTAATGATATTATTATAATGTTTAACAACGAATGATAAATTAATAGGCACATTCAAACACATGGAAAATGGACATTTTGGACTCCAGGATTTTCTGCCATAAAACATGGCTCCAATAATTTAAGCCTAGAAAAATTTGGAAACATGAATAACTAATTATCCAATAAAACCCTCCCAAACACCCATAAACAATATTACTTCCTGCTAAACCATTCAAGAAGTATTTGCTGCAAAATATACCCCCAGAAAACAAATGATTTGATTCTATTTCATATAACATTAACTATAAATTGATTAAATGTTGAGTGGCATTTGTGGGAAATGATTTTTGAGGAGAGTTGCTCTTCAGCCATGCTTGGCTGGTAATAAACAGTCAACAGGGCCATCTGTGATGAGACCATTCCTGGGCCATTCCTAGCACAGAACTGGTTCCCACCCATTCTCAAGAGTGCTGAATAATATGAGCAGCTGTTGTGATTTTTGATTCTTTAAGATAAAAATATTTATTTAAAAAATAATCATCAGACTTCCCTGGTGGTGCAGTGGTTAGGAATCTGCCTGCCAATGCAGGGGACCCAGGTTTAAGCCCTGGTCCGGGAAGATCCCACATGCCGCGGAGCAACTAAGCCTGTGTGCCACAACTACTGAGCCTGTGCTCTAGAGCCCACGAGCCACAACTACTGAGCCTGTGCACCACAACTACTGAAGCCCACGTGCCTAGAGCCCATACTCTGTGACAAGAGAAGCCACCTCAATGAGAAGCCCACGTACCGCAACAAAGAGTAGCCCCTCGCTGCAACTAGAGGAAGCCCGCGCATAGCAACAAAGGCCCAACACAGCCAAAAATAAATAAATAAACTTATAAAAAAAATTATTTCCCAAAACTGTCATCTTCTCTATCCAGAGATGGTTTCAATAGATCCCCATTCTCCAGAGGATGCAGTTTTAAGATGCAGGGTCTACAGAAATAGCAGTGAACCAGGGGTCTACACTGAGCTTATGCTGCAGAGACCAGCATTTCTCGTGGGTCCCTGAGTATGTATATGTCCATGGACCCCAGTTTGAGAATCAGTTACTTAGTCCACAGTCCATTTTGATCCAGAGTCAGAGGCCAAGAGAATATCCATGAAAACTGCAAACAAGCATCTTCAGAAAGTTATAGATAATATAGTAATTAGTTCTAAAACAGCCATATCTAAATCATGAAAAATATTGGTCTAAGAAATCTACACTTCGTTTTTCATTTATTTATTCATCTCATTTTTATTGAGGCCCAAACCTGTGTGAGGTGTTATGCTAGGCACTGGAGTTATTGTGTTAAGCTAGATAGCTAGAGTCCTGTCCTCAAGGAGCTTTTTCTATCGTGGGGAAACCTGGCATTAAATAGGTAATCAACAGTGTGATGGGACTTCCCTGGTGGCGCAGTGGATAAGACTCCGCGCTCCCAATGCAGGGGCCCGGGGTTCGATCCCTGGTCGGGGAACTAGATCGCACATGCATGCCGCAACTGAGAGTTCGCATGCCATAACTAAGAAGCCCACCTGCGGCAAGTAAGACGTAGCACAACCAAATAAATTTTTTTTTAAAAAAACAGTGTGATAAAGGTTAGGGAAGGGTGGTCTTGGGATGGAATGGGAACCTCTATAGCAAGGGTCAGAGAATTTGTCAAAGAGGAAAATGGCATAGGTTTTAAAGAGATATATTATCAAGGTCATAATTTGGGGAGAGGAAGCCTGCACTTTAAAAAAGGAGGCTTTGGTGGAATCCACCTGGAAGGACCATGCCCACGAAAAGTCTGCTGGAGGTAGCAGGAACTGATAGATATAAAGGCTTTGAAATGATTCTTTTGTAAGATGGGGTGCTCTCTCCTTTTGCCCGGTAGTTCTCTATCTAGGCAGAGAGGAGAGTTCTTACCTGGATCTCAGCATGGTGGACCCGGGCTGCTGCCGTGGCTACTTGGTCCTCCAGATCTGCCAGTTCAGTCTCATCAGTGCCACTGTGGATGCAGCGGGCAGCATCCTCTAGCTCACTCAGCTGGCCTTCAAGTCCATACACGGTACCTGCCGCCAGGTACACCTATAGAGGAGGCATGGCCTTTGAGCTCAGGTCTGTGGACCCAGGACTGGTGGGGCCCCTTCAGAGGATGCCATAATTCAGGGGAGTGAGAGAGAACTAGACTCAACATTGGGAGAAAGAGACAGGGAGCCCCCCATTTATAAACATTCTTCACACTTAAGTGGTGGTAGCATAAGGTCTTGCCACCCCCTCACTGTCAACCACACCTCCTCTTCCCCCAACCTTTCCTGCAAAAAAAAAGTAGTATGTAAATTTTAAAAATACGATAAAATAGTACAAGAATACATGACATCAGCTACATAAATTGTGAATTTGTCCAGGGACTATAACAACCACAATTATCAAGATAGAGGAAACAAAGAGAAAAACTCATGATGTAGTTTTTCCAATAAAAATTTTGGTTGGCATTAGTAATTTGGAAAAATACAGAAAACATGAAAGAGGTGAAATTAATTTAAAACGATTACAAATTTTGCGTGAATTATCTCTGATTAAGTACCGTGAAGTTGCTTGAATCAGGTTAAGGGAATGAAAATGAACCTGAAGTATGTAGTAGGAAAATACCTTATTTTTTAGAAAATAGTGTGATGTTGAGAAGCATATAAAATCTATGATCAATAAAGACAGTTTTTTGAGAGCTCCTGAAGATTAAAGAGAAAATAAGATAAAGGAAGTAATTTGAGGGAAAATTAAAGGAAGTTACTTTGGCTTACGAGTTTATAAGGTGATTCTCATAAAAGTGGGCAAACAGAAAGTAAAATCGTTGGAATAATTCAGGCTAAGGACAGGCTGAGTGAAACAAATGCTCCTTCAGCCTAATTAATAACATGATGAAACAGTGGACAACACAAGGAACTAAATGTATCTAGAGAAGGTAATTACTTAAACTGGTTCATGAGGTTTAATCAATGTATATAAAGCTCTAAACATGTAATCACAGCCATTTAGAGTTGACTTGAATGATATGCACGGTCACTCCTTTAACAGTTCCTTTAACTTGAGTTAAAAATATAGCAGAGTTAGGCAAGCCAAGAGCAGTGCACACAGATGATGCATGGTCATTTGCACTGAGCAATGCTGAGTGTTGGTGAGGAGGGCAAAGAATCCTGAGATGCTCCAACTCAGTCAATTCCTTGGCATGATTCATGCATCTGCATGAAAACTGGCAATTTTACCAAACATTTCAGAGTGGAGCAAAGGCAGGTGCAGGTTTGATGAGAGCAAATTTGACTGTGCATCACCAGGCACAATTAGCTGTGGGAGCTTCCAGCAGTGACTGACATAGCGGACATCAAGTTGGGTGATTCATCGGTCATACAGGGGTCATGAGTCAAATGTCTGCTGGTAACTAACTGCCTTATTTCACTTTGCCCTTAGCTTTATATTTCTTTGTCCTATGCAAGTATTAGAGAACTTCTGTTTCTAAAAGATCTTCACAGTTTAATATAGCCATTTATTCCTTATCTTCAAAACAAGAAACACTTTATTGTTTGTCACATGAAGGAAATGATGAATATTTCAAAGCTATTTGAGTGGAGAAATCATTAAAAATTTGTCTCCCAAAAGTTGTGAGGTTGAAAAACTTATCTTCAGAGGGGAAGAAAAATTGAAGAGAGAGAGAGAGAGGAAAATAGAATAAGAGGAGAAGAGGAGGAGGAGGTGGGAAAGGAAAGGGAGGAGGGGGAGGAGGAGGAAGAGGAGAGGAGAGGAGAGAGGAGGAAGAGATCAGAGCGATGGCCACCACAGTCTGAGTTTGGATATTACACTTTTGGTACCCACACCAAAAAAAGGGGAATTCATTTTGAAAAGATAATTAAAAACATAAACTTATAGCTTTGCACAATGAAACTAAATTTGAAATTTAAATGAAATGAATAACTTAAGTGTGGCAACAGTTAAACATGACCTGACATATCTTTGGTCTCAGGACCTTGATATTTCCAGAAACATGCAACACTCAGCATCGTCATACCCTATGGTTGTATCAACTTAATAGCACCTTGTTGTTTTGTCACTGTCATGGTCATCCACTAACGTTCCTTACTTTCTCTCCCAAGACAAAGCAATATGAAATCGCTCCAAGTTCTCAGCAAGGCCAGAGTGTTCATCTTTTACTTTGTGTTCCCTAAAAGCCTGCTTTCCTGGCACTAGGGGGATAGGGAGGTTCAGTGGTTTGGCACTGACACCTGCTCAACAGGAACTTACAAGCAAGGTCATGGCACCTAAAGGATTAGAGGATGATGACAATGGTGATGGTGGTAATGATGATCATGACAGGCATTTACTGAGCCAGAGGGCTGGTGCCAGATTTCATGCCTTTATCCACCCTGCCCTACGATGCTGTGATACTTAATCTCGACTGGAATATTTCGACGATTTATATTTCAAACGTTGGCATAAAGGTACTAGAGTTACTGTGGTTATAGATGGCCATAATATTGGCTCTGTGGCTGGGCTGAAATAACAAAAATTAACATGCCATAAAATGAAATTGTTATTCTAGTCTTAAAAATAACCCATTTGAAAAACATAACCTGGAGATGCTTGCTTAATTAAGGTCCACTTTTGGCAAGAGGTATGGTTACCATGTCTGAGTAATCTACGTCCTCTCCAAACTCTAGTCACTGATGCCTGTGACCCCATTGACTGGCTCCTGGTTCAACAAGCCTTTCTCAAAGTGGTTCAAGGGATGAGTATAGGTGTTTCAAAGGAAGGACTTTATGGTCAAAGCCCCTAAAATAAAGAACATTAAACAGATTTCTTTATTGCAGGACTTCTCAGGGTCTTTAATGTGCTAAGATGTATCTCAATTTTCCTAGAAAGAGTATATGGGTTTCTCAAGTTTATTTGTTCTTAGAGCATCTTGTTGGACTTGGCGTCCATGACATATACTTTAGGGGACTAAGGTTAGACAGTAACAGATAGTATTTCTTGTTCTCTGAGAGCAGAGAGCCATGACCACTTCTAGAAGTTCTACCTCTCCTGTGCTATGGGGGTTGTACAAGGGCTTTGAGAAGGAAGATCAACCTCCCCGGCCTGATCTTGGATTCTGGGCCAGAGCTAGGTCCCCGCTTGGCCATCCCACTGTGCCTGCTGCCACTGGTTGTATACTACAACATATTTGGGGTTCCCGGAGTTATAAGACAGAAGAAAAAGGGAAGTTGAGACTGTTCCTCCATTGGCTCTGTGGCTGGGAATTATGGGGTACCCCAGGTGGTCTCTGTCATTTAGGAAAGATAAGAATGAGGAAGGTCCTTAGATGGGGGTGGGAGGGTGAGGGAGCCGACTCACCCCTCCCACTCACAACCCTGCATAAATCCACAAGGTGGCCCTGGTGGGCCCCTACCATTCACACCACAGGTCTGAAAATGGTCATACTTGTTGTTCACTGTTGATCCCTAGATCCATTTTCCATTCTGTTCTGCTCTCCTCTGTTCTCTGTGACGCTAACCTATACAAACTTTACCACCTAGGCTCCCTTGCTGGTTGGGATGGGTTTGGCCAATGGGAAGCACCAGCAGGAGATCAAAGGCAGGAGGAGAAAGAAGAGCCTTTTTTCCCCTGCTTTTTCCCTTCCTGGATTCCACGGTGACAGCTCCCGCTAGGGGGCGCTCTTCCAGGTTCCAGTTCTCCCTGGGCTATACTGCCTGCGGGTGGTGACCACTTCCTCCTACTGCTACTCTGTGGGCACGACAGCACCCATTATCCTTGCCCACACCTGAGTCAATACTCCCTGAAACTTTCCTCTCCCAGACAGACCCCTAACAGGTACAGTAGAACCCTGTGCTTCAGAGCTCCCCAGGCATTCAGTCCGAGAAACTGAGTCCCCACTGTGCATTCAGGGGAGGCTGGCATTGGTCAGAGGTTTCTCCCACCCTTAGGGGAGACAGAGCTGATTTCACAGCCAGGCAGCAGGTGAGAAGTGTCAAAGCTAAGAGACTAAGGAAATTCTAAAATCCCCATGCCCTACCCTAATTAAGTGGATTAACAAGGCAGTTTATGAAAACAGGAGATTAGACATATGAATGTGATATTTTTTGTTTTATCTTATGTAGCTCTGAAATCTTCATGAGACTTCTTAAAGATGAATATTCTCTTGCAAATGAGGATGTTCTCTTTTATCTCAGCGGCTTGGTCTGCAGAAGCCAGTGTTCAGAGGGCAGACTAAGTGTTGCCATTTCTATTTCTGCCATTCCCTGGGCTCCTCAGCACAAAGGAGAAAGGCAGAGGAGCAGGCGCACTCTTCAGAACATAGACAAAAGCCCTGGTTTAATTAAATCAGCTGCACCCAGAGGCCAGTTTAAGAATCAGCCCTGCCCTTCTCCTGCTGCTCAGCTGAATTCCATCCTGGAAACAGCAGAGCAAGCAACCTGCCCATGGCTCTGTGATCTGGTGAACTAAAGAGATTAAAAAAAAAAAAAAGTCATCCCTTCTGTGACTCAAAGACCCACAGAATTCAAAGGAACAAAGATGGAATCTCTTCGGAGGTGAAATTTGAAAAGCTGGTTGGGGTCGGGAAGGAGGTGGAAGTAGGCAGTTAACTCTATGAGAACAGGAGAGGCATCTTAGAGGGGCTGGACAGGGAGCAGGAAGTTGTAATCCCCAGCTTTTCCACTGCTGGTGTTTCTGACGTCTTGAATCAGTGGCTAAGTAGATGTGTTTCGCACTCAAAGTGTTAATGAACCCACAAAAAGAAACATGATGTACAATAAAAGGATCTTACAAAATGAAAACTCTGCCAAGGCCATTGTATTTTTCAATAAACTCCTTAGAGGGGAAAAAAAGGCATGCTGTCTTTGCTTTCAGTGTGCTGACCTTTGTCATTTAAATCTAGATTATTTCATGCATTGTAAGTTTTTTTGATACCATACTTCGTAAAAAGAAAAAAATGCCTCCCTTTCCTGGTGAACCATATCTTTATTTTAGTCTTTTCAATTCTGTGTGTGCAGGATTAGGGCCATTTTAGGACTATCAGCACCTGAAAGAATTGTATTATAGGCATTTTTAAAGAACAGAGACCTGCACATTAGAAGTAAAACATTTCTTTTAAAATAGGATTTTATTCATCTGATGTGATCATATAAACATTCCTTGCACACCTCCTCTGTGTCAGGCTCAGGGCCAAGGGCTAGGGCTATAGACAGGAAAGGCAGCAGGTCCTGTTCCATAGGAATTTATATATCCGGTTTCCAACTTGGGCAAGACCGTGCCCTACTCTTCCCCCATGCTCCCGCTAATATTTGGCAATGTCTTGAGACATTTTTGATTGTCAAATCTAGGAGGGTGCAGCTTCTAGCATCTAGTGGGTAGAGACAAGGGATGCTGCTAAACATCCTACAACGTACAGGACAGGCCCCGCAACAAAGAATTATCTAACCCAAAATGTCAATGGTGCTGATCTAATAGGAGGTATATGAGTGAACAGAAAGGGCAACAAAGTGAGGCAGACATATGCTTAGGTTTTATGGGAATCCAAAGGGAGAGAGTCTTCTACTTTCAAAGTGAAACTAATATTGGCATTTTTTTTTTTTTTTTTTTTTTTTTACCTTGAGTCATTTTGATTTGTTGTTGTTTCAACTTCTGGCAAAAAATCTCTCTGATAATATTTCTCGGTTTCTGAGAAAACCATTCATTAGACCATCTCCAAATTAGGGTTGATTCTACTGGGTCTGGAAAGATGGAATCACCTGACTGGATTTGACATCGGGACGATGCCAACTGGTGATGGTTAACGATGGCCTGAGTGGCTAATGTCCAGATTTCTCTGTGTCACCCCTGGTTTGCATTGTTCGAAAATTCTCATCGGACCTTTACTGAAGTCTTAAAAATGATTGTAGGTGTTTATATGTAAGAATCTATTACATTCTTTCTTTCCTCACCAGTTGGAAGGACAGAAAAACCATTACGAGCAGACATATCTGTGAAGCAGGGCAGAGCAATTCGGTAGTAACCTAAGTTCTGTTGGCAACCACTGTTATTCTCTGTAGTGGCACTGGCAATGCTCCACCTGGATCCCCACAGATCCCTTATATAGTTTCTGCATACTCCCCTCCCCGCTCCCAAGCTGCAGTGTGCCTTTGTTTCCAACAGCTCAGATCTATGCAAAAACGGCATTTGAGCTACTGTAGACACTTCGCCTGCATTCAGAGAGACTGAGGTGCCCACTGGCTGTAGGAAGGGCCAGTTCCTTTGCCTTAGGTCAGGACAACTCTGAGATGCAACTTACACCATGGAGTTGCCTGCAGGATTGGGCTGAAGCTACTTTTTGTCTAAGATCATAGCTTTGCTTGACTTCTTCCCTCTCCCCACTCCCTTACCAGTCTCCCCTGGGAGCATTTCCCTAATAAACCACTTGCACAGAAATCTTCATCTTGGGGTCTGCTTCTGGGACACCCAGTCTAAGACCCTTCTGAGAATATATTTGCTATGGTGGTAGTATATTTGTGTCCTTGCCCTCTTTGTGAAGAGTTACAACATCATCAGCTTCTCCTTTGGACATGTGTGCCCTAGACAGAGCACATCCACACTGTCTTACATTTTCTTCCAGGGAAGTCAGCTGCTCATCCAGTCTCACTTGGTCTGTTCCAAGAGGAAACGTCCCTTTCTCTCTGTCAGGAGGGACAGTTGGGAACTCCCAGGGCCCTGTAGACTCTGCTATCAACTCCTCCGTGGCGTTGATGACTTTCAGGACTTCTGTGGAGATGTTGCAGAGAGAAACAGCAGAATACTTCTGTTTGGTCCAATAACAGAAGGGGACAGAAGACAAGAACAACATTAACAATGACATGGAAGTTCTACATTATCATGGTGCTCATCATGAGATCGATTCTGTTTCATAACACACACAAACATCAATGTGCCAAAGGAATGAGACACTAAAAAAATCTATGCAGTCTGAGGGGACCGAGAGGAGGCCTGATGTAACTTGGCTTAGCTTCTGTGACTCACAATGAATTACTTCAGATTTTTAGGGAGAGAGGAAGGAGAGCTCAGGTGGAAGCCACTAGGTCCTCTGCCCACTGCTGATAGTTTCATATTCATTACCTCGTTTGCTGGATGATATTCTCTTTCCTCAACAGAGCTTCAGTCACAGACTCTGTCAAACAACATTCATGATGTGGTCCAATGGGTAGCTTTGTGGATGAAGAGTTAGGAGACCTGGGCTCTAGATCTAGCTGTCATTTCATCTAGATATGGGACCTTGGCCAGGCTACTTCCCATTTCTGGAACTCAGTTCTGTCATCTGTACATTGAGAGGATTGGAAAGAGTTTCTCTGCAGTCTCTGGTAGCTACTGTGTTGTTAGCTCACCCACATCTATTCTCAAGCCCATTCTTCCTTATCTTCCCCCACCATTAAGGCTGAACAGAAAATACGCTGCATTTCCCAGCCTCTCCTGCAGCCAGGGGCAGTCATGTGACATCGTTCTGACCAGTGAGCCTGAAGGGAATGTCTATTGAGGGGTTTCTAGCAAAGCTTTTGTTTTCCTAATCAGGTGAATAGATGCAGCTGATGCTCTCCTGCCCCCACTTCTCTCTGCCTTGATCACAGGTCTGCGGTTAGGAAGCCAACAAGAGTGAGGATGATACCAAAATGCTGGGTCAGGTGGGTCAGAAAGACTGAAAGAGCCTGAGCCCACATAGCACTGGATCAGCTGAACCGCCTCTGAACACCTTGATACATGTGTGCAAAATAAGTCCCTACCTGTTGGAGCCCCTACTGGCTGGATTTTCTGTTATTTGTGGTTGAATATATTTCTGATACAAGTCACTTCTAGTTTTTATATTCATGGCTCAAAATTACAGTCAGTCCAGATCTGGGCCAAGGTCTTTAATGGAGCAGAGGTACTTCAGCCACAAAGAATTATCTGCATCTTTGAGTTCATCTGAACATATAGCACCAAGAAGTAAGCAGGAGGTCAATGTTGCTTGGCACCATTGGTGTCCATCTACAATCAATTTTACTTAGCCCATCACCTGGTTTGTAAACTGGAAGTCAAATATTTATTGCCCATGGGCATTTTTTTAACCAGTAAAGTGTTTCAAGAAAGCCTGGAATTTGAATGCCTTTGGTACCTCCCAAGGTATCTATCTGATTCATATATTCTGGCCAAAATATATTAATAATAGCTCTGACTTGGTTTGCAAAATTTGTTTCCTCAAGTAAATTCTACTGCAGGTTTTATCTCACTAGAGGAAGTTTTCAGTGGCCATGCAACTTCACTATGGAATCAGAGTGTCTAAGTGACGAGTCTGTGGCTGAGTCCACAGTCTAGAAGCTGGCTCTGGGCTCTGGTACATGGTCTCATCCTAGGGTCTCATCCTGGCACCTGTCAGTCATCCTAGGGTTAGGGCACATGTGCTCAGAGGGCTCCTCTGGAGCCTGTCAGTTTCACAGTAGCTGCTTGACTCACCCAAGAGTTATGCTTCTTTTGGTTCAAGGGAGTTTGCTACATACCAGAAAAATGGGTCTGGGTTATCAGGAAAATAAGATGGAAGAAGGTGACGCAGACTCACCAGAATAAGGGAAGTGTCCGAGGGAGGGCCAAGCCAGCTCTTTACCTTAGGAAAAACTTGCAGAGGCTGTCTGCCATTATCTAGAATCCTGTAACTCGATGTGGCAGGTTTTGGAGATGAATTGGACTCAGAATGTTTTTGGCAAGGAATAGCTGCCACTGTTTGCTTAAGTCCATTTTAGAAAAGGCAACGTTGTATGTATGAAAGCAGGTTTGGTACCCTTCTCTTCGTAAATAAAGCTTGTATTTAGAAAGCTTGCCCTTTGTTTGATAGAAGAGGTGCCTTTGTACATCATTTGACAAAGGGATTCAGGAAAAACGGTTAGACCACAGCACGATGGGAGGGCAAATGTTAACATTTACACACATCTCCAGTTGGTCCAGGGTCATTAAGGGGCCAATGTTATTAATGGGAAGGACTTCAGAGGTGCTTAAACAGAAAGAGTTATCTGTGTCTTGACTCCAACTGAACATATAATATCAAAGCGATAAGCTGGACATCAATGTTGCTTGGCAGTCATTGTTCCTTTCCGTCCAGAAATAGCCTTGTTTATTCAATCATAGGAGTTGCCAGCTGGAAGCCAAATATTGCCTAGAGGCATGCTTTTTTGACAAGAATGCCTTCTGTGAGATAAGCACTTCCCAGTTCTCTGCAGTCCCCACCAGTCATTCTATTGCATACATATCTTATTGGGGGCCTGTGGTGCGCAGGCTCTGCTCCAGGTGCTGGGATAAGCAGTGAACAGTGGATGGAGTCCCTGCCCTCAGAGTGTGCCTTTAGCTCTACCCCAGCCACTTGACACGGTGACACACTTTCCTGACCCCTGAAGGTATTTGCACTTGTCATTAAGTGAGAGTGAGCAGTCCCCAGCAGCTGGTCTGTGGAGAGCAGCACAGCTTCACTTGGGAGGTCTGTGGTCCCCCTCAGAAGGGAACCAGCTTCCAGCTGGGGAAGTAACTGAAAAAAATTATATGGAAACTGGACAAGATCTTTCTGGTTGGTTGGTGTCCCAGTTCTGCCCTCCATTGTGAAACACAAACTGGAACCCACAAACACTTGCAGGGAATTAATCCCACCTCTAGGAAATCGGGTGGTTCTTGCGTGTTCTACAGGAGTATCGCGGGCTTGCTTGGATGTGAGCGCGGGAGTGGACAGGGCACCTGCTGGAAGTGAAGATAACTGGGATTTAATTAGCTGTGTGACAGGAGCAGGGCACCCAACCTCCTTGTTCCTTAGCTTACTCACTAGGCCAGTAAGCGATTAGAAGGTTTGTCACAGGGTTAACACCAACTTGTTATGTAAATGTCCTGTTCCCTGCCCAGTCTAGATTTAAAAGTAGAAAGTGCCTTCTACAATTATGTGAAATAAAGCTATATTTAGCACCAGACAGGGTTTTGTTCAGGTAAAAAGCTGGTGAGGATTCAGAGGTGCTGGCAGGGAGCCCTGTGTGTGGGAGAAATGAAAATCTACAGGAGCCTTCCTGCTTCATTGCTTACAGCTCCAGAGACCTGAGCTGAATGGCACAAACAAAGCACGATTCCAGAGCCAGAAAGAGCTCTCTATGATGGCAGCCGACGTTACTCCAGACGTTAATTATAAGATGGGTCAAATGTGACAGGTCCATGGTATCAAATAAGGGAGACGTGAAAGTGTGAAGACAATCAGCTGACAGAATAGGGGCTGTTGCAGAACAGGAAGGTTGGCCTCAAAGACACTCGTGGCCAAGGGCCCCATGGATGATGGAATGAAAATGGCCAGTGGACTCATGCAGTAACCAAATTCAACCTTCTAGTGATCAAAGAAACACAAATTAAACAAAAAATTTATTAAGTGCCGGGTACATGCATGACTCCCTTTCAAAATGCCCAGCATAGCCAGTATGGCTTCTCCAGGGTGGAGGAGGAGCTTTCAGCTGTTGATATGCCCCGGGGATGTATTTGCTCTGACACACTGACGCTCCTTCCCATCCCGACCACGCATGGTCACCACTGAGAGCCTGAGTGTCCTCCTCTAGGGTCCGGTCTGTGTCACATCCCCTTGTGGAACATCAAATCTATTATGTCAACTTTACAATCACCCGGCTGGAACCAAGAGTCCACGCTCAGGGTACAGAAGGTGATGAGAAACCTCCAGTGTTTCCTCCATCGCTCAGCAGTGAGGCAGAGAAACAAGCGTCACCCTCAACAAAGACTCAGCTTCCTGCCAGACTGTGACCAACAACAGGACCAATGCTGACCTTTAAGGAGGTGATGTACCACTCCGAGGTGGGGGCCTGCAACAGTGGCCATGTCAGTGGACCTGAGAAAGAAGACCAGGTCAGGACCCACATCAAAATCCCACCTGTATCTTTTCTCTTCTTTCTAGGGACTGCAGGGCAGAGCAGACTCCTTTACTTTTTGTCTCATTACCCACACACTTGAGCCCGAGCAATCTCTCCATCCTGTAGCCAAGCCCCTTCTCTTCCTATAAAAACATGTTGTTAGAAACGAATTCTTCCTCCATTTACTCTTCCTTATAAACTGTTTTCCAAAGACATGCAGCATGCAAAGTGTTGCCAGGGGGAGATTCTGAGTCTCTAGAATTCGAAAGAAGAAAATATTTCCATCCTAAACACTAGATATACCTGCTTATTTGCAATCCTCGCAAATTCTCCTGATAATTTTCCAGTGTCGTCATTCATTTCAAAGCTTTGTGTTGGACAAAGAAATGCAAACTCATTTCAAGCTGGAATAAGTGGGACTGCTGCTTACCAGAATGGCTCAAGCTTGTGAACATGTGAGTAGCAGGGTCTCATTAGCTGCCTGGAAGAGGCAGGAAGAGAACACAGTGGAATAACAGAGGCCTGATCCCAGACCCCTCTCTACCCTTGGGCATGTGCGTGCACATGTGTCTGCCAGTCTCAGCAGCGCCAAAACGGATTCAGTATCTGGCTGTGTGTGATGAACTGGGGCTGTGACAGAGGCCTGGGGTATCTATTTATGTGACTTGATATAAGTCTTGATATGACAGAACCTAATACAATGTGGGATAAAAGCTTTGAGGACTAAATGATGTGTCCAGGTTTCTGGGGCAGAAGAGGGAATTTCCCAGTTCCACCTCCGGGGATTGTTCTGACACCTATAATAAGACCTAAACAGATAGAAGCTGAAAGGACATTGACATTAGGGTTTTTGTGAGATTTAGAAGCAGGCAGTATGCTTTGAGGTCCATGGGTCAACCTATGAAGCAGGGAGGGCAGTGGTGAGGGGACTGCCACGTGAGCAGGGTCTTGCAAAGGGCCTCCTTACCCATTGGGCTCAGCAGGCGTGGAGCCTAGGGCCCACCATTCTTTTAGGGGGTCCATGAAAATGTCTTAATTTCTTTTAAAATCATAAGGAAAAATGAACTATTAGTTCCAGGCACATGTTTTAATACACAATATTAATCTTTATACTAACACAATTGTAAAATACGATTTTAGATGGGTTTTTGTGGAGGAAAGGGTCCACAAAGGCAAAAGTGCTTGGGCCCACAAAAGTCATAACTTGGCCCTGATCTTGCTGATCTGGAGCCTCTATGGAGAAGGCACCTGGGCAGGGCTGGTTCCTAGGGTGGATCTGGGCAGCAGCAGCAGCCTGGTGAAGGCCCTGAGCAGGCCACTATAAGAGGGCTGGTTGTGAACATGTAGGAGATCTTTCCCCTAGATTCCCCCAAATAATGGAGGGAGACAGTGGGGGTGGGTGGATGCTCCGGTCTTGTGGTTTCCTAGTGGGGACGGATGTTAAGGTGACCTCCTCATTGTACACACCAGATCATGAGGCTTGGGAAATTCAGGTTACTCTGTGTAGATTTTGGGAAGATAACTTAATCTCTCTGAGCCTCAGCTATGAAATGGAGATAACACCATCTAGCTCAAGGGGTTTTCGAGAAGATGAAATTAGTCAGCATATGCCAAGTGTCCAAAGTGTTTGGGTCCAGAGCTGTCCACCTGTCCTCAAAACTCTCCCACCTGCCCTACTGGCTCAAGATGGGCACATTACTGGTGATGGCCAGTAGCTTAGACACCTTTTATTATGTACTGTGTTCTATTTTTTTTTTCCTTTTTGGCTGTGTTGGGTCTTCGTTGCTGCATGCAGGCTTTCTCTAGTTACGGCGAGCAGGGGCTACTCTTCGTTGAGGTGCGCAGGCTTCTCATTGCGGTGGCTTCTCTTGTTGCAGAGCATGGGCTCTAGGGGGCACGGGCTTCAGTAGTTGCAGCGTGTGGGCTCCGTAGCTATGGCTAGCATGAGCTCAGTTGCTCCGCGGCATGTGGGATCTTCCTGGACCAGGGATCGAACCTGTGTCCCCTGCGTTGGCAGGTGGATTCTTAACCACTGCACCACCAGGGAAGTCCTGTACTGTGTTCTTGAAACAACTTTCCTTGACTACTTGGTGTTTTGAAGGAGGCTTTTTACTATTTTTTAACCAAAAAAAAAAAAAAGAAAGAAAGTTGAACTTTGCTGCTCCAGTTTTTTTCTCTTGCTAAGTAAGAATATTAAAAAAAAAAAATGCCACCATGGTCTACTACTGTCTGGCTTCACCATAATTTCATAAAGAAGGGATACCTTAACACCAAAAATGGAAGACACAATATCAGAATACAGAATGGTTTGTCCTGAGAAATGACAGTAAACAACCTGACACTGACATTCAAGACATGCACGCACGCAGGACCCTCCGTTTCCCAGTAGGGAGCATACTGAACCATACGTACTGATAGGCAATAAAAATAAGGTATGTCATTGCCTAGCTGGGCAACCAAACAAGCCAGGCCCTCAAACATCATCTACTATTTCCCATCATCACTAATTTAATTCAAGCCTTCAGGAAGCATCTGCTCTATGCCCAGCACTGTACTGGGCCCTGCAGGGGATGCAGAGTGAGTAAGCCTGGGTTCCTGTCCTCAGAGAGCAGAGACAGGAGAAGGGAAGGAAGACCCAGGTAGCAGAAAACAGGTCCTACCCTGCACTGGGAGCCACAGGCTGTGGACCTGCAGAGGGGCAAGCAGGTTCCGTTAATGTGTGACCTTGGGGTCAGTCTGGAAGCACAGGAAACAGAAAGAACTTTAACAGAGTCTTCTAAAAACATGTTGGCTCCCATGCAGGAATTACAGGCAGAGGAGAAAAGTCTTTCAGTGTTCAAGTTGCATAAAATGTGTATGGGGCCTCACCTCTCCTGGGACACCTTGCTCCTGAGAGAGCCCTTTAGGGAGGAAGAAAGGAAGGAAGGGAGCCAACTCAGTGTTAATGTGCGTCCTTCCTGTGCCGGGTCTGACCCCAGGCTTCTCGTGATTTCGTGTAACCCTCATCACAACCTGACGTGGTGGCTGTTTTCATCCCATCTTGAGAGATGAAGAAACTGTGGCTCAAGGAAGAAGATGCACAGCTGAGATTTGAACCCAGAGACTTTGGTCTTCAAGGTCCACACTCCTTCCCACCTGCCACATCACCTCCTCCACCTGCATAATTCCTGGGACCCAATGGGCTGCAGAAAGTGATGGAACAACAGAATCTAACTGAATAATCAGATCCATGAACAACAGATCAGCGAGAGAAGGGCCTGTAGCCTCCACAAAGTGCCATCAATCAGAACAAGCTCGTTGATTTGTATACCAATGACCAAGTCACACAACAGAGCTTGAGATCTCCCAAGCGACCAGCTCCTGTTCTGAGCCTTACTGAGCCTACCTGAGATGGAGCCACCAAAAACAATCAGAGTGAACAAGAATGTGGCCTCTGAGAAAATCTGATCTAAGTGTGATCCAGACTTCACAGCCCGCTCATTACTTTTCTGTCCCACATTACAGATGCTGCCTTGGCTTTATGAAATGCTTCTATCAAACCGCCAGAGCAAGCAAGGAAATTTGTCCAAATGCCCTGATTTCATGTATTTTTTTTCCTTCTCAAAGGTAAGAAAAGAAACTCCATATGTCCTCCTGAATAGTTGACAGAAATCTGCTAGAAAAATTCAATGCAAATATGTTTCAGTTCTCATGAAACATAAGGCGCTCCGGCAAAGCCTCTACAACCCGTCAAAATACATTCTCCACGAACAGACTCACGTCCCCAACGACTGACTTGAAAGAAGGTGGCACAGAATTGTGGAAAGAAATTGGAGTATGAACCTAATAAATTAGCATATGTAATAAATTGAAACATGAAATGTAGTGGAGATCAGAGAATGGACCTCTAGGAATGTTTGGGTTCTTAAATCGTTTAGATTTTGATGGTCAAAGCCACCTATGAAAGAAATAAGATTTTTAAAAATTGTGATAATTGAAATGAATTTTTTAAAAAATTTATTTCATTTATTTTATTTTTGGCTGAGTTGGGTCTTTGTTGCTTCATGTGGGCTTTCTCTAGTTGCGGCGAGCAGGGGCTACTCTTCGTTGAGGTGCGCAGGCTTCTCATTGCGGTGGCTTCTCTTGTTGCGGAGCACGAGCTCTAGGGGGCATGGGCTTCAGTAGTTGCGATGCATGGGTTCAGTAGTTGTGGCACATGGGCTCAGTTGCTCCGCAGCATGTGGGATCTTCCCAGACCAGGGATTGAGCCCGTGTCCCCTGCATTGGCAGGCGGATTCTTAACCACTGCACCACCAGGGAAGCCCAAAATGAATTTTTTTAAATGTGCTATTTGCACATTTAATTTAGTTCCAGAAATAAACCCACTGGTCTGTATGTTTCCCCATGGTCATTTTCTTTCCCTTCCTTGGTGGAGTCCCTGTTGTTTGATGTGGGCACCTGAGCAAGGCCACTGCAGGACCTGGTGATGGTGAGAGAGGAGGGGAATGCTGGGGCCACTACCTTTGACCATACCTGCCCGGGCAGGTGTAGGGCAGGCAGGACTTCCTGTCCTGGCAGAGGAGGTGATCATGGTTGTCAGTCTCTTTTGCTTAGCATACTGGCTGTTCCTCAGAAAATTATTTCCTGATACTCACTGGACACACTTCCCCACTTGTTGGCGGTAACCAGGGCTCTGCCAGGGCACGTGCTCAGCTCCATAGTAGCCCAATGACACAGGAAACCACCTTCCACGTTCACTTGGAACGGAGGTGGCACATGGCAACCAGGGTGATCTTGATAAATGTAAGCTCCTTGTAATGTCTCTGCTGAAACCTTTCCAGGTGCTTCCTATCTCACACAGAATAGAAGCCAAAGTTCTCTGCATGGCCCACACCGCTGGCTTGCTCTGGCCCCTCCCTCTCTCACTTCTCCAAGCGCTCTCCCCTTGGCCATGTTGCCCCAGCTACCCTAGCTCTTTAAGCCATTCCTTGAACTTGTCAAGGTCATTTCCACCTTAAGGCCTTGCATGTTTTTCTCTGCCTGGAAAGCCCTTCCTTTAGATCTTTGCCTGACTTTTCCCTTTGTGTCTTTCGGGTTTCAGTGGAAAACAGAGTTGGTCAGAAAAGTCTGGACCATCCATGACTCATACTCCTTCCAACTCCATCCGTGAGCGTCCTGCTGAATCTCCTTAGCACTGATCACTAAGGACTTCTTCCCCTGTATGTGTTTACATACTTATCAGCTGTCGCCCCCAACAGTAGGTAAATTCCACAAGAGCAGGGACCTTTTCTCTCTGGTCCCTATTGTATTACAGCTCTTAGAATAGTTCAACAATTATTTGTAACAAGGATTGAACAAGAATTCAAACTCCAGAACTTGTGCCACTACCTCTCATGGGAAGTTGGCATCTTTTCCTTATTGTCTCCTGTACGTATTGCTGGCCCTGCAAACCTGGGGGAGCCATTCATTCCTTTGTTGGAGAGAACATTAAGGACCTTCCTCTCTTGCCACATCCCTTCCCCCAAAAGAACAAGTGCACATACGTCTCAACACACTTATTAAAAAATGATCTCTTCTCAACCAGGGGTGAGAGGTGGGTGGTAATTATGAGATCAGTTGTGAGTTAAATTAAGTATATTCTAGGGCATACTTCTGGACTATTTCATTGCATCCTTTATCAATATCTCACAAATTTAATTACTCTGCCTTTAAAACATGATTTACTATCTTAATAGATAGGTCCTCTTCATTTCTTTTATTTTTTCTAAGCATTTCTAAGTTATTCTTGACTTTATTTTATCAGGTGATTTTTTGAATCCTTTTGAAAAGTTAAAAAAAACTTCTAGTTCAGATTTTGATTTAAATTACAGTAAATGTCTACCCTCATTTTGGAAGAATTCTTCTTTACACTGTCTTTCCTACCAGCAAAACTGGTAGGTTTCTGAGAGATCTGCAGTCTTCTTGTTAAGCTTTAATTTCACATTTTTTTGTTCCTATTGTGGTTGGAATTAATTTCCATTTTTATCTCCCCACTCCTGCAGTCTGGTTTGAGATTCATCTATAAATTTTAGTTATGAAATGGGGAGTTCTAATGTAAATCCCAGAACCTATTGAGCTGTATTGCGTAATTGTGCCTAATGATATGGATTCATGAATAGACCTGCTACTACTAGACCTTTTCTTTGAATAGAATGAATTTTTATTTTGCATTTATTTGCATTCAAGGTTGCTGTATTCTTTTCTTTTTTTTTATTGAAGTTGATTTACAATGTGATGCTAGTTTCAGGTGTACAGCAAAGCGATTCCGTTATATGTACCTATCTGTATATTCTTTTCACTTCTTTTCCCTTATAGGTTATTATAAGATGTTGAATATAGTTCCTTGTGCTATACCATAGGTCTTTTATCTATTTTATACATAGTAGTGTGCATAGTTGCTGTATTCTTTTACAGGCTCTTTATCTCAAGTAAATGTTTGTGATCTCTGACCTTACCCTGGGGATCCTTTATATTTCTCCACACGTTTTTCTCCCATTCTATGCAATAGCTATTTCAAACTCTCTCCACAATCCTGACACTCAAATTTCACTATCCCCTCACTTTCAGAAGGCAAACTTGCCTTCTAGTTCAGAAAGCTAGAGATGTAAGCAAGCAGGACCTTATGGGGCCTTCCCAGGACAGACCATCCCCTGCCCCCATGTCCTCTTGTTTGTAGAAAGACTTTAGCCTCCTAGGCCATCCCTGAGTTCCAAAGAATAAATTTAATAAATTTAGAAGTGAGAAAATGCAGAAGCAAAGGAAAACAGTCAAGCAAGACAAAATAATAATAGTTTAGCCATTAAATAAAGTCAAATACCTTTAGTTCCTCTCAAGGGCTATAAGATAACATTCTGAGCCATATCCTTTGAGCTGTTTTGCAAATACTGAAACCCCTGCAGGTGGAAAACATTAACCGCATGCTGACCATCAGCATGTAGGCAGGCCCCAGACAGGTTGGAACCAGAAGGTTGATGATGTTGACTCCTCATTACCTCACTACCAGCCAATCAGAAGAATGTACACAAGCTGATCATGTGCCCTGCAACCCTCTCACTCACCCTACCTTTAAAAACCTTTCCGTGAAAGCCACCAGGGGTTCCGGCCTCTTGAGCATTAGCCATCCCCAATCTTGCTTGGTGCCCTGCAATAAACACTACATTTCCTTTCACCACAACCCAGTGTCAGTAGATTGGCTTTACTGTGCCCAGGCAAGCAGACCCAAGTTTGGTTGGGTAACAGAGGGGCGGAGGGGGGGAAGCATAGAACATAAAACAAACTCTCTTCATCTTCCTAAACATCAAATTTACCCACTTACTTGTATCTGGACTATTCTGTCTTTGCCATTCCAATGCCAATGCCCCATCTGTTTTCTGGAGCTCATCCCCTCCATTTCCCCAAGAGTCCCTTATTGTTGGACCCTTAGGTTGTTTCAAAGTCTTCCTAGTATAAAAATATAACACTTGATGAACTGCATTGTGATATACCCTTGGCTGCTTGTCCAGTTATTCCTTAGGACAAATGATTGAAAGCATATTTGCTGGATCAAAGGGTATGCACACTTTGATTGCTTCGAGTTACCAAGTCACCAGTGTGCTAATATGTGTTACTTTGTGGGTAATAGACTGCCTATTTCCCTGAACTCTTACCAACATTGATTATCGTTCTTTTTAACCATCCAATTTGTTAGGCAAAGTGGCATTTCATTATTTCAATTTGCATTTTTATTGCTTGTCTGAACAAACGATAAACTTTGCCCTGTTCATGGCTGTCTTCCCAGTGCCTCAATGTGCTTTTGTTGAATGGAAAAAATGATTGTGCACACCATATGCCAAGTTCTGGGCTAGGTGTTGTATTGAATACAGCTGAGATACAATTAAAGTTGAATATTTTTTCATGTGCTTATTGGTCATTTACATTCTTCTTTTTTTGCTTTTATTTTTGGTCAATTGTCTGCTTATGTGGACTGCCTTTTTATCTATTAGCATTATGAGTATATTAATTCTCGAGGGCTCAGTTCATCTTTTGCCTAGAGAAGAAGATGTTCTGTTGAAGCCCTCATAATCCAGGAGAGAACCCAGAACTCTTTTCCCAGCCTTGCAGGCCCCTCCCCCAAACACACAGGACACAAGCGTGGGAATGAGTGACACCAGTGACAACAGGAGTGAAATGAAACCTCACCTGTTCAAGCGCTGTGGATAAGAGCTGTAGCTCTAAGTGGACAGCTAAAGCTTCTCTTTTTTCCTAGCGCAGCAGTTAAATAGAAAGAAGAGGCAACAGGCATAAGGCCTACTGAGATCAGTGTAGCTTGTAAGATATAAGTGGGGATTGAACCTTTAGCGCCAACTGAAGATGGAGACATGCTTCTCAAATAAGATACTTCCTGGGGTGAAAGACACTGAATCCTCATGTGGATGGTGAGTCATTTTACAAGGGTGAGACACACATGGACAATACTTGATTTTATGTTAACACTGTGATATCGACAAAAAATTTTTCACAAGCACATTAAACTGCAGAAACCCACAGCTCTGGGTTTTCTCAGGCAACAATCAATCTGTCTGCTTATCCATTGACCAGTACTGTGTTTCTATATGACTTGATGCTAGTAAATGGGGAGCAGCTGTGAGAAGATGCACAAATCTGTCTCTTATTTGAGGAGAAAGACACTTAATACTTTAGGGAAGTCTCAGTACTTTGAGGAGAATTATTCCGTGAAACTATGAATATGGGAGTTATCTGCTGGCCTGTGACTCCTTTGTGAAACTAAAACACAATGATTCAGCTACTTGTGATAATTAATAAACAAAGACACTTTGCTTTCAGGACATTGCGTGTACAAATTTGACTATAATGCAAGAATTCACTAGTATGGGCCTTCAACAAACACTCATGTTCCAAAAGCTTGACACACAGGACATCTTTTGTCATATAAGTAGTGTCATAAATGATACTAGTATCAGGAAACAAAAACCTATTTAATGCCTTACATGTCTAGAACCATGGGATTTTGGAACGAGCAGGGACCTTGGGGATCACTGCTTTAAGCTTGGGGAGATAGGGTTTTGTGGGAGACTCAGCCCCTGCATGTAGTCTCCAAAGTCAGGCCAGGAGTTCTTGACCTTTCTTTGCGTCCTTCTCTCAGGAATGCAGCACCTGCATATCCAGGAGCAGATGGTTCTAGGAACCACTTCAGCCAGGCCTTTCTTCCATAACCATTGGCACAGCCACCTGCCCAGTGGCAGAGGGGAAGCAAGTGCTTATTCCCGGGCTTGAAGGATCCCAGGGTTTGGAAGGTTGACCATGAGGTTGACCATGAGGTTGACCATGAGGTTCAATGAAACCAAGATGACTTCAATTAAAAACATGGCCTCTAGGAATCCAGGTTTCTGGGCTGGCCCCAAGTTTTACAAGCTGGTTCTTCAGGTAGTTAAAATTCAGATGGCAGTGACCATCCTTGAATCATCATTGGGCCCCCAACACCCAGCCAAAGCGAATCAACTGTAGGGACAAGTCTGCCTACAGCGAAGGGCTGACTCCCATCAAGAAACAGCGTGTTTCTAAAATGGTTCTGCTGCTGCTGGACAAGATTGTGAGGCCCTAATACCTACATGGGTTGTCATACCAAGGACACTGAACTGCCACTGATGCCGCTGTGTCTATGGGAACATGCACATTCCTCTGCTTTGGCTCCCAGAGAGAAGAACCTGCGATAGAGGCAGGAGGAATGGTGAAGTCTGGATAAAACTCTCTGTGTAAGGGATCCTCGTGGTCAGGCAGAGGCCGTTAGCAGCCAGTTAGGCATTTGGATTTCTCCACTGCTTAGTCACAGATACTGCAGTGAGTGTTTGTGAACTGGGGACTCTTGTGTGTTTTCCTGTTTGGTTACTGTCTTAGTCTGGTTTCCCCAGAAGCAGACCCTGAGACAGGGATTCGAGTGCATGGAGTTTATTTGGGAAGTGATCCCAGGAACCAGTGGAGGAGGGGGTGGGGCAAGGCAGGGAAGAGAAGGCAGCCAGATCCAGCTGGTCCTCACTGCGGGTGACCAGAGCCAAATCTGCTGGGGAACTCGGGGCATCAGTGGGTAGCACACACTCCGTGGGTCACCACCCCAGTGGAGGCAAAGGAGTGGAGTATTTACACTCTTCCCATCAGTCACTGGTTAGGGCTGCTCCTGGGGAGGGGAGTGTTATTCTCTCACTCCCAGCCTGCCTTCTGCACAGGAAGAGGAGCTCCTGCTGTGCCGGGAGTCCCCAGGCAGATGGACCTTGGGCCAGTGTGCAGTAGCACGGTAAAGAGATAAGGCAGGCACGAACAGCTTCTGGAACAGTTTCTTTAGCCCGGATCCGCTCCCCGACCATGCCGTGTGTGTGTACATGTGTGAGCGCTGGACAAACTAGTTGTGGTCGGATTACAAGGGAAGTCATAGTTACTCTGATCCCGAAGATGGGAACCTGGGAGGTTCTGACGTGGTATTTTCCCCATTACATTCTTCAGAGCATGATGAAGCACCGAACGTGGCTACAGACCTCTGGCTTGACACTGCACGTGTGGACGGGACATAGGCACTAAGCTGTTCCCTCAGTGCTAACACAGGGGCATTATTTCACGACAGTGAAGTTTCTTTTCCTTGAGGTTGTTAAAGGGGCTGTGAGGTTGTTAATATTTGCTGGGCTCTGGCTGTGTGCTACCTCTATGCTGCATAATTCAGTCCTCCCAACTCTATAAGGGGGTATGATTATCCCCATTTTACAGACACGGCCAACATGTGTTTGTCCAATCAACAATGAAGACCTAGACTGGTTTTTAGGGATCGATATAAAAACAAGCCAGACTTGGGCTTGTCGACAGGCTGGGAGCAAGTTCAAGGGCCGCAGGGCAGCTCCAGCTGCTGAGTAGAGAAAGGATTGGAGGGGCCAAGGAGGGCAGCTAGGGGGCGGGGTGTAGGAAGCAGGCAAGAAATGGCCTTGGCTTAGAACCAAAGTCCAAAGTTTGCAAACTGCATGGATGTGTTTCACAGTCAGTCTAATCCTGAAGCCTATCTCTATACCCTTCTGCTTCTAAATAATCTTCCATAGATGAACGTATATTTCTGTTTTCCTTTAATCAGAGTAGCCGATGCTTGATGGAGAGAGATATATTGATTACCTCTTTTTGTTTGCTATCTGGGTTTTTACATACACAAGTGATATCTGGTTGACTATTTAATCCATTGATTCATGGTCGGCAGTGGGAAGGACTTAAACTTTGAGAAACTGACACATTTGGGAGTTTGAATAAAAGCAACTCCCCTAATTTCCTGCTCAGCGAGGGCACAGGGCAGGATGGGGGCAGGATGGAGGGCTTGGCCAAGCACCCAGGATTTTCCGCCTTTCCCTGTTCACATTCTGCCCAGAAGAGCACAGTACAAACAGATGGCTGTGCCTCCAGAAGGTGAGGCCTGCAGGCTGATGAGGGGCGTGTGTGCGTGGCTCATCCCAGCCTGGTGTGCTGCTGGTACAGCATGAGCTTTTGGTGCCTTGGGACCACCAGGCAGCAAAGCCAGTAGGATGTGGAGCCACTGTAAGAAATAATGTGATATTCTTCGGTTACCATCTGGCTCTCAGCTCTAGCAGACAAATGTGACTGTAATGGGCCGTCGGTTCAAGTAACAGAGAGGATCAGAGCCCATAACCATTGAAGAGGCAATGGGTCGGAGACCATATCCTGGGGAAGGGCTGCCCGTGAAGGCCAAGATCTGCTCTCCACCCACAGAAATGCTGGGGGAAAGAGATGTGCGCCATCCCCAGGCAAAGGACCCGGCAGGTTTATGAGTGAGGATTCAATGGTTACGGAGGCCGGGTTGGGAATGAATGCAAGGCAGAGTCTGAGGTGTCGGAAGGTTCAGGGCCTCAGCCATGGAGGATGGTCCCCACTTCCCTTGGGGCCTGCTCTGGACCACCTGTGGCCATTCCTGGGTTGGCCAGGCTCCTGCACAGTACCCCAGCTTGGCTGTTGAGCAGATGAAGGGGACTCATTCGCCATGCACGTGGGTTACCAGCAGCCTGTTAGCTTAGATAGCCTGCTCTCAGAGTAGGGAAAAAATTGATCCTAAGTACAAAGAAGTCTAGATGTTACCAGATAAGATCTTATCTGAGTTCCAGAAGAGGCAGCTTGTTGTAAAGGAAGGAGCCTGTGATTTGATGCCAAGCAGGTTTGTGATGCAGCCTCAGCTCTGAAACTTACTAGCTGTGGGCCTTGGGTAAGTACCTTTGTGACTAGACTCAGTTTCCTTATCTGCAACATGGGTCTGTGTCTGCCTCCAAGGTTTTATATTAAATGAACTAACTAACATGTGCAAAGTACCAGGCATGTAGGAGACATTGAACAAATGCTAGCTTCTTCCCCTTCCCCTGGAGGCAGCAGGGATATCCTGACCAGGGGGCCAAGTCTAGTGTGAACGTACTTGGTGGAGCTGTAGTGGGAACCCAGGCATGTGCTGGAGGATGGTGGGCAGAAAGGCTGGGATCCCTTTCTGCCAGTGGCAGGGTCTATTTTCTGTACCTTCCACACAGTGTCCCTTGGAACTCGGTGGCCAGCTTGGGAGAAGGAAGGGAGGATGGTGGGACTGAAGATCAGGTGGTTGGAGCTTTGGGGACCCTCAGAGCAGCAGTCCTTTTATCTGTTTAAAGCACTGGGATTCCATATAAGGTTTGTTTGAGAAAGCCTTCTGGCTAAGTCAAACAAGCCAAAATCTGAAAACTGCAGAGATAAATGATCCAGAAGGCCACTTTCAACACAAAGACTTTATACTATGAAATGAAGCATCATCATTGGCTAGAAGAGGATTGGCTAGATGTTTTCAATCCACAGGAAACATTCCTTCGGGAGAGGGTGGGGCGGGAAATAACACAGCTCTTTACCAATGAGAGAGACCATGGGTACTACGTTATAGAGTCGAAATGTAAGGGCTGTCTTGATGAAGAATAGGAGATGAGAGGTCTTGGGAGACTTCCAAGGACACGCGGTGCTACTTTCCTGATTGAATAACAGCGTTAATCAAGCAGAATTTTCTTGGGCTCTCCCAAGTGCATAGGGATGGGCATTTTAGAGAGTGCTCTTTGGGGTCCCAGCACATCTCTGCACAAATGCAGAACCTTCCCCCACACCCCAGCTGCAGAAACCAAGCCGTCTGCAGGTGGTTTCACAGAGCTTACCTTCTTCAGCTCTTCCTGGACACTCTGGCTGTTGTCTTCAGAGGACAGGCTTTCCTTCTGGTTCTCAGACTCTGTCTTGGGCTCGGACTCCTGATCCTCCCCAGAGGAAGTTTCCTTCTCACTCATTTTCATTGCCAACTCGTACAGCCTGTTTGTCCGTTTCTCTTCTGCAGCGTCTGTGCCGGCCTGTGGGTGCCGAGCCTCATTGCAGATATCAGTCTTTGATAAATCACCGGACACCTAAATGAAAGCCAGAATCATGAGCTGAAGACTCTTCTGCTACCGTCATGTTGCTTGTTGTTCCCAATAATCCCTGAGTAAAGGACAATCAGGAAAATGAAGCTCTTACCTGATCTGCTTTCCCTATGGATGGACTTTTTATTTTTACTTCTTCAAACACGTGCATCTTAACACTTTGTTAAAAATTAAGGCAGGTGAGCACCTGTACTCAGAAAAGTGACTTCAGTGTTTTTCATTTGCAAAATACTCACCGAGTGCCTACTAGGGTCAGCACTGTGCTGGTGCTGAGGATGCAAAGCTGAGCAAACCTCCGCCCGTCCCCTAGTGGAGAAGGCACTAAAACCCTGACAAGGGCACAGAAGCAGTGCGTGGGGAGAGAGGCTTTGACAGCCCTCTAAGGGGCACTGGATGGCAGGGCTGGGACTCAGGGAAAGCTTGTTTGTGGAGATGGTGTTTGAGTGGAGATTCAAAGTGTAGCAGTTACCCAGCTAAAAGGGAGAGAGGAAAGAATGGTATTCTAGGCAAATCGCAGATTTTGAGATGGTGCAAGGTCCTTGCGCATACATAAGGAATACTGTGTGCCCTTCCCTTGATAATTACACAATTACATCTCCGGCTCCTACTATCTCCGAAGCTCTCTCTATGAGTAGAACCCTGACCAGGCCTGGGGAAGTCCAGGAAGACATGACATTCTAACTCTCTATTTTTCACCTTATATTAGACAGATATGTATGGAATCTTGGCAAGATAACCCTTAAAGTACCATTAGGGTCCACTGGACCCAATATTAGTTTGTGGTTTTTTTTGAATTTTATTTTATTTTTTATACAGTAGGTTTTTTTTTTTTTAACATCTTTACTGGAGGATAATTGGTTTACAACGGTGTGTTAGTTTCTGCTTTATAACAAAGTGAATCAGCTATACATATACACATGTTCCCATATCTCCTCCCTCTTGCATCTCCCTCCCACGCTCCCTATCCCACCCCTCTAGGTGGTCACAAAGCACCGAGCTGATCTCCCTGTGCTTAAAGCAGGTTCTTATTAGTTATCTATTTTATACATATTAGTGTATATATGTCAATCCCAACTTCCCAATTCATCCCACCCCCCACCCCTGGCTTTCCCCCCTTGGTGTCCATACATTCTTTCTCTACATCTGTGTCCCTATTTCTGCCCTGTAAACTGGTTGACCTGTACCATTTTTCTAGATTCCACATATATGCGTTAATATACGATATTTGTTTTTCTCTTTCTGACTTACTTCACTCTGTATGAGAGTCTCTGGGTCCATCTACGACTCTACAAATGACCCAATTTTGTCCCTTTTTACGGCCGAGTAATATTCCATTGTATATATGTACCATGTCTTCTTTATCCGTTCGTCTGTCAGTGGGCATTTAGGTTGCTTCCGTGTCCTGGCTATTGGAAATAGAGCTGCAGTGAACATTGGAGTGCATGTGTCTTTTTGAATTATGGTTTTCTCAGGGTATATGCCCAGTAGTGGGATTGCTTGGTCATAAGGTAATTCTATTTTTAGTATTTTAAGGATCCTCCATACTGTTCTTCATAGTGGCTGTATCAATTTACATCCCCACAAACAGTGCAAGAGGGTTCCCTTTTCTCCACACCCTCTCCAGCATTTGTTGTTTGTAGATTTTCTGATGATGCCCATTCTAACCAGTGTGAGGTGATACCTCATTGTAGTTTTCATTTGCATTTCTCTAATAATTAGTGCTAATCTTTTTTTTTTTTTTTTTTTTGCGGTACACGGGCCTCTCACTGTTGTGGCCTCTCCCATTGCGGAGCACAGGCTCCGGATGTGCAGGCTCCATGTGGGATCTTCCCGGACCGGGGCACGAACCCATGTCCCCTGGATCGGCAGGCAGACTCTCAACCACTGTGCCACCAGGGAAGCCCTCTAATAATTAGTGATGTTGAGTAGCTTTTCATGTGCCTCTTGGCCATCTGTATGTCTTCTTTGGAGAAATGTCTATTTAGGTCTTCTGCCCATTTTTTGATTGGGCTGCTTGTTGTTTTAATATTGAGCTGCATGAGCTGTTTATATATTTTGGAGATTAATCTTTTGTACGTTGATTCGTTTGCAAATATTTTCTCCCACTCTGAGTTTGTCTTTTTGTCTTGTTTATAGTTTCCTTTGCTGTGCAAAAGCTTGGAAGTTTCATTAGGTCCCATTTGTTTATTTTTGCTTCTATTTCCATTACTCCAGGAGGTGGGTCAAAAAAGGTCTTGCTGTGATTTATGTCAAAAAGTGTTCTTCCTATGTTTTCCTCTAAGAGTTTTATAGTGTCCGGTCTTACATTTAGGTCTTTAATCCATTTTGAGTTTACTTTTGTGTATGGTGTTAGGGAATGTTCTAATTTCATTCTTTACATGTAGCTGTCCAGTTTTCCCAGCACCACTTATTGAAGAGGCTGTCTTTTCTCCATTGTATATCCTTGCCTCCTTTGTCATAGATTAGTTGACCATAGGTGTGTGGGTTTATCTCTGGGCTTTCTATCCTCTTCCATTGATCTATGTTTCTGTTTTTGTGCTAGTACCATATTGTCTTGATTACTGTAGCTTTGTAGTATAGTCTGAAATCAGGGAGTCTGATTCCTCCAGCTCCATTTTTTTCCCTCAAGATTGTTTTGCCTATTCGGGGTCTTTTGTGTCTCCATACAAATTAAAATTTTTTTTGTTCTATTCTGTAAAAACTGCCATTGGTAATTTGATAGGGATTGCATTGAATCTGTAGATTGCTTTGGGTAATATAGTCATTTTCACAATATTGATTCTTCCAATCCAAGAACATGGTATATCTCTCCATCTGTTTGTTTCACCTTTGATTTCTTTCATCAGTGTCTTATAGTTTTCTGAGTAAGGTCTTTTACCTCCTTAGGTAGGTTTATTCCTAGGTATTTTATTCTTTTTGATGTGATGGTAAATGGGTTTGTTTCCTTAATTTCTCTTTCTGATCTTTCGTTGTTAGTGTATAGGGATGCAAGAGATTTCTGTGCATTAATTTTGTATCCTGCAACCTTACCAAATGCATTGATTAGTTCTAATAGTTTTCTGGTGGCATCTTTAGGATTTTCTATGTATAGTATCATGTCATCTGCAAACAGTGACACTTTTACTTCTTCTTTTCCAATTTGTATTCCTTTTATTTCTTTTCCTTTTTTGATTGTCATGGCTGGGACGTCCAAAACTATATTGAATAATAGTGGAGAGAGTGGACATCCTTGTCTTGTTCCTGAAATGCTTTCAGTTTTTCACCATTGAGAATGATGTTTTCTGTGGGTTTGTCATATATGGCCTTTATTATGTTGAGGTAGGTTCCCTCTACGCCCACTTTCTGGAGAGTTTTTCTCATAAATGGGTGTTGAATTTTGTTAAAAGCTTTGTCTGCATCTATTGAGATGATCATATGGTTTTTATTCTTTAATTTGTTAATTGATTTGCATATATTGAAGAATCGTTGCATCCCTGGGATAAATCCTACTTGATCATGGTGTATGATTCCTTTAATGTGTTGGATTCTTTTTCCTAGTATTTTGTTGAGGATTTTTGCATCTATATTCATCAGTGATATTAGTCTGTAATTTTCCTTTTTTTGTAGTATATTTGTCCGGTTTTGGTATCAGGGTGATGGTGGTCTTGTAGAATGAGTATGGGAGTGTTTCTTCCTCTGCAACTTTTTGGAAGAGTTTGAGAAGGATGGATGTTAGCTCTTCTCTAAATGTTTGATAGAATTCACCTGTGAAGCCATCTGGTCCTGGACTTTTGTTTGTTGGAAGATTTTTAATAAATTTCATTTCTTGTGATTGGTCCGTTCATATTTTCTATTTCTTCCGGTTCAATCTTGGAAGGTTATACCTTTCTAAGAATTTGTCCATTTCTTCCAGGTTGTCCATTTTATTGGCATAGAGTTGCTTGTGGTAGTCTCTAAGGATGTTTTGTATTTCTGTGGTGTCTGTTGTACCTCTCCTTTTTCATTTCTAATTTTATTGATTTGAGTCCTCTCCCTATTTTACTTGATGAGTCTGGGTAAAGGTTTATCAATTTTGCTTATCTTCTAAAGATCCAGCTTTTAGTTTTATTGATCTTTGCTATTGTTTTCTTTGTTTCTATTTCATTTATTTCTGCTCTGATCTTTATGATTTCTTTCCTTCTACTAACTTTGGGTTTTGTTTGTTCTTCTTTCTCTAGTTCCTTTAGCTGTAAGGTTAGATTGTTTATTTGAGACTTTACTTGTTTCTTGAGGTAGGATTGTATTGCTATAAACTTCCCTCTTAGAACTGCTTTTGCTGCATCCCATAGGTTTAGGATCGTCGTGTTTCATTGTCATTTGTCTCTAGGTATTTTTTGATTTCCTCTTTGATTTCTTCAGTAATCTCTTGGTTATTTAGTAATGTATTGTTTAGCCTCCATGTGTTTGTGTTTTTTACATTTTTTCCCCTGTAATTGATTTCTAATCTCATAGCGTTGTGGTCGGAAAAGATGCTTTATATGATTTCAATTTTCTTAAATTTACTGAGGCTTGACTTGTGACCCAAGATGTGAGCTATCCTGGAGAATGTGTGCACTTGAGAAAAAAGGGTAATCTGCTGTTTTTGGATGGAATGTCCTATGAATATCAATTAAATCTGTCTGGTCTGTTGTGTCATTTAAAGCTTGTGTTTCCTTATTAATTTTCTGTCTGGATGATCTGTCCATTGATGTAAGTGAGGTGTTAAAGTCCCCGACTATTAATGTGTTACTGTCAATTTCTTCTTTTATAGCTGTTAGCATTTGCCTTATGTATTGAGGTGCTCCTGTGTTGGGTGCACATATATTTATAATTGTTATATCTTCTTCTTGGATTGAACCCTTGATCATTATGTAGTGTCCTTCCTTGTCTCATGTAACATTCTTTATTTTGAAGTCTATTTTATCTGATATGAGTATTGCTACTCCAGCTTTGTTTTGATTTCCATTTGCATGGAATATCTTTTTCTATCCCTTCACTTTCAGTCTGAATGTGTCCCTAGGTCTGAAGTGGGTCTCTTCTAGACAGCATATATATGGGTCTTGTTTTTGTATCCATTCAGTGAGCCTGTGTCTTTGCTTGGAGCATTTAATCCATTCACATTTAAGGTAATTATTGATATGTATGTTCCTATGACCATTTTCTTAATTGCTTTGGGTTTGTTTTTGTAGGTCCTTTCTTCTCTTGTTTTTCCCACTTAGAGAAGTTCCTTTAGCATTTGTTGTAGAGCTGGTTTGGTGGTGCTGAATTCTCTTAGCTTTTGCTTGTCTGTAACTGTTTTGATTTCTCCATCAAATCTGAAAGAGATTCTTGCCAGGGGGAGTAAGCTTGGTTGTAGGTTCTTCGCTTTCATCACTTTAAATACATCATGCCACTCCCTTCTGGCTTCTAGAGTGTCTGCTGAGAAATCAGCTATTAACCTTATGGGAGTTCCCTTGTATGTTATTTTTCGTTTTTCCCTTGTTGCTTTTAATAATTTTTCTTTGTCTTTAATTTTTGTCAATTCGATTACTATTTGTCTTGTCGTGTTTCTCTTTGGGTTTATCCTGCTTGGGACTCTCTGTGTTTCCTGGACTTGGGTGGCTATTCCCTTTCCCATGTTAGGGAAGTTTTCAACTGTAATCGCTTCAAATATTTTCTTGCATCCATTCTCTCTCTCTTCTCCTTCTGGGACCCCTATAATGTGAATGTTGGTGCATTTAATGTTGTCCCAGAGGTCTCTTAGGCTGCCTTCATTTCTTTTCATTCTTTTTTCTTTATTCTGTTCCATGACAGTGAATTCCACCATTCTGTCTTCCAGGTCACTTATCCGTTCTTCTGCCTCAGTTATTCTGCTATTGATTCCTTCTAGTGTAGTTTTCATTTCAGTTATTGTCCATCTCTGTTTGTTTGTTCTTTAATTCTTCTAGGTCTTTGTTAAACATTTCTTGCATCTTCTTGATCTTTGCCTCCATTCTTTTTTCGAGGTGTTGGATCATGTTCAGTATCACTACTCTGAATTATTTTTCTGGAAGGTTGCCTATCTCCACTTCATTTTGTTGTTTTTCTGGGGTTTTATCTTGTTCCTTCATCTGGTGCATAGTCCTCTGCCTTTTCATTTTGTCTGTCTTTCTGTGAATGCTGTTTTTGTTCCGCAGGCTGCAGGATTGTAGTTCTTGCTTCTGTTGTCTGCCCTCTGGTGGATGAGGCTAAGAGGCTTATGCAAGCTTCATGATGGGAGGGACTGGTGGTGGGTAGAGCTGGGTGTTGCTCTGGTGGGCAGAGCTCAGAAAACTTTAATCTGCTTGTCTGCTGATGGGTGGGGCTGACTTCCCTCCTGTTGGTTGTTTGGCCTGAGGCGGCCCAGCCCTGGAGCCTGCAGGCTCTTTGGTGGGGATAATGGCCAACTCCAGGAGGGCTTAAGCTAAGGAGTACTTCCCAGAACTTCCACTGCCAGTGTCCCTGTCCCCGTGGTGAGCCACAGCCTCCCCCCAGCTCTGCAGGAGACCCTCCAACACTAGCAGGTAGGTCTGGTTCATTCTCCTGTGGGGTCACTGCTCCTTCCCCCTGGGTCCTGATGCACATACAACTTTGTGTGTGCCCTTCAAGAGTGGAGTCTCTGTTTCCCCCAGTCCTGTCAAAGTCCTGCAATCAAATCCTGCTAGTGTTCAAAGTCTGATTCTCTGGGAATTCCTCCTCCTGTTGTCAGACCTCCAGGTTGGGAAGCCTGACGTGGGGCTCAGAACCTTCACTCCAGTGGCAGGACTTCTGTGGTATAAGTGTTCTCCAGTTTGTGAGTCACCCACGCAGCGGTTATGGGATTTGATTTTATTGTGATTGTGCCCCTCCTACCATCTCTTTGTCTTTGGATGTGGGGTATCTTTTTTGGTGAGTTCCAGTGTCTTTCTGTCGATAATTGTTCAGCAGTTAGTTGTGATTCTGATGCTCTCCCAAGAGGGAGTGAGCACATGTCCTTCTACTCCACCATCCTGAACCAATCTCCCAGTATTAGTTTTTGAGCTTCCTCTTTAAGTTGTTGTATCTATTTATAAGGCTTGGTACTTCATGGCTTTTATTCTTCCTTGAAGAACTCCCAACAAACAAAGTGAAAATGTACTAATTTTGTAAATAAAACTCATTGTATTTTGCAATTACTATCTGGACCCTTTTATAAATCTAAGATACATGAAGGGATTTCTATGATCTCATTTTCCTTATCTTTTGAAATATTTTGCTGTTTCATCATCCTGGGAATTATCTTTCATCATTACTCATCAAATGTTTCCAATTATGCTAAAAAGAGACTAGAATAATAAAACAGAAGAATGGAATTACCTAGAAGGATGATTCAACATCAGAATAAATCATCACCGTTTTGAGTCTGCTTTTAGCTCATTGTATATGGTTAGAATTCAAAAATTTTCATAACGGCAAAGGAATAAAACAGACAGAGAACATTTCACAATTAGATGACTCAGAAGATGAAGTTAAAGAGAAGAGCAGCTCCCCAGACTCTAACAATGATGATGGAATTGATTGTATAAGTAAAATCTCAGACTAAGAATCTTCAGATGACGGTGTCCTAGGTGAATTTTCTCAACCCAAGAATCGATGAGTAAACAACATATTTATCAGGATAAGAGAAAAGATGGTATTTTCATTTAGTTAGTCATTCAACAAGAAGGGCTTCATCACACATATTTTGCAACAAGAATCTAGACCATCCTGTTCTGCTAAAAAGATGTGTGGCAGATTCTTTATGATGTTTGTGTACCAAATTTGCTTGATACAGTTTGTAATTGGACAAATGCTAAAGGGAGCTGTCTATATAAAAGTGATTAGAAGGAGATAGATGACAGAAATGAAAAAAGATCACTGGATTGATAAAAGAAAAAGGGTCCCTGGGAAACGATAATTTTTTTTTTCTGGGCCTGAGTAAGAATCATGATGAGGGCCTTGTGAGAGGTGAGTAATGCCCCCATTATGCCTGAGAAGGAGGAGTCCCTTGGTCTGAGGACTTGGGGCAGCTCCATGGGAAGAACGGTCTCTGAGCAGGTTCTTGAGAGGTGAGGAGCACTTTAATATGTAGACATGGGGACAAGCATTCTTGATGAGGAAGCGGCAGGATCACTAAAACCCAGGGTGTATGAAACTGCTCAGTATAGTTAGAGGAATAAGGCTCAGAAGTGGAGAGAGTGGGGAACTTGCGGGTATGGAGAAAACAGGCCTGGGTCAGACTGCAGAGGGTTAGGCACCCACCTAAGGAACTGAGCTTTATCTGTCAAATATCTCCCAGGCTCCTGGGTGGCCCCAAGGGCATCCAGAAGCTGGCTCATGGAAGATCTTTGGTGTGGCTCGAAGGTGAGCACCCAGGGGCTCCCTACAGTGGAAATGAGGTAGCTGCCCTGTGGCTGGACAGCCGTGTGGGAAGCGGATGAAAGTGAGAGCCGAGCTGGGGCCTGAGGGAGAGATCCTAGGTTCTGACTGAGCACACAGGAGAGGGAGCCTTAGACACTGGTGGGGGATGCTGGGCGGGGAGCAGGTGGGGGATGACTTAATGAACAGGGGCCCCATCACTGAGAGACCTGCAGGGACCCAGAGGACACTGCTCAGCTCTAGGAGGACACCAGAAGCCCCCCTCCCCACCCCCAAGACAGCGAAGGTAGAGAAAGTGGAGGGGTTGGACGACTGGTTATTTACTTAAAAAAATACAGTTTTAAACAGAAAGTTGATTAAATCGCAAGAGGCAAAGTGTTCCTTGGATTGCCTGGCTTACATTCCCGGCTCTTCAGAATGCGGAGGCTGATGAGGAAATTTAAGGCGGTTATGGAAGATCAAAACGTTGCCTTTTCTTTGCACACTTCCATTTAGTGTGTGGAACATGGAGATTCTGGCTAAATAAAGATGTAAAATTTTAAACACCTGATGACGGAATACTCATTAAGATATGCTAGTACATTTTCTTAAGCAAGAGACTTCTAATCTATTCTCGGTGGTCTGCAGGTTCTTTATACTAATTTTTAAATTTTGGTTTTCATTTCACTGATAACCTAAAAAAAAAAAAAAGGTACATTCTGGATTACCAGGGCAACCACCTTACAGCTGAGTGCTGTCATGGATCACCATTCCTTTGTTTGCATTTATGCTTCTGGTGGTGCTAAAGATTTCTTACCTTGACAGTATTTAGATTTGAATGCAGCTGTTCTCAAACTAGATATCCTCTGAAAAATTCTTGAGTAATCTGTGAATTCTCAAGATTGAGAAACAAAGAGGTGGAAATAAATGGAGGCAATGGATATGTGAGAACTGGACAGTTCTCGCAGCTGAGCACAGCCATGTGGGTGAGCACTGCCCTCGGCGAGGCACACAATCTCCTTCAGGGGTCTCAGTCGTTCCCTGTGTATCCACAAAGACACTGAGGTTGAGTAGGCTGTCCAAGGTCAGGTGCCTAGTGTATGGCTGAGCTGAAGATGGCCTGACCCTGAAGGCCAAGCTCTTTGCATTATTCTAAGATGAGGCTAGAAGCTCCAAATTAAACCATGCTCCTTGGAAGGAGAACAGTTAGCAAAGCCACAGTCTCAGAGGACTGTCCTTACCTTCAGTCGCCCTAGTGGTCTGTCTTTATAGACCTTGAAATCCTGCTTGCTTTAATTCAAAGCAGTTTTTCTCCTACTCAGCCTTATCATCATCCTCATCAAAATTCTCCACACATTTGAAGGGAGCAATGTCAATGTCTTCCAGGCTAAACAACCGCAGTCCTAGCAACACTTTTTCCTAGAGCCTGGCTTTCAACTGCCAGGTCATTTGACGGGGAGGTGGGAGGCTCTGGGTTTTCTCCATCTTTTTAAAAAGAGCCCTGCTAAAGAATTACTCTCAGGTGTTACATGTCAGCCTTCATTGAATATATCCTGGTGTCCTGGTGGCTCTCCCCAGCCCCTGTGATGAAAGATACTGAACCTGACCTAAAAAATCAGAATTTCTGAAGCTTGCTTTTAGATATCATTTTAGTCAACTTCAGAGAAAAGCCCCAACAGGTTAACTAACCCTAGAGGCACTGTACGTGACAAATGTACGTAGCTCTACTTGCAAATCCCTTGGCATATTTATCCCGAATCCAAGAAGAGCAGAATGAGCCTTGGTACTGGCTGACTCCACTGTTGACCTGTTTCTTCTGAGGACTCGAAAAAGTTCTGTCTCTGGTGCCTTAAGATAGAGGTTTGTCCTCTCCCAGTGTATTGCTGTTAACCTAAAACTAGATTTATTCACATGCTGTACTCCGGTGAATAAAGCATTAAAAAAAAAATAACTGGTGTGATAAGAACAGTCATACGTACCAAAATATACATCAAATCCTTGGTCAACTTAACAGGGTGGAAATGGGAAGATGGAACCTGGAATTTTATCAAATTTAATATTATAATCTTCCTGCCTCAAGAAGAACTGCTTTACCTGGAAGGGTCTGAGTTGGGTCAGTGGAGCTTCACAGAAGGCAGATATGGGGCCCGGATCTTGGGGATGAATTTGGTGAAGGAGGTTATGGGAACTTAGCACCTGGGTGTCACCTGGAAGCCTTAATTTTAGCTTTTATAATTACAGGTCAGTTGTCCTGGTGTGAATCCCAAGCTGTTCTCTGAGTCCTTCGTATTATAAAATTGATTTCAAAATAAACAAAACCTTAATCAAATCTGGGTCACACCTCCCTCTCCCAGAACCCAAATCCCTCTGACGGATGGGCTCTGCCCCTAGTCTGTTTTCCCTTTATAATCTGGCAGAATTAACTATGCCATTTGTTGAAACAGCAGCCATTTATTCCCTAGAATTATGGCAATCTGTATAAAATATCTGGAAAATCATTAGCCTGGACTTCTCAGGTCAATATTTACATGAGGAACAGGCATTTAAGACACAATTATTTTCATACTGACCACAGTTGGCCTATTACTTTGTGGAAAAATCCTTTAGGAAGGAAGCAGCATTAACAGTGGATTTCATCTTTATTTTTTTCTTTGACTCTGGATTGGCATTGGGTGTAGACTAAGTTACATGATCCTTGGATTTTGATGATGATTCAGAACCTGGGCCATAATGCAGGCGTGAGAGTCAGAATCTCAGAAGGGGCAGGAAGAGTCTCCTGAACAATCACATGATGACCTTCAGGGTAGGGGCTGGGGTAGCGGGGCTGAGGGGTGTTCCAGATTCCCTTCTTTTCATTGCAAATGACTTGCTATCTGTTGTGAGTGGGCTGGGTTTGAGTCCCTGCCATATAGAGAGCTCAACATTTGCCTCGTGGAATGAATACGGTTTTACTGCCACAAGTAAGTAAAGGCTTTAACTGACAGGTAGCCCCTCTATTTGATATCTGCCCAAAGTAGGGCTATAAGTTAACTATAGCAAAACAAAAGTCATTATTTTTGGTGGATGATCCTTAATATCCAACAGAGTCCTGTTTAAAAATGTAAAGCTCTGAGCGCTTGTGTTTATGCACATTTCTCCCCCCACTGGGGAGAAGACTTAATAATTCATCAGGTTCTCAAAAGAGCCTATGACACAAGAATGTTTAAGAAACACTGTTATACAGCAAATGTCTCATTGTTTTCTAGACCTGTTCTCTGCAACCGGCTTGTCTCAGAGGGCGCACCCAGCAGTTCTCACCAATGAGGGGAATCACTTGACAGATACTTGACTCAAGATTTTTCTGCTGTCCAGGGGGTATTTGGTCATACTTGCTCTAAACTTTTTGCAGGCTATGATCTGTACTTGCTTAGGCTGCTGTGGAGGTGGGAGTGAGAGGCATGGGGGGACGGCAGACTTGTCTCAGAGAGGCTCTCTAAGTATTCATTTAAAGGAAGTTTCCACACCTAAAAAGATGAAAATCAACGGTGAAGAATTGAGGATGGGGAGGTGGGGACTGTCACCCTTTGGTCTGTGTACTGGAGGAAATTCAAACACAATTTGAGAAGATTTAAGGGCTTGCTTGGGAGCGTTCTCTTGACACACCTCCGAGGTGGGTGGACCCGTCAGGTGCCTCTGTTCATCGGCGTGGGGGTGTTGCCATACTACCCCCAACATGCATGGTCTTGCAGGCACTTGTCAGGTGCATGCCTTTGAATTCAGAGCTGCACAGCACTCATGAGCCAGGGCCAGCCATCCACTCCTCTACAGATCCTACAATTTAATCCTGGAGCAACCCGGACCAGCAGAGGTCAGAGTATTTTGGCCCCTCGTAGACCTGACCCGACTGAGTTGTCCCCAGAGCGATGTATTGGTCCACACTGAGGGACACTGTGAGAAGCAGCCTCCAAAGTGTGTGTTCGTTTGAAGCAGTTTATTGTGGAGGGTGCTGTATTCTGCATTCTCTCCACCAGGACCCATGAGATAAATTTCTCTTGGATCTCAGGTCAAGGAGCAGCATCTCTTTTATTTTATTTTATTTTAATTTTTAAATTTAATTAATTTTTTTATACAGCAGGTTCTTATTAGTCATCAGTTTTATACACCTCACCGTATACATGTCAATCCCAATCGCCCAGTTCATTACACCACCACCACCACCTCCCCATGGCTTTCCCTCCTTGGTGTCCATACGTTTGTTCTCTACATCTGTGTCTCAACTTCTGCCCTGCAAACCGGCTCATCTGTACCATTTTTCTCGGTTCCACATATATGCGTTAATATACGATATTTGTATTTCTCTTTCTGACTTACTTCACTCTGTATGACAGTCTCCAGATATATCCACGTCTCTACAAATGACCCAATTTTGTTCCTTTTTATGGCTGAGTAATATCCCATTGTATATATGTACCACATCTTCTTTATCCATTCGTCTGTCAATGGGCATTTAGGTTGCTTCCATCACCTGGCTGTTGTAAATAGTGCTGCAGTGAACATTGGCGTGCATGTGTCTTTTTGAATTATGGTTTTCTCTGGGTATATGCCCAGTAGTGGAATTCCTGGATCATATGGTAATTCTATTTTTAGTTTTTTAAGGAATCTCCATACTGTTCTCCATAGTGGCTGTATCAATTTACATTCCCACCAACAGTGCAAGAGGGTTCCCTTTTCTCCACACCCTCTCCAGCATTTGTTGTTTGTAGATTTTCTGATGATGCCCATTCTAACTGGTGTGAGGTGATACCACATTGTAGTTTTGATTTGCATTTCTCTAATAATTAGCAATGTTGAGCAGCTTTTCATGTGCTTCTTGGCCACCTGTATGTCTTCTTTGGAGAAATGTCTATTTAGGTCTTCTGCCCATTTTTGGATTGGGTTGTTTGTTTTTTTAATATTGAGCTTCATGAGCTGTTTATATATTTTGGAGACTAATCCTTTGCCCATTGATTCGTTTGCAAATATTTTCTCCCATTCTGAGGGCTGTCTATTCGTCTTGTTTATGGTTTCCTTTGCTGTGCAAAAGCTTTGAAGTTTCATTAGGTCCCATTTGGTTTTTTTTGTTTTTATTTCCGTTACTCTAGGAGATGGATCAAAAAAGATCTTGCTGTGATTTATGTCATAGAGTGTTCTTCCTATGTTTTCCTCTAAGAGTTTTATAGTGTCCAGTCTTACATTTAGGTCTTTAATCCATTTTGAGTTTATTTTTGTGTATAGTGTTAGGTAGTGTTCTAATTTCATTCTTTTACATGTACCTGTCCAGTTTTCCCAGAACCACTTATTGAAGGGCTGTCTTTTCTCCACTGTATATCCTTTCCTCCTTTCTCATAGATTAGTTGACCATAGGTGCGTGGGTTAATCTCTGGGCTTTCTATCCTGTTCCGTTGATCTATGTTTCTGTTTATGTGCCAGTACAATATTGTCTTGATTACTATAGCTTTATAATATAGTCTGAAATCAGGGAGTCTGATTCCTCCAGCTCCGTTTTTTTCCCTCAAGACTGCTTTGGCTATTCGGGGTCTTTTGTGTCTCCATACAAATTTTAAGATTTTTTTGGTCTAGTTCCATAAAAAATGCCATTGGTAATTTGATAGGGATTGTATTGAATCTGTAGATTGCTTTGGGTAGTATGGTCATTTTCACAATATTGATTCTTCTAATCCAAGAACATGATATATCTCTCCATCTGTTCATATTATCTTTAATTTCTTTTATCAGTGTCTTATAGTTTTCTGCATACAGGTCTTTTGTCTCCCTAGGTAGGTTTATTCCTAGGTATTTTATTCTTTTTGTTGCATTGGTAAATGGGAGTGTTTCCTTAATTTCTCTTTCAGATTTTTCATCATTAGTATACAGGAGTGCAAGAGATTTCTGTGCATTAATTTTGTACTCTGCAACTTTACCAAATTCATTGATTGGCTCTAGTAGTTTTCTGGTGGCATCTTTAGGATTCTCTATGTATAGTATCACGTCATCTGCAAACAGTGACAGTTTTACTTCTTCTTTTCCAATTTGTATTCCTTTTATTTCTTTTTCTTCTCTGATTGCCATGGCTAGGACTTCCAAAACTATGTTGAATAATAGTGGTGAGAGTGGACATCCTTTTCTTGTTCCTGATCTTAGTGGAAATGCTTTCAGTTTTTCACTAACCACTGAGAATGATGTTTGCTGTGGGTTTGTCGTATATGGCCTTTATTATGTTGAGGTAGGTTCCCTCTGTGCCCACATTCTGGAGAGTTTTTATCATAAATGGGTGTTGAATTTTGTCAAAAGCTTTTTCTGCATCTAATGAGATATCATATGGTTTTTCTTCTTCAATTTGTTAATATGGTGTACCACATTTATTGATTTGCATATATTGAAGAATCCTTGCATCCCTGGGATAAATCCCACTTGATCATGGTGTATGATCCTTTTAATGTGTTGTTGGATTCTGTAATATTTTGTTGAGGATTTTTGCTTCTGTATTCATCAGTGATATTGGTCTGTAATTTTCTTTTTTTGTAGTATCTTTGTCTGGTTTTGGTATCAGGGTGATGGTGGCCTCATAGAATGAGTTTGGGAGTGTTCCTTCCTCCGCAGTTTTTTGGGAGAGTTTGAGAAGGATGCGTGTTAGCTCTTCTCTAAATGTTTGAAAGAATTCACATGTGAAGCCATCTCGTCCCGGACTTTTGTTTGTTGGAAGATTTTTGTTTGTTTCAGTTTTAAATTTATTTATTTATTTATTTAATTTTGGCTGTGTTGGGTCTTCGTTTCTATGTGAGGGCTTTCTCTAGTTGCGGCAAGCGGGGGCCATTCTTCATTGCGATGTGCGGGCCTCTCACTATCGCGGCCTCTCTTGTTGCGGAGCACAAGCTCCAGACACGCAGGCTCAGTAGTTGTGGCTCACAGGCCTAGTTGTGTGGCATGTGGGATCTTCCCAGACCAGGGCTTGAGCTCGTGTCCCCTGCATTGGCAGGCAGATTCTCAACCACTGTTCCACCAGGGAAGACCGGGAAAATTTTTAATCAATTTCATTACTTGTGATTGGTCTGTATATATTTTCTATTTCTTCCTGGTTCAGTCTTGGAAGGTTATACCTTTCTAAGAATTTGTCTGTTTCTTCCAGGTTGTCCATTTTATTGGCATAGAGTTGCTTGTGGTAGTCTCTTAGGATGCTTGTATTTCTGTGGTGTCCATTGTAACTTCTCTTTTTCATGTCTAATTTTATTGATTTGAGTCCTCTCCCTCTTTACATGATGAGTCTGGCTAATGGTTTATCAATTTTGTTTATCTTCTCAAAGAACCAGCTTTTAGTTTTATTGATCTTTGCTATTGTTTTCTTTGTTTCTATTTCATTTATTTCTGCTCTTATCTTTATGATTTCTTTCCTTCTGCTAACTTTGGGTTTTGTTTGTTCTTCTTTCTCTAGTTCCTTTAGGTGTAAGGTTAGATTGTTTATTTGAGATTTTTCTTGTTTCTTGAGGTAGGCTTGTATAGCTATAAACTTCCCTCTTAGAACTGCTTTTGCTACATTCCATAGGTTTTGGATCATCACGTTTTCATTGTCATTTGTCTCTAGGTGTTTTTTGATTTCCTGTTTGATTTCTTCAGTGATCTCTTGGTGATTTAGTAACGTATTGTTTAGCCTCCATGTTTTTGTATTTTTAATGTTTCTTTCCCTTTAATTGATTTCTAATCTCATAGTGTTGTGGTCAGAAAAGATGCTTGATATGATTACAATTTTCTTAAATTTGTTGAGGCTTGATTTGTGACCCAAGATGTGATCTATCCTAGAGAATGTTCTGTGTGCACTTGAGAAGAAAGTGTAATCTGCTGTTTTTGGATGGAACGTCCTATAAATATCAATTAAATCTGTCTGGTCTATTGTGTCATTTAAAGCTTGTGTTTCCTTATTTATTTTCATTTTGGATGATCTGTCCATTGGTGTAAGTGAGGTGTTAAAGTCACCCACTATTATTGTGTTACTGTCAATTTCTTCTTTTATAGCTGTTAGCATTTGCCTTATGTATTGAGGTGCTCCTATGTTGGGTGCATATATATTTATAATTGTTATATCTTCTTCTTGGATTGATCCCTTGATCATTATGTAGTGTCCATCCTTGTCTTATGTAACATTCTTTATTTTGAAGTCTATTTTATCTGATATGAGTATTGCTACTCCAGCTTTGTTTTGATTTCCATTTGCATGGAATATCTTTTTTTATCCCCTCACTTTCAGTCTGAATGTGTCCCTAGGTCTGAAGTGGGTCTCTTGTAGACAGCATATATATGGGTCTTGTTTTTGTATCCATTCAGCAAGCCTGTGTCTTTTGGTTGGAGTATTTAATCAATTCATGTTTAAGGTAATTATCGACATGTATGTTCCTATGACCATTTTCTTATTTTTTTGGGGTTTGTTTTTGTAGGTCCTTTTCTTCTCTTGTGTTTCTCACTTAGAGAAGTTCCTTTAGCATTTGTTGTAGAGCTGGTTCGGTGGTGCTGAATTCTCTTAGCTTTTGCTTGTCCGTAACGGTTTTGATTTCTCCATCAAATCTGAATGAGATCCTTGCTGGGTAGAGTAATCTTGGTTGTAGGTTCTTCCCTTTCATCACTTTAAGTATATCATGCCACTCCCTTCTGGCTTGTAGAGTTTCTGCTGAGAAATCAGCTGTTAACCTTATGGGAGTTCCTTTGTATGTTGTCATTTTTCCCTTGCTGCTTTTAATAATTTTTCTTTGTCTTTAATTTTTGTCAATTTGATTGCTATGTGTCTTGGTGTGTTTCTCCTTGGGTTTATCCTGTATGGGACTCTCTGCGCTTCCTGGACTTGGGTGGCTATTTCCTTTCCCATGTTTGGGAAATTTTCGACTGTAATCTCTTCAAATATTTTCTCTGGTCCCTTCTCTCTCTCTTCTCCTTCTGAGACCCCTATAATGTGAATGTTGTTGCGTTTAATATTGTCCCAGAGGTCTCTTAGGCTGCCTTCATTTCTTTTCATTCTTTTTTCTTTGTTTCTGTTCCGCAGCAGTGAATTCCCACATTCTGTCTTCCAGGTCACTTATCCGTTCTTCTGTCAGTTATTCTGCTATTGATTCATTCTAGTGTAGTTTTCATTTCAGTTATTGTATTGTTCATCTCTGCTTGTTTGTTCTTTAATCCTTCTAGGTCTTTGTTAAACATTTCTTGCATCTTGTCGATCTTTGCCTCCATTCTTTTTCTGAGGTCCTGGATCATCTTCACTATCATTATTCTGAATTCTTTTTCTGGAAGGTTGCCTATCTCCACTCCATTTAGTTGTTTTTTCTGGGGTTTTATCTTGTTCCTTCATCTGATACATAGCCCTATGCCTTTTCATCTTCTCTATCTTTCTGTGAATGTGGTTTTTGTTCCACAGGCTGCAGGATTGTAGTTGTTCTTGCTTCTCAAGGAGCAGCATCTTTTAAGGAATGGGTTTATGATTCTAATATGGCTTCCGTGACTCAGAAAACTGCTCATAATAGATATAGGATGAATTATTTAATAATGATTTGTGACAGATATTTAATTTGAAAAAAATTAAGGTTAGATCATATTGTCCCCCAAAGTAAAGTACATTAGACTAAAGAGCTAAATGTAAAATACAAAACTACAAAGTATTAGGAAAAAATAGGAAAATATTCTAATAGCCTTGGAGATTTAAAACCTTCTCAAACAAGGTACAAAATATAAAGGAAATGAAGAAAATAACTGATAAACTATTAGCAACAAAAATTTTTGCATGTAAAGTATACTTAAATAAAGTTAAGGTGAAAGTGATAGACAATGGGAGAGTATCTTCAGTGTGTAACCTTCAAAGAACTAACATCTACAGTATAATTAGAAAATAAAACTAATTCCTAAAAATCAAGGAGAAAAAGACAATTGGTCTGACGAAATAATAGAAGAAACATATAAATGTGTCTTTCACGGAAGGAAAAATGCAAATAGCTGTAAATATAGGAAAAAATGCTCAATCTTAGTAGTAACTATGTTAACTAAAAAGAAATATATTTTTTTCCTCACATAAAGTTGGCAACAGTTTAACAGACTGACAACACTGAGTATTGTTGACAGTATGAGATAATGTGCTCTACGGTGCATGGCTATGTAGACTGCTGTGAAGTTTTGGGAGTTTAATTTGGCAAGTGCTCATTATAATTAAAGATCCATCTATGCCTCCAGTCTGAAATTCTACTTCTGTACTTGTATAAAGAGCTTTGTGCAATAATATTTTCTGCAGTATTGTTTATAACATCAAACATTGAAAAAGACTTGAATAGCCATCATTATGGGAACTATTGATTGTGGATCCCTCCCCACCTTGGAACAGTGAAGAATCGAGGAGGTTGGGCGCGATATTTGGAGCAACACTGATAAAGTTCTCTTATCATTAGCATTGCTTAGAATTGTCCGTGCCTGGTGCAAGATGATAATTAAAAAGACTGACTTTGATTGGATTTATTATAGTTTTAAAATTCTCATCAGGCAATGCACCCTTACTGCTTGCACCCTGAACGGCTTGCTCCCACTCCCACACTCCCCGCTGAAGACCACCGCGATGCAGTCTTTTGCAGGTACTGTGCAGAGATCTATGTGCTCTGACTTTTCCATCACATACTGTTAGGAGAAAAAGGTGGAAGAATATGGGGAGTAGGATGCCGATTTTGCTAAAACACAGATACATTTACAGAACTATATTTCTAAATGTGCTATACCTATATGATGCACAAATACAAATGTAGTCATTTGGGGAGAGATGGCAGGGATTTAGGGTTGTGCTCAAAGGAGACTATATCTGTATGTTTTAATAATTTTTATATTCACTTATTTATATAACTTATAAGTATGCAAATAGTTTATATATATATACATATATACGTGTGTGTGTATATATATATATATATATATATATATATATATATATATACACACATATATACTTTTTTTTGGTGGGGGGGGAGGGTCGAGAACTGCCCTAGTAAACTAAATAGAAGGGAGGATGAGGAGGGCCAGGGTTTTGAAGTCCCCAGAAGTGCAGCGCCATCGCCACCTAGTGGTGGGGAAAGAACACTGCCGAGGAGGCAGACAGCAGATGTCCTGGATCCTTTCTGCTGGCCCTTGCCTTCTCCTGTTGACGCCTTGCAAGGATTAACAGCAGAAGAAAACTTACAAGCCACCTCAGAATAAATAGGAAGCTTCAGGCACCTAGTTATGGTGGATAGGTGGCATTTTATACCTGCCAGTGAATCATGCAGACAACTCTCAAGAATATCCCTTCAGGCAAGTCACCCAGAGTCCCTGGAAAACAGTCTCCACTTGAGCTAGATGATAATGATTCACAGTTGAACTGAATTTTATATTTCTCATTTATGATCACAACAATCTCACATGGCAGATTTGTAATGATCTTATTTTACAGAGGAGAAAATGAGAGCTTGGACCAGATTTCTAGGCAACGTATTAGCAGGTCAGGCAGCACTGATGCTAAATTCTGTGACCTGAGGACCTCTGAGTGCACGACTGTCTTTTTGTTTTAATTTTTTTTTTTCACGACTATCTTAATGGGAGCCCCAGGATCAGGGATCTGGCTGACAATTCATAGAAGGTCACTGTAGCAGAGGCTGGTGATGTCCCAGGCTGTATCCCCCAGACCTACATGAGTTGCCTGCAGCCACAGGAGATGATCTGTGGCTCACTGATAGTTTCCCACCTCAGACCCGGCTCTCTCTCTTCTTCTTCATCTGAGGGATTTCTCAGGCACCATCCATGCAAACCTGGCTGTGTATGGAGTTTATGCTCACCCTGGGTGGGACCTCTATCTACCAGTGGGAGATGGGAGACTAGGTAACTCTTCCCCGTCTTCTAGTAGGAGAATTCTGAGCTGTGATCCACATGACTTCTCAGTGGGTCCCTGGTGGGATGGAACCCCAGTTGCCTATATTGTATCTTCATTGGCTTTTCTCATTTCCCCGTTTCACTCTTGGGTTTCCTGGGATCACCTCTCTCATAAAACTACATCCAAATCCTTAATTCCAGACCTGTTTTTGGTGGAACCCAAACTAAGAATGCAAGGCACGGTAGCTGGGTACTATGGGAGATGCAATGACATCCAGAAAGTGGGTGTGGTTTCTCCAGGAGCCTAAAAAGTCAAGTTGATAGTAATGCAAGTAGCTGTGATTATGTGCCTACAGAAAGCAGAGGCAACATAACTAGATCTTCCATAAGGGTCACAGTTTCAAATAGTGCAATCCATTGCTTTTAGGCATTTAAACTTTCCAGGCTACATGTGTCCTTTTTGAGTTTAGAAAATACTGCTATGGGAAGGCCAGGGTCAGCATCACAAAGTTCAATATTCAGTTCATGGTGATCACAACCAGGAAGAGGTGAGGGCGAGGACACAGCATGATTACAGGCATAGAGCTGGGCATGAGCAGGGTTTATTCACAGAATATAAAATTAATCTGGTTGGGGGTCCATGAACTACCTGAAATTGTAAGCAAAGTGTGTGTGTGTGTGTGTGTGTGTGTGTGTGTGTGTGTGTGTTTGTATGTACAGGTCTATTTTTCTAGGCAGAGATTCTATAGCTTTAATCAGATTCTCTAAGGTGGTTCGTGAGGTAAACCGTGAGGGAGGTGGCACTGAGGATTCCGAGGAGGCTTGTGATGGGGACTAAAAGTCACAGAATGTTAGTAAACTGTGCCCTGGATTATCACATTGAAACAATACTGACTGTGCCCTTGTGCTGTGTTCTAGGCCAGCAATTTATAAAGTTATCTTATTCACTCATCACAACCATTCTTTGAAGTAGGTTCTAATATTAGCCCCATTTGACAGATGAGGAAACTGAGACCTAAAAAGATGCCTTGTCCAAGGTCACACAGCTGGATTTGAACTCGAGGAGGCTGACTCTAAACCCCATAGCCTTAACCCCACACCAGTGGCCATCAGACTTTAATGCACAGAAGAATCACCAAGAGAGCTTGTTATAACAGAGATGCCTGGGCACCATCCCCAGAATTTCCGATCTAGCAGCTCTGGGGCAGGGCCTGAGGATCTGCATTTCTAACAAGTTCCCAGGTGCTGCTGCGGCTGCTGGCCTGGGGGCCACACTTTGCAAACCCACTTTGAACTCTAAGCTTTCGTCTCCAGAGAGGAGGGCATGGAGCCTCCAAGAGTTATGACTGAGCAGCAAAACCAAGATGAGAATCCGGTTCTATGGATTCTGAACCCGGGACTCTCCACACCACTCCTGCTTGGAGGAGGGCACGGCCTACTGAAAAATGTGTGTGTGCTTGCACGCACCCAGCTTTATTACCTGATGTGTGTCCAGCTCCGGGGAATGGCCGCTGGGGAAAGACAATTCCTTGCTTGGCTCCTCCGAGCCCACCCGGGCCCTTCTCCACCTCCTGGCCCTCCGATCTGCGGGGTGGGGGGCCTCCTCAGGCTCGCTGCTGTCTGAGGTCTCCCTGCTGGCTGCCTGGGGGTTGAAGTTCACGTCTAGCTCTCCCTGTAGGCGCATCTTCTCGGCTGAGGGATTCCTGGGGGCCTTCCTCTGCAACCAGGACAGCCCGGCCCGGTGCCCGGCTTCCCGGGAAGAGCCTGCCGAGGAGGTTTCTGAGTCAGAGCACATGGCCTCGGGGTTGGGGGAGAGCCCAGAGTAGGCGGAGGGGCCTTGGTCTGAGCCCTGGGCTTGCGTGGGCTGAGGCTGGGGGTTCCTGGGCAGGCTCTGGGGCTGTGGGCACAGCGTGCTCAAGGCCTCCTTCCAGTCAAAGTCCTCCTCGCTGTCAGAGCCCATCTCATCGTAGGCGGACGCCACCCTGGAGGCTGCCTCCAGGGCCTGAAATGTGCCACTCTTAGGTTTGGCCAGCAGGCGGGTTGGGGGCAGAGCCCCATCCTTCAGGGCCATCCAGTTGCCGTCAGGGCTCTGCAAAACTGGGGCCACATCTGCAGGCAGGAGGGAGAGAGAAATCAGAGAGGGGCTGGTACCGCCTTAGAACAAGGGGCCCCGCAAAGACCTCCCCTGTGCCCCTCTTCCTAGAGCACTTTCTGGTCTTCCTGCCCATACGTGGCCTCCTCCTTCCCTGAGTTGCTGTGACAGACTGTCTGGTTCATTCCATGATCCAACTTGGGTTCTGGCTGATCATGCACAGGGCTGGGCCCTCCTCCCCGATGACAAGGGCCCTGCAGCAGGGTCTGGGTCTCAGTCATCTCTTTGGCCTGCACTGTCCCAAAGCCAGCTCGTGCAGAGGAAAGAGCAGAGGCTGGGAAGTCACAGGGCCAGGGCAGAGAGCACGCTCAGCCACTTAGCCGCTGTGTGAGTCTCCGAGCTTGGGTCTCTGGTTGGTGAAAAGGGCACAGCTAATACTTCTCTGGGCTGCCGAGAGGATGAAATGAGGTGAGGCTTATAATGTGTGTTACACATAACTGCTCAGAGCAAACGATGAATTCTTAACAGCTCTTTCCCCCTTGCCTATAAATGAGGCCACTGTAGGGCAGGGCAAAGAACAAGAACTTTGAATTCAGGCAGAGCTAGGGCTGAGCCCCAGTCCTGGCCATTACTAGCAGGTGACCTTGGTCAGAGAGCATCTCTGAGCCTGTTTCCTGACCTGTCAGTGGGGACAGTGTGACCCTCCCGGGCTGTCAGAGGATTTTTATGAGACAACATATGTGAAGCATCCATCACAGTGCCTACTACAATGAGGGCCCCCAACTACTTTTATCCTCCATCTATTGAATTGAATTATACCATTATTATTTAACACCTGACTGGATCAGCACCTGTGTACTCCTTGTACATGTGTATAGAAGACAGATATGTTTATACCCTACGTCTGTACCCTATAGTTCCTCTTCCGTACTGTTTCCACTGACTGTGTGAACATTCAAAAGAGAGGCTAACCAGGGTATTATTACCTTTGACATGTTATGGCCTCTACCTGTGATAATAGTAGGTCTTCTGGGAAAAAGGGCTCTGTTTTGTTGGCGTCTTCCCCAGTGCCATGCCCCAAGATTGACAGTCAGGTAGTGCAGAAGGCAGCGACTAAAGGGCCCATCAGGGTTTCTCCAGAAATGCTCAGGCTCTCTCTCAGTTGGAGCTAGTAATGGCCAGTGGGCAGCAATCTTGCTTTTCCTAAGGCTTTCTCTGGTTACTAGAGCCTGTGCTGACTGCCCTGAGGCAAGATGGAATCACCACCTCCTGGGAGCAGCCCTGACCAATGACTGGGGAGCTAGGGGATAAGTACCCCAGCTCCCTTGCCCATTGGAACTCTTGGAGTTCCCCAGTGAGGAGGGCTCATCACCCATGGTCGTACCCTGCTTCATAACAAGTCATTTGTTGCCTATTTTCACTTCCCTGTATCATATCCCTACTCTCCTCCCTGTGGTTCCAGGTTCACCTCCAAATAAACTATAGGCCCTCAGATCTTTTTTTTTTTATGGCCTTTATTATGTTGAGGTAGGTTCCCTCTATGCGCACTTTCTGGAGAGTTTTTTTTTTATCATAAATGGGTGTTGAATTTTGCCAAAAGCTTTTTCTGCAGCTATTGAGATGATCATATGGTTTTTATTCTTCTGTTAATATGGTGTATCACATTGATTCATTTGCATATATTGAAGAATCCTTGCATCCCTGGGATAAATCCCACTTGATCATGGTGTATGATCCTTTTAATGTGTTGTTGGATTCTGATTGCTACTATTTTGTTGAGGATTTTTGCATCTATATTCATCAGTGATATTGGTCTGTAATTTTCTATTTTTGTAGTATCTTTGTCTGGTTTTGGTATCAGGGTGATGGTGGCCTCATAGAATGAGTTTGAGAGTTTTCCTTCCTCTGCAATTTCTTGGAAGAGTTTGAGAAGGATGGGTGTTAGCTCTTCTCTAAATGTTTGATAGAATTCACCTGTGAAGCCATCTGGTCCTGGACTTTCGTTCCTTGGAAGATTTTTAATCAGTTTCAATATCATTTCTTGTGATTGGTCTGTTCATATTTTCTATTTCTTCCTGGTTCAGTCTTGGAAGTTTATACCTTTCTAAGAATTTGTCCATTTCTTCCAGGTTGTCCATTTTATTGGCATAGAGTTGCTTGTGGTAGTCTCTTAGGATGTTTTGTATTTCTGTGGTGTCTGTTGTACTTCTCCTTTTTCATTTCTAATTTCATTGATTTGAGTCATCTCCCTCTTTTTCTTGATGAGTCTGGCTAATGGTTTATCAATTTTGTTTATCTTCTCAAAGAACCAGCTTTTAGTTTTATTGATCTTTGCTATTGTTTTCTTTGTTTCTATTTCATTTATTTCTGCTCTGATCTTTATGATTTCTTTCCTTCTACTAACTTTGGGTTTTGTTTGTTCTTCTTTCTCTAGTTCCTTTAGCTGTAAGGTTAGATTGTTTATTTGAGATTTTTCTTGTTTCTTGAATAGGCTTGTATTGCTGTAAACTTCCCTCTTAGAACTGCTTTTGCTGCATCCCATAGGTTTTGGATCGTTATGTTTTCATTGTAATTTGTCTCTAGGTATTTTTTTATTTCATCTTTGATATTCAGTGAAGAGATCTTCAGTGATCTCTTGCTTATTTAATAACATATTGTTTAGCCTCCATGTGTTTGTGTTTTTTACATTTTTTTCTCCCTGTAATTGATTTCTAATCTCACAGTGCTCTGGTCAGAAAAGATGCTTGATAGGGGGCTTCCCTAGTGGCACAGTGGTTGAGAGTCCGCCTGTCGATGCAGGGGACATGGGTTCGTGCCCCAGTCCGGAAAGATCCCACATGCTGTGGCGGCTGGGCCCCTGAGCCATGGCCACTGAGCCTGCACATCCGGAGCCTGTGCTCTGCAACGGGAGAGGCCACAACAGTGAGAGGCCCGCGTACCGCAAAAAAAAAAAAAAGATGCTTGATATCAGTTTTTCTTAAATTTACTGAGGCTTGATTTGTGACCCAAGATGTGATCTATCCTAGAGAATGTTCTGTGTACACTTGAGAAGAAAGTGTAATCTGCTGTTTTTGGGTGGAATGTCCTATAAATATCAATTAAATCTATCTGGTCTATTGTTTCACTTAAAGCTTATGTTTCCTTATTAATTTTCAGTCTGGATGATCTGTCCATTGGTGTAAGTGAGGTGTTAAAGTCACCCACTATTATTGTGTTACTGTAAATTTCCTCTTTTATAGCTGTTAGCAGTTGCCTTATGTATTAAGGTGCTCCTGTGTTGGGTGCACATATATTTATGATTGTTATATCTTCTTCTTGGATTGATCCCTTGATCATTATGTAGTGTCCTTCCTTGTCTCATGTAACATTCTTTATTTTGAAGTCTATTTTATCTGATATGACTATTGCTACTCCAGCTTTCTTTTGACTTTCATTTGCATAGAATATCTTTTTCCATCCCCTCACTTTCAGTCTGAATGTGTCCCTAGGTCTGAAGTGGGTCTCTTGTAGACAGCATATATATGGGTCTTGTTTTTGTATCCATTCAGCAAGCCTGTGTCTTTTGGTTGGAGCACTTAATCCATTCATATTTAAGGTAATTATTGATATGTATGTTCCTATTACCATTTTCTTAATTGTTGTGGATTTGTTTTTGTAGGTCCTTTTTTTCTCTTGTGTTTCCCACTTAGAGAAGTTTCTTTAGCATTTGTTGTAGAGTTGGTTTGGTGGTGCTGAATTCTCTTAGCTTTTGCTTGTCCGTAACGGTTTTGATTTCTCCATCAAATCTGAATGAGATCCTTGCCGGGTAGAGTAATCTTGGTTGTAGTTTCTTCCCTTTCATCACTTTAAGTATATCATGCCACTCCCTTCTGGCTTGTAGAGTTTCTGCTGAGAAATCAGCTGTTAACCTTATGGGAGTTCCTTTGTATGTTATTTTTCCCTTGCTGCTTTTAATAATTTTTCTTTGTCTTTAATTTTTGTCAATTTGATTGCTATGTGTCTTGGCGTGTTTCTCCTTGGGTTTATCCTGTATGGGACTCTCTGCGCTTCCTGGACTTGGGTGGCTATTTCCTTTCCCATGTTTGGGAAATTTTCGACTGTAATCTCTTCAGATATTTTCTCTGGTCCCTTCTCTCTCTCTTCTCCTTCTGAGACCCCTATAATGTGAATGTTGTTGCGTTTAATGTTGTCCCAGAGGTCTCTTAGGCTGCTGTCATTTCTTTTCATTCTTTTTTCTTTTTTTCTGTTCCGCAGCAGTGAATTCCACCATTCTGTCTTCCAGGTCACTTATCCGTTCTTCTGCCTCAGTTATTCTGCTATTGATCCCTTCTAGTGTAGTTTTCATTTCAGTTATTGTATTGTTCATCTCTGTTCGTTCTTTAATTCTTCTAGGTCTTTCTTATACATTTCTTGCATCTTGTCGATCTTTGCCTCCATTCGTTTTCCGAGGTCCTGGATCATCTTCACTATCAGTATTCTGAATTCTTTTTCTGGACGGTTGCCCATCTCCACTTCATTTAGTTGTTTTTCTGGGGTTTTATCTTGTTCCTTCATCTGGTACATAGCCCTCTGCCTTCTCATCTTCTCTATCTTTCTGTGAATGTGGTTTTTGTTCCACAGGCTGCAGGATTGTAGTTCTTCTTGCTTCTGCTGTCTCTTGGATCTTTGTATTAGGGTCCATTTCTGGAGTAAGCCAGACAGATACGCACATGATGCAAATGTGCAGACTTGCCCCGTTGGTGGAGCATTCACTCTCAGGGGAAAGGTGTATCCTTGGGGCCTTACAATTAGTCACTGAGTCTGCCCTGAGGACCATCTCTGGGGCTCTGAATCTGGTGCTTCTTCTTAGTGGCACACCCTTGGCCTTCTCTCCTTGAGGAGTTGGCTACTCTGTTCTCTGAGTTTTGCCAAAAAGCTTTCATTTTTTTTTTAACACTTAAACTATATATTATTATTGTGGTTGTCTATCCCGCCCCCCATCCCCCACCCCTGACCATGAGCTCCTTGAGAGCAGGGCCACCTCTTCTTCACTGCTGGACCCCCAGCCCCTGGCCAGTTCTGCAACCCATCCTGGGCTGGTAAAGACCACTCGCTTGTGAACACAGGCACCCACAGGCTGCAGGGGAAGATGGGGCACTTAATGTGCGGCTCTACATGAGTCCAGCTGTCTGCAGCCTCTCCTGGGGCAATGGGAGGAAGCCAGAGAGAGAAGGCCCTAGTGATGCTACTCTGTGCCTGCCTCCAGGGTTGGCTGTGTTGTAGATGTGGTCCTGGACTCTCCTCCAACACCCACTACATGGTGGGCTGGGGTCTGCCCATCACCAGCTCCTCTCTTCTTCTGCCTTTTATAATTCCAGATTGCATGTTGCTCTGGGAAAGCTAGAAGTTGGCCAGTTTTTATCTCAGCAAAAGCAGGGATGGCTCCATAAATGCCCAACCCCATGAAAACCTTGGTTGTCAAGCTGCATTGTGGGAAATTCTCAGAGCTCTGCCTGGGCTCCAGTACCATATTCCCTTTGTGCACTGGGACACCCTCTGGGACCCTGCTCTCCTCTATCCTCTCCTTTCTCCAAACTCTCACTCTTTCATGATTGTGCAGACAACTCACAGTTAGAAACTCAAGACCAGGAACTGTACCCTGATCTTTATTTCCCAGTAATGAGCACATGCTGTCTATATGGCAGATGCTCAGTCAAGGTCTACGAAGTGAAAATGTGTTTGGGGGGGACATGGATTACTTGCTGTAAGCACTGTCAAGAATGAAGACTGAAGGTGGGTTTACTCAGCCCACAGTGTCCCCTACAGCTGACCTCAACCATGGACCAACAGGCTCCAGAGCCAACCTTTCCCCTGAAACATAAACAGAACTGCTGAAAATAGCCCAGTTGATGTTACCCTTCTAAGATGACCTCTGCCTCTGGCCCTCCTCTGTTCTACATTTGTGCTCTGCTGAGACTGAAAAGTGCCCCCAGTGAATAACCTGCTTCCTGCTAAACAGATCAGACATCTTTCAAGACTTCTGGGGTTGGCCTGGACATTTTAGCATGTCAAGGACCAAGCAGTCCTGAGAAAAACCAGCAGTTTTCCATACAAGTGCTTTATATTTTTTATTTTAAATCTTCATCCTGAGAGATGCATGGTTTTTTTTTTTTTTTTTTTTTGCGGTATGCGGGCCTCTCACTGTTACGGCCTCTCCCGTTGCAGAGCACAGGCTCCGGACACACAGGCTCAGCAGCCATGGCTCACAGGCCCAGCCGCTCCGTGGCATGTGGGATCTTCCCGGACCGGGGCACGAACCCGTGTCCCCTGCATCGGCAGGTGGACTCTCAACCACTGCGCCACCAGGGAAGCCCCAGAGATGCATGGATTTTTGAGCCAAGTATGAAATCATTTTTCTGTGTGTGATGTTGTTGAACTAATTTTTTTGTTTCTATACAACTGATAAATTACACATGGGTGCCTTAGTTTAGAGAAATTTATGCACAAAATCATGTTTTGAAAAACAAGATCCTTTGCAAATTTTTCTGGAATGCTCATAATTCAGCAGGAACGGTTTTGTGAAATGGAATGTCTTTTACAAGTGCTTATAATACCCCCTAAATTTGTTAGTTTCTAAGTCTGAACTTTGAAATGCTCTTTCTTCGTTGTTATTTGTTTACTTTTATGGTGTGGAGACACTTATTACCATGAGTAGTTGAAAAGCCCTGCAAATGTTTGAGGACCACATTAGCTGCGGTATCTTGGATACTGCAGTGAATGCCTGCTAGGTTGGATTGGTGTTCCTGGCCTACATATAATAAGACACCTTCTCCTAGTCCACATAGAACACGTAGCTGAAGGGGGGCTGTGTAGCCAAGTGATCTGAACACACTTGCCCACTGTCTCACGGGTCTCAGAAGGAAAACTGCCCATGTGAGAAACATGTCCACATTATATATTGTGTGCTGTGTGAGAGACCTCATGACTTGGTGGCCCAGCTGTCCCAAACGGGCACACCCCACTCAGACTGATGGTAGGAAGGGCTGAGCAACCACACGACAGCCGAGAAGCCTCCCAACAGCATTTTTGAAACCCATAGACCAAGCACATGCTGCTTAGAACAGTTACTTGTCTCATCCAGTCTGTCCACGCTCTTCCAGCTGGGCAATGCCTCCTCCTCCCTCGGCTGCTGGTCCCTCGGCTGCCTCGATGCAGCCTCCAGCGAAGAGGTCCTCAGGGCATCTTCTCTGCTGAGTGGGAACGCAGACTGTGACCGCTGTGGAAAGAAAAGAGGGGAAGGGATGACCTTGTAAGGCACAGTCCCCAGGAAGAGTGCCTTCAGATCTGCAGGCGTCCCACTGCATGGAGAAGACACAGCTGATGGTAATGTCTTTTCTCGTGTTGAGGTTTAGAAGTTGCACATCAGGGCATCATGGCATATAATGGCACAAATGGTTCCTGTTTATTCCATTGCAAGCATGCAGGCCTGCCAGAAAGCATCAGAGATGTGGTAGAATCTGACAGAGCAGGTTCTCACATGGCTCCTATTTCCCCAGCCATTCTTTCGGCCAAGATTTCTTAGGGCCAACTGTGTGTGATGAAAATGAGAGCATCTTCCCTTCAAAGACCTCCAAACCTGAGCATTTCAGCGGTGTAAGTAGAAAGTTATCACACAATCTAAGTGCTGCAATAGACAGGTGAACCAAGGATGATCAGTCCACAAGCCCAGAGCCTTTGCAACACATTCCCATTTAGTTAAAAAAAGGAAAATAAACTCTAACCTAAGGGCAAGTGGTAGAAAAGGGATTTCAAATGACTGACAAGAAACATGTTTGAGCTGTATATGTTACAAATGTTATACTGAGAATCTGAAGCTCAAATGTTCTGTGTAGGGAATTTCATCAAACAGAAAGAGACCAATTTTTTCCATTGTCATTTAATGAAAGAATTCCTTTCTATTGGTGATTTACTTTGATCTTTTTATATGGGTGAAACAGTAACAAAAGCGTATCTGAGATAGGAAGCAAAGTATCCATCTCTGACTCAGGCCCCAGGCAGTTTGGCGCCACCGGCTGGCCAACCTCAACAACAACAGCCCTGCAGCCTTCTCTCCCGGGAGGAACTGGCTCATCTTGGTAACTTTCTTCCTCTCCCGCCACTGGTCCTGAGAGTAGGAGACAAGAGGGGAGCATGTTTGGAGAGCTGTGGGCAGGGCCCTCGGGTGGCTGAGGCTGGACTCAGGACTCAGCTGTATCTGGGCTCCAGGACCACCTCTGCCACAACACCTTGGCTGAGTGACTCAATTTGTTGAGAAGCAGAAACCTAATCTTGCTCTGCACACAGTAATTGCATAATAAGTGTGAGCTTTAAAAAGGTGTTTGAGAATAACAAAGGAGAATAGCAAACACTGGATCCAGGATATATCGGTGAGAAAATTGAGCATCATGACCAGGGTTTTGGGAGAGGACAATGCACTCTGTAGCCTCGCCCCGAAGGATGGTTAACCAGTCTGAGAAAAGACTCAGAGAGGGCTGAGGATCGAGCCCCAGCATCACCATCATTGCAGGCTAGGCCAGGGCCCAGCAGCCTGCAGACATAGGGCATCTGGCACACTTTGTTGGAGAGGGTGGTACAGCCAGTTCTGGTCCAGAAAGAGTCATTGGAAACCTCTTCTATTTCCCCTCACAAGACCTTGAGGCCGATCCAGGAGGAAGACGGGTTTGCATAACAAATACGGAACGTTTTAAGCTGTGTACCAAGGGTCACAAACTGCTTCCCACCCCTTTGATTACAGAAGAGAGTATGACGGGTCTCCAGACCTGCCGTTCGATGCAGCGGTCACAGGTTAATGCAGCCCAGGAGTGGAGGAGCTCTCCCCCTCTTATCGATTAGGTGAGATTCAGTGTGCCTTCAGTTCAAACAGGCCACGGTCTGTGGAAAAGCCCCTTCCTCAAGCTGGGCTGAGGGTCTTGGCTGCTTCTATTCTTGCTGTGTTATATGACACTCTATTGCAACATCTGTTTTTTTGCCTGGTGCAAGCAACTGAGGGAGGTTAATGGACTGCTAATGGTGACATCCTCAGCCCCTGGCACAGTAACTGGTACGGAACTGGAAGTCAATGAATGTTTACTGTGGAGTGAATGTGATTTGGGGCGGGCTACAGGATAGGTTTTCAGAAGCCTGATTATGATAATGATGATGATCTTACTAACTTCTTGGGTGAGACTGGGGATCAAGAAAAACAAAGAAGAAGCCCACTGTCATCCTCACTTATGTCACGGAGGGCAAGGTCTTGGAGGAGAGAAAAGCTAACACACATGTCAAGTGGCTCTCAGTTGGGTACCAGTTCCATCATTCTGAGGGCACAGCAAGCACTGACCCTGTCTCTAGCGCCCTGAACAGCTCTGATACTTCACAACAACCAAGGTTTTCTTGGGGTTGGGTATTCAGGGAGCCATCTATAATTTTGTGAAATCCTTCACAGATGATGAGCAGCTATCACAGAGGCAGAGATTAAGGGTGACAGTCTGTTGGCAAGTGAAGTTATTAAAAATGAAGAAAAAAAATCCTTCCATGGCAAACCCCCATATATTCAGGGGAACGTACCCTTGACATGGCTCCCACCTTGGACTGTCAAGAAGACCCCCCTTCTGTGTGATCGCACAGCTCTTCCTGTCTCTCCTACAGTCCTATTCCAACATATCGACTCCTCCACAGACTGTGAGCTCCTTGAAGACAGGGATGATCTTTTGGATGTGACCCTCGGTCCCATGTTTGTGACTGAATTTGTAGGATGTAAGACACAGGTGTGGCCCTAAGGAGCTGATGGCCTATTGCCAGGTGCAGTATTACTGCAGCCTCACCTGAGCTGTTTTCTGTACCTTGGTCTTTATTTTTCTACCTTCAAACTTCTCACTGTAAATCACTGAATACATGTTTGAAAGAGAGGAAATGATAATATTTCATTTTGCAGTGGCTCAAACAATATTTTATTTCTGTATGTGTGTGTCTGTAGGAGGTGGCTGGGCTCCATTTCTATAGGACAAAAATGCTCCCTCACCTACGAAAGCCAAGTCCTTCTGTGGTCCCAACAGGGAAGATGGGATCTATGTTTTTCATGAGTTGAGGATGCCAGGCTTTTGTAATCTATTTCAGGCAAGCCATTGTTTCACACTAGGAAAAACAGCTATACCCTGACAATCACAATGAGCTGACTCCAGCACGTCTCAGGACACTGCTGGCCTGCTGTCTCCAGCCAGGGTGGAAAAGCCCCAGACCCTAGACCCAGTTTTGCCACAAACTCATTGCAGTAAACGTATTGCCCAGAAGATGGCGCAACCACGACACTTTTACTTGCCAGTTGGTTCAACCTCTGTGGCTCTCGGGAAGTGATGGGATTACTTGATTAATTTATTTGCCTTGTTTCCCTGGCTGGGCCCTCTGTGCCCACCCTTTCGTTCCCACCCACAGCTTTTGTTTTTCTTCCTCTTACCCACCCTAGGGTCCATGGAAGAAACAGGGCTGGTGATGTCAGGTCGGGAGGGCCTGAGTTACAGTGTCTGCATGTCTGTGCTGGGGGGCTGGGCATGGAGGGTGGAGTCCATGGGTTCAGGAATGTTAGCATGCCAGCAAACCCTTGCAAAGATGGACTGCGAAGTTCAAACAGGCCCCGCCTCTTAACTCTTTGGGCATGAATGGGTAATGTGTTGGGTAGAGGGTCCATGCCAGCTCCTCTTGCTATGTGGGATCTTGGGAGGATCTGTTCTAAGCTTCAGTTTCCTCACAGAAAGGAATCAGTGCCATGTCTAGCACACAGAATGCACTCAGTAAATATCAGTCAAAATAATAGCATTTATTAAGCTCTGCCGCTGAGCCAGGGCAAGACCTCCATCCCCTCACTCAGTCCTATTGGGTGCACATGAGTGAGTTGCGGCAGCCTGGAATAACTTGCCCAAGCACGAGGTTGGTGCAGGGCAGATGCAGGGCTTGACCTTGGGTCTGTCTGGCTCCAAGGTGATGCTCTTCCATGCCCTCTTGCTGCTGTGCCTGACACCCTTTGCTGAAAACCTGGGCACAAGGCACTCCTGGCTAACATGCTCCAACCCAGCAGGACCTGCCATCCAAACCAGCTGGTTCTGAAGCTTTAGGCAAAACTTGCAGTGTGATCATCAGTTACCTTTTTTAAAGCTTCCTCTGCAGCCGCTGGTCCCCCGTGTGGGCAGCAGCGTCCTGTTCTCCCTGTATTTCTTGGAATGGTATATTGTTGCTATGACTGCAATGATTATCATCATTGCCACCAGGGCAGGCTCCCTGGGGCACTGATCATGGCTTCAAAATAAGTCTTTGCTCTCAAGGAGCCCACATCATAAAACAGGGAGAGAATGTTTTTAGTATCAAGGGTTTATGGGCAAAGGGATCGATAACAGTGTTCATATGAATAACAACTGAGACATAGCTTTGCTTTGTATTTTTAGGGTCGGGCGTAGTCATTAAATTCAATCCAATAATTATAACAATAATGAAAAATACTTTAGGTCTGTACTATAGTCATTTAAAGGAGTGAGCAAATGTGAGGGAGGAAAATGACAAAAGCACAAAGGGAAAAGGCTGAGGAAAATAGGGACGGATAGAGAAGAGACAGAGTCAGACAGAGATGCACCTTAGTCCCCGGGCATAGCATATGCCCAGCCTCTGCTGTCATCATTATTATCAATAGGATCACCGTATTAATACAGAGATGACTTTTTATATACACGCACCCAAAGAGATAGGCACTAAATGAATTATAACCCCTGCACTGGTGCCTTTCAGGATATTGCATCTTAAGGCTTTGAAAGCTAGATTGCACTGACCCCCCTACTGGCAGAGAACCACACAATAAAGGAGGAAATTAAAAAGTGGACAATCACACTGAACTTTCTTTCAAGAGAGTAGATGAGAAATCCTGTCAGCATGGGGATGGATTAAGTTTGGGTTTTGCAGTTAAGCCCAAGGAGGGAGGCCTGCAGCGTTATAGGGTTCTGCACAGTTACCCCTGGAGGCAGGGTATTCGTGTCCTTGGAGAACTGAGGATAAAAGAGGAAGCACTGCCAGGAGACCACTGGTTTAGGGCCATCCAGGGTTTGTAGGTCAGGGTGCCCTCCTGAAGATATCACGAAGAGGCCATCCTTAAGCCTGCAGTCTGCCGGCATCCCCTGCCAGCTTTGGGTCAATGTACTGATGCCCAGCTCCGCCCCAGACCCTGTGAGTCAGCGCCCCTGGAGTGGGGCTCAGGCAGATGAGGAAGGTGAGCGTCTGAGGCGAGAACATCTCGTGGAAAGGTGGGAGAGCCACCTTCCTCGAAGTCCCCAAGAACCGAGGCTTGGCCTGCTGGTTCACGTCCAGGCTCTGGCCAGCCTCCAGAAGCATTGCTTTTATGCCCTCTGCTTCTCGCTCCGTCTTTATCTAGCTCCCTAGACCAGAGCTGTGTAAGAAAACTTTTCAGGGAGGCTGGAAATGTTCTGTATCTGCACTGCCCAATAAAGTAGCCACCAGTCCCAGGGGCTGTTGAGGACTTGAAATGTGGCCAGTGTGACTGAAGAACTGGATTTTAAATTTAACTTTAATTAAATTGTCACTTGTGTCTTGTGGTCACCATATGGGACAGTGCAGACTAGAACCTCTGGGATGAAAGGGACCTTAGGGATCAAGTCCATTGATCTCACGTTTTAGAGGAGGAAGCTAGATCAAAAGCTTTGGAACAGGAAAAAGGTACTCAACTCCCGACCCCACTGATTACTAGCTGTGGGAGCTTAGGCAAGTTATGCTAAAACTATATTTTCTTTACCTATAAAATGGGCCCAATAATACCTGTCCCCACCTTTTGGTGGAGAGTAAAAGAAATAATATGCGATGGGGTGCTTTTCCCATGGCTTCCTTTCCAGTTTTTTTTTTTAATTGAAGTATAGTTGATTTACAATATTGTATTATTTTCAGTTGTACAGCAAAGTGAGTCACTTACATATATGTAGTTTTTCAGATTGTTTCTATTATAGGTTATTATAAGATATTGAATATAGTTCCCTGTGCTTCACTTAGTATGATCATCTCTAGGTCCATCCACATTGCTGCAGATGGCATTATTTCATTCTTTTTTATTGTGCCTTTCCAGTTTTAAATTACACCTGTGTGTTGCCCTGTCCCTTGCCCTGTGCTATGACTGTGGGCACCTGCAGCTGATAGAACACCAGCCCTGCTGGCCAGTCCTGCTCTTTCTGGCTGAATTTCCACACCGAGGGCCCAGCCTCTATCCCATTCTCCACACAGCCTTGCCGGGGCTGCTTAAACACATACCAAACAATTTTACGGGCTTGGTGACTCTACCGCAGACGTGGCAGGCCCAGACCCTTGGGGCACAGGAAGGACACTGTGCTTTGTGGTTGGGGATGACGAACAAAAAGGTCTACTCACACCCCAACTTCCTGCCCACGTCCAGATGTGACCTCAGAAGGCAGTGGCAATTCTCTCGTTGTCATTTCTCAGTTTCAGTAAAGCAAGTGTTCAAGTTGTAAGAACACACCTGGCCTTCAGAAAGCCATTTTTTTTCCATGGGACTCAGTACAACTCTTTTCAGGATTAATTTTAAAAAGCCTATTGACATCGTTATTTCTCCTAGATTGGTCTCTGTGTAAAAACCCACCTCCATGTGTGTAAGAGCACAGGCCTCCTGGCCCCCACGCAGTGCTCTCTGCATCTCTCCCTGCCCTTTAGGAACCTCAGGCTGTCTGGTGGGCACATGTGCTAACTATAGATATTAAGTGTGGTGTCCCCATTTCTGTGGGGATAATGGCTCTGACCTGCACACATGCAGGGCACCTGTAGGGGGTGGGCCGGCATGGTGTGAGGACTCACCCAGAAGGTGGTGGAGGCGTGGTGGCCTCCCGGGGAGGCTGTGGTCCCCTCGTCGGCTGCCTTCGCACTGCAGCTCTGGGGCTGTGGCCACTCTGGCTCCTCTTCCACGTGCTGCTCACTTTTGCTCTTCTGTTTTCTTATGATCTGGGGAGGAGGCGGGTGACAAAGGGGACACATTATTGGAGAGGGTTCCAGTGGTATGTGGGGTAACTGGGACCATCTCTGGGAAATTCTTAGCCATGTTAGAGCTTAGTTTCAGGGTCTTCGCTGGCAATCCAGTGGTTAAGACTTTGCCTTCCGGTGCAGGGGGTGCAGGTTCAATCACTGGTTGGGGAGCTAAGATCCCACATGCCTCACGGCCAAAAAACCAAAACATAAAACAGAAGAAATATTGTAACAAATTCAAAAAAGACTTTAAAAAAAATGGTCCACATCAAAAAAAATATTAAAAAAAAAGTTTCGTTTCAACAGAATACCATCTGATTTCAGGTCTTATGATAAAACAGCACAACTAAAGCCTTGAACATTCTACATCACTTCACAGTTTACAAGTAGTCCTTTTACAATGCTGACAACTTCTATTTATTAAGTGCCTACTGTGTGCCAGTCTCTGTGCTTGGCACCATATATGCTTTACCTCATTTAATTCTCAAAATAATTCTAAGAGCTACATACTATAACTCTCCCCATTTTACAGATGATGAATGAGGCTCAGAGGTTATCAGTTAAGGACACACAGCTCATAAATAGAAGAAGTGGATCACAAACCCAGAGTCTCTGACCGTACATCCTGACTTTAGGAAGTGTATGAAAGCCCTAAGGAGGGGGCAGATACCAAGCATCACGAAGGAAGGCTTCAGCTTGTTTGCACCGCTTGCTAGGTTTGGCATGGCCACTTGGATTTAATGAGTCCATTTGTACGAAGGTCTCTGGGCTGGGTTCCTGGCTCCTCACCCACCAGCTCAAATCCCTAAAGGCAACCACGTTCACACAGCTTAGTTTTTGCAGTGCAATTCAACCCCTCTGCATTAGCCCCAGAGTACAATGGAGAAAGTGAGAAGAACAGAAGAAATGGTGCCCAAGACAACAAAGACGCCTATGGTGGCTCTTCTGCTCACCAAAGGCCCTGGTCTAGGCCAGGGTGGTAAATTGCTGTCATCTGGATGCTAGGGCCCACCTACCTTCTGCAGGATGGTTGTGGCCAGTTCCTCAGTCAGCTCCTCCCTGTGGTCCCGCAGGTAACTGGCCTCATTCTGCTTGTCCTGCAGAGAGAGGAAGAGAATGTCATGAGCTGTGGGTGTGTTTGGGAGGCTTGGCAATCGCTTTCTCAGGAGTCCTGACCACAAATGCAGGGGGAGGATAGGCTCTAGTCAAGGATGTCTACCATGATGATGGTTTCCCCACAACCTGCACTTTCTCTCTTGGCAGCCAGGACTCCACCCACACCTCCTCCCAGACAGACGTTGTGATGGGGGCCGGGGTGGGCATACCAGGCTATCCCCATAGGCTTCTGCTTTGGAGATCGCTTCTTCGATGGCCTCTTCAGCCACCCGTAGGGCGACAGACAATGTGTCCATCATGCTATGTCCTAGACAGGAAACAGAACGTAGACCGCTTTCTGAAAGGCAAGGACAAGCTCCAAAACATACAAAGTGGCTTAAAGATGACTGGACAAAAGGACTTAATATAAGGAAATAACGGTTCTTCATCCACTTTCTCAGATAAAGATTATGTTTTATTTTGTGCACGTAATGTGTCATTATAATGATAGGGAGGAAAATTGTGAAATCTTCTGAGGGCTGTGCTCATGGTTTAATGCAAACACAAAATCCATGGAAGAATTTTTTAGACTCTAAACCCATACTATCGATAACATTGGCCGATCTTGCTGAGCTCAACCACGTGCTGGGCTGCAGACTGAGTGTCTCATACGTGATCACAGTGGATCCTTCTAGCAACTCATTGAGTAGGCACCATTTTATAGATGAGAGAACTGAAGCACAGAGAGGTCAAATAACTCACCCAACGTTGCGCAGTGAGACAGAGAGCTGAGATTTGAATTCAGGGCTCTCTGTCTCCAAATCCTGTGACTTTAACCACAAAAGTGAGATAAACACAAGCCAACATGATTTTTAAAAATAATGCTATCATATATTTAGTGAACATATTTTTTGCATATGGTGACAAACGGAAGTTTTCCCAAGTCAAAGGACTTCTGCAGGTGACAAAATTCTTTTTGCAGTCAAATACTTGGAAGAGTTTTGCTTCCTGGAGGTACTAGATTTTTTGCTTCCTACTTGAAAGTGAGAATCTCTGTCATTCCTCTCAGTTCATCCCAGAAGCCTGACTCACATCAGGCACAAGAACAGAGGTCTGCAGGGGCTGCTTGCCTATGTCTCCTTTTCCCCGATTTCAACCTCCTGTTTTCATTTATAATCTCCTAGTCATGCATTATTTAACACATGCATATCTCCTGAAAGCTGCCTCAGATTCTTTGTAGAATGTGAGACAAGGTGTAAATATATCAATTAATTAATTAATCCGTTAATTAAAATACTTAATTCAAGCTTCTTAGGCTCCTAAAGACACACATGTGGACAGAAAGTGGCATTTGGCAAACATAACAAAATCTCCCAAACCAACCCAATTAAAGTCAAAACCATCGAGCCAGGCAGCTGACAAGGACATCACAGGCTGGCTGTGACAGTCCTAACAGAGACACACAGGGGCAACCCAGCTCAGGGCTTGGCACCCCTCAGGTGGCTGAGTGAACACATAATTTCCCCAGTGTTTCTATAAGAAGAGTCTATAAAATTTAAGTTGTCACCACATTCAGTGCTCCCTGGAGACAGACACTGTATCTCCCATCTCTCTTCTTCAAGATACCAATCAATGTATTCTTCATAGAAGTGGCGCCCCACAAATTCTTGTTGATTCAAAGTGCACCAAGACCTCCCCAGCACTAGGGTCTCTGAGGGTCCCAGTGATGCCTCGACAGACGCGAGCTGAGCCCATGCTCTCGTGTGCTTTCCGAGCTATTGGGTGATCAGGTGCATAGCTAACTGCTAAGAGGCATGCTGGAGATCCTATGATGGGGATAGTCACCAGCTTCCACAGAGCCCTGGAGAGGAAGAGCCTAGAGCCATCAAAAAGGGTGGAGGCCATGTCTGTGGTTTTGGCATGAGGTAGAGTGGAACACTAAGATGTCTGGGCTGAAAGTGAAGGCTTGAGAGGGCGTTTCAGAGATAAAAACTGGTGGGGTGTGGTGGGAGGATAAGAAAGCAGAGGCAGAGTGACCGAAGTTCAGAGGACCAGTCAGGTGGGGGGGGACTGTTAGTTTTATGTGTCAACTTGGTGAAGCTATAGCACCCAGCTGTTTAATCAAACACTAAGCCAGGTGTTGCTATGAAGGTGTTTCGTAGGTGTGGTCCACATTATGGTTACAATAGTTGACTTTAAGTAAAGGAGATTACCCTTGAAACTGTGAGTAGGTCTCATCCAATGAGTTGAAAGGCCTTAAGAGCAAAAACAGAGGTTTCCCAGAGAAGAAATTCTGCCTCAAGACTTAAGCATCATCTCCTACTAGAGTTTCTAGTCAGCTGACCTAGTCTGTGGGCTTGCCAGGCCCTGCAGTTGTGTGAGCTGAGTCCTTGAAACGAACCTCTTTTTGTGTGTGTGTGTGTTATCTGTACATACCCTATTGGTTCTGTTACTCTGGAGAACCCTGGCTGATATAGACGGTTACTGAAATTAATATTAATACAGGAGAGTTGAGGGCAGGGAGGTGCTCAGGCCATAGACCTTGGAACAGAAAGGAAAGGATGGGATTGCAAATAGAACCCATAGGAACTTGGGTGACTGGGTGGAAGCGGGGAGGGGGATTGAGGAAAAGGTAAGCCTTGCTGGTGGACTTAAGTGGCTGAGGAGCTTGACTGGGATATGCTGAAGTTAAGATCCCTGGAGGGGCTGCAGGTCTTGGTGACCAAGCCTCAGAACACTGAGTCTAGAACTCTGGGCTGAAGTAAGGGCTAGGCATTCAGACAGAGGTGCACCAAAGCCACATGACTTCTCCCAGGGAGAAGTCTCAGGCAGCAAGGATGATAGAGGATGAGACCTTCATGAGAAGGTGCCCAAGGAGAAAACAGAGAGAGTGCAGAAGCACTGTGGGGGGCCACAGGACAAGGGGGACTAGGAGACACCTGTTCCCAACACCCAGTACTTTGGAGAAGGAGCCGGAGTGTTGGAGGAGGTTTTATTTGGAATTGGAAGAAGTTTGTTTTGCTTTTAACCTTTGCTCTAAGGGGATGACTGTACTGGCATAAAAAAGTAAAAGTTGATCAGTAAATGGTACATTATTTATCAGAATATTTTAATATTAATTGCACAAGTGAGTATGTTGATTGTCATATTCCAACTCCAGAAAAACACACACTAGTTGATTGTAAGTATCTAGTGGTTGGTACGGAATGTACTTCTCTAGGCTACTCCTTAGATATATTCACCTATTTTGATGATGGATTCACAAAAATGGCAATAAAAGGAGACCCAGGGAGACTCTCACACACAATAACAGAGTTGCAGCAGTGGTTCCAATGCCATGGGGGACCCTGACAGTCTGAAGGTGTTTTTAATGCTCTAACCTCCCATTAGGTGTAAACCCTTAAGCAAACTTACCTTCTGACTGCCTATAAAATGTTGAGTCACTGCCTGAAATACTTCCTTCATTCTCCAGGTTTGCGTCAAAAAAGCTTCCTCCTGAGAGAGAGGGAGAGAGAGAGAGAGGAGGAGACAGAGAGATATAAGATTATCCAAGGTCTTCAGTGAGCCCAGTGCACTGTGTCACTGAGTTGGCAGACCACCATTACCCAGTTTGATTGTTAGCCTTGCAAATGGGTTTAGGGAATCACTGGGTTCTACGGTAATGCTACAGATTTTGACCAGTCACATTTTTCTTTCTCATACTAATTCCTTGTGTAGCAATGCTTCCACCCCCAACTTTCTTCCAGAGCCTTCCTTGGAGGCAATATAGAATCAATCATGGAATAATAGATTGAAGTCAGAGATATGAGCTCATTTCCTGGACCTGCAAATGACTAGTGGTGTGACCTTGATCAAGTTACTTAACCTCTCGGACACTTGGCTTCCGTACTAGAAAAACTGTGATAATGGTAGAACTCTGCTCATGATGGGTGATGAGACACTGCATGCCTGGTCTTTAGCTGCTGTCCATGGCATCAGTCTAAACAGTGGCCTTTAGCCAGTGAGTAAACTGTCATTAGCAGTTAGTGGAAACAAGCCCAGAGCAAGACAAGGTAAGCCATGGCATTTGATCTTTTAAGGCCCACTGCCTCTTCTCTGGTCTTCTCTCAGTTGAACACATACCCTATCTTGGTTCCAGGCTGGGAAGAGCAGTTGGCTAAACCTTTTTTAAGTTGGGGATTTACCATTTGTGTTCACGTATTAATTCATCAAAAGAGATCTTTGAAGGTGTGGAGGTGTGGATGATGTCTCTTTCCTTTTTAAATTACTGTATTGTATCACCAGTACCCAAGATAGCACTGAGACAGCAGGGGGCTCAAAAAAATTCTTGAATTGGATGCTGGTGGAAAACACTGATAGAACCAAGAAAATAAATGTGGGTCTACAGCTCTTAGCTCAAAATGGGGAAACGCTATTGATGTCAAGTCAAACTAAGCAGTAGACCTTTGATACACATAATACAGCCCGTGCTTCCTTGGATGGGCTGCATGGGGCTCCAGTGTGGGAACTCTTAGGGTAACTGCTGTAGGCATCTACAGCGGGGTCAGCAGGCTGCTACCTTTATGAAATAGGTCATTAGTGTGCGGCCTGCCACGGGGACTCAGTCTGACCATATACTATTCTCTGTGCTTGTGTTTTTTGACCAGCCTTTCAGAAGACCCATAGTCACTTATTCCAGCTCTGTGACCATAATGAAGTGACTTTACCTTCTTGGGTCTCCATTTCCTCACTTATAAAATAAGGCTTTAGGATAAGTCATTGCCTCAGTTCCCAGGCTGTACATCTAAGTGCAAATATTTCACTTTGGCCTGGCTGCATCTGGCAGCCATTCATTCATCCAGCAAATATTTCATGGGCATCTAGTAGATGCCTGGCCCTGGGCTGAGCGTTAGGGTGTACTGGTGAGCAAGGCCAGAAATCCTCGCTGCCCTGACAACCTTGATAGTCTAGTGGGTGAGAATTCATTAACCAAAAATTTATATAAATAAATATAAAACTATAGATATGTTGAGTGCTGTGACTGGGTGGTTCATAGAATAGGGCAAGTGTTCAGCAAGGAAGACTGACCTAGACTGTAAGTAACCAGCCAAAAGAGTGTGGGGGTGGGAGGGAGTCCAGGGCAGAGAAAACAGCTTGCACAGGCACAGGCAGTGGGGACAGCAGGGTGCATATGAAGAGCTAAAACAGAGGCCAGGTGGCTGGGCTGCGAGAGGAGAGGGAACCTGGGGTGAGGTGGGCTGGCAGCAGACCGCACAGGTCACGGTGGCCACATGAGTATTCTGATCTTTGTCCCACCATGAAGCCACTTGAAGACAGTAAAGGCTCCACAGGGGTGATCTGGTTAGGTGTGTGTTTCTAAACACACGTAAAGGTGCACGCCGGCTGCTGTGTGGAGGACAGCTTGGAAGAGGGAGAGGGTGGGTGTCTAGAGAGGAAGCTGAGAGTGTGGCCCACCCTCTGGAGTGTCCCTGTGATGGGAAAGAGCATGGCAGGGCAGAAGTGGTGGAAACTGCAGTCCAGGAAGGGCTTAGGAAATGGGAGAGACTGGGCATGTTTACAAGTCAATAGGAAGGAACTGCTTAAGAGAGAGGCTGAAAGGCAAGACAGAAGGGCTGCGTGAACTTGAGACCTTCATGGAAGGTGACAGGGATCAGGTGCGGAGGTGTACACGGTCTGCCCTGCGAAGGAGGCGGTGAGGCTGTCTCCTGAGACAGCGGGGATGGTGGTGGGGAGCTTGATGGGGGAGAAGATCTGAAAACATCCTTGGGAGAACTGCGCTGACCAGGACAGGCTCTGGATTTCCATGATTATAAATCTTCTAGTACAACAACTCTCCCTGTGTCCCTTTAAATTCATAGGTGGGAGCTTCTGTGTCATTTAGGATGATGGGATTTTTCCAAGGGCAGAAAGCAACTGAACTGTTTCCGAAAGCACTGACACAGCAGCCAGACATCAAGTCAGAGCTTCCATGAGCTGCAGGAACCTCCAATTTCAGGCGACTCAGTGCTTTTAAAAGACCATGTTGTTAGTCAAATCCCACATGAAAGATGTCATAGACCTTTCCAAGAATCGTGTCAAAAATAGATATATCACGTTAATAAATAAAAGCAAGATTTATTTTCCCCATTTTATTTATCCAATACTAAATAAATGTATGTATTATTTACCAAATTGTCTAGGGATTAAGTATATTAATAAGGGCTACTTTCATCTTTTCATGTAGTGCTTCTTTTTGGAATAACTGTTTACAATGTCACACTGAATCTATCAGATAAACCACATGAGCGTTGGACATTATACATTTTTTTATAAATCTATTTACTTATTTCTCTGACTTCACTGCAACATTGGCTCTGAGATGGCAGGGTCTTACCCATCTTGTTACTCCCAGGTCTTAAACCAGGCATTCAATAAATGTTTACTGAAGGAATGAGTAAGTCTTAGATTTATCTTACAAAACGAATGGTTCTCCAGTTCTGCCTAATCTGGTCACCTGATATGGGCTGCAGGAGGAGTAAGTGAGCTTGGGACTGATGGCTGTGCAATGGGTACATGTGATGGGTAACCCATAAGATTCTGTGAACTCAATGAATTTTCAATGGAGTGTTTTTTTATGGCAAACTACACTGGTCCATGCAATGGAGATGTTTCGTAGATAAAAGGAGTTTTATACTGAGAGTCCTGGAGCAGAGCACAGGTCTTGCACCCTGTAGATTATGTTCTGACAATCAAAATTCTGAAACTAAGTACCCTCAGATGGAGTTGAAGATGGAACCATCTTATTCAGAACTCTGCCATACGAATTATAGTGAAGTTCTAGCTGAGGTTCTCAGTCTTGGCTGTGTCTTAAAATAACCCAGAGAGCTTTAAAAAATATCCGTTCCGGGGCCACCTCCAGAAATTCGGAAGTAATTGACGGGGTGGAAGATGATTCTGGCACTTTTCAAAGCTCGTGAGGTGACTCTAACGTGTAGTCGGGCTTGAGGATGGCAGATGACAACCATACCAAGGTGCTGGGTTGTAGGTAGAAGCTAATGCTGATGTCTCCACGGTCATCTGACATAATCAGGACACTACTTACACACGGGAGATTTCTCCGTGCTTGAGGTGTAACTCAATTTTCTAGGTGGTATGTAGAATCGCTCTCACTGTTTTATGATCACGACTTTACAGATTTGAGTACCATCTCATAAATTGTCTCCTGCTTGCTTGTCTTCTTGTTGCTCAAAAGGAAATCTTAGTTTAAAATGAGATACAAATCATGTTAAAGCAACTGATTCTAGTACTTCTATGAAGTGTCTTGGTACCCACAAAGTGCTTTTAAGACTGAATTGTGTAATACTGAGGACCTAAGAGTTGCCAGCCACTGGGCCACACTTTGGGAACACAGAGATGAAGAAGCTATTGCTTCTGCCTGGTCCAGCAGGAGAGGAGCTTTGTAAACCATCACCTGGATGCAATGTGATAAGTGCTGTGATTGAGGCCCAGATGAGAGATGTGGTGAATCACAGAGGGCCTGGGACCTAAATCTGCTTCAATAGTGTCAGCGTTATTCCCAGCAAATGATACGCCTTTGAAAATGACACTTGAACATTTCAAAGCCTTTTGCCAGCCCACTTGTAATTCATGTTCCCTTGCTCCACCTGTGGGACCCGAGGGAGAAACAGAAAGACCAGAGTTGTGCTGTTTATAGGATTCTCCAAATGAATTTGCTTCTCCCCTCACTTTGCATGAAGCAGTAGAGAACATCTATGAGATGTGAATGTGGTGACATGTAAAGCGGTACCTGAAGCAGACGCAAGGATGAACAAGAAAGAAAGTATGGGATGCAAATGGATGAGACAATTCTATTCTGGAACCTTCTTGAGGTATCTCCTTGGGTTGAAAAGCTACTGTTAACATGATTACTTTTAAGCTTTATTTCTTTTTTGTCTTTGTTCCTAGAGAAACATTTTTAGAAAAATCAGCAAAGAGCAGTTAAAAATAATATGTGGAGACCTTCAGCCCTGCTCTCTTAGCTACAGGCTTCCTGAGTGGTTCGAAAGACAGAGATTCTAACGACTAACACAAAAGACCCTAATGAGTCTCCGTGTTTAATGCTTCCATCCTATTTCCCCCTTGTCTCAGTGGCTGGCATATTTTTAGATTAGACACAACCAAAGACTTTATTGAGAATACAACAATGTAAAATAATGATGGTGGAAAAGCCTCCATATGAGATTTTCTTTCTTCCTTCTTTCTCAGGGATAAAAAGCATTTACCTGTGTCAGCAAAGTGATGAAAAAATCTTCCTCTACACAGAAAAAAATAGCCTTTTCTGGGAGGACATGCTGTTCATATTCTGACAACCATTTCTCTCCACTGGCTGGTCCAATAGGAATAAAGAATATAATTTCTCATTCTAATTACATTGGTTGTCTTAACAGCATAGGTAGAATTCATCCTTTAAACTTCCTGGGAGGAAGCTGAGACTTTTCTAACTCTCCCATTACGTTAAACTCTGGGCCTGGTATGTATAGAATTTTGGAGTAGGAAGGAAGAGGAGTGGGGGGCATATCCTCTGAGTGCAGACCTAGTCTACACAACCAAGCAAAGATGAATTTCCAGTGTTTTAATCATTAGGGAAAGATGGTCAAGAATCTTTCATTTCTAGGGATTTGGAATTAAAATGTCCACAATATGCAGAAACACTTTGGTCCTCCCAGCTGCTAACATATCCAGCCCAGTGGAGGTGTGGGAATCAAAGGACTTAAAACTTAGAGTCTTTGGTACATGTCCTTCTATTTCTGCTCCTTACTAGAACCAGATTATTTAAGCCACTTTCTCTGTCCCAGGTGAGTGTGCCGCAGTGTACAGGGCCTCCAAGCCAGGCCTTCTTCTTCCCGCCAACCCCCCAAAGACTCCCAGATGGCAGGCAGTCAGCGTACCTAGGATGTCAAAGCACCCTCCGCTCTCCAGCCGGTGTTTCCTGTACAGGTTCTTCAAGACCTTGGCGCTGCCAAAGCGTTTGAAGCGGCTCTTCACATTATTGTAGAACCATTCCAGAGACTGGGTCCTCAGAACCCTGAGGACAACACAGAATTAGAAAACAGAAAATTAGCATTAAAGGACAGAATTATGAAATGGTGGATTGCAAAAGTTGCCACAATACTTCGCAGCTCCTTCCATCAAGAGGTGGTCTCTACTCCTCAGACCTGGGCTGGCCTTATGACTTGCTCTATCACAGAGACTGGTGGAAGTGATGGTGTGTGAGTCCAGAGCCTGGCAGCTTCCTCTCTTGCTATTCGTGGAAGCCCTGCAACCATCGCCATGTGAACAAGCCCAAGATAGCCTTTGGGATGACAAGAGACACTTGGCCCAATCCCCCCTCTTGCCCCAGCCAATAGCCAGCCAATCCCTAGACAGGTGAGTGAGGCCATCGACTGCCGGTGACTGAAGACGCATGAGTGACCCTAGGTAAGACCAGCAGAAGAACCATGCACCTGCGTCCATCCAAAGAGCAAGCTGATAAATGCTCGCCACTTGAAGCCACTAGCTGACACATCTGTTTAATAGCAGGCTTTATATTGACACTCTTACTGCATTAACACCATTTCTAATTCAGCTTGGGAGGATAAAAAGCACAGGTGAGACCCTGGGCTCTATGGCAGAACTCTGCAGCCTCTTTCTTATTCAGCCTGAAGCACTGTGGGAAGGTGGTTTCCTGGTCAGTGCTATAATGCTCGGTACAATCACTGACACAATGCTTCTTTTTTCTGCCTGACCAGAACATGTCTCTAAACCCCTCCCATTCATTATGCTAAGTGAAATAAGTCAGAGAGAGAAAGGACAAATACTGTATGATATTACTTATAAGTGGAATCTAAAAAATACAACAAACTAGTGATAAAATGAAAAAGAAGCAGGACACATAGAAGAAGACTGTCCTTGGAAATCATAACCTCCAGGCTTATGATTTATTTGAGAGCTTTAAAAGCACAAAAGGACTGTGACTCTAGAATAGAAATATTCTGCAGGCTGCCTCTCCTGCACACCACCCTGCTCTCTGAGCAGCTGACCTCCGCGAAGTTGCTGCTGCAGGGCTCTGCGTTGCAGGTGGACAGGTCCACAAGGGTAGGGGTGGACGATAGTGGGTATTGTGCCTTCATTCTTCTTTGCCTTTGGGACACTCCCCCTCCTTCCAACTGAGTCTATGTTTTTTCTGGAAAGGCTGGCCCTCCTCCTGGCAGCCTGGGGTAGTCACATGACTCAGACCTGCAAATCAAGGTCTGAGGTGGGACTTTACTTTTGTTGGACAGAGATGCTCCCTTTCTGCTGGGCTGGCTGGTGGCAGAATGAAAGCCTGGGCTGCGGGGCCACCTTTGCCATTACTTGGGGGGTTATTTGTGGTCTTCTGAACAAAAGCAGATCTGACAGCGGGAAGGAAAAGGATCCTGTTGATGTACTTTGAACACCTGGATCTACCCAAGCCTGAGGTCAACCCTTGGACTCTTCCATTACATGAGCCAATAAAATCCTCTCTTTTGTTTAAGGCTTCTTGGGTTGGGTTTCTATTATTTGCAATCAAGAATCCTAATGCTTCAAGTACATCATAGGATGAGCTCTCCGTTAAGTCCCTGGTTATATCAAAACTCTATGACATTTAGAAACACATTGATGACCTCAAAAATAGAATGCCTTGACTTGCTCAAGTCAGAGAGAGGAATCAGGGCACTGACTGGGCTGCTGGAAGGTGGGAGGACAGCACTGAATCCTTGGAGAATGACCTGCACAACTACAGCCTGATTTGGAGACTAGAAAGCTTTCCCGTAAGAAGTGATGTATTTTGACTTAGAATTAATGTGGAGAGCTTTTCTGGAAGCCCCAGGGAAGACTCAGTCATGATTACCTTCATTTGATATTACTGCTTTTATTTCACTTATTTTAAAATTCATGGCTCAGAGGAAACTCACAGGAAACATGCAGTTCTTGGGGCAGAGGTGTGGGGAGAGGGCCGTGAGGATGCCAGCACCCAGGATGGACTAAGCGCTGCAGGGTCCCTGGCCCACCCTCACATCTCCAGCTTCCCCCTGAATGGACGCAACTGCAGGCAAGGGTAGATGAGAAGGAAGGAGCCCTGTGTCAGCATCTTGCTGGAACAGAAGGCAGAGTGGAATATGCGTCTGTGCATGAATTCCTTCATCTGTTCATTCATTCATTCATTCTTTTATTCCTCATTATTTATTGAGTGCCCTACATGGCAGGCACGGTGCTAGGTATACGGGGAGTGACAAAACAGATGAAGCTCATACCCAACAGTGCTGTCGGACTAATCTCAACGAGTGCCAGATGCGTCATGAGATGGAACCAAAAGTCAAGCCAAAGGCATCTCCAGAATGGCTGGACAGTCTGTGTCCCACAGGCATTGGGTTCTGGATCATTCCCACAGATGTGTGAAAAACAGAGCCCACCCTGATTTATGGCTCAGGCATTTTTTTTCTAGACTTTTAAAAAAACTGAAGTATAGTTGATTTACAACATGGTGTTAGTTTCAGGTGTACAGCAAAGAGATTCAGATATATATATATATATACACACACACATATATTCTTTTTCAGATTCTTTTCCATTATGGTTTATTACAAGATATTGAAAATGGTTCCCTGTGCGACACAGTAGGCCCTTGTTTTTTTTTATCTGTTTTATATATAGTAGTGTGTTTCTGTTAATCCCAAATTCCTAATATATCCCTCCCACTCCTTTCTCTTTTGGTAACCATAAGTTTGTTTTCTAAGTCCGTGAGTCTGTTTCTCTTTTGTAAATAAGTTCATTTGTATCATATTTTAGATTCCACCTATAAGTGATATATGATATTTGTCTTTGACTTACTTCACTTAGTATGATCATTTCTAGGTCCATCCGTATTGCTGCAAATGGCATTATTCTGTTCTTTTTTATGGCAAATATTCCATTGTATATATGGACCACATCTTTTTCTTTATCCATTCCTCTGTTGATGGACATGTAGGTTGCTTCCATGTCTTGGCTATTGTGCTGCTATGAACACTGGGGTACCTGTATCTTTTTGAATTAGAGTTTTCGTCTTTTCCAGATATATCAGGCATCTTCTTTAATGACGCCCTAACTGCTGCTTCTCAGCCTCAGACAACACATAGGAGGGGTGCCTTAGGAAGGACAGGGAGCCGAAGTCCTGGTGATGAGACTTGTGGCAAAAAGCTTTCCAACTTGGAACTGTCCAGAGGGACCCTTCTTGATTTCCCTCACTTGTTTTTGTAAATGATCCCAAGTTATCCCTAAAAATGCTCACACAAAGGTTCTTAGTTCTGTGCCGTTCAGTTTCACAGTCTTAAGCATGATCATTTCTTTCAACACTAGGGCTTTAAAAAAATCAACAGCAACCCTTCAAAATTCACCAATCACAACATAGTTAGAATTGATTACTTTTAGTCCTTGGAACTACTGTTGGTTCATCTGTAAAATTATGGTCACACAACTGACAAGGATAGGGAATATAGGAGGAGGATCAGGTTTGGGGGGAAGGTGGAAGTTGAGTTAGGACACTTAAATTTGGGGTGCCCACCACATCCCCAGGTGGCAATACCTGGTGGGCACTGGATATACTAGTCTGGGACTTGGATAGAAATCTGGACTAGAAATATGGGTTTGGTACTCTTTGGTCCACAGGTAGTATTGAAGCCAATAATTGGTGTAATGGAGGTATAAATCATCATTATCTCTATTTTACAAGGAAAATAGAAACAAGTAATTTGCTGGTGTCACTGACTGAACTAAGAGTAAGTCAGGGAACAGACTGTAGACCTCATCCTTGGGTCAGTGCCTTGACGTTCGATCGGGCTATTTTCCTTCCAGAACCCCTAGTTAGTGTTCTTATTGCAAATGATGGCTTTTATTTCAAAGTTTAAGCAAACAGAAAGCACCATGGATCAAGGAATCAGCAGACAATGTAAAATCGTTGTATCATTTCCGTAAAACAACCTACTTACCACATTGTGAATACTAATCACTTCAAGGCACTTATTTGTGTGAGAAGTTTGCTAATTATTTTTATGACATGAATAAACTTGTAAATATGGTACATTCTCATCAGAAGACAGACTGGAATCACGTAACTCATCACAAGAGCAGCACTGAAATTATAACCCCATGAAAGCTTTGCCCAGGAATGCCAGACTGATTTTTGGCTCATTAGACAAAACAACACGATTGTGAGAACGAAGGAACTGCCTACATAAGAACTGCTCATATCCTGGCTGCTGGTGATGAAGCAAGGCCGCCTTGGCCCTCAGCCCTGGCACGGCAGGCGCTGTGCAAACTGAGCTCACTATGGGGGAGAGTCTAGGAGAGTCTGTGGATCCCACTACTTCCTGTGTGGTCCTCGGAGCAGCACTGGGGCACCTTCTGGAGCCTTGATGGAAATGGCAATCCCAGACCTCTATTCTCACCCTGAGACCTGCTGAATCAAACTGCACTTTTGCAAGGTTCCCAAGTGGTTACTATGTATATCAAAGCTTGATAAGCACTGGCCTAGCAAAATTAGCTGGGTGTTTTCTGAGCCCACATGTGGTTTTTGTTTTGTTTTTAATTTTGACTACAATCCACTTAGGTAGGATAAGAGAGCGAACAGCTGACTTGCCTCCCTCCTTCCTGCTTTTCAAGGAAAAAGAACTGAACTGGGTAATAAAAAGTTTGGAAGAGGAATAGAATAATTAAAATGGTACTCCCAAAATCAGATGCCTTCATTACAAAAAAATAAAATGCCAAAAATACTGTTGAGCCAAGTTCAAATCATTATATACAGCAAGGTTCCCCAAACGATCTACAACAAACTAAACTGATAATGATAAACTAACCTTACTTTGTGGGTAAAAGTTAGGAAGCACAACAGTTAAAATCCATGACCAACTCAAGATGACCTTGATGATGTACGGATAATGAAGCATCCCTCCTGAAAACTATAAGCACATCCATGATCTGTGAGCTCTGCTTCACAGAATACAGAATGAGAAGCTTCAGCACCAACAACACACTGAATGGTAATAAAAGAGAAAAAGCTCCAGGTCCTTCAAACAGAGGGACTTTAATATAGGCAATTGGTTATATAGATGATGAAACCACTAAGACTCCAAAGAGAGGATGATTGAGGCATCCCAGAGGCTAGCAATGGGGGAGCTGTCACCACCCCAGGGCCAGAGGGACAAGGGAGGAGGTGGCATTACCAGTAGGAGCATCCTGGAGCCAGAAGCTGGGGCCACAGAGGAGATGCAGCTGCTGCAGAGACACTTCTTGAGGCAGAGAGACCGATACCCTGTTTTCTCTTTTCCTCCTGCCCTCCCAGTTCCCTCCAGGGCCTCCCATTGGCCAAACTCAGAAGGGAGCCTGGGCAATGCAGTCTTTGGGGCTCAGCACCCCCAGGAACAGAGTAGAGAAAGGAAAGGCCAGGATGTGGCATCTGGCAGCACATAGCAAATGACTGTTCTAACGTTGGCTTATAAAAACCAGATTCTGGCAACCCTTAATAACTTACTTAATAGATTACTAAGAAGTAGCCCTAGTTTTAAGCAGAAACCTAAGTCTGCAGAATTGTGCCCCATTTGCCTACAAGAAGAGAAGAAAGGAACTGTGTTTGGGAATTGGTTTGCAGCCTATGAGGCGTCTCCATGGCTCCAGAACATGCTTTAGGAACTGCTGGCATGGGCAGATGGTGGGCTGGGTATCAGATTGAATTTTAGCACTTACCACCTATGTGAACAAGGGCACATTTACTAACCTCTCTGGGTGCCATTTTCCTTATTTGCAAAATAGAGATACTAATATTGATCTGGCAGAGTCTTACAAAGCATCATTGACCTAATATGCTTATGCGTCTACCATAGAACTTGAACACAGTGAGCACGAAGAGAATGGTAGTTATTTAATCTCAGAAGAAACTAAATATTCATTAAGTTTAAGTCCTATTATAAGGAAACCTTTTTCTCTAAAGAAGTAAAAATCAAAGAGCCCCCCTCCCCCTATACAGACCACAATATAGGATCAGTAGGAAGAACTTGGTTTATCCATTAGGACCAATAACTGACATCAGTGTGGGCCTCAGCTGCTTGTTACATGTCTTCTGAGAGAGCAGTTGTCCAAGGACAGGCTTCCCTGACTGACAGTGTGCACTGTTTCTCCTGCCAGCAGAGGCCTGCGGAGCCCAGAACTTTCTAGCTGAGTCTCTCACCTTGCTGATGGCAGCTCTCCCAAGTGAGTGCTCGCATTGAGGAAAGGCCCGGGGACAGCCTTGCCACCAGAATCACTCAGTCCTACTCTGCTGAGTGAGACTCAACTCTTAGAATTATGATTTCTAAGTGACTCCTTGGATACAGTGTCCCTAAAGTAAATTCAACTTTACTAAAAAAGCAAAAAACCCCATCAAACAAACAAACTTTCTTTCTCCCCCAAATCTGATCCTAGGCAATTTATTTAACCTATCAGAGGTGGGTTTTTTTTTCCTCCCAGATGCAAAAGGAGATAAATATTTCATCAGATTTTTCTAAAAGATTAAATGCTGTAACACATGCGAGGCACTCAGCGCAGTGTCCTGCCCAGTGTAAATCCTCAGAATATGCTATTCCTTATTATCATCAACGTTATTATTATTATTATTATTTTTTTTTTTTTTTGTGGTACGCGGGCTTCTCACTGCTGTGGCCTCTCCCGTTGCGGAGCACAGGCTACGGACGTGCAGGCTCAGCGGCCGTGGCTCACGGGCCCAGCCGCTCCGCGGCATGTGGGATCTTCCCGGACCGGGGCACGAACCTGCGTCCCCTGCATCGGCAGGCGGACTCTCAACCACTGTGCCACCAGGGAAGCCCCAACGTTATTATTTTATCCCAAGCCCTCTACATTCTTTTTTGGCAGGATGTGGGTGTAATTAACAGATAAAGAGTAAAAATAGACTTGTCAGGAAACACATTCAATTCTTACATTTCATCTTAACCGAAAGGTTAGACTTTAGGGTTAAGGTGGTTCTTAATCTTTAGTATTTAGTTTTTAAACTTAAAACCCAGCTTGCTGGGCCAGCCTCAGAGCTTCTGATTTGTTTGGTCTGGGCGGGGCCCGAGTATGGGCATTTCTGACAGATGTGCAGGTGATGTGATACTGCTGGTCCAAGGACACACTTTGAGAATCACTGAGTTTGAGGATAGATTTGACATGCTGTAGAATGTAATATCTTCCTGTGTTCTGTAGCCAAGAACACAGGAAGATATTACTGATTCAGAGCTGTGGGGAAAACAACAGAATGACAGGCAGGTGTTTGGAAAATAGGACTCATTCAGCCCTGACAGCATGAAGGCCCTTGAGCACGGAGTCAGAGCAATCAGTCTCGAAAAGTCAAAAGAGACTGAGAGACTAGATGGAAAAGAACAGCCCTCACACTGGGACCCCTGAGTGTGTCCCTGGGAATTTGTAGACAGACATGGCCAGGAGGCTGGAAGTGTCATGTTCAGTTGATACGTGACAATTGCCATTAATGTGAAGTATCCTGCTAAGGGTGGGAAGCTGGAGTTGACAGATAGCAGCAAGGAAAGCCTGGGAGAGAAGTGAGGAAGTGTGTCTGTGTGAGACACCCCCACAGCTGCTCCTGGGCCCTTTGCACAACTTCTACAATTTGCATAGTGGCTAAAGGGAGATGGATGAGGAAACAGGCTGAAGGAGAGAACAAGGGAGTAGATAATAATATTTGAAAATATTTTTTTCAGTTTTAATATTTTTCATTGGAGTATAGTTGATTTACAATGTTGTGTTAATTTCTGCTGTACAGCAAAGTGATTCAGTTATACATATATATTTCTTTTTTAAAATATTCTTTTCCATTATAGTTTATCATAGGATATTGAATATACTTCTTTGTGTTGTACAGTAGGACCTTGTTGTTTATCCATTCTATATATAATAGCTTACATCTGCTAACCCCAGCCTCCCACTCCATCCTTCCCCCAACCCCCTTCCCCTTGGCAACCACCAGCCTGTTCTCTATGTCCTGTTTTGTAGATAGGTTCATTTTGGTCATATTTTATTTTTTTTTTATTTTTATTTTTTTTTTTAAAGAAGATGTTGGGGGTAGGAGTTTATTAATTAATTAATTTATTTTTGCTGTGTTGGGTCTTCGTTTCTGTGCGAGGGCTTTCTCTAGTTGCGGCAAGCGGGGGCCACTCTTCATCGCGGTGCGCGGGCCTCTCATTATCGCGGCCTCTCTTGTTGCGGAGTGCAGGCTCCAGACGCGCAGGCTCAGCAGTTGTGGCTCACGGGCCCAGTTGCTCCGCGGCATGTGGGATCCTCCCAGACCAGGGCTCAAACCCGTGTCCCCTGCATTAGCAGGCAGACTCCCAACCACTGCACCACCAGGGAAGCCCCCATTTTGGTCATATTTTAGATTCCATATATATGTGATATCATATGGTATTTGTCTTTCTCTTTCTGACTTACTTAGTATGATAAGCCCTACTTGCATCCATGTTGCTGCAAATGGCATTATTTTGTTCTTTTATATGGCTGAGTAATATTCCATTGTATATATGTACCACATCTTCTTTATCCATTCATCCATTGACGGACATTTAGCTTGTTTCCATGTCTTGGCTATTGTGAATAGGGCTGCTATGAACACAACGGGTGCATGTATCTTTTTGAATTATAGTTTTGTCTGTATATATGCCCAGGAGTGGGATTTCTGGATCATATGGTAATTCTATTTTTAGTTTTCTGAGGAACTTCCATACTGTTTTCCTGAGTGGCTACACCAACTTACATTCCCACCAACTGTGTAAGAGGGCTCCTTTTCTCCACACCCTCTCCAGCATTTGTAATTTGTAGACTTTTTTAAAAAATTTATTTATTTATTTATTTATTTTTGGCTGAATTGGGTCTTTGTTGCTGTGTGCGGGCCCTCTCTAGTTGCGGCGAGCGGGGGCCACACCTCGCTGAGGTGTGCAGGCCTCTCACTGTGGCGGCCTCTCCTGTTGAGGAGCACGAGCTCTAGGTGTGCGGGCTTCAGTAGTTGTGGCTTGCGGGCTCAGTAGTTGTGGCTCACTGGCTCTAGAGCGTAGGCTTAGCAGCTGTGGCGCCCGGACCTAGTTGCTCCACAGCATGTGGGATCTTCCTGGACCAGGACTCCAACCCATGTCCCCTGCACTGGCAGGCGGATTCTCAACCACTGAGCCACCAGGGAAGCCCAGTGTTACTTGTAGACTTTTTAATAATGGCCATTCTGACCAGTGTGAGGTGGTACCTTGAAAATATTATTGATGAGTGTGCTTCCATTAAGGCCAGGAAAGTAAAATTATAAGAAGTTGTGCTTTTGATTTAAATAAAATATTTAAACTTAAAATAACATTGTGGGGATTCCCTGGTGGCGCAGTGGTTGAGAGTCCACCTGCCGATGCAGAGGACACGAATTTGTGCCCCGGTCCGGGAAGATCCCACATGCCGCAGAGTGGCTGGGCCCGTGAGCCATGGCCGCTGAGCCTGCGCGTCCGGAGCCTGTGCTCCACAACGGGAGAGGTCACAACAGTGAGAGGCCCGCGTACCACAAAAAAAATAAAATAAAAAAGTAACACTGTGAGTTTAACATACATGCTTTTCAATTTTTCACTATTTTTTCAGATATTTTAATATGCTAGAAAAATTATCATTAAAAGTACATAAGAATATTATGTAGGGGGATAAATATTTCCTTTTGTCTCAGTCTCCAATCAGAGGCTTTTACTAGATCCTGTCTTTAGTTAAAATTTGTAAATTTTGATAGAAAATACTTTATAATAACTATAAGTGGAATATAACCCTTAAAAATTGTGAATCACTATATGGTACATCTGTAACATAATATTATATATCAACTATACTTCAATGAAAATTTTTATATTTTGTTCTTTATGAATTTTTGCATTAATTTTGATTTTTAAACATACTACATGAAAGTATTTATCTTGATTATTCGATTTTGGTCACTCCCTTAAATTTTACGCTGGAGGCGAGTGCCTTGCTTACCTGACCCTAACTCGGCCCTGATAGGGCAGCCCCGTGTGTTGGCACTTTGACACTAGGGTTCCGTGGTGGCAGAGGAGTGCCGGGGGGACACAGTTGTGCTCGTGGAAGGGGGAAAAGTGCCCAGTGAAGCAGATGATCCCAGCAGGAGAGGGTGGCGCCCGGGGAGTACAGTGGTGGTACCCAGGGGAGTATAGTGATGAATGCAGCGCCTATAATACACTGATGATGAGGAACAGCGGGAAAAAAGTAGAAAAAAAAATCCATGGATGTCATGGGTTAGTTGTTGAAACTTGTGCCCTTAGAGACTCCCAGGAATCCATGGGGGTGGGTTGTGGAGAGGAGCTTTGAAGGAGGCTGAGGTCCTGCATTGGTAGTTAGGGATAAAAACCAATGAAGCACCATCACCCAAGGAAGGTCTAAATAAGAAGACATCTCTGAGATGGTCTGGAGGTGGATGTGTCAGGGAATGCTCTGTCCCTTCCAGGACTTTCCAGCTGTCATTCACAGGACTTGGGCACAGCAGCCTCCTCTTTGCAGTCACTCTGGCCTGGGCAGGATCTGCCCAGCTGTCCCTACCTGTCCCTTAAGAAGCCCTCCCCAGACTTGATGCCACTAGTCCTGACCTGGCCCTGAACTCTCCCATCTCTGAGGCTGTCTGTGTGGCCCTCGGCTCCACACTTACACTTGATTTATTCCTCTCTGTCCGGTTCAGCGAGTCTGACTGATACTCAACCAGGCAATTGTCAGGCCTGGGGGAAGGGGGAGCGAAATGGTTTCTTTTAGTGTCAGCTGTTTGGAGGCAGGGATAAATGTCATTTGAATATGGCTTTTCTTTTGCTTTCTTATTTGTAAAGCTGATTGGGACTTACTTTCACTTGTCAGAATCAACTTGAAGTAAGAGAATTTAACTGCATTTATTTGAAGAGCTGCTGTCCTGCTATAGCTGCAGCAATTTGCACTCTGAACCAAGCTTGTCCAGAAGGGAAATCTTGCATCCTCCCTGTGCTACTTTGTGTGATCTAGGGACTGAGACAGCAAAGAAAAGGCAGTCAGCACATATGGATTCTTCTCCCAGTCACATCACTCTATGTACGGCCTTGAACACGTTCATCTTTCTGCATCTCACTTCCCGCACCCTCAGAATACAAATGATCACAATTTCCTACAACCAGACTTCCAGGGACACACAGTTAGTTGCATTGGATATTGCCTCACCTCCCATGTCCTGACATATTGAGGTGTGCCAGCTTTGCTGTGATAACATCTTCACATTTGTATTTTTAAAAAGCGTAATTTCCTTTTTGGCTTATTCATCTGTTTGATTAATGGTAACATTATGTTATATAATGAGGTGTCTTCCCTTTAAGTTCCAAGCTGGTTGTTGGAACAAGAAGATGATCTGATTACTGTTTATATTAACCAATTCTGGACTTGGCTATAATAAACACACATTGTACTACTGTGAACATTAAAAGGCAAGGACTTTGCAAGGACTTTGTGAGTGGTTAAAGATACTGTGAAAACGTCACTGTTTGTTCATAGTAGATTGGAGCTGCTGGGGCTGCCATGTAATTAATAATACCTGCTGGTTCATGAACGCCTCCTATGTGCCTGCCATGGAGCCAGGTCTTTTTAGTCCTCAAAACTAAATTACGAGACAACTCTTCTTTTACGAAAACAAAAACTACATAGCTCGTCAATGGTGAAGGCAATATCCTCTTTCTTTTTTTGACTGTTAATTTTCTATAAGTAAAAAAATTTAATAGATGCGTCATGGAGTTTAAAATGTAAGCCTCCTGCTCACCCATGTTTACCATCCATCCAGTTCCCTTCCCCAGAGGCAAACAATGCTGTCAGTTTCTTGTGCACCTATGCACACACATGACAATCCTCCCCAAAGTGTTCCCCTAGGCTTTTCTTCTATACAAATGGTAGGACTTCTCTGCACTGGCTGTTCCACAACAACACATCCTAGAGATCATCCTGTATCATAAATATAGAGCCTCCTTATTCCCGTGTAGGGGTGTACTATAATTTATTTGACCTGTGCCCTATTGGTTGTCATTTAAAATTTTTCCTAATTTGCTTTTACATCAGCGTGGCAGAGAATGGCCTTTACACACACACATCTACACACACACACACACGAAGGGAGCAGAACGTTTGTTAGGAAAGAATTGGGGAATCTTCTCTCTAAAGGATCTAGGCAGGATTTTGAAGGATGTGCTATCCCTTTACTGTGAAATGGTAGGCAGAATATTCTGCAAATCATCACATTAGCTCCCGTCTGTGTGTGGGTATGAGTGCATGCTTCAGAATATTCATGAGGATGCAGGGCACTCTTACAGTGCACTACTGTTTATAAAGCACTTCCTTAGAAAAGGACCTACAGATAAACCGAGGGTGCTAAGGAGGAAAGGAAGAAATTGGTTCTTTCTTTTTTTTAAAAAAATTAATTAATTAATTTTTGGCTGCGTTGGGTCTTCGTTGCTGTGCGGGGGCTTTCTCTAGTTGTGGCGAGCGGGGGCTACTCTTCATTGCGGTGCGTGGACATCTCATTGCGGTGGCTTCTCCTGTTACGGAGCATAGGCTTTAGGCGCGCGGGCTTCAGTAATTGTGGCATACGGGCTCGGTAGTTGTGGCACGCGGGCCCTAGAACGCAGGCTCAATAGTTGTGGCGCACGGGCTTAGTTGTTCCGCGGCATGTGGGGTCTTCCTGGACCAGGGCTCGAACCCGAGTCCCCTGCATTGCAGGCAGACTCCTAACCACTGCGCCACCAGGGAAGCCCAAGAAATTGGTTCTTTTTTGCCGACTGCCAAGTAACTGCAGCCTCTGTGGATGGGTCCATTTCTTCCAGACAAATGCATGTGTGCAAAATTCTGCTTACACTTTCCTGGAATGGATTGCATCAGAAATGGGTTCTCTTCACATATGTGGGGCATAATGCAAACTTTGAAAAGGCACATGCTTTTTCTTTTTTCATGGAAAAATCAGTGGCCACTTCTTACAAAAATGGGAACACATTTATATTCTGCAAATCAAAGACAAGTTAATGTACTTCTGTTCAAACGTAAATCTCAAAAGAAAAAAAAAAGGCTGATGTTGTCCTTTGACTTGAAAAGCAAGTTGAAATCCTAGAGTGGTCTCTGACAGGAACTAATGCAAGCCACCTGACCTGCCAAGCTATTAAGAGTGGTCATTTTGGGGGTGAAAGTGCTAGGAGCTCTGACTTCAAGGGAGCAGAGTAATGAGCTCAGATCAGAGTCTGCAGGGCTGCTTGGAGAGTTAGAGTGGATGAGGAACAGCGGAATTCTTTAACAGTTCTGGCTGAGCTCCTCTAGCCACATTTCTATTCTCATTAAGTCATCGAGCTCATCTTGGGCAAGGTCTGTACCACCTTCGTTGTCCATGCTGTCGATAGCGGATCGCGAATCCCCTTTCCAGTGTCCCAGTTTGAGCAGAAGGGACCCCCAAGTGGTTTCTGCCGTGTTCCCAGGCCTCTGCAGATTTCCCTCTACAGAGAAACTCAGGAGGCTCTGGGCGCCATGCTGCAGGACGTGTCCTTCAGGGATGGAAATCGTGTGCATTCGCTACCAATCCCCACCTCCAGAGTGGGATCCTGGCCAAAGATCTTGTGTGTGTAGGTGGTGGTGGTGGGGATTTTATTTTAGCATTATCCAGCATGGTGGACTTCAGATCTCCTCCATCTGTATAGAGCCCAAAATATCTCTCAAGAGAAGCCTTGAATACATTGCATAAATTGCTTTTAGAGGGGCTTGTAACAAAATTCTCACCAAAATTGAAACCGCTGACCAGGATTCAACTAAGCACCCCAAAACCCAGCCTTTAGAAAGTCTGTTGATTTTTGAGTTCTTGAGAGCATCACAGTGCAGAGGGTAAACTACGGAGCCAGCCTGCCTAGTATAAATCCCAACTCCTCCACTTTCTAGCAAGTTCCTTAATCTTTCTTTTCTTACTTGCCACATCTGTAAAATGGGTGCAATATACTTGCTTTATGGAGTTACGAAGGTATCTGAGTGCTTAGAACAGTAATTCATTACAGAATAAGCTCTCAGTAATGTTAGCTATTGTACCGAAAAATTATTTCCTATTTCTTTTTTTTTTTTTAACATCTTTATTGGGGTATAATTGCTTTACAATAGTGTGTTAGTTTCTGATTTATAACAAAGTGAATCAGCTATACATATACATGTGCTCCCATGTATTTCCTATTTCTATAAGCTTTTTTTGGTGGCTGTTGGTAGTGGGGTCTATGTGCAAAAAGGCAGTGACTCAAGGCGGAACCTCTGAAGAAGTTGAAAGCTCCATGGCAACAGATGAGCCTTTTTTCTGGGTGCTGGCAGGGCCACTGATACCAAGCCACAGTGATAGGGAAAGCAAGGAGTTAGGACGATGGCTGGGGTGCTTTGCTTCACCCAAACAGTACACTGGGGGCCTTGCCAAGCAGCACAGATGCTGCCTCTCAGAGTGCCCACATTTTTCTTACAGTTTTCATTTTGCCTGGCAAAGAAAGCGTTTATCCTTTCGAAGATGTTGATGTCTTTTGCCCTATGCTCTCAACCCTACTGCTCTGAGATGGGGGCTCTGGGAGACTCTGCTGGGCCGAACCCCATTTCCCAGGATGCCCTCCTAGCAGCTCACCTGAGGCTGGTCCGGACACCCCTCTATTCAGTCCTTGGCATGAAATCATGCAGAAATTTTGTACTCGGATGGCCACCCCTGTTGCCAGAGCTGACACAGACCCATTAAAAACAATCTTTGATTTCTTCAGTCACTTAGATGAGGGTTTTGTTGGAGGGGAGTGGAACTTATGTACTCAAAGTCATTTGCAGAGATTCCCCCATTAGTTTATCATGCTGCCTTTGTCATGTGCTCGATGTGATTTCATCCTCACAGGACCTCCCTTATTCCATGTGAGGATTCAGTCCTGGGAGATGCACTTTATGTCAGAGGAGAGACATGGAAAGATACTAGCCTAGAGCTCCAGAGAGCTGGGTTCCCTGCCCACCTCTGTCACACAGTGGCTGTGTCCCTAGGCTCAGATCACTTCCCTTCTCTGACATTAGTTTTCTTACCTGAGGCACTCCATGAACCCAACCTTCAAAGTTGGAACATACGTTGAGGGATTGACTGCCATCTGGGGTGTATCCAGAGGTGGAATGACCCCAGATAACCTGTGGAGGCCAGCCTTTGAAGGGTCAGTGGTCACAGATGTTGTCCAGGGTTGGAGTTTGTGTGTGTGTGTGTGTTTGTGTGTGTGTGTGTGTGTGTGTGTGTGTTGGAGGACTGGGGAAGAGGGAGAGGGGTGAAGTGTTGTGTTGTACAGCCTCTATGTGTGTGAGAGAAACGGGCGAGAGTGTACATGTGAGAGAACCAGAGAGAGACACTGTGGATATCGCTTCTATGCTTCTATGTGTGAGAGAAGGAAGGTGGGGAGAGAAGAGGGCAGGGGAAAAGGGGAGGAGGGACTGTGGAGAATTCGAGAGCATATTGTGAGTGTGTGAGGGAAAAAGGGAACAGGGAGAGGTAGAGAGCAAGGAAGAGAGGGAGGCAGAGAGGGTATGTGGTGTGTGTGTGTGTGTGTGTGTGTGTGCGTGGCAGCTGTGACCAGTGGCTGGACTGTACACACAGCCCCTGCCTACACAGTTCTCAAAAGCCTTCCCAAGTTTCCTGGAGAAGCTCTGCCAGGGGCTTTGGGGAATTTTCTCCTCTCACTGGCTCTAAAGCAAGGCTGGATTCTCTCAGTCTGAGGATGCAGGATCAGGAGGCCCCCCAAGGTCCTGCCCCTCTGGCAGGACCTGATTTCTGGCTCTGGGTATCTGAAAGCCTGGCTCTGTGCTGGAGGAAATCATCCCCACTTGGGAGCTGGGGTTCCTCAGAGCAGCACAGCTTGTGTGGGCAGCAGCTGGAAGCTGATTCATCCTCCCTGCTCAGGGAGGGAGGATGCCAGGGTCTGTTTACAGCTCTAGGCCTGAGGAAGTCATCCCAGAAGGGGTGTGAGGGAGGAGGAATCAGGCTCTATCCTTGTGAGGGACGGTGACAGCGCTGGACCACTCCAGTTTGGAGGAGGTGTGAGGTCAGTTTGGGAAATTGTAAAAGGAGCTTGTAGTGGAAATCTTCCTCTCAGAGTCTGGCACCCATTCATCCTCTTCCTGACAAAACAGTACCCCAAATATTTGGGGAAACACCTCTCCCCACTCCCAGGCTCCAAGAGTGGGTCTGGCTCTAATCAGGTGTCTTCCCCTCCTCCCAGCCACAGTGATTAGATCGGGGACGGACAGATGAACCCAAATCACGCCAGTGCGAGCCATGCCTAGGACTCTGTTCAACCCTTGCAAGTGGGGTGGTTTTTAAGGATGTGTGGTTGAGAGAAGGGAGAGGTTACAGTTCTGGCCGGCATCCTGCTATTGTGAGAAGTTTGAAACTGCAGCCCACCAGCAGAAAGCAATGGAAAGGAAAGAAACTGAGTCCTGAAGGTAAAGTTTAAACTCTGGATCCAGCAGTACCTGAAGCCACACTACTCTTGAACATTTTTCATTACATAGCTAATAGGTTCCCTTTTCTTTAAGTCAAGTTGGGTTGGGTTTTCTATCCCTGGTGATCCATGAAAGCCTGGCTGAAACAGTGGTAAATGGGATTCCCAAACCCCTACTGAGAACCAACAATGTACTGGGCAGGTACAGTGACAGGTGCTGGGGGAGGAGGTGATTAAACACAAGGCTTCTGTCCCTGGGGTCTCCCAGTCACCAGAGAAGGCAGATGTCTGAATGAGGAGCCAACACCTCAGCGACAGATGTCCATGTGCTACAGAGGAGAGGAGCTGACAGTCTTAATCCAGAGCCCAGACGGGAAGGCCAGTGGGGGACGGAGGAGTGAGGACATAGGGTTGTCACTGGGTAACAAACACCAGCTTTAGAAACAGAAGGACCAAGCCTTTGATGCCAACACAACCTCTCCGAGTCTTCATTTATTCACCTGCAAAAGGGGGAGTCTTATCTCATAGTTTTGTTGTAAGAATTAAACATTTAATCAGCCACTCGAGACATATTTGCTGAGCACCTGTTATGTGCCAGAAACTGTGAACAATATGGTATGCAAAACAGAGAGGGAGCTTATACTCCAGTGGGGTAAGCATCAGAACAAGAGCCTGGATCATGAGTGAGTGGGACAGGGAGGGACTGGGGTGGGAGAGGAGTATCAACAAACACAAACTTGCTTGATGACAATCTGTGACCATGGAGGGGAGGTCTGGAAGCAGAATAAGATTTGAACTTGTGAAGAGGGAGGCAGGGGGCAGGATTCCAGGTGGAGAGAGACCCCCATTATGAAGGCAGGGGGGAAAGGAAGGAGGGAGCTGGAAGAGCAGGTGGGACCGACCCTGTGGGCCTTTGTGGGATGTTGAGTTTTGTCTTTATTTTAAGAGCCAAAGAAAACATGGATGGGTTGCCTCTGGATAATTAAGAGTTTGAAGCAAATTGTTGTCACTGGTTTTGCGTTCAACTGCAATACTGTTATGGCCAAGTTGAGAATAGAAATTAAGAGAGAAGCGAACTGTGATAAGCGGGGCATCTCACCTCTGTTGGGGCAATGCCGTGAACAAGGGCGGCAGCAGCGGTGATGGTGCAGGGTTATCCCCATGCTGGGCAGGAGCTGCTGGTGAGGAGCTACAGACTTGCTTCCACTGTCCTCTCAGAGGGCCAGAGGGACCAGGCCCAGGCCTCCATTCCAGGGGTGGGTGTGGTCACTGACTACAAAGCTGTGATGCACCACGGGGCCTGGACCTCCTGAGACATGAAGCCCATTAGCAGACTAAACTTCCGGGGGGTGGGGAGCATGTGAGACAGCGTTGTCTCTGGGAGCTGGCGGTGGTGGCCTCTGCTCCCAAGTAAGCGGAATGGGACAGTGGAAAGATGCTGGATTTCAACATCAAATAAGCTGGGTTCCCAGTCCAGGCTCAGTGCCTTGTCAGCCACATGACTTTGAGCAGGTCTCTGAGCCCATCTCCTACCCTGTAAATCGAGGCTAATTCCTGCCTTGCAGGCTTTCTGGGGATTTGGGGAGTTAACACAGACAACATGCCTCCCTCTCAGGAAGCGGACTGTGACTTTCACTTCACTTTTCCAGTCCTTCTTGGGGTTCTGGATGACTAGTGTGGGCCACATGTGACAAGACAGCCCCAAGGCAGCCCCAGGCACCGCTGAAAGCATCCCAGAGTAGAATACCCTGAGCGGCCATAAGGACTTGCCTGTGTAAATAAAATTCCACTGGGAGAGGGGTTTGGGGAGACATGCCCACCCCATATGGCACATGGTGAATGCCTTTCACAGCCTTTCCTGGCAGCTGGCTGTGATCAAGGGGAAAAAGAGAGAGAGCCCAGGAGGGGTACAGAGCATCTAGGAGGGGAGGACATCTTTGGGGGCTTTGGGGTATTGACCACGGACAGGTAGCAAAGACCCCAGGCAGGGTCTCTGAATCAAGAGTTAGTGGCAGCGACTTCCCTGGCGGTCCAGTGGTTAAGACTTGGTGCTTTCACTACTGAGAGTCAGGCTTCAATCCCTGGTCAGGGAACTAAGATCCTGCAAGCCACATGGTGCAGCCAAAAAAAATAAAGAGTTAGTGGCAGTTTCCATTTGCAGTAACAGGGATGGGATGGACCTAGGGATTATCGTACTAAGTGAAGTAAGTCAGACAAAGACAAATATCATTTATCACTTATACGTGGAATCTAAAATCTGATACAAGTGAACTTATTTATAATACAGAAACAGACTCACAGACATAGAAAACAAATTTATGGTTACCAAAGGGGAAAGAGGGGGGAAGGATAAAATAGGAGTTTGGGATTAGTAGATATACACACTATATACAAAATAGACAAACAACAAGGACTTAATGTATAGCACAGGTAACTATATTCAGTATCTTGTAATAACCTATAATGGGAAAGAATCTAGAAAAAAGATATATAACTGAATCACTTTGCTGTATACCTGAAACTAACATAATATTGTAAATCAATTATAGTTCAATAAAAATAAATAAATAAACAACAACAACAAAAGAGTTAGTGGCAGTTTCAAAACCCCCCTTTGCAGTCTCATAGTGGTAATAGCCACGTCCTCAGAACAGCACAGACAAGCAGGTCGGGGAATGGGAATCTAAACACACAGGGCACAAAAGACACAGCAAGTACAGAGTCTACTGCAAGGCTTACAGAGCCTCAGATGAGCCATTTATAGCTTCTGAAATGCATCTTAATGTGTCTCTTTGCAATGCCATCTCTTTCCAGGCAAGTTCAATCCTTGGCACCATTACCAGGGTGAGAGTGGAAGGTGCAGACTTCCCTGGCCAATGTTAGCATGAAATCTTCCTTCTGGGTGGTTCTGGGAAGAGTAGAAACAATTAACACAGAGCCTTTATCTTGTTTAAACTCCCCTTCCTCTACTCAGTCCTTGATGCCGCTAAGAATCCTGCAGTCTAATTTGTAGATCAAGCATGTTATTAGATGTGAGAATTAGAAGTGACAAGCAAAATGCCCCATGCCATGATGCTAATACTCATTAAACCATCCTTGTCTATTTTAGAGAAAATACAAGCTCACTAAGAATATATTTAGTGATTGTCTGCTAAAATATGCTCCTAGTGATGTAAATCAAACACGGGGAGGTCTGGGTGGTCCTTGATTTGTCACATGGCCATTAAAACCACGGATGCAGAGAAACACTATATTCTTTAATTTTAAAAAGTGGCTGGCACCAGAAGGAAAGGTTTCACGAGGATGGAGCATCTGGATCTGGATCAGGAAGCCTAAACTCTGGGGTCTCACCCTAACAGCCAGACCCTCCTCTAACCTGGTCTCTCCGTTGGTGGCAGCCCCCTTCATTGGCCCAGTTGGGGAGATCCCGGGGAGACCAGGCCAGAGGGCCTCACCAAGACCTGGATGAAGGCTCCAGAGCCACAAAGGAGAGGTGAACACAGAGAGAAACTTTGGCTGGATCAGCTCCTACTAAGAACCACCCGTTCCCTGGGGGAGGTGCAATGTGTACCAGCTTACTTGGGAGCACACTAGCTTACCTGAAGTTCACGCCTGGGAAACCACAACCAAAAGGAAGAAGATGAATCCTCTTCACTGCTTCCTGAAGGCTCACCTCTGCTCCACCCGAGTGTCTGAGCATTTGTGTGGCACCTACTTAAGCCTCCACAGACCCACCACGCTAGAATGCAACTCAACATGGCACGTCCTCCACAGACATCAGACAGGAAGCCTACACCAATGGAGGTGGAACACTGCCACTGAGAAATGAAAGTCATAGGTACCTGTGCCACATATGATGTCACCTTGTGGCCTTTTATTTCTGAAGGACATTTCTGAAATGGCTCTAGGCAGGGAAGTGCATAAGCCAGCAGGTTTGACAGATGATGAGTTAAAAATGAATGAAGCTGGTCAGCTGAGTTAGGTTTTCATTTCCTAAACTTGAAACCTTATCCTGTAATACTTATAGGTGACTTGCTCTTGGAGACTGGAAACCAGCAGAAATGGTGACAGGACAATTCTGGCTGGTCTACAAGGAGAGCGGACTCTCTCCACTGCCTTCAGCCTCATGCCCCACACCAGGTGGGGACAGGTCATATGCAAAGGCAGACTCCCCTTTTTCCCAACCATCTTGGGGAGTTACACTGCCCTCTAAGGCCAAGATCATGATGCTGTCTGAACACAATCACTGCCCTTCATGACATCAGCAAATTTCAGCACTGAGCATTGGGCCAGCTCCTCACTGGCTAGCCCCTAGGCTCTTTGAGGAATGTGTCACAGGGGTCCCTAATCACTGTCAACTGTCAATCTCTCAGGAGGGGCCCAGAAAGGTCAGGGATTTGGCACAAGTTCTCAAAGCTTACCAAGCAAGAAAACAGTCTGATTAGAAATAAAGCTGAGTATATTGATTTTTCTTGATGAAATTTTGAATGCAACAAGTATTCATGGTGTGTTTTTCAGCATCCAGTAACACCACATGAGGCACTTTTTAGTAAACCCTTGAGAAAGAGATTGTCCCAAGGTCAAAAATCAAAGGATGGAGAGAAGCACTTTTACATTATTATTAGAGGTGCACATGGTCTCAGAAGTGACCTTCCTTGACTTTGTCCCACTGAAACAAACTCACAGGCTCTCACACATCCACATACACCTTGGCCTGAAGATCCTGTATATAATTTTAGAGAAGAAAACAGAAATTGACAGAAAGTGGTTTTTAGCGAAGCAAATACAATTCTGCATAAACATTGCCAAGGCCCTTGTAATACAATAAGCCCAGAAACATCCAACAAAGAGGAGCATGTTCTTTGGAACTAATGTATAAAAGCTTTATGATGATGATGACATTCCTGAGACTCTCATAAAAATTCTAACTTCCATGTCCCCTTTTAGCTTTGTTTATTTGTTTTGGGCCCTTGTTAGGGTTGATTTTTTTGAGCTGCAGACAAATCTAATGGCCACTTCTAGCATTGTGGCATACTCCAAATATATCTAGGACCAAAATTTTCCTGCTACATGAATACATCTCAGTCTCAGGCCCAGAAGCATCTCCGAGTCTTAAGAACCTGCATGGAAAGCTACTAAGCTCAAAGATGGCTTTTGAGGGCTCCCAATGAAAAGGACAACGTTGTAACAACTTCTGCAAACATCAATTTTTTTCAGCTACAAAATTGGAATACTGGCTCCACGTATCTCATGGGTGGCTGAGAGGTTAAAACAACATAATGCAACCAAAAAATGCTTCTTCAATTTAATAAGGTCTGGCTGCATCCTTCTTAATGACCTAGACCTGAGTTTCAGGCATTAAGATGCTCTCAGACACAGGATGCTTTCAGGTCTTCTGGCTCACCCGTCAGGGCCTTTGCACCGCCTCTCGGTGCTCTCCCAGCACTTATACCATCTCCGTATGGTTACGGTTGGGACTTTCCTGTCTTCCATATTAGACTCTGAGCTCTTGCAGGGCAGGGACCTCTTCCTGTTGTTCTTGGAGACACCCTTTTCCACTCAAGCCACTGCTATGCTGGGCAGGCTTGTTCCAGCTGCGGGGAGCTGACTGTGAGCGCCTCTCGCCAACTCAGTGATAATACGTCGATAGCTCGAAAACGTATATGGTGGGAGTATTTACACTATGGAAATTGGCAAATACTACAAATCAAGCCTTCTTTATCCCTGGAGAGCCGGTTGTCAAAAATTCACCAGGATACCACTGACTCCAGGCCAGCTTTCTCACCTCATCCTTTTAACCTGACACATTCATGCTGGACAAATGTTCTCTGCAACAGAACCAAAATCTAGCATGTCACGACACCCTCCCTTCTTGAAGCAGATGTTTCAGTTTGTACTCTCAGTTCTATGATCTACTTGCCTGGCTTACTCCCCAGTGATGGCAACAATAACAACCATAATAATAGCTAACATCTATTGGTACTTATTACGGGCCGGCTGCTGGGCTGAGCCCTGGCAGACCCCTTTCAATGAGTCTAGTCCACAACGCTGTGAGGCTGGCACTGTGTTACACTCATCTGGACCAGGAGGAAAGCGAGGCTTTGGATCCTTGCCCACAGGCGGGCAGGACCAGCATCAGAACCCAAACCAACTCAGCCACATCACCCCTCTGTCACAGCCACACTGGGTCACTTGCCCTGCTACCCTCCTGTGGACCTTCTCCCCATGGTCATGTCTGTGCATGTCCAGCACTAGTCACTGTTTTCATCCATGTAGCAGTGGTATGAGGGGAGTTCGTTGATTATGCTTTGTGGCACCTTATGAATTCCCTAACAGCCCCCAGTTTTCATCCTGGACTCAGGGTGTGGGCTGGCCCCCGTTGTCCCACCCTAGAGCCCTGAATGCCAACCGGCCTCAGTGCCCACAATAAGATTCCCTTGCTGCTACACTCTTCCTTCTGGATTGAGGCTCCCAGAGGCCACAACTGTCCACATCACTTCTCTGAACCTGGCTTTGAGAACAGTCACTGGAGGTCCACTGCAGTAGGCACAGGGCTGCCTCGGTAATTACTCCCAGCACTACCCTAAACCAGCAAAAGCTCTATTTGATGGATAGTAGACTTGGGAACAGAGAGCTAGTATGGGGCCAGGCCAGGGTTTCAGCCAGGTGTGTATGATAGCTGGCATTCTTTCCGCAACACCAGAGGTCCTGAGTGTAAACCAGGGGACAGGCCTCTGGATGGCCAGGGGAGCCAATTCCCACTGCCATCTCCCAGCCCCTGGCCCACAAAGCAGCAGGACCTGCCCTGGTGACCCTCTGGAGGGGCCCTGCAACTCATTCTCCCGTCCCAGCCCCTGGCAAGCAGGACACTGCTATGGGTTGAGCTATAGCCCGCTCCTGTGCTGGAGAGGGCCTGCCCAAGGCATGAAATCCCCACAGCCACAAAGGTCTCATCCCTCCAAAGGCAGCCTCCACGCAGTGAAAAGCAAGCTGTTTAACTTGCTTTTCAGCTCACTAGGGAACCATAATCCATTCCTCCTGGGTCATTGTGGACATCCTGCTTTGATTGCACCCTTTATATTTTTAGTTTTAAGTTTTCTGACCTCCGTAGTTTCAGTTGAGAAATCTGTCGTCACCTGAATTGATCTTCCCTTATAAGAAATATATTGTTTATTTCTGGCTGCTTTCAAGATTTTTAATTTTTTCTTTAGTTTTTAAAAGTTTAATTATTATGTATCTTGCTATGGATCTGAATGTCTTTGGTTTTCCAAGTTGTGTGTTTATTTTTCCAAGTTGTGTGTTTATTTTGGTTTTCCAAGTTGCGTGTTTATTTTTCAGGGTTTCAAGGACATATTCTGGCATTATTCTCAGAGAATGACCTTTTCTCCTCAAAATCAGCCAGTGAATTTATTTGGTTTTTATTTCCCTGGAGCAGCTTCTAATTTTCTCCACTCATGCTTAAAAAAATCCTCTACTGCAATAAAAAGTGTAGCTGGAATACTTTTATGAGTGTGATTAGAAATGATGTCCTTGTCACAGGAGGTGCCATCCTCTGGCATAACTGCAGGGACTCGGCATGGCTTCCCAGCTGTGCCATCAGAGCTGGAGCCATCAGAGCCAGGGGCTGTGGGCCGCACTTCGTTATAGTAAAAGAAATTAAAGTTCTTATCACCAGAGCCTTCTAACCATGGGACAGACACCATGGTGGGCACAAATCATCCTTCTCTAATCCTTTAGCAACCTTCTAAGCCCAGTGTCATGAATTCGCATTTTTCAGATGAGGAAAATGATGCTCAGAGATGCTTAGCAACTGGCCAGTAGCCACATAGCTGTTAAGTGGAAGAGCCAGTGTAAATGTGCCAGTAAATTTTTAAAAATTATTTTATGGCAGTATTGCTTACCTATAGTAAAGTGCACTAATCTTAAGTGTCACAGTGAATGTTTACATATGTGCACACACGTAAGATCACCACTTAAGTCAATGTATAGAACGTTCTAATCACTCCAGGAGGCTTGCTGGGTCCCCTCCCATTCAGTAGCCCCTTTTACTCCCAAGGGCCATCACTATTCTGGTTTCTCTCATCATAAATCAGTTTGACCATTTCAGAACTCTTCATCAATGGAATCATACAGTATGTGCCATCTGTATCTGTCTTCTTTGGCTTAACATCCATGGTGTTCATCCATAGCGTTGCGTGTATTGACAGTTTCTTCTTTTTCATTCTATCTGATAACACACAGTGACATGACATAGCCTACCTACTGAATGGTGTATTATTTTCCCAAAAGTTAGAGATATAAGCTAAATTGATTAGAAGCAATAAAAAATTTTTAGTGCTTTATGATTGTACCTGAAAGGCACAGCTGACAAAAGTTATTCAGCTTATTTGGAATTCATTACACTTCCTGAGTTTACAAGGCCATTCCTAGATGTCTCTTGAAGAGTCTCATTTTAGAGGTTAAACAAATCATCTGAAGGACACACAGTCCCAGAAAATGCAGGTGTCTTCGTGTGGTTTAATTTGAATGAGGCTCTGGAAGCTACTTGACTGGGGAGTTGGGGGGTCCCTGGGTCAATTATTTAGAAAAAAATGAAATACTCTTTTCTTAATTATCTCATATATTCACTTATACTAGTGTAGACTATACGCCTTTTCAGTTCTTTCCTTACCAACAAATTCATAAATACTCCCCTGACAGGGCTGCCTTTGAATTGCAGAAGCCATAATGTTCTCTGATGCTTTTATGGTGATTCTGAGAGCAATTCACACCTTAGGCAGGATTCCTAGGAATACTTCTGACAGTACAGCTTACACAGCCCAGGCTGAAGTAGCCCATTTATATGGTAAATGCGTTGGCCCTCCCATCAGGTGATGCTGAATCAGTTTGCCTTCTTTAGGCCACTTGTTCCTGCTCTCGAATGAGAACTCAAGAAATTTAGCAGCAGTAGATTATTTTTTTTTAACACCTTATTCTTTTTTTTTTTAAATTAATTTATTTATTTTTGCTGTGTTGGGTCTTCGTTTCTGTGCGAGGGCTTTCTCTAGTTGTGGCAAGTGGGGGCTACTCTTCATCGCGGTGCGCGGGCCTCTCACTATCGCGGCCTCTCTTGTTGGGGAGCACAGGCTCCAGACGCGCAGGCTCAGTACTTGTGGCTCACGGGCCCAATTGCTCCGTGGCATGTGGGGTCCTCCCAGACCAGGGCTCGAACCCGTGTCCCCTGCATTAGCAGTCAGATTCTCAACCACTGTGCCACCAGAAAAGCCTAGCAGCAGTAGATTTTGGTCTTGATTTTAAGAGCTGTTTGTAGTCTTAAGAAATGAATACAGAAAAAAAAAAAAAGAGAAAGAAATGGATACAGCATCATCTTCTATAATAGTTCCTGCTAAACTTATTTGTCTTCATGCTGAATACTCCCTTTCCAAATTAAGGTTTATTTCTCTAGGACCTTTCTAAGGATTTACATCTTGTAAGGTTTCTATAAAGTGAAATGGATGTTCTTTGCCGGCTATCCCCCTCTTATACTGGGATATCAAATCCTTCTTTTCATTTCTTAAATTGATGTTCTGTGGACCTTTCTGAGGGAACTTCAAATTTTTAACCGCAAGGCTTATCCTAGGCTTGTGTATATACTGTATGTATATCTGTGCTTTATGCATAAAAAGAGCAAGATTCCCTCTTCCCTCCAAAGACCAAGTTTGGCCTGGTTGGGGGGGCATTTAGTCCTGTTGAGAATGCACACCCTGGAGTCTGGAGGCAAACATTTGGGTTTGCATCCTGCTCCCACCCTTACTTGGAACAGTAATATGCCTCAGTGAGCTCAGCGTCTACAACTATAACAGGGGGTGCCATCCACCTTGCAGGACCATAAAGTGGAGAGTGTTGGCATCTAATTAGCATTCTTTTCTGGAAATCTACTCTCTGCCGCCCGCAGCCTAGATTCAGCCCTACCTTGCCCGAGCTTTCCAGTCTGCCCATTGCTCCCCCTTCCTTTGTCCAGCCTGCCTTTGCCTCCTGTCCTCCCCTGCTGAACACCTACCTCATGAAAGCCCAACTCAGGCATCCCTTCCTCTGGGACACCTGTCCTTCTGTTGCTCTAACCACGGGGCCCGCACGGGGACTTCAGAGTCTCCAGCAGAGCACTCTTCACTCACAGCTGCTCACACACAGATTCATCTCCAGTTACTATGGAAGCTGCCATGAGCAGTACTGAAATCTGTTTGACTCTTTAACCTTGGCCATTAACGTAGGCCTGGGCACTTGCTAAAGGAGAAAACCAGTGCCTTTGCTTATCAGAGAAATTTCAAAAAGATCAAAATTTCTGGTTAGGCTTTAGCACTTTCACTGCCGTGGCTGGAGTTCAGTTCCTGGTTGGGGCACTGAGATCCTGCAAACTGCTAGGTGCGGCCAAAAAAAAAGAGAAGAATTAAAAAAAAAAAAAAGAATAAAAAAATTTTAAAAAGATCAAAATTTCAGGCTGGCCCCTTCCCCATAGTAACTGTCCTGAAATTTATGCAAGGAGGCTTCAAGGAAGAAAGGAGAAAAGGAACATTACAAACAAAAGGCACAGCAAGAACTCATGTCAAAAAATTATACGATAAACATCGCAAGTGAACACGTGAACAAACAGTTCTCCAGAAAATCAGTGATGGGCAATAAAGAGTTGATTGTTTTAGCACAGGCCTCCTGTGTAGGCTGAACTCAGTAAGCATTTATGGAGGAAACAAGTGAAAAATGTTTAATTTACCATGATGTGTGTCAGTGTGTATTTCCAGGAACAAGGACACTCTCTTATAGAGCTATGTAAAGTGATCAATTTCAGGAAATTTAAAATTAATACAAGACTATTCTACCATTATCCATATTCAAATGGTGTCAATTGTCCCAATGTCCTTCATAGCTATTTCCCCTCACCTCAAGAGTTGATTAAGGATTAGGCATGTCACTTGGGTATCGTTTCTTGTTAGTCTTCTTTAATCTAAACATTTCCTCAGTCTCTTTTTCTTTAATGACATCAATATTTTGAAGACTTCAAGCCAGTTGGTTTGAATAATATTGCTCGGTGTGTCTTTGATGTTTCCCAAGATGAGATTTATTCTAAAATTTGGAAGGGTAGACTGTCTCTCACAGTACACAAATGAAACTTCCCACCAACATTCCTCCATTTTTTTCCCTTAAATTCTTCAATCTAGTCAAGAGATTTGTCAGTTGTACAGCTTTTTCACTGAACAGCCATGGGTAAGATGGGATTTTTCCAAGCACACAGTAACTTTCTTTGACTTGTTGCATCATGGTGTGTAAAGAAATCTCAAGAGCTCATTAACCAAAATGAACTACATGAAATTGACACACAGTGCTGCCAACACAAATAATTCCATTGCCATTCAGGCTCCTTTGCCACATAAATATTCCACAAAGTGTACACCTAGGAAGAATGCTCTCTGTTCAAAAAAGTGAAAACACTTCAAAGAAACCATCGCATACATAATTTTTAATATATAAGAATTTACCCATGCTAATACAATATACACATTATTTTAAATGTCTCATCATATTCTGTCAAGTTGAATGTATCCTAACTTACTTCCTCTGTTCTATTGTTGGACATTTAGATTATTCCTGGGTTTTACTTACAAATAATCCAGTATATCTCATTTTTGTATTGAGAATTATTTTTGTATTAAAAATATTCCATCGTCTCTTTAGGTGTAGGTTTTCAAAAATGAAATTAATGGGTAAAAGGACTTGAACATACTAATGGCTCTTGATACACGTTGGTAAAAGGTTATGCCCATTTCAACTTTGCCAGCAATGGATGAGAGTGCCTTTTTCAATCTACCCTTGCCAACACTGAAGAGAATGCCGAAAAAAACACATTAATTTCATGAGAAAAAAGCTACTTGAAGCATAAATCTCTATTCCCTTGCTTTCTATTGAGGTTCAACATTTCCCCATATACTTGTTAACCTGTGGATGTCCTCATCCCATAGTGATAATTTTTTAATATCATATCTTCTTTAGGGATATTGCAAACCCATTAGGATATCTCTAAAACATACTGTGGAGTTTATACTAAAAGGGCAGCATCCTAATTTATGAATCCTGTGGACTGTGTGGAACACTAAGCAATAAGTGATCAGGTAGAAGTAAAGGATATTTGACTCCAAGTGAAAAGAAATGAAGGCTTAAGTTGTCTCAGAAAAACCAAAGCCAATGCCACAGACATAATCAGGAGATGTGTTTTGATTTCAGTCCCAGGGATAATTTTTCTCTCTCATTCCCCGAAGACAATCTCCCAAACTGGTCTGTGTTAAAGGTAATAGCACAAAACAACAAAATTAGAGAGAACAATTTTTATAATGAAGCAAAGAACTAAGAAGCCAATTTGTTTCCAAGGAAAGTAGGAACGCCATTCCTGAATCAGTTCGACACCAAATGATGACTGACGTGTGCATCTAGGCTCACTGAGAAAGTTCGGTTTCCTCAGAAGATCTTAAACAACCAGTATAAGTCCTTATTTATAATGTTTGACTGAATCTATGCAATAAATGGTCAAGAAGATAAATTTTTATATAATAAAAAGATGACAAAGGGAATGATCCTGTAGTATCCCATTAGATATATAACTTCTAAAATAAGTAATCCATCATTCATCCTATAATAAATTCACTGAAGTTTGTTAATCTCCCAAAGCTAAAAATTTTAAACTAACACTGACAACAGAAATATGTTTTAATGCAAAACATACGGAGAAAACAAACTGACGAAGCACGAACCATCTGATCATAATTAGAGCAGTGACCATTACAAGGGAATTTTCATTTAAAATTCTTAAAATGCTTTTACTATAATAAATAACCAACCAGAACCCTACCAGGACAGGTAGACCCTTTTTCACTGTGATGAGAAAGAGGAAAGCTGAAGTTTTGGACTACCACCATTTTTACAGTGACTTGACATTACCTGTGTCCTCCCCAAGGAAGCCTACATTCTAATCTGAGTCCCTCCTGTAGAACCACACCACAGACAGGCCCGGGTGCTTGATATAGTCATTTATTTTGGACACAATTGGTTAATTTTATCACATGGATGTCTACCCTGTATTCCTAGTGCCTTAATTTTCTGTGAGCAAGAATTTTTATTATTATAATTATTCATGGCTCCATAGTATCTCAAAAACATATGCATATGGTAGCTACTGGATAAACAGCTAGAAATTAAACCAATGCACCAAAAATGGGATTAATTTACATAGGAAAGGAAAAGTATGTCATAGGCAGTGGGGAGTGAAACATGAGTCTGAAAAGCGGTCATCTCTGCAACTTCACAGAGCTGCTATCCACTATTTTATTGGGATTTCACACAATACACACACAGGTATTCTTCATGTAATTTGACATATACAGTGTTTTAAAATCCAGTTGCTCGCATATGAATATGCTGAAAGAATATCCCAGAGAGTAATATCCTAAAGTAAATCACTTCTAAACCAAGGTGAATTTCAGACTGCACAAGGAGCAGAGAAGCTGATGGTCAAAGTGGATGGCAGCACAAAGTGACCCCAAACACCATCCCCCAGCCAGACACCAGGTATTTAGTCTAAACCGTCTATTGGAAACTAATTTTTTTGTTGGTTTCAAGAAACTGGGCACGTTTTAAAATCTGTTATTTATCTGAAATTTTCCATACTTGATTCAAGTCAAAATATTCCTTAAATGTTTCCCATGATGAATTTGGCAGTACAATGTTGAGAGGTTACACAGCTTGTTACTACATAAATAAACTCTTCTGAGGCATCCTTCAAAATGTAACAGACTGTCAGCCCACAGGCCATGCATCTGAGACACTTTGACCTAGACATACTTCTCTATCAAACGGAGACTTAGAGAAATTTCAAGAAGCAAAACCTGCCCCATGAATCATGGACTTCTTTCCTGGACAGGTTCTTATGATGGACTTGAATAATATGGAAAAACAGGAAATGAGTTCAACTTTTGCATCTTCTTTGATTTCAGACAATAATAATCCCAAGACTCCTGGCGATGTCCCCACAAGACATCATACAAGATTGAACCAGTGAAATTCCCAGCTTCTCCTCAGCATCCTCTTTCTGCTAACTTTAATTAAACAAGTTTGGGTGTGTTCTATCTGCATTAGACACACTGAATGTAGAAGACAGCTTAGTAAACCTCCCCTTTCTTAAAAAATAATGCCGATCAATCAATCACTGTCGACCCCACCTGTTTGAAGAAAGATGGTGCCTCCAGTTAGCTGAGACCCTAAGGGTGCACTTGGCCACTCACCTTGCCTGCTGGCAGACGCAGCAGATCCACACCTTCTCGTGCTTCTGGTAGGAGCAGCAGCTCTTGCAGACGTTGAACTTACAGTCCCCACACCGGCGTTTGGTGTTGACAAGGAAGGTGAAGGGTGAGCAGCAGCGCATACAGCAGTGCTCCACGAACTTCTGGTGCTTGGAGAGGATGCTGCACTTGCTGCCTTCCTCATCCAGCTTCTGCTTCATCTCGCTGGGGAGCCAGGTTGGGGAAAGGGTGAGGAGAAGAGAAACAGCACATCAGGTCAGGGGGCTCCCTCCCTAAAGCACGCCACCCTGGCCCTCCCATATGGCAAGCTGCCATGTAGGATCTTCCTGTAAAACACAGAAAGATCAATGGCGTGACATAATATCCAGAGAGGAACCCTAATGGTGGATTAATTCTGTGTTCTTCTATATGTCATATTTTCTATAAGAAAGCACAAAACCTTATTACTTATATTTCAGACACTAGATTTAAATGCAAATTATTATAAAGCTAAGCACATTAAAAAGAAATCCTTTAGCTTAATTAATGTCTTTTTAAAGGAGCAGGAGATCATTTATGTTAAAATATTAATCCTTATAACAGCCCTGCTGGGAATATGATAAATGCAATCCTGGCCCTTAATATCCCTGGAAACTGAAGCACCAGGGATTTTAAAAGCTTTCAAATCAATGTAGTCAATAAAGATTCTCTGGGTGATGGGCTAATCCTAAACACTGGTGACTCAGAGTTGGATAAAAGTTAACCCCCTTCTTCCAAAGAGCTCGTGGATGTTCTGGGCACACAACTGGTCATAGTAATGTAAAACACAACACTGCATGCACTTTTCTCTACACTCTGAGGAGGAAAGGAGAAACCCTAAGAGGCAAGGATCTACCCCAAACACACTGAGTTACCCAGGATACAACTGACCGGAAGTAACCAAGTTATTCTACCTTGGCAAATTTGAGTTGTTTTTTCCTGTTCAAAGATGCACACCCACAAAGAATAACAGAAAATAATTTTTGTTTCTGTATCCATTTTGTGATTGTGCAGTTCACCCCAGATGAATCTATGATGTATGTGGCAAATATTTTCTTTCATTTTGAACTTGTCTTTTCAACTTTGCTTATTGGTGTCTTTCATCATTTAGAAGCGTTTAATTTTTCTGTAGTTAAATCAGTCAGTCTTTTCTTCTATGGCTTCTGAGTGTTACATCTTGCTTATTACTCCTCCCACCCTCTACCAACCACTAATCTACTTTCTGTTACTTTGAATTTGGACATTTAATATAAATGGAATCATACCATATGTGTTTAAGGTTCATCCATGTGACAGCATGTATCAGAATTTCATTCCTTTTTATGGCCAAGTAATAGTCCATTTACAGATGTACCATATTTTATTTATCCATTCATCGACTGATAGACATCTGGGTTCTTTCTACTTTTTTGGCTATTTTGAATAATGCTGCTATCGACATTCATGTATAAGTTTTTGTGTGGACGTATCTTTTCAATCCCAGGAGTGGAATTACTGGGACATATGGTAATGCTAAATGTTTAAACTTTTAAGAAACTACCAGAGTGTTTTCCAAATCGCTGCTCCATCTTACATCCCACCAGCAACATATGAGGGTTCTGATTTTTCTGCGTACTCGCCAACACTTGTTATTGTCTGCCTTTTTTATTATAGCCATCCTAGGGGGTTTGAGGTGGTATCTGATTGTGCTTTTGATTTGCATTTCCCTACTAGCCATTTGTACGTAGTCTTTGGAGAAAAGTCTATTCAAATCTTTTACCCATTTTAAAATTAGAATATTTATCTTTTTCATCATTGCGTTATAAGAGTTCTTTATAATATTCTGGATACAAGTCCCTTATCAGATATATGATTGGCAAATATTTTCTCTTTCTTATATTAAACCTTATATTTTATTAGTACTTTTAGGTGCTTTTAGTACAAAGAAGGGCTGCACTAGCTCATCCCAGCCTGCTACTAGAATGGGAAATCTACATATGGTTTTATAATCTAATTTTTCACTTAACAACAACACATCATAAACATCTTTCCATGAAAATTCAAAGAGTGTTTGTAGCTTCAGCTTTCAGGTCCCCTGAGCTGGCTTACATGGCTGCCAGTATACGCACAGGGCTTTCTGCTCTGCACTGCGGTGCCCGATACTCATTTGTTTCTTGAGCATTAGAAGGGAAGACTACATCAGGCCAGCTGATAATTCTACAGGGTAAAATATTGTATATGTATACTTGGCTGAACAAAATATTTACAGGGAAACAGGACAGAGGTTTTTTTTTTCCTTAAGACATGAAGATGTTGTTATCCAGTCCCTCAGATTTAGAATAGAAGGTGAGCTAAGTTATCAACGGGTCTGACCTCTGTAAACAATATAAGAACAGCCTCAGCAATTGACCTTCTTCTATTGATATTTCAAAGACACTGAATTAAATAGGATAAAACACCCAGGAAGGAAAGTCTTTAGGGATCAAAAAAAGCTCTGTGAACTCAATGCACAAGATCACTTGAGCTTTATGAGTTTTGTTTCCTGATACACAGGACTGCAAATGCCAATGGCATTTAAAAACTCACTGAGAGTCTAGTGATAAAACTGTACCAATTCCTCCAAAGTTTGTTCCAAGCAAATGGAGTGTTTTGAACCACAGGCTCAGTAGAGGAATAGAATGCCCTTCTTGTGAACCATCTCTCACTTCTCAGATTCTACTGCCCTATAGTACCTCATGGGAGAGGTCACTGAAGAATTGTATAGGATAACCTATAGTGGCTAACTACAGAATCAACCAAGAATTATGCAAGACCAGGTACCTGCACTGAAATGTCCTGGGAAGGACCAGGCCCCCAAATGGTCAGCCACGTGGGAAAGAGTGATGGGTTTAGAGTCAGTGGCTGGGGTGTAGAGCTGAGCTCAATCACTTCTCAAAGATCCCTCCAACCTTTCTGAGCCTCTGCCTTCTGAGAGGCAACAGTAATTCCTACTTCGCAGAGTTTCCAGAGATTTTAAGTGAGCAAATCAACAATAAGCAAATAGTACTTTTCATTTTGATTAGCAAGAAATCCAGTGGTCTCAGTACCCATAACATTTGATCACACTTGTTTCTATGTCAAGAAAGTTTTGTGATAGTATCTGGGCAAAAAGGCTCAATATGTATTTGTTGCTTGAGCACTGAGTGTTAGTGGGTGTGAAGTGGCATCTCACTGTGGTTTTGACTTGCATTTCCCAAATGAGTAATGATGTTGAACACGGTTAGTCTGGTCTTTAGCAATGTCATCTAACATCTGGTTTAGCCTCTTCCCGATACATCACTCTGCAACCGACATATGAAAAATTATCAACATTTCATGGTTTCTGGGTCCACTGCAATGCCAGTTCTGATTCTCACCATGTGTTGAGAATGCATGCAGGCTCAATGGGGCTAGAGTGTCATAAGTTAGCTGTGTCTGCCATAGGTGTAGCAGGGACAGTGATGGCATATATGTCACTTGTTTGTTATCAGACAGAAAGTAATTCTAGCCCATAGCTATGAGCCACCACTCCATGGTCACAGGCACTGTTGTCTAGATTGCCAATTATTCACTCAGTTCACACTCACTGAGTACTTACTATTCCAGGTGCTAGGGATAAAAAGAAAACAGGACATGGTCGCTCCTCTTCATGAAACATGTATTAAAGTGGGGATTCAAAGGATTACAAACTAAATAAAATATAAAACAATTTTAAGTTGTAAGGTGTTCTATTACAGAATAATCAGGGCACTTAGACTAAGAATGACATGGCAACCTACTTTAGACTGGGTGGTGACAAAAGTCTTCTTTGGGGAGGTGACATTTAAGTTGAGACTACAGGTTGAGAAGGGGCTAGCCCAATAGGAAAAAAAAATAGCATAAGAGGCAGAGAGAACAGCAGAGGAAAAGAGCTTAATGTTGGGGAAAGGGGAGGGAAGACAAGACACAGGCCCTGGAAAGGAGTTTGGATCTTATCCTACGTTCAGTGGGAAGTTATTGAGGCTGGTGAGCAGAAACAGAGCAGGATCCAATTTCCGTTGTAATAGCACCTGCTGTTACATTAAGGCCAACTTCTAGGGGGCCATGTGTGGAAGCCTGGAGAGCAGTGCATTCATCTAAGTAGCTGGCTGAGGTTTGGACCAGGGTAGGAGCAGAGGAGATGGAGAGGAGTGGACAGATGCATGGCACACCTGCTGAAGGATCTGACATGGGGGCGGAGGGAAAGAATGAACCAAGAACCATTCTCAGGTTTACATCTTTTGTGGGGAGTGAAGCGGTTTGTGGAGCAAGGGAAGACTACAATAGTAGAAGCATGTTTTACTGAAAACTGTGAGGCACCTAAAGGGATTTGCCATGTGGACAATTGACAGGTGTTTGTGCATCTCAGAGGAGGGATCTGGGCCAACTGTGTAAGTTTGGGAATTATTTTCAGACACACCTCCATAAATATAGGAATGGATGAGTCACCCTAGGGAAGAGAGGGCAGCAAGGGGAAAATAAGAGTGCATAGAAACAAGCCAGGGAAACCCCAAATGTTTAAACTCAGGCTGAAACTTGAAGAGGTGAAGCCAGACAAAGAGACTGAGAAAGACACCAAAGGAAGAAGGTGTTTCAGAGAGAGAATGGCTGACTGTGCCTGCCGTGAAGGCAGAGAAGTGTCCACTGGATTTGGCAACAGGGAGGTCACAGGTGGCCCTGACAAAAGCAATTTCACTGTGAGGGGGGTAGGGGGAGTGAGGCAGGAGCTACTGCTGTGGACTGCAGGGTGAACAGGAGGTGAGGTAGTGGATCAATCACGGAATGACTCTGCCGGTAATGTTATAAATGTTAAGAGCAAGGCTCCAGAGGGTGAACCCAACTGATAGGAATAATAATAGTCATAATAATTTAAAAGTATGTTTTGCTTTTAATCTGTCGTGGGTAATATCACTCTCTCACTGTGTAATTTCAGGCAGAATCATTTTGCTGCCCCCTGATGGTGTTATCAAAATTCATTCAAGGTTAATAGAGTTCACTGTGTCACAGTACAGAAAATAAACACTTAAAGATTCCCTCTGGATGGTGAAGTTAATAGACACACACCAAATACAGTGTGATTACCAGCTCTGAAAGGAAGCAGACCATTTTAAACCAGAACTTTGGATGGTCCCTTTAGCCCCATAAACCAGAGCATCATGTTTCATATGAGCATTGTCTGTAAGGAGTTATGGGAGCTCCATCAACCTGAATTCCTTCAGACAGCTTAATAAACAATGGATGCTGGGGAGAGGGTGAGGGGCGCTGGCTCTGCTCCTGATGGCTCAAGGGGGTGAGGGTTGGGATGGTCAAAACCTTTCTGTATATTGAAACATTTTTGCTGGTTACCATCACTATGTAAGAAGAATAATGATACTGAAAAATTTGGGGGTCACTAAAGAGAGTCATAGTTTATATTTAACATGTTCAACCTCTAATCTACGAAGGAATTTACCATCACAATTCAGAAAAAAAGATGGTAAAATGAATGCACATTTACGTAAATCACCTCTATGGAATCCGCTGAAGTTTAAGTAAAAAGAATGGAAACAGACAGTAAGCTCCATGTTTCATAAAACGAAGGAATTTCCACAACCTGCCACTTCTAAAATAGACTATGGAAGAAGTTTAGTTATATTTGGGATCTGGAGGGAAGATGGTGAAATCAGACACACATCCATCTTGACCTTGAGCAGAGAGAGGTATCAAAATACAAATGAGGGCACCCTAGAGGCATTATAATTCTTTCCTTGAAAAGAAGAATGGCCAGGTCACCAGAGAAGCTGGGACCTTCACCCTGTGGACTCACATCAATATCACAGTGTATCAGAGTTTCATTACAAGCCCAGGCTGGCCAGGAGTATGTGAAAAAGAAAACCCAAATGGCATCTAGCCTGCAAGAGGGGTCACACCTCCACGGTGGTAGGCTGATCAAATCAGATGGGAAATGTCTGGGCGGGACATCTCCAGCTGTAGCTGATTACCATCCCAGCTCAGTTACCTTCCAGCATCGTCCCTCTCACCTGCAAACAGCTAGGTCTGCTTTCCCTCCTGGGTTTTCACAAAGCAGTTATTCAATCACTACCTTCACAACTCAAGAAAGTAGGGAGGGCAATCATATTACCCCACCTCCTCAAATTAGCCATAGTGCATGAAACAGAACAGACCCTCCATTTAACCCCTATGAATGACCTCACTTAAGCAGTAGCCCAAGAGGAATGGAGGTGTGGGGGCTGAGAATAAAAGAGGCTGACCGAGAATGTTCTAGATACAAAATAAAAAATACAAAATAAAGCAAGCTTTCCTTTCCACCAACCTTGCCTCTTCATTGACTTTTTAAAAATTAATTTATTTTATTTTATTTTTGGCTGTGTTGAGTCTGTGTTGATGTGCGCGGGCTTTCTCTAGTTGCAGCGAGCGGGGGCTACTCTTCATTGTGGTGCGCAGGCTTCTCATCGCGGTGGCTTCTCTTGTTGTAGAGCTCGGGCTCTAGGTGCACGGGCTTCAGTAGTTGTGGCTCATGGGCTCAGTAGTTGTGGTTTGCGGGCTCTAGAGCGCAGGCTCAGTAGTTGTAGCGCACGGGCTTAATCTCCACGGCATGTGGAATCTTCCCGGACCAGGGCTTGAACCCATATCCCCTGCATTGGCAGGCGGATTCTTAACCACTGCGCCACCAGGGAAGCCCTTTTGGACTTTTGAGTGGCAAGCACCTAGTCCCACTTTTCATAACAGATTTTGGCTCCCAACGTGAGGCCATGCTCTCGCGGTATCTGGCTCCCCAGGTTTTCCTGAGTAGAGCGCCGGCCATGATGACATGCCGGGATGGTTGTGATGAGACCCCTGCTTGTGGCTAGCTGATCCTGAGAGGGGACTTGCGGGGATGTTCCTAGTAGGTGCTGAAACCATTTGTTTTGGGGATTCTCCCTGTTTCTTCCATGTTGGGCACTGACTGCCAGCATAGGCTCTCTCCTCGGTGGAACAGAAATATGCATCGGAAAGAGCTGACGAGCTCCAAGACTAAGTCTACCGGTGTGCACCTGGGCAAACTTCTCTTTTGAGCGTGAAGTGCTATTTGGGCATTTGAGAGTTGAGATCAATTGTGAGCACGAGGTGCTATTTGGGCATTTTGCCAGTTGGTGCCGATGTGTGTCTGACGTTGAGGACCCTTTGTGTTGGGGAAATATTTGTTTGGGACTCCATATCGGTTATCGTCTTGGAGGATTTGTGACAGTTCTGTCTTTTGGTGTGTGAATGTGTATTCCATTTGTGTGATTGGTATTCTCATTGCCTTTTGTAAAATGGGAGATTCAGGTTCAATTCAGTAAGAAAAATTTTAGGTATGAACCTATGACTAAGAAAAAGAAAGATGATTTTTTTTTTTTAACACAGTGTAGCTAACAGTATTCTTCAGAGAAAATTGGTTAAGATGAAACTCTTTTGAAACTCCAAAACTGGTTCTTTTTGCATATGCAGTTAGAGAAAGCTAGCTTGATAAAAATACTGTTTTCAGAATTCTGACCCTGAGAGAACAAAAATATGCCTAGGAGAAAGCTTGAAGTTAACTCTTATTGTGTCCTTGAAATGCAAACACAACCCATTCTGCCTGACACTTCAGCCTTGGGTTAATTAGTAGAACTTCAAAAGATGTTTGGGTTCATCACTTATTTGCAAAGCAGAAATAGAGACACAGACATAGAGAACAAACGTATGGATACCAAGGGGGTAAGGGAGGGTGGGATGAATTGGGAGACTGGGATTGACATATGTACACTACTTTGTATAAAATAGGTAACTAATGAGAACCTACTGTATAGCACAGGGAACTCTATTCAGTGCTCTGTGGTGACCTAAATGGGAAGGAAATCCAAAAAAGAGGGGATATATGTATACGTATAGCTGATTCACTTTGCTGTACAATAGAAACTAACACAACATTGTAAAGCAACTACAATAAAAATTAATTTTAAAAAAGATGTTTGGGTTCATTAAACACACATCTTGTACCACATTAAAGAGAAACTGTGCTATGAGAAAAATGTATGTTTTTAGAGGTTATGGAATATGTTCTTAAGTTTGCCAATAAGAAAATGCTGATATAACAAACAGTTCAATGACTTGTTTCTTGGTGTTGTTAAGGTCTTTTAAAGGTTAAAAATTGTAATATGTAAAAATGATAAGGGAAGCATTTCAGTGTGTAAAAGCAAGTAGGATATGTGTTGTCGGTGAGAGAAGGTATAAAAAAATGAAAATATTTTTGCTGAGGGATAGAAGAAGGATTAATTTTGTCCTAAAGCTGGTTGTTTCTGGATGGGAAAAAAAGGAGAAAGAAAGTGATAAAAGTTTGTAAAAAAAAAAAATGAATTTCGAGAAAAGAATTTTGTACATTGTTAAGATAAAGATTAGATCAAATTTAATTAGATAAATGAATTTTGTTATTAATAGTAAGCTGATGCGAGACTGAGTTTGGTTTTCTCTCTGTTAAGAGAACAAAATTTTTCTAAACAAATTAGGATTATTTGGTATGTTAAATTATACAGAAAACATTGTCAAATAATAATGATAAACATTCTTAGGTTATATAAATATCATTAATATAAGTGTTCTAGAAGTTATATGACGTTTCTAAAATTTGAGTATGTTCTGGCATTATATTTCAGTCATACTTCTAGTTATAAATTGTCTAGTGAAGTTGTCACAGAGTATAACTTAACTACTTATGATGTGTACTTGCTGGCTTTAAGACTTGCTGGCTTTACAGTACATGTGCTTAAAGCACATGTACAATGTTTGTGTGACAATTGGGTATAATTGATAAAATGTATAGGCTATAAAATGTTTCCCCATCAGCATACCTCTGTACTGGTTTGTTATGTCTGATTAGTTTTCCCCCAACGTGAAAAACTAGGCCAATATATAAACAAAAAGTAGGCCTAGCACCAAGGGACATGAACAGACCCAGAGCTGGCAACTGAGCCACTCTGGCAATGTTGGAAAAATACATTGATTATCAATGCTCTCATGGAAAGATTTGCTATTAAAAAGGGAAAATGGTGGAAGAAATTTTCCCATATTGAGGTATGGGGAAGTCATCCTGGCTTATACATGATTAAATTAAACTTTAGGTTAACCAAAACAGCCTGTTTCTGGCCTATTAAACATATATTGTACATCTGCTTTAACCACTAAGGAAAAAAAAACACAATCAGAGAATAATACAAGGATGCATTTTGATTATTATCCTCATTGTAATATGTCTGCTAGTTTTCAAATGTCTGTCCGAGTACTATGACAAAGTAATCAAAGAGAGAGGTAATGTTTTCACAATACAAAATATTGATGCTAACCTTGTAACTCAAGATTATTTACAACTCTATGTCCATTCCCCAAATTAGGCAGGACTATGCCCCACTTCAGCAGGAAGTAGCCACAGCGGTTGTTGCCCCATTCCCTCAAAGATTTGGGGAAAATTGGAAGAGAAATGAAACTAAAACCAAGGTCCCCTGCCAAGTTTATGATTAACCTCTCTATCCAAAACTCCCTTTCTGGTTCTGTACCTGTCCCTCCTCAAGACTGAGGAATATCAAAGAAAAGGTGGGTTTGAAATGGAGCAGGACCCTATGGTCCTTCCCCCACATGTTTTCCACCTGCCTTTTGTCTATGGAAAAACTTTAGCCAGAGAATAAGTTTAATCAGAGAAGTGATAAAATGCAGAAGCAAAGGAAAGCAGTCAAGCAAGACTCAATAATAACAGTTTTGTTATTAAGCAAAGTCAAGGACATTTATTTCCTCCTCAAGGGCTATAGATAATATTCAAAGCCATATCCTTTGAGCTGTTTTATAGATACTGAGAACTCCACCAGGTGGAAGATGTTAACTACACGATGACCAGACTGTAGCCATGACATAAGCTGCCACATGAGTCCGCACCCCCCACCTCTTTGCCAGCCTCTGAAATAAAGCAAACTTCTTTCCACCAGCTGTGCCTCTTTGTTGGCTTTCAAGCGGTAAGCAGCCAAACCCCACTTCCAGCAACAGTATGTATATATTTTAATATTTTGAAGCCAGCAGTAGGTTAACCTGAGCTGACCAGGGTCACTGACCACTGTGTGCTGGGCAGATTCACAAAGAAGCTGTTGCTGCTGTTTACACTGGACAGAGGAGCATAACTAAAGCTGTGAGACAAACTGGAAATAGGGTGACCATGTATAACTACCAGTCCATGTGTCTCTAGATCCCCATCATATTATGAAATACGTATGAAAAAATATATACAAAGTAAACTGGATATTAACATTGTTACAAGACCACATCTATAAGTTCTGATTTCAAATAATTTTGCTCATTAATATGGCTTCATTTCATTATTTAACTCATGGGATTTATAAATAGTTATATATTTGAATGTGAAGTAAATTTATGGAAATAAAAAAGTGCTTTTATGTCTTTATATACTAGGAACTGGCCTGAGGTTTTATTTTTCAGATGGTTCCTTCACTTAGATTAAAAGTCACTGAATGAGGATGCCTTGAGGCTGTAGCTTTTGAGCTTTCTCATTTTATGTATTTAATTTTTTTTTTTTTTTTTTTTTTTTTGCCTAAAAGAGCTTCTAAAGTTGGACTGGGGATTTTTTATCTTCCATATGCCCCAGGATTTCTACTTTCCTGCTTCTGATTCTGTCAGTAAAGGTTGGTTCATGAAACCATTAAACAAAAAAGGGAAAGAACTCAGGACAGAAACTGCATCCGCCTTCAGCTGCTGCAGTGCTTTGCCTCGCCTGGGTGTAATCACAAGGCAGGTGTCTGGGTCCACACAGGAGGCTTGGGCAAACACGGTGGGAAGTGACACTGTCCCTGTGAGAAGAGGAATAAGCTCAAAGCCTGGCTATGATCTTGGTGCTATGTTAAGGTCAGACATGTGTTAATTTTCTTCCATTCTCAGGCAGCCTAAGACACTGAACCCAGAAGCAAAACCCAATCCATGATTGATGCCTGGTCATTGCAGAGGAGGAAAGACAGAGGGAGGGGAGGGAAGATACCCATTCTTCTCTCCTTCCTCATTGACAGAACACTGAGTTTGAGCTGAGCCATTGCCTCCCAGAATCAAGACCAGGCTTCCCAGCACCCCTTGCAGCTACATGCAGCCATGTGACTAAGTTCTGGCCCATGACATAAAAGTGGAAGGGAGGTGTGTTACATAGGGTGCTTAGAGGGAGCTCACTCTGCCAGAAGGGGCTCCCTTTTGTCTTTCTGCTTTTCCTCCCCCATCTCATTCTGTGTTCATGATGGCATGAGCTCTAGCTGCTAACCCGATCTATGATTTGACCTTGGGAATCGGTGTGGATCAAAAACAAAGGCTCTTGGGTCCTCAGTGATGTGGGGGAGCTGCCACACTAGTCCTGAACCCACCCCCTGAACTTCTTCTATGTGAAAGAGAAATAAATTGTATCCTGTTTCAGCACTGTTTATCTATTGTTATTTTAGGGTTTTCTCTTGTACACCGATAAATCTGATCCTGAGAAAGGAGAGCAGGGCAAGTGTCAAGTAGAGTGAGAGCAAAGTAAGGATGGGAAGGGGAGGCTGAGTGATGAGGCAGAGAGTGGCAGGGTTCTGAGCAAGATGGAATGGAAAGGAAAGCAGGATGACACAAGCAGTCCATAACGAAGATCATTTATCCCCAAAGTGGTGGCAGGGCCAGGGGAGGGATGTCAACTTGAAGCTGCCACACTGAGCTGGCGAACCAATGCAAAGCACAGCATTGTATATAGAAACACGCTAAACCCACCACAGAGTGGGGCTGGGTGTGAGGATGGTCTAAAACTGACCCAGTTGTAGAGCAACTTTCTTTGCAAGGGCTTCTGATGCCTCCTAGCTCACTGGCTCACTAGGGGCTGCTCTGTCCTTCTCTTGGAACCATGGGAAGCACAGAGGCCTGTCTATCAGGAGCCCTCATTTCACAGGACTGTGAGGTCTATAACTGGTCACTGCTACTTGTCCCCTCTATGACTCCCTCCTTCTAGAATTTCTGGGGAGGCCCAGCGTTCCTCTGCCCTTTCTCCTCCCCTCCAGGCACTGGATGCCAGAGGAAGCTCTGCTGTCACCTTGGTGGCCACTTCCCAGGGCCAGCTTTCCATGAGTTCCTGGTGGCCAAATGCCTCACGTCTTGGCACTGCTCTTTCTCCTTGGCCTTGCTGTCCAGCAGAATTCCCAGAAATCTCCCGGCTCTGTGCTTCAAAACAGCCAGTACTGCCCCATTCCCACTGGCCTTTCCCTGCCTGGATATATAGCTCCCCTGATTGGCTTGCCCTTGAATGGCTAGCCATCTTCCTAGGACTCTCTCTTTTGCTGTCCTTACTTCCTAGTTCCCAGGACAGCATTCCTTTACCTACGTTCATCCTCCCTTGGATGGAAAAAGGAAAAATCATCTTTATTGAGAAAGTGCTGCATGAAGAGCACAGGTCTGGCATTGGGAAGCCTGGGAGAGAATCCTGACCTGGTATTTCAGTTCTCTGACTTCAGTTTTACTCATCTGTAACATGGGGCCAATAACGTTCACCTCACAGAATTGTTGGAAGGCCTAGAAATACACACTCATAGCACCTGTACATCATGGGCATGTGATAAATCACTGTTCTTTTTTTTTTTAAACATTGTAATGATATTCGTAGCATCAGTATGACCATTTAATGGGACCATTGAGGAATGGTTTTTCTAGGACCTGGCATATCCAGTGATTTAAGGGATTTCTGATCCCAGGAGACAGCCCTGTCCATCCAGAAGACCTATGTCCCCTTGAAGCCCGTCTCAGATTGCTTCTCAGTGGGGCTGCTCAGGAAGTCCCAAGCCGTCGCTCCTCCGTGGTGACCCTGCCTAGGACAGACCCTCAGTAGCAGCAGGATCTGGCCAGCTCCACATTGGGGCTATGCAGCTCTGAGCTCCCTGTCCGCCTGACATAGCTCTCGACACTGCTGGAAACTTCACTCCAGCAAGGAACCCCTGTGCTGCTACTTCTTCCTTCTCCCTGCCCTTCCATTTGCCTTGGCTTTCCCAACAAGGAGTCCTGCCATCCCACCCCCAGCCCTGAGGCAAGGGCAGGCAGAAGGAGCTTCAAGCAAGGAGAGAGAAAATGCTCAGGAAGCAGACTGACTCAGTGGAGTCTCTGCCGGATGCATCCCTAAGGTGGCCTGGTCCTCTCTGGACACAAGGGAATGAGAAGACGAGAGGCAAAACTGACCACAGAGAACCCGAAATTCTGTACACTTCTCATTCCTTTAATAATAACACACTTGGAATAAGTGTGTTTTCTGGCTTTGGAACTGTCAGGCCTCCTGAGGTTGAATATCCACATGGAGACCTGTGATGTCAGGTGTCCCGCAGGGTCCTTCTGTAAGTACCAACATCACTGAAGAGCTCTCTCCCCAGCTCTGCCTTCCAGCACACACTCCTCTGTGTCTGAGACGCCTCTTGATTCTGGAGTCACAGTTACAGTCTGTTGCCCCCACCCTGCCACCCCCTTCCTACCACACTATCCTGTTGACCTGGAGAGAAAACTGGGGCCAAAGTGGGGACGTAAAGCCTGGCTAAGCCAGAGAACAGGGTCTGAAGTTGAATACACAAAAGACCATTTGGGAAAGAGAGACAGTATTAGGTTAATGGCCTTCAGAGGCTTCAGTTATACATTTTAATTTTAATAATATGTTAAAATGTGTGTCCTGAAGCCTACATCTAAATTCATCCATTGCTTTAAAATTTTTACCGAATAAATTCTTCGCTTGTTGAAATTTCTATCTTTTGCTTTTGTAAATGAATCCTACATAATTTATGTGGTCCTTTATTAAATAAACATATATGGAGATGCTACGTGGTGCCATATCATGGTCTAAATGCAAGGTGGTTCAGGCATAAAAAGGGACAGAATCATGGAGGGCAAATAACAAGGAGCATGAGAACTCTACCTGAAGGCCCTCCAGAGGGCTAAACTGAGCAGGGAGAGCTGGAGAAGTCTAAAATGGCATTTTGGAAAACCTTTGTGATGGTTAATGTTAGAGGTCAACTTGGCTGGGTCACAGGGTACCCAGGTATTTGGTCAAACATGTCTTGATCGTGGACGGATCTAGAGACTGTCATACAGAGTGAAGTAAGTCAGAAAGAGAAAAACAAATATCGTATATTAACACATGTATTTGGAACCTAGAAAATGGTACAGATGAGCTGGTTTGCAGGGCAGAAGTTGAGGCACAGATGTAGAGAACAGACATATGGACACCAAGGGGGGAAAACTGCTGTGGGGTGGGGATGGTGGTGTGCTGAATTGGGCGATTGGGATTGACATGTATACACTGATGTGTATAAAATTGATGACTGATAAGAACCTGCAGTACAAACAAACAAACAAAACTAATACTAAACTTTCTTTGGGTTATTTGTATAGAAATTATGTTAATATAAATGTTTCAGACATTAAACAAAAAAAACAAAAACATGTCTTGATGTTGCTGTCAAAGTATTTTTTAGAACATCTGAATCACTAACCTTTGGGTAACGCAGATTACCTTTGGTAATGTGGGTAGGCTTCATCCAGTTAGATTTTTTAAAAATTTTTATTTTATATTGGACTATAGTTGATTTACAATGTTGTGTTAGTTTCAGGTGTACAGCAAAGTGATTCAGTTATACGTATACATTTATCTATGATTTTTCAGATTCTTTTCCCATATAGGTTATTACATAGTATCGAGTAAAGTTCCCTGTGCTATACAGTAGGTCCTTGTTGATTATCTGTTTTATATATAGTAGTGTGTATATGTTAATCAGTTGGATTTTTAACAAAAAGACTGGCCTCCCCCAGAGGAGAGGGAATTCTGCCAGCAAACTGCCTTTGGACTTGAGCTGCAACTCGGGGTCTCCAGCCTGCCAGCCCACCCTGCAGATTTTTGATTTACCAAGCCCCTACAATTATGTGAGTCTCTTCCTTAAAATCTCTCTCTTTCTCCACACACACACACACACACACACACACACACACACACACACCCCTACTGGTCCTGTTCCTCTGGAGGACCCTGACTACTCCATCCTGTCATGGGCAAGGAATTACATTAGGTTACCTACATACCTTACCAGCATGTGCAGAAGGTCGCCTTTCCTTATGTAGCATAGTCAACCTAGGTTCTACACTTTCTAGATCCTAAATAGAAAATATCTGGCATCCATCTACTTGTCTCCATCTTTGCCGTCACCCCCCCACCCCCAGTCCAACCCAGTCTCATCTCCCCTGGGACCAGGGCAATGGCATCTTTCTAAACTGAAGACATTTCTTTGTCTTCCCGGATCTCCATCTGTAAACTACAGCAGAGGAGGACCTTTAAAAAATGAAAATCTGATTGGGTCACCCACCTGCTTAACATACGTTCACAGATTTCAGTTTTTCTCAAGATATAATAGGAGCCCACATGGCCTGTGAGCCTCCAAACACACCCCCTCCCCTGATGCTCTAACCACACCGCCTCTTCAGTTTCTTGCTATTCTTTGAAAATGCCATGTTCTTGCCTTTTCTGAGGCTTTTCCATATCATCTCTCTTCTTGAAAGCTCCTCTTGTCAATATCCACTGAGCCCAAGTCCATTCACTCTCCACCACTTCACCATGAAAGGCCTTCCCTCATCCTTCAGAGTAAACTAAGTCTCGCTGTGATTCTCTCTCATAGCACTTAAGTTTTCTCCTTGACAGACATTTCACAATTTCTAATGATAAATGTGTGTATGTGCATTATATTTACATTTTAGTATATTTTGTTTAATGTCTGTTTCGCCGCTATAGACTCAGTTACAAAGGAGATTTGCAAAGTACACGATATTACACATACTGTGTTGCAAAATATAGTCAAGATACTCAGCAGATGAGTGTGACGTGTGTCCAGCACCACTGGCATGCTCAAACCTGGGCCATCAGCTGTGAGGAGCCACACTGCTATGATCCCGTCACGAAATATTTCATTTTGATGCCCATGAAGTCAAATCACATTGTTTCAGATCACCTGCCTATGAAGCCTATTTTCTATGTTTTAATACTCTCGTCTGTATCACTTTGAAAACCATGATTGTTCTAGCTTATTAATTTCATGCATCTGCTTTGACATTGGAGCCATGAACAAAGAGAGGGTGTATTGGCCAACGAAGCCAGAGAATGAACATAATTAATTATAGAAATAACACCTGATGGTAAAATGAATTCTGAGACATAAACAAGTGTTATTTCATGCAGTGAACAAATATTGACGTGATACTGGCTTTCTCATAGCACTGTGTCAGGTACTATGGGTCACAGAGGTGGATTAATAAGACAGGAGCCTGCAACATATGGGAGCAGATGAACACGGAACTCCCAAAACAAGGGGGATTAGGAAGAAGCAGGATGTGGATGACCCGGCATGAGCCCAACACAGGGTGGGCCAGATTCCATGGCCTGCAGTGGAACTCTGACCCTATAGCACAGACCACTTTCATCCTGTCCCAGTATCATGGCAGAGGGTGGAAGCCCGTCCTGGACATTGCAGATTTCTTTCTGACAAGGCTTCTGCTTTGTGGTTCGAAGTTCTATCAAATATATAGTCTCTAACATTTTGCTGGTTCCTTTGACTAGTGTAAGACCCTCAGGTAAAGGTAAAAAAGTATAATACTTTAAGAGTTTGGAAGAGAAGACGTCAGGGTGGTACAGCAGAAAGTTTAGGAACTCAGAGCCAGACATGCCTGCACTGACATCCACTGAATTGAAACATGTTCATGGACACCTAAGGGGTTTCAAGAAGTAGGGCTCTAGAAGAGCTGTATACTCTCTGAAATTGTCTGAAGTTTTTGCATAGTAAAAAAAAATTGTCCAAAAGGAAAGATGGCAGATGGGAACAGTAGGAATTTCATAAACATCACAGTCAGACTTGGGCTGCATCAGCCGTGCAGCACTTACCTGGCCCTGGGCAAATTATTCATGTACACACCCCTCCAAGCTTAGTTTTCAGGTCAGAAAAACAATATGAATTATACCATGTGGCCAGAGGTGTGAGCTTTTCAGAAACAGGAATAGGAATACAATAATCCCAATACTAAATGAGTGCGGTCCTCACCTGGTTGGGGAGGCATCTTCATTCACATCAGGGTGTGCCAAAAGGTGTAAGGAGAAAGAGTATACAGAGCTAGCCACAAAAGTATAGACTCTTCAAAAATTGTTGCAATGGAGAGAAGTGCACTAAGGGAAGCCAGACCATTGCCTTCTCTTTACTCTACCATGCTTTATCCACAGCAATCATTGTAAGTCAGTGCGTTAAATTTCCAATGCCTCAAGCAGACCAATTTCTTAACTCTGGTCTCCAACTCTAAAGTTGTTCTGAATCAGCAAACTCCTGAGCCAAGAGATTCAACCCACGCACAAGCAGGTCTTCAGTGTGCCCGTCATCTCTGGGGATCCCCCAAAAGGGTCTCACTCATAAGCCTATTTTCTTTCTCTGCTCCCACTGTTACCTGGAGATATCCTCTCTCTGTAAAGTTCTTGAAGATGCCTCACAGGCTGCTACTCAGAGAGAGGTCACCAATTCCCACACAGAGCAAGACAAACATGCTGGTACAGGATGCTGCCTTATTTCACCCTAATGGGTTGTTCTCAACTGTTACCTTCAACATTGTTTCTTTCTCACCTTCTCTGCCTTGTTCCAGTTTGTCATCCCCTTCCTGATTCTACTCTTCCTGCACATTCTTTAGCTTCCAAATGCCATTTACCTGCCTGAAGTAACTATGTATCAGTTAAGATTCATGTCAGTAAGCCACTTGGATGACTTACATGGATTAATTGGAAAACTGAGGTGACATTTTATCAGCTAGTATATGCTAGAGTTTAGTTTCACGGTGCTATTGAAAGAAATTACCTATCAACATATATACGCATGTAGATTTAGATATTTCTTTTAATAGTTTATGGCTATTGATTGACTTTAATATATGGCCTGGAGTGGCTTTAATCTCCCTCTGTCCTTCTGCTCACCTGGTCTCAGCTCTGCCTGTTGCCAAGCATATTCTTATGTCCCTGAGGCAGAAGGGTGGGGCTTCTGTCGTGTTTGCTTGTGGGTCTTTATAGTGGTAGGATAATAATGGAGTCCAGTTTCAAAATCATTTCCTTAAAATGAAGTTTAAAATGGGGCAGAGGGGACTGCTCTACACCATAAGTCAACCACCCTTGCACTCTCATGCCTCAAGTTCTCATCTCGTCGTTTTGTCAACATTGATCAAATGCCTTTAATGAACTTGGCCTCATGCATAAGAATAAGGTACCACTTGTACCCTTAAGGAGGGACTGACACACTAGCCACAAACTGTAGTACCTCCTAGAGGATGTAGTACTGAGCCCCCAGCAGTGTGTTCTCTGTGAGCTCTGAAGACCTGGCATCATCTTGCATGGGGCTTCCGAAGGCAAAAACCTAGCATTCTCCCTGACTCTTCTCTTCCTCTCATCCATGATGTCCAATCAGTCACCATGGCCTATTGGATCTACCCTGAAATACCTCTTGAATCTGCTCATTTCTCTCCATTGCCACTGCTACCAGGCTAGTCCAAGCCACCATGTCTTATTGCAGTCACCTCTTTTCTGGTCTATCCCAGTTCTGCTGCCTGTCCAGTCACAGGGAGAGCCAGGATGATCTTTCAGAGATGCCAATATGATAAGTCACTCCCAGGCTTAAAACCTTGTGATGTCTGGCCTTCTCACTCCTCTAATCCCAGCACCTGGCCCAGAGCCTGACACACAAAGGTGCTCAGCAGTGTTTGTTGAATGAGTGACTGAAGGAATTTGGTTGTAGTTATTATGTGGTTATTCTCTGACTCTGAAAGTGTAAGAACTCAGTGGTTCCTACCATTTCTTTATGAGACAAAACCCAATGAGAACAGCAAAATAACCCCCACTCTACATGGATAATATCACTGGTAGCTGCACTTTCCAGTGGGAGAAACTTGAGTGAGAAGAATATCTCTCCATATGGGCTTATGCCAAGTTATTTATTTATTTATGGAACTGTCTCCAAAAGTTTCCACATCCTTTACCATTTAAGAAACCATGTCTGAAGGCCTCTGCCCATCACTTTCTCCTTGTGAGCCTACAGGCAACCACTTTCACAATTTTTGCCAAAAGTGTATATCAATGTTATTACTATTAACTTAAAATTTTTCTTTTAATCATCTCACCTACAAAACCTTAAATATCATCATTTTGACTAATTCTAAGCATTTACATCCATGAAATATTGGACTAGATATGTTTGTTAAATTTTCTTCTAATACACATTAAAACAAAAACATAACTAGTAATATAAAAAACGTTTAGTCCTGCACCACCTACATTCATCTGGTGTACCAGCCATGGTCCACATTCTACACTTTGGGAAATGCTCCTACAAGAAATTTATGAAAAATATGACTGAATTGCAGAAGCTTCTAATGTTTCCCAGGTATCCAGATCCAGGGTAGGAGAAAGGAGGACGTTACCTGCCGTTTCTATTCTCAGAGCATCATTAGGAAAAATGAACAAGCGTGTATAATGTCCATCTGGAAAACCTCGCAGGAGACCCGTCATCACAGCTGTGGACTGCCCAGGGATATTATGGGGGTGACCAGCCACACGAGGGAGACTTTATGACACTCTCATCAGGTTTCTTGGCTTATAATCTGATCTTTACCTCACAAAATTAAGACTCACAAAAAATTAAGGAAGGAAAAGAAAGCAACTTACAGACCTTCAAGTTCAAGTCCCACAGGTACCTCCAGGGTGAGGCTGTGTGTAAGGATACACTGAAACTCTCCCTGTGACATGGCCTGGAGACTAGCTTCATGCATGATTGAAGGGACTCCAGGGGCTGTCTGTATGGGTTTGGGTTTTTTACTTGACTCTCTGACTTTTGAACTTAAAACACAAGTCATGGGCTTCCCTGGTGACGCAGTGGTTGAGAGTCCGCCTGCCAATGCAGGGGACACGGGTTCGTGCTCCGGTCCGGGAAGATCCCACATGCCGCGGAGCGGCTGGGCCCGTGAGCCATGGCCGCTGAGCCTGCGCGTCCGGAGCCTGTGCTCTGCAACGGGAGAGGCCACAACAGTGAGAGGCCCGTGTACCGCAAAAAAAACACAAGTCAGCCATGCCATGGGAAGGAAGGAGCTTTTTCTGGGAAGAGCAGATGCTGTTTGTGGCACAACCTCTACAGTGAAATGTCGACAGCAATTTACTTGGAAACACTCAGAATTGTCTTTATGATAATATTTCAGATTGCAGTAAGCAAGTGGTATACATTTATTTATAAGTTATAAGTTTACACTTCTAAGTTCTTTTTGCATTTTTAAGTTCTGTGTCTGAAATTCCACTTTGTTTGATGTGTTTATACTTGAAGTCAAGTTAGTTAAATTTATACTTGAAGTTATAAACACTGTTATAAAAGAAGTGTTTATGCTTTAAGTTATACTCAAAGTCATCTTTTCAATTATTAAGTTTGTTAGGTCCACTTAGTAGGCAAATTAAAAGCAGGCAGACACATGATTCAAAATGATGTCATTATTATTATTATTTAAATTTTTTAAATTTTATATTGGTGCATAGTTGATTAACAATGTTGTATTAGTTTCACGTGTACAGCAAAGTGATTCAGTTATACATATACATGTATCTATTCTTTTTTGAATTCTTTTCCCATTTAGGTTGTTACAGTATATTGAGCAGAGTTCCCTGTGCTGTACAGTAGGTCCTTGTTGGTTACCTATTTTAAATATAGTAGTGTGTATATGTTAATCCCAAACTCCCAATTTATCCCCCCCACACCTTTCCCCTTTGGTAACTATAAGTTGGTTTTCTAAGTCTGTGAGTCTGTTTCTGTTTCGTAAATAAGTTCATTTGTTATCATTTTTTTTTAGATTCCGCATATAAGTGATATCATATGATATTTGTCTCTGTCTGATTTACTTCACTTAGTATGATAATCTCTAGGTTCATCCATGTTGCTGCAAATGGCATTATTTCGTTGTTTTTAATGGCTGAGTAATATTCCATTGTATATATGTACCACATCTTCTTTATCCATTCATCTGTCAATGGACATTTAGGTTGCTTCCATGTCTTGACTATTGTAAATAGTGCTACAATGAACATTGGGGTGCATGTATCCATTTGAACCATGTTTTTATCTGGATATATGGCCAGAAGTGGATTACTAGATCATATGGTAGCTCTATTTTTAGTTTTTTAAGGAACCTCCATACTGTTCTCCATAGTGACTGTACCAATTTACATTCCCACTAACAGTGTAAGAGAGTTCCCTTTTTTCCACACCCTTTCCAGCATTTATTATACTTTCTGATGATGGCCATTTTGACTGGTGTGAGGTGACACCCCATTGTAATTTTGATTTGCATTTCTCTAATAATCAGCAATGTTGAGCATCTTTTCATGTGCCTCTTGGCCATCTGTATGTCTTCTTTTGAGAAATGTCTGTTTAGGCCTTCTGCTCATTTTTTGATTGGGTTGTTTGTTTTTTTTGATATTGAGTTCATGAGCTGTTTGTAAATTTTGGATATTAATCCCTTGTCAGTCTCATCATTTGCAAATATTTTCTCCTATTCTGTGGGTTGTCTCTTCGTTTTGTTTATAGTTTCCTTTGCTGTGCAAAAGCTTTTGAGTTTCATTAGGTCCCATTTGTTTATTTTTGTTTTTATTTCCATTACTCTAGGAGATGGATCAAAAAAGATATTGCTGTGATTTATGTCATAGAGTGTTCTGCCTATATTTTCTTCTAAGAGTTTTATAGTATCAGGTCTTACATTTAGGTCTTTAATCCATTTTGAGTTTATTTTTGTGTATGGTATTAAAGAAAGTTCTAATTTCATTCCTTTACGTGTAGCTGTCCAGTTTTCCCAGCACCCAAGATGATGTCTGAAATCATGGTAAAGAAAGTAACTGGAAGGTTGACAGTCTTTGAAGGCTAAGTGGAGTTAGCACTAAGTGGAATAAGTCTTATAACCGCAGGGATCAGGCCTGCTGTGCCCACCGCTCTCATGCCCTGAAATGTTGGGATTACTGCATCTGCCCACAGATAGTTTACTGTTCCCCACACTTAATGTCTAGTCATCTGCTCTTAGAAGGAAGATAGAGCATATTTGGTGGTGGAAAGATGAAGTCGTTTGCTTTCAATTGTTTCTGTTTTCTTACTGAATTAAGAAAAGATTTAATTTTAAAAAACCCTTGGAAAAATAAAGATCAAAATGTTAACAGTGTTTATCTTTGGCTAGAGAGTAGCTCCTACTCTCTTTAAAATGGAAGCTGCTCATCTTCAAAGAGGGGCAAAGATTAGACTAATGTGACTTAAGCCTTAATTTCTCTGTTAAAACACCGAGTAGAGGAGGGGATAAATGAGTGGTGGCTGGCTGACTTTTCTCTTAGGGCCAGTTTACTTCCAGTTGAAATTTCAATTACTGGCTCATTATTATTATTATTTTTTGCGGTACACGGGCCTCTCACTGCTGTGGCCTCTCCCGTTGCGGAGCACAGGCTCCAGACGCGCAGGCTCAGTGGCCATGGCTCACGGGCCCCGCCGCTCCGCGGCATGTGGGATCTTCCCGGACCGGAGCACGAACCCGTGTCCCCTGCATCGGCACATGGACTGTCAACCACTGCACCACCAGGGAAGCCCCTGGCTCATTATTATTAATAGGCAACCATGCCTGGGAGGATGGGACCCCTCTATTAATAAAACGTGTAACTTTATTCTTAGTTCGAAATAAATAAATATTGTTTGTCATCTGACCAAAAAAGAAAAGAAAAGGTTGAATTAGCTGAGAATGAGGAAGTGACAGGAGTGAGGAGGGTTGTGGAGTGAGGACAAGGTATGAATAATTGACATCTTGGAGAGTGGAAGACTGACTAGGGAAATGATGGAGGAATGACAGTCAGCACAGTGGTACATGTCCCTCCATCCGCACTCAGCTGCTCATGTGCAAGGGGAGGTTGAGAGGAAGACTGGAGTTTAACCAGGTGAGTATGGCTGAAGAAGCAGAGGCAAAAGGACTGAAGATGAACGCAAAGAAATGGATTAACTCATGGAGCCCAAGCTAAGTAAAGGTGAGGTCAGGACAGGAGGGGGCCTTGAAAATAAAAAAGTGGAAGTCACTAGATCCCAGTGATGAAGAATTATTGAAGAGGAGCCATGAGAAGAAGACAGAAAGCAGTGGTTGGAGACTAGGATGCTTGCGGTCAAGAATTTGGAGGCTGGGCAATGTTGAGGATGACAAGGGCTAGAGAAGGGCCATGGATAGGAAGATTAATGGAAGGCAGAGGATTGAGAGACTAGGATGCTGGATGGGTCACTGCAGGGATGCTGAAGTCACCAAGAGGAGTAGAAGGGGTTACAGGAATAGTGAGTGAGACTAAGATGGATGTCCAGGTAATAAAATGTTCTGTGAATGAGGGGGGCTGGCTACAAGGTTGACAGATGGCCGGAACAAGGATGGGTGGTGGGTATTATATTCAGATGGCAAGTGCTTCAAAGGACCCAAGGTTCTGGTCTGGAGCAGGCCCAGAATTACAACAGGGAAGGGAAGAAACAGCCACGTTTTGAAAAAGCTTTGTGGTATTGGTGTCTTTGGGGGAGAGGCATACTTCAGAGCAAGAGTACAATGGCAACTTTCAGAGAAGAGGCTGAGGATGGGGGCGCTCTGCTGATGATGGTGGTGAGCCCCAGGGGGCAGAGAGCAGAAGGGTTTGGGGAGCTGGGGTGGTAGAGGTGGAGGCAGAGAAGAGGCTGAACTGTACTGCATGGGGAGAAAGTCCACAGAGGAGGCTTGGCTCGTGGGAATGAGGAGGGTATAGGGCAATAAGAGGCTTGATGGGTCCTGGAGGCCTCTTAGAGGAGAGTGGATAAGGAGTTCTAATTTCAGCCTCCTTCTTGAAACTGGTCTCTTGGGCAAATCGTGATGGCAGCACTGGGTGGTGGGCAGAGTTAAGGCAGCAATGGCCTGGTCTTTCATGAAGCATAGGAAATTTGTTCAACTTCCCTCAGCCTTCACAGAGAGTTGAATTTCCCTGCTGGAGCAAGTGGCCCTTCCATTAGGTAACACATTCATTCTGGAAGGTTAACTAATCCAACCCACGTTAACTGAGTCCCTGTTGTACTATGTACTATGTACTGTCCTAGGCACATGGAGTATGTCAGTGAGCAAAAGAGACAAAGATCTCTGTGCTCAGACACTTACATTCATTATATTACATAATGAATATGTAAATTATATTGTATGATAGAAGGTGATAATTACTATGGAAAAAAGAAAAACTTGATCAGAGTAAAGGGAGATCTGTAGTGCTGGTGGTGGGAGCCTGCGTATTAAATAAGGTGGTCAGAGTGAGAAGGTGGCATTTGAACAAAGACTTGAAGGCAGTGCAGGGAAGAGCGTGGTAGGCAGAGGGAACAGCCAGTGCAAAGATCCTAGAGTGGGAAGCCTGCATGATGTTCTGGAGAAACAGAGAGCAAAGAGGCTAGGGAAAAGTGAGCAAAGGGGAGAGATGTAGGAAAGTAGTAAAAATAGTTAGTAATAAATGTGATCAAATAAATGAGAGATATTTAGAGAGAGAGAACCCATGTTTACAATTTAGTTCTCTTCATTCACCATGGGACAGTGAACAAGTCACTTCACCTCTCTGGAAGGTCTCTCTGTCTCTGGAAGTCACCAGAAGCTTGCTGAGACTGAAGCTTAGACAGACCAAGCTTCATACAGTTTGCCATTTGGCTGCAGGTGTTATATTTTGTAACCTATTATCCTCAATTAACATTTATTCAGAGTCCACTAGAGGGCAGCCCTTTACTTAGAAATGGGAAAAGGTCTGACCTAGCACTCTGACTGTCATCTACTGGGTCATGATGACTAGAACAATCAGAATGAATAACAAGACGCTCTGAAAGCTTTCAGTAAGGTTTCAGTTTTTCAGCATTTCTTTAGTCACAGAATGTGGCCTTACATCATAGCAATACCAGAAGGTAGCATTTCCTGGCACTTAATTCTAAATTAAATTTCTCATGGGGTGTTTGTTTATATTGGGCAATCAAGTGACATAAAGTCTCTCATGTCCTCAAATATTTTCTAAAGAATGTGTCCTCATTAATGTTCATCTTGGAGCTCTGTTATTTCTTCCCCAGCCCTTATCACAATCTGTAACAAATGATTCTACATATCTATTCCTGTGTTTACTTGTTAATTGTCTCCTCCACTAGGATGTCACCTCCATGAGGGCAGGGCCTAGTCTGGGTGGCTCACCCCAAGAGGCTCAGCCCTCCCACAGGGTCCAGTAGCAGGCTGTCGGCTATTTATTGAATGAATAAATAATTAGAATAGGTCAAGCATCATGGTGATCATAGCAGGAGAGACCTTGGGAACTAAAATATGTAGAGTCAAAATAGTCTAACATAATAAACTGAATAGTTTGTGATGGAGAATATTTCTAATCAGTAACTCATATTATTCAAACTTTAGGATTAAAAATCATGTTATACAGCAAAAAGGTATAAATATATATGCATATACCAAAGGACACAGTTTTGACCAAGGAAACCAACATTACCTTTGGTTTTGTTTTAGATTTTCTTTCTTCTTTTGCAGGACTATTTCACATTTTCCTGACAGTGTTTAATTTAGTGCCCGATATACTGCATGGGCACTGGCAGGAGTAAAGTAACTGGATCACATAAAGACTGAAATGTAATCCAGGCCCACCTTTTCAAATATCAGAAACCTGTATTTCAGGTTTAAACGTAGCAATGGTATTTGTTTATGGATTAAGCCTCATCGAAAGTAAAATTTCAAAAGGATTGCTGAAGAAATAAGTTTCTGTTATTACTTTAGGTTTTAAATATTTCTAATCTTTGGTTAAACACTTGCTACCCATTCATCATCACAATAAATGCTTTTCCATATTATTCTAGAGAACTCAAACTTTTGGAAAAGGGAGCTGACATATTCTCTTATCTATGAGTTTGGCATTACTGGGTAAATAATCCTGAGGAGTTTTTGCCGGTACACCATGATATATTTTTGCTTCAGAAAACAGAAAGTATTTTTAAGATTCCATTTTCAGAGGAAACAAGACCTAGTAATTAGGATCACGATTCAGGCAACAAACAAGTGGAATTGAAGTTATTGAAAAATTGAAAATATTTAGTATTTAGAGCAGATACTAAAAAGATACCTCCCCTTCTTTAAAGTATTTTTTTAAGATTAATAATATTTACTGGTTAGATGTCCCTGGTAGATTTTTTAAAAATAAATTTATTTATTTATTTATTTATGGTTGCGTTGGGTCTTTGTTTCTGCATGCAGGCTTTCTCTAGTTGCAGCAAGCGGGGGCTACTCTGTTGTGGTGCACAGGCTTCTCATTTCAGTGGCTTCTCTTGTTGCAGAGCACAGGCTCTAGGCACAGGCTTCAGTAGTTGTGGCATGTGGGCTCAGTAGTTGTGGCTTGCGGGCTCTAGAACGCAGGCTCAGTAGTTGTGGCGCTCCGTGGCATGTGGGATCTTCCCGGACCAGGGCTTGAACCCGTGTCCCCTGCATTGGCAGGTGGATTCTTAACCGCTGCGCCACCAGGGAAGTTCCCTGGTAGATATTTTATGATGTTGAAATTACTAAATTTTTAATGAAAATATTTTGTGCCATTCCCAAGAGACTTGGCAGTCCCTGGGCTTCTGAAATACAATGATTAGCAATTATTGTTGTTTAGCACAATAAAGACCATTGAGTGTTTGTAAATAACGTTTAACTGCAGCTGTAAGTGGTTCCTTTGATAATTTCCTTTGGTAATAAAACTGACTATTCCGTTCCAAAAAATGTCAAGCAATATTAGGGGATCAAACCTATCTATGGTGGTCCAGTTTTTCATCCTACACAAACGTATGTGGTGCCACCAACAGACTTGGGTGTTGCTGCCAACACAGATTGTGAATGGAGGGGACAGACCCACAAAACCTTGTTCAACTCTCAGGACCAACCTATTAAGTTTTCTTGGGTACCCTTGTCCACCCACTACTCTCTACAAAATCACTTTCTCCCGGTGCTGTATATACCTTTACTAAATAGTGCTCTAACATCACTAAGTTCGTCATTCTGTTAAGCACTTGATATGCATCCTTTCATTTAATACTCTCAGAAGATAGGTCTGGCTCCTAGTTTATAGATGAGTTAACTGAGGCATACTACAGTAATTATCATCATGTGTTTATCCTTGTCTTTTCCAACCCAGCCAGTTCACTTTTATTCAGCCTACATATATTTCCCAAGCTCCGCCTATGTGCCAAAGTCTCCCCACCCCGGCCCCTGGCACAGAGCAGACCCTCATACTGGGTCCCACAGTGGAATGCATCCATCTGCTGATGTGTTCTAACATCCAGCGTTAAATTAGTCCTTAGATGTATGTCTTATAAGCAACATGCATTCCTGTGATTGGAGAAATTTTTTCAGATAAAATCGCCTCTTCAGGAGCTTGGCAGTGTTTCAGACCTAGCCTCCAGGCTGTTACTGAAAACAATTCAAAACATCTCAAAGGAAAGATCACAGTGTGCCCTCACGAGAGGGCATCTCTGCACCCAGACCCCAACAACAGAAACAGTGAGGAGGCAGCATCTTATTTTGACAAAGAACCAGATTCCCATAACCTCCCTTGATTATGGAAACTGAAAATAGAACTCAGAAAGGTGAAGAAAGCAAGGAGGAAAAGATTAATAGATACCAAATAATAAAGTATGAATACTGAAAAAAGTTGTGAAAAGAGCCCAGACAGCAGATATCTAACAGACAAACCTAACCGTGGAAAGAAAGGCAAATGTCAGATAAGGATACAGCCCAGGTAAGGAAGCCCACAGTATCCCACCATCTTTTTGTGTGAAATTAAAAACAAATTTTGAGGGAACTCCCTGGCGGTCCAGTGGTTAGGACTCGGCGCTTTCACTGCTGAGGGCCTGGGTTCAATCCCTGGTCGGGGAACTAAGATCACACACACACACACACACACACACACACACACACACACACACACACAAATTTGACCTCAAAGATTTTTCTATTTTTCTATCTTCAACCCTGGGCCAATTTCAAATGGAGACAGTAATTCTGATCATGTTTGGTGAAGGAGAAAGGATTTCTCTGGAACCAGGAAAGCCATACCATTATGTCAAGTTTTAACTTAAAGCAAAATTCTAGGGCACTTACAGGTCTTTGGAATAAAAATGTATGACCACCAAACTGAGGGCCTCAACACACAGTGATGAAATGCAAAGTAATGCCCAAAATATACATTGCATTTTCGATAGAAAAGATAACTAAAAATCCAGCCAGAGCCAGGTTAACTAGAGACACAATGAGTATCACATTGAACAATGGGTATTGACCCAAAGACATCCAGGAGATGAGGTCAGAGTGGGCACCAGGTCCCATGGGCCTTGACAGTCCTTGTGAGAGATTTTCCTAGTGAGATGGGAGGCCACCAAAGGGTTCAGAACAAAGAAGAACATTGTATCATATGTTCTCTCAGCGTCTGTAGTGGCCCCCCATTACTCAATGTACTAATTCTCTTAGTTGATGCCCTTCTTCTCTGGAACATTTGCCCTTGGCCTTACAGAATCCCCTTGTCCAGGGGCCATACCCATCCAACCCAGGTCAGACCCTGGTTAATGTCTGACTAGTGTGGGATCAAGGAGACTGCAAGACACCAGCCTCTTGCCTTAAGGTGGGGAAACTCTGGTGCAACTCATGCTCCAGAGCCCCCGTGGGATCAGGCTGACACTCAGTCCAGCTGAGACCTCACCCTTCCCTGCCTCAGCCTGATTTGGACACCCACTTCTCCCAAGAGCACCCTCCCCAGCAAATCATGGGCATCTAAATCTCTGCCTCAGGCTCTGCTCCTAGAGAACTGGTCTTAAGCAGCATGATGACCCTTCTCCTCCATAACCTGTGCCAGAGTTGTAATTTTGCACTTCTTTCTGTGATTCTTTGCCTAATTTCTACTTTCACTGGACTGTGAACTCCTGTGTTCACTTTTGTTTCCTCAGCAACAACCACAGTGATCTGCATTCACCAAAGTCTTTACACAGATCTTGTAAAAATCTTTTCACCATTGACGTTAATTTTCATTATGAAAATATCATGTTGATGCTAACTAGAGGTGACAAAGTATTTTAGTGGTGGCTGTGTTCATTGGAAAATATAATCAATTGCCAATTTACTTGCCATTTAAAAATTACCTATGAAATGCCACGAAATCCAATGTTGCCCGCATCCTCCAGCAGAATGTGTGAAAAAAGGTTGTTCACTGACCATTTTGGGCAAGCTAGTTGCTTAGTATTAATTACTAAACACTGCAAATCCCAAGAGGGACAGACTCATTAAAAACATCTGGGTTGAGTTCTCCACAAATGGTATATGAAAAAATTTAGGGCTTAAGTATTATATAGCTATTGAGTTTGTTTACATTCAGCAGTCAGCACTGATGTCTCCAGTGAACCCATGGGCCATTTCTATAAAGGGCCTCCTCCTCCCCCTGTGTAATTTCCTCCTATTTTACACCTTTTTTCAAAAATGGGGTAATAAGCAACTCCTACATCAAACATCATGTTGAAAGTGGGAAAATGCTACAACTTAGAACATAAAAGAGGCTGGTGATCTAGGTGACTTATGTGAGGATTCTGGTAACATTTTAAAAAGTCAATACAGAGTTCAATAAAACACAAAGTTATAAAGCATTTTTCTTCCATATAAATGCCTTTGACAAGATTACAGAGCTACCCACTTGAAGATTACAGCACTGAACTCAAATAGGATGATGTGATCAGGCTGGAGCTGGAATTGATTTCTTGGTGGTGTCTAAGAAGCCCTGTTCCCAGTCAGCACGTGGCCAGGCTTGTGCCAAATTTCTGGGAAGACTGTTTATGTCAATACAAACATATGGCATTGAGGATTCATAAATCCTAGGCAGAACACAGAGTCCATGGTTATTTTTACAACACAAGAGAGACAAGATGCATTTAATCAGGGAGGGGTTGTAGCTCACTTGCAAAGCCCCAAGACCACCTGATGACAGGCAGATAAAACAGCCTGCTGTGCGAGCCTTCAGCCAAACGTCGCAGTGCAGATGCCCCCAAAGCCACAGTGCACATCACCCACTTTTAACCTTCATGTCTCAAACTGAGATGCTACCTGTTCAGTGCCTTTTATATCAGTACCCTTATCCAGGCAAAGTCGAACTTAGAGATAATCATTTTCAATATTTAGCAATATTCCCTCCAGAACTTGTTAAATCGATACAAACTCACATATATATGTATATATATATACACATTCTCTATTTATTTACAAAATCCAAGTCGTGCTACATATGTATTTGATTATCTTTACTTTCAAAATATCAAGACAGTCCAATAAACAGAGTCACATTCCTCAAGTTAGTTGAAAGGAGAGATAAAATCAAGATTTGCAGGGTGTGAATTTTTTTTCTGGTCCACAGGAGATGTCTCACCAATGGAATCTAGCTCTACTGCTGCTATGAAAGGAAGGGTCCATTCTGCCATTTCAGAAGAAAAAACTCAGGGGAGGATAGAGAAGTGACTGGAAGGTTAGTAGCAAGCCCTGAGGTTTGCACAACACACATCTCTATTTCCCAATCCATTCACGTGAGCTTCATTTTCATCTGTGAAAAGATAATCAGAGCACATGCCTATGTCCAAAAATGAGAGAGAATGTTCAAAACTAAAATATCAAAATAACAAAAATCTGTCTCAGGTTTGATACTTTAAAAAATATATTAATTTCCTTTTTTCCTGCATGATCAGGATGTCATAAAAGGCAATATTCATGATTTTTTAAAGTAACTCAGAATCATCACAGTTAAAGTTTAACTCTATGTTAAAATCATTTTATATTGGTGATACTTGAAAATCATATCCCTCTGCTGATATGGTGCCATTTTCACCCCCCCAAAAAGAAGTTAATATGGGAATAATTACATGCTGGGAAAGACAGCGGTACTAATAATAATCGCATCTTCAGTACGTTCTGAATAAGAACTAAACTGCCAAAAATTACTACCTCAGAAATTGGTGTTGTTAATAATTATTGTCACTGAAAGAGAAAATTCCAGGGTGAATATCCAGATTGCCTTGCGAGTCATTAAGTCTTGCTCATGTGAATATAAGATATTATAAGAAGTAACTGAAGTTTAACATGTTGCTTAGCATTTTGTAGGTAACAGTCCCAGAAATGCAGATCGCTGATATTGTGCTTTGAGGTGATTAATGCTTAGGAAGAGCAGAGACCCTTAACCGTCAGTTATAGTTTTACTGGCATCTTATTGTTCAGGAAGGTTGTAAATGCCAATGCTGCTTTACCCCAGGAAGTAGAAATCAGGCATTTATTAGAATTCCTTAACTGGCTTTATGGTCAACAGATGACACATGAATTATTCATAGGTGTAATATGATAAACTGTCGCTGAACCTCCAACCTAGTTTTATTCACAGCCAGGAGCCTCATCCGTGCAGACAGCACAGAATGCTTGCCATAAGGAATGAGTAAGAATTTCTTTAAAAATCAGCATGCTATTGCTGGTATCCCCGGAACCTTGATGGTGCATATTTCTTTGTTGTAAAGACAATGGATGCATTTTTAAGATGTTTCCATGTGGATTTCTATTTGACTTATGATCTAAATCATACTTATATACAAAGCATAGTAACCTATACTATCTGTACATGTACTATTATATCTATAAATCCTTTTTTATAATCCTAAATACCATAGAGAAGAGAAATTACATATGTGGGGCACATTTATTATATCCCAATGCTATTATTACCTGCCTAATACGTTTTTTTATGAAATCACATCAAAAGGTAGCAACAGCGAAGTCAGACAACGTGCATTGGTCTCAATTTTTCCCACTGATTCCAAAGTTGGGGCCATTTAAATTCTCTACCGTGAGGTAGGTAGGAGGGGAATGGAACTCAAATTAGCGTAGTTTACTAATGTTCTTTTTTATTCCCGGCAGATAGGTAGGGAAAAGTGAAAATCTATGGTCATAAGAAGCACCTAGAGGAGATGGGAGTTTTGTCTTGTTATCAGAGTTTAGGTTAAAGTATATAGTCTATATAAATACATATTCTATGTAAGATATTATAGTCATTCTAAAACAGTTTAAAATGCTTCTTGAATATCTTACCTCTTTCCCTACTGGCATGTGGACCTCATGTCTATGTTATGAGTTAATTGAGATAACAATTATAATAATGGTGTCGATTATAATAATAAACAATAGCAGCTGTTACATTAAATGCCACCTAACGTTAAAGGAAGTTTATGTGTACTCTCTGCCCCTAAACTAACTTAGCCAGGTAACTATGATTAACCTATTTTAAAATGAGAAAACTGAGACTCAGAGAAATTACACCACTTGCTCAAGTTCACGTACTTGGAGCTGTTTGCAACATTAATGGAGGGCTTGCCCCTCCAGATCCACCCTCCACTGTGCCCACCAGGTGATAACTTGGAGGGACCACATTAGCAGACATCGTGGCTCTCTGATTTTTGGTGGGTTCAGTCAATGGGGAACCCGGGCAGGTGACCAGAGGTAGAGTGAGATATATTTTCAGGGTCAGGGTATTCCTGTCCCCCAGCTCCTTCTCCAGAGGACTGGTTTCATCGCTTAACCAGAGGTCTCAGCACCTATGAGGGCACCCCTCCATCCCAGGCTTTGTCTTCAGACTTCCAGTACCTCTCCTCCCCTAATCCCAGACTGGGGACCACAATGGTGACTGCATACTATACAATGTCATTTGGGGTTTCCCTAGAGCCCACTCCTTTATAAATAGGCCCTTTTGTTAACCCTTCCTCAAATTATCCTAATTTGAGCACACTGCTTCTTGCTGGGACCCAGATTGATACCTATGCTATACACATGCTCTGAGGATGTAGAGTCAGTGCCTTCAAGAAGCTTTTTTTCTTAGAGGTAGAGCAGAAGCAAACAAATGCAGTAGTCATTCAATGTTTTCAAAAGCACAGTATCTGTAATCCCCCTTTTCTGGCAACTTCATAGGTATTCTTGCTAAAACTCAGGGTGCCCTCCCCTGGTTTCCAAAGCTTCTGGGTTTAAGCCGGGCTGTTTTAGATAATCATTCAGCAGCAGACACACTGAACAGCAAAGGAAAGCTCTCTATTAGACAGAGCCCTTCAGAAAGGCTAGTTCTGAGGAGCTCGAGAGAAGATAGAACATACTGGGGTGAACTTACCTTGAAATCCTGTAATTACCCAACTGCCTGCCTGCCTTGGCTGCAGGGCAGAGAATCTCCGTGACAACCACCTACATCACCCCTCTAGTGCCCTTCCTTCAGCCAGCACAGGAGGGACTTGAATATTTACTTTCACGATGTGCGCTTCATTGCAACACTAAAGGAACAACTGGATTCAACTGATATCAAACAAATACAACGGCACATAAATCTATATTAATTTTCTTGAATTTGAAATGTTTTGTACTTAAATACTGTGATGGTCCATGTTATGTGTCACCTTGGCGAGGCTGTAGTCTCCAGTTATTCAAACTTCACAGGTGTCACTGTGGAGGTATTTTGTAGATGTGACTAAGTCCAGTAATCAGTTGACTTTAAGTAAGGGAGAATATTTTAGATGATCTGGGTGGGCTTGATTCAATCCATTGTAAGGCCTTAAAAGCAGAACTGAGGCTTCCCTGAGAAAGAAATTCTGCCTGTGGACAGCAGCTTCAGCTTATGCATGAGAGCTCTAGCTTGCCCTTCATGATGATCTGCCATATGGATTTTGGACTTGCTTATCCAGCTCTCATAATCACGTTCTAGGTCTTTGCAATAAATCTCAGTATATATCCCCTATTGGTTCTGTTTCTCCAATTGACCCTGACTGATATAAATATCTACCAGGAAGAGCAAAGAGTTGCGATCCTAAAACTATTCTTTTTTTTTAAGATTTTTTTTTTGATGTGGACCATTTTTAAAGTCTTTATTGAATTTGTTACAATATTACTTCTGTTTTATGTTTTGGTTTTTTGGCCGCGAGGCATGTGGGATCTTAGCTCCTCAACCAGGGATTGAACCCGCACGCCCTGCATTGGAAGGCGAAGTCTCAACCACTAGACTGCCAGGGAAGTCTCCCTAAAACTATTCTTAATTGCTATAATTAAGTAAACATAAAGCTATACTGATTTGGGGAAGGTACATGAGGGGACAAAGCAGCAAATCATTAAGTAGCTCCAAATGGGAAAAATGCAAAGTTGAAATTAAGAGAAATCACATTTAGTTCTGTAAAATGCTTTTGTTTCTTTAATGCGATTCAGAGTTATGTGGCATCCATAAAAAGGTCTTAAGGAATGTATAAGAATTCATCCAAAATAAGTTCACTTAGAGGCTTCTGGGATCCAAAATCTGTATACAAATAAGATGAAATCCAACTGGGTCATAATACTGATCAATTCAATAAAACAAAATTTAATATGTAACATGTCCACTTGGGGGACTTATGGGAAGACATGAAGGAAAAATTATAAAGAATAATTTCTGCTAAATTCGTACTTGTACATAAAATACTTTATCAAATTGTTACCCTGCATCTCAAAGTAGTTGCAAGTATGAATTTTATTATAAATTATCTAAAGCCTAGAGTGTCTTCAAGGATATGGTATTAAAACATTGTGAGTTTTCAAACTGACTTTTTATTACCATATCTAGCAAGTACACCTGTCTTCTTTTGTTCTCAAAACTAAAAAATGTCTGTATCAAAATGACTCAAGAATATTCATTCTTGACATGATTCTCCAAGCAGTTATAATGATCAGATGGATACAGAGTAAATGAAAACTATAAGAAAAGTTTTACGCTTCTTCAAACACTGTCATCTCCCATAAAAACTATGATGAAATTCTACAGCAGTCTAAAGTGTGCTGCAAAGCAGTGCATAATTCCAAGTTCTTCTTGGACCAGTTTCATGACAATTTTTTGAAAGGGCAAAAGCTCTTCTGGATGATGTTTTACCTGCAGCCTTACCCTGAAGCAAGGGTTTCATAAGCAGCACCACAGTCAGGCCTCAGAGTGATCTTGTCATTAGTTTAATATCTAAACAAGACTTCGCCATGAGCAAAAATCAACCTGCATCCAGTTTTAAAGAGGGGCACCAAAGACCTTGAACAGATGTTAAGTATTATCCACAACAACTTAATAGTTGTTAACAACAACAGAAAAGACTCAGAGAACAGAGAAGTTGTTTCTTCTCACTTTCAGGCCAGAATAACAAAGTTGGGAGGACTCCCATGCTGTGATGTCTTTATTAAAATGTTCACTGCATAATATCATTGTCTTTCCATTTGGAATTCATGCATTTTTTTTAGCTGCTATATTATCATGTATACTACTGAAAAACTCTTCATACTGCTCAAAATACACTGGAAACCGTTTTTAAAACGTTTTTTTCTAAAGTGAAACAGAGTAGAACCCAAGTTGTTTGTAATGGTAGTTAAGAGCTGAAAATTCATCAGGGAGAAGCAAGCTATAGGAGGATGAAAATAAATATTTTGCCATTTTGAACACACCAGGTGGCACACTCGGGTGAAATGTCAGGCACTGGCACAGGAAAGGAATTTAAACGCACAGCTAAAGAAGAAATCTAAAACAACAGTCTCTCAGCACCACATACTGCCCATAAACTATTTTAATACTGCGTTTTAAACTTAAGAATAGCATGTAATTGCCTAGACATACAATCCTTCTGGACTTAGTCTCAATCTTAAACATAAACCTAAAATAACTGATCTTTGAAGATGTAGATTTCCAGTACATAATATGAATATGAAGATGTAGGTTTCCAGTATAAAATATGAAGATTTATTGGTAAAATTAGCAGTCAACAATGCACAATGAGATCACATGGGAAAATACTGCTTTTACTTTTAATATAGATGAGTGATTAACAGAAATATATATACATGTTCACACACACATTATATAAATATTCAGTTCCGGACATCTGTAGAACACCAAACTTCTTCTAAGTTCACAACTAAGCTTTATGTTTTTAATGTTGTCATGTTTTTATATCTAAACACCAACACACAAGAGAGTGCTTAAGAGAAACAAGGTGCCATCTCTGTATTCATGTAATAGATTTACAAATTCCAAACAAAACCATCTCTGCATCAACAACATCTTGCACACTGCAAGATACTCGATTTTAAAAAGGGCTGGATGAATAAGTGAATGAATGAATGCACACATATATGAATAAATAAGGTGAAGGATAGATGGATAGAAAGAGACCAGACACACTTAACTGAAAACGAAGCGAAAATTCTCCCCACAGTTTCCACTCTCATACTTCTAACAGTAGTCTTGATGAACTGTCCAAAGCTCACTCCTCACATCATCAGACGCCCTACTACCCCCAGCTGGAGAGAAGGGGTGAAAACTGACTTTGCCAGGCAGTTCACACACATCGTCTCATTTAGTCTGCACAACTGGTGAATCAGGCAAATACCGCCCCTTTGACAGATAAGGAGACTGAAGTTCTGAGAAGTGACATGCCCGGGCACTGGACACTTGGAACGTGCTGAAGCGGAATTCAAATCCAGGCCTTTTCTGACACAAAGTATGTGCTTTTTCTGTTTACATTTGTATGGCGTCGAGATGTTATGAGGCATCTTTCTGTAAGGGTTTGCCCAAGTATTTGCACGTAACTGTATTAATTTACCTTTGCTTCATCTTATGCATATGTCCTCTCAGAAGACTGAAGTGTGAAAACTTTAAATATGAAACTAAATTGAAAAAATCAATCCTCCATAATTCTCCCACTCTAACACAGAAGTTGTTTCCAAGGCAAGTGATTTTGGCTTCTGGCTTCTGCCAGCCAGAAATGGGCTGGCAGACACTCTTCCATCTTCCTACACAGTGAGTCTAAGTCACGGCTGCAGTCAACAACATAAGTGCTTTAAAACGTGAGGCCTGATCCAAGACTTAGGGATGCTTTTGGCCCCTCCTTCCAGGACTGAGACGTCCTGGATTGGGAAGTGCTGTGGGACAATGTCTCCTGCACCAGAGCCCTTGACCCCGCTCCTTTTGGAGTGCAGTTGAGGCCCTTCTTAGAGAAGATGTGTATCTCTGGACAAGCAAATAGCACCCCTTCACCCACAGAGTATTTTCACATTAGAATGGACTTTACAGGTGCTTAATTCACATCCCTTCACTGAACAAGTGAAAAAGCTCTCACTCAGAGAACACGTAGCCATAGTGTTCTGGGTTCCTCCCGGCTCCAAATTGTTTTCCAGCAGATTGACAGGCAGTTGTATTCCTTTTAATAGTCAGTTCCTTGAACAATGAAAGTGCAGTTACAATGTGACGACAGCCACAGGTTCAGTAGACACAATAACCATCGGCATTTACCACGGATTGCCACATGTCAGTGCTGCCTAATGTTTTTATGTGCATAATCCTACTTGACCCTCGTCACAGCCCCGAGATTGGCATTATTATAGCCACCTTGAAGATAGGGAAACTGGGGCTCTGAGAAATGAAGTTACTTGTTTAAGGCCATATAGCTAAAAAATGGTGGATCTGCAGTTTGAACCCCGTTGAATAAGGAGCTTAGACACCATGTGCATACTATATTACCCTGCTCATAACTAGCCACATGAAATCTTCCAAGAAAGTCTATTTATTCTCTGTTCATGAAACAGAATCACATAGTGATCATTTAAACCCTGATGCTCCATCCAGATACCCTTATGCCTTGGGCCTACCTGAAATGTTCACCTTTAATTCCTTTTAATGCCCCACTTGCTGACCTAATGTTCCTACTGCAAGACACGTGGCTGACTGCTATAAGGAGAATTAGATACCTCTCAGCAGAATAGGAAAATGTGCCTCGCTGAGGGAGCTAATTCCAAAACTAGGCATGATGGAATAGGACTGAAAGATGCAGCTCTGTGGCCCTCTGACATTGCACACCTCTGCTTGAAATAGAAGGATGTGTTCAAAACCTGACTCTGGAATCTTCCAGAGAGTGAGGCCAGGAAATGAGGGCATTGTGGCTGGTCTTGTCCTCCAGTGCCAGTGCCTAACCCTTGAACTCAACCATCCAGACTCAACACTTTCCTTTCCTTCCTGGACTCCGGAAGCCCACAGAAAAATGGGCTGGAGAGGTAAGAATCTCCAGTGATTCACTCTAGAGTAATGCCAGTTGATCCCCTCTTGTCTCTCCACTGTTATTTCTCTTTGCCATCTCTTCTGGAGGAATTGTGGGGATATCAGTAAGCCACTTCAAATCCTTTCTGAAGTGAGACTGAGGTGTAAATGAAAAAAGTAATTATTGTCAGGGAAATGTGTGTGGGTCCCTCTGCTCTCTGGGTCTCCTGCTACCATATCCCCTCCACCTACAAGAACCATTCTAGGCTCTTCAGTAGAAAACAAACAAACAAAACAACCCCCAAAATACTCAAGGCAAACTGCCTGGAAAACAACACGTGTGGGAAATATGGTCCTTGATTTCAACCCTGAACACAATGTTCTAAGATGTTTTTTAAAGCTAGGTTTCCTTCCAGAGCTCAACTTGCACAGGGCTGCCAAATAAACATTTTGGACTCAAACAGTAGTTAGGGAAACATTTGTATGCTTGGATTTGAATGAGAAGAGGAAACTGCTGTGGATGAGAGATTGCAAAGTGCCGTTCCACTTAGCACGACATTAAAAGCACAGCAACAATCAAAGTGACACTTCTTCTCACCCGGAGGTTCCTGACTGCACAGCCTACCCCTCACAAGTGGAAAGGCATCACTTTTCAGAAGGAAGATCCAATGCACCACTCGCTTCCTAAGAAATGCAATTGTTTGAAACCAGCACTGACTAATGTGGCTTATGTAAGCTCATATTTAAGGCAACGTCCGCCTCTGTCTTGATTCCCTCGTTAGCAACCTGTTCTGGCTAAACCACCACATGGTGCCCCAGATACCTAATTTTTTAAAGTTGTAATTTTGCCAGGAGAAATACACAAGTGTATGTGGTGCCAATACATACACTGAGACATAAGCTTATCATACTAGTTTAACTGTAGGTACAATGCTGTCTTTATATAATATTGTTCCTCTGCAAAGCTGTAAGGAGTTCTTAAAATTCTGTTTGGTGGATGAGGAAAGGGAAGCAAGTCAACCTGTTAATGATCTACAGATGCTATGATTAGAGAAATAGAGGAAAAAGAACAGTCTTATAATTGTAAGCCAAAACAGTTGACTGCATGCTATTACTAAAGTTTGCCTCCCTAAGTAAAATTAAATAATTGCTTTATTAACTGAGCTCATGCTTTTTACAAGAGGGTCTCAGGAATAAGTGCTCAATGAGAATTGATTCCCACTTTTGATGCAATGGCCTTTTGGGAGGAAGATGGGGGTGCAGGAAAGAATGGGTGCAGGAGAAGAACACTGTAAACAGACTGACCGTCCACCAACCTCCCTCCCCTTCACCCAACCAATTACATGACCGTCTTGGGACAGTGTGGTTTTTGAAAAGCTCTGTAGGTGATTCTAATGTTTCACCAGGACTCAGGATCACTGTTCTAGATCATCCATGGAGCTAAGATGAGGGGGCTGAAGTTTTATTTGAATACACTGAAATCACATCAAATTTTTTAAATTAGTAAACAAAACAGCTTTAGAGCAGTGATCTAAATCTAAACCACTGGCAGATTAAATGGAGCTACCTGTGACAAAACTACCTTGTTCTTCTGTCACCTGAAGAGACCCATGTTCCTCAGTCAGTATTTCCAAAGTACATTAAGTTGATCACTAATAACCAGTCTCTCTAAGCCAAAGCATTTACAGAAGGAGGGTTTCTGCTAAGAGCACTAAACCTGAAAACAAAAAAATATATTTGGAAATGGTAATAGAACGGCAAGATTTTGATGATTCCCCTGCTTTTACTCATTTTAGATTTATGTATCATGTAGCCCAATACAATCAACAACTATTGAGAAAATAAGTGAAAATGGGTGACAAATAGCATATGCGGTAAATTAAATATGGCCATACTTTTCTGCATCTACTTTCATCAAGTAGATGGGTCTATTAGAATTACCATGTGATCTAGCAATCCCACTCCTGGGCATATATCTGGAGAAAAGGTACACGCACCCAATTGCTCAAAGCAGCACTATTCACAATGGCCAAGACATGGAAGTGTCCATTGACAGATGAATGGATAAAGAAAATGTGGTGTGTGTATATATATATATATATATATATATATATATATATATATATATATATAAAATGCAATACTACTCAGCCATAAAAAAGAATGAAATAACGCCTTTTGCAGCAACATGGATGGACCTAGAGATTATGATACTGAAGTGAATCAGACAAAGACAAATACATGATATCACTTATATGTGAAGTCTAAAAAAAGATACAAATGAACTTATTTACAACACAGAAACAGACTCACAGATTTTGAAAACAAATTTATGGTTACCAAAGGGGAAAGAGAGTGGGGGAGGGATAAATTAGCAGTTTGGGATTAACAGATACAAACATAAACAACAAGGTCCTACTGTAGAGCACAGGGAACTATATTCAGTATCCTGTAATAAACCATAATGGAAAAGAATGTATATACACACACATATGTATATAACAGAATCAATTTTCCGTACTAGAAACTAACACAACATTGTAAATCAACTATATTTCAATTAAAAAATTAAATTAGGGACCTCCCTGGTGGCACAGTGGTTAAGAATCCGCCTGCCGATGCAGGGGACATGGGTTCGAGCCCTGGTCCAGGAAGATCCCACGTGCCACGGAGCAACTAAGCCCGTGAGCCACAACTACTGAGCCCGCATGCTGCAACTACTGAAGCCCACGAGCCTAGAGCCTGTGCTCCGCAACAAGGGAAGCCACCGCGATGAGAAACCCACACACCGCAAGGAGGAGTAGCCCCTGCTCACCACAACTAGAGAAAGCCCATGCACAGCAACAAAGACCCAACGCAGTCAAAAATAAAAAAATTTTTTAATGTTAAAAAATTAAATTAAATTTAAAAAAGAGTTGTAGTCTATTAGTCTAACCCTGATCCTTTACCTCAAGAGCTCTTGCAGCTTCTACTCATGCTTTTCTTAAAATCCTGAGACTACCACACTGCAAAGAAGCTCAGGATGAAAGACCAAATGGAAAGAGAGACCCAGGCATCCCAGCTGACCCAGTTGAAACCAGATACCAAAAATTTTAAAGTCATTGTGATACTGAAGTCACAGAAACCTTGAAAAAAAATGATTGTGTCATCTTGGAATTCATAACAGTGAAGAAATGAAAATCTGGACATAATCAAATGCATAAAAGGACCTCAGGAAAGTGCATTTTTCTAAAACATATGAAAAAATGTGTATTATCAAAAGGTCAGGCCCATGATGGAATACAACTCAAAAAGGAACAGAATATAGAAATGAAAACTGGTAATTGTGAATAACCTTGATAAAGAAGAAAGGGGAAGAAACCTTAATAACCAATGCGGCTGTATGAAAAATTCTCTGGTTCATTCATTCATCCACTCATTCACACAAACAAACATGGAATATCAGCCATGTGCAAAGTGTTGTGCTCTAATGAGGTCATATTTTTAAAAGCACAAGCTAAAGATGGAAGAACCCATATTTTTGAAAAATATATACTAAAAAATTTTTTGAATGGCTGAGATTTATAAGAATATTTACAGAAAAGCTTTTGAATGAGCTAAGACATTCAAAAGAAATGGGGTCTAAAATTATGTTCCAGGGCAATAGAAATAAGAAACAAAATGTGATATTGCTTGGGGCAGATGGTATAATGCTATTTAACAGATGCTAGTGGGAAATTCAGAACTCTTCAACATCTTTTTTTCTTCCATCTTCTCCCCTGAAGATACTGTTTTACAGGTAAAATAAGAAACTGGAACCCAAGACAAGAGATAAAATTAGTTAAAATGAGGAAAAAAAAAAAACACACACACACAGGTGCCTTACTTACACTGACTTCAAGTTGCCCACCTGAGCCAAATCACATCCCAGGGCCCAGAAAAAACTTGCAAATATGATTACCAGCCACTGTCAATAGTCTCTGAGGATAGGCACCAAAAGCTCTGAATCAGATTAATGTGACTCCACTTTTCAAATAAGAGAAAAAGGTGGATTCTGGTTATAAAGCTTGAAATCAATGCCTGATAAAATTCTAGAAAAATAGCTAATGAAAACAGGTGGCTAATGAGCATTTGGAAAAAAGGCTGATTCTGAGGAGTTAGGAATCACTAACTAAAATGTGTGGTATTTTATATAGGTAAGGCTTTTTTTCCCCAGATATAGTGTCTCTTTTAGTCCTTACATTAAAAGAGTCCTTTTAGTCCAACTCAGTTGCCATGATTCAGATGCAGAAACTGAGTTTCCTAAACATTGAGTATGTTATGTCCAAGGTCATATAGTAAGTGGCTGAGCTACAACTCAAATTCAATTCATTCCAAACTCACCTCATTGCTGACAGAACAAGGGATCACCACAGATATAGTGTAAGTTGATTTCAGCAAGACCTTTGACAGAGTTCTTTGTCATATGTTCTTAGACAAGATAGAAATTGTGAGCTAGATGATGGATGGAAAGGAACCGCATCTTCTTTTGGATGTCTCAAAGCATCTCAAACTCATCTTGTCCAAAAGCAAATTCATGAACGTCTCCCTCAAACCTGGCTTTCTTTATTCCTTTCTCAGTGAAGGTATTATGTGCATTCTAGGAACTTGGTAAGATATTCTTGAAAAGCTTCCTCCGTGACCTCATGTTCAATCCACCACCAAAGCCTGCCAATTTTATTCTGAAATAGCTCTCAGAACATGTAAGGTATCATTCCACTGCTGATGACAATCAAGAGTCAGTCTGGTTGTTACTCTTTTGAAGTATATCTTTTATCTCTGGCTACTTTTGAGATCTTCTGTGTGTCTTTGTTGTTCTACAGCTTCACTAAGATGAATCTAGATGTAGATATTTTTTTTGTTGTTATCCTGCTTGGGAATGCTGGCCTTCATGAAAATCTTGATTGGAGCTTTTCATCTCTTGAAATATTGCCTCTAACCCATTCTTTAAACTCAGTAACAACACTGCTTTGTTACAAAATTTATCTCAGTTTCTATGGGTTGGGAGTCTGGGTGTTTTAGCTGGAGCCTCTGCTCATGGTCTTATAAGGCTGAAATCAAGGTGCTGGTCAGTTGTATCCTCAAAGTAATTGCACTTAACTTTGATTTTTTAATTAAATTTGAGGGTCTTTATGTTTTAATAAACGAGTTTAACAAATTCACATCGACTGGGATAATAAATTTGATCTTCTTGTGTCATTTTATCTTGTGCTTCTGTGCTGCTCCACTGCCCCTCCTACCCCTCCACTCCAACATCTTTTTCTTTAGGGACCAAAGCTTCCTTTGATCTTTTCTCTCCTTCTTTGATATCCGGAAGTAATACATAGTCTCTTAAAACTTTTAAGCAATTACATGCATATTTTAAACCATTTAATACTCCTTTCCCTATCACCATGAAGAATAAAACGGTATCTGAAGATATGTCCGTGCGACTTTCTCTCTTCTTTTTGTCCCCCACCAAGTAAAAGAATTGTAGCCTTTAATTCTTTTTTTTTAACATCTTTATTGGAGTATAATTGCTTTACAATGGTGTGTTAGTTTCTGCTGTATAACAAAGTGAATCAGCTATACATATACATATATCCCCATATCTCCTCCCTCTTGCGTATCCCTCCCACTCTCCCTATCCCATCCCTCTAGGTGGTCACAAAGCACCGAGCTGATCTCCCTGTGCTATGCGGCTGCTTCCCACTAGCTATCTATTTTACATTTGGTAGTGTATATATGTCAATGCTACTCTCTCACTTCTTCCCAGCTTACCCTTCCCCCTGCCCATGTCCTCAAGTCCATTCTCTACGTCTGCGTCTTTATTCCCGACCTGCCCCTAGGTTCTTCAGAACCTATTTTTTTTTTAGATTCCATATGCTTATATACTTTTTTCTCACTTAAGAATTTTTGTTGATGTCATATTAAGTTGTACAATAAGAACAATTATTTAACATTAACTCAAATTTTAAAGGTTTAATTACTCACCATTTATTTTATATTTCATTTTCCCTTAATCTGAGGTTTGATGAATTCCTTGATTGCCTGAACAATTTTAAGTAATTTTGAGTTCTTGAATGTCTGAGAAGTCCTTTGGGTTGAGACTGGAAGGCACTCCCCTGACTGTTTCTGGCTTGTTGATGGAACTCCTATTATTTTGACAGGCATTTGGAATGAGGTTAGATGTACGGGTATAATTGTAATTTTTGGGGGGCCAAATACATATTCTTAAGGCAGCCAAAGAAAACATGAAAACCACCAGTGGTCCCTGGCTAGCTGCAGACCTTATGCACATCCTTTAATTTCTCTGAGCTCTCCTTCCTTATGGATAGGAAGGAGGCTCATCCAAACCACCTCAGACACTCTTTCAGATGTTTTAGTCAAGACTTTATGAAGCTAATAGAAATACCAATATTTAATCAACACCATAAAGCAGAAGAATTAATTTCCAGCAAAATATCAATGAAGTCTACTGTATGTTTAAAGTTTCAGGGTTACACAGTGATGGACAGTAAATACAAAATAAATATTTCTCTCAATGCCTTGCTCAGAAGAAACAATAGAAACTCATAAACAATACTTGGTCCAAGTATATATACAACCACATTATTTTCAAGTCTAGGGAAAAGGAAATATACTTTTGATGAATCCTTAGTATTCATTCAACAACATCACACAAGCAATTATGACACTTAAGAATGGTTTTCAGGTTCCATTTAAAAATGTCTCAACTAGGTTTTACAGTGACATGGTTCAAATTTAGAAAGTATAGAAAGGTTTACTCTTAATTCTCTTTTTTAGCTACCCAATTTCCATCCTCTCAGTTATATGAAGTTGTGTATCCTTCCAGAGATATTTCATACGTATACAAAATATCTCTCCCTCCCTCGCCCTCCCTTTCCCCTCTTATCCAATTTCTCTCTCTCTGTCTCTGTTTCCTTGTTGTTTTTTTAAAAATTTTTGTCCCTTTTAAATAAAATTGTATTATTCCATTTTCCTGAGGCTTATTTTTCACTTAACGTTTCTTGGTGGTCTTTGTTCATCAGTATAAAGTGCTTCCTCATTCTTTTTTATAACAACCTAGCATTCCATTGTCTGGATATAGCATGGCTTATGTTCCCAATAACTTATTGGTGTACATTTTAAGCAATGTTACAATTATAACCCCAAACATATGTCATTTCAAAAGTGTGAAGTATATTTCTAGGATAATTCTTAGAAATGAAATCACTAGGTTAGAGGCTATATGCATTTGTAATTATGAGAGTTACAGCCATGTTGCTCTCCATAAGGAAATAACGATTTATGCTCCCATCCAGTAATATATGAGCCTACTAGAGCATGATTTTTCATATTGGATTGGCCAAAAAGTTTGTTCGGTTTTAAGCAAAAATAAAACATATTTTTCATTTTTACGAAGAACTTTATTGAATAACGTATTCACTAACCAGACAAACTTTTTGGCCAACCCAATAGTTCCAAAGCATGCTACCTGGTACTTTCAAATTCCTGTCCCCAATTTTTTTTGGTTTGGTTTTGTGGGGCTATTTGGAGTGGACGTGTGAGTCAGATGAGTCCTGGTTTTTGTCCCAAATTATACTGGTTCCTCTGTCTTTTCCCTAAAGCACATGAATACTACAAAACACACACTATTGCTATAAAGCTTCACAGATTTAAGACATACTGAAATGACCAGGGTTCAGAGTCCATCAAGTTTGAGTGTCTCTACAAAGCCCATCTAAATCCAGGGTTCAGAGTCCATCAAGTTTGAGTGTCTCTACAAAGCCCATCTAAATCCTAAACTGCATTGTAACAGCAGGAGAGAGGTGGTGAACACTTGGCCCTATGAATCAGTGTCTAGTGAGAATTGATTTAACAGGCTTCAGGGAACCTTATCTTATTGCTAATAAAAGAAATTCCACCTGGCACTTTCCTACACTGCCTAGATATTAAATAGGGTTTATGATGATTAAGCGCTGGAAAAGTTAATTGAGAGGTAATTCCAGGGGAATGTACAGATCTCTGAGGGCAGTGGTCTTCTACTGGGTAACTTAAGGAAAGGAGGCAGGAGACCAGCTACCAAACTTCAAGCACTAGGCAGAAGCACCATAGCACACAGGGTCACGTAGCCCCAAGCCCACCCCCAGGGCAGCCATCTTCAACTGACAGCTTCCTCCCAACACAGAAGGGATGCTCACTTCCACTCCAACCCTAAGGACCTGCTCCAAGAACAGGACCGCCACCTGGCAAAGGGGACACGAAACCATGATAAGGTGTTTCCATTTGTTTTTCCTCATTGGATGGGGCCACCATAAAACTTTAATAATATTAAACAGAAGGGTGGGGTTTATAAAAATGTAGACCAAAGGAGAATGTTGTCGTAAATTATGGTCAGCCATCAAAGCAATTATGCCCCAGAGTTTAATGAGCTATGTCTCATCCAAATCTGAATGAAGAAATTTCTAGAGCATTAAGATTGCTTCTTACCTTTGTACACAGTCTCAGTCATGGGTGCCCTAGATAAGTCTATAGAACACAAGAGTCAAGGTCATCAGAACTAAAAATGTGCTTATTCCCGCTCCATCATCATGTCCACAGCAGGAAAGCTGCTCCAGAACAAAGAAGTACCTCATTTACTTTTTAAAAAATGATTTGTCTTTGTTGATTGAATTATATACCTAAAATACAAGAGAAATGATCTAATTCCTATTTCTATAAAATCCGAACATCTGGCAGGTCAGGCCTAAATGAACAAAGCTAATTCCTAGGAGACATGTAAAACACAAGGCTTTCGGCAGGGGTCAGAGAGCACATTTTTAAAATTTTGGCACCAAGTCTCAAGAGCTTGTTGTTTCTTGGAAGGTTAGTGGTGGTCCTTTCTGCCTTTCGGTCCTGACACACAGTGAGATCAAAGGAAACTCGAGTGGCATGGCTCTCTTCTGTTATTCTGACCTGCACTTTACACACATTTCCTATTCTGAAAGCACGGAGAGGTACTAAGTCTATAGGGCTGCTAACATTGTTATGTCTTACGTGGAACTTAGCTGTCTATTTGCTTAATCGACTATAAACAGAGATCCCTTGCCAAACAGTACTTGCCATAAAGAACTCAACACGGGGCATGTTCACTTGGATGCTGTCCACAAGCTTCAGGAGCAAACATGAAATGTCTCACCACTGAGCAAACAAAACTGGAGCTACGCTCTGGAAACCAGCTTGGTGGTGTGGCTCAGAGGCCTGGAAAAGTTTTATTTCACACATTTAAGCCGGTTATTCTATTTTTTTCATCTTTATTGGAGTACAGTTGCTTTAAAATAGTGTGTTAATTTCTGCTTTATAACAAAGTGAATCAGTTATACATATGTTCCCATATCTCTTCCCTCTTGCGTCTCCCTCCCTCCCACCCTCCCTATCCCACCCCTCTAGGTGGTCACAAAGCACTGAGCTGATCTCCCTGTGCTATGTGGCTGCTTCCCACTAGCTATCTATTTTACGTTTGGTAGTGTATATATGTCCATACCACTCTCTCACTTTGTCACAGCTTACACTTCCCCCTCCCCATATCCTCAAGTCCATTCTCTAGTAGGTCTGTGTCTTTATTCCCGTCTTACCCCTAGGTTCTTCATGACATTTTTTTCCCTTGGATTCCATATATATGTGTTAGCATACAGTATTTGTCTTTCTCTTTCTGACTTACTTCACTCTGTATGACAGACTCTAGGTCCATCCACCTCACTACAAATAACTCAATTTCGTTTCTTTTTATGGCTGAGTAATATTTTTAGGGATGGGTTTTAAGGAAAAAGATTGGAGATGACAAAATTTCACAAAATACAAGGGTGTTCTCTGTGGCATTCTTTATATTATAAAAATCATAACCCAAATATCCACTAATCAGGCCATGGTTAACCAGATTAAGACACATTCATATGATGCTATGTGATGTGATATATGAGATGACATGATATTACTATATAATATTATATAAAACAGCCTTATCTAATGACACAGGACATTGCTTAATATAATATTAAGTGGTAGGAAACTATATACATAGAACGCCAGTTTGCTTTTTAAAAATCTGTCTACTGTATATACACATGCACACCCTTTTATAAGACTACATTTCCCTCATAACAGCACTTCTAACACTGAACTGCCGGGGTACTTTTCTGTTTTGCTTTCCACCCCTCCCTCCCCTACTTCTTGTATACCTCCTATTCCTCTGGCAGGCACCAGGTGGCCCACATCACAGAGACAGGCATGACCTGAGGATAAAGAGCAGGTGTGTGTCTGAATCCCAATCCAGAGGCTTCACCCTGGCCTGAAATGCTGTTCAGGGGATCCCTGGCACAGAGAAGGCACTCTGGGATGTTCACACCCCCTTCCTTCTCTAAAGTTTGGAGACAAAGACGTGAGCAAAATGCGCTGGATATCTGCCTAGAAACCCTGGTGAAAAGTTGACTTGTAAGAAAAGATTATTTTTCAATAGGAATAATATACCAGTCATAAGGAACACCCTTGCTGTTGTCCTGCCAAATAAGCATCTTGCCCCAAGAAAGCTGAAGGCAGCTCTGTCCTTGGAAGATTAACACACTAGAGTCAGACGGTTGTTACTAGGGAAGCAGACAGGTTCGTGCACCTGATTTAAACTGTGGCTGAAAAAGGAATCCTCAGCATGAGTGGACCAGAACCTAACCATGGTCAGTCATGCCAAGCAGTGACTGACAAAGGAAAGGGCGGTAACAAAGGACAGTCTGGTCTGCAATGACCTTTTCAGATTATCTATTGATCCCTTAAGCTACACTGTCCCTTCTTAATGTTGAAAGCCAAGAAAAGAGCAGCACGTTGTGACAGAAGGAACTGCAAGACTAGTTTCTCCTTTACATTTTACTATTTGGCCTTGTGCAAGGCAGAGGCAAAATGCTAACACCTTAATTTTTTCTAATTATGGTTTTCTCTGGATATATGCCTGGGAGTGGGATAGCTGGATCATATGGTAGTTCTAGTTTTAATTTTTTAAGGAACCCCCATACTGTTCTCCATAATGGCTGTACCAATTTACATTCTCACCCACAGTGTAGGAGGGTTCCCTTTTCTCCACACCCTCTCCAGCATTTATTGTTTGTAGACTTTTTGATGATGGCCATTCTGACCAGTATGAGGCGATACCTCACTGTAGTTTTGATTTACATTTCTCTGATAATTAGCAATATTGAGCATCTTTTCATGTGCTTTTTTTTTTGGCCATCTGAGTGTCTTCTTGGGAGAAATGTCTATTTAGATCTGCCCATTTTTGATTGGGTTGTTTGTTTTTTGGATATTGAGCTGCACAAGCTGTTTATATATTTTGGAGATTCATCCCTTGTTGGTCACTTCATTTACAAACATTTTCTCTCATTCTGTGGGTTGTCTTTTTATTTTGTTTATGGTTTTCTTTGCTGTGCAAAAGCTTTTAAGTTTAATTAGGTCCCATTTGTTTATTTTTGTTTTTATTTTCATTACTCTAGGAGGTGGATCCAAAAAGATATTGCTGCAATTTATGTCAAAGAGTGTTCTGCCTATGTTTTCCTTTAAGAGTTTTATAGTATCTGGTCTTACGTTTAGGTCTTTAATCCATTTTGAGTTTATTTTTGTGTAGGGTGTTAGAGAATGTTCTAGTTTCATTCTTTTACATGTAGCTGTCCAGTTTTCCCAGCACCACTTATTGAAGAGACAGTCTTTTCTCCATTGTATATTCTTGCCTCCTTTGTCATAGTATAATTGACCACAGGTGTGTGGATTTATTTCTGGGCTTTCTATCTTGTTCCATTATAGGTCTGTTCCAGACCTCTATTTGTTTTTCTTCCAGTACCATACTGTTTTGCTTACTATAGCTTTGTAGTATAGTCTGAAGCCATAGAGCCTGATTCTTCCAGCTCCATTTTTCTTTCTCAGGATTGCTTTGGCTATTTGGGGTCTTTTGTGTTTCCATACAAATTGTGAAATTTTTGTTCTAGTTCTGTGAAAAATGCCATTGGTAATTTAATAGGGATTGTGCTGAATCTGTAGATTGCCTTGGGTAGTATAGTCATTTTGACAATATTGATTCTTCCAATCCAAGAACATGGTATACCTTTCCATCTGTTTGTGTCATCCTCAATTTATTTCATCTGTGTCTTATAGTTTTCAGAGTACAAGTCTTTTATCTCCTTAGGTAGGTTTATTCCTAGGTATTTTATTCTTTCTGATGTGATGGTAAATGGGATTGTTTCCTTAATTTCTCTTTCTGATCTGTTGTTGTTAGTGTATAGAAATGCAAGAGATCTCTGTGTATTAATTTTGTATCCTGCAACTTTACCAAATTCATTGATGAGCTCTAGTAGTTTTCTGGTAGCATCTTTCAAATTTTCTATGTATAGTGTCTTGTCATCTGGAACAAATTTATTTTAAATGATGATGATTTGCATTTAAACAATACAGTGAGTTTAAATATTCCTGTGAAACTAGTTGTGGAGGAGAGGGGAAGTGTAGATCTCGTGACATTTAACTAAATACCTAGCTACACTGGAAAACAAAAACTAAACAAGAGACACATTGTCACAATTGAGGAAAGAGGACGAGACTGCCAGTGTTCATTTGCTGTGTTGCTTTGTATAACATCCTTAACTCCTGGGGACTTAATGCTTTGTTTATAAAATGAGCAGGTTGTACTTGAATTCAGGACTGATTTTTAAGCTTCACTTTAACTCTAAAATTCCATCATTTATTCTGGAATATTCTTTCTCTACTTTAAAGCTTGATAATGTCAGTTCTAGGACAGGCTTCCCATAGCTAAAGGGGTGGCATGAAGAACAGATAAAGTCTTTCTGACCAGAGGCATCCTTTGCCATTCTCAATAATGGCAACAGTTCACCAGAATCTCCTCTGTGTCAGGTGATATTTTGAGCACATCAGCAACACTAAGGCCTTTAATGGCAGGCTAGAGCAGAGTGAACGGACTCGGGGATACGGGCTGGCCCATGTGATTCAGGAAGAAGCAGCCCAGTGGGGAGGCCCTCCCTAACTATGGGTCTGCGACATGCAAGACTTTGGAAACCACTTTCAAGGCAGAAACGTGTCTCCAGGAGAAAACAAACACTCTCAGTGGCTGCATCTAAGGCCAGTTAGTCCTGCTGGGGTAGCTGTGTGTATTCAGAACTTCTACTTCCTAGTTAAAAGCTTCCCTTTTGTATTTAAGCTGTCAAAGCAGAAAGTGTGATTTTTCTCCGAAACTCGCTCTTCATTTGCCCACTGACCTGTTTTCTAGTTTGTATAGAAACGTTTTGTTTCTACAATCAGAAAGAAACAGAAGCCACTGAACAGTTCCTATAGAAGGTATGCAGGGAAACAGAAATGAATAGAACCACCACCCTAAATAAAAGGCATCAGAGTTTCTGATTCTAAGGAAAAAAACATCCTGGCAGCCAACTGTCTCCTCTGGCCACAGCAGGTCAGCACACAAGTGAACATACGAAATGAAGAGAGACATTGAAGGTCTAAATAACTAAGCATCGGCTATAAAACAAACACTAGCATTTCTATTCTGCTTGTAGAGAATCATCTAATAGCAAAAAAGGGGAAAGCACCTTGCTTTACGAAAAGCTAAACCATTAAAACTATTTGAACTTACTAAATATATATGAAAATTTAAAGAGAACTCTCATTATTTAATTCATGGACCGGATACACCAGCCTAGAGCAAGGCAGGTACATACCTCACCCTGAGTTCTTATGAGTCCTTACTATGTTCCAGAGGCTGTCCACAGGGCTTCCCATGTACTAATTCATTTAACCTCCCACACTCTAGTCAGGTATCCTCATCATCCTCATTGTACAGTGGAAAAACTGGAGGCTCAAAAAAACGAAGGAATATGCCCAAGGTCACACGTCAGGTGAGGATCCTCTGGTTAAAAAACAAACCAGCAGGGCTTCCCTGGTGGCGCAGTGGTTGAGAGTCCGCCTGCCGATGCAGGGGACGCGGGTTCGTGCCCCGGTCTGGGAGGATCCCACGTGCCGCGGAGCGGCTGGGCCCGTGAGCCATGGCAGCTGAGCCTCCGCGTCCGGAGCCTGTCCTCCGCAACGGGAGAGGCCACAACAGTGAGAGGCCCGCGTAACACATAAAAAAAAAAAAAAAAAAACAAAAAAAAAAAACAAACCAGCATCAATGAACCTGTAGTTCTTATGTTTTCAGCAAGACAAGTAGTGCCATTGAGCATCTAGCATTAAATACCACTCCCGTGCCTCTGCTCTGAGATTCATGTAAAATGAATAAATACTGTATGAAGGAAGGAAGATTTAAAATACAGTCGACAATGAATTGACTCTGTCTCCTCCCCGCTCCCTCCCTCTCTCTCTCTCTCTCTCTCTTTCACTACACATACCCCTAAGCACGGCAGGCCGTGTAGGATATTACAGGTCTACTTCAGGACCACACAAAGCTGTTTATGCTCTCAGAGAAACAGAAGCTTTTAGGATCTGGTTCAGGATCCACTCAGCTAGATAAAGATGATGGCAGGGGAGGTGACCCAAGAGAGGAAGAAGGGGAAGGTAGGAAGGGAAGGGGGAGTGTCAGAAGGGCAGGGCCACATGGCGAAAGTCCGGGGCCTAGGGAAATGCAGGTCCTCTGGGGTCTCTCAGCTGTAGCGCAGGGAGGGAGACAAGCCGTAGCCATGGGTGGTCTGACCTGAGACCTTAACCCAAGCCCTGGTTCAGGGCAGGGTGGGGATCTGGCAGGAGCACTCAGGTAGGCTCCAGCTCCGGTGAGTAGGGCAGTGGGGCAGGGGAACCTTAAGATGGGATTTGGGGAGCAACACAAAACCATGTTCCTCCAACCAGGCAGCCTTGGGAAGAGGAAGCTCGGGCTCCAGGCACATTCCTGGCATGGAAAGGGGCAAAGTCACAGCCCAGGCCATCTTATGCTGTGTAGGGAATGGGCCCTGGTAGCTGTGAGATGCTCAGCCTGGAAGATGTAAAAGGCAAGCTGAGCACTGCAAGGTGGGAGCTGACTATGGGTAATCGTCACAGCTACAGGGGCTGACCACACACAAACATTTGGGGGAACATGGCAGAAGCCAAGGACACATCATTCTAGTGCTAACTCCAGAGACTGCTGGAACCACAGACCCTGCCAACCTCCTATGCAGGTCACCTCATCTGGAAACCCAGGATCCGGCTAGACACACAGGAGTCCGGTACTCTAGCTCTAGCCTGAGGCCTGGGGATAAGACTCAGCCAGACTTAGGAGGCTTGGGTCCTAGGCCCACATACATGAATAGCCGATGCAGGATGGGAGCCCGTGAGTCAGGCCAGCAGGGGGTGGTGAACTGCAGAGAGCTGGGACTCACTGGGTACCTGGGGCCCAGCTCTTCTGGGAATTTAAGTCATCAATCAGACATCCACAAGGGAATCTTGAGGCTGGAGCAGAAATCTCTCATCTGAAAGAAGGAACTCATTAAAAGTATTCCAAGAGTCAGAGAGGTTCATGAATTTACTTCATGATGGTATCAACTTAGAAGCTGATCCAGGAGATGGGCCTATTTTCTTTCTCTCTCTTTCTTTTCCTATCCTCACTGACATTTTTTTTTTTTTTTTTTGCGGTTCACGGGCCTCTCACTGTTGTGGCCTCTCCCGTTGCAGAGCACAGGCTCTGGACGCGCAGGCTCAGCGGCCATGGCTCACGGGCCCAGCCGCTCCGCGGCATGTGGGATCTTCCCGGACCGGGGCACGAACCCGTGTGCCCTGCATCAGCAGGCCGACTCCCAACCACTGTGCCACCAGGGAAGCCCTGACATTTTTTTAATTGAAGTATAGTTGATTTACAATGTTGTACAGCAAAGTGGTTCAATTATGCATACACACACATTCTTTTTTAATATTCTTTTCCATTAAGGTTTATCATAGTGAAACTGTGCACCTCAGATTGGGACTTGAACACATGGGGCCAGAACTCGAACCAGGCCTAAACGCAGATTGGGACTTGAACCCACATGGCTGGGACTCGTACTGGGCCAAAACCCACAGTCTTCCAACTGAGATCACACACCTGGTTTCAGGTCTTAATGAAGTTCAGGTTCCTGATGTCTCATCACAGAAAATTCAGTGGGAGACAAAGTGATAGGTAAGAAGTGGATTTATTTAGAGAGAAACACACTCCACAGACAGAGTGTGGGCCATCTCAGAAGGTGAGAAAAGCACCAGGGTATGGAGTTGTCAGTTTTTATAGGGGTGGGTAATTTCATAGGCTAATGAGTGGGAGGAGTATTCAGCTATTTCGGGAAGGGGTGGGGATTCCCAGGAATTGGGCCACTGCCCACTTTTCGATCCTTATGGTGGCCTTGGAACAGTCATGGTGCCTGTAGGTGTGTCATTTAGCTTGCTAATGTGTTACAGTGAGCATATACTGAGGCTTAAGGTCTAGTGGAAGTCGACTTGTCTGCCTCTTGGACCCATTTGGTTCTAATCAGTTTATGTCATGTCCTTGGGCTATGTCATTCTTTCAAAGATTGTGCCCTGCCCCCTTCCCTCCTGTTTTAATAGGACATTGAACATGGCTTTCTGTGCTATACAGCAGGACCCTGTTGTTTATCCATTCTATATATAATAGCTTACATCTGCTAACCCCAACCTCCCACTCCATCCCTCCCCCAACCCCCTCCCCCTTGGCAACCACAAGTCTACTCTCTGTGTCTGAGAGTCTGCTTCTGTTCTGTAGATAGGTTCATTTGTGTCATATTTTAGATTATACATATAAGTGATACCATATGGTATTTGTCTTTCTCTTTCTGACTTCACTTAGTATGATAACCTCTAATTCCATCCATGTTGCTGCAAATGGCATTCTTTCTTTCTTTTTTATGGCTGAGTAGTATTCCATTGTATATATGTATCACATCTCCTTTATCCATTCATCTGTCAATGAACATTTAGGTTGTTTCCATGTCTTGGCTATTGTAAATAGTACTGCTATGAACATAGGGGTGCATGTATCTTTCCAAATTATAGTTTTGTCTGGATACATGCCCAGGAGTGGGATTGCTGGGTCATATGGTAATTCTATTTTTAGTTTTCTGAGGAACCTCCATATTGTTTTACATAGTAGCTGCACCAACTTACATTCCTACCAACAGTACAGGAAGGTTCGAGATGGGCCTGTTTTCTTCAGGAGCTGAGTAAGGAAGTGAAGGCAGGGGCCTGTTTCCAGGAACTGAAGCAGGTCATGGGGACAAGGAAATTGTCATTCCACTAGCACAGCACAGGGTGAAGGTAAAACTCTGATGTCCACAACGTACACCTGTGTTCACCAACTCTGCGTTTCAGACCGTTTTGGCAAAATGCTTGTGGACGTGCCTGAATTACTGCGGTTGAAGAAAGCTGCTTTCACAATAGCTGCAGAAACTTTCTTCCTTATTCTCTTTCAAGTCCTGAATTCTTTGTGCACCAAATGCCAAATAAATGCTTTCTGGAGCCAGAGGTCTGAGGAATGAAAGTCCAGCCAAGAATTAGTACCACAAAAGCTTTATCAGAGCCCAGCAGAATTGAGCCTCTGACACTGGCAGTGGAAAAGCAGATAAGATCAGGAACTTAGAGCCACAAAAGCAATCTAGAATATTGTTATTAAAGAATATGGGATTATGGGGAGAAGGTATCCAGAATTTACAAATTAGTAACCATACATCTTTGAAGGGTTACAAATTAAAAAGTAAATAAGAGCATCAGTATGATTCTTTTTCTACATTATAAGTCCATTTGCAGCATCAAACTCTCTTGGCCATTCTTAAAAGCAGATCCCCACAGGCGAATATGTGATATTCATATCACTATATTCATATCGCTATCCATATCACTTTTATGGTACCAGAGACATTATACAAATTATGAATATGAGGACATCCTAAGGCCACTTTCTTATTTCAAAAATCATGACATATACTTGGTCAACCATTAATTTCAAAGAAACATCAAAGGGTTTATTCCATTCCGAGATGGCAAGCTCTCTGTGGTGAATATGGCACGATCACAGTGTGCTTTCCTTTTAAACTGTACAGGAAAGCCAATACCAGGCTAGTATTCTGAGATCACCTTCACATGGCAGATATAACAGCTGTTGATAGCAAAGGCCAATGCACAGCTGGGTAGCTAAGACATTTGCTGGATCTTTCAGATACCTACAAACCTCAAAGAAAAGGACTAGCCTTAAACAAAATTGGGGAAGAAAGCTTACTTTCTGATCCCATAAATTCCAAATTGCTTAACCTAGCATTCCAAACCAGTGCTGGCCAATAAAAATATAATGTGAGCAATATATATAAAGTCTTCTAGTAGGCACAGTTTTAAAAAGTAAAAAAGAAACAGGTGAAATTAATTTTAATTATACATTTTACTTAAAATGTAATTTTAGATACATTTCAATATGTTTTCAATATAAAATTATTAATGAGATACTTTACATTCTTTTTCATACTAGAGCTCTGAAATCCAGAGTAATTTAGACTACATCTCCGTTTGGATAAGCCATATTTGAAGCGCTCAGTGCTACATGTGGCTAATGACTACTGTAATGTCCCAGTTACCCTTCCCCATATCCTGACTTAAACCCTCCTACTTTCCCATCCCTTGGAATGTTACCCTAGGTTTTAGCAAGCACAGGTACCAGATTTTCTAAGATGGCCCTAATTTCACCCATTCTGTTCCATGACACCTGGGTCCCCTTGTTTTCAGTACTAAGGCAGCGTGATGTCCTAGCTCTGGTGTGACACTGCCTAGGTTTGATTTTACCTTTCACTATGTACAGCCTGGGCCAGTTTTAAACTTCTTTTTAGAGCCTCACTTTGCCCATTTTGGAAAGAATATCTCTTTTCTCATGGTGGCTGGGCATGGGAGGGGTTGCTATTCCTGGAACACCACTCTTCCATACGATGAGCCATAGCGCAAAAGGGACTGTTGTCAAAGCGGCCACTTCCTCCACTGCCCCACCACAGCTCCTGATTGGGGTTGAGAAAACATGCCCTCTTTTCTATCCATATCACTTCGCTCGGGATGCTCCCTGGTGCACAGACCTTTGTTTCAATCCACTTAAAGAATCCTGTCTACCTTCAGGGATCAAATAAATGCACCTCTCCTTCAGGAAGTCTTTCCTTTTTCCTACCTGCCATCTCCAAGATGAAAGTATTCCCATGGGTCTGCCATAATGCTTTTATTTCTCACTCTCTATAGCACCCTAATTATTCATATCAGACTTAGCTCAACTTCTGGACTTTTTCTCAAGGGTTAGGCACTTATTAACTTTGTGAACCCCTCTCGCCCTCCCCCACTCTTTCATCCCCCTCATGTTTCCCCAGGAGGCTCCTGACATTCAGTATAAGATTGTGAAGCAAATGAATGGATATCCAATAGCTTTGATGTAATATATGTGACCTTTTCATTATTAAAAATACCAGTAATAAGTAAAAAGGTGATTTTTAAAAATCTGTGAGGTCTGCTCTAGCTTTGAGATTGATACGCTCTATGGTATGAACGTCCTGCTTCTGAGGTCCTCACACCTGCCCTACACAAGTCTCCAGGACCATTCCTGGTGTCTCCTAGTTGCTGGGCCTTCCGCCATCACAAAGTGACTCAGACAGAGCTGTGTCTCACTTCCCACTCCACCACACAGTGCACCTGCTTTGGGCTCTGTTATTTCAGAGCCCTGCCGGGTAACTGGCCAGCCAACCTGATCTAGCGGTGCAGAGGAAACTCCTGCCTTGCAGCATCCTCTCTCTGAGAGAGCAGATGCATCACTTGGACAGGTTAGTGCCACACAGTGTTATTGTGGCCTCTCAGGAGCTACAAGGGGCCAGTGAGGAGATGCAGGGCAGATGCACTCTGTGAAGGCATAGGTATTTCATAAACCACAGGGCATATTTATTCCAACTGAGTAAAGACGAGGCAATCTGACTTCCAGCTTCGAAGAAGTATATGACCAGGAGTGTTTGTTAATTAATTCGATCAATTTAATTGTTCAAACTAAGGACCTTGAGAACAAAGCCATTTTACTTTTTGAAAAAGAAACTTCTTGAAAAATTAAGTTCTCATAATAAAATTTTAATTTGTTTAAAATGAATTTTGAACGAAGATCGCTAACTCATTTCATTAAAAGCACTGTGTTCTTTTTATTTTGTAAAATCGTGATTAAACCTCAAAGGAGTTTCTGTATAACAGACTAGAAACACAAAGCACTTCTAGTTTGGGGGAGATGCTCTGCTTTCCTGCAGTGGTCCTTCCACACCCCCGGCAGCTCTTAGTTATTTTCTCACTTAGACCGGACTCTTGGGGGATGGACGATTGCCCTCACATCCTGTCACTGAGGTGGCAGAGAAAGCACAGGCCATGTCAGCAAGTGAGTAACAGAAACAGGTCTCCAAGTGCATTAATCCCCCTCTTAACGCAGGCCCAAGGAGGAGGAATTTACACACTGCAGCTGCTGGGCTACAGCCACTGAGGCTCTCAGAGAAAGACTAGATGGGAAGTGCCCTGCCACTCATGTTCTCCATCCTCCCCTCCCTTCCTTCCCCTGGCCTGGCCTCGCCTGGGCCCCGCAGTCCTTGGCAGGCAGAAGCACACTCTCAGTTCAGCAAACCCTGACAATCAATGGCCTGTCACAGTTACGGGAAACCATTTCATCAAATCTAACCACTGCTCCCCCACAGACCAAGTCCATTAGAGCACCAGCAAATCTTTGGAAGTTACCCAGATGCTAACTAGCTTCTGGCCAGCACATTTTAAATGAGAAACTTTAAGCCTGTGGCTATCTCATAAACATCTCAATCTGAACACCAGAGTACCGTGCAATTAACACTCATTTTAAAAACCAGTTTGCAAATGTGCCTGACAATATAAAATCACAGGGTATAAATTATGATTCTACTGTAAGTCTGGAGATATTTCCACAGGTGTCTTCTACTACACGAGGGGCCAGATGGCCCCAGAAACTACATCAGTCAATGTAATACTAGGCTATGCTGCTATAACAAATAAACCCTGATGCCTCAGGGATTTATCCCAACAAAAGTTTATTTCATTCGGACACAAAGTCCCCTGCTGGTCATCAGAAACTCCCCTCTATCTAGTGTCTTAGGGGTCAGGCTCCCTCCATCTAATGATGTGTTAAGCAGTGGTACAAGGACCTATATCCACTTCTGTGTGACCCCAGAGCATGCTTTGGGTACACTTTGCACACAGGGAGTACCCTTCATGTCTCTACCTCCCCCAGCCTCCTCCGTGACCCTGACCAGCAAGTAAGTTACTGTGGCCAGTAGGTTCCAGATGGCAGACTAAACAGACACTTAGTGTCCTCCCTTCCTTCCCAAGACTCCTTTAAAATGACAGTGAAGAAATAAAAGTGTAATTAATTCATAAAAGTGAAAAGAAAAGGAGAGGACCAATGAGCCACCTGCAGATTTCAATGAAGTTCTGGAAAAGAGCAGCAAACACTATTTTCAATCATAATAACTTAAGGGCTGCCTATTGATTTTCAACATTAGTGTCAACCTCTGAACAAAGCAAGAAAGACTCAAATTTATGTTTGCAGAACAGCCCTTGAATATGTAAGAGTAAAGGTACAGCAGGGACAGATGTGAGATATGGAAAGTGGAAGGGGTGGTTGATGGGAAGTAGGGATGCCATATGCATACTAGCTATATGAATACGTGTGCTGTCAGAACCAAGAAAGGATGGTGAATGTGGATGGAACGAGACCCAGAGGTTTCTGTATACGGTTTGTTTGAAAGATGACCAATAGAAAACCAAACCACAAATAATATAACCATCAAGAAACAAAAGGTAAAAGTAGTCTAAGTAAGTGAGCAAAATCCCCACCATTCAGAACAGAGAAATGAAAGACTATCTAAAATTGATACATCGAGAAATAGCAACATAAGCATATTTTTTTAGATTTATGGAGGTAATGCTAGGAGGACTACAGAACTAAGGACCAAATCGATTAAACAAGGAGCGGAGGACTGGTGCTTTTCATTGTAAGGTCTTTACCACTTTGTTTTTTAATATTTGCATGAATGCATCTGATAAAAAAGAAAAACAAAGAATAAAATTAATCAAGTATATTGTGTATTTTCTACACATTTACCTGATTCGTCTAGACCCCAAGCCCCTGGAAGTAGGAGCAGGGGTCAACATGTCTTTTGTTCTCCAACGTGCTCCATCTATAGTTTTAATACTATGGTGTGTCCTGGAAAATGCAATAAACACTCACTCTGTTGAACTTGTTTGTACATAAGTACCACCTCCTCTGTCTGCTGCAGCATGTCCACTATTCTCAGGCCCACCCAATCCTCTGTCTTCCCCCCAAATAGTCCTACTATGCGTATAGCCTTTAATGGGATTAAGTGTTCAATACTCCACATCCCCAGTGCTGGGAATGCACATAATCTTAGTGAAATGGGGTCTACAGAGTCTCTTTATATAGGAAGACCTATGACTATGCATATACACAGCTGATATACCCAGTTGTGGTGTGACTGTGCTCGTTAGGGGGTGAGGTGGGGAGTGGGGGACAGGGCTCTTCTACCTGCACATAAGAGCAGTTTTGAAATGGCTTAATCTAGTCTGTATAATTCAGAGGCTGTGGGAAACAGAATCCTGGCTCTAACCCAATTAACTGTGTGATTCTGAGAAAGCTTTGTAACCCCTCTGTGTTTGGGTGCCTTCATGTAAATGGGGATCCTCCTTACGGGTACTCCTATGACGAATCAATAATATGAACTGTGCAGAGCACCCAGGGCAGTACCAGTTCACAGCTTTTATATCTTCTAGTTATCTTTCCATGAATTTATTTCCTCATTGTGCTGAATGCTTCAGCCCCACTCTCTCTGTTTCCCTTACCATCATATGTTCTGAGGACATTTAATTCACATTTTCACCACTATTTACTACATTTTATGTCAACACTGAAGAACAGATCATTAGAAACACTGTGTAACCTCTACACCCAAGACCTACCCTCACAAAACCTAACCAGAGAAACTAGGTAAATAAGGAACAGCTGTCCAGGAGAAAAGAAACACAATTCAGTTTGGAACCTTAAAATAAAAATCTTCCATTCTGCGTCTTATGCTCACTGAAGCAAATATTAAAGAATTCAAAAATACTTTCTGTAACATAGCTTCGAAGACTCTTTCATGTCTCCTAAATCCAAGCAATGCAGAGAGGCAAGGAAAGGTTTGACAATTGCAGTGGTTTTGAGTTTGGATTTACTACACGTGGTTTGGGCTTAGGATATTGCTTGGACTTTGTTCTACTACTACACTCCCCCTGGCTCCCTCCCTCCCAGCTCCTCTGGTAACATAAAGGCACACCCCTGAATCAGAACTTGCCATTTGTTGTTCCCTCCACCTTGCTTGATAGTACCCCAAAGAGCAGCCCAGCTCCCTCCCTCACCTCCAGCAAGTCTCTGCTCAAGTCTCACCAGAGAAGTCTTCCCCAACCAGCCCGTTCCAAAGAGAGCACCCTGCCCATCCCTGGCCAGTCTCTGTCCCCCTTCCCTGCTTTATTCTTCTTCATGGCTCTCACCACTACCTAATACATATAAATATGTTTGTATTTATTTACTTCCTCTCTTTCTCCTCCGTCTAGGGCAGCACTAGCCAATAGAAATATATTGTGAGACATGTCTTATTTTAAATTTTCTACTAGCCATACGAAAAAAAAGTAAAAAGAAACAGGAAAAATTAATTTTAATGTCTTTTCTTTAAGCTTGTGTATCTAAAACACTGGCACTTCAAAATGTAATCAATATAAAAATTATTAATGAGATATCTTACATGTTTTGGTACTAAATTTCTGAGATCTGGTGTGTATGTTACACTTACGGTGCATCTCAATTCAGACTCACCCCGTTACAAGTGCACAGAAGCCACACGTGGTCAGTCGCTACTGTATGGGTAGCACAGCTCTAGAATAAAAACTCCGTGGGGCAAAGACTTACTTTGCTCACTGTTATGTATCCAACAGCTAGAACAGTGCCTGGCACATGGACTTTTTAAAAATTAAAGTACAGTTGATTTACAATGTCATGTTAATTTCTGCTGTACAGCAAAGTGATTCCGTTATACATATATATACATTCTTTTAAAAAATTTTCTTTCCCATGTTTTTTTTAAATGTTATTTACTTTTTATTTATTTATTTTTGGCTGCATTAGGTCTTTGTTGCTGCACGTGGGCTTTCTCTAGTTGCAGTAAGCAGGGGCTACTCTTCGTTGAGGTGTGTGGGCTTCTCATTGCGGTAGCTTCTCTTGTTGCAGAGCATGGGCTCTAGGCGCGTGGGCTTCAGTAGTTGTGGCATGTAGCCTCAGTAGTTGTGGCTCACGGGCTCTAGAGTTCAGGCTCAGTAGTTGTGGTGCACGGGCTTAGTTGCTCTGTGGCATGTGGGATCTTTCCGGACCAGGGCTTGAACCTGTGTCCCCTGCCTTGGCAGCTGGATTCTTAACCACTGTGCCACCAGGGAAGCCCCTCCGTTATGGTTTATCATAGGATATTGAATATAGTTCTCTGTGCTATACAGTATGACCCTGTTGTTTATCCATTCTATATATAAAAGCTTATATCTGCTAACCCCAACCTCCCACTCCGTCCCTCCCCCCAGCCCCTACCCCCTTGGCAACCACAAGTCTGTTCTCTATGTCTGTGAGTCTGTTTCTATTTCATAGATAGGTTCATTTGTGTCATATTTTAGATTCCACATGTAAGTGATATCTTATGGTATTTGTCTTTCTCTTTCTGACTTACTTCACTTAGTATGATAATCTCTAGTTGCATCCATGTTGCTGCAAATGGCATTATTTTATTCTTTTTTATGGCTGAGTAGTATTCCATTGTATATATGTACCACATCTTCTTTATCCATTCATCTGTCAATGGACCTTTAGGTTGTTTCCATGTCTTGGCTATTGTGAATAGTGCTGCTACGAACATAAGCATGCATGTATCTTTTTGGATTAGAGTTTTGTCTGGATATATGCCCAGGAGTGGGATTGCTGGATCATATGGTAATTGTATTTTTAGTTTTCTGAGGAACCTCCATACTGTTTTCCATAGTGGCTGTACCAACTTATATTCCCACCAACAGTGTAGGAGGGTTCACATTTCTCCACACCCTCTCTAACATTCGATATTTGTAGACTTTTTAATGATAGCCATTCTGCCCGGTGTGAGGTTCTGATTTGCATTTCTCTAATAATTAGCAATGTTGAGCATCTTTTCATGTGCCTATTGGCCATTTGTATTTCTTCTTTGAAGAACTGTCTATTTAGGTCTTCTGCCCATTTTACAAGTGGGTTGTTTGTTTTTTGTTGTTGAGTTGTATGAGCTGTTTGTATATTTTGGAAATTAAGCCCTTGTCAGTCGCATCATTTGCAAATATTTTCTCCCATTCCGTAGGTTGTCTCTTCATTTTGTTTAAGGTTTCCTTTGCCATGCAAGAGCTTGTAAGTTTGAGTAGGTCCCATTTATTTATTTTTGTTTTTATTTCTATTGCCTTGGGAGACTGACCTAAGAAAACATTGGTATGATTTATGTCAGAGAATGTTTTGCCTATGATCTCTTCTAGGAGTTTTATGGTATCATGTCTTATGTTTAAGTCTTTAAGCCATTTTGAGTTTATTTTGTGCATGGCAAGAGGGTGTATTCTTACTTCATTGATTTACATGAGGCTGTCCAACTTTCCCAGCACCACTTACTGAAGAGACTGTCTTTTTCCCATTGTATATTCTTGCCTGCTTTGTTGAAGATTAATTGACCGTAGGTGTGTGGGTTTATTTCTGGGTTCTCTATTCTGTTCCACTGATCCATATATCTTTTTTTGTGGCACATGGTTTTTAAATCAAATAACTACTTAATTAACAGATTTCTTGTCTTCCATCTAATAAGCACATATTAAATATATACGATATGGGGAAAAAACATGGTGGAAATAAAGTAAATTACACTAGAGTACTTACAAGTAAGGGAGGTAAATATTCTACAGAAATAGAAAGTCTGAGAAATTCCAAGGGCAAAGGAAAACAACCCATGTCAATTTTAAGCAGAGTGGGAAAGGGCATGGTTACAGCTGAAATGGGGCACCACCCTGGAGGACTGGAGGCAGGAGGGTCATAGAGAAGGTTACTGCAACGACTGGGATGAAAAGTCACAAAAGCTGGACTGGGATAGGGGTGGGAGAGATGCTGAGGAGGCAGAAATAACAGGGCCTGGCCCTGCCCTGTGTGGGGACCAAGTCAGGGGAGGAATTATAAAGACTGAGGTTTTGAGCTCAGTGGCTAAGGAAGGAGACAGTGCCATGACAAACCTGTGGAATCCCAAGGGAAAACAGGTTTATGGAGGAGGGGAGCTCATGATGACTTGCCATCAGGTTCTAACACACAAACCCCAACACATGACCGCATTTCCATCACTCTGACTTCTTCCAAATTTAGGCAGCAACAGTACTTCCAAGAACATCCCACGAGGAAACACCAACTGCAGAGGAGTCACAAGGCCCCCCTCTCTGGGTCTCAGCTTCTCCCTCTATAAAATGAGGAGGGTGATGCTGAACCAGGTAACCCCATCCCAGCCTGGTGGTCACTTTCCTTGTACCAGGTCTTCAGAGCTCTCTTCCTGCACCATGGTAGCTGAGAGCTCTAACAGAAGTTGTACAGCTATGAATCTAATTCTCCCATTTATATAATACTTTGGTTATTCTTCAGTAGTACCTGCCGACAAGAAAATTAAAGCCAGGAGCAAGCTCGAAACAGCCACCGTCAGCACAAACTCCAACCATTCTAGAGCTAATAATTTACAGGCTGAGCAGCTGAACACAAACTTGACTGCGAGTGTGAACAGTCTCATTTCTGAGCTGACATTGTGATGCCCAGTGTTGAAGCTGGCCAGCCTGACTACAAAGGGAAGGACAGTCTTCTTCTGTGTATTTACATGACATAAAGACTTTGAGTGTAGGGCTGGCAGCAAGGAACACTCAGGAAGCCTGTTTCACTTGTCCACATATGGTTCACTGTACCCAGGTGGGAAATAGAAGCATCTCACCTGAGCCGCTCTTCCTCTTTTTTTCGGAGATTGAAGTCTCGCTGAACCACCTGGAGAACATGCTCTGTTTCATCATCGGTCAGACCAGACAGGTCCAGCTTCCTCCCCATGATTTAACACCAAACACAGACAATGGAACGAGACCTGAGAAATCAAAGGAGAGACCACAAATTGAGGGCAAGATAAAAGTCCTCCATGGATAAAATCAACCAATGTTGTTATTAAAATTAGACACAGTGTTTACATAAGACAGTATCCTGCTCTGTTCTCATACTCAGCAAACATTTACAGACAACTTCAGCAAGACTGTGGAGAAAAAGAGAAGGTAACTGGTCATCAACGGTGTCATTTATCCCAACTCTTAAATTAGAAAAAAATAGATAAATTATTCTTTTTGATAGAATGAAGCATACATGAGACCTGGTGTGGATTTCTACAAAACACCAAAAGACAATATCTAAGACTTCTAAAGTTCTATGGTTTGAAGTTTCAAATTTTAAATATCACACATAATTGTAAGATAAAATAAATCATACTTAAAAAAAATCATAGGGGAATTCCCTGGTGGTCCAGTGGTTAAGATTCTGGGCTTTCACTGCTGGGAACCCGGGTTCAATCCCTGGTCTGGGAACTAAGATCCTGCAAACCGCATGGTCAGGCCAAATAAATAAATAAAAATGTAAAAAAAGAATCCTATATATACTATATCCCTTGAAGTTTTTATCACATGACTATGAAATATAAACTAGAAACCAATAAACTCTCCTCTGCAAAAAAAAGATATATATATAGTAAAATAATCTTTTTAGACATTTTCTCAGAACTAGAAAAGATGATATTTCAAAGACACACCTCCCAGAAGTGCATACCTAAAAATTATGGGAAACTATTTTTTTGTGTGTATGTGTTTGGTACGTGGGCCTCTCACTGCTGTGGCCTCTCCCGTTGTGGAGCACAGGCTCCGGACGCGCAGGCTCAGCGGCCATGGCTCACGGGCCCAGCCGCTCCGCGGCACGTGGGATCTTCCTGGACCGGGGCACGAACCCGTGTCCCCTGCATCGGCAGGTGGACTCTCAACCACTGCGCCACCAGGGAAGCCCGGAAACTGTTTTTTTAAAAATCATTTCTAATGAATGGCTGCACCCAGGGATGAATCAAATACATAATTCCAAAAAACTACCCAGAACTGAAGGGCAGCACAAACATAAATGTAAACATTCTCAACAAAATATCAGTGGAACCAGTGCAGCAAGATTTCAAAAGCATTATTATATAACATGACCAAGTGAGTTTTATCTAAGCAATGTAACGTTGTTTCAGCATTCAAAAATCAATCAGAGTAATCTGCCACATTAACAGAATAAAAGGGGAAAATCATCCGATCATTTCAATAGATACAGAAAAAGCATTTGACAAACTTCCATGCCCATTCATGATAGAAACCCTCTGAAAACTAAGACTAGAAGATACTTCCTCAATCATATAAAAGGCATTAAAAAATAAAAACAACAAAAACCTACAATTAACATATTCAATGATGAAAGACCGTTTCCCCCTAAGATCAGGAGAAAGGCAAGAATGACCACCTTTACAACCTCTACTCAATACTGAATGTCTTTATTATAAAGCTACAGTAATCGAGGCAGAGTGGTATTGGCATATAGGTAGATGTATTAATCGGCTAGGGCTGCTGTAAGAGAGCACCACAGGCTAGGTGGCTTAAATAACATAAATGTATTTTCTCACAGTCTTGAAGGCTAGAAGTCTGAGATCAAGATGTCGGCAGAGTTGACTTCTGAAGCCTCTCTCTGTGGCTTATAGGTGGCCATCTTCTCCATGTGTCTTCACATGGTCTTCCCTCTGTGCACATCTATGTCTGAATTTTTCCTTCTTATAAGGACACCAATTATATTGGATTAGGGTCCACCCTAACACCTTCATTTCAACTGAATTGCCTCTTTAAATGTCCTATCTTCCAAACACAGTCACAATCTGAGTTACTGGGGTTAGGACTCCAACGTATGAATTTGGCAGGGGACACAACTCAACCTGTAACACTTCACCCTTTGCTCCCCCAGATATCCTGTCCTTCTTACATGTAAATTACATTCACCCCATCCCAACAGCCACCACAGTCCCAACCTATTGCAGCATCAACTCGAAGTCCAAATTCTCATCTCATTATTATCTAAATTAGGTATAGGTGAGACTTGAGGTATAATTCATCCTGAGGCAAAATTCGTTTCCCATTGTGAACCTGTGAAACCAGACAAGTTACCAGTTACCAAAATAGAACAGTGAGGCAGGCATGGGATAGGCATTCCATTCTAGCTGGGAGAAACTGGAAAGGAGAAAGAAGTCTTGGGTCTCAAGCAAGTCTGAAAGCAGGGCAGATTCCATTAGAATTTTTAAAATTAAGTTATACTTGACATATAGTACTGTATTAGTTTCAGGTGTACCCCATAGTGATTCGATATTTTTACACATTATGAAATAGTCACCACAATGAGTCCAGTTACCTGCGTCACCATACAAAGTTGTTACACTATTATTAACCATGTTCTCTATGTGTACTTTTTTCCATGCATAATCTCTGATTTGTTATTCTTTTAATAATTATTATCCCTGTGTGTACTTTACATCCCCGTGACTAATTTATTTTATAATTGGATGTTTGTACCTCTTCTTCCCTTCACTTATTTCATCTGTTCCCCCGACCCCCTCTTCTCCAGCAACCACCAGTTTGTTCTCTGTATTTATGAGTCTGTTTCTGCTTTGTTTTGTTTGTTTAAGGCTCAAGGATAATCCTCTTGGGCTCCATGCTCTGTCCTCTGAGCCGGCCAGGGTGGCTGTCCCACCCCCTTGGCCCTGGGTGTAGCCACAGCAGCTTGGCCCACCCTTGGTAATTGAGGAGGGACAGCCCCATTCCCCAGGTCATGGTGACAGTGGCACCCCTGCAGATGTCTGATTTGTCTTCAGGATCATTCTTCCCTTTTCCTGAAGGATAATGCATGTTTGTAGCCAAATAGCTCTACTGGCCCATCCTGTAGACTCAGAAATCCAGCAGCCTTCCCTCATTTGTCCTGTCTCTGTTTAGTCTAAGCTGGCAATGTTTCTGTTGATATGAATTCTCAAAAACGTTGTCAGCTTCCCATGCAGTTCACAGGGGCCAAGCCTTCAGACAAGAGGTTCTCTACAGATCTGTCCTGAATAACTGCGTCTCTGTTCCCGGCTTCTGCTGCAATGGTTGACTCGATCCGTGAGCCACACTCTAATCTCTTTAGCAAATGGTTGTCCAGCCACACCCCTGTTGCTCTCTACAGACAGACTTTCTCATTTTTGCAATATGAATAGACAGAATTTTCCAAATCTGCAAGTTCTGGTTCCTTTAGTGTGAAAATTCCTTCTTCAATTTACCTTTCTCGTCTCACATCTTATTATAGCAGCAAGGACAAACCAGTCTTTAATACTTATTTTAGAATTCTTCTCAGCTAAATATCCAAGTTCATCATCACTTACAATGCTACTTTCCACAAGACACTAGAACACAATTCAACCAAATTCTCTGCCGCTTTATAACAAGGAACACCTTTCCTTCAGTTTCCAATAACATCATCCTCATTTCCGTCTGAGACCAGTACTTCTAACATTCATTTCTACCAGCATTCTGTTCATGATGATATATGCGTTCTCTAACATGAGAGAAGCTTTCTCTCAGCTCTCCTCTTTTCTTATTTTATTTTACTTTTTGGCCACACCGCCCCGCATGTGGGATCTTAGTTGCCCCACCAGGGATCGAACCTGTGCCCCCTGCAGTGGAAGTGCAGAGTCTTAACCACTGGACCACCAGGGAAGTCCCTCCGTTTTTCTTCCTGAGACTTCACTATAATCACCTTTAACATCCATATTTGTACCAATAGTCTCCTCAAGGCAACCTAGGCTTTTTCTAACATACACCTCAAAACTCTTCCACCCTCTACCCTTAGCCAGTTCCAAAGTCATTTCCACATTTTTATACAGAATAAGAAACAGAGATGGCAAATACACATATAAAAAGATGCTTAATGTCATTGGTAGCTAGAGAATTGCAATTAAAACCATATTTCACACCCACCAAAATCATCTTTATCAAGTGTTGACAGGAGGTGGGACAATTTTGATAGAGTGAGTAAAAATTGGTACAATCTCTTTATAACACAGTTAGGCATCATTTTCAAAGTTGAAGATACATGTACCTTATGAATTAGCATTTCTGCCACACCTAGGTATGTTCCTCAGATATAATCTTGCAAATATGCACCAACAGATAGGAATCGGGTTGAATCATAGGAAATAAATAGGAGCCTATAAAAATGCTTATTTCACATAGTTCAACCTAACAGAAGAACATTAGTAACAGTCACATTCAAAATAGCAAAAAATAAAAGAAAACAAATAAGTAAAACCTGTAAACCACCCCAAACATCCACAAGCAGGAAGAAGGATAAACAAATATTGTATACTTGTTTCATACCAATGGAATACTCCAGTGCAAGGAAAAAGAACATTCTGAAGGTATATTCCACATAGATGAATCTTAAAAACATGCTGTTGAGATAGAGAAGCCACATATATATGCATGTACAGCATACAAACAGTATGACTCCTTTTATATAAAGTTCAAAAACACAGAAAGTCAAGAATACATATATTTTTAGGAATAAATGTGATAAAACTATACAGAACAAAATGGGACCTCTGTGGAGGAGAGAAAAGATTTGGCTAGGGATAATCACATTATGGGTGGGGAGAGTGCCTAGAGCACCTGCTAGTCTGAGGGAGTGAATTAGAAATAAGGTCCCACCCCTAGGCTGCTCAGGAAAGGGGAAGCTTCATAGCTGCCATCTTCTAGTCTCCCGATGAGCAGGGAGAAACAGATTAGAGGGCACAGGAAAAATGCAGACCGACTTCTTGCTTTCAAACACCCCATTAAAGGTGATAATGGCACTTTGGAGTTTCCCAGAAGGTGACATGTCTGCCCCCTTCATTTCACTTCACTGGCTTTTGGTTCCTGAGAATTCCAAATGAGATTCTAAGATGCCCAGTTAGTACAAGACAGAAGTGACAGCTCTGATCATATCAAATCTAAAAAGAATGATCAGGACTCAAGAGGGGTAAATGGTTTCTGTAAAGAAATAAATAAAGTAGCTGAAAATGGATAAGACAGAGAATAATGAGAAACCCTTTTTGGGAAATGGTAAAAGCTTCTTCCCTTTTCTACAGGAAACACAATTAGATTCCCTGCACAAGAGAAAGAGCATCGTTAGGGCTGGTAAAGCCTCAATGTCCATGAGTCAAAGGTCACAAAAGTATGACTCTTTCATTGCCCAAAGGGAAGTGATTCCCCAGACACAAAACCAGTTCAGATGCTCTGACTTCCAGACCCGTGCTCCTGCCCCTGGATTTCTCTGGTTTATACTCAACTAAGATGGTAGCAGAGAGAATACATTTTAAAATTTAGTAATGAGAAAATTAATAAACTTCAAGATTTAATTATATCACCATTTCCCTAATGTGTGTTTCTCAGGTCACTGTTCCCACAAGCGATCTGAGAAAGGAGATCTCTGTGATGAAATAAAGGTGAGAAATGCCTCAAACTGTATTGCCCTCTGAGGGATACACAGTGCATATAAGCTTATCAGAACCTCTAAGAAGTCTGTCACTAAAGAACCAGTCTGATTTTGTTTATCCCTGTAGTTCTCAAATGCATTTGTCTACAGATACCTTTTTCTTTAATAACAGCTACCTCTTAACATCCAAAGAAATGACTATTGGGGAATTATTGCCATAAGTCCATCCCATGATGGCAAATTCCAGTAACTAATATAATTACTGAATTGATTTAGCTGGGGTTTTTATGCGATTATCATAAGAAGCTACAGAGTTATATGAGCTTTAGAAGAAGCTGATGACTTAAAAAGGAAAGCAAATGGAAACAAATTTAAAGATAGAAAACCAAAATAAAGGTAGAATTGTTTATACTATTCTTGGCTAGAACAACTAGAGGAAGGATACAGATACTTCTGTAGGAAACTAGTAAGCACAACCTTGCAAATGAAAAAAAACAGACATTCCAAGAATATGAAATACATACATAATGGGAGGTTCATAATGAAAGGTCAATGTCTACACAAGCGACACTGTAGAAAGGAACCTAGAACAGATGAGTCAAGGACAAATGCATGCATGGGATCTTTACAAATACACAGTGTGTGTGTGTGTGTGTGTGTGTGTGTGTGTGTGTGCCTGTGTTTGGTGGTGGTGGTGATGATGATGATGATGATGTACCTAATACAAAGAGAGAAATACAGAGATTAAATTGGACTATCCAAAGTCCTAAGAGTAATAAAGGGTAAATACTACTAGAGCTTCCCTCTTTGACCATGGCTAGATCTTGACTAGAACTGAAAATAAATTTCTTGTTCCTACAAAGGAATCGAAATGTTAGGGCTATCCCATTTAAGGCACTTGTTATCAGGGGGTAAAAAAGGAAAAGAACTTGCCTGGGAAGGAAAGAAAAAAAGCACAAATGATCCGATATGTACTTTCACTGTGACTTTCTTTGGAGCAAGTGGTGCTTGGACTGTAAGACTCACTGATCTTCACCTTCAAGGGTGTTATTCCTGCCATGAACAGCCCATTCTCTGAGACTCATCCTTTACCTGAACACAGGAATGGCCCAGAGGAGACATGGTCACACCACCAGGGCACAGCTGATTGGACCAGGGGTGTCACCTGACCCATACTGGATGTTAGATTCTATCTCCTGGGAATGATATTAACAGGAGTGAGAAAAAGGAATTGAAGAATACTGAATAAATTTGGTGGATAACTTCCCAAATTTGATGAAAAGTGTTAATCTGCTCATCCAAGAAGCTCAACAAACTCTAGGTAGGATAAATTCAAAGAATGCACATCTAGACACATCATAGTCAAATGGTCAAAAGCCAAAGAAAATACAGAATCTTGAAAGTAAAACAGAAAATGACTCATCACACATGAGGGATCCTCAATAAGGTCAACTGCTGACTTCTTATCAGGAATCTTGCAGGCCAGAATGTATTGAGATGATATATTCAAAGAACTGAAAGGAAAGGACTATTATCCAAAAATTCTATATCCAGAAAAGTATCCTTCAAAAATGAAGGATAAATTAAGACAATTAAGGCATTCCAGATAAGCAAAAACAGAGAGACTTTATCACTAGCAGACCTGCCTTACAAGAAATACTAAAGGAAGTCTTTGTAGCAAAGACTGACAGAATTAAAGGAAGAAATGGACAATTCAGCAATAATCATTAGCGATTTCGATATCAACCTTCAATAACAGATAGAACAACTAGCAAAACATCAGCAAGGATATAGAAGATTTAAGCCATATTATAAGCTACCTAGATCTAACAGACATCTACAGAACACTCTACATGATGGTACAACATATATTCTTCTCAAGTGTACGTGGAATATTCTCCAGATAGACCATATATTAGGCTGTAAAATAAATCTCAATACATTTAAAGGAGTTGAATAATATAAAATCTGTTCTCTAACTACAACGGAAGAAAATTAGAAATTAATAACAGAAAGAAATCTGGGACATTCACATGTATATGGAAATTAAACAATGTACTCTAAATAACCAAAGGGTCAAGTGAAATAAGAAAATACCTTGAGATAAATAAAAATGAAAACACATGTACTTATGGGATGCAGCTAAACCAGTGCTTAGGGGTAAATTTATAGCTATAAACACCTATGTTAAAAAGGAAGCATCACAAATCACTTTCTACCTTAAGAGACTGAAAAAAAAAAAAAAAGCAAACTGAACCCAAGTAAGCAGAAGGAAGGAAATAATAAAGACAAATCAATGGAATAGAAAAACAATAGAGAGAAGTCAACAAAACCCAAAGTTAGTTCTTTGAAAAGATCAACAAAATTGACAAACCTTTGGCAAGGCTGACCAAGAAAAAAAACAAAAGATTCAAATTACTAAAATCAGGAATGAAAGAGGGCCATCACTATTGACTTTACAGAAATAAAAAGGATTATAAAGGAATGCTGTGAACAGTTGTATGCCAGAAAATTAGATAACCTAGATGAAATGAAAAAAATCCTAGAAAGACACCTACAAAAACTGACTCAAGACAAAATAGACATCCTGAATAGATCTACAACTAGTAAAGATATTGAATTAGTAATCAAAAACTTCCACAAAGAAAAGCGAAGGGCTAGGTGGCTTCACTGGTGAATTTTATCAAACATTTAAAGAAAAATTCACACCAATCCTTCACAAACTCTTCCCCAAAACATAGAATAGGAGGAAACACTTCTTAACCCATTTTAAGAAGCCAGTATTATCCTGATACCAAAAACAGACAAGGATATCACAATAAAATAAAACTATAAACCAATATCCCTTATGAATATAGATGAAAAAATCCTCAACAAAATATTAGCAAACAAAATCCAGCAACATACAAAAAAGGATTATGTACACCATAACAAAGTGGGATTTATGCCAGGAATGCAAGGTTGGTTGAACATGTGAAAATCAATGAATATGATATAACATATTAATAGAATAAAGGACAAAGATCACACAATCTTAATTAATACAGAAAAGCATTTGATAGAATCCAATACTCTTTCTGATATAAATACTCAATAAACTAGGAATAGAAGGGAGCTTTCTTGAATTGATTGAGGCTGTCTACAAAAAACTCACAGCCAACATCATACTCAATGTGAATGAATAGATGCTTTCCCCCCAAATGTCATGAACACAGCAAGATTGTCACTTTTACCATTTCTATTCAGTATTGTACTGGAGGTTCTAGCCAGGGCAATATGCAGGAAAAAGAACTAAAAAGCATCTAAATTGGGAAGGAAAAATTGGGATTATCTAAATTCAGAGAAAACATTAATCTCATATATAGAAAATTCTAAGGAATACACATACACAAAACCAATTAAAACCAAAAAACTGAGATCAGCAAAGTTGCAAGATACAAGATCAGTATACACAAATCAATCATATTTCTATACACTATAAATGAACACTTCAAAAAATGAAATTAAGAAAACAGTTCTATTTACAATAGCATCAAAAAAATAAAATACTTATGAGTAATTTTATCACAAGAAGTTTAAGACTTATACACTAAACACAGGAAACACATCCCATGGATTGGAAGACAATGTTAAGATAGCAGAACTTTCAAAATTGATTTACAGATTCAACACAATTCTTATCAAAATCCCAGCTTCTTTTTTTGCAAGAACTGACAAGCTGATCCAAAAATTCATATGGAAATGTAAGGGCCAAGAGAATCCAATACAATCTTGATTGCTAAATGAATGAAAAAATTTAAATAGTAATTCCCTCTGGCCTATGAATGGCTGTCCCCAGGCATACTCTGCAGACTAAAATTCTACAAGAGACCCTTGCAGAAAAAGGGTCAGATCTGCAGAAAAGCCAGATCAGCTCCAAGCCTAGCTGCACAGGGAACCTATGGCTTCCTATAGTCTGGATGCCATCACCCTGAGACTGCCAGGCATCAGCTCCTATAGCCCCTGTGACCTCCATCTGAACCACTGACCCTCCTGATACCTCATGGAGGCTCCAAGCTCATGGTATTTGAGGCAAAACTTCCTTCCCCATTAAACAGAAGTGATACTATGATTTTATTTCTGGCAAATGAGAGCAGCTCTAGAAGTTGAAAATTGGTGGGGAGATCTCATTATCTCCATCCATTTGAGAGTTGATGGCATTTTCTACCTATTAGATCCTGGTGGAAACTTCTTCAGAAGTAAGGATGGTAAAAGTGGGGGAGCTGCTGCCACAGCCTCTGCTGGCAACAGGTATTGGGAGATATTTCAAATGGTATTAGATGGGCACACCCCCCCCCCCCCCCCGCCAAGCACGGAATGGAAGGAGTTAGCAGGAGGAGGGGGGTGGAAGGGAAATAAAATTGGAGACTAAACCAGTCGTTCTCAACTGAGCACCATATTGCCTCCCAGGAGATAATCAGCAATATCTGGGGAAATTTTTAGTTGTTTCTAATAGGGGTGTGTTACTGGCATCTAGCGGGTGGAGGCCAGGGGTTGCTACTAAACATCCTATGATGCACAGGACAGCTCCCTGCAACAAAGAATTATCTGGTCCAAAATGTCAATAATGCCAAGGTTGAGAAAACCTGGTCTAAATTGAAAGCTACATAGCTGTCAGCCTCTTACTATGTGCTTCCCAGTAGCCCCACGTATGCCCAGCAGAGTTCACAAAGGGGCCTTCACTACTGCTACAGTACAGGCCTTCACACTGAAATTAAACCATTGGTGCTCCTGGTTTTCAGGCTTCCGACTCAGACTGTAACTACATCACTGGCGCTCCTGGGTCTCCAGCTGCATATCTTGGGATTTGTGAGCCTACATGGTCATGTGATCCAATGCCTTATAATAAATCTTTTTATTTTATACATACACACACACACACACAGAGAGAGAGAGACACACACATATCCTATTGGTTCTGTTTTTCTGGAAACTCTGGCTAATACAGACACATATACACATTACTGGCAAATAAATGACCTGGTTTATAAACCTTGATTGCATTTTTCTGGCCTTATCTGCAATGACCAAACTAACAGGTCTGTAGAGCCCAGTGCATTTCTCTGCCATCTTGAATTAGAGCAATGCCTACAATCCCCTGCTTTTGTTTTCTGAGCCTTTGGTCACAGTGGAAGCCCTGCAGTGCCTCTCCTGCCTTTTGTGCTTTTTCTCTGTCTGCTTCCCATCCTTTGGGTGTTTTCACGTTGATCCCTTTGCACAGAGGACAGGTAACGAACACTCAATAAAAATACACAGCTCTTCAGCCCACTGAGAATTTCCTCTTCAGTTTCAACTGGATAATGATGCTCTTTGCTCCCTCTCTATATAAAAGTCTGGTACACTTCTTCTGACTGTAATAAAAGTGTGTCAAGATAAGAGTTGACAGCTGGCTGCATTTGGAACTTGACCACATAAGACTGTGAAAAAATACGCATTAAAACTTCACTAATTCAGACTTCATCAATTCCAAATTTGCGATCAAACATGGTAGGCTAAAATTTACCATTCCATTTGTTCTCAAAACACAGGGATTAAGACAGTGAATAGTAGATGAGAAAAGGAGAATATTTACCTTCCAAAGAGAGCAAATTATTATCAGGTACTTACTTAGAAGTATCAATTTATATGTAAACAGCACAATTACAGTGTAAGCAAATAACAGCTGCAGAGCCTGGGTTTTTAGTATGCAAACCTCAGAGGGTTCCCCTAGTCATGCACATTGGGACTTAATCTCAGGACCCAGGGTGAGTACTGTTTGTTCACACCTTCAAGGCTGGGACAGCTGGTGATAAAGGATAAAGGATAAATCAGGCCCAAAGTGGTAAGGGCTACCTGAGGAATGGGCTGGGAGTCACTGCCCCTGGATCAGGGGAAAGAGGGAGGGCAGAAGCCAGAGATGGAGAGACTTCCAGGTGTCGGTCCTGCCTCGGCCAGGGCCCTTAGGTGGGGCAAGGGTTGGCAGGTATTCAGGCTGAGGGAGGAGCACAGGCAGAAGCTTCCCTTAGTGATGGGCATATCACTCAATATGTCTGCTGCAGGATTGCAGAGGGAGTCTGTGAAGCTCTGTTAAAGAGCTTGGACTTCACCTGAGGGCCCTGGGAGCCACTTTAGGGTCCTAAACAGGCGAGCAACCCGAGATAACAGCGTTTGTGCTTTCCTGGGGTCACACGGGTCATGGTGGGAAACTGGGATGGAGGTGAACAGGGACAGAGGCAGTCACCTGGAAGCCACTGCAGTTGTCTAGGTGGGAGCTCGAAGTTGAGAAGAAAGCAGAGAAAATGACTCAAAGCTGCCTATTTACTCCTTGATTAAACTCTTGCCTCTTGGAAAATGTTCAGGCAGGGCAAAGTTCACCTCCCAATGGGCAGCTCCTTCCCTCTCCCTCCTCCTTCCCAAGATGGCATCTGGCAGGAGGGGCAGGCTTTACTGCTCTTGGCAATAAAGACCAGTACACACAGAGTCCTTCTAGGCTGGGCTCTGCCATGGGGGCTGGTCTGGTGTCTGGACTATAACTATGTAAAGGGGGAACTGGTCTTCTTTGTCCTTTGTCATGAGTGGCATGCTCAGCTGTTACTTGTGGGTTACTTGTGGGTTGGTGACATTTGTTTGTTGATTGATTGATCTGAGAGCAGCCTATCAAAAAGAACTCTTGCCAAATTTCACCAAGTCCTGCCACAGTGCTGTTACTAAGTGTCAACTATTCTGTGCCAAATAAGATCATCCAAAATGCCTACCAAATGTCTAAAACTCAATAAATGACTTTGAAACTCAGAGATATAGTCTATACATGAGTAGAAAGCAAAATGGCCTCAATAAGCTAAAGGAAGACAAAGAAATAGAGATAACATCTTAAAGAAGAGGAAATGAAATGTATGGAAATAGTAAACTCCCAAATGAGGGGTACTTTTCAAACGTGTGGTAAAAAGTCAGTTTCTAAACCAGCTCCCACTGTAATTCAAGCCCGGTGTGCCAAGACCAGACATCTGTGCCCTAAGCAGCGCCTCCTCCAGGCCCTAGAGTGAGACAGAATCAGCACACTGCCTCTCCAGCAGCAGCCTCAGTCCCAACCACATAGTTTAGCCTGTTGTTTCTCTGACGGGTTGTTCTAGACTGTCTACAGCTGTTGTTTTATTGTTATTATTTTAATCATCACTTAGCCTTTCAGTAAAAACAGAGGCTTGGAGCTTGGCGGGAGTTTTTGCATTTTGGAGACGACACATAGAAACATACAAGTACGCTGCTCTCAGCCATTTATTTACTATGTAAACTGTAAGCATCCAGTTTTGAGTGGGGCCCAGAGCTAGAGAATATTTACCTTCCAAAGAGAGCAAATTATTATCAGGTACTTACTTAGAAGTATCAATTTATATGTAAACAGTCCAGGCGGCACTACCAGAGGCTCTGTCCCTTGGTTTATGCAAGGACCCAACAGATGCAATGATATCAATGTGTCCACAGCAAAGAGAGATGCCATACAGGACCTCTGGGAAGCTCTAGGAGAAGCACCGCAAAGGCTTTCGAGGGTGTGTTAAAGCAGAACTACACCCTCCTCTACAGGTGACTATTCTCCTTTTGAGAAATAGCTCATGCTTGCTACCAGGCCCTGGTACTGAATGCCTAACTAGGGGACATCAAGTGACCATGTGACCAGCAGAAGCTAGCTCTGAGCTGCTTGTTAGGCTTGGCATGCACAGTAGGGAGCCAATGTCAAGTGGAAATGCTATATAAGAAATTAGACCCAATCTGTTCCAGAAGGTGTAAGTTGCATGGGCAGGTGACTCAGACTCCCATGTCTCCTATGTCTGCTGCTATGTCTCCTCTCCCTCAATCCACAGCTACGTCCTCATAGAAAGTTCCTGGTGATCAACCAACATAAGAGGAAAAACCTCAGTCTGGATTTGTGGATGATTCTGTAAGAAATCACTGACACCTGCCCGAAGTGGACAGCTGTAGCATTACAGCCCCAGTCAGGGGTGACCCTGAAGGATAGCAGTGAGGGGTCACCCTGCTGGTGGGCAGGATTTCAAGCTGCATACTGATCTTCCACATTGTCTGGACCGAGAGATGTCTGGAAGAATGGAACAGACATCAATTCGTGGACAGTAGCCAACAGAACGGCAGATGGGAAAAGAACAGGTTTGGGAGATCAATGACAAGGAAGTCTGAGGAAGAGGTGTGTGCAGATCTCTCAGAGAAGCAGAGTGTGATGATATTTGAATATCTGTGCGGAAGTTCTCAACAATCCGGTGGACAAGAGGACACCCGAGGAGGTGAGGCAGCCTCTTCCCCAGTGCTTATTCAGTGAGCCCTTGTACAAAATGGACATGGCAGGAGGGTCCAACAACGTGGCTGCACATGGGTCCAGTCTCACAGACTTCCTCTTCGCAGGCCTAATCTGCCTGTCATCACTGCTGAGGACCCATCTTCCCAACACCAGAGACGAGTGCTGAGCTGTGGATGGAGGGAAGCCAGCCAGTCACCTGGTGGCAGAGTGATTGCACTAGATCTTCTGTCATAGAGGGGTTAGTGAGTCCTTCCTGGAATACATATGTATAAATTTTCCATCTATGCCTGCACCTTTATCCATCACTTACAGAATACTTGATTCACTGTCATGGTTCCCCCCAGCATGTTGTGGCTGACCAAGAAACTCATTTACAGCAAACAAAGTTTGGCCATGGACTCACGTCCATGGAATTCACTCATCTCACCCATGTACCACATCACCTGGTGGGATGACCTACTGATGACTTCTGATCCAGCAGTTTTCTACCTCTGGACCAGATGATCTTCAAAACACCTCTGTGACCTGATCTTTTTGAATGCTGTGGTGTCTGCAATGACCCAAGGCCTGAGTGCAATAAATAGGTTTCTTTCTTTCTTTTTTTGAAGATTCAATATAGTAAAAGTTGAAATAAATGTTTGAACTGGACTGCAGTGTACATTTTTCAAAAGGATAATAGTTTCAAATGGAAAGGCTTACAGTAAAATATTGTGCTCAGCTAAGCCTTTCAGACTGCGGTTATACTCAAACATATGTAAGCAATAATATTAAAAACACAGATTTGATCCTAGATAATGTCCTATTGGATAGAGAAAAAAGAGGAGCGCAAGGTTGCTCTAGGCAATAAAAAAGGAAACAGAAATCTACAGTTCAGTACCATGGCAGGAGGGAAATTGTTTAATGATCTTTAACATTAGCCTGCTCCTTGGCGGGTTTCACCAACCCAGCTATACTTCAGTAATACGTCTTCACATCGGCAGGAGGTTCAGAGACACATACTTTAATTAAAGTTAGCTACTTCAAAGATAATTAAAGGTGTGTTATAGAAATCTCTAGACAAGATTATAGAACTCTGAAGCAGAAGCTAACCAAAAAGCTGCAGCTTTATTTTATTTTGTTTTTTTTATTAGCTTGTTCTTTTTTTTTTTTTGGCGGGGGGGGCTGTGTTGGGTCTTTGTTGCTGCATGCACTTTCTCTAGCTGCGGCGAGCGGGGGCTGCTCTTCGTTGCGGGGCACAGGCTTCTCATTGCAGTGGCTTCTCTTATTGCGGAGCACGGGCTCTAGGTGTGCAGGCTTCAGTACTTGCAGCACGTGGGCTCGGTAGTTGCAGCACGCGGGCCCTAGAGCATGCGGGCTTCAGTAGTTGTGACGCACAGGCTCTAGAGTGCAGGCTCAGTAGTTGTGGCACATGAGCTTAATTGCTCCGCAGCATGTGGGATCTTCCCGGACCAGGGATTGAACCTGTATCCCCCGCATTGGCAGGTAGATTCTCAACCACTGCGCCACCAGGGAAGTCCCTTAAGCTTTATTTTAAATAAAGTGGTTCAGCACTTGAGAAGGACTACAGAAGGCAGGGAATGTAGTTTAGCACTGAGTAGTAATGACAATGGATATTTAATTCAAATTGGATAGAAATGGAAAACAAATTGTCTTCATTTTTAAAATTTTTAACGAAGTATAGTTGATTTACAATGTTGTATTAATTTCTGCTGTACAGCAAAGTGACTCAGTTATACACATATATATATACATATTCTTTTTCATATTCTTTTCCATTACGGTTTATCAGAAGATACTGTATATAGTTCCCTGTGCTATATAGTAGGACACTGTTGTTTATCCATCCTGTATATCACAGTTTGCATCTGCTAATCCCAAACTCCCAATCCATCTGTCCCCCAGCCCCTTCTCCCCCTTGGCAACCACAAGTCTGTTCTCTATATCTGTGAGTTTGTTTCTGTTTCATAGATAAGTTCATTTGTGTTATATATATATATTTTTAAACATAACTTTTTTATCATCTTTATTTGAGTATAATTGCTTTACAATGGTGTGTTAGTTTCTGCTGTATAACAAAGTGAATCAGCTATATGTGTACATATATCCCCATATCTCCTCCCTCTTGCGTCTCCCTCCCACCCTCCCTATCCCACCCTTCTAGGTGGTCACAAAGCACCAAGCTGATCTCCCTGTGCTATGCGGATACTTCCCACTAGCTATCTGTTTTACATCTGGTAGTGTATATATGTCCGTGCTACACTTTGTCCCGGCTTACCCTTCCCCCTCCCCATGTCCTCTAGTCCATTGTCTACGTCTGCGTGTTTATTTCTGTCCTGCCCCTAGGTCCTTCAGAACCTTTTTTTTTTTTAGATTCCACATATATGTGTTAGCATACAGTATTTGTTTTTCTCTTTCTGACTTACTTCACTCTGTATAACAGTCTCTAGGTCCATCCACCTCACTACAAATAACTCAATTTCATTTCTTTTTATGGCTGAGTAATATTCCATTGTATATATGTGCCATATCTTCTTTATCCATTCATCTGTCGATGGACACTTAGGTTGTTCCCATGTCCTGGTAAATAGAGCTGCAATGAACATTGTATTTGTGTTATATTTTAGATTCCACATATAAGTGATATCATATGGTAATTGTCTTTCTCTTTCTGACTTGCTTCACTTAGTATGATCATCTCTAGGTCCATCCATGATGCTGCAAATGGCATTATTTCATTCTTTTTATGGCTGAGTAATATTTCATTGTGTATATATAAATACCACATCTTCTTTATCCATTCATCTGTTGATGAACATTTAGGTTGTTTCCATGTCTTGGGTATTGTAAATAGTGCTGCTATGAACATGGCAATGCATGTATCTTTCCGAATTATAGTTTTGTCTGGATATATGCCCAGGAGTGGGATTGCTGGGTCATATGGTAATTCTATCTTTAGTTTTTTGAGGAACTTCCATACTGTTCTCCCCAGTGGCTGCACCAATTTACATTCCCACCAACAGTGTAAGAAGTTTCCCTTTTCTCCACACCCTCTCCAGCCAAATTGTCTTGTTTTCCCCAAAATCCAAAGGTAACACACTAAAAGCATAATGTAAATATTCTGTAATGTGGCCGATGGAATTTGCTATAGTTTCTGCCCACTGATTCTAAAGTCAGCAAACACTGCTTGGTGCCCACTTGGACCCAGTGATGTGCCAGACAGAGGAGAACCCAGAAAGAAAGCACATGGCCCTGCTCTGAATTTCCACAGACATGGGTGGGAGATGATCTGCTAACAATGTGCACCCCAACCTGGTCTGGCCGGGACCCCTTTCCTGAGCCATCTCTTTGCCATCACTTGCTTCTGGACTCTCAATTCTGCAAAACAGTTATTGAAGGGGAACAATCCAGGCCAGGAGCTCATCAGAAGGAACCTCTAACAGCTCTCTGCCCACCTCATTCTTTTGAGTTTTTCCTTTACAGTTTCTGTGTAGTTTTCAATACCCCCAAGTTCCCATTTATGAAAATTTGAATGATATGATAATATCATAAAAGAAGATTAATCACCTGACAGCATCAAAAAAAATACAACGAGTGCCAACCCATTGGTTCATTTAAGTCTCATTTCCCCCACTTTTTGTAGGGAACATTGTTATTTTTGTCCTATTATACACAGAAGTATGCATCTTTTTTCACTAAACTCTTTATCTCCAGCATTTTTTTCATGTTGGTGCAATCACTTTCAAGCATCACTCCTAATGGCTACATGATATTGTATCAAGTGGATATATAATACTTACTGACCTGCTCCTAGTGTTGTACCTCTGTGTTGATTCCAATTGTGGACTATTTCATAGAAAATTATGATAAACATCTTTGTGCATAAGGGTTTTCCACATTAAGAATTTTTTCCCCTTAGGCTAGATTCCCAGAAATAAAATGACTAGGTTTAAGGTTAAGAATACTAAGCCCCCGAGACACATTTTCAGGCATCTAGTTGAAGAACAACATCTAAATAGTGAAGCCACCTGAATGGCACAGATGCCATCAGGCCTACTGCTGAGTCATCTTATTTGTGCAGTCTCACTGGGGGCACCACTTTACTCTAAAATTAGGTCTTTGCCTCTACACTGAACCCCAAACAATTTTTTTTTGTTATCTGAATAATTATTTTCTTAGCATCTTTAGTGGAGTATAATTGCTTTAAAATGCTGTGTTAGTTTCTGCTGTATAACAATCAGTTATATATATACATATATCCCCATACCCCCTCCCTCTTGCATCTCCCTCCCACTCTCCCTATCTTACCCCTGTAGGTGGTCACAAAACACCGAGCTGATCTCCCTGTGTGACGCAGCTGCTTCCCACTGGCTATCTATTTTATATTTGGTAGTGTATATATGTCAATGCTAATCTCTCTCTTCGTCACAGCTTACCCTTCCCCATCCCCGTGTCCTCAAGTCCATTCTCTACATCTGCGTCTTTATTCCTGTCCTGCCCCTAGGTTTGTCAGAACCATTGTTTTTGTTTTTTTAGATTCCATATATATGTGTTAGCATACGGTATTTGTTTTTCTCTTTCCGACTTACTTCACTCTGTATGACAGACTCTAGGTCCATCCACCTCACTACAAATAACTCAATTTCATTTCTTCGTATGGCTGAGTAACTCCATTGTATATATGTGGCACATCTTCTTTATCCATTCATCTGTCAGTGGACACTTAGGTTGCTTCCATGTCCTGGCTACTGTAAATAGTGCTGCAATGAACATTGTGGTACATGACTTTTTTGAATTTTGATTTTCTCAGAGTATATGCCCAGTAGTGGGATTGCTGGGCCATGTGGTAGTTCTATTTTTAGTTTTTTTGAGGAAGCTCCATACTGTTCTCCATAGTGGCTGTATCAATTTACATTCCCACCAACAGTGAAAGAGGGTTCCCTTTTCTCCACACACTCTCCAGCATTTATCGTTTGTAGATTTTCTGATGATGGCCATTCTGACCGGTGTGAGGTGATACCTCACTATAGTTTTGATTTGTATTTCACTAATGATTAGTGATCTTGAGCATCCTTTCATGTGTTTGTTGGCAATCTGTATATCTTCTTTGGAGAAATGGCTATTTAGGTCTTCTGCCCATTTTTGGATTGGATTTTTTTTTTTATATATATACTGAGCTCCATGAGCTGCTGGTATATTTTGGAGATTAATCCTTTGTCAGTTGCTTCGTTTGCAAATATTTTTCCCCATTCTGAGGGTTGTCTTTTGGTCTTGTTTATGGTTTCCTTTGCTGTGCAAAAGCTTTTAAGTTTCATTAGGTCTCATTTGTTTATTTTTGTTTTTATTTCCATTTCTCTAGGAGATGGGTCAAAAAGGATCTTGCTGTGATTTATGTCATAGAGTGTTCTGCCTGTGTTTTCCTCTAAGAGTTTTATAGTGTCTGGCCTTACATTTAGGTCTTTAACCATTTTGAGTTTAGTTTTGTATACGGTGTTAGGGAGTATTCTAATTTCATTCTTTTACGTGTAGCTGTCCTGTTTTCCCAGCACCAGTTATTGAAGAGGCTGTCTTTTCTCCATTTTACATTGTTGCCTCCTTTATCACTGATAAGGTGATCATATGAACGTGGGTTTACCTCTAGGTTTTCTATCCTGTTCCATTGATCTATATTTCTGTTTTTGTGCCAGTACCAGACTGTCTTGATTACCGTAGCTTTGTAGTATAGTCTGAAGTCAGGGAGCCTGATTCCTCCAGCTCCGTTTTTCTTTCTCAAGATTGCTTTGGCTATTCAAGGTCTTTGTGTTTCCACACAAATTGTGAAATTTTTTGTTCTAGTTCTGTGAAAAATCCCAGTGGTAGTTTGATAGGCATTGTACTGAATCTGTAGATTGCTTTGGGTAGTATAGTCATTTACACAATGTTGATTCTTCCAATCCAAGAACATGGTATATCTCTCCATCTCTCTGTATCGTCATTAATGTCTTTCATCAGTGTCTTATAGTCTTCTGCATACAGGTCTTTTGTCTCCTTAGGTAGGTTTATTCCTAGGTATTTTATTCTTTTTGTTGCAATGGTAAATGGGAGTGTTTCCTTAATTTCTCTTTCAGATTTTTCATCATTAGTATAAAGGAATGCCAGAGATTTCTGTGCATTAATTTGGTATCCTGCTACTTTACCAAATTCATTTTTAGCTCTAGTAGTTTTCTGGTAGCATCTTTAGGATTCTCTATGTATAGTATCATGTCATCTGCAAACAGTGACAGTTTTATTTCTTCTTTACCTATTTTGATTCCTTTTATTTCTTTTTCTTCTCTGACTGCTGTGGCTAAAACTTCCAAAACTATGTTGAATAATAGTGGTGAGAGAGGGCAACCTTGTCTTGTTCCTGATCTTAGAGGAAATGGTTGCAGTTTTTCACCATTGAGAATGATGTTGGCTGTGGGTTTGTCATATATGGCCTTTATTATGTTGAGGTAGTTTCCCTCTATGCTTATTTTCTGGAGAGTTTTTATCATAAATGGGTGTTGAATTTTGTCGAAAGCTTTCTCTGCATCTATTGAGATTATCTTATGGTTTTTATCCTTCACTTTGTTAATATGGTGTATCACATTGATTGATGTGCGTATATTGATGAATCCTTGCATTCCTAGGATAAACCCCACTTGATCATGGTGTATGATCCTTTTAATGTGCTGTTGGATTCTGTTTGCTAGTATTTTGTTGAGGATTTTTGCATGTATATTCATCAGTGATATTGGCCTCTATTTTTCTTTTTTTTGTAGAATCTCTGTCTGGTTTTGGTATCAGGGTGATGGTGGCCTCATAGAATGAGTTTGGGAGTGTTCTTCCCTCTGCTACATTTTGGAAGAGTTTGAGAAGGATAGGTGTTATCTCTTCTCTAAATGTTTGACAGAATTTGCCTGTGAACCCATCTGATCCCGGGCTTTGTTGGAAGAGTTTTACTCACAGTTTCAATTTCAGTGCTTGTGATTGGTCTGTTTATATTTTCTATTTCTTCCTGGTTCAGTCTTGGCAGGTTGTGCTTTTCTAAGAATTTGTCCATTTCTTCCAGGTTGTCCATTTTATTGGCATATAGTTCCTTTTAGTAATCTCTCATGATTGTTTGTATTTCTGCAGTGTCAGTTGTTACTTCTCCTTTTTCATTTCTAATTCTGTTGATTTGGGTCTTCTGCATTCTTTTCTTGATGAGTCTGGCTAATGGTTTATCAATTTTGTTTATCTTCTCAAAGAACCTGCTTTTAGTTTTGTTGATGTCTGCTATTGTTTCCTTCATTTATTTCTGATCTGATATTTATGATTTTTTTCCTCTGCTAACTTTGGAGATTATTTTGTTCTTCTTTCCTTAATTTCTTTAGGTGTAAGTTTAGATTGTTTATTTGAGATTTTTCTTGTTTCTTGAGGTAGGATTGTATTGCTATAAACTTCCCTCTTAGAACGGCTTTTGCTGCATCCCGCAGGCTTGGGTCATCATGTTTTCACTGTCATTTGTTTCCAGGTATTTTTTGATTTGCTCTTTGATTTCTTCAGTGATCTGTTGGTTATTTAGTAGTGTATTGTTTAGCCTCCATGTGTTTGTATTTTTTACAGTTTTTTTTTCCTGTAGTTGATATCTAGTGTCATAGTGTTGTGGTCAGAAAAGATACTTGATATGATCTCACTTTTCTTAAGTTTACCAAGGCTTGATTTGTGACCCAAGATATGATCTATCCTGGAGAATATTCCATGAGCACTTGAGAAGAAAGTGTATTCTGTTGCTTTTGGATGGAATGTCCTATAAATATCAATTAAATCCATCTTGTTTAATGTATCATTTAAAGCCTGTGCTTCCTTGTTTATTTTCATTTTGGATGATCTGTCCATTGGTGAAAGTGGGGTGTTAAAGTTCCCTACTATTATTGTGTTACTGTCGATTTCCCCTTTTATGGCTGTTAGCATTTGCTTTATGTATTGAGGTGCTTCTATGTTGGGTGCATACATATTTACCATTGTTATATCTTCTTCTTGGATTGATCCCTTGATCATTATGCAGTGTCCTTCTTTGTCTCTTGCAATAGTCTTTATTTTAAAGTCTATTTTGTCTGATATGAGAATTGCTACTCCAGCTTTCTTTTGATTTCCATTTGCATGGAATATCTTTTTCCATCCCCTCACTTTCAGTCTGTATGTGTCGCTAGGTCTGAAGTGGGTCTCTTGTAGACAGCATATATATGGGTCTTGGTTTTGTATCCATTCAGCCAGTCTGTGTCTTTTGGTTGGAGCATTTAATCCATTTACATTTAAGGTAGTCATCAATATGTATGTTCCTATTACCATTTTCTTAATTGTTTGGGGTTTGTTTTTGTAGGTCTTTTCCTTCTCCTGTGTTTCCTGCCTACAGAAGTTCCTTTAGCATTTGTTGTAACAGTGGTTTGGTGGTGCTGAATTCTCTTAAATTTTGCTTGTCTGTAAAGGTTTTAATATCTCCCTCGAATCTGAATGAGATCCTTGCTGGGTAGAGTAATCTTGGTTATAGGTTTTTCCCTTTCATCACTTTAAATATGTCCTGCCACTCCCTTCTGGCTTGCAGAGTTTCTGCTGAAAGATCAGCTGTTAACCTATGGGGATTCCCTTGTATGTTATTTGTTGCTTTTCCCTTGCTGCTTTTAATATTTTTTCTTTGTATTTAATTTTTGAGTTTGATTAATATGTGTCTTGGAGTGTTTCTACTTGGATTTATCCTGTATGGAACTATCCTGTATGGAGCTTACTGCCCATTGGGTGGAGCTGGGTCTTAGCGTTGAGACAGAGATCTCTGGGAGAGCTCTCTCCAATTGATATTATGTGGGGCTGGGAGGTCTCTGGTGGGCTAGTGTCCTGAACTTGGCTCTCCCACTTCAGAGGCTCAGGCCTGAAACCAGGCTGGAGCAACAAGACCCTGTCAGCCACATGGCTCAGAAGAAAATGGAGAAAAAAAGAAAGAAAATAAAATTAAAATTAAAAAATAATAATTAAAAAAATAAAAGAGAGCAACCAAACCAATAACTAAATCTACCAGTGATTACAAGCGCTAAAAACTAAAGTAAGTAAACATAAAAATTAGAAACAAATCAGTCGCAGATAGCAAATCCCAAGTCTACAGTTGCTCCCAAAGTCCACGGCCTCAATTTGGGGTTGATTTGTTATCTATTACGGTATTCCACAGATGCAGGATACATCACGTTGACCGTGGGGCTTTAATCTGCTGCTCCTGAGGCTGCACGGAGAAATTTCCCTTTCTCTTATTTGTTCACACAGCTCCCGGCATTCAGCTTTGGTTTTGGCCCCTCTGCATGTAGGTCACCCTCAGGCATCTATTCCCACCCAGACAGGATGGGGTTAAAGCAGCGGCTGATTAGGGGGCTTTTGCTCACTCAGGCTTGGGGGAGGGAGGGGTACGGTAGTTATAATTGGAATGTGGGGCGAGCCTGTGGCGCGGAGGCCGCGTGTCGTTGCAACAGCCTGAGGCACACCATGGGTTCTCCCGGGGAACTTGTCCCTGGATCACGGGACCCTGGCAGTGGAGGGCTGCACAGGCTCCTGGGGTGTGTGTGGATAATGACCTTTGCTTGCACACAGGATTCTTGGTGGCTGAAGCAGCAGTGTTAGTGTTTCATGCCCATCTCTGGGGTCCGAGCTGATAGCCGTGGCTCGCGCCCATCTTTGGAGCTCATTTAGGCGGTGCTCTGCCTTCTGTGGGCAGACAGGGAAGGAATCCCCTCTCCTTGCACACCCCGAAACAATGGTCTCTTGCCTCTTAGGCAGGTCCAGACTTTTTCCCGGACTCCCTCCCAGCTAGCTGCAGCGCACTAGCCCCCTTCAGGCTGTGTTCACGCAGCCAACCCCAGTCCTCTCCCTGGGATTTGACCTCCAAAGCCCAAGCCTCAGCTCCCAGCCCCCACCCACCCTGGTGGGTGAGCAGACAAGCATCTCAGGCTGGTGAGTGCTTGTCGGCACTGATCCTCTGTGTGGGAATCTCTCTGCTTTGCCCTCTGCACCCCTGCTGCTGTGCTCTCCTCCATGGCTCCAAAGCTTACCCCCTCCCACCCCCCATCTCCGCCAGTGAAGTGTCTTCCTAGTGTGGGGAAACTTTTCCTCCTTTCCAGCTCCCTCCCAGAGGTGCAGATCCCGTCCCTATTCTTTTGTCTCTGTTTTTTCTTTTGCCCTACCCAGGTACGTGGGGGATTTTCTTGCCTTTTGGGAAGTCTGAGATCTTCTGCCATCGTTCAGTAAGTGTTCTGTACGGGTTGTTCCACATGTAGATGTATTTTTGATGTATTTGTGGGGAGGAAGGTGATCTCCACGTCTTATTCCTCTGCCATCTTGAAGGTCCCCTCCAAATAATTTTATACTCTTTTAAAAACAAAACCTGTCTATGTGCTAACTAGATGATTTTCCGTTAAGTCCCTACCTGAGAAACAAGTGCTATTACTTCAAACTCCCCATGCTACAGATTGATGGCATTTTCTTAAAATTCTTCACTTTTATCGGGTTTATCTGATGTAAATATTAGGTACTGAATACCGTCCTCCCAAGTCCCAAAACCTTATTTCTGAGACCACTTCAGAATAACAATTCTAAAAGGGGAAAAACACAAGATTCAGCCTTTGTGTCTCGCAATTAAGTGAATTTCTCACGTTTCTAACAGGAAAAACAGAAACACTGTAAGACATCCATTCCCACTGGAAGGATAATTATTTGAGGAGTTTTTCCATGAGTCTGGGGGAGAATCATTTGAAGAAACTTAATGCCGGGTAGTCAACTATGTTCTGGGTTGTACCTCAGGAGTCTTCCCTATGCAGAAAGGAGGCGCTGAAACTATTTCTGAAGACAAATAAACAAAAGCCATGCAGTAATGATACAAAGAATGAACACAAGGTGAGAGGGTGTGGGGTGTAGAAGGAACAGTAAGAGACCGTTCTTGGAGATCTGCTTATCTTTTCTACATTCCAGCATTTCTCCCACTTCCAATTTTGCAGAAATGAGAATCTTCCAGACAAAATTCTTGACTTTTGACCAACAGAGTTCTAGATGCTATGCAAAGCAACTCTAACTTTTCCTGTTAAATGATATTCATTTGAGCAATTGGAAAACATTTAAATACATTTATATAACAACATGGGTATGTGGATATATTTTTTAACTGTTTATTTCATTAAATCTAAACATAAATCAAGTAATTCTGGTGAAAATTTAGCATCCAGATAGAGATGTGCCATGTTTGAAAAATACATATTAGATTTCAAAGATTAGTATGAAAAAAAGGTAAAACAAGGCATTAGTAATTTTTATATTGATTATTGATTGGAACCAAGACACCTAAGATGAGAAAAATGCAGGTGGAACAGGTCTGGGGGGAAGATCAGGGGTTCCACTTGCAAAAAATTGATTTGCAAATGACTATTGCACATCCAGGAAATGTCAAGGAGGTTATTCAAAGAGTTGGGGAGAGAGGTCCAGCCTAGAGATATATGTCTGGGGATCACTGGCATAGATGGTATTTAAAACCATGAAAATAGATGAGGTCTGCAGGGAGGCGATATAAACAAAAAGGCAAAGAAGAGAAAAGACTCAGCCGTGGGGCACTCCAGCATTAAAAGGGCAAGCAAAAAATGAAGAACCAGCTAGACAGAGGAGAGAGTACTTCCAAGGAGTTAAAAGGAAAATCAAGAGTGTATCCTCCAGGCATGGTGAAGAAAGTGTACCAGTGAGGAGGGACTGACTAACTGAGTCAAATGATGCTAAAAGTTCATGGAGGATGAGGACTGAGAACAGACCCTTGTATTTAGTAGGTGATGGTCAATCTCGACAGTTTCTTGTAAAGCTGATGAAACTTGGCAGGCAACCGGCAAGGGTGGGTTAACAGAGAATGTGAGGAGCGGATTTGCAGACAGCAAGTCTGGACAACTCTTACTAGTTTTTATATACAGGAGAGTAGAGAAATGGAGCCACTGCTAGCAGTGGAAGTGATATGAGGAGGGAGTGTTTTCCAAGAAAGAAGAAATAGCATGTTTATAAGCCAATGAGAATTACCTGGTAGAGAGAGGGAAACTGGTGATACAGAAGACAGAAGGCGGAATTACTAGAGTGATATCCTTGAGTATTCAAGGAAGATGGGCTCCAGTGCCAGGAAGTAGAGGGAATGGCTTTGGATAGAGCATAGAGATTTCATGTTTAGTCACAAAACAAAAGGCAGAGTATATGGCAACAGATGCAGGGCAGGTAGGCAGATGGTGGCGCGAGTCTGTGGAAGCTCCCCTCTGATGGCTTAGTTTTCTCAGTGAGAGTGGAAGCGGGGACATCGTGTAAGAGTGAGAATGAAGAGGAGGTGTGGGCATCTGTGGAGATGGGAGCGAATGTGAAACAATCAGTGAAGAGAATGGGAGAGTGCAGGGACCAGAGAAATATCAGGCACTTTAAGGATCCATCTGACATTCCTGGCCACGTAAGACCCATCAATTGTTTGTGAGCTCTTTTCCAGCCACATTCAGCAGCTCAAATGCAAGCAGGAGGAAGCAGAGATTAGGGTTTAGCCAGTGTGTGGTTCTACCGAGTGCTGCCTGAGAGGAGCAAGTGAACTGGGGGTGCCCAAAGGATTGCCATTGGCTGGAAAAGGCAGAAGGAGAGAACCTCAAGTTTCAGGGGTCACAGACAGGAGGTCAGGAACACCGAGGGACCATTGGAATTGGAGTAAGAGAGGGAAAGGATTGGAAGATGGAGGTTGGTTATCAGAAAGCATGATGCACGAAACACATTATGAAGGGCCAGCCATAACTGGGAATGAAAACATCTATCAGTGACTATGGAAGTAAGTGGTAGGGTTGGGTGGAAGTCAGAGAATTGCAGCAAAGAAGGTCAAGGAACTCCAGGATGTTAACAAGATCCTCTACCTGGAGCTAAAGTCATCAAGAACTGAGGGTAAGTGGTCCTGGAGCCCAGGGCACTGACAAACAGGATAAAGAGCATGATGGGATGAGTGCTGGTCCACCCAAGGCAGAGTTGGGCGGGGTCATGAGTGAGGAGGGGCAGGAGGGATAAGTGTTTCAAGTGTCTACTTGACCTGGTCAATGGGGAGCAGAAGGCCAGAGTCAGTATGATCGCCCAGTGTGCGGGGCTCCTACTGATGTTCACTGAGTAGGGGCGGACTTACTCCGAGGGATCGGGCCACCCAGTGGTCCTCACTGAGGAGGCTGAGGATGTCCAAGGAAGCTCAGTATCGCTCAAGCCCACAAACATCTCTTGCACCTTATGATGGAAGTGGGTAAAAATTCTGGATGGGGAGGGTCTTAGTTCGAGGGCTTGACCCCCTACCTGGCCCCTTGTTTGTTCTTTCACTTTATTCCACATTAATAAGGAACCCAGAAGTAAACTGCCTGACCAGTCTTTTCCAATTGCTAAATTCCTATTAATAATAATATTATTTTATATAAAACCTCAAATAAGTATGCTTGTTATGGTTAAGGAAATAAGAGTTTATCAAAGTACAACTAATGAACAAGAAACTATAAAAATTACCACACATATTTGAAAAAGTTAATGGAAACTCAGTGGAGAGTTTAAAAGACAGAATAGACACAGCAGAGAAAAGAATTAGTGAATTGGTAGACAGGGCTGAAATAAGAAGCCGAATGCAGTACTGAGAAAGGAAGTAAAACATGGAAGAGAGCTTAAAAACACAGATGATATAGAAGGAAGGTCCCACATATCTGCTCAGAGTTTCAGGAGTAGAGAATAAGGAAAAGCAATATTCAAAGAAATAATGGCTGAGAATTTTCCAGAACACCGATTAGATATCAAGTCTCACATTTAAAAAGTCCAGGGAATCCTGAGGGGGATGATTAAAAAGAAGCCCATTTCTACATACATGGTAGTGAAACTCAGAATAACAAATACACAGAAAAGAAACTCAGATCAGCCAGAATGAAAAGACAGATTACTACAAAAGAACAACAATCTGATTGTTAGATAAATTCTTTAAATGAAACAATGGAAATTGGAAGACAGTGGAATCATACTGTCAACAAATTGCTTACCATGTGGAAAAAAATAAATAGATGGGGTTTTAAAAAGTCTGACTAAAACACCAGACAATGTTAACATATAAATGGGGTAGAAGGGTGATCAGAGTTAAGTATAAAGTCCTTGAATTGCTCAGGAGGACAGGAATGATTGATTCAGTTTGGATTTTGTTAAGGTAAATATGTGTGCTAAAATAACCATATAATAAACACAAGAAAATAGAAATGGAGCGTAAGGCTTTTGAATAAGTGGAGGAGGGACATGTAATGTGGGGTAGGAGAGAGAATCTAAATTAATACAAAAAGAAATTAGAGTAAGTATATTAAAAGTGGGACAATGAAAGAGAAGAAAGTAAAATGATAAAATAAATCCAAATATATTAATAGTAGCACTATAAATGAACATAACTTTCACATTAAAACTTACAGGTTGGAAAAAATAAAGCAAATTTATTCTCTTTACAACAGTTTCACAAGTGGAATAAAAATATACAGAATTGTTGATGGTGAAAGGATAAGAAAATAAGATAGGCAAGTACTAAGCAAAAAAAATTGGTATAGCTCTATCCGAAACAGATCTATTTTTTAACTTATTTATTTTTATTTTTTATTGAAGTATAGTTGATTTACAGTGTTTCAGGTGAGCAACAAAGTGATTCAGTTACACACACACACACACACACACACATATATTCTTTTTCAGGTTCTGGTTTATTAGACGATATTGAATATAGCTCCCTGGGCTGTACAGTAGATCCTTGTTGTTTATCTGTCTATTTTATATATGGTAGTGTGTATCCATTAATCCCAAATTCCTAATTTATCCCCCCTACAACTATCCCCATTGGTAACCATAAGTTTGCTTTCTATGTCTATGAGTCTATTTCTGTTTTGTAAGTAAGTTCATTTGTTTCATTTTTTAGATTCCACATATAAGTGATATCGTGTGATATTTGTCTTTCTCAGACCTAGAAACAAGGGCAGTGCTACAGATTAAGAGGGTCGTTTCATAATGACATATGCTTGACTAACCAGGAAAAAATTAAACTAGAATGCATCTAATAACATACAGCTTCAAAATATACAAAGCAAAAACTGAAAGAAGCACAAGATTAAATTGAAAATTTCACCTCTATATATTTCTCCCTCAATAACTGATTAATCAAACTTCAAAAAAATGAGGAAGGTAGATGGAAGATTTGAATAACACAATTAACTCGTTTAAGCTAATGAACATACATGGATCACTGCAAACCAGTAACTTCAAGGAAATACAGAACATTTGTGAAAACTATGTACCAGGCCATAAAACAAGTCTCAACAAATTTCAAAGAAATGGAATCATGTAGATCACATTCTCTAATCACTATTAAAATAGAAAATATTTAAAATGGAAAAAAATTTTAAATAGAAAAAATATTTTAAAATAGTAAATAGAAAATTAAAGTAGATATTATTAAAAATATTAAACTAAAATAAAGGTAGAATTAAAATAGAAAAATAATTGCTAAAAGGTTCTGGAAATTAAAGAATAAAATAAAAGATTACAAATAAGTCGTAAGTCAAAGAAGAAATCATCATGAAAATGTTAAAAACTCACATGTGAACAATAACAAAACACTACATATCAAAACATGTGGAATACAAATATGGCTAAAGCAACACTTGGAGGGAAAGTTATTGCACTAAATGCATACACATGAAAGAAGAAAGGCTGAAATTAAATGAGTAATCATGTAAATTTAAGAGGTGAGAAAAAGAATAAAGCCAAAGAAAGTAGAAGGAAGGAAATAATAAGGATGAAAACAGAGATTAAGTAAAATGAAAAAGAATGACACAACCAAGAAGAGAAAGTGAAAAGTTGGTTCTCTGGAAAGTCTAAAAAGAACCTGTAACAACTCTGGTGAGATGGACCAAGAGCTAAGGAGGGAAGCGGTGGCCGCCTCTGCAGGTCTCCTCATCCCACTGGGGCATAGAAGGGACTTGGGTTTTGTACCCCAGGAGAGCCCCTGCCTTCCCAAGGAGTATTCTTGACAACACGCGGAGCACATCTCCATGCCTCTGCCCGTGCACCGCCACTTGATCTCTCTTCTTCTGGCAGCTCTTCCATCTTTTGAGGGAAACAATTCCAACCATCTCCCAAATTTGCCAGAAATGGTGTTTGGTTTTTTTTGTTTCTCATTCTCTTTGTTGCTTTTGGATCATTTATGGAAGAGAAGGGGAAATATCAGCATTACTTCGGCATCCACCATCAGCACCAGGCTGAGGGGAGGAGAACTGAGGCAGAAAGCAGGGGTGGTGGCAGTGGGAAGAGCAAGCGTAAGGTACCTGGAAGCCGTGGGAGGAAGGATTCAGATCTGGGAGCACAGAGGATGGTTGGGGGATGGCGGGCATTCAAGCACCCGGGCTGCAAGATCTGCAGTCCTGGGAGAGGCACCTGACATTCAGTGGACTGTGGAGCTGAAAGACCCACTGGCAGATTTCTAATAGATTTTAATCAAGGATTCCATTAAAACAGCATTTAAAAATTTTTCTTCTAATTAGCCATAAAAGAAAGGGACTAATCTCAAATATTCTGGTTACATGTCATTCTAGTAAATCAAAGTCCCTACTGATCAATAAATTGTTTTTCAAAGAAAGCAAAACAACAAAACCACATTTATATAACACAAACACAAAAACAGAACCTGCCAGATTTTCAGAGGCTGGAGCTGCACAAATAAAGTAAAATGATGATTGAGACAAAGGTTTTCAAGAGGAGGTTAGGAAGAGGTTTGGGGCTGGAAGCACTGCATATGCAGACTGGACTATCTTCAGAAAAAAGATAACATAAAGGGGCTTGGGTCATTTTCCTTTTCTCCAGTGATATGCAGACTTTGAAGCCTAGAAAGTGACCCTGTATACTCTGAGGTAGTTACATTTCATACCAAAATGGGAGAACCATATAGGATGACAGTTTTCTGAGCCATGAGTCAGTATGGGATTATTTGGGGACTTTGGCAAATAGCCACACTAGATCCTGGGGCCATGAGCACCTCTGTCCTGTAGGCACCCCCGTTCCTCTCTCTCATGTCTTGTGTTCTTTTCCGAAGTGTCTGCTCGGAGAGATTAAACTGTCAGCCCACAGAATGGATTTGTGCATACCAGCTGCAGATCACATATCTGTCACATCAGTGGCATTACACTGTAAATCATAGCCAAAAAAGGACTTTCCACAGAATGGTTTTCTTTCCCCAGCTGATAATATATAAAAGTACACCAAAAAATTTAACTTACAATTACCTAGGAAAGGTAATGGGGGCAAATAACACATGGCTGAATACAACGCTGAAAGCAGTTTTCATACAGCATTTAGGCAGTTTCATAAAGCTCTTCTTACTCTCTTTACACAAATGCAGAATTGATTCTCAGAGTAAGTCCGAAGTGAATGAGGTTTCTGTCAGTAACGAATCTAGCCCGTCCCCAAACAAGTCCATCTTTGAGCCTTTTCCCCAATAACCTTCTGGTGGTTTCATGCTGTTCTGGTCTTAACCATCACTAGCAATTGATCACATAAGGTCATTCGCAAGAGGGTGTTAATGGTACATTATTACCTTGGACTTATACCAACCAAGGTCTTCTAAATTGTAAAAGAGAAGATGATTAAAAAGGAACAATTGTCTAAGGGTAGAACCCCTGCCCTGGGTCGGGAGGCGCAGAGCTGGGTAGAGGTGCTTTTCTGGTTGTCATATGCTAACCCCGTCTTGTAGGCTGCCCTGAATAAAGGCACTATAAAATCGCTCACCTTTTACTTAAACTCTTACCAGTTCTCCTAAGCCAAGTAAATATTTACGTGATGTTTATGATTTATACACTTAATCATTCATATGATGCAAGATTCGAAATGAAAAGGTAAAAAAACCCTGAGCTTTCTAAATGAACTGACGGATATTTATATATACACAAACACACATATGTACTTTTCACTTTAACACCTTTGTTCCTCCTTCCCTAGTATTATTGTTTCCTTAAAGTGAGAGATACTATGATATACACTGCTAGGGATGTTTGAGTATAACCACTTTGGGAGAAATTTGGCACCAAATGGTCAAGTTGTAAGATTATGTAAAATATGACCCTTCAAAATTCTACTTCTGGGCATACATCCTCAAGAATTTCTTTTGCATATGCATAAATACATTTCAAAGATGTTTACTGCATACATCTATGTAATAGCCACAGAAGAAATACAGAAAAAATCTACAGTCCATCATGGAGGTAACAGATTAATAAAAATGGTATTTTCATATGATAGAGTAATATTTAACAGTTAAAAATATGAACATAATCTATATAAACAATCTGATAGTTCTCTCAAAAACACTGAGTGATAATGCAAGTTTCATTCACAGAAAGTAAAAGAGAAACAGCCCTTATGGAAAATTCTTTAGTGAAGTGGGCTATGAATAAACATGAAGGTATATTCTGTCCCACTAGAAAAGAAAAGCAAAGTAAAAAATAAGATTCTTTTTTTTCCTTTGCCTATGAAATTGACAATGTTGATGAATAATTATGTTTATCACTAGCAAGGCATGGGGATCAGGCACACTCATACACTACCAAGAGCAATATAAATTTATAGACTTTCCTGGAGGGTTATTTGGCAATATGTATCCAAAATTTAAATAAAAGTAAGTAAATTTTGACAAAGTAATTCATCCTAAGAAAATAAAAATGTGTGCAAAGATGAAGTTACAATAAAAAGTATAAAGTGCTTAATGTTTTAAAAGAATGATTTTGTTGAATAGATTATGGTATACAAATGAAATGGATTATTAGGAGGATAAAAATAATGACACAGAAGAATAATCATTGACATTAATGCTGCTTATATGTTGTTGAGTGGAAAAAAAAGATCTTATTTGTGTTTAAAAGAATTATATTCATCTGATCCTTATTATCCTTATTATTCAAGGATATCTGGTACCAGAGAAGAGTCGCTTAAAGTAAATCCACTTAAAATGGGGGCCAAAAATTTACACTAAATAATGGGAAATGAAAGCATTTGATTAGCACTATATTTGAAGAAAAAGAAACAAGAAAATACATTTTATTTTCTATTTTACCAAATTTTGATAACAGTATTTTTCATAGGAAGTGATGTTTAGGATAGGTCCTAAAATTCATGTTGAAGCCTAAAGGGTTAAAAATAGCCAAGACAATTTTGAAGAACAAGTCTAGGAAGGGAAGATTTATTACAAAGCTTTAATAACTAAATGAAAGTGGTATTAGCTCAGGAATCACAAAGAGATTAATAGAACAGAACAAAGTTAAGAAACAGATCCAAAACTATAACCAAAATTGGTATATGACAGAGATGGCAGCAAAATAAATGCGAAAATAAATATTCATTCAATGATAATGGGGTAATGGTTTTCATTATGGAAAACATTAGATCTCTGCGTCACACAGTACAGAAATATAAACTGCAGATGAGTTTCAAGATCTAAAAGTTTTATCTCATAAAAAATGGCAATGCATAGAAAGGAAAACTTGAAAATCAAAATATATTTTTAAAAGATCTCTAAGGGAAATGCAAAGTAAAAGCAGTGAAATACATTCCACGCTTATCAGATTAATCAAAATTAAAACAACTGATTAATGTCAGACACAACCAAAGATATTGGGATACGAAGAACTCCAAGACAGTGCTAGTGGGAGTGTTAAGTGGTACAACAGCTTCAGAGGGCCATTTGCAAAACCTAGCAGAGTTGAAGTAACATATAGATGCTTTTGTTTTTTTTAACATCTTTATTGGAGTATAATTGCTTTACAATGCTGTGTTAGTTTCTGCTTTATAACAAAGTGAATCAGCTATACATATACATATATCCCCATATGTCCTCCCTCTTGTGTCTCCCTGCCACCCTCCCTATCCCACCCCTCTAGGTGGTCACAAACCACCGAGCTGATCTCTCTGTACTATGTGGCTGCTTCCCACTAGCTATCTATTTTACATTTGGTAGTGTATATATGTCCATGCCACTCTCTCACTTTGTCCCAGCTTACCCTTCCCCCTCCCCATGTCCTCAAATCCATTCTCTACATCTGCGTCTTTATTCCTGTCCTGGCCCTAGGTTCTTCAGAACCTTTTTTATTTTTTAGATTCCATATATATGTGTTAGAATACGGTATTTTTTTTTCTTTCTGACTTACTTCTCTCTGTATGACAGACTCTAGGTCCATCCACCTCACTACAAATAACTCAATTTCGTTTCTTTTTACAGCTGAGTAATATTCCCTTGTACCTATGTGCCACATCTTCTTTTTCCATTAATCTGTCAATGGACACTTAGGTTGCTACCATGTCCTGGCTATTGTAAATAGAGCTGCAATGAACACCGTGGTACATGACTCTTTTTGAATTATGGTTTTCTCAGGGTATATGCCCAGTAGTGGAATTGCTGGGTCATATGGTAATTCTATTTTTAGTTTTTTAAGGAATCTCCATACTGTTCTCCATAGTGGCTGTATCAATTTATATTCCCACCAACAGTGCAAGAGGGTTCCCTTTTCTCCACACCCTCTCCAGCATTTATTGTTTGTAGATTTTTTGATGATGGCCATTCTGACTGGTGTGAGGTGATACCTCATTGTAGTTTTGACTTGCATTTCTCTAATGATTAGTGATGTTGAGCATTCTTTCATGTGTTTGTTGGCAGTCTGTATGTCTTCTTTGGAGAAATGTCTGTTTAGGTTTTCTGCCCATTTTTGGATTGGGTTGTTTGTTTTTTTGATATTGAATAGCAAAAGTAATCTTGAGATAGAAAAACGGAGCTGGAGGAATCAGGCTTCCGGACTTCAGACTATACTACAAAGCTACAGTAATCAAAACAGTATGGTACTGGCACAAAAACAGAAATATAGATCAATGGAACAGGATAGAAATCCCAGAGATAAACCCACGCACATATGGTCACCTTATCTTTGATAAAGGAGGCAAGAACATACAATGGAGAAAAGACAGCCTCTTCAATAAGTGGTGCTGGGAAAACTGGAAAGCTACATGTAAAAGAATGAAATTAGAACATTCCCTAACACCATACACAAAAATAAACTCAAAATGGATTAAAGACCTAAATGTAAGGCCAGACACTAAAACTCTTAGAGGAAAACATAGGCAGAACAGTCTATGATATACATCACAGCAAGATCCTTTTTGACCCACCTCCTAGAGAATGGAAATGAAAACAAATGGGACCTAATGAAACTTAAAAGCTTTTGCACAGCAAAGGAAATCATAAACAAGACCAAAAGACAACCCTCAGAATGGGAGAAAATATTTGCAAATGAAGCAACTGACAAAGGATTAACCTCCAAAATTTACAAACATGAGATGTTGATGCAAGTCCTACTACTCAGTTACTCAACTTCTGGGGATATATACCTTAGACACACTCTTATACATTTCTACAAGATCCTATCAAGGATATTCCTTGCAATTTTTTTGTAATAGCAAAAGGTAAAAACGTCATTTTGACCTTCAGTGGGGAATTAACTCTGGAATATTAAATAAACAAAGACTACAGTAAAATGAATCACCTAGATCTACAATTATCAACATATGTCAAAAACCAATGTTGCGTGAAAAAAGCAAATCACAAAAATCAGTGGCAAGCCTCTATTTACATAACAATTTTTATAATGTATCTGTTTACTGTTTAGTCTTTTACATGTCATTTTATTAAAAGGTGTATACCATTAGCCCTCTATGCATTTCCCCCTTCCACCCTTCAATCTTCCAGGTAAACATAAAGTTCTTCTGAGAGCATCTTTCTTTTTTTTATTGAAGTATAGTTGATTTACTATGTTGTATTCATTTCAGATGTACAACAGAGTGATTCTGTTATACATACATATATATATGTTCTTTTTCAGATTCTTTTCCATTATAGGTTATTACAAGATATTGAATATAGTTCCCTGTGCTATACAGTAGTAGATCTTGGTTGTTTATCTATTTTATATATAGTAGTGTGTTTCTGTTGATCCCAAATTCCTAATTTATCTCCCCCTGTGCCCACTTTCTCCTTTGGTAACCATAAGCTTGTGTTCTGTGTCTGTGACTCTATTTCCATTTACATAAAATTTTAAACACAAAATGAGACTACACATTCTGATGGGCATACACTCCGCCCCAATGTTATAGGCTGCATGGACTCAACCCCAAATTCTCATCCTTCACTGTCTGGATTTCCCTCTTGCTCAGCAGAGAATTTTCTATTTATGGCAATCACAGATTTCGACTCAAGTAGCTACTACATGTACTGTGCTATACTAGGTCTCTGGGAGGACAAAAGAATTACACAAGACTCCTTGCACCCTGCAGAGGGTACAACTCAGCTAGGGAAGCCATCTGAGAGACTGGCTCTCAGTCCTCACTCTGGCTCACATAGTGTGTAAACTTAGAGTGCTTAATTGTCAAGGCCCAGTTCCTTCATCTATAAAATGGGAAAGTCACCCTCCTTCTGTTTAGAACATTAAATGAATATATATATATATATATATATATATATATATATATATATATATATATATATATAGTGTCCAGCATATGCAAACACTCAACACTCTCAGCAATCAAAGGCATGGCAGCCATAACACGAATACAAACTTCTAAACAGTGTCTCAGACACACTGACAGTTAAAAGGTGATGGACGGGAGAAGGGCACTGGATGGGTCCGCTTAGCCCTCTCCACAGCTGGATATAACACTCCCACCCCTGGTGGTTTCCCCTGTGACTTGGCCCCCTCTCTGTGGAACACAGGGCATTTCTTCTAGCAACAGTTTGGCTACACCCAGGTCTATTTATTCTTCCAAGTTCACCATGAACAGTGCTCTGTGAAGAGGGCTACCTGCCTCAGGAAAGAGAATTCCTTCTCTCACACCTTTGGAAGGATTCTGGGGTAAAATGAGACCAAAAGGATCATAACAGACCTAAGCTAGCTTTTCGGTTAACCTCTTTAGAATCCCAAGGACATACCACAGCTCCATATTATTAAAGAGAAGGCAATGGTGTCTCAGCTCCATTCACCTCCAACATATACCCGCCTCTAACCCGCAAGCCACCCTCCTCAAAAGCTGGGATAGGGTTCTATCCGTGGACTTAGTAGCAGGCACCAGAGGGGAGGCCTGCCTCCCAGACACTGGAAAAACCACAGTGTTTGGAAATCACTTTTGGAGATACCAAGCTGTTGAATTTTATTCCTGGGACTCCTTCCCGAGGACTTGGGAAAGGATAGTGGGTATTTCAGTTATCCAGCCAACGTGGCGCCACCATGTGGCAACAGCACAAACAGCTCATAATTCGCTCAGCCTTAAAATTCTGTGATTCTCTACCAATTTTTAACTTTAAAAAATTTTTAACTTTGAGGAATTCAAAATACTTCTATTTTTATATGTCAAATGAAGAATTCACTCATGTCTTTTCTTCATTCATATTTTATTATCACACTATTTCAGATTTGCATTATTCAAATGGTCTATGAATAGACCAGCCTCCAATGTCAGCAATGTTATATCTGGGGTTGGGCTTGTTACATCACGCAAGAACTGATGATCAGATTTTCGGGGGACAACCAGATCTGGACAACTCCGCCCAGATCTTAAGACCAAATTCTTCCTTCTAGCTTTCTGGACTGGCTTAGGTATAACTACCTTTGGTTTGCATATATAAAAAAGTGAAGGGCTTCCCTGGTGGCGCAGTGGTTGAGAGTCCGCCTGCCGATGCAGGGGACACGGGTTCGTGCCCCGGTCTGGGAGGATCCCACATGCCGCGGAGCGGCTGGGCCCGTGAGCCATGGCCGCTGAGCCTGCACGTCCGGAGCCTGTCCTCCGCAACGGGAGAGGCCACAACAGTGAGAGGCCCGCGTAACGCATAAAAAAAAAAAAAAAAAAAAAAAAAAAAAGTGAAAAACATCAAGCAGTTTCATTTTAGCTTTGAAACTAAAATAATAATAGTAACAAAAAATAAAACTCACCTGACAAAACTAAACAGGATGTTGGTTACCCTCAGGGGAGGGGTGGTGATAGTGCCTGTAGGGGGTAATTGGGAGGCTGGGAATATTCTAGGTCTTAATCTGGCCACTTGTTACTTGTGTGTTCAGTTTGTGAAAATCCATTGAGGGCACACTTCAGATCTGTGCAATTTTCTGGGATGATGTTATAACTCAAAGGTCTGACCAGTCAGTCAACCCTCCTTAACTTGCCTTTGAGACAAACACAATAATAACCAGGAAGGCAAAAAGAGGGGCATGCCTAGTTCTTCTCTACAAGGTATTTCAGTCTGTGTATCAATTGCTCTAAGGGCCATGGCCACAGATGAGCTCTCCTTCTGTCTCTCTAGACCGGGAGGAAGGAGACAGGACACAGTCGATACCACCGTTAGCTTAATTGCTGAAGGTGGTTAACAGTTTACTTTCTCAGATCCTGGAGCAGACAGTTCCCCCTCCTCCTCCACACACAAAACCTAGACCACAGAGAGAACCTGCCACAAAGAGATACACACCATCTCCACAGAGACAAGCCCCCCACACACAGACACACTGCCCCACCACCAGACACAATCCCCAACTCCACAGAGACAGCCCCCAGCCCCATAAAGACAGCTAGCTTTCAGCCCACAAAGACAAACCACAGATGTGATGGCTGGGGTGGGGGTAATTAGGAGAGATGGGGCTGCCCATGGGCAGGCAAGGAACATCAACAGGAAGATGGAAAATAATATTTTCAAAGTCTTACCAAACTAAATTTGTTTGGAAAGAGGGAGTTTTAGACCTGAGAATACAGTCCCAAAGTTGCTGTGAAAATATATTTAAATCACCCCCATTTCCACCCACAGCTCAGGTCCCATCCTCTTGGAACATTGTCCTCTACTTTCACATCTATCACGTACCCTGAACCCCAACTGCCTTCGGAAGACTAAAGGCAGGGATTATTCCATTTTATAGATTTAAAAAGTTGAGGCTCAAAGATGTTTGTCAGACATCACAAAACTATCTAAATGGTCATCTCATCCCTGAGTTGGGGGGAGGGAGGCTGAGTTGGAGGGGCAGGGTGATAATGCCAAAAGAGGAGGGGCGACCCTCTCCCCAGGCCAAAACTCTGAGAACCGCCCACAGCCCCACAGGAGCTACCTCAAAGGATCTGGAGTAAATGAGTCACGTCTGGCGACATTCACACACATTCTGGGACTGGATTCCACCTTCCCCTGGGAAAGTGGGAAACCTCCAGGTCAAGGGGTCAGGAGTGGAGCGGGCAGAAATAAAGCCAGACTTAAGGCATTTTCTAAGATCAGATAGGAGCCAAGCCCAGAGCTTACTGCTTCTCTTAGGAAGTCCCTGGGCCCAAAGTGGTGTGTGCAGTCCGAGTCTCTCGGATTCTTACTTATCCTTGGGGACAGGGCTTATTTGGGAGAAGGAAACGGAACAGGACTGATCCAAGAGCAGGCACCTAGCAAACTCCCCTACCCTGCGGAGACATAAGTAAATTAAGTGACGGGGAATGGGAGGGATGCTGCAAATGTTGCAGGTCCCCGGGTTCCCAATGAGCAACCGCTCCGCTCCGCGCTCCGTGAAGATACCCCGCGGCTACATCCAAACCTCTGAAGGGTACCTTAGAATCGGCTCCCGACCTCACCAAAAAGCGGCGGAGCTGGAGGGGAGGGAGTAGGAAGGAGGAGACCAGGATGAAGCTGAAGTGAGCACCTCACACCCCGCAACAGCCGCTCCTCCCCAGGCAGTCCTAGAACCCGGCCAGAAGCTACCGACTCCGGTTCTTAGTCCTGCGCACCGGCCGTGACCTTGAACGAGTCCCTGATTAGTCCCATTTTACAGAAATTAAGAGTGGGAAAGAATCAAATCCGTCGCGCTGGGTTGCTCCGGGCACTTACCTGATGGTTTAAGGCGCCCCGCCGGCGCGCCAGGAGCGTAGTGGGTGCGCGGTGAACCGCAGCCCAAGATCTACGCGGCCAGTGGAATCGCAAACCGCGAAGGAAACGCAGAGCTGAGCTCGGACCCCGGCAGCGGGAGAAAGGGGCGGTTCCGATTCTGCGACGACCCCCTAGCAAGTTCGATGCCCCCCCAAGACCCTCCGCAGAGGTGGACTGGCAGTGCCTCGGGGCCCTGGCTCAGGACGCGCACGGGGTGTACGGGGACACGAGAGACACCTCCATACACCCACCCCCGAAGTTGCGGCAACGTACGGGGGAGAGTGGCGCAAAGCTGCCGGAGGGGTGGGGACGGTACTCACACGGGCTGGCCGGGCTGGAGCAGGTCCGTGACCGGGGTCATCGATGGCGGCAGGGGTCATCGATGGCGGCCGCTCTCAGGCCACCGAGCCTCGGGAAGCCTGGGGCACCTGCCGCAAAGCGCCGCGTGGATTAGGAAGCAGCGAGCAGCAAGGCAGGGGCATGGGGCGGTAGGCGCGCCAGATCTGAGCTGCAGCGCTGCGGGGGCTCGGCCGCCAGAAACGTAGCCGCAGCGGGAGCCCAGAGCGGGCGCGGGAGGTGGGAGCGCGACAGCGGCAGCGGCTGCGAGGGAGGCGCCCGCGCCGCAGGCAGCCAGGGCCAGCGTGGACGCAGCCCCTGCAGACACCTGCCGGCCGGGGCGACGACCAATCAGAGGCGCCCGGAGCGGGGGCGAGTGCCGGGCACCCGGTGGGAGGGGGGCGCGCGCTCTCTCCCGTGCTGGGGCCGGGGGCGCCTGTCCGGCGGGCTTCTCAGGCCCTCCCCTCCGCGCGCGCAGGCGGCCCGCCCGGGAGGGGCGGGGCGCGGCGCGGCAGGGGGCGGGGCTGGGGCTGAGTGCGCCAGGGACGGAGACCCGCGCCCAGCGCTCGGCTCTAGCTTGAGGCGCGGTGCGGTGACGAGGCCCCGGCCCCAGGGTAGCCAGTTGAGCCCTCAAGTCATTACCAGCTTTGAAGTAAGGGTTTTTCTTCCCTGCCCCTGCGCCCCGGGCGCCCGGACCCTTCCTGACAGCCGAATGCCTGGTAACCCGAATCCGGGGCCGGCCTGGCTTCCGGAGTGTGGGCACCCTCCCTCCCCAGCTTCACCGAAGCCGGCGTGTCTCCAAAGACAGCTCTTCCTCACTCACTTCATAGTGCCTGGGTATTTAAAGTCACCGTGGTGACCCATCCCCTGGTCTGGGTTCCTTTCGTCCTCTCCTGAATTTACTGCGCTAACGACACTCCTTCGTTCAACACACATTGACTGGTTTCGCTCTTGGCTCAGAGAGCTGGATCTCCCAGGCTACTGCTCTCCCAAGTGTCCCAAAGCCCCCGTCGCTGCCGCACCGCAGGACTAGTGAGCCCGCGCTGTCAAAAGGACGCCCAAAGATTGCTGCCAGTGAGGACCGCATTCGGGCTCTTGCCTGGAGTTCCGGTTCCCGGAAGAAGGACTGGGAGTTGAAAGGTTCCCCTTCAGGCCAGCGCTTCATTGCGCGTTTGCATCCGTCAGGACACAGGGCCCAGAATCTTTCTAAAACGGACTGCCTCAGCCCTAACAACTCGACTGTGGAAGCACATTATCAATTTTCGCTGCAGGACGGAAGTCGCGCCATCGGAATACAGCTACGTGGGTGATTCCTAAAACCCTGGGAACCGTTTCTCAGGACCATGGATTGAGGCTGTTCTCTCCGTGTAAATTTGCGCAGTAGAAATGGACGGTTCATTTGCTGATCTGTCGGCAGCAGCCAAAAAAGCAAAAACATTTAAGAAGGGAACTTGGAAGGTAAAGAGTTGATTTCTCTAAAGATCTGGTTTCCTTTCAAGGCGATTTTATTATCCACAAATTGGTTAAAGTGGAAGAAAGTTTGTGTTTTGTTTCTATTTTATTTACATTCAATTTTAACTTTATTTGTCTGTGCTTGATTAACATTGGCAGTGGTACGAAAATTTAAAAGCGCAAATGAATACACGGTTAGCAAGTCTCCCTGCCACCCTTGTCTCCCAGCCTCTCAATTTCTCTTCTGGAGGCAACCATTGCTTTTCACCTTCGTGCGTACCCTCCTAGAGAGAATCTACAACCAAATGTATTTCTCTAATATTCTTATTTTTACCTTTTGTTATACAAAATGGTAGGTCTAACTTCAGGCACAGATGGATTCAGGGGCTCTCAAGTGACGTCAGAAGTATCAATAGAACTGGAATCTCAGCCCCCACCTTGTCTTTCTTCCTCCCTCCCCCTTCCCTCCTCTCTCCCTCCTCCTCTCCTCTCTGCTTTCCTCTGTGGGCTTCATTGTTAAGCTGACTTACTCCATGGTGGCCCCTCCAGCTTCAGGCTTGTCTTCTCAGTGGTTAGGATCCAAGAATGAGGCAGTCTTTTCTTTCCCAGCATGCAAATTAAATTGCCCAAGAAGACTTATTTGCCCTCTTTCAGTCATCCTTTACCCTGTGAGCAGTCTGAGACTTGGGTATTCTGATTGTTTGCAAGGTCAGTGAGATGGACACAGTGGTGGAAGTAAGTTCGCCCAAATGTTTGCAGGTAGTTCATGACTGGTCATTGCTAAGCCACATGTAAATGCTCGTGTTCATTCATGTCCAGACACTGTGAAGACCTTTGCTTTTGCAGCTGGATCCCAGGCCATCAGGGTGAAGTTTGGCATGTAGAATGTGAAAGGATTACTCTCCACATGCGGCCTGCCAGTGGCTGCATCATGACAAAAATGGGGGTGGGGTTCAAAGGTTATTTGACATCATACAGGTGTTTGCAAAACTGACCTAATATATAAATTTACCTCTTTACAGACTCAGAATTAAGGTCCTAACATCTTCCCTAAGTTATAAACATTTTAAAAGAAAGACAAATAAATACAGAATAGTTCAATGATTTGGGCAAGTTCACAAATAAAACAGGAAGAAAGTACAGATGGAAATCCAGAGACATTACGAGTCAGAAAGAGCCCCAGCTCCCTATCTGTCATCCTTTAGGTCAGAAACAGGCTTTTGTTCTTCACCGGAGCTATTATTCATTTTTTTTAACATTCCCCATGAAAAGTTTTGCACTTGAAGCTGATTTGGGTAACAATGGGCTGACAAGATGACCTAAAATGCTCCCTCCACGGTTACTCCATCCTGAGCTGTCATCCAGCAAAATTTTACCGAGTTCCAGCAATATCTACCCCTTCTTTGGCCCCTCATGACTCACAGGCTGTGCTTGCTTTTCCATTTTCTGCGTGATCTTGACCACTGTAAGAGTTTTAATGGATCCTTCCTTTATCAAGAAGAGCTCATTGACTTTTGTGCACCAAGGAAATGTATCGTGTCTTCTTTTATTTTATTATTTATTTATTTAGGCTATGCTGGGTCTTAGTGGCGGAATGCGGGATCTTTAGTTGAGGCATTCGAACTCTTAGTTGCAGCATGCATGCAGGATCTAGTTCCCTGACCAGGGATCAGACCTGGGCCCCATGGATTGGGAGCACAGAATCTTACCAACTGGACCACCAGGGAAGTCCCTTGTGTTTTCTTTTAAAATGTGACTCAGACAGTCTGTTTCTTAGCCGTAAGATTGATGAATTTATACTGGCAGGAAAAGGACATGTCTCAGGAGGATTCTGTGTAGAATTAAAAGAGCATTAATCACAAGACTGGGGTGCCAGTCTGACCTTACCATTTCCTGTCTGTGTGACCTTGGGCAAGTTACTTAACTTTGTTGAATCCCAGATTCCCTACATGTAAAATATGGTGTAATCCTCTCCATTGCCCTTTATTGTTATTAATTGATACAAAATTGTTATTAATTGGTACAATGCATGTGAAATTGCTTTGCACATAATGAGATTTAATATATGTTAGTTATCTAAAAATTACAATTTTTATCCTGAAAAATGGACTTATAAGGAAAATTTCTATGCCATTTTGTGGCATTCTCTGGCATAGAAGTGGTGAGACCTTCACCCACTACTTCCCTATCAGCTGAAACATAATATCTGATTTTTTAAAAAATGTATCTCTCCCTCTTCCATGCCACTTAGCACTTCTTATATAATATTTGGGTACATCTCCAGTCTTCCCAGCTAGACTGGAAATGTGTTGAAATTGGGACCACATCACATCCTTATTTCCTATGGGCACCTGGAACATTATCTTGATAAATTGTAGACATCCAATAATTATGTGTTAAATGAAAAGTAAATGGGTAAAAGGAAAAATTGAAAAATTGGACCTCATCAAAATTTTTAAAAACATTTGTTCTGTGAAAGACCCTATTAAGAGAATGGAAAGACAAATGATATATTGGGGAATATATTTTCAAATAACATCCAACAAAGGACTTGTATCTAGAATATATAAAGAACTCTCAACATTCAACAGTATAACCCCCCAAACAAGCCAATTAGAAAATGGGCAAAAGACGTCAAGAGATATTTCACCAAAGAGTGTATACAGCTGGCAAATAAGCACAGGAAAAGATGCTCAACATTATTAGGAAAATGTAAATTAGAACTATAATGAGATATCACTACATACCTATCAGAACGGGTAAGATAAAAAACACCAAATGCTGGGGAAAAGACAGAGAAACAGTATCACTTATGCATTGCTGGTGGGAATGTAAAATGGTGCAACCACTCTGGAAAATAGTTTGGCTGGGTTTTTTTAAACGAAAATCAGACCTACCATACAACTCAGCAATTCCACTTTGGGCATTTATCCTACATTCACACAAAAACTTGTACAAGCCAATGCACACACAGCCCTACCATGAGACAGCAAAAGAGGAGAGGACCATGACACACATCTAGTTTACCTGTTGAATGAGGAAACAAGATGGACCTCACTGGATTAAGTAAACACTCATGTCTTTGGACAACTCAAGGCGGGGGAAAACTTCAAAATGGAAATCCTGGATTTTCTGTTCTTCAGCAGTGATGAATTAGAAAAATAAAAGACATATGACCAAATGTGTATCTCAAATTATGAAACAGATCATACTGGACTAAATAGAAATAGAAATGCAGAGAAAAGAATTTTTTGTTTCTAGTATCTACAGTATTTTTCTATTTTTTAGAACTATTTCCATTTTTTAGAACAATTAATATTTTATTATACAGCTATTTGTTTCCTACAAAATAACAGCTTTTAAAAAGCTTTGCTGCTTTCTGCAATAAGGTGGATTCTATCTTGGAAGGACAATGTAGTTTCAATGTAATAATAGAAACTTTGTCATTACACTGACTAGGGCATCTAATAAGGGATCCTGATGCTGCTGAGAGATGATGATAATAACGGTATTATTTTATAGGGCATATAGGTGACTACTGACTTACAGAGTCTTGATTTGTGACTCTCTCCTGTTACGATTTTTCTTACTATAAATCGGGTCCCTACAATAAAGCCCAGACTTGGTAATAACCTCTATAGCCAAATCAGATACACTGCTTCTCTGAATCCCAAACCAGTTCAAATCCTTGGCAGCCGACTCAGACTGCAGCTGTGCTAAGGATTAATAAAATTAGCAGTAATACCCAGAAACTTAGGGCCCTGTGTGTGTGTGCATCTCCTTCATAACAATCCTCAAACCCTGGGGCTTGGTTTAATTATCTTGATCTTATTCACTGAGGCTTAGCAATAATGTTGCTATTGACATGGCAAAGTCAGGCATCACCAAAGAAAAGGAAATAGATGAGGCTGCCCTGTTTCCCTCTGCCTGATCCTCCCTACCCTGCTCTGCATTTTCGTTATTCCATAGCATTTGTCACCCTTTAACACACTATTAACTTTCTTATTCTGTTTCCTATTTATTGTTTGTCTTCCCCCACTGGAACATAGGCTATGGGAGGGCAGAGTTCTTTGTTTTGTTCACAGGTATCTCCAAGTGCCTTGGACAGAGCCTAGCACAAAGGAAGTGCTGGATGAATACGTATTGAATGAATGAAGATGCCAGAGAAAATTTACACCAGCATTTACAATTCAAAGATGTTCAGAGGCTTTCGTGTGTGCTGAATATTCATACTGGTATTTTTTCATCAGGTGACCTGAATTTTCATGTATTTTAAAGTTCCTTCAAGAAGTGAAGAATCTCTATGCTCTTTGCAATGATATTACCAGTTCATTGAGGATATTCCTCCGCTCAGCAATCCCCCCCTCCACCAACACCACCACCTTTAAGAAAGAGCCAAGAGGCTTCTGGCTCCAGGAGACAGAAAAGTGGATTTTACGTGGAACATAAAAATCTAAGTAAGGGTGAGGGAAAGGAGGATATAATGTAGGGGAAGTTTCTACTCTGTAGGAAGAGAGGAAAAAAAGAAGGAGCACTCTCTCTTCCAGGAGAGGAAGAGAATAATTTGGAAGGAATGTGAGTACCCTGGAAAGACACTACTTCGTTCTCCCAAGAATCCAGGACTAAATCATTTCTTGGTCCTTTCAGAAATGTGGAAGGGTGGTGAGAAAATGGAAGCAAAAGAGCATTTGAAGTGGACCCTGAATGCAGAAGGGGCTAGTAGAGTTGAGCCCCTGAGAGACTGAATACACAAATGGACAGCAGCCAGACCATATATGGCAACAGGACTCTGACCCAAGACCTCTCCAGCAACCAGCTCAGGAAGACAGACCACATCTTCTGCAGCAATCAGCCCTTAGTGGACTTGGCCAGTGGCTACCAGCTTCCTTATTTTTTTTTGTCCCTGTTTCCAATTAAGACTAAGTAGAGAATGCCAAATATGCTCCCAAACCAATCACATAGGCTGCTTTTCTAGTTAACCTACCTCCAGCTTCCCCCTGCCGACAGCCTCCAATCAGAGCATGAGTGAAGGCTTCCCTCTTTTTCATTATAAAGCTTTCCTAGTCCCCTGCTTGCCTTTGAGTTTGTGCCAAACACAAACTCTAAATAAAAAGCTTCTGTTTGTTCTCATTTGGTGGTCTTCATTTATTTCCATAGTTTTCCTAAAGGTCCCACCAAGACATTCCGCATTGCTTACGACTGCAGACCCCAGCCTTCAACCAGGCTCGATACCCACAGGAGCCACATGTGGCTTGTCAAGTGCTCACCAACACTGCAAGTCAGCCCTGGGTCTGGACTCCACCCTCTCTGTGTTGAATTCCTCAGCTATTTGTTCTCGGTTTTGTTATTGGTCCCCATTTGTTTGGCATCCTTGGAGGAATCAGGTCATTCTTTTCCAATCCGTTTTGCTCTCTGTTTTGCGTAGTGTCGTCTAAAAGTGTCCTATGGAGGACAATCACAGGGGAGAACACAGGCATAGGACCTATAAGCTTAAATTTGTGGTTCTCACTAAACCAGAGTCCAATTAAACACATTTTGCCAAGTTACCAATAAAACTAGGTGAGGTTCTCTTTCTATAATATTTGTTTGTTCTGAGAGCTTGGCTCTTATCCCAGGAGGATGTTCTCTTTGGTTTTCCACCTGCCTGGAGGTGCCAATTGTCAGACCTGCGATCAGAGGCAGCCAACCAGCAGGCTGGGAGTCCGAGATACAAAGTGCATATGCATCACTTTGGATTCACTGTTGCCTGCTCTCAAGGATCATCTAAGTCTCAGTCCTCTCCCCCTCGTCCAGGAGAAGCTCCTCCTTTCTACCTGAACTCTTGTTAACAATCCTAATTCTTGTACCTATTGCTCTAAATAGCATAACTTCATCAGTGATGATTTGGATCTTCAGTAGCCACTCTGGGAACATTTGACTTGAACAAAATTGTTCATTTGAGAAGCATCTTAGAAAATAAAGGGACTAAGATTTCTCAGTTTTAATGGGCAGCATTTTTTCATGCAGAAGCCTCCAAATGAAATTCTGATCAAAAAATTGCCTCACTGAAAGATCCTTTGACCAAAGTTAAATAGCAACCTGACAAACTTAAGCAACAACAAGCTAGACTCATTTCCTGAATAAATTCTCCCTCTTTGTCCTTCAGTTGCCTCCCTATATCCAGCTCTCCCACTATCCCCCTTTTTTAAAATAAATTTATTTATTTATTTTTGGCTGTGTTGGGTCTTCGTTGCTGCGCATGGGCTTTCAGGGGCTACTCTTCCTTGCGGCGTGCGTGCTTTTCATTGCGGATTGCAGTGTCTTCTCTTGTGGCTGAGTACAGGCTCTAGGCATGCGGGCTTAAGTAGTTGTGTCTCGTGGGCTCTAGAGTGCAGGCTCAGTAGTTGTGGCGCACAGGCTTAGTTGCTCCGCAGCATGTGGGATCTTCCCGGACCAGGGATCGAACCCATGTACCCTGCACTGTCAGGTGGATTCTTAACCACTGCGCCACCAGGGAAGTCCCCCACTTCCCCCTTATCCTTCTGATCTCTTTCCTTCTACACTTCTGTCAACTCCTCCCTCTTCATTCCCTCGCCCAGATCTCCTACCTTTTCCTACTAACTCTCCTAAAACCCCGTATACCAATTGTTTCTAAAAGTCCATCCCTCCCATGAGTCAGGTATGCCTTGGGCCTGAGCTGAATTAACAGTTATAATTCAGAATTTCTCTAACCCAGACAAGGACAGCTACTATTTGGAGAATTTAGACTTCCTTTGGATATGTATGTCTCAGGGTTACTTGAATTATGTTAACTTGTACACATGTTGGTTAAAATCTCAGATGCTCAATCCTGGATGGCAAAAACTGATTGAACTAACACAGAAAGGAATCTACAGAGTCCCTCTTTTTACAATAAACCCAAGGGTCAAAAGGGGCCTCCCAATTAGGGCAAAAAGCCATACCCAAAAGATTCTCAGTAAAATTTGATTAGATAATTCAATCATGAACGCAGAGAAAAGAGGAAACTAGGTGATTACAGCCATACAATCCACTACCTCAGGGATACATCAGTTATCCCTCTATGACCTGGTAACTGGAAGACCCATGCTTTTAGGGGTTTCACCTCTTATATTCTACCCTGCTGCATGCAGAGATGGCAAAAAATTGCAAGGGACTCATGTACTCAATCTTGTCATCAACAGGTTAAAGCTGCCTTCCCGCAACATCTTCCTACACAGCCTCAGCCTCCTCATGATCTGAAACCAGGAGATTTCATGTATTGGAAGGGACACTGGAGAAAAACTACTCTTGAACTTCATTGGAAGGGACTTCATCAGGTACTGTAACAACAAATACAGCAGTAAAACTCCAGGGAGTCAGTCCTTGGGTCCATGTTTCACGACTGAAGAAACAATTCAGAATTCCACACAGCTGGTAGGCTGTTCCAGTAAGGGACCGCAAATTTAGGATTCTCAGAATTCCTCTACTCATAGCCAACCTTTGGAAGTAAACAGTTGTCCTAGGACCTTTGGAATATACAGATAGTAGACAGCTTCTGCCCAAGACATGGGACTAAAATCCCATTTTGTTATTCATCTACTTGGTTATAACCATTCTTCTCATTTTCTATAAACCTCTGGTTATTGTCCATCCATCCTGGCCCCTTTTCTCTTCTCTTTCCTCTTTATTACAATTGTTAGATTAAAGCACACTTTCTAACACCCAGACAGTAACCACTAATCTGAATCTTACTGATTCAGGAATATTTCATCCATCATCATGATCATCACGATAAAAAACTCTGGACAATTCCAGTCTTATCAAGCAAGATCATAGGGAATTACGGCCAATGGCATTTGCATCTACACAAACGAATGAACTTAAATAAATCAACATGCAAATTTGGTAGTGTCCTCTCTCCCAGAAAAAGAACCAATTATAACAACTGGTTCTACATTTGCATTCAACAGCCTTTATGGGATGATGAGCCAATTACTTGCCACCTGGACGAGATTAATAACGATCCAAGTATGTAACTCGGCTACTGAAGGCCTTTCTTCTGACCTCCCGCTGTCAACAGCTCTTTTTCTCCTGGATTTCCATGTGCCCCCTACTGGATACTATTTCCCTTGCAACCAAGATGCCTGGTCTTGTTTTCCTCAGGCTAATACCTCAAGCACTTTAGGAATAGTATTCCAAGGCTTGTCTGTACAGGAAGACCCTAATTCTATATATCACCAACTTAGAAAATTCCAGCTCAGATGCAAGTTCCCAAATGAGCCTACCCTTGATGATTCAAGCACTCCAACTGGGGAAATTACTAATTGTTTATGTGAACAATCAGAGCAGTGTTCCCAATGGTGTGAATCATTCAAGGAGCAAGTACTCTAAGAAGCTTATTAACTTTGGAAGAAGTTATTAGCACTACCATCTCCATTTGGCAGATGAAATACAGACCAATCTTAACTCATTGGCGCAAGTAGTGATGAACAATTGCATTGCTCTAGATTTCTCTTTGGCTAGTCAGGGAGGTGTCTGTGCCATTGCTAAAACTTCTTGCTCTACTTAGATGAATGAAACAGGCAAAGTCGAACAGGCAATACATTGCCTTCTGGAGAAAACTACTTGGCTTTTTAAAGTTTTTCCTCATAGCCCATAGAATTTGTTCACTTGGCCTAGGTTGAGCAATTGGGTTTCTGGTTCTAAAGCTTCTTATCTTATAGGGACTGTTAATTATTCTTGTCTTTGTCAGAGATCATGAAACTGACCCCTTGCATTTTGTCCAGAATCATGACTCCCCCTGCACAGCTGCTCTCTCGCCAGCTAATCACCATGATGCTACAGCAACAAAAAGCTCAAGATGATCTTGCAATACAGTTGACCATGAAGACAACCGAACAATTGCCAAACAGTGATGATCTGGATCTGTAGCCTTTCCTGAATTGGTCTGAACATCATGCAAGTGAAAGGATGACCGCAGGGGGGACTGAGAGACTGAATATACAAATGGACAATGGCCAGCACAATATATAGGGCAGTAGAATATTGACTTAGAACCTCTGCAGCAGCCAATTCAGGGAGTGAAAACACAACCTGTACAGCAATTGGCCTAGAACAATTAGCACTTTGTTAATAATTGCCAACTTTTCGCCCCAGCTTCCAACTGAGGATCAACCAAAGAAAGCCAAACATGCTTTCCAAACCAACCTCGTAAGATGCCCCACTTCTAGTTAGCCTACAGCCAGATTTCCTATGCCAACAAAACCTTCAGTCAGCACATACCTAAAGCCTTACTTTTTTCTTTCAGTATAGAGCTTTTCTACACTCCTGCCTGCCTTGACTCTACCAAACACTAGTTAGTGATGGTGGCTTCTCATTTGCATGGTCTCCATTTATGTCCACAGCCCATCTGGAATTCTAGAAGGAGACAGACTCACTTGGATCCCATCTGGCAACACAGAGCAGCTGCTGCCGAATAGGAATGGAATTGTGGCAGATTTAAAGTGAGAAAGAAAAGGAGATGGCACCGTGATACTCCCTTGGCTCCTATCCAGCAAGGAAGGAATTCATAAATCTCTATATACTCCCTGTGAAAGAATGTGGACGGTACTAGAAGTTGAGAGAGCCAGCAAGCTTGTAGGGGCCACTGTTGGGGGGGACTGGACAATACTGCTGCAAGGGATGTGAGGTGGTTTGCCATTGGAACTGATACAGGATTTGTCTGAAATTCAGAGGCTCCGTGATGACATTAAGAGCCAAAGGGGGGTCAGGTCATCAATGGAAAGACCCCAAATCCTCACCATGCCAAGAACACTATATTAGTTGCTGTGTAACAAACCAACTCAAAACTTAGCAACTTAAAACAGTAAGCATTTATTTAGCTTATCATTCTATGGGTTGGCTGGGTGGTTCCTTGAATTGGGCTGGCTCAACTTTTATTGCTAGGCCCTTTCAGGAAGTAGGTTGACTGATGGCTGAATGATCTAGGATGGGCTCACTCACTGAGGTCATCTAACAATTCCTTTTAGTGATTTTCTGTGCTTTTCCTTCACTACTTTTGTTCTCTCTCCACCATTCTGAAAATAAGCCATAGTTGCAATTTCAAGGCATTTACAAAAACATTTTTGAATATTTATCAGTTAATCAGCAAGCACAGTGATGCTCCTAGGAATAATCTGCCTGGCAGTCTCCTTCTAACATGAATTTTCAACTTCTTTCCATGTATGACCTTAAAACTCAAACACACTACAGACTCTACAGTGTTTTTTAAGATAAGCATGGGTAGGAGACAGGGGCTGTCCACACTGACGTTTCAGTTATTTGAAGCTCTCTTATTTCTTTGCCATACGAAAAATGAGAATGTAGCATTATTCCCATGTGATGGCCGTATATCATACAGGAAGTCCTGCAATTCAATGAACCAAGCTCAATTAATATTACTAGAAGGAAACCCTGTTTCATTAACAAAGAGCCTCCCAGGGTTTACTGTACAAGGAGAGACAATTCCTGGAGGACTGGGTGACGTTTTAGGCATCATTCCTATTCCATCACCAAAATTTATTTCCCATAGGTGCTCATGGCTGCATCTATCATGTTGACCTCAGTAGATTGCTACCCTTCCTCCAACAAACATATCCAAACAGGGATACAAATCCTTTCTTTGTGTCTCCAGAGGACACTCGAGATAAGATTTTTTTAAAAATCATTGACGATCAGCGAGAAATGGAAATAATATAGAGAGTACCATTATTTGAGACCAGTGTTTCCCAAATTTTGCTCCACAGAACATTAACTTGGGGAACTATTAGAAGATGTTCCATGAGAAAGATGTTTTGTGGTTGAACAAAGTTGGGAAATGGTATACGCTATACCTGCTCCATATATACTAAAACATAACATGAGCATAATAAAGGCTCTGAGAAGTCCTGCAACAGACTTCTAGCTTTTCCTAATCCAATCATTTTCAAGTTTATGAAAGCACGGAACCCTTTAGTTTAGCACACAACCAATATTTTATGGACAGCCTGCCTTACGATACCAGTTTAGTCACCTGTACTGTACCTCAACCATTACAAATGGACCCCATAAGGCAGAGATTGTGCTGGAGTCTCTTCTTTCCCACATCCCTCTTCAGCTTCTACAAAGTACATGCTGTCCTCAGAGTTCAAGATGAACTCCTCCATGAATAGACAAAGAGAAGGAGGTCAAGGCTTTCTCATGACTACTTGAGCTCTGCACTTACAATTCTTCTTTCTCTCTGAGACATCTTTCCTTTTCAAGATGAGTAGTACCTGGAATCCATTCTCACAAGACAGGAGAGAACTGTAGAACAGTTGTCAAGAGCAAGAACTCTGGAGTCTGACTCTACCCCATCTTAACTTAAAATCTCCATGCTTCAGTTTTCTCATGTATAACATAACATGGTAATAATAGTAACTACTTCATAGGATGGTGTGAGTATTACATGGGTTAAAGCATGTGAAATACTTAAACAGGGTCTGGAATATAGGGTGTATTCTGAGGTGTCAGTAGTTATTCATTTCGCTTAGATCTGGCAGCCCTCAGAAGAATATCCCCATCAGACGGCAATGCTAATTTCAAATGCATACAAAAGGGACACATCTTGAGGAGCTAGGGAATTGTTTTATCCTGGTTGCAGATATTTTGACAGCATGACTTTCTATGTGGTACTACAATAGTTAATTGATACATTTTGCATTTTCATTTCTGTATTTTATAATTACAAAAGTAACACGTTATAACACTGGGAGCCTATAAAACATAAAGAGGCATTAAAGGGAGAAATGCACTCAAATTATCTGTCTTTAGAAACCTCAGTGGTAATATTTTGTTATATACATATATATATATGACATAATACACTTCTAGAAATATTTTTCTCTTGACAAAAAATTATGTACACTTTTCCATGTCGATTAATATTCCTTAGAAACACTATTTTAACAGCTGCAGACTAACCCATCCTATGAATATATTATCGTTCATCCCTGAGTGGTTCATTCACTGAGATGACTTGGTGAATTACCCATCACAAAACCAGTGTTTTAACAGGAGGAGCCCACACAGTGTTCATATTAAGCCCTGTCAATTCTTTCCATCGGATTTCCCACTCATACCATGTCCACCTCCTAGTCTTCATTATTTTTGAGGGTAAAATTCAAGTCAAGGTCATCCATAAGTCAGCCAGAGAAAATCAAAAGACTCAAAGACAGGGCTTATTAAATAAGATTAAAGGAAATGGTATTCTTTTGTCCATGATCTGTCAATTCTTTCTATACTTACTATTCAAGCATCAACAACATCTCTTGCTTCACATTTTACTTAGCGTCCTTCTACTTTCTGTAAAAACAGGAGTATTCCCTAGAATGCATCTCATTCTATAACACGTCAGGGCATAAAATTGGCAACACATCCTTCCTTCATTTTCAGGAGAAAATGAAGAGCTCTGGTATGCTTCAGGAATAAAATATGGTAGAGAATAAGTTATCCAGAGATCCAGATACTGAAGCACGTAAAATACAAAATTTGATCTTAATGGGCTTTTTTTCCTAGTGATCTTCTATGTTTCAAATTATGCAAGTAGAATTAGTAATGAGTGAATTTGATTTGGTGCCGGTGGTGATGGCAGAATCTACAAAGCAGTGAGCGATCAACCAGTTGGAAACATCATAGCAGCCGAATTTTCACATTAGAGGCAATGAGATACAGAGTGTACTATGCATTGGATATCTATTATTTTTTTACCTTTTGGCAATTGTCACTTCTTCACAGTCCATCTCATTGTTCCAGCTTCTAGGAAGGACCCAGGTACAGCCACCACGTGTCTAACCCCCTGAGCTGGGTTATTCAAGTGAGATCACTAATATTCAGTTGAGGGACTTTCACTCCACTATTGAGAAAGAGGGACTATTAATAAAACTGGACTTGACATGAGTAGAATAAGTGCCAGAGCTGCTTACAGCCATCTTTCTGAGAACAAAGGTGTGTGCTGCATAAGAAATCATTCTAAATTATTTAGTTCATCATTTTGTGGGCTGCCGGTGTGGGCTGGGCTCAGCTGAGTGGTTTTGCTGGTCTTGGCTGGACTCACTTTGTACATGAGTGGGCAGGCCTGGCTGGGCTAGGAAGGGATGGCTTGTCTCTAGTGCTCTCATGTGGGCTCTCATTATCCATCAGACCAGCTCAGGCTTACTCATATGGCAGAGTCATGGTTCCAAGAAAGTCAGCAGGAACATGCTAGGCCTCTTGAGGACCAGGCTGTCAACTGGGGTGACCTTACTTGTCCCGCATTCTAGTTGTCAAAACAAGTCTCAAGTCCAGGCTGGATTTAAAGCAGTGGCGAAATGACTCCATCTCCGTGTAGAAAGAGCTATCAAGTCACATCGCATGGAGGCCTAGATAAGGGGAAGGAAATCATTATGGCCTTTTTATAAATCTCCATCCATGTGTCCATCTTCTGGCCACAGTTATTCATGTCCTTTCCATGTGCAAAATACACTTACCTCCTCCCAAGACCTCCTTCCATCTGGATTGGAGTCCATGATTTGGGGACCTACATTCTGCCACAGGAGGCCTCCCTTGATTGGAGGCTTGTGAATTAAAAAGACATACCCAACATACAAATGTGAAACATGGACAAGATGACCAAAATAGACTTTCCCATTCAAAATACTCTGTCAAGGACAATTCATGCTGTGAAAAACTTTGTAAATTTCACAGACCAAAGGACCCCATCACTGTTGGAGAAAGTCATTGAGGGACATAACAGTTGACCCTTAAGCTGGACCTGTCCTTAGAATGTTTGTTCTGCCCACTGTTGCCACACTAGGAGCTGTTTCAAGGATCCAGCCTTAAGAGCATAAGGTGTTGTTGAGACCACCTGGACGGTATACGTGACTGAACCTAGTTAAGGCCTCTATATAAACTTTTAACATTCTGGCAAGCAGATGAGATCTACATGTCTTGCAGCCACCCAAGACAAGCCTCCTGTGTAAACTCCCTTGCTCATTAAACCTGCCACCTACTAATCTGGAATTGTCCTCTCTTTTTTCAGTCCCTCCTTGCCCTCTGTGTGCGGGACCCAGTTTGCAAACCAACAGTCACAGAACAGGAGATGCTGCAGATTGCAGGCTGCAGAGAAAGGTCCCAGCAAGAGGCAGTGAAGCATTTTTTAAGTAGCTGTTTTCTTCTTTGGTCTCTGCAGATGCTGACAACAAAAATCCTGGTTCTAAGTGACTTGGCCAGATTCCTATCTACAGATCAACCAGGATTTTCTGGTAAATAAAACATTCATGCATTTTTTATTAGTGCATGATGCTTTTTTGAAGTTGTTATTGTCATTTCAGAGTACACCCTAAATCCTGATGTTTAGTACAAGATATGATGAGTGAACTATTTACACTGTGTTTTATCATTAAAATTTAGGGTTTTCTACTTTTTTTTTCTATTTTCTACTAAGTCTAGATTTAATTGAGTCCTAGGATATATTTTTGTTAACTAAAGGTTTTCTAAACCTTAGGTAGCTTTATAACATTTTTTAAACTTTTTGTTAAGAGACAATATACCTATAGAAAAGTACACCTACCATTTGTGTATAACTTGATGAATTTTCCAATTGCACACATTTGTGTAAACAGCATGCAGATCAAGAAACAGAATGTTGGGCCTCCCTGGTGGCGCAGTGATTGAGAGTCCGCGTGCTGATGCGGGGGACATGGGTTCGTGCCCCGGTCCGGGAGGATCCCACATACCGCAGAGCGGCTGGGCCCGTGAGCCATGGCCGCTGAGCCTGTGCATCCGGAGCCTGTGCTCCGCAACGGGAGAGGCCCGCGTACCACAAAAAAAAAAAAAAAAAAAAAAAAGAAACAGAATGTTACCACTACCCCTCTGGTAGATAGGGCTTCTCAACCTCAGCATTGTCGATGTTTTAGGCTGGACAGTTCTTTGCTGCGGGGAGCTGTCCTGCACATTGTAGGATGTTCAGCAACACCCCTGGTCTCTATCCACTAGCTGCTGGTAGCAACCCTCTTCCTCAGTATGACAACCAAAAGTGTCTCTCCAGACATTGCCCAATATCCCTTGGGGATCAAATTATACCTGGTTGAGAATCACTGCCTCTAGGGTAACCACTATTATGACCTCTAATAGCATAGATTAATTTAGCCTGTTTTTTACTTTATATAAATACTCCACTTGTATCTGGCTTCATTCTCTGAATATTATATTTGTGACAGTCACTCATATTTTTGTGTGTAGCTGTAAACTGTTCATTCTTTTTGCTGTGTAGGACTCTGTTACAAGAATATACCACAATTTATTTATCCATTCAACTATTGAAGGGCATTTTGGTAACTGCTAGTTTTTAACATATATATATATATATATATATATATATACACACACACACATATATATATAATTTTTAAACTCATTTATTTCTTATCATACTTTATATCCCCAATTACATACCATACCTTCTAAAAATTTTTTTGAAGTTAAGGTATCTAAATTTTGGAAATTTTGTTAACCTGGATCAAATCACATGCTAGGCATTTAAGTAAAGTACTTTTTTATAAATTTATTTATTAGTTATTATTATTTTTGGCTGGGTTGGGTCTTTGTTGCTGCACGCAGGCTTTCTCTAGTTGCGGCGAGCAGGAGCTACTCTTCGTTGCAGTGCGCAGGCTTCTCATTACAGTGGCTTCTCTTCTTGCGGAGCACGGGCTCTAGGCAGATGGGCTTCAGTAGTTGTGGCTCGCGGGCTCTAGAGCACAGGCTCAGTAGTTATAGCGCACAGGCTTAGTTGCTCTGCGGCGTGTGGGATCTTCCCGGACCAGGGCTCAAACCCGTGTCCCCTGCACTGGCAGGCAAGTTCTTAACCACTGCTCCACCAGGGAAGCCCTAAGTAAAGTATTTTTTATGGTAGCTTCTTAAGGAAACCCAGAGTGGGCCACTGATCCTGAGGATGAAGTTGGGAGTGGGAAGAGAAGAAGAGTCCAAGTTCAGTGCACCCAGTATTTACTGAACACCTGTGACTGTAAGGCACTATTGGTGGCTCTGGAAATGTGAAGTGAATAAGACAAGTTCTATGCCTTTGAGAAGTTTGTCAGTCCTTTCCTCCTACTGATGGCCAATCTTTCTCTCCCAGGCCTGATATGATCTAATGGTACCTCCTGCTTGGAAGGTTGCCTCTGATGAGAAGATCTGGCTAGTGCCAGGAGCTGTATCTCCTTGAGGTCTTTGTCAAGAAGGATAAAAGCAGGGGCCCTGGGGGACTTCCCTCGTGGTCTAGTGGCTAAGACTTCATGCTCCCAATGCTGAGTGACCAGATTTGATCCCTGGTCAGGGAACTAGATCCCGCACGCACACTGCAGCTAAGAGTTCGCATGCCGCAGCTAAGAAGCCTGCATACCGCAACTAAAAAAAAAAGGTGGGGGGGGCAACAAAGGTCCGCATGCAGCCAAATAAATAAATAAATATTTAAAAAATAAATAAAGCATACAGTTCAATAGCTTAAAAAAAAGGTAAAAAAGCAGGGGCCCTGGGGTTGTAGCCCCATCACCAGGGTAAGGAAACAGGGAGGGGTTTTGAACAGAAACCTTAGTTAAGAATAGGCAAGGTGCAGTCTACAGAGGCAAAATGTGCCCAGTCTTCCAGAGACCCAGGGGAGTCTGCATGGGGCATGGGGGGAACGGTGGTAGACACAGCCCCCAGGAAATCCAGCTAACAGAGAGGATTAAAATGCTAGTGATGCTGCACAAATCACTTTATAAATCTAAAAAATTCATTTACATTCATAACACGCATCCTTCTAGACAAAGGAAATGTGAGCCTAGAGAAAGAATGACTCTGCATGGCTTCTCCTTTTAAAAAATAGGCGAATTTGGTCTTTAATAGGTTTTAACCAAGATGAGCAACTGCCCTTTTATAAGAAGAGTTTCATCATCAGTATTCTATAAAGCATCTTTGTCTCATCTTCACTACCCCGGTATTTCCTTAACTATCTACAACTTCAGTACAATGAAAACAAAGGCCAGTGGAACTGGTGTCTTCCTTCCTACTTACTCATCCTGTCAGCGAAAAATTAATCAGTTGATCTAAGAAAGAACTGGAAAATTTTATTCGAGCCAATTTTGAGGATTATAACCCAGGAAGAGCATCTCGGAAAGCTCTGAGAACTGTTCCGCCCGTTAAAAGTCAAGACAGTTTATATAAGTTTTTTGAAACAGAGGGCTGTACAATAAATGACGTATTATTGACAGTTTACATAATCCAAATTTAAGCGCCAAGATCAAGAAGGAATGTTATCTTTTAAGGAGTTGTTTTGTTGGTGCTAGGAGAATGTTGCAGTTTATGGTTGAGCAGGTATTCCTACTGATGTGGTAGGTTTGGTCGATGCATAATGCAGATAAACAATGCACAGAGGGAGGCCAAAGGGCAGAGAAGAATTTTTATATTCTTGTCTTGCCATAAACATGAATTTTGTTTCACATTTCTTCTCAAGCTTCTGAGACTTTCACTTCTCTTCCTCAGTTTATGTTTCTTCATTGTTACTACACACTCTTTAAACCCAGTACCATTTAATTAAATTGACCAAAAGATTATGTTGTGAGTTTATTTAGGATTAACCTTTCAATTAAGGTCTCATTATAATTATCAAATTATAAATACAAAAAAATTAAAGAATTTCAATCCAACATTGGAGGGTTTCTAAATTTTCTCTTAAGTAAATCAATAGGAAATAGAGGAATATGTTCATTTTTATTACCATGTGCATACTCATTAATGAATAGATCGTTGCAATAAACTCAGGCCTTATTTCCAAGAAAATTTTAGATGGCATTTGTGAAAATGATATTTCAACTGCTCTACTGGACAATCCTTTAAGCACCTTGCCTAATTCATTAAAAAAGCAACAGGCAAAGCAAAAGAAAGCAAGCCAAACTCGCGCAAGCTTTTTAATGGTCCTGTTGTGTGCAGGCAGAACTGCCAGCCTCCCCTACACCACCCCCCATTCCCCTAAGGCCAGTTAGCCAATTAGAAGAACAATGAGTCATTCAATCACTGAACTGCAGCCTTAATATTCAAAAGTCAGACTTTTATTTTTGTTTCTTGTCCAGCAGGAAAATCCTGAAAGAATACATTTTTCAACGAATTTATTCATCACATGCTAAAATGATCCAGAACAAACATACAAGACCTTCCATTGAACTACTTGTGCCTTCCCGTTAATCTGTCTCAAAAAACTTTCACTGCAAGGGATTTGTCATGGGTTATCACATGATAACAGAAGTGTTTTTCTCTTTAAATTTCTTGCTTACTTATTTGTAAACTCCAATATTATAAATTATCGTATAAATAAGTATACTTATTATTTAAAGGAAACTGTGCATATTTTTGTAAAGCAAAGTGTGTATATATGTTCATTAAAACATAATCTACACATATATATAATATGTATATCTGTGTGTGTGTGTACTCACACACAGTAGTACATAGCTACCTATCTAGTATGTTAGACACACATATACTCATGCTCAGTGTATGTAACTTATGTATATACATATGTATACATACATACACACATATATACATATGTATTCACATGCATGCAGTACAAAATAATGGTTAAGAGTATGGACTCTGCAACCAGTCTACTTAGATTTAAACTCCAGATCCATATGGTAGCAAAGGCAAGTTAGTTAACATGTCAGTGCCTCAAATTCTTTATCCTAAAATGAGAATAATATTTATATCAATTTCATAGGGTTGTCGTAGGGCTAAATGAGTGAATATATATGCACAGCTCTACACAGAACTTAGAACAGCATCCAGCCCGTGGAGAACTCTATGTAAATATCTGCCTGTAATTAATCTGCATGTATTTGTGTACGTAGTACAGGTGTAAATGATTACGCCCTCCTGTGTCTATTTTGCACATTTGAATTTTTTGCATACTAGACTTTTCTTCATGGGGGATAGATGTATACACTTAAAGATAGTCAGAAATTTTACTTCTACTAACCCTTCTTCTACCGACTCTACTTCTCCAGGCTAAATCAATCTAACTTTTGACTTTTGCCTCACATGTTTTATATTCCAAACTCCTCAAATCTTTTCATTCATTCTTTTCTTGAATCTTCCTAGTTTTCCACACCTCTAGGGCCATATCATCAAACACCAAAGTGTTCACCGTGTTCTAACTGGGATGTGATCATGCAACTGTGACACCCTCTTCAGGGCTGTGAGTTCTTCAAGGGAGATGGAGATCAGCTCCGGTTCCTGGGTCCCATCCCTGAGTGCCTTGTAATTGGTTCTGCCCAGAATGTGCATTCATTCAGTGTCACCCTGGCACCAGCGGGTTATACACCAGTGGTTAGCCACCTGGCTGCACATAAAAATCACCAGGAAGGCTTTTAACAAATACCAACCCCTAGGTGCACCCAAAGCAATTAAATCAGAATCTCTGGGGGTGTGGTGGTACACTGCTATTTCTTAAAAGCTCCTGTGTGGGTCTCAAATGCAGTCAGGGTTAACAACTAGTGCCATATAGAAAGGACCTCACCATCAAAAAGATGTCTGCATCTTTGCTCCGCTGCAGGTAAGGTGCTAGCATGTATATTCCTTATGGAATGAGGGCGGCAACATCTTCCCACCTTCTCAAAGAAGGTCAGTGGACAGCTTCCTGAGGTTGCGCCCCCCATCTTGTCACCAAATGCCTCCAGAAAAAAAAAGTCTGCACAGTGAGCTTGGTAATTGTGTTTTAGAGCAACAGTTCTCAAATTTTTCTTCTATTGCCACACATGTGATGAACAGTATTTACGGGCATGACACTGTCCTGCTGTGACAGGCGAGGGCCAATTCCCAGCTGTAATTCTATTTAAAGATGTATTTAAAAATGCAAGTTAGTGCAGTGACATAATTACAGGAATAATTTGGGCTGTTATTAAACTAAATAATTTGCAAACTTAGGTACTTTAGCTGCTGTTCATTTATTCAATAAATATGTATTGAATGTCTACTCTCTCTAGGCACTGATCTAGATGCTGGGCATGAAAAAAAAATTTCTTGTTCCCCATGGAAACTACATTTTAGGGTAATTACATTTTAGTGAGGAGACAGACAGTAAACAAATAGAATCAACAAATGTGTATGCGGGTGTGGGGGGCAGTTACAGGTAAATGTTATAAAGAAAAGAAAAGGAGAAGATGAGAGAGTACCTTGGGCAATAGATCAGTCAGGAAAGACCTCTCTGAGGAAGTGATACTTGAGTGGAGAGAGATCAGAAGGAAGTGAGAAGGCAAGCCTCTGGTGTCTGGGGGAAAAATGGTCCAAGCAAATTGCAAAGGCCTTGGGGAGGGAGCCCGCTGTGTGCTTCAAAGAACATCACATTAGACCACAGTGGCTCGGGTGGGAAAGGGATGGGAGAGTGATGGGATTTGAAGTCAGAGTGATAACAAGGATTCCAGAGTCTGTAGGGTCTCTGGGTTTAATTCTTAGTGCAGTGGAAACCACTGAAGGGTTTTGAGCTAGGGAATGCTCAGATTTACTCTCTAAAAGGATGGATTGCTCAGGCTGCCATGTAGAGTACTCACCGTACTGTAGCAGAGGGATGGAGTTGGAAGCAGAGGTCCAGGTGAGCTGTTGGTGACCTGGTCAGAGCTGTAGCAGAGGAGGTGGAGAGAAGTGGTAATATTTTAGAAGTAGAGTTACCAGGATTTGCTGATGAAATGAAGGTCTGGTGTGAGAAAAAGAGAAGATTATGAGGATGGGGATGGCATTTGCTGGGATGTAGGACACTGGAAAAAGAGGGTGTTCCAGTGAAAATCCAGAGTTCAGTTGGGATAAGTTAAATCTGAGATGCATATAGACATCCAAGTGAAGATATTGAGCAGAGAGTTGACTATAAGAGCTGCAGATAAAGGGAGAGGTTGGGACTGGTGATTTCAATTTGATAGTCGTTGTTATGATATGAGATTATATATTTTTCTGTTTATCTATTTTTTGTCTCTTTCTCCCCCAAGAATATGAGTTTCATGAGGGCAGAAAATTAATGTTTTGTTCTTTACTGTGTCCCCAACTCCTAGAACATTGGTAAGCACATAAAAAGTGCTCAATAAATATTATTGAATGAAAGGAAATTTCAATTCAGGGCAGTATAACGGAAATGAAAAACAGCAGGACATAACAAGTGCTCAAGGATGACATGGTGTGTGAATTGAGACTGGGGAGTGACCAGTGTGGGCTCTAATGGTCAAGAAAAAAAGTCTTGGCAGAGATTGACCTTTATCAGGTCTTGAAAAATAGGTAGGTTTATAGGTAAGAGGTGTCAGGAAAAGGGGTCAAGTTTGGGGGAAAATGATGACTTTGTTTAGATTATGTTGAATTTGAAGTATTGGGGGTTGGCCAAAAAGTTCGTTCGGGTTTTTGTAGGATCCTACAAAAACCCGAACAAAATTTTTGGCCAGCCCAATAACAGAGGAACATCTGAATCTGATAGAAAGACATTTAAGTTAGTTCTGTAGGCGGTTTGAGATCTGGACTTGCAAAGGACAGACATGGGCACTCCTCCTTTCTGAAATTAGAACCCACACGACTACATTAGAATACTGAACTGTAAATGTAGTAACAGGAAATTAAGTAGAAAATTTTGACTGAGTCGCCAAGAACGTTGAAAAAGCAACGCTTTTCAAAATTTAATGTGCATACAAATCACCTGGCAATCTTACTAAAATGCAGATTTTGATTTTGTAGGTCTGGGGTGGGGCTTGAGCTTCTGTGTTTCTAACAAGCTCCCAGGTGATGTTGATGCTGCCACGTCCTCGGACCACATTTGAATAGAGAGGTACTAAAGAGACGTGTTACACCAAAAGGAGCATTTTCAAAGCAAATAAGTAGAAACCAGTTACATGGCTCTTCATCTCCTCACCCAACACTGAGAGTATAAAAGGATTGAGTTTCTGGGCATCAGAGGAAGCTTATTTTAAATAGAACTTATTTGCAGGGAGCTGTTACTGAGCTGTGAGCAAGGGTGTAGAGCAGAGGGTACATCCCTCTTAACCTCAAATCAAGAGAAAGGATTTCAGTGGAACTCTCCGTCAGCACTGTGAGTGTCATCTCTGGTTGGAGAGACAAAGTGGACTGATGTCTGACCCAAAAAAGCAAAGGGTGAGACACAGGCCGGCTAGCTGCTCTCTGACAAGTTGAAGAGGCTGCTTAGTAATCAAGCTGTGAACGCAATTTGTCAGGGCAAAGGAAATGGAATAGGTCAGAAATCAGGTTACTAGGCAGAAGGAGAGATAGGAGGGAAAGATGGCAGAAGGCCCTCACTAGAGAAGTCCACAAGATTTAACTTTAAATCAAGTTTGGAATCTGGATTATCATATGGGACTAGGATTTTAATTTCTAAGTTGAGATCCTGTGTCTTATTTTTAAATGTTCATAAGATCTTTTATTATCTGTGAGTGATTGGACAGTAATTTTCTGAGTTTTTAATCTCCAGGTGGAGAATTTCTCCCAGTGAGCAAACTTTAAAGAGACAGTGGGAAACAAAGTAAAACTGGTTTATGGTTATGCCCATGAGTTCTGCTCCTTCAGTGTTTTCATGATAAATGGGTTCAAGGGAGAGGAGGCAAGTCAGCCTTGGATCTTCATATGAGCTACAATATAACCTTTAATCATGTTGCCCTTGAGTTCCTTTGTCTGACACCACCACCCATAATGAGATTATTTTCTAAGTGCTGATCCTCTCAGAGAGCTTGGACAACCCATTGCTGTTAACACCCCTCCTATAGATCAGCCCCACTGTGTCCGCTCACACTGAGCAGAGTTCAAAGAGCTCCCATTTGTAGAAGAGACTTGCTAATTCCACTTCTCTCTGGATAGACAATGGCAGTGCAAAGAGCATCCACTCCCCCCAATCCCCGACCCCCATCCTCATCTCCTAGCAGCTACACCACCAACAGGTATTTTCATATCCTGTGCCCATTAGAGTTAGGACAAAGGTGACTTGGAGCAGTTGTGTGTTTTGTATTGTTATCTATACCCAAGGAAGCTGTCAACATGGACATCTAATGAAACATAGGTCCTTCTTGGCTCAGCAAAGCACTTACACCCCTGACACAATCAGAGATGATTTTTTAGGTACCAAGCTTGAGACCTGAGAGTTATTGTGGGAGATGGAGGAGTAGAAGGACCAATGTACCCTTCTCAATCTGTTCTTCCTGGAATCTTCTTTTTGGGTTCTTAACTCATATCTCATGCACCAGCTACACTAAGGTTCCTTGCAGTCCCTGAAAATGAAGACTTCCTTCAAAACTCTACCTCAATCTGTCTTCCTCTCTGAGAGCCTCCCTCATCTTATTTTTTTCAGGGAAGGTTGACTAAATGAGACAGCCCTCTGAGCCTCCATGACACTTGGGACAAAACTGTATAAGAGCTTCTCTCTGTCTGTGTGTGGTCATTCTTGGTGCATTAACAGATGTGTGTGAATGGCTTCCTGTTATTGAGTAACTTTTCTTTTATTGGATGTTCGATTCATTATGTAGTTAAGATTCTGTTAGATTGTTCTGATGATTTAAAGGTTAAGAAAACTCTGGATGAAAAGATCCTAGGTGTAAGGCAGAGAGTCACGAAAGAGTCATGTTGGCCAGCAGCAGACTGTGGGCAGACGAGTCCTGAGAGGGAGCCAGGAGTACTCTTCCAAGTCGCTCTGTTCCTTTCGATGCTAGACTGGCAGTATCTCAGCCTGTGCAAGCTGGAAGGCCCCGTAACTCCTGCACTGTTTTTGTTCATTGCCCTTTTGTTTTCTCTTACAATTTAGTAGATTTTAAAGTAACTCTTGGGACTTCCCTGGCGGGCCAGTGGTTAAGACTCTGTGCTTCCAATGCAGGGGGTGTGGGTTCAATCCCTGGTCAGGGAACTAAGATCCCACATGCTGCATGTCTCAGCCTTAAGACACACAAAAAAGTAACTCTCTTTTCCTGATTATAAAAATAATACCTTTTTAATGGTCTTGTAGTACATGCTGGGTTGTTTGGCATCAACCCTGTTGACACCTGTTGTCCTGGTGTATTATTAATAGCACTGACTTTCATTCTCAGAAATTCCCCTGTTTGAACTGTGACTTACATTGCCATCCTCCTGGTTGTACAGGATTTGGAGTGTACACAAATTGTTGTGTGTACATCTGATTACTGTAGGATAATTTCCAAAATGTAAAACTTCTGAGTCAAAGGTTACGAAGGAATTTCAGGCCTCTGCTACGTTATGCCACTTTACTCTCCAGAAAAGTAGCAACCAGTTACACCCCAACTGGCGGTTCATGAGAGCCTATGATATTGCTAAGATCAGAGTTCGGTTATTAAAATCAATAACCTCAATACCAACACCAATGGAACAACTTCAGAAACCAAGAGGTTTCTGTTGTCTCCCAATTAAGATGGGAAAATTAGCAACTTACACTTTTTCCCACCTCTGTCCCCATTTCTCATTTGCAAGTCTCCTCTGAGCTATGTTTCTGCCTTAAAGATAAATTATTTTTTACATTATTCATCTTTTCATTTAAGAACTATACAAATACATTATGTTTATAATCAATGTTACTATAATTATTTAGAATATGATGTGTATATTTGATTGTATATTAAGTGTATTAATATTATATATTTATGTAATATATTAATTATATATCATACATAGATATATATTTATATATAATTCATATTTTAAAAATATTTATTTTATTAATTTATTTATTTTGGCTGTGCCAGGTCTTAGTTGCGGCACTATAATAATATATTTATTTATTTAAAAAATATTTATTCATTTATTTATTTTTTGGCTGCGTCAGGTCTTAGTTGGGGCATGTGGGATCTATCATTGCAGCGTGTGGGCTCTTTGTTGCAGCATACAGGCTTCTCTCTAGTTGTGGCGCATAGGCTCCAGAGCGCGCAGGCTCATTAGTTGTGGCACATGGGATCTCTAGTTGTGACACGCAGGCTCCAGGGCGCTTGGGATCAGTAGTTGTGGTACGTGGGCTCCATAGTTGCGGGACACGGGCTCTCTAGTTGCGGCACATGGGCTCAATAGTGTGGCACGCAGCCTTAGTTGCCCCACAGCATGTGGGACCTTAGTTCCCTGACCAGGGGTTGAACCGGCGTCCCCTGAATTGCAAGACTGATTCTTAACCACTGGACCACCAGGGAAGTCCCTATAATAATATATTTAAACGGAGCCAAGGCTTCCTGTGCCCTTTAATGCCACAGCTTCTCGATTTGTGAGTTCTCATCCTTTTGCTCCCTTGCCTTTCTCCCTCTTCCTCTGAGAGGGCTGGGTTATATCCTGAAGTAAATTCTTTAGTTAGGGAGCATTAGTTTTAGGTTTCCTGGCATATTTGATCACATCTTCCTCGGGTCTTCTGTCGTGGATGACCTTGGTCAGGGTGGAGTCACAGATTTCCAGTTTTCTTCCCAATCAGCCTTAAATGTATAAAATGGAGCTCTCGGGGAAGCCTGGCTATTGGGGAACCAATACATTTATTGGGATACAAATTACTGGTATCATAATAGAACCTCACCTACTATTTCTTTTCCACTTTTCCTGTTTTTCAACAGGGCACTCCTTTGGATGGAGTTCCACAATCTTGGGGAATTGTGTCTTTCATATCTGTTCTTGACACCCAGCCGTTGCTGAATCCCATAATTATTCAACTGGGGAGGTGTTGAGGGCTGATTTGGATCTTCAGCTGTGTGTCCTGGAACTATCAGACCACAACGGACTGCAAAGGCCTAACACATTTGAGTTGGAATAGGGGCTTTAAGTCTTTAGTCCTTCCCCTCGAGGTGTCAAAGACACTCACTTAGGTTAGGTCCTTGAATAGCCCATGAGTAGAGATGGAAGATCAGTAGGTAAATCCTGTGACCTAATGCCTTTGGAATTTCTTTGCTCTTCAGATTTGTCTAAGTCAGAGTTTTAGATTATTTTTGACCCACATTCATATACATTTGCATGACTCTCACTTGTGCCTTTTCAGCATAGATCTCTGAATCCATTCACATGCCAGAGGACATGCCAGTATTTGCACAAGGCTGACTAGTGCTAGGCTACAACTCCTAGGTGTGTATCCACAAATATATCATAATTTAACAAATCATACATAAAAGACAAAAAAATAAGCAAAGAGCGTATGCTTAACACTCCCCATGTCATTTTAAATTCCATTATACCTTCTTGTTGTGTAGCTGACACTTGATGTAGAATTCTTGGCACACAGTCTTGTCTCTTCTGAATTCTGTGTGTGTTCTGTTCTCTGTGAGGCTGCTCTAGATCATTTTCCTCTGTAAATGTACCCATGCCAGCATGTAAAGGTTGGTGATGGCTCCAAGGTTACTATCCCTCATTCTCCTGGAATCTATGGATCCCTTCACTTTCCAGGTGCAGGTCATCTTTTTATCTCAGAAAATTTGCTTTATTCATCCTTTCCTTCTGAATGCTCTGTGATTTTTGTCATCAAGCCTGTACTGCACGTCCCTGATACAGTGTCCTGCACTGTCAATTCTACTTCTTGCTGCTTCTAGTTTGAATTTTTAGTTTTGAGACAGTTTTAGGTTTCTCTGCCCTCCCTTTATTTTATTCTGCTAATTACTTTTACATCCCATTCTGTTGCTTTATTCATTCTTTGAAGTGTAATGTCTCTTCTTTAACTTCTATTTTATTGAGTGCCAGTTCCCTTGACTTCTTTTTCCAATGTGAGTTTATATTAGAAAAGGTTCTGGTTACGACTGATGGAAATCCAACTCAAAGCAGTTTAAGGACAAATGAGAAATGTGTTGGGTCACATAACCACTCTAAGAGAAGCAGGGCTGGAGCCTGGGTTTAGGGGCATCTGGAGTTGAGGACACAATCCATCAGCACCCTCTCTGGCTCTTGCCTGTACTTATCTCATTGTATTAGTTTCCTTCTCTCCCAGTGTATACCTGGTCCCTACAGGCTCTCAGCCAAACACCCCATTATCACGGAATAAAAAACAATTTCCCTCTAGCTAGAGTAAAAAACTTGCTGAGGAAACAGCCTTGTTACCTCCATACCCCTACACCAATGAGTGTCACCAAATGATAAAGAACAGATTGGCCCACCCTGGGCCACGGCTCTGCCTCTGTGATCAGGGGTGTGGGGTCTGTTACAATAACCCATATACTTTCTCCATCTTTCTTTTGCAAACTATTTTGTCCTTAGTTTTGTTGTAGATATTCCTGCTTGTCACTCAATTTAGAAGTCGAGTGGACAATTCTAACGGGGCTTGCTTTTGCCCAATAATAATGTGAGTGGATTCTTCCTAATCATGTTTTTGTCTACCTTGTCCAAACCTCTTTGTGTATTGATATTGATGGTCAGGACTCTCTGTTCAGTTGATTGGTTGTATATCAGTTGGTGAGTATAGGGGATTGGAAGAGGGTGTGTATAAAGGGAAGGATTTCCATGTGGCGAGTGCTTCCATGTGCCCATGGGTGAAGGCCAGCTGCTACTGTTACCTTTGAGACTTTCCAGTGAATGAGTAAGCCATCAAATGAGAAACTCTCATTGGGTGAATACAGATATAATCTAGTCTTAGGCCTCAGTGAGGTGTTCTGTACTATACAGAACCCAGCAATGTGAATATAGGGCAGTCTGATTGTTCTGTCTTTTCAAGATTGTAGCAATATTTTTAACACCTTTATTGAGGTATAATTTACATACCATCACATTCATCCATTTTATGTGTACAGTGATTTTTAGGAAATTTACAGAGTTGTGCAAACATCACCACAATCCAGTCTTAGAATATCCCTATCACCCCCCAAAATCTCTCCTGCCCATTTGCAAACAGTCCCTGTTCTCATCCCCTAGCCACGAGCAACAGTAATCTGCTTTCTTTCTCCATGGAGTCATTTCTGGACATTTCATGTAAATGGGATCAGAATATGTGGTCTTTTCTATTTGGCTTCTTTCAGTGATAGAATTTTTTTTTAGGTTTATTCATGTGGCAGCCCGTATCAGAAGTTAGGTCCACTTTATGCTGAACAGTATCCCCTCATATGGGTGTTTTTTGTTTTTTGGTTTTTTTTACATCTTTATTGGAGTATAATTGCTTTACAATGGTGTCTTACTTTCTGCTTTATAACAAAGTGAATCAGTTATACATATACATATGTTCCCATATCTCTTCCCTCTTACATCTCCCTCCCTCCCACCTTCCCTATCCCACCCCTCAAGGCGGTCACGAAGCACTGAGCTGATCTCCCTGTGCTATGCGGCTGCTTCCCACTAGCTATCTACGTTACGTTTGGTAGTGTATATATGTCCATGCCTCTCTCTCGCTTTGTCACAGCTTACCCTTCCCCCTCCCCATATCCTCAAGTCCATTCTCTAGTAGGTCTGTGTTTTTATTCCTGTCTTACCTGTAGGTTCTTCATGACATTTTTTCCCTTAAATTCCATATATATGTGTTAGCATATGGTATTTGTCTTTCTCTTTCTGACTTACTTCACTCTGTATGACAGAGTCTAGGTCTATCCACCTCATTACAAATAGCTCAATTTCATTTCTTTTTACAGCTGAGTAATATTCCATTGTACATATGTGCCACTTCTTCTTTATCCATTCATCCGATGATGGACACTTAGGTTGTTTCCATCTCCGGGCTATTGTAAATAGAGCTGCAATGAACATTTTGACACATGCCTCTTTTTGAATTATGGTTTTCTCAGGGTATATGCCCAGTAGTGGGATTGCTGGGTCATATGGTAGTTCTGTTTGTAGTTTTTTAAGGAACCTCCTTACTGTTCTCCATAGTGGCTGTATCAATTTACATACCCACCAACAGTGCAAGAGGGTTCCCTTTTCTCCACACCCTCTCCAGCATTTATTGTTTCTAGATTTTTTGATGATGGCCATTCTGACTGGTGTGAGATGATATTTCATTGTAGTTTTGATTTGCGTTTCTCTAATGATTAATGATGTTGAGCATTCTTTCATGTGTTTGTTGGCAGTCTGTATATCTTCTTTGGAGAAATATCTATTGAGATTTTCTGCCCATTTTTGGATTGGGTTGTTTGTTTTTTTGTTATTGAGCTGCATGAGCTGCTTATAAATTTTGGAGATTAATCCTTTGTCAGTTGCTTCATTTGCAAATATGTTCTCCCATTCTGAGGGTTCTCTTTTGGTCTTGTTTATGGTTTCCTTTGCTGTGCAAAAGCTTCGAAGTTTCATTAGGTCCCATTTGTTTATTTTTGTTTTTGTTTCCATTTCTCTGGGAGGTGGGTCAGAAAGGATCTTGCTGTGATTTATGTCATAGAGTGTTCTGCCTATGTTTTCCTCTAAGAGTTTGATAGTTTCTGGCCTTATATTTAGGGCTTTAATCCATTTTGAGCTTATTTTTGTGTATGGTGTTAGGGAGTGATCTAATCTCATACTTTAACATGTACCTGTCCAGTTTTCCCAGCACCACTTATTGAAGAGGCTGTCCTTTCTCCACTGTATATTCCTGCCTCCTTTATCAAAGATAAGGTGACCATATGTGCGTGGGTTTATCTCTGGGCTTTCTATCCTGTTCCATTGACCTATCTTTCTGTTTTTGTGCCAGTACCATACTGTCTTGATTACTGTAGCTTTGTAGTATAGTCTGAAGTCAGGGAGCCTGATTCCTCCAGCTCCGTTTTTCGTTCTCAAGATTGCTTTGGCTATTCGGGGTTTTTTGTGTTTCCATACAAATTGTGAAATTTTTTGTTCTAGTTCTGTGAAAAATACCAGTTGTAGTTTGATAGGGATTGCATTGAATCTGTAGATTGCTTTGGGTAGTAGAGTCATTTTCACAATGTTGATTCTTTCAATCCAAGAACATGGTATATCTCTCCATCTATTTGTATCATCTTTAATTTCTTTCATCAGTGTCTTATAATTTTCTGCATACAGGTCTTTTGTCTCCTTAGGTAGGTTTATTCCTAAATATTTTATTCTTTTTGTTGCAATGGTAAATGGGAGTGTTTCCTTGATTTCACTTTCAGATTTTTCATCATTAGTGTATAGGAATGCCAGAGATTTCTGTGCATTAATTTTGTATCCTGCTACTTTACCAAATTCATTTATTAGCTCTAGTAGTTTTCTGGTAGCATCTTTAGGATTCTCTATGTATAGTATCATGTCATCTGCAAACAGTGACAGCTTTACTTCTTCTTTTCCGATTTGGATTCCTTTTATTTCCTTTTCTTCTCTGATTGCTGTGGCTAAAACTTCCAAAATTATGTTGGATAAGAGTGGTGAGAGTGGGCAACCTTGTCTTGTTCCTGATCTTAGAGGAAATGCTTTCAGTTTTTCACCATTGAGGACGATGTTGGCTGTGGGTTTGTCATATATGGCCTTTATTATGTTGAGGAAAGTTCCCTCTATGCCTACTTTCTGCAGGGTTTTTATCATAAATGGGCGTTGAATTTTGTCGAAAGCTTTCTCTGCATCTATTGAGATGATCATATGGTTTTTCTCCTTCAATTTGTTAATATGGTTTATCACATTGAATGTTTTGCATATATTGAAGAATCCTTGCATTCCTGGAATAAACCCCACTTGATCATGGTGTATGATCCTTTTAATGTGCTGTTGGATTCTGTTTGCTAGTATTTTGTTGAGGATTTTTGCATCTATGTTCATCAGTGATATTGGCCTGTAGTTTTCTTTCTTTGTGACATCCTTGTCTGGTTTTGGTATCAAGGTGATGGTGACCTCGTAGAATGAGTTTGGGAGTCTTCCTCCCTCTGCTATATTTTGGAAGAGTTTGAGAAGATAGGTGTTATCTTTTCTCTGAATATTTGATAGAATTCGCCTGTGAAGCCATCTGGTCATGGGCTTTTGTTTGTTGGAAGATTTTTATTCACAGTTTCAATTTCAGTGCTTATGATTGGTCTGTTCATATTTTCTATTTCTTCCTGATTCAGTCTTGGCAGGTTGTGCATGTCTAAGAATTTGTCCATTTCTTCCAGGTTGTCCATTTTACTGGCATAGGGTTGCTTGTAGTAATCTCTCATGATCTTTTGTATTTCTGCAGTGTCAGTTGTTACTTCTCCTTTTTCATTTCTAATTCTATTGATTTGAGTCTTCTCCCTTTTTTTCTTGATGAGTGTGGCTAATGGTTTATCAATTTTGTTTATCTTCTCAAAGAACCAGCCTTTAGTTCTATTGATCTTTGCTATCGTTTCCTTCATTTCTTTTTCATTTATTTCTAATCTGATTTTTATGATTTCCTTCCTTCTGCTAACTTTGGGGTTTTTTTGTTCTTCTTTCTCTAATTACTTTAGGTGCAAGGTTAGGTTGTTTATTCGAGATGTTTCCTGTTTCTTAAGGTAGGATTGTATTGCTATAAACTTCCCTCTTAGAACTGCTTTTGCTGCATCCCAAAAGCAGCATCGTGTCACCATCGTCATTTGTTTCTAGGTATTTTTTTTATTTCCTCTTTGATTTCTTCAGTGATCACTTCGTTATTAAGTAGTGTATTGTTTAGCCTCCATGTGTTTGTATTTTTTACAGATCTTTTCCTGTAATTGATATCTAGTCTCATAGCGCTGTGGTCGGAAAAGATACTTGAAACAATTTCAATTTTCTTAAATTTACCAAGGCTTGATTTGTGACCCAAGATATGATCTATCCTGGAGAATGTTCCATGAGCACTTGAGAAAAATGTGTATTCTGTTGTTTTTGGATGGAATGTCCTATAAATATCAATTAAGTCCATCTTGTTTAATGTATCATTTAAAGCTTGTGTTTCCTTATTTATTTTCATTTTGGATGATCTGTCCATTAGTGAAAGTAGGGTGTTAAAGTCTACTATGAATGTGTTACTGTCGATTTCCCCTTTTATGGCTGTTAGTATTTGCCTTATGTATTGAGGTGCTCCTATGTTGGGTGCATAAACATTTATAATTGTTATATCTTCTTCTTGGATCAATCCCTTGATCATTATGTAGTATCCTTCTTTGTCTCTTCTAATAGTCTTTATTTTAAAGTCTATTTTGCCTGATATGAGAATTGCTACTCCAGCTTTCTTTTGGTTTCCATTTCCATGAAATATCTTTTTCCATCCCCTTACTTTCAGTCTGTATGTGTCTCTAGGTCTGAAGTGGGTCTCTTGTAGACAGCATATATATGGGTCTTGTTTTTGTATCCATTCAGCCAATCTGTGTCTTTTGGTGGGAGCATTTAGTCCGTTTACATTTAAGGTAATTATCAATATGTATGTTCCTATTCCCATTTTCTTAATTGTTTTGGGTTCGTTATTGTAGGTTTTTTCCTTCTCTTGTGTTTCTTCTCTAGAGAAGTTCCTTTAGCAGTTGTTGTAAAGCTGGTTTGTTGGTGCTGAACTCTCTCAGCTTTTGCTTGTCTGTAAAGGTTTTAATTTCTCCATCAAATCTGAATGAGATCCTTGCTGGGTAGAGTAATCTTGGTTGTAGGTTTTTCTCCTTCATCACTTTAAATATGTCTTGCCACTCCCTTCTGGCTTGCAGAGTTTCTGCTGAAAGATCAGCTGTTTACCTTATGGGGATTCCCTTGTGTGTTACTTGTTGTTTTTCCCTTGCTGCTTTTAATATGTTTTCTTTGTGTTTACTTTTTGACAGTTTGATTAATATGTGTCTTGGCGTGTTTCTCCTTGGATTTATCCTGTATGGGACTCTCTGTGCTTCCTGGACTTGATTAACTATTTCCTTTCCCATATTAGGGAAGTTTTCAACTATAATCTCTTCAAATATTTTCTCAGTCCCTTTCTTTTTCTCTTCTTCTTCTGGAACCCCTATAATTCGAATGTTGGTGCGTTTAATGTTGTCCCAGAGGTCTCTGAGACTGTCCTCAGTTCTTTTCATTCTTTTTTCTTTATTCTGCTCTGCAGTAGTTATTTACACTATTTTATCTTCCAGGTCACTTATCCGTTCTTCTGCCTCAGTTATTCTGTTATTGATCCCATCTAGAGTATTTTTAATTTCATTTACTGTGTTGTTCATCATTGTTTGTTTCATCTTTAGTTCTTCTAGGTCCTTGTTAAATGTTTCTTGCACTTTCTCCATTCTATTTCCAAGATTTTAGATCATCTTTATTATCATTATTCTCAATTCTTTTTCAGGTAGACTGCCTATTTCTTCTTCATTTGTTAGGTCTGGTGGGTTTTTACCTTGCTCCTTCATCTGCTGTGTGTTTTTCTGTCTTCTCATTTTGCTTATCTTACTGTGTTTGGGGTCTCCTTTTTGCAGGCTGCAGGTTCGTAGTTCCCCTTATTTTTGGTGTCTGTCTCCAGTGGCTAAGGTTGGTTCAGTGGGTTGTGTAGGCTTCCTGGTGGAGGGGACTAGTGCCTGTGTTCTGGTGGATGAGGCTGGATCTTGTCTTTCTGGTGGGCAGGTCCACGTCTGGTGGTGTGTTTTGGGGTGTCTGTGGACTTATTATGATTTTAGGCAGCCTCTCTGCTAATGGTGGGGTTGTGTTCCTGTCTTGCTAGTTGTTTGGCATAGGATGTCCAGCACTGTAGCTTGCTGGTTGTTGAGTGAAGCTGGGTGCTGGTGTTGAGATGGAAATCTCTGGGAGATTTTCACCCTTTGATATTATGTGGAGCTGGGAGGTCTCTTGTGGACCACTGTACTGAAGTTGGCTCTCCCACCTCAGAGGCACAGCCCTGACTCCTGGCTGCAGCACCAAGAGCCTTTCATCCACACGGCTCAGAATAAAAGGGAGAAAAAGTAGAAAGAAAGAATTAGTAGAAGTAGGACAAAGAAAGAAAGAAAGGAGGGAGGGAGGGAAGGAGGGAGGAAGGAAGGAAGGAAGGAGGGAGGGAAGGAAGGAAAGAAAGAAGATAAAGTAAAATAAAATAAAGTAAGATAAAATATAATAAAGTTATTAAAATAAAATAATTATTAAGAAAAAAACAACGGACGGATAGAACCCTAGGACAAATGGTGGAAGTAAAGCTGTACAGACAAAATCTCACACAGAAACATACACATACACACTCACAAAAAGAGGAAAAGGGGAAAAAATCATCAGTCTTGCTCTCAAAGGACACCTTCTCAATTTGGGATGATTCGTTGTCTATTCAAGTATTCCACAGATGCAGGGTACATCAAGTTGATTGTGGAGCTTTAATCCGCTGCTTCTGAGGCTGCTGGGAGAGATTTCCCTTTCTCTTCTTTGTTCTCACAGCTCCTGAGGCTCAGCTTTGGATTTGGCCCCGCCTCTGCGTGTAAGTCGCCGGAGGGCATCTGTTCTTTGCTCAAACAGGACGGGGTTAAAGGAGCCGCTGATTCGGGGGCTCTGGCACACTCACGTCGGGGGGAGGGAGGGGCACGGAGTGTGGGGCGAGCCTGCGGCGGCAGAGGCCGGCGTGACGTTGCACCAGCCTGACACGCGCTGTGCGTTCTCCCGGGGGAGTTGTCCCTGGATCACGGGACCGTGGCAGTGGCGGCCTGCACAGGCTCCCCGGAAGGGGGATGTGGATAGTAACCTGTGCTCACACACAGGCTTCTTGGTGGGGGCAGCAGCCTTAGCGTCTCGTGCCCGTCTCTGGGGTCTGCGCTTTTAGCCGCGGCTCGCACCCGTCTCTGGAGCTCCTTTAAGCAGCGCTCTTAATCCCCTCTCCTCACGCACCAGGAAACATAGAGGGAAGAAAAAGTCTCTTGCCTCTTCGGCAGGTCCAGACTTTTCCCCAGACTCCCTCCCGGCCAGCCGTGGCGCACTAACCCCCTGCAGGATGTGTTCATGCTGCCAACCCCAGTCCTCTCCCTGCGCTCCGACCGAAGCCTGAGCCTCAGCTCCCAGCCCTGCCCGCCCCGGCGGGTGAGCAGACAAGCCTCTCGGGCGGGATGGTGAGTGCCGGTCGGCCCTGATCCTCTGTGTGGGAATCTTTCCGCTTTCCCCTCCGCACCCCAGTTGCTGTGCTCTCCTCCGCGTCTCTGAAGCTTCCCCCTCCGCCACCCGCAGTCTCCGCCCGCGAAGGGGCTTCCTACTGTGTGGAAACCTTTCCTCCTTCACAGCTCCCTCCCACTGGTGCAGGTCACGTCCCTATCCTTTTGTCTCTGTTTTTTCTTTTGCCCTACCCAGGTACGTGGGGAGTTTCTTGCCTTTCGGGAGGTCTGAGGTCTTCTGCCAGCGTTCAGTAGGTGTTCTGTAGGAGTTGTTCCACGTATAGATGTATTTCTGGTGTATCTGTGGGGAGGAAGGTGATCTCCGCGTCTTACTCTTCCTCCATCTTCCTGGAAGCCTCCTCATATGGTTTTAACAGCCATATCTTTTGAACCTTTAAGTGAGATACGTAGTCTTACAAAGCTTGTTTTTCGGATTTATAGGGAGAATGAAATATTTTGACCAGGGGCTAGCCTGGATAGTGGCTGTAGGTGTCACCTGAGAACAGTCTTTCTCCTTTGCCCCTGATAGAGTTTGACACATGTCTGCTCAAAACAGTCAGTGTTGACATTTGGACAGAACAAATACATTCATATGCCAATGCAGATGCCATGGGTGGAGAGAGGGGACCAGGAAGAGAAGGATAGCAGGGGATTTGTACAATTCCTGGACTGGTGAGAACCAGCACCTCTTTAAAACACACACAGACGCACAGACACTCAGACACACACACAAAACACGATACACACACAAAGACACACCCATGAAAAACACCAAAGGACCACACAAAAGCATTGGCTTTCATGCAGCATTACTCACTCAGAATGCAGAGCATCTTGATTTCATTTAAGGTGAAAATAATAATATATTCTTTCTATTTCAAGATGGTTAAAGACAAGAAGGTACTGGTCTTCCTGGAGTTAACAAAGTTCAGATATTTACAAAGGATTAGCTTTATGAACCAAGGATCTCAAAATATAGAAACCTTGGCAAATAAGTCAACAGGAAAAAAGTACATTATTTGCATTACTTGTCTCCTTTGGTTGTTGCTTATATTTCTGAAATTACAGGGACAATAATCATGTTAAAGGAAGAGAAGACAGAAAGCATATCCCTCCCTATCTACCTAGCTACCTATCTATCTTCCATCTACCTATCTCTTCCCTACTTTTAAGACTTGTGTGTTAGTTCATATATTCATTCACTTATTTATTTAAAATTTTCCCTTTTTAGACAGGTTTCAATTTTCTGAATAATATTTCCCTTTTTGCGGGTATTTGGATTGTTTACCATTTTCTGAACCAAACTTATAATTAGCATCCTTGTACATATACCCTTGTGCATGAGTGAGAGCATTTCTCTAGAATGTTTTCCCAATTGTTGAATTGTTCAATAAAGAATATCCCAAGTTAAAATCTTGATAGATGTTGCCACATTGCTGTCTAAAAATGCATCAGTTTACATTCCCATGGTTTCATAGCTCTATAAATTTACTAAAAACCACTGAATTGTGCACTTTAACAGGTAAACTTTATGTTTGTAAATTTCATAGCAATAAAGCAGTTCAAAAATATGTAGGTAATTTTTGCTAATTTTGTCATCTGATAAACTTTTTTTTTTTTTTTTTTTTTTGCTGTACGCGGGCCTCTCACTGTTGTGGCCTCTCCCGTTGCAGAGCACAGGCTCCGGACACGCAGGCTCAGCGGCCATGGCTCACGGGCCCAGCCGCTCCACGGCATGTGGGATCTTCCCGGACCGGGGCACGAACCCGTGTCCCCCACATCGGCAGGTAGACTCTCAACCACTGCGCCACCAGGGAAGCCCTGATAAACTTTTAAAAAAACTTAAATACTTTGAGGATTTTGATGGACATTGATTTTGCTTTGCATTGGATTAAATCATGGATTAATTTGGGAAGAACAGTGAACTTTACATTATTGAGTTGTCCCATCAGGGTCATGATAGTCTGTGTCTTTTGGATAATTGGATAGTTTCCTTCATATGAGTCTTGCACATATTCCGAGTGTCATTTGTTTTTGCTATAGTTTTTTTGTGTGTGTGTGAATCAGTCTCTTTCTCTATTACATTTTCTGATGTATAGAAAATGATAGCATTTTTAGATTGTTGATTATGTTTCTGGCCTTACTGAATTCTTTTATTGGTTAAAATAGTTTTTCATTTGATTCTCTTGAATTAAGCACATAGTCATATCATCTACATATAGAGGTTAATCTTTTCAGAAAAACATTTATATCTCTTATCCCTATGTCTTGTATTATCACAGTGACAAAGGTCTATATTATAATCTTGTGTGTTAAATGAGAGAGCAGACCCCTCTCTCTGGTTCCTTCTCCTTTACATATAATATTTGATCAAGGTACTTTCTTAAGCAAAAGTAGTTTCTGTGTATCCCCCATTGTGAAAATAATTTTTTCCCTTTGCAACTGAGTAGTTTGCAGGGAGACAATTTGAAACCATTTGAATATTCTGTTTCCCAAGAACTTTTCCCTTAATGATGTTCATGTCCATTGATAATTCTTGGCTGAATCAGTTATTACAGTGAGGTTGCAAAATGGTATTTCCACAACCCCCAGCCCCCAATTCTATTTTTCCTTCTACATCTATTAGCCAGTCTTCTTTTGTAAAGAAGCGGTTCCCTCCCACGTCTCTATTTTTGGCTATCGCTGTAGGCTCACGGGTTCTTTTTTTTTTTTTTTTTTTTTTTAAACATCTTTATTGGGGTATAATTGCTTTACAATGGTGTGTTAGTTTCTGCTTTACAACAAAGTGAATCAGCTATACATATACATATGTTCCCATATGTCTTCCCTCTTGCGTCTCCCTCCCTCCCACTCTCCCCATCCCACCCTTCCAGGCTGTCACAAAGCACCGAGCTAATATCCCTGTGCCTTGCGGCTGCTTCCCCCCAGCTATCTACCTTACTACGTTTGTTAGTGTGTATATGTCCATGACTCTCTCTCGCCCTGTCAAAACTCACCCTTCCCCCTCCCCATATGCTTAAGTCCGTTCTCCAGTAGGTCTGCCTCTTTATTCCTATCTTACCCCTAGGTTCTTCATGACATTTTTTTCCCTTAAATTCCATATATATGTGTTAGCATACGGTATTTGTCTTTTTCTTTCTGACTTACTTCACTCTGTATGACAGATTCTAGGTCTATCCATCTCATTACAAATAGCTCAATTTCATTTCTTTTTAAGGCTGAGTAATATTCCATTGTGTATATGTGCCACATCTTCTTTATCCATTCATCCGATGATGGGCGCTTAGGTTGTTTCCATGTCCTGGCTATTGTAAATAGAGCTGCAATGAACATTTTGGTACATGACTCTCTTTGAATTTTGGTTTTCTCAGGGTATATGCCAAGTAGTGGGATTGCTGGGTCATATGGTAATTCTATTTGTAGTTTTTTAAGGAACCTCCATACTGTTCTCCACAGTGGCTGAACCAATTCACATTCCCACCAGCAGTGCAAGAGTGTCCCCTTTTCTCCACACCCTCTCCAGCATTTATTGTTTCTTGATTTTTTGATGATGGCCATTCTGACTGGTGTGAGATGATATCTCATTGTAGTTTTGATTTGCATTTCTCTAATGATTAATGATGTTGAGCATTCTTTCATGTGTTTGTTGGCATTCTGTATATCTTCTTTGGAGAAATGTCTATTTAGGTCTTCTGCCCATTTTTGGATGGGGTTGTTTGTTTTTTTGTTATTGAGCTGCATGAGCTGCTTGTAAATTTTGGAGATTAATCCTTTGTCAGTTGCTTCATTTGCAAATGTTTTCTCCCATTCTGAGGGTTGTCTTTTGGTCTTGGTTATGGTTTCCTTTGCTGTGCAAAAGCTTTGAAGTTTCATTAGGTCCCATTTGTTTATTTTTGTTTTTATTTCCATTACTCTAGGAGGTGGGTCAGAAAGGATCTTGCTGTGATTTATGTCATAGAGTGTTCTTCCTATGTTTTCTTCTAAGAGTTTGATAGTTTCTGGCCTTACATTTAGGTCTTTAATCCATTTTGAGCTTATTTTTGTGTATGGTGTTAGGGAGTGATCTAATCTCATACTTTTACATGTACCTGTCCAGTTTTCCCAGCACCATTTATTGAAGAGGCTGTCCTTTCTCCACTGTACATTCCTGCCTCCTTTATCAAAGATAAGGTGTCCATATGTGCGTGGGTTTATCTCTGGGCTTTCTATCCTGTTCCACTGATCTGTCTTTCTGTTTTTGTGCCAGTACCATACTGTCTTGATTACTGTTGCTTTGTAATATAGTCTGAAGTCAGGGAGCCTTATTCCTCCAGCTCCTTTTTTCGTTCTAAAGATTGCTTTGGCTATTCGGGGTCTTTTGTGTTTCCATACAAATTGCGAAATTTTTTGTTCTAGTTCTGTGAAAAATGCCAGTGGTAGTTTGATAGGGATTGCATTGAATCTGTAGATTGCTTTGGGTAGTAGAGTCATTTTCACAATGTTGATTCTTCCCATCCAAGAACATGGTATATCTCTCCATCTATTTGTATCATCTTTAATTTCTTTCATCAGTGTCTTATAATTTTCTGCATACAGGTCTTTCGTATCCTTAGGTAGGTTTATTCCTAGATATTTTATTCTTTTTGTTGCAATGGTAAATGGGAGTGTTTTCTTGATTTCACTTTCAGATTTTTCATCATTAGTATATAGGAATGCCAGAGATTTCTGTGCATTAATTTTGTATCCTGCTACTTTACCAAATTCATTGATTAGCTCTAGTAGTTTTCTGGTAGCATCTTTAGGATTCTCTATGTATAGTATCATGTCATCTGCAAACAGTGACAGCTTTACTTCTTCTTTTCCGATTTGGATTCCTTTTATTTCCTTTTCTTCTCTGATTGCTGTGGCTAAAACTTCCAAAACTATGTTGAATAAGAGTGGTGAGAGTGGGCAACCTTGTCTTGTTCCTGATCTTAGTGGAAATGCTTTCAGTTTTTCACCATTGAGGATGATGTTTGCTGTGGGCTTGTCATATATGGCTTTTATTATGTTTAGGAAAGTTCCCTCTATGCCTACTTTCTGGAGGGTTTTTATCATAAATGGGTGTTGAATTTTGTCGAAAGCTTTCTCTGCATCTATTGAGATGATCATATGGTTTTTCTCCTTCAATTTGTTAATATAGTTTATCACATTGATAGATTTGCGTATATTGAAGAATCCTTGCATTCCTGGAATAAACCCCACTTGATCATGGTGTATGATCCTTTTAATGTGCTGTTGGATTCTGTTTGCTAGTATTTTGTTGAGGATTTTTGCATCTATGTTCATCAGTGATATTGGCCTGTAGTTTTCTTTCTTTGTGACATCCTTGTCTGGTTTTGGTATCAAGGTGATGGTGGCTTCGTAGAAGGAATTTGGGAGTGTTCCTCCCTCTGCTATATTTTGGAAGAGTTTGAGAAGGATAGGTGTTAGCTCTTCTCTAAACGTTTGATAGAATTCACCTGTGAAGCCATCTGGTCCTGGGCTTTTGTTTGTTGGAAGGTTTTTAATCACAGTTTCAATTTCAGTGCTTGTGATTGGTCTGTTCATATTTTCTATTTCTTCCTGATTCAGTCTTGGCAGGTTGTGCATTTCTAAGAATTTGTCCATTTCTTCCAGATTGTCCATTTTATTGGCATAGAGTTGCTTGTAGTAATCTCTCATGATTTTTTTTATTTCTGCAGTGTCAGTTGTTACTTCTCCTTTTTCATTTCTAATTCTATTGATTTGAGTCTTCTCCCTTTTTTTCTTGATGAGTCTGGCTAGTGGTTTATCTATTTTGTTTATCTTCTCAAAGAACCAGCTTTTAGTTTTATTGATCTTTGCTATTGTTTCCTTCATTTCTTTTTCATTTATTTCTGATCTGATTTTTATGATTTCTTTCCTTCTGCTAGCTTTGGGGTTTTTTTGTTCTTCTTTCTCTAATTGCTTGAGGTGCAAGGTTAGGTTGTTTATTCGAGATGTTTCCTGCTTCTTAAGGTGGGCTTGTATTGCTATAAACTTCCCCCTTAGAACTGCTTTTGCTGCATCCCATAGGTTTTGGGTCGTTGTGTCTCCATTGTCATTTGTTTCTAGGTATTTTTTTATTTCCTCTTTGATTTCTTCAGTGATCACTTCATTATTAAGTATTGTTTAGCCTCCATGTGTTTGTATTTTTTACAGATCTTTTCCTGTAATTGATATCTAGTCTCATGGCGTTGTGGTCGGAAAAGATACTTGATACAATTTCAGTTTTCTTAAATTTACCAAGGCTTGATTTGTGACCCAAGATATGATCTATCCTGGAGAATGTTCCATGAGCACTTGAGAAAAATGTGTATTCTGTTGTTTTTGGATGGAGTGTCCTATAAACATCAACTAAGTCCATCTTGTTTAATGTATCATTTAAAGCTTGTGTTTCCTTATTTATTTTCATTTTGGATGATCTGTCCATGGGTGAAAGTGGGGTGTTAAAGTCCCCTACTATGAATGTGTTACTGTTGATCTCCCCTTTTATGGTTGTTAGTATTTGCCTTATGTATTGAGGTGCTCCTACGTTGGGTGCATAAATATTTACAATTGTTATATCTTCTTCTTGGATCGATCCCTTGATCATTATGTAGTGTCCTTCTTTGTCCCTTTTAATAGTCCTTATTTTAAAGTCTATTTTGTCTGATATGAGAATTGCTACTCCAGCTTTCTTTTGGTTTCCATTTGCATGGAATATCTTTTTCCATCCCCTTACTTTCAGTCTGTATGTGTCTCTAGTTCTGAAGTGGGTCTCTTGTAGACAGCATATATAAGGGTCTTGTTTTTGTATCCATTCAGCCAATCTGTGTCTTTTGGTGGGAGCATTTAGTCCATTTACATTTAAGGTAATTATTGATATGTATGTTCCTATTTCCATTTTATATATTGTTTTGGGTTCGCTACTATAGGTCATTTCCTTCTCTTGTGTTTCGTGTCTAGAGAAGTTCCTTTAGCATTTGTTGTAAAGCTGGTTTGGTGGTGCTGAACTCTCTCAGCTTTTGCTTGTCTGTAAAGGTTTTAATTTCTCCATCAAATGTGAATGAGATCCTTGCTGGGTAGAGTAGTCTTGGTTTCAGGCTATTCTCCTTCATCACTTTCAGTATGTCCTGCCACTCCCTTCTGGCTTGTAGGGTTTCTGCTGAGAGATCAGCTGTTAACCTTATGGGGATTCCCTTGTGTGTTATTTGTTGTTTTTCCCTTGCTGCTTTTAATATGCTTTCTTTGTATTTAATTTTTGACAGTTTGATTAATATGTGTCTTGGCGTGTTTCTCCTTGTATTTATCCTGTATGGGACCCTCTGTGCTTCCTGGACTTGATTAACTATTTCCTTTCCCATATTAGGGAAGTTTTCAACTATAATCTCTTCAAATATTTTCTCAGTCCCTTTCTTTCTTTCTTCTTCTTCTGGAACCCCTATAATTCGAATGTTGGTGCGTTTCATGTTGTCCCAGAGGTCTCTGAGACTGTCCTCAGTTCTTTTCATTCTTTTTTCTTTATTCTGCTCTGCAGTAGTTATTTCCACTACTTTATCTTCCAGGTCACTTATCCGTTCTTCTGCCTCAGTTATTCTGCTATTGATCCTATCTAGAGTGATTTTAATTTCATTTATTGCATTGTTCATCGTTGCTTGTTTCATCTTTAGTTCTTGTAGGTCCTTGTTAACTGTTTCTTGCATTTTGTCCATTCTACTTCCAAGATTTCGGATCATCCTTACTATCATTATTCTGAATTCTTTTTCAGGTAGATTGCCTATTTCCTCTTCATTTGTTAGGTCTGGTGGGTTTTTATCTTGCTCCTTCATCTGCTGTGTGTTTTTCTGTCTTCTCATTTTGCTTATCTTACTGTGTTTGGGGTCTCCTTTTTGCAGGCTGCAGGTTCGTAGTTCCCGTTGTTTTTGATGTCTGTCTCCAGTGGCTAAGGTTGTTTCAGTGGGTTGTGTAGGCTTCCTGGTGGAGGGGACTAGTGCCTGTGTTGTGCTGGATGAGGCTGGATCTTGTCTCTCTAGTGGGCAGGTTCACGTCTGGTGGTGTGTTTTGGGGTGTCTGTGGCCTTATTATGATTTTAGACAGCCTCTCTGCTAATGGGTGGGGTTGTGTTCCTGTTTTGCTAGTTGTTTGGCATAGGTTGTCCAGCACTGTGGCTTGCTGGTCGTTGAGTGAAGCTGGGTGCTGGTGTTAAGATGGAGGTCTCTGGGAGATTTCCGCTGTTTAATATTATGTGGAGCTGGGAGGTCTCTTGTTGACCAGTGACCTGAAGTTGGCTCTCCTACCTCAGAGGCAGAGCCCTGACTCCTGGCTGGAGCACCAAGAGCCTTTCATCCACACGGCTCAGAATAAAAGGGAGAAAAAGTAGAGAGAATTAGTAGAAGTATGAGGAAAGAAAGAAGGAAAGGAGGAAAGGAAGGAAGGAAGAAAGAAGCAAAGAAGGAAAGAAAGGAGGGAGGGAGGGAGGGAGGGAGGAAGGAAGGAAGGAAGGAGGGAAAGAAGGAAAAAAAGACAGAAAGAAAGATGATACAGTAAAAATAAAATAAAGTATAATATAGTTATTGAATTAAAAAATATTTAGAAAAAAAAAAAGGGACGGATAGAACCTTAGGACAAATGTTGGAAGCAAAGCTATACAGAGAAAATCTTACACAGAAGCATACACATACACCTTCACAAAAAGAGGTAAAGGGGGAAAAATCATAAATCCTGCTCCCTGAGACCACCTCCTCAATTTGGGGTGATTCGTTGTCTAAAGGAGGGAGGGAAGGAAGGAAAGAAAGAACGAAGGTAAAGTATAATAAAGTTATTACAATTAAACTTATTAAGAAAAAGAATTTTTTAAAAAAAAGTCATGGACGGATAGAGCCCTAGGACAAATGGTGGAAGCTAGAGTATACAGACTAGATGTCACACAGGAGCATACACGTACACCTTCACAAAAAGAGGAAAAGGGAAAAAAATCATAGATTTCGCTCCTAAATTCCACCTCTTCAATTTGGGATCATTCCTTGTCTATTCAGGTATTCCACAGATGCAGGGTATATCAAGTTGATTGTGGAGCTTTAATCCGCTGCTTCTGTGGCTGCTGGGAGAGATTTCCCTTTCTCTTCTTTGTTTTCACAGCTCACAGGAGCTCAGCTTTGGATTTGGCCCTGCCTCTGCGTGTAGGTCGCTGGAGGGCGTCTGTTTTTTCGCTCAGACAGGACGGGGTTAAAGGAGCCGCTGATTCGGGGCCTCCGGCTCACTCAGGCCGGGGGTTGGGGGATGGGGGAAGGAGGGGCACTGCGTGCGGGGCCGGCCTGCGGCGGCAGAGGCAGCGTGACGTTGCGGCAGAGGCCGGCGTGACGTTGCACCAGCCTGAGGCCCGCCGTGCGCTGTCCCGGGGAAGTTGTCCCTGGATCCCGGGAACCTGGCAGTGGCGGGCTGCACAGGCTCCGCGGAAGAGGGGTGTGGAGAGTGACCTGTGCTCGCACACAGGCCCCTTGGTGGCGGCAGCAGCAGCCTTAGCGTCTCCCGCCCGTCTCTGGGGTCCGCGGTTTTAGCCGCGGCTCGCGCCCGTCTCTGGGGTTTGCGCTTTCAGCCGCGGCTCGCGCCCGTCTCGGGGGCTCGCGCCCTCAGCCGCGGCTCGCGCCCGTCTCTGGGGTTTGCGCTTTCAGCCACGGCTCGCGCCCGTCTCGGGGGCTCGCGCCCTCAGCCGCGGCTCGCGCCCGTCTCTGGGGTTCGCGCTTTTAGCCGCGGCTCGCGCCCGTCTCTGGAGTTCCTTTAAGCAGCGCTCTTAGACCCCTCTCCTCGCGCACCAGGAGACAAAGAGGGAAGAAAAAGTCTCTTGCCTCTTCGGCCGGTGCAGGCTTTTCCCCGAACTCCCTCCCGGCTAGTCGTGGTGCACTAACCCCTTCAGGCTATGTTCAAGCCGCCAACCCCAGTCCTCTCCCTGAGCTCCGTCCAAAACCAAAACCTTAGCCTCAGCTCGCAGCCCCGCCCGCCCCGGTGGGTGAGCAGCAAGCCTCTCGGGTTGGTGAGTGCTGGTCGGCACCGATCTTCTGTGCAGGAATCTCCCCGCTTTGCCCTCCGCACCCGTCGCTGTGCACTACTCCGCGGTCCCGAAACTCCCCCCTCTGCCTCCCGCAGTCTCCGCCCGCGGAGGGGCTTCCTAGTGTGTGGAAACTTTTCCTCCTTCACAGCTCCCTCCCACTGGTGCAGGTGCCGTCCTTATTCTTTTGTCTCTGTTTTTTCTTTTGCCCTACCCAGTTACGTGGGGAGTTTCTTGCCTTTTGGGAGGTCTGAGGTCTTCTGCCAGCCTTCAGTAGGAGTTCTGTAGGAGTTGTTCCACGTGTGGATGTATTTCTGGTGTATCCGTGGGGAGGAAGGCGATCTCCGCGTCTTACTCTTCCGCCATCTTCAAGGTCCCCCCATCACGGGTTCTTTTCTAATTCAGTGTGTTCCAATCCATTACGTACTGTCATTATTCTATTTGGTACTCAGATTGTCCCGTATTTGGCCAAGTGTGTGCCTTTGAGTTAGCTCTCACGTCATTTTAGCATGACTATCAGTCTTTGAGCACTTTCTTGCTTTCTGGCACAACACAATGTTCAAAGCTCACCTCGTACTTTCCTAGCCCCAGTCGTGGAATCAGCCAGTTCTCCAAGGAATTCTGGTTTCTTTTATTAGATGTTTAGTTTATTTAGAAACTAAAGTCTGGGCATCGGATGTACTCATTGCTATTGCTGTGTCATAGCTTCTAGACTCCCAGTGGACAGAGCTGGGAAATGTATGTTTGTACATGTAAATGTACACACATCTATCTATCACCTATCACTATGTTAGAAACCATGAGTTTATGCTGATATTTGCAATTCCAATCTAGAACCACCAATTTGATTTTAGCTTCCCCATCCTTAATATATTTACTTATTTTCTCAGTCTTAGAATGTATAAAGAGTTGTTTTGGAATTGCTGACACACCACACTGTGGGACTGGGTTCTTACTAACTAGAGCTCAATGTTTGTTTAAAGTTCTTTTTTAGTTTAGTCTGAGGATGTATAGTCAAAATACTGTGTTCAAAGTCACATGGGTCAGTTCTTTTTCTTTTCCCTTTCAGTTTGGTTATGTTGTTTGTTTGAAGTATAGTTAAATACATTTGGTTTTGTTTGTATTTCAATTTAAGGTTTCCCTCCTCACGCTTGTTGAGTTTTAAACTTTTTGTTTATGTAAAAACACGACCATGGTTCCAAAAGTCAAAACTATATAAAACCCAAATACTCAGAGGAGTGTCAGTTCATGTCCCCCAACCCTTCCACCCTTTTCCACACACCTCCTTTAGGTAAGCTATCTCATTTGTTTTTGGTTTATCCTTCTTGTGTTTCCTTTTGCAAAAATAAACAGGTGCTTATTTAGTGTCTTATTTCATTATTTCTCTCACACAAAAGAAGCATACTATAGGTACACTTTTTGTTTCATTTGCTTTATTCATGTTAATAATATTCTACCACTACATTATTCGTAGTAATTCCATTTTAAAAATGTAAAAGCATGGGTTCAGAGAGGTTAAGTAACTCTTCTAGGCTCATGAAGCCAACGAGTGGAGGAACTAGGAAAATTCACTAGCACCCTGATACCTTCCATCTTTCTTATGATATTTTCTCTTTTGTTGGTAATTAGTTTGTATTTCTCAATATTTGCATTGACTGGCAAAAGGAATATTTTCCTTTTTCTTTTTGGAAATATTACTGCTTCCCAGGAAGCAATCCCAGCTTTCTTCAGACAGGTTGATGATATGTTTAATGGGCATTTGGAATAACTCTTAATATTTCCTGTTGTGGCAACGCTTACTTTCAAAAGAATGTTTTTTGAGAGTTGAAGATAGTCTGCATGATTATTTCCTTCCTTTCCATCCCACACTCCTTCTGTTTATTCCTACTTTAGGCTTCCCAGCTGAGACGACATATTGCCTTCAAAATCTTTACAGTTTAATGTATTAGGGAGTTGACAATTAGGACTCAAATCACAGCAAAGGAAGCTATTATATGGTTTCTCCTTTTTTTTTTTCTCATAGCAGAGAAAATACATTGTTTGCTCTGGTTACAGAAAGGGACACAGGTGGCAGCACTGTATTTTACTAATATGCAGATTCATCTAAAATATCCATCAATCACAGAAATAGTTTGCAAAGGGGAGAGTGGCTCAGTTAACCCCGGGCTCCAGGTACCCACCTCTGAACACGGTCACCAGTGTTCCTGCCGTGCAGCCCTTTAGCTGAGAGCTCACTGCTGCCTTCACTGCTTAGCTCAGAAGACCCGATTGTAGCAATGAAAAGCCACTGTGACTGTAAAGCTTAAATGAAGGAAATTGAAGGGAAATCTAGATCAGAAAGAAAAATGCCTTCAAGGAAAAAATATAATCATTGCTTTGTAAAATACAATGGATTCTCTTAAACTTTCCAATATGAAATTATATCATTAACACATAGTAATATTTTTGCCTGTGCCTTTCTGATATCTATACCTCGTGTTCTTTCTCTTGTCTAATTGTATTAGATATTAGTTATGGTACATGTCTTTGTTATATAACAACAGTGATGATGATTCTTAAATTTTTTCCTGCCTGTAATATTTTGCCACTACTTATAAGTGAGATTGGTCTACTCCTTCCTCCCTCCCTCCCTCCTTCCCTTCCTTCCTTCCTTCCTTCCTTCCTTCCTTCTTGCATGTGTTCTTTGTCAGGTTTTTCTATCTGAGCTTTGTTGGCTTCAGAAAAAGAGTTTGGAAGTCATCGCTTTTTCTATGCTTCAGAGCGGTTTACTTGGGGACTCATAGTACCTCCCCTGTTTGAGTGAGAGCTGAGGGAAATACCGCATTGTAAAGATCTTAGATGAGTGGCCAGCATGTAGTAAGCATTCAACCAATATTAGCTATGACGGGACATGATTAGATATCAATTCCAGGCAGTTTTGTTTGTTTTTGGCATGAGTGACAAGTGCATCCTTATACAAGTCTCAAGAATCTAAACGACCTAGAGCTACAATTTCCCTTTCACCCCTGCCCCTTACTCTCCTGCCACCCCAGGTTTCCATCATCAAGAACTGCTGTCACAGTTGCAGAACCTCATGTGGCTACTTCACAATCAAGCTCCTCGGAGGAAGAGCAGAGGTGTAGAAAAGACAGGTGAGTCCTGGGAAGAGGAGAGAAGAGGGAGGAAAAACAGAGAAAAGGGACTCACATGTTTGACACAGGTCTCCATACAGACCAGTGTATAGCATTGAGAAAAAGTAAAAATCTGTTTGTAATTTTCTCTGGATTCTGTAATGTGCCTGTACTTGTCCACCTTCTTAGATGCTGTGTCCGTGGGATCCATGACTTCTTTTCTCCTCTGATACCTTTTTACAGTTCTTTTCACCCATCCTTTAAATATATCTTTCTTCAGGGGACACCCCTAGATTCTTCTCACTTCACATTATGTATACTCTTCTTTACTCCATTGGCAGTATATGCTGGTTACTCATAAACTCATCCCCAGAATAGATCACTATACTGGGTAGGACCAGCTACAGAATTTGTGGGGCCCAGTGCGAAATATAAATGTGTGGTCCCTTGCTCTAAAATTATCATGAATTTCAAGATGGTGACAACAGAACATTATACCCAGCAAGGGGTTCTTCAGAGCACAGGGCCCTGTGTGACTGTATAGGTTGCACGTCCATGAAGCCTGGTCTGCTACTGAGATAAAGACCAGAATATCAACTGTCTCCTGTGCACTTGCACTTGGTTGTCCCACAGGGCATGTCTCCAACTCAACATGCCCAAAACTCAACTCCTGTTTATGCCTCCATCACTGCAAAAGCCCTGTTTCTCCTTCGTTTCTGGAAGCAGCAAATGGCACTGCATCCCCTTAAATAGCCAAGTCAGAAATCAAGAGTGTCCTTCTTACCGCCTTGTTTTTCTCAGCCTCGGCAGCCCAGCTTTCAGGGGAGATTCGGTCTCCTTCACACTCTACGATTCAGGCTCCTTCTCCCCATCTTCACTGCGTCTACCCTGGTTTCAGACACTCCTGACTCTCATGTATATGACAGCCCCCAGCCCCGCCATCTTCTCAGCTATTCTCCCTGCCTCCAACGCGTCTCCTTTGTAAATCTATTGTCCAGCCCATGATAAGAAAGATCATTCTATAACCTAAATTTGATCCTCTTACTTTCTAGCTTATAAACCATCAATGGCTTTCTGTTGCCTTAACACAACATTCAAGTTGTTTGGCTTGACAGATAAGGGTCCTCATGATCCAGTACTGCCCCTGCCCATAGACAAGGCATGCTGGACCACAGGAAATTCCTTAACCCTTTCAGCAAAGGGCTACATTGCCGCATGAAATTGTTTCAGCCAGAGTACCATGTTTAGTATCCCCTAGAGTAAACCTTACTCTCTCAATCCCCTTTTCTAATTCTTCATTTTCTAAAGGTATACCAAAGCCAGGGAATTTCTCTCTGGAGTTGGTAGTTAGCTATTTCTGATTTTTCTCCTTATATGGCTACTATTCCTGTTGAACAGGGAGGTGCTGGCTATAGTTCAACTCAGCTCATGCCCATAGTTAAATTTGATTATGAGAAGAGGCTAAATTTCTGTAACACGTGGCTTTCGATGTCAGTAATTTTTATTTTTATTTTTTTTTAAGATTTAAAACACTTTTATTTATTTTTTAAAATTTATTTATCTTTGGCTGCATTGGGTCTTCCTTGCTGCCCAGGAGCTTTCTCTAGTTGCTGCCAGTGGGGGCTGCTCTTCGTTGCGGTGTGTGGACTTCTCATTGCAGTGGCTTCTCTTGTTGCGGAGCATGGGCTCTAGAGCGCAGGCTCAGTAGTTGTGGCACACGGGCTTTGTTGCACCACAGTATGTGGGATCTTCCCAGACCAGGGACCAAACTCGTGTCCCCTGCATTGGCGGGTGGATTCTTAAGCACTGCACCACCAGGGAAGTTCAGATGTCAAGTAAGTTTTAAATCACTGTCAATGACACCCATCTTTCTTTTGGAACAAGAAGTGATTTCCATACACCTGTTCTGTTATCCAACAATTCCATGCCTAAATATTTACTCAAGAAAATTAGAAATGCTTATGCCCAAAAGGGCAGAGATTTTCATACAATGGAATACCACCCAGCAATAAAAAGGACGTGCTACTGATACATGCAGAAACAAAGATAAATCTCAGTGAATTATGTTGAATGCAAAAAACCAGACACAAAAGGGCATCCATTTATATGAAGCTGAGAACAGACCAAAGTAGTCTATGGTGAAAGAAATCAGAATAGTGGTTGCCTCCGTGAGAGGGGGATGTAGGGAATGTGTGGGAGGGGCATGAGGGAACTTCCCAGGTTGATATACACATATGTCAAAACTAATCAGGGACTTCCCTGGTGGCACAGTGGTTAAGAATCCACCTGCCAATGCAGGGGACACAGGTTCGAGCCCTGATCGGGGAATCCCACATGCCGCGGAGCACCTAAGCCCGCGAGCCACAACTACTGAAGCCTGAGCGCCTAGAGCCTGTGCTCCGCAACAAGAGAAGCCACCGCAATGAGAGCACATGTTGAGGGACGTGTTAGACATACATGCTTTCCTTCCAGGGCCAGTCCTTGGGTTAGAACCCCAGGAATCCTAACAATCAAAAAAACCAGGAATCATCCTTCCATGGCTTGTTGGAGGTGTTCAGAGTTCCTCAACCCCATCTCCATCATATCTGTTAGCAATTTTCTTTATAAATCCCCCCAAACTGCAGCTTCCTCCCCCTACTCACCACCAACCATCAAAAAGGGAATGGAGTCCAGGAAAAGTGGGCGGGAATGGAGACCTACCAAAAGAGCCCTGATATCCGCAAGTGCTAGGGGGCGTTTTCCTTCTGGTACAGTGCTCTAGCTGCTGAAGTTGCTGTGGTACTGGCCAGGGCAGGACGAGAGGATCTGCCTTTGGTCCAGGGAAACCACCTTCTGATGAAGACCTCCTAGACCACAAAAATGGTACTAGGTTCAGGCACAAAACCCAGCCTCCATTAATCATGTATCTTAGAAGAGAACATCACAGTGGCTAAGTGGCTACGTAGTGAGAGAATCCCCTCGAGCATTCACATAATCTTTTTATTAGAAACACTGTGTCTAGATGGAGCTTTTCTGCTCAAAATCAAGAACTTGATTTTGTTGCTTTTTTTTTTTTTTGGTAATTTTGGGGGGATTTTAAGCAGAACCATGTATTTAATCTGCCCTTGTGATGCAATCTTTTCTTCTTTTGAAGTAATATTTGCATCACTTTTGCGCAAGTTATTTTTTGCTTATGAATATTGTACCGCAGTGATAATTCTTCATGCTTATAAATGGAAAGGGGAGATCTTTAGTTTAACTAGAGGATGTTGTTTTGTAATATACTTGAAAAAACCAGTTTCTACATATCAGAATAATGCCAGGGTGGTGCCTCCTTACAGATTACCAGCTTTGCACAACGAGCTTCTCTTCCTAAGTTGTTCTGCTGCTCTTACTCCTTATAGCAAATGCTGTCTCTCGAAATACCAGTTAATACCTTGAAGAATGGTCTGTCCCTTCTTGTTTATATCTGTACAGGTTGTTGCTCTTGCTTTACAGAGCCATTAAGTGGGTCTTTCTTTGGACTAAAGTGAGTTCAAGAATGACTAAACCTTCTGTGCATTGTCATCTGTTTACAGAGACCATCTGTCTTTATTTTATTTCTACACAGTTGCAATTACATTAAGCACTTTCCAAGCTCCAGAGATGGGCATTCTTAAGGTCTTGGTTGTTGTCTCTTTCATTGAAAGTGGCCCTGATGGAACGGAACCGAGAGGTGTGAATGAAGAGGAGGGACAGGAAAGCTTTGGGTCATGCTATTAGCAAACTAGGGGGCCCCTGCCTGTGCCTGGTGCTGCCCTCCTTCTCAGGATACAAAATGAGTGGGTCAGGGTTCCGGCTCACAAGGAGCTCCTGCTCTCAATGTGGAGACAGACACTGACAATAAAACATGTTAACATACCTAAGGACTACAGCAGAAGTATGAATACAGAGAGAGGGAAAGCCACTGCTTTCCCTCCAGCAAGGGCTCCAGCAAGTCCTGAAGAAAGGCGACAGAAGGAAAACATCACGTACTTCCCAGTTGCACTTGCTACACATACGCATGAGGAAGAGTCACCTTGATTCTGCAAAGTTCCTATGGTCGATGCCGTTGGTGCCCAGATCCCCTTTATCTGGCAGTTGCACCTGTCACCAGCTTCTGTGAGTGTTAGACAGCTGCCTCTGTATCCTGAGATTTGCCCTTGGTCTGTTGGGAATCACTTTTGGGAAATGCCTGGGATATTATGCCCTTCCCATCAATGGCCCACAGCCTATCACTGACTGATACAAAGTTCAAAGGGCTGTCCCCCTTGCTTCAAGGAAGGAATACCCTGATATAACTCATGCTCCAGAGCTCTTTGTGGGATCAGGCTGAGGTTAGACTTCAGCTGAACTCACACTTTGACTCCCACTCTCTTTCCCTCTCCTGCCTGATTTCCTTATTCTTAGGGAAATTGAAAAGAGCCCCTCAATCATTTGCTCAGCAGTCCGTCTCAGGCTCTGCTTTTAGAGAATCTACACAAGACTGTTTCCTGTGTTTATTGTCAGCTTCTTGGTTGTATGGCTCTCAAGAAAAAAAAAAAATCATGGAGCAAGGACAAAATGGAAGGAAGGAGCAGAGTCAGGGAACACTCTTATCAAGGCTCCATACCTTTCTTGGCTCCATACCCCTTTTCTAAATGAAAAGACCACTATTCTAAGGAGAAAGCCTGTATGGAAGGAGGATGTGAGAGGCAGAGCACACAAACAGAAGGCTGGCCTCCTCCAAGAACCTTGGAGGCCCTCAGTCTGTCTTAGAAGTTAAATCGTAAATTGATTAAAGTTGAAAGTGCAATCACTTAGATATCTGAGGTCTTGAAATTCACCTTTATGGCAATAAAAAAATGCTGGAGGAAACTGAATTTGTAATCATTTTGCTTATGGTGCTTTTTGGCTTTACCTTCTAATATTTACAAAGGATTTAAATGGACCTGGGAGACCATCCTGAGTGCCACGTAGGCCAAAGCCCTCCGTCACTGTGGCATCTGAGGCTTGCTCCAGGGATTATCTGGAACAGGAGTTGTACTTTCTAAGGGACATCCTAACTGCCGAGGCAGGCAGTACAGAGAGCTGAGTCCATTCAGGAGAGAACATTTATCTGGAAGAGTTTGGTCTCTGTGCACAGGCCCGGGAGGAGGCGCTTGGAAGTTGTCTTGGATGAAGTGTTTTTGCATGCATTAGGGTCCTTCATTAAGAAGACTGGAGCAATTAATGTTATCCTGATTAATGAAGCTAAATCTCTAATGCTTCTTCCTCACTGCTAGCAGGCAAGAGTTTGGAACTGATTTAATGCAGCAGACTTTTATACAATGCTGGGATTCATCCATAACTGCTCTCTAGTGAAGCATTTGGTAAAGTCAGGCCTGATCAACTTGTGTACAAGATGAGGCAAACAGAGCATAGACTCTTTTTTTTTTTTCGCTACACGGGCCTCTTACTGTTGTGACCTCTCCCGTCGCGGAGCACAGGCTCCGGACGCGCCGGTTCAGCGGCCATGGCTCACGGGCCCAGCCGCCCCGCGGCATGTGGGATCTTCCCGGACCGAGACACGAACCCGTGTCCCCTGCACTGGCAGGCGGACTCTCAACCACTGCGCCACCAGGGAAGCCCCAGAGCATAGATTTTTAAGGGCAAAGATCACAGACCTGAGTGCAAGTTCTGGCTTGGTCATCACCAAGCCTCAGTTGATTAATGTATAAAGTGGAAATCACTCTAACACCATCCTCAAAGTTGTTCTAAATCAGTGGTTCTTAAAGGGAGGTCCCCAGACCAGCAGCGTCAGTGTCAGTTGGGAATTTGTTCAAAATATGAAATTATAGTCCCTACCTCACTGAATCATAAATTCTGAGAGTGAAGCCCAGAAGTCTGTTTAATCGGCCCTCCAGGGCATTCCGATGCATGTTAGAGTCCGGGAACCACTGTTCTAAGCAATGGTTCTTCACCCTGGTTGTTCATCACAAGTATCTGGTGACTTTTAAAATATACTAATGCTCTGTTCCAACCCCAAGTGAGTCTAATACACAGTAATTTAAGGTGGGGCCCCCTGGTGTTCATATGTTTAAAAGCTCCCCAAGGGGGCTTCCCTGGCGGTCCAGTGGTTAAGACTCCAAGCTCCCAAAGCAGGGGGCACAGATTCGATCCCTGTTCAGGGAACTAAGATCCCACATGCCGCACGGCACGGCCTAAAAAATAAACAAACAAAAAAATAAAAGCTCCCCAAGTAATTCTTTAATGTGCTGTCAGGCTGTTCTGAAGATTAAGTGGCATGCAGAGTATTATAGCACACAGTAATTTCTCAAATGTTATTTATTACTCAGTTATTGTTAATAATGTGAATGAAGAGGGAGTGAGTAACACTTGGGTAGCTGCATTTATTGGGTTCTCCTCACCTCTGCTAGAGCTGCACCCCATCCAGCTTCCAGCCAAGTATAATGCTTGTGTTGGTGTGCAAAGTGGAACACGCATTGGTTTGGGAATAAGTCAGAGCAGGTTTGAATCTGAGTGTTGCCACTGACTAGCTATGTCACCTTGGGAAAGTCACTTGACCTCCCTGAGCTTCAGGGATGTCATCTCAAAATTAAGATGACACCCATCTCATGGACTGGGCAGCAGAAAACACTATCATCCATCACTTCATTCTTTCTTTCTCCCTCTTTTCCTTCCCCTTCTTCCTTCTCTTGTACCTCCCTCACTCTCTCTCCTTTGAATTCCATGACAAATGACACTCCAGTCTTAGGCACATTTCATTCTTATTTTGGTCCTTCCCGTGGATCCCTTTATACATTGTTATGCTCTAGAGTGACCCTGGGCCACACAGGAACCTCCAAGACCCTTGGCCCTCCTCCATTAAAGGCTCCACCCGAGCAAGTCCTCATCAACCATCGGCTCCCCAGAGCCCTGCCCTGGCCTATCTCAACCATGTAGCATGAAAGACCCTCAAAGGCGAAAGGCATTTCCTGCAGGAGAGGAATGTGCAAAGATACTCCTGTAATCTCTTTGTCCCTTCTATCAAATAGCCAACTCACAGTATGGAGAAGGGAACTAGGGGACCATTTCTCTATGGCGTGCCCTTATGTGCGTGATACAGGTTGAGGCAGGCCCTCCTGGAGATCAGAATGTTGTGTGATCAGTTTTCCTAAGAAGCTAAATTCCACACCAAAAGGCCACTTCCAGTATCCTCGGACCTCTTTCCTCTATTTGGTTCAGTGGAACCAAAGGAAGAGGAAACAGGAATGACCATCAAGTCTAACGATGATGTAAAGCCAGGAAGAATAGGAAATAAATAAGCGGAGCAAATAAATGGAGTATGTTCCACATTGTTCTAAATTGACCAGAGGAATGTGAGTAGGGAAGACTCCAGTTTGCAAGGCTTAAGCTTCAGAGACAGTGCTATCAACCTCTTCCTGAGATTAGAGGCAAGACCCAGGACACACCCTTTTTAATTTTTTGCTGCTCGTGTCTTCTAAGGTCTGGTTTCCGCCTGAGTATTGAGTCCTATGCACAGATTCTGGTGTTGCAGGGAGTAATAGATGCTGTCATTGCCTCTTTGTGTATGCGCTTGGGCCTCACCATTTTAGTGCACACTGACCAATGTCCAGCTCCCAGCATCTGTATCTCTGGCAGCTAGGATCTTCTGCCTGTGTGCAGAGCAGGTCAGAAGTATATGTCACGAATTCCTCCCCAAGAGTCATCAGCCCCAGTTGGGATAATTCGGTGTGTTCTATACTGGTTTCCAGAGCTCCCCAATGGAATTGAGCTCCAGTTACACATGTGGTCCCTAGCTGGGTAACAAATCCTTTATTAGCTGCCTGCCCTGCCCTGCCTCACTTCCCCATGCCTCCCTCAGGGTCTCCCGGCAACATCTCTTAAGTGAACAGCTTGCCTCAAATCCGTATCTCTGGGTCTGCTTCTGGGGAACCTGAACTAAGACACAGGTGATGTCAAGGGTGCAGTGTGGTCACCACTTTCAGTCGGGATGTGGAGGCCCTGCTCGACTGAACTTATCACCCCAGCTCAGATCCTAAACCTCACAGGAAAGCCTTCTTCTTTCAGCTTACAAAGAGTTAATTTTCTTCTAGTCTACAATCTTCCAGTGCAGACAAAACAAATTGAGCTCTTGGAACAGGCATAGTAGAGATAAATTTATTAGGACCCATTGAATTAGGAAGGAAGTTGACTGCTTGTCCTGCTTCTCTCCACCTCTGTTCTGGGTGATGATTCATGTCCTCAGCTTCCTCCCTGGGGATGAATGTGACTAACAATGGCTTAGAGGGCAGTTGCTTCTGAAATTCAGGTTCTGAGCAAGGCTAAGGAGAGAGAGAGATTATCAGCATTCAATCACTCAATTAACTATGAGTGTTGTGGGATAAGGGGTTGGATTTTTGATAGAAATTTGATGTTACCCAGTTGTGGGAGGAGATGGGGAAGTGCAGTTCTGGAAGAGGGATCCTGGGGTTAGAGGGTAAGCCCTAACTGACCTCCTGAAGCACTCATCTGACGGACAAGTCAGAGCTTGCAGGGAACTCTGAGAAGCCAAGTACATCCAGTTAGTTACCCAAACAGAACTGTCCCAGAAAGTTGTCACTGTGAGGCTCCCACCTCTGCACTTCCATAGTCACATTTCTGGTGGGGAGCTGGGGTTGCTGGTGGTCAGCAGGACCAGCTGTTGGGAAGAACTGGACAAGGAGTGGAGGAGAATGAGGATAAGCTGGAGTCAGCAGTGCAACTGTCCGTCACTGTAACAGACCCTGAAGCCCTGAGAGTCATGGCCAGTGCTTCACCGGCCTCCCACATTTTGTACAGGTCCCTCTTTTGACCAGGCTTACCTGGAGCCACTCAGGGATAGGGCTTCTGGGCAAGCTAGTTCCAGCTCATGACACTGACAACAGGGCAGTGCAGTCAGGTCTCAGGCAGAATTCATCATCCCAAATGACCCACCCAGACTCTGACCAAGGCTCAGGCTGACTGTGTTTTTGTTTTTATATTTTCTCCCATGTCCTCAAAGATGGGGGACTATTTATTACTAATTTATATACTGCAAATGCTATGTAATTCTTTTTTTTTTTTTTTTTTGCATTACGAGGGCCTCTCACTGTCGCGGCCTCTCCCGTTGCGGAGCACAGGCTCCGGACACGCAGGCTCAGCGGCCATGGCTCACGGGCCCAGCCGCTCCGCGGCACGTGGGATCTTTCCGGACCGGGGCACGAACCCGTGTCCCCTGCATCGGCAGGCAGACTTTCAACCACTGCGCCACCAGGGAAGCCCCAAAGGCTATGTAATTCTAAGATGAATTCACTAGAGCAGCGATTCTCAATTGGGGGTGATTTTGCCCACCAGGGGATATTTGGCAATGTCTGGAGACATTTGGGGATATCATGACTGAGGGTGGTGGGTAGATGCCAGGGACGCTGCTAAACATTCTACAATGCACAGGACAGGTCCCCACAGCAAAGATGTATCCCACCCAAGATGTCAGCGGTGCCATTGTTGAGAACCCTGCACCAGACATAAGAACCTCCTTCCAAGTTTTAATCAAGCACATTTAGAAACACTAAGAGAATAAGAAAGCGCCTATTGATAGTCACTGTGTCTCACCTGCTTCCTTTACCCCGAACCATGCATTCCAGATCTAAATTTTTGCAATCATCTCAAGATGCTTATATTTTGTCTTTTCCTAACTAGATATAATAATGACATCGTTCTTCAATACAGCTTCCCCAAGATGTAAAGCCTCCCGTGGTACCCCCGACCAACCCATATCCCTATTAGTCATTCTCTGGTACCTTGAATATTTCCTTTTCATCAGCATCACAAGGACTAAACACTTACCAGTTGAATCATGGTTTGCTGTCTGCTTGCTCCACTAGAAAGTAAACATTATCTAAGCAGCCCTCACAATAATCCTATAAGGAACACATTATTATCCCATTTTACAGATAAGAAAACTGAAACTTAGAAAGGTTGAATTCCTTGTATAAGATCATCCAGATAACGTAGAGGAATCCAGTGTCTGCTATAGTAAACAGTCTTGAGAACAGATACACTATCACTAACACAAAAAGTGAGGTGGGATAGCTGCTTTTTAAGTGTTTTCCCTTAAGTATTTAAGTGTTAGCGCGGCTGAAATCCCTTCTGCCTGTAGGTCTGTGGATAGAAGCAGACCCAGCTTCCAGAATCATCAGCCAGCATTTCTAAAGCTCTTCTCTAAATAGCTGTTAGTAAGAAAAATGCAAATGAGAACATCTAATTGCAAATTGCTCCAGCCTCACTTTGAGACCTTCTGTGGTGACTGAGCCAAAACTCCCTCCCAAGGAGACAGATGTGCTGGCACCTCTGTTCTGGAGCTCAGCTGCTCCCTTGGCAGGGAACCAAGCCTATGGCAGAACGACATTGCCGTGTCCACTTCAGGACATCCAAATATTGTGGTCCCTGCTGAAATCTACCCACCGAGGGCACAGCTGTGAACAGGAGCCCTCCGTGTCTGCTGAGAGGCAGGACCTAGGGCCTTAGCTTTGTTTTTAATTACAAACAAATATGTTCCCATGTTAAAGGTTAGTCAGTGAAAATAAAATAAACAGGTATCAAGACACATGTGTTTATACACACACACACACACATGCGCAGTCACATGTATGACAATACAGTATGAATGTGACTAGAAAGGTCAGGCTCTGCAAAAATGAAAGTACAACACCAGAAAGATAACCTTGCTTCCAAATTTCACCCAGGTACAGTTCAACAGTGTCTGGTGTCTTGGTGTTCATGTAGGACTTTCCTATATTAAGTTAAACCAAATGAAATTGACATTTTTGTAGGTAGCAAATACGGATCATGTGGTTTAACCTAATATGTAATCAGCAACCAGCAGGGGGAGTTAAGAGGCAGGAACCCTTATCCAGGAGGCCCAGCAAAGAAGAGCCCCCAAACGCATAGGAAACGGGGAAGCTGGCAGATCCTAGAGACAGGATCTCGTGAATGCAGTAAGGGGACAGGGCCACACAGCTACAAATGAGGCAAAAAATATAAAATGCTGTCTTGTCAGAAAAGCTGGGCTGAGAACAGGACAAGCCTCAAGTGTAAGTAGCTGCTTTGTTTCTAAGCTCCTGACCTAGGCTGCTTGGCTAGAACCTACTCTGACCTTCATTAAACTACAGCTAAAAGAAAGCATCCATCCTGCAAGGAGCAGCATCCACAAAGGAGCTACTTGCCGAGAGGGGTCAGAGAAAAGTGGCATTCAGAGGGCTGGGCCTGTCCACAGAGCTTGTGGAACAGAGCCCCTTAGGCAAGGAGCACCTCCGCCCCCTATAGGCTAAAGGCAGGAGAAATGTCAGCGGAGGATGGGGAAGGGGCTACAAGGAAAGATGGGCCAGATGCTGAATTCTTCCAGGAAGCAGGTGGTGATGATGTGGATGAAGAGGACCTGGATGAGAGGGGGGCGTGGAGTGACTTCTGGACTGTGAAATGTCCAGAAGAACCAGGACAAACCCTCCTCTGTAGTGGGTACCATGGAAATATTAGATAATCAGGAAACCTGCAGTCTTCTTTCAGACTTGCTTTCGACTAGCTGTGCTCCTTGGCAGATGGCTCAAGTTCTCTGAGCCTCAGTTTCTTCTCTTTGGCTTTTTTTTTTGTTGTTGTTGTTTTATTGAGCCTCAGTTTCTCCATCTGTAAAATAGGAGTGCAGTTCAAACAGTTTCTGGGTCAAGGTCAGCTAGCAGAGGATCAAATTGCTTATCAGAAAGTGGTTCACTGGGGGAAAGAAACTGACAATCTAGAGCATTTTTATTATCCCACCTAAGGATAGAATTTTAGGGCATAATTCCAGAATTATGCCATAACACTCAGGCATATTTTAAGCAGATTTCTTGGCATCCTAATGTTTGTATTTGTCTGCCATTGTATTTGCTGGGGTTTCCTTTGTTCATTGCTGGCTGTTACGGATGTAGGGGAACCCCAAAATGTATCTCTTTGGCATGAGGATTATTCTAGGCTGATTATTTTTAGTAAATGGAAAACACAGGAAGTCTTTCTTTTTACCTCCCCCTTAACTGCCTAAAAGAATTTAGATAAAGGGTCTGGTCCGGGAGAGCACTATAGCCAGAAATATCTCTAGAGAACATGGACCAGGTGTGTTAGGGGCACCTTAGCAGGGTATAGAGACCAGGGTCCTCTCTGTGTCCTCTCTGCATAGCATGGCAAACATTTGTTTACCAAACATTTATTTTTACATCTCCATGTGAATTGCCTTCCTCCCCTTTGAAGTCCAAGCCCCTACCCGCTCCTTTTCTCCCAGATGGCATATAAGTCTCAGTTGACTGACTTGTCCTTTTTTCATTTTTCTTATGGGACCCCTGTAAGTGTGTAATTAAATTTTATTTTCTCCTGTTAATTTATCTCACATCAGTTTAATTCTTAGACCAGCCAGAAGAACCTAGAAAGGGTAGAGGAAAACTTTTTCCTTCCCCAACTGGTGATTTAAGGAACATGTTTAGGACTCTCTCTTTTTTAAGATCTGTATGGCCATAGATGAAAGTAGAAGTTCCCTTTTCAGGGAACAGAAGAGGTGCCCTGAACAGTGGCTCCCTTCCCCAGCGGAAAGCTGCAGCAGCCCTCTCTCTATGTGGGATTCAGAGCCACCTTCACAGTGGCATTCTGCAGATGCTGTCATTGGTGCTAAAAGTTGATTTCTAAGAGGCATTTATACAACCTTGGATTTATGTGTACTAATAAATTACAGCCTAAAGTGATCTGTGTGAAATTTAAATAAGATTTTCTATGTACAAAAACAAAAAAACCCCTCTTCATTTAAGAATTAAATTGATCACAATTTTCAAAATATTGAAGCATTGCATATAGTTATATATGCTCATAATTTTACAATTTACAAAAGTATAAATTTAATGCAGAAATCGTGGGGAAACACACAGGAAAATGCAACTCCCAGCCCCACCCTCCAAAGTTAACCATTATTAAAATTTTGGTATTAATATATAAATTCCTGTTCTTCATTCATTCCACAAATACTTATTGAGTGACTACTATGTGCCAGGCACTGTGCTGTGTGCTGAGGAGAATGAAATGATGCTATTGTTACCGAGTCCTGTTACCTGCAGGACAGACCAATAAATCAAGAGATGAGTTGCTGGGACAAGGAATAGAGAGTTTATTCAGAAAGCCAACCAACCGAGAAGATGGTGGATTAGTGTCCCAAAGAACCATCTTCCCTGAGTTAGAATTCAGGCTTCTTTTATACTGAAAGGGGAAGGGGTGAGGTTGGTTGCTGCAAACTTCTTGGTGTAGGAATCCTTTGCTCTTGCAGCTGGCCACATAAGTCCGGTCACAATATTCCTATAAACCTCCAACAAGACAAGTGTTATTCTCTGTTCTGCAACCTTTTATCTCTATACGAATGGAAAAGTGGCCTTTAGAGGTCAGAGCCTTGAGAATGAGCTATCCTATATATTTCAGGCTATAGGCAACATTCTTAACTAGTAGCAAAAGCAATAGAATACAAAAGTTAAAGAAACAGATCCAATATGGAGTCAGATTTGTTCTTCCCTACTACACTATGGGTTCCCTTTCTCTCTTTTTTTTTTTTTTTTTGCCTATTCCACACTACTCTTTCCTACTGAGAGTTTGTAATGAAATAAGAGGCAACAAAGCATTGTGCAGAGATGGGTGTTGGCCTTATTCCAGCCTTACAGATTTGTTGCAGGGATTATGATGAATAAATGTAAAGAAGCTGGCACCAAGCCCGGTACTTGGCAGGTGCTCAATCAACAATAGCTATTGTTTGGGATTGACATATATACACTAATATGTATAAAATAGATAACTAATAAGAACCTGCTGTATAAAAAAATTAAATTTAATTTAAAAAACAATAGCTATTGTTACTTTTTATTACTGATATTTTTGTGTAAAGGTTCTTATTACCAATTGCAGCTAATTTTAATTCTGCTTCTACAGTTGTTCCAAATGCATTTTTGAGCCCTGAATCTCCATCCTTGCTCTTCCTATGGAGGATTGTATCCTTAAGTGCTGTCTCCAAAGTTCTGGCTGCTGGCTATTGATTTCCCCCAGAAATGGCTTTTCTTGCCATTTTCAGGGTTTTTTAGCTCTTAGATTCTGTGTCTCCTGCTCAGCCAGTTGCATACCCTCTCCCCATGGTGGAGGTGGCGTTGGTGCAGACGTTACACTTTACTTCTTTGGGCAGTTAAGCCATGAAGGATCACCCCTGGGAAAGAAACAAAGTCTTTTTGATAGTTCCTGTATCCTCCTACTCAGCCTTCTCCTCTAGTTTCAACAACTTAGTCGTTTAACCACGCATCAGTCAGTCATGAGGGGATGGGTGCCTATCCCTGGAGAGAGGGCACAGCCTTCCAGGCATTTCCAGAGCAAGGTCCCTTTGGCCAAAAGGGCTTCTTCTCCAGAGAGAGGCACAGCTGAGAGCCATGAGCAGCTGACGTTCACAGCAGCTGGGAGATGGGTCCACTCCATAAAGGGGATCTGGGACAGGCAACCCCAAAATCAACTACACCAGCCTAATGCATGGCTTTCTTTCTCCCAAGAATGAGCATAAAGAACTCTGAATAGTCTTAAACGTCACTTGTTGGAAGTGATATAACTCAACTGTATAATTTACAACAATTATAACTATAGTTATTTCTGGAATTCCACTTAGGGAACTGGATCTGAAAAGAGGGGAAGACTCAGGGGCTAGGGCTGTGGGCAGAATTGTGCTGTATTAATAAGTGAATAAGTTTGATGTTACTCTAGAAAAGGAGAGAATGAAAGAGAAAACAATGATTTTCATAGACTATTGCCAGGTACCACAACTCCCTTTCCCAACACTTTGAAGATTATTTGAAACATTGGGCAAAAAGTATTTAAATAACAGAAAATACTTCTCTCTCTCTCTCTCCCTATCTCGATATATGTATTGGTATATGATATCATATATATATATACATATGCTATATATCGATATATGGCAGAGTATGTGTCTGTGTATATATATGTATATTGTCAATGGAAATAATCAATAAACAATCTATAATAGGAATAGAAAGGAGTTTTATTTGAGGCAGACTGAGGACTACAGCCCAGAAGGCAGCACATACACAGTGAGTCAGTATGGCTTTGGCGCCTGGGAAGGGAGTCTTATCCTTGAAGGAGTACCAGCATTGGTGTCCCAGGAAAGGAGGCATTTAATCTTTATTTTTTTTTCTAAATTAAAAAAAAATAAATTTATTTATTTTTGTCTGCGTTGGGTCTTCATTGCTGCACGCGGGCTTTCTCTAGTTGCAGTGAGTGGGGGCTACTCTTCATTGTGGCTCGCGGGCTCTAGAGCGCAGGCTCAGTGCATGGGCTTAGTTGCTCCGCAGCATGTGGGATCTTCCCAGACCATGGCTTGAACCCGTGTCTTCTGCATTGGCAGGCGGATTCTTAACCACTAAGCCACCCGTGTCTGACAACCACGCAGTCCTAATCTTTATTTTTAACATGGACATCCTTTACTTCTCATCAGTGTGCCCCTTTCTTAGTAATTAAAGAAGATGTACAATGTATGTTTGATAGTGTTACTGACCAGTGTTCTTGGCCTTCCCCAAGCAATAGAAATTGACTAGAGACCAGACAAGAATTCCGGCAAGGTTTTATTGGGGCCCTTGCTGCAGCAGGGGCAGTGAGAACAAACAACAGGTTCCCTTGCTTGCTCCTCAAGGGGGTGTGGGGTGAGGGTAGGGGTGTGTCTAGGGGTCGGGCCAGAGGGGTGGCTTAGGTGGTTGGCCCACCCCTTAGGTGGTACTGAGCGCAGGGAGCATATGCACAGTACCCTGCTTTTGCTCCTGACACCCCGTTTTTGCTCCAGGATCTTCAAAAGTGGCAGTTGGGTTTTTTGGTCTCTTTGCATCTTTTGGGTCCAGAATTTGCCCCAACTGTGCATGCGTGCAGTTATTTTTAGTCCCATACGGTTTCTTTGTATTCTGTTGCTCGAGGAGAGGTGTGTCCAGGTGCAAGCACTGCAGCACTGCAGCAAAGGGGCCCAGGTCCCAGCCTGTCTCAATAGGTCACGAACTGGCTGTTTTATTTAGCATAAAATTCAGGTTAACTCATGTATAAGCCTGTATGACTTCCCCATACCTCAATATGTGAAAATCTTTTATCTATATACATATCTATATGTATATGTACCCACTGGAATTTCTGTGTGAAAGCTTGCAAAACACACTCACCTCACACATATGGGACCCCATTCAGATGCTTACCTGCCCATGGGCATAGAATTCTACTGTATCACTCGGTTTGATCCTCCCTGTGACCAGATGCCTTTTTGTCACTATCTTTTCACTCTTAGCCATAGTTGCTGATTTTTCCAATTCTGTGGGTCCTGGCATCATGCAAGCTTTTGATGGTTTTTCTTCTACTTGTGGTCTCATGCCAGTCCCCTTCCTGATTTCTCAATGAGGCTGGAGAGGAACTGAATTCATTTCCCTGCCCCTTTACTTTTTATTGGTTAGGAAGATGCCTTGGATGCTGGAAATACTCATTATGCCACTGGTTTCTTAAAAGAAGAGAAAAAGACCGATACATTTTAGCTAGGGTAACTTGATTCTCAGAGTTCCTGGAACCATTCTAATTTAAAATTATGTACTAATGTCTCCCAAGTTATTTATCAAACTCTATGTCTTTATATTGAAGTTATAATGCTGTTGTTATAGTTCGGGCTGATCTCAAATAAAGTCCCATTTAGCTCATGGATTCTGAGTCTCTTAGAGATTGCTGTCCCCATTATGGATGTCTTAGGGCATCGAAATAGTATTTGCTGTGTCTGACAACCAATTAATTAAAGAAAACATTAGGCTAGGAGCAATAATGTCAACATTATTAATTTCTTTATCACTGTCACACCTGTAGCTAGACACAGTAGTTGTCTAGCAACTAAAAAATGGAAGTAGAGATGTGTGACTGGGCTGTCAGTGGAAGGATAGACTGGTTACTTCAATCTTGTTAACTGTGGGATGCTATTTGAAATGGAAAACAATGAGATAACAGATGAACACAAACATATGATCCTATATTTAGTGGTTGATCCTATATTTAGATGTGTGACTCGGCTGTCAGTGGAAGGATAGACTGGTTATTTCAATCTTGTTAACCCCAGCTGTGGGATGCTATTTGAAATGGAAAACAATGAGATAACAAATGAACACAGACATATGATCCTATATTTAGAATATTGAGGAGACAATCCATATTACACACTTCTTGGATTCTCTTTGCCGATCATTATCATTGAGTCAAGCACACCTTAGGAGTCCACTAAAAAAAATCAAATTATTAACTTTTTTCCATTTCATGAGCATTTATGAAGAAATGGTTGGGGAAAGTACAGAAAAGTAAAGGAATTTATTGGAAATTGTTACAAAACTGTTTTTACTCTAAGCTACCTGATCACGTGTGGTTGCAGCCCACAGTGATAATGCCGGATGAAACAGGTGGTAAAGCTGCTTGAGTTTCTAACGCTCCAATCTATCTTCACATTCAAAACTGTGCCTTGTTCTTTCAGGCAACAATATTTTTTTTAGCATTCTAGTAGTGCATGTAATTTTAATAGGCATGCTATGCTGTTAAAATTAATTATAGTAACATATTTTTATAGTACCATATTTTGAGGAGGCTTAAAAACTGGGGTATTCACTTTTGATCAAGTATTAGAGTACAGAAGGATAGTGATAGTTTATTCAGCATCTACTCAATACAGATTTACTGAGCACTTACTATGTGGTAGGAATTGTTTATGCACTGGAAACACAATGGTATATAAAGTGAATATTGCTCCTGCCTGCATGGAATTTACAACCTAGTGGGAGAAGGATGCCAAGGAAATGGATATGGAACAACAAGTCATGCTGCGTACAATAAAGAAATAGTATGAGGTGCTAAGAGGAAGTGTAATGGAGAACAATTCCTAGATGGACTGGAATGTGTTCAGGACAAGACATTTAAGCTGACTTGAAGCATGAGGAGGGGTTAACCAGGTGGGGAGTAGGGGGAAGAGCACTTCAAACAGAGGGAACATGTCTAAAGGCATAGGTTTTACAAAGGATTTATGAATTTGAGAAACTGAAATTGTGGCTGAAGCTTAGAGAGCAAGGGGCAGAGTTACAGGAGAAGGAGCTGGAGTTTTAGGTCCCTGTGAACCATAACAACTTTGGATTTCGTTGGAAGCAATGGGTAAATGAGTGGAAAGTATAACTACAATTAGTTTCAAGCCCTTATTATTAGAATGGATCCGCTGTGAGCCCTGCTCCAGGTGTTACTAGGAAACACTCTGCTACTGTTGTCTCAAAGGCTAAAGTAAGAGCATGTAGTCCTGAGGCTAGAGGGGAAAACATTCCAAAGAAAAGAGAAGGAATTTCATCAAGGAAAATGTTTAGAACTCATCAGTGCCCTCTCATAACAGTCTCGTAACAGAAGATAAAGTCTAAAAAAGCATTGTTCAAGTTCTCAGCAGAAAGACTTTTAGTTAAGTCACAAAATGAGATTCACAGATCTCATTAAAGCATTATCAAAAGAAGTTTGAAGGCCCCTGAGGTATTCCAATTTCCTCCTCTCTTATTTCTTCTAAGACTTGTATCTTTATAAAATGCTGATGTCAAAGTCAGAAATATTTTGTTGAAATGGGCATCTGCCTTCCCACCTTTCCCCCTCCTTGCCTCCATCCTTAACAGAGGGCTCAAGGAGCTTTATTTGGAAAGATTATTATCTGGGTGATGTCCTTATACCCATGCAGAATTTACTCCTTAGAACGCATAAGCAAGCACAGCTCACCTCTAGCCATGTAAGTATCAACCAGATGACTGGGTCTTTTTGCTCTGAGAAGTACATTGACCTGAGCCCACTGTTAGGTATTATTGAGATGGAAGCATCAAATTCTGTTTCTGCATCTGCTGAAATGATCATATTACTTTTCTCTTTAGTCTGTTAATATGGTAAATTATATTGATTCTTCTTAAAATGTTGAACCAACCTTTCATTCCCATGATAAATTCCACTTGGTTGTGATGTATTATCCTTTTTATATATAGCTGAATTTGATTTGCTAATTTGGGGGGGGTGTATCTATATTCATGAGTGATATTGGTCTGTAGTTTTCTTATGTCTTTGAGAAGTGTTTTCTTTCATTCTGTTTTCTTAAAGTGATTGTGTAGAATCAGTATTATTTCTTCCTTAAATATTTGATAGAATTTGCCAGTGAAATCTTCTAGGCCTGGAAGATTCTTTATTACTTTAAAACAACAACAACTATGAACTCAATTTCTTTAATAGATATAGCAATATTCAAGTTATCTACACTTCTTCTTGAGTGAATTTTGATAGTTTATGTCTTTCAAGGAATTGATTCATTTCATCTAAGTTGTTAAATTTGTGGACGCTGTTTTTTGTAGTATTCCCTTGTTATCTTTTTGGTTCCCTTATTATCTAACTATGTTTATCACAGATGAATTTAGCATCTATTTAGTGTCCGTCAGATCTGTAATGATGGCCCCTCTTTTTTCCTTCTATTGTTAATTTGTATCTTTTTTTTTCTTTAGTACATCTGATTTACCAATTTTATTAATGCTTATGAAGTAGCAGCCTTTGGTTTTATTGACTTTTCTCTACTGTATTTCTATTTTTAATTTCACTGGTTTCTGCTCTTATCTTTATTAACTCCTTCTTTCTGCTTGCTTTGGATATAATTTTCTCTTTGTTTTCTAGTTTCTTACATTGGCAGGGTAGATTACTGATTTTAGGACTTTCTTTTTCTAGTATAAGCACTTAAGCTATAAAATTTTCTCTAAACACTGCCTAAGCTTCCACTTACAATGTATTGGTGATGACATGGCAGAACTGGAATTCTCATAGAATGCTGGTGGAATGTAAAATGGCACAACCTCTTTGGAAAATAGTTTGTCAGCTTCTTAAAACATTAAATATACACCTACCATATGATCTACTCATTCCACTCCTAGATATTCATGCAAAAGAAAAGAAAATCATTATTACATATTACATACTTATTAGAACGTGTGTTCATGCAAAAACTTGTACACAAGTGTTCATAGCAGCTTTATTTGTAATAGCCAGAACAACCTAAATGTACCTCAATAGCTGAGTGGATAAGTAAACTGTAGTATATCCATATAATTGAAGACCATTCATTAACAAAAAATACTGTTGATGTAAGCAACAACAGACGTGAATTTCAAAGGTATTATGCTGACTGAAAGAAGTCAGACTAAAAAGAGTACATTTATATAAAAGTTGAGGAAATGCAAACTAATGTTTAAGTAGATAGGAATAGAAAGTATTTTCTATAACGTTGTTACTCAGTTCTTTAGAGTCCTGTGTTAGAAGCCCAAGATCACATTCACTAGTATGAAATAATTTTTTAAATGATCCGTCAGCTTAACATTCAATTTATTAAAGACAACAGATGCTACTTCCCTTATTTGCAAAAGTGTTTTTTACTAAGTCTTCAGAGTCATGCACTTTCTCAGTCCTGATACTATTATTCTGAATTGTTCCAGAGATATTTACATGAAAAGCAATCCTGTAGAATAGTAATTTTCTGGGTGGGTAAGAGGTTGATCTTTCTTTTGTCAAGTAGGAAAGGAGTGATTATTAAATGGTAGTTTAGAAAGAAGAACCAAGTGAACTAGTTTTGATAAACAATACATATGTTCGGGATCTAGGAATTGATTCCTATAAAACCATCCGTGCCCATTTATCTCCTTGAAAAATTTTGTGTACTCCTGAGGTAAGTGTACGTTATATTGAAGACCGCTGGTATGAAATATTTATGTAATATTTCAAGATGATTATAAGAATAAAATGCTTGAAATATTTTTCTGTTGCCTTTAGACAGAAAAGTTTGGCAGGATATAAATTTGGGAGAGGTTACAACTTTTTCTTAAACTCTTTAGAGGTTTCCTCATTGTCCTTTAGAATTTAGTATTTCCAGAGAAATCTGAGCCCAGTCTAATTTCCATTCCTAATTTTTTTCCTTTACTCAGTGCTTATAGAACTCTCTTTCTTCCTCCCTTTCTCATTTATTTATCTACCGATCTTTCATTCTTTAAATACAAAAAAAAAAAAAAAATTTACCCAAGATGTGTTTAATGTTGATACACATATCCTGGTGTGATTTCAGAAAAATTTTCTTCAACTACTAAATTGACAAATATTTATTTAGTGACTACTACGTGGCAAATACTCTAATATGTGTTCATGAATAAGGTACAGTCACCTCCATTTCATGCCTTCTCCTTTTGTTCCATGAAGCATGACAGTTGTGGGTTTTTGCTTTTTTGTATTTTTTTTTTTTAGCATGACAGTTTTTTAAGTTTTGTTCTATTGTCTATAGTAAGTCATTTTTTCAAAGACTATTCTGTCTTCTAATCTTCAAGATGATGGTTCTCCTGTTGGCTATAATTTTTAATAGCCACATATTAATTTTTAAAAGTCTTCTCATCTTATAAAGGAAAGAGCTGGCAACTTTGTGCAAGAAGAGACACAATTGTTTGATTTATTATTCACAGTACACAAGATATGTAATAGCATAATTGTGGTGATGGAGAGAAACCTACCATTGTACATATATATGTAGTTTCTTTTTTTTTTTTTTTTTATCTTTATTTATTTGGCTGTGCCGGGTCTTAGTTGCGGCACATGGGGTCTTCGTTGCCCTGTGTGGGATCTTTAGTTGCGGCATGCGGGATCTACTTCCCTGACCAGGGATAGAACCCAGGCTCCCTGCACTGGGAGCATGGAGTCTTAGCCACTGGACCACCAGGGAAGTCCCCTATATATGTAGTTTCAAATGAACTTTAACACTTTTCATGACAGCTGGATCAAACAACTTTTTATGGACATAGGGAAGGAAATTGGAGGTATGGATGGTGTGTGTTAAAATATTGGAGAACAAATGCTGAAGTTATACACCTGCGCGGTTGCTGCTGTTGGTGTATTGAAGTCAGTAAAATTAGAAAATTGTCTCTGCTTCCATAATGAATGCTGAGATGAGACAGACATACATAAAATAAAACTGCACAGAAACAGTCTACAAAAAGATGATGTGTCCAAAGCGGGCACACCATTCCCTGTAGCTGATTATTTTAATATTGATTGAGTGAATAATAACAGTTTCATTGGAAAATTTTGCCTCCTGTAAAGAAGAAACTTATTATCTCAGATAACTTATTTTTTGGAAGATAATGAAAAATTTTAAAAGATTGAATGGATCATTGAAAATCAATCCACCATTCCTCTCTCTTTCAATTCCATTTCATTGACTACTTAAAGGGCTTAGAATTTGACTTTATTGCCTTGAGTATTTTAATTAAAGTTTTATATTTAATCTTGAAGAAAAGGAAGTTTTATATCATTGAAGAGACACATGTACTTATAAGAGCTCTTTGAATAATAGAAGTAGAAATTATTAGTAAGTTACTTGTATGCGAAATTACTTTTGCTGAGATAATGAAAAGATCAGACTGGGTAGGCATGCAAATCTCCTTTGGTTTATTGGCCTAGAACCTGGGTATATTTGTACTGAACTTAAACAGTTAATATCTAGTGATGAAAAATTTTTACTCAGAAGTCAGCAAAACATTAAGAAGCCTACATCCTAGAAAGGTAGGACTTTATAGGTGACTCAGTTTACTTTCTCTAAGTGAATGAATGCATTAGGAAATAAGAAGGGCTGAAGACCAAAGGGTCAAGGACATTGTCACAATTAGATACAGTGTCTCATACAGTGGTGTTTGAATCTGTGTTGGGGGTGGGAGAGAGAGGTGATAAACGTGTGGCTGATTTTCAACCAGTATTCTCTGCTACAGCTGTACTGGTTGTTTATGGGGGTTGTTCTTTCTGAGCCATGTGCATGGTTAAGTATTTTGAATATCACCATCGAGTACATGCATTTGTTCTGTGTGCTGTGCCTTTAGCCTCATTCAACTAAAATTTAGTGAACGCTTAGTATATGTTGGTGAAATCCCATGTCCAATAGGGAGGTGTGATTTAGGACAATAGATGGCCTACTTTTAGGTGAACAGGTCACATGGGAGAAAAGATGAATGACAAATTCAAAAGGCTTGGGGACTGTTTGATGAGACTGAAGAAAATTTCACGTTTTCCATCACTTTTTTGTTTTGTCTACATGTGTGAAAATGGCTCTTGATAGGTTGTTTACTGAGACTTCTTTCTGCAGATTATTTCATTCCAGGGTAGGAGGCTTTCTCTCACATCTAGAAGCTAGATCAAGCTCCCATTTGGAAACCAAGTCAGAAAAACAGGCTGACCACATTCTTTTCCTTCTGAGCCCTTTTGAATTGATCTATAGCAGGCAAAGGTTTTTGCTGACTTTCCTACAGTTCATCCATGTCTTCAGGCTTTAACTTTAAAATCTAAGGGATTATTAGTGAGGTTTGCTGGATCTTCTCCCATAACACTGAACTTCCTAAGGAGGAGAGTTTTGTGTCAGCTTCTGTCATCTTCAATTTCAAATTAATTTAACTCTGTATGGTTGAAACTTATCAGTGTTGGTGGTATGTAGGTCATTGATTCAGTTATTTCTGCAACATATATTTATCAAGGCCCTGCAAGGGGCCAGTCCCTGTTTTAGGTAATGTGAGCAAAACATAAAAATAAATTCCCTCTTAGCTTGCTTTGTGGGGAGAGGAAAGAATAATCAAAGCCAATAAGTAAGTATGTAATAAAGACTATGGTGATTAATGCTATGGAGGAAAAATATAAGGGAGTGTTGTAATCTTAAGTAGTGTGTCAGGGAAGGAATCATTGAAAAGGTAGCAGTGAGAAAGAAGGACAAGGAGATAGGAGTGCTAATCTCCAGAAGAAGTGCATTCCAGCTAAAGTGCATGGTGTGCAAAGGCCCTGAGACACACATGTGCTTGGGAGGTTTGAGGAGCAGCAAAACATTCAGGTGGCTGAAGCAGAAGGCGCAAAGGGAAATCATAATAGGAAATGGTTAGAGAGCTAATAAAGGGGGGCCAATTGCAGGACCTGTAGTTATCGAAAAGACGTTAGCTTTACGCTAAATTAGATGAGTATTTATGGGAAGGTGTGGACCAAAGGAATGACATGATCTGGCTTATATTTTAATGGGACCACTTGTCTGACACTTTGGCCAGTGCCCAAGGGTAAAAGCAGCTGACGAATATATCTCTCTCTGTGATTCCAGCTTCAGGATTCTGCCCCCAGTTTTGGTTGCATTCAGAAGCCTTCAAAAACATGTTTTTAGTGTTTGTCTCTGGCTGTTTTAGCAGTTAATGGCGGGAGCGTTGTTGACCTGCCACAGACATCTTCCATCACCCTCTACCCACTCGTCTTCATGACATACTGCATTTCAACCTGCTTCTTTGTCTTACCGCCCATATCTCCCAACACGAAGACTGGCCTGGTTTTATTTGTTGCTGTATCCTGGGCCTGTAACATCGAGATGGCCTTTGCACTAGCCTCCTAACTGATCTCCCTGCTTCTATACTGACCCCTTACCACAAGAGCCTGAGTGAGCTTTTAGTGTCACATCACCCCTCTGCTCACAACCCTCCAATGGCTCTCATCTCACTTGGGGTAAAAGCCAAAGGCCCCCCACCAGACCTGAGGGAGCCAAATGGTCAGGACACCGTACAACTCCGTATCTCATCACCATCTACTCTCCCTCTCATTCAGACGCCTTTACCATACTAGCCTCCTGGCCACTCCTCAATCTCACCGGATATGTTCCTGTCTGAGGTCTTTGCCCATGCTGTTCTCACTGCCTGGCATGCTCTTCTCTAAAGTATCTGCAAGATTTGCTACTTCATCACCTTCAGATATTTACCCAAGGTCAGCTTCTAAACTAGGACCACCATGTACAGTTGTGCATGTTGTGCCTTGCATAAGCACAGAGGGCACCTGTCCCCTGTGTTCTAGAAGCAGCCAGTGACTGAGCTATGAGCAGCATCTACGCATGCTTATGGAAGAAACATCCCTTCTTAGTCCATTCTGCCAGTCGTCTCCTCATTTTTACAGTCCTATCTCACAGAGTCACTATGAGAATCAAACGCAATTATATCAGTGATAATAACCTTAAAAAATAATATTTATTGAGAATTACTTCAGGCCAGGCACTGTCGTAAACTCTTTTCACAGATTATTGGTCTCATCCTCACAAGGGCACTGTAAGATAGGTGCTATTATTATAACTAAGCAAACATTCATCTGCATTCCAGTTACCAGAGGCATCATCGTCCTTGCATTCTTCTGTGATTCTTTAGCTTGTACCTATGTTAAGATTTCCCTTAGAATGTCTTTCATGAATTCTGAGGAGTCAGTTGGGATGAGGCATCATTCAGTTTCATTCCAGTTTACACAACTCCAGCCAGCTATTTCGAGGGTTAAAGACATCCCAAGAATACAGAAAAGGGGCTTCTTTGTATGCCCCTGAAAAATAGAACACTAAAGACAATGCCAACAAATACAATAATACTTTTCTCATCCATTTCATTCTGTCTACATAATCAATTCTTGTTTCATCCAACCTTGGATCTGCTGTCTGCTTTCATAATGTCATCTACTTCTGGGTTTCAAGAGTCCTGGAAGCTCTGACTGATGTCCCTGGCACAGTCTGACACATCTTCTCACAGTGGTGAGGTTAGCTTCTCTGGGAAACCTGCAACAGTATCGATAATTGTCAGATTATCACATTTGGTGCAGTCCTTCCTACCGATGCTCCCATACTGTCCTTTTTTGTTGTTACTTTAGGAAGACCTAGTTTCTGGCCTGCAGCTTATAACAGACCTTCAGGCAAAATGAAAGGAGAGCGGAGAATCCAGTTGTTGATGAGAAAATGAAATGACTCTACTTTGTTAGTGACAAACATGATTTTAAAGTAGAGGATGATAGAATCCTTTCATGGATAAAACATATGTATACATGACTATTTTATACAGATCAGAGCAAATTATCCTGAAGGTAGGAAGATATTATGGCCACGGAGAGCCTTAACAAATCTCTAGGGCCTTCCAATCCATCCCGTTAAGTAGGCACAACGTTAAAAAGAGTCGTCACCGGAGATTGGCCACTTGATTATGATAGGAGCATAGGGGCCTGAGGATAAAATATGCTTATAGCCTGGCTCCTTTATTAACCAGAATGGTAATAAAAGAGTTTCAAACAGACATAGCAGAAGGTAACCTAGAAACTCTAGCTCTTTTAGAAGCAAGGAGCTTATGTTGTTTGCTTATAAAATAATTCCAAAGCATGACAAGTGTCATCACCAAGACACAAAGTTATCCAGCTTTCAAGTGAGGGTTTTTCTGAGGCGATGAGGAACCTCTGTTCTCTGGGCAGGTCGCACAAAATGTGGAGAACAGCTCTTTACCTCCTGTTAGTAACAGCCAACTGAATACTCCAAGCATCAGTTTTAAGCTCCTAGCTCTCTCTTCTTCATTATTCATAAGCTTCCTTTGTTCATTAATTATATTATACCTTTATATGTACACTTAAATATACACACTAAACAAATAGATGACATAATTTAAAGCTTTCAATTTTAATTTTAAAATAAAATTAACTTTACTACCATGTTCTGAATTATGGCATAAACACATTGATTTTATCACCTTAATTGAAGTGAAGTTAACCTTTAGTTACAAATGCACAAACCTCAATATGTTAATCATTTTTAAAACATCAAATTAAAAGAAACTCGCCTAAAAGTATAAGTGGATTTTTAAGTGAAAAACAAAATTTGCAGCTCTTTTTATGGAAATAATGACCCATCATTGTAGGCCAGAACAAAATTTGGGGGGAATGTTATTTCAGAACCATTAGAAAACTAGGTGTGAAATGTATTTGTAAACTGGTGTGCCCAAGAGCAGAGACTGATTGACTAGAAATAATGCACTTCCCGGTACAAGGTATGGAAGTAACATAGAAAAGTGTAATAACATAGATACTTGAAAAGCGATAGTGAAAAGTGTAATAGCATAGATACTTGTTTGCCTATAGGCGTTGATGACCACTTTGAGCCCTTCAAGACAGGGGCACTGTCCATCTCCAGGACCTGGTCCATTTCCAGCACTCAGTGAAGGTTGTAGACAGGGGTTGAAGCAGGAGTGGAGCATCATCAGGAAGTGGAATCAAACCTGGGGGATAGCAGGTATTCCTTGCCATTGATCAGGCTGAGACTTCATCCTTCCTCAGCTCTTCCCCCTTCTCTTTCCTAGCTCCTTCCCTTACTTACAGGTTTTTCTTGAAGAACTTACCCTCAATAAATCCCATAACCTTGAGTCTCTCGCAGGCTCTATTCTAGGAAACCCAACTCAAGACAGATGAGCACATATCTGATAACATGCCCCACTCTATAAATACGGAGAATTTTCTAACACTTCTCATTCCACTGGTGACCAAGAGGTTAAGCCCCCTGGGTTATTATCGCCCTTCCCTTCTCCCTACATCCATCAGTCCTTCATGAATCCTATTAGTAGGGATCAGAGAAGCTTACCTTTGAGTCTAAGATCTTGGGAATGATTGTGCTCAAAGAGCCTGACCTTGTTCCCTAAAGGGAACATGCTTTTCCTCTTTCCTGAGGGCAGACCCCACCTAGCAGGGCACCAGCCAGAATGTGCTCCAAAGGGCTGCCTCTCAGAGTCTATTGCAAGATGAAAACCATTCCCCACTTCAGCTTGAAAGGAGGTCTTACAAAGTTAACAAGACAGGAGAAAGCCTTGGAACAGATGTTAACCCTGCCTTCCCCACAGCTACCAAGTCGGGTCTGAGTTCTCATTGGGTGTGACCCCAGGAGCCAAGCCACTCAAAGTTCTGACTCAGCTCTACTTCTAAGGAGCACATCAGCTATCTTTGCTGTCTCCTCTCTTCTTCCCAGGGAAAAGGTCTCCGGATTCCCTAGGTGGGGAGCCTCAGTGAGCCTCAGCAAAGCCAAGAACACTCACTCAAGACAGTGTTCTCCATTTCTGGCTATGATTACGGAGCAGGTAGAGGCCAGCTCAAGCCCTGACCTCTGTGCTCTGGCTACAGCTGAGTCCTACTGTCACGTAGGGATGGAGAGGCTGACAGGTGGGCAGGGAACCTGTAAGGGCCTCGTGGAAGCCCCCTGAGACCCCAGAACAGCTGCAAAGACTACACATAGGTGCAGGAGATAATTAGGAAGCTACCAGTGTGCAGTTTCTACTTAAATGATGCCACCCAGACTGTGTCTGGAAACAAATGGACAGATGTTAATGCAAATGTGTCATCACTAGTCCTTTCAAGGGGCTATGAACCAGCTCATCTCAGCAGCTCTGTGTCTAAGGGAAAGAGGGAGACAGAGGGACAGTAACAGACCTTTGCCAGCCTTGCTTTGCAGCCAGTCAAATGTATGTCAACCCAAAACGGAGATTGAGGAGTGGGGACAATGGATAGGAAAGTGCTAGAGGAACCACCAAAATTTGATCAGTGAATTTCTCAGCTTTTAAAAGGCATCCTAGGGGCTTCCCTGGTGGCCCAGTGGTTGAGAGTCTGCCTGCCGATGCAGCGGACGCGGGTTCGTGCCCCGGTCCGGGAGGATCCCGCATGCCGCGGAGCGGCTGGACCCGTGAGCCATGGCCGCTGAGCCTGCGCGTCCGGAGCCTGTGCTCCACAACGGGAGAGGCCACAGCAGTGAGAGGCCCGCGTCCGGAAAAAAAAAAAAAAAAAAAAAAGGCATCCTAGGCTACCGAACCACCCTTGGCCCACTCCTAACAAACACCATCCCCTCACCCTTCCCAATATATTCTATGATAGCTTCCATCCATAATCTTCCTCTGTATCAGAGTGGTTATCACATTTTAAATTGCATAAAAATTAGCTACTGAAGTTTGTGAGTAATGCAGATTCTCAGGTTCTTATCCTGGGTCAGAGGGAGGAGAGCTAATTCTTGTCTATATAGCACAACCCAAGGATCTTCAGTAGCTGGCAGAAGCAGTTTGTCAACATTTGGACATAGAATGGCTGGAAGCAAATACATTCCTCCATTGTAGTTGCTTCTCCATTACAAACACCACATCTTGAATGACCACAATCCTAGGACTGAGCCTCTTCTATAATTCTCTCAGGCTAGAGAGAAAAGTGGATTGAGGTACTGGGAGTCTAGGAGAGACCACGAAGGGAGACAGCAGGGTATTAGGAAGCTTACTGTACTCTCTATAGTTCTGTGCAAAGCCTCACAAAAGGTACCCTATTCTTCTCCACATCAGCATGGCAGGAGGTAGTGTTGATAAAGACAAAAAGATACCAGAATGTGTGTCTACATGGATGGAGTTCTTTGACTCTAGTCCACATTATCTTTGTTTTGCCTTGCTGGACAAAATGTCTTAGCTGCTTAAAAACTAGTTTGGAGGGCTTCCCTGGTGGCACAGTTGTTGGGAATCCACCTGCCAATGCAGGGCACACGGGTTTGAGCCCTGGCCTGGGAAGATCCCACATGCTGCAGAGCAACGAAGCCCGTGTACCACAACTGCTGAGCCTGTGCTCTAGAGCCAGCGAGCTACTGAGCCTGCATGCCACAACTCCTGAAGCCCGTGTGCCTAGAGCCTGTGCTCCGCAACAAGAGAAGCCACCTCAATGAGAAGCCCGTGCACCGCAACGGAGAGTAGCCCCTACTCGCCGCAACTAGAAAAAGCCCGCATGCAGCAACCAAGACCCAACGCAGCCAAAAATAAATAAAATAAAGAAATTTATTTTAAAAACCCAAAAAACAGAAACTAGTTTGGAAATAAGTGCAATACTGGCTTTTACACCCAAGTTTGGGCTGCACTTGAGCCCTCTCCTGGGGAGGCCTTGACTCTCCCACTATGTCTCTGGGATTGGACACATGAATTTCAGCCCAGTGGTCCCTGTCTTGGCCTCATGAAGATGAATGATTTGTCAAAGAAGATCTTCTCCAGCCTCCTCACTTTTCAGGCGAGGAAGCCTCTCCAGGAACAAATGGTTCCATGAGAACAAAAGGCATATTCATTGTAAAGATTTCAGGAGTGGCTCTTCAGAAAACCTAACCATCTCTCCTCTCATCTCTCCTGCACAAGATGGGTTTCAGGTGGTTCTATTGCCTTGCTTCCTTCTACATTAAATATCTACACTATCTCACTGGCTTTAAATGGTTGGCTATTCATTGATTAAGAATCATTTACTTGGCTCAGTTCAAACAAAAATCCTTATACTCAGAAACAATAGCATTTGATCCACTTGACAATATTCTCAGTGGTTTTGTGGAGGTATGTAAACTTGGATATGAAAGTAGGGAGAGAGCTAAATTGCTCCACAAATGAACCGAGAAGAGATGGTCAGAAGCCTGGAAGGTAGATGGCTGCAAGTCCAAGAAGAGAGAATTAGAAGATATCCCAGAATTTTTGAAGGAAATGCTATCTGTAATGCAACATAAACTACCTCTTCTGCCTCTCTTACAAAATCTCTAGTCAAATCTACATTTGTGGATGGGATTTGGTATTGGGAATTATACAAGCAAAGAAATAAATACTGTTGCAGGATTGGCCTTGGGTAAGACCAGAGGCTGGGTACACATGGCAAATGGAAGTGGGAGCACCAGCACATAAGTTACACTAAGAATTGAAAGTGCAGGGCTCCTGGCATCTTTCTTTTTCTTTTATTTTTTTTTTGAATTTTATTTATTTTTTTATACAGCAGGTTCTTATTGCTTATCCATTTTATACATATTAGTGTATATATGTCATTCCCAATTGCCCAATTCATCACACCACCACCACCACCACCCCCGCCGCTTTACCCGCTTGGTGTCCATACGTTTGTTCTCTACATCTGTGTCTCAATTTCTGCCCTGCAAACCGGTTCATCTGTACCACTTTTCTAGGTTTCACATATATGCATTAATATACGATATTTGTTTTTCTCTTTCTGACTTACTTCTCTCTGTATGACAGACTCTAGGTCCATCCACCTCACTACAAATAACTCAATTTCGTTTCTTTCTATGGCTGATTAATATTCCATTGTGTATATGTGTCACATCTTCTTTATCCATTTATCTGTTGATGGACACTTAGGTTGCTTCCATTTTCTGGCGATTGTAAATAATGTTGCAATGAACATTGTGGTACATGACTCTTTTTGAATTACGGTTTTCTCAGGGTATATGCCCAGTAGTGGGATTGCTGGGTTGTATGGTAGTTCTATTTTTAGTTTTTTAAGGAACCTCCATACTGTTCTCCATAGTGGCTGTATCATATTACATTCCCACCAGCAGTGCAAGAGGGTTCCCTTTTCTCCACACCCTCTCCAGCATTTGTTGTTTCTAGATTTTCTGATGATGCCCATTCTAACTGATGTGAGGTGATACCTCATTGTAGTTTTGATTTGCACTTCTCTAATAATTAGTGATGTTGAGCAGCTTTTCATGTGCTTCTTGACCATCTGTATGTCTTCTTTCGAGAAATGTCTGTTTAGGTCTTCTTCCCATTTTTGGATTGGGTTGTTTGTTTTTTTAATATTGAGCTGCATGAGCTGTTTTTATATTTGGAGATTAATCCTTTGTTGATTCATTTGCGTATATTTTCTGCCATTCTGAGGCTTGTTTTTCCATCTTGTTTATGGCTTCCTTTGCTGTGCAAAAGTTTTTAAGTTTCATTAGGTCCCAGTTGTTTGTTTTTGGTTTTATTTCCATTATTCTAGGAGGTGGATCAAAAAGGATCTTGCTGTGATTTATGTCCAAGAGTGTTCTTCCTATGTTTTCCTCTAAGAGTTTTATAGTGTCCGGTCTTACATTTAGGTCTCGAATCCATTTTGAGTTTCTTTTTGTGTATGGTGTTAGGGAGTGTTCTAATTTCGTTCTTTTACATGTAGCTGTCCAGTTTTCCCAGCACCACTTATTGAAGAGACTGTCCTTTTTCCATTGTATATCCTCGCCTCCTTTGTCATAGATTAGTTGACCATAGGTGCGTGGGTTTACCTCTGGGCTTTCTATCCTGCTCCATTGATCTATATTTCTGTTTCTGTGCCAGTACTATATTGTCTTGATTACTGTAGCTTTGTAGTATAGTCTGAAGTCAAGGAGTCTGATTCCTCCAGCTCCGTTTTTTTCCCTCAAGACTGCTTTGGCTATTTGGGGTCTTTTGTGTCTCCATACAAATTTTAAGATGTTTTGTTCTTGTTCTGTAAAAAATGCCATTGGTAATTTGATAGGGATTGCATTGAATCTGTAGACTGCTTTGGGTAGTATAGTCATTTTCACAATATTGATTCTTCCAATCTAAGAACATGATATATCTCTCCATCTCTTTGTATCATCTTTAATTTCTTTCATCAGTGTCTTACAGTTTTCTGCATACAGGTCTTTTGTCTCCTTAGGTAGGTTTATTCCTAGGTATTTTATTCTTTTTGTTGCAGTGGTAAATGGGAGTGTTTCCTTAATTTCTCTTTCAGATTGTTCATCCTTAGTGTATAGGAATGCAAGAGATTTCTGTGCATTAATTTTGTATCCTGCAACTTTATCAAATTCATTGATTAGCTCTAGTAGTTTTCTGGTGGCATCTTTAGGATTCTCTATGTATAGTATCATGTCATCTGCAAACAGTGACAGTTTTACTTCTTCTTTTCCAATTTGTATTCCTTTTATTTCTTTTTCTTCTCTTATTGCCGTGGCTAGGACTTCCAAAACTATGTTGAATAATAGTGGCAAGAGTGGACATCCTTGTCTTGTTCCTGATCTTAGAGGAAATGCTTTCAGTTTTTCACCAACCACTGAGAATGATGTTTGTTGTGGGTTTGTCATATATAGCCTTTATTATGTTGAGGTGGGCTCCCTCTATGCCCAGTTTCTGGAGAGTTTTTATCATAAATAGGTGTTGAATTTTGTCAAAAGCTTTTTCAACATCTATTGAGATGATCATATGGTTTTTATTCTTCACTTTGTTAATATGATGTATCACATTGCTTGATTTGCATATATCAAAGAATCCTTGCATCCCTGGGATAAATCCCAGTTGATCATGGTGTATGATCCTTTTAATGTGTTGTTGGATTCTGTTTGCTAGTATTTTGTTGAGGATTTTTGCATCTATATTCATCAGTGATATTGGTCTGTAATTTTCTTTTTTTGTAGTATCTTTGTCTGGTTTGGGTATCAGGGTGATGGTGGCCTCATAGAATGAGTTTGGGAGTTTTCCTTCCTCTGCAATTTCTTGGAAGAGTCTGAGAAGGATGGGTGTTAGCTCTTCTCTAAATGATTGATAGATTTCACCTGTGAAGCCATCTGGTCCTGGACTTTTGTTTGTTGGAAGATTTTAAATCACAGCTTCAATTCAGTGCTTGTGATTGGTCTATTTTCTGTGTCTTCCTGGTTCAGCCTTGGAAGATTATACCTTTCTAAGAATTTGTCCATTTCTTCCAGGTTGTCCATTTTATTGGCATAGAGTTGCTTGTAGTAGTCTCAGGATGCTTTGTATTTCTGTGGTGTCTGTTGTACTTCTCCTTTTTCATTTCTAATTTTATTGATTTGAGTCCTCTCCCTCTTTTTCTTGATGAGTCTGGGTAATGGTTTATCAATTTTGTTTATATTCTCAAAGAATCAGCTTTTAGTTTTATTGATGTTTGCTATTGTTTTCTTTGTTTCTATTTCATTTATTTCTGCTCTGATCTTCATGGTCTCTTTCCTTCTGCTAACTTTGCGTTTTGCTTATTCTTCTTTCTCTAGTTCCTTAGGTGTAAGGTTAGATTGTTTATTTGAGATTTTTCTTGTTTCTTGAGGTAGGCTTGTATTGCTCTATACTTCCCTCTTAGAACTGCTTCTGCTGCATCCCATAGGTTTTGGCTCATCGCGTTTTCATTGTCATTTGTCCTTAGGTATTTTTTGATTCCTCTTTGATTTCTTCAGTGATCTCTTGGTTATTTAGTAATGTAATGTTTAGCCTCTGTGTGTTTGTGTTTTTTACTTTTTTCCCCCTGTAATTGATTTCTAATCTCATAGCATTGTGTTCCGAAAAGATGCTTGATATGATTTCAGTTTTCTTAAATTTACTGAGGCTTGATTTGTGACCCAAGATCTGATCTATCCTGGAGAATGTTCCATGTGCACTTGAGAAAAAAGTGTAATCTACTGGTTTTGGATGGAATGTCCTATAAGTATCATTAAATCTATCTGGTCTATTGTGTCATTTAAAGCTTGTGTTTCCTTACTAATTTTCTGTTTCGATGATCTGTCCATTGGTGTAAGTGAGGTGTTAAAGCCTCCCACTATTCTTGTGTTACTCTAGATTTCCTCTTTTATAGCTGTTAGCAGTTGCCTTATGTATTGAGGTGCTCCTATGTTGGGTGCATATATATTTATAATTGTTATATCTTCTTCTTGGATTGATCCCTTGATCATTATGTAGTGTCCTTCCTTGTCTCTTGTAACATTGTTTATTTTAAAATCTATTTTATCTGATATGAGTGTTGCTACTCCAGCTTTCTTTTGATTTCCATTTGCATGGAATATCTTTTTCCATCCCCTCACTTTCAGTCTGTGTGTGTCGCTAGGTCTGAAGTGGGTCTCTTGTAGACAGCATATATATGGGTCTTGATTTTGTATGCATTCAGCAAGCCTGTATCTTTTGGTTGGAGCATTTCATCCATTCACATTTAAGGTAATTATCGATATGTATTTTCCTACTACCATTTTCTTAATTGTTTTTGGGGTCTTTTTGTAGGTCCTTTTCTTCTCTTGTGTTTCCCACTTAAAGAAGTTCCTTTAGCATTTGTTGTAGAGCTGGTCTGGTGGTGCTGAATTCTCTTAGCTTTTGCTTGTTGGTAAAGCTTTTGATTTCTCCATCGAATCTGAATGAGATACTTGCCAGCTAGAGTAATCTTGATTGTCGGTTCTTCCCTTTCATCACTTTAAATATGTCATGCCACTCCCTTCTGGCTTGTAGAGTTTCTGCTGAGAAATCAACTGTTAACCTTATGCGAGTTCCCTTCTATGTTATTTGTCGTTTTTCCCTTGCTGTTTTCAATAATTTTCTTTGTCTTTAATTTTTGCCAATTTGATTACTATGTGTCTCGGCATGTTTCTCCTTTGGTTTATCCTGTACGGGACTCTCTGCGCTTCATGGACTTGGGTGGCTATTTCCTTTCCCATGTTAGGGAAGTTTTCGACTATAATCTCTCCAGATATTTTCTTGGGTCCTTTCTCTGTCTCTTCTCCTTCTGGGACCCCTATAATGCGAATGTTGTTGCGTTTAATGTTGTCCCAGAGGTCTCTTAGGCTGTCTTCATTTCTTTTCATTCTTTTTTCTTTATTTTTTTCTGCAGCAGTGAATTGTACCATTCTGTCTTCCAGGTCACTTATCAGTTCTTCTGCTTCAGTTATTCCTTCCTTCTAGTTATTGATTCCTTCTAGTGTAGTTTTCATTTCAGTTATTGTATTGTTCATCTCTGTTTGTTTGTTCTTTAATTCTTCTAGGTCTTTGTTAAACATTTCTTGCATCTTCTCCATCTTTGCCTCCATTTGTTTTCCAAGGTCCTGAGTCATCTTCACTATCATTATTCTGAATTCTTTTTCTGGAAGGTTGCCTATCTCCACTTCATTTAGTTGTTTTTCTGGGGTTTTATCTTGTTCCTTCATCTGGTACGTAGCCCTCTGCCTTTTCATCTTGTCTATCTTTCTGTGAATGTGGTTTTTGTTCCACAGGCTGCAGGATTGTAGTTCCTCTTGCTTCTGCTGTCTGCCCTCTGGTGGATGAGGCTATCTAAGAGGCTTGTGCAAGTTTCTTGATGGGAGGGACTGGTGGTGGGTAGAGCTGGCTGTTGCTCTGCTGGGCAGAGTTCAGTAAAACTTTAATCCACTTGTCTGCTGATGGGTGGGTCTGAGTTCCCTCCCTGTTGATTGTTTGGCCTGAGGCAACCCAGCACTGGAGCCTGCAGGCTCTTTGGTGGGGCTAATGGTGGACTCTGAGAGGGCTCACGCCAAGGAGTACTTCCCGGAACTCCTGCTGCCAGTGTCCTTATCATCATGGTGAGACACAGCCACCCTCCCCCACGCCTCTGCAGGACACCCTCCAACACTAGCAGATAGGTAGGTCTGGTTCAGTCTCCTATGGGGTCACTGCTCCTTCCCCCTTCGTCTTGATATGCACACTACTTTGTGTGTGCCCTCCAATAGTGGAGTCTCTGTTTCCCCCAGACTTGTCAAAGTTCTGCAGTCAAATCCCACTAGCCTTCAAAGTCTGATTCTCTAGGAATTCGTCCTCCCATTGCCGGACCCCCAGGTTGGGAAGTCTGACGTGGGGCTCAGAACCTTCACTCCAGTGGGTGGACTTCTGTGGTATAATTTTTCTCCAGTTTGTGAGTCACCCACCCAGCAGTTATGGGATTTGATTTTATTGTAATTGCGCCCCTCCACCATCTCACTGTGGCTTCTCCTTTGTCTTTTGATGTGGGGTATCTTTTTTGGTGAGCTCCAGTGTCTTCCTGTTGATGATTGTTTAGCAGTTAGTTGTGATTCGGTGCTCTCACAAGAGGGAGTGAGAGCACGTCCTTCTACTCTGCCATCTTGAACCAATCTCTTCTCCTGGCATCTTTCTTGAGTTATGAGATACACCTGAGATAATTACTGAACCTAGAAGACTAGAAGGGCTTTGGCCCTAGGAATCACTCCTAAAGGAGAAGGATCAAAGAGTGCCATGGACGGCCAGGCTCACTATGAAAACGTGAAGATCTATAAGAAACAAATGCAGTATATTCACCTACTTAGGGCTGGTAATGACAGACTGTTCCTTAGAAGGGAGATCGTTTGAAAGCAGTGGTTAAAGAGTATGGTTCTGATCTCAGACACAGCTGGGTTCAAATCTTGGCTGGATCTAGCTTTCTCTTCTTTGGAAAAGGCAACTTACGTAACCTCATTTTCCTCATGGAGGTTCTGTTATCCCAACTCTGTTGCTTTTGAGGAAGTCCAATAAACTCTCCAGGCTCTTTGCTCTAGGACAGCAGACAGTTTTACTAGAAGTATACAGAAAGTATGAAGCATAGACTATTGCACTGTAAACCATTTTGATGGTACCTGTCCAACCCAAGAATTTGGAATCTCTCCCTATTGCACCTGGAGAGACCTTCCCATGTCCCTTTAAAACAAACAAACAAACATAGGTATTGGATGAGCTGGTTTAAAAATAAAGATGGTTAAAGGGATGGAGAATCGATGAGGATGGTGGGAGATGAGGTCTCTTGTGGCAGTTTAATCATTTAAACATTATACAATAATGCTTCCTCAAAATCCTCAACTCCTTCTTCCAAATTATTCTGATAATTTAGCAACTGAATGACAACAAAAATACCTTCACATATTAAAATTGTATAGCATATTCAAAGTAGCATTGACATTCTAAGCTTAGAAGTGTGATTAATCTCTTCCTTGAATATATTGATTTAAAGGTGTAATGCTTTTTATAATTGATATATCAAAATGCCAGATGAGAGAAACTCTGTTTAATGTGACAAAAAAAATTCACCTGTGTCTTCCTTTACTTTTTTTTTTTTTTTTTTTGGGCTGTTTTGAGTCTTAGTTGCGGCATGCGGGATCTTGCGGTGCGTGGGCTCTTCCTTGTGGTGTGCGGGCTTCTCTCTAGTTGTGGCGTGTAGGCTCCAGGGCGCGTGGGCTCTGTAGTTGTGGCACGTGGGCTAAGCAGCGTGCAGGCTTAGTTGCCCTGTGGGATGTGGGATCTTAGTTCCCCAACTAGGGATTGAACTGGCGTGCCCTGCATTGCAAGATGGTTTCTTAACCAGTGGACCATCAGGGAAGTCCCTTCCTTTACTTTTTTAGTAACTCTTTTTTCATTCTTTTTTAAAATTGACATATAATATTAGTTTCATGTGTACAACATAACAATTATGTATTTTTATATATTGCAAACTGATCACCACAGTAAGTCTAGTTAACATCCATCACCATACATAGTTACAAATTTTTGTGCTCACCTCCACAGCACATTACATAATTATAAATTTTCTTCTTGTGATGAGAATTTTTAAAATATATTCTTTTAGCAGCTTTCAAGTATACAATACAGTATTATTTACTACAGTCACCATGCTGTACATTACACTCCCATGACTTATTTATTTTATGACTGGAAGTCCTTTACTTTTTTTTATAATTAAAAGTATAATTTTATATTATATTAATTTTTTGACATCTTTATTGGAGTATAATTGAGTCCTTTGCTTTTTATGTTATCTATAGAAAGAGTCTTCCTCCCATTGGGAATATGACAACACACCTATCATTCCCTTCCATGCAGAATGCTATTGCAATAGCAGCACCACCTGATATGATCCCATCATCTGGTTAGTCACAACTCCCTCCTCTATGGATTCTGAACCAATTTAGAGGTTGGAATTGAATCATAGTATCCACTTTATTATCAGCCAGATTGTAGACTATGACTCAGACTTGAAGACAAACTCAGCTTTCAATGACCTCTTTCCACCTCAACTCAAGTCTAGACCTTGCCACCACACAGTGGGAGAGTTCTGTCTACAGAGGTTACTCCTCCAGTCACATGGATGAAGGATCTGGGTGTATCTCAAGCCCCATCACATCAGATGGACAAGAGGCCCAACCTAGGTGTATTTACCACCTAGAGGATAGGGAGAGGGAAGAAAATAGCCTGCCTCCATGCTGGTCAGCCAGAAAGAACACTTTTCATCTCATCCATGAGATAAGTTACTTCTCCTGCCATGGAGAGGGGGTAAGGGCAAAAGCTTTTCCCCAACTCTTCCTGATTAGTAGGAATGTTGACAAATCCTATTCCATGGACCAAGTCAGGAATATCTGTAGTAGGTATAGAAAGATATCTCCTATTCTACAAGTACATCATCCATGGGAAAACATAGGACACGAAGCCATAAAGTTCATTCCAAGCTCAATACCACCCAATCAGATAATTATGTACTATCTGAGAGCCTGAACAGTAGAAATTATTTTTCTAACCACTGCCAAACATTCAGATGAAAAGAGTCTATGCCACTGTTCATTACAAGCTTCAAAATTATCTCAAAAGTTCTTGAGCACATAGGCATACTCTTTTTTTCTTTTCATTTCAAATAGAAGGAAAAAATCACTGCCATGTTTTTTACAGCTTTATTGAGGTACAACTGATACAAAAAAGGGCATGTACTTAAAATGTACAGTCTGATGACATCCATAAAATAATTGTCACGATCAAGGTAAATGTCCCCAAAGTTCCCTCATGCCCCTTGTAATTCATACTTCTTCCCCCAGCAGCAAGTCATCTGCTTTCTATCAGTATAGTTTATATTTTATAAAAATGCTATCATACAGTATGTATTCTCTTTTTTAAAAATATTTATTTATCTTTGGCTGCTGTGGGATCTTCATCACAGCATGCAGGATCCTCTGCTGTGGGGCGTGGGCTTCTCTCTAGTTGTGGCCCACAGGCTTAGTTGCCCCACAGCATGTAGGCTCTTAGCTCCCTGACCAGGGATTGAACCTGCATCCCCTGCATTGGAAGGCTGATCCTTAACCACTGGACCACCAGGGAAGTCCCTGTATTCTCTTTTTTTCTGACTTCTTTCATTTACCATAAGGATTTTTTTACTCCATGTCATTGTGTGTATCAGTTGTTCATCTTTTTTATTGTTGAGTAGCTTTCCATTGTATTATGAACCACAGTTTGCTTTTCATTCACCTGCTGCTGGACATTTGGACTGTTTCCAGTTTGTGGCTCTGACAAATAAAGCCGCTGTGAACATTCATCTTCAAGTCCCTTTGTGGACATATGCTTTTGTTAATTTGGGGTAAATATCCAGGATTGGCTGGGTTGCATGGTAAACATATGTTTAACACTTGAAACTGTCAAACTGTTTTTCAAATTGGTTGCAGTAAAGACATATTCTCTTTCTTCCTTTTGTTTTGGACAAATGGAAAGAAAGCTTTGCAATCTGACATTTAACAATTGAACCTTCTTTGCATTTTTTCTCTTATATTCTCTAGGAAATGTCTGTCTTCATTTGTCATAGGTCTTCTCATTTCATGGATTTTTTTTTTTCAGTAATTATGTTGTGGCCCTTCTACTGGCCTGCTTCTTATTTGAAAAATGGGGTAAGTCACCAGCCTGGAGAATCTTAGGTTCAGAGATGTTACATTTACCTCAGAGACTCGCTGTGAAGATTAACGGAGATTTCAGGAAGTTTTCAAACAAAATACCTCAATTGTGGTGGACCTAAATGCCTGGCCTACATTTGTGAACAGGTGCAGAACAGTGTTGATTGAAAGTCAGCGACGGGACCCTGGAGTTGGAAAAAAAGAAAAGAAAACAAAAAACCCTATACCTTTCTGTTTCATCAAGATCTCCTTCTCAGCCCACCCACATTTGTTCCAATTACTGTAGATATCAGAAGCAGGAAAATTTACTTTGCTCCTCAGAGCTCTCTCTGACATGCAGGAACAGAAGGGAGAGAGGTTTTTTTTAAGCTTAAAAATATTCTTATGAAATGGAGGAAAGAGCGTTAAAGGATGAATTGGGGAACCATGAGGAGCAGAAGCTGGCAGGTTGCTACAGGGAGCAAACATCATGGAACCTTGGTTTCCCAGCTTGTACTGTTTGAAAGCAGTCTGGGGACTTCCTAAGAAGTTTAGCTTATTCTGTGGTTTCTGAGAAAATTTAAAACACAGATTCAACAAGAAGATGGATGTCTGAATTACAAGCTTCAAACAAACACGGTCCCTTTGTCCCAGTGCTTTTACTGTTGGGAAGAAAAACTCACTTACCAAACTCTCTGAAGCGTGAAGGCAAGCTTCGGGCCCTGCTCCACCGCTCCCCCTCCAATGGGGGAGGTCTACTGGGGAAAGCAGGTGAAATGAAGTCTGATGTCTGAAGTGTGAAGGAAGGTTGTCCAAAGCCTGGAAGGATCAGTCAGCAACTAGGACCCGCACCTGGAAGCCAGAGGGGAAGGGAGTTTGGATGGCAGACCCAAGAGAGAAGGGAAGGACTTTGTATTTACTCCAGCTGTCACTCACAATCAGTGACTCAGAAGTGAAGAGAACAGTCAGGGGGAGGCAGAGCCACAGCAGAGGGAGCCCTGGGGAGGTTAGGCCCTCCACCCCTCCGCCCTCCTTGTGGAACGCGGCTCCCCACCAGCCGTGCCTCTGTAAGGCAGCTTCACACAGCCTTGAAATGATCGGGGAGTCTGACTTCAACTGATGGCATGTGTTTGCTAAGTTCAATCCACTTCCACTCAATTATTTTGAAAATTTTGCCTCGCATGGACAGAAACCCCAAAAAGGTAAAGACAGTAGAAGCCCATTTATTGTTGTTGTTTTTTAATATTTATCTAGCAAATACTTTTTTTTTTTTTTTTTTTTTTTTTTGCGGTACGCGGGCCTCTCACTGCTGTGGCCTCTCCCCTTGCGGAGCACAGGCTCTGGATGTGCAGGCTCAGCGGCCATGGCTCACGGACCGAGCCGCTCCGCGGCATGTGGGATCTTCCCAGACCAGGGCATGAACCCGTGTCCTCTGCATCGGCAGGAGGACTCTCAACCACTGCGCCACCAGGGAAGACCGGGTGACATTTTTGAAGCTGCTAAGTTTGTGATAACTTATTATGCAGCAGTAGAAAATATTTTTAATTTTAATTACTTCCCTGGGATATAATTCCACAGATAAAGTGATTATGGTTTCTCTTTATTAAACCCACCAACGTTGTGATATCTGTTTCTCTAGTTCAATGGGCAGAAGTTGGTATTAATTAAGCAAACTTTTGAGAAAACTCTTAGATTATACAACTACTCATATCCAATTAACTCACAAAATCCCTTCTTGTTAACATGGCCTGTAAGGCCTAGCATAATTGGCTCTGTGAATTTTTCTAACGTGTAATACTGCCCTTCCTGTAGCAGTAGGACTCAACCAGGGGAGGTTGAGCAGGAGGAGGCTGGAACTCCACTGGCGTGGGCTGAAGCTACTGCCCACGGGCAGAATTTTTTTCCTCTCTAGCTCTCTCTCAGAAACCTCAGTCCTGCTTTTAAGGACTTCCAACTGATTGAGTCAGGCTGAACCAGACTATCCAGATAATCCTCCTTACTTAAAGACAACTGATTAGGGACTTTAACTGCATCTTCAAGATCCCAAACCTAGATTACTGTTTGTTTGAACAACTGGGGACTAGAGCCTCAAAAAGTTGACACGTCAAAAAGCCATCACACTACCTTAGCCCAGTACCTCCAGCCTCTTAATTTTTTTTTCTTTTCTTAAAAACATCTTTATCTGGTGTGGTTCTAAGGGCGATGCTGGCCTCAAGCATGAATTGGGAAGTGTCCTCTTCTATTCTATTTTCTTAAAGAGCTGTTCAATATTGGTATTATTTCTTCCTCAAATGTTTGCTAGGAGTCACTAGGAAAGCCATCTTGGTCTGGAGTTTTCTTTCTGAGAAATTCCTTTTTAATTTTGATTTCGATATCTTTAATATAGACACAGGGCTATTCAGACTTTTAATTTCTTTTGGTATCATTATTGGTAATTCTGTCTTTCAAAGAATTATCCTTTTCATCTAAGTAATTTATTGGCATAAAGAAATTCATAGTTTCCTTATTAATGCTTTATTATCTGTAAGTTCTATAGCAATATCTCCTCTTTTATTTCTGATACTGGTAATTTGTGTGCTCTCTCTCTCTCTCTCCCCCTCCCTCCATTCCTCATTCTTGCTCTTCCTCTCAGCTAGAGGTCCATTTAGATTACGCTTTATCAATTTTATGGATCTTTCCACTTTTGGTTTCTCTGATCTCCTCTATTGTTTGGCTGTCTTCTATTTCAATGGTTTCTGCTCTTTATTATTCATTTTCTTTTGCTGTTTTAAAAATCTAATTGCTCTTATTTTCTACCTTTCTTTAGAAAAGATGAAACTCAATATCTTAGATTTTATAACATTCTTCTCTAATATAAGCATTTTGAGCTATAAATTCCCATGTGAGGACTTCTTCAGCTGACTTTTTTTTTGAAATATAGTTGATTTACAATATTGTGTCAGTTTCAGATGTACAGCAAAGTGATTCAATTATACACACACATATATGTATATATATATATATGTATATATTTATATATTTTTTCTATTCTTTTCCATTATAGTTTATTACAAGATATTGACTATAGTTTCCCACGCTATATAGTAAATCTTTGTTGTTTAGCTGATATATTGGATTTTAATCTTCAACTCTTTTGCAATTTACTTTTTTAAAAAAATTTATTTATTTATTTATTTTTGCACGGTACGCGGGCCTCTCACTGTGGTGGCCTCTCCCATTGCGGAGCAACAGGCTCCGGACGCACAGGCTCAGCGTCCATGACTCACGGGCCTAGCCGCTCCGCAGCATGTGGGATCTTCCCAGACCGGGACACGAACCTGTGTCCCCTGCATCGGCAGGCGGACTCTCAACCACTGCGCCACCAGGGAAGCCCTATTTATTTTTTATTTATTTTATTTTTGGCTGCGTTGGGTTTTTGTTGCTGTGCATGGGCTTTCTGTAGTTACAGCAAGTGGGGGCTTCTGTTCGTTGGGGTGCGTGGGCTTCTCATTTTGGTGGCTTCTCTTTTTTTTTTAGCATCTTTGTTGGAGTATAATTGCTTTACAATGGTGTGTTAGTTTCTGCTTTATAACAAAGTGAATCAGCTATACATATACATATTTCTCCATATCTCTTCCCTCTTGCATCTCCCTCCCTCACACCCTCCCTATCCCACACCTCTAGGTAGTCACAAAGCACCAAGCTGATCTCCCTATGCTATGTGGCTGCTTCCCACTTGCTATCGATTTTACATTTGTAGTGTATATATGTCCATGCCACTCTCTCACTTTGTCCCAGCTTACCCTTCCCCCTGCCATGTCCTCAAGTTCATTCTCTAGTAGGTCTGTGTCTTTATTCCCATCCTGCCCCTAGGTTCTTCATGACCTTTTTTTTTTAGATTCCATATATATGTGTTAGCATGCGGTATTTCTTTTTCTCTTTCTGACTTATTTCATTCTGTATGACAGACTCTAGGTCCATCCACCTCACCACAAATAACCTAATTTCGTTTCTTTTTATAGCTGATTAATATTCCATTGTGTATATGTGTCACATCTTCTTTATCCATTCATCTGTCAGTGGACACTTAGGTTACCTCCATGTCCTGGCAATTGTAAATAATGTTGCAATGAACATTGTGGTACATGACTCTTTTTGAATTATGGTTTTCTCAGGGTATATGCCCAGTAGTGGGATTGCTGGGTCATATGGTAGTTTTATTTTTAGTTTTTTAAGGAACCTCCATACTGTTCTCCATAGTGGCTATATCAATTTACATTCCCACCAACAGTGAAAGAGGGCTCCCTTTTCTCCACACCCTCTCCAGCATTTATTGTTTGTAAGTTTTTTGATGATGGCCATTCTTACCGGTGTGTGGTGATACCTCATTGTAGTTTTGATTTGCATTTCTCTAATGATTAATGATGTTGAGCATTCTTTCATGTGTTTGATAACAATCTGTATATCTTCTTTGGAAAAATGTCTGTTTATGTCTTCTGCCCATTTTTGGATTGGGTTGTTTGTTTTTTCGATACTGAGCTGCACGAGCTGCTTGTAAATTTTGGAGATTAATCCTTTGTCAGTGGCTGCATTTGCAAGTATTTTCTCCCATTCTGAGGGTTGTCTTTTGGTCTTGTTTATGGTTTCCTTTGCTGTGCAAAAGCTTTCGAGTTTCATTAGGTCCCATTTGTTTATTTTTGTTTTTACTTCCATTTCCCTAGGAGGTGGGTCAAATAGGATCTTGCTGTGATTTATGTCATAGAGTGTTCTGCCTGTGTTTTCCTCTAAGAGTTTTATAGTATCTAACCTTACATTTAGGTCTTTAATCCATTTTGAGTTTATTTTTGTGTACGGTGTTAGGGAGTGGTCTAATTTCATTCTTTTACATGTAGCTGTCCAGTTTTCCCAGCACCACTTGTTGAAGAGGCTGTCTTTTCTCCATTGTATATTGTTGCCTCCTTTATCAAAAATAAGGTGACCAGGCCTTCCCTGGTGCCGCAGTGGTTGAGAGTCTGCCTGCTGATGCAGGGGACACGGGTTCGTGCCCCGGTCCAGGAAGATCCCACATGCCACAGAGCAGATGGGCCCGTGAGCCATGGTCACTGAGCCTGCGCGTCCAGAGCCTGTGCTCCGCAATGGGAGAGGCCAAGGCAGTGAGAGGCCCGCGTACTGCAAAAAAAAATAAATTAAAAAAATAAGGTGACCATATGTGCATGGGTTTATCTCTGGGCTTTCTATCCTGTTCCATTGATCTATATTTCTGTTTTCATGCCAGTAGCATACTGTCTTGATTACTGTAGCTTTGTAGTATAGTCTGAAGTCAGTGAGCCAGATTCCTCCAATTCCATTTTATTTTTTCTCAAGATTGCTTTGGCTATTCAGGGTCTTTTGTGTTTTCATACAAATTGTGAAATTTTTTGTTTTAGTTCTGTGAAAAATGCCATTGGTAGTTTGATAGGGATTGCGTTGAATCTGTAGATTGCTTTGCGTAGTAGAGTCATTTTCACAATGTTGATTCTTCCAATCCAAGAACATAGTATATCTCTCCATCTGTCTGTATCGTCTTTAATGTCTTTCATCAGTGTCTTATAGTCTTCTGCATACAGGTCTTTTGTCTCCTTAAGTAGGTTTATTCCTAGGTATTTTATTCTTTTTGTTGCAATGGTAAATGGGAGTGTTTTCTTAATTTCACTTTCAGATTTTTCATCATTAGTGTATAGGAATGCAAGAGGTTTCTGTGCATTAATTTGGTATCATGCTACTTTAGCAAATTCATTGATTAGCTCTAGTAGCTTTCTGGTAGCATCTTTAGGATACTGTATATATAGTATCATGTCATCTGCAAACAGTGACAGCTTTACTTCTTCTTTTCCTATTTGGATTCGTTTTATTTCCTTTTCCTCTCTGATTGCTCTGGCTAAAACTTCCAAAACAATGTTGACTAATAGTGGTGAGAGTGGGCAACCTTGTCTTGTTCCTGATCTTAGGGCAAATGGTTTCAGTTTTTCACCATTGAGGACGATGTTGGCTGTGAGTTTGTTATATATGGCCTTTATTATATTGAGGTAAGTTCCCTCTATGCTTACTTTCTGGAGGGTTTTTCTCATAAATGGGTGCTGAATTTTGTCAGAAGCTTTTTCTGCATCTATTGAGATGATCATATGATTTTTATTCTTCAATTTGTGAATGTAGTTTATCACATTGATTGATTTGCATATATTGAAGAAACCTTGCATTCCTGGGATAAACCCCACTTGATCGTGGGGTATGATCCTTTTAATGTGCTGTTGGATTCTGTTTGCTTGTATTTTGTTGAGGATTTTTACATCTGTGTTCATCAGTGATACTGGCCTGTAGTTTTCTTTCTTTGTGACATCTTTGCCTGGTTTTGGTATTAGGGTAATGGTGGCCTCGTAGAATGAGTTTGGGAGTGTTCCCTCTGCTATATTTTGGAAGAGTTTGAGAAGGATCAGTGTTAGCTCTTCTTTAAGTGTTTGATAGAATTTGCCTGTGAAGCCATCTGGTTCTGGGCTTTTTTTTATTGGAAGATTTTTTATCATGGTTTCAATTTCAGTGCTTGAGATTGGTCTGCTTATATTTTCTATTTCTTCCAGGTTCAGTCTTGGAAGGTTGTGCTTTTCTAAGAATTTGTCCATTTCTTCCAAGTTGTCCATTTTATTGGCATATAGTTGCTTGTAGTAATCTCTTATGATCCTTTGTATTTCTGCAGTGTCAGTTGTTACTTCTCCTTTTTCATTTCTAATTCTGTTGATTTGAGTCTTCTCCCTTTTTTTCTTGATGAGTCTGGCTAATGGTTTATCAATTTTGTTTATCTTCTCAAAGAACCAGCTTTTAGTTTTATTGATCTTTTCTATTGTTTCCTTCATTTCTTTTTCATTTGTTTCTGATCTGATCTTTATGATTTCTTTCCTATTGCTAACTTTGGGGTTTTTTCGTTCTTCTTTCTCTAATTGCTTTAGGTGTAAGGTTAGGTTCTTTATTTGAGATATTTCTTGTTTCTTAAGGTAGGATTGTATTGCTATAAACTTCCCTTTTAGAGCTGCTTTTGCTGCATCCCATAGGTTTGGGTCATCGTGTTTTCATTATCATTTGTTTCTAGGTATTTTTTGATTTCCTCTTTGTTTTCCTCAGTGATCTCTCAATTTTTAAATAATGTATTCTTTAGCCTCCATATGTTTGTATTTTTTACAGATTTTTTCCTGTAATTGATATCTAATCTCATAGCGTTGTGGTCAGGAAAGTTACTTGATATGATTTCAATTTTTTAAAATTTACCAAGGCTTGATTTGTGACCCCAGATGTGATCTATCCTGGAAAACGTTCCATGAACACTTGAGAAGAAAATGTATTCTGTTGTTTTTGGATGGAATGTCCTATAAATATCAATTAAGTCCACCTTGTTTAATGTATCATTTAAAGCTTGTGTTTCCTTATTTATTTTCATTATTATTTGTTATAATAATAACAGACTTAAGTACATTCAAAAACAGGATAGTCTCTCAAAACTGTCACTACCTGTAACTTACATGAAGAATAAAAAACAATAACATTTCATCACCTTTTCTAGATACAGGTGTTTCAACCTATTACCTATATTACCTGTCCTGTTCACACCCATTGCCTGTCTTTTTCAGGAGTTTTCGGAAAGTTGTTGAGCTATTTTGAATGTAGGTGATTCTTATTTCTCCTCTGAAACTTAAATGCTAGGCAACAAAATATCTCTGAAGTTTAACTGACCAACAAAGCTAAAAATGCTTAGGTTGTAAGCCTTTTGCTATTTATACAATATTCATTTCCACATTAAAAAATTATCTGTCGATTGGTGAAAGTTGGGTGTTAAAGTCCTCAACTATGATTGTGTTACTTTCGATTTCCTCTTTTATGGCTGTTAGCATTTGCCATATGTATTGAGGTGCTCCTCTGTTGGGTGCATAAATATTTTCAGTTGTTATATCTTCTTGGATCGATTATTATGCAGTGTCCTTGTTTGTCCCTTGTAATAGTCTTTGTTTTAAAGTCTATGTTGTCTGATATGAGAATTGCTACTCCAGCTTTCTTTTGATATCCATTTGCATGGAATATCTTTTTCCATCCCCTCACTTTCAGTCTGTATATGTCCCTAGGTCTGAAGTGGGTCTCTTGTAGACAGCATATATATGGGTCTTGTTTTTGTATCCATTCAGCCAGTCTGTGTCTTTTGGTTGGAGCATTTAATCCATTTACATTTAAGGTAATTATTGATATGTATGTTCCTATTACCATTTTATTAATTGTTTTGGGTTTGTTATTATAGGCCTTTTCCTTCTCTTGTGTTTCCTGCCTAGAGAAGTTCCTTTAGCATTTGTCGTAAAGCTCGTTTGGTGGAGCTGAATTCTCTTAAATTTTGCTTGTCTGTAAAGGTTTTAATTTCTCCATTGAATCTGAATGAGATCCTTGCTGGGTAGAGTAATCTTGGTTATAGTATTTTCCCTTTCATCACTTTAAATATGTCCTGCCACTCCCTTCTGGCTTGCAGAGTTTCTGCTGAAAGATCAGCTGTTAACCTTATGGGGATTCCCTTGTGGGTTATTTGTTGTTTTTCCCTTGCTGCTTTTAATATGTTTTCTTTGTATTTAATTTTTGATAGTTTGATTAATATGTGTCTTGGCGTGTTTCTCCTTGGATTTATCCTGTATGGGACTCTTTGTGCTTCCTGGACTTGATTAACTATTTCCTTTCCCACATTAGGGAAGTTTTCAACTATAATCTCTTCAAATATTTTCTCAGTCCCTTTCTTTTTCTCTTCTTCTTCTGGGACCACTTTAATTCGAATGTTGGTGCGTTTAATGTTGTCCCAGAAGTTTCTGAGACTGTCCTCAGTTCTTTTCATTCTTTTTTCTTTATTCTGCTCTGCAGTAGTTATTTCCACTATTTTATCTTCCAGGTCACTTATCCTTTCTTCTGCCTCAGTTATTCTGCTATTGATCCCATCTAGAGTATTTTTAATTGCATTTATCATGTTTTTCATCGTTGCTTGTTTCATCTTTAGTTCTTCTAGGTCCTTGTTAAATGTTTCTTGCATTTTTTCCATTCTATTTCCAAGATTTTGGATCATGTTTACTATCATTATTCTCAATTCTTTTTCAGGTAGACTGCCTATTTCCTCTTCATTTGTTAGGTCTGGTGGGTTTTTACCTTGCTCCTTCATCTGCTGTGTGTTTCTCTGTCTTCTCATTTTGCTTAACTTAGTGTGTTTGGGGTCTCCTTTTCACAGGCTGCAGGTTCGTAGTTCCCCTTGTTTTTGGTGTCTGCCTCCAGTGGCTAAGCTTGGTTCAGTGGGTTGTGTAGGCTTCCTGGTGGAGGGGACTAGTCCTGTATTCTGGTGGATGAGGCTGGGTCTTGTCTTTCTGGTGGGCAGGTCCGTGTCTGGTCGTGTGTTTTGGGGTGTCTGTGACCTTATTATGATTTTAGGCAGCCTCTCTGCTAATGGGTGGGGTTGTGTTTCTGTCTTGCTAGTTGTTTGGCATAGGGTGATCAGCACTGTAGCTTGCTGGTCGTTGAGTGGAGCTGGGTCTTGGCATTGAGATGGAGATCTCTGGGAGATTTTCACCGTTTGATATTACATGGAGCTGGGAGGTCTCTGGTGTTCCAATGTCCTGAACTTGAGTCTTCCACCTCAGAAGCACAGGCCGGACACCCAGCCGGAGCACCAAGACCCTGTCATCCACACAGCTCAGAATAAAAGGGAGAAAAAAAGAAAGAAAGAAAGAAAGAAAAAATAAATAAATAAAATTAAGTTATTAAAATAAAAAATAATTATTAAAAAATTAAAAAGTAATAAAAAAAGAAAGAAAGAAGAGAGCAACCAAACCAAAAAACAAGTCCACCAATGATAACAAACACTAAAAACTGTACTGAAAAAACAAAACAAACCCAAAAAAATCCAGACAGATGGAACCCTGGGACAAATGGTAAAAGCAAAGCTATACAGACAAAATCACAGAGAACCATACACATACACACTCAGAAAAGGAGAAAAAGGAAAAATATATATATATATCGTTGCTCCCAAAGTCAACTGCCTCAATTTGGGATGATTCGTTGTCTATTCATGTATTCCACAGATGCAGGGTACATCAAGTTGATTGTGGAGATTCAATCCGCTGCTCCTGAGGCTGCTGGGAGAGATTTCCCTTTCTCTTCTTTGTTCGCACAGCTCCTGGGGTTCAGCTTTGGATTTGGCCCCGCCTCTGCATGTAGGTCACCAAAGGGTGTCTGTTCTTCGCTCAGACAGGACGGGCTTAAAAGAGCCGCTGATTCGGGGGCTCTGACTCACTCAGGCCTGAGGGAGGGAGGGGTATGGATGCTGGGCGAGCCTGCATTGGCAGGGGCCAGCGTGACGTTGCACCAGCCTGAGGCGCCATGCGTTCTCCCGGGGAAGTTATCCCTGGATCACAGGACCCTGGCAGTGGTGGGCTATACAGGCTCCCGGGAGGGGCGGTGTGGATAGTGACCTGTGCTTGCACACAGGCTTCTTGGTGGCTGCAGTAGCAGCCTTAGCATCTCTGGGCTCCGCGCTGATAGCTGCGGCTCGCGCCCGTCCCTGGAGCTCGTTTAGGCCGTGCTCTTAATCCCCTCTCCTCGCACACCAGGAATCAAAGAGGCAAGAAAAAGTCTCTTGCCTCTTAAGCAGTTCCAGACTTTTTCCCGGACTCCCTCCCGGCTAGCTGTGGCGCACTAGCCCCCTAGTTTATTACTTTTTAATTCTTTAATAATTATTTTTTATTTTAATAAATTTTTTTTTTTTTCATTTTTCATTGACCACCCCCTTCTAGTCACCCATTTTATTTCTACATAAGTTGTATACCCTGCAATACATTATTATTATTATTATTTGCCTTTTAGTGTTATGAATGAGAAAAAAAATTCTATTTACCCACATATTTACCATTTCTAGTAATCTTTGTTCCTTTGTGTAAATCCAGGTTTATCTCTGGTGTTATTTAATTTTTTCCCTTCTGGCTGAAGGACTTCCTTTAGTGCAGATCTGCTGGCAATAAATTCCCTCAGCTTTTGTTGATCTGTAAAGTCTACTTTATTTTTAAAAGATCCTTATGCTAGATATATAGTTTTAAGTTGACCGTTTTATTCTTTCAGCAAGTTAAAGATGCTGTTACATTGGCTTCTGGTAGCGTTGTGTTTGATAAGAAATAAGTAGAGATTCTTATCATTATTCCATATATATAATGTGTATTTTGCCTCTGCTTCTTTCAAGACTTACTCTTTTTCTTGGTTTTCATCAGTTTGAGCATGATGTGTCTGGGTGTGATTTTCTTTGTGTGTAACCTGCTTGGGTTTGTTGAGCTTCTTGAATCTCTGAAATGATTTTTTTTAATCAAAACTAGAAATTTTTCAAACATTTTTTTTTCTGCCCAATCTCCTTCCTATCCTTCTAGGATTCTAATTAGTTATATATCAGACCATTAGATGTTGTCCCTCAAGTTGCTGAAGATTATTTCTTTTTAAAATATTTTTTCTTTCTGTTCAATTTGCATAGTGTCTATTGATCTTTTTTCAAGTTCACTGATTCTCTTCCAGCGTCCACTCTATGTTAAGCTCATCTAGTGAATTTTTAATTTCAGATATTGTATTTTTCAGTTCTAGAATGTCTATTTACTTCTTTTTAAAAATAGTTTCCATCTCTTCACTGAGATTACCCATCTGTTCACTCATTCAGTCTGTCTTTTTCTTTTTTTTAATTGAAGTATAGTTGATTCACAATGTTGTGTGTCTTTTTCTTTATATCCCTGAATTTATTTACATAAACTTTTAAAGTCCTTGTCAGCTAATTCCAGAATATATATTTTCTATGTGTGTGTTTCTATTGACTTTTTCCCCTCCTGATCATTGCTTACATTTTCCTGCCTCTTTGTGTGTCTCAAAAATTTCTATTGTGTGCTGGATATTGTGGCTATTATGTTGTTGAGATTTTGCATTTTGTTGACTTTTTAGCCCTCCATCTAAGACTTTAGTATAACTATGGGAGCATAGGAAAAGAAGAATAACTTTGGTAGGAATGAGGAAAATGCAAAGTAAAACCACAGTAATATACCACTCTGTTCCCTTTGACTACTGAGTAGCATTCCATTGTAGGGCACTACCATGATTTGTTTAACTGTTTGCCCATTTAAGGACATTTGAGTTGTTTCCAAATGTCCAGAGTGAGCAGGCACTCTGTGCTCACCAGAATGGCTAAAATTAAAGAGGCTGATTATAACCAAGAGGTATTATGAATGTGCAACAACTGGAACTCTCCTTTCTTGCTGCAGTGTGATTGGTGCAATCATGTTGGGTAACTAACTAACTGGCATTATCTAGTCAAGCTAACCAGCTGCCTTCCCAGTGACTCAACAAGTCCACCGCTAGGGTATATGTGAGAAAAAGGAGGGCATACATCTACCAAAAGATGATAGATGGGTAATGAAGTTGTGGTCTATTCATACAAAGAAATAATATTGAGTATGAGAACAAATGAATCATTGCTACATGAAACAACATGGGTGAATCTCAGAGGAATAATACTGAGTGAAAGAATCCAGACATAAAAGAGTATGTACTGAATTTTTACATTTTAATGAAATTCAAATGGTCATAAAGATTGGAATAATAGTTACCTCAGGGATCATGGGTAGGGGTGGGACCATATAGGAGCATGAAGAGGTCTTCTGTGATGTTTGAGATGTTCTATATCTTGATCTGGATAGTGCCACACAGATATAGACATAACAATACAAAAATTCACCCAACTGCATGCTTGAGATGTATGTTCAGCCTCAATAAAAAAAATTTTCTAAGTAGGTATTATGCAACAATCTTTGAGAATAAAGTCTAGCTCTAATCTTTGGATATATGAATTAAACCATTTTAATTTAACTTTGAATGTGAAATTAAATTTTTTAAAAATTCCTTTTCACATTTGTTAATTAAAGGATGAATCTTTTCATAAAAACAAAGCAAAAACCAATTCCTTCAAACAAAGCAGCCACAAATACTTTTATGCCTCTCCCAAAGTTTTATGTTTAGGGCTCTTGCAGACTGCAAGAACCAATTCAATTTCATACTTGAAAATCTTTCCCCTGCCAGATGCAGGATCTGCCTGTTTGCCACTGATAATTTAAAGGTGCTAAATTCAGATACATTCAAACTGTGTTTCTCCAGAAATCACCCTTCTTTCTATAGATGGGGCAATTAAAAATAAGCTTCAATTCTGCTGCCACTCATCCTCAGATATCAAAGCTGAGAATGTAGGGGGTTTGGAAACAAGATATTTAGATATTTAGATAAAAGTGTGTCTTTTACCAGGAATTGTGCAAAGTTTCGTCTTTGCTAGATGAAAGACTAATTTTTGAGGTTTGCTGGAATCAGTGATATTTGATGACATTTTACCTTGTTATAGTGTACTATATGAGATGATTCCAATGATTTCACAGTATAATTTAAATAGTACCCATTCTTGAAATTTTTTGCCTGTTGCTGTTGAATCAGAAAAAAGGTCAAAGTTTTTTCCATATCAGTCATGCCTAAAATAGCTCTGTATCCAAAAGCCAGAATTAATTTCACAGTAAAAAGGGACAGTGAACTTTGCCACAATGGCTATTTATTGCCTTGTCTTCAGAGCCTGCCCCTTCTTCTGAGAACATGTCCCTGTTTCTGGGAACTGCTCCTCCACCACTGCCATGCAGTTCCCATCCAAGATCTGTCCATGTGTCCACTCCCCTGGTCACATTTGCTGATTCTAGGATTAGCATCTGATTATTTATTTATTTATAGTTATGTTTGCACCGGAACTGAGAAAGTTAATAAGTTTCTTTCCAGTGGTAGAATTAATAAGAGACATTGCCCTATTTCCCACCAAAGCACATACAAAAATGAGCATATGTCTGGGATCCCAGCACAGCCCTTCCTGGTCAGGCCCAGAGGGCTTCTGGACCATTTGCCATAGGCTGAGACTGTCCTGATCTGTGAACCTATGAGATGGTAAATTGTCAACAGGAGAGCAGCATACAGCAATGCCTAGGTCGCTCCATTTCCTTGAGATTAATTTTACATTAGGACAAAGGCAGAGAATGAAAGAATGAATGCAAAGTTCTTGCACCACCACATAAAATTTTTGCTCACTTGCTACTTTGAAATACCCCTTTAGAGAGCAGACAAAGCGTCAAATGTAAAAGGAGAACCTGGAAAAGATGTTATCACCATCAGTCATCCTGGACATAAAAGAGGGATGCAGGTTATCTTGGGGGAGAAGCACTGACTAATTTGTGTCCGCGGTGCTTCATGGTAGATGTACTTTTTGTCTCCTCCTAAGACGGGGGGTAGGGTGATCCCTAGATGCAATTGCCCCTTGAAACAATTAAAGGATGGATGTGTCACCAGCGGAGAATGGAGAAAAAATGGAAGGCATCATCAGATTTCTACCCATTGTATCTCGAATAGGGAAAGTATTGAATTTTGTCTAAAACATCTTCTGATTGATGTCTTTAAAGTTCTAAATCTTCTCCTCATGACCTTAAAGGTACCTGTTAGTTCACTTTACACCTAGCTAAGCAAAATGATTCTCTTCTGATCTTTAGCCAAAATTTCTCCTAAAATATTCTGATGTCATCTGCAAAAAGTCTGTGAATGAATTAACAATTCCTACAGATAAGCAATATGAAAGAGAGAAAGCAAGTTGAATACTCATGAGGCATGCATGAATGCATGTTCATTGCTGAATCCCCAACGTCTGGTGCAGTGCCTGGTGTGTAGTAGGTGCTTAATAAATATTTGTTGAATGAATGAGTAAATAGGTTTCATATTAAAACATGGACTGGTAGTCTATTTATTAGTTTTCCTTTCTTACTCTCTTGGAATTTGGTAATCTGACAAAAAATATTTACATGTATGGTGGTTTGAAAAGTTTTTCTAAAAATCGTAAGAAAAAGTCCACTTTGCCCATTAAATGAAAAAGGTCTGATTAGCGGCCTTTAGGAGGACCTTACATTAAAATTCTTGCACCCCCTAATGGTTATCCATGGGCTTACACTTCATAATTAGAAAGCAACCAAGTTGGAAATAGGACCGTATTTTCAAGAAAAATTGTAGTCTAGATGCTGGACTTAGGCAAGTTCAGTCAAAGGGTGCTCTCTGGCAGGACTTGTGTGTTTTTTGATGACCACAAAGAAGTGACAGATTATCTCTATTTCTGAATAACCTCTCTGTAAGTTTAAAGAGCAAGGACAGTGTTCACAACACAAATTAACAGAAGCAATCTTTAACAGCTCAGCTTTGAACATAGGAAGGTCTAGGATGGCCGAAAACCCCACTCTAATGGCTTTGAAAGAGCCTATTTAAAGTTCAGTTCCTGGGACAAGGAGGTGGGGCGCTGTCAGCCCCAACAATGTTTCTAGAACACCAGAAAAAGATGCTGACTTGGAAATGTGGTAGAAATTAGTTGGCCTCTCCCCACTCCAGACTTTGCCCCTTCTTTCTTCCTGGGTTTTTGTTTGAAAGTAAAAAAATAAAATCGTACCTTTTCTGTAATACACCTCAGACCCTCTGAATATTTATTATCGATTTGAGCAAGAATCCGACAGAGGAAGGGCAACTAATAGGCAAAATTCTGCAAAGTCTGCACCAAAAATACAGCAGGCTGCACCCAAGCGTGTATATCTATTCCTTTATAAACCCCATTAAAGTGAGAGTTAAAGAATAAAAAGGCCATCAATTCAGAAGAACAAAGAGAACAGGAGTTCAGCCAAATAAAACCAGAGATTACACAAATTTCTATGAATTTTGAAAGGCTGAAAGTGAAATGGTTACCTGTTAACTGGCTTAGCCAACCAGGTAAATCTTAAACCTGGGGCTGCAGGTGGTGAAGGTAACAAGAAATAAGTGATGAACTGCCAGCACAGAACCCAAGGAAGATGCAGGAATTAGAGACACCAGTTACCTCTAATGGGGGAGGAGAGGGTCTGTAGGGTAAAGCTGAAAAGGATTTGCTGATCGTTCAAATGTGGAGCTGATAGAACCCACTCTCAGATCAGTCTCCCTACCCCAGGCAGCCCAGGGACATGCTGGCAGGAGAAGGGAGATTAATTAGCCTTCTGGAGATCTGCACAGCTGAGGATGGGGAGAGATGTTGTACAAAGGAGTCAAGCTTGCATTCTGGGTGGTGACGCTTCATAGACCTTGTTCCCTGTCTGATACAGGAACTCTGGTGTCAAACATGTGCATCTCAGGAAGGAGACTGGAAGACTCTTCTCTGAGGACACTGACCTTTAAATCTGTGTAAGTGTATTACTTGGAGTCAAATAAAATTAAACTAAAAGAGAGTGGAGGAACTGATATATGACTCATCAAGAAGTTCAGCTCAAGTTATGATTTATAGCAAACCTCTGGGATAGTGTATATCACCATGACTGAGAAGGTTATGAGATAAGCATGGGAGGACAGTCAGCTTAGCCTGGGGGCTCCAGAGGCCCTCCATGAGGAGAGTCCTCTGAATATGCTTGTGTGAGAAGTAATACTTTTGGTGATAAGAGTAAGGAGTTTATGATAGGCCCAGTTTGGGGGTGATGGGGAACAACTCTGGTCATGGGAAACCCAAGAAGAAAGAATTGGATATTTGCAAGGAAAAGTCTCCAAACACATATCCACCCCAGAGAGGTCAAGGGCAGGGGTCCTGAATGCTTGATTTACTTTTTACTGACATGTAAGAAATTGGTTTCCAATGATTCTTTCAGAGATTCATGTCCCACAGTCTGAACAGCTTTTAATGGAGGCAGGTATGGTGGGCTCTGTTGCTGACCCCCTTAATTCCCTTTACCACCTGGCACACCCATCCCCAATGAATGGAGGTGCTGCAGCCAATGGCTTACATGGATGAGCTCCCCACATTGCCCTTGGCTAGTGGACACTTCCTCACCAGACAGTGGGCTGAGAGATTAAACCCCCACTTCGCAGGGATGGGATCTAGACAGGCCGTGTGCCTTTCCTCTGGGAACATTTGGCCTTTTCCCTAGAACTTTTCCTTTTTTTAGTTCTTTTTTTTTTTTTTTACTATTTATTTATTTTCTTATTAGTCATCCATTTTATACACATCAGTGTATACATGTCAATCCCAATCTCCCATTTCATCACACCACCACCCTCACCCCCCCACCGCTTTCCCCGCTTGGTGTCCATACGTTTTTTCTCTACTTCTGTGTCTCAATTTCTGTTCTGCGAGCCGGTTCATCTGTACCATTTTCTACATTCCATATATGTGCATTAATATACAATATTTGTTTTTCTCTTTCTGACTTACTTCACTCTGTATGACAGCCTCTAGATCCATCCATGTCTCTACAAATGACCCAGTTTTGTTCCTTTTTATGGCTGAGTAATATTCCATTGTATATATGTACCACATCTTCTTTATCCATTCGTCTGTCGATGGGCATTTAGGTTGCTTTCATGACCTGGCTATTGTAAATAGTGCTGCAATGAACATTGGGGTGCATGTGTCTTTCTGAATTATGGATTTCTCTGGGTATATGACCAGTAGTGGGATTGCTGGGTCATATGGTAATTCTATTTTAAGTTCTTTAAGGAACCTCCATACTGTTCTCCATAGTGGCTGTATCAATTTACATTCCCACCAGCAGTGCAAGAGGGTTCTTTTTTCTCCACACCCACTCCAGCGTTTGTTGTTTGTAGATTTTCTGATGATGCCCATTCTAACTAGTGTGAGGTGATAACTCATTGTAGTTTTGATTTGCATTTCTCTAATAATTAGCAATGTTGAGCAGCTTTTCATGTGCTTCTTGGCCATCTGTATATCTTCTTTGGAGAAATGTCTGTTTAGGTCTTCTTCCCATTTTTGGATTGGGTTGTTTGTTTTTTTAATATTGAGCTGCATGAGCTCAATTTGGAGATTAATCCTTTGTCCGTTGATTCATTTGCAAATATTTTCTCCCATTCTGACAGTTGTCTTATCGTCTTGTGTATGGTTTCCTTTGCTGTGCAAAAGCTTTTAAGTTTCATTAGGTCCCATTTGTTTATTTTTGTTTTTATTTCCATTATTCTAGGAGGTGTATCAAAAAAGATCTTGCTATGATTTATGTCAAAGAGTGTCCTTCCTATGCTTTCCTCTAAGAGTTTTATAGTGCCTTCTCTTACATCTAGGTCTCTAATCCATTTTGAGTTTCTTTTTGTGTATGGTGTTAGGGAGTGTTCTAATTTCATTCTTTTACATGTAGCTGTCCAGTTTTCCCAGCACCACTTATTGAAGAGACTGGCCTTTCTCCATTGTATATCCTCGCTTCCTTTGTCATAGATTAGTTGACCATAGGTGCGTGGGTTTATCTCTGGGCTTTCTATCCTGTTCCCTTGATCTATATTTCTGTTTCTGTGCCAGTACCATATTGTCTTGATTACTGTAGCTTTGTAGTATAGTCTGAAGTCAGGGAGTCTGATTCCTCCAGCTACATTTTTTTCCCTCAAGACTGCTTTGGCTATTCGGTGTCTTCTGTGTCTCCATACAAATTTTAAGATTTTTTGTTCTTGTTCTGTAAAAAATGCCATTGGTAATTTGATAGGGATTGCACTGAATCTGTAGATTGCTTTGGGTAGTATAGTCATTTTCACAATATTGATTCTTCCAATCCAAGAACGTGGTATATCTCTCCATTTGTTTATATCACCTTTAATTCTTTCATCAGTGTCTTACAGTTTTCTGCATACAGGTCTTTTGTTTCCCTAGGTAGGTTTAATCCTAGGTATTTTATTCTTTTTGTTGCAGTGGTAAATGGAAGTATTTCCTTAATTTCTCTTTCAGGTTGTTCATCATTAGTGTATAGGAATGCAAGAGATTTCCATGCATTAATTTTGTACTCTGCAACTTTACCAAATTCATTGATTAGCTCTAGTAGTTTTCTGGTAGCATCTTTAGGATTCTCTATGTATAGTATCATGTCATCTGCAAACAGTGACAGTTTTACTTCTTTTCCAATTTGTATTCCTTTTATTTCTTTTTCTTCTCTGATTGCTGTGGCTAGGACTTTCAAAACTATGTTGAATAAGAGGGGTGAGAGTGGACATCCTTGTCTTGTTCCTGATCTTAGAGGAAATGCTTTCAGTTTTTCACCATTGAGAATGATGTTTGCTGTGGGTTTATTGTATATGGCCTTTATTATGTTGAAGTAGGTTCCCTCTATGCCAACATTCTGGAGAGTTTTTCTCATAAATAGGTGTTGAATTTTGTCAAAAGCTTTTTCTGCATCTATTGAGAGGATCATATGGTTTTTATTCTTCAATTTGTTAATATGGTGTATCACATTGTTTGATTTGCGTATATTGAAGAACCCTTGCATCTCTGAGATAAATCCCACTTGATCATGGTGTATGATCCTTTTAATGTGTTGCTGGATTCTGTTTGCTAGTATTTTGTTGAGGATTTTTGCATCTATATTCATCAGTGATATTGGTCTGTAATTTTCTTTTTTGTACTATCTTTGTCTGGTTTTGGTATCAGGGTGATGGTGGCCTCATAGAATGAGTTTGGGAGTGTTCCTTCCTCTGCAATTTCTTGGAAGAGTCTGAGAAGGATGGGTGTTAGCTCTTCTTTAAATGTTTGATAGAATTCACCTGTGAAGCCATCTGGTCCTGGACTTTTGTTTGTTGGAAGATTTTTAATCACAGTTTCAATTTCATTACTTGGGATTGGTCTGTTCATATTTTCTGTTTCTTCCTGGTTCAGTCTTGGGAGGTTAAACCTTTCTAAGAATTTGTCCATTTCTTCCCGGTTGTTATTTTATTGGCATAGAGTTGCTTGTAGTAGTCTCTTAGGATTCTTTGTATTTCTGCGGTGTCTGTTGTAACTTCTCCTTTTTCATTTCTAATTTTATTGATTTGAGTCCTCTCCCTCTTTTTCTTGATGAGTCTGGCTAATGATTTATCAGTTTTGTTTATCTTCTCCAAGAACCAGCTTTTAGTTTTATTGATCTTTGCTATTGTTTTCTTTGTTTCTATTTCATTTATTTCTGCTCTGATTTTTATGATTTCTTTCCTTCTGCTAACTTTGGGGTTTGCTTGTTCTTCTTTCTCTAGTTCCTTTAGGTGTAAGGTTAGATTGTTTATTTGAGATTTTTCTTGTTTCTTGGGGTAGGCTTGTATTGCTCTGAATTTCCCTCTTAGAACTGGTTTTGCTGCATCCCATAGGTTTTTTTTGTTTTGTTTTGTTTTTTGTGATACGTGGGCCTCTCACTGCTGTGGCCTCTCCCGTCATGGAGCACAAGCTCCGGACGCACAGGCCCAGCGGCCACGGCTCATGGGCCCAGCCGCTCCATGGCATGCGGGATCCTCCCAGACCGGGGCACGAAGCCCTGTCCCCTGCATTGGCAGGCGGTCTCTCAACCACCGTGCCACCAGGGAAGCCCATCCCATAGGTTTTGATTGTCGTGTTTTCATTGTCATTTGTCTCTAGGTATTTTTTGATTTCCTCTTTGATTTCTTCAGTGATCTCTTGGTTATTTAGTAATGTAATATTTAGCCTCCATGTGTTTGTGTTTTTTACTTTTTTTTTCCCTGTAATTGATTTCTAATCTCATAGCGTTGTGTTCAGAAAAGTTGCTTGATATGATTTCAATTTTCTTAAATTTACTGAGGCTTGATTTGTGACCCAGGATGTGATCTATCCTGGAGAATGTTCCATGTGCACTTGAGAAGAAAGTGTAATCTGCTGTTTTTGGATGGAATGTCCAATAAATATCAATTAAATCTATCTGGTCTATTGTGTCATTTAAAGCTTGTGTTTCCTTATTAATTTTCTGTTTCGATGATCTGTCCGTTGGTGTAAGTGAGGTGTTAAAGTCCTCCACTATTCTTGTGTTACTCTAGATTTCCTCTTTTATAGCTGTTAGCAGTTGCCTTATGTATTGAGGTGCTCCTATGTTGGGTGCATATATATTTATAATTCTTATATCTTCTTCTTGGATTGATCATTTCGTAATGTCCTTCCTTGTCTCTTGTAACATTGTTTATTTTAAAGTCTCTTTTATCTGATATGAGTGTTGCTACTCCAGCTTTCTTTTGATTTCCATTTGCATGGAATATCTTTTTCCATCTCTTCACTTTCAGTCTGTATGTGTCCCTAGGTCTGAAGTGGGTCTCTTGTAGACAGCATATATATGGGTCTTTTTTTTGTATCCATTCAGCAAGCCTGTGTCTTTTGCTTGGAGCATTTCATACATTCACGTTTAAGGTAAATATCGATATGTATGTTCCTATTGCCATTTTCTCAATTGTTTTGGAGTTCTTTTTGTAGGTCCTTTTCTTCTCTTGTGTTTCCCACTTAGAGAAGTTCCTTTCGCATTTGTTGTAGAGCTGGTTTGGTGGTGCTGAATTCTCTTAGCTTTTTCTTGTTGGTAAAGCTTTTGATTTCTCCATCGAATCTGAATGAGATCCTTGCTGGGAAGAGTAATCTTGGTTGTCAGTTCTTCCCTTTCATCACTTTAAATATATCATGCCATTCCCTTCTGGCTTGTAGAATTTCTTCTGAGAAATCAGATGTTAACTTTATGGGAGTTCCCTTGTATGTTATTTGTCATTTTTCCCTTGCTGTTTTCAATAATTTTTCTTTGTCTTTAATTTTTGCCAATTTGATTACTATGTGTCTTGGTGTGTTTCTCCTTTGGTTTATCCTGTATGGGACTCTCTGCGCTTCGTGGACTTGGGTGGCTATTTCCTTTCCCATGTTAGGGAAGTTTTCAACTATAATCTCTTCAGATATTTTCTTGGGTCCTTTCTCTGTCTCTTCTCCTTCTGGGACCCCTATAATGTGAATGTTGTTGCGTTTAATGTTGTCCCAGATGTCTCTTAGGCTGTCTTCATTTCTTTTCATTCTTTTTTCTTTATTCTGTTCTGCAGCAGTGAATTCCACTATTCTGTCTTCCAGGTCACTTATCTGTTCTTCTGCCTCAGTTATTCTGCTATTGATCCCTTCTAGTGTAGTTTTCATTTCATTTATTGTATTGTTCATCTCTGTTTGTTTGTTCTTTAATTCTTCTAAGTCTTTGTTAAACATTTCTTGCATCTTCTCGATCTTTGCCTCCATTTGTTTTCCGAGGTCCTGGATCATCTTCACTATCATTATTCTGAATTCTTTTTCTGGAAGATTGCCTATCTCCATTTCATTTAGTTGTTTTTCTGGGGTTTTATCTTGTTCTTTCATCTGGTACATAGCCCTCTGCCTTTTCATCTTGTCTATCTTTCTGTGAATGTCCCTAGAATTTTTCCATTAAGCTTCTTTCAGTGTAAACTTACTCAAAGGAAGTGCTTTAAAAAACTACTCCTTACTCTTTGGGTAAAGGGAGAACTTCTACCCTAAGATTTATGGACCTTTTATCTAGGTATTCTCTCTTTTGACTTAATTTCCAGAATTTTTAACTTTCCAAGATGACAGTATGCCAAGGCTTTTGTCCTGGTTGCAGTGACTTCTGAGAGTTTATCCCTTACCTATGATACGTCGATTTCTGTTTAAATGTTGTTAACTAACTAGTAGGTTTATTGCAGATTTGGGGTTTTGGGATTCCAAAACCTGTGAACCCCAATTGGACATTTTGTATGGAATGGGCAATGTCCACACAAATAGTACAGGAAATTGGCTACTGAAGCCTATTTCTCTAGCCAAATCACTGCAGTTTCTTCTGCAGTAGCTGTGTGTCTTAGGTTAGGCTAACTAGAAGCAGAGTCTGAGATAAGAATTTGATGTACATGGTTTCTTGTGAGAGTGTCCTTTTTTTTTTTTAATTGGAGTATAGTTGATTTACAATGTTGTGTTAGTTTCAGGTACACAGCAAAGTGAATCAGTTATACATATACATATCCACTCTTTTTTTTTTAAGATAGTTTTCCCATATAGATGGGGGAGTGTTCTTAGGAGAAGAAGAAGGGGGAAGCAAGAAGAGGCAGGGAAAGTGGCTGAGCAGGGACGTGGCTCCAGGTAAAGTCCAGCCACGGCCTAATTGCCAGCTCTGGAGCGTGTATTTCCCCCCAGCATTGCCCCCACCTCAAGGCAAGCAGTGTTTTGTAGCCTCCTGTCAATCTTTGCCCCCCCGTCCCCCACAGGGTGGGGAATCAACATCCGGGGCATTTACAGGTGAGGAGGTTCTCAGTCAATGGCAATTCTGAGGAGAAGGTCACAGAGAACAAGGAAAATTCCTGAGAGGGAGTCTGGGGTTAAGGAAGCCTGTGGATCTGAAGCTTGGCAAGGAAAAAAGAGAGACGATGTGGAGCCTTGTAAGTCAGGATGCAATTCTCTGTGAGGTGGGCATCACTGGGTGGTCGTGAGCAGGTGAGGTAAACGATTGGATGTGCATTTCAGAAGGCCCACATCTGGGGGTGGTAGATAAGAAAGTACAGATGCCTGCAGCCCACCTCAAGGCTCTAAGAGAGAAATGCTCATGGTTTATGTAGGTGTGGTAGGGCTGGTAGTCATGAAAGGAGCTGGTATTTTGAAAGAAGCACATTTTGAAAGCAGAGCCAACTTTATTTGCTGTATGTGCAAGAGGCAGAGTAGTCAGGGTTGACTATATGAATTTTACTCTGAGCAAAAAAGTGGGAGGGGCAGGCTTGACAGAGGAAAAGAGGGAATATGGAAAGAAAGGTTTAGTTTTGGGTGTATCAATAGTTCTTCCCTTTATATAGCTGAGTAGTGTTCCGTTGTACAGCTTGTCTATTCATTCACTGATTGATGGACACTTTGGTACTTTCCAGTTTGGGAATATTATGAACTGAAGCTTCTAAAAATATTCTTATACATATCTTTGGTGAATACGTGGACAAATTTCTCCTCAGTGTATATTTAGGAGTAGAATTCTTGGGTCATAGGACAATTTCAATAATTTTTAATTCTGGCATTTCTATTTGATTCTTGTTTATATATTCCATTTCTCTTGTGAAATTCTCTTTTCTTGAACATATTATTCATACAAATTTTAATGTTCCTCTCTGATAGCTCCAATGTTGTCTCTTCTGGGTATCTGCTTCTAATTTTTGTTTTTCTCTTGGTCCAGTTTCTTAGGAAGACTTTTTAATTTCTTATTGAGTGCTGTATATTGTGTGTCAAACTGTAGAAACTCTGAATGGTGTTTTCTTTCCCTAAAAATGCTCAACCACTCCTCTGGTAAGGGAAAAAGAGAGATGATGTGGAGCCTTGTAAGTCAGGATGCGATTCTCTGTGAAATGGGCTTCACTGGGTGGTCGTGAGCAGGTGAGGTAAATGATTGGATGCACATTTCAGAAAGTCATGAGGTGATGAATTACCTTAATCCAGTCAGGGACTGAGCTAATTCAAGGTTGGGTTGCACTTTGGGCACAAGTTAGTCTACCTCTGGTTCCCTCTGCTTCTGCCGTGTGGTCCTTTGGGGTTTCTAATTGAGCTCCTGGATGGTTAGTTGGTCCTCTCTCTCATGGCCAGTTCTAACCTCAATTTTTAATTTTCTCAGTACTATGAAAGGGGAGAAAATTCTGCTTTGCCCTTTGTCTTTCTTCCCAGCGTCTTATATTTCTTCCCTGCAGTTTAAAAATTGACAAATGCCTCCAGGAAAACTGACAGCATCAGACTCACTTCGAAGTCCCGGCTTCTCTTTCTGGGGTCTTGTGGCTATTTGGGCAGTCCCAAACTCCACTTTTTGTCCCCAGGTCTCTGAGATTGCTAGAATTTCTACTTGGTTCTCTGCCTGTAAACAGTGGCTCTCTATCTTTCTTTGCCTTCTACCTCAATCAGTGCCAAGAACTGGCAAATTCCCTGAAGGCAGAGTAGTTCTAGAATGTTTGCTCACCAATCTGCAATTCCGTTCCTCCAGAATCCTGACCCCGAGTCCTGTTTGCTCAGCAGTTCTCTGTGGTCTCCAAACAGATGAAATTTTGTATTTTATCCAGCTACACTGGTCAATCTTAGGAGAGCATCAGTCTGTTGCAAGTCGCTGCATCATATCTGGAACTGGAAATCCCCTATCATTTAATTTCAGTAACTGTTCATCATGTAGCACGTCTTCATTTTTAATCTTACTTCACTATTTTTTAAATGCCTGTGTATCTATCACTTTTCATCCTTATTTTAAAAACCCTAGTTATTGGGCTTCCCTGGTGGTGCAGTGGTTAAGAATCTGCCTGCCCATGCAGGAGACACGGGTTCGAGCCCTGCCGGGAATATCCCACATGCCGCGGAGCAATTAAGTCCGTGCACCACAACTACTGAAGCCTGCGCTCTAGAGCCCACGAGCCACAGCTACTGAGACTGTGTGCCACAACTACTGAAACCTGTGCACCTAGAGCCCGTGCTCCTCAACAAGAGAAGCCACCACAATGAGAAGCCTGCATACCACAACGAAGAGTAGCCCCCGCTTGCCACAACTAGAGAAAGCCTGCACACAGCAATGAAGACCCAACGCAGCCAAAAATAAATAAATAAATAAATAAAATTTTAAAAATAATTAAAAAATTAAAATGATTGTGGAAACATGCACAATTTTCAGAAAGCAGTCAACCAATGTGCTATAATTTAAAAAAACCAAAACCAAAAAAAACCCTAGTTATTAAAAAAAAGTATATAGGATTCAGCCAACAGTGCACCAAGAAGAAACTACAGAAAATGTGTATTTTCATGTTCAAACAAAAGCAAATAAAAATTAAGTTAATAAACATTTGACTCATGAAGTTAGAATAAACAAAACAAATCTGAAAAAGAGCAGGAGGGGGCTTCCCTGGTGGCGCAGTGGTTGGGAATCTGCCTGCCAATGCGGGGGACACGGGTTCGAGCCCTGGTCTGGGAGGATCCCGCATGCCGCGGAGCGGCTGGGCCCGTGAGCCACAACTACTGAGCCTGTGCGTCTGGAGCCTGTGCTCCGCAACGGGAGAGGCTGCGACAGTGAGAGGCCTGCTCACCGCGATGAAGAGTGGCCCCCACTTGGCGCAACTAGAGAAAGCCCTCGCACAGAAACGAAGACCCAACACAGCCAAAAATAAATAAATAAATTAATTAATTTATTAAAAAAAAAAAAAAGAGCAGGAGGATTCCATCAAGGTTAAAGAAGTTATTAAGGAATTTTAAAAAACAAATACACTAGGAAAATGAAAATACAAGCCAGAAACACATATATATGGAATCCCCCCCCCCCCGCAAAAAAATGGTTATGAAGAACCTAGGGGCAGGGCAGGAATAAAGACGCAGATGTAGAGAATGGACTTGAGGACACGGGGAGGGGGAAGTGTCAGCTGGGACGAAGTGAGAGAGTGACATGGACATATATACACTACCAAATGTAAAATAGATAGCTAGTGGGAAGCAGCCGCATAGCACAGGAAGATCAGCTCAGTGCTTTGTGACCACCTAGAGGGATGAGATAGGGAGGGTGGGAGGGAGACGCAAGAGGAGGAGATATGGGGATATATGTATATATATAGCTGATTCACTTTGTTATAAAGCAGAAACTAACACACCATTGTAAAGCAATTATACTCCAATAAAGATGTTAAAAAGAAAAAAGAAAAGAAAATACAAGCCAGAGAGGGGAAGAAAAATCTTTGCAAAACACATGTCTAATAAGGGACTGATATCCAAATATACAAAGAATACTTGAAACTCAACAATAAAAAAAATGAACAACCCAATTTAAAACTGGGCAAGGGGTCTGAACAGACACCTCACCAGAGAAGATATACAGATGGCAAATAAGCACATGAAAAGATGTTCAATATCGTATGTCATTAGGGAATTACAAATTAAGACTACAGTTAGATACCACTACACACCTATTAAAATGGCCAAAATTCAAAACACTGACAATACCAAATGCTGGTGAGGATGTGGAGCAACAGGAACTCTCATTCATTGTTAGTGGGAATTCATAATGGCCACTTTGGAAGACAGATTGGTAGTTTCTTAGAAAACTAAACATACTCTTACCATACTATCCAGCAATCATGTTCCTTGGCATTTACCTAAATAAGCTAAAAATATATGTCCACATAATCACTTGCACATGAATGTTTACAGCAGATTTATTCATAATTGCCAAAACTTGGAAGCAACAAAGATATACTTTTTTTAGGTGAATGGACAAACTGGTACATCCAAAAAAAATCGAGTAATATTCAGTGATAAAAGGAAATGAACTATCAAAGTACAAAAAGACATGGAGAAAAGTTAAATAGATATTACTAAGTGAAACTGAAAGAAGACAATCTGAAAACACTAAGTACTGAATGATTCCAGCTCTATGACATTCTGGAAAAAGCAAAACTCTGGAGGCAGTAAAAAGATCAGTGGTTGCTAGTGGATCAGGAGAGGGAGGGATGAATAGGTGAAGCACGGGAGATTTGTAGGGCAGTGAAACTATTCTATATGATATTGTAATCATGGATATGTGACAGTATACATTTGTCAAAACCCAGAGATTATACAGTATTAAAAATGAGCTCTGATATAAACTATGGACTTTATTTAATAATCTATCAGTATTGGCTCATCAGTTATATCAAATGCACCATACTAATGCAAGATGTTAATATTTAAAAGCAAAACTACGTTTGTGTTGGGAGGGGGCAGCAGATATGGAAACTCTGTACTTAATGTTAAATTTTTCTGTAAGCCTAAAATGCTATAAAAAGTAAAGTCTATTAATTTTTTTGAAGTGAACATAATAAAATAGAACTGATAAATTAGGTTTCCCTGGGGGCGGGGAAAACAATAATAAACAGGACTAAATTCTGTTATAATTAACAAGGAAAGAAAAATAGTTAACACTCATCATACACCAAGACTGCTCGAAGCACTACACAACAGCCCTAAGACATCAGTGCATATTACTATTCCCATTTTGCAGCTGAAGAAACAGCCAAGGCAGGTTTGCATAACTCATCCCAGCTCACACAACTTGCCCAAGGGTCACATAGCAAGTGATGGGACTGGGTGTTAACCCAGTTCATGTTTCTCCAGAGTCTGTCCTCTTAGCTACAAAGAAGTACTGCCAGAACATAGTCAGTAGTCAGTACTGCCAGAACCTATGATTTCAGAGAAAGCCCACCTAAATATACAGCATTTCTTAACAGTCGTATAAGAAGTAGACTTTGTTGGGACTTCCCTGGTGGTCCAGTGGTAAAGAATCCGCCTTCTAATGCAAGGAGCGCAGGTTCTATCCCTGGTCAGGGAACTAAGATCCTACATGCCGTGGGGCAACTAACCCCGCGTGCCACAACTATTGAGCTTTCACGCCTCAGATAGAGAGCCCACTTGTTGCAAACTACAGAGCCCACACACTCTGGAGCCCGTGTGCCACAACTAGAGAAGAGAAAACCTGCATGCCAGAACTAGAGAGAAGCCCGTGTGCTGCAGTGAAGAGCCTGTGCACGGCAACAAAGACCCGACACAGCCAAATAAATAAAGAAATATTTTTAAAAAAATAGAAATAGACTTTGTTAGTGACTAAACATAGTAATAAACATAGAAATAAAGTTGAAAATCTGGAAGAAATTGATATGTGACCGTGTGACAGAAACTCTCTTGTCTGGGACCCCTGCCCACCTGTCATCCATATGGATTTCTGGGAACTGCCCTGGTTTTCATTGTGCTGCACCCTCTGGCAGTCACTCCTAATTCTCCCAAACCCTAGTCCCTAACAACCACTAATCTACTTTCTGTCACCATAGATTTGTCTATTCTGGACGTATCATATAAATGGAATCCTACAATATTTGGCCTGCTGTGCCTGGCTTCTTCACTGAGCATCATGTTTTCACGGTTCATTCACGTTGTAGCATGTGTCAGCCCTTCATTCCTATTTTTTGCTGAATAGTATTCCATTACATGGACATACCACATTTCATGTATTCATTCCTCAGTTGATGGACATCGGATTGTTCCCACTTTGTTACTATTGTGAATAATACCGCTATGAACATCCTGGATGAGTCTTTGTGTGGACACATTGTTTTCATTTCTCTTGGGTATAAATCTAGGAGTGGAATTGCTAGGTAATATGATAACTCTGTTTAACTATGTGAGGAACCGCCAAACTGTTTTCTGAAGTTGTTCTGCACCATTTTACGTTCCCACCAACAGTTGAAGACTTCAATTTCTTCACATTGTCACCAACACTTGTTATTATCTGTCTTTTTTTTTTTTTTTTTTTTTGCGGTACGCAGGCCTCTCACTGTTGTGGCCTCTCCCATTGCGGAGCACAGGCTCCGGACACACAGGTTCAGTGGCCATGGCTCATGGGCCCAGCCACTCTGCAGCACGTGGGATCCTCCCAGACCAGGGCACAAACCCGTGTCCCCTGCATTGGCAGGTGGACTCTCAATCACTGCGCCACCAGGGAAGCCCTATCTGTCTTTTTGATTATAGCCATCCAAGTGTGTGTGAAGTGGCATCTCACTGTGGTTTTGATTTCATTTTCCTGATGGTTAATAGTGTTGAACATCTTTCCATGTACTTATTGGCTATACTTATAGCTTTTTTGGAGAAATATCTATTCAAATGCTTTGCCCATTTTTTTAATTTTATTGAAGTATAGTTGATTTACAATGTCATGTTAATTTCTTCTGTTATGCATATATGTATATATTCAGTTATGTATATACATATTCTTTTTCATATTCTTTTCCATTATGGTTTATCACAGGATATTGAATTTAGTTCCCTGTGCTATACAGTAGGACCTTGTTGTTTATCCATCCTGTATATACTAGCTTGCATCTGCTAATCCCAAACTCCCAATCCATCCCTCCCCCAACCCCCTTTCCCCCTTGGCAACCAAGTCTGTTCTCTGTGTCTGTGAGTCTGTTTCTGTTTCATAGATAAGTTCATTTGTGTTATATTTTAGATTCTACATATAAGTGATATCATATGGTATTTGTCTTTCTCTTTCTGACTTATTTCGCTTAGTATGACAGTCTCTAGGTCCATCGATGTTGCTGCAAATGGCATTATTTCATTCTTTTTATGGCTGAGTAATATTCCATTTTATATATATATATATATATATATATATATATATATATATATATATCACATCTTTAATCCATTTATCTGTCAATGGACATTTAGGCTGTTTCCATGTCTTGGCTATTGTAAACAGTTACTTTGCCCATTTTTGAAGTGGGTTCATTGTCTTTTCTTACTATTGAGTTGCAAGAGTTCTTTATATGTTCTGGATACAAGTTCCTTATCAGACATATGGTTTGCAGTATATTTCTTTTGAACATTAAAAGTTTAAGATGTTTATAGTTGATTCCATTTATAGGAGTGTGAGTCTTTTAGAGCACAAATATCTTGTTTTCCCAAGATTGAGTTATTGATAGACAAGGAATGTATAAAGTTTGTAAACTATTTTACTAGATTATAAAGTATAAACTGATCTCCAAAGATCTATGTTTGATAATGAAACTTTCCATATTTCACTTCAGTAATTTAATTTTAATAAGGAATAATTTCATTTTTCTCTGTGTCTTAAGAATTTTTGTTAATAATGCATCATCCTCAGAGCAGAGTAACTGTGTCAGAACCTTGGAAGAAAAATTAACTGCATACTACATTTTTAAAAAGAATTTGATCAACATTATGCCCTGATTCCCTTTTGTCTAGCCCAGGCCTCCGTTCAACAGAGGCCCATATCAAAAGTCACACAGGGGTGTCCTAGTGCCCTGTCCTAGGAAATCAATCAACAAAGGGACTGTAGAAACGACCCCCGCAGCAGATTCTCACACTCAAAACATTACTTTATTCATTCAACAAGTATCTATCAATATTTGCTATGTGCCAGACACTGTTCTAGACACTAGGATGACAATGGAGAGTGAAAACAAATATCGTCTCCACGTAGTGGGGAAGACAGGTTAATCAAATAACCACACAATGGAATGTAGCATCGCAATTGTGACAGGGCTGTGCCAGAGCACGGTTAGGGGTGATCAAGGAGAACTACTTGGAGGCAGTGACATCCAGGCTTTTTCTGAAGATAGGGCTGGTGTTAACGAAAGGGAAGCCTGAGAGCCTCTCGCTGCACTGAGCTGACCCTGAGAAGAGGGATCCAGGGATAAGTGAGGAGCAGAGATCGCCAGTGAGTGCTTCCTTGAGAATGTGTTCCAGGTGAGGCTGGAGATGTAAACCCAAGCTTGCAGGTGAAACAGTCTTGGTCCAGATCTCACTCTGTGTACCTCCAGCTGTGTGGCTTTGGGAAAATTGTTTAATCTCTCTGATCCTGCTAAATGGGACTCTTTCTACCAGAAGAATTGCTATGCGGATTAAAGGAGATGCAGAGCTGAAATGCCCAGAACAGTGTTTTGCCGCTAGTGACCACACCAAATATTTGGGAGAAAATATAAGCCAGTACGAGACTACAGTGCCCGTCCTTGCCTCTGGTTCCCCCACCTCACCTCTGTTGCAGTCATGGGCCCCTGGCTTTTGATTCCAACCTGAGAAGCCCTTGAGCCCCCCACTGCTTCCCCTGCTTAAGTCACAACTTTCTTCCTCCAACGTATGTAGCTTTTATTCCACTGTCCTCTAGTATTTTCTTTACGAGGTATCAGTAGGGAATATTTTAAAGTACTATACTTCATATTTCTGAAGTTTTTAATACTCTTTTCCTTCTGAATAGAAATGCACCATCTCCTTATGGTAGAAAGTTTTGAAAATAAGGAAAAAGTTATGTACCCATTTTTTATCAAATATTTATTGAACAGCTACTAGGTACCAGGCCCTGTTCTGAGCACTGGGCACACAATAGCAGGCACTGTCACTGCCTTCATGGAACGTGGGCTCCAGTGTGGGAAGACTGACATTTGTCACCAAGGTTTAAGGTCTTAGTTTTATTGGGGACTGGGCTGCATTTTCTGAAGTTTCTACAACTTGCTTACAGATGTCTTCTTGCCCTGGTATTGGCAGAGTTCCCTACAGAGTATCTGAATTTTTTTTTTTTTTTTTTTTTTGCGGTACGTGGGCCTCTCACTGTTGTGGCCTCTCCCATTGCAGAGCACAGGCTCTGGACGCACAGGCTCAGTGGCCATGGCTCACGGGCCTAGCCACTCCGCGGCATGTGGGATCTTCCTGGACCAGGGCACGAGCCTGTGTCCCCTGCATTGGCAGGTGGACTCTCAACCACTGCGCCACCAGGGAAGCCTCTGAATTATTCTTGTATGTGTAAAGCTCATCAGATTCTCTGTTGTTTCATCACGGTGGGCTTTTTCTTACCACATAGGATTTCCTGAAAAAAGAAATGACATCCATGATCTGCTTGATGGCTTTAACCATACTATGATCTGTGGACTTGCTGTCTTTAACATGCATAATTCTTCCCTAACGATGACTCCAGCATTCTGCCAGTCTAGCCATATGAAACTCAGTTTGATCAAATGTTCATACCCACTATATTCCACATATTCAAAGATGATGTTGATTCTTTATTTCCCATGACTGATCTAATATCATCCTTAAGTCCCCACCCACTGGGTTGCAATGAAAACCAAACAAACAAATAAACAAACCTTAAATCTTCCAGTGGATGGTTTCTCAGTCTCTTCTGGTTTAAACCATTTCCTTTGGATCCCTGAATCTTTGGAGGGTAGATATTCAAGGAATTTGAAGATCCTCTCCTTATCACAGAAGTTCTTCCCTTCTATCTCCTTTTTCTCAACTTGGCAAATGGGTGCATGGGGAAACTTAGGAATCTACCTTCTATGGGAGAGGAGATACCTTTTTACACCCTATATTCTGGGTCCGTATACACTCCAGTTCAGATATTGGACCTTGCTTATCTCTGGGCAAGAGCCTCTGGTCTCCCTGGGGCCACTGACGATGTCACTGGTTCTATCCAACTTTTGGGCTGATAAGAAAGTTCTTCAAATTCATCAGAGACCAAGGCTCCTTCAAGTTTTCACTTCTGCTGTCCTAAGGGATAATCCAAGATATCTTTATGTCTGCATTCCAGTCAGCAGAAAGGAGCAAGGGGGAAGGGAAGTGCAAGCTGCTCCATTTAAAGATGGCTCCAGGAAGTTTCACATACTACTTCCATTTATATTCTATTGGCCAGAACTTTGTCACCTGGCTAAACCTGGTGCAAGTCAGGCTGGTCAGGGCTAATGGTTATTCTGGGTGGCCATGAGCCCAGATAATATATAGAGGTTCTACTCGGAAGAAGAAGGCGAGATACCAAGGGTACCAGTAACTCGTTTTCCATCTGTAAAGTAGGACAACCCTGAAACTGTGCTCAAACTGATAAGAACTCAATCCCTAGAATCCCTTCTTGAGGGAGTTTTCCTGGGACCACTCCTGCTATCCAAAACTATACCAATCAAGGTCCTAAGGAAGCACTCTAAATATTTGAAACAGGAAATTTAATGCAGGAAGTTTTTTTAATTTTATTTTTATTATTATTATTTTTGGCTGCATTGGGTCTTCGTTGCTGCGCGTGGGCTTTCTCTAGTTGTGATGATCAGGGGCTACTCTTTGTTGTGGTGCGTGGGCTTCTCATTGCAATGGCTTCTCTTGTTGTGGAGCAAGGGCTCTAGGTGCGCGGGCTTCAGTAGTTGTGGCACGAGGGCTCAGTAGTTGTGGCACACGGGCTCTAGAGGGCAGGCTAGTAGTTGTGGCACACGGTCTTAGTTGCTTCACAGCATGTGGGATCTTCCCAGGCCAGGGATTGAACCTGTGTCCCTGCATTGGCAGGTGGATTCTTAACCACTGCACCACCAGGGAAATCCCTAATGCAGGAAGTTTTACACGGGTGATAGAAAAGCTGAGAAGCTAAACTGAGATGGTAAGGCAATCCATAAAGTAACCTCATCAGGAAGCCTCATCCAGTTTCCTCTAGCTCATCAGAACCAATCACCCCAGACCGTTATCAGCCCTGTTTCAATGACTGTTTTGCCTGTTGTTTCAATGGCATGAGGAACCCAACCTGATCAGGGGATAGCCTGTGTTTCAGATTTAATGGGGCCATCCTGTGTCCCCTGGTGAAAGCATCCCTCCCTTGGGAATGAAGACCTTCAGATCAACAGAACCCAAAGTTCTGGAACGGGAAGCAAAGACTCTGCCAGTGGGTTATTAAGTGTAATGATGAGAGGGATCACTACTACTGTGTTACTTTGTTCTCAAACTCTGTGTGTCAGTTGCAGGTTGAGAAGATATACCACATTCTGGAAGACAGCAGCCCAACCATGCAGGTTTCCCAGTTAGCAACACAACCACTGTAAGTGGACAGCTCCTTCTTGGTGATGAAGTAGACGGTGAGTCCAGAGAACTCCAAAGGTGAGAGCAAAGTGTCATAACTTTTATGCTGTGAAACAGGTTGCTCAGACAGAAGCTGTGTTGTGAGGGATATCTGATGGGTTCTAAGGTACTCAGTGAGTCCATGGATGGTGGTGCTGGTGCCAGCAGAGAAGGCAAGTCCATTCTCTAAACAGAAGTTATTCCAGTGAGGACAAGTCACTGCCATTCCCATGATGAAAGTGGTCCAATCTTATCAACTGAATGTTCCCCAGTCTTTCATCAAGATTTGTATAATTAAGAAAAGAAAACTACAGAAATTTGCGTTGTTGATCGCTCTAGAAATAAATTCATCTACTGTGCGTATGTGTGTGTGTGCGCATGCAAGCTTATTTGCATCTTTTTTTGAGGGGAAAATTTTTGAGGACAAAAACGCAATAACCTGGATAATTCAAAAGAAAATAGGAAGTCCTAAAAAGCCGATATTGTTTTTCAAGAAAGACGCCTTGCTCAAATATAGAACTATTCCCTGCTCCCCACCACCGGCCTGCGTGCCAAAGGTACTCAGTAGCCTAGCACTCTCAGAAATAGCAGTCTAGTAGTTTCACAGATTTTCACGTCTTGAGCCAGATGTTTAACATCCTGCTGAAAGTACTCCTTGTTTTAGTAAAGTCTTAGCTATACTTGCATCAGGTGGCTTGCTTGGGATGAGGGCACCAATCTATTTCAAGTAATTTTGTGTCTGTGGAAAAGTTTTCAGACCATGACAGGAACTTGGGAAGTAAGTGTTCGAGGAGATGATAAAGTTGTCATTTTGCTTTTGCTATATAAGGTCTTTATGATATATTCAACCACGTAGGCAGAATCTGATATTTGACATTGCTTGAGATATTCATCCATTTGCTCTTTTCTAAATACAAGTTTTTGAAAAGCTTCGATTACTTCATCTTAATTTACCCTTAGGTTTTATTTTTGTTTTCTTGCTCACACATTTTGCTCTTTCTTGGCACTTCCCTGCTAAAAGGGCTCCTAAATAGCATCATATACTGACTGCTTTGCCGCCAACTTTGTCTAGATTCTGAGTTAGAGCTTAGAGCTGAAAGAACCACATTGAACCAATTATTTAATTAAGAAATAAGAATATTAAATGTTGAGCACTCCCCTCCCTCAAATAGGCATGCTAGCTGAGGATTCCAACTGATGAATTAAGGGCTCATAATGTACATCAGTGATATTGCCCAGTTTTAAGGTCCAACCCCCAGATTTACAGTCCAGAGACTCAAATTTATCAGTATCCCAAAGATGACCATGGTCTCAAGAACAAGCTCACACATGTCATACTCTCAGGAGACTGGTAAAAGGAGGATTTCAGACTGTTTTCTTTATATAATTATGACAGCTCTGAGAGTGAACCTGAGCCCTGCAAGCCATTGGATTCAGCAGTGAAGTTGAAGTTCTATGTCTGGCTTTGCTAGTCTTCAAGGAGGAGATCCTGCCATTACCTAGGTATAAGACCTTAGCAAGGCACATTATGATTGGATTAGAAGACCTAGGGTCCATCTCATGACAATTCTAAAGATCCCAAATATTTACATCCAAATGCATGACTTATAAACTTATTTTTTGTCAACATCTGATACCAAGAAGTTGGTCATAGAGAACAGAATAGAGAAGAACTTAAAGGTAGGACAAAAGGTGGTTTCACATTTAATAAAAATCGAGCCGACTTCAGAGAGATCATACAAGCATGCCTGAATGTCTTTCATCTTAAGCAAAACAAAACAAACACTTCTTTGACTCCTTATCTACTTCCAGATGTGGCCATATTTCTACCTCCTTCAAAGCCAAACCACAAAATAATTGTCTACTCAGTGTTTCCATTTCCTCACTACCTGGTTTCTCTCCTTCCCTCTCCAATCTGGCTTCTCCCCTACTACTTTCCTGAAATTTCTTCTGACAAAAATCACCAACATCCTCCACACTGCCATATATAATGGATACCTTTCAGTTGTCATCCTGACCACTCAGTAGCATCTGGCATAGTTGACCTCCATGGTTTTCATGAAACACTCCCTTCTCCTGGGTTCCGTGACACCACCCACTCTTAAGCTTATTGGTCACACGTTGGCTGACTGACTTCTTTCCTATTACCCTTCTCCTAGCTACTTCTAAGGGTTGGATTTCAAATTTCAGTTCTCAGCCATATTATATATCTTAATGCTGTTCTCCTGGTGGCATATTATTTGATTGCCCCCAGTTTGGGCCATACGCCTATCCTACTGGAAGTCATGATTAAAATCCCCACTAGTTGTACATGGAATGGACAGGAAGCTCTCCAAAGGAATCAGAAGGAGACTGAGTGAGAAAGACGTTGGGTGAGCAGCTCTAACCCATTGCACTCAGATCAGCTGAAAAATTACTAACAGGCTCTCCTCCCATGAACTAACCCTACGGAAAAGTGGCCCCAAATGCTGGGTTCATTTCTCTGTGTTCTGTCCTCCTCCCAGTTCCTGGAGCTACAATTCTTCACTTTCTGCTATTTTTCTAATTTTTCTTGGTGAGAGGTTGGTCTGAACCACATAAGCACTGTTACCAGAAATGAAAATTCTTAGGGTGGAATCTTTGTCTTACAAACACTTATTAGAGTTGATGGTGCCTTATTCTTTTATCTGACATGCTCTGGTCATAGGAAAAGATACCCTCAGATTCTGCCTTTTGTAACTGTAGTGTTTTTGAACAAAAACTCATTTCTAGAGTTCTTAGACACTCTGACGATGGAAGAAAATGTTCTGTTTCTTGCATTAAAACTCTAAGTAGAATCTGGATTGAATGTCCTAGTTTTCCAAAGGTAGTGTGGCATTTAATGTTAACTGAAGTTCATTCTTGATGTATCATAGCTAGAGAGTCTGGATCACACACCAATGATTTTTATGTTGATGTAAATAATTTGCAGAGGAAAAGCTGTGACTCTCTGTTAGGTGGTCTAGTTTAGTCGCAGGGACTTGCTTGATTTGTTGGATTTTCAGTAAACACTTAAAACTCAGAGGGAGCATGAGTGTTCTCATTTTGAAATATTTAGTATATCATCAGGTTGGGTTGCTTCTTAAATTTATCTAAAAATATAGAGGATAAATAGGCTTTGAGTGGGAAGATGACAAACTCAAGAACTTAGACTTAACTTTATGTAAGAGAAACAACAAACGGTGAAGATGATTGGGCACTGGTTGATAGACACAGATGGTTTAAGTTTGGAACAAGACTTAGTGTCCATCTTTCAATAACAATACCCCAAGCTCTCCCAATCACTAAGGCACAATTGGGAGCAGTCAAGTGTCTAGAATCCAATGCAGCAGCCCTGCAATGACTGTTTCCTTTAAATGTTTACTTTTGATAATAAGTGTCAGTAAATATTTAGAGGTTTTCTAGAAAATAAAATGCAGACACATCAGAAGTGGTAGGTGTGGAGGCCAAACTTGGAAATTCAAAAGCATGGAGACACAATAAGAGAATGTCCCAAAAGTTCATTGTATGGACTACTTGGTTTGTGCTTTAAATTTCAAAGGTAGGTTGGCCTTTTTCTCAGAACAGCTTTAATAAGACCTTCAGTCTTCTATTCTATGGAAACTTAAAAAAGCCCAACAGCCAATACCCCATTAGATTATTTTAACAGATAGGGCAATGCTTTCTTCAGTAGCAGCTGTTTCCTGTGGTAACCACCAAAATAGCTTTGCATTCCAACTGACTCTAGTAACCAGGTCAGTTTTCACTGACTTCCACTGCTTCCAAAAATACTTTAGGCTGCTGGAGTACCTGTCATCTGTGGCTTGCATGCTTTGAGAATATTTCATCCTTAACATCTGTGAGAATGAGAAGCCTTTCCTCTTGATTAATGAGTTGATAAAATGGTGGCATTAAGACTTGCTCATCCCTAATCATAAGTATTTGGCAGCTTTGAGAAAAAAAGTCAACAGAAAATACATTTTGGGTTTAATATTTGCTCCATGTCTTTGTTTTTTTCTTTTGACATGCACCACACTCCTTCCCCCAATCTGCTCTATTGCCTGTTCTAACCCCATCACTCCATGTGATATGTTTCCCAAATCTAAGATGCTTTGGATCTGCTTAATGATGTACTTGTGAGTGTACCAGAGACCATATGGGAAGCAGGATAGGGAGCCTGATAGAGCCCTAGACCAAGTGTTAAGGAGATTCAAAACTCTAGTGCCTGCATGATCTTGGACTGAAGTCTTAGGACTGGGCTTCCTGTCCATGCAGTGAAGTTGGACTATATCAAAATTCTCTTACTATTTTCCAATCTGCTGTCTAGGTGCTGCTGAGATAAGGAAAGGGAGAAGAGCGAGCAAAACCCCAGCTAACCTCCTTATACTCACACAGACTCACACTTGCACACACACTCATACATCTTAAGCAGAGAAACTACATTCTATTCTTGTAAAAAAAAAAATAGAATTCTGCATGGATTGCTTGGAAAATGTTCAACTAATAAATAAATTTTTTTAAATCATGAATGTTGATGATCAAGAGGACCTTGATTAAGGTTTCAGTGATGTTATGAGCTTGCTCCACTTACAGACTAAAATGCTTACCTTGGATGGAGCAGGCTCATTGACTCTTAAGGTTTCCCAAGATGCCTGTCCTAGAGGGAATGAAAATATCCCCCTCACTTTATTTAGGCATTTTCTGATTTCCATGGGGTGGAAGTTTCGAGAGAAAAGAGTCTACTGGGGGGAGTGTCAGCATCCCTGCACCCCTCCCCACATACATTCTCTCCTCACACTAGATGACTATAATCCTTTGAGGCAAGGTAAGGCATGGCTCCTCAAGAAAGTCCTAGATTTCCAGCTTAAGTAACCACTAGCCCCATAGGCCTGTGCCTCTTAACTTTGGGAGATTATCATGTGGGATCCCTTTCATTCCCCTTCAGAGCCACTTTTCACCCCTGCCATTTTCCTCTCTTCACCAGAATGCTGACTTCTGTGGATTACCTTAATAGATTTTCTTGTCTTCTGGCTTCTAGTTGGGTTTGACTGATGGGAATTCCTGGAGATTGGAAAGAGGAAGTAAGGCAGACGGGCAGGAGTCAGATCATGCAGGGCCTTGCAGGTCATGAGAAAGACTCTGGTTTTAGTCCAGTATAATGGTAAGCTGTACTAGGATTTCAAGTCAGGGAGTTAATGATCTCATTTGCACACGCAAAGATCACCCTAGTGCCGCACCTGGCTAGGGGGTGGCAGAGCTGATACTAATGTTGGTGAGCAGATTGGCACGCCTCTAAGCATCCCCCACTCACAGTTCCTTCATCCCTGATCCAGTGGTTGAACCTCTTACAAGAAAGAGTGAAAGCTCCTGGACAGAGGTACCATGAGGGTAACGGTCACCTGAGAAATTTGGGAAAGACACTTGCAAGGGTTAGTTAAACCCAGATTGCAACACCTACTCCTTCCCTCTCCATCCTGAGATGTTCCCGCCCCATTTCTTAACTCAGCTAATAACGTTGTTTAAGAGTTGCTCAAGTTAAGGTTTTTAGGCTAATTATATTTTTCTTCCTGGGTCAAGCCAAGTTAATTCATAAAACAAAATAACCCAACATCTGAGGAATATAAGTACTCTTTCAGAAAAGCAGACTGAATGAACTATACTAAAGGAGACCAAATTAGAGGACCATACAGAATAAGAATTTAAAGTATGCTCAGGGCTTCCCTGGTGGCGCTGTGGCTGAGAGTCTGCCTGCCGATGCCGGGGACACAGGTTCGTGCCCCGGTCCCGGAAGATCCCATGTGCCGCGGAGTGGCTGGGCCCGTGAGCCATGGCCGCTGGGCCTGCGCGTCCAGAGCCTGTGCTCCGCAACGGGAGAGGCCACAACAGTGAGAGGCCCGCGTCCCACAAATAAATAAATAAATAAAGTATGTTCAATACATATCTTCAGAGTGATAAGAATTTTTGAAACATGAAGCTTGAACAAGCTGTTATAGGAAAGAATCAATTACAAATATCAAGCATGAGAAAGAAAAATTGTCCCAAATCTGGTTAAGAACTCTTTTGTGTCATGTAATTAAAATTTAATATCAAACAGAAAGGCTGTTTTGCTATATATTTTTCTATGATGATACTATGGTGAATTTCCTTTTAATGGACATTTGGGTTGTTGCAAAACTTCTGCTATTGTAAAGAATGAAGCTATTGTCATCCTTTAGCCAAATCTTTTCAAATATCCTTAATTATAGCTCATGCTCTTTCTACTGAACCATGTTGCAAATTTGTATCTCACATATATATAGCTCTACAGGAGCTAACAAGGAAATATATCCAAGACACAGTGTTAAGTGATAAAAATATGTTGAGAAACAGTATATATTAAATTCCACATCTGTCCAAATATATTTATATGTCTATATGTGAACATAGAATATTTCTGAAGTAACACAAGAAATGTTTTAGATTGATCACTGATAAGGAATAGTTCTTGGGTATCAAGATATGTAGAAGGGAACTTCATTTTATATGTTTCTGTACAGTTACACTTGCATATATTACAATTATAATACTTTCACTGGAAATTATTTTAGAAGAGCTAGGGGTCATAAATACTAATAGTATTAGAAGCAGAAGTAGTAGCAAAATTATTAGAAGCATCAACAGTAGTAAAAATTACAATAAGAAAAATAAAAAGCAACAAGCCTAGGATAGCTGGTAACTCTCTTCCCCTTTCTCTTTTTAAAGACTCTTTTAAAAAGTCTATTACTCCTCTAGCCAGAGGTGCTCTGTCTCTTCAAGCATGGGCTGCAAAACTAAATTATCCTGGTCAGAGAATATCCCCCTCCCCTTCACTCTGCTACCCCTGAGTCTGTCTGAGCCCTGAAAAGGCAGAGAATCAAACCATTATTTAAGTCACATATAGGATCTGGGAAATGTACTTCTTCCACTGCTCCATCACTACTTAGGTAGTGTTTCCTATTCCTCAGCCATACGGACTTATTCACTCTAAAAGTTGGGAGAGGAAACGGGGTAGCTGAGAGTAGAGAATGTGGGGTGATTCATGTGAGACCATGACCCCTTAAAGACATGGGATCTTGGGTTCAATTTTTCAGCATTCATTTCCAGTGTCCAGCTATGGATTTTCTTTTGCATTATCAAGATGCTCTTTTATATATAGCTCATCTCTGAAGTTTCCACCCAGATCATCTTTACCAGCTTGGCCTCAAAGGAGGAATCTAAAGTACTTGCTTTCCATACAGCATATTTTTCTGTTTATATACGAAGAAACGAAGCATGCTCTGCCCACTCTGACCTTTACCTGCGGGTTTTAGGAAACTTTTGATTTTCTGTTCAAGGAGAGCATTGTAACCCTGGCAACCAGACACCATGGTACAGATGGCAGATCTAACATCCAAAGGCAGTTTGACAGGAACACACGCTAGCGCTAGAGGCTGAGGCATCTCATTTCTGTATTCTGACAGGACTTGAAATTGAGCTCAGTTCTTCAAAGAAGAGCCTTCCCCTTTTCTGGACACAATTGGGCTCTCAGTGGTTTACCAGGTTTACCTCGCCTCCCCTCCACCACTCCCAAATCTAGCTGATGTTCAAGCTTTGATCCCTACCTCAGTCACAGAATCCAGATAGTTAGTATTCAGAATGCTAAGAATAACATTCCATGGTTCCATGCACTGTGACCATGAGCTGTGAGTTAGTCAACTGTAGTAACTTCTGGTCCAATATTGAGGAGACTTGGAGTATCAGCCTCACACTAGCTGTGTGAATGCGAGCATATTGATAAGCCTCTTTTAGCATTGTCATATGACCGTATGTCATCAAGTCTAAGATGGAGTATTAAAACATGGAAATATATGCATTTTAGGACTGATGAAATATAAGTAGGGCAGGCTAAGTGCTATAACAGCTCAACCTCTAAATCTTAGTAGTGTAATACAGTACAAGATAACTTCTTGCTCATGTAGTTCAGTGATATATTGATTCATGATCTTTCCATCATGTAGCTCCACCCTCAGGCAGATCCTCAGATCCTTCTGCATTCAGCCATAACACACATAATTTCTTCTCATCTTCTGTTGGCTAGAACTAGTCATCTGAGCATGCCTAATTGCAAGGGAGTCTGGGAAATGTAGTTTCACACACACACAGACACTCTTATTGTTCTCTCTAGAACAGTTAGCTAGGCTTCCTTATGATTTTTCACAGAACATCCTGGACCTCCATGGAAAAGAAATAACGTTTTATTAAGTGCCTACTACATATCAGGCACTTTTCATTTACCCCCACTTAATCCCCATAATTTTCAAATATAGGCCTTATTATCTCCCTTGCTACCTTGAGAATATTGGGGCTCAAAGAAGTTGAAAAACTATGTGTTACCACCAATTTGAGGTAGAAGCCAGAGTGACCTCAGATCTATCTGATTTCATAGCCCTGCCACCTCCTGACAGTTTGTTTACATTACAGTAGTCCTGCAGTCTCTCCCTCTTTGGGTCACAAAGCACATATTGGCTCAGAGAAAATTATCTTTCAGAAATACTCAGGATGTTCTTGTTTCTTGTTCAGCTCAAACCATCCTTTAATCCCATAGGTGATGCAGCAGCACTGGGGGCCCCTGTGAGGTTAGACGGGAGAGTTAGGATCCATTTTCCTTCAGGACTTGATGGTATCAGTGAGGTCTTTGATAATAAGAGGCTGCTTTGTAAGTCTGGTCACAGATAGCTTACTGTTGGTCAGTGCTACGGAAACAGAACCGGGCTGGTGGGTCTTCATTTATGGGGCACATTGCTATAGATTTGGTGGGTGTGTGGCTCATATTAACATGTTGCTTAGCTTTACTGTTTTACTGGAAAGCAAAACATGAAACTAGAAACTATTTGATTGAGAATGTGAATTAAATCAGATGTGCAAATGAATGCTTCTGTTTTTACAAACTCCCCTTTCCACCCACTCTGAATTAGCTGTCGTTTGTTTATTTTGCCTTCAAGGGGAGCAGTGGCAAAAATTTTATACGAATTCCTCTCATTCTGCTGAAAAGTAAACTTAAGCCACAAAGAATAGCGGCTTGTTTAATAAACATCTTTTTTAGACCAATATACATATACTCTGAGCACATATTTATATTTGGGAAGGATTATTCTGACTCCCACAAATCCTTTTTCATAAATGTAATCTGTCATTTTCTTTACAGAAAAACAATACATACTTATTACATATAACTTAAAAACTAGAAAAATCATCCGTGGTTCCCCCACCCCAGTCATAAATGACTACTGTTGACATTTTGGCTAATTTTTTTCTGTCTTTTCATCCCTAATACTTGAGAATTTTTAAATACAAGATTTGTATTTATACTATAAATATGTAATATAATCACTTGATTACCTTATATGCTATTATATCATAAGTATGTTTTCATGATTTTACATATTTGGCAAATATTTTCAACAAAATGGTAAACAAAAATAAGGGTCCCTTATATTACTTTAGCATGTTTAGTAGTTTTTTAATACTTATCTTTAAAAAATTTTTTTATTGAGAAAAGATTTACAAACAGGTAAAGTCACCCTTTTTAGTATAAAATTCTGTGACTTTTGACAAATTCATACTTGACAAATACATGACAAATGCATGTGACCGTCACTGCAATCAACATATAGAACAGTTAAAATTTTAATTCCTTTGTGCCCTTTTGTAGTCAACCTTTCCCCCTACTCCCAGTTCCTGGAAACCACTGATCTGTGTTTTGTCCCTATAGTTTTGCCTGTCCAAGAATGTCATGGAAATGGATTCATACAGTATGTAGCCTTTGAGTCTTGCTGCTTTCGCTTAGCCTAATGAATTTCAGATTCGTCCTTGTTGTTGCACATATTAATATTCTCTTCTTCTTATTGCCTAATAGTATTCCTGTGCATGGCTGTACCATAGTTTGTTTATTCATTCCTCAGCTGAAGGACATTTGTGTTGTTTCCAGTTTGGGGCAATTAAGAATAAAGCTGAAGGGAATTCCCTGGCTGTCCAGTGGTTAGGGCTCCGCACTTTCACTGCTGAGGGCCTAAGTTCAGTCCTTGGTCAGGGAACAAGGAGCCCGCAAGTCAGCAGCGCAGCCAAAAAGAAATAAAAGAGAAAAAGGTCTGTTATAAACATTCATGTACAGGTTGTGTGAACATGAGTTGTCATGACTCTCATCCCCCTCAGCCCTAGACAATTGCTAATCTACTTTCTATCTCTATAAACTTGCCTATTCTGGGCATTTCATATAAACCTGATTATATAGCCTCTAGCCCTTTGTGACTGGCTTCTTTCACTTATTGTAATGTTTTCAAGATTTATCCATGTGTAGTATGTATCAGTATTTCATTTCTTTTTATCGCTGTATAATATACCATCGTGTGGATGTCACGTTTTACTTATCCATTCATCAGTTGATGGGCATTTGATTGTTCCCGTTTTTTGGCTATTATGAATAATGCCACTATGAACATTCAGGTACCAGTGTTAATGTGGACATCTGTTTTCAATTCTCTTGGGTAAATATCTAGCCATGGCATTGCTATTTTAACTATGTTTAACCATTTGAGGAACTGCCGGACCATTTCCAAGATGACTATACCATTTTACATTCACCCCAGTGATATATAAGCATTCCAATTTCTCCACATCCTTGTCAATACTTGCTCTTATCTGACTTCTTGATTATAACTAACCATTCTAGTGAGTGTGAAGTAGTATCTCATTGTGATTTTGATTTGAATTCCCCCAATAGCTAATAAGTGAGCATCTTTCCATGTGCTTATTGGCCACTTACATATAATTTTTGGAGAAATATATATTGAAATGTTTTGCCCCTTGTAGACCTGCTCCCTTGTTCCATATTCGCACATCGAGGGGCCCAGATCTACCTGGCTCCCTTGTTATGCTTACAATCTCCAGTCAGGGCCCAACTGACTCACTGTCCTGCTAAGTCAATGAATCATAAGCCTGGTTACTCAGCCTTTTTCCTTTCGTTAACATAACAAGGAAGTCTCTGCACAGAGCCCTGACATTCATTTTCGGAAAGAAAATTCACTGAGATAAGTTGATGAACACATTTTTATTCATTACAGAAAAAGGCCACATTAAAATGAAAACTAGAAAATCAGAAATTATTTTATAGGTGATATTGGAGGGAGTAAAATAGACCACTGTGCCCTCTTTGAGTGAAAGAGAATTATTCTCTTCTCCCAAGTGAGAAGTAATGGCTTCAGTAGTGGGTGGATTATTGAACTGAAAATGTGGCTGGATGGTGTGAACATAACAAAAAGCTATTAAGTGTGATTTTAATCTCTGACATACTAAGAGGAATGACACAAAAAATGAATATCTAATAGTTTCACATTTTTATAAAGTAGTCAGTCTCCCAGATTTGAATTGCTTATGAACAAACCCTTCGTTTTTTGAATTTCAAACTTTAATAACCTATCCTAATACATTTTTGGGAGCTTAATATGTGAACACAGCATTGTGTTAAACGTAGGAAGACAAAATTTGGTATCAGCTTTTTTTTTTTTTCGCGGTACGCGGGCCTCTCACCGCTGCGGCCTCTCCCGCCGCGGAGCACAGGCTCCGGACGCGCAGGCTCAGCGGCCATGGCTCACGGGCCATGGGCTCACGGGCCCAGCCGCTCCGCGGCATGTGGGATCCTCCCAGACCGGGGCACAAACCCGTGTCCCCTGCATCGGCAGGCGAACTCCCAACCACTGCGCCACCAGGGAAGCCCCTGGTATCTGCTTCTTAGGAGCTCACAGTTGGTGGGGCCTGAAATTCATGTATACATTTATTCATTCAATATTTCTGTAGTGTCTACCATGTAGCAGTAATGTTGGGACTAAATCAACACACCCTCTGTGCTCTGGTCTCACAACGGAATTTTCCTCCATTTCAATGTCATGTTATGAAGGTGTTGGCATGGTTGATCATCTTTCAGACACTCTTTTACCTTATCTCATTTTTTACAGAACAGTGTGGGTGGGAGGTTTTGTCATCCTGTTTTACAGATGAGAAAACCAAGATCCAGAGATGTTAAGTCATTTGCCCGAAGTGATACAGCCAGCAAGTGTCAGGGCTGGGATTTGGATCTATGTCATGTCACCATAAATCCAAGCTCTTTTCAGTATGCCATCCTCTATATTGTCCCAAGGAAATGCTAAATCCTAAAATTTCATGTGATAGGGTTCAAGTGGAAGCTGCTTCTTCCCTCTGGCTTCAGTATTTAGTTCCTTGGAAATGAAAGGAAATAAAAGTTGATATTTTTGTAGCCAGACTGGTTGGGTGTGTATTATCAGTGTTTCAGAATGTCATAATCACAACAAACATGAATTGTTTGATGTGATGGTTAATTTTATGTGTCACCTTGACTAGGCTGCAGGGTGCCCAGATATTTGGCCAAACATTATTCTGGGTGTTTCTGTGAGGGTGTTTGGATGAGATTAACATTTGAACCAGTAGACTGAATAAAAGCAGATTGCCCTCCCGAATGTGGGTGGACCTCATCCAATCAGCTGAAACCTGAATGGAACAAAAAGGCTGACCATCTCATGAATAAGAGAGAATTCCTCCTACCTGACTGCTTTTGAACTGGGACATCAGTCTTTCTGGCTTTGGACACAAATGGAAACTTCTTCCTGGGCTTCGATCCTACCAGCCCTTGGATGGTCCTCCTGGTTCTCAGGACTTCAGACTCCTACTGGAACTACATTGTCTGTCCTGGGTCTCCAACTTGATGACTCACCCTGTAGATCTTGGAACTTGTCACTGGCTATAATGGCATGAGCCAATTCCTTACAGTAAATTGCTTTATAGATACAAAGTCACCATATATATATTAGTTCTGTTTCTCTGGAAAACTCTGGCTGTGAGGACACTGGAGGGCTCTTCTCTCCATCACTCCCAGTGGACATTATCCAGTGGGCAGGTGTTTCTAGCAAACATGCAGAGGGAGGCATCAGGCAAGACCACCAGGGTCAGTCCTCACAATATGGTCCTGCTGCCACCTTCTACATGTCTGCACTCTGGCTGAGTCACAAGCATTGAAGGCGAGGAGTCGGCATCTAGCATCCTGGGCACTGTATCAGCAAGAGCTGGCAGCAGCCACCTGCCCTCACAAGCTAGAGTAGTGAGTGTGGAAACACAATGCCTGACTGAAGGGAAAAGACAAGTGAGCCAGAGCTCTGGAATTTCATCCGACTCCCTTGCCTTACCATGAAAAAATATATAAAAAAGAGCCTACACATCTCCCCAGGTCAATTCCAACTATCCCTGTCTTGCGTGATTCTGATTTGCCTGCACTGGCCAGGAATGGACAGGTGATCTGCAGAGATCTTGCAGCACCCCCAACCTGCTTTCTCCACAAATCCAGGCATAAAGAGCTGACACAGTGCCCTGCCCTTGAAGAGAGCTTGAAAGAAGTAGAGTATGTGCTTTGGTCTGTCAACAGAGCCTGGAGGATTTTGCTGGTAAAGGGAAGGAAAAATCAATATGGCTGTTTAAAATGTAATAGTGGCCACTAAGCAGTGCAGAAAGGGCATTCCAAGGAGAACGTTCAAGGCTTTGGAGGATGCCATGCCCCAGCCTATCAAGGAGGACTGTGCAAGGAAGCAAATTTCCAGAAAAGATTAGATGCATCTATACTCATCTTTCCCCTACTTCTGAATCACCTTCCTTGGAAGCCTTCTTACCACTCTTCCTACACAGCGTCAGCAGTAGCTCCCAGATCTCGAGCACCCACCTGGTGTCAGGCTTATTCAGCATTTTCCCTGTCTTGGGAGATCTGCTACACACTTTACCCACAAACATAGATGCCAATATTATCTCCAGTTTACATTTAAGGAAACTCAGCTCAGCAAGGTTAAGTAACTTGTCCATCTTCACACAGCTAGTGAGTAACAAAATTCAATTTAAGCCCAGGTGAGCCTGATTTCAAAGCACATGCTCTTTATGTCTTAGCGTGTCACTCCAGCCAAAGTCACCCCGAGTGCAGGTTTACCTGCTTCCATGAGCTGGAGTTGGTTGGTCATTTTGGAGCTTCTCCTAAGTATATCACTTGGGTATTTGGCTGCTATTCAGCCCCTAAGCTACTCATGGGTCAACTCACTAGTCATCTTGACAAGAATAATGGCTGTATAAATGGCTGCAGAGTAGTTACAAATTTAGTCCTTGGTGACTGACTTAAGTTCCTAAAATCTTTGGCACTGAATCTGATGGTCAGTGGTCCACTTCCCATTTAAGCTTGGGGCTGGTGCACACTGGGAATTTCATGTCCAGCTCAGAATTTGAAAGAGGATATACAAGCACCTTCCAGCTGACTGTTTTTGTGGGGATTTTTTTCTTCTGGATCTATAAAGAAGTTCTGAGCATGAAGCTGTCAGAAGGAGTGAAGAGAGGGTAAGAAAACACACATGTAACTTATAGTTGGCCTCAACCAAGTTTCCTCCATCTGCACAGGTCCACATTCATGGATTCAACCAACCACAGGTCATGTAGTACTGTATTATTCACTGTTGATAAAAATCCGTGTGTAAGTGGACCTGTGCATGACCTGTGCAAGGATCAACTATACACACACACACACACACACACACACACACATATTACATTTTGCTTATTCATTCATCCATCAATGGACACTTGGGTGACCTATTGGATATTGTAAAAGAGTATTGCTATGAACACAGGTGTGTAGTTTTATTCCTAATTTTACAAATGAGGATCCTCAGGTTCAGAAAAGGGAGGTAACAGTCTAAAGTCGCATAGTCAGTAAGTGATAGAGCTTGAAGAGCTAAAAGATCAGGGGGTTAAGGGGACTCTCCAAAATTGGAAAGCAAGCTCTGCTCCCTGGAGGCCCAGCTCCTCTGGTCTGTGCCCAGGGCAGAGGGGGAAAGGACAGCTCACTGAGGCAGGGCTCAGGGCTCGGCTGCCGGTGCTCCTGGGCAGAGGTCTTGCAGAGGCTGCTGTAGGGATACTCTTTGGGATAATTGGCCCTCTCCCTCCCTGGTGCCCGCAGCCCAGGGAAGGGAAGAACCAATGGTCACCAGTGCCAAGGGTGGTTGGGCCTGGCCTGGGAGGGGAAGGGACCGTCCTCAGAGCTTGCCTTCTGGAGGGGTGAGCAGGAGAAGGCAGAGTGGGAAGGGGCTGGCTCATGGGGACACAGGCAGCTGCTGGGCATGGAAGCTTGGGTCTGTGTGCTTTGACATAGAGAGAACCGTTTGGAGTGTAATCCATGACCAGTAGCATCAGCATTGCCTGGTAAAAATGCAGACTCCCAGGCCCCTCCCTAGACCAACTGAATCACACCTGCATTTTACAAGTTCCCAAGCAGTCTGAGTGAATTTTAAAGTTTGAGGAGAGCTGCCTTAGAGCTTTTTGAGGTACATACACATTTATGACATTTCTTCCTCATTTTTAAAATTCATGAAGTCCTCACCAGACAGGGCTGATGGTGCAGAGAATGAGCTGCCTGCTTTTCCCATGTTTCTCAGAGGCAGAGGAGGGCTCCCATGGGGAGAAGGGCATGTCCTCCGGAGCCAGGTGTCTCAAGGTCCTGGAGGGAGATGGCCAAAGCAGATGAGAGACTGTGGGAGGGGAGGAAGAGACGAAATGGGAAAGCATCACTTTGGTTGAGTAAAGATTCGGCTCTGTCTGGTATCCACTTTATAGACTTATATCATTTAATCTCACAATAACCCTCTGAGGAAGTCACTGTGTTTACACCATTTTGTAGACAAGAAGAATGAGATTCAGGGAAGTGAAGTGCTTACCTGGGGTCACTTAGCTAAGTGGCTAGTTCCCCCTGAAGATGGTCCCAAATGTGGCTTTTTCCTTTGCTGCCTGCAGTGTCAGGTTTGGTGTTTGGGTCCCAGTGCCAATTCCTTGACCCCATGGTCTTAGGACACTCAGACAAGGGCTACAAGGTCAGCACTCATTCCAGGTCTGGGAGCAAAGGGTGTGTGAATTTAAGGAAGTAGAATATTGAATAAGTGTGCAGTTCAATCAATAGCTTAGTTCCAGGCACACATGGGTCACCTAATAAGCACGTATTGAATGAATGAATAGAACAAAGAACAGATATCTGGCCTGTTCTCTGATTCTTGGACCCTTGGAGACACCTGTGAATCTGTTTTCAGCTTCCCCTGTGTTACCTGGAGCTGATGCTGACCAGAAGCAGATATTTCAGAGGCCAAATGGTCTACTCCCTGCAACACTGGCCACACTGTGGCAGCCCCAGGCTCTCTGGGAAGCTGGCTGCCAGCTCAGAAACCATTGCTGGAGGATAAAAAAAGACAATTCTTAAAAATGGGAAAATTTTTAACCAAAGTTTTAGATATAGTCAGAGAGTCCAAACATTCAATCCAATGCAGTCATCACCCCTCACCTTTTCTTTTCTTCTTTTTTTTGGTCAGGAAGCAACAAAGAAATTTAATGTTCAATTATAGATTTTATTTTTGTCCTGGTTTATGCTATACCTGTATACCATCTAATCACTTTCTTTTTTTTTTTTTTTTTTAAAAATCTTTATTGGGGTATAATTGCTTTACAATGGTGTGTTAGTTTCTGATTTATAACAAAGTGAATCAGCTATACATATACATGTGCTCCCATGTGTCTTCCCTCTTGCGTCTCCCTCCCTCCCACTCTCCCCCTCCCACCCCTCCAGGCTGTCCCAAAGCCCCGAGCTTATATCCCTGTGCCTTGCGGCTGCTTCCCCCTAGCTATCTACCTTACTACGTTTGTTAGTGTGTATATGTCCATGACTCCCTCTCGCCCTGTCAAAACTCACCCTTCCCCCTCCCCATATCCTCAAGTCCGTTCTCCAGTAGGTCTGCGCCTCTATTCCTGTCTTATCCCTAGTTTCTTCATGACATTTTTTTCCCCTTAAATTCCATATATATGTGTTAGCATACGGTATTTGTCTTTGTCTTTCTGACTTACTTCACTCTGTATGACAGACTCTAGGTCTATCCATCTCATTACAAATATCTCAATTTCATTTCTTTTTAAGGCTGAGTAATATTCCATTGTGTATATGTGCCACATCTTCTTTATCCATTCGTCCAATGATGGGCGCTTAGGTTCTTTCCATCTCCGGGCTATTGTAAATAGAGCTGCAATGAACATTTTGGTACATGACTCTTTTTGAATTTTGGTTTTCTCAGGGTATATGCCCAGTAGTGGGATTGCTGGGTCATATGGTAATTCTATTTGTAGTTTTTTAAGGAACCTCCATACTGTTCTCCATAGTGGCTGAACCAATTCACATTCCCACCAGCAGTGCAAGAGTGTCCCCTTTTCTCCACACCCTCTCCAGCATTTATTGTTTCTAGATTTTTTGATGATGGCCATTCTGACTGGTGTGAGATGATATCTCATTGTAGTTTTGATTTGCATTTCTCTAATGATTAATGATGTTGAGCATTCTTTCATGTGTTTGTTGGCATTCTGTATATCTTCTTTGGAGAAATGTCTGTTTAGGTCTTCTGCCCATTTTTGGATGGGGTTGTTTGTTTTTTTGTTATTGAGCTGCATGAGCTGCTTGTAAATTTTGGAGATTAATCCTTTGTCAGTTGCTTCATTTGCAAATGTTTTCTCCCATTCTGAGGGTTGTCTTTTGGTCTTGATTATGGTTTCCTTTGCTGTGCAAAAGCTTTGAAGTTTCATTAGGTCCCATTTGTTTATTTTTGTTTTTATTTCCATTACTCTAGGAGGTGGGTCAGAAAGGATCTTGCTGTGATTTATGTCATAGAGTGTTCTTCCTATGTTTTCCTCTAAGAGTTTGATAGTTTCTGGCCTTACATTTAGGTCTTTAATCCATTTTGAGCTTATTTTTGTGTATGGTGTTAGGGAGTGATCTAATCTCATACTTTTACATGTACCTGTCCAGTTTTCCCAGCACCATTTATTGAAGAGGCTGTCCTTTCTCCACTGTACATTCCTGCCTCCTTTATCAAAGATAAGGTGTCCATATGTGCGTGGGTTTATCTCTGGGCTTTCTATCCTGTTCCACTGATCTAGTCTTTCTGTTTTTGTGCCAGTACCATACTGTCTTGATTACTGTTGCTTTGTAATATAGTCTGAAGTCAGGGAGCCTTATTCCTCCAGCTCCTTTTTTCGTTCTCAAGATTGCTTTGGCTATTCGGGGTCTTTTGTGTTTCCATACAAATTGCGAAATTTTTTGTTCTAGTTCTGTGAAAAATGCCAGTGGTAGTTTGATAGGGATTGCATTGAATCTGTAGATTGCTTTGGGTAGTAGAGTCATTTTCACAATGTTGATTCTTCCCATCCAAGAACATGGTATATCTCTCCATCTATTTGTATCATCTTTAATTTCTTTCATCAGTGTCTTATAATTTTCTGCATACAGGTCTTTCGTATCCTTAGGTAGGTTTATTCCTAGATATTTTATTCTTTTTGTTGCAATGGTAAATGGGAGTGTTTTCTTGATTTCACTTTCAGATTTTTCATCATTAGTATATAGGAATGCCAGAGATTTCTGTGCATTAATTTTGTATCCTGCTACTTTACCAAATTCATTGATTAGCTCTAGTAGTTTTCTGGTAGCATCTTTAGGATTCTCTATGTATAGTATCATGTCATCTGCAAACAGTGACAGCTTTACTTCTTCTTTTCCGATGTGGATTCCTTTTATTTCCTTTTCTTCTCTGATTGCTGTGGCTAAAACTTCCAAAACTATGTTGAATAAGAGTGGTGAGAGTGGGCAACCTTGTCTTGTTCCTGATCTTAGTGGAAATGCCTTCAGTTTTTCACCATTGAGGATGATGTTTGCTGTGGGCTTGTCATATATGGCCTTTATTATGTTGAGGAAAGTTCCCTCTATGCCTACTTTCTGGAGGGTTTTTATCATAAATGGGTGTTGAATTTTGTCAAAAGCTTTCTCTGCATCTATTGAGATGATCATATGGTTTTTCTCCTTCAATTTGTTAATATGGTTTATCACATTGATAGATTTGCGTATATTGAAGAATCCTTGCATTCCTGGAATAAACCCCACTTGATCATGGTGTATGATCCTTTTAATGTGCTGTTGGATTCTGTTTGCTAGTATTTTGTTGAGGATTTTTGCATCTATGTTCATCAGTGATATTGGCCTGTAGTTTTCTTTCTTTGTGACATCCTTGTCTGGTTTTGGTATCAAGGTGATGGTGGCCTCGTAGAAGGAATTTGGGAGTGTTCCTCCCTCTGCTATATTTTGGAAGAGTTCGAGAAGGATAGGTGTTAGCTCTTCTCTAAACGTTTGATAGAATTCACCTGTGAAGCCATCTGGTCCTGGGCTTTTGTTTGTTGGAAGATTTTTAATCACAGTTTCAATTTCAGTGCTTGTGATTGGTCTGTTCATATTTTCTATTTCTTCCTGATTCAGTCTTGGCAGGTTGTGCATTTCTAAGAATTTGTCCATTTCTTCCAGATTGTCCATTTTATTGGCATAGAGTTGCTTGTAGTAATCTCTCATGATTTTTTTTATTTCTGCAGTGTCAGTTGTTATTTCTCCTTTCTCATTTCTAATTCTATTGATTTGAGTCTTCTCCCTTTTTTTCTTGATGAGTCTGGCTAGTTTCTATGCATTCTGTAGTTTCCACGCTTCCATACTGCTGCAGGGGGAAAGCCCTGTGTTGTTTTTGTTTTCTCTCTCTCTCTCTCTCTCCCAGCCCTGCCCCTAGAGAACATCCATCTCCTTAAGCAGGGAGGATGCTGGTTATTTTTCTTCCTCTCTCTTTTCTCTCACTGCTTTGCTCAGAAGGCAGCCCAAGTCACAGGCAGGTCTGTCTCTCGGGCCAGAGGAACTGGAAAAAGGGGGCCCTAGGAGCTGGAAAATGTGGGAGAGATGCTAGGAAGAAGAGGTACTTCTGTGGGATATATATACCTAATAGTGGAATTACTGGGTCAGAGTTTGGATTCTTCTTGTGTTTTTTGTTTTTTGTTTTTTGTTTTTTTTTTGCGGTACACGGGCCTCTCACTGCTGTGGCCTCTCCCATTGCGGAGCACAGGCTCAGCGGCCATGGCTTACGGGCCCAGCCACTCCGCTGCATGTGGGATCTTCCTGGACCGGGGCACGAACCCGTGTCCCCTGCATTGGCAGGCGGACTCTCAACCACTGCGCCACCAGGGAAGCCCTCTTCTTGTGGTTTTAATTTGCATTTCCCCGATGATTAATTTGCACTTCCCTGATGTTGAGCATATTTCATGTATTTTATATCCTTTTATGTAAAGTGCCCATTTTTCTATTGAGTTGCCTTTTTCATTGCTGTGGAAGTTCTTTATGTTATTAACATATGGATTGCAAATATTTTCTCCTGCTCTGTGGGTACTTTTTCACATCCTTAATGGGGTTTTGATGACCAAAAGTTTTTAATTTTTATTTCTTTTAAGGAGGAGGGAAGATTAGAGAAGGGCTTTTCCCTAAAAGTTCTTACCTTTAATGAATTCCAACTTATCAACCTTTTCCTTAAGTATTCATGCTTTTTGTGTCCCATTGAAGAAATCTTTGCCTACCCTAAAGTCATGAAGATATTCTCCTATGCTATCTCCTAGAAGCTTTAATGACTTAATATTCACATTTAAATCAGTAATCTATCTGGAATTGGGTTTTGTGAATAGTGTGAAGTAGGGAATTTTATACCATTTATTGAAAAGAACCTCCTCCCCCAACTGCACAGCAGTGCTATCTTTGTGACAGTCAGATGAAGCATTTGTGTGGATCTCTTTCCAGACTCTCCATTCTGTTCCATTGATCTATTTACTCAAATTTGCATTAATTAATGCAATTGTAAATTAAGTCTCAGTATCCTCCAACTTTGTTCTTCAGTATTGGCTTGGCTATCCTTGCCTTTTGCACTTCCTTAAAATCTACCTGTCAGTTTCCCCCAAGAAACATTCTTCTGAGATTTGACTCTGGTTTCATTGAATCTGTACTTCAGTTTGGGGAGAACTGATATTTTCGCAATATTGATTGCTCTATTTCATGAACATTGTATATTCCCTCTATTTTTATAGATAGTCTTTAAAGTCTCCTGTCCTGATTTTTAGTTTTCACTGTGGAGGTCTTGAACATCTTTCATTATATTTATTCCCAAATCTCTGATGCATTTTATGCAATTGTACTTGTAAAATAAAATTTAAATTTTATTTTCTATGTTGTTTGTATAAAGAAATACAGTTGGTACTTATATATTGCCCTTGTAGCTCAAGGACTTTCAAAATTCATGTACTAATTCTAAAAATTCACTTATTAATGCTAATAATTCTGTTAATTCTATATCTATGTCCTTGCCTTCTCTTCCTCATCCCTCACCTCTGGCCAATTTGGGGGCAATGCATAGAAGAAAAATGAAGTTCAACTCACCCCATATCCCTTAATGTGTCAAAAGAATAGTGAGTGTTTGGGCAAAGCATGGTCTAAAATGAGTCTGGGGATTTATGAACAAATTTAATCTGTCTGTCATATCTTATTAGCAACCTGCATTATAAGTGGGTTGAATTTGTGGGGCTGCACTCTCTAATGCTTCCTTATATTCTGCGAGATGTGACTTGGGAGATGTTTGGTGTGACGGTTGTTATTCCTAGTCAGATTTTAAAAAGGGTTGATGAGGAAGCTGAAATAGACACTTGGGAGCTTGATGCTGCCACAAATATAAAAGCCAGCAACCTTACCCTGTGGCTACAGACCGTGACAGGGACCATCTCTTTAAATTGGCTGCAGATTTCCAGCTTGCATTTGCCTCGTTAGCAGGAGAAGCTCAAGATCATGCAAGCTTCACTCTAATTTATCTTGGTTTGTTGTCATCCTGCGACTCAGGCAAGAGGCTGCATTTCTATTTCCAATTAAGGCTTGATGAACTCTGAGGCAAGGAACCAGGGTGGAAAGCTGGTACTAGGGAAGCAGGAGGATTAAACCTGGTAGAGCATAGCTGAGAGCGCTTAGCACTTGTCATGTACTTCCTCACACAGTTATTTAGATTTTATTTATTAATCCAGTCTCTCCACCTAGGCTGATTATACAGCTGTCCCATTGTGCTAACACCTAAGTATCTTAGGTGTTCAGTGAGAGTTTGATGCCACTGCTACTACTGTGTTCCATTTGAATAACATTTCTGAAGTAGCCATTTAATCTTCACACTATCTCTTTAAATACTGTGATGAAGTCAACTCTAAGATCCAGATGCTTTAAGATCCAGGTAGGGCAGTAGATTTCTGCAAATGTTCAAAAGTGGTATTTGCCAGATGAGCTGGACAAGAATCCAGGTGTCCTGATTCCCAGCCCAGGTTCAGCTGAGTCTTACCTGTCTCTGGGGGAGGAACAGGTCTTCGAATTTTCCACTTGCCTGCGTGGCCCACTGTCCACAGAGGGAGGAACTTGAGGGTGTAGGTGACAGCGGGAGTCTGTCTGGTTGTTCCCGCTCCTCATTGTCCAGCATTAAAAATACTTGGATTGGGCTTCCCCGGTGGTGCAGTGGTTAGGAGTCCGCCTCCCAGTGCAGGGGACGCGGGTTCAAGCCCTGGTCCGGGAAGATCCCACATGCCGTGGAGCAACCAAGCCCATGCACCACAACTACTAAGCCTGCGCTCTAGAGCCCGACAGCCACAACTACGGAAGCCCATGCCCACGCTCCACAACAAGAGAAGCCACCGCAGTGAGAAGCCTGCGCACCGCAAAGAAGAGTAGCCCCTGCTCGCCACAACTAGAGAAAAACCCACGGAGAGCAACGAAGACCCAATGCAGCCAAAAATAAAATAAAACAAAAAACAACAACAACAAAAAGCTTGGATTTCACAACACATTGTACACCTTAAACTTACACAGTGTTATATGTAAATTATATTTCAGTAAAGCCAGAGCCGGGTGAAGTTAGCTTTCAATAAGCACAACACAGGAATTCTGGCTTGTCTAGAAGCCTAGAAGGATCCTCTGTTAAAAATCTATACGACTTCCCTGATGGCACAGTGGTTAAGAATCCGCCTGCCAATGCAGGGAACATGGGTTTGAGCCCTGGTCTGGGAAGGTCCCACATGCCGCAGAGCAGCTAAGCCCATGCACCACAACTACTGAGCCTGCGCTCCAGAGCCCGTGAGCCACAACTGCTGAGGCTGTGTGCCACAACTAATGAAGCCCACATGCCTAGAGCCCGTGCTCCGCAACAAGAGAAGCCACCGCAATGAGAAGCCCGCGCACCGCAACGAACAGTAGCCCCCACTTGCCACAACTAGAGAAAGCCCACACGCAGCAACGAAGACCCAACGCAGCCAAAAATAAAATAAAATAAATAAATTTATTTTTAAAAAATCTATAAAAAGAAGAGCTGGTTGGTCCAGCAATACAAAGGTAGAGGGGCTAATGATGAGGTCATTCCTTATTCTGTGTTTTTCTAGAGACCTAGTTGGCCTCTCCGATCACAAAACACTGGTCGTCAAGTCACAAACCACTGGACAAAGGCAATGTGACATCTTAGCATCTGAAAGGGGGATTTGCTGGGCACTAGGGGTTTGAAGTCTGGTCAGGGCACTGCCACTGCCCAGCCATTGTGTCTGTCCACCTTGGTTCCACTAAGGCAAGATATTTATAATGTTCAAAGTATTATCTGAGTTCCTCAAATGAATCTATTTTTAGCACAGTGACATAATTGATACTTTGCTGATTGCCCCCCATTTGCTCCAGAACACCTAGATCTTAAAGGGAATTTACCTTTGGGATTGCTGTGCTTACAGGAAGTAGGGAAAATCTCCAGGGAACCCTCCTTCCTAAAGAAAGGGTAACAAACTCTGAGTCAGAACCAGAGCTGGGAGCAGAAAGTAGTGAATAAACTGAAGGAACGAGGTGGCCCTGAGGGCAAAGCTGATAGCAGTGCTGTGATGTGCAATTGTCATAGTAAACCTCAGGCCGTGGCAAGGAAAGGGAGCTGAACAGAAATCTCTGCATCAAGCGGGCAGCAACCCTCTGATTCCCGTACACATTGTGTTAACGTATTTAAATAACTGCAAAATATAATCTCCCTGTGTCCCCCATTCTTCCTTGCCAGGATTTTTTTGTCTTTTCTCATAAGCTTATTTTTTAGATGAATTTTATATTATGGTATCAAGATCCAACATGATTTTACAGATTGTTTTGGGAAAGATATACATTTTTACAATGTCAGATCTTCCCATGTATGAACAGGAAGTGTTGAGAGGTACTGTCTTCAGGTGCAAAGGTCTCTCATCACTGATAAAGGTCACCACTGTGCAGTGACAAAGATGCCTTTGGTGAAGTTGAGCAGGCTGGTCAGAGGGAGACTTAGTTCAACATGTTATTGAAACAAAAGGGCATTCCATTTAAGAGCCAATCCCTGTGGTCATCCCTTGGGCCATGCACTGTATCATATCCCGTTGTGGAGGATTCAAAGATGAGTGAGAATCCATTAGGATGACTACTTACTATCAAAAAAGCCCCAGAAAATAAAAAGTGTTGGCAAGGATGTGGGGAAATTGGAATCCTTGTGCACTGCTAGTGGGGATGTAAAATATGCAGTGCTATGAAAAACAATGCCTAAAAAAATTAAAAGTACAATTACCATATGATCCAGCAATTCCACTTCTGCTTATATACCCAAAAGAATTGAAATCAGAGACTCGAAGAGATATTTATACAGCTATGTTCACAGCAACATTATGCACAATAGTCAAAAGGTAGAAGCAACTCTAGTATCCACTGACAGATAAATGGACAAACAAAGTGTGGTGTATCCATACAACGGAATATACTCAGCCTTAAAAAGGAAGGAAATTCTGACTCGTACTACAACGTGGATGAACCTTGAGGACGTTACGCTGAGTGAAATAAGCCAGTCACGAAAGGACAAATACTGTATGATTCCACTTATATGAGGAACCTAGAGGAGTCAGAATCATAGGGACAGAAAGTAGAGTGGTGGTAGTCAGGGGCTGGAGGGGAGGGGGAAACAGAGAGCTATTGCCTAATGGGTACCGAGTTTCAGGTTTACAAGATGGAACGAGTTCTGAAGATGGATGCTGGTGGTGATGGTTGCACAGCAACGTGACTGTATACTTAATGCCACTTAAAAATGGTTAAGATGGTAAATTTTATGTGTATGTATTTTACCACAATTACAAATAAAAATAATAAAATAGTTTTCTTATATATAAATTTATTTATTTTATGTATTTATTTTTGGCTGCATTGGGTCTTTGTTGCTGCACGTGGGCTTTCTCTAACTGCAGCGAGCAGGGGCTACTCATCGTTGTGGTGCGCGAGCTTCTCATTGCGGTGGCTTCTCTTGTTGCGGTGCACGGGCTCTAGGCACGCAGGCCTCAGTAGTTGTGGCACACAGGCTCAGTAGTTGTGGCTCGCGGGCTCTAGAGCACAGGCTCAGTAGCTGTGGCGCCCGGGCCTAGTTGCTCCGCGGCATGTGGGATCTTCCCGGACCAGGGCTCAAACCCGTGGCCCCTGCACTGGTAGGTGGATTCTTAACCACTGCGCCACCAGGGAAGCCCAATAAAATAGTATTTTAAAAAGATGAGTGAGGAAAAGTGTGTATGCTCAGGGAACTCCGTGGGGGAAGAAGAGTGGCGGGGGCACAGGACGCAGGCGCCCCAGTCAGGCAGAAGTCAGTGGAGAACAGCTCTGTGGCACAGACCTGCCTCAACGGAAGACTCGTGGAGGCTGGGCGGCTTAGGGAAGGACTCCAGGCTAGCCCAATAATGATCAGAAGAGGCTTCCTCAGAGCATATTCCGAAGACCACCACCGCATTTATTTTGTCATTTGGTATGTTCGCGAGCTTCCTGAAACATAAACATCACTCCTGATTTATGGATTTCCTTGCTTTCTCCTTCTCCTCTTGCATTTGCCCTCACACGTCTCTCTGAGGTGCTCTGACTTTCAGCCTCACTACTGACAGACGCTGCAGCTCAGGCCTGCCTCTGGCCACCATCCACTGAATTCAGGTGAACAATTTTCCTGCTCCAGAAGCTTTTGGTTCCCGTTTCAGAAGGTCACGTTATTAATTACAACGGGCCAAAGCACATTTTGCAGGTAACTGTTAGCCTGCAGGAACTGCAGAGCTGACACAATTAATTGGAAGTGTAGATGCTGGCATTGAGCATCCAAAGAAATCCATTAAAATGTATCTAAATATAATCTAAGTGCTGAGAAAAAAGGAGGTCTGAAATGCTTTCAGTAGAATTCCTGCAAAATCACAAACTATTAAAGCCAAACTCTGCATGCTGGCACCAACAGTAGTTCATGAATATAAAAGGGCCTATCTTCTTAGTAAAGTAGTTTTTGTTTTGGAAAATACAGTTATTTATTATAAAAAGATAGCATTTATGTTAACATGTAAGAGGTTATTATTTTTAAATGAATTAATACATATTTTTTATGTTTTTTGCTGTTCATTTCTAATATGGTAAATATCAGTGGAAATAGCCCATATCAACAATCTCTTTTTAGGGTCATTAATAACTTGTAAGAGTATAAAGGGGTCCTGAGACCAAACATTAAAGGAATTACTAAGTGTAGAAGTTTCCCAGAGGAGAGGAAAGATGTTGGTCACCACAGCCCAACGTGCAGGTGGTGATTCCCCAGACTTACAGCACTGTCTGTAAACAAGAGGACAAACAACCCAAGCCAGACATCAGAACTCCCACCTGACAAGCGAGGACCATTTGGGAGATGCTGGGGCTTGTATGCATGATACTTTGTACCGTCAGTATGGCCAGTCAGCCCTTGTTATTTCACTCCCTCCTGTCCTCCCAGGTCGCCTCTGGGTGTAAGAACTGTGGGCTCTGGGTCTTCTCTGCCCCTGTCTTCTGCCCCTGGACAGTCCCCTTGCAATCTGGCCGGGCTCCTCTCCTGGGTGAGTACCCGTGTGACCTTAGTTATTGCACACATGGTCCACATGGAGTGTTGCCCTGGCAAGGCCAGCGTGCTCTGCAGTGCGTGTTAGCCACTCGGCATAACGTCATTATTATCATCGTCGTGGTTACTATTTAGAGATTATATCTGAGTTCACTTTGCCTTTCTGAAAAATAAGGATAATATTCCCTGACTTCCCCGCTTCCCAGCTTTGCTTCAAGAGACAAATTGGTTAATGTGTCAGTCAAATATGTGCTCATGGACCAACCATCGAAGGTGATCAATTCAAGACAGGAGGGAAGGCACAATTTCCCTTTGTGGAGTCAGGCTGGCTGGTTTGACGCCGTCACTGACTAGTGAACTGATCTGGGTAACACTATGTAACTTCCGCCTGCATCTCCATCTGTAAATGGGAGCGGTAGAAGTCCCTAAAGTTCAGTGTTGTAGTGAGGATGAAATAAGATAAGGCATAGAGCACTATGTGCCAGTGTCTTGACTATAGTAAGCTTTCACCAGAGGCTCTTTTTTGTAACATGAAGGGAGACACCTGGTTTTATTACAAAGCTCGTCTAGAAGAGGATATTGTCTCTGTTTCTGGAACTCTTTGCTCAGTGAAGTGGGGTAGAGCATCCGGACAGGAGGCAGGGCCCATTCACGCAGGTCAGAATTCTATGAAAGACGGGGATCGTGAAACAGCCGACGTAGGGAAGAGGTTTCTTAAAAAGATAAGTCACGTTTCCCGTGCCTGGAGACTGTATTCCGTGGGGACCGTGGACTGTGGCAATGGTACAGCAGAGGAGAAGTAGATAGTTCTAGCAGGCTCTAGGAAGTGGAGGTGATGGGCCTTGGTGACTGGGTGTCTGACATGGGAGATGAGGAGAGGAAGGGATGTAAGATGACTTCATATTTTGAGCCAGAATAACATTGTTCTCCTTTCCTGACTTGGGCTCTGGGGAAGATGGGGAGACAAATGTTCAGTTCTGTCCTTGTGGAATTTAAGACTTTTCCAGGCAGCACCTGCCAGCATCCCTCCTTCTCCACCTGGCCCCACTCAAACCTCCCACAAACCCCAGGCTTCCAGCTGCCTGAGAAACTGAGAGCCCTTTGTATAATACTTGTCCGTCTGGGAGCATGCCCTGTTTCCTTATGGGAAGCTGGGCCAGCTCACAGCATGCGGGGGCCGCTTCTGCCCCCCTCAGCACACTCCTAGCCCTGAATCTCTTCCGCTCCAGCCAAGGGAATCCTGGGCTCTGCTGCCCATTGAAGACACCTGCCTAGGAAAAAGGGGCCCATCCTCCTCCAGGAAGTCCACCTGTCACCAACCTCCTTTTCAGAAAGGCCAGGTGACCAGGTCGCACGGCTCATAAGTAACAAAGCTGGAATCCCGCGTCAGGGCAGTTGGACTCTGAACTTTTCCTCCTTCTCACCTTGACTGCAGGATCTTTTCTGAGTCCCTTGGCCCTGAACTGCTAGACAACCTTGGCTGCTGTCTAAATCCTGTCCCATCTTCCCAGTTCTTTGCAGACCCTGTCACACCTCCCAGGGAAAAGCATACATGCTCCCAGGGATGCAGAAATTCCTGTCCACGCACAGTGTTCAGTCATTCAGCAAACATTCACTGAGAGCCAGCCCACTGTGTGCTAGGCCCTGTACATGGTAGTGAACCTCACACTCACACACTATACACACTATACACACAGACACACACACACATGAAGTCGGCTCACTTTCCTTCTCCTGGTGATTCGTGCAGCTCAAAATGACCTGGTTTTACTCCTAGCGACAGGAAGAGGCCCTCGTTTACCCATCATCTTTCAAAGAAGAGTGAGCAGGTAGTACTAATTCTGAGCCTACTAAGGATAATTTAAAAGTATCCCAAGAAGAAGTTTGCCTTAAGGGCAGGGCCACGGCATTTTTTTTTTATATCCCCCTCACCACGGCATCCAGCAAATGCCTTTACATGAAGAAATCGTTTGCTGAGCCCTGGAATAGTGTAAATGAGATTATAGGAAAGCTGTTTAATCTTCTCAACAGAATAATTCCCCCTCAGCATTCTTAAACTAAGCATCTTCTAGGGAAAAAAAATTAATGTGAATTATAAATCAGCCTTATCTATTTCTTAATGCAGTCCCACCCACTTCTTTAAAGATATAGGATAATCCAGGCTTTCTCTGCTTCAACCTCTAAGACAGAGCTGGTTCAACTTCTGTGTTTGCACGTACCATTCATCTTCAGAAAAGGGTGTTCAGCCCTAATTCTTCCCTCCATTTCCTCCAGAGCTGTCATGCTGCTTTGTGGAAACTTCCCAGGATCCCATCACCACCAAGTAAATGAAGCAGCTCAGCAGAAAGAGTAGATAATCAGAGAGTTGGCCAAGACACAGGGCAAACTCATCAGATAGATGTTTTCTTCTTTATTACTCTTTTCTTCAGCCACAACTGTCTCCTGAATGAGTGAAAGTGAATTATGAGTACTATTAGATCAGTTTCCAACAAAAAGTCTTGCCAGTTCTGTGAACCTGGCTTTCCACGCTCTGCTTCTGAGAACAGTGTATCTTCCCTCTGTGCGGGGAGTTGCCGGGGGTGTGGGGGGGGCGGTATACAACATCCTCCGGCACCATGGAGAATTAATGATTTCCTCCCTTATGAATGTCAGTGATTGTAATAGTAATAGTTTATGTTCTTTGAGCACTTACTGTAACAATTGGAGTTCTAAACACCTTTCCTAAGCCGGGCCATTGAATCCCCACAGAAATCATAATGGAAATAATTATGATTATTCCCATTTTTCAGAGGAGGAAACTGAGACTAAAGGAAGTTTGGAAACTTGCCCAAAGTAAGTGAAAGGGCCCTGCCTCCTGCACTCCAGCCATTAACTCTTATGTCACATGGCTTCCCTGGCAGATCCCTTGTCTCTCTCTCCTTCTAGTACCGAGAGGCTAAGTTTCCAATCATCCAGGAGTTTCTGTGTTCAGGATCTTATTCAACTAATTCACTAGGCCTGTGTAAACGAGTTAACACCCGTTAACTTATTTCACTCTAAAGATCGCTATCCTAGGTTTGAGAAGACTGACCAACTGGCTGAGTGTTACGCAGCTAGAAAGTCGCATTGCTTTATAGAGGTTGGCCTTTACTGGGCCACCTCCACACCCTCCCCGGCCCTGGGACCCCAGGAGCCACAGCCTTGTCGGAGAAGGGACCCCAATGTGCTGCTGCAGAAACCAGGGAGCAGATTAGCTGGGACCAGCCTCCCCGACTTCTCTCCTCACCAGGGCCCCTAATAGGATCTGGGCTTCTAGATCGGGGTTAACCCCCTGACCCTGACCCTCATCCTTTTATTCTGGAAGTTTACCTGAGGCAGCTTCCGGTGGGTGGCAGCAGCAGTCTGCTTACCCCTGGGGGAGAAGAGAGGCCAGAAAGTAAGGAGGAAGGGAGAACAACCCAGCCTCAACGCAGAACTGAACTCTGCCCATCCCTGGGGCCGGGGTAGGGAGCATCCGTGTCCTCCCGCAAAGGTGAGGCATTAAATGCCCGTGATTAGCAATTTTTACCAAGTCATCAGAGAAAACACACTGTGCTCTGGTGTTGCCCCATCAGCCTTCACTTTTTTTCTCACTGTCATTTTCCTTCGCTCTGATTTTCTTTTACTTTTATTCTTTCTTTTAAACAATTTTTTCTTTTTATTCTTTTGTGTCGCTCATATTTCTATAACTGCCCTCAAATCTCCCTTCTGAACAAGATGAGGTTTAGAGAAATAAGTGAGGATGAGTGAGGGGCCCCTTAATGCCCCTCACAGCATCCTCTAAAGCGATGCCTCCCCACCTCCTCAGAGAAACATTCTATAGAGTCAGAAAGGGCCTGACCTGAGAATTCCCCACCACTGGAAGGAGTAGCTGGTGATAAATCCCGTCATTTGCTTCCTTTCATGAGCTCAGCCACTGGCTGATAGAAAACTTGTATCCAGTGACCCAGCTAGGAGGAATCTGCCCACAGCAGGGGACCCTGTGTCCCTCTGGACCCAGAAACTCACGGCAGGGCTGTTGGAGACATATCTGTGGTTGGCTGTCTCTGCATTTCTGATCACACTGGCCCAGCTGGTGAACATCTGGAAGTTGACTTGGAATGTGGTGTTTCTCTAGAGTGAGCATCTGCAGGAAACCCAGGACTCTCAGGTCTTTTGGGCCAAAGAGAGCCTGCTTGGTTTATTCTGCCTCTGCCAGCAACAAAATGTACTGTCAGTACCAGAATCTTTGGGCAGAGAATGCCTTGGGCACCGAGGCAGAAATCCTATAATGGGCAAGGCTCTCGGCCAAGCACATTTAAATAGCACTGATAATAGTGTGAGGACCTTCGTTTCCCCAGCACAGCATTCTTTGTAAGCGGGGATCCTGGCAGCTGGGCAAGAAGCCACCGTCTCCCCACATTCTATGGAGAGGGGGTTGGAAGTGTGGCCTCAGCCAGGACACTAACCAAGGTCGTAGCGCTGTTCTATGATAGAGGTGACTTCTTGCTGTGAGGCTGGTGTCCTATTTACTCTACCAGGACATCTGCCCTCAGGCAATGCCAGTGCTGGGTGGAAGCTGCAATCAGCCTGTGACAGGACTCACCCTATAAATGTGCTCATTGAAAGAAACCCTGTGATAAATCCTTAAAGAGAAATATTCCGCTGTAAAGTACACCTACCCACCAACATACCCATGTCCATGGAAGAAACCCATGGAAGTACCTCTCCAGTCCCCATATCCATCCCACCCTCACTTTGCCACTGTTTATCACTTCTGGGATCACAGAATTCCATATGGAGGCTCTGGCAGGTGGGGTAGGCTGTAACCTTAGATACCTTTTTGGTCATAGGGAAAGCATCCATGCTTGATAGGTTTATGTAGGTCTACATTAAACAAAAAGTGGCATCACTGAAAACAGTAATAGAATAAGACCCATGTCCCTTCTTCTCTTCCTTTATCATAGCTTCTCAGCCAGATGTGGCCTGGTCACCACAGGTCAGCTTCTATGGAAGCTGAGTTTTGCCTTGAGATGATTTAATAGAGTACTGAGCTAGGCCCATGCAGCATCTTTCAGGGGTTCTGATGAAAGATTAAAAGCTGCACAAATCCTGTACCAGGTCAGCCAGTTGTTACTTCTCTGCCCACAGCATTTGGTGGTGGGGAGAAGTGACCCCTCCCACATTTCCTACTGAAGGGATAGCCTGAGGTTGGCCAGAGCTGACCAGAGATGAACATCTGACCCCGTGGTGGGGAAGGATGGTGGGGAGAGCAAATCCATGGGCTGGGCTGAGTCGTAGGTTTCTCTATTGAGAATGTGAATTACAAAACCCAGACGCTGTGACTAGACCCTGTGTCGTGGAGCGTCAGGCCCATGCTGCTGCCGTGGTGAGCCACAGTCCTTCAAGCATTTACTGAGTGTCTATTACATGGAGGAATCAGAAGCAGAAATGGGAGAATCTTATGGGCCAAGAGTTAGAGACCTCTGTCCCATGAGCCTGGCTGACTTTATTTTCAGCCCTTGGAAGCCTGTGCAGTTGCCTGTTAAGGCCTCACAAATAATCCCCCTTTTCTTAAACCTCTACAAGGAGGATTCCTTTTCTTGCTGCTCTGTGTGCCCAGAACAAGACAGCTCTGTATCCCCACCATGAAGGTCAGTGACAGCGGCATGTGCGGTCATACCAGCGATGCTGCCGCCGAGGGCAGGAGGCTGCCCCAGCACCTACCGTCCCCTGAACCGATGCTGAGTCTCAGGGGTGCAGGCACACACTGGGCAGGTGAGAGGGCTGTTGGTGGAAGGCAGAGCTGCTGGAGAAAGTGCTCAAGGAGGAAAAGCATAACTGTTAAAATGAAGCAGATCTAAGGTATTTCTTTGCTTCTAAAACATGTGGTTTTTTCTTCATAGTTTAACATTTGCGAAATCAGGATGTGTCTCACAATTCACAGTCTGGCAGCTAGAATCATTGTAGTTATCATGAACAAACTTGGCCAGGGCTGTTCCTGATGTTGTCACTTCAACTGAGTTATATGCATTGTCAGAGCTACAAATGTTGAATTTGTTATTGAAAATATCTTCAGAAAGATTTTGCTGTAATTTGGCAAGCAAAAAAGTCATTGTGTTTGCAGAAAGGCATGGAAGTGGAGCAGTGGAGTATATATTTTATATTAATGAAGCCGGTATTTTTGTTAAAGGAATGATTGCAATCTCATATTTCTTTCGAAGCAATAACCAAGTGCTTTAGAAACCCTCAGGTAGAAGAAATGGAGGTACATGTTGTTACTGAGATAAATGCACAAGGATGGCTTATTGCCCACCAGCACAGTGTGACCAAAGGCAGGAGAGATTGCCAAGTCCCTCAGAACAGATGAAAGGCATTTCGAAGCACCAGCAAGCTCTTGTGCCCCATCCATGCATTGAGCGGCAACATTGTTAAGGCTGTGTCCTAGCGTACTTGACAGTGGTTTTTTTTTCTCTTTTTTAGTGGCACATAAAATAATGGTATGACTTACAGTTGAAGGAATCTTAGATTAGATGAGATACGTTAATAATAACCATCAAACTGTGGCTGAACAGGCTTACGCCCAACCGAGAAGAAAGCCAAAGGCTACTCGTGCTTCAGCCCCTGTTTATCCACAAAGGGCAACAATAGGGGAGAGCAGAGGGTTTCGTGTAGCTCTGCAGAACTTCGAAGTTGAAGGCTTTGTGGTTGTGGGTTTAATACATGAAACACACCCTCAAGCTCAGTACAGGCACCGGATGCTCAGAAACTTGCACTTGGCCATGTCTGTCAGTTTTAATTAATACGTGGAGTGAAGACAAAGGGAGGCCACAGTATCCTGTGTTTCTCTTCACTTCAGACGGAGTGCCCGCTGCTCCCAGGTCCATGCCTTGCTGCTCCTTTTCCCTTCCTCCCTCCCCTGTCTCTTTCTTTCTCCATCATTCTCTTCCTTTTACCTCCTCACAGCAGTAGGCTGTACATACTGGTGAGAAAGGGAAGTTTGGATAAGATGGGGGTAACAACTCGTTAGTACCTTTGCATGTATGTGTGGGTACATGCATGTGTACATATCTGTGCAGAGCCAATGCTTCCTCTCTCATTCCCAACAGGGTCTTCAGAAGTAGTGATGTGAAATCATGAGTTCCTCTCAATGTACCAAAAAAAAAAAAAAAATCCATCAAGAAAAAATACATATGTGCTCCTCAGTCTAAAATACCTCCATTTTCATTCTTTTTTTATGGCTGAGCAATATTCCATTTTATATATATATATATATATATATATATATATATATACCACATCTTCTATATCCATTCATCTGTCAATGGACATCTAGGTTGCTTCCATGTCTTGGCTATTGGAAATAGTGCCACGGTGAATGTTGGGGTGCATGTGTCTTTTCGAATTATAGTTTTCTCCGGATATATGCCCAGGAGTGGGATTGCAGGATCATATGGTAACTCTGGTTTTAGTTTTTTAAGGAACCTCCATACTATTCTCCGTAACAGCTGCACCAATTTACATTCCCACCAACGTGTAGGAGGGTTCCTTTTCGGTTTGCAAGATGACTTATGACTCTAAAATATTATTCTATGACAGTGCTTTCAATTGCATTGTCATAGAATATTTCAATTTCAATATTATCTCTGCGAAAGAGAAAATCTGTCTTTATCGGTACAATGGTGATAAGTCAACTGTTGTCATTTTGACAACACCAACCTAAAGTCATCCAGAAGAGGCTTAGCAACAGATTAAAAGTTCAGTGCTGTCACTTCAAGACAGGGATCACTTGGTACCCACATAATGTCAACATAGCTCATAGACTGCATGGCAGCAGCTGGGTTGACTGTGAGTGTATCATCCATATGACTGAGAGTATGCTTAAGATAATTCTTTCAAGAGCATCAGCTTTTAAGAACATAACATTTTCAAGGTTATCTTTTGGGAAAAGAAAATTTTTTAAAATTCTCCCATCCACAGATACCAATGTGTGATAAACACTAATCTCTGTCATATTCATTGTTCAGGGGAGGAAATAGGCCAGGAGAGATGGGAAGCAACTGACTCAAGGGCACTCAGCTGCTTCCGTGGCATGGCTGGAACTCAAGCTCAGAGCCTATCCCATTCCACCCAGCTTTGTCGCTGTATCATTTCGTCTCTTGCACTCCATGAAGCAAGTCTGGTCTCACTCAGTTCAGATATACAAAATCGTGATGCTAAAGCATACTTAATACCTCTTAGTTTAGTATTGTTTTGGGTTTTATATATATATATATATATATATATATATATATATATATATATATATATTCTCTGTCTCTCCATTAAAACCTGGAAACAGTTTCAAGTTAACATTATCAATTCATGAAGGATAATTTTGTTTCTATGCTGCAACCAGAGCTCCCTCTAATGGCTATTTATTTGGAAAACAAAGTCTGGGGGAAATGAAATAACCCCTGTTCTTTTAGAACTGAGGACTTTAAAAATTATAGTTTAATGAGTCATTATTTACCTTTGCAACTAGATGATTTTAAAACAAGACTTACCTGATGTGATAATTAATTTTATATGTCAGCTTGACTGGGCCACAGGATGCCCAGATATTTGGTCAAACATTATTTTGGGTATGTCTGTGAGTGTGTTTTAGAAGAGATTAACATTTGAATCAGTAAACTGAGTAAAGTGGATTTCCCTCCCTAGGGTGGGTAGGCCTCATCCAATCAGTTGAAGGCCTGGAGAGAATAAAAAGGCTGACAGTCTCTCAGGAGGAACTCCTCCTGCCTGACTCTTGAGCTGGGGCATCAGTTTTTCCTGCCTTTGGTGTGGAACTGAAACATGGGCTCTTCCTGGGTCTTGAACATGGCAGCTTTGGGATTGAAACCCACAATATCAGTTCTCTTGATTGTCAGGCCTTCAGACTCAGACTAGATACACCATCAGCAATCTTGGGTCTCAGCTCACAGCTGCAGATCTCAGCTTCTATAATCACGCAAGCCAATTCCATATATATATTACACACACGCACACACACACACACACACACACACACACACACAATCTATTGGTTCTGTTTCTCTGGCGAACTCTAACACAATTGATTTCAAGGCACTTTGAAAAAAAACATGAAAAAAATACTGCTATTACACAGTCAGTTACAGTGTGGGGTAGTTCTCCTTGAAGCGTAAGTCTGCCTACCTCCATGGGTGGTTTTGACTAATTAGTTGTCAAGTCATGCTGACAGTAAAGAACACAAGAAAACTGAGATCTGTGACCACTGATTTTTTAAAAAATATCATATAAAATAATATTAAATATAAATATATTCAATAAAAGTAATATCAACTCTATTGATCTTGCATTTTACATATCATATTTACTACCTCATTTGATGGGATCCTCACTGCCATGCTGAGAGACAGAGCCAATATCCTGAGCTCAATACACAGATAGAACTGATGCCCTGATCCCCGCAGATAGAACTGACTTTTAATATTGTGCCTTTTCCATTATAACCACAATGTCACTCTGAGTCATTCTCTGCCACAAACCAGTAAGACAGCCTCTCCAGTTATTTCACTAATCACAGAGGCTGTTGATGATTTTCAGTCCAAAACATGCTCTTCAATGGCTATTTTCTGGCTGACTTGGTTCAGTAGCCTAGAGCAGAATGTAAACAATCCCAGGCTCTTATGATACACAAGAGAAGAAGATTACTTACTGTCTCACACAGACAGGTTCATACTGGAATTCCAGGTGGTTTTTTTTTTCAAAGAGTTTTATTTTGATCCTTTCTCTCCCAGAAATCCCTGAGTGGAAACCCAATTATGTGGCTGTCACAAAAGTATTGACTTTATCATTGGGAAGGAAGTAAAAATGATCCACCATCTACCCATGTTACCATTCCCCTGCATCTGAAAATGAGCAGGAAATGTTACAAATAAAAACCAGGACTTACTCTTTAAACTAGGCTTCTATATCATCTCGGTTTCCCTGGACCTTGCTTTCTTCATTTATATGTCTTGGAGATTATTCAATAATAATGAATAAAGCTTTCATTCATTTTCCAAGTATTATACATTATTCCCTTATGTGAATTCCTAATAATTAATTTGACATCTTATTAGTGAAATTCAAGTCCAGAAATCTTTATTCAAGTCTGAAGGCAGAATAGAATATATTAATTAGTGATGAATAATACTTAAAGCTGTCACAAAGACCCTACATTTAATGTTCTTTTTATACAAAATATTTATAAATATAATGATTTTTATTTGCTCTGTCTTCATGAAAAAAATCGTAACTAGAATTCCAGGTAAGCATGGATGGACTGACATTCTTCAGTCATCTACATCTACAATGTGCATAACCACAAGAAGGGAATCCGGTTACCCATATTACAATTAAGGGCATATCTGTGTAGAAGGGAACTGTGTCCAGGGTATGACCTAAGATCTGTAAAATCTTGGCAAATGTTACCCAAATGTAGGCCTTTCCTCAGGAACAAAAACAAAAGCAAAAACTTGCTATCTTCCCCTTTTCTTTCCCATCTATGTATATAAGAGAAATCATTTTATACTCTGTCATTTTCTACTACATTCATTTATATTTATATATATATTATTATTATTATTATTGAAGTATAGCTGACTTAAAATGTTGTGTTAATTTCTGCTGTACAGCAAAGTGATTCAGTTATGCATACACACACGCACGCACACACACACACACATTCTTTTTTTATATTCTTTTCCATTATGGTTTATCATAGGATACTGAATTCTCTGTGCTATACAGTAGTACCTTGTTGTTTATCCATTGCATATATAATTGCTTATGCCTGGTAACCCCAATCTCTCACTCCATCCCTACCCCAACCCCCTTCCCCTTGGCAACCACAAGTCTGTTCTCTATGTCTGTGAGTCCATTTCTGTTTTGTAGATAGGTTCATTTGTGTCATGTTTTAGATTCCACATGTAAGTGATATCATATGGTGTTTGTCTTTCTCTGTCTGACTTACTTCACTTAGTATGATAATCTCTAGTTGCATCCATGTTGCTGCAAATGGCATTGTTTCATTCTTTTTTATGGCTGAGTAGTATTCCGTTATATATATATGTACCACATCTTCTTTATCCATTCATCTGTCAGTGGACATTTAGATTGTTTCCATGTCTTGGCTATTGTGAATAGTGCTGCTGTGAACTAGGGGTGCATGTATCTTTTGGGATTAGAATTTTGTCTGGATATGTACCCAGGAGTGGGATTGCTGGATCATATGGTAATTCTATTTTTAGTTTTCTGAGGAACCTACATACTGTTCTCCATAGTAGCTGCACCAATTTACATTTCCACCAACAGTATAGGAGGGTTCCCTTTTCTTCACATCCTCTCCAGCATTTATTATTTGTAGAGTTTTTAATGATGGCCATTCTAACCCATGTGAGGTGATACCTCATTGTAGCTTTGATTTGCAATTCTCTAATAATTAGCGATGTTGAACATCTTTTCACGTGCCTATTGGCCATTTGTATTTCTTCTTTGGTGAACTGTCTGTTTAGGTCTTCTGCCCATTTTTCTATTGGGTTGTTTGTTTTTTTGTTGTTGGGTTATATGAGCTGTTTGTATATTTTGGAAATTAAGCCCTTGTCAGTCACATTGCTTGCAAATCTTTTCTCCCATTCTGTAGGTTGTCTTTTTGGATTTTTTATGGTCTCCTTTGCTGTGCAAAAGCTTGTAAGTTTGATTAGGCCCCATTCGTTAATTTTTGTTTTTATTTCTATTGCCTTGGGAGACTGACCTAAGAAAACATTGGTACGATTTATGTCAGAGAATGTTTTGCCTATGATCTCTTCTAGGAGTTTTATGGTGTCGTGTCTTATGTTTAAGTCTTTAAGTCATTTTGAGTTTATTTTTGTGTATGGTGAGAGCGTGTGTTCTAACTTCATTGATTTACATTCTACTACATTCATTTTTTAAAATTTCTTTTCTGGGCTTCCCTGGTGGCACAGTGGTTGAGAGTCTGCCTGCCGATGCAGGGGACTCAGGTTCGTGCCCCGGTCCGGGAAGATCCCACATGCAGTGGAGCAGCTGGGCCCGTGAGCCATGGCCGCTGAGCCTGCGCGTCCAGAGCCTGTGCTCTGCAACGGGAGAGGCCCATGTACCGCCAAAAAAAAAAAAATTTCTTTTCTGCCACCTTCCATAGAAGACTTAAAAAAAAACACAGTAAAGTAGAAAAGTAAATCTAGAAATAAAAACTGAATTCAGGAAAATGCAGAAGAGCAAACTGAAGAAGAAAGTCAAAATATGAATGTGCAGACTATTACTTATCAGAAGCAGAGTGACAGGAACAGTTTATTGTTCACCAAAATCTGTTTTCCTTCTTCTTGGGCATACAACTGGATTGCACTCCCCGACCTCCCTTGCAGTTTGATTTTCAGCCAAGGGGATGTGAACAGAAGTTGTATGTGCCATTTGTGGCCATGGTCCATGAAACCCTTCCTTTGCATTCTTCCATACTCTTTCCTCCTTCCACTTGACTGGGAAGAACAGGACAGTAGTGACCTTGGAAGCCCTGTTCTGAGGATGGCAGGGCCTCTCTCATCCTAGGTCCTTTAATGCCTATGTGGGGGAGAGGGGTCTAGCCAATCCACACACCTGCCCAGGACTGTCACCTGAGCCAAGGCATGAAATTTGATTGTCTTTGATCCATCAATCAGTGTTTGTTACTTCAGCCTAGTATAGCCTAAATAATACATGCGATCGACACAAAGCACAGTAAACCCATATTTTCTATTTGGATTTTGGCAGGGCTTTTTACAGATGGGAAATAGTCTAGACAGACATTCATCCAGCAAACAGCAATTCAGGACATTCCTGGCTTTAGAACTAGTTAGTCCTTCTTTTCAACATTGGAGTAGGTCTCAGCTAGAACAAGGGGTTAGTTAATCCTCAAAAGGGTTAAGCCCAGAACACTTTGGCAGTGTTGCCAGTGAGCATCAGGAAACTTAGGGGACAGGAAGTGTCCAGCTGCAGGGCATCATCAGTTCAAAAACCACAGGATCACAACTGGAGACTGAGGAGCCCACGTTGTCTGTGAATCATTGAGTTGAAACCAGGAAGAAGAGGTCAGTGTCTGGAGTTGGTCAAGTTGGCAAAATCAAGAACCCCAGGGGATGGCAAGTCAATATGCAAGTCAAGAAAGCCAGAATCCAGTCTGCTGGGTTCAAATCCCAGCTTCACTCCTGACTAATTATGAAATCTTGGGCAAGTTATTAACGTTTCCAGGCTGATTTATTTCTCCTTCTACAAAACTTGGGTAATAAAGCTATGTATTTCAAAGGGTCATTGTGAAAATTAAGTATATCTAAAAGGCTTAGATCAGTGCCTGGCACATAGTAAGCATTCAGGAAATGATGACTATTTTTCATGCCTACGAAGCAGAGGATGGTGGAGTACGCCTTGTGGGGCTCAGGATACAGTGCAAACCAGGAGCCTGGCCAGAAAGGGCTGAGCACCAGGCTCTCCTCAATACAGATATTCCCATCTGAAGCTGTGGCCTGTGGCTTTTAGTCTTGGCCTACCTGGATCTGAAGTGGGGAGTAGCTGGGTCATCCCACTACCCTACAACACCCCATGACTCACCACCAGTGGCCACCACTGGCCAGACAGCATGTAGGAGCTTCCTGGCCCCTTACAGGGGGAAGAGAGGGCAGCAACAGCAGGAATCGCCTGTCCTGAGGGAAGACACCCCTAAGGCCTCCTGGGCGGACACCAGTCAGTTCATTGAGATTGACCAGGAGAAGAGAGATGGGGAATAGAACTTGCATGGGTGTCAAAGTCTCAGATCCTCTAAATATCAGCTATGTGACTTTTGGTTGAGTCTCTGAACTTTACTCTTTTCTCATCTAAAATGCTATTTTAAATTGCTACATTATGAATAAATAAGGTAATGTGGTATCTTATGAAATACCTGATAGGGCATAGCTCAATAAATCTTTAACACATGTCAGTGGAAGGAGGGAACTGGTGTTTATACGGTATGTGCTGATGGGTGAGTGGCTGGTGGGCATGTGAACAATTTAGTTTATTCCAGAAACCACACTTGGAAGCATTGTTGGTTGTGATTAAACATTTAATTATGTCCAGCGTGTGGTGAGTTGATTCTGGTGCTGTAAGGTATCATTAAGACTCTGTGTGGGGCTTCCCTGGTGGCGCAGTGGTTGAGAGTCCGCCTGCCAATGCAGGGGATAGGGGTTCGTGCCCCGGTCCGGGAGGATCCCACATGCTGCGGAGCGGCTGGGCCCGTGAGCCATGGCCGCTGAGCTTGCGCGTCCGGAGCCTGTGCTCCGCAACAGGAGAGGCCACAACAGTGAGAGACCCGCGTACCGCAAAAAAAAAAAAAAAAAACTCTGTGTGTGCTCGGTCTAGTGGGCGTACCATGGCACTCTAGGGGCTGCTCCCTGAGTTCCTCTGCATTAGCAGTACTGCTCTATGGTTTGCCCATGGTCTGGGGACACCTTACTCCAGGGCCTCCTCGTGGCTTCCATCATGGTTCTCCATGGTTCTGCCCCGTGTGTTATGTATGGCTCCTCATTCACAGACAGAAGCCGTGGGTGATTGTGTTTGCACTCCTTTTATTACTGGGCTTTCAATGTTTCCACCATGTGTTGGATCCTCTTCTGGAACTTCACCTCGGGCTGAGTTCTTAGGTACAATGAACATTTCCAGACTTTGCAGGGAAGTCCTAATTCTACGGAAGTGGCCTTATCTCCTGCTTTGCTTCTTCATGCCTCCTAAACCTCATCCACGCTAATCGCTCGGAGACCACCTTCCTGCCTCTGCATGACCATATACAGTATTGCCTTAGCTAGGAATGCCTGGTCCCTGGGGAGCGTAGGGATGGGCAGATGGGTCTTTGTGTCATTTGCTGGTGAGGTGATTTACTCTTACAGATATATTCTGCTTTTTTGACATTAGAGTCCATTCCCTCAACTACTTTCTGGACTTTTAAACAGCCTCCTGTATGTTCTTCCTGCTGGTCTCTCCCTGCTCAACTCTGTCCTCATAGCCTCCAGAATGATGTCACTTACTAAATTGCTCTTCACGATGGAAAGAGTTTTGAACAATGGGTCTGGGTGTGTGCCTTCATCACAGTTTCTCTGAGACACTCAGGGCAGATCATTTACCCTCTCAGGGACTCCGTTTTTCACCTATAAATTAGCCATGTTGGACTATATAAAGTCTAATGTCTGTACTTGTTCTGCAGGTCTGGATGAAGGGAGTGGTTTTACAACCTTCATTGTCTTATAGACTCAGATGACAACTGTGCATGAGGATATTTCTGACTCCAAAATGTCACCGGCTCTTATGAGAAACTATGGGATCCATTCTGTGTAAAAATAATGTTAGTGAAGAATTCATCGGGGCAAAACACCCTCTGTTATATAGAAGAATACAGAGAGAGAGACTGAGCGCATGATGAGAGATGATCAGTATGTTGTGTGTGTATCTTGGGAGGGCGGCATGGAAGCCCATATGTAATAGAATTCAGGTAGAGGAGCAAAGCCAGAGCAGAGATGGTCCAGATTCTCAGTATCAAGAAGCCACTGCCCAGGACCTGGAGGGAAAGCTGGGTTAGGCCACCCAGAGTTCAGATGGTGATAGCAAGAACCAAGAAGAAGGAGGACAGTGTCAAAAAACTACAGGAGAGGGCTTCCCTGGTGGCGCAGCAGTGAGAGGCCTGCGTACCGCAAAAACAAAAAACAAAAAACAAAAAAACAAAAACAAACGGTTGCTTGGAAAAACTTAAGTGTAGGCTTCACATAATTTTTATTAATTGATACACAGCCTTTTCAGTAAACAATTTCAGAGAGTGTGTTTTTCAGGCAATTCTGTTTTATCTTCTCTTTTGCATCATTATGGATTTATGACTCTCTGATACCTTAATGCAACCTTGTTTCCTTTCAACATCTAGAATCTACAAACTAATCCTGATTCTTTTCTTCCCTGCCCAGAAATATGGAGTCAACTATCCTCCAAGGGCATTTGTTCCTTTCATTGGAGAATAGTTTTAGAACCCACAAGCACTAGTTCCACAAATAAGCTTGTCCCACATTCCAACTGGAATTTGGCAGATGGCAGCAAAAATATCCAACGGCATAAATCACTGTAGGGACGGAACAGATAAAGCCTCCTTTAAAAACATGTCCATTGCTATTTCCAATTCATCTCAATTTTAATAAGTTCTTCTTGGCTTGTTCTAACAGAAGAGGTTATCAATCCGTTCTTTTTTTTTTTTTCAATTTTTGAACAACTGATTTTTCTTGTTTCCATGAGTATTAATTTCTTAAAAGCAATATATTATCATACCAAACCAGAAGTCTGAATATCAGTGTTGCCTCCCCAAATTCAGAAGCCTCCACATCTTTTCTTGTCTCCACCCTCAGCTCAGCCATCCTGAAACTAGCTTCACGGTGAGCAGGTCCCATCGATTCTTTGGTCAGCATCGTCTTAGCACCAGTATCTGAAAGGAGAGAAACCCTAGCCTCCATCTAGGGGAACAGCAAAGAAACTAAGATTTTGGAACACTCAGGGTGACACATAGATGGCTTGTTTGCTTAATAAAAGATAATAATAAAACGTAGAATACAAAGTTTAAAAAATCCTCTGTCAATTTTTTCCATTTGAGCTCCCAATTGGAATTTATTTTCTCTTTATATTTTTTCTTTCATTAGTGCCTTCATGTATTTACAGGGCAACATTTTTAGTAAAAAATTGTAGTTTCATACAAGCCCATAGGTATATACAGTGTCCTGTACCGACTCACAAGGGTCAACTTTGCACATCTCTTCCCAATTCTGCACTCAGTGATATCACGTTTGTAGCTTACAATCAGCCATAATGGAAGTATTTACACCATGGAAATAGGCAAACACTATCAACCAGGACTTTCCACCCAGAGGGCTGGTTTTTAAGCATATATCAGGACAACTCTGGGTACACACCTCAGTTTTACCAAAACTGGTCAAAATGTCAGAACAAAAAATCAATTGATATACTATACAATTCTATATTCTGATATAGAATTATCAGAATAATATGCCAAACATTATGGTTGAGAATTCCCACTCAAGAAATTTACATAGAGTAGCTTTTGGAGCTTTATGTAATTTTTGTAATATTCACTGCGTAGTGCTCCCCGGAGCCAACCCTTGAAAGACAAAAAGTACAATTGGGTTATAGTACATTTTAGTTATAATTCCATTTAGTTATTCACCAGTTTCAAGTAATTTCCAGATATTTTTGATCCATTCCCCAGAGGCCTTTATTTCCACAACAGACAACATAGAGAATTCAGTAATTTCTAGTTATTAGCATTTCTCTGCTGATATCCAATTTTTTACATGAATTAATACACACCATGCTCTCTCCTCGATGTCACATTCTGTAGTAACTGTGTATTATCTGGATGATGTGGAGGATAGAACCCAGCAAACTTGGAGCATGGGGTCTGGCTTTACCAAAATCTAAAACGAGCTAAAGGAATGTGAAGTTTCCTCATTGGGTCTGAGTGGGGCTGGCCCACTAATTTGTTCTTTCAGGTGGTCTGTCATGGCACCCCTGGTGTTATTCCCAGGAATGTAATGGCCTCAGGTATCTAATCATTGGAAACTGTTCATGGTAGAGGTTCTCTTTTTGTTGTTCATTTAGCACCTGAATTTAGGCAGGAAACATTTCTACTTGAAGGCTCTGTGTAGTTTGATTCCCTGCCTTGTTATTGCCACTTCCACAGAGAAGTGGCCTCCCAAAGTGAGGAAGCCAGGACACTCTGTCCCTCCAGCTGCCTTGGGACAGTACTCGTCCTGCTTCCTCTTTCCGGGAGTATGGCGTTCTGAGCTATAGCCCATCTGAGTCTAGCACGCTTCCTCCCTACTTCTGGCACTCCCTCTCACCCAGCCCCACACCTCGAGCAGGACTTCCCCTGGCATTGCCCCCAGATTCTCACTTGCCCTTTAAGCTTGGCTAGGTCTGGCTGTGCTCTCTCAAGGACACAGATCCATGGCCTGGTTGGTGCTTCAGGCATCTGCCTGTGCTTGGCCGCCCCAGCTCCCAGCAGAATGCCAGCCCCGATGCCCTCGCTCTCCTGTGCTCTGAGTTTCCCTCCACCTAATACTGTCCATTTTACATCCCTCCACATTCTACTACGTTCCATTATCTTCTACTGTGCTTTCTCACCTGTTACCAAAGGAAAGTTGGGAGAGAGGGAGGGGTACATTCTAACTCTTCCCTCTTTTGCCATGTCAGAAACGAGCAGAAACCACAGTACAACCCAGATAAAAAATTGACTCTGAACAAGTATCTTTGTTTTCTAAGACTTGTAACCTTGGAGAGACCCCAGGTTAATCAGTAGTCTCCCTTACCTCCCCAAGCATGTTTGTGTCTGGCTAATACTGTTGACCATTTCCATATAGCTTTTAATTCTGTTCTTTCTTCAAACCAGGAATTATTTCATATCTTCTTTTTGATTTCCAAGACGATAGATATTTCTTGGATTATATTTCTTGGATATATCTTGTTTTGCTAGTACCCCGAGATTGCAGCCCAGAAATGTTGTAATAGTTTATAAATTCTCATAAGTAGCATATGAGAATTTTTCCCACATCCTTGCCAAAACTTGATAATTTTTAATTTTTGCCATTGTGGTGGTTGTACAACAATATCTTTTTTCTGCACATCCCTGAAGAAAGACACATATCTTCAGGTTGAAGAAACTTGAGTCCTGAGCAAAATAAATAAAAATAAATCCATACTTAGTGATGTCATAGTGAAACTTCAGAACACCAAAGACAAAACGAAAAATCTCAAAATCAGCCAAAGGGAAAATACGGTTTACTTACAATGGAAGGACCAGCAGACTGACAACGCATTTCTCATTGGCAATTACAGAGGTCAGGAGACAATAGGACAATATCTTCAAAATGCTGTTGGGAGGAAAAAAAAAAAAACCTGTCAAACTAAAACTCTATATTATTCTCCCAGTGGTTTTGTCTGTGCATCCTCAATTGACCTCCCCCACCTTCTTCAGAAATACATACTGAGGGTAGGTGTCGAAGCTGGGAAAATCCTAGAACCTCATGCCTTCTGGTCATATGATTGTTCCCTTCCTTTGTCCAGAGCCTTTTGGCTCTACCCCAGGATTGTAAATACCACTTGGCAAGGCAGAGTTCTTTGGTTAACCAAATATTTCATGTTCCTAAAGCCTGCCCCACCTCAGGGAGCTTTGTTCAATTTGCTTAGCCCTAGTGCATACATGGTTCTAGGTCCAGAGATGGGGACCAACATATGCTTTTCGCAGCCCAGTTTGGCTCCAGACCTTTTTCTATATCAGTAAACAGACTGCCTAGACTCTATCTGATCACAGTAGTCATCACAGCAGTCAGGTTCCTAGAGTTCTAGATGACTAAAAAGTGGTAAGCTGACCTCTGTCAACTAGCCTCCTGTACAAAAGCCTCTCTGAAAAGTTATTTCCATCTAAGTGTGCTAAATCTTTCAGATTCAAAAAGTTTATCTTCTTTGGTCTGCACAGTAGCCCTGTGAGAAAGGGAAGGTGAGGTAGGCGTCATCCTTTCACTTTCACAAATAAAGAAATCACAACACATGGGTCAAATGACTTGACCAAAGTCATACAGCTAATGAGAAACAAAACCATGTCTGAGCCCAGTTTTTGTTATAATTGCCCTTTCCAGAATCCAGGGATTTTTGCCCATTTTCCTGAAACTTTCTTTGACCTACTACTTTCAATGCCAACAATTGGAAAACGTATTAATTGACAATATTCAATCTCTTTTTTTTTTTTTTTTTTTTTTTGCGGTGCGCGGGCCTCTCACTGTTGTGGCTTCTCCTGCCGCGGAGCACAGGCTCCGGACGCGCAAGCTCAGCAGCCATGGCTCAGGGGCCCAGCCGCTCCGCAGCATGTGGGATCCTCCCGGACCAGGGCACGAACCCGTGTCCCCTGCATCGGCAGGCGGACTCTCAACCACTGCGCCACCAGGGAAGCCCCCTATATTCACTCGTATGTGAAGCTATTATATGTTTGCAAAATAGCCAAATGTAGACAGCAAGATAGGAAATATCAAGAAATTGAGTGTATGTTTAGAAATCAGCTAATTAATTTTTTAAAAATCAAGATGTATATTATACTGAGAGGTTAGCATATTCAAATGAAATCTTATTTTATAAATACTCATTGCAGATAAAGCTTAAATAGGAATACTCATAGAAATATTGCTCAGGGCAGAGGAAAAAACGATTTGAAAAATCAAAGAATTTCAGTTGAATAGATTATTATTTTCTGAAAGCTTAAGTAAAATCGCGTACCTTGATCATGAGAGTTACTCTCTGGAATAGTGGCAAGGATCCTTGTGGGATCCTGACATTATATCATTATCTACTTCTAGATACTCTGACAAATGAAGGCAGAGGACCCTGCAACAGAGGAAGGACTCTGCCCATTTCGTTTTTCTGAGTGGATAACATGAGTTCACATTTGGTCTTCCCCTGGCATAGAGTCTGCAGCTGCAGCTCCTCAGATGAAATGCTTTATTCCTCACTAGGGCCAGGGTATGGAAAATAATCACATTTTTCTCTAAGACACAGATGTAATCCCTGAGTAAATGAGCTGGAGGATGAGAGCAGCCTGAAAGTTTTAGGAGGAAGTGTCTTACAGGAAGTCATACAGCATAGGGGACCTTTTGTGTACAAGCTGTTACTAAGCGCATCTTAAGAAAGACAATGACATACTTATTTTAAGGATGATGCTTTTCTTACTATTATTATTATCTTTTAAAAAGGAATTGCAAACATGGCACATTTCTAGGTAGAGTCTGCTCACCACAGCAGAGTGGAAAGTAGACCACATCCACACTCTGCCAGATCAACAGCACAGTGGAAATGAAGGTTTAAAAAGGGGCCAAAAGGAGATTCAAGGCCATGCTTTCAAAGCTTTTTCCATAAATCCCAGAAAATGACAGTTGTCCATATCATGTAATCGAGGGGAATGAGAAACAACACAGGGATATGAAACCATGGTCCTCGCCCTTATGAGGACTGCGTTCTAGGGGCAAAGACAGGGGATAAGTATACAAATAAGTACATGAGGTAAATACAAGTAGTGAAGAGAACTATGACTATGAGAATGAGTGTCGTGTTTCCCTGTTTTACTGAGTGAGTACTTTGTACATGCCAGTTCTATGTTCATTCCTTGCATGTTCTTCCTACTTAATTGTCCTTATCTATAAAATGAAGCCTAAAGAGCTTTCGTCACTTATCCAAGTTCACACAACCAATAACAGACAGGGGTTTGACCACAGGTGTGTTTCAGCTCCCTCACTCTGAATCACTGCACACACCACCTTTCCTAACAATGGTAAAGTGATAGCTGCCATAGTCAACTCCCACTTCTGTGGAGAGTGTGAGAGGTGCCCTGATCTGTGCCCTTGGCCCAGACCCGTCCCTATACCCTCCCACCCATGAGCCCATCAACCAATAAAGCAAGTGCTAGCCGACCCAGGCTGTACTAAATGCCCCTGTGAATCTAGGCATCCAGCCCCATATGGATGGAGGAGATGGTAGCGTACTCTTAGGTGTGCTCAGCTATCCTCTGGAATAGCTGTGTGACCTTGAGCACCTGAAGTTGTCATCTGGGCCCTCTGCCTGATGGTTGGAATTCTCATTTCTGAGTCTTTACTTACATACTACTCAATAAATCTCTAAATAATTTTCTCTTCAGTATATTTTCATTATTTACTCAGTCAGAAAATATTGACCTTGTTGGCCAGTGACACTGGTGATGAGAAGACTTGTCCATGAACTTGAGGACAGACGCTTTTGTTTTGATCTCTTAGATATAAATTAAAAAGTGCTTCCTGCTCCAGGGTCCCATGTGAAAGGAGAGCTCCTAAAACACATGGGTGGAGAGCAAAGGTCAGGTAGTCCTCTAAAAATTTTAAATGGGGCCTTAGATTTTGAGACAAAATGAGTTCTCTATTTAGGAAGGGAAAATACACACACACACAAACACACCTGATTTTTTCCCCCTGTGTAAATAATGTCCTGGGTTAAACAATTTCATTGGCATAATGAATTCCCTGTATGAGCAAGTCACTGTGTAACCCTGTTCTAAATCAGTTATATCCCAGTAGGGGTTAGAAGTGTTCAGAAAACAGAGCTGCCTTAAGAAGCAGCTTTATAAAGCTTTGTTGGGTGATACATGTACACTAAAGCTTTTCCATTCACAAGTCGAAGGAGAGAGGATATTGGAATGACATGCCAACCAAACCTTCGTGCTGTTTGGGCAAGGAGCACTGCTGGGTTTACCCTGCCAGGAGCTCAGTACCTCCCATCTGCATGTGATTTTGCATGCAGGGGTGACAGGGAATCAAGGATGGAAGGAAGGGAGCCAACCTCCCCCAGAGCACATGAAGCAGCAGAAGGAAAGAAGCCACAAAAAGGGAAGAATCTCTCTCTCTCTCTCTCTCTCTCTCTCTCTCTCTCTCTCTCTCTTTCTCTCTCTCTCTCTCTCTCTCTCTCTCTCTCTCTCTCACACACACACACACACACACACACACACACACACACACACACACACACATACATGCTTGGTGCTAAATACTCCCAGCTCTTCAGTAGGACTCCAGAGATTCTCTTACGAGGACTTCAAAAGCTCACTGAAGGGAAACTAACACCAGAAGAAAAGGGAAGGTATCACGTGAGAAGCTGCATTCAAGTATTTGAGGACTTTTGGAGACTTGAGTCAATGAAAGTAGCAGCAAATTAAAACTGTAGGTGAAAGCAAGTTACAGAGGTAGATTCAGCAATGACGCAACCATCCTAACTCAAGAGAACGCATCTGCGTGACATGTTGGTACCTTTGTACCAGGCCACTTGCGGAAGCGAAGAAAATTGGGATTGGAGAGGCCTGGAGCCAGAATGCACCTGGATGTGGGTCAGCACCCCTCTCAGGGTCATTCTTGGTCACCTGACCGTGGGGACCTGCATGAATCATAGTGGTGCTGGTTTGGGTGGAATCTCAGTTAGCAGCTAAGAACAAGATCTGGAGAAGGCAGCAAAGACGGTGTGAAACCCAGAGCAATAAAAGTACATAAAATTGTTAGTAGCTCTGCTAGAAATCTGAACACCAAGATCTTCTGTGAACTTAAGCTGTGAGAAAACAGATGGGTGAGGGAAAGAGACGGAAAGAAGACAGGAGCTAGAAGGAGAGGAAGGGTAGCAGTTCAACGGGGGCAGAGTGGTCCCCTTCTGCCCCTAGCTTTTTCTGTGTTCCCAACCCTACCCACTAGGATCGGTGAGCGAATCATTTAAGATCTCAAGTCTCGGGAAGAAGCTGTGGCTTAGAAAAATAATGGAGTTGAAGTTCTCAATAAATCCGCTGTGCAGCTAAAACCATTTAATCATGATCTTTGCATCAGAGGAGGAAAATCATAGGGAATGAAATGAGCAGGATCATTTTAAAAGTAAAGATTTGGTTGGCAGATTACCACAGTAAGAAGATGAAAGAAAAGTCAGGAAAGTCAAATGTGACCAAAATCCACATTAACAAAAGTTGAAGAAAACAGACACCATTTACATTCCAAGCCGAATAATGAGGTGTCAGCAAGGCATCAGCTGGAAGAAAAACGTTGGAAAATGATTCTTTTTTTCACTGCTTGCAGCCAAAGCTCTAGTTGAAAATAAATGCAAAATTTTGCAGCTGGCAGTAGAGATTCTTAATGATCTCCATCAGCAGAAAACTAAGATTCTGTTAAGGGGTCTGACTCAGAAAACTTATAAGCCAGAAGAGAGAGAACAGAAGCTGTCAGCTGCAGAAGGGGATGTTCACAGAGAATTCAAGAAACAGAAGAGAAATTATAGTGAAGATAGATTATGTAAAAATCTGTTGGATCACCCTGTGGGGAAAAAAAGCCCAAGACACCAGGCTTTTTCTTTTTGATGCATCAAGATTTCTTCCTGGAGAGAAGAGAGATGCTGCCTTCCAGAGATAGAAGTTGCAGATAGCAAACCCAAAGATTGGTGTACTTCAGAGATTTCAGAAATAAACCAAATCCAGGAAGGTCACGAAGTAAATCCCATCAGTGAGAGGTCCTGGGAGACAGGCTGACTCCCTGAGCACACTCCCTGGGAGTACTGGGGCCCTCGACCCCACTGTGCCCTTCACATCCTTCTTGCTATGGAAGAGGCATGCCTACAAGTGAATGTGTTGTGAATGGGCTGCCACCTGGGTAGAGGGACCTATGAGGTGTCAGGAAAACTTTACACTCTGATCTGCAAACATGACTTGATGAAAAACTGCCAGAATGTCTACTGAATCCCACACCGTCTGAATGACAGACTACCCAACCTTCCTTGATGGTGGACACAATCGAGATATCTCCACTTCACCATTCATCAAACAGACTTGCCTGGAGGTCAACACAGGGCTGTACATGGACCACCACCTGGACCAAAGGACTATTTTCAGGATCTGATAAAATATCTGCCTCTAATATTGGCCTTGGTGTGGTTTCATTAACAAAGAATGGCCCTAAGAGCTCTTACTTTCTCCAGGGAGGGCTGGCTTAGCTAATGCTGATGCCACTAACTTCCTATCTTTATCAGGAATATCTGTCATAAATATAAATCACATAAACCACTAACACTGCCATCAGCCACCTTCTCAAACATGGACCCACACGTTCCCAACCTTTCTTCCTGGTGAGCTTACAGCTCCTTGCTAAAGAAAACTTTAGAAACATAGATCCTCTTGCCCTAAGAAAGTACCTTCTTTCTTGACCCTAATTACTTGAGATTATCTACCTTTCTCCCTCTACAAAATACATACAACCTTTGGGTTCTAGAAAGGAGCTTGTCCAGATATCACTACCTGCCCCCCCAGGCTTCCAGCCTCAGGTTATGAATGGACCCTTGGGATAGTTCAGGTGTTTCAAAATCCAGTGTGAATGTTACTTTGGTAATTAGGTTAACGCTCTTAGAACTTAGTTTTGTTGTTAAGAGATCTTTTTGAACCAAATGACTCAAATCTGATAGGTATTTGATTTACTATAAAGTATGACCACCGCTTGAGCTGATGCCTCTCACTTTCTCCACTCTCCTCAAACCTGTTTTATGTACTAACGTAGTTTATACAGTTAATGTAGCTTGCGTGACAGAGATGGGTTTTAATATATGCTGAATATAACACTTTTTCATAAATTTGCTTAAAAGGAAAAGTGTAGGAATAATTATCATGACTGTTTGCTAATCTATGTTCTTTTGCTCATCCATACTTTGCATAAACCTTGATCAAAAGTCAAAACACTCAACTTGGTGGTAGGTGAACTGTTGCCTAAGAGGAACTAAGTAGTCACTGAAATACCCATCAACTAAACCCAAACCTGCAGTGTGATGCCAAAGAATACACTCTTCAAGAAATCACTTAGAAGATTACTAACATAAGTATTCTCTCCATGTTTGGGCATTCCCTGGTGGTCCAGTGGTTAGGACTTGGCGCTTTCACTGCCAGGGCACAGGTTCAATCCCCTCGTCAGGGAACTGAGATCCCATAAGCCACATGGCACACACACCCCAAAATTTTTGCTCTCAGCCATGAAAGTGGATTTTGTTGGGCTCCTTTACCCCAGTGGGACCCTTTATCTATATAAAATTAGAAGTCAACACAGACCCTGAAAGCTGCCTTAGTTGACATGCAGGTAGCCTGTCAGCTCCACATCCGTCTCATCTCATAAGGTGGCATCTCCGAGTGCCCCAGGGCTCCACCAAGCTCAGTTTAGCAACTTCTAGGTCACAACACAATAGCAATAAGGTCAAGGTCATGGTTTCAATGGCCACGGAGGCCATAACCAACTTCTTCCATTTACAAACATAAAACACTATGTGGTATGAGATAGATAACAGTTGATACTCAACAGAAAGAAATTTTTATCAGTATTCTTAACCAGCATTCTTGCAAGTGTGTACCTGTGTTACAAATAAGAAGAGTGAGTATGCAAGATCCCTCCAAATTGCAAATATACACCCTACTGTTGGGTCAACAGCATCATCTTTGTCTGTTAAAAACACTTCATTTTATTTCAGCAGAGATAGTAAGTACCTGTCAGTGATGTTATTAACGGGGCCGAGACATGTGCTATGGAGTCAGGCAAGACGCTCTCCTGGGAGAATGACTTTCCACATTTCTCTGGTGTTAGAACGAACAGCAGCCCAGATGGACGCTCAGCAAATTACTGTCTCACAGCACAGCCCCATCTCGCTGTGATCTGTCAGCATTTTTGCAGCTTCCCACAGTGAAAAAGCTTCCTCATGATTCTGTATTCCTTGGGAAGATTAGACTCTGCCTTTTTTTCCTCCAACTCTTACATCTTCCATCTGAGACCATGTGGGTCTCAGATTTAGATCTTAGATTTACATCTAAATGTGAAGTTGTAGGCAATGACTTAGTGGCACAATATTGCCTTGAGCTGTAAATTAATTAATTAATTAATGAAACTCATCTGGAGACAGGTTTTTTTAAGAAGATTTCAAAGACCTTAGATAAATTGGTTTCTTTATAACCCTCTCCACTGTCCTCATATCTCTGACCCCTGCCGCACTGCCACCACTGCCACTCCCATTTGTGAACAGGCCACTTCACCTCCCACTTCAAAAGAAAATCAAAGCCACAGGCAGGAACTGCCTCAGGCTCCTGCAAACCCACAAGAATCTGTGCTCTCCTTTCCTCCTTCCCTTTTTTCCAATGAGAAGGAACCCCTGCTCCATGCCTGATCTCCTTACCTGTGTCCCAGATCCCTCCCGCCAACCTCCTCAGTCCCTGGCTCCATCAGTTATCTCCCCCTCCGCCTCTTACACCCACTCCACTGCCTCTTTCCCAGTAGCATTCAACAGGCCCAAGTGCCAACTGGGTTCATGGAGCATTCCAGCTATTGCCCCATCCTCTGCCTCCCTTCATGGTCGAGCTTAGTTGAGGGAGTTGCATCTACCTTCACGAATTCCTCTCCTCACCTCCCATTGACTCCCAGAGAGGATGCCCTACAAGGTCGCCCTTCAAAGTCTTCACCCTACGAGATTCCTTGTTGCTAAACACAATAGACACCTTTGACTTCTCAAAAGTATCTAAACTTTTGGAAAATTATTCCTATTTAAAAAATAACAAACAAACATCCATTCAGTCAACAAGCATTTATTGAGTTCTGACTAGTGCTGGGAACTTAGAATGTGGCAGTAAACAGGTGTTGGCAACTGTGGAGTTTACATTAGGAGGAGATGGGGACCCAAGCCATAAACAATGAAACATATGAACAAGATAATTCCATAAGCTGGTAGGTGCTAGAGTGATGGGATAGAGAGTAACTATGGAAACCACACTGAGTTCCAAAGGAAGCCTCTCTGAAATGATATTTGAGCTGAAGGCACGAGTACAAAGATCTTGGGCCAGAATGTCACAGGCAGAATAAACAGCAAGAACGGAGTCCTGAGGTTGGCACAAGCACTGAATAGATATGACAACATGTCGTTTACATGTACAAAAGGAGAGACCAGAAAGAGGCAAGAGTGTGTGCTCTTGCTGGGTAAGGAGAGGGCTTCTGAGCCACAAGTGAAGTGGACCAAGTCTGGAAGAACAATGAGCTTTGTACCCTTTTGGGTTGGGGCCTGGCTCCACCTCCCTTCCACGGGCCTCCTGAGTAGAAGTGTTGGAGGAGTAGAGGAGGGTCTGTTGCCCGCCTCCTCCACCCTTCAAATCCAACTTTAGAAGCCAATAAGCAAATCAGCCAGCTTAAAACAAGCTGGAAGAGCTTCTGGAATGGACCCCGCTGGAGCCTGAAGAGAGACGGATCCCCTCACCCCTCTCCGATCCCTCAACTCTGAGCTGGATAGGGAAAGTAGCCCAAGAGGGGTTTCTACAAGGCCACTTCTGGCTACACAGTGGAACCCAAAGTCAAGGTCAGCCCCTGAAGGGAGTGTGTTAGATTTCAGTCTTCTCAGATCAGCTTCAGTGGTCAGGGTCCTGGACTTGGAGGGGCTCTCCAGTATTTGTGCCTGGGAGACAAAATGAGCCCAAAGATATTCTCCCAAAGCCAAGTTCCCAAACACACACACACACACACACACACACACACACACGCACCCCAATCCACAGGAACACAGGTGATCTATGGGTCCTCTGTCTAACCTGGGGGCAATGACCCCCAGCATGTGTGTGTGTATAGGGGGTGTGGTAGAACCAGAGTGGAGTGGAGGTTTAGTTCCTGTGGCCCTGATCGAGAGCCCATACTCAAGATCAAAGTCCTTTTCCAGAGCCTGGGACTGTAGATAGTGGGAGCAAATCAAAAAGAAGAGATGAGGGCTTCCCTGGTGGCGCAGTGGTTAAGAGTCCACCTGCCGATGCAGGGGACATGGGTTCGTGCCCCAGTCCGGGAAGATCCCACATGCCGCGGAGCGGCTGGGCCCGTGAGCCATGGCCGCTGAGCCTGCGCGTCCAGAGCCTGTGCTCTGCAACGGGAGAGGCCACAACAAAAAAAAAAAAAAAAAAAAAAGAAGAAGAGATGAGAAGTCAACCCTGGTCCATTATAATTGGCTTCAGACCCCACCACCACAGAATGTCCTCAGACGCAGGGAGGGAAGTCTTGGACGGCTTAACTGGCCTAACTCGCTCCTTCCTTGACCTAGTTATCCTCTCCCCAAGGCCAAGTTCCTCTCCTAGTTTTCCTGATTCCTCTACAGTATGTAAAGGGGCTGAGCCAGGGAGAGTGGGGAGGGGGAGGGGAACCAGGCCTCAGCCCTTCTCAGGAATTTGAGGCTCTATGGCCTGTAAACAGCAACTCTCAGAGCAGCCCTCTGGTTCTCTGTAAGTGCTCTGGGGCCATTGCCTGTGTCTTGAGGTGGGGAGGGTGGGACACAGGGGCCATCTTTGCAGCCTTGTCTCCAGGAGCCCTTAGGAGCGGGGAAGTGGGCAGGGCATTGTGCGTGAGCCCAGATTACTCACCCAGGGTTACACATTTTGCAAAGCAATTAGTTCTGGAGTTGAGACTGTCCAGATGGGTTGGTAAGAGGGTTTGCTCTCACCGGGGTGAGGATCAGTTGGAGACACTCACAAATCCCTGTGTGAGGCTGGAGACAGGGGCCTGGGAGTGGGAGAGAGCTCCTGCCTCATGACTTTCCTCTCAGCTCCTGACACAGCACATCGACTGCCTCTGACATGTGGAGTTAGACAGCTCGTACCCTCCCTGGGAATCTCCTTGCATCTCTGGACCATTTGGTAGCCTAATATCTTATTACAAAAGAACTTGGATCTTCCCCAAAGCCAGCTGTGCCTCAGACTGTGAGCTAGTACAGAGGACTGATTAAGGAGGTCAAATGGAAACCAAAGGACACAGGGGGAGAGAGGAACCCAGGTAGAGGATTAATTACAAAGAAAGAGGTCAAAGGTTAAAAGTCAGACTAGGCAACAGGATGCGGGATGGAGGGGACTAGAGGTTGGAAGACAACACATGGGCTGGCACTGGGGCCATCCTGAGCCAAAGACCCTGGAGGCCTGTGCACATCCTGGGGGAGAAAGGCCTGTAGCTGAGACCAAAAGAGCTCTGGAGCCTGAGGGCTGCTGCTGGGACCCACCGCCTGGAGTATAACACACAGACGTGTCCCCTCTCACCTCCAGGCAGGCTGCCCGGTGGCCCCCGCGCCATTGGGACTATGGGCATCGGCTGTGGCCGCATCAGCAGGTGTGTGCCCCTGCATCATATTCAAAGCCAGATAACCTGTCCCAGGGCACGTGGGTTGAGAAGCAGTGAGTCCGGGAGCTGAGGCCGTCCATTCACTTGAAACTCCTCCATCACTTCTTCCGAGGGGTCGGCTTGGTCCTCTTTTTCAATCTGGTTTACAAAGAGAAACATAAAAATCCCCAGCGTTGCTAAGTGATGTGCTCTTTCTCCATGCTCAGTTAATAGAATTATAAATTTATAGACTACCTCTGCGGTTATTACTCTTCTGCTAAACTCAGCCTTAAAATCTCAATTCTGGAAACTTCTCAATTCTGGAAATATCTGGCCAAAATAATATGATAATTTTTTTTTTCCGGCCTGAGCCTAGGAAAGATATTCTTTAAAATATCTTCTGTTTTTATGTACAGTAATTATTGATTTTGTTTCCTTTTTCTCTTTCTTTCTTTCTTTTTTTTTTTTTTTTTTTTTAATATATTTTGGCTGCACCGCACAGCATATGGGATCTTAGTTCCCTGACCAGGGATGGAGTCCGTGCCCCCTGCTGTGGAAGCTCGAGTCTTAACCATTGGACCACCAGGGAAGCCGCTCTAACTCCTTTTAATGATTCAAAAAGCCGATTTGGCGAGGACTTAATATTGTTAAAATATTTTTCTAAAAAGAAAATGTTCTAAGTGAAATAGCAGTTTAAACCATATACAAAAACTAGACATACAGATCAGAAATGAAAAAATAAAACTGTCTCTATTTACAGACAACATGATTGTCAGTGTAGAAAATCCCAGAGTCTAACCCCAAAAAAAGCTAGAATAAGTGAGTTTAGCAAGATCACAGGGTACATGATCAATATGTTTTTATATATTGGCAGTGAACAACTGAAATTGAAAAAGTACTGTTTTTAATAGTACCTAAAAGCATGAAATGCTTAAGTATAAAGCAAACAAAATATGTATGTGATCTGTATGCTGAAAACTGCAAAACAAAAAGGACCTAAATGAATGGGGAGATATAGCATGTCCAGTTCTCCCCATGCTGACTTATAAACTTGACATAATCCCATTCAATCCCACCAGGATATATTGTCAAAATTCAATCACTGACACTAAAATTTCTATGGAAAAGTGGAGGAACTAGAATAGCCAAAGACAATTTCAAAAATAAAAAACCGTGTTGGAGAATTTACACTAAACTGATTTTAACACTTACTGTAAGGCTATAGTAATCAAGTTGATGAAAGAAAAGATATATAAATTAGTGAAACAGAATAGAAAGTCCAGAAATAAACTCACACATTATGGTCAACTGATTTTTGACAAAATTGCAAAAGTAATTCAGTGGAGAATCTTTTCAACAAGTTGTGCTGGAACTACTAGAGATCCATATGCAAAAAAAAATGGAACCTCAATCCATATCTCACACCATTTACCAAAAAATTAACTCAAAATAGATAATAACATAAATGTGAAACTTAAAATTTTTAATTTCCAGGAGAAAATCTTTGTGATCTTGGGTTAGGCAAAGAACTCTTCCATACAATCCAAAAAGCATACATACAATACAAAAAACATGATATATAAAAGAAAAAATTGATAAACTGAACTTTGCCAAAGTTTAAAACTTTGGTTCTTCACTATTAAGAAAATGAGAAAGCAAACCACAGACTGGGAGAAAATACTTGTAAAACATGTATTTGATAAAGGACTTATTTATGTATTTGATATTTGATTTATGTATTTGATTTATGTATTTGATATTGATAAAGGACTTATGTATTTGATAAAGGACTTATATCCAGATATATATTTTTAACCTCTCAAAACACAATAATAATTAAATAACCCACTTTTTTAAGTGGGCGAAAGGTTGAGCACACACTTCACCAATAAATGTCTTTAGTGGATGATATATAAGCTCATTAAAAGAACATCATTAGTCAATAGAAAAAAACAAAATTAAAACTACAGTGAGGTACCACAACACACAATATTAGAATGGGTAAAATTTTTAAAGCTGACAGTACCAAATGCTGGCAAGAATTCAGAGCATCCCATTTTGCTAGTAGGATACAACCACTTTGGAAAACAATTTAGCAGTTTTATATTTATTTAAACATACACCTTCCATATGTCCCAGCAATACCAGTTCTAGTTATTTACTCAAAGAAAAGCAAACTTACACTCACATGAATGTTTACAGAAGCTTTATTCATAATTACCGAAAACTGGAAACAACCTAAATATCCTTCAACTCGTGAATGGAAAATTCTGATAGGTTCATGCACACAGTGGAATACTACTCAGCAGTAAAAGTGAAAGAACTACTGATTCATGCAACAACGACATGGTTCGATCTCAAATGCATTATGCTAAGTGAAAGAAGCCCGACTCAAAAGGGTACATACTGTATGATTCCATTTATGTGACATTCTAGACAAGACAAAACTCTAGGGACAGAAAACAGATCAGTGGTTGTCAGGAGCCTGGGGACTGACTTCAAAGGGGAAGTATGAGGGAAATTTGGAAGTTGATGAAAGTATTCTATATTTTGATTGCGGTGGTGGTTACATGGCTGTGTGCATAGAACTGTTTGCTGAAAATGTTGAATTCTACTGCATGCATGTAAACCTGAAATATGTATGCATGTGTGTGCGTGTGTATGTGCCTTGTGTATTACACAAACATACATGACACTTTTTGTGTCATGGTCTGTGACTTTCTCCTTTATCCGAATGCAGGTAACTGAACTATGACTTCCCAAAAGAAAACAGTGCTTGGTGATATAATCACCGTAATCCTGCTTTCCACCCAACTACTACTGCCCTGCTGTGTGTTTTTTCCCAGCAATGCTCAAAACTGCCTGGAAACAGATGGGGTGAAGGCAGATGGTTGGCTTCATACAAGGCTGGAGGTTTTCCCAAGAATATGAGATAGATATTCAAAGGGTAGGGGAATGTAAGGTATTTTTGAGAGAGATTAAAATGTTGGGCCATGGTTTCTAATTTGGAGAGGGAGGAAAGTGAAGAAAGAACGAGTCTGAATAGACATTTTTCCAAAGAAGACACATATGGTCAACTGGTACATGAAAAGATGCTCAACATCACTAATCATCAGGGAAATGCAAATCAAAACCACCATGAGATATCACCTCACACCTGTTAAAATGTCTATTATCAGAAAGACAAGAAATAGTAAGTGTTGGTGAGGATGTAGAGAAAAGAAAACCCTTGTGCTCTGTTGAGGGGAATGTAAATTGGTGCAGCCAGTGTGAAAAACAGTATGGAGGTTCCTCAAAAAATTAAAAATAGAACTACCATACGGTCCAGCAATTCCACTCCTGTGTATTTATGCAAAGAAAATGAAAACATTAACTTTAAGAGATATATGCACCCTCGTGTTCATTTCAGCATTATTTATAATAGCCAAGATATGGAAACAAGTGTCCATCAGTGGATAAGTGAATAAAGAAACTGTGATATATATATATATATATATATATATATATATATATACACACACACACACACACACACACACACACACACACATACAACGAACCATTATTCATCCATAAAAAAGAATGGAATCTTGCCATCTGCAACAACATGGATGGACCTCGAGGGCATTGTGCTAAGTAACATAAGTCAGGGAAAGATAAACACCATAGGATCTCTTCTATATCTGGAATCTAAACAAACAAACAAATGAAAAACAAGCTCATAGATACAGAGAACAGAGGCAGGGGTGCAGGGGGAGAGAAATTGGTAAACTGTTTCGATTTGTTTTTTTAATTTAAATAAATTGAATAATTCATAAGGAGATAATTTAAATTAATAAATAAATGATGATAACTTGAAACATTTTTTAAATCAAGCTACCAGGGAAGAAAAAAGGAATCTGATGGATGGAGAAGGAAAAGCCAGGGCTCAGAGTACCAGAAGCACCTGGTGAAGTTTAAGAACAGTTGCTGTGGGCACACTTAATGAAGCGAGCTGGAAGAAAAGCAGACGGTTGAGGTGGAGTTGGACGGTTCCACTGGCGATTTCAGAGACGGCAATTTGTCTCCCTCACTGGAGAATAAACTTTGAAAGAACAGATGGTTCATATGCAGCTCCATCAGGCAGAGCTCAGCAAGCCTTCAGCACAGCCTCACGGCCTGTTCTAAACCTACCCTAGCCGTCTCAGACCTCCAGCTCTTTCATCCTCGGGGTATGACTTGCCTTCATCCTTTTTTAAATGTTTTCAAATTTTTTTATTATTTATGTATTTTTTTGGCTGCGAGGCATATGGGATCTTAGCTCCCCAACCAGGGATCGAACCCACACCCACTGCATTGGAAGCACAGAGTCTTAACCACTGGACTGACAGGGAAGTCCCCTTAACGACCATTTAATGGGTCTCTATTTTGCAAAAACAAACGGCTTTTCCTGTTCCCATCAGTGGCCTGTCCCTCCACACGTACTATGAAGGAGCCTTGCTTCTCTCACTCTATCCACGATCTCCATCCCCTCTCCTTTGTTTCCAATCTCACCCTCACTTCTGCACCCTTTCCCATCAGCTCTTAATGTACTTTAAGTTACGGTAAAAAAACAAAAAAAAAATTCTAGAAAGTAGAATTGGCAGGCATGTGTGTATCTCAAGAGGTTGGAAGTCAGGGTGGGGCTTAGGTTTCCAGTAGGGCTGATTAGAGGGGCTGTAGTGTTATTTGCTGAGGTTGTTGATAAGAGGAAGAGCGAGTGTTCATGGGAAAGAAGTCAAGTGGAGATGAGTTGAGTTTGATAACATCCATGTTGATCTGCTGGGCAATCAAGCCCATATATGAGTTTAATGCCAGGGCTGGAATAAGGTTTAAAAGTCATCACTGTGCCGGTCACGTTTAAAACCATAAGAAAAGTCTACAAATAACAAATGCTGGAGAGGATGTGGAGAAAAGGGAACACTCCTACACTGTTGGTGGGAATGTAAGTTGGTACAGCCACTATGGAAAACAGTATGGAGGTTCCTCAGAAAACTAAAAATAGAATTACCATATGATCCAGCAATCCCACCCTTGGGAATATACCTGGACAAAATTATACTTCGGAAAGATACATGCACCCCTATGTTCATAGCAGCACTGTTCACAATAGCCAAAGCATGGAAACAAATTAATACCCATCGACAGATGAATGGATAAAGAAGATGTGGTGCATATATACAATGGAATACTACTCAGCCATAAAAATAGAATGAAATAATGCCATTTGCAGCAACATGGATGCAACTAGAGAGTATCATACTAAGTGAAGTAAGTCAGAAAGAGAAATACAAATATATGATATCACTTAATGTGGCATCTAAACTACGGCACAAACGAACCTATCTACAAAACATAAACAGACTCATAGACATAGAGAATAGACTTGTGGTTGCCAGGGCGGAGGGGGGAAGGGAGAGGGAGGGACTGGGAGTTGGGGTTGGTAGATGGAAGCTATTACATTTAGAATGGATAAACAACAAGTCCTACTGTATAGCACAGGGAACTATACTGAATATCCTGTTATAAACCATAATGGAAAAGAATATTAAAAATGTGTATATATATATTTACAACTGAAAAAAACCCATAAAACCATAAGAGACTCTGTAATGGCCTATATGGGAAAAGAATCTAAAAAAGAGGGGATATATGTATATGTATAACTGATTCACTTTGCTGTACAGTAGAAACAAACGCAACATTGTAAATCAAGTATACTCTAATAAAAATTTTAAAAATAAATAATTAAAAAAAAAAAAAAAACCAGAAGGCAAAATCAAGGAGAGGGCTCAGAATAAAACCCTAGAGGATCCCAAGGTGAAGTGTTGCCAGAAAAGGAAGGACTCATAAAGAAGACCAAGATGGAAAAATCAAGGGAAGTGGAAGGGCTAGTTTACCCAATCCTGCACAAAGAAAGAGAGTTCTCTCTGGTTTTCTGGAAGGTGAAAATGCAGAATGTACCTCTTGGCATCAGGAAGACAAAAGGAGGACAAGTCACATCATAGAAAGTGTCTGGAATAAGTTTGGGTGTGCCGACCTGAAAAGCAGGCAGACTACCTCTATCTAAGAGGCTGAAACTTAGCAGCTGGCCCCGGAGCCTGGGTCTGTTAGTGCATACTCTCGGACCCCTCACAGTAATTGCTCATGGGTCGGCGCTCTTCTGAAGTAAATCCTAGCTTGTCAAGTATGTAAATGTTTATAATTGCATTTTCCTTTGGCAGTCCTGGTCATTGCAAACCAACCGAAAACTATATACAGGTGCGACCACTGACTGTGGGCTAACTCCCGAGCTCAGGGTTGTTACTCAGGGAACAGCAGCATCACTGAGAGATGGGCCACTCATAAATACCATCTGAGCAGCGGGACCAGGGGCATACATCATCCCCCCTGATTGCCCAGAGTTTGGTGCAGTGCTGTACACGTGGTCTTGATGACCAGGCTTGAAAATACATGTGGAAATAGATTGGTCCTCCAGGCTTCTTGTGTGCAGGGCTCAGTTTGTACAAGACAATGCTGTGAAAGAACACATCAAAGGCACACACAGTACTGCTCACATATGTGTGACTGGCCCCAAATTAGTCACTCAAAGCCACAGCCACAGAAGTTTTCAGAAAACCACAGATCTTAGCTCCTGAAAGCAGAGCACCAAGGAGCCAGAAGAGTCTCAGCTCAGGAAACACGTCTTAACCCTAAAGGCCGGGATGACCTGTGAAATACTAAAACCTTGAAGAACTGAGAGTAAAACAAACTAAAAGGGAGATGCCATGGTTTCTTTCCATCAAATATGAGAATGCTGGCATGTTCAATCAGGATGCAAGGAATCATACCTATTGGATCCTAAGATTTAAATATTCACTGGTTTTTGAAAAGATGTATCCAAGGGAATTACTAAGGACACAAAAGTCCTTTGTCAAAATTGTTTGACCTCAAAGGGTCAGACCTCAAGAATGGCACCATTTCAGAAAGCAAGCCTGCTTCAGGAAAACTTTTTTGACCCTTTCTTCACATGTAATTTAGTAGCTCTGCTTGAGAATGAATTTTTTCCCATTAATCTTCCTCCCACCCCTTTGATTTAGGACAGTCACTTAGTGTCAATAGAGTATGTATGCATAGCGCATACAGCATGGCGAAGCAATGTCTCTAATGCATTACCTTAGGACCTTGGGGAACCTGAGAAGGGAGAATGAGTATCGTAGGAAGGGCTCAGATGGTGCATCTGTGATGTCGTGGGACATTATGAATGGAGCCTGTCAGGTCCCTTGGTCCCAGGGAAGGGACGACAGCTGAGGAGGCAATGACAGACTATAGAGGTGTCTTCCCCGATACCCACCGAGGATGGTTAACTGAGGGACTCAAAATACACCAACACTAAAATATCTCTTGAGTTTAAGTGAATTCAGCAAGGCTGAATCCAGACAAATCTGTGGCTCAGATGAAATTGGCTTTCATTGTCTTCCATCTCCTTTCCATGTCCTGGTTCATTCAACTCCCGGCCACCCAAACAGCCATCACACAGCTCACTGGAGATTGTGGGCTTGAAGCCACCACCATAGATGTCATGCCTCATATACAATTAATTTCCTCTGCTCTGTACATTTCCTAACCACTTCCATATTTCAAAGCTTACCTGTCCTAGGACCTTATTACTCAGGCCCCTCAGGAAGGCATAAATTAACAACCAGGTAACTTGACGCACAACTTCCTATTACAGTTTTAGTGACTTACCAGTCACTCACCAGTCTGTTACTTCCTTCCCAAATTAACCTCACCTGATCTACACTGGGGGTGGGTTGGTTGCTTGTTGACAGTGCAGATCCCTAGAACCTCACAAGTGACCCAAGGAATTAGATTCTCTGGGAGCATTTTAACATGCCCCCCAATTGATTCTTCTACATACTAAATCTGTAAACATCATGAGACATGCATACACTATTATGTGCTATGGAGGTTCTGAGCATCAGAGTATTTATGAGAATCCCAAATACAATTTATATCCATCGTTAACTTATAAAACAGGTTCATTTTCAAATACTAAAAGGACTAAAGAGTTGGCCTGCCGTGCGTGTGGACAGAGAGTATAAGGGAAGTCTCTGTACCTTCTGCTCAACTATGATATGAACCTAAAACTGCTCTGAAAAGTAAAGTCTATTAAAAAAAAAAAAAAACAGGCTGACCTTCCCAAGATGGAGCTGATGAACATATGCTCTTTGGCTCACTTATTCTCTCTACAGGCATCATCCTCTTTTATCCTCTACTTATTCTAACCTAACTTCTGCGAAGCCCCAGACAGGCAGAGCCATTCTCCAGGCTCCCATAGCCCCAGTGCACATACTGATTATGAGAGTATTAGAGCGTTTAACCCTACACTGTGACTAACTATTCTCTTGTTTGGTTCTGGTGGATCACACACAACCTGGCTTGTTCTGGCCACGTTCCCATCCCCCAGTATAGTATGTGGAACTCTATACATATGCAATCAAGATTGTTGAATGAATGAATGAATGATCTTGCCACTTAAGTTAACATCAGATGAAGTGTGTTGGGAGGAGGGATGGATGAACTGGCTGAACCTCTCCTTTTGCACATACACAGATACCCCTTAGAGCCACCATTCTTTCTTTCTCTGAGGGACAGGAATCGAGGACCTCATTAATTCAATCTGTTACTGTGGTCCATACTCTGAATTTATAAATTAATCACTTCCAGTCCTACTAGACAAAGGAAGCAACTGGTGCTGCCATCTGAAGTATTGTACCAACAGTGGCTATGTGGAAAACAGAAGCCACACTAGGTGTTTCAAACAAGGGGATTTAATGCAGGGGATTGATTACACAGGTTTGGTAAGGCTGAAGGAGGGCCACTGAGATAACCTATTGTTAGTAAACACAGGAAGCAGCTACTAACCTTAGGGCTGGGGAGCAAAAGGGAAGAGATGGTGTTACCAGAACCTAGAGGCTTTGTTGGGGGACCCCCCACGGCTGGTGCCTGGCCCTTTCTGGGGGCTGCTGCGCGGCTGCTGCTTGGACTTCTGAGGGGAACGCTGCTTGGCTGGTGGAGGTCGGACTTCTGGGCGGGGGCGTGGCTGACGTTCGGACCTCGGAGGGGACCGTGGCTTGGCTGGTGCTCTGACCACCGCGGGGGGTGCAGCTGGCTGGCGCTTGGGCCTCTGAGGGGACGTTGCGCGGCGGCTGGTTCTGAGAGGGCCAAAAGAAGCTGGAGGCTGGAGCAATGGCTCTCCTCTGTTGCTTTAAGGGATGCTGACAGGAGCTGGAAATAGGAAGGCAGCCCTGCTCCTCCCCCCGCCCCACCTTCCAGTCTCCCTCCAGTACCTTCCAATGCCTGAGCCTAACGGGGAAGCCGACTGTCAGGGGATTGGGGGAAGCGCAGTTTGCAGAGCCTCAGCCCCAGCATCGCAGAGTAGAGCAGGAAGGGGGAACTCAGAGCTGAGAGACAGAGGCCAACGCCCAGCCCAGGCGCCAGGTGGCAGCGCAGACCACTCACCTGGTCTTCTGGCAGGCACAGCAGATCCAGTCCTCCTCTTTCTTCTGGTAGAAGCAGCCACTTTTACAGATGCTATACTTGCGGTCCACAATCTCGCGTTTGGAGTTGAGGAAGGTGAACGGCGGGCAGCAATGTATGCTGAAGTGCTCCGAGAACTTCTGGTTCTTGGAGAGTCTGGGGCCCTCCTTAACCACTTTCTGACTCATCTCACTGGAAATCAGTGATGCGGGGGGAGGTGGGGAGACATAAAACAGCACATTCATGTGAGGGAGCTTTCTACTCAAGGAACCCACTCCCTGCTACTCCCATGGTCCAAGTTAACATTCAGGGCTATCCTCCATCTGAATCTGGAAGGTCAATCTCCTGCCCAGCTCTATGGAAATGAACTCAATTAGGAGTTTGTTCTTTTTTTAAAATTTACGTACAATTTTTAAAGGTTACATTCCATTTACAGTCATTACAAAATATTGGCTGTATTCCCCGTGTTGTACAAATACATCCCTGTAGCCTATCTTACACCTAGGAGTTTGTACCTAGGCAATATAAGGGAAGAGTTTGTTAATTTTTATTTTTAAATCATGTTTTCTGAAAATGGACTCTTTTTTCCCTTATTTATTAGCCACCCACTTAGGACAGGAAAAAATATTACAAAGCCAAACACATCTATGGCAAAATAATATTCTAGATTTAGGAATGGCCGTTTCTCTAAAAAACCAAGAAAGCTTTGTTATTGAAAGCATAATCTCTATTCATACAATGAAATACTACACCAGAATGAGAAAGAACAGACTGTAAGACACAGGTCAACATGTTTGAATCTCACAAACATAATGTCGAACAAAAGAAGCCGAACACAAAGGAATACACGCTATATGATTCAATTTATATGAGGTTCAAAAACAGGCAAAACTAGTCTAGTACATGGTGCTAGAAATCAGAACATAGTTATATTTGGAAGAGGTGGGGTCTGACCAAGAAGAGGCAGGAGGGAGCCTGCTGGGGGCGGAAAATGTTCTGGATCTTGATCTGGGAGATGACTACACAGGTGTATACATATGTAAAACTTCAGTGAGCTCTACACTTAATTTTTGTGCATTTTACTGTTTACCTCAGTTGAAAAGAAAAAGTAAGAGGAGGAAGAGGAGAGACTAGAGAGTTTTGATTCTTGAAATATTCTGAAAGGGGGGTAAAAACTTAATTACTACAACATCCTTTGTGGAAACGTGACACATGCAGAAATAGTCCTACCTAACACTCCAAAACACTGAAGCACACAGGGTACTTAAATGACTATTAACCAACAAGAGTCTACAAATATACACAGGTAATGTGCATATACCGGCCACTGAGAACGTCCCTCCTCTCAGCAGACTCAAGGTCAAGTTGTACACACAGACGTGCAGTATGTAATTACAAGACACAGTGACATCGACCAACAGAAGTATGTGCAAAGATAAAGGAAACCATGAAAAGGGGATGGATTCTTTGAAGACAGAGAAGATGATCTGGGTTTTAAGGATGAATACATTAAAAACAACTAAGTTACTCTGAGGGGATATTTTGATTTTTTGTTTGTTGGTTGGTTTCTATTGTTTTTTATTGAAGTATAGTTGATTTATAATGTTGTGTAACTTTTTTGTTTTTTGATAGGGTTGCCTTCTGCTACAGATAGAAGTGAGGGCTGAGGAGCAAGTTGAGTGTAGTTATGAGAATACAACCTTTTGCACCTCAGTCTGTAGAGTCCATATTATGTGTTACACCTGTTAGGTTGCAAATGCTGTTTCCCAATGTTTCACCTGCTTTTATCGTGCAAAAGATTAATTTTTATGTAGTTAAGTTTCCTAGTTCTTACTCAGGGTTTTATATTTGAGTTCAGAAAGTCCTCCCTACTTCAGAAGCTCTTAATCATGCTCTTGAATATCCCATTTTGAAAGAGAATCCTCTCTGAATCTCACTTTCATGTCTCTTTTCCTCTCTATAACTCCTCACTTTTATAGGCAATGTTCTTGAGAAGTTATCAACACTCTCTTTCTCCATTTCTACGTCTCCTCCCCCTCAGTACACTCCAATCTGGCTTCTGTTCCTACCTCCCAAAGACACGTGTTTCTCATAAAGACCTCCATGCTGCCAGACCAGCGTCTTCTTGCTCGATCTCTCTCTCCATGTAAATGCTTCCCTGTCCTGTCACTCCATGTTCTCCTAGATTCCCTCCTCCATCTCTAGCCCTTCTGTCTCAGTTTCTCTTATAGGCTCATCTGCTTTATCCAAAACTTTTAATATTAGAGTTCTTCAAGGTACAATAAATACTAAATTATTAATAGGGTTACCTTCAAGCATCCACTTCAGCATTTATGATACGTTTAGGTTGTGCCAGACACAGTGCTCAGGCTCTGTAGTGGATGCAAAGCTGAATCATGTTTAGTCCCATCCTCAAGAAAAGTATCCACCAGCTGGGAAGATGGGCAAGGATGCGCATGGTGTACTCATGGCCACAAAACCTACCTATTGACCCCAAACACGTACAAGTCTCTGAGGAGACTGAGGGGATGGATCAACTAAACATCCTGCTGACATCTTGTAGATGGAGGAATGTTGCATAAATGTTAGTAAGTGCAATACAAGGAAGGGATGCTGTGGAACATGAGAATGTGCTGAGACAATGGCACGGAGAGTCCACAAGAGCGGGGCCATACATTGGGCTGGGGAAGCAGGTAAAACATGGGTAGAAACATCTGGCCCTGAGATTTGGACAGCAGAGATAAGGTTTTGTGGAGGATTGGGAACAGTTGATTCCTAAGCAAAGATACAGAAGGGTGAATTGCAGTCCACCTGAGAGCCCACCTGGTCTTCAGGGCAATGTGGGAGAGGTGACAGTGCCAGGACACAGGTGATGAGGTAACACAGGAGCTACCCATCACTGCGAAGGATCTAGCCCGTGTGACTGGGAGTGTGGTCATGCCATCAGCTGATCGGGAGTCTGAGTAGATGAGAGGGAGGGAGATCATCTCATTGGTCTGGGATATCATGAATTTAAGGCGCTCATGACATCCATGTGGAAATGGGCATCCGAAACTCAGGAGCTAGAGCTGTCGGCTCGAGGGTCCTTCACCTCATGGAAGAGGCACAACCTTGGGAGTGGATGTACCGGGTGTGAGCTGAGTGAGGAGCCAGGCCAGGGAAGGCTCCCAGGAGGAGTAGTGGGCCTACCTTCAAGCTCCAGGAAGAAGAGCTAGGGAAGAAGGAGCAGCAGGGGCAGCCAGGGAGGTGGGAGGAGTAGCAGACTCTTAGAAGAGAAATCTGCAAATTTGCAGGAGGAGGAGATGGTCAGCAGTATATATTAAAAAAAAAAACAAACAAAAAAACGCTTTGTACAAACAAGCATTTTTAGACCAATGAGAAACTAAAATTGATTTTTAGGATCTGATTCATTGCAGTTACGACCCTAAAGATCTGCCGAAGCCCTACCAAACCCTGCACATGTGGCAAAGTCCAGCTCAAGTTTCTGCTCCCGTGGGAAATAAATGAAACACTCCAGGACTAAGCGGCAGGAGTCATTTCTTTAGGCTCCCAGCACATGGAGATGATGTTACTCAGTTTCACAGGCAACTCAGACATCCCTAATTCCTCCAGCCTTCTGGGGTCATCTTTCCCCAGATTGTTCAGGCACTCATCACAAATAGCAGAAGATCTAGCACTTGCCCCAGATTTTTATGAATGACCGGCATGGGGTAAGAGGGAGATTTTAAGTCTCCTGTGACTCTGAATTTCTGCTCTGACTGAATTCTCAATTCCCACCCACCTGACAAGATGCCTGGGCCCACTCTATGCCTATCTAGACCCCCTCCCAGCCATCTCTTCCCCAGCACGTCAGGGGAAAGTTCTCAAAGTATATTCCCTGGCAACTCTCCTTACTCTCCGCCTTCGCCCACCGTGTCCAGCAGGGAGCAGCCTAACCGCTTGTTACTCATCACATGTGTTCCTAATGGAAAAGCAGTTCTCTGCCCTGGACCCCTGACATTCTTCTAGATTAACCAACTGAAAATTCACCCAGCTTTAACACAGCATTTCCCCCCTTCCTTTAGTAAAATGTTAACAGTCAGTGGAAAGGCTCTGGCTGCTATTGCCTGTGGTAGCAGAAGAACCGCATTTAGTTTGGGGTACATTGTAATTGGTTATATATACTCCCCTCCAACTCTGCCCCACACCATGCCCCAGTTTAGAAATGCTAAGGTCCACATGCTAAGCCATAGCAACATACACACGAGCCATCCTTTCCCACCATACCAGGCTTCCTAGTAAATTAGTTGTAACTACAGGCAAATAACTAATGGCAGAAGAAATAATTCACATTTCCTGATGCCCTATTATATGGTGGTTGTTTTATATACTTTACTTCATTTTTCTAATATGGCATTATCATCAACAAACTAAAGATGAGATAAGTAAGGAGTATGACCAAGTTCAAAAAGCCAGTAAGAGGCGAACAGGGATTTGAACCCAGGTCCCTGTGACTCCAGCACCCGGTGCCGTCTGACCAGGCTCAACATGGTCTGAGTTCCCTGTGCTCAGCCCTCCTCTCTAGGGAGCAGGTGTCCAGGCGATGGGACCAGCCTGAACTTTGGGGAACTGGAGTTGGGTCCAAGGATGGGATAAGGCTGCAGAAGTGCATGGGTCCATGTCCCAGGGTGAAAAAGACTGAAAGTTGGGGAAACAGCTCCCTGAAGAAAGGAATGGTAGAGGATGGCGTGTGGAGACATCAGGACAGTAAAGTGGCCAGCACCTCCTGCCAGAGCACAGAGGCTCACAGTGGGGGGCTGCAATGTAAACTCAGGCAGGGTCCCGAGGGGAGTGTGACCCATGGGTGCTTCCTCTGTCCCTCCCTCACCAGTCCTTAGTAGGTTTTAAGACCTTATTCACTGTTGAGAATTTTAAAACTTGGACGAAGGAAAATGATAAAAATTCCTAAATTCTTATCTCATAGTTAACCACGTAAAAATATTTGAACGTATTTTTTGCCTTGAGAATATTTACATGTAAATATATAGTTAATAAAATGTCAGACCATACCTTACATACTTTTCAAATTATATACTTGGAAAAATCATTCATTTTTTAAATAAAGTTTTATAGATGTAGACGTAATGTCACTCATAGCATTTTCCTATAGCTTTTAAAATCTGTGATAAATTTATAGTTGCAGCCCCCTTTATGGTTTATATCATATATTTGCATCTTCTCTCATTTTCTTGATTAATCTTGCCAGAACTTATCCACTTTACAATTCTTTTCAAAAACAAGCTCTTGGGTTTCCTGCTTGTCTCTGTTCTTTTCTTCCCTAGTCCATTAATTTCTGAGTGCATTTATTATTTCTTCTTTTCAGTTTTCTTTAGGCTTATGTTCTTGTGCTTTTTACATATTCTTGAGACAAACTCTTCTCACATATGCATTTATGACTATAACTTTTTCATACAACTTCAGCTGAATACCACAATATTAACATAAAATTTTCATTTTCTCTTCATTTTAAATATGAATGAGTTCTTCGATTCATCAATTACTTTTAAAAATCTGTTGTAAAATTTCCAAGTGTATGAAGTTATTTTTATTACATTGACTTCTGATTTTAAGGCATTCTGGTCAGAGAGTGGTCTGTATGATTAATGACTCTGATACTGGTTAAGCTTCATGTTTCACAGTCAACGTTTTTAAATGTTCCATGTGTGCTTTGAAAGACTGTGTATTTCCAGAAACAATTTGGAATGATCTACGGAAGATAAGAATGTGAACAAGCTACAATCTAGCAGTTTATTCTTGGGCACAAACTACAATCTAGCGATTTATTTTTGGATCATAGCTCAACCTTGCAGATAAAGCCACTTGGTGGAGCAGAAAGTTGGAGGAGCCTGAATCCTTGATGACAGTGGTTCTAGGCCTGGATCCTTGAACACTGACCACGTTTTACAGGAGAAACAAACTTCCACCTTGTTTAAACCACTATTATTTCAGCTACAAACAGTCAAATACAATTCTGAATTAATATACTCAGTGTTCTCACCTAAAAGAGGGTGTCTGCCTCAGTTTGGGTGCTATAAAAAATACTATAAATTGGGCAGCTTGTGAATAACAGAAATTTATTTCTCATAGTCTGGAGGCTGTGGAGTCCCAGATGAAGGTGTTGGCAGATTCTGTGTCTGTTGAGAGCCCACTTCCTTGTTCATAGATGGTGGAATGAGTGAGGGAGCTCTCTGGGGTCTCTGTAATAAGGGCACTAATCCCATTCATGAGGTCTCCACCCTCATAACCTAATCACCTCCCAAAGGTCCCACCTCCAACTACCATCACACTGGGGATTAGATTTCAACATATGAATTTTGGAGACACAAGCATTCAGTCCATAACAGAGGGGAATAAAAAATAATAATAACATTTAACTCATAGGGACTTTGATAGTATTAAATAAAATAAAGTAGGTGAAGAACCTAGCACTACCAAATACAAATAACTTGCTTCATAAACTCCATTTTCCTTTCACTAAGAATTCATTCAAATTCATTTGACCTAATTCTACTGACTTCTTCAGACACACTTTTTATGTATCTCACATGACATTTAATTTAAGCATTAATTAAATGCTTAATGAAGTAAAGACATCATTATTTACTTTCGTGGCTAAAAACAAATCATTATAAACACTACATGATGTTTTCACAAACTATACTACCTAATTGCAAAGCAAATATCATTATAAACTGTCTATCAGGATGAGGAGAAAAAAAGTGACTGAACTTGAAACTGTAAAGTATAATTTCTTCTAGGCTTTCCGGATGTCTCCATATACTCTAAAACTACAGAGGAGGGGAAAGTGAGGCAGGTATTTGAAGAAGGAGAAAAAGGAAGTGGAGGAGAGGAACCAAACGGAGAACAAGAACCTCCCCTTACTATTTATTGTGCACCTACTATGCTCCAGATGCTTTATATCTGTCATTTTTAATTCCCAATATAAGCCTCCAGGTAGTCCCTACTGTCCCCATGTTAGAGATGAGGAAATTGAAACCTGAAGAAGTTATGTAAACTCACCCAAATCATATAGTAATGATAATAATAATAATAGAAAACTCATAATCGCCAGTACGATTACTGACTACCCAATATCTGCCCTGCCCTTCAATAACAAACCCTGATTTTGTTTGGCAGCATGATATGCCCAGTTAAATATATACAACTCCCTATGTGACCACATTCTGGCCAAGGAGATGCAGGCAAAAGTCCATGGGGAAGATTACTTTTTTTCTATAATAAGGCTTTTATTCAAGGAGGGTCTCTCCCCTGGTGAGTACATCCAGCCCAACCCAGCTTTTCCTGGCCCCCAAGAGGCAGGATTATTTCAGCCTTTGGACCTTGAGCCTTAGGGCTCCTTCCGTCTACTTCCTTCCCACCAACAGTTACACAGCAAATGCTTCTAACACCTTGGGGCTCAGCCCAAAGCCAAGTCACTTCCTGGGGAGACTCTCCAGAGCCTTCTCTTCCCCCAAGGAAAAATGATCACTCCTCCCTCTTTTGTGCCCTGGCCTTGTGTGCTGTATGTAATTCTAGGAGAGCATCTGGAACCTGTAGGGTTGCCCTTAAGTGTTCTGCCCTCAGAGCTTTGTTTGACGCCTAATTCAGAACAGGTGTTCAATAGATGCTTGAGTAAGGAGAACATGAACAAAGGGTGCCTCTCACAATGGCTGCAGGAGCCCTCAGCCTGTCGCTGCCTGTCCCCAGATGCTCTTTAGCAGTCCCACATCCCTCAGGGACCTCTGCTCTAACTCAGGCAACAGAGTCTGATGAATGAAAAAGGCAACACAGGAAGGGACTTTTCTAACTGATCTTGAAAGTTATAAAACTGGGCTCTTTAGGAAAAAATAAGAAGCTTTGTGAACTCACTACGCTTTTTTGTTTCTTTTTTTAAAAATTAATTTTATTGAAGTATAGTTGATTTACTATACTATATTTACTATACTATACTATAGTGTTAATTTTGCTGTACAGCAAAGTGATTCAGTTATACGTATATATTCTTTTTCATATTCTTTTCTATTATGGTTTATCACAGGATATTGAATATAGTTCCCTGTGCTATACAATAGGACCTTGTTGTTTATCTATCCTGTACACCATAGTTTGCATCTGCTAATCCCAAACTTCCAATCCTTCCCTCCCCCACCGCCGCCCCCTTGGCAACCACAAGTCTGTTCTCTATGTCTGTGAGTCTGTTTCCATTTCATAGATAAGTTCATTTGTGTCATATTTTAGATTCCACCTGTAAGTGATATCATATGGTATTTTTCTCTTTCTCACTTACTTCACTTAGTATAATAATCTCTAGGTCCACTCATGTTGCTGCAAATGGCATTATTTCATTCTTTTTTATGGCTGAGTAATATTCCATTATATATATGTACCACATCTTCTTTATCCATTCATCTGTCAATGGGCATTTAGGTTGTTTCCATGTCTCGGCTATTGTAAATAGTGCTGCTGTGAACATAGGGGTGCATGTATCTTTTTGAAGTATAGTTTTGTCTGGGTATACGCCCAGGAGTGGGATTGCTGGATCATTTGGTAATTCTATTTTTAGTTTTTTGAGGACCCTCCATACTGTTTTCCACAGTGGCTGCACCAATTTACATTCCCACCAGCAGTGCAAGAGGGTTCCATGTTCTCCACACCCTCTCCAGCATTTATTATTTGTAGACTTCTTAATAATGGCCATTCTGATTGGTTGTGAGCCCACTATAACTTTTTAATTCACGCAAATTAATTAGCAAGCTTAAATCAATTACATATTCTAGAGATGGCACTAGCATCTCTACGTACCTACCAATGTCATAGGTATCTTTAAACACACTCTCACTATTCCCCAAGGAGACTGCAGGTGGAAATGAGAACTGTGAACATAAAACGGATTTTCTTCCTTCCATCCAGACTTCCTTCCTTTCTACCATCTTCTTTACAAGGCAGCTGGGGTGTGGGGTAATTATTTAATAGAAGCAGCATGTGGCCCTTAGTCCCAGGTGGTCCTCTGGACAGAAAGACAGTGCAAGTTGTAAGTTGCCATGCTACATCTCCATAGGGTCACGGGAAGTCAGACGTGGAAATGGGTACAGGCTCTACCAAGTGAAGGGTGGATGCAGGTCAGTATTTGGAAGACAGTACATTTATCCAGTTCTTGTCAATCAGATCCCTCAGAACCATGAGCAAAGGCTGCCCTTGTCTTGTGATTAGAGAACTCAACATGGGAAGGACAGGAGGCAACTGACTACCTAGGGCCTGAACCCTCTGTGAGAACAATATTCTGGCTTCAGAGATCAAAACTCCAAAGGAGGACAGCGATCAGTCCCAAGATCTCTTAATATGTTACATGGATTAAGGAAGGGGTGGTTTAATATATACTTGGGAAAAAATTTTTAAGTTAATAAAGCAAGAAATTTCAGATTTATTAAAATTCAGCTCAGTTGTACCAAAAAAAAAAATCACATAACTTTTCCATTGCTCTATAATTGTATAATTGATACAATACTACAAGAAAGGAGAAGGGACAGGGCAGGAGAAACTCTGAATTCATACTGCCTCGATTGTTTCTGGCATAAACTGTCTCTGGCTAATAAGTAGTCAGTTAAAGTTCAGCTCCTTATCAGGACTATTCCTTACCTCCCTCTATGCCTTCTCAAGGTGGAAAAGAGTATGGGGAAGCCAAGAGTCCTCGTGGCAATGAGGGAAGGAGTGGCTGGTCTTTGTGGTGTCCTTCTCTGCCGGACTCTGCCATAGGTACCTTGTCTGGTCTCACCGGCCCCTTGGCATGAATGACACATGTTACTGCTGACCATTTGACCCACCAAAGCCACCAGTCATCAGGGCCCCTACTCAGCAGCCTCCTATTCTGATCCAAGTGTCCTCTCAGCTCCTCAAAATTGCTGAAGGTCACAGTAGAGAGTGAGCAGGAAAGGAAGCCCAGCAATGAACAGGACGTGAAGATAGATTGAACGTAGGCAGGAAGGAAGGACAAACAGGATCTCTCCAAGAGAAATTAAGCTAGATGATGAATCATTTTGCTAAGATGGGAACAGGTTTAGGGATGGGGAAAGGGAAGGGTCAAATATTTAGTCTGAGGCATGTTCAGTTTGAGAAACTTATGAAGCCGCCAAGCAGCTGTGAAAGGAGGTAATTGGCCACATGGGTCAGGAGATTTCGAGAGAGAGAGAGGATGAGAAATAAATATAAGTGTATCTGACATACAGATGAGATTTACAGCCAAAGGAACACAGGAGAACAGCCAGGGAGAAAGAGAGTATAAGAAATGGAAAAAAATAACTAGAAAAAAATTTATTCACAGTAGGAACAAAAATCTTTAGATACCTAGAAATAAAGCAGTAATTAATATGTGTAAATTCTTGTGGGGAAAAAATTCAATTCCCATTCTTGATAAATACCCTTAGCATAGTGGTAAGGGAAAGGGATGCCCTTAACATTATAAGGAGCTAGCTACCAAAATATCCACAATCACAGCTTACTGCTGGTGAAATCTTAGAAACATTTTCATCCAAATCAGACACCCCAAGAAGGATGCTGTCATTACTACTCTTCAACACGGCACTCGAAATCCTAACCGGTACAAAATACAAAATAAAACAAAACAAAAAACCGTGAGACTCCGCAAGCTGTTAGAACTTAAAGAAAGTCCAGTGAGATTTCTGGACCCAAGATCAATGCGCCAAAATCAAAATCATTTCTGTAGGTCAAGAGGATCCAATCTGAAAATGTAAAAGTAAAAGAAGCCATTCACACTGACTACAAAACCATAGGACACCTACAGGTAGAAGTATATCTGATAAAGGAATCGCGAGACTTTCATGAAGAAATTTGCAAATCCTTTTGAAGGCTGCAAAAGAAATAGCCAATATCCTAAGTATGCTATCTCTTAATAAATCTATAAATTTAATGCAATTCCAATAAATATATCAGATTTTCATGTAATTAACAAGATGATTTCATGGTTCTTATGGAAGTATAAGGGACCAAGACGAGCCAAGACAATTTTGAATAAGAATAGGGTTTTGCCCTACCAAGTATCAACGCTCATCATAAACTATACTAATTAAGACAGTAGAGTATTGGCTTGAGAATAGACCAATAAATCAATGGAACAGAATAGAGAGCCCAGAAACAGACCCACATATGTATAGAAGCATGGTTCATAACAGAGGGGGCATTTTTTTTGTAAATGGAAAATGGTTTAACTACTCAAAAGGGAGACAAAATGAAGTAGACAAAAGACCCCAACAAGAAAAATGATAGCAAACATGTCATGAGATGGAAGCCAAACACTATTCAAGGGCTTTATGTGTTTAACTCAATTCTCACGACCTCACAATAGCCCCGCTTTGCAAATGAGTAAGCTGAGATACAGAGAAGTCAGATAACCCACCCAAGGACACAGAGCTAGAACACGGGAGCCCCAGGATTCCAACCAAGGTAGGCTAGTCTGTATTCCTAATCCTGACAGTATGCAGCTTCTAACTCAGCACATGTGAAGAGGAGGGAAGCAAAGATTATGATTTTATAGAATAAAAGATACCACTGTGGTTACAAGTTAAAAGACCTGTGCCAGTATAGAAGAAAATGTATGAATACATAAAAGTATAAAGTTTTAATAATCAGAATGTTTAAGAAAAAACAAGCTACAAATATTTTTAAATGGGCAAATAATAGAAAGAGATGAATCTTTAAAAGCTAGTAATCATATACAAATACGTTTAATTCTGTAGGACTCAAGGAAAGAGACAATAGCAGCCAGGGAATGTCAATTCACGCCCCTTCTGACTGGCCTGAAAAGGGGGTGAGGGGATAACGTTGTTGAAGGAGGGGGAGAGGCAGCCAATGAGAGCGCAGGGAGGGGCACAGGGGCTGGTGCATTCAGTGCTCAAGGCACTGTCCCAGGCTGCCACAGGGCACGCTTGCTGCAGGTGAGGAATGCACTTGGGTGCCTTGTTGAGGAGCTGTTTCTGGAATAAAAAACTGAGGCTTCAAAAGTTCCACTGCAGGCCCAGGCTTCTTTCACGTAGCCCTACCACATCCTACCAAAGGCTGCACAGCCCCAAATCCTCTGCTGTGAAAACCACTATCACTGAGGAGCAAATTCATTCCACATTCACCACCTCCCTTAGAGATCTTGAATAGCTTCTTAAACCTTGCTAATTCTCTCTCAGGTCAGGGGCTAATGCTTTCCCCTGAGAGTAGATTTACACAGTAAAAGACAATGGCTTCCGTGTTGATTGGTCCACAGGATGTCTCTAAGGGTGGCTTTATCCATTTGTACTCATTTATTCATTTGTCTCCTTGGCAACCAAATTGTTTACTACTAATTGAATGTTGCACAGTAGATTCTTGTTGGGAAACCAGTTCCCCCCGTAACAGAAAGCTTCATACAGATATTTATTTTGAATCAGAGTGCTTTGCTTTTCCACAGAGAGCGTCATCTTGCCAAGCTCCAGCACTGATTTGGGGAGCTGCTGAAGCTATGGAAACATAATAGCATAAGAGGATACTGTTGTCTTGAAGCTGGCAACTCATTTGGCAAGACAAAACAAAGCCCTCATTGCTTTGCTTTGTTTCCAGGTGATAAAGACAAATTACAGTGGTCCAAGGACCACACTGCGCACAGATAACTATCTCACAGACCCATGCAAAAGCCCTTTCTGATTGAACAAACTCTGCCTAACCCCCGGCTATCGTAGGGAAGGGAACAAGTGTGACCAAGGTTGGTATCCTTAGCACAAAGATAATATATTTAGAAAATGTTTTAGGAGTGAAAACCTTGCTTATTATAGCGGAGCTCGATAAACATGTAAGAAGTACAGTAATTTTCTGAATGTAATTTTAATAACACAATGTTCATCATTTTCTTACACCTAAAATTTCAAAATACATGGTTTTAGCTTATCAAGAGAACTTGCACTAGGATTGTAGGTGAATGAATAATCCCATACTTTTCTACAGACAGGGGACAAGAGAGTCCAGGAGAAGGAACCAAAAACACGAGTCTGTCTCCACATCTATCCATTCCCTACACAAAACCACGGAGACTCTCCCCAGTTACAGAGCAAAGTCCTTGCTTCTTTAATAATATGGCACATAAGACTCCCCATGATTTGGTCCCTGTCCACCTTTCCCCTTTGTCTCCCACCTCCCCCCGCCCCCCGCAACTGCTTTAGGACAGAAGCATCATCCCATGATCAAAAGATATGCCCCTGAACATACTGTTTCCTTTTCCTGGAATGCCTTTTCCCCATCATGGTTGTGTAGTAAACTCCTATTCATTCTGAACAACCCAGCTAAGGTCTCACCTCGTCAAAGGATCCACCCCTCCTCTGGGCTATAATTTGTACATACTTCTGTTGGTGAACACATCCCACTATGTTATAATTGGCTGTAGGTCTGTGACCTGAGTTTGAACTCTCTGAGGGAAGGATTTCTCTCTGAATCCTCAGGGTTCTGCTGCTCCTTCTACTCGATGAATGAGTATTAAGCATGATTGATTTGAAAGTGTCTTTAAAATTCCCAGGGGCTTCTGTCCCCTGGGATGTCATATAGGACTCCAGCTGCTTTTGTCAGATTCCCAGCAGGGCTATTCTAAGAATTAAGGTTTTAACATAAAATGATCTCTCCACAGAGACCGTCTTATTATTTTGTTATTTTTTCAAGGTGCGAAAAATTAAGTTATTTGTCTTTCTTAATCCAGTGTTTGTGACGTAAGAAATAAGGAAAATATGTTTCTCTTTCTCTGTGAAAATGATGGGATTCTGGAATGCCCACATATGTAGGTTACACAAATCCTTTCTCTTATAATTTCTTCCTGAATGATGGAGAAGGAAATCAATCTTCCAGATTTGCATTGTCTTATAGAAAAACCTAAATGTTAATTTGGCCTACAGTCATAGGGGCGGGGGCTAAAGAAGAGAACCTAAATTACCCGATGGACTGATTCATTGCTCCACTGACAGCTATTGTATGGTGAGAGCTTCTAATCTGCCTCGGGTTCTGCCTTTGTGTTCTCCAAGGGCGTCAGTCTCAGGGAGACAAAGAGACCAGGCTAGAGATGAGCTGAAATAAGCACTGATTGTCAACCACACCTTTTCCCAAATTTTATGTCCAAGGCCACCGTCTGAGTCAGCCAACAGCAGTGATACCGGTAGACTTCCTCAGTTTGATGAAATGCCACTTATCTTTGTTCCATTTTGTAATTTGTATTTACCATATTTTACTGAGATCATTCACCTCCTCAAAGAAGCAAGAGTCGTCAAAGGTGACTCCAAGGTATACAGTTTGAACAACTATGTCGGTGGTGGAAGCATCCACTGGAGGAGAAGCTTTGAAGGAAGAGGCTAAATCATGAGTTCAGTTTTAGATGCACTCGAGTTGAGGTGTTTGAGGGGCATCTAGATAGAGACATCAAGTGGAGAGTTCAGAGAAGTGTGGGCAGGAGATAGAATTCGAAAGTTGTTGGAGTATAGGTGGCAATTGAAGCCGTGGGGATGGAAGGGATTGCCCAGGTGGCAGAACGTGGAATGAGAAGAGGGTATGACTATGTCCTGGGGCACTCCCACATTTGCAGTTTAGGTGGAGGAACAGTGATTGGCAAAGGAAAAAGAGAAGAATCAGAGAGGACGGAGGGAAACTGGAGCACGTGGTGTCGTAGAAGCCAGAGGAAGGATTATTTCAACATAGGGAGTGGTCAAAGTTGTAGAATGATTCTGAGAGGTGGTGTGATATGAAGACTATAAAAAGTACATTAGCTTAAGTGATATGGAAATATTTGGTGAATTTAACAAGAATTGTCTCCATGGAGTGGTTGAAACAAGTTAGAGGGAAAAGGGGCTGAGGAATTGGAAAGAGAAACTATAGGCAACTCAGGCCAGAAATTTGAGAGTAAAGGGGAGGAGATTGGTGGAAGATAGGGGTTTTTTTTTTTTTTTGGAGGTGGGGAACGGTGATTTGTTCATTTGTTGATCTATTTTTTGTTGTAATGAGACAGATGAGAGCATGCATAAATGCTGATGGAAAAGGGTCTAATAGAGAGGAAGAGATTGAAATAAAATAAGAAAGAGGTAAAATAATTAATGTTCTTGAGTGAAACCCGAGGAGATAGAGTTCGGAGCACATGTAGAAGGGTTGGCTTTTGTTGGAGGAGGGAAAACACTGGCTGTATGAAGTTCCCATCTAATAGCTTCCATTTTTCCAGTGAAACAGAGGCAAGGTTATCAGCTGAGAGAGAATTGGAGATTTAAGAAGAATAGAATGGGCTTAAAATAGATTTTGCATAAATTTTTAGACCAAGCTACTGGGTATTTTTGATGGCCTAGTTGAGGTCACTGATCATTAATTTGCAGTGGTACCAATCTGCTTCATTGTGTTTTTCTCCAGATGTTCTTAGCAGCCTGGGTGGAGACATGGAGAAGACATATAGGTTCATCTAGGATTGGAGTTTGCCAGAGAATTTGCAGGAGAAAAATTGAAGTGATAAATCCTAACATCTATTCATAACAGGAAGAAAATAAAAGGTAGAAATGAGTGATTGATGAATGGATGGGTGAATGAATTGTTGAATGGGTGGGTGAATGGATTCATAAATGGATGGGGAGGTGAAGGGGCAAGTCAATCAGAAGCACCTAGTAGGGCTTCCCTGGTGGCGCAGTGGTTGAGAGTCTGCCTGCCAATGCAGGGGACACGGGTTCAAGCCCTGGTCTGGGAAGATCCCACGTGCCACGGAGCAGCTGGGCCCGTGAGCTACAAATACTGAGCTCTGCGCGTCTGGAGCCTGTGCTCCGCAGCAAGAGAGGCCGCGACAGTGAGAGGCCCGCGCACCGCGATGAAGAGTGGCCCCCGCTTGCCACAACTAGAGAAAGCCCTCGCACAGAAACGAAGACCCAACACAGCCAAAAATAAATAAATGAATAAATAAATGTTAATGGAATGGTCCCCCCCTTTTTAAAAAAAAAAAAAAAGAAGCACCTAGTGAAAGAATAGTCGTAGTGGGGCACTTAACAAATAAAGTTGAAAAAAGGAAGGTTGTGAATGAGATGCTAGATGTTTGCACTGTTTGATTCAGGGATTGAGTAGTTTCGAGTATTGCTAAGTTCCACAGCACGACGGTGGATGGATGAGACAGAGTGGATAATTCACTGGAGTATTGATAGTTTAGTCACATGGACACTAAAGTCATCTAAGTCAATGGATGGAGCTGAAGTGGAGAGGGAGTGGGGGAGTACGGAGTCTGGTTATGAAGTTATCAGTGAAAGAAGAGGAGTGACTGGGAAGTCAGATGCAGACTGACACAGGGAATGGAGCACAAGCTTCAAATTATGAAGGAATAACTAGAGAGTGAAGGAGCAGTGGCCTGAACGTGGCAATGGGGAGAACACTGCCCCGCTCTCAGATCTGGAGCTACTTGGAGTGTAAAATGGCCTTCACTTGAGAGGCTGACAGATGAAGCCTTGTTCTCAGAAGACTGGCTGGATTCAGTTAAGATAATGAGATGGAAGGAATCTCCTGAGTAGAGTTTGAGGCTACAGGGGATGAAGTCTCCTTTTCCATTTGACTACACACTGTGGTACCTGGGTTCGTCAAAGGCGGACAAATGGTGGCTTGGGTCATAGTCCCTCCGATTGATGCAAGGAAGTGTTTTTCTCATATTTCTATACCCCAAACCTAGAATACTGTGAGACACCTGGAATAGTTTTTTAAAGCGTGTAACTCTTATTGAAAGTTTGATTGTTCCGTCTTTTGCTGATTCTACATTCTACTTTGACATTCTGAATACTAGTAATCATTATACCAGAATTTAGATGCCAATCCAAAAGAGTAAAAGAGATTCATTTGTACCTGTATTTTCATCCATACACATCTGGTGAATAGATCTCTGTTATGAGCTTTTCTTGGTATCATTGGCTTCTTTTTTCCCTAAAATTGAAGCAGTAGAATGCGTTCTGGTTAATTTAGTGTTTTGATTACTGAGATTGTAGTTAAATCAAGTGTCGTAATCACCAAGCTTCACAATCACAGCCCTAGGAAGGATCATGATGTAGTTTTTGCACTATAAACTCAATGAAGGATCCGCTTTGACAAGGCATCAAATTGAGAACTTCTAGAAAATATCAATATTGGTTTCTCATGCACTACGGAGATTTATGTGACTATTCATACCATCTGTCCCTTCTTTCTTAATACATCTCAGATCTTGGAAGTGTTGTTTAAACAAAGGGGTCTTATATGCCTAGGAGACAGAGCAAAGACGAAGTAAGTCTGCCCTAACAAGGCCTAAAACCAAGCCTGGACAGGATCAAGGTGATCCTCCAGTAATTTAGCATAATCCAGAACCTCTACAATCTACTATCTACCGTGTTCAGCATACAATAAAATTACAAGATAGGAAGATATAGGAAAATGTTCATCATGGGAACACATAACCCTTTAAGTCAAAATACTTCCTCAACCTCCAGAGTGACTTCGATGGCCCAGATAAAGCAATCATAACAAGTAAGGCTACATTTCCCAAAAGCTGGGTTCCCCAACATTAAAGTGCACCACGTGCAGAACCCCAAACTTCTAATCTAACTCCATGTTTAGGAAAGAAAATAGTTATCTACCTCATCCAGGGAAGAGTTCTGTTAAAATCATAATACATTCACTTGACCACAGAGATCGTATATCAAGTTTAATCAGTTGCCCCACGTTCAGATTTATGATGACTGCAAAGTTTTCTCTGAGAAAAAAAAAATGGATGCTTTATATTTGCTTATCTAAGGAATGCAGTTTAGTAATACTCCCCAAACAAAGGAAGTCTGCTAGGAAATCAAAGTCTCCACTTCTGGAATGATAGCTGCCAGATACCTCCAAACAGAAGTTTTCCCACTTACAAACAAACGAAATGAAAGTTCTTTCTCTACCAAATACCCTGTCAACATGGTAAACGTCAGTGAACCCAAAGTTGCTAATCAGGACGGCTCTTTATTGAACTCTGTTTTTAGCAGATGATTTTACTTAGAAAAGAATGATCGCACTGATGAAATGAATACTCATAGAGCAGTAGACATGAATCCAACACACATCTGAAGAATCTTGATAAATACTTCACTACATGCCATCAAGTTCATGTACATATCATTGTAAGTACCATTTATAATTCAAAGACAACACTTATACACTTTTGGTGAATACTTGAGAATTACATGTAAAAGCTCTGGATTTTTAATTTTTTTGTATTTTCTTGTAAGATTTTAGGTACTCATTTAAAATCCTAGTTACCATTAGATGAATAAGACCTCAAATTAAAAATTTGTACAATTCAAGCTTGTACAATTCAAATTTGTACAATTTAAGCTTGTACAATTCAAGAATGAATTTGGCTATGTATGATCTAAAATGCAAGCCTATTCCTCCCAAAACTGCATACTCCTGACCTAATCATGAGAAGACATCAGACCAAGCCCAAATTGAGGGCGTTTAACAAAATAACGGGCCTATACTCTTCAAAACGGTCAAGATCATGAAGGAGAATGACTGTCTCAGGACTCTTCCAGATTAAAGGACATTAAAAAGACGTGACAACTAAAGGTGATGGGTGATCCCAGATCAACTCCTGGGACAATTGATGAAATCTAGATGTCTGTAGATTAGACGACACCATTTTCTCAATGTTAATTTTCTGATTTGGATCATGTCTGTAATATAGTCTCAAAAGTCTCAGAAGAAAATATATAAATGTGTATACAGAGAGAGAGTGATAAAGCAAATATGGTAAAATGTCAACATTTGGCTGATGGGGGTACATCTGAAATTTTTGTACTGTTGGTAATTTTTTTGTAAATCCGAAAAAATTTTTAAATCCACCCACCAAGGCATTCTCCTGTTTTTCTAGATGAACGTAAAATGGCATAACCGCGCATCTGACGGCGGTCTGTTCTCTCTCATGTTTTATTCACAAAGCATTCAAAATACTTTCCCCCATTTTCCTCCTGGTATTCTAGCCAGGTTCATTACTTTATTCCCCTGACACATAATCTTTTCATTCCTTTTTCTGTCAACCACAACATTGAAAAACTCTGTGATTTTCAGGAAATTCTGTACAAGACAAAGCATCAGCGTCCTTCCATTGAAGGCTGCGAGTCTACAGGGAGCAAAATTCTAGCAAGATTTAGGCTTTGTTGTTCCACTAGTACTCCCCACACATAAACCCGGCTGTATGAGGAAAGAAGTTCTTCCTACATAAGAAGAAAAACTCTTTCTCAAATTATGACAAGCAATAAAAGAAGAAATAGGGGAAAAGAAGAAAAAGCCAGTAAATGCTATTGATCTAGCTCCAGTAACATGAGACTTTAAACCCAGGAGGACTTGGATTAAGGTTCGGAGACTTTCCTGAGTCTCAGACAATCCCGAACACTAGCCAGAACCTTCCAGGAAGGCCCTCTGCCCGCAGTGGAATAACCTTGGTGTCCTCTGTGCTTATCTCCTCCATTCTTCTATCTCCTCCCAATCTTGACTGTTGTTACCTCGTCTCCCCTGGGATATAAAGAAACAGCCCATACAAAAATGTGCACTTGCCACCTGAAGATGAAGCAGAACATGAAGTGAGATGAAAACCAGTGGCATCACCTTACCTTCAAGTAGCAGTTGTGTGAAACAGGTTCCACGTCTGCACCAGGTCCCTGGGGGGGTTGAGGCTACCTCAATGCATGCAGAATATATAGGGACAGATTATATATCCGGGGTTTTCATTACACAAGGTGTTTTTGATGAGTTCTCAGCCAAGATCCACTTGAAAACAAAAGCTGCACAAAGACTACAAAAAGGCCACACAAGGTTTAAACAAAAGGCTAAAGAAAGACCAAACAAAAGCCAAAGAAAGTTTAAACAAAGAATGAAACAAAGACAAAACAAAGGCCAAACAAAGACAAAGACAAAGACCAAAACAAAGAGCAAAAGAAAATCTAAACAAAAGCTAAGCTAAGCTACAACTGTATCACACACACACACACACACCATATCTACACGCGCACACACACCATATCTACACACTATCCCCACACACACTCACATATTCTGGTCTTCCACCTCCCACAGCCCACATAATTAACACCCCATGTCAAGCTCCTCACTAAGGCTCAGTCCACACCAACTCATCCCAGCAAAGCACACACCCTTCCACCAATGAACCACCCCACCACAGCAACCATCTCACCCCACCATACTATATGCCACGCCACACACCACATGCCGAACCCACAAGCCATGAACAGAGTTGGAGTCACACTGACAGATCTTTATTTTTAGGCTTCTATTTCCATACTCTATGCAGATTAAATACCCATCCATACTCCCCTCACTAACACACCTACATACACATGCCCCCAAGACTAACATTCACACACGCCTACCCTCATATACACATACCCTCATAGCAAGACTACCCCAGTCTAGTCACAATTGAGATTGGATTTGAAAGATCCTGTGACAATTACCCTTTGCATTCAAATATATGAAAACTTTTTAAAAATCACCACTTTTGGTACATGATTTCTGTAAATGATGAATCTCATTCAATTAACATGATAATATTGGCTTCAGTCTTAGACATTTGCATTTTCTTATCATTGTCCTAAAATTTGGGGATCACACTATTGAGTCCTATAGCTCTGTGACTCTTAAATTTCATGGGTCCTATAACCCTGTGCTTCTGCAAAACTTCATTTTGTATATGCAGAACTACACGCTAATGATTTGAAAGATGGAAGGACACTTCTGAAACTAATCCAACCAACAGCAGCCTTGCCTCTTGAATTCCCAGAACGCCTTGCTTGACGGTGAGGTAAAAATGCCAACATTGCCATCAAGTTTCCTTTTAGGCTCTCGTCTCATTGTATGCAAAAAAGAATCACCTAGGGAACCCTGAAAAGGCAATCCAATGAGACTAGAAACAGCCAGTAGAAATCTCATTGTATGCTAACATCCTTCTCTGAGTAGCAAGTTAACGAGTTATAAATGTGTGCTGGCTGATTCACTCCTACGATGAAGCCAGGGCTTTGAAGCCAGGGCTTTGCTTGTGCTGCCGTGGACGTGCTTGAGGGCTACGTGGAGTGAGGTGGTTCAGAGCATGGGCTCTGGTGGTCCTGAACACTGGATGGTCACAGGACTATGACTCCATGTACAAGCCCGGGGCTTGTTGATGAGTGGTGGAATGGGCAGCCATGCTGGCCTTCACATGGGCAGACCTCAAAATCCAAGTAGCTGGAAGATTTTCCCCTGGGGTCATTCAGTTTCTTCAAGAAAGAGCAATCCATTTTCCAGCCTGGCAGGGTAGGGAAGGTGGAGGAGTTTGAATATCTTACTACTGATATTCTGTGATCAGGGTGGGCAAGGGACCCACGTAAGTATGTGGATGTTTCCTTTTCTAAGCCCTGCCCATCGCACTGCTCTCCACAGTTTCTGAGTCTAGAAATTTCTCCATAATAAACTTCCAGGAACTAGGGCAAGCTGTGCAGTGAAGTTGGAAATTTGTTCAGAATGTACACCTTCCCGACACCTAATCCTGCTTTCCACTATACCTGGTCCCCCAAGCCTGTAGACGCTTGGTCTTTTGACACATCCTTTTGACATGCTTTTCTCAGGCATGGCCCCTGCCAGCTCTTAAAATGGAACTTCCTCCAGTCGGCCAAGCCATTTACTGCCCTCCACTCATTTCTACCCCCCAACTTGTGTTATAATCACTCATGTTTTGGTGTCTCCTTTTCTTTGATGGGTTAAAACCTTTTTGAAAATTCTCTACTGCCCCTGTGGGAGTAAAAATTGTTTTTAATTCTTTACCTTTAAAAATATCTTACTACTATAATTTTAGTAATTTGGGGGGAGATAAAAGTAGATAAAATAAGCACGTGTAGTTAACCTGCCACTTTTAACCAAAAAAAAAAAAAAAAAAAGAAGAAGTAATTGCTTTTTATTGAAATATAATTTGCATACCATAATATTCACAATTTTACAGTGTAAAATTTAGGGACTTTTAATAAATTCACAGGGTTATGGAGGCATCGCCACTATCTAATTCCGTAACACTTTCATCACTCTAAAAATAAATCCATACTGTAGCAGTGAAACATAATACTAGTTTATATCAGCACATAGAGAGTCAAGCATAAAAGGGGTTAGAGGGTATGGCGAACATCGTGTTGGGGGAATCGCTGAAAGTTAGTACAAAGTGAGTGAATCATCCACAGAAAAACGTTACCTTAGGAAAGACACTGGTGAGAGAAGGACATCTCCATATTCTCCCTAGAAAGTTAAATGTGCAGAAACTCATATCCACAATCAGACAATTGTTGTTTACCTAACAAAATTATGTACCAAAATATGTGTTGTAAATGTTGTTTTTTATTAAAATTTAAAAGGCCAAGAGATGTTCAGATTAATGACAACAATCCTATTTTTCCTGTAGAAATATGAAAAAAAATGACCTGTATAAATAGCTATAAGACCATTTAATTATTGCAAGGTAAATAATAATGAATTGATCAAATCTGAGAGAAACCAAAACGTTTCTTCATTTTTTGCCCTACAGTCCTCACTTTGAGAGCAAATCTGTCTCCTCTAAGACTTTGACCTGGATCTCACAGATTCTGAGCTATACAGTCCCCAGCTTTCAATGGTAATCAGAGGAATAGACACCCTCTGAGCTGCCAGCCATTCAGACAAAGCCTCTGTGTGTTCCCAAGCTCCACAACCCCACCGAATCTCTCTCTCTCTCTCTCCTCGCCCTCCCCCTCCCTCTCCCTCCCTCCCTTTCTCTCTCTCTCTTTCTACTGTGCTTGGGCTCAGTTACAATTGTGTTCTGGCCAGTGGTGACCTGTGTAAATGTACATTATGTTCCATACTTAAGGGACTGGGTTTTATCCAACTTGCTGTGTTAAAACTCAACTCTATACAAGACACGCTTCTGCTGTTCAACTTTCTGGACCTAACCCAGCGATTTTATCCCTTGTAATATTACCATTAGAAAAGGAAAGGGTGGACACAGGGTAGCAATATGCAACGATTCTAGCAAAAGGAGGGATTCAGAATAAGAATATATTGTTGTGATGTGTTAAAGAACACCAAAGCTGAATAGTAATTAAAGTGCTAAAAACAGATTTTATTCAGGAACTATTATAATAGGAAAAAAGAGATCTCACTATAAAACTGGGCTCAATTCCAAATACAGTATGGACACGTGGGGATTAATAGCCAAGGAGCACATTGGAGGAGGAGGAGCTGGTGGATGGAAAATTACTAAGAGGAAATATCAGTGGTAAGGAGGGGATTTCTAGCTAAACTGACTTGATAGGATTCTTGCTGAAATCAGGCCAGAGTGACCAGACATCATCTGGTGGATGGTGAGGGATGAGGAATTGGACCAGATATTGAGAATGATCTGATATTGAGGGTGGGGGATTCTTGCTAAGATGACTTAGCAAGATTCTTGTTAAAACTAAGTGATACAAAGACAGACATTGAGGTCCCAAGGTCAAGGCGTAGTTGGGAAGAGGGTTCAGAGTTGGTCTGACTAAAGTTGGTCCAGGAGGGTCTTTGTCAGATGTCAGCATGTTGCAGTGGCGGAAACTTTTGATTCTAAATCCTGATGTCAGTTATCCAGAGACAAGAGTGAAGTGAAGGACTCAACTATTATATTAATTATTAATAATATATATTATTAATGGAAATAATCTTTGAAAAAAGAGAACTATCTTTGTTTTAGTTCTATGCTTACCAAGCTGCCAAGCACCTATCATTATGTTATCAAAATAACTCACAAGCCAAAGTGGCACTTTTTTTTTTTTTTTGGTGGTACGTGGGCCTCTCACTGTTGTGGCCTCTCCCGTTGCGGAGCACAGGCTCCAGACGTGCAGGCTCAGCGGCCATGGCTCAGGGGCCCAGCCACTCCGCAGCATGTGGGATCTTCCTGGACCAGGGCACGAACCCGTGTCCCCCGAATCGGCAGGCGGACTCTCAACCACTGCGCCACCAGGGAAGCCCCAAAGTGGCACATTTTAGAGTGTTATATTCTGCTCCCCTTCATCATGAAAGTGCCTTGAGAAAAGCACAGATCCTGGGTGATCTGTCACCATTTGAGTTAATAGATTGGAATTCATTATCAGGCTCAGTTTAAAAAAAAAGTAATAATAATGCCCATCACACTGCCTGACACACAGTAAGATCTCTACAATAGAAGCTACCTTCTCTAATGTGTTGCCCCTTCACAAACTAAAAATCTCATTCCTGATCCTGTTAATCTGAAATCCATAATAAAGTGTAGACAGCACACATGTGACTAAACTGAAAACAGCCTGTATTTAATATAACCTTCATTGAAGTTTTTACCCAAAGTTCCCATTGACTCTCTTCCTTTTATGTCAAGTTCAGCTTCTCGGCTGGTGTGAGAAAGATCTGCATACTGTCCTAGGGTGAGACGGGACCAGTGCCAGTCTCGCTCTCCAGGGAGAAGACCATCTCACTGTGGTAATCCTCCGTCCCACCGTCCTCGTCTGCTCCCTCTCAGGTTCCCCCTCCTCTCAGCAGTGCCTGCCTCATCAATTCCACTGGGCAGAATTCTCAAAGAGGGCTAAGAGTATGACAAGACTTCTGCAAGATTTCTTTTTAATTAAAAGGGTCCCCAGCGATTGAAATTGTTCTCAAAGTTCAGTGCCTGGTGAGGCCAGTTACCAGTGGGTTTACATTTCCGGTAAATTTGGCCGAGTGTGCCCTGAATCCCAGAGAGGGAATTAAATGGACCATTATTGGGAATTCCCTGGCGGTCCAGTGGTTGGGACTCCAGGCTTCCACTGCATGGGGCACGGGTTCGATCCCTGGTGGGGGAACTAGGATCCTGCAAGCCCGCGGCACCACCAAAAGAAAAAAAAAAATTAAGTGGACAGTTACTTTTAAAGTGCTATGTGAGGAGAAAACGTTCAGTCATTCCTCACAGATCGTGTGCAGTAGTTATTTCACCATAACTTTGAGGGAGGTAAGAGCTGGGAACCTGACATACCATTCAGCACCTGAGAGAATTTCACACAGTACTTGAAGTAAAGAGAAGAGCAACATCTCTCCACTTCATAAAAAGAAATCGCAGAATGAAATTCTGTCCTTGGTCAAACCCATATATTGAACATTTGTCACAAGCAGCTGTTGTTTGTAAAGAAGAGCCTCATTCACTCCAAGTAAAATAATGGTGGGGACTTAACTCCTCTGGTTTTGTCTGAGTCCTGTCATTGGGTGGCATTTTCTTCTCTCACACAGTGCTGTCCATATCTTCACAGTGACAAGGGCAAATGGAGTGAGTGTCCGGGTTTAGAGTTGTATTAGAAAGTACAGTAAGTTTGTTTGGAAAGTAAAGATTTATTTGCACACGGGTGCATTCGTGGCCACGTCCTGTTCACCCCTCAGTGGTGTGCCCTTTATTCAGGGTTTGCTCCTCCCAAGACAACAAGCTGTGATGGGCCACTGCAGGATCCCAGGTAACACGTCACAGAGCACTCCTATGTATAAAACCCATGGTTCTCAAACACTGCAGGAGTCCCTGGTGTGCACAGCAGGCTCACAGTGTGCCATGGAACATTTAAAATGTCAAGAAAAACTCAACAGACCTCTGTCCGACATCCCATGGACCAGCATCTTGAGTTCATCATTTTAACTGTACATTACACTGTGGCGTTTTTTGTTTCTGGCCACGCTGCGTGGCTTTCGGGATCTTAGTTCCCCGACCTGGGATCAAACCTGCGACCCCTGCAGTGGAAGTGCGGAGTCCTAACCACTGGACTGCCAGGGAATTCCCTGTACTGTGTTTTTTTAGATGATGTCATATTCTTTATAAAGGTGGGTTTTTAGATATTTGCTTGATAAAAAGCAAGTACTGCAGGACAATCACGTGGAACAGGAAATGAGAATGGCATTGTCACAATTTGATTCCCGCACATAGCCTGTTAGTAGGTAACTGTGGTTATCTAAGAATAAAATAAAAATAAAAAAAATAAATAAATAAAAATATTACTGTTCTTTTCAATTTATGTGTATTTTTCAAATTGCTCCTTAGTTGTTATAACATAAATTCTTATGAAGTTATTTGGGCCTAACTCTTTCATAAAAAGAACTGTTAGGGATTTCTTTTGGCCTATGGGTGCTGTGAAAAAATTACAGAAACCCTAAAAGCTCCTTGAACCGAGATGCTCAAGAATTTCTGATACAAAACATAAAAATGAGAGAGGTGTGCCACACAACACTGTCTTTACTTTTACTAGAAAAATGTGTATTATCTGTAGAACCCCTGAAGTGACTCTGAAGAGCCCTAGGTTTCCTCCTAGAGCAGCAGTATGAAAAACACAGAGAACAGCACAAAAAACGAACAGACAGGAATCGTTCTAAACCCTTGATCCAGACACATCAGTCCCACCTGGGTGTGACAGCTGGAGGTCAGGGCAGAGCATCTGAAATGTCCTGGGCTACCTGGAAGGAACCCTGTACCACAAACCACTAATTGCCCCCCAAGACCTCCTTCACCTTTCCTTCTTTGTCACAGAACCCCTCTAATATCGGAGCAGCCATGTGCTCAGCTGTTAAAAGAACCGACACCTCCCAGCCTTGCCACCCGTGGTGGTCCCCTGATGTGGAAGCAGACACCTTGGTGGGCTTCGGGGGGCTCTTTACGGGGACTTGCTCAGATGGCAGGCGCCCTTGCCCCTTCCCTTTTCCCCCTCCTCCTGCCTGTAACATGAGGTATTTCAAATGGAGCCACAGTGGCCATCTTACAACCATGGGAATAAAAACCAAGGCAGCAGAGCACAAAGAGGAGGACCTTGGGGACTTCCCTGGCGGTCCAGTGGTTAGGACTCCGCCCTTTCACTGCTGAGGGCCTGGTTCAGTCCCCAGTCAGGGAACTAAGATCCCACAAGCCGCTCAGTTCAACAACACAGCAACAAAACAACAACAGAAAAAAACACCCCCAAAAAACAACAAAGGAGGATCCTAGAACACTGAAAGCAGCCAGACAGAGCCTCCAAACAATCTCCAGGTTGCCTAGCTCTGGAAGTCACTTTAAAAGAGTGAAAAATATGTCCCCATCTTAATTAAGGTACAGTTATTTGAGGCCTCTGTAACTAGCAGCTAAACAATTTCTAGGTGATAGAAGCTGGTCTCCACGGGGAATGGAAGAGAGGCAACATGGTTGGAACTGACTCCTATGTGTAATAAATATTCATGTTATAAAACTTCAACAGAGAGAGGGGCATGGACATATATACACTACCAAATGTAAAATAACTAGCTAGTGGGAAGCAGCCGCGTAGCACAGGGAGGTCAGCTCCGTGCTTTGTGTCCACCTAGAGGGGTGGGATAGGGAGGGTGGGAGGGAGACGCAAGAGGGAAGGGATATGGGGGTATATGTATACATATAGCTGAATCACTTTGTTATACAGCAGAAACTAACACAACATTGTAAAGCAATTATACTCCAATAAAGATGTTAAAAAAACAAATTTTTTTCGTGTTATATAACTTTAATGCATCGATTTTTAAATTAAATATATCTCACCTAAAACTCTGTGATCTACTTCAGCAGACAGAGTCGATGATGAAAACACTAGCAATCACAAAAATGTCAAATATATTTCTGAAGTGATTTTCATATATACTATGTTAGCATGTTATATATATATATTAGTATAGATTATAAATAGATAAAATATAGTGATCTACTCTGTATACATAGTATTTTTTTTCTTATCATATGATTAGGAGTTTATTAGTTTCCTAATCCTAATGTAACAAAGTGCCTCAAACTTAGTGGTTTAAAGCAACACAAATCTATTATCTTACAGTTCTGGAAGGCATTCCAGAGTTCTCCATTCCTTTGGAGACTCTAGGGAAGAAGATGTTCCCTTACCTTTCCCAGCTTGCATTCCTTGAGGAGAGGCTGCCTACATTACTTGTGTAAGGATAAATACAAATTAAAAATAAGGGGCTTCCCTGGTGGTGCAGTGGTTGAGAGTCCACCTGCCGATGCAGGGGACACGGGTTCGTGCCCTGGTCCGGAAAGATCCCACATGCCGCGGAGCGGCTGGGCCTGTGAGCCATGGCCGCTGAGCCTGCGCGTCCAGAGCCTGTGCTCTGCAACGGGAGAGGCCACAACAGCGAGAGGCCCGCGTACCGCAAAAAAAAAAAAAAGACTTTTTTTTTTTCCTCCGTGCGGCGTGTGAGATCTTAGTTCCCCGACCAGGGATCAAACCGGCGCCCCCTGCCGTGGAAGCGTGGAGTCTTAACCACTGGACTGCCAGGGAAGTCCCAGATTTTTAAAGAGACTTAATTCTACTTGTTGAAAATAAAGGACTCTCCCCACCCCTTCTTAGAGCATTTACTTCAGAAAATGTGTAAATATACGTTCTTTCTCTGTCTCTTCAAAATGTATATAAATCCTTTTAAAAGCTCACTAAGCCTCTTGCCAGATTTCCAGCTCAGGAGTGTCTTCCTCGGGGACCTGGGAGCTGACTCTTGAAATATCATCACCAAGGAAGATGGCGCCCCATCCTCTTCTCATAAAGATACAGGAAGTTTCATTTTTCCTTTGGATAAAGCCAATTAGCTGATACGGATGGTCACTCCAATTACCAGCTGAATAGAGGATGAACTGTGTGTGACAAAGTCCACGAACCAAATGCGCCTGTGATATCTTTGAAAGCTCTGGGACAGTGTCATTTTCTTTCTTCTAAAATATTTCACCCCTGAAAAGAATCAAATGTCCTTTTTATCAAATGTCTGTCTTAAGAGGTGCTGGCAAGCCCTCTTACTTGAGGACCAGTTATCATTTATCTTGGGAACATGGCTATAATAGGTTGTATCTGCCTGGCTATATACACGGGATGTGGCCAGGCCGAGCCGGAAGAAAGAGCAGAAAGTCATCACTGCCAGGAGGATGGTGATAAAATGTATGGAATAAGGAGTACTTATTATTACTGGCTTGGGAATGGGATTTTTCTAGATTGCAGCCTGGCAGAAATGGTGAGGTGTTAGCCAAAGCACCTTCCTCACTCCACCAAGGCTCACAAGCAGCTGTAGCCGGATGACATGCCTGACAGGTGAGCAAACATCCCCATGGGCCTGGGCAGGAGTAGTTTGTGTCTCCTTTCCCTGTGTCCCTTCTGGTTTATCATGTGCGTGAAATTTTTATTTTGTAACAAAACATTATTTTTAATCACTACATTGGAATAAGCCAGGACGAGTTTGGTAGGCCTCCACCGTGTACATCCGATTCTGCCATGATCTCTCCTGCTGGTGTGTGAGATACGCGTGCAGCCAAAGGAACTCTCGCTTAGACGTGCTTAAGTCTGAAAGATGATCCCAGTAACTATCTCTCTTTTCTCTACTCTTTCCAGAAACAGCAGCTTAACTAACGCCTCCCTTTCAAGAACAGCATCAGGACACTTGCTAAAAGTATAGTGAGTTGGGACTCGAGGACCTGGGGACAGTCAATACCTACTTATCTCAGATGGTGAGAGAAGTACTCCAAGCTGCTGCCTCTGCGGGAGACTTGAGTACCAGCCAGATGCACAGTGACAAAGAGCAGTCTGATGGCTTTTGCTACAGTGCTTTTTAGATTTCTCTGTATGATATAAATATGCAACTATTTAACTATTTGGCAATGGTTTTTGCATTTTGCAGTAAAGTTTTTGATGACAAAGAGCTCAAATAAATGAAAGCCAAGGTTTAATAGAAAACTAAGCATTGAATCTCAGTTTCTCCAGAAAGGTGGTGATGAATCTGTAACTTGCACAAAATGTATATAAGAATTTACATACCACTGTAGGTTGATCTTCCCACACCCCCCAAAAATGAGAGAAATCCGCTGACAAAGCATCAGTGTCCACTTCAAAAGTAAGTATTTTAAGAAGACTGCATCCTAGAATGGCAGTTAAACAGGTGCAGCTACAGGACGTGCATTTACAGAGCATTCTGTGAAGATCAAATGACTGCCCTTTTCAGTTTGCTCATTTTTCATCTGAAATTTGCTGCTAATCATCAGATTTTAGGAAAGTTTGAGCCTTTGAAAAACTACTTTATAAATCAAACTGTGTCCCTACTCACTTTCATAAATGAATTACTTTAAATTTTGGTTGCGTTTTGTTCAAAATGAATTAGAACTCCTTAAGTAAAATATTCAAAGAAAGGAGCACTGAAAACTTGTCTTTGAAGTTTCAGCAAATCACAGTTATCATTAAACCCAAGAAACTTGTTAATCCCCTGCGCCATCACCCCTCCGCTGAGATACTCGTTTTCTGCGCTGCCTCTCAGTTCCCAGTGGCTGCAGCCCCAGTTGCCTGCTCAGTGAGGTGCCCAGCTCCGTCTCCCTTCCCCGCTCCCCTACTTGTGGGGGCCCCCTGCCATCACCTCCCCAATAACTTACTTGTACTAGACTCCTTGTCCCTGGGTCTGCTCCTGGTGGGACCCAATCTAAGGCTAGACCACAGGACAGTCTTCCTGTGAGCCTTGCCCTTTTTTTGTTCATATGATTGGGGGCGTCATCGAACTTGGGGTCTGTATCTACCTTGTATGGGAAGTCAGATTTCCCCATCCGGAACCCTAACCTAGCCCCAGGTCATCCTGAAGTCTGGCATGATTTAGGCAAGTGTTTGCTGCCAAATCAGATGCCTTGTTCCTATTAGCAGCTTCTGCTTTAGCAAGTCCATTAACAGTTGCTGAAACTCAGGACATCTCCCTACGAAAGTATTACCCAGCCACTCAGTTTTAGTTTATTAGCGTCAAAAAATACTCTTTTTTAAAATAATATGAACAGATTATACATACAGTATATACTAAATTGTATAGTATATATGTAAATATATAGCATATGTATGTAAATATGTAATGTTCATTTTGATTATTAAAGGAAAATAACTTTATGCTTGACCATTTGGAGATTACAAATAAGTGCATATCCAATTCCAGTGATACAAGTAAAGCAGTTAAGTCCTCACATGTGAGGCTATAGACTTGGTCTCCTGGAACCAGTGATTGGAAGAACTGAACACTGAAAGGCCGGGCATCCAGGCTTGCAAATAAGGAACTTGTTGCATCTCTCTGCATCTGCAGTGTCTTTGTTAATCATACAAAGTGTGATTTTGCATTCTAATTACAAGTGCCATCAGCCTTTGTACAGATTTGAGCCCAGCAAGTCGCAATCATAATCATTTTATGACATGGGATTCTAATCTCTTCACAAATTATTACCATTTTGAATATTATTTAATTGCAGTGGTTGATTTTAAAAAACACCCAAAAGGCCGAAAACCAAGATCCCACAAATACTTTGGTTGAAAACAGAATATTTCAGGAAGCCCACTGTGCAGGCTGTATTTTATGGTCAGTATTTTTATTTAAATATTTGATATTGGTTAATTCTATTTTTTTCCTTAGGAAATTTTAGTGAATGACAGTGTTCAACATAACTTGGTAGTTTGTCTTTATTATGAAGAATTTTAAATGTACACAAGATTAGGAGGGGAATTTTCGTATTTTTTTACCTAGTTTCAGTAACTATCGACATTTGCCTTTCTTGTTTCATTTATACCTAATCCTCACTCACCCTCTCCCCTCCCACATACACTTTTTTTTTTGCTGCGGGTGGATCAGAAGTTTTAAAATCAAATCTCAGCCATCATATTATTTCACCCACAAATCTGCACTATATGTATCTCTAAAAAATTATGACTTTTTAAATGCTATTATCACACCTAACAATTTAATAGTAATTCCATAGCTAACATGATAATTCATTAGTGATTATTGTTGATATCCAGTAATCCAAATTGGCATTGTAGGAAAGAACTCAGCTGGTAGTTTGTTATTTCAAAAATACAAATTGTCACAGGATTTTGCTTCTGTTTCAAATTCACCCGCTAATCTTTTCTGCAAATTCAGTGAATTTGGGGGAAAAAAAACATTGAATTTCTCCTCTATTTAGTATTGTTTAAGATGAAGTTACATAAAAAGAAATTTTCTCCTATCCCTGATTTTAAATGTTTAAGCTATGTTTTGTAAATTCTCAAACAATGTTAGGATTCTACACACAGTTTCCAGAATACGTTCGTGCTGTGTTTATTGCGGTGGAGCATAAGAGGACCCCAGGGGTATTTGGGATCTCAGGAATAAAATGATGCATTTGCATGCAGTGTCAATTTTACTCAGATGTATTATGGAGTAAATTTTCTTATTTTTATAAAGAAACAAGAGCTTTTAAAGAAATACTATTCTTCTTTATTTGGGCTACTTTCCCAGACCCTGTTAGATTTGAGTGCAAGCTCCTCTTTTCCTCCCCGGCTAAAGGGGAGGGGCTGCTTTGCTGGAGAACCTTGTAAAGAATACTGAGTTACGGGATAAAGAAAATGCAACCCTTCCTATTGAGGGATATCTTTATTAGCCAAAGCATTTCAACATGCTTTCAGATGAAAAACCTGCCTTTGATTATACAATCCAGATTCCAGCCTGCAAAACTCAGAGCAAAATCCTAACTAGCGCATTTAGTCATGCCAGACCAAAAGGTCTTTATTATGTTAACAAAAATAATTACAAAATCGAACAGTCCAGAAATTAGCAGACTATCTAAAATATATCCACCCTCATTTAATAAGCATAAAAAATACTGTTATGGATTTTTTTTGGTGCAATGAGTCCCAGCTTTCAAATATTTCAGAACTTACCATTTCTGCTTGCTGTTCACAATACCTGATTGGTATGAATTTGCAATTATCCACAAGATAAAGGCAAAGGAAAACACAAGGGAGGATCAAACAGTGATCTAAACTTCTAAACAGTGGAGTAAGAGGCTTAGGCCATTATTCTTCATAAGTACTTAGAAAAAAATTGTTTACTTTCAGTTGTATCACTTAATTATACCAGTAACTTACATTTGTCTTTTTTCTTTTTTTTAACTCCAAGGTCAAGTCCTCTTTAATACCACTCCCAACCCCAGAGCCCTCAAGTCCTTCTCAGTAGTAACTGCTACGTGGAGGATCTCCAGTCCTTTCATTACACATTCAGATTTGTATGTTTATTCCTTAATACATGTGAGGTACTGCCTCTTAGTAGGAGGGGTCAACATGAATATATTTGTGCACTTTTGGCTTTTTCAGCAGTGTTTTTAGGATCTATTCAGATGTACAGGTATGTGAATTCCTTTTAACTGCTGGATGTCCTGTGTCATCACATGTAGATACCATCTGTGATTCTGCCTTTCCCCTATGGATGGACATGAAGGTTTTCCCCCAAGTTCCTCTATTATAAATGCTGCTGCAATAATGCTGGTACCCAGTGCCAGGCCAAGCTGGAGGGGTATATGGCAGCAGTTGGCTACAGTGGAGAGAAGCAGTTTATCAAGGACTTCTAGAATTTCTTTCTCATGATGATAATTAGCGGAAAGGCTTTAAGTGAGGTGACTTTTTATAGTCTACACCACGCACTCCTGTTGCCGGTGGGAGTAGACTGCTGCCCTTCCCTCCACCTCTGCTGTTACGTGCCTCCTACTTCCTGGTAGATACGGAAAAGTGGGATCACATTTCAGTTTCCATGAGTGTTGCCAAATATTTGTTCCAAACTTGATGGTTTTTTCATCAGCCTTTAAGACAACTTTACTTAGGATTTTCTTCATTTTCTCTCCCCTGACCTCCTCAGACTCCGACGAAGTTTCTCTCCCTCTACCTGGCCCTGGGATGGGGCTGTCCACCAATTTCTGAGCTCACCTCTCTCAGATCTCATCTAGTTCTGTGGCTCCACATTTATGTTGATAAATCCAGCCCATTTCTGATGCCCTGTCCACACACTGGCCCTCTCTCTGTGAATCTTGGGTGAGCCCAGAGTATCTCTGTTTACAAATGAAGCATCTCTCAAATTGAACTGTACACACCCCTTTCTCTCCAGCATACCCCCAACTTCCTTTACCCCTGCCTCCCCATCTCAGTTAAGGGCAGGGGATAAGCCAGCTACTAAACTCAGCCATCTTCACCCTTGGCTGGATGTCCTCCCAGCCCCACCCCTATCAGAATGATTGGTCTGTGACATATATTCATACTTCTTGTTTATAGCTTAAAAAAAAAAAAAGTCGGCCATTCTCCACCGTAAGGACCATCCCTAGCCCAGGTCGTGCTCCCCTCTACCTAGGTCACCCACACAATCTCCTGGCCAGCTTCCTGTCACATACTTGCCCGAGAACTTTGTCCATTGCCCTCAGTGTTCCCAGAACTTCCTTCTACATCACACATCTGATGGCACCTCTCAGCCCTCTTCTTTCCGGACATGGAGGCCTCAGGATCTAGCCTCTACTTTCCTACCCATTCGTGTCTCTCTTCACCCGCTCCTCTGCTTCTAAGGTCCAGCCGCACACTAGTGACCAGAAAGGTTTCCAAAGTCACGACCTTCTCCAGGCACCCCTCCAGGATATCACGCCGTCCTTATCCTTAGCTTACGACACGACACCCTGAAGACCGTCTTCATTTGTCAGCTTCCAGCCCCCTCAACACTGCCTCCTCTAAGGAGCCCGCCCAGCATCAGCGCCCACCCCGCCAGAAAAGGAGGTTAAAATCCAGGGTCGTTGAGAGTCGCTGGGGGCCGGATGCAGGCCTTAGGGTTTGGTTGGGGCCGTTGTGGATTGGCTGGGACCGTTGGGGATCGGCTAGAGCTGTTGTTGATTGGCTGGGGCCGTTGTTGATTGGCTAGAGCCATGCGGGTGGGGGGGGTGGTTTGGTGCAGCCCTTGTTGATTGGTTGGGGCCCTTGTTGATCGGCTGGGACAGTTGAGGATTGGCCGAGGCCGTTGGAGTCGCAGGTAGTTGCAGAGAGAGGTCCCGCCTATGTCCAGGGTAGAGAGCTGAGGCAAACGGAACCAAGGAGGCCAAGGAGTAGGCGCCCCATCAGGCCAGGACTTCGAGTGAGGAACTCCGATAGGGAGTCCACCCGCCCGCCAGCCGCAGAAAGACCGAGACCAGGAGATGAGCAAGAGCCAGGGCGCTCCTGAGCATCCTCCAGGCCGGCCGCGGGCAGCGGCCTCCAGCGCGGGGCAGGTCTGGTGGACGGAGGAGGCCGAGGCCCCTGGACTGTTCCTGGGAGAGTCGGGCCCGCAGGGAGTTCAGCTGGCTCCCAGGTTCGGTGCCACACCTGCTGAGAGCCCAGAAGCCCCAGCGGCCTCAGCCCTGCACCCGCAGGAGCAGCGAGGGATCCTGAACTGGACCCAGTTCCCCGTCTTACTGTGGCTCGTTCAGACCTGTTTGAATACAGGCTCCAGTTTTAGAGGCTGTGGAGGACTAGGAGAGGGAGCTTCCCTGACTTTAGGCTCCCATAGCTCTTCCTCCAAACCCTCACTCCAGCGGAGCTGGGCTCCAGGTGCCTTGGCCGGTACTCTTTCCTTCTGAAGTCAGGGTCGAGATCACCTGCCCCACTCAATCTCAGGAACCTTCTATTTATTTTCACTTTATAATTAGTTGTCTTTTGGGTCTTCTCATTCCTCCATGGGGTAGACTTCGGCCCCTATGTTTGCTCATACCTTCCTATATCCACGATCTTGGGGAACCCTCACCTCCTGAGGCTGGGCTTGGACAGGTGACTTGTTTTGGCCAAGAAGATATCAAAGGTGAGGCAAGAGGAAAGTTGAAAATCTCTTGTTACTCCTGGAATCTGCCTCCATGTGCGCAAACCCTGACTATTCTGCTAGATGACATGGCCCAGGACCCCCAAAGACCCAACTGAGAGAGAGGCCATCTTGAATCATCCAGCCCACTGGCCACCTGACCCCGGACATGTGAGTAAATCCATCGCGGCTTGGCTGAGCCTAGCACAGGTGAAAAGAATCGCCCAGTGGACTTGAGCTAAATAAGTGCTGTTGATTTGAGATAGATTGTTATATAGCAACAGATGACTTATATGCTACTCAAATCCCTTTGTTCTCTCCACCCCCCCACTCCCATCTCTTATCCTGATTCTGTCACTCTAGACAACAAGCCTGGAGGGAACCCCATTAGTGTTTCTAAAGAAATGTTTCCCCAAAAAACTTTTACATAGGCCCCCCTGCATCCGAATCACCTGGAGAATCTTTTGGAAATAGTGAGTCCTGGTAATTGCTGGGAATCTTTGGGAGTGCAGGATGAGCATCTACAACTTAATAAGTCCCTCTGTCCCACTGGACACATTTTAACAGTTCTCTTTCCTCATCCAGTTGTTGCAGTGTCCTTCCTTGCCCTAGTCCCTGTGTAATAGGGAAAAACCACTGTATTCTATACAAGTTAATCAGTAAAGGGATGTTGGCTATGAGCTTAAATTAAACATTCTGGCCCATCTCTGGGAACCCTGTCTCCCAGGTAGGTAACAAGCATTAAGGTAAAATACCCTTGTTTAGCTCACAGGAATCATCCTGACCAGGCCCACCTGTGAATGACTGCAGGGAGGAAGAAAGTAACACATCCCCACCGGAGGCTGACGGGAGCCAGGAAACATTTGACTCGACTCCCTCTCCTTTTAGTTGAAAGAAGCCTGAGTTCCAACTCAGGCAAGATGTTTTTTGGGGACACAAGTCCACCATCTTCTCGGTCTGTTGGCTTCCCTACCAAAGTCGCCATTCTTTGCCCCAGCAACTCGTCTCTCGATTTATTGGCTTGTCCTGCAGCAAGCAGTAGGAGCTTGGACTTGGAAACAAATGTTGGCCAGCCAGCCAGCCAGGAGCCTTGCTACTCGTGGCTAGACGGCCCTGGTTTGGAAATATTCAGATAAGGCCCTAACAGCTGCTGGGACCACTTGTCCTGAGGATCTACCCTTCAAAATTCCCCAAAGCAGCACCAGCAGCACCAGCTGCCCCAGCGCTTGGCAGTTGGAGCAAGGAATCGACATTTGGGAACTGATGGGCTCCATACAGTAGGGTAAGTTGCTCCCCTGTGTACGGCTGGGAATTTTATTTCCCTTCTGTTTGGGGCTCTTTCTCCGGAATAAGCCAACTTGTTTGAGGTACCCTGTTGGAGATAGTTGCATTTCCTGTTTGAGGCTTTTTCCCCAGAATAAGTCAGTTTGTTTGGGGTGCCCTGTTGGAGAGAGGAAAGAGTTGTTGGACTTTTCCCCGATTTGTGAACTGGTTTGTTTGTTTGTTTGTTTGTATGCTAGCATTTGTGTGTGCCGTTTGTGTTTTGTTTGTCTTGAACTTCTGTCTTTAAAAATGGGGAATGGGGCTTCCCTGGTGGCGCAGTGGTTGAGAGTCCGCCTGCCGATGCAGGGGACATGGGTTCGTGCCCCGGTCCGGGAAGATCCCACGTGCCGCGGAGCGGCTGGGCCCGTGAGCCATGGCCACTGAGCCTGCGCTCCGCAACGGGAGAGGCCACCACAACAGTGAGAGGCCCGCGTACAGCAAAAAAAAAAAAAAAAAAAAAAAAAAAATGGGGAATGTTTCAACTATCCCTGAAGTGCTGTGAGGCACATTTTGGGTAAGTGATCTGATTACAGCCATGAACCCATGGGTGAAAGGAAGATGATATTTTATTGTAACCATGTGTGGCCAGAGTACCTGTTAGGATCTCCACAAGGGGTTTAGGCAGGGTTCCCGTGGGACCCTGTGCACCATGCGCTGCTACCCTTGCTGTGTTAATTCCGTCATTTATGGCCTCCTGTGTCCTTGGTATATGTAAAACCCGAAGACCAAACCTGAGGGTTCATTTAGGATTTTCTGTTTGTCCTTTGGGTTTTTTCATTTCATTTTGCTTGGTACTGTTTCTCCATTTACAGTTTTTTGGTATTTAAAATTGATACCAAATCAGTTTTTTGATATTTAAAATCTTTACTGATGTCAAATGGAGGAAAGGAACAAAACACCCTGTCTGTTCTTGGCTAAAAGTGGGACATTCCCAGGAAGAAGAGAAAGGTTCCACTTGGTTCCCCAAATCACCAAATGCTACAAATAGAAATAGAAGTGCCTTTTCCATAAATATTAGTAAAAAGGGTTGAGCCATCTAGACACGTGACCTTGATTTGTCCCATCTGCCAGAAACCCAATTTGAATCCAGCCTCTTTTGTAACTGATGGATTTTATATTGTTGTACCTGATTCATGGCTGAAATTTTGGAATGGGAACTGAGAGGTCCCTGTGTTTGAGTTTGTACGTGAGTTGTAGATGTGCAACATTGCCACAATTGATTTGGGGTGGGGGTGGGGGCTCTGTTTGATTGGCTTGAAGGAAATTAAGTCCTTATATTCATGTTCAAATATGGAGGAGACCGACCAGAAAGACTTTTGGGTTCACGTGATCTAGGAAATATTCAGTATTGCATTAATATCTGGTATTAAAGTTAGCTTAAGCTTGTTGCTGTGATTAATACAGACATGTCTTTTGAGTAATCAACATTAAGTATAATACTTCTATTGTGCCTAGGATTACTAGAAGTTAAATAAGACCTTATTCCTGTTACAAAGTTTGTCAGCAAGAAAAATAACAATATGACAAAGCTTTTAAATAAACAAAATAGAGGTAAATGAGGTAAGAGTTTTAAGTAAACTCTCTAGGAATACTTATGCTTTGGAAATGTCTATCTAAAATAGTCTCTCCAGATTTTCACAACTTGAAATTTTTAAACTAAGTTCAATGAAGAGAATTCATTGACTATCTGGGTCATTTCAAATAGGATAAAATATTCAAACATTAGTTGCTGGGCAGGGAGGAAGACGAAAGCATAAGTTTGTCAATCAGGAGATACTGGTATGATAAACAGTTTACAATTACTTGCCTCTTGGTTTTCACTGAGAGTAAAATGATGAGGGAAACATTTCACTATGCAAAGAGGTAGGATGTGTGCTTTCAGCAAAGAAGGTATGAGGAATGAAAATGTATTTTGTTAAAGGGAAAAAGGTGGTTTTGTCCTCGAGCTGGTTGTTTCTTTTTTTTTTTTTTTTTTTTGTGGTACGCCGGCCTCTCACTGTTGTGGCCTCTCCCGTTGCGGAGCACAGGCTCCGGACGCGCAGGCTCAGCGGCCATGGCTCACGGGCCCAGCCGCTCCGCGGCATGTGGGATCTTTCCAGACCGGGGCACGAACCCATGTCCCCTGCATCAGCAGGTGGACTCTCAACCACTGCGCCACCAGGGAAGCCCAAGCTGGTTCTTTCTGAATGGAAAAGAAAGTGAGGGACAGATTAGTATGGATACAGAAAATTGTGGAAGGTTTGCGGAGGAAGAACACTGAAAGGGTTTTATGCATGGTCAGGATTGGCTAAGATTAGATTGAATTTAATTAAGAAAATGAATGTTAAAGGTCAAATGGTACAGAACCTGAATCTGGTTCTCAAAGAGGACAAAGTTCTCTTAAAATGTTGAACCACTTTTGGTAATCGTTGAACCACTTTTGGTAATTGTGAATTTAAGTGATTTGTATTTGCCATTAAGATCTTTTATTACCACTGGTTTAAACTTTTTTATATTTTGACAAACTTCCCAAAAATAAAATTCCAAATGAAGTTCATTTGACCTCTAGCTAACTTTGAGGTTTTCCAAAGGGTCCCTGGAACACCTCAAATTATTTATTTTCTCTCCATCCTCAAGAGAGAAATACTAATTAGGCATTTAATATATTAAATTATGTGATAAGCAGTGTCAAATAGGTGGTGATAACACTTTTTAGATCGTATCATGTGGGTAAATGTTATTAATATACACATTCTAGAAATTATATGGAATTCCTAAGATGCTAGTATATCCTGGTAAATGATATAAGTCATAATTTTAGTAATTATCTTAAATTGTTGTACATCAGTGCAGGGACAAAGTTTCTTTTCAGTTGCCTTGTCACCAGGTTGGTTGACGCCAAAGCAAAAAGGCATCCTTTTAATGGTTAGAGGTGATCAATTGCTATTTATGGTTCTACAGTGGCTTTTGAGTGACTCTCTAGCTATTTTGTGAGGAAGTGGGGGAGAATGATGAAATCCTTTATGTGCAAGCACTTGTGCTATTACATCAAGGAAAATAAGAAAAGGAAGGAAATGAGAGTGAGGATATGTTGCTTCAAACCTTCACTCCTCCAGGTGAGCTCGCTGTCCCAGCCACTCTGGCCGCTATGCCAATATATCCACCCCTTCTACCACCTTCCGTTCCTATCCAGCCCCAATTCCCGACATTGGGGCTCAGGACTGTCCCTCCTTATAAGGATCAATTAGAAAATCCTGTGTTATTTTCCGGAGTACGGGGACTTGGTCTGGTATCACCATCTAAGACCCGAAAGGGCACCCAGCTTGGTCCGGGAGCCACTCCCAGGGCAGGGCAGTTTTCATTGCTATTGCCTCATATAGGGGGCTAAATGCAAACGACCAGCCAGCTGAGTTTCTCAGACTTTTTAACTGGAAATATCACAACCCTCCTTGTAGGGAGGATCCTCTACACCTGAAGCCCAGTTGGCAGCACCCGCAGCTGAACCAAATTGTGGCCCCAATGAGGGAGGTGCCCTTATTAGAGCATTAACAAGTTAGTGCATCTTGGACGGGCTTTGAAAAGGGAACCAAATCAAGAATTTGAACAAAATTCAAGAGATTCAGCAAAACGAATACCTCTCTGAATTTTTGGAAAGGATTTATCAGGCCTACAGATGTCATACTAATGCATATCCCGAGGCCCCTGAATATATTAGAATGGTAAATTTGACCTTTTTGGGAGGGGAGCAAAGTGCCTGAAACATCAGAAGAAAGTTGCAAAGATTAGATAGTGCATTTGGAATGAACCCTTCTTGGTAGATGTTGCTTTCCAAGTGTTCAACAGGGAACAACAGAAGAAAGAAGATGCAAAATGGAATGCCAAATTTTTGGCTGTAAGTCACCATTGGGGAAGGAAAACAGATTGCCCTAGGCTAAAACATAAGAAAAACAATAAGACAAGAGCCTCTCATAAGGTGGGGAGGAACACTCTAAAGAAGAGGCCCGGGGGCGCCCTTGGACTTGAGGCACCTAATTTCCCACAGGAGCCTTGGGTAAAATCGACAGTGGAGGAATGAGCTGATTATCTTTCTGATAGACTGCACCCTGAAGTTTTTTTACCAGAACAGCTTGACATCAGAGTCCCACCAGAACAGGCTTGAAGCCTACAGATGGCACTCATGAAAACCCCAGGAAAGGAGACAGAGCTCTTTCCCCCGACCCCCCGAGGTCTACAAAGAGGTAAGACCAGAAGTGTGTGCTAACAGCATCCCAGGTAAGGCCAAAAGACATGGCCAGTATGAATCCCATTAAAAAGGGATGCTGGGACACCTCATCTAAAACAGCCTCCTCTGAGGCAAGAGGATCCCTTCTCCCATAGATTGACTTGTCAAAATACCAGCCAGTGTATTCTTTGTGTCTGCCCCTCCAGGACGTCTACACAATCGGTGGTATTTGTACTGTCCCTGTGGGTCGAGTGGAGACTGGTGTTCTCAAACCTGGCATGGTGGTCACCTTTGCTCCAGTCAGTGTTACAGCTGAAGTAAAGTCTGTCGAAATGCACCATGAAGCTTTGAGTAAAGCCCTTCCTGGGGACAGGGTGGGCTTCAATATCAAGAACGTGTCAGTAAGAGCAGTACAAACTTGGGCTCGGTAACACGTGACGTTGACCCAAGAAGATAACCTTAGGGAATTTGGAAGAGGTTGTCACACAGCATGTGCTGGATAGAGCTGCGGAAGTCCAGTTTCCCCATCTCCTCCTCTCCATGGGTCAGTGCTCTCCTTCAAGCCACCCCGGGGCTGACTCAGGGCCAGCCTTCTCTCAGGCTGATGCACTCAGCCCAGGGACTTCTGAAGACTGAAAATGAAGCTGGAGGAGGAATCAAGGTGAGGTCTTGGAAAATGGTCTTCACCTTTGACTTTGCATTGTGAAGTCAACTAAGGGGAAATTAATTTTACACTAATTCCCTTGCTGCAGTGCTCCTGAGCTTGCTTTTCTAAGAAAAAGAGCCCAGGATTTGTGCCCTAAAGAGAATAAAGTGTACCATTTCACCACTGCATACTTTGCTATCCCCCCTCCTCTAAAAAGTGAGTTCCTAAGAGAAAACTTAGCCTGTTACCAAATAAATCGGGTCCCGCTGCTCTCCGCTTACAAAATCAATTACATACTCATAAATGGTAGAGAAGAAAGGTGCCTTTAATCAGAATGCCAGCAATCTGGGGAGATGGTAGACTCAGTGTCCCCCAAAAACCACCTCCCAAGATTCTGCTCAGCCATGAAGCTTTTTTTTAAAATACATCTTTATTGGAGTATAATTGCTTTACAGTGTTGTGTTAATTTCTGCTGTACAACAAAGTGAATGAGCTATATGCATACATATATCCCCATATCCCCTCCCTCTTGAGCCTCCTTCCCACCCTCCTTATCCCACCCCTCTAGGTGGTCACAAAACACCGAGCTTATCTCCCTGTGCTATGCAGCTGCTTCCCACTAGCTAGCTATTTTACATTTGGTAGTGTATATATGCCAGTGCTACTTGCTCAACTACGTCCCAGCCTCCCCTTCCCACCCTGTGTCCTCAAGTCCGTTCTCAATGTCTGCATCTTTATTCCTGCCCTACCACTAGGTTCATCAGTACCATTTTTCTAGATTCCGTATATATGCATTAGCATAAGGTATTTGTTTTTCTCTTTCTGACTTACTTCACTCTGTATGATAGACTCTAGGTCCATCCACCTCACTACAAATAACTCAATTTCGTTCCTTTTTATGGCTGAGTGATATTCCATTGTATATATGTGCCATATCTTCGTTATCCGTTCATCTGTTGATGGACACTTAGGTTGCTTCCATGTCCTGGCTATTGTAAATAGAGCTGCAGTGAACACTGTGGTACATGACTCTTTTTGAATTATGGTTTTCTCAGGGTATATGCCCAGTAGTGGGATTGGTGGGTCATATGGTAGTTCTATTTTTAGTTTTTTAAGGAATCTCCATACTGTTCTCCATAGTGGCTGTATCAATTTACATTCCCACCAGTTGTGCAGGAGGGTTCCCTTTTCATGAAACTTTAAAGGAAAACAGGGAAGTAATCTCAGTTAATCATTGAGGTAGGGGGTCAGAGTTTTCACCAACTCCCACTGTGTGTAGGCTTGTCGACTCCTCGTGATCTTCCTTTAGATGTTATCTCTTTCTTTCTCTCTTGGCCACACCTCAACGTTTATGGGATCTTAGTTCCCTGACCAGGGATGGAACCCGGACCTTTGGCAGTGAATGCGCTAACCACTGGACCGCCAGGGAATTCCCCCTCTAGTTGTTTTATTGTTTTATTTTTTTGCTGTATGCGGGCCTCTCACTGTTGTGGCCTCTCCCATTGTGGAGCACAGGCTCCGGACGCACAGGCTCAGCGGCCATGGCTCATGGGCCCAGCTGCTCCCCGGCATGTGGGATCTTCCTGGACTGGGGCACGAACCCATGTCCCCTGCATCGGTAGGCAGACTCTCAACCACTGTGCCACCAGGGAAGTCCCTAGATGTTGTCTTTATTTTTTTTTAAAGCTCTTTTGTGTTTTTTAAAATTAATTAACTTATTTTTGGCTGCGTTGGGTCTTCGTTGCTGCACGCAGGCTTTCTCTAGTTGCAGCAAGTGGGGGGCTACTTTTCATTGCAATACGCTGGCTTCTCATTGCAGTGGCTTCTCTTGTTGCAGAGCACAGGCCCTAGGCATGCGGGCTTCAGTAGTTGTGGCACGTGGGCTCAGTAGTTGTGGCGCATGGGCTTAGTTGCTCCGTGGCATGTGGGATCTTCCCGAACCAGGGCTCGAACCCGTGTCCCCTGCATTGGCAGGCGGATTCTTAACCACTGCGCCACCAGGGAAGTCCCTAGATGTTGTCTTATTCACACAGTTTGGGAGATTACTGAAAGGGAAGCTAGGGAAGAGATCTGGTCATCTATTAATTACAAGTTAGGCCAGGTATTGTGTGTGATTGAAAGATTTGAAAGGTATGCTTGGGCTGGAGATGAGTAGATCGTGGGGGAGCCTGGTTTAACAGTTAGTTACAATACAGCTTTGCTAAAGTGCCAGGAAAAGGGGCTTCCTACTGAGGGTGGTTTCCTGTAAAGAGCTGCTTATAAGCCCACTGCTTTCGTCTAACATGGGCTTTTCCCAGCACTGGCTAAGGGTGAGTGCTCAAAAGGCCTTGCCAGCTGCCCAGCCAGTTCTCACCCACAGGCTGCGTGCTTATGGCTGGAACACTGAAGACCAAGCCTGACCTCAGTGATGTGGAACGAAGGGATGATGTGAGCCTGTGAAGGCCCTGAGATGTCCTAACGCCCCAAACCAAACTCCTGGGCAGGGTTTCCCCATGTCAGGCTGAGATCAGCTAGACTTGTCCACTTTTCCCAAAAGCTTTCCTGACAAAGGCCTTGCCAGACGAGAGCTGTGCCTTTTACTCCTAAGAATGAGCCACCATGGAGGTGTGACAAGGCAGCTTCTTAAACCCACACTGTTAAAATAGACAAATGCATAAAAATAAGCAAGGAAGATAGAATCATGAAGGCCTGGTTGTGATGGTGGCCAGGACCAGGGACCACTTTGAATCTTCCAAGGATGGCCCAAAGCTAGTTGCCTTAATCCTTTCAGTCCCAGCCCTGTTTCTGGATGAAAGAAGAATTTGCTGCCTAATTCCTTTAGTGGTTACAAGTTTCTCTTTCCTTTGAATATTAAGTATCCCTCCAAAGTGAGTTTGTCCTGCTCTGTTTTTTTCTAGCAACGCCTTGAATTTAAGATTTCTTTGGTATTTGAAGGTTCTCCGCTCAGTAATATTTATGGGACCGTCATCACAGACAGATGCCCTTCTTTTAAGTTTTATTAGACTATCTGAGCTCAGAGAAGGGGCCAAAAGAGAACTGGGAATGTGAAATGTGGACTCTTGAGACCATTGTTTGTGTTCCTTGAGAAGGAAGAGGAGAAAGGAAGGGAACAGTCATTGTACAGCCTCCATGTGCTGCCTGAGGTCAGTCCTTTGTCCCTGAACGATCTCAGGTACACGTTCCCATCCTTGTACCTGTGAGGACAGGTGTATGAAATACAATTATTTCTCTGTGTGAGATGATTGCCAGTGTGTACTAGTGGGGTTACAAGTGATTTTAGTTAAACTGCCTCAAACTAGTTCTTGTTCTTCAAATTAGAAGATCCACTGGATTCTACCCAGGTTTTAGCTGTCCTGCTTGGGAGGGACAGAGGTTGACCAAAGGACCAAAGCCACACACACACACACACACACAAAAAGGAAACTCATCTAGTGACTTTCTTCCTATAGGGGTCTATTCCCCTCCAGAACTTCTGCTTTTGTTTTTTCTTCGGTATCTTCCAGCAATAGTTTTTTTAAAAAACTTTTTTATTGAAGTATAGTTGATTTACAACATTGTTTTAGTTTCAGGTATACAGCACAGTGATTCAGTTATACATACAGATTCCTTTTCCTTTTCAGATTCTTTTCCCTTATAGGTTATTATAAAATATTGGGTATAGTTCCCTGTGCTATGCAGTAGGCCCTTGCTGGTTATCTATTTTATATATAGTAGTGTGTATATGTTAATCTCAACCTCCTAATTTATCACTCTCCCCCAGCCTGCTTTCCCCTTGGTTAACCATAAATTTGTTTTCTATGTCTGTGTGTCTCTTTCTGTTTTGTCAATAAGTTCATGTGTATCATGTTTTTAGACTCCACATGTAAGCGATATCAGATGATATTTGTCTTTGTCTGATTTACTTAGTATGATAGTCTCTGGGTCCATCCATATTGCTGCAAATGGCATTATTTCATTCTTTCTTATGACTGAGTAATATTCCATTGTGTATTGTGTGCATGTGTGTGTGTACCACATCTTCTTTATCCATTCATCTGTTGATGGACATTTAGGTTGCTTCCATGTCTTGACTACTGTAAATAGTGCTGCAATGAACATTGGGGTGCATGTATCTTTTTGAATTATGGTTTTCTCTGGATATATGCTCAAGGAGTGGGATTGTTGGATCATATGGTAGCTCTTTTGTAGTTTTTTTGTTTGCTTGTTGTTTTTTTTTTTGCGGTACGCGGGCCTCTCACTGTTGTGGCCTCTCTCGTTGCAGAGCACAGGCTCCGGACGCACAGGCTCAGCGGCCATGGCTCACGGGCCCAGACGCTCTGCGGCATGTGGGATCTTCCCGGACCGGGGCACGAACCCGTGTCCCCTGCATCGGCAGGTGGACTCTCAACCACTCCACCACCAGGGAAGCCCTCTTTTGTAGTTTTTTAAAGAGCCTCCATACTATTCTCCATAGTGGTTGTACCAATTTACACTCCCACCAACAGTGTAAGAGGGTTCCTTTTTCTCCACACCCTCTCCAGCATTTTTATTTTTGGTAGACTTTTTGATGATGCCTATTCTGACCAGTGTGAGGTGATAACTCATAGTTTTGATTTGCATTTCTCTAATAATTAGCAATGTTGAGCAACCTTTCATGTTCCTGTTGGCCATCTGTATGTCTTCTTTGGTGAAGTGTCTATTTAGATCTTCTGCCCATTTTTCTTTTTTTTTTTTTTTTTTTTTTTTTTTTGCAGTACCCAGGCCTCTCACTGTTGTGGCCTCTCCCGTTGCGGAGAACAGGCTCCGGACGTGCAGGCTTAGTGGCATGTGGATTCTCCCCAGACTGGGGCACGAACCCATGTCCCCTGCATCGGCAGGCGGACTCTCAACCACTGCGCCACCAGGGAAGCCCCTTCTGCCCATTTTTTGGTTGAGTTGTTTGTTTTTTTGATACTGAGCTATATGAGCTGTTTGTTTTGGAGATTAATCTCTTCTGGACTGCGTCATTTGCAAATATTTTCTCCCATTCTGTAGGTTTTCTTTTCATTTTGTTTATGGTTTCCTTTGCTGCACAAAAGCTTTTAAGTTTAATTAGGTCCCATTTTGTTTATTTTTGTTCTTGTTTCCATTACTCTAGGAGATGGATCCAGAAAGATATTGCTGAGATTTATGTCAAAGAGTGTCCTGCTTATGTTTTCCATTAGGAGTTTTATAGTATATGGTCATACATTTAGGTCTCTAATCCATTTAAAAAAATTTTTTGAAATATAGTTTATTTACAATGTTGTGTTAGTTTCAGGTGTACAGCAAAGTGATTCGGTTATACATATATGTATATCTCCACTCTTTTTAAGATTCTCTTCCCATATAGGTCATTACAGAGTATTGAATAGAGTTCCCTGTGCTATACAGTTGGTTCTTATTAGTTAGCTATTTTGTATATAATAGTGTGTATATGTCAATCCCAATCTCCTAATTTATCCCTCCCCCCCTTTTACCCTTGGTAACGGTAAGTTTGCTTTTTACATCTGTGACTCTATTTCTGTTTTGTAAATAGGTTCATTTGTGCCATTTTTTTATATTCCACATATAAGCAATATCATATGATATTTGTCTTTCTCTGTCTGACTTACTTCACTCAGTATGATAATGTCTAGGTCCATCCATGTCACTGCAAATGGCATAATTATGACTGAGTAATATTCCATTGTATATATATACCACATCTTCTTTATCCATTCCTCCATTGATGGACATTTAGGTTGCTTCCATGTCATGGCTATTGTAAATAGTACTGAAGTGAACATTGGGGTACGTGTATCTTTTCGAATTATGGTTTTCTCTGGATATATGCCCAGGAGTGGGATTGCTAGATCCTATGGTAGTTCTATTTTTAGTTTTTTAAAGAACCTATATACTGTTCTCCAGAGTGACTGTACCAATTTACATTCCCAACAACAGTGTAGGAGGGTTTCCTTTTCTCCACACCCTCTCCAGCATTTGCTGTTTGTAGCTTTTTGATGATGGCCGTTCTGACCAGTGTGAGGTGATAACTCATTGCAGTTTTGATCTGCATTTCTCTAATAATTAGTGATGTTGAGCATCTTTTCATGTGCCTCTTGGCCATCTGTATGTCTTCTTTGAAGAAATGTCTATTTAGATCTTCCATTTTTTTGATTGGGTTGTTTGGTTTTTTTTGATATTGAGCTGCATGAGCTGTTTGTATAGTTTTGAGATTATCCCTTGTCGGTTGCTTCACATGCAAATATTTCTCCCATTCTGTGGATTGTTTTTTCATTTTGTTTATGGTTTCCTTTGCTGTGCAAAAGCATTTAAGTTTAATTAGGTCCAGGCTTCCTGGGTGGCACAGTGGTTAAGAATCCGCCTGCTAATGCAGGGGACATGGGTTCGAGCCCTGGTCCAGAAAGATCCCACATGTCACCAAGCAGCTAAGCCTGTGTGCCACAACTACTGAGCCTGCATTCTAGAGCCGGTGAGCCACACCAAGCCCATGTGTCACAACTACTGAGCCTGTGCTCTAGAGTCCGTGCTCTGCAACAAGAGAAGCCACTGCAATGAGAAGCCCTCACACCACAACGAAGAGTAGCCCCCACTCTCCGCAACTAGAGAAAGCCCCCACACAGCAATGAAGACCCAATGCAGCCAAAAATTAAAAAAAAAAAGTTTAATTAGATCCCACTTGTTTATTTTTGTTTTTATTTTCATTACTCTAGGAGGTGGATCAAAAAAGATCTTGTGGGCTTCCCTGGTGGCGCAGTGGTTGGGAGTCTGCCTGCCGATGCAGGGGACACGGGTTTGTGCCCCGGTCCGGGAAGATCCCACATGCCACGGAGCGGCTGGGCCCGTGAGCCATGGCCGCTGAGCCTGTGCGTCCGGAGCCTGTGCTCCACAACAGGAGAGGTCAGAACAGTGAGAGGCCCGCATACCGCAAAAAAAAAAAAAAAAAAAAAGATCTTGCTGCAGTTTGTGTCAGAGAGTGTTCTGCCTATGTTTTTCTTTAAGATTTTTATAGTATCTGGTCTTACATTTAGGTCTTTAATCCATTTTGAGTTTACTTTTGTGTATGCTGTTAGAGAATGTTGTAATTTCATTCTTTTACATGTAGCTGTCCAGTTTTCCCAGCACCACTTATTGAAGAGAGTGTCTTTTCGCCATTGTATATTCTTGCCTCCTTTGTCATAGATTAGTTGACCGTATGTGTGTGGGTTTATCTCTGGATTTTCTATACTGTCCCATTGAGCTATATTTCTGTTTTTGGGCCAGTACCATACTGTTTTGATGACTGTAGCTTTGTAGTATAGTCTGAAGTCAGGAAGCCTGATTCCTCCAGCTCCGTTTTTCTTTCTCAAGATTGCTGTGGCTGTTGTTTCCATACATATTTTTAAATTTTTTGTTCTACTTCTGTGGAAAATGCCACTGATAATTTGATGGGGGTCGCATTGAACCTGTAGGTTTCCTGTGGTAGTATGGTCATTTTGGGAATGTTTATTCTTCCAATCCAAGAACACAGTGTGTCTTTCCGTTTCTTTGTGTCATCTTCTGTTTCTTTCATCAGCTTCTTATAGTTTTTGGAGTACAGGTCTTATGCCTACTTAGGTGGGTTTATTCCTAGATATTTTTTAATTTTTTATTTATTATTATTTTCCTAGATATTTTATTTTTTATGCAATGGTAAATCGGGTTGTTTCATTAATTTCCCTTTCTGATTTTTCGTTGTTAGTGTATGGAAACACAGCAGAGTTCTGTGTATTAATTTTGTATCCTACAACTTTACTGAATTCACTGATGAGTTAGAGTAGTTTTCTGGTAGTGTCTTTAGGATTTTCTATGTATAATATCATGTCATCTGCAAACAGTGACAGTTTTACTTCTTTTCCAATTTGGATCCCTTTCAATTCTTTTTCTTCTCTGATTGCTGTGGCTAGGACTTCCAAAACTGTGTTGAATAAAAGTGGTGACAGTGGACATCCTTGTCTTGTTCCTGATCTGAGAAGAGATGCTTTCAGCTTTTCACCATTGAGTATGATGTTAGCTGTGGGTTTGTCATATATGGCTTTTATTATGTTGAGGTATATTCCCTCTGTGCCCATTTTCTGGAGAGTTTTGATCATAAATGGATGTTGAATTTTATCAAAAGCTTTTTCTGCATTTATTGAGATAGTCATATGGTTTTTATTCTTCAATTTTTCAATGCAGTGTATTACACTGATTGATTTACATATATTGAAAAATTCTTGCTTCCCTGGGATAAATCCCACTTGATCACGGTGTATGATAATTTTAATGTATTGTTGGATTTGGTTTGCTAGTATTTTGTTGAGGATTTTTGTTTCTATGTTCATTAGTGATATTGGCCTGTAATTTTCTCTTTTTTTGTGGTATCTTTGTCTGGTTTTGGTATCAGGGTGATAGTGGCCTCATTGAATGAGTTTGGAAGTGTTCCTTTCTCTGCAATTTTTGGAATAGCTTCAGAAGGATAGGTGTTAACTTTTCTCATATGTTTGATAGAATTTGCCTGTGAAGCCATCTTGTCCTGGGCTTTTGTTTTGGGGGAGTTTTTAAATCACAGATTCAATTTCAGTGTTTATGATTTGTCTGATCATATTTTCTATTTCTTCCTCATTCAGTCTTGGGAGATTATACCTTTCTAAGAATTTGTCCATTTCTTCTAGGTTGTCCATTTTATTGGCATATAGTTGCTTGTAGTAGTCCCTTATGGTCCTTTGTGTTTCTGTGGTGTCAGTTGTATGTTCTCCTTTTTCATTTCTAATTTTATTGATTTGGGTCCCTTTTTTTCTTCTTCTTCTTCTTTTTTTTTTTTTTTTTTAGGAGTTCTTTAATTTTTTTTTTATTTTTGGCTGTGCTGGGTCTTCTTTTCTCTGCGAGGGCTTTCTCTAGTTGCGGCAAGCGGGGGCCACTCTTCATCGCGGTGCACAGGCCTCTCACTATCGTGGCCTCTCCTGTTGCGGAGCACAGGCTCCAGATGTGCAGGCCCAGTAGTTGTGGCTCATGGGCCTAGTTGCTCCGTGGCATGTGGGATCCTCCCAGACCAGGGCTTGAACCCGTTTCCCCTGCATTGGCAGGCAGATTCTCAACCACTGCACCACCAGATAAGCCCCCTGGCAGGAGTTCTTTAGACCCAACCAAGTTGTCAATTGCTTGCCGCACAGTCTTAATTTGGATGTTTGGTGGTTGTCTGGGTGGATCTTTTCAAGTCCAAAGAGACAGAGCAATAGGAGAATGAGAAAGACTGAAGGGGAAAAGCCTTGGCCTCAGTGCGCTTCTTCACGGCCAGAGAACTGGTCTCTGCCCGATTCTGCAGGCGACGTCAGCTGCCACTTAACGGGCTACTTGAATCTACACGGCTCAGGATAAGTCCCAGCCACCCTTCAGAGGGGAGCCATAGCCCAATAGGCGGATCGAGATTATGGCTCTTGAGGCCCCACATTGGATGCCAGAAAAGATGTTGCAGGAAAGAGAGTGGGGTGCGAGAGGATAATCACATCCCAAGTCATGTCTGAGTCCCTGGGATGGCCGCCAAGTGTGGGTTCTTGGCTTTGTGCAGGCAAGAATTCAAGAGCAAGACATAGTAAAGTGAAAGAAGGTTTATTCAGGGAGATACACACTCCATAGACAGAGCATGGGCCATCTTGGAAGGCAAGAGCTCCCTTTTTTTCTTGATGAGGCTGGCTAAAGGTTTATCAATTTCGTTTATCTTTTCAAAGAACCAGCTTTTAGTTTCATTTATCTTTGCTATTGTTTTCTTAGTCTCTGTTGCATTTATTTCTGCTCTGAACTTTGATTTCTGTCCTTCTACTAACTTTGGGTTTTGTTAGTTCTTCTTTCTCTAGTTGCTTTAGGTGTAAGGGTAGGTTCTTTAGTGTACGGATAGGTCGTTTGAGATTTTTCTTGTTTCCTGAGGTAAGCTTGTATTACCATAAACTTCCCTCTTAGAACTACTTTTGCTGCATCTGTAGGTTTTGGATCATCATGCTTTCGTTTTCATTTGTTTCTAGGTATTTTTTGATTTCCTCTTTGATTTCTTTAGTGATCCGTTGGTTGCTTAGTAGCATATTGTTTAGCCTCCACATGTTTATGGTTTTTTGCAGTTTTTTCCCTGTAGTTGATTTCTAACCTCATAGCATTGTGGTTGGGAAAGATACTTGATATGATTTTAATTTTCTTAAATTTACTGAGGCTTGCTCTGTGCCCAGCATGTGACCTATCCTGGAGAATGTTCCCTGTGCACTTGAAAGGAATGTGTATTCTGCTGTTTTCGGATGGAATGCTCTTTAATATCAACTAAGTCCATCTGGTCTAATGTGCTGTTTAAGGCCTGTGTTTCCTTATTGATTTTCTGTCTGGATGGTCTGTCCATTGATATAAGTGGGGTGTTAAAGTCCCCTGTTATTATTGTGTTACCATCAGTTCTCCCTTTTATTATGTCTGCTAACATTTGCCTTATATATTGAGGTGCTCTTGTGTTGGGTGCATATATATTTACAATTGTTATATCTTCTTCTTGGATTGATCCCTTGATCATTATGTAGTGTCCTTCTTTGTCTCTTGTGACAGCCTTTATTTTAAAGTCTGTTTTGTCTGATATGAGTATTGCTACTCCAGCTTTCTTTTGATTTCCATTGCATGGAATACCTTCCTCCATACCCTCACTTTCAGTTTGTATGTGTCTCTATATCTGAAGTGGGTCTTTTGTAGACAATATATATACAGGTCTTGTTTCTGTATCCATTCAGCCAGTCTATGTCTTCTGGTTGGGGTGTTTAATCTGTTTACATTTAAGGTAATTCTTGATATGTGTGTTCATATTGCCATTTTGTTAATTGTTTTGAATTTGTTTTTGTAGGTCTTTTTTCTTCCTTTCCACTTTTGTTCTCTTGTGATTTGATGACTATCTTCAGTGTTGTTTGGATTCCTTTTTCTTTTTTGTGTGTATTACAGATTTTTCATTTGCAGTTACCATGAGGTTTTTAATTTTTTTTATTTTTTTGCCATACGCGGGCCTCTCACTGTTGTGGCCCCTCCCGTTGCGGAGCACAGGCCATGGACGCGCAGGCCCAGCGGCCATGGCTCACAGGCCCAGCCACTCCGCGGCATGTGGGATCCTCCCAGACTGGGGCACGAACCCTGTGTCCCCTGCATCGGCAGGCGGACTCCCAACCACTGCGCCACCAGGGAAGCCCGCACCATGAGGTTTTGATATAGCGGTCTATACATGATTGTTTTAAGTTGCTGATCTCTTAATGTCAAATGCATTTCAGATATCCTGTGTTTGTACTCTCCTCCTCTCACGATTAATGGTTTTGATATCATATTTGTGTGTGGAGATTTCCTACCTTTACTGTATGTTTGCCTTCACCAGTGAGCTTTCCTATTCATAATTTTATAGTTTTTAGTTGTGGTCTTTTTTTTTTTTTTTTTTGCTTAGAGAAATTCCTCTAGCATTTGTCATAAAACTGGTTTAGTGGTGCTGAAATCTTTTAGCTTTTGCTTGTCTGTAAAGCTTTTGATTCCTCCATCACATCTGAACAAGAGCCTTGCTGGGTAGAATATTCTTGGTTGTAGGTTTTTCCCTTTCATCCCTTTACATATATCATGCCACTCCCTTCTGGCCTGCAGATTTCTGCTGAAAAATCAGCTATCTCTAATGGGTATTCCCTTGTACATAATTTGTTGCTTTTCTCTTGTTGCTTTTAATATTTTCTCTTTGTCTTTAATTTTTGTCAGTTGATTACTATGTGTCTTGGCATGTTCCTCCTTAGGTTTATCCTGTATGGGACTCTCTGCGCTTCCTGTACTTGGGTAACTGTTTCCTTTCCCATGTTAGGGAAGTTTTCAGCTATTATCTCTTCAAATATTTTCTCAGGCCCTTTCTCTCCCTCTTTTCCTTCTGGGACCCCTATGATGAGAATGTCGTTGCATTTGCCGTTGTCCAAGAGGTCTCTTAAACTGTCCTCATTTCTTTTCATTCTTTTTTCTTTATTCTGTCCTGTGGCAGTGATTTCTACCACTCTGTCTTCCAGCTCACTGATTTGTTCTTCTGCTTCATTTATTCAGCTATTGATTTCATCTAGTGTTTTTCATTTCACTTGTTGTATTTTTCAAGTCTGGTTGTTCTTTATATTTTCTAACTCTTTGCTAAAACCTTCCTGTAACTTCTCACACTGTGCCTCCATTCTTTCCCCAAGTTCTTGGATCATCTTTACGATCATTACTCTGAACTCTTTTTCCAGTAGATTGGCTATCTCCACTTCACTTAGTTGTCTTCTAGGGTTTTATCTTTCTCCTTTGTCTGGCACATACTCCTTTGCCATCTCATTTTGTTTAAATTTCTATTTGTCTTTTTATTTATGTAGTAACTTAGTTACATTTCTTGACTTTGGAGAAGTGACCCTCTGTAGGAGATGTCCTATATGTTCCAGCAGTACACTTCCCTCTCATCACCCAAGGACCGGGGACCAGCTGGTCCCAGGGTAGTTTCTGACCGGTGTTTGCAGACTCAGTTCTGCAAGATCATAGTTTCCTTGCTTCTGGCGTCTGCCCCCGGGTGGGTGAGGCTGGTCTAGAGGTTTGTGCAGGCTTCTCGGTGGGAGTGTGCTGGTGCTTGTCCACTGGTGGGTAGAACAGGGTCCTGGCCCTCTGGTGAGCAAGGCCATGTCAAGGGACATGTCTAGAGGTGGCTGTGGGCAGCCTGTCTGCTGATGGGTGGGGCTGTGTTCCTGCCCTGTCGGTTGTTTGGCCTGAGGCTGGAGCTTACACACTGTTGGGTGGGGCCAGGTCTCAGTACCTAGGATCCAAAGTGTCTGCCTCCAGCCAGAGGTCTTGTAGGTCCCCGCTATGTCCGCCACCAGCTTTTATGGCCCCCAGAGAGAGCTACAGCCACCCCTGCCTCCCCAGGAGACCCTCCAAGACCATCAGGTAGGTCTGGCCCAGACTCCTACGGAGTCACTGCTTTTGCTCTGGAACCCACTGTGCACAAGACCTTGTGTGTACTCTCCAAAAGTGGAGTCTCTGTTTCTCCCAGTTGCGTGGAGCTCCTGCAGTCAAGCCCTGCTGGTCTTCAAAGCCAAATGCTCTTGAGTCTCTTCCTCCCGATGCTGGACACCTAGGCTGGGGAGACCGGCATGGGGCTCAGAGATCTCAAGCTCCTGCAGTGTACTTATTCTGCAGCTTGTGGGATGCCCACCCAAGTGGTATGGGATTTGATAATATACTGAGTGCGCTCCTCCTGCTGTCTCGTGGTTTCTTCTTTATGTCTTTGGATGTGGAATATCTTTTTTGTTTGGTAGATTCCAGTCTTTTTAAAGACTATTTATTTTACATTGGAGTGTAGTTGATTAACAGTGTTGTGTTAGCTTCAGGTGCACAGCAAAGTGATTCACTTAGACACGTACCTGTTCTTTCTCAAGTTCTTTTCCCATCCAGGTCATTACAGAACATTGAGCAGAGTTCCCTGTGCTGTACAGTAGGTCCTTGTTGGTTATTCATTTTAAACACAGTAGTGTGTACATGTCAATTCCAAACTCCCTAACTGTCCCCACCCCACCCTTCCCCCTGGTAACCATAAGTTTGTTCTCTAAGTCTGTGAGCCTGTTTCTGTTTTGTAAATAAGTTCATTTGTATCATTTTTTTTTTTAGATTCTGCATATAAGTGATATCATGTGATATTTGTCTTTCTTTGTCTGACTTACTTCAATCAATATGACAGTCTCTAGGTCCATCCATGTTGCTGCAAATGGCATTATTTCATTCTTTTTTATGATTAATATTCCATTATATATACATATGTTTATGTATATATGTACATATGTATGGGCATCACATCTTTATCCATTCATCTGTTGATGGACATTTAGATTGCTTCCACGTCCTGGCTATTGTAAATAGTGCTGCTGTAAACACAGGGGTGCCTGTATCTTTTTGAATTATGGTTTTCTCCAGATATATGCCCAGGAGTAGGATTGCCGGATCATATGGTACCTCTATTTTTACTTTTTTAAAGAACCTCCATATTGTTCTCCATAGTGGTTGTACCAATTTACATTCCCACCAACAGTGTAGGAGGGTTCCTTTTTATGCACAGCCTCTCCAGCATTTATTATTGGTAGACTTTTTGATGATGGCCATTCTGACCAGTGTGAGGTTCGTTGTAGTTTTGATTTGCATTTCTCTAATAATTAGTGATGTTGAGCATCTTTTTGTGTGCCTCTTGGCCATCTGTACGTCTTCTTTGGAGAAATGTCTGTTTAGATCTGCCAAATGACTTTTTTTTTTTTTTTTTAAATTATTTATTTATTTATTTATGGCTGTGTTGGGTCTTCGTTTCCCTGCGAGGGCTTTCTCCAGTTGCGGCAAGCGGGGGCCACTCTTCATCTCGGTGCGCAGGCCTCTCACTATCGCGGTCCCTCTTGTTGCGGAGCACAGGCTCCAGACGCGCAGGGTCAGTAATTGTGGCTCACGGGCCCAGTTGCTCCGCAGCACGTGGGATCCTCCCAGACCAGGGCCCGAACCCGTGTCCCCTGCATCGTCAGGCAGACTCTCAACCACTGCGCCACCAGGGAAGACCTGCCAAATGACTTTTGAAGTGTTCCTTCCTCTGCAATTTTTGGAACAGTTTCAGAAGGATAGGTGTTAGCTCTTCTCTAAGTGTTTGATAGAATTTGCCTGCGAAGCCATCTGGTCCTGATTCCAATCTTTTTTATCAATGGTTTTTCAGCAGTTAATTGTGATTTTGGTGTGCTCGTAAGAAGAGGTGAGCTGAAGGCCCTCCTGCTCCACCATCTTCTAAAATACTAGTTTCTCTTTTTCTTACACCTCTCCCAGGAATCAGGAATCATGTCGGAAAAAGCAAATTTTCCTACTCGCTCCCCCACATAGCTTCTATGCAGAACTTCCAGGTAGTGAAGTGCTGCTGAAAGCTGTGATTCTCCAGTTTGAGATGCTCATTATAGTAAATGATCACGGAGGCTATGAAGTCCCACAGTCTGCCATCTACAAGCTGGAGAAGCAGGAGACACAGTGGTGTAATTCAGTTTGGGTCCAAAGGCCTGAGAATAGGGCCATGCGTGGGGGGCAGTGATATGAATCTCAGTCTGAGTCCGAAGGCCTGAACGTCAGGATCACCTGTGTCCAAGAGCAGAAGAAGATGGATGTGTCAGCTCAAGCAAAGAGCTTCTGGCAATAGTTAAAAAAAATATTTTCCCTAGAGTTTTTAGTGGTTATCCAGGGGAGATTATATTTGATAGGAGCTGTTTGGCCATTACAAAAGCAGGTGCAGTCCTTTGACAAAGTTTCAGGAAATATGGGTAAAGTTTCAGGAAATATGGGTAAAGTTTCATGACTAACCCTTAAACTCCAGACTAAACTTGCACAGGAACGGGGCCCTTTAGGTGGTCAAAATATGTTTAGGACCCATCACTGGAAATCTCCTTTGAAGCCAGCTTAGAAGTCACATAACAACTTGGCCTCATTGCCTGTAGAGTCAGTTTCCATTTTCCATCTCGAATAGGAGGATGCAGTTTGACTGCCCTTTTATTCACATCATTGTTTCCAAACTTCTTTCAGTATGTATCAAAAATTCAGTTCACTCTCATAGTGATGTCCCACCTTAAAAAATATTTCAAAGCCCCTTGAGCTATGGACTTTGGGTGGGTAGGGGGGCACCCAAGAGTGGTAATAAGCCACAATCTCCCAGGTGTGAAGTGGCCAAGCCACCGCCTAAAGAGATTCTTTCAAAGGCAAGAACAAGAACTCAATTAATTTGTCTGGGTTGTTTCACAAAAGCAGACTTTAATCTGGAAGGTGTATAAATACACCAGGTTTCTTGCTCAGAATAAAATTGGGTGTTCTTGCTGAAAGTTTTAAGTCTTACATTTAAGGTTCTGGTTTTCTGAATAACAGTAGATGGCGTTTATACAGTAGCAAGTGTTTAGGGTCCGTGCTATGGTAAATAATGTACTAGCTGGCATCTTCAAAAGTTAAAATAAAATGAGAGAGTCTAAGGCAAAAGACGAGAAAGAACAACAAAAAGCTTTTCCACACTAAAGTGTAGGGTCATTCAGGACCTGTTCAAACAACAGGAATTATGCTGGTGATGACAATACATCCCTTCCAGCCTCAGAAAAGTGCTCTAAGAAAGACATTCGTTCCCCATGGCCTTTCTCATCCCGTGCACCCACCTGATCTGGAGAAAGCCCTCTGCAATATTGAGCCCCTCGGGCTGCCCATCACAGGCACGATGCAGGGGGCTCAAAGGAATTCTTTGTGAATCTCATGTCACAAAAGGGGACACATTCTTCCCTGGCCTTTGACCTATCTCCCGGTGGAAACCTTGTGCAGGGTTAATAGGTGAGAAACCATGTTTTAAGCACCCTGGAGCATGTTCTGGTCCCTGAGCACCAGATCTCAGATGGTGGAGAAGGTACAGCTCTTCACCAGGGTTTGGTAAAGTGCTGGCGAGGAAGCTTTTCCTGTGAAGTCTGCCCTCCTGTGGTTAACAGAGTGATCGACAGTGACATGGCAAGGTCTCTGCTTAGGGTTCTAGATTTAGATGTAGTAAAGCCATAAATTCCTCTATTTTCCCATTTTCATTTAGATGGTAGTCTCTGTTATGGGCATAGCTAAGGTAAAATACTTAAATTATTTGAAAAACAAAATGGAACGCTTTTCTCAAGTCTGTATCTTTTTTAACTCATAAACCTACTGTTTTGATAGAAAAACAGAAGTAGCATAGGTATCTCTGCCCTTTGTCACCTTCACATGATAGATGCCTTTTTTTTTTTTTTTTTTGGACCGTGTGGCATGTGGGATCCTAGTTCCCCGACCAGGGATTGAACCCACACCCCCTGCTCTGGAAGCACAGAGTCTTAACCACTGGACCACAAGGGAAGTCCCAATAGACACCTTTCTATTTGTCTTCTCTCCAAATTACAGAGTAAATTCCTGGAGGGTAGGGAATGGTCCTAGTTCTCTGTCGGTTCTTGTCCCTAGGTCTGAGCAGAGCACATAGTTTTTAGCAAATATCATTGAATAGTAAAATTACAAGATATCAGTTTGTTTTCTATCCTCTATTTTTGCAACAAAAATGGAAGGCAGTGGCTTTCTTATTTGGTCATCTTATGCATAGATTATTGCTGGCAGAGGGTACCTTAATGCCATCTAGACTAACTTCCCAGTATGTGGAGAAATGCTTTTGGAACATCAAGCCTTGTAGCTTCTTTCTGGATGTTCAAATCAAAGCAGGCCAAGAACTGCTCTTTACGTAATTGAAATGCAAAGAAACCACACTGAAATGAAAATTTTCATTAATCAGATTAACAGAGATTAATAATTATTGTGGGGAGTTCCCTGGCGGTCCAGTGGTTAGGACTTTGTGCTTTCACTGCCGGGGTCCCGGGTTTGATCCCTTGTAGGGGTAATAAGCTCCCACAAGCCATGCAGCATGACCAGGATAATAATAATTATTATTATTTATTATTGTGGGTGACAATAAAATTGAGCCTGCAGTCCCTTTTGTTGCTACTAAAAATGTAATTCCAGAATACTTAACGATTTTATTTTAAATCCTTAAAATATTCCTGTTATTTGATCCAGTTAACCACAGGATGTTCATGATAGCTATGTTTATGAAAGTAGAAATTTGGAAAATATTAAAAATAGGAAAAAGCATATACAAAGCATTTGGTAGCCACTTAATATTTTATAGTTAACATATACAATAGCTATATATATATATATATATATATACACACACACACATACAATATATATACAAAAGCTATATTGTGGAGAAATGCTTATGGTAAATTCTATGAAGAAATCAGGTGACTATAGATCGTGTATATAATTAGTTACTCTTGCTTCATCGCATTCCCCGATAAATTCATTGCTATGATATAAAGTAGTGGTAATAGTGGGCATCTATGTCTTGTTTCTGACTTTAGTGAAAATGTCTCTAGAATTTTCTCATTATATCAGCTACCTGTTACTGAGTAACAAGTTTTCTTAAAGCTAAGTGGCTTAAAACAACAATAATCATTTATTTTGCTCATGAATATGCAGTTGTTGACAGAGCTTGACAGGAGTGACTTTCATCTGCTCTACATCGCATCAACTGAGATGGTTCTAGTTGATACTGGACAGTCCACTTTCAGTACAGATCACTCCCACGGCGGGCGAGTTAATGCTGGCTGTCAGCTGGCAGTTCTGCTGGTCTGGGGCCTGGGAGTGAGGGGCCTTGCTGCTGCTTCTCCAAGTGGACTTCTAATCTGCTAGGGCTTCCTCACTGGATGACGGCTGAGTTCCCTGAACAAATGTCCCAAGAGATGTAGACAGAAGGGAGTGGCACTTTTATGCTCTATCCTTGGAAATCACGTAGCATCACTCACTGTACCTTATTAGTTGAGGGAGTCACGAAGTTCCACTCAGGTTAAAAGGGAGAGGACATAGGTTCCACCCATGGGATTGTGGGAAGGTCACGTCGTACAGTGAGCGTGTGGATGACAGACATTCTTATATTCTAACCTCTCTCAGATTACAGAGACACTGAAACACTTGAATTTATGCACTTAATTGCATGTAGCTGTGCTTCGTTCATTTTGACTGTTGCCTGGCACTCTTTGATATAAACATACCGCAATTTAGGAACTGTGTTCTGGACGGACCCTGGGCTATTTCCAGGTTTATTGATTAGCATTCCTGTCCACATATCCTAGTGCAAATGTGCATAGGTGTCTTTGGTGTATACCCCCAAGAGGGATGTTACAGATGCTCGTGTTCCTAAATAATGCCAAACTGCACCAATTTATACTCCCACCAGCCAGTATGAGAGTTCCTGTTCCAAAGGCTGGTTACCATAATCTGATTTTTCCAGATTTTTTTCTTCTTTATCACAGGTTTCTAATGGAAAGCACCTTTAATCCTACCTAATTTTTCTGTGTGCTAGCTTTCCAAGGAGCAAGAGTGTTACCTTCTTCAGAGTCTGCCCCTTCAGATGCATAGCTCATAACTGCTTGACTTGGTGTACAGAAACGTTTGGCTGAGTATACTGCAGGTCAGAGACAGAACGTGCCTGTATTAGCAGAACTGTGTCCTTCCATTTCTGCTTACAGGCTGCCTAGATTTAGCTGGAGTTGTTCCTTCACCGGACTTTGCTCAAAGCAGCCAAAAAATTGGCAACATAATCCATCATTCTAAATCTTCCTGACCATGTCCCTAATGACACAGATTTGGTCAAATTATAGTCTACCCTCCAAAGTAATGCAGGCCTCCAAACCTGACTGAACATCTTATCACTGTGTAATGTGAGGCACCAGCTTCTCAGCCTATACCGTTAACAATCAGCACATCTGTTACTGTGGAAGAAGGGAGGATGGACACTGGTCGACCACCAGCACTCTTGGCCACAGCTTCCTTCTGGCATCACTTTTTCTTAGTAACTTTGTTTTCTGGAAAAGTATAGTGTCCTAACTCTGGGCTAACAGAGGTGGGTTGACCACTTCTTTTTCTCATTTTATTGTCTTCTGTCTCTGTTGATAGGGAACAGTCGGGTGTCCTTTTTCTTTGGTTATTTTCAATAACACTTTTGTGTTTGGCGTTTCCTTGATTCCTCAACAGTGTGAGGATAGGTTTTTAAAAATAAATTGATCTACTTGTTAAACACTGGAATTCCTGAATTGGTGGATTCATGAGTTCAGAAAATTCTGACTTCCCTCATTCTCTCTTCTCCCTCTGGAACTCCAACTAGATGTTTGACTCTCATTTTGTCCTCTACATTAATCTTCTCTTTTCTATGTTATATCCCTCTGTCATTTCTTCATATATTTTTCTAGTTCACCAAACTCCTCTCCAAGTGTCTTATTGTTTCATATGCCCATTGTTATAAATTGTAATTTTTTATTTCTAAATTGCAAAAGCAGTGTTATTAGACATTGTTTTAAGAAGCAATTTACAACAGAATTATCTCTATATGAAATGATAAATACAAAAAAAGAAAAAAACCTCCAAAAAGGATTTTGAAACAAATGTCATGTTATGCCAGCCCAGTCATTCCTTGTCTTGAAATCTTTTAAGGCCCCTATGCAGTCTTGTGTGGCCATGATGGTCTGGAGGGCTACTTTCCCATAATGAAAGCTGTTAACTTTCTCTTGAAAGTTTTAAGTGGAAGACACCCCTTGGGTTGGCACAGGGTATTGGATGGAAGGAAATGCAGAGATCGGTGGCTGAGGATGTGGCAGAGGGCCTTCCAGTGGGGACATGATGGTGGACACTTCTGGCAACGCTGAGAGCTCTTTGCACTGGTGTGGACTGCGTGCATCACACGTGGCGGGGATTGGGGCTGCGGAGTGCTCCTTGGGCCATTGTCTTCCAGTGCGTGTACAGCAGGGAGCATAACTGGAACAGATGTCTGTATGGTTAGAGATTTTTCTTGCCCCCCCCCACCCCCACCCCGGTCCCCAACTCATTTCCATACCTTTCACACAGCATGGGCTCCAAGAGACTCCATGGCCTCTGGTAAAGGGCCCCAAGTCCCAGAGGGAGGGCAGAACCTCTCCCAGCTTGATGAGACCCCTCCTTCCAGGAGTTTCTTTGGGCTCTTTTGGTTCTCCCCCAGTGATCCTCTCCCATTTTTCTCTCCTATAGCCTGATGCCTGTGATTTAGGCAAACCTTCACATTTACATCCTCACTTCTGATCCTATAAACAATGGCATACTTAGCTTTATTACTGCCTCACCCATCAAAATGTAACTGCCATAGGGTCACAAGCTTCATTCACTGCTCTACCCCCAAGTGCTTAGAATCATGTGTGGTCCAGAGTAAGCACTTAATATGTTGATTATTGAATTATTTTACTTGAGATTCTTTGCAAAGGTAGAATTGGAAAATTCTCAGGTTATGTGTAAGTGAAACCCACTGAACTTAGCATGGGTAGGAGTGCAGTAGGTTCTTCTCTACTAAATGAGTTCAATGTTTGGCATGTAGGTTTGGGGCAGGTTTTTCACAGGTGGAGTTCGGTAATCTCATTCTTGCCTTGCACAAAAAGTGTGGATTGCTCAGGCAGGGTCAGAAGAACCGTGGCAGTAGTGACATTTAACATTGCATACCTGTTTTATTTAAACATGGATTCCAACAGGATCCCTAATTGTTGAAGAGTACGATTTAAAACACCTTGAGAATCTAGGAATATATTTACCAAACAAGATGTGCAAAACCTCTTTAGAAGAAATTCTAAAATTTTATTGAGGGACATAAAAATGAGAATCTGGGGCTTCCCTGGTGGCGCAGTGGTTGAGGGTCCGCCTGCCGATGCGGGGGACGTGGGTTCGTGCCCTGGTCTGGGAGGATCCCACGTGCCGTGGAGCGGCTGGGCCCGTGAGCCGTGGCCGCTGAGCCTGCGTGTCCAGAGCCTGTGCTCCGCAACGGGCGAGGCCACAACAGTGAGAGGCCCACGTACAACAAAATAAAGAGAATCTGGCAGGATGTAGATTGTTCATGGACTGAAAAACTCCATACAGTGAATCAATTATAGTCACTAAATTAGAGTCAGTGCAATCCCAACTGGCTTTATACTGGAGCTGCACTAGGTTAAAAAATTTATATGACAATGCAGAAGGTTCAATAACCATAACATTTGGAAAAAAGGCAGGAGGACCATGCTACCCATTGCTATAGTGGACTATAAAACTCCAGTCAACAGGAAAGACTGTGTGGCATTGGCCTGGGGACAGTCGTAAGAGCAGTGGGGAAAGAGATGGGCCAGGATCACACCCTGTATTTTTAAGGCAGCAGTTCTGAGCAGTGAATAAAGGACAGTGCTTTAGTACTAAGGGTTGTGGCTGTGTTTTCAGAAGATTTTATAGATGACTGTGAAATCATCTGACATTATCTAGTGAAGCTAGAGTTTGAAACCCAGAGTGAGGAAATTTCCATACACCAGGATCTATCAAAAATGTTCAAAATAGCTCTGCTGCTAATGGCCAAAATATGGAAACAACTCAAATGGCCACTGCAGTTAGAAGTCATGGATGATTCTTTGGGAACATGGCAAGAAGGGTGAAAAGCACAAAATAACAAAGGGAAAAGAAGCAAGTCACACGATATGATTCCACCATTTATAGGAAGCTCAAAAACAAACTAAAGAATTCTTGATTTGATCATCTTACCCTTTCCAAAGGATCGAAGGAGAGAAGCTTGCGACTTCAGGAAGGAGCAGGGAGGGGAACACGAAGACTTCCTCAGATCTCGGAACCTTCCTACTTGGTAATCTGTGTAATGGCCTATTCTCCAAGAATACACAGGTATGTCTTTCATGATTATCTGCATGTATATTTTACTCTTTAAAATTACTTTTAAATTATATACTAACAAAGGACAATGTGATACATTGCTCTGCATCACAGCTCCAAGATTATCCCCTGCTAAGGACACTTGGGCCCAGAAACAACATCTCTTGCCCAGAGCCACACACTAGGAACAGGCTGAGCAAGGCTTTCATCCCAGGCCTGTCCCATGAACTGAAATAAATGGACACAATTTTTAGAAACTGTTTATTTCCATCAACCTATTTCCATTTTAAGAGTTTGTGGAAGAACAGTTTAAGACCACTCAGTGGTTGTTCCTACCCACTCGGTGGCCTGAGCAGTGGGAGCTGCAGACCAGTCTTCAGTGGCAGGCTGAGCACTCCAATCTTCTGTTGAGAAAAAACCAAAAAAAGACAGAGAAAGCCATCAGCCCCATTCCCGTAGTATTTTTGTCACCCCCACCACCAGCAGCAATCTGCCTTGCATTCCAACAGATAACACATTTCAAAGGACAAAGACAAAGACAGAACATTTCAAAAGCACCTGAATTCAACCTGTTAGTTTATCAGCACAGCTATGGCACACCGAGACAAAAACCCTTTAATGCTAGTATGTGTGTGTATATATATATAGTGTATGTATATGTGTATATACGTATAATGTACACATACATACACTAAGTGCCCTACATACGAACCTTCAAGTTATGAACTCTCAAAGAGAAAGTGTATTCGCATGTCCAATCACATAAGTTAATTCGCACGTCTGCTGTACACTGTCCTCCTCTACAAGTGGTTTTACTTTTGTGGACTGTACAGTACTGTATAGAGCACACACAGTTACAGTATCTTTACTTCAAGCCCAGGATGTCCGGAAGCAAGTGTAAAAGCAGTGGTGATGTAGCTGGTACATACAGTACTACCGAGACATCACTGACTCTTTTTTTTCAAGGAGACAGAACTGAATCCAGCAGGGAACCAGACCTGTGCCATCAAGGTCAGGTGTGAGTGAAATTACCCCTCCACCTCCGATAGCTGACGACCTTTCAGCTCCAGTCAGTAACACTTCTTGCCTATTCACTCGATACCAGCCCCTGTATGCCAGCTGTTGTACTGTACTATAAGATTAAAAATGTTTTATTTTTTGTTTTTTATGTGTTATTTGTGTGAAGTGTTATAAGCCTATCACAGTATAGTACTATATAGCCCATTGTGTTAGTTGGGTACCTAGGCTAACTGTGTTGGACTTACGAATGTGGTCTCAGAATGGAACTCGTTTGTATGTACAGGATTTACTGTATACGTATATATAAAGTGTGCGTATATATGTGTATATATATAAAGTGTGTATATATATGCGCACACACACACACATGCGCGCATATATATGTTACACTGGAAACACAGAAGTTCTAAACCACCAGCCTGATGCCCTTGAATCTTGATACGTACCAGTGGGGAACTGCTGAATAGGCACAGAGGGCACCTGCACGCCTTCGGACCAGTCCGCCACCTCAGGCTGAGCAGCAGTGAACTCAGGAGCTGGGGCGGTCCATTCACCCTGAAACTCCTCCTTGGTCACAGCCTTCTCAGCTGCCGCCTGCTCTTCCTTTTCAATCTGGTTTAGAAAAAAATTTTTTCGACTTTACTGCCAAGAAGCACAGACTAAAGTGTCCATTGTTCATGTCACCACAAGCCTTTGTGGAGGAAGCTCACCTCTTCAGGATCTCTGTAGAAGTAGAGATCAGGCATGACCTCCCATGGGTGTTCACGGGAGATGGTGCCACGCATGCGCAGAACTTCCCGGGCAAGCATCCACCACATCAGACCCACCGAGTGCGCTCCCTGCAAGAGTGCCAGGTTATTATAAAGTGATACTCGGCGAACCCCAAACAGCAAGCACCTCCCATTCCACCTAACAGCTGGGTCCCTTGGTACCATGTGAACAGACATGTCTTAGTTTAGAAGTGTTTATAGTATAGCAGAAACTAACACAACATTGTAAGGCAATACACTCCAATAAAAATAATAAGACTTTACTTATTTAACAAGATTATTCCATAACTCTGGTTCTCAACCTTGACTGCCACATTCTGGAATGAATCATGGGGATTAATCAAGAGTCCACTCTAGACAACAAAATGAATTAACCTGGGGTCAGTGCCTGACTGGTAGTAGGAAAAAAAACAAAACAAAACCTTTGCCTGATTCTTTTGTGTAACATTTGAACCATATGCAACGCACCTTTTTAGGATCTTACATCAGGATACATCAAGTTAGTCTGAAAACAGGCCAAGTAATGCCTGAGAGGTCCAGGAGTAAGAAATAATGGAGAAAAGCAGAAGAAAACACAGGCCATTTAAAAAATTTTTTTCATCTCTCCTTAAAGCTTTCATGTATTAAAATCATACGTTTGTAGCAAGTATTACTATCAAACTCCACTCATTGGGCCAGAGACCCTTGTGATGTTAGCGAAAAACTTGCCCCTCATGTAGCACACTACCTACACTTGTGAGTTCATCGGCCAGTGGCCTCAACTCCAAGCTCTAACAATGTGCAGAGGAATGTCTGTCTCTAGAGCACTTATTCTCCAGCTCTGGTTTAGATCATAAAATTGTTACCTTGTTGTTGCATGGGATGGCAATGTCCACATACCGCAGAGGAGAGTCTGTGTTACACAGAGCAATGGTAGGCAGGTTAACGTAAGAGGCCTCTGTGAGAGGCTGGTGGTCAGCCCTGGGATCAGTAACCACCAGAAGTCTTGGCTCCCGGAAGGCTGCCTGGATCTGGTTAGTGAAGGTTCCAGGAGTGAAGCGGCCAGCAATAGGCGTGGCTCCAGTGGCAGCAGCAAACTTCAACACAGCTCGCTAGAAGAATCAATATTAAAGAGTTAACAGTGCTCCAGAGATAGCGCCATCTTGCAGAATTGCAGGAGTTCTGCAATTATAAATGGGTCAACACCAAGTTCTGTAATCACATGAAGCAGCCTATCTAGTCAGAACCTCCTGAAATCCCTTACTCAAAAATGAAACCATCAAATTAAACATTCAAAACATCCAGTATTCTTCTACATCCTTCACTTATTACATGAAAAATACTTACAAAATTAGAGCCAAAAAACATGCCAAGCACGGCCCCACCCCTAGGCCCTCTGCTGGGGATGCTCTTCCCTCAGGTATCTGAGGCTCACTACTTCCTCACTTCTGCAGGTTCCAGAGCCAACCAGCCTGGTTCAAGTACCAAGTAGGTCACTTACGAGTAACTGGGGCAAGTTACTCACGTGTCTCACAGAATTGTAAAAATTACACCATGCAGAACAGTGCCCAGCATCCAGTAAGCACTTCTGTACCAGTCAGATTTTGTCACAGGCAACCTATACAGAGCAGGAGTACATCCACCTTTCTTATCCTCTAACTCTACAGAAAGCTTATTTCCTTTATCCCTTCAAAAATAGACTGCTTTTCTGCTATATTCCAAGCACTCAGCAAGCACTGCCTGGACCAATCTAGATACTCAGTAAATTTTCGCTGAGGGAAGCACGGAGTGGTCACTACGTTCATTCTACAGCAGAATTAAAACTGTCAGCCATACATCAAACCACAGAGGTCGTCATAAGCCAGCCTCTGGGGAATAACCCCGTTAACATACATCTGCAGGGGGTTCCGATCAGGATAGTGGAGTAGAATGACATGGAACTCACCTCCTCCCACAACTACGTCAAAAATACATCTACAAATGGAACAACTGTCACAGAACACCTACTGAACACTAGCAGAAGACTTCAAACACCTGAAAGGGTAAGAAAGATCTCCACAAAACTGGGTTGGACAAAAGGAAAAAAAAGAGGAAGCAGGATGGGACCTGTGCCCCAGGAGGGAGGTGAAGAGGAAAGGCTCCCAACACCCTGGGAAGCCCCCTCAACGGTGGGGAGATCAACAGGGACAGAAAGGGAGCTCCTAAGGCTCAGAGGAGAGCACAACTGGCTTTGGTAGGCATAACAGAGAGACCTGCACGCCCCAGCCTGAGATGCGTGTCCGTTAGTACAGGTGGGGCTGGGTGCTGTTTTAGAGGACAGACCCAGAGAGATGACTGGTGTTGGCTGTGCAGAGATAGCCTGAAGGGGCTGGAGAGTGGCACAGCCACAACCAGGAGTGTTTGTGGAAAAAGGCCGGGCCCACCACAGAAGGGAAGCGCCACTGTTAAGTGGCATGCGAAAGGAGAAGTGGGGTCACCAGTGCAGCCTCTTGCAACTGGGACGGGTCTTGCCTAAGCAGCTGTGGGCTTTGTGGGCACAGGCACACGGGGGCTGGGCCAGGGTCTGAGCTGCCTCCTACAGGGGATCCGGGTGTGCGACTACTGCTGTCCTGGCACCTGACTTCAATGGATCTGCGTGGGTGGCCTTGTGAAAACAACACCTGAAGGACACCAGGGCTGACTACCAGCATTCCCCGGGTTACGATGGGGCCAAGGGCAGTGCCAACAGCACAGTGGGTGACAGGTGGCACCACAGAGCACACTAGCCAGTGAACAGCTCCAGGAGAGAAAGACGCAGTGGCTCCTCTCCCAGTGGAAACGCTCCAATCCAGCCTACCTTACGCTGCAGCTCAGCTCTGGGGGCTTCTACTCTATAACAACTAGGGAGATACCCTGCCTTTGACAGGGTAGTGACAACCACAGAGTAAACAACATCTAGTGCAGGCTCTACTCACCGCACCAGTCACACCTCCTGTCAAGGGGATGATGGCCACCATACACACTGGGGAAAGAGGCAGCAGGCATCCATAGTAAAAACAGCCCACACCAAAAATGTTAAACCCAAAGAGGCTATACAGTGACATTCCCACATAAAAATAGCCCTCCAAGGGACCTCCCTGGTAGCGCGGTGGTTAAGAATCCACCTTCCAATGCAGGGGACGTGGGTTCGACCCCTGCTGAGGAAACTAGATCGATCCCACATGCATGCCATAACTAAGAGTTCGCATGCCACAACTAAGACCAAGAGCAACCAAAATAAAATAAGTTAAAAAAAAAAAAAAAGCCCTCCAACACCACAGTAGATAACTTTCTCAACTCATAGAGCAAGAGAAATATAAGTAAAATGAGGAGACAGAGGAACCACTCCCAATTAAAAGATCAAGAGAATTCCCCTGAAAGAACAAACAATGAAAAAGACCCGAGTCTAATAGACATCGAGTTAAAAAAGGAAATAATGAAATACTGAACAAACTGAGAAAGACTATCAACAGAAATGCAGATTACTGTGAAAAGGAACTAGAAATTATTAAGGAAGAACCAAGAAAAATCAGAAAATTCATGTGCAGGGACAAAAGCTGAACTAAAGGCAATGAATAGCAGAATGAATAATGCAGAAGAACGTTATCTGTAAGACAGTGATCTATCTTCAGAAGAAAGTGATTTGGAAGACAGAATGGAAACCACCCAATCAGAACAGCAGACAGAAAGCCAAATGAAAAATGAAAGCAATATAAGGGACCTATGGGATAATATAAAGCATTCCAACCTACACGTAATAGGGATCCCAGAAGGAGAAGAGAAAGGGGATTGAAAATCTATTTGAAGAAATTATGAAGGCACAGGGATATTAGCTCGGTGCTTTGTGACAGCCTGGAAGGGTGGGATGGGGAGAGTGGGAGGGAGGGAGACGCAAGAGGGAAGACATATGGGAACATATGTATATGTATAGCTGATTCACTTTGTTATAAAACAGAAACTAACACACCATTGTAAAACAATTATACCCCAATAAAGATGTTTAAAAAAAAAAAAAAAAAAAAAAAGAAATTATGGCTGAACACTTCCCAAACCTAAAGAAGGAAACTGATATCTAGGTACAAGAAGCACAGAGCATCCCAAACAAGATAAACCAAAACAGACCTACACCCAGACATAATTAAAATGCCCCCCCAAAAGGATTCTAAAGACAGCAAGAGAAAAATAGAGTTAATTACAAGGGAACCCCCATAGGGCTTTCAGCTCATTGTAGGCCATAAGGGAGTGGCAACTCTTATGAAAGGGAAAAATCTGCAACTCTACCCAGCAAGATTATCATTTGGAATAGGAGAGTTTCCTCAGACAAGCAAAAACTATAATACTATACAATACTAATACAGTAATAATACAATACTAAACCTACCCTAAAGTAAATACTGAGAGGTCTTCTCTAAATAGAAAAGAAGAATCTATAGGAAAAGGAAAAGGAAAAAAAAAAAAAAAAAAAAAATCACAGTTGGAAAGTAAATCACTTAAAAATAAACCAGTAAACAGATTTTAAAAAGAAATCAGAAAATTTCTCTAAAAGCAATGATAACCACTTAAAGCAAAAGGATAAACATGAAGATGTAAAAGAGTACATCAAAATCACAAAATGTGGGGGATGAAAGAAAATGTAGATATTTCTTCTTCTAGAAAGTGAGCCTATATGACTACCAGTCTAAGTCAAGTTGATATAGGAAGGGGTTAACATATTTGAAAAACAGGGTAACCACAAATCAAAAACACAACAGATTCACAAAAACCAAGAAAACAAAAGCACAATACAAAAGGAAATCATCAAACCACAAAAGGAAAAACAAAAAGAAAGAGACAAATAAATATAAAGTCAACAGGAAAACAATGTTTAAAATACCAATAAAATTACCTTAAATGTCAATGGACTAAATTTTCCATCAAAAGACAGAACAGCAGATTAGATTAAAAAAAAAAGGCCTACGATATGCTGCCTACAAGAGACACACTTTAGGGCAAATGATACACGTAGACTGCAAGTGAGGAGATGGAAAAAGATATTGCATGCAAACGGAAATCACAATAAAGTGCGGGTCGCAATACTCTGATATCAGACGAAACAGACTGAAAAAAAAGGCTACATAGAAAGATAAAGCACACGACATATGGTAAAAGGATCAATAAAAGGAGAGGACACTATACTCATCAACAGGTACCCAAATACATAAAACAAATACAGACATAAAGGGAGAAACTGACAGGAATACACTAATAATAGGAGACTTTAACACCACACTCATATCAATGGACATATCTGGGAGAGAGAAAATCAGTAAGGCAACAGAGATCCTAAATGATACAACAGACTTAAGACATTTTCAAGACTTTAGAGCCAAAAAAACAGAATATACATTCTTTTCAAGTGCACACGGGACATCCTCTGAGATTGACCACATACTAGGGCACAAAATAAGCCTCAACAAATTTAAGAGCATAGACATTATTTCAAGCATCTTTTCTGACCACAACTGCATGAAACTAGAATCAACCACCGAAAAAGAAACAAGAAAACAACAACTGCATGGGAGACTAAACAACATGCTACTAAGAAACCAGTGGGTCAACAATGGAATCCAAGAAATTATAAAATACCTTGAGGCAGGGGCTTCCCTGGTGGCGCAGTGGTTGAGAGTCTGCCTGCTGATGCAGGGGACACAGGTTCGTGCCCCGGTCCGGGAAGATCCCACATGCCGCAGAGCGGCTGGGTCCGTGAGCCATGGTCGCTGAGCCTGCGCATCTGGAGCCTGTGCTCCGCAACGGGAGAGGCCACAACAGTGAGGCCCGCAAAAAAAAAAAAACCTTGAGGCAAATGACAATGAAAACACAAAACCTATGGGATACAGCAAAAGCACTCCTTAGAGATTAAGTTCACAGCGATACAGGCCTTTAAGAAACCAGAAAAATCTCAAGTCAGCAAAAGGAAGTAGATAGATCAGAGAGGAGCGACGTCTCTGGTGGTGCAGTGGTTAAGACACGCACTCCCAGTGCAGGGGGCCAGTTTGATCCCTGGTCAGGGAACTAGATCCTACATGCATGCCACAACTAAGGAGCCCGTGAGTTGCAATTAAGCTCATGTGCCACAAGTAAGGAGCTGGTGAGCCACAACTAAGACCCAGCATGACCAAATAAATAAATATTAAAAAAAAAAAAAAAAGATCAGAGAGGAAATAAATAAAATAGAGATTAAAATAAAACCAAGATCTGGTTCTTTAAAAGGGTAAACAAAATCGACAAACCTCTGGCCAGGATCACCAAGAAGAGAGAAGATCCAAATAAAATAAGAAATGAAAGAGGAGAAACCACAACTGATACCACCATTACAAACAATTATATGCCAACAAAAAAACATTATGAACAATTATATGCCGACAAACTAGAAGAAACGGACATCTTTCTAGAAACATAAAGCCCACTGAAACTAAATCAATAAACAGACAACTTGAACAGCCTGATTACTAGAAATGAAACAATCTGTAATTAAAAAGCTCCCTTCAAACAAAAGTCCAGGACCAGATGGCTTCATAGGCGAATTCTACCAAATATACAAAGAACTGGGAGAAAATATTTGCGAATGATGTGACCAACAAGGGCTTAATTTCCAAACTATACCAAGAGCTCATACATTTCAATAACAAAAAAACGAACAACTGAACTGGGCAGAAGACCTAAACAGACATTTCTCCAAGGAACTACAGATGGCCAATAGGCACATGAAAAGATGCTCAACATTGCTAATTATTAGAGAAATTCAAATCACTACTACAATGAGGTACCACCTCACGCTGGTCAGAATGGCCATCATGAAAGTCTACAAATAGAAAATGCTGGAGTGGATAAGGAGAAAAGAATACCCTCTAATCCTGTTAGTGGGAACGTAATCCGGTGCAGCCAGTATGGAAAACAGTATGGAGGTTCCTCAAAAAACTAGAGTTGCCATATGACCCAGCAGTTCCACTCCTGTGCATACACCCAGACAAAACAGTAATTCGAAGATTCAGGCACCCGAATGTTCACAGGAGCACTATTTACAATAGCCAAGACATGGAAACAACTGAAATGTCCATAGACAGATGAATGGATAAAGACGATATGGCATGTATAAACAGCGGAATACTACTTAGCCATTAAAAAGAATGAAATAATGCCATTTGTAGCAACATGGATGGACCAAGAGATTATCACACTAAGTAAAATAGAAAGACAAATATCGTATGACTTCACTTATACGTCGAATTTAAAATACAACACAAATGAACATATCCATGAAAGAGAAAAATAGAACAGACTTGTAGTTGCCAAGAGGAATAAGGGATGGGGGAGGGAAGGATTGGGAGTCTGGGATTAGCAGATGCAAACTAGGCTATATAGGATGGATAAACAAGGCCTTACTGTATAGCACAGGGAACTATATTCAATATCCTGTGATAAACCATAATGGAAAAGAATATGAAAAAGAATATATGTATATGTAAGTGAGTCACTCTGCTGTACAGCATAAATTAACACAACACTGTAAATCAAATACTATACAATAAAAAGTTTTAAAAAAATGAATTTAAAAAAAGAGCATCTTACTATCAATACATTAATTTAAAAACTGTCAAAATCCAAGTCAAATTTTTAAAAATTAGAAACAGGGTGAATGAAATCCTTTTAAGAGCTTTAATGCTTTTATAAAGCATGTTTTTTAAAAAACCCGTTTTCTCAGCAGAAAAAGGAAATAATTATCAAGATAGAAATGGGACAAAAAAGACTAAAGTTTTACCTTACTTGCCATTAAAAAATACTAAGCTATTTTTTATTCATTAAACTGGCAAAGATTACTCTTGCTTATCAGACAAAGACTGGGGGTACCCTACTCTCAGAAGACCTTCCTGAAATATTCTGAAGTTGACATTTAATTTTTTTAACCCAGTATTTCATCATTTTAAATATAAAAAGCTCACTGCAGAAAAATGTGGTGAGCCACTTTAATAGGGTCATCCCTTAATATTTAGTGGCACAAGAAAACACACAATGACATGAAAACATGAACCGTGACATACTGTCAGATGCAAAGTGATAAATATACTGAAATGGTTGAATTTTGGCAATTCCTCTGACTCAGGGCAATTTCAAATGATTTCTGAACAGTGAAATTACAGGTTATTTTTTTCTTATGCTTTTCTATATATCACAAAACATCTTTAGGTTTTATAACAAAAACCAAGCATATTGTTCCACAAACCTGGCCAGTATTCCTGGAGGATATGACACTGACATCAGCTGGGTTTTCAATGGCAACAATGGCACGAGCTGCCAACAGAAGCTTCTCCCAGGTTCTCTTCAGATTTATGATGTAGATGCCTAGACACAAGGTTTTGTTAACACCTAGCGCCAAGCTTTAAAAGTTAACATTCTTCTAAAAAGCTGAATGCATGTGGCAGCGAGTACTATCAAACTCCAGTCATAGAGGCAAGCTCTACTGGTGTTAGCGAAAATCCTGCCATTAATATAGCACACTTCCGACACTCAGAAGTTCATTGGCCAAGACTGGCCTCCACTCTGAGCTTTAATAGTGTGCAGTCTTGATTCAGTAGGCAAAGTGCACCTTCCCCCTACTCTTCCCCTGTACTAACCCGCCCTCAGGCCCCCCATGCAGACACCAACAAGCTCTTACCTACTTCTGGCCTGTTACCACTCTTTTCCTCTTATCTTCTGCCTTGATGTCAGATTCATCCCCAACTCCTTTAAACCCTGCCACTCACACACAGAATTCCTTCAGTGGTTCTAAGCTGAAGAACTTAATGCCTTCCATAGTCTCATCACAACCTACATTCCCTTTTCTGATACATTCAAGCAAGCCAAATTCCCATCTGTGGCTTTTTCTCTCAGAATTCAGCTTTACAAACCTGTATCAGTAGCCACAAAATATAAGGCACCATGGAGATAAGTTATTAGGAAATAAGCTGACGAACTTCCTCTTTATGTTTACATCATGCTTCTTCATGGCCCAACCCAGGTCACATAACCTAGCAATAGCCACTCTTCCACTGGAGTCCAGAAACCTTTCCTTCCAAAAACCAGAGCACTTTTACTCAGTTTTAAAGCTTCTTACCCATCTAAAGATCTAATTTCATGTTACTTGGTGAGAGCCCGCCAAGGCTGATATTTTAGAAATCACTTCACTCAGCACTACCCATCAGAACAGAAGCATCAAAATTTGTCCTTACAGCTGGGATGACCAAGAAAAAGAACCCTAAAGCAATGACTGACCATCACTTTTCCTTTTGTAGATGTACTGCTCCATTTGGAAGTCAAGGTTGGTGCCACCTAAGTGGGTTCCTGCTGCAAGGAATTTGAGGACATCCTCCTCCTTCATTTGCAGGACATCAAGGGCTCCGGACATTGTTAATGTTTCCCTTTAAGTTACGACGGGAATCTGAAAAACAATAGTTAACGAAAGTCCTTTACACTCCAGTGACAAGTGGGATGAGGTAACGGGTGCATTCCAACTCCTCTTGAGAGTCAAATGACTCAATGTTTAAATCTAACCATCTTGACAGATGAGCGGATAAAGATGTGGTACATATATACAATGGAATACTACTCAGCCATAAAAAAGAAAGTGCCATGTGTAGCAACATGGATCCAACTAGAGATTATCATAGTAAGTAAATCAGAAAGACAAATACCATATATCACTTACATGTGGAATCTAAAATGACACAAATGAACCTATCTATGAAACAGAAACAGGACAGAACAGACTTGGTGGTTGTCATGGGGGAGGGGTGGAGTGGGAGGTTGGGATTAGCAGATATAAACTTGTATATACAGAATGAATAAACATGGTCCTCTTCTATAGCACAGATACCTATATTCAATACCCTATGATAAACCATAATGGAAAAGAATGTTAAAGACGAATGTATACATATGTATAACCTAATTACTTTGCTGTATAGCAGAAATTAACACATTGTAAATCAACTATACTTCAATAAAAAATACTGATAAACTTGAAATAAACAATCTAACCACAGACAACACCTCCTAGTGTCAGGCACTGGGCTTAGTCTAGTGGGACGAGACACAAGAACACCTTGTAAAATATGCCACACCTTGTAAAACTGCTGGAAATCCTGCTAAAGAGTATTATGGAGATGGACAAAACACCCAGATAATGAAACTAAACTAAAATAGTGAACTGAGACTTAATACTTCTCAAGGTACGCAGGACTTAGACGTGGAACAGCAGCCATGTTCTAGACTACTCTAAAGCTAAGCAAAGGTGAAGTTTATTTTCAAGCCGACTGAAGCTGGGAGCTTTGGCATTACTTCTCCCTGCGATTACAACTAGTTTTCCTCAAAATCAGACAGGAAAGACAGGGCTGAACCCAAGAACAGCCTCCTCAAACAGACATTAGGCAAAAAGCAAAGCCACCTCCTTGTTTTACACTTAATGAGACCATGAAGCATGGAGGAATGGTGTCAACAACAAGAACGTAAATTAAACTTTTGATTAAACTCTGTGACACCTTAAGAGGGAACCCTGACCATAAAACCCAGAGAGCGTGGCCGAGCACACAGGCTGCAGGTGACTGCTGTACCACCTCACACGCCTGGCGCTCGTATAGCAAGGGAAAATGGCTCTTACAGCGCAGGTGCGGTGGCTTCTGGAGGCGGACGGGAAAGAGCAAAAACTGACGTAACGAGGTGGAATCAAAATCCCACTCCGATTCTCCCAACAATGAGTATTCCGCCCCTAAACAAAGAAATATGCGCCCATTCAAGGAATTAAAGTGAAATAAAAGGCGTGGGGGGTGGGGGGTCAGAAAAACCCCTCGGTGCGCTCCTCACTCGTGAGGACGCCCGCATTCTTCTCCGAATGCGTACTTTCGCTTCTGCCCATTCATAAGTTGCTTCTTTGTTTTTCTCTACAACTCAGTCTCTGTGGTTTTTTTTTTTTTTTTTAACCATTAAAAATACTTTTTTTCTTTTAACACCGCGAGGCATGCAGGATCTTAAGTTCCCCGACCTGGTATCGAACCCGGGGCCCCTGCAGTGTAACAGCTGAGTCTTAACCACTGGACCGCCAGGGAAGGCCCTGTATGTGCCTTTCTTTGCGTCCCCTGTCCGAAATCTTTTGGACAAGCAGAATAAGAACCTAGACCTTTAATTTAGCCTGTCCGGCACCAAAAAACCTCGCCAAGAACCTTAACTCTTGAACGGAATACCACGAACGGGGAAAAAACAGACCAACCCAACCAGCTGAAGAAAACTGGAGCCTAGGTCTCTGGGTTTACCGCCGAGTGTCGGGACCCGAAGCGACCGTAGCGCACTGCGTAGACCGGTCTCTCTGCACCCCCAGCCACCGGCACCCCAACTCGGGCCCTCAGCGGCTGGACCGCGACCTCCGCGGGCTCCCGGAGCCTTGTGGGAACGCGCGGGCCCGAGCCCGGCCACGTGCAGGACGCCAAATCCGAGGGGGAGCGCGCCGAGCCGAAAACAGACGCGCTCCGCCTGCGGGCTTCCACCCAGGTGCTCGCACCACTCGTCGCGGCAGGAAGCTCGTCTTGGTGGCCCTGCGGTACGCCCGGACGCCACAAGCTACTCACCGAGCACAAAGCCGCATGGACCCTTATCTGGCGCGGAAAGAACGCGCGGGCGGAAATGACGTCCTTATATATTCCGCCTCCAGCCAATGACAACGAAAGGCGAGCAGAAGCGCTAACAAGGCAGGAGTTGTGGGGGCGGGTCTTCCTCCGGAAGGCGGGCTGCAGCGCTGGCGCGGACGCTATCGAATGGCGGTAAGGGGCGGGCCGGTTGGAACACGCAGTTTGCGACCAGGGACGCGGGCCGGAAGTCAGCCAGGCAGTCAGCCAGCGCCCCCCGTATGGATTCGACCTCTCGCCCAGCCTTTTGTACCTATCAACTTGAGCGGGTCCTGCACCTAGGCTGCAGTTTCCTTACGTGGGAAGGGGTGTTGAACACAAGCCTGTATTGGATAAATAAAAGCTGGAGAAATTATTTTGCATTTTTGGAGGACAAGTTAGCACTGTGTAATTCAGATTTTTAAAAAGTTATCTTAGGGCTTCCTTGGTGGCGCAGTGGTTGAGAATCCGCCTGCCAATGCAGGGGGCACGGGTTCGAGCCCTGGTCTGGGAAGATCCCACATGCCGCGGAGCAACTAAGCCCATGCACCACAACTACTGAGCCTGTGCTCTAGAGCCCGTGAGTCACACCTACTGAGCCCGCGTGCCACAGCTACTGAAGCCCACGTGCCTAGAGCCCGTGCTCTGCAACGAGAGAAGGCACTGCAATGAGAAGCCCGCTCACCACAACTAGCTGAAAGCTCACGCGCAGCAACGAAAAACCCAACACAGCCAAAAAAAAAAATCTTACAGGAAGTTTCCCGGAAAAAAAAAATAAAATGAAGACTGCACAGGTGGTTTGCATGAGAATTTCTTTCTCATAGGAGAAAAATTGCAATATCCATTACTAGTTAATATTTATTCCGCCCAATACTATGAAGCCGTTAAAAAATAATTAAAATACAAAAAGGAGTTGCAGGATGAGGGCGATTATTTTTAAAAATTGAAGCCCTAGGCATTAAATGATTGTAAACAAATAATCAAGAGCCAGATTATTAGTTATACAGTAGGTTTCAAGCCTGGCTGCGCTTAGAATCACTTGGAGAGCTTTTAAACATATGCCCAACTCCAAACCACAAGAATCTAGATAATTTTAATGTGCAGCCAGGGTGAGAACTACGGATATACAAGTAGAGAAACTGGGTAGGTTTTTGGCCTCGTTTTTTTTTAGTGTTTCTTGAAATTTTCTATGAGGAACACAGGTTTTTAAACTGAAACAAAACAAACCCCACTGCATTTAAATAAAGAGCTGACAGACAAGGAAAGGAGTAAATTTAGTCATGGCTTTAAGCATCCTTAGAAACTGCTGAAAATATCTGTAGATATTTTGGCTCGCAAAAAAAAAAAAAAAAAAAAAAAAAAAAAAGGAAGACTTAAAAGGAATGGCTGGCTTTTAGGGACAGTGTTCTATCACTGCAGGACTTCTCTGTGGAGGGCATTCTGGGGCACTCCCAAACTATCTCAGCAGCTCCCTCCCCTGTGTACCATAGAATCTCCAGAATACTTCCATTATGACAACTAGGAAATGGTACTGTAATTAAATTTAGGGTTTCTCCACAAAATATTTTTTTCCCACAAAATAACTTTGTCCTTGAGACGTGATCTGCATGATGAAAATATTCGGCAAGGAAGTGAGTTAACTCCAAAGGTGACAACGTACTGTAGTGATAATAAGCCATGGTGAGGTGCCCTTGGCCTAAGAGGCACTTGTCAAACGGCTGTAGCTCCCCAGCCACGTGTTCTCCTCCCCACCTCAGCCTCCTAGTCTTCTGCACAAGTTTCTCCACTATTTTTTATTCATACACATTTTTAATAAAAATCTCAGAGCCTTCCTTTTGCCAACTTTGGTTCCTGTATTTAAAAAAAAAATAAATAAATAAATAATTTTTTCAAATATAAAATTGTGCCAGAGACTACTTTTTTGGGCTATATTTCACATGGCATTGGATGGCTAGGCCAGTCTCTACTGATTTGAAGCTGAGAGAATATGGGGCAGTTAGCTAGCCCCAGGCATCAAGTTCATCTTGGGCCACCTACCTTTCTAACCAGAATTCTTCCTTGCTCCTCTTCACCTGTTTGTCTGGTATGCAGTTGTCCTACAGTTTTCTCCGTGACCCTTACCTGTAGTGGTCTGAGCAGGGTTCCAAAATCACTTTTCCCTCCTTTGTCCCAAAGCCCTCATTCCATCAGTGAAGTGGTAATGGAATGGTCCCTTCTGTCCATCAAAAGCATTCTGTCTTAAAACTTTTCTCTATCACTTGGCACTTCATGTCTTGAATTAGTTCATGGTTTGGAATCCCAGCTTCACCACATGCTGTGACTCTGACCAAGTCACTCAACCTCTCCCAGGAAATAAAGAGTTGTTGATATTTCAGCTGCTGCTGTCCCCCCGAAACGAGCCTCTGTGCCTAGAAATCCTCCAGAATCCAAGTGAAAGAGAAGGCTCACCTGATGTTCATATTTTATGAACCAGAGACATTTTAATGCTCTATACAAAAACAAAGCTACATATCAAATATCAGAACTCAAAGGCTTAAAAATTAAATCGCATGTATTTATACTTAAGAAATCACATTAACTAAAAAGGACACAATAATCCCTGAAGTGGAGACAGGCCTGGAGATTCTGGATTGCTTCAGTCAATTTGGCTCTCAGTCTTCAGGGCATTCTCACCAAACACCTGCATCCTCGTACAGGCCCATCAGTCATGCTCAGTCCACAGTTTGTTACTCTAAAAACACTAGTCTACATACAGCTTTGCTCTATAGTGAGAGGGGACCCAAGTTGCACCCTAAAGAATACTCAGTATAGAGGAAGCACACAGTGAGAATGAAGGGCATTTCAGACAGAAAGGAGAGATTGAACTCTGATATGATAACATATCCAAGAGTGTTTATCCACAGTCATTGATCCACAAGCCCGATTCTGTGAGACAGGATTATTAAGGGGAGGGCGAATTACGAGGACAAACAGGCAATAAAAGAGTAGTGTAGATTAAGCCTGACGGAGAAAGACTTGCAACACTCTCCTACAGGATTTTGGGGTATATCCAGCAGGCAGTGGGAATTCAAAGGATTATTAACAATGGGATGGGTTTTATAAAGAGATTTAGGGGAAACTCAGGTTAACGTCCAACCCGTTGAGTTAAAGTAGCCATGAGACATCCACGTGTGTGGGGTTAAGTAGCAAGTGGCTAGATATGCACAGAGGTCTGAGGGATGGATAAAATAATTAAAAGACAGGGAGGGATCAGTCACTCACTCAACGCTCATTGCATGGCTTCTCTGTGTCCTAAGGCACAGATGGAAGCTAGGATGCAGCCATGAATGAGACACACAGCCTCTGCCTCTCGGATCTTACGACTGAACTGGAGAGAGAGATTAAACAGCCACTAGACAGTCATTTCAATGTTACAGAAGAGAAGCAGAGGGTATCTGAGCACTTAGAAGAAGCTGACCTAGCATGAGGGGCTGTGGAAAGCTTCCCTGTGCAAGTGATGCTTGAACCAAACTCTGAAGGATGGAGAGGACTTACCTATGTGGGGTGGAACAGAGGGTTCCAGGTGGAGAAAACAGCAGTTCAAAGGTATGAGGCAGCAAGGAGGAAGTGGGGAAATGGATGGAAGGTGGAACACATGAAGGCCTCAAGGGCACAGAGACATCCAGGTAAGACTTGAGAATGGCTTACGGAGTCAAAGAGGAGATCAGACTGACTGCAGAAAACAGTAAATAAATACTGGGTAAATAAGGTGAAACACAGGACAAGATCACACACAGGCAATTCTTGACTAAGCCAAGAAATTGAGGCTTAACACCAGCATCAAGCTGAGAGTGGAGAAGGTAGGGTGTAATCACCAAGAGAAACACAGGATAAAAACAGTACACAAATGGAGCTGGATGTCCATGTTTTGGTAACGGTTCAGGAAACGTTTTTTTCAGAAAACACTGATCTTTAAAAAAAAAAAGTCAAATTATTTACGAGTATCAAGTAAGCATAGTTAAATCTTAGAAAAATAATATATATGTATATATATATATATATATATATACAAAACAAATTGGACAAATACAACCATTGACAAAAATAATGCAAAATGGTAACCATTAGTACAATGCTACAAATGCTCACAGCTCTTTTCAAACTCTACTGTAAAGCAGTCCTTGTTTTTTTAATCTTCCTGGTGTCAAAAGTATACAAATTTAGTTAAAGTTGACTCCATTACAAGTGATACTTTTATTGGTTCATTACGAAGATTAAATTCACGGTGCACCACTCTGTTATTCACCTGTAAGATAAAAGCACAAACCGTCCAAGAGAATGTAAAGCCCTCAGCAAAAGCCTCTTAGTAAAGCCCACAGAAGGAGACGGCAGAATTCTCTGACTGCACCAGGAAAACAATGCAGACACCACCCACCAAGTGCTTGAAGGCATCGAGTGGCTGCGTGCACAGACCCGGGTTCAAGTCAACTTGCCCCTAGGTAACATCAGGCAAGACAGTAACCTCCTCTGACCCTTGGTAACTCATGGCATATGAAAGCATTGGATTATGTTTTGTCCAAAGTATCCTATAGCTCTATTAATTCCGGTGCTGCTTGTAACCCTACCATCTGCTGCCTCACTAAGCTCTAAGTGCCTTTAATGCAAAGGTCACATCATGCTCACTTTTGGACTTTCTTGCCAGTGTCTACTTAGCAAGTGCTTTAAAAACGAACAGTGTTGGGACTTCCCTGGCGGTCCAGTGGTTAAGACTCCACGCTTCCACTGCAGGGGTGCGGGTTCCATCCCTGGTCGGGGAATTAAGATCCCACATTTCAAAAAAAAAAAAAAAAGAATGCTGTTCATACCATATGACCCAGCAATTCCACTCCTGAGTACATACCCAAAAAACACAAAAACACTAATTTGAAAAGATACATGCACCCCAATGTTTGTAGCAGCATTATTTACAATTGCCAAGGTATGGAAACAACCTAAGTGTCCATCAACAGATGAATGGTAAAGAAGATGTGATACACACACACACACACACACACACACAAAAACACACTCTGGAATACTACTCAGCCATAAAAAAGAATGAAGTTCTGCCATTTGCAGCAACATGGATAGACTTGGAGGGTATTATGCTAAGTGAAATAAGTCAGAGAAAGACAAATACTATATGATATCACTTATATTTGGAATTCAAAAAAAACACAACAAACAAGTGAATTAAAAAATAAGGAAGCAGACTCACAGATATAGAGAACAAACTAGTGGTTACTGTAGGGAGAGGGAAGGGTGCAGGGGTAATGTAGGTGTGGGGGGAGAAGGGTTATTATGGGATTATATGAAAACATGTGTGAAACTTTTGAAAATTGTAAAGCACTATAGAATTTAAAGAATCTTTCATTCAGTTAAAAAATACTGGCTTTCAATTTTAAAAAGAGAATGCTGTTCAATAAAGACTTAATGAACACCAGTCAGCAAAACAACTTTCACTTAGCATTAACTAAAATGGATTTCTACTTACGGTAGGTTAAATCTGTCTTTATTATTACATTTTATTGAGACACTGACGAGAAACTATTTTCTTAAAGAGAGAAATTGAGCAATATAAGAGATTTGGAAATATGGTTAGAATGACTGTCAAAATTGTCTATACTCCTTCCATTTAACATTTTTTCCCCCAAGAGCTTACCTTAAAATGAGATGAATACCTCAACATAATAAAGGCCGTATATGACAAACCCACAGCCAACATCATTCTCAATGGTGAAAAACTGAAACCATTTCTTCTAAGATCAGGAAAAAGACAAGGTTGCCCACTCTCACTGCTGTTATTCAACATAGTTTTGAAAGTTTGAGCCACAGCAATCAGAGAAGAAAAAGAAATAAAAGGAATCCAAACTGGAAAAGAAGTAAAACTGTCACTGCTTGTAGATGACATCATACTATACATAGAGAATCCTAAACATGCTACCAGAAAACTACTAGAGCTAATCAGTGAATCTGGTAAAGGAGCAGGATACAAAATTAATGCACAGAAATCTCTTGCATTCCTATACACTAAGGATGAAAAATCTGAAAGAGAAATTAAGGAAACATTCCCATTTACCACTGCAACAAAAAGAATAAAATACCTAGGAATAAACCTACCTAAGGAGACAAAACACCTGTATGCAGAAAACTATAAGACACTGATGAAAGAAATTAAAGACAATACAAACAGATGGAGAGATATACCATGTTCGTAGATTGGAAGAATCAACATTGTGAAAATGACTATACTACCCAAAGCATCTACAGATTCAATGCAATCTCTATCAAACTACCAATGGCATTTTTCACAGAACTAGAACAAAAAATTTCACAATTTGTATGGAAACACAAAAGACTCCAAATAGCCAAAGCAATCTTGAGAAAGAAAAATGGAGTTGGAGGAATCAGGCTCCCTGACTTCAGACTATACTACAAAGCTACAGTAATCAAGACAGTATGGTACTGGCACAAAAATAGAAATATAGATCAATGGAACAGGATAGAAGGCCCAGAGGTAAATTCACACACATATGGTCACCTTATCTTTGATAAAGGAGGCAAGAATATACAATGGAGAAAAGACAGCCTCTTCAATAAGTGGTGCTGGGAAAACTGGACAGCTACATTTAAAAGAATGAAATTAGAACACTTTCTAACACCATATACAAAAATAAACTCAAAATGGATTAAAGACCTAAAGGTAAGACCAGACACTATAAAACTCTTAGATGAAAACATAGGCAGAACACTCTATGACATAAGTCACAGCAAGGTCATTTCTGACCCACCTCCTAGAGAAATGGAAATAAAAACAAAAATAGGGCTTCCCTGGTGGCACGGTGGTTGAGAGTCCACCTGCCAATGCAGGGGACATGGGTTCGTGCCTGGGTCCGGGAAGATCCCACATGCCGCGGAGCGGCTGGGCCCGTGAGCCATGGCCGCTGAGCCTGCGCGTCTGGAGCCTGTGCTCCACAGCGGGAGGGGCCACAACAGTGAGAGGCCCGCGTACTGCAACAACAACAACAACAAAAAAAATAAAAAAAAAATAAACAAATGAGACCTAATGAGACTTAAAATCTTTGGCACACCAAAGGAAACCATAAACAAGATGAAAAGACAACCCTCAGATGGGAGAAAATATTTGTAAACGAAGCAACTGACAAAGAATTAATCTCCAAAATATACAAGCAGCTCATGCAGCTCTATATCAAAAAAATAAACAACCCAATCAAAAAATGGGCAGAACACCTAAATAGACATTTCTCTAAAGAAGACATACAGATTGCCAACAAACACATGAAAGGATGCTCAACATCACTGATCATTAGAGAAATGCAAATCGAAACTACAATGAGGTATCACCTCACAGCGGTCAGAATGGCCATCATCAAAAAGTCTACAAACAATACATGCTGGAGAGGGCATGGAGAAAAGGGAACCCTCTTGCACCGTTGGTGGGAATGTAAATTGATACAGCCACTACGGAGAACAGCATGGAGGTTCCTTAAAAAACTAAAAATAGAACTACCATATGACCCAGCAATCTCACTACAGGGCATATACCCTGAGAAAACCATAATTCAAAAAGGGACATGTACCACAATGTTCACTGAAGCACTATTTACATTAGCCAGGACACGGAAGCAACATTAAGTGTCCATCGACAGATGAATGGATAAAGAAGATGTGGCACATATATACAATGGAGTATTACTCAGCCATAAGAAGAAACGAAATTGAGTTATTTGTAGTGAGGTGGATGGACCTAGAGTCTGTCATACAGAGTGAAGTAAGTCAGAAAGAGAAAAACAAATACTGTATGCTAACACATGTATATGGAATCGAAAAAAAAAAGTTCTCATGAACCTAGGGGCAGGACAGGAATAAAGACGCAGATGAAGAGAATGGACTTGAGGACACGGGAGGGGTAAGGGTAAGCTGGGACGAAGTGAGAGAGTGGCATGGACCTACATACACTACTAAATGTAAACTAGATAGCTAGTGGGAAGCAGCTGCATAGCACAGGGAGATCAGCTCCGTGCTTTGTGACCACCTCGAGGGGTGGGATGGGGAGGGTGGGGGGAAGATGCAAGAGGGAGGGGATATGGGGATATATGTATACATATAGCTGGTTCACTTTGTTATACAGCAGAAACTAACACAACATTGTAAAGCAATTATACACAAATAAAGATGTTAAAAAATAAAAATGAGGTGAAAAGGAGTTTTGAAAGCTGTTAAGCATCATATGTAAAGCATTAAACAATTTTTTAAAAGAAATAAAAATAGCTACCATAACTTGGGGAGATAAGGAGTAAGTAATCCTATATAACTGTGGTTAAGCCATGAGCTCTAGAAGTGCTCTGCCTGGGTTGGTAAGCCAAGGCTGCTTTCCATCTGTAATAGGAGATGGGAATCCCAGTACCTGCCTGAGAGCTGTTGAAAGACTCAATGTATTAATATCTGTGAAGTGCAGGGAACAGCAACTGGAGAGCAAGCAGAACTTCAAAGCTCACCTAAAATCCAACTCACTCACGTACCAATGAATAAAGTGTCACTATCAGTTTCCCTTCGCACCTGGCTCGGCCATGACTTCTGCGACAGTCCTCTTAACGCACCATCAGCCTGCTGTTTCCAAACAACTTCTCACCATCTCTCACGCTTTCTCGGGCTTAAGTCAATCTTCTCGTGAAAATGTTCCCATCAAGTGCATTAGCTTTAGACAGAATGGAGCACATGTTCACTTGGAATTTACTTACTTTGGTGAAGAAGTCAGCAATGTGCCACTTATTTCCATACTGTTTAAAGACGTCGGTCATTGCTTTGATCATCACAGAGCCGGTGCGGGGGTCCCGTAAAGCCACATGATCTACAAAGGAAAAAAGTCATTTCATCCATTTTCCTCCTCTAACTTACAGCAAACTTGTTCTTTGACCCATAGTTAAAACCTGGAAAATGGCTTTGAATCGAGAATATAGAAACACTTGCATTAAGATACAATCACAGAGAACTCACGTGACCAATAGCACATAACCTCTCAAGAGGACATTCTTTTTATATGCATTTTTAAAATACAACTTTTCAAATACACAAAAAAGTAGAAAGCAAAGTTTAACAACCCCCCATATAATCATCCCTCAGATCCAAGAGTTATCATTTTGTCGTATTTGCTTTATTTATTCCTTTTCTATTTTTTTTATTGCTGACTTTTGCTCTAGCATTTTAAGCTAAATTGCCCTAAATACAACCATATGGAATTTATTTGGTGGTATTCAAGAGTTTACTGAAATTATCTTTATTATTAGGCTGAAAAACATGAAATATGTCTATATAGTATGGAAATTCAATGGGAATATTAAGATTGCATGCTCTCATAGTAAACCTGGGTTGGGACAGAAAAAACATGGAACATCTTTCAACCTCAGGGTAGACAAAAGTTTCTTACAACACAAAAATCATAAGCCATAGAAGAAAAAAAGATGATGAATTGGACTTAAAATCTAAAACTTTTGTTTTTTGGCAGGTGAGAATTCTACCACTGAACCATCAATGCTTATAAAAGTTTTGCTTTTTGAAAGACATCATTAAGAAAATGAAAAGCCAGTCACAGATTGGGAGAAAGTATTTGTAACTCGTACCAGAGAAAGGACTTGTATTCAGAATATATACAGCTTAATAAGAAAACAAACAACCCAATACAACATTGGGCAAAAGAAGATACATGATGGCCAATAGGCACATGAATAGATGGTCAAAAAAATTGAAAGGTGATGGTCAGACAAATTGATAAAAAAATTTTTTTTTCATTCTTTTTTTTTTTTGGCTGCGCTGTGCGAGCGGCTCATGGGATCTTAGTTCCCCGACCAGGGATTGAATCCAGGCCCTCGGCAGTGAGAGCACAGAGTCCTAACCACTGGACTGCCAGGGAATTCCCTCATTCTTAAATAACCACAATTAGTAATGGGATGTGTGCCCCTTTTGGACACTGCATGACTTCTCAACCCAGGATACCACCATGGTACTTGCTTTTTAGCTCAGCGAACCTCCAAAACCTAGATACCACCAAAATATGATATCAAAAAGAACACAGCACAGTCTAATTTTTGGAACCATACCTCACCTGAGCTGGTGGTTCACAGAATTAAGTATAGCTGTGTGACTTCACTGTGGCCCCCTGATCTGGAGACCGCAGCACTAGGGTGTATACCCAGAAGTGAAATTGCTGGGTCGTGGAATAAACAAACTTTCTAGGTATCACACATTGCTCTCCAAAGAGGCATTATAACTTGCTCTCATCAATGGTATATGGAAGTACCCGTTGCCCCCCATCCCCACACATATTTGGTACTGTCTCATCCAATCAGGTAAATATGGGTGACCCAAGGGAATTCCCTGGTGGTTCAGTGGTTAGGACTCCGAGCTTCCACTTCAGGGGCCACAAGTTTGATCCCTGGTCAGGGAACTAAGATCCCACATGCCGCGTGGCACGGCCAAAATAAAAAATAAATCAATTGAAAATTAAAAAAAATATTTGCAGCCAATTAAGCCGACTGTGCTCTTTTCCCCATGGGGGCCCGGTGTGCAATGGCTGCAAATAGCAGCCTCCTCAGTAGTGTATGCGGCCTGTTGCCTGTATGGGTTGCCCTAAGGCACCTTGGAGACAGCCCTTTCCAGTGGACATTAATGACTGGCATGCTGTCCCCAGTCCAGGCTCCTGACGGGTATGCGCAGTGCCTTTAGAAAGCCCCAGGGTGTAGAGGCCAGGGTCCACATTGGCCAAGTCACAATGTCCATCCGCACCAAGCTGCAGAACAAGGAGCATGTGATTGAGGCCCTCCGAAGGGCCAAGGTCAAGTTCCCTGGCTGCCAGAAGATCCACATCTCCAAGAAGTGGGGATTCACTAAGTTTAATGCAGACGAATTTGAAAACATGATGGCAGAAAAGTGGCTCATCCTGGATGGCTGTGGGGTCATATACATCCCTAACTGCGGCCCTCTGGACAAATGGCGGGCCCTGCACTCACGAGAGCCTTGGTGCTGTCCCCTCCTTACTCGTGCCCACCAATAAATCCTACTTTCCTGTCAAAAAAAAAAAAAAAATTAAAAATGAAAAGAACTGGGATCATGCAAAAAAAAATCGGTGATCCAAAAGATTAATTTTATCACATATTCCAAGTGTTCCACTTTGGGCACTTTGGGTACTTTAAATATCCCTCCAGGTATAAATCTTAATTCTTGATTAAAGCAAAAGTTTAATACTATTCTCGGCTGATAGGAATGAATGGAAATCCCCAAGGCATGCCATTCCTCCAAACAAGGAAGCTGAAACTTGAGCTAGAAGCAGAAAGCAAACGGGAAAACCAGAGTTGTGCTTGTGTCTAAGGGGAAATGTCAAGTTTGGAAGGTGTACCTGGGAGATAGGAAGATGAATTTAAGAGCCTGCATTAACCATGTGACCCTGAGCAGAGCTACAGAGGTCCACGTGCGGGTGGTAATGCGGGTGGTAATCCTCTCTAAAGGAAAGCATAACTGAATTATGCCCCCAGAAGTATCACAGATTAAGATTCAATAAATGAGCTAAGAGTTCAGACACACAAAGAAACAAACCCCCATGAGTGACAGGCAACAGAACGACCACAAGAGTGATCCCCAAAGACTTTAGATATTGAAAGTATAAGGTAAAAAATATAAAATAACTGTGCATGAAATGTTTAAAGAAATAAATGATGGAATCACAAGGAAGAACAGGCAAAGACACTGTTACATCATCGGCCAGATTTGGGTGTAAAGTGAACTTACCACCTATAAATCTTCCTTAAATGAATTTCTAAAGGATATACTTCATGAAGAAAGAAAATGGTCTGAGATTCAGGACAGATAGAGAAGAAAATGGTAAACACATGCATAAATATAAACAAACATACACTGTATAAAATATTACAAAAGTGTTCTAAATTGTGGGGTTTTAAAAAAGGAATAGGCATTACCTAGCATAGTGCTTGTCAGCCTAGAACATGCCAGCCTATCTGATGAAAATGTGTTGGGTTAATATCCTAATTTAGAAGAAAATTAGGGTGGAAGGAGAAGGAGTGTAAGAATACATAAATAATTTCATATAAATAAAGATACAAAAAATAAAAGTTAGAAGTAAATGTTGAACAATAGCGCTTAAGTGTGGAAGGTGATGAGAATTAGTGTTCTAAGGTTCTGTGTATCATCAGGGAGTAAAAATAAGCTTACTTACTTATAACATTTCACAGGGAACCAGGAGAAGAAGAGATGCGAAACACATATCTTCCAAGTCAGTAGAGGGATAAAATGTAAGAATGACAAACTAAACTCACAATCAATCAAAAACAAGAGCAATAAAACTACCATAATATTGTACACACCAACTATACTTCAATTTTTTTTAAAAAAGAGCAATAAAGGAGGGGAGAAAAGCAAATAAAAGTAAATAGCACAAAGTAAAATGGTAAAAATGTAAATATATCAATAGTCACAATAAAGATAAATTGTCCTAACTCACCAGTAAGAAGATTGATATTAGACTGGATTAAAAAACAAAATCCAGTTATATTCTGTTTAAAGGACCACCTAAAACATAAGGCCCAGAAAGTTTAATAGAAAAAGGTCTGAAGGAGATATACCAGGCAAATATGGGCCAAAAGAATACTGGGGTATCTATATTAATATCAGAAAAAAACTAATACCAAAAAAAGCAATATTTGGGATAGTAGGTTCACTAAATAATGATTAAAATATTTATTTCACCACAAAGTGTAACAATTCTAAAATCATATGCCTCTACTAAAGTTGCCTCAAAATATATAAAGAAAAGAAAAATAGATAATAGAACTACAGAAGAAACTGACATATCCACCAGGATAACATGACATAGTAACACATTATCTCAGTTATTGGCAGGTCAAGCAGACAAATTACTAAATATGTCTGCTTGACCTTTAGTAGAGACTTGGAACAACACAACTGAGCTCAATTAATAGAAATATATAGAACCTTGTATTCAAGAGGTGAACACATATTCTTAAGCACATATAGAATATTCATGATAGATCAGTAGCCATTAAAAAATGTACTACAGGGCTTCCCTGGTGGCGCAGTGGTTGAGAGTCCGCCTGCCGATGCAGGGGACACGGGTTCGTGCCCCGGTCCGGGAAGATCCCACATGCCGCGGAGCGGCTGGGCCCGTGAGCCATGGCCACTGAGCCTGTGCGTCCGGAACCTGTGCTCCTAAACGGGAGAGGCCACAACAGCGAGAGGCCCGAGTATCGTGAAAAAAAAATTTACTACAGATGAAGACATAAATCAAGTCTCAACCGATTTCAGATTGGTATAGTTGATATTCTTTCTCAAGAATAAACTAGACATCAATAATAAAAGGATAAATAATAATAAAAGGATAAAATTTAAAATTTCAATACCAGAAAAATTTAGAGGCATATTTCTAAATAACTAATGGGTAAAAGAATAATGGAAATTTAAGAATTCTTGGAACGGAAGGATAAAAATGTTACATATTAAAATATAAAAGATACAGTGAAAGCAGTAATTAGACGGGGATTATAGGTTTAAAAATGCTTTTTTTTTTAAAATGGTAGAAAATAATGACCCAAGTACCTAACTGAAAAAGCTGGGAAATTAAGAGTAGAATAAACCCTTAAAAAATGGAGAAAAATGGAAATATGAGGCAAATTAATGAAATCAGAAACAAACATAATAATAGAGAGGATTAACAAAACTAAAAATGGGTTCTTAACTAAATAAATAAACCACTGGCAAGACTGATCAAGAAAAAAAAGAAAGCCAGAAATATTAGAGGTAAAGAAGGGAACATAACTACAGATAGAGAGTCCACGTGATTAAAGATACAAGGAACCCTCCAACAAGAAATAAGAAAATAAACTTGGGCTTCCCTGGTGGCGCAGTGGTTGAGAATCTGCTTGCCAATGCAGAAGGGACGGGTTTGAGCCCTGGTCTGGGAAGGTCCCACATGCCACGGAGCAACTAGGCCTGTGAGCCACACTACTGAGCCTGAGCATCTGGAGCTTGTGCTCCGCAACAAGAGAGGCCGCGACAGTGAGAGGCCCGCGCACCACGGTGAGATGAAGAATGGCCCCTGCTCGCCGCAACTAGAGAAAGCCCTCGCACAGCAACGAAGGCCCAACACAGCCAAAAATAAATAAAATTTTTTTAAAAAAAGAAAATAAACTTGCTTTTCTCCCGTTGAGAAGCCAGTTTTCCCATCACTTATTAAATGGTCCATCCTTTCACCATTGATTAGCAATGGCTTCTTTGTCATGTGTCTCGTTTCCCTATATATTTGGGTCTACCTCTACATTCTTTATTCTATCCCAATGATCTGTTTGTCTATGTACCGGCTGATAGAGTTTTTGTTATTGCTTTCTACTAAGTATTCATATCTTAGAAGACACATTTTCTCAAATATCTGCATAGCTCACACTCTCATGGCCTTCAGTTCTACACAATAATCACCTTCTCAGTGGAAACATCTCTACACATCTCTTTTTAAAACCACAGTCTCGGGACTTCCCTGGTGGCGCAGTGGTTAAGAATCCACCTGCCAATGCAGGAGACATGGGTTAGATCCCTGGTCCGGGAAGATCCCACCTGCCGCGGAGCAACTAAGCCCGTGCACGTGCACCACAACTACTGAGCCTGAGCTCCAGAGCCCGTGAGCCACAACTACTGGAGCCTGCACACCCTAGAGCCAGTGCTCCACAAGTGAAGCCACAGCAATAAGAAGCCCACGCACCGCAAGAGAGTAGCCCCTGCTTGCCACAACTAGAGAAAGCCTGTGCTTAGCAACGAAGATCCAATGCAGCCAAAAAAACAAAAAACAAAAAAATTATAATCTCCACTTCTACCCCTCAATACTCCCTCTCCCCGGTTCCTGCATTACTTTTCTCCATAGCACTTATCACCATCTAACATTTTATTTGGTAAACTTTTCACTGAAGGGTAACCATCATACAGAAAAGTATGCAAAGCATATGGATATATAATAGCTCAATAAATTTTCATAAAATGAACACACCCCCATAACTGGCACCCTCATCAAGAAACACGATGATACCAGTACTCCAGAAGTCCCCTCTTGCTGCTCTGGTCATAACCACTCCAAACACTGTGCACCCTGAGGACAAGCAGCACCTGGACTTCTACCATCCACCATAGATTAGTTTTGCCTGGTTTTGAACTTCATAGACATGGAATCATAAAGCAACCCAGGATCTGTTTTCCGTATGTGCTTACTGTCGTCTCCTCCCCTAGAACATAAGCTCCATGGAGGCAGAGATTTTTAGTTCTTGTGTTCAATACTGAATCTCTAGTCGTCAACAGAAATAGCCAGCATATAGTCATGAAATTCATTCACTCAGCAAAATCGGAGCTCAAGATTCCTCGTCTTGACCCTTAACTGTTCCATAACAATTTTGTGATTAGTTTGTCAAATTCCACGAAAAAACACGTAGAATTCAATTTACAAACTCATTTGGGGAAAAAAAGGTCATCTCCATGGTATTGAAAATCTCAACCATGAGCATGGTATTTCCCACCATTGATTCAGGTCTTTCTTTATGCCTTTCCGGAATGTTCTCTCATTTTCTCTAATAAAGTTCTTGCTCATCTTTTGTTAGTCATTCCTAGACATCATTCACTAAAGCAAGAAAAAATAACGTGGTATCTTTTTTCTTTTCTATTATATGTTCTAAGTGATTACTGCTAGATATTCAAAACTATTGATTTCTACAATATTGATCCTTACATCTTTTCTTATCTTAATGAATTAGCTAGGACTACCCATGCCATGTCAAACAGTAGGACTGAGAGTGGGCATGCCTGTCTTACATCTAACTTTTTAAAAAATTTACAGCTTTATTAAAGTATGATTGATCATTGACAAGCATCTGCATATATATATATTTTTGGTGGCACCACGCAGCATGTGGGATCTCAGTTCCCTGACCAGGGACTGAACCCATGACCCCTGCATTGGAAGCATGGATTCTTAACCACTGGACCACCGAGGAAGTCCTGCACATATTTTAAGCAAACAATTTAATAAGTTTTGAAATACGTATACTTCCGTGAAACCATCACAACCCAGATAATGAATCCAATCAGCCCCCTCCAATGTCCTCATGCCCCTCTGCAATCCTTCCTTCCCTCTCCACTCCCATCTCCAAACACAACTGATTTGCTGTCTTATAGACTGGTTTGCATTTTCTAGAATTTTATATGCATGGAACCACACAGTATCTGCTTTATTCTGTCTGACTCCTTTCAGTCAGCAGGACTATTCTGAGCTTCATCTATGCTGTAGCATGCATCAGAAGCTCATTTCTTTTATTGCTGAGTAGTTCTTTCACCTGTTGATCATTTGGGTTGTTTCTAATCTTTGACTTTCAAATAAACGTGCTTGCACTTGCTATGTTACAAGTGTCTATCAGGACATATGCTTTCTTTCTTTCTTTTTTTTTAATACTTATTTATTTATTATATATTTATTTATTTTTGGCTGTGCCAGGTCTCAGTTTTGGCACTCAGGATCTTTGTTGCAGCATGCAGGCTTCTTAGTCGCAGCATGCATGCAGGATCTTGTTCCCCGACTAGGGATCGAACTCGGGCCCCCTGCATTGGGAGCACGGAGACTTAACTGCTGGACCACCAGGGAAGTCTCAGGACATATGCTTTCATCTCTCTTGGATGAATAAAGTTACATCTAACTTTAATGGGGATATTTTCGTTTTATATTATTGTCCTTATTTTCCTTTGCTTCCATTTCTTCACTAACATTTTATCTTGAATTGCATATATATATATATATATATATATATATATACATATACGTGTGTATATGTATATATACACACACATAAGCTATTTTAATCCTTTTTGAAGAAAGTCAAGATAAAAACAGCTAAATAAATGCCCTTGACCATTTATTTCTATCTTCTCTACATTTTCCTGTTTCCCTTTCACAACTGAATCAAGTTCACCCCTTCAGCACACAAGATTCTTTTGGATTTTAACTTATTAGTATTAATAGTATAGTAATAATAAGGATAATAATGTAATCAGCATAATATATTAGTAATAATATTAATTTCTTTTTTACCTTATTATGCCAGTTATTATGATAAGCACAATACCTGCACTACATAATTTAATTTATATAACATCCCAATGACACAAGTATATTTTATCATTCTTCTTTTGCATAAAGAAACTGACATATCTAGAGGCTAAGAAATATTGAAGGTCTCAAAGACAGCAAGTGGCAGAGCTGGCTTTGGACCAAGATCTTTTTCACATGAGAGCTGATGATCTCATTTACTATGTGATACTTTGCTAAAAGGATGGCATCTTCCTGGAAGACATGAACAGTCAGATGCAAACTTGCCATCTCTGAAAGTGGAACAGTTGAAGATGGATAGGTTAGTGAAAATTTCTCCTTATGTACATCAATCTGTAAAGCACAGATAATATTTTTTAAAAAGATTTTCAGTAATTCCCTGGCAGTACAGTGGTTAGGACTCAGCACTCTCACTGCCGAGGACCCAGGTTCAATCCCTAGTCGGGGAACTAAGATCCCATGAGCCACGTGGCAGAGCTAAAAAAAAATAAAAAGATTTTCAAAATCATTAGGAATAAGCTAAACTCTCTGGACGAATGTGCATCTCACTGTCATCAAGCCTCACTGTCTTACCTGCCTGGGTGGGATAGATGATGAAATAATCACTGAATGTAGGCAGCCTCCTCTTCTCTGATCCATCATCCGAGTCCATGGGTTCATCATCCGTTTCAACACCACTGTCTCTTCTCTCTATTTTTTGAGGAATGAAAATGCAAACTACGATAATACACCACTGACACCAGTAATCTTTAATAAAAGTCACAAGCTTGTATCTCCATAAGAGAGAGAAATATCCACCAAAGTTAACATAAATCAGGTATTAGTCCCACAAGCCACCTGGAATCACATGAACGGTGGGACATCCCCTGGAAATTGCCCACCTCTCTCCCAGAATTTGAGGTTCCCCAACCCACCTCATGAATTTAAAGACTTAGACCCTTCCTGAGCCTAAATTAACTATCCTATCCCAGGAAAGCTTTCCCTTCATTCTTTCCTCCCAGCTCAAAGTCCCTACTATACTACATAACTAAAGTTACATCAGCTAAGTGTCCGCTAATGTAAAATAATTTTTTAAAACTCAGTTTTCTTTCCTCAATCATCAATATGAGAATTTCCTAGAAACAGAACTATTACAAAGAGGTCTCCACTTACCTCCTCTGCAGGCCTGGATTATAAAGATTTTGGGTTTCTCTTGAAGTGCTGGACAATTTTTATTGTTAAACATTTCAAAAATGCCTTCCAGGCTGACTTTTTCACCATCTTTCATTTTGATAAAGCCTTCTTCTCCGTGGGACATAAGAGCAACAAGGCAACAGCCAATGTCATCTTTAATTTCATTTAGTCCATCTCGAAATGATGTTATTTTTCCAAGTAACTCCTGTAAAATAGGAAAACATATTAAAAAGAACTGCAAGTAGGAAAACCCAGAAATCCCAGAGATGGCTCCTTTACAAGGTGATCCAATGAGACGACAAATATGAAAATACCTGCATCTCTAACAGAGTCAGTATAACTTGTCACTTCCCTTTTGGTTGCTTTCGGAATTCATATGATTTCTTCTTGTACCACTGGTGGTTCTTGTTTGACAAAATTAGGGTATTTCTGATTCTCTACCACAAAATACAACAGAATTATAGCTCCCCAAAGGGTTAATGTATTTCAATGCTATATTATTAACTTACTTTAATATATAAAATTATCTTATAAAATTAATACCCTCAATAAGCTAGAAATGGAAGGGAATGGAGGAGTCTACCCAATCATATCTACTTGCCAGAATCTATCAGGAGACGTCATCAGAATCAATCCCACTAAAAAGAGAAGACAGGAATGGCTGTTCTCACTAGCCTCATACATGTTGTAACAAAGATCCTAGCCATTTCAATAAAGTAAAGTAAAAAATTAGATGAAGTTTAAACATTGGAAACAAACTCATTACTTACAGATAATATGACTATCTAGAAATACAATCAACTAAAAACTACTAGAACTAGAGATCAGCAAGTTGACCAGATACAAAGTTAATTTACCAAGATCTATAGCTCCCCAATTACCCAGGAATAATAATGTAAACCACATAATGGAAAAGGGATCCATTCATGGTCATAAAAAAAGTAAAACAATACGTAGGAATAAACCTAACAAGAAATGGACATTACCTAAGTGAAGAAAATTATTAAAAAAAAAACTTTAGTGAAGAGGCAACATAAACTATGACATACCGATGTTTCTGAGATGACTCAATACTATTAATTTGCCAGTTAACTCTAAATTAATCTCAATTCAATGTCATGTCAATTAAAATCTCAAAGGATTTCTGTGAAACTTAACCAGATGGTTCTCAAGGTCACAGAGAACAGATGCTCAGGAACAGCAAAGTGCTCAAGAATAGCAAAGAACATTCAGAGGTTTAAAAAAAAAAAAAAAAGCAAAAAAAACATAAAAAACAATGAATCCCCATAGGATAGGTCCTATCAGACATCCAAAGGTACTATAAAATCATGGTGAACAAAACACTGATATACCAGCTTAAGAATAAACAAATGTATGAATAGAATATTTTAGAATACAGAAATTGATCCAAATATATATATAAGGATTTAATTTATGATAAGAATGGAATTCAAATATGTGGGGAAAGGATGTATCATCAACAAAATGAGATGACTGGCTTGGAAATAAAGTTAGACCTCCCACCTCACTGTTCCAAAAAATATAATTCCAGTGAGTAGAAGGCTAACCTTAAACTATAAAAATGTTACAGAAAAATAATTTAAAAAAATTTTAAGTTGGGAAATCATGGAGTTTAATCAAGACATAAAAGCCAAGAAGGCAACAAACAGAAAGACTGACAAGTTTACTCACAAAAACTAAGACTTCCAGGGGAGTTCCCTCGTGGTCTAGTGGTTAGGATTTGGCACTTTCATTGCTGTGGCCTGGGTTTCATCCCTGGTCAGGGAACTGAGATTCCACAAGCCGCATGGTGAGGCCAAAATAAATAATTTAATAAATAAATAAAAAAGACTTGCAATGCCACGGAGCAACTAAGCCCATGTGCCACAACTACTGAGCCCACGCACCACAACTACTGAAGCCTACGTGCTCTAGGGCCTGTGCTTTGCAACAAGAGAAGCCACCGTGATGAGCACGCGCACTGCAACGAAGAGTAGCCCCCGCTCGCCACAACTAGAGAAAGCCCATGCGCAGCAACGAAGACCCAACACAGCTAAAAATAAAATAAATAAATTTAAAAAAAAATAAAAAAGACTTCCATTTGACTTAAGATAACAAAAAGTCAAAAGGCAAGTAACAAGGCAGGAGAAAAATATTTGCACTCTATTTTGTCTAAAATTCAGGAAAAAGAACTACAGAATAAGAAAAATAAAATCCAGGGTGGTCCAGTGGTTAGGACTCCGTGCTCTCAATGCAGGGCCCGGGTTCGATTGCTGATCGGGGAACTAAGATCCTGCAAGCCACATGGCACAGCCAAAACAAAAAGGAAAAAGAAAATCCAGTAAGAAAAAAGGGCAAACAGGTAATTCAAATAATTCCCAGAAGAAAAAAAATGGCCAGAAGATGTTCAACCAAACTAATAATCAGGAAAATGAAACAGTGAAATAATTTTACCAGTAAAGTTGCTAAATATTTACAAATAAATGTTGACAAGATGTAGAGAAAGAGGCCACTTCTGGACTTTTGGGAGAATAAACCAGAAGAACCCTGGCAATTATCTGTAATCTGAATGGAAAGGACTGGATTAAAAAAATCACATAATATTGGAAGAGATTCTGGTACAATCGTTGGGAAACATGAAGGAGTCTGTTTTTAGCTTTGAAATAATAAAATCAAAATTTATTGAGCGCTTACTATAAGCCAGCTACTATTCTGAGAACTTTTACATAACGCAGCTCATTTCATCCTCACCATAGCCCTACAAGATAAATTACTATCAGCTCCCCCTCCATTTTAGAGATAAGAAAGTAGTCAATTAATTTAAGACAGAATTTCTAGAACTCTTGCACTATTATTTTGTGTCAGGTAATCTTTGCCTTGGGGGCCGTCCTGTACACTGTAGGGTGTTCAGTAGCACCCTGGCTCTACCTCGGCAACTACACAAGATGCCAATAGCACCCTCCAGTTGTGACAACCAAAAATGTCTCCAGACATTGTCAAATGTCCTCTGGGGGGACAAAAATCACCCTCAGTTGAGAACCAGATTTAAGGTAACAATTAGTAAGAGACGAGATTCCACCAGTCAGTGTGTGCTGCTTTCCTAGCCCTTCTGCTATGCTGTTCCTTGATATTCACGAGCAGTGCCTCCTGGGGTCTATGAAGGACTTTCCTGTTATTATCCCAAAACATGCGCAGAGCTAGGCCAGGACTCAGCTGGGGTCAGAGAAGTCAAAATGCAGTTCCCACCCACCACCACCACTCTTCCACCTCATTTTCTTGTGTCCTCGAGTTAAATCACAATGCAATTCTGCCCAGGGCTCTCAGCAACTCCTCTCCCCACCCCTCCCATGGTTCTAAGCAAGTCCCACCAGGATCTTCCAAAGCCCCTGGGCTCCAATGCTGCTGGGATTCCTCTGGCCTGGCTGCTTGATGACCTCTCAAAGCTGTCCCCTTGGTCTTCCTGTTTCCAAATGCTCTGGACCTTGCCTACTCTGGACTCACAGCTAGTCCTTGGGCCTCCTTGCCCAACTCACTTTTACACCTTCTTGGATTCCCTTCCCTCTTCAAATGCAGGGACCCAAGAGGTCCCTGCTTGACTAGAAGGGAAGCTGGAGTATCATCACACACTTAACATGACAAAAGCATCTGTATCCAACAGGTAAGCTGGGTAAGAATTTCATCAGGACATACACATCCATTGCTCAGCAGGCCCTGGTCCTAACCAGGTAATAAAACCCAATATTTTTAAAAAGGAAGGAAAATTATAATATCCAAACTACAATTTTTCTTCTTCTTTTATTTTTTTTTGGCTGTGCCGCAAAGGCATGTGGGATCTTTGTTTCCCAACCAGAGATCAAACCTGCGCCCCTTCAGTGGAGGCACGGAGTCTTAATCACTGGACCGCCAGGGAAGTCCCGAGCCACAAATTTTCATTTTTGTTTTTAACTTGATACCATTTTGTCGGGATCGATGCACAACGTATTTTCGAACTGGCACTGGCCAAGCCAGTCCTCCATCAGTAAGACATCCTGGTGAGCGCCCAGCCTGTTTCTCTTCACACACATGAGGAAGGCCTTCCGCCTGCCACTCAGGTCATAACGGTCCTGTTTTCAAGGAAAGCCAAGAAACAATATTTAAACCAAACCAAATCCAAATACACCTTATATGTGAAATGAGTTTCTTCTGGAGTTAATGATGACGTTTCCCAGCTCAGAGCAGGGGCACAACACTGATTTCCTCTCTCATCATGACTTCATTTATAATTTTCTCAAATACCTTTCTCAAACTAGGACGAATAGGCCAATTTCATTTTTAAATTCCTATACATAGCCAGAACTGCCCATTTAAGGAAAATGGTAAATGACAACACAGGGCTGCAGTTATCAAAATCCAGAATGTGGGACATTCTACAGGACAAATAACCTGGTTTCGTCAACAAACAAGAGAAGAGGTCAAAGGGAGAGGTATCATAAATTAAGCCTCTTAAGAGACAAACCATCAAGTGTAACTGTGTAGACCTTGCGTGAGTCGGACCCTGACTCAATCCAACTGTAAAAGGCGTAAGAGCCAGCCAAGGACATCTGAAGGCTGACTGCCAATAAGGAATTTGTTTCTAGGTAGAATAATGGTATCATGGCTATGTTTGGAAAAAGTCTTTCTCAGAAATACATACTCAAGTATCGTACGTATGAAAGTGATATGGTAGCTGGGGAATCTGCTTCAATATGATGGGGTGGGTGGGGGGAGGAGCAGATGAAACAAGATTGGCCATGTTGCTAATTGTTGAATCAGGGCAAAGAGTAGGCTGGGCTGGAGTCTGGAGATTCATTTTTCTCTTCTCTCTACTTTAGCTTATGTTTTAAATGTCCATAATAAAACAAGCAAAAAAAAGGCCAGAAGCCAGCAATTTATGTAGTTTCGAGAGGCCACACAGCCTGCAATGCCTTCGTCTGTAAAATGCAGATACTAACAGTGCTTACCTCATTTGGTTAATGCGTGCAAAGTGGTTTTATCTGGCTAATGTTTTGCTTTTCCTATTTATAACGGAAAGCAGGAAGATCTGACCGCTTGAGACAATGACACAGATACCCACCTCCAATCCAACAGAAGCAGCACAAAAAAATGTTCAAATGGTGACTAAATACTATCTTAAAGAGTCCAGATATTTACCAATTCACCTTCCACACAGTCATAGCTTCTCTTTGGAATCTTTCGTGGAATCACTGAATGAATTTTCATGAAAAGACAAAACAGAAAAGAACATATTTTTTCTTTTTCCTCTTCTTAAGCATGATCTGCTGTCATTCCTGTTAACAGGAAGCACTTCCCAAGGAAATCAGTTGCCTCTTATGTTTTAAAACAGGTTTCTAGGATTCTGAAAACCCTCTCCCAAACTCATAAGGACGAAAACTTAACAGAACTCCCTTAGGCCCCAGTCAGATTCAGGGGCAGGGAAAGCCAGGCCAGAGATGAAAAGGAGAAGCACCAATGAACATTAGTGAACATGTACCTCCAGAAAAGGAGACCAAGACATCAATAAAGAGAAAAATGAAGTTAAAGGAACTAGACCCTATTTAATTTTTTAATTAAACAAACTTTTAGCATTCAATTCAAATATTTTTGGAGTGCCTACAGTGTGTAGTCATGATACCGGGTAGTTTGGTTGATTCTGAAAAACAAAAAAGCCCAGTTTACCAACTGCAAGAGACTCACAGTTTAAAGGGGTGATAACAAAAGTGTGATACATTAACCACTAAGCCTGGAGAGACATTATGATAAGTGCTGTGCAGATGCAGTCAAGGGAGAATCAAAGGCTTCGTGGGGCCAGTATGCTGCCTACAGGCCATGTTTTGAGGTCGTTTACAGTTGTCACCCATTAGGAATCTAAAAGTCAGCAAAGCAACATACCTCAAAACTCAACCAGATCTTTATTGGCATACAATTGCTTTATAATGTTGTGTTCCTTTCTGCTGTATAACAAAGTGAATCGGCTCTATGTATACATATATCTCCTCCCTCTTGCGTCTCCCTCCCACCCTCCCTATCCCACCCCTCTAGGTGGTCACAAATCCCCAAGCTGATCTCCCTGTGCGATGCAGCTGCTTCCCACTAGCTATCTATTTTACGTTTGGTAGTGTATATGTGTCAATGCTACTCTCTCACTTCGTCCCAGCTTACTCTTCCCCTCCGCGTGATTTTTCTCAAATTTTTGGAGAGCTATTAGTCAGGAATTTGGTGTAATGACTCACTACGTTATTCCTTAAAAAATGTTAAATGCGTGTGTAGAGTTAAGTAGCGGTCGTACTTTTGATTTAATAATTAAAAAGGAAAAAAACCCCAAAAACTCAACCAGATCATAAGCATGCGATGGCAGAGACCAGCAACAGTATATTTTAGTGTCTACCTCAGTGTGCCCAGTAGAAGTGCTTTCTCTTTCTTTCTCATTCTCTCTTTCTCTATGTACACAAATTCGCTCACATATTATACACACATACATTTACTAAACTTATGAGGGGAAACCCTAACCACCCCCAACTTGTTACATTTCTTGATCTTAAGCCACATCTTCCCAGATTTATGGCAAATGTTCTAATGGTGGATTCCAACACGGGGTTTCTCACTGCATCATCTAAAAACCTCCTCCATCATAATCACTTGGAGGTAATTGTTAAAAATGCATCTCAGGCCTGCTGAGTCAATCTGATTTCTCAACCCACCCCAGAATGAACTGGTAGACCCTGATGGCTACTCTTGGACTGGTCACTTCGATTCCGTGCCTGGGAACTGTCTCTCTCCTGCCCGCTTATCCCCCGGTTCCCACTTCCCGCCGCGCGTTCACTGGTCCCTCGACCCCCGCATCCTCCTTGCTCCACTCCCCCCACCCCACCGAAGCTCGGTCCACCGCCGCTCATCTGTGCCCCAGGCCTAACCCGGCGCTCACCTAGGACATCCCCCTCCCCGCCAGTCCCCCTTCCCTCCAGTTAGTACCCCCTCCCCCTGCCCAGGAATCCCGGTCAGTCCTCCCTCCGCCAATCCGGGAATCCCCGGGCGGTAGGGCCAAACCCAGCGGTCACCAAGCACCCCCTCCGGTCCCCCCAACCCCGGGAATCTCCGCGCGCTCACCCGGGCCGTCGGCGGCGGCGCTCTGCCAGCGCGGCAGCAGGTCAGCGCGGGGCAGCTGCTCCAGCACCTGGACGAGGACGCGCTTGGCGGCGGCCGGTGGGTAGTACTGCTTGGCGAGGAGCCTGGCCAGCCCCGACGGGCTGCGGCCCTCCAGCTCCAGCTTCACCTGGCTCACGCGCGGCTCCACCTTCTTGAGGTGGTCGCGGAAGCTGCGCAGCTCCTGCGAGGACAGAAGGTCCAGGGTCTCCTGCAAGCGGCTCTGCAGCTCCTCCATGGCCGGCGGGATCTTCGGAGGCGCCCGCGAACCGTCAGACCCCGAGCGCCCGCCGATTCCCGGGCTCCCCTCCATTGTCACCCAATGATGCTGAAGCGACCGGGCGGGAGGGACCAATCTGAGCCCTGCGCGCCTCACACGCCTCCCGCTTCTCCTCTTTGTTTTGAAAACTGGAGGCGTTTCCGCTCGTCCTCTGAAGCCCGGAGATCTGGACGCCGTCCGCCTGCAAGGTCCCGCCTTCCGTCCTCTCGGGCCCGAGGTCCGCCCCCGCCTCGGAGCCACGCCCCGCACCCTGGAGGCCCCGCTCCGCCCACAAGAGCTCCTTCTTTAACCCTTGGAGCCTGGGTTAGCAGAGCCGAGTGGTGCCCGCCCTGCAGGGCTACTCCGAGGTGCTCGGCCTTGGCACGCGTTACGATCACCAGGAGGACTTTTGAAACTAGTCATGCCCAGGCCACAACCTGAACTGATTACATTAGAACGTCTGGGTGGCCGACCAAGGAATCAGTGGTTTTTAAAGCTCCCTGATGATTCCAGTGTGCAGCCAAGTTTGAGAACCACTGACCTTAGAGCGTTTACCAGCTACCTAAGCCAGTAGTTCCCAAGGAGCAGGGAAGAACTTGGAAGGTGAAAGAACACCTACAGATTATGGCATTGAGCCAGTTTTTTTTAGAGAGGACATGGTGACAAAAGCTGATATTTGAGAATTTGAAGGCAGCAAGGAGGTGGAAGGACACACTGCTCAGCCTGGAGGCGTGGAAGGAGCACTGCCTTGGAGAGCAGATCTCAGCTTTGCAACCCCCCAGAGTCCTATTGCTAGGCTCCCTGACTTGATAGGGCCCTCAGGAAGTGATGACTCACTTTAACTGTGGTTTGCCTCAAAATTACTTACCCTTTCCAACAGCTGGTGAAAGAATCTTAGGACTTGTTTGAATCCTGATGCAAATAAACCAACTGTAAACAATAATTTTTGAGACAATCAGGGAAACATGAATATGGACTGGGTATTGGCTGATAAGCAAAAAAAAAATGTTAACTTTTTTTCAAGTAGGATAATAACTTTGTAGTTACCTAAGAAAAATGTCCGTTATTTTTAGATATGCATATAGAAATGTGGAAGGGTGAAATGGTATGATGTGTGGGATCTGCTTTTAAAAGCTTCAGTTAAGGAAAGAAAAAAGGAGGTGGGGAGGAGGGGAAAGACAAGCAAAAGTGGCTAAATCCTGATAATTGTTCCATTTGAGTGATGTGAGTGAAGGGGCAATGTACCATCTATTCTACTCTTGTGATTGAGATATTTCGTAACATATTCTTGGAAATTGAGTATAGCAGCTTGAAAGCTTTGCTTCTGTCCTTTTTGCCTCCTGCCTTACTAGGCCTTATCTCTAGTGCCAGATGACTGTTTACTCCCACAAAGCTCCGCCCCTATATAATTTGCTTTAAGTCTAAGGCAGCCAAGAAGGAATCAATTTAAAAAAAAAAAAATAGTGGGGGGAGGGCACTGGGCAGTGTTTCCAAAGCCCTCTGAAGCTCACTAGCCACTTCCTTTCTGAACTTTTAATACTTGTGGGAGACTACGGGAGAGGAAAAAAATTCTGGGGGCCTGGGATATGTAGACTCCAGGGCCACTTGCCTCTGGAATCAGAGTTCATAATGGCAAATTTCAGTTTTACTCCATATTTAGAGAAAATGAGACGATTTCTCCAAATTTTAAGATGATTTGCCCCCAACAGAACAAATGAAGAGCAGGGAGGGGCCTCTGGTGGCTGAAATTCACCAGCTGTGTATAAGGCGAGCAAATCTGCACTGGGATGAAGCCTGCACCTCTCGGGCTTATCTCTGCCCCTCCACTCCCAGCAGCCCGTGGCCGGGCCCCACTGGCATTAGGCTCCCAGAGCCCAAGATGAGGGTCAGGGAGACTGAAGAGGCCAAGAAACCTGAACATCCTGCCTCAGAGGCTAAGTCCTTAGGCGGCAGGCACTCCATCAATCACCTGTGTTAAGCTGCCTGCCCTGCACTGCTGCCCCAAGCACACCATTTCCAGCCATAGGTGCTCCCCTGCTTTCCCCAGCACACAGCCTCACACACATAGGTCACCAAGCACTGGTGGCTTGGGTACCACTAGGAGATTAGGATCCTGGTTTGACTTCTCCCATACTCCTCTCCATATTATAATTTGGAATACGGCATTCTAACCTAAACTTATAAATCATTAAACTTAATATGTATGAATTGACTTGTGTCCCCCAAAAAGATACGTTGGAGTCCTAACCCCCAGTTCCTATGAACATGACCATATTTGGAAATACGGTCTTTGCAATGTAATCAAGATGTCATTCTGGAGTAGGGTGGGCCCTGATCCAATGACTGGTGCCCTTAAAAATAGATGCAAATTTGGACAGAGAGACACACGGGGGAGAAAGCATTGTGAAGACAGAGAGAGAGGTTGAATTGATGAACACCAAGAACTGCCAGCCACCATGGGATTAACTGGAAGAGACAAGGAACCATCTTCCCCTAGGGCCTTCAGAGAGTATGGCCCTGCAGACATCTTGATTTCAGACTTGTAGGCTCCAAACTGAGAGAATAAATTTGTTAGAAGCCACCCGACTTGTGGTGGTTTGCTGTGGCAGCCCTAGGAAACTAATGTAATGCACCAGAAACATATGCTCAATTAACCCTTGCCACCACCCTGGGAGGTAGGAAATATTACTATCCCCATCCCCTGGGGACAACTTCAAATGTGTCTAAGTAGGTGGAGAGCCAGCCTTTTAACCTGGGCCGCCTGAATCACAGCCCATGTTCTTAACCAGGAGATCAAACTTCCCCCTTCTGCTGTTTGGATAAAACAACAGCCCCTTCCTAAGCTTGAAAGTTGATAGAACCCACTAGAATGGCTACAATAAATAAAACAGACAATAACAAGTGTTGAGGAGGGTGTGCGGAAATCAGAACCCTCATAAACTTCTGGTGGTGATGTTAAATGGTGCTGCCACTTTGGAAACAGTCTGGTAGTTTCTCAAATGGTTAAACATAGTTACCACATGATCCAGTAATTCCACTCCTAGGCATGTACACAAGGGAAATGAAAATGTATGTCCACACAAATGATTCATACGTGAATGTTCATAGTGACAATATTCGCAAGTGCCAAAAAGTGCTAGCAATTCACACATTCATCAACTGATGAATGGATAAATAGGCACACAATAGAATATTATTTGGCCATAAAAAAAGGATAAACTGTTGAACATGCCACATCATGGATGAACCTCCAAAACGTTATGCTAAGTGAAAGAAGCCAGGTACAACAGACTACATAGTGTATGACTATGTAGGAAGTGCACAGAAAAGGCAAATTTATAGACAGAAAGCCGTTCAGTGGCTGCCTGGGCTGTGCTGGGGCTGGGAACGAGGGTTAATTGTAAATAAGAGATCTTATTGGGGGCGGGGGGGTGACTGTGTTCTGAAACTGATTTATGGTGATGGCTGCACCAGTCAGTAAAGTTACTAAAAAAATCACAGAATTGTCTACTTGGAATGGATGAATTGTATGATATATAAAATAAAGCTATTTTTAAAAATTTTAGGTTTGAGGACCTATACAGATCAAGAGTCAGCCACCTTAGACTATTTTGTTATTTTAGAGCAGAGTCGTGGCACTTGAGGTTTTTCAATGATAAAGTGCTTCACTTTATTTATCCAACTTTAGCTGCAGAAAAAAGCCAGAGTAACTTGGAGTTGAAACAGTGCAGGAGCCAAGATCAAACAATATTATTTGGACACTTAGGGGCTAGGAAGCCACTGCCCCCCTTCTCCGGAGCCTCTGAGAAGTCGATGAGGAACCAATGAAGTCGTGACATCTGTGCTTCCGCATCCTAACATCACCTCAGAGGCAGTCTTCAGCCTGGTGACAGTGACTCCTCTCTCGGCAGATCCAGCCTGGCTGCTGGAACTCCTCCGCCACTGCAGGCGGCCCACAGCACCCCTGGCGCTGCACTGCCCAAGAGCAGATCCAAAGAGGCACTGTGGTGTAGTGGGTGGCTGAGCAGAGACACCAGACAGAGCACTCTCTGGAAATGCCTTTTCAAGTAGCCTTGCAGGGTATGCAAACCCTTCTCCTAACTCCCCAAAATGATGTCCATGTCAGTGACTCCTCTTCTGGGAGGTCTGGAAGGCTTGAGTCGGACCCACCTATTCTCTTCTTGAGCTGGGTAACCGAAGGTGACGTGTTTGCCTGCCTCTCCAGATAGGACTTCGTCCTACTCCAGGGTAGTGAGTTGAAGAGGTCCTTGGCAGAAAACAGGCAGGGCGACAGATCCCATCTCTGCCTGGTCCTGGCTCGGTCAGGACTTCAGGCCCATCTTGGCCATCATCTCTTCGTAGACTGTCCACGCCATGGCTGCCATCAGAGTTCTGCGGAGGGCCCGGGGGACACCGCCTTGGAAGAAGCCACGCAGCCCATAATCCTAGGAGGAAAATGGAGGCCAAAACTCTGGGACTAAAGCAGCAATACACTCATATACCTGGCACGAGAGTGAGGATCTCTCTCTGCATTACCCCATTGTTAAGTCTTACTTTTTAGACTTTTATAAATAATGTTAAAACTATGAATACTGGGTCCAAGGAGGCAATAAACTAAAAAAAAATTTTTTTGGAATAGTTGCTAAGCTTTATCTTTTTTTAGGCTTGCTCCATCCAGGGGAATTTATTTCTTAGCTGAAAATCTTACCATTTTCACATATACTGAAGACTCTCTTTTCAAACTTCATGATTTTAGGTATAGAGAATAAGGAAGCAGGCAACCTAAGCCGTGTGATGAATATGATCTGACTCACAAATACTTGCTTATATCTAGGATAAGGCAGATACTTGCTGCAGATGCCTACTTGTTTCCTGTGCTACATACAAAAATTGAGTAGTACAGAAACATCTAAAGATCTAGGTGACGAATTTACTTTCAAAAAGAATATCTGATAACAGTACGTTCCCAAAGGGCTTACTCAGTGGCTTTTAAATAGCATTTTAGTGTACTTTACAATTACTATACTGTTTATCTTCAATACCATCTGTCCATTTGCATTAGTGCGAACTCCTGGAAACAAAACAATGTGCTTGTGATTTTTTTCTGACTACATTTTCTCCTAGATCCTTGATTAGGTTAAGGAGTCCTCCTGGATCTCCTGACTAGGTAGGTCTGGGGTAGAGCCCAACAATATGCATGTTTAACAAATATCACATGTTGTCCTAATGTCAGGCTCCCTCCCTAAACAAACAAAACCAAAACAACAACAACAACAGAAAATCCCACAACCATAGATTTTTAGCAGTGATTCTCAACCTTGGCAACACACTGGAATCACCAGGGAACTTAAAATACTGATGCCAGGGTTTCATCTCCTCCAGAGATTCTAATATGATAAGCCCAGGTTATGAGCTGGGAATCGGGATTGTTTTAAAAGCTTCCCAGGTGTTTCTACCATGTAAAGGATAAGAGCTACTGCCTGAGAGAGAAAGCCTTAACCACAGTATGAACCAATATTTATTCTAAAGCCTTACTTTGAAAATGAGTGTCACTGCCTGGCCAATCCACCGAAATTTCATTGGGGAGAGCTGCATGCGAGTTTTGATAACATCTGCAGGTTGAGTTACCAGTGAGGCCAGAATCCCAGCAAATATCCCACAACTGAAATTTACAACGGGAACAAGGACTGCATCCAACTGGTCTGAAACAGGACAAAGGCAACATTCAGTTATAAATAAATCCCACATTCATCAGATATCCATGTCAAGTTGCCCACTAATTCTTCCTGAAAGCCAGAAGGGTCTGGATGCAAACAAGGCTAAGAAATCAAAATCTAAACTAATCAGTGTAAGTAGGATAATGGAAAAGTTCACCTTTTTACAACCATCAGCATAATTGACTCAGGCAAGAGTCATTCACTGATGCTAAAATATATGGATGAAAGGACAGGAAGTGTTATATAGATTTATATATTCAAAGTATCTCCCCACAGAGATACTTAGAAATTACAAAAGAACAAACAATTGAGTTTTCAGTGGAGACACTATTTTTATAGTGATAAAAAGTTAACATCACCCACAGTGCGTCAAACGGATGTCATGAGCTTCCTGATATAAGGCACTGAAGACACAACCTCAGTTATGTGCTCCTTTTGCTAGAAAGGTGTAAATGAATCTAGTTGAAAGGAAACATCAGGGAAACCCACACTGAGGTTATATAACTGGCTTATACTCTTGAAAATAAAAAATAAAAATTGCTACAAAATACATTATTGGGAAAATTGGAGAAATCAAGACTATAGATGAAAGAACTATCGATGGTTATACAAGGATGCATTTGTTCTTAGGAAGTACACACTGATGTATTTAAGGGTAAAGAGGCATCATGTCTGCAACTTATTCTTAAATGGTTTGAGGAAAACAATTATACACATAGAAAGAGAATAATGAGCTATGGAGTTATAGGTACTATTCTTGTGGCTTTTTTGGTAAGCATAAAATGATTTCTAAATACCAAATTAAAAAAAATTTTTAGGATGGATGAAGAAGTTAAAAATGTATATCCAAGCCCCCTTATTGCCTTAACTTTCTCCTGTAAGGTAAGGCTGTGACCTGTAGTGTCACACCTCCTGGTGCCTGGGGAGAAGCAGCAAATCTCCCAAAGCACTCCAACTGACACCACTGTCTTGGGGGTGGCATTCTGGCTTTCCCAATTAAACGACTTTGGTTGCAATTCCTTGCTCACATTATCCATAGACACCTTACTGAATGCAGGTTCACTTTATAGGATGTGTTTCTATCAATGCCTGGCTCTGCTTGGGTGGATGTTTACTGCCTGTCGATTTTGCCCATGTCTTGACAACACGAGCTTTCTGGAAGCGTGGGCCTGCCAGAATGCTAGGGGTTTGGCACCTTTCTCTCCAACCAAAAGGAGGGCTCAAAACAATGTTAGCCAAGAGCACAGCAAGGGACATGAAAATATTTTTCTTCTAGCTCCTAAGCCATTGGATTTCCCAAGCTTGTCTGATAAGAATCACAACAAGTGCTTCTTGAAAAATACAGTCTCTGAGGTCTTACCCCAAAGCTTCTGATTTAGGATGCCTTGGGTAGGACCCAGATCAGGCAAATGTGGGAAGTATTGCTGCAAAACCTATGCAAAATGAGCTTTAACCTACCCTCTCCCCGACTCAAGAATTACATACTATCAGTAGTCTGCCTTAGGAAGCTATAAACTCAAAAGGGCAGGGACCATGTCTTCATGGCCGCCCTCGCATCCCAGCACCGGGTCCCATGCCTGACACAATGCAGATATGGCTCGGTTTCTAAAACTAGGATAAGAATCTGGAGCTGCTAAGAACAACGAATAGTCTCCTGTCTCAGAGAAAGTGGTGAGGATGTGATCTCTCAAGGGATATCTCTTCCCACCACACCTTCCTTTACCCGTACCATGAAGCACAATGTTTTTGGTCTGGTTGTAAAACATCAAGTAGATTCCGGAAAAGGGGGCATCACGAAGGAGTGTTGCTGTCAGGCCACTGAAGAGACCCCGGTACCCCTCGCTGTGACAGATGCTCCTCAGGGCCGCGTAGATGCTCTCATAGCTGTACCGCCCGCTCTGCAAAGGAAGCACAGAACCAATGGCTGGCACAGTGGCCCTGGGTTTGCGCACTGAACGAAGCCATCCTCAGGGTGCATTACCGGAGCCCTGGCGGCTCTGGTTTGCATGTGCTTGGCCTGACTACACAGATGAGTTCTCCGACCACATCAACCCTGTGTTAGGTTATAAATCGGGAGGTGGCATCAGTGACCACTTGACTCAAGAGCCTGGTGTCTCTGGTTGCCCACTCACCTCGTACCGTGTCTTGATCACAGTGATGGGTGACATGCAGACCCCCGCGACAGAGCGGGAGCCCACCCCCAGTATGACTGACTCCAGGGCAGTGGGGGGATGGCCTCGCAGGAAGTACTGCTTCAAAGAGTAGAGAGTGCCGAAGTAGATTCCAATGCCAGGGACGCACCTCACGATGGACTGCAGAACAAGTCGGAGGGAGGAACGGAATCAAACACCAACATGTAAGATCCTGTCTGAGCTGGATTTCCCCAAAGAAGACCCAGGATTCGCATGCAAGGAGTCGATTTAAGGTGTGGAGGGAACACCAATGGGAGAGTAGGGAAATGAGATGGGAGAGAAGGCAGCCAACAAAGAGTGTGTCATCTCATCAGTTATTGCCATGGGCAACGGAATCCCTCTGGGGAACTCTGGGAATCAGTATCCTAGGTTACCCTGCCACCTGAGGAGGGAAGGGAAGTTTTAAACATCAGCTCTCGTCTTTCATCGGTTAAGGGCTGCTGCGGGGTTGGGGTGAGCGTGAATTCCCTGCCATTTCCAGGAAAGTGAGTTCCTAAGGCCAGAAAAAGCTGTCTAGGCAAAGAAGTGCAGGTGTGGAGGCACTGGAGGGGTAAGGGCAAGGTCTGTTCACAGGTGGGGCGCCAGCTGCCTCTGCTCTAGGACCTCATGCTGCACTAAGAAGCCGTGCCCAGGATGCACAGGTGTGCTATTCCCAGGGCCCTCAAATGGAAGCCAGCGACAGTGAGAGGGACGGACAGGAAGACCAGAAAGGCCCTCCCACCACCTCCAACCTCACGTACCCTTAAAAGAGAGGAGGTGTGAGGTGGATGAGAGACGGCTAGTTATTAAAGGAGGGGGTGCAAGACAAGACCCAAAAGGCAGCTTACGGGGGACATCCCTTTCCAGAGGCCAAAAAGACTCTCCGTGCGAACCACATTCAAGAGCAGAGCCAACATCCCAACACGTCTGGATCTGAAGGCAGACAAAACGGAGGCAAGGAAGGAAAAATCACTTAGACCACATCCCTGTGAAAGAACTCCCCACTCACAGACTTCTCTGTATGGACTCCTTTCTAGAACACTTAAGAATCTCTAAAAGGCACCCTGGAGTTACTGAGTTCCTATGCGTTCATGATGTGGCAGGTGCATGATTCTTTGTCCATTCACACTGCAAGCAACGGGATAACTTCTCATTTTACATACACTCTGTGCACTTCCCACAGGGCTGAGCCCAATAGGGGGCACACAAGATATACTCAATACCTATCTTATTTCCAGAAAACCACCCACTGCTTGTGCCAGGCAGCACAGTTATGACATTACAGGCTGGCACAGTAAAATGCAAACGTCACCAAGGCAGATCCCAGGAAGCTACTCAGGGAAGGACCCCACTTAATTAAGAGTATATATAAAACACATGGAAGCTCGGCCTGGCCTGTGTTTCTCTTCGCTCATCTAACAGAATGCAAGTTGACTGAACACAGTAAAGATGTGCCAGTGTCTGAGAGAAGCTGTTGAAACCAGGTCCTCAGTGAAAAGGGGGGGAGGGGGCGGGGGAATGGGGCAGCAGGCCTTACCCATGGGCTGAGGGCTGAAGGGTCTGCAGGCGCGTTTTGAGGAGATCCAGGGGTTGGAAAAGGAGGGTAGAGCAGGTCCCACTGATGGAGCCACACAGGAAAGCTTTGATCACGGGCTGCAACTGCAGGGCAAGAGAACAGTGTGTCAGCAGCTTTGTCCCAGCCTTCGTCACACCGGGACCAGTCAGTTCTCTATAAGGATCTCTTAGAAACTCACCTGGTGGCACCCTGTATTAGCGTCAGACTTCACAGAAGGGAAAAGCATAGCCAGGAACGAACAGTGTTGGAATGTTATTGAGAGCACAGTATACTCCAAGAGGTAGCTCTCTGGTCTTACTGATAACAACTTTAGTAATTACTGATAATTAAAAACTTATGGATAACTTTGGTCCTACTGAGCAACACAGTAATTTCCATCTGTGAATTACGCCACTGGCCACACCTCCCTACTTGTCTTGACGGTAAGTTACAGGCCAACTCCTTCTCGTCACAAAAGCAAAAATCAGTTGGACAGTGTTTTAACTCTGAACTGCTGGTTTCAGGTTCCCTTGGTTGTAGGGCCTGCAGGCTATTTACAGGAGTAAGACAAAGGAAGTGAAACCATAAGTGAGCAGGTACAATGTGAAACGTCTGTGCCATTTCCTGTAAAACCCATGCATTTCCTTAATGTAAAACTTTCCCCGTCATATACCCATTCGTCTCACCGGGACCTAAATAGATCGCAGGGACACCACTAGGCCAGCAGCCACTCCTGGGTTTGCTGGCTGTCCTCTAAGCCAGGAGAGTCACACACACTGTCTAATTGAGAGGCGGCATCCAGGAGGGCAGGACTGCCTCGCAGACTGACTGTGTTTCCCCCAAGCACACTCCAGAGGCCCCACAGCACGCCCCAGAATCCAGATGCAATCAAATGGTTGTGAAAACACACTTAAAAATCCAAGCAGGAAACAAATGTCCTCTTTTCCAAAGGAGACACTTGGCAAACTCCATCCAAAGATTGTCTCTCTTCTCATTAAATGGCATTTGCACTATTACTTTTTAATAAATGGCATACTATAGTCCTAAAATGCTATTAAGATGAAGTTGCCTGTTATACACGTCAAAAAAACTACCTACCCGGAACCAAAATGTTTGTAATCTGTGGTATTTGTTTCACAGAGAAGAGAGATTATTCCACGTTTCACCAAAAGAGCAAGTCTCAATTTATAACTGGAATTCCTTAAAAGGACTTAATAAGTTCATATAATAAATACTGGAGCTTATAAGCACGTTCAAATAGCCTTCCAAGCATCAAAGGTAAGACCACTAGTACAACCAAGCCAGATGGGAACAGCTTCATCACATGTGTGTCCTGCTCCTTTTGCTAACCCATATTCCCACGAATTTTGTTTCTCAGCCTCATCCGAACCTTTGTGGCATCAGTGAGCCTCTCTTCCCTGCATACTCAGCCTCTTACTTCCACTGACATCTTCTCCTTTGTCTGGAACAAGCTTGAAAGCCCCCCATATTTCCAGCCTGATGCCACATCATCTCCACTCCCTCTTCACTAGTCACCCTTCAGGTTCCCCAGTCTGCCATCCAGGTAAGCCCCTCCACTAAAGCTGCCTCACCAAGGACCTGCCATATCCCAGGACCCCTTTCCCATCTGTGGCCTTCTCTTACTTGGCCTCGCTGGTGCATTTGAAACAGCTGATCGCCGCTCCTCTCTCTGTGGTTTCTGGCTGCCCTTCTAAGCCTCCTTTCCCCAGCCACAGATGTTGCTGTTCCTCTTATCTCCCCGTAGCTGCGGCCTCTCAGGGCACCCTCATCTCCACACCACACCATGCTCCACGCACACATGCCGGCAACGCCCACACCTCCAGCCCACTTCAGCCTCTCTCCCGAGTCCACTGTCCCCATGCTTCCCCCACCTCCCCTCGAATGGCCTGTAGGCATCTCAAACTCAACATCCCCTAATGGAAACTCTGTCCACGGTTCTCCACACGCTTGCCTCTCCTTCATGTCCCAGCAGGACATTTGGGAGACAAATAAGACTCCTTGATCTACCTACTGTTTCATGACCAACTCCTACTGATGACCCCTCATTCTTCCCAGAGCCTGCCCCACACTGATCTATCCTAGTGATCTCCTTGGGGGTCTCCAGCCTCAGCAGTGCCAACCCCCGCTACCAGAGCAGGCTGGGGTGAGGCATCCATATACATACAGCACCTCGAAATCTCACAACGCTCGTAAGAGCTAGATGTTCAAACCCATTTTCCAGATGAAACTGGAGCTCACAGGGATGACAATGTATCCTAAGTCACAGGGTTTAAAGCTATTGGCTGAGACTCAAAGTTCATGCTTTTTTCCACCATTCCTCCCAGTCTAAGTGACAGTCCAGGGCACTTCCCAGGCAGCTCAGCAGCGTTCTGCTGTTGGCTGTTGACCACCACCAGCTCCTTCTGGAAATGTGCTCTGCCTCTGGCTTCTGGGATTAACACTGTCCTGATCTTCCTCCCACTTCCCCGGCCTCTCCGCCTTCACATGCAGAGCCTCTTCTTTTCCACCCTTCTGTCCACACTTGCAAGCTGTCTTCTGCAGACTCCCATATCCACTTAATCCGACGGCCCACAGGCACCGCGGGTTGACATTTCCAAACCTGAACCCATCTTTCTTCCTCACCCCCCATGTGCCTCTCCTCCAGGGCACTCCATCCCAGTGAACGCCCTGCCATTGATCTACCCTAACCCCACACTCGCGTTCAGTGCTCCTCTTCAGTGCTTCCACGGCACCGGAGCCCACCTGCCTTATGACTGAGGGTCAAGGACAGAGGAGGCCTGGACTGTCCTGTTCATGGTGGTTCCTCCTGCACTGACCACGGAGCCTGGTCCACAGCAGGTGCTCAACAATCAAGAATGAATGAATCAGGGACTTCCCTGGTGGCGCAGTGGTTAAGAATCCGCCTGCCAATGCAGGGGACACGGGTTCGAGCCCTGGTCCAGGAAGATCCCACATGCCGCGGAGCAGCTAAGCCCACGCGCCACAACTACTGAAGCCCGTGCGTGTAGAGGTCCTGCTCTGCAACAAGAGAAGCCACCGCAGTGAGAAGCCCGCTCATTACAACGAAGAGTACCCCCGCTTGCCGCAACTAGAGAAAGCCCTCGCACAGCAACGAAGACCCAACGCAGCCAAAAATAAATTAAAAAAAAAAAAAAAGAATGAACGAATCACTTCATCTAACAGGAAATCTGCACATGGCTCTCCCTTGAGCACAATTCCACAGGATAAAGCTTAGAGGGCCCTGCAGGCCACATCCCTGGACAGGGGACTCTCCCCTGGCTTCCCCCAGCCCTTTACTCCAGTAAGGCTGTAGGAATGGCCTGCAGTTACAGCTTCTAAGCAGTTCTCTTTGGAGCTGCCTCTCTAACGCTCTCACAGGTTGTGTATGGAACTACTGTATACTGCTCCCCAACGCCCAACACACTGTCCTCCATTGCAGGAACTATTAATGTTTTTATTTTTACAGCACATTGCTTGAACATTTTATTGGCTAAATAAATATTTGTGGATACATGCATAGGGCCCATAACTTTTTTAACTTTGTAATTTTCCAGGTCCATTAGCATAGAACAGATGCAAAATATAAACCAGCAGTATAGATTAACCTCTGATAGTTAAAAACAAAACAAAACAGGTAACATAATTGTTTTAAAAAAATAGAATTTACACTTTTCATTTTTAAGATATTGTCAATGGTGGATGGCATACCCTTTAAGGCATGCTTGATTTTTTTTTTCCTAAACAGCCCAAATTTATTCAAGGTAAATAAAACAAATAATACAGCTGGCTTTTTTGTTTATTTGTTTGTTTTTTGAGGGGGGTTAGGGCAAAAACAACCAAACAATGATACATAGATACATAAAGGCAATAAGCAGCACTTGAATAGTTAGCAAACAGGTTCCACAAGCCACTCCTGCTTCCCTTTAAAAAAACTATATCCCAAATCCAATTCAGATCTCCAGGCCAGAGCTGGAGGACCCAAAAGGAAATACGTAAGCACATGTTATAAGATGTAAACGTAGAGTGGTCCCCGCCTCCACCTTTGTTAAAGATAAAAAACAAAACAAAACAAAAAACCCCACACCCCTGTCCTGCCCCCGGCGCAGGTGGGCCATGACCTTGACCTCAGGGAGAAAAGTAGCCACGGCCAACTGCCCCTCCCGGCCTAAAGCGAAGCCGCAACCCCGCCTCCACCCACCGCTAGCAGCAACTCAGCCAGACCGTCCTCGCCGGCCCAGCCCAGCCTCCGCCTCCGCCTCCGCCTCCACCAATGGCAGCCCCGCGGCGCGAACATAGCAGCCAATCCAGGCGCGGGAGGGGCGTGGCCTCGTGGCGAGGGCAATCCGCACTGGTTCCCGGGAGAGTCCACCTGGTCCAGCCCGCGAGCGCTGTGCAGCCCTAACCCACCTCGCTCGAGCAACAATCTCTCCTCAGGCTTAGCGTTATTGCCGGGCTTTGCAATGGTCCAAATATCTACCCAGGTGTCCTCCCACTTGTCATTCTAGGCATCCAACTCAAAGCAACGTCCCGTAGCGCTCGCACCTCTCTCTGGACCACGCGGGCACATTCCCCCCCGACACCGGCCAAGGCCCCGGCAATTCCGCCTACCTCTACCCAGATTACCAATACAGGAGCGAGACCTTTGCTTGCCTATCCCAAGGACTGGACTGCAACTTCTCTCCTTCCTCCCTCCCTCCCCTCTTTTAATCCCTTAGTCAAACTCCATCTCTGCCGCCACGTCCCCAACGGGTTATGCGCGCATCCCGGAGGCAGAAAAGGTTCCCCGAGGGCCGCTGACCCTCGGCAACCTTCCGAATTTCCCTCCCCGCGCCGGCAATGCCGGAACCCCTACCTTCCCTTCCCCGCAGGTTACCATAAGCGTTTCCACCCTGTCTCCGACATCTTGAGGCTGCAGCAGCGCCGGGCGTGACTTCTGAATCATTTGAGGGGAGGCCTGCGACTGCACTGGGCCCGGGGTGCCGTCGGTGGGAGCTCAGGCCCGGCCCTGACGATTCTAGAGAAGACGACGCGATGGCGGTAGCCGGGAGACGCGTTCTACCGCGCGACTTCTCTGCAGTCTGCGCTGGTCGGCGATCGGGACCTGCACGCCCACCGCACGTGAGTGGCTCCAGGCGCCGCTCTTCACTAGCTCAGCAGACTGCGAGGCTCTGCTGCCCTGCCCATCCTGTCCCGTCGCCGTCTTCAGGACTTGAGAGTATTAGACAGGGTTCATCCGGGAGTGGAGAAAGCCGGAGGAACTAGGTATAACGGCGGAATTTAACTTCCGGGGTTGGACGCGGGTCGCGCGCTGGCGAGGGTGTGCTCCTTAGTGCTACCTCGTGGAGACCTCCGGAACTGCAGGATCGGGGCTTCCCTGCGCCCGGAGCTGCATCGGGCGTCTGCAGGGAGGTACGCTTCTGGGCGCCACGTCTGAAGGTAGTTACAGTCCAGACTCGCTCTGCCCAATGCGGTAGCCAGTAGCCAACTGTGGCTATCAAGCACGTGAAGTGTGGCTAGTGTGACTGAAGACCAGACTTTTAAACTTGATTTAATTGTAATTAATTTGTATTAAAACCCGAAGCGGTGTGGAATATTTTTCCATTAAACACAACTTTATTGTCTTGGCAGATCCACATTTCCCTTTAAACGCTGAAAATTTCGTGCCAGAAATGTGCTGTAAGTTATCCACACGCTGGATTTCTAAGACGTGACAATAAGATAAAATAATCTCATGAATAATTTTTACATTATTACGTGTTGAAATGATATTTTGGGTGTATTGAATTAGGTGAAATAATTATTAAATTAATTTTATCTCTTTGCTTTTTTCATATGTTTACTAGAACACAAGATTACATTTGTTATCCTGTGATAAAACATAATGGAAAAGAATATGAAAAAGAACATATGTATGTAAAACTGAGTCACTTTGCTGTACAGCAGAAATTAACACAACATTGTAAATCAACTATACTTCAATAAAATTTTTAAAAATTGCACCTGTGGCTCGAACTACTTTTCTACTGGACAACACTGGCCTCCCAGAGAGGTGAATGGGTGTGTTATGATGGCCTCTATCCTACAACTTATAGAGGCTCCTCTCCATGAGAGCATCCCCTCCAACCCCAAACACGCAGCCTTAAGAGTATCCCAGGGTAGGCAGTGCCCTCAGCAGTGTGGAAAGTCACCCTCTGTGCCCGGTCACAAGGATGGGCACAAACAGGAGGAAAAAAGAATTCTAATGGCCTTACCAGAAGCTTTGGCGAAGAGGACGGTCCTGTCACTGCTTTGGGTTTCACAAGAGAGAAACACCTTTCTTCCTTCCATGCCAGTGACCTTTGCCTCCAGCCTCACCACTGAGCTAAGGGTGAGTGGTCTAGGAGAGAGCAATGGGGGAGAGTGGCTGGTGGGCTGGTCTCCTGAGAAAGGGAGGGATGACCCCGTGGGAGGATGAGGCTGCCGGAGTGGAGGTCCTGGGGTTCTACTCCAAGATATCAGGGGCCCTTGCATTTGTCACCTGCTAGCTGTGTATTCACCTCAGCTTCTTCATCTGTCAAGTTGGAGATAATGTACTGACCTCCCAGGATTATAGTAAAGATTGAACAAAATAATGTGTGCATGTTTCGCAAGAGACTAGTCAAATATCAGGAATTATCATTTCAGTAGGGGCCCAATAATTATTTGTGGACTGAAGTAAATATTTACAGGCACATGGGCTGGCTTTCTCTAAATGAGAGGCAGCCAAAAGTAGTTCATCATCATCCCATGTAGAATATCTTTATGTTGGAACACATAACCCATCTTCAAGCTTATCACCTTGTCCTTGGATGAAAAAGGAACATCTAACAAGTTTAGATTGGTCCATGAGAAAAGCAAAAGTAGAAACTCCTCTTTGCACTCAGGATTGCTACATGAGCCCTCATCTTCCATCGCAACACATGGAATAACCCCATGCCAGCTTACTCCTAACTTGAACCCAGGCAAGGAAACAGACCTCTCGAAGGTGATGGTCATGGTTCCTGTAACGACTGCCTTGGCACTGTTGAACACCATCATGAAAAACGTGTCTGTCATGGTCCCCAGTGCGCCACCATGGATAACCCTGCAGGGGCAGACGAGGGGAGAAAGGGAAAGAAAGAGTCACCCAGGACTCCACTCTGCACGGCGAGGTTCCAGTGTGGTGACATGCTGAAGGGTTCCCTGCAATCCAGAACAAGATTCTTGCATCGCTCAGGGTAGAGAGCGGACATGTGAGAGCAAAGAAATGCAGGGGAAGCAAACAAGGCTGTCTGAAGCAAGTAACACCTGCTTAGAAGAGAATAAATTAAAGCAGAAGAAACTCCCCACCCCACAACCAGCTCCAACCACAAAGTCTGATGAATCTTGTGTTCCCTCTTGGGTTGGTCTCAGGGGGAACTAGAAAGGTGCAGTGAAAACAGCATGGGCTTTGCAGGCAGAGAGACCTAACTCTAAATCTCACATTTCTAGCCATGTGACCTCAGTCAGAGAACCACTTGGGCCATCTGTTTCTTCATCCATAAGATAGGAATATCTCCTAAGAATTTTTGTGGGCATTAAATTAAGACAGCCAAATCTCCATGTGCAGGGTCTGGCATATACTGGCCACTGAACAAGAATAGTTTTTCCCCCTTCTTATTTCCAATGTCCACTGCTTACTCCACTGCCATTTAGGAGGTTCAGGAAGTCCCTAACAGGGAGAGGCTACACCTCGGGTGGGTGACCGAGGGGCTAGCAGAGCCTCCCTACCCAGGGAGTCAGTAGAATAAAGCTGCAGTAACCAAGAACCTGCTGAAGGCAGCCATGGACCCACCAACTGTCCTCTCACCCCCACCCCTCGCTGCTCTTTGACCAAGAAAAAGCCCATTTGAGCTACTGGCTGGGATGGCTCTCTGTGCCTCACCCAGGCAGCCCCTGCAGGAGGGGCTCAGGCTGGAGCAAGCAGATGCACTTCTTTTCCGAGGCACTGTGGAAGATGACATACTCAAAGCCGAGTTTCTTCATCTCTGTGATCCAGAAGAAGTGGTGGGTGTCTTCTACCATTTGGACTGGAGAGTAGAGTTGAGTCGGTGAGAAAGACGTCGAGCTGGAGTCTGACCCTTGGGACGGTGCGGTCTCCAGGGCAGAAAGCATCCAACCGGAGGAGGTCCTCAGGAAACCCACTGCCCTCAGCTTCCCATCTGCACCCCCCGGGATGGCCCCATAAACCTCTGAAGGAGACGAGCAGCTTCCAAGGAAGGGATGAGATCAGCAGTGTGAGGGACAGTGAGGGGTGAACTGCCTGTGAATTTGGGACACCGCTGTTCCTATCAACTGAATAATAAATACTAATCTGAATGCATTGATTGTGGCAGATCAAGGAATAGGCAGGCAAAAGTCCTTTCTGTAAATTAAATATATATGTCCCCTCTCACTGCCACAGGTCTGAGATTTCAGAGAAATTTGTCTATACAGTATGACTTGAATTGGGGATAATTTAGAGGATTTAATTAGAGGTAAAGCCTCCGATATATAAAATCCAAGACTTGTCAAACACCTGCATTTTTACCATGAATCTCAAAGCAGAATTTCGAATAACTGCTTAGGTATATAAAATTAGAAGACTTCGGCTGGCTCCTGTCTCTGCAACGCGGGATCCGGTGTTTGTTTTCCATCTGATGTCCTTCACTGGTTCAAGAGCTCAGCTCAAACTGACCACTAGAGGGAGCATGAGTCCTGTCCATAACAGGTTCTGGCTTCTGGCCTCAGGGGTCAGTAAGATACTGCCCCCTGGCTGCATCACTGAGCTTCCGACCCTGTGTGTACCAGGGTAAAGGCACTGGTCCTTAATCCCAGGCACTGCCTCTTCCCAATTCCTCACTGAGACTGCACCTGTCTGGTCTACAAGAGAGGATGGGGCTGGCAGGTATAAGGAGATGCCGGGGTGACTGCAGACATGGGTGGAGAGAGCACTACCCCAGGAGTCAGGAATTCCTGATTCTAGTCCAGGCTCTGCCAAAAACTCACTTCATCACCTATCTAGGCCTCAGTTTTCTCTCTTGTAAAATTAGCAGGTTGAACAAGGTGGCCTCCACGTTCCTTTTCTGGCCTAATATTGTGTGAGTCTAGGATCACCATGCCCAGACTGCCTTGCACCTGACTCTCAGGCTAATGTAGCCCACACAGGAGGTGCTGGAACTGGGCTGGGGCACAGAGTTCCTCGAGGAAAATGCACACACATAAGCAAAGATTTGCCAACAGTCCTGCACTAACCAGAGCCCTGCTCCAGCCGAGGTTAAGTGCTCCTGATACAGGGATGTGAACATACCAGGGACAGCTTTAGTGATCCTAGCTAAGTCTTTAAGGAACTGCAAAGAGCGCAAATAACCTGGAAGTCTCGTCCCCGTCCCAACCACCATCTTCTCCATGTGTTCATTGTACAGCCTCACCATGATTGGGCTCCAGCTGGCATTGGGTAGGGAATAATCCTTTGTATTGGAATGGAGGTGGCTACTTGAGACCTGGAAAATCCAAAAGAGGTAGCTGACTAGGCCTGATCCAATTCCAACTTGATTCATCATTTATGCATGTATTTAATAGATGGGGCAGTTTTCACCAGGCAGAGCCTGATGGAGAAAATGCCCAGAGATGAGAGAGAGCCTGTTCCCAGAACTGTGCAAGGGGAAAGGTCTAGTGGTAGGGAAGGGGGGCAAGGAAGGAGGTCAGAGAGAAAAACTAGGGCCCAAGCTGCCATGTTAAAGAATCTGGGCTTTATACAGAAGAGCTATAAGCAGGAGAATGAAATGGTCAGATTTCCTTGTTAGAAGGATTCCTACTTGCACATGGGAACCTGTAGTCTGGTCAAGCCTCAATGACATTGGGAGCCTGGTTGATAAACAATTCAAAGACACGGTCTTTTCCCGGCTGTTTCCCTCTCCTGCTCCCCCATGTCCTCCAGGCTCTTCTCCCAACACAGCTCACCTTGGTTGACTCTCTGGTTTATTAGGCCTCTTTACTGTCCCATTACAGCTGGGGGCTCCACCAGAGACTCCCTTTTCCGGCAGACAGAGGAGAGGAGGACCAGGTCTAGATGGCCAACCCTCCTCCCAGGGTTTTGGAAAATCCATCATATGGCAACATTTTCTTGTACCTTCCACCTGGCTACTGTTCATATCATCAGTGCCAATCAGTCCTTCTTGCTCTTGTACAGTTTCTACATTTTTTCTGGCTTAGTTACTGGCTTACTCACAGTTCCCTGTATACGCTCTTACTTACCTACACAGATGGAGAAAATACAGATTCTTATATTATTTATAGACAGACAGGCTTTTAAGAGGGGGAAAAGCCTAACACCTAGGAATGGTCCCCGATCCTTACTGCCCTCTTGCAGGGAGCTTTTTGCCAGCTAGTAGAGGGTAGAGTGGCATTTGAATTCTGTCTCCCTAACTTCTTCCCGTTAATACACTGCACTGAATGGTACTTGTCCTTTAACTGCTTTGAGCATCAGTTGTTAAATCTGTAAAATGAGAATAATACCACCTGCCCTGTAGGTTGCTGTGAGGACTGCATGCGGTCATGATATTGGAATGTACCTGGCTCAGTACCTGGCCCAGAGCAAGCATTCTAAGATGTTAGTTTCATCTGAATCCAACAGGAAAAGTCTCTCCTCCTCAAGTTTGATTCCAAAGAATTCTTTCCTGGTACTGATCATATGAAACCAAACCTGAACTCAAAATATTTTGGAATGAGTTTACTCATCTTATGAAATGATGAAAGGGGTGACATCCAATCGATGCTACTTTTGAGCACTTAATTTGCACACAATTCATTTTTTTATTGGGGTATAGTTGCTTTACAATGTTGTGTTACTTTCTGCTGTACAACGAAGTGAGTCAGCTATATTTATACATATATCCCCTCCCTCTTGAAACTCCCTCCTACCCACCACCCCATCCCACCCATCTAGGTCACCACAGAGACCGAGCTGAGCTCCCTGTGCTATACAGCAGGTTCCCACTAGCTATCTGTTTTACACATGGCAGTGCACATACATCAATCCCAATCTCTCAATTCATCCCCCCTTCCCAGCCCCATGTCCACACGTCCATTCTCTATGTCTGCGTCTCTATTCCTGCCCTGCAAATAGGTTCATCTGTACCATTTTTCTAGATTCCACATATATGCGTTAATATACGCTATTTCTGTTTCTCTGTCTGACTTACTTCACTCTGTATGACAAGACTCTAGATCCATCTACGTCTCTACAAATGACCCAATTCCGTTCCTTTTTGGGGCTGAGTAATAGTCCATTGTGTATAAGTACCACATCTTCTTTATCCATTCATCTATCAATGGACATTTAGGTTGCTTCCATGTCCTGGCTATCGTAAATAGTGCTACAATGAACATTGGGGTGCATGTGTCTTTTTGAATTATGGTTTACTCAGGGTATATGCCCAGGAATGGGACTGCTGGATCATATGGTACCTCTATTTTTAGTTTTTTAAGGAACCTCCATACTGTTCTCCATAGTGGCTGTATCAGTTTACATTCTTAGAGAACAAACTTATGGCTACCGGGGGGAAGAGTGAGAGGAAGGGATAGTTATGGAGTTTGGTATCGACATGTACACACTACCATATTTAAAATGGATAACCAACAAGGATCTACTGTATAGCACAGGGAACTCTGCACAATGTTATGGGCAGCCTGGATGGGAAGGGAGTTTGGGGGAGACTGGATACATGTATATGTATGGCTGAGTTGCTTTGCTGTGCACCTGAAACTATCACAACATTGTTAATTGGCTATACTCCAATATAAAATAAAAAGTTTATTCAGTAGCTTGAAAAAAAATAAATTAAAAAAAGTTTACATTCCCACCAACAGTACAAGAGGGTTTCCTTTTCTCCACACCCTCTCCAGCATTTACTGTTTGTAGCTTTTTGATGATGGCCATTCTGACCAGTGTGAGGTGATACCTCATTGCAGTTTTTTTTCTTTTTTTCTTTTTTTGCGGTACACGGGCCTCTCACTGTTGTGGCCTCTCCCGTTGCGGAGCACAGGCTCCGGACGCGCAGGCTCAGCGGCCATGGCTCACGGGCCTAGCCGCTCCGCGGCACGTGGGATCCTCCCGGACCGGGTCACGAACCCGCGTCCCCTGCATCGGCAGGCGGACTCTCAACCACTGCGCCACCAGGGAAGCCCCTCATTGCAGTTTTGATCTGCATTTTTCTAATAATTAGTGATGTTGAGCATCTTTTCATGTGCCTCTTGGCCATCTGTAGGTCTTCTTTGGAGAAATGTCTATTTAGGTCCTCTGCCCATTGTTTGATTGGGTTGTTTGTTTTTTTGATATTGAGCTGCATGAGCTGTTTGTATATTTTGGAGATTAATCCCTAGTCAGTTGCTTTGTTTGCAAATATTTTCTCCCATTCTGAGGGTCGTCTTTTCATCTCATTTATGGTTTTCTTTGCTGTGCAAAAGCTTTTAAGTTTCATTGGTTCCCATTTGTTTATTTTTGTTTTTATTTTCATTATGCTAGGAGGTGGGTCAGAAAAGAACTTACTGTGATTTATGTCAAAGAGTGTTTTTCCTATTTTTTCCTCTAAGAGTTTTGTAGTGTCCAGTCTTACATTTAGGTCTTTAATCCATTTTGAGTTTAGTTTTGTGTATGGTGTTAAGGAGTGTTCTAATTTCACTCTTTTACATGTAGCTCTCCAGTTTTCCCAGCACCACTTACCGAAGAGACTGTCTTTTCTCCATTGTATATTCTTGGCTCCTCTGTCATAGATTAGGTGACCTTAGGTGTGTGGGCTCATCTCTGGGCTTTCTGTTCTGATCCATTGATCTATATTTCTATTTTTGTGCCAGTACCATACTGTCTTGATTACTGTAGCTTTGTAGTATAGTCTCAACTCTCAGAGTCTGATTCCCCAAGCTCTGTTTTTCATTCTCAAGGTTGCTTTAGCTGTTCAGGGTCTTTTGTGTTTCCATACAAATTGTAAAATTTTTTGTTCTAATTCTGTGAAAAATGCCACTGAAAATTTGATAGGGATTGCATTGTATCTGTAGATTGCTTTGGGTAGTATAGTCATTTTCACAATATTGATTCTTCCAATCCAAGAACATGGTATATCTCTCCATCTCTTTCTGTCATCTTTGATTTCTTCCATCAGTGTCTTATAGTTTTCTGAGTACAGGTCTTTTGTCTCCTTAGGTAGGTTTATTCCTAGGTATTTTATTCTTTATGTTGCAATGGTAAATGGGATTGTTTCCTTAATTTCTCTTTCTGATCTTTCATTGTTAGTGTATAGGAATGCAAGAGATTTCTGTGCATTAATTTTGTATCCTGCAACTTTACCAAATTCATTGATTAGCTCTAGTAGTTTTCTGGTGGCTACTTTAGAATTTTCCACATGTAGTATCATGTCATCTGCAAACAGAGACAATTTTACTTCTTCTTTTCCAATTTGGATTCATTTTATTTCTTTTTCTTCTCTGACTGCCGTGGCTAGGACTTCCAAAACTCTGTTGAATGAGTGGAGAGAGTGAACATCCTTGTCCTGTTCCTGATTTTAGAGGAAATGTTTTCAGTTTTTCACCATTGAGAATGATGTTTGCTGTGGGTTTGTCATATATGGCCTTTATTAAGTCAAGGTAGGTTCACTCTATGCCCAATTTCTGGAGAGTTTTTTTTTATCATAATTGGGTGTCTAATTTTGTCAGAAGCGTTTTCAGCATCTATTGAGATGATCACATGGATTTTATTCTTCAATTTGTTAATATGGTGTATCAGACTGATTGATTTGCGTATACTGAAGAATTCTTGCATCCCTGGGATAAATCCCAATTGATCATGATGTATGAACCTTTTAATGTGTTGTTGGATTCTGTTTGCTTGTATTTTATTGAGGATTTTTGCATCTATGTTCATCAGTGATATTGGCCTGTAGTTTTCTTTCTTTGTGACATCTTTGTCTGGTTTAGGTATCAGGGTGATGGTGGCCTCATAGAATGAGCTTGGGAGTGTTCCTTCCTATGCAATTTTTTGGAAGTTTGAGAAGGATGGGTGTTAGCTCTTCTCTAAATATTTGATAGAATTCACTTCTGAAGCCATCTGGTCCTGGACTTTTGTTTGTTGAAAGATTTTTAATTGCAGTTTCAATTTCATTATTTATGCTTGGTCTGTTTATATTTTCTATTTCTTCCCGGTTCAGTCTTAGAAGGTTGTATGTTTCTAAGAATTTGTCCATTTCTTCCAGGTTGTCCATTTTATTGGCATAGAGTTGCCTGTAGTAGTCTCTTAGGATCCTTGGTATTTCTGTGGTGTCAGTTGTAATTTCTCCTTTTTCATTTCTAATTTTATTGATTTGAATCCTCTCCCTTTTTTTCTTGATAAGCCTGGCTAAAGGATTATCAATTTTGTTTATTTTCTTGAAGAACCAGCTTTTAGTTTCATTGATTTTTTTGCTGTTGTTTTCTTCTTTGCTATTTCATTTATTTCTGCTCTGATCTTTATGATTTCTTTCCTTCTACTAACTTTGGGTTTTGTTTGTTCTTCTTTCTCTAGTTGCTTTAGGTGTAAGGTTAGGTTGTTTATTTGAGATGTTTCTTGTTTCTTGAGGTAGGATTGAATTGCTATAAACTTCTCTCATAGGACTGTTTTTGCTGCATCCCATAGGTTTTGGGTCTTTGTGTTTTCAGTGTCATTTGTTTCTATGTATTTTTTGATTTCCTCTTTTATTTTTTCAATGATCTCTTGGTTATTTAGTAGTGTATTATTTAGCCTCCATCTGTTTGTGTTTTTTACAGTATTTTTTCCCTGTAATTGATTTCTAAACTCATAGCACTGTTTTCAGAAAAGATGCTTGATAGAATTTCAATTTTCTTAAATTTAAGAAGGCTTGATTTGTGACCCAAGATGTGATCTATCCTGGAGAATGCTCTGTGTGCACTTGAGAAGAAAGTGCATTCTGCTGCTTTCAGATGGAATGTCCTATAAATATCAATTAAATCTATTGTTCTGTGTGTCATTTAAAGCTTGTGTTTCCTTATTAATTTTCTTTCCTGATGATCTGTCCATTGGTGTAAGTGGGGTGGTAAAGCCCCCACCATTTTTGTGTTACTGTCGATTTCCCCTTTTATAGCTGTTAGCATTTGCCTTATGTATTGAGGTGCTCCTATGTTGGGTGCATAAATATTTATAATTGTTATATCTTCTTGGATTGATCCCTTGATCATTACATAGTGCCCTTCCTTGTCTCTTGTAACAGTCTTTATTTTAAAGTCTATTTTATCTGACATGAGTATTGCTACTCCAGCTTTCTTTTGATTTCCATTTGTGTGGAATATCTTTTTCCATCCCCTCACTTTCAGTCTGTATGTGTCACTAGGTCTGAAGTGGGTCTCTTGTAGACAGTATATATATGGGTCTGTTTTTGTATCAATTCAGCCAGTCTGTGTCTTTTGGTTGAAGCATTTAATACATTTACATTTAAGGTAATTATTGATATGTAGGTTCCCATTCCTATTTTCTTTATTGTTTTGGGTTTGTTTTTGTAGGTCTTTTTCTTCTTCCGCTCTTGTGTTTCCTGCCTAGAGAAGTTCCTTTAACATTTGTTGTAAAGCTAGTTTGGTGGTGCTGAATCCTCTTTGCTTTTGCTTGCTATAAAGCTTTTGATTTCTCTGTTGAATCTGAATGAGATCCTTGCTGGGTAGAGTAATCTTGGTTATAGTTTTTTCCCTTTCATCACTTTGAATATGTCCTGCCACTCCCTTCTGGCCTGCAGAGTTTCTACTGAAATCAGCTGATAAACTTATGGGGATTCCTTTGTATGTTATTTTTTGCTTTTCCCTTGCTCCTTTTAATATTTTTTCTTTGAATTTAGTTTTTGCTAGTTTGATTAATATGTGTCTCAGAGTGTTGCTCCTTGGTTTTATCCTGTATGGGAATCTCTGTGCTTCCTGGACATGGGTGGCTATTTCCTTTCCCATGTTAGGGAAGTTTTCGACTATAATCTCTTCAAATATTTTCTCAGACCCTCTCTCTTTCTCTTCTTTTCCTGGGACCCCTATAATTCGAATGTTGGTGCGTTTATTTTTTCCCAGAGGTCTCTGAGACTGTCCTCAATTCTTTTCATTCTTTTTTCTTTATTCTGCTCCTCAGCAGCTATTTCCACCATTCTATCTTCCAGCTCACTTATTCGTTTTTCTGCCTCAGTTATTGTGCTATTGATTCCTTCTAGAGTATTTTTCATTTCAGTTATTGTGTTGTTCATCTCTGTTTGTTTGTTCTTTAGTTCTTCTAGGTCTTTGTTAAACATTTCTTGTATTTTCTCGATCCATGCCTCCATTCTATTTCTGATATTCTGGATCATCTTTACTATCATTACTCTGCATTCTTTTTCATGTAGGTTGCCTATTTCCTCTTCATTTATTTGGTCTTGTAGGTTTTTACCTTGCTCCTTCATCTGTAACATATTTTTTTTGGCATCTCATTTTTTTTGATGGGTGGGGCTGTGTTCCTGTCTTGCTGATTGTTTGGCCTGAGGCGTCCAGCACTGGAGTTTGCAGGCAGCTGGGTGGAGCTGAGTCTTGGTGCCAAGATGAGGATCTCTGGGAGACCTCACACTGATTAATATTCCCTGGGACCTGAAGTTCTCTGTTAGTCCAGCAGCTTGGACTCAGCACTCCCACCACAGGAGCTCACGCCCAACCCCTGTCCTGGGATCCAAGACCCCACAAGCCACGTGGCACAGCAAAAACAAACAAAAACATAAAACAAACAGAAAAGAGCAGAACAGTAACAAAGAATAAAAAATTAAATAAAATTGGAAAAATAAAAAATATATTAGAAAAAAATAAAAGTGAAACAACAACAAAACAGAACCAGAACAGCAGAGAGAAAAAAGAAAATGAAAAAATTTTTAAATTAAAAAATAAAAAATTCCCTGGTGCCTTCTCTATCAGTGTCCTTGCCCCCACAGTGAGCTACAGCATACCCCTGCCTCCCCAGTAGGCTTCCAAGACCTCTAGGTAGGTATCTGGACCCACTGTGCCAGCCCCAGCTCTGCATGTGTTCCTCTCACCAGCATCTGTTCCTGGAGCTGGCCCAGAGCACACATGCCCATGCAGGTCAGCTGGGGCACAGGCCTCCACAGGCTCACCCGCAGGGGCTGGCACAGCCAGAGAAGGCCTTGGAGGAGGTGGCACTTGACCTACCTGAACATGCATGGCCAGAGGAATCCCTGTCAGGGGCGGCCCCGCTGGGGCCGGCACAGCTGGAAGAGGTGTTGGTAGGGGTGGGGGGGGGGCTGGGGGGGCGGGAGGGTCAGGCTTGGGACCTGCCCAGCCAGAGGGGGCCCCAGGGGGTGGGGATTCAGGCCTGGGACTCCAGCAGGCTTGCCAGGGCCTGAGTGGGTGGGGGAGAGAGAGGCTGGCTACATTCCCCTCCAATCCCCTGATCCCCCTAAGGTCCCTCTCTATCCCCGCTGATCCCTTCGCCGTGAGTGGCCCCTCCGAGTGTGGGACCCTCTCCCCTTCCCCAGCCCCCCGCAGGGTACCGTCACACCTCCACCTTTCTCTCCTCTTTCCTTCCCTCCCACATCCTACCTGGTCATGCAGGGATTCCTCCCATCCCCTTAGGTGTCCGAGGACCACTATCAGTTCCTAGTAGGTGCCCTAGTTGTGAGGAGACGCAAACTCCATGTCCTCCTATTCCACCATCTTGACTCTGTTCCACAATTCACTTTTTTTTAAAATTTAAGGTCTTCATTGTATTTATTACTTTTTCCATTCAGCACCGTTAAGATCTACCCACGATCTGAGTATTTTGTAACTTCCTGTGATCTCCTTTTGAACTGAAGACTTAAAAAGTGAATATTATTTGGTTCCAAAGCTTGTGCTTTTTAAAACTGTATTTTTTTTACATCTTTATTGGAGTATAAATGCTTTACAATGGTGTGTTAGTTTCTGCTTTATAACAAAGTGAATCAGCTATACATATACATGTATCTCCAAATCTCCTCCCTCTTGCCACAATTCACTTTTAATTATGCCCTTTTTTTTTTTGGTCCAGAAAACGCTACATTAAACTGTCATCACTGCTCTCCCTTGAGTTGTCACTAATCAGATTCTCTTTCCCTGATTCTGCTTGTTCTGGGGAATCAGCAACCCAACTTTCCCATACGGGAAATGTTCAGCAGGGTCAGTAAGACTGGAGGAGCCTCCAGATGTTGTCTCTAAGTTCCCAGTTTGAGGGTCCACCCCTCAATATAGGATGAAATGGCCAAGTGAAATGAGCATCTTCTAAGAATCAGGAGTCCTGGCTCTAAGGCTCTGCTGTGGCCTTGGGAAGGCCATCTCGTATCTCCAGGCCTCAGATTTCTCATCTGTCAATGGAGTCTGGGGTTCCTTCCACCTCCCTCAATCTGGGACTCTCTGACCACACTCACAGCTGCCCGCACCTGTACACGATGTGGGTACACATGGTGATGTGTGGGGGCTGGCATCCAGTCTGACTTGAGCATCCGGGGCTGGCCAGCCAGGGCTGGGAGAAGGGGTGCTGCCTGTCGGTGCCTCACCAGCCACCTGAGACCTCTCTGCAGCATGATGTCCAGCTGAGATGTGCCAACTGAACCTCCTTACAAAGGCAAGCCTTCCTCCTGGTAGATGAGCACTGGCCTGAGGCTCAGACTCAGCCAGTCAGAGCCTGTGTTGGTCCCCTGAGGGGCAGAGAGAGGATGGCAGCCAGGGCATCCCAAGTCCCTCTCCCACTGCCAGGCAAAGCAGTGGGGAGCAGAACTAGAAGGGACATCCTGTAATCACAGGTTAGTAAGTTACAAATGCATTTGATTTCGGGAGCTGCCAGATGAATTTTTGTTTGTGTGAACCATGTGCCTGGAACAACTGAATCAATCTCAGAATGTTTTGCAAGCCAGGGTCACCAGGGTCGCAAACAATGACCAGGAACCAGAGTGGATAACCTCAGTCTCTGCGTGTGAGGACAGATGGCCCTGATACCTCACCCCAGTTCTTAACTGTGTCTTGTTTCAGGAACCAGTTCATTTCTTCATCCAACAAATATTAATTAAGCACATATTGTGTGCCAGAGACTGTTCCAGACTTTGGGGATGCAGCAGTGAATAAAACAGGTAAAGTCAATGACCTCATGGGGCTTACATCCCAGTTGGTAATAACAAGTAACATTAATTGTTGTGCTTTCTGTACCCAGGCACTGTTCTGTTTCTCTGTTTTATCACCTTTTTTAAAAAAAATTTATTTATTTTATTTTTGGCTGCGTTGGATCTTTGTTGCTGTGTATGGGCTTTCTCCAGTTGCGGAGAGCGGGGGCTATTCTTCATTGCGGTGTGCCGGCTTCTCATTGCGGTGGCTTCTCTTGTCGTGGAGCACGGGCTCTAGGCACTCAGGCTCAGTAGTTGTGGCACACGGGCTTAGTTGCTCTGCAGCATGTGGGATCTTCCCAGACCAGGGCTTGAACCCGGGTCCCCTGCATTGGCAGGCGGATTCTTAACCACTGCGCCACCAGGGAAGCCCTGTTTTATCGCTTTTAATACTTAATGCTATCTCATAAATAGTCCAAATTAAAATTTCACCAATTGTTCCTAAACCATCCTTCAGAGCATTTTCCCCTCGATCCAGAATCCAATTTAAGATCATATATTTCTTTAATCTGGAACAGTTTTTTAGCCTTTCCTTGACAGACACATTCTTAACATACCAAGCACACATACCAGATACGCACAGGAATGATCTCCCATTCTTTCAATCTTGCTGTAGGAGACTCTTGTTACTGCCAGCTAGTGAACGGTAGGTGGCGTTAGACACAGCGCATAACCCTGTATAACCAACCATCTCACAGAAATCAGAGGTATGCATTATTACTATCTGCATTTTACATGTAGGGAAACTGAAGCACAGAACAGTTAATGTAAGGTGTCCAAAGTTGCACAGCTAGTAGAAGGCTATGTGCTGTGTATTTTTATCATAGTAATAATAATTAACCTTTTATGTGTACAAAGATGTTTACAGGTTACAGGTGGGACATCAGGCGTTCCTATGGAGAAGGCAAGACAGAAAGCATCATCATCACCATCTTCAACCTCATCTTATACATGACTGCCTTGACACGCAGAGAGGTTACTTCAGGCTGGCTTGTAAGTGAGGAGCAGGGTCCAGGACAGGAATTCTGAGGCATCCCCTGCAATGTCCTATCAGGAAAGGCCAGCATGGTTCAAGATCCAGAGATTCATCCCACTTCACAAGTGTTGGCCCCTCCAAATGGTCTTCGCTGGGTTGGAGAGAGAAAAATCCTGGCAGACAGCAGTCCAGTAGCATGTCGGGGAGACCCCTCCCCAATTCACACCCCGACCATCGAGCTGGTCCATTCTGGTGGTGCCCTAGGTGGAGGCCCCTCCGAGGGGCTGGCTGAACTCAGAGTTGTGTCCTGCAGAACTCAGCCTACTCCAGGCCAGGCAGCGAGGCAGCCCAGCTGAGGAGCACAGGGCACATGTGAGAAGACAGTGCACTTGCAGGAGGTAGGGGGGAACTCTGTGGCTTTGGAGACATCATGCTCTGGGATTCTGATTTGGCAGCCTCTTAGGTTAACAATAATCATCCTGAAGGGCTCTTTGTAGATTAATGAGAAAATTCCAGTTAAGTGCTCAGCTCAGAGTAGGTGCCCAAAAATGTGAATGTCCCTCTGTTCCCTTCTCCATATCCCTCCTGAGCTCATCATTTCATTTTTTTATAGTAATCTCTAGATGAAACACATATGGATTATTCTTTATTTGGTGGATTATTTCCAGCAAATGTTCCATTTCAGGTTGACTCCCCTGCCACTCAGGATGTATCAGGACAAGTCAGGATGAACTCAAGTAAACACTAGCCACTTTTAATATTTAATAAAACCATCTATTATCAGAAAGGTAATTTGCTATTGCTTTGAGAAAGTAAATTCCAACGCACTTCAGACCTAGGGTTTAACGGCATTTTGCTTTTGCCATTTAAGATTATTTATATATGTTTCCTCCATTAGCAGGGCTACATGAGGGCCAATTATAATGCCTTTTATAAAATTCAAAACACGTTTTTCATGTATTATAATTATTTTATCCTATATCATCTCACCTGCAAGTATATCTGTCAAAATACTTAGAAATTGGTTCACGCTCTTAAATGAACTTGCTGTGGCTTGATCTTGGTATCTATTATGTGGACAGGATAGCTGCCATCATGCATGTGGCTTGAGCAGAGTCATCTAAATCTGACTCAACATAGCCCAGTATTCAGCTGATTATTTGTTTCAAATATATAAATCCTTTTGCATACAGCTAATGGCAAAGAGTAGAGGCTTGCCTTAGCAAGGAACACACAAAGCCACCGGGCTGACTTTGGTGTCAGGATTTCCTTTTAAGAAACAGATGGGGCACTTACCTGGTGGCACAGAGGTTAAGAATCCACCTGCCAATGCAGGAGACACGGGTTTGAGCCCTGGTCCGGGAAGATCCCACATGCCTTGGAGCAACTAAGCCCGTGCGCTACAACTACTGAGCCTGCACTCCAGAGCCCATGAGCCACAACTACTGAGCCTGCTCGCCTAGAGCCTGTGCTCTGCAACAAGAGAAACCACCGCAATGAGAAGCCTGCGCACCGCAACAAAGAGTAGCCCCCACTCGCCGCAACTAGAGAAAGCCTGTGTGCAGCAACGAAGACCCAACACAGCCAAAAATAAATAAATAAATAATTAAAAAAAAAAAAAAGAAACAGAGGGGAGTACAACTGAAACTAACACAACATTGTAAATCAACTATACTCCAATAAAATTTTTTTTTAAAAAAGGCTACACACAGCATGATTCTATCTGACCTCATCATTTTAACCCAGCAAGTATCAAGGCCATCACTGTGCCAGCATGAAAAATATAATAGTTGAAATAAGGAGCACATTATATACATATATATATATACATATATATATATCTACACACACATATATATAATAGCTGAAATGAGAGCATAATAGATGGAATATAGCTAAAACATGAATTAGAAAATCAGAAGAGCAAATTAAAGAACTCTTTAAAAAACAGAAAATATAAAATAAAGCTATAAGATATGGATAAGAAAAATATTAACACTCAGTTAACTAGAGTTCTGGGAGAAAAAGACACACACACAAATTGAGAGGAAGAACCATTTGAATAAATCGTGGAGATCAATCTCCCAGGATTGAAGGGAAGCCAGAGTGGCTGGACCAGCACAAGTAAAGAGAAAAGGGAGACAATCTTTGCGGGGTATTACAGGCCCTGTTGAAGAGTTGTCGAGTTGGTTGGTTGGTTTTGTTGTGTGTGGGGGAGGGGGACTTGCATTTTTTTATTACGTTTTAATTGACGTATAATACAATCCACTCTTTGTTTTGGGGGCCAAACCTGGCCAGGACATTATAAGAAAGAAAAATTACAAGACAAGATCTCTCATGAACACAGATACGAAAATCCCAAGAGAATCCAATTATTTATTAAAATGATCATAACCATGAGGTCATTTTTTTCCAGGGAAAATACAGGTTGATTTAAAATCAATCAATATAGTTCACCAAATTAACAGAATAATGGAGGAAAACTACATGATCACTTCAATCGATAAGGAAAAAGCATCTGATAAAATTTAAGTTGGTATTTGATAAAGATACTCCAAAAACTAAGGGAAAAAAAATCCCTAGAGCTAACATTACAATTCATAGTGAAATATATAGACTCTTTTCAGAAAATAGTAACAAAGCTTTTGAAAGTTGCAATAGTAGGAATTCCTTGAATATCATGAAATAAGTCTTGTATCTGTAGCCAAATTTCTAAGAGTCTCCCTTCACATAGTCTCAGATTCCAGTGTGAATCATTTTTGTCTCCTGAAAGAAAACGGGTGATGGAGGCAGAAGGCTGCTCTAAGGCACCTGCCTCACAAAATGTAGTCTATACTGGAGGAATGGGAGGAGTGCTGATAGGAGGATGACTTTTCCCAGGCCTCCCTAGAGATTTGTCTCCCTATGTAGAGGAAGATGTGGCTGCAACTTTTCTGAAATATTTCTGAGAGGTGTTTCTTGAACTTCTCACCCATGAACGCATAGATAATAGGGTTCACACAGCAGTGGGTGAAGGAAATGGTTTCTGTGACATGGGTGGCATAGATCAACCGCTGGCTCATGACGCATCCATCCAAGATGTGCATGTTGTGCAGGGAAGTAAGGAAAAGTACTACATTGAACGGGACCCAGAAGAGTAAAGAGAAAACCACCACAACGAGCACGAGCTTGATGGTCTTGGTCTTGTTGTGGCTCTGGCAACTCTTCAGCTGGTGCAGGATGCTAATGTAGCAGAACATAAGGATGGTGAATGGGATCAACAGGCCTAAGATATTCATTTCAAAGTGGATGAAGATCTTCCACTTCAGCGTCTCTTGATTGTAATACAAATAACACTGTAGAACACCATCATCAGAGTCTTCTTGGTAAAATACTAGTAATGGGCTGGTGGCCACGAAGGCAATCAGCCACATTGCCAGACTCAGGGCTATGCCCATTCTGGTCGTCCTCACTTTCATGGCATATACAGCACGGACAACTGCCAGGTACCTGTCCACACTCATGAGGGTGACAAAGAACATGCTGCTAAAGAAGCCAATGTAATAAAAGCCAGAGACCACCTTGCACATTACAGTCCCAAACACCCACTGGTCCAGCTGATAGTGGGTCTGAAAGGGGAAGGTGAAGACAAAAAGCAAGTCAGACAGGGCCAGGTTCAAGAGGTATATGTCTGTGATGCTCCTCAGCTTCTTGCAGGTGACAAGGACCAGGATGACCAGGCTGTTTCCCAGAAGACCAAATACAAACAGGAGGCAGTAAAAGACGGCAAGAAGCAACTTGCTATCTCTTTGGATAAGTTCCCCATCGCAGGGGCTTGAGATGATATCAGGATAGTAGTAGTCAGTTATTGTCACATTGGGCTCAAGTGTATAATCCATCAAGGCAGGAAGACTTGGCTACAGAGGCACCTAAGAGAGATTCATTTAACAATATTTTTATTTAAAAGTATGGATTGAATTGTGCCTCTCGCCCCTCCCAAGTTCATGTGTTGAAGCTCTAAAGCCCTGTTATGGTCTAACTGTGTCCTTCCATAATTTGTATGTTGAAACCCTACCCCCATTTTGACGGTATTAGGAGGTGGAGCCTTTGCAAAGTGATTGGATTAGGTGAGGTCATAAGGGTGGAGCCCTCATGAATGGGATGAGTGCCCTTGTAAGAATCACAGGAGAGCTTGCTTCCTCTCTCTGCTCTAGGGTTTGTGAGGATACAATGGGAATTTGGCAGTTTGCAATCTGGAAGAGGGCCCTCACCAGAACCTGACTGTTCTGGTACCTTGATCTTGGACTTCCCAGACTCTAGAACTGTGAGAAATAAATTTGTTGTTTGTCAGCCACCCAGTCTATGGTATTCTGTTATAAGAGCCCAAACTGACCAAGACACTCCCAATGTCACTATATTTGGAGACAGGCCATTAAGGAGGTAATTTAGGTTAAATGAGATCATCAGATGGGACCCTAATCCAATCGGACTGGTGTCCTTGTAAGATGAGGACAAAGTGTGAAGGCAGCCCAAGAGGCTCTCACCAGAAATCCAATTTGTTAGCACCTTGCTCTTGGACTTCTAGCCTCCAGAACTGTGAGAAAATAAATCCCTGTCATTTAAGCCACCCAGCCTGTGACATTTTGTGATGGCAGCTTAAACAGACTAATACAGGGGCTACGTGGGACCTCTCTGCCTTTTCTACCCAAATTTTCAAATTTTCTGTAAACTTAAAACTTATCTAAAAAGTACAGCCTATTAGCACTTTTTAAAAGCTGAAAACTGCCTGGGCTGACTAATACAGAGGGGTTGTGTGGGATAAGAAAAGCCAAAATTTGCAAAGAAAACTTAAATACCTATGGCTGACTAATACAGAGGGGTTGTGTGGGATAAGAAAAGCCAAAATTTGCAAAGAAAACTTAAATACCTATAGTTCTACCCCTCAGAATTAGCAACTGCTAGCATACTGCCATATTTGCTTTTGATTCTTTTCCTTTTCCTCCCTTCCTTCCTTCTGCAATGGAGATAAAGTGAAAGGAAGACTCAACATTTAAAACATGATCATTCTCTTATATTCAGGAAAGACGCATATGCCCTTTTTGGCCAACTGCAGCAATGGCGAAGTTCAGCCGCTTTTCATGTGCTTCAATGGCGACTCGAATCAACCTCTTGAAATCCCTTTCCTGTAATTCTGCCTTGTTTTCAAGCCCCTTTCGATGACTTTCCTAAAGCCATTTTTCGACGATAGGTATCATTTACAACCCTGCAGGTTTGTGAATTGCAGTACCCCTGACCTCCATTTTTTTTTTTTTTTTTTTTTTTTGCGGTACGTGGGCCTCTCCCTGCTTCGGCTTCTCCCGTTGTGGAGCACAGGTTCCGGACGCGCAGGCTCAGCGGCCGTGGCTCACGGACGCAGCTGCTCCGCGGCATGTGGGATCCTCCCGGACCGGGGCATGAACCCGTGTCCCCTGCATCAGCAGGCGGACTCTCAACCACCGCGCCACCAGGGAAGCCCCTGACCTCCATTTTTTAACTTACTTTTGTAGGAACTGGCCCCCAAAACAGCAGGATTGCTGCAAGCCCTAATCTGATTCCAGGGGCAAGCTGAGCCTTTGGTCAATTCGTCTTCTTGATTGGAAATTAGAGTGACATGTGCCTGTCCAAACACCTAGGGCTTGTTTCTCATTGGTTTCCCCCCTTCCCCTTCATCCTCCGGACAAATTCCAAGCTGTTCGAAACAGGATGTTGAAGGTGCGCATTCTCCAAGTGGGGAGATTGTTAGGAAAGAGGCCGGTGGGGAGAATGCGAGCACCAGGAAATGAGGAGATGAGGCAACTTTTCCACACTCTTCCTGATCAGACGATGTACCATCCCCTGGGTGTCCCATGCATGTTTCAGCAGTAGGACAGTTCCCCTGCACCTGGAGTTTTGGGACCCATGGAATGGGGGGCAGGCAGTATTACTCTTAAGTGGCTACATTTGCTGACCCATCCTCACCAATTCTCTCAGCCCCACCAGTGCCCAGCCTTAGGTCTCATCCAGATGTGGTTTTAGTGTGGTCAATCCTGGTTGCATCACACCCCCTGAATGTATTTTGTAAGTATTTATCTGTCTCTCACTGTGTTTGATTTTTTTTAAATTTTCTTTATAATGGGGTATAGCTGATTTTCAATGCTCTGTTTCTTGCTGCTGTACATCCACTTACAGAGAGACATTAATAAATTCGTTTCAGAAAACAAACAAACAAAAACATGATCATTCTCCTCAAACTGATATTTATATTCAAGGCAATTTCAACCTAAACTTATTATTTTCCCAAGGCATTTGATTATTGAACATTCAGACATCCCTATCCACTATGCCACATTTCTATAACTTGAAATGCCAAGCAAGTTAGCCATTTAAAAAATATTAATTTCACTATGTATGCAAAATAGATTTTAAAATAGTTTCTGAAGTACGGAGGTGGGTCTTTTTTTATGTGGCCAACAACTTTCAAAACAACAGTCTCCCCTCCTACATCTTCCTCCCTACTTGTCTTTTACAGTTATTTTTAAAAACAATTTCCATTTCATGGTCCTTCTCTTCTTCTCTCCTAAGATCCTGGACTATGAGGAGGTCTTCAACTCATTTTCTTCCCCAGATCCTTCCTACTGACGCCCACTCCACACTTCACCCGTGCTCTTTTATCCTTAAAATCTGTGGAAAGTATTAGCAAGCTCTACCATTTATCACAGTGGACCAGGAATTTTAGATGCATCACCTCATTTATTCCTCTTGAATCCCTATGAAGCAGGCACTAATATCTCCTTTCTATTCCTGCAGTTACGATCATACCGAATCTCAGCTTCTGTCCAGTGCCTGAAGTTACACAGAGGGTGAGAGATTAGAGCCAGGACTCAAAAACCACATCTGTCTACTCCAATCCTTGTTCTTTTCCATATTTCTCTATTTCATATGTTTAAAGAAAAAAAAAAAGAGTAAAAAGCTCTTACCTTTTAGAATCTAGACAACCTGACTTCCAAGTTCTAGATTAGTTTGTAGCAGAGTAAACTTGGACTTGTTTTTCAAACTGAGTTTCAGGTTCCCCTCTGTGGAAGGGGGCTAAGAACGCTTTTCAGGGGTTGGTGGGACGTGCCTGAAGTCATTGAAGTTAGCATCTAGTTGGGGATGAACGTTTGCCTGCCAGCTTTGTTCCTTGAGAACAATACCCACATGTCTTCCTGTTATCTCACAGATGCACTGTACACAGCAAATGGACAGACTCCTCCCCAGATGCCTGGTGACAGGAGGGATCTTTTCTTATCCACCTTCCCACTCTTGGAGGGGCTTTGACACCCTCCTAGCATCCTGCAGAGAAAAGTGGCATGGCTTTCTTTCCTCCACCAGAGCCACAGACAGCTATTAAGATATATGCAGGGTTTGTAAACTCTGGGGATATGCAAAGAAAAAAAAAAGTCACCTCTTGTGCCAGATTTCTGAAGTCACGGTGTTCCCTTTGCCTGCCCCCAGGGACATAAAACTGTCCCTGCTTCATACATCCTTCTTCCCCAAGGATGCTTAGTAATACATACCTTAATTAGAGCCTTCTTTCCAGAGGTTTTCAGTGTTGCTAATTCCCTTTTCTCAGAGTCTGCGCTGTCATGTGTTCTGCTCAGACGAGAACAGCTCCTCTGCAGGTATCTTATCTGTGGTGAGTGGCAGAATAGGGGTGGGTCTACTATCGCACCCTGCAGTGATTTAAAAAGTTTAAAAAAATGATCTCATATAGAGAACAAACTAGTGGTTACCAATGGGGAGAGGCAAGTGGGGAGGGGCAATGTAGGGGTAGGGAATTAAGAGGTATGAACTCTTAGGTATAAAATAAGCTACAAGGATATCATGTACACATGGAGAATACAGCCAATATTTTATAATAACTATAAATGGAGTCTAACTTTTAAAAATTGTGAATCACTATAGTGTACACCTGTGATACGTAATATTGTACATCAACTATACTTCTTTTTTTAAAAAAATGCTTAAAAATCATATATAGTGACAGCACACACACAAAAACTAAAAATTAAAAAATAGATCTCACCAAAGAACACATACAGATGGCAAATTAGCATGTGATAAAACATTATTTCACTAGGGAATTGTACATTAAAGCAACAGTGAGTTACTGCCACACACTTGTGATGTGGAAGAATGGCTAAAATCAAAACACCAAATGCCGGAGAGGGAGAAGATTAAGAGGAGCTCTCATTTATCGCTCATGGAAATGCAAACTGGTATAATCACTTTGGAAGACAGTTTGGTAATTTTTTATAAAGCTAGAATAGGCTTACCATATAATCCAGTAATCATGCTCCTGATTTTTACCCAAATGAGTTGAAAACATATCCACACAGAAACCTGAGCATGGCTATTTATAGCATCTTTATTTATAATTGTCAAAAATTGGAATTGACCAAGATGCCCTTCCATAGATGAATGGATAAACAAACTGTGGTAATGTATATAATGGCATGTTATTCAGTGATTTTAGAAAACCAGCTATCAAGCCACAAATAGAAGTCTTAAGTGTATATTGTTAAGTGAAAGAAGCCTGTATGAAAAGGCTACATGCCATATGACTCCAACGATAGGACATTTTGGAAAAGGCAAAACGATTGAGACAGTAAATGATCAGTGGTTGTCTGGGGTTCAGGGGCAGGGGGATGATTCTTCCAATCCAAGAGCACGAGATATCGTTCCATTTCTTTGAATCATCTTCAATTTCCTTCATCAGTGTTTTATAGTTTTCAGAGTATACGTCTTTCACCTTCTTGGTTAAAGTTTATTCCTAAGTGTTTGGTTTATTTTTGTGGTACGCGGGCCTCTCACTGCTGTGGCCTCTCCCGTTGCGGAGCACAGGATCCAGACGTGCAGGCTCAGTGGCCATGGCTCACGGGCCCAGCCGCTCCACGGCATGTGGGATCTTCCTGGACCGGGGCACGAACCCATGTCCCCTGCATCGGCAGGCGGACTCTCAACCACTGCGCCACCAGGAAAGCCTCTTTCCTAGGTGTTTTTTTAATGCAATTTTAAATGGTAATTTTTTAAACTTTCTCTTTCTGATATTTCATTTTTCGTGTGTAGAAACGCAACAGATTCTTCCTTACGGTGGCAAGAAGAGGTGTTTCAGGAACAGAATTGTGAAGTGATGAACACATGGTTTATTTCTGCTGGTTGAGACCAGGCCAGTGGGATAAGTTCGGTCATCTGCATGGAAGAGAGTCTCTTGCCTCAATATCGAGAGGCAAGAACCTAACTGGGCCTGACAAAACCAGACCAACTTGGTTAACTTACACAAAGGTCTACAGCCACAAACACCTTTACTGTGGGGTTCAGGCTGTCCCAGGAAGGCAACAGAGAAAGGGGGCCCATCCCTCTGGCTTTTGTGGTCCAACAGATAACAAGTGACAAACTCTCCCCACCTGCCAATCATAGGTGCTCATCACCCTCCAGTGAGGAGCGGGAAGTGAGGAGAGAGGTGGAACCAGAGCTGTCCTTTCCAATACTGCTCCCCCTCCTGGAGGGATGTCGAAGTTCCTCGTGGAAACACAGGGCGCGAGGTAAGAATTCTCACATGCAGATGACGCCCATCACTGTTACACTTCAACTTCTTTCTTTAGATGCAATTTAGAATGCTTATGTACTCCTGTATGCCTTGTTTCATGACCTCTACATCCAATCTCTTTTGTCTGCAATCTCATCTCATAGAAATATCTGCTGGTGCCTGAGTTCATATCTAAGTAACTCCCCTCACCCACATCATTTACATGCTGATGCAGTTTGGGGAAAACCTCAGATCTTTTATAAGAGTTTTGTATGTGATAAGCAAAGATCAATGGTTCACAGAAAGTGAGACTCAGGGCCCACAGATATTGCTGATTCACATCACAAGGGCGGGAACTATGATACCTGTTTCACCTGAAGTTGTGGAAGGAGCCGTGGACCTTTCCCCAGCTCAGCCAAGCAGGCCTAAGGGACTTGGTGGAATTCTCCCAAAGCCGAATTCCAGGATGGGCTAGAATGACAGCATGGGACTTGGCGCAGATGTCCTTGCTTTATGCAGGGTAACTGAGTAGGGGCTGAGGGAAGTCAGGGATTCCCTCCAAGATTCCCTCCAAGATTCCAAGATTCCCTCCAAGATTCCCTCCAAGATTCCCTCCAAGAATCCTGCATGTTTCCTCAACTCCACAAAACTGGGCCACTTGGTAGAGGCCAAGTTTGACTGAGTGACTTGACTTGGGAAGAGGTGATTCTGGGGCTCATTTATACACCAAGGAGTCTTTACTATGAGATTGCATTTAGGGTCCACTTGGATAATTCAGGATAATCTCCCTATCTTAAGATCCTTGACCTAATGACATCTGCAAAGACCCTTTTTCCAAATAAGGTTACTTTTACAAATTCCAGAGATTAGGACTTGACATCTTTGGGTGGCCTTTATTCAAATTACTATACCCTGGCTCTAAAGACACAGACTGTGACAGAGTTAAAGAGGAGCCTTCGTTCCTCACCTTTGGGCACACGGCAGGGATCCTAGCATCCTAGAAGAAGGTACCAAACTACACAGACAAGGTCATGTAAGGCCCCCAGAATCAATGGTCTTTCCAAGTCCACCTTCTGTTGCACGGAAACATTCACCAGGTTCTGGAAGGAATACCCTCAGGGATGGACATTTTTTAAAAAAAACGTTTGACAGAGGTAAGAGAAAGAATTTACATTCTCTAGGACACAGAAATGCTAGATTGGATCTACCAGAGAAGTCCCATGTAAGTCTACCAGAGAAGTCCCATGTAAGTCCAACTCTGTCATGTCCCTCCAAGAATCCAGAAGACTTCCCTTCACCTCAGAATTAAAAACATTGATGAAGGAAACCCCGAAATTCTTATAAAGTGCTGTGCTGGGGACTGACTATAGTTGAAATGGGCTCACAGCACCACAGTCAGTGGGGACAGTAAGAGCCTGGGGTGTTGAGGCAGGACAGCTAACTACTGCCGTTGTTAGGGCAGAGTGTGGGGTGGGCAAGCTAATCACAGATTGGGACAACACGTTGGGCCAATGTCTCTGGCTAAGTGGGTTAATCATGGGATTCATGGGAACAAACTAACAGGCAGTTACAGATATTTTGCTTGATTTGCGCATCCAAGGAAATTGATCTGGCAAAGAGATCTAGCCTTAGCTTCATGTTAGAGATGCAATCATGCAGTCCCCAGATGTGCATCAGCACAGAGTCAGAACTCCTTTAAAGACAGGAAAGATGGGAGGACATCTTCCGAAATGTGAGTTATCTTCCTAGATATCTGACAACCTTGGACAGCTGGTTCCCCTTGAGCCTCCTTTGCTATCAGAAGCAGCTCCACCTCCTCTGGCAGACTAGGCTAGCCTCCTCTCACTTTAAGATCTTACAATAACCTCCTCAGAGGCAGTTACCTTGCAATAGGATATCAATTCTCCGCTTGACAAATAATAGATCACAGCATCTTCTATCTCCTTTCCTCCAAAATGAAAAGAAAGAAAAGACTGTGTTTAAGTCAACTCTCAGTGTAAATGCATAAATTAGTACTATCACATATACTTGCCATAGAGCATTGGGCAGAAAGTGACCTCAGGTCATCAAACCTAACTCTTTCTTTATAAATGGGAATATTAAGCCCAGAAAGGAAGTAACTCCCCACAAAAACACTCAGTAAGTTGGTGGTTGAGCCAGAGACAGAACTCAGGTCTTCTGAAGCATAGCCTAGGGTTCTTTTCACATGACACTGTATTTTAAAAATTCTCATGTGATAGTATTACAGAGTTGTGGATAAAACTAGGGGGAATCTTTTTGGGTTTTCTACTTTTTCCAACTATAAGTCCACCCATGATTTTCAGGGTACAAAAGCATTTGCTTAACAAAAAGTGGTAGGCAGAAACCTGAGTTTAATAAAAGCATATGTGTTATTGATAATAAAGCCAGTTTATCAGAAACTTTTTTGCCATCTATATAATTTAATTTTCCACATAGATTACCCCCCCCAAAAGCTACAATAAATAGATTTTTTTTCTTACTCTTAAATATTTATTTCCTGTATAAGAGTGGTCAGGAACATTGCCTGCATACAATCAAAGGTACAACTGCAATATTGCTTTGAAGTGTTGAACATGGAGACACATGTGTGGTTAATAGTATAATATATGTACTTTTAGTTGCATTTTCAGGAAACTTATGCTATATTGTATGCATGACCTGATTAGACTTCTTAGCCTGTAACAGGGTTCTTTATTCCAGAATTTACCTTCTACTAACATTTTTGGTTTTTTTCAACACTACAAAAACTTACTGAGGACCTAGCATATTCCCAGCACTGCTCTAGTCATTAGAAGAGATAAAAAGGTGAAATTATATGATTCCCCCCTTTAGGGGTTTAGCAGACAATGGTACTTTCATCACAGGAGTCCCAGGAGGTAACGGCTCTCTGAAGAATGATGAATAATGAAAGGAAAAAGTCATTGTGAAAACTATGTAGAAATCCAGGAAAATCTTTATGATTAGAAAAGCAGATTAAGGTGGCATATATGCTACGTTTGTCTGTGCCAAGACACGGATGGATGTGATCATATTCTAGAATGAAACAAGCAGAAATTAAAGTCAAATATTAGACTGTTCTTTATTTTGAAAGTTTTCTTTAATAATGATATGTTGTCGGGACTTCCCTGGTGGTCCATTGGTTAAGAATCCGTCTTGCGACGCAGGGGATGCCGGTTCGATCCCTGGTCAGGGAACTAAGATCCCACATGCCACGGGGCAAATAAGCCTGTGCGCCACAACTAAAGAGCCTGCGTGCCACAACTAAAGAGCCCATGAGCTCTGGAGGCTGCGTGCCACTACTACAGAGCCCATGCACTCTGGAGCCCGAGCACTCTGGCTGCAACTAATAAGCCGCACGTTCTGGAGCCCGCACGCCACAACTAGAGAGAAGACTGCGCACTGCAATGAAAGATCCCATGTGCTGAAACTAAGACCCAATGCAGCCAATAAATAAATAAATAAATATTTTAAAAATAATATGTTGTCTTTTCAATAATAAGTTTTTAGGAAATAGAAAGTGGCTATCAGTGACAAATTTAAAGCAGGTAAGTTTCCATTTTGTAACTGATTAAGTTGTAGGTTAATTTACTAATCCACACTTGGAATTCTCCCAATGACAAAAAGCATCTACATGACAAGAAGTCGTATACAAGGCAAGTCTGAGTTTATCATTATTAAGCATATGTTGGGGAGAAAAACAGTTTCCTCTACTCTCTTAGGCTCAGTAATTGAAGGTCTATAAATTAAACTAACAAAAGACAGATTAAGAGGAGAAAAGGCATAATTTTTATTAATGTTTAGGTGCATGGGTGTTCACAGGAAAGGAGTGAAACTCAAAGAAGCAGTTAGACTTGGGGGCTTATGTACCATTTTAACAAAGGAAAGGAGGTTTGGGCTTCAAAGGATGATAAATTGTGGTAAAGTGACAAGGAAATATGTGAGAGAACTAATAGAAGATAAGAGCTATTTTAATAAGGTCTGTTTATGCAAACTAAACTTGGTGCCAACTTCTTATCTTTGATAATAAGAGGCACTTTTCTTTTTCTGGTACAGAGTGGGCACCTTTCTCAAAGGGAAATGTATGCCCTGATTTTGGTATACGAGGGAAGGGCAGAGAACTCTTCCTGTATTGATTGATTCTCAGTTGCCTTTAACTGAAAATAATCCTTATACTAAAGTAGCATATTTTGGGGTGGCATATTCTGACTTCACTTAATAATATCTCCATTTTGTGAGTACCCCTCATGAGTCAGCCATAGCTTATATATTTCGCCCTTGGTGGGGTTATGGGAGTGCCCTGGGCTCCTCTTTTAAGCTTCAGGTTGAGACTGAGGTTGAGACTGCTCCAAGACTGAGCACTAGCCCTCAGGCAGTGGACATTTCCATCGCTGGTGAAACCTGTGCTCAGGTTGTGTTGTCTTAGGGTGGGCACCTTTTCATCTCTGTACCTATGGGTATTGTCTGTTTTACTGATTCCAAATTCTGTGGGAGGAACCTAGGGACCAGGATGTTTGGCAAAGACAGGATGCTTTGCAGCTCATGGGCATATGGAGAACTCTTAAAGGGGAGCTAGGAGGACTTCCTCCCCTGCCCCAGGAAAAGTACTCCCAAGTTAAGGGTGAAGGTAGAGTGTTAAGATGCTTCTCTTTTTCTCTCCTGATACCATTCACTCCTGTTCCCTGCATATAAGAGGAGTTTATGAAATAATGCATTATTCCTCTTTTGTTTTTTTCCTGTATTAAAGCTTGGTTCAGAATATCCATTTTGGAACCAGGCTGGGGACACCTCTATTCTAGTTTCCTTGATGACCAAAGGCACAGTAACATCAATATGATCTCCACCAACCTCTGTTTTCTTTTTAGCTACTCCCAGACCCCAAAAGGCCAAACCAGCTCCTAAAAGAGATGCTGAACCAGTCACACCAGCATTTCACTTACACTAAATCCAATTCTCAGATCAACCCTGCAGATATTTTAGCCAACTTTTCCAAGATCTGCACAGCTCCTAAGAGGCAGAACTGGTACCAATCCAGGTTATACTGTCCACTTGGACACCAGTGCCCCTTCTCTCACATCCATCAATCCTCATCAGAAATAGAGTAAGCTACCCAAAGCCATCAGGGCAGTCAGAATCAACTTCCTTCTCCTCTGGGCTGCCAGAAACCCTTGCTTCTCATTGTAGATCTTGTCCACATCCACCCTCGTGTTCTTTGGACTGTCTTCCTCCCCAGACTCAACTCACATCTTGCCCTTTTTTTTTTTTTGGTCTCCACTCACTACTTCCAAGGCAGGCAGCAAGAGGTAGGTCTTAGAAAAGGCAGGATGAATTAGACCCAACAGCTTACAACAAAGAGGACATAAGTGTCACCTTCTCTTCTGGTCAGTTTTTGTCAGGGTCACATCCCAGGGAATTTGTGGCACCTGAAGGCTTTGGAGTCACACAGACCTGAGTGAAATTCCACTCAGCGATTTGCTTGAGTGTTTTATTTCACCTCTGTAGCCCTCATCATTTTCATCTGTACACGTCAGGTGATGATCCCTTTCTCAAAAGGTTAAGAAGATAAGCAATTTCCTCTGAAGACATCTAGCACCAAGTATGTGTTAATAACTACACTTTATATTAACCACCAAGGTGATCCTTATCATTTTACCTTCGTAGTTTTCCATTTGCTAGGCATGAAAGTAAAGATTTTTTAGCTTATTGTTTCGAAATAATATCCAGAAAAGGTTGCAAGAATATACAAAGAATTGCTATATTCTTCTCCAAGATTCACCAAGTGTTAACATTTTGACACATTTGCTCTTTCTCTCTATATATATGTGATATATACATATTTTTTTTCTAAATCAGCTGAAAATTTTGGCATCATGTTTCTTCATCCCTAAACCCTTCAGTGTGAATTTCTTAAAAACAAGGACATTCTCTTACGTCACTGTAGTACTGTTATCAAGAAATTTAACATTAACACAGTACTACTCTCTAAGAAGTCTATTTTACAATCTCACCAATTGTCACAGTAATGACCTTTATAGTACCTTTTCATCCCCTGGTTCAGGATCCAACCCAGGGTCATGCAAGGATTGTACTGTCAAGTCCTTTTACTCTCCTTTGGTTGGAAACCGTGCCTCTGCCTCTCTGTTTTTTAAGACATTGACATTTTAAAAAGAATACAGACCAGTTATTTTTCAGAATGTCCCTCAATTTGGATTTGCCTGATGTTTCCTTGTGATTAGGTTCAGGTTAAACATTTTTGGCAGGAACACCACAGAAATGATGAGTCCTTCTCAGGGGACACATGATGTCCATTAGTCCAGCGTTCGTGATATCAACCTTGTTCACTTCATTCAAATGTCCACCAGTAGTAAAGTTGCTATTTTTCCCTTTACTTAATAAGCCATTTGTGAGAGATTCTTTGAGATCATGTAGATATCCCATTTCCCATCAAACTCCCAGGGGTGCTGTTCTGGAAGCTTTTGCAGAATAAGTTCTCTCAGAGATGAAACATTGAAAAAGGTCTGTACTGCCTGGGTTCAAGAGGCATGAATTCTCATTTTCACCAATTTCCTGTGTGGAAGCCTTGTGGTTAGTGACTTAGGGAGGCGTGGGCAAATTGGAGCCTTGTGGTCCAGGAGCTCTCCATCCTGCACCAACACCAGAGACAGGGTGGGGCCAGGGGGCCAGGAGAGAAGCCTCCAGCAACAAAGTGGAGGTGTGCTAGAGACATCCCATGCCTACACAGTAGAGTGGGCCTCAGGTTCATGAACACAGAGGCTTTCTTCCTCTGCCCCTACAATCATGCTCTCCATCCATTCCTTGTGAGTGTGTGAGACTCATCTAATCTGGGGGCTTTAGCAGACATGCACACATCACCGAAGATTCCCGGGAGGATTACTGTAGGAGCCATGCTTCATTCCTCTGCCTGGGGAATGCATGAGCTAAGCCCTTGTCATGAGAACAAGGAGGAAATCAAATGTGCAGTTTTGCAAATCGGGGAGTCAAAGATTGTTAGATTTGGAGGGTGTCAAGAGTTTACCTTAGCCTTCATAAACTTTCAGGGAACTAGGATCATTATCAAATAAAAAATATAGGCCAACCTCACCAATGAAGACAGAGGTAAAAAAAACCTTACACAAAATAATACCACACAGAATCAAGCAATGTACAGTTTGTACATCTTGACCAAGTTGGATTTATCCCAGTAATGAAAGGTTCCTTTTTCATTAGAAAAAAATTATAAGTGTAATTCACCACATTAATAGATCAATGGAAAAAATCTGATGATCAAATGGTCATCTCAATAGATGCAGGAAAATCGATAAAATTCAGTGTGTATATGGAGCAAGTGAAACTCTCCAACTCTGCTGGTGGGAGTGAAAACCATTGCAACCACTTTTGAAAATGGTGTGGCATTTTTCTACTAAAGTGAAACATGCACATATTCAATGGTTTATCAATTCTACCGTGAAGTATATATTTAACATAAACGTATATATTTCACTAAAGACATGTATTAGAATACTCATGGCAGCACTGTTCATAATAGACTACTGGAAACTACCCAAATGCCCATCAATCGTAGGATAAATAGATTCCAGTATATTCACACAATAAAATACACTAAAGCAATGAGAATTGATGATCTACAATTGTATAAAATAGTATAGGTGAATCCACTAACATAATGTTGCACAAAAGAAGCCAGACACAAAGGCAGCATACTATGACTCCACTTACATAAGGGACTAAAAAACAGGTAAAACTAATCTATGGTATCAGAAGATTGGTTACCGGGCTTCCCTGGTGGCGCAGTGGTTGAGAGTCCGCCTGCCGACGCAGGGGACACGGGCTCGTGCCCCGGTCCGGGAAGGTCCCACATGCTGCAGAACAGCTGGGCCCATGAGCCATGGCCGCTGAGCCTGTGCGTCCGGAGTCTGTGCTCTGCAACAGGAGAGGCCACAGCAGTGAGAGGCCCGTGTACTGCAAAAAAAAAATTACCTTGGTGGGTTGAGTAATAAGATGGAAAGGTGTGACTTGGGAGCTGGTGATACGCTATTTCTTGATCTGGGTGCTGGTCACACAGAGGGTTCCGTTTGTAGAAATACATACATTTATGACATAGGCATCTTCTACATGTATATTACACTTCATTTTTAAAAATTGGAGTATAATTGCTTTACAATTTTGTGTTGGTTTCTGCTGTACAATGAAGTGAATAAGCTATATGTATACATATATCCCCTTCCTCTTGGACCTCCCTCCCACCCCACCCCCCATCCCATCCCTCTAGGTCATCACAGAGCACCGAGCTGAGCTTCCTGTGCTTTATAGCAGGTTCCCAATAGCTATTTATTTTACACTTGGTAGTGTATATACGTCAATCCTAATCTCCCAATTTGTCCCAGACTCCCCTTCCCCCACTGTGTTCACAAATCTGTTCTCTACATCTGAGTCTATATTCCTGCCCTGGAAATAGGTTCATTTGTACCATTTTTCTAGATTCCACATATATGCATTAATATACAATGTTTGTTTTTCTCTTTTGGACTTACTTCACTCTGTATGACAGACTCTAGGTCCGTATGACAGACTCTAGGTCCATCCACGTCTCTACAAATGACCCAATTTCGTTCCTTTTTATGGCTGAGTAATATTCCATTGTAGATATGTACCACATCTTCTTTATCCATTATTTGTTGATGGATGTTTAAGTTGTTTCTACATCCTGGCTATTGTAAATAGTGCTGCAATGAACACTGGGATACATGTGGCCTTTTAAATTATGGTTTTCTCAGGGTTTATGCCCAGTAGTGGGATTGCTGGGTCATATGGTAGTTCTATTTTTAGTTATTTAAGGAACCTCCATACTGTTCTCCACAGAGGCTGTATCAATTTACATTTTCACCAACAGTACAAGAGGGTTCCCTTTTCTCCACACCCTGTCCAGCATTTATTGTTCCTAGATTTTTTGATGATGGCCATTCTGACCAGTGTGAGGTGATACCTCATTATAGCTTTGATTTGCATTTCTCTAATAATTAATGATGTTGAGCATCTTTTCATGTGCCTCTTGATCATCTGTATGTCTTCTTTGGAGAAATGTCTATTTAGGTCTTCCGCCCATTTTTTGATTGGGTTGTTTGTTTTTTCGATATTGAGCTGCATGAACTGTTTGTATATTTTGGAGATTAATCCTTTGTCTGTTGATTTGTTTGCAAATATTTTCTCCCATTCTGGGGATTGTCTTTTCGTCTTGTTTATGGTTCCCTTTACCGTGCAAAAGCTTTTAAGTTTCATTAGGTCCCACTTGTTTATTTTTGCTTTTATTTTCATTACTCTAGGAGGTGGGTCAAAAAAGATCTTGTGGTGATTTATGTCAGAGAGTTTTTGCTATGTTTTCCTATAAGAGTTTTATAGTGTCCAGTCTTACATTTAGATCTTTAATCCATTTGAGTTTATTTTTGTGTATGGTGTTAGTGACCACAGGTGCGTGGGTTCATCTGTGGGCTTTCTACCCTGTTCCATTGATCTATATTTCTGTTTTTGGGCCAGTACCATACTGCCTTGATTACTGTAGCTTTGCAGTACAGTTTGAAGTCAGGGAGCCTAATTCCTCTAGCTCGTTTTTCTTTCTCAAAATTGCTTTGGCTATTCAGGGTCTTCTGTGTTTCCATACAAATTTTAAGATTTTTTGTTTTAGCTCTGTGAAAAATGCCATTGGTAATTTGATAGGGATTGCATTGTATCTGTAGATTGCTTTGCGTAGTAGTTATTTTCACAAGATTGATTCTTCCAATCCAAGAACATGGTATATTTCTCCATCTGTTTGTGTCATCTTTCATTTATTTCATCAGTGTCTCATAGTTTTCTGAGTACAGGTCTTTTGCCTCCTTATGTAGGTTAATTCTGAGGTATTTTATTCTTTTTGTTGAAATGGTGAATGGGATTGTTTCCTTAATTTCTCTTTCTGATCTTTTGTTGTTAGTGTATAGGAATGCAAGAGATTTCTGTGCAGAAATTTTGTATCCTGCAACTTTACCAAATTCATTGGTTAGCTCTGGTAGTTTTTGGTGACTTCTTTAGGATTATTTATGTATAGTATCATGTCATCTGCAAACAGTGACAGTTTTACTTCTTCTCTTCCAATTTGGATTCATTTTATTTCTTTTTCTTCTCTGATTGCCATGGCTAGGACTTCCATAATTATGTTGAATAAGAGTGGTGAGAGTGAACACCCTTGTCCTGTTCCTGATCTTAGTGGAAATGCTTTCAGTTTTTCACCATTGAGAATGATGTTTGCTGTGGGTCTGTCATACATGGTCTTTATTATGTTGAGGTAGGTTCCCTCTCTGCCCATTTTCTGCATAGTTTTTATCATAAATGGGTGTTGAATTTTGTCAAAAGGTTTTTCTGCATCTATTGAGATGATCATATGGTTTTTATTCTTTGATTTGTTAATATCATTTATCACATTGATTGATTTGCATATATTGAAGAATCCTTGCATTCCTGGGATAACTCACACTTGATCATGGTGTATGATCCTTTTAATGTGTTGTTGCATTCTGTTTGCTAGTATTTTGTTGAGGATTTTTGCATCTATGTTCATCAGTGATATTGGTCTGTAATTTTCTTTTTTTGTGCTATCTTTGTCTAGCTTTGGTATCAGGGTGATGGTGACCTCATAGAATGAGCTTGGGAGTGTTTCTTCCTATGCAATTTTTTGGAAGTTTGGGAAGGATGGGTGTTAGCTCTTCGCTAAATGTTTGATAGAATTCACCTGTGAAGCCATCTGGTCTTAGACTTTTGTTGAAAGATTTTAAATTACAGTTTCAATTTCAATACTTGTGACTGGCCTGTTTATATTTTCTAATTCTTCCTGGTTCAGTCTTGGAAGGTTGTACATTTCTAAGAACTTGTCCATTTCTTCCAGGTTGTCCATTTTATTGGCATAGAGTTGCTGGTAGTAGTCTCTTATGCTCCTTGGTGTTTCTGCAGTGTCAGTTGTAATTTCTCCTTTTTCACTTCTAATTTTATTGACTTGCGTCCTCTCCCTTTTTTTTCTAGATGAATCTGGCTAAAGGTTTATCAGTGTTGTTTATCTTCTCAAATAACCAACTTTTAGTTTTATTGATCTTTGCTATTGTTTCTTCATTTCTATTTCATTTATTTCTGCTCTGATCTCCATGATTTATTTCCTTCTATTAACTTCGGGTTTTTTGTTGTTGTTCTTCTTCTTCTTTCTCTAGTTGCTGTAAGGTTAGATTGTTTATGAGATTTTTCTTGTTTCTTGAGGTGGGACTGAATTGCTATGAACGTCCCTCTTAGAACTGCTTCTGCTGTGTCCCATAGGTTTTGGGTCATCATGTTTTCATTGTCATTTCTTTCTATGCATTTTTTAATTTCCTCTTTGGTTTCTTCAGTGATCTCTTTGTCATTTAGCAGCACACTGTTTAGCCTCCATGTGTTTGTGCTTTTTACACTTTTTTTCCTGTAATTGATTTATAATCTCATAGCATTGTGGTCAGAAAAGATGCTTGATATGATTTCAGTTTTCTTAAATTTACCAAGGCTTGATTTGTGACCCAAAATGTGATCTATTGTGGAGAATGTTCCATGTGCACTTGAGAAGAAAGTGTATTCTGCCACTTTTGGGTGGAATGTTCTATAAATATCAATTAACTCTATCTGGTCTATTGTGTCATTTAAAGCCTGTGCTTATTTATTTTCTGTCTGGATGATCAGTCCATTGGTGTAAGTGGGGTGTTAAAGTCTCCCACTATTATTGTGTTACTGTCAATTTCCCCTTCTATAGCTATTTGCATTTACCTTATATATTGAGGTGCTCCTATGTTGGGTGCATAAATATTTATAATTGTTATATCTTCTTCTTGGATTGATCCCTTGATCATTATGTAGTGTCCTTCCTTGTCTCTTGTAACAATCATTATTTTAAAGTCTATTTTATCTGATATGAGTATTGCTACTCCAGCTTTCTTTTGATTTCAATTTGCATGGAATATCTTTTTCCATCCTTTCACTTTCAGTCTGTATGTGTCCCTAGGTCTGAAGTGGGTCTCTTGTAGACAGCATATAAATGGGTCTTGTTTTTGTATTCATTCAGCCAGTCTATGTCTCTTGGTTGGAGCATTTAATCCATTCACGTTTAAGGTGAATGTATGTTCCTATGACCATTTTCTTAATTGTTTTGGGTTTGTTTTTGTAGGTTCTTTTCTTCTCTTGTGTTTCCTGCTTAGAGAAGTGCCTTTAGCATTTGTTGTAGAGCTGGTTTGGTGGTGCAGAATTCTCTTGGCTTTTGCTTGTCTGTAAAGCTTTTGATTTCTCCATCGAATCCAAATGAGATCCTTGCTGGTTAGAGTAATCTTGGTTGCAGGTTTTCCATTTCATTACTTTAAATATATCCTGCCACTCCCTTCTGGCCTGCAGAGTTTCTGCTGAAAAATCTGCTGATAACCTTATGGAACCTTATGGGGATTCCCTTGTATGTTATTTGTTGCTTTTTCCTTGCTGATTTTAATACTTTTTCTTTGAATTTACTTTTTGATAGTCTGATTAATATGTGTCTCAGCATGTTTCTCCTTTGGTTTATTCTGTATGGGACTCTCTGTGCTTCCTGGACTTGATTGACTACTTCCTTTCCCATGTTAGGGAAGTTTTCAACTATAATCTCTTCAAATATTTTCCCAGACCCTCTCTCTTTCTCTTCTTTTCCTGAGACCCCTATAATTTGAATGTTGGTGTGTTTATTTTTTCCCAGAGGTCTCTGAAACTGTCCTCAATTCTTTTCATTCTTTTTTCTTTATTCTGCTCCTCGGCAGCTATTTCCACCATTCTATCTTCCAGCTCACTTATTCATTCTTCTGCCTCAGTTATTGTGCTATTGATTCCTTCTAGAGTATTTTTCATTTCAGTTATTGTGCTGTTCATCTCTGTTTGTTTGTTCTTTAGTTCTTCTAGGTCTTTGTTAAACATTTCTTGTATTTTCTCCATCAGTGCCTCCATTCTGTTTCCAAGATTTGGGATCATCTTTACTATCATTACTCTGCATTCTTTTTCAGGTAGCTTGCCTATTTCCTCTTCATTTGTTTGGTCTTGTAGGTTTTTACCTTGCTCCTTCGTCTGTAACATATTTTTTTGTCATCACAGTTTTTTTTTATGGATGGGGCTATGTTCCTGTCCTGCTGATTGTTTGGCCTGAGGCATCCAACACTAGAGTTTGTAGGCAGCTGGGTGTAGCCGGGTCTTGGTGCTGATATGAGGACCTCTGGGAGACCTCACACTGATTAATATTCCCTGGGACCTGAAGTTCTCTGTTAGTCCAGCAGCTTGGACTCAGCGCTCCCACCACAGGAGCTCAGGCCTGACCCTCGGCCCATAAACCAAGATCCCACATGCCTCGTGGTGTGGCAAAAAAAAAAAAAAAGGAGAAAAATAACAAAGAATAAAAAATGAAATAAAATTAGAATAGGGCTTCCCTGGTGGCGCAGTGGTTGAGAGTCCGCCTGCCAATGCAGGGGACACGGGTTCGTGCCCCGGTCCGGGAAGATCCCACATGCCGTGGAGCGGCTGGGCCTGTGAGCCATGGCCGCTGAGCCTGTGCGTCCGGAGCCTGTGCTCCGCAATGGGAGAGGCCACAACAGTGAGAGGCCCGCATACCGCAAAAAAAACCCCAAAACATAAAACAAACAAAAAAATTAGAATAGTAAAACAACAACCAGAAGGTAAATCAGAACCACAGTAGCAAAAAAAAGAACAAAAAGAAAAAGCTGGAAAAGGCCTTGGCTGTGTGTGTTGGGGGGCAGTGCTTAGGTGGGGTGGAGGTTAGGTGGGGGTGGGCCCTATGCTCAGAGCAGCCAGAGGCAGCCCCGGAGTGCCTCAGGCCTCGGATTGGGGAGGATCATGCCCAGAAGTTCAGCAGGTTCGCCGGGGCCCAAGTTGTCAGGGAAAATGCTAGCTGTGCTCCCCCCCATCCTTCGATCCCCGAGGGTCTCTTCTCATTTGACTCCACTCTTCCTCACCCCTCCCTCCCACACCCCCAGGACCCACGCAGCCATAGGGAGCCTCAGAGGATGGAAGACCAGGCCTGGGACCCCAGCAGGCTCCCTGGGGCCTAAGTGGGCAGGGGAAACACTAGGTGCATTCCCCTCCGATCCTCTGAACCTCTGAGGTTCTCTGCCCGTCCCTGTTGATCCCCTCAAGGTGAGTAGGCCTCTCCAGGTGTGGGAACCCCTCCCCTCTCCCAGCTGCCCTTCAGGAGCACAGGTCCCATCCTGCCTCCACTTCTCCTCTCTCCTCACTCCCTCCACATCCTACCTGGTCGCTCTGGGGTTTCCCCTGTCCCCTTGGGTGTCAAGGTCCCCCAGCAGTCTCTGTTAGGTGCCCTAGCTGTGAGGAGATGCAAACTCTCTGTCGTCCTACTCTGCCATCTTGACTCTCCTTCTACACTTTATTTTTAAGACAAAAAAAATGAACATCTCTTCATGAAAAATAATTCTTAAAGATGGGACTTCTTTAACCTGAACAAAACAAAAACAAATCAAATATCACCATCAATGAGGACATGTCAAAACAGATCCCTTTGAAATTAGGAATAAGAAAAATATGCCTTCTCTGTCATCATTTCTACCTGGTACCAGAGATACCCACCTGTATAATAAGTCAAAGACAAAAAATAAATGGCGTAAGGACTAGGAAAGAAGAAAAAAGATATCATTTACAGAGGACGTAAGGGGAAAACCCAAGCAACTCTACAGATTTCTTTAGGAAATCCAAAAGAATCTACAGACAAAATATTAAAGTTAGCAAGAGAATTTAATAACATCGCTGAATGAAAAGTTGATAACACACAGTTCCACTGAATTTCTATGTTTCAGCAACAAACATATATAAAATGTAGTTTTTAAAAAAATGATTTCTTATATTATAGCATCAATAAATATGAAGTGTTGATACATAAGTCTCACAAAGTGAACAATAATCTTTTTAGAAAAAATTATAAAACTTTATTAAAATACATAAAAGAATTTCTAAAGAGTTATAGAGAAATTTCCTGTTCATGTTTTAGAAGATTAAATATCAAGAGATGTGAGTTCTCTCCCAAATTGATTTAAGGATTCCATATAATTATAAAAAACCTCACAATATTTTTTTGTGATTGACAAACTGGTTCTAAAAATTATTTAGAAATACAAATGCCTATAAACAGCCAAGAAACTGCTAAAAAAGAACAACATGGGGTCTCACCATGTCAGATATTAGTAATTATTATAAAGCTTTGGTAATTAAGATCACATAGTTTTACACTGAAAATGATAGGCAGATCAAAGGAACCAAAGATAGAACCCAGAAATAAACCCACTCATAGTTGGAATTTGTTTTATATCCAAGTTGGTCTTGCAAGCTCAGTGAGAAGAGGAAAATTTTTTTCAAGAAATGCTGAGTCAATTGATTATCCATATGAAAAAAATACTTAGCCCCCTACCTCATACCTTACAAAAGAAAATATTTCCAGGTGGATTAAAGACGTAAACATGAGAGGAAAAACTATAAAACCTTTGCTCTTCTGTTTCTTGATTCAGATGGTGAGTATATTGGTGTTCATTTTACTGTTATTTTTTAAACTGTATATTTGTATTTTCATGTTGGACTATTTAATGCATCTTATAAAAAATGAAAAGTCAACAACAAATAAACAGAAACAAAAAAGAGGGAATTGGACTGGACGATATTTATGGATTTCTTTGGCTTTCATTCATTCATACGAGAAACATTTTGGGAGTACTGGGCTAGGTCTTGGGGGTTCCAAGAAGCACAAGAAACAAGCTGGCCCATACCAGTCACTATGCAGTCCCAGGGCTCACTGAGGCCTCACACCCCTCTGGCTTCAGTGTGTCAGCTTCAGTTCTCAGCTTCAGTGTGCCAATCCAAGCCTCTATTTTGGGTAAAACACAGCCCATTCACCACTATCAACAAACAAACAAACAAGGGTTTCCCTGGAGGTCCAGTGGTTAAGACTCTGTGCTTCCACTACAGGGGTACGGGTTCAATCCCTGGTCGGGGAACTAAGATCCTGCATGCTGCGTGGCATGGACAAAACAAACAAACAAAAACCAAAAACCAAAAAAACACAAAAAGCTATCCATTCCCACCAAGAATTTAGAAGCATTACTGTACCTCCTCCTACAAGGCTCTAGCACTCTCCCCTCCTCTTTTCTCCTCCTAATTTCTCTCCCACCTTGGTCTTCATTCTCAGGATCAACACAAATTCCTCCTTTTGCACAGCAGTTTGTTCCCTTTGCTGCCCCATTGCTCAGGTATGCCCACCCAAGTGATGTATGGAGCTCTTCCAGACAAATCCAGTGGCTGACCTGAGAAGATGCTTGATGATTTGATTTCCTTCTCCTCGTTACAAGGCTCAGTGCCTTCACCACTGTACAGAGGAGCCCACCAAGGGCTTCAGGAGCAAAAGCAGGGGTGTCTGACTCTGCTTGGGTCTTTAGGGTAAGGATGTGGACGTGACCCGGGAACTGACCTAAAGGATGGTTGTGCCTTCGAGCACAGAGTGAAGCATTATTGTCAGAAAAGCATTTCTCTTGGAGGCTCAGAGCCTGAGTTCTCATCCCAGCTGAGCCACCACTTTGTCCTGGAACCCTGGGAAAGTCACTGAACCTTTCTGAGTTTTAGTCCAGGGCCTCCACACTTTAATGTGCATATGAATCACCTGGGAATCATCTTAAACTGCAGGTCATGATTCAGCAGGTCAGAGCCTGAGACTCTGCATGTTTAACCAACTCCCGGGCAATGCCAATGCTGCTAGTCTGCAGATCACATTCTGACAAGGAGTTAGGATCTTCATCTGTAAAATGAGCACAAAGCCTGCATGAGGATGTTGAGACTTAATGCAGTAATATGTATGAATGTGCTTGGGAAATTTGGGTGACCTTAAGAATATGATGGGGACTTCCCTGGTGGCGCAGTGCTTAACAATCTGCCTGCCAATGCAGAAGACACAGGTTTGATCCCTGGTCCGGGAAGATCCCACATGCCGCGGAGCAACTAAGCCCATGAGCCACAATTACTGAGTCTGTGCTCTAGGGCCCGCGAGCCACAACTACTGAGGCCACGTGTCACAACTACTGAAGCCCACGTGCCTAGAGCCCATGATCCACAACAAGAGAAGCCACTGCACTGAGAAGCCCATGCACCACAACGAAGAGTAGTCCCTGCTCACCACAACTAGAGAAAGCCTGCACACAGCAGCGAAGACCCAACACAGCCAAAAAAATCAATTAATTAATTAATTAATTAAATTTAAAATAAAAGAATATGATGGGTTGGAGGACCTTCAAGATGGCAGAGGAGTAAAACGTGGAGATCATCTTCCTTCCCACAAATAAATCAGAAATACATCTACATGTGGAACAACTCCTACAGAACACCTACTGAACGCTGGCAGAAGACCTCAGACTTCCAAAAAGGCAAGAAAATCTCCACGTACCTGGGTAGGGCAAAAGAAAAATGAAAAAAAAGGGACAAAGGAATCAGGATGGGACCTGTACCTCTGGGAGGGAGCTGTGAAGGAGGAAAAGTTTCCACACACTGGGAAGCCCCTTCACTGGTGGGGATGGGGGGAACTTCGGAGCCTCAGAAGAGAGAGCAGCAACAGGGGTGCAGAGGGCGAAGTGGAGAGAATTCCGCACAGAGGATCAGTGCCGACCAGCACTCCCCAGCCTGAGATGGTCTGCTCGCCCGCCGGGGCAGGTGGGGGCTGGGCGCTGAGGCTTGGGCTTCGGAGGTCAGATCCCAGGGAGAGGACTGGGGTTGGCTGCATAAAGACAGCGTGAAGGGGCTAGTGCGCCACAGCTGAGGGAGTCCGAGAAAAAGCCTGGGCCCGCCAGAGAGGCAAGAGGCCATTGTTGCGGAGCACACAAGGCGAGGCGTGGGCCCGCCATAGGAGCTTCTTGGTCCGTGCGCTCACAGATGGCAGGGCATCGCCTGTGCGAGCTCGAGGCAGGTGCGAGCCGCAGCTGTTAATCTCAGACCCCAGAGGCAGGCACGATGCTGCCGCCGCTGCCACCAAGGGTCCTGTGAGCAAGCGCAGGTCACTGCTTACACCTTCCCGGGAGCCTGTGCAACCTGCCACTGCCGAGGGTCCCGTGACCTGGGCCAGCATCCCCAGGAGAATGCACTGCGCGCCTCAGGCTGTAGCAACTTCCTGCTGGCCTCTGCTGCTGCAGGCACTCCCGCACATCCCAATTGTGACTGCCGTATCCCTCCCTCTCCCTGGCCTGAGGGAGCAAGTGAGCCCTAATCAGCCACTGCTTTCACCCCTTCTTGCCTGGGCGGAGAACAGATGCCTGAGGGCGGCACACATGCAGAGGCAGGGCCAAAGCCAAAGCTGAGCTCCAGGGGCAGTGCTACCAAAGAAGAGAAAGGGAAATCTCTCCATGCAGCCGCAGGAGCATCGGATTAAATCCCTGCAATCAGCATGCTAGACCCTGCATCTGTGAAATATCTGAATAGATGATGAGTGCTCCCACAATTGAGGCTGTGGACTTTGGAGGCAACTGTGGACTCTGGAGGCAACTGTGGACTTTGGAGGCAAGTACACGCGGGAGTAAGGCCAGATCAGAGTCTGAGCTGGCCCCACAGTGCCCACAGCAGGTCCAGAGACCTACCTAGAAGTACTGGAGGACTTCCTGGGCAGGCAGGGATTGGCTGTGGCTCACTGTGGGGACAAAGACACTGACAGCTGAGGTCACAAGAAAATATTATTATTATTACTACTATTTTTTTCTTTTTCTCATTCAGATTCAATGGAGAAATTAAAACTTTTACAGACAAGCAAAAGCAAAGAGAATTCAGCACCACCAAACCAGCTTTACAACAAATGCTAAAGGAACTTCTCAAGGCAGGAAACACAACAGCAGGAAAAGACCTACAATAACAAATCCAAAACAATTAAGAAAATGGTGATATAAACATACATATTGATAATTTCCTTAAATGTAAAGGGATTAAATGCTCCCACCAAAAGACAGAGACTGGCTGAATGGATACAAAAACAAGACCTGTACATATGCTGTCTACAAGAGACCCACTTCATTCCTACGGACTCATACAGACTGAAAGTGAGGGGATGGAAAAAGACATTCCATGCAAATGGAAATCAAAAGAAAGCTGGAGTAGCAATTCTCATATCAGACAGAATAGATTTTAAAATAAAGACTATTACAAAAGACAAAGAAGGACACTACATAATGATCAAGGGATCAATCCAAGAAGAAGATATAACAATTGTAAATATTTATGCACCCAACATACGAGCACCTCAATACATAAGGCAAATGCTAACAGCCATAAAAGGGGAAATCAACAGTAACACAATTATAGTAGGGGACGTTAACCACTTTCACCAATGGACAGATCATCGAAAATGAAAATAAATAAGGAAACAGAAGCTTTAAATGATACATTAAACAAGATGGACTTAATTGATATCTACGGGACATTCCATCCCAAAACAACAGAATACACTTTCTTCTCAAGTGCTCATGGAACATTCTCCAGGATAGATCATATCTTGGGTCACAAATCAAGCCTGGTAAATTTAAGAAAACTGAAATTGTATCAAGTATCGTTTCTGACCACAACGCTATGAGACTAGATATCAATTACAGGAAAAAATCTGTAAAAAATATAAACACATGGAGGCTAAACAATACACTATTAAATAACCAAGAGATCACTGAAGAAATCGAAGAGGAAATCAAAAAATACCTAGAAATAAATGACAATGAAAACACAATGACCCAAAACCTAAGAGATGCAGCAAAAGCAGTTCTAAGATGGAAGTTTATAGCAATACAATCCTACCTGAAGAAATAAGAAACATCTCAAATAAACAAATTAACCTTACACCTAAAGCAATTAGAGAAAGAAGAACTAAAAAAACCCCAAAGCTAGCAGAAGGAAAGAAATCATAAAGACCACAGCAGAAATACATGAAATAGAAACAAAGAAAACAATAGCAAAGATCAATAAAACTAAAAGCTGGTTCTTTGAGAAGATAAACAAAACTGATAAACCATTAGCCAGACTCATCAAGAAAAAAAGGGAGAAGACTCAAATCAATAGATTTAGAAATGAAAATGGAGAAGTAACAACTGACACTGCAGAAATACAAAAGAGCATAAGAGATTACTACAAGCAACTCTATGCCAATAAAATGGACAACCTGGAAGAAATGGACAAATTCTTAGAAAAGCACAACCTTCTGAGACTGAACCAGGAAGAAATAGAAACAGACCAATCACAAGCACTGAAATTGAGATTGTGATTAAATATCTTGCAACAAACAAAAGTCCAGGACCAGATGGCTTCACAGGTGAATTCTATCAAACATTTAGAGAAGAGCTAACACCTATCTTTCTCAAACTCTTCCCAAAAAAGGGAGGAACACTCCCCAACTCATTCTACGAGGCCACCATCACCCTGATACCTAAACCAGACAAAGATGTCACAAAGAAAGAAAACTACAGGCCAATATCACTGATGAACATAGATGCAAAAATCCTCAACAAAATACTAGCAAACAGAATCCAACAGCACATTAAAAGGATCATACATGATGATCAAGTGGGGTTTATCCCAGGAATGCAAGGACTCTTCAATGTATGCAAATCAATCAATGTGATACACCATATTAACAAATTGAAGGAGAAAAAACATATGATCATCTCAATAAATGCATAAAAAGCTTTCGACAAAATTCAACACTTATTTATGATTAAAAACCCTCCAGAAAGTAGGCATAGAGGGAACTTACCTCAATATAATAAAGGCCATATATGACAAACCCACAGCCAACATCATTCTGAATGGTGAAAAACTGAAACTGTCTCGTTCCTCTAAGATCAGGAACAAGACAAGATTGTCTACTCTCACCACTATTATTCAACATAGTTTTGGAAGTTTTTGCCACAGCAATCAGGGAAGAAAAAGAAATAAACGGAATCCAAATTGGAAAAGAAGAAGTAAATTTGTCACTGTTGGCAGATGACACGATACTATACATAGAGAATCCTAAAGATGCTACCAGAAAAGTACTAGAGCTGATCAATGAATTTGGTAAAGCAGCAGGATACAAAATTTCTGCACAGAAATCTCTTGCATTCCTATACACTAAGGATGAAAATCTGAAAGAGAAATCAAGGAAACACTCCCATTTACCATTGCAACAAAAAGAATAAAATACCTAGGAATAAACCTCCCTAAGGAGACAAAAGACCTGTATGCAGAAAACTATAAGACACTGATAAAAGAAATTAAAGATGATACATACAAACAGATGGAAAGATATACCATGATCTTAGATTGGAAGAATCAACATTGTGAAAATGAGTATACTACCCAAAGCAATCTACAGATTCAATGCAATCCCTATCAAACTACCAATGGCATTTTTAATAGAACTAGAACAAAAAACTTCATAATTTGTATGAAAACATGAAAGAACCCGAATAGCCAAAGCAATCTTAAGAAAGAAAAATGGAGCTGGAGGAATCAGGCTCCCAGACTTCAGACTATACTGTAAAGCTACAGTAATCAAGACAGTATGGTACTGGCACAAAAATAGAAATATAGATCAAGAGAACAGGATAGAAATCCCAGAGATAAATTCATGCACATATGGTCACCTTATCTTTGATAAAGGAGGCAAGAATATACAATGGAGAAAATACAGCCTCTTCAATAAGTGGTGCTGGGAAAATTGGACAGCTACATGTAAAAGAATGAAATTAGAACACTCCCTAACACCATACACAAAAATAAACTCAAAATGGATTAGAGACTTAAATGTAAGGCCAGACACTATAAAACTCTTAGAGGAAAACATAGGCAGGACACTCTATCACATAAATCCCAGCAAGATCCTTTAGGCCCACCTCCTAGAGAAATGGAAATAAAAACAAAAATAAATAAATGGGACCTAATGAAATTTAAAAGCTTTTGCACAGCAAAGGAAACCATACACAAGATGAAAATACAACCCTCAGAATGGGAGAAAATATTTGTAAACGAAGCAACTGACAAAGGATTAATCTCCAAAATTTACAAGCAGCTCATACAGCTCAATATCAAAAAACCACAAACAACCCAATCCAAAAATGGACAGAAGACCTAAATAGACAATTCTCCAAAGAAGATATACAGATTGCCAACAAACACATGAAAGGATGCTCAATGTCACTAATCATTAGAGAAATGCAAATCAAAACTACAATGAGGTATCACCTTACATCTGTCAGAATGGCCATCATCAAAAAATCTACAAACAATTCTAGAGAGTGTGTGGAGGAAAGGGAACCCTCTTGCACTGTTGGTGGGAATGTAAACTGATACAGCCACTATGGAGAACAGTATGGAGGTTCCTTTAAAAACTAAAAATAGAACTACCATACGACCCAGCAACCCCACTACTGGGCATATACCCGGAGAAAACCATAATTCAAAAAGAGTCATGTACCACAATGTTCATTGTAGCTCTATTTACAACAGCCAGGACATGGAAGCAATCTAAGTGTCCATTGACAGATGAATGGATAAAGAAGATGTGGCACATGTATACAATGGAATAGTACTCGGCCATAAAAGGAAACGAAAGTGAGTTATTTGTAGTGAGGTGGATGAACCTAGAGACTGTCGACTGTCATACAGAGTGAAGTAAGTCAGAAAGAGAAAAACAAATACCGTATGCTAACACATATATATGGAATCTAAAAAAAAAAAAAAAAAAAAAAAAGGTTCTGTAGAACCTAGGGGCAGGACAGGAAAAAAGACACGGACATACCGAATGGACTTGAGGACATGGGGAGTGGGAAGGGTAAGCTGGGATGAAGTGAGAGAGTGGCATGGACACATACGCACTACCAAATGTAAAATAGATAGCTAGTGGGAAGCAGCCGCATAGCACAGGGAGATCAGCTCAGTGCTTTGTGACCACCTAGAGGGGTGGGATAGGGTTGGTGGGAGGGAGATGCAAGAGGGAGGGGATATGGGGATATAGGTATACATATAGCTGATTGTTATACAGCAGAAACTAACACACCATTGTAAAGCAATTATACTCCAATAAAGCTGTTTAAATAAAAGACAAAAACAAAAACCCCCACTAAGACCCGGCTCCACCCAACAGTCAGCAAGCTCCAGTGCTGGACACCTCACCCCAAACAAGTAGAAAGACAGGAACACAACCCCACCCATAAGCAGAAAGGCTGCCTAAAGTCATACTAATCTCACAGACCCCTTAAAGCACACCAGCAGATATGGCCCTGCCCATGAGAGGGACAAGATCCAGCTCCACCCACCAGAACACAGGCACCAGTCCCCCCCTACCAGGAAGACTACACAAGCCACTGGACCAGCCTCATCCACTGTGGGCAGACACCAGAAGTAGGAGGAAATACGACCCTGCAGCCTATGGAAAGAAGACCCCAAACACAGTAAGCTAAACAAAATGAGAAGACAGAGAACTATGCAGCAGGTTAAGGGGCAAGGTAAAAACCCACAAGACCAAAAAAATGAGGAGGAAATAGGCAGTCTACCTGAAAAACAATTCAGAGTAATGATGGTAAAGATGATCCAAAATCTCGGAAATAGAATGGAGAAAATACAAGAAACGTTTAACAAGGACCAAGAGCAAACAGTGATTAACAAAATAATAACTGAAATTAAAAATACTCTAGAAGGAATCAATAACAGAATAACTAAGGCAGAAGGACGGATAAGTGAGCTGGAATATAGAATGGTAGAAATAACTGCCACAGAGCAGAATAAAGAAAAAAGAATGAAAAGAATTGAAGACAGTCTCAGAGACCTCTGGGACAACATTAAATGCATCAACATTCGAATTATATGGGTCCCAGAAGAAGCAAAAGAGAAAGAGTCTAAGAAAATATTTGAAGAGATTAAAGTCAAAAACTTCCCTAACATGGGAAAGAAATAGCCACCCAAGTCCAGGAAACGCAGAGAGACCCATACAGGATAAATCCAAGGAGAAACATGCTGAGACAAATATTAATCAAATTATCAAAAATTAAATTCACAGAAAAAATATTAAAAGCAGCAAGGGAAAAGCAACAAATAATATATTAGGGAATCTCCATAAGGTTATCAGCAGATTTTTCAGCAGAAACTCTGCAGTCCAGAAGGGAGTGGCAGGATATATTTAAAGTAATGAAATGGAAAAACCTACAACCAAGATTACTCTAACCAGAAAGGATCTCATTCAGATTTGATGGAGAAATCAAAATCTTTATAGACAAGCAAAAGCCAAGTGGATTCAGCACCACCAAACCAGCTTTATAGCAAATGCTAAAGGAACTTCTCTAAGCAGGAAACACAAGAGAAGAAAAGGACCTACAAAAACAAACCCAAAACAATTAAGAAAACGGTAATAGGAACATACATATCGATAATTACCTTAAATGTGAATGGATTAAATGCTCCAACCAAAAGACATAGACTGGCTGAATGGATACAAAAACAAGACCTGTAAATATGTGGTCTACAAGAGATCCACTTCACACCTAGGGACATATACAGAATGAGAGTGAGGGGATGGAAAAAGATATTCCATGCCAATGGAAATCAAAAGAAAGCTGGACTAGCTATACTCATATCAGATAAAATAGACTTTAAAATAAAGAATGTTACAAGAGACAAGGAAGGACACTACATAATGATCAAGGGATCAATCCAAGAAGAAGATATAACAATTATAAATATATATGCACCCACATAAGGGCACCACAATACATAAGGCAACTGCTAACAGCTATAAAAGAGGAAATTGACAGTAACACAATAACAGTGGGGGAGTTTAACACCTCACTTACACCAATGGACAGATCATCCAAAATGAAAATAAATAAGGAAACAGAAGCTTTAAATGACACAATAGACCAGATTGATTTAATTGATATTTATAGGACATTCTATCCAAAAACAGCAGATTACACTTTCTTCTCAAGTGCGCATGGAACATTCTCCAGGATAGATCATATCTTGCATCACAAATCAAACCACAACGCTATGAGATTAGAAATGAATTACAGGGAAAAAAAGTAAAAAACACAAACACATGGAGGCTAAACAATACATTACTAAATAACCAAGAGATCACTGAAGAAATCAAAGAGGCAATCAAAAAATACCTAGAGACAAATGACAATGAAAACACGATGATCCAAAACCTATGGGATGCAGCAAAAGCAGTTCTAAGAGGAAAGTTTATAGCTATACAAGCCTACCTCAAGAAACAAGAAAAATCTCAAATAAACAATCTAACATCACACCTTTAAACAATCTAACCTTACAACTAAAGGAAATAGAGAAAGAAGAACAAACAAAACCCAAAGTTAGCAAAAGGAAAGAAATCATAAATATCAGAGCAGAAATAAATGAAATAGAAAGAAAGAAAACAATAGCAAAGATCAATAAAACTAAAAGCTGGTTCTTTGAGAAGATAAACAAAAGTGATAAACCATTAGCCAGATTCATCAAGAAAAAGAGGGAGAGGACTGAAATCAATAAAATTAGAAATGAAAAAGGAGAAGTTACAGCAGACACCGCAGAAATACAAAGCATCCTAAGAGACTACTACAAGCAACTCTATGCCAATAAAATGGACAACCTGGAAGAAATGGACAAATTCTTAGAAAGGTATAAGCTTCCAAGACTGAAACAGGAAGAAACAGAAAATATGAACAGACCAATCACAAGTAATGAAATTGAAACTGTGATTAAATATCTTCCAACAAACAAAAGTCCAGAGCCAGATGGCTTCACAGGTGAATTCTATCAAACATTTAGAGAAGACCTAACACCCATCCTTGTCAAACTCTCCCAAAAAATTGCAGAGGAAGGAACACTCCCAAACTCATTCTATGAGGCCACCATCACCCTGATACCAAAACCAGACAAAGATACTAGAAAAAAAGAAAATTACAGACCAATATCACTGATGAATATAGATGCAAAAATCCTCAACAAAATACTAGCAAACAGAATTCAACAACACATTAAAGTGATCATACACCATGATCAAGTGGGATTTATCCCAGGGATGCAAGTATTCTCCAATCTACGCAAATCAATCAATGTGATACACCATATTAACAAACTGAAGAATAAAAACCATAAGATCATCTCAACAGATGCAGAAAAAGCTTTTGACAAAATTCAACACTCATTTATGATAAAAACTCTCCAGAAAGTGGTCATAGAGGGAACCTACCTCAACATAATAAACGTCATATATGACAAACCCACAGCAAACATCATTCTTAATGGTGAAAAACTGAAAGCATTTCCTCTAAGATCAGGAATGAGACAAGGATGTCCACTCTCACCACTATTATTCAACATAGTTTTGGAAGTCCTAGCCACGGCAATCAGAGAAGAAAAAGGAATCCAAATTGGAAAAGAAGAAGTAAAACTGTCACTGTTTGCAGATGACATGATACTATACATACAGAATCCTAACAATGCTACCAGAAAACTACTAGAGCTAATCAATGAATTTGGTAAAGTTGCAGCATACAAAATTAATGCACAGAAATCTCTTGCATTCCTATACAATAATGATGAACAATCTGAAAGAGAAATTATAGAAACACTCCCATTTACCATTGCAACAAAAAGAATAAAATACCTAGGAATAAACCTACCTAGGGAAACAAAAGACCTATATGCAGAAAACTATAAGACACTGATGAAAGAAATTAAAGATGATACCAACAGATGGAGAGATATGCCGTGTTCTTGGATTGGAAGAATCAATATTGTGAAAATGACTGTACTACCCAAAGCAATCTACAGATTCAATGCAATCCCTATCAAATTACCAATGGCATTTTTTACGGAACTAAAACAAATCATCTTGAAATTTGTATGGAGACACAAAAAACCCTGAATAGTGAAAGCAGTCTTGAGGGGAAAAAACGGAGCTGGAGGGATCAGACTCCCTGACTTCGGACTATACTACAAAGCTACAGTAATCAAGACAATATAGTACTGGCACAAAAGCAGAAACATAGATCAATGGAACACGATAGAAAGCCCAGAGATAAACCCACGCACCTATGGTCAACTGATCTATGACAGAGGAGGCAAAGATATACGATGGAGAAAAGACAGTCTCTTCAATAAGTGGTGCTGGGAAAACTGGACAGCTACATGTAAAAGAATGAAATTAGAACACTCTCTAACACCATACACAAAAATAAACTCAAAATGGATTCGAGACCGAAATGTAAGATCTTTTTTTTTTTTTTTTTTTTTTGCGGTACACTGGCCTCTCACTGTTGCAGCCTCTCCCATTGCGGAGCATAGGCTCCAGACGCGCAGGCTCAGCGGCCATGGCTCACAGGCCCAGCCCCTCCATGGTATGTAGGATCCTCCCGGATCAGGGCACGAACCCGCGTCCCCTGCATTGGCAGGCAGACTCTCAACCACTGCGCCACCAGGGAAGCCTGCAAGATCTTTCTTGATCCACCTCCTAGAGTAATGGAAATGAAAACAAAAATAAACAAATGGGACCTAATGAAACTTCAAAGCTTTTGCACAGCAAAGGAAACCATAAACAAGATGAAAAGACAACCCTCAGAATGGGAGAAATATTTGCAAACGAATCAATGGACAAAGGATTAATCTCCAAAATATATAAACAGCTCATGCAGCTCAATATTAAAGAAACAAACCCCATCCAAAAATGGGCAGAAGACCTAAATAGACATTTCTTTAAAGAAGACATACAGATGGCCAAGAAGCACATGAGAAGCTGATCAACATCACTATTTATTAGAGAAATGCAAATCAAAACTACAATGAGGTATCACCTCACACCAGTTAGAATGGGCATCATCAGAAAATCTACAAACAACAAATGCTGGAGAGGGTGTGGAGAAAAGGGAACCCTCTTGTGCTGTTGGTGGGAATGTGAATTAGTACAGCCACTATGGAGAACAGTATGGAGGTTCCTTAATAAACTAAAAATAGAATTACATATTGATCCAGCAATTCCACTACTGGGCATATACCCAGAGAAAGCCATAATTCAAAAAGACACATGCAACCCAATGTTCACTGCAGCACTATTTACAATACTCAGGTCATGGAAGCAACCTAAATGCCCATCGACAGACGAATGGATAAAGAAGTTGTGGTACATATATACAATAGAATATTACTCAGCCATAAAAAAGGAATGAAATTGGGTCATTTGTAGAGAACTGGATAGATCTAGAGACTGTGATACACAGTGAAGTAAGTCAGAAAGAGAAAAACAAATATTGTATATTAATGCATGTATGTGGAACCTAGAAAAATGGTACAGGTGAACCGGTTTTCAGGTCAGAAGTTGAGACACAGATGTAGAGAACAAACGTATGGACACCAAGGGGGGAAAGCCGTGGTGGGGTGGGGATGGTGGTATGCTGAACTGGGCGATTGGGATTGACATGTATGCACTGATGTGTATAAAACTGATTACTAATAAGAACCTGCAGTATAATAAAACAAAGAAACAAACAAAAAACAACTAATACTAAACCTTCCTTGGGTTATTTGTATGGAAATATGTTAATATAAATGTTTCAGACATTACATGAAATTTCTAAAAATCTTATATGTTCTGGTATAATGTTATAAGTCATAATTCTAGTTATTACCTTAAAATGTATATCTCAGAAATAACTAAATTTCCTTATTATGAACTTTCATCAAATCTTTAACCATGGTCATTTTTAAGTCTTTTGTCATTTACAGACAGTTCTGGGTGTACTCTGATGCTTTTGCAAAATTATTTCTATAAAAGGGTTTCATCTTCAAGGAGTTCATGGAAAAGACTCTGACAAGTACAGGTTTCTGGTAACTGACTATATTGCTGAACTGAATGAATAAGCATTTTCAGAACTCTAATGGAAAACTGATGAATTCATAAAAGTTCTAACAAAAGATCAAGATAAAAAAATTAATTACATGGGACTGAGTGAACTGATGAGGACGATTATAATTTTTGTGACCTTCTGTTTGAATAAAAATAAAAAATCCCACAAGGACTCTGAGGCAAAAAAATATACAAATCAATATTCACTGCAAAGTCAAGAAGCTGTTACAGTGGAGGATTACTGGACTGAATGTCAGTATTATGACATAGTATGAGTGTGTTTTGTGTTTGGTAATTGCAATCATTGTTGCTTTTGTTGTGGTCATCCCTTTACAATGCTTGGTGTCAGTTTCTTTATCTCTTGTAAAAATAAAATACAGTGTGTGTGTGTGAAAAAAATCTACAAACAAAAATGCTGGAGAGTGTGTGCAGAAAAGGGAACCCTCTTGCACTGTTGGTGGCAATGTAAATTGATACAACCACTATGCAGAACAGTATGGAGGTTCCTTAAAAAACTAAAAATAGAACTACCATACAACCGAGCAATCCCACTACTGGGCATATACCCAGAGAAAACCATAATTCAAAAAGAGTCATGTACCACAATGTTTATTGCAGCTCTATTTACAATACCCAGGACATGGAAGCAACCTAAGTGTCCATCAACAGATGAATGGATAAAGAAGATGTGGCACATATATACAATGGAATATTACTCAGCCATAAAAAGGAACGAAACTGAGTTATTTGTAGTAAGGTGGATGGACCTAGAGTCTGTCATAGAGTGAAGTAAGTCAGAAAGAGAAAAACAAATATTGTATGCTAACACATATATATGGAATCTAAGAAAAAAAAAGGTCATGAAGAACCTAGGGGCAAGATGGGAAAAAAGACACAGACTTACTAGAGAATGGACTTGAGGATATGGGGAGGGGGAAGGGTAAGCTGTGACAAAGTAAGAGAGTGGCATGGACATATATATATATACACTACCAAAGGTAAGGTAGATAGCTAGTGGGAAGCAGCCGCATGGCACAGGGAGATCAGCTTGGTGCTTTGTGACCACCTAGAGGGGTGGGATAGGGAGGGTGGGAGGGAGGGAGATGCAAGAGGGAAGAGATATGGGAACATATGTATATGTATAACTGATTCACTTTGTTATAAAGCAGAAACTAACACACCATTGTAACGCAATTATACTCCAATAAAGATGTTAAAAAAATTTTAAATAAGTAAATAAATAAAGACTTTTATAAGGGACAAGGAAGGACACTACATAATATCAAGGGATCAATCCAAGAAGAAGATATAACAATTATAAATATTTATGCACCCAACATATGAGCACCTCAATACATAAGGCAAATGCAAAGAGCTATAAAAGGGGAAATCGAGAGTAACACAAAAATGGTGGGGGTTTTAACACCCCACTTACACCAATGGACAGATCATCAGGACAGAAAATTAATAAGGAAACACAAGCTTTAAATGACACAATAGACCAGATAAATTTAATTGATATTTATAGCAGGGATCCCCAACCACTGGTAATGGTCTGTGGCCTGTTAGGAACCTAGCTGCACAGTAAGAGGTGTGCAGCAAGTGAGTGAGTGAAGCTTCATCTGTTGCTCCCCATTGCTCATGTTACTGCCTGAACCATCCCATACCCCCACCCCCCATTCAAGGAAAAACTGTCTTCCACAAAACCGGTCCCTGGTGCTGAAAAGGATCAGGACCGCTGATTTATAGGACCTTCCATCCAAAAACAGTAGATTACACTTTCTTCTCATGTGCACACAGAACATTCTCCAGGATAGATCACATCTTCATTCACAAATCAAGCCTTGGTAAATTTAAGAAAATTGAAATTGTATCAAGCATCTTTTCTGACCACAATGCTATGAGATTATAAGTCAATTACAGGAGAAAACTATGTAAAAAACACTAACACATAGAGGCTAAACAGTACACTACTAAGTAACCAACCAAGAGATCACTGAAGAAATCAAAGAGGAAATCAAAAAATACCTAGAGACAAATGACAACGAAAACATGATGACCCAAAACCTATGGGATGCAGCAAAAACCGTTCCAAGACAGAAGTTTATAGCAACACAATCTTACCTCAAGAAACAAGAAATATATCAAATAAACAATCTAACCTTACACCTAAAGCAACTAGAGAAAGAAGAACAAAAAAAAATCCTCCAAAGATAGTAGAAGGAAAGAAATCATAAAGATCAGAGCAGAAATAAAAGAAATAGAAACAAAGAAAACAATAGCAAAGATCAATAAAACTAAAAGCTGGTTCTTTGAGAAGATAAACAAAATTGATAAACCTTTAGCCAGACTCATCAAGAAAAAGAGGGAAAGGACTCACATGAATAAAATCAGAAATGAAAGAGGAAAAGTTACAACTGACACCACAGAAACACAAAGGATCATAAGAGACTATTACAAGCAACACTGTGCCAATAAAATGGACAACCTGGAAGAGATGGACAAATTCTTAGAAATGTACAAGCTTCCAACACTGAAGCAGGAAGAAAGAGAAAATATAAACAGACCAAGCATAAGTAATGAAACTGAAACTGCAATTAAAAATCTTCCAACAAACAAAAGTCCAGGGCCAGATGGCTTCAGAGGTGAATTCTATCAAACATTTAGACAAGAGCTAACACCTATCTTTCTCAAACTTCCAAAAAATTGCAGAGGAAGGAACACACCGAAACTCATTCTACAAGGCCACCATCACCCTGATACCCAAACCAGAAAAGGATATCACATAAAATGAAAACTACAGGCCAATATCACTGATGAATATAGATGTAAAAATCCTCAACAAAATACTAGCAAACAGAATCCAACAGCACATTAAAACGATCATACACCATGATCAAGTGGGATTTATCCTGGGGATGCAAGGATTCTTCAATATATGCAAATCAATCAGTGTGATACACCATATTAACAAATTGAAGAATAAAAACCATATGATCATCTCAATAGATGCAGCAAAAGCTGTTGACAAAATACAACACTGATTTACGATAAAACTCTCCAGAAAATGGACATAGGTGGAACCTACCTCAACATAATAAAGGCCATATATAACAAACCCACAGCAAACATCATCCTCAATGGTGAAAAACTGAAAGCATTTCCTCTAAGATCAGGAACAAGACAAGGATGTCCACTCTCACCACTACTATTCAACATAGTTTTGGAAGTCCTAGCCACGGCAATCAGAGAAGAAAAAGAAATAAAAGGAATCCAAATTGGAAAAGAAGAAGTAGAACGGTCACTGTTTGCAGATGACATGACACTATATACAGGAAATCCTAAAGACTCCACCAGAAAACTACTAGAGCTAATCAATGAATTTGGTAAAGTTGTAGGATACAAAATTAATGCACAGAAATCTCTTGCATTCCTATACACTAACAACAAAAGATCAGAAAGAGAAATTAAGGAAACAATCCCATTCACCACTGCAACAAAAGAATAAAATACCTAGGAGTAAACCTACCTAAGGAGGCAAAAGACCTGTATGCAGAAAACTGTAAGACACTGATGAAAGAAGTCAAGGATGACAGAAAGAGTTGGAGAGATATACCATGCTCTTGGATCGGAAGAATCAATATTGTGAAAATGACTATACTACCCAAAGCAATCTACAGATTCAACGCAATCCCTATCAAATTACCAATGGCATTTTTCAGAGAACTAGAACAAAAATATATTAAAATTTGTATGGAAACACAAAAGACCCTGAATAGCCAAAGCAATCTTGAGGAAAAAAAACGGAGCTGGAGGAATCAGACTCCCTGACTTGAGACTATACTACAAAGCTACAGTTATCAAGACTATATGGTACTGGCATAGAAACAGAAATATTGGTCAATGGAACAGGATAGAAAGCCGAGAGATAAACCAACACACCTATGGTCAACTAATCTATGAGAAAGGAGGCAAGAATATATAATGGAGAAAAGACAGCCTCTTCAATAAGTGGTGCTGGGAAAACTGGACAGCCACATGTAAAAGAATGAAATTAGAACACTCTCTAACACCATGCACAAAAATAAACTCAAAATGGATTATAGACCTAAATGTAAGACCGGACACTATTAAACTCTTAGAGGAAAACATAGGAAGAACACTTTTTGGCATAAATCACAGCAAGATCTTTTTTGACCCACTTCCTAGAGTAATGAAAATAAAAACAAAAATAAACAAATGGGACCTAATGAAACTTAAACGCTTTTGCACAGCAAAGGAAATCATAAAGATGAAAAGACAGCCCTCAGAATGGGAGAAAATATGTGCAAATAAATCAGCGGACAAAGGATTAATCTCCAAAATATACAAACATTTCATGCAGCTCAATATCAAAAAAAACAAACAACCCAATCGAAAAATGGGCAGAAGACCTAAAAAGACATTTCTCCAAAGATGACATACAGAGGGCCAAGAGGCACATGAAAAGATGCTCAACATCACTAATTATCAGACAAATGCAAATCAAACTACAGTGAGGTATCAACTCACACTGGTTAAAATGGGCATCATCAGAAAATCTACAAACAATAAATGCTGGAGTGGGTGTGGAGAAAATGGGACCCTCTTGCACTGTTGGTGGGAATGTAAATTGATACAGCCTGTGTGGAGAACAGTATGGAGGTTCCTTAAAAAACTAAAAATAGAATTACCATATGACCCAGCAATACCACTGCTGGGCATATACCCAGAGAAAACCATAATTTAAAAAGACACAATGCACCCCAATGTTCATTGCAGCACTGTTTTCAATAGCCAGGTCATGGAAGCAGCCTAAATGTCCATCGACAGTCGAATGGATAAAGAAGACATGGTACATATATACAATGGAATATTACTCAGCCATAAAAAGAAACCAAATTGGGTCATTTGTAGAGATGTAGATGGACCTCTAGAGACTGTCATACAGAGTGAAGTAAGTCAGAAAGAGAAAAATAAATATCGCATATTAACACATATATGCGGAATCTAGAAAAATGGTACAGATGAACCGGTTTGCAAGGCAGAAATAGAGACACAGATGTAGAGAACAAAGGTATTGACACCAAGGTGGGAAGGGGGTGGTGGGATGAATTGGGAGATTTGGATTGACATATATACACTAATATGTATAAAATAGATAACTAATGACTACCTGCTATATAGCACAGGGAACTCTCCTTCACTTTGCTGTACAGTAGAAGCTAACACAACATTGTAAAACAACTATACCCCCCCCAAAAAACAAAGAATAACAACTCATCACCCAGCTTAAAAATATAACATTGCCAACATAGTTAAATCCCCCTTACAGTGTCCTCCAAGGTTCCTTCTCTTCCTTCTTTCTACCCAGGAGGAAATCTGTCCAGATTTTGGAGGTTTTTCATTTATTTGCATTTCTTTTTTTCTTTCCATATATATTTCTCCCTGTTCAATTAATAGAATTGTTGTGTGTATTGAACTTTCTTGTGGATATCATACTGCAAAAATTCATTTGCAACTTGCTTTCTTTTGATCAATCTTATATTTGTGGAATTAATCCATATTGATTCATGTAGCTCGAGTTCATTCCTTTTCACTGCTATGTGAATTCCATTATAGATATGACAATTTATTTCTCCTCTGGATGGACGCTGGAAGTTGCCAATATTTTACTATTATAAATAATACTTCTATGGTTGTTAAAAAAAAAAAAGAATATGATGGGTTGTTATTACTGTGGAGCTGGGATGTTCCAAGGCTTGTCCAATAAACTGGGAGTGGGATGCCCTGTCACCACTTGACACCTAAAACAATAATCACACCCAACAATTTGGCAGCTGAGCCCAACGGAAGTGTCAACTGTGCCAGGAGGACACACCAGCCCTCAACAGAGAGGTCCCTGGAGAAGAAGACAGTAAATCAAGGACGTGATGTGGTAGCTGACAGATTTGCATGAGTGCCCTGCCACTTCCAGAGCTTATGGGGTGGGGAAAGAATCTGCAGAAACAGGAAGTCCTGCAAGAGAGCAAGGAAACACACACACACACACACACACACACACACACACATTATCCAAACCCAGGGAGGGGCTCTTCTGTTAGTTTCACATTTTCTTTAAAGGCCAGAAGCCAATTAACCCTTGGCAGATCCACAGAGAGCTTAGAACACAGCCCAGTAAAGATTAGGGCAGGTGCACGGAGGGACAGATGGCGGGATGGAGCAGGTGAGCTCAGGACCAACTCAGGACAGGAACGCTCCACAGCCCATGAACCTTCTCACCGGCCAGGCCCTGGGCTCCACTTCCCACACTGGCACGCTGCTCTCAGATGCTGCTCATTCATTTTTTTTTTTTTTTTTTGCTGTATGCGGGCCTCTCACTGTTGTGGCCTCTCCCGTTGTGGAGCACAGACTCCGGACGCACAGGCTCAGCGGCCATAGCTCACGGGCCCAGCCGCTCCGTGGCATGTGGGATCTTCCCAGACAGGGGCACGAACCGGTGTCCCCTGCATCGGCAGGCGGACTCTCAACCACTGCGCCACCAGGGAAGCCCCTGCTCATTCTTGAGTAGGCAGCAGTGTGAACCACTGGATGGAAAGAGTTTAAGTGGCTTGCCCAAGTCACGGTGCAGCTCCTGGCAGAGCTGACTCCCAAGTCTCCCGCTCCAGGCTGCCTATCAGAAATGCAAGGGTGGGTTATCTGGGTGGCTCTGCTTAGGGAATCTCAGAAATTGCCAGCCCCTGAAGTGGGGAGTAACGTAAAAAGAACTAATTGTTCATCACCTACGGTGTATCAGGTACAGGCTCTGTTAACTAATTTATCCTCACAGCTTCATGAGGATATTTCTGTTAATCAAATAACATCTATAAAGGTTCTTATATGGTGTATCACGCAGAAGAAAGTGCCCACAGATGTTTGGTTATCTGCCCTATTACCCCGTGTTACAAATCATGCAACCCAAGAGGGTATAAGCAACTTAACCAAAGTCACACAGCTAAGTGGAGATTCGACCTCAGGTCGACCAGGCTCCATGTTCTGCATTCTTTCCATTATGCTGCACTGCCTGAGAAGTTGCTGGAAATGGAACAGGCTGGGCTCTGGTGTAAAACAGAGAACTCCCACTTGCAAGGTATTTGGGTAAGGTATTTCTAATATGTACCTGTGATGGCCTTAGGAATCTTTCCATCTTTAGGTAAGAAGAGTGTACTGGGCTGGATAGTATCCTCCCCCAAATTCATGTTCCTCCCAGAATCCCAGAATGTGACCTTATTTAGAAATAGGATCATTGCAGATGTTATTCGTTAAGATGAGGTCACACTTGAGTAGGGTGAGCCTTTAATCCAATATGACTGGTGTCCTTAGAATAAGAGAATAGATACAGGGGGAAATCCATGGGATGACGGAGGCAGAGATTGGAATGATGAGACAGCATGGCCCTGCCTACACCTTGATGTTGGACTTTGGTCCCCAGAACTGTGAGAGAATACAGTTCTGTTGTTTAAGCCACCCAGTCTTTGGTAATTTGTCATGGCAGTCCTGGGAAGTTAATACAAAAAGCACTTAGGAACTTTACAGAGGGAATTCCCTGGTGGTCCAGTGGTTAGGGCTCCAATCTTCCAACGCCAGGGCCCGGGTTCAATCCCTGGTTGGGGAACTAAGATCCTGCAAGCCATGTGGCGCGGCCAAAAAAGTTTTTTAAATATATATATACACATATATAAAGAATTTTACAGAGTGACTGGTCTCAAGGCATTGCCATCATCGCCTCGCATCAAATGAAAAAAACTACTTTTAAACTGTGGGACTTGAGGGAGGAAGGCTTTACGCACCAAGGGACATTTGGGTCTACGTGTTCATGCTGAACTTCCGTCACAGATGCATCGATGTCTCTCGAGCACGCGCACTCACACGTACCCTCCCCCCCCCTTTCTGCACAGACAATTCAGAGCAACTACAATCCACTCAATGGGGCTGTCCTAGCCTTTCTGGGTGAGGTTGGGGTGGAAGGGTGATTTTATCAGCAGCCATTTCCTGCACACTGAGGTATCAGGGTGCAGATGGGGTGACACTTCCTCGGCATTTTCACCCTCACCTGGAGAGAATTAGAAGAATCATCATCCTTTTTCCATGCAGGCATTAACTCCTCAACCACATTTATCGTCCATAAATAAAAGTTATGAAATAAGCAAATAACAGTTATGATTCTTATTCTAAATCAGTATTTCTCAACCTTAGCAGTTTGTAGAGTTATAGGGGAATTTAAAAAACATCAGGGTCAGAATCCCACTCCAGACCAATGAAATCTGAATCTGAGTTTTTTGCAAATTCCCCTATTTGATCCTAATATGCAGCTAAGGTGGAGAACCACTGTTCTGGATCTTTGCTGCTGGAAATGTGGTCATGCACCAAAGCATTGACACCACCTGGGAGCTAGTTAGAAATGCATAATCCTGGCCCTACTCCGGATGCGACTGCATTTCGACAAGAGCCCAGGTGATCTGTGTGCACGTTACATCAAGACTGACCCTTCCTTCTATCGCCTCGGGTGAGAAGGAGAATCCCTTTGGTATCCAACACGGAGCCATCAGCAAGCATGGCGGGGAGGGGGGTGGCGGTGTCCAGCTTTTCTCGGAGATGATGTTCAAGCTATTTAATAACAATGCTGGCCATAGGCAGCTGGGACAGCAGTAACACTGAGCCCTGGATGAATGTCAATTCTGGTCTTACTATTAATATTCTAGTTCTTAGAGCTTCCTGTCTTGGCTACTGTGATTGTATCAATATCTCAACCTCTGGGGCCTCTCTGGGGGGAGAGGCTGCAACAGGCACGACTGGGGTGGCTTCTCGGCTCCCAACAGTCCCCTTGCTTTGGAAACAGCATCAGCACACAGGGGCCGGGCCCTCACTGGCTGGTGGGGGCAGGGGGTATGCCAATTAACCACAACTCTCTTCCAAATTCTGAACAAATTCTAGAAATACAGACAGAATTTTTAAATAGCACCATTTTAGCACATTTGGGCAAAGCTAGAATAGAGGACATAGGTTTAACAAACGAATGAACCCAGGAAGACAACACCAGAAAATGACGTTTTTCTCTCCCACCACTGCCCCTGCAAACCCGTACTGCTGACTGTTGACTCATTCTTCCCTACGTGGAAACCCCACATCTTTCTGAGGCACACTTGGCTGTTAATACTCTTTTTTCTGAACGTATTTTAAAAAGTTCAGCCCAATAAAATATCAAAGCATCGACCTCTTATCCACTTAACGCTTCCTGGTCCTCCAACCTGGGTCTCCTCAGGCTGAGGAAACTGTCCTGGGGGAAGGGAGTGGGTGGCTTCTCCTCCTCATCCTTCCCTTCCCCCCTCACCACTCACTCTGCTGCCCTTCTTCCTCTAGGGCTGGGTTCAGATGGGGAGGAAAGGTGGAGAGCAGAGAGGGTATATCAGGGCTGCTCTGGTCACAGCCTGGCACTGATGCCCTCCGTGTGGCAGTGCCTGAGGCTGCCTCTTTCCCATGGAGTGTTTCTGTGGATTTTTTTAGAAACTCCCACCACTGACCTGGGTGAAACCTTCCCAGGTTACCCACCTCTTGCTCTGCCACAGAGACACCTTACCTTGAGGACTTCACAGGCATAAGGAGGCTACCAGTTCTGGCACCTTCGGATTCCAGGAGGCATAGTCTAGTTCTCTAAGGGATTCTCTTGAAATTTTCCTTTAATGGATTCAAACGTCAAAGAAGCAGAAGGGGGTGGGCCCCAGGGAGAGAAGGGAAATACTCCAGGCTCCCTGAACTGTTTCTAAACACATCCTCTCCGTCCACTGCAGGTGCTATGGGTGCCCAGGCCTGTGCTCTCTCAGCCAACCTGAGTTCATCTCACCTATGGTGGGCAGTTCCTGGAGGACCAGAAGCTTCCTCCCTCTGACTCTCTGCCTCAGGGCTGGAAGCGCCAGGATTTAACAACCCAGGGGCAAGGCTTAATCAATGGAGAATGGGGTCAGCGCCGAGATGCCTCAGCTCCCAGTTGTTGGTGGGACGATTGTGATGTTGGTTCTGCACGGTCTCTCAGAGCAGGGCAGGGACTAGGACAAGGCAAGAGAGGCACCAGGGTGTAAAATTTTAGACAGCACCTACCAGGGTCGTGCGAGAGTGGGTCCCTCCTTAATTTGGCATGCTGAGTGCGTCACCCGAGTCCTGGCCCTGTCTCAGAGGGTCCCCAGTGGGATTAGGCCTCAGGGCCTCACAGCAGAAGCTACTCAGTAACATTGGGTCAGTTTCTTTCCCTTGTTTCACGTCCTGACTTCTTCATCCCTGCTGCCTGGAACTGAGGCAGGGGATATATAGGCCCAGGCTGAGCAGCTGCAGCTGGTCTCCTGCTGATGCTTCAGTTGGGATACCAGCGGGGACATTGGGCCCTGATTGGGTGCGTTCTCATGGATTCCCTGGCCTGACACATGCTCAGAGAAGGTCCTCAGTCTAGGGGAAGGACAAAAGGAGGGAGAAGACGCCAGCTGGAATCCATCTTGGCTGAGAGATGCGTGCCCACACCAGAACCAGATATGGAGATGATTGGCCAGAAAAAAACCTGAAGACTGCCCCTATTTAAGCAACCTAAGCTGTCCCATTGCACAAAACTCACTCCGAGTTCACCTGTGTGTTCCTTCACATGCTTCTAATAAACACATATCTTTTTCACGATCTTGGTCTCTTTGCTGAATTCTTTCTTCAAAGAAGACAAGAACCGAGGTCCTTCTCCCAGCTTTTCACCACCAAAATCAGAACCACCTCCCAATAAACTACCTACACCCTAGTCCTTGTCTCAGGTCTGCTTCTTGGGAACCCAAGACCATTTCCCGTGTCTCCTTATCAACTGTCACCTCATCTACCACTGAGGTGGTGGGAGTGAAGTTCACAGGATTGGGTATCTTAGTCAATCCTGCCTTTAGGCATCAGTCTCCCTGATCATAAACTGCCTCCCCCCTGGCGGCAGCCCTCCCTTCCCCTGTGGCCCTGAGCCTGTCATGCTGCCAGCAGCACAAACAAACCCAACAGATGGGATAGTCCTGGCAACACTGGAGCCCTGCTTCCCACTGGGAACAGAATTACATCATAAATGGTCTTCCTTCAGTTTTAAGAAATAAGCCCACATACACAAAAATTAACCTTAACAGCAAATGGAAACACTCCAAATGCCCAACAGTAGAGGATTAGTTAAATTATAGTATATCCATACAATGGAATACATGGACATTCAAAACGATATTGTACCTCTATTCTTATTGATCCTGATGAATTTTCATAACATTAAATGATACAAAGATTAATAAAAAGAAAGAAAGAAGCCCATAGAGGAGAGATGGGCTGAGACCAGGAGGGGAGTTTTCACATAGATTTCAGTGCTCTGCCTTTAGCTCCCTCCTTCCTGGCATTCCTGCTCCCACAGCTTCCAGTTGCTCTGGAAGCCCTGAGTTCTGACCTCTCAGCCCAGAACACAAGATGCCAGCATGACAGAAGTAGGCACAAACCCCCATGTCGTCATGCCTACCCATGAAACAGGGCTGTGGTCTGGAGACTGGAGGAGCAGAGGAGAAAGTGTGGGTACAATTTACACTAGAGGAAGGACGTGGGCTTTGGGCCCAGAGGGTGACACATGCGATTATGATTTTGTAGAAAATGAGGAATTCAGGGAAGGGATTATTTTAGAGTCCTGGTGTGGTGTTACTGCTACACCAAGGAAACCAATTCCATCTTAGTGGCTGCTTTCTTGGGTCACTCCCGGAACCAAATGTTGCAAGTTGAGCTCTCCAGAAGCAGACTCTGAGAGGGAGATGAGGGTGCAGGGAGTTGATTAAGGGGTCAACATCTGTGAGAGGGAGTAGAGGGAGGCAAGAACTGGGGAGACAGAGAGGTGAAGCTCTGAAGGCCTCAGCTCACCCTCCCAGGGAGCTCTGAAACTGGAATGGCCCTTCTGAGATGCCTCGAATTTGGGTTGAGAAAGTTGGGTCTTTATAACCTGGTGTAGATCAGTCATTTGATCTAGACCAGGCTAGACCTTTGGCTAGGGGGCTTTCTTCAACCAAAACAATTCCTGAGATGGCTGACAGCAGGGGACCACCTGCCCGCAGCACTCCCAGAAGCTGGAGGAATAAGTCCTTCAGTCTGAAGGGAGACCAGGGGCACATCCCAATGTCCACTGCAGTCCTTTCCACCTGGGTCAGTCTCTGCCGCCGGCCACCAAGCTCCTTAAGGAGGATGGCAGAGGGAACGGCTCAGAGACCACCTTCACATCTCACAATGGACCTAACAACGAGTATGCCTTGGGCCACATTTGTTGATGGGTGGACAAGCTGCTTCCTCTGACTTCAATGAGCATGCATTCTAAGAGAAACAGCCCTGGTGTTGGCATGCAGGTAGGAATCTTTGTTAAATAGAGAAAGTCACTATTACTGAGTCCTTCTGAAGGGCTGGTTCCAGTTGCTCTGGTTGAGCTGGCTTGTGGGCTCGATTTCCTCAGGATGAGAAACTGAAGGAGGGGGCAGGAGAGGAAGTGGAGGAGGATGGCTGAGGCCTGGAGGGGTGAAGTGGGTGAGCAGGGCAGGGAGAGGCACAGGGGGCAAAGAGACCAGGAAGGCACCAGAGAAAACTCAACCAGCATTGAAAATAGGACCAAGGTCTCAGGGAGCAGAAAGGAGGCTGATTCAGGGAACCTCCCGCCATCTCTCTCTCTCACACTCATCCACCTGAACCTCAGCTCTCCTAAGCCCACCGTCTGTCTGCTCCACTCAGCAGCTCCTGGTGGAAACACACATTACCTCCTGCCTAGTTGCACTTAGTTCCTGACAATAAGCCTCAAGCAGGCTTTCCTCATTGCCAGGCGATTCTACTCAATGTCCCTGATCAACTCAGCCTCCCAGCCTCCCAAACAACCATTTCACCCCAATACTCTGTCCCTATCCTCAGCCAATCAATGGTCTTGCTTCTGATTTCACTGAAAAACTAGAATCAGTCAAAACAGCTGTTTCACACACTGCCACCCCTTACTCAAGTTCAGTCTGTGTCAGGAGGCTCAGCCCGTGGACCTCTCCTCCTCTCTGTCCACCCAACTAGGTGCAGTCACTCATTCTCATGGCTTTCATACCACCAACAGGCTGGTCATGCCCACATTAATTTCTCTAGTCTAGCCTGTATTTCTTTCTTGAACTTGATTTGTACATGTAGTAGCCTACTCAACAGTTCCATTTGATGCATCTAAGTGAAATGTATCCCACATAAAACTCTTGATTCACCTTCCACAAACCTGGTGGAATTTGCCTCTGGATGAATGACATCTACATCCCCAGTTGCTCAAGCCAAAAACATAATCCACTAACTCCTCTCTTTGCCTCACCCCGTACTTCCGATCCATTAGCATGTCTTGTTGCTTCCACCTTCAAAATATATCTGAATCCACAGTATCTCTTACTGGAACTGCTGTGATAGCTTCCTCACTCTCCCCAGTCACTCATTCCTTGACAATCCCCACCCGGGTGACACCGTCTACTTTCTGGTCCGTTCTGCACAGGCTATTTCCCGGGGAGGTAGTGTAAGGCAGGGGTGAGGGGATACACACGGGAGCCAGATGGCCTAATTCAAAACCCTATCTATGATTAGCCATACGCCCTTGGGCAAAATTATTCAACCTCTTTCTTCCTCACATTCCTCACTTGTAATGGGAATGACAAATATGGATTTCCCTCATAGAACTCTTATGAGAATTAAAGGGAGTCCTCTTCCCTAATAGCTCAAAATTGTAATCATTTACTAAGCACCTGTGAGAGTCCAGGCTTCCTGCTCAGCCCAGTACACATTCCCGTTTCTCAAACTGGATACACATATACCTGGTGACAAGTGACAGTGGGCCAGAGGCACTCTAAGCCACAAAATAAATGTAAAAAACAAAAATCTTGAATATGGTTGACAATGGAGAAAGACGGTTCCAGGAAAAGGGACCGATTGTGTAGTGTTGTGGAAGGAATAACAGCAAGGACTTAATGAATACTGACTGTGCCAGGCATTGTTCTAGGAGCTTTACAAATATCATTTTACTTAATTTTCTAACAGCTCTATGAAGCAAGTCCGTTATTATGCCTGTTTTATAAGCGAAGAACATGAGGGAGCGGAGGTTGAGTAACTTGCTGAGGTCACCTGGCTAATCCAGACAGGAATGTGAATCAGGCAGCGTGGCTCCAGTGTGGGTCCCTCTAACCTGCACCTTACAAGGCCTTGCTGTGAAACAGCTGCCAGGGGACAGACATGAAAGGACACAGGTTTCACCAGAAATGAGTGACTGGCAAGAGACAAATGGATAAGAAAAGAGATGGGAATGAAGAATCACGCCTTCAGGTGCTCTCAACCTGAGCTTGAATCCCAGCTCAGCCACATTCCACCTGTGGGACCTTGTGACCCAGTACACAAGTTTCTCACCTGTAAAATGAGTTCATAGCTATGCCTTAGGCTGTTGGGTACAGAAAAAGCACCCACTGCTTATTAACCATGCTGCTTGTTCTTTAGGATCTTCTTCCTGCTATTACAAAAGAGTTGAGTTCTTCTAGATCCTGATTTTCTGTCTAGTTGCTTTACCTACTGTTGAGGGAGGGTTGTTAAGTCCACAATTACCATTGTTGATGTGTCTTCTTCTCCTTTAGTTCCATCAGGTTTTGCTTCATATATTTTTCAGCTCTGTTGACTGGTGCATACACATTTACAGATGCTATGATAAAAGGGTCAATCCACTAAGAAGATATAGCATCTGTAAATGTGTATGCACCAGTCAACAGAGCTGAAACATATATGAAGCAAAACCTGATAAACTAAAGGAGAAAAAGACACAGCAACAATGATATTGTGGACTTTAACAACCCTCCCTCAACAGTAGGTAAAGCAACTAGACAGAAAATCGGGATCCAGAAGAACTCAACTCTACCGTTGAATAACAGGATCTAATTGACATTTATAGAATACCCAACAACAGCAGAATACACATTCTTTTTAAGTGTTCAAAGATCAAATACTAATAGAGACCATATCTTGGGCCATAAAATAAACCTCAACAAATTTAAAAGAATTTAAATCATACAGAGTGTATTCTCTGACCATAATGGAACTTAACTAGAAATCAATAACAGAAAAATTTCCAAACACTTGGAAAGTAAACAACACACTTCTGAATAACCCACGGGTCAAAGAGAAAGTCTCAAGGGAAATTACACACACACACACACACACACACACACACACACACACACACACACACTGAATTATTTTCAGTAAGATTCAGGCTAACGGCATGACTTGCAGAGGATCAACATTGTTCTAATAGATAATATTGATCAGAGCCAATGTATTGAACACTCCAACTTGGTACACTACATACATGGTCACATATAGTGTTCCATTTAATTATCATCAAAACTCTAAGAAGGATGGGTTTCTACTATTATTCCCACTTTGTTAATGAGGAAGCAGAAGCTTAAATCAGCTAAGTAACTTGTCCAAAGTCACAGAGCTAATAAATGGCAAGATCAGCTTAAACCCAGGCACCAAAGCTCTGTGAAAATGTTAGGTTTCAGGGAACACCAGGGAACCTGCTACAGATCACAACCCTACCCTAACCAACCCCTTTATAACTAAGTCATATCTCAGCACTCTTACCAAAACACTGCCCACCATCTGGTGAGGAATAGGCTTTCTCTTCAGCCCCTGATAACTGCCAGGAGGTGGGAAATTCAAAGAAGGGAGAGGAGGACCACAGAGTCCTTCACAGGAGCAGGAGAGATGTAGAAATCTCTGAGGTCGTAAATGCTAATACCTCTCCAGGTATGAGTCAGAGCGTTCACTGAGAACATCAAAATAGTTTCATTTCCAGATAAACAGCAGAACAGAAATAAAAATAGCTTTCTGACCTATGAAATACGGAAGAGTTCATATGTTTTTTCTAGGGTCGGGGGGAACAGTGGTAGGCAGGGGATTTTAAAATTGTACTTAATTTTTGCTTTTAGCCCTATAATATATGCAAAAAATTTAAACAGTATTCAAAGTTCATAACAAAACACAGCTGTCCCTTGTCCCCCACACACACTAGCCCCCCACTACAAAAAAGATCACCAAAGATACTTTTAGTTGTTTTTCCCCCTCTGGTATTTACCATCAAAATTTCTAAATAGTAGGCTTATCTTGCTACTTCTCAATACATAACTTTTATTTTCTGTTGATTTGCTGTTGAGGAAGTTGAGGATTTAGTTCTCTTACCCTTCCCACCTCCTTTAAGCTCATATAACATTTCAGAAAGATGGCTCCCAGGTCCTCATAGTTGACAACACAGTGTATACAGACTTCTAGGTCCTAGGGGTTTTTTCATGTCATTGAAAACTTCCTCATAAATGCCATTTTAATGCATAATACCTCATCATACAGAAGTCTCTAACTTTTTTCAACTGCCTCCTTATTTTGGAATTTGGGATTTGGGTTGATTTCAATTTTTTTCTATCGTAAATAATGTTGTAAAAGTACACTTGAACATACATTTTAAAAACATGTTTCAACATCTCCTGGGGATTCTTAAATGTGGAATTAACGAATCAAAGTACATATATGTTGTCAACTATGAGGGGGAAAATGGCCACAGAAAATACACTGGATGGTGTTAAGATCAAATACAGAATAAAAATAGAGGGTTAACTCTCCTTGTTGCAAATAAGGGAGGAGACTTTTCTCCCCTTCCCTTTTGTTTCAGAATTTCTTTGTCCTTTTCAAATGTACATAAATCTTTATAATGACCTCATAATTGAGGATCATTTCCTGAGGACCTGGGAGCCATCTTTCTGAAATGCAAACCACCTCCCAGTTTCTGTGGGAGGATAAGAACCTAACTTTGGTAGTCTCTGTTCCAATTTGCAATGAGAAGTTCGTTTCTCTTCTGATTAAAGCCAACACAAGGGGTCTCCCCGATTACTTAGGTAAATTTGGAACCAACTACGTGTGACAAAAGGTACTGCTCCTCTTACTAGGGGACTAGTTATTGTTCTCCTTGAGAAAGTGTGTGTAATGGGCTGTATCTGCTTGGCTATGTAGGGGGGTGCGATTACTTTCCATCTTTGCAATCTCTTTGCGGATTGTCTGTTATGCGATCACATTCTGGTTTAATATAGTATATTCAATAATAAAACTGCTTTCTTCCTCTGCTACCTTTGTGGAGAAGTTTTCTGGGTTGGGAGAAGATTTTGCTTTTGTAAACTATATTCTCTCTGTAACTGAGCAGGACCCTGTGGGGCCTTCCCAGGACAGACCCCTCCCCGCAAGTCCTCTGCTTTAGTTCCCCTCTGGTGTACCTAGATAACAGTATTTGCTGCACATTTCCTGAGTGGTTTTACGATGCTAAAACCACCACCAAATGGAAAAAGTTAACTACTTTGATGACCATGAAAACGTAGGCCCCAGACTTACTGGAGCCTGAGGATTGATAATGTTAACTCCTGTGACACCACCCTGTTACCTCACCATCAGCCAATCAGAGAATTGTGCACGAGCTGATCACATACCCCTCAACGCCCTCTCCCTCACCTGGCCTTTAGAAATGCCTCCCTGAAACCCATCATGGAGTTCAGGTTTTTTGAGCACTAGCTGCCCCAGACTCCTTGTCTGGCATCTTACGATAAACACTGCACTTTCTTTCACCACAACCCAGTGTCAGTAGGTTGGCTTTACTGCACAGGAGCTAGGGGACCCAAGTTTGGTTCGCTAACACCTCAAAAATGGCACTCTGCCATTAACAATGGCCCGTGGATGGAGTGGAATCCCACCTGTTAATAAGCTGTCAACTCATTGCTATGATTCGTTTTTTATACCAGAGAGTGAAAGTTTGTGTGTGCACCTGGCGTTGGAAATCTCAGGCTTAGCACCCCATCCTGCTGCTCTTCAGACCCTCTTTCAAAGTATGACTGTTTCATCCTTTTCAATCTTTTGTTTGTTTCGTGGTTGCTAAACATTAGAGATGGCACTGGACATCTTACCCATGTCTTGTGTTGTCCTCTCCCCTCCCCACTGAGAAACAGCTGCTCATCACACCTTGAAATTGAGGTGATTTTCACCTTCTTCTGTCCTTGAACTTTCAAGCATAGACTATGACAAGCTTCCAAGATGCACCAGCTGCCGTTCCTGATCAGACCCTGTGGGGAAAGAGTTTATTGAGAGAGTCTACTAGCAAGACAGACAGTACGATCTACTGTGACAAAACTCACAGAAATGATATCCCATCACCTTTGCCACATCCATATTCCATGGTTAGAATCCAGTTGCAGGTCTTGCCCAGCTCAAGAGAAAGGGATCACACAAGGGTGTGAATAGCAGGAGGGGGGATAATTGGACCATCTTCGAGTCTGCCCACCACAGTCTTCTGAGACTTTTGTTAGACACAGGCTCACACTTCCTCATTCTGTGTTCAACGCCTCCTAACCTTCCTTCATATTTTCTCCCCTTTTGTCCTTCTGCAGTGCATTCTGGTAGTATCTTCAGATCTTTCTTAAAGTTCACAAGTTCTTCTTCTCCTGAGTTTAACCTTAACTCATCTGTTGCCTTTTATATTTTCAGTCATTTTGTATTTTTTATTTCCAGAACATCTACTGGTTTTTATATCACACAAACTACTTTCCATGGCCTTGTATTTCTTCATCATATCCCACTATCTTTCTTTATTTCTTTCAATATATTAATATACTCATTTTATAGTCTTTATTTACAATTTCTGTAGCCAAAGTCCTCATGGGTCCGGTCTTGAGGTTTGATGTTTTTGGTTAATTCTGATCCATGCTGGCTCAGTTCCATGTGTGTTTTGATTTTTGATTGTGAACTCGTATTACTTGGAATTTTACCTATGGTGATGCCAGAGAGCTTCAGTTTACCCCTCTAGAGTAAACCCTTTTCCAGCCTGCTCTGCCTATTTGGACCACATCAGGTATTTAATCCTCTGGATTCCTTCCTGTGAAGCTGCCTCAGCTTGACTAGCTTCCTCCCTCCAAGATCCCTGCTCCTCTCAAGGTAATCTACTGTACAAGACTCCATCCAGTTCTGGAAACCTCTCCTTGCCTTTGTCCTTTTAAGCCTAAAGGTGGTAGCAGTTCATTTTGCCATTATGCTGTGGGAACTAGGTTACTGCACTAGTCCCTGTGGTGCCTCTACTTGCCCGTACCTTTGTAAATAGTCCTTTATAAATCAAGCATCTGTTTCCCATCTCTATGGACCCAGCTGTTTCCATACTGGACCCAGCTTATGTGCCTCCCGAGAACTGCTCTGCCCTGCTGCCTTTCTGAACACTGGCTGCTTCCTAGCCGCAGTGCCCCAGTGGTGGCCCATACGGTCTCTGCCATTGTAAGTCTAGGCTTCCGCCTTCCCAGCCTCAGTTCCAAGTACTGCTGGTGTGTTAGCCTCCCCAGGGATGACGTGAAGGCTGTAGGGCAGCCTCCGTCATGTCCTTCGCACTGGGAGACTTGACAGCTCTGCTTCTAGGTCTGACCTGCCTGCATCCATGGGGCGTCTGGCTTTCCCAGCAACTGCCCCGAGAGCCCAGGTTACACAACCCAGAAATGCAGGGAAGTGAACGCCCCACAGGGGAAATGTGGACCAAAGAGACTTAAAAGAAGACAAAGAGTTGAGGATTAAACTGCTTGCCTTTTGTCCCTGCAGGTAACTGTTCTAAGAGGCAGAGGTTCCCTGGGTCTCTGGCAGAGGTCCCACATGACCTGGTGACCAGTGTACTTTCTGTACACTGCCACGCTGCCTGATTCACATTCCTGTCTGGATTTCTGTGAAGCTGTGGCCAGCTCAGGAACAAACCACTTCATACTGCTTTTCCTCTCCCAGCCCCACTTTCCTTTTTCCTTCACTTTGTTCCCTTGACTCATACATCCCAATACGGCATTGCTACACAGGCTTTGCCTCAGCCTCTGCTTTCTGGGGACAGAGCTAAGACAGGCATTGAGGGGGCTGCCCTTTGTGGAATCCTGCTTTGTGTGGGCCTCAGACAAGGCTCCCACCCTTCGCAGCCCAGACTTTGTCTCCAGCCTCCTTGCTGCAGAGGCACAACCCATGAAGACCAGGCTCCTGGCCTGAGGCACCACAGGGTGCCCAGGGCGACGAAGGCTCCAGCTGCCCTCACCTTTCTGGATTTGCATCCCAGGCTCTGAGGTTTTCGCTTGCTTTTCTGCCACATCGGTATTATATATTTTATTTTATTTTTACTGTATTGTATTGTGTTGTATCCTATTCTATTCTACTCTATTTTATTTTGCCGCACCGTGTGGCATGTGGGATCTTAGTTCCCCGACCAGAGATTGAATCTGCACCCGCTGCAGTGGGAGTGCAGAGTCTTAATCACTGGACCACCAGGGAAGTCCCCCAGTCATTTATTTTAAAAGGTGTTGTTAAATAATTATCCAGCATCTTAGGTGTTCTGTACCAGGAGGGTGCCCCTAGACTTTCTCATTGCCTATATTACCTGGAAATTCTCTTTCCCTCCCAGGATCTGACATAGATGTGTCTCTGGAAAGCCTCCAGACTGAATCTCTGGGATTCAAAGTTCTGCGCCCCCTGGCCCCAGCTCCAGCTCAGGGTTCCATGTAGTGTATCTACAAGAGAATTGGATAAACCTGCTAGAACTGGGTGGTCAGGCAAAGAGCAGGCAAGCACAATAGGTGTATAGCCTGGAGAGGTCCTAGGGGGGATGTGGTCCCTCCGTTTCATCATGCTGGGTGGGAAACGGGCACACACGCGTGGGCTTAGCCCTCCGGCCAGCCAGCCCTGCTTCTCACACACAGTTAGAGGGAGGGTTGAAAGAATGACTCGAAAGTGTTTCGAAAATAGCTGTCCATGCCACGGACGGTCAACTTACGTATGGCTCTGACTCACTGCGCAGGAAAGATGCAGTGTGTGCCCTTTGGTCACAGTGAGGCTCCTAATGACGTCATCCATGAGCCCCAGTGTCAGCCTGTGTGCCCCGTACGAATTGTTCAGAATCGGTTACCCAGCAAACAGAGAGTCAGGGGTAAAGCAGCTGCAAATAAAGACAGAGAAGAATAAGCACTTTCATGAATCCTCTGTGTGCCAGCTGCCTGCCTTTCTGAAGGTCTGCCTGACTGTTTCTCCAGCCCAGGTGTCACCTGAGCAGGTATCCTTCTGGAGTCTGGTCACCCACAGTATGGGGTGTCCAACGACCACCCTTGGGATGGGGGTCCTAGGTGCATAGCTGAATTCAAGGACTCTCAAAGCTATTCAGGCAGCTTTACCATGGGGGTCTCTAGCGAAAAATCCATTCAGTACAGGATTGAGTCTTGGCCCCCTTGTCCAGCTGCCTTGCCCCTTGCCCTGGATGTTCCCTAGGGCCCTGGAGAGCGGCCTAGTGGACCTCACGGCCTCAGCTTTTTCCTCCCCACTGGGGCTTTTAACTTCTGTGTCCCTCCTCCCTCATCGGATCCCTGCTTCCCTCTGTCTTCAGCAGATTCCTTGTCTGCTCTTTTGCTTTACCATTTTCCTTGTCTTTGGCAAACTCGATGAGTCAGTGTCACCATCGTCTCTGTGTGTTTTGGTGCGAGGCAGAAGCCTAGCCAAGCAGGGCTTGAGGTGTGCACCCATTGCGTTAAAAGAGGTGCGTTGACTTCAGGTCTGCCTGCAAAGGGCTCCTGATCATGCGGGGGCAGGAGGGGTGCTCGGTGAATGGATTCAGCTGTTCTTCTGAAATGTTCCCTCAGCACATCCCTTTCAGCCTTTCTCTAGCAGAAGTCCTTTCAAGGCAAGCATTTTCTCTCCTGAAGCCTGACTTCTGCTCGCTCTTGCTCCTGCCTGTCAAACTTATTTTCTGCCAGTCTGTCTGTCTGTCTGTCTCTGCACCTGAGTGCTCTCCTCACTAGCTCCTTACCCCTGAGAGGTGAGGTGAGCAGTGCCTCAGAACAGGGTGCAGGTCCCCAGGTCTCGGCCTGGAGAGGAGGGAGGGTGACACCTGCTGGGCAACTGCTGAGTCCACCCGGCCTTGCCCGGCTTCTGGAGCCTTCCGAGCAGAACTGCTTCCTGCTCCCACTCTTCCATCTGGTGGGAAAGAGCCCCAAGCTTGAGGTCCAGTGCCCCCCACCCCTGCACCCAGTGCCTGCACCCACCAGCCACCTGGCCCCCTAGGTTGTCTCCCCTTGGCCCTGCAGGGGGTTCCCAAGACAAGCACAAACACTTTGAGAGTTTTAGGGCTTGGATACCACATCCCAAGAAGCATGGGGTCTCCCAAAGAACAGGGTCAAGCTGGCCTTGACTGGGTGACCACGGCCCCTCTGAGAGGGACACAGGAAGGGGGGGGCCGCCTTCAGTGAGGAGGAAGGCCCCAAGTGTGCGAACCGCCCCCCCCCCCCGGCCCGGCTTCCCTCAGGCACTCACCATGTGGTGACCTTGGGCAGTGGCTGCCCCTCCCAAGCTGGGGTTGTACTCCATAGCCTGAGGGTGACCGCGGCTCCCTTGGGAGCTGCCACAGGAAATGACGACGATGAGGTAAATGTGCAGCTGTCCATGTAGGTCAGGTCAAAATGTTCCTGTAAACCTCCAACAAGACAAATGTCATCCTCTGTTCTGAAACTTTTTATCTCTATAGGGATGGCAAAGTGTTATATCTTTAAAGGTCAGAGACTTGAGAACTGGCTATCCTATGTATCTCAGGCTATAGGCAACATTCTTAACCGGAAGCAAAAGCAATAGAATACAAAGGTTAGAGTAAAAAAAACATCTGCTATGGAGTCAGATTTGTTCTTCCCTGTTATAAGGGGAACATGTTGGCACCAGGACATAGGAGTGGACGGACACAGTCTCTGCCCTCTTGATGCTTCTGTTTAATGAGCAGACAGACATCAAACACACTCCATGTCCAAGAGGGTGGTGGTGAAGTGGGACCGGTCCTGTGAAGAGGAAATAAAGGACTGAGAGAATTGACGCAGTGGGGAAACCTAATGCAGCTGAGCGGGTCAGGGGGTCTCTGTGTAGAACCCACTTGCCATCTAAAGAGACAGCCAAGTAGGGAGAGGAGGGGAGGGAGGGGCCAAGACCAGAAAAAGCTTAGAATCTTAGGAACTGAAATGAGTTCATAGCTGCTGGAGTATACTGTAACATGAGTTTAAACCAAGGGATCCTGCGAACTAAGAAGGGTGGTTCACACAGAAAACATGCTGCTCCTCTGTTCCCCTGCCACTGGGCTGCAGGAACTTTACCCTTTGCCCATTTGGCAGAGAGACAAAGCCTTAAGGTCACCTCTCCCCCACCGCCATCCGCCCCTGGCCACCTCCAACACCTCACAGAGGGTGGGACAAACAGACCTTCCCTGTTGGACAGCTCTGAGGAGTGTCTGGCTTCCGGCAGATGTCATAAGCACATTCACCAGGACCAAAAGCTTTAGATCAATGTCTTCCAGGAGTGTCCAACAGCAAGAGCCACCCACATAATTTTCTAGTAGTGATTTTAAAAGTAAAGAGAAACAGGTAAAATTAATGTTAACAAAATATTTTATTAAACCCAATACCTCTAAAATATTATCATTTCAACATGTAATTAATATAAACATTATGAATGAGATATGGTACATTCTTTTTTTTATGCTGAGTCTTAAAAAAATCTGGTAAATATTTTATACTTACATGACAGTGCAATTGAGACTAGCCACATCACCACTGCTCCACAGCCACATGTGGCCTGTGACCACTGCATTGGACAGTGCAGCTCTAGACACTGCAATTTTGAAGCCATGGCTCCCCAGAGAGACCAGCCCACTGGCACAGAGAAGCTTTAGAAGAATACTCAGGGAGACAGACAGCACTTACAGCAACTAGTGTGGAATTACAAACAGGGTGCTTCCTACTCCAGGGAGATACAACCAGGCTAAGTCGTGAGCTTGGCCTGGAGCACAGCCCAGACCTCCCCTCTGGCAGTGTACCCATAAACACCCTCCCCAGTGCCCTGAGTCTACCCTCATTCATCTCTTTTTTTAAATTTAATTTTATTTATTTTTTTATACAGCAGGTTCTTATTAGTGATCCATTTTATACACATTAGTGTATATACGTCAATCCCAATCTCGCAATTCATCATACCCTCATTCATCTTGCCAATGCTTTTTTTTCTCCTCAAAGAACTGAGTGTAACTGGTCTTACTCTCTCTTTTTTTTTTTAAGTTTTCACCTGTATTATTACCTTAGGATGCTGAAAGAGGACAACAGAGCCAGTGTGATGTGGTAGAAAGAACACTGCCCAGGGCATCAGAGAAGGCAGAATCCAGTTCCTGTCCATCTTTTACCAGACCTGTGGTTCACAGTGAATCACAAGTGTCAGTACGGTGTGGTAAGGAAGAGCTCGGATTCCAAAGTCAGACTGCAGCTCTAGGTCCTGAACTGTGCCCATTTCTGTGCCTTCACATCCTTTCTGTAAAATGGGAACAGTATCAGTGTTGTTTGAGTATTAAACAAGGTAACAATTGCAAAACACTTAGCACAGAGCTTGGCACATGGTAAACATTAATAACTAGGATGATGATTATTATGTTTTACCTGTTGTTATCTCTGCATCTGTTTTCTTGGTTATAAAGTGGAGATAATCATGCCTCATGAACCTGCTTTACAGGGTTCTGTGAGGCCTACAAGAAATAAAGAATGCGAAAACACTTTATAAAACTGGGAAGCCCTTTATCAAGCCCAAAAATTACTTCTTAGTCCCACAGCCTAGCTGGGGGTCTGACTTTAAACAGCCTTTACAAATTGAGAATTGGGAAGGGGAGTCTGTGTGATACCCGTAGCTCCATCACTGGACGAGGCGAGGCCTAAATGCCCAGCTTCAGCACTCTTTTCCTGGGTAAACTTTGACTTCAGCTCTGTTTTATCGTCTCTATGATGGGCTGAGAACACCCAGCTCACAGGTCAATGGATTGAGGGTCAATTGAGCCCCTGACTATGGTGAGCCTGGCACAGGGCCTGCCTGACTTGGGGCCCTGGAGGGGACCTTGCTGCCCACACCTGCCTCAGCCAGGCCTGGGCCAGCAGTTCATGTGCCAACCACAAAGGGGAGCCTCAAAGCTTCCATTGAGGGAATGTTCACCAGCCCCACCATCAACAACCCCTCTATTCCCTGTTCCCCCCTCACCTGCTTTTCTCTCAAGGCCAGGGGGAAAGCCCTTTAGGAAGGAGTGATGGTCGTCGACCCTGAGTCTGCCCAGAGGCATCTGCTTTGGGTTCGGTAACCTGCAGAGAAACAGCCAGACACTGCATGTATGTAAATTTCTGACTTGGGGTGGACTTCCTGCCTACTCCACTCAACCTACCAGCTGAGTGGCCTGGAGTTACTCTAACCTCCTTGGGCCTCAGTTTCCTACCCTGCAAGGGAGATGGTGCCTATGGAAGAGCTTTGTAAACCGTGGCCTGAGCTGCACGTGCAGTCATGGTCATCCTTCTTATTGTCCCCATTCTGTGGGCTTGACCATATCAGATTCCCTAATACAGGAAAAGAGGGAAAACTCCCCTGTTGGCTGCCTGACTGTTAAGCTCCCACCTGAACATCACAGATGCTCAGACAGGGCCACTCCACAACAACTAAAAGACTAGCCCCACCCTCCCACATACACACCTGGACCAGCACTGGTGATTGCTGCCCCGTTACCAGGGACAGTTCTAGCCCATTTCAATACTCCCACCACCCAGGCAAAAGTTATTAGACTCCCAGTCACTGAATTCCCCTGCTTCTTGACAGCAGCTGATCCAGAACTAACCCTGCCTTCTGTATCCCTCCAAAGACTCATCCAGCACAGGCCCAGATACTTTAAGTCCCTCCCTACCCACCGTCACTCAAGAATCCTTACCGAGGGAGCATCTGGGATGGAACAGGACCACAGAGAGTGAAGAGGGTTCTAAGGGGACAGGCAGTTGCCTGTCATCAAAGCCCTGGAGACCCCAGGAGAAGGGGGCACATTGAGCAACTCCCCAATGTGTGAGGCCCATAACCCACCCTCTCGACTCTGTACAGCTTGGTCCTTCTGGCCTGTCCTCCCAGGTGAATGCTTCACCAAGACCTCTTAGAAAGAGAGTGTTCCTTCTTCCATGTATCCCCAGAATGCAGATTTTTATTACCCTGTTTGGGACCTTCTTGCCTTGAGTAGTAATTCTTCATTTCCTGAGGGCCCACAATATTCCAAGCACCGTATGATGTGCTTTACATGTGTCATTGCTAGTCCTCACACCATCCATGCCACATGGATTATTAGCCTGATTTTTTACAATAAGGAAACTCAGGCTCAGAGAAATAACTTGACCGAGGCTTGAGTGGCAGGGTCAGGATTTGAACCATGATAATGTGACTCAAGATCATTGTGGGTCTGCAGGTTCTTCACAGAACTGTAACACAAAGGCTTGCCAGTGTAACCTGCACATGCCACTCCCTCCCAAGAATGCAACTGCTGCAGATTTTTTTGTCAACAAAGCCATGTGCTTTGAGTAGAATCAAGGGGACTCCCACAGCCAAAGGCTGTCCTCTAGGCCCGTGCTGACTGCCTGCCCAGCCTGAAGCTCTGGGCCTTGGGGAATGCTGGGGAGAGGTGGAGACACAAGGAGGGAGAAGACAGTGCTTGGTGGACAGAGGCAAGACAGACCACTCCCCTGTCCTTCTGATAATTGCTGATTGTTCAATGTTCCCTGAGCTGCCTCTTTTTGCAACCTTGAAGTGTGGAAGCCAAACTGAGATCGAAACTGGAGGGATCGGGTAGAGACCCTGCCCTGTTCATCTTTATGTCACAAGCAACCAGCCCTATGTACAGGGTATGGCATGCAGGAGGTGCTTAATAAATACTCATAAGTGAGTGAGCGAACGAGTCAGGGTGGTGATGCGTGGCATATGTACAAAAGTGCAATACAGAATAGGGGTGGTTACCAAACACTACTTAAGAGTTAGCCTGCAAACGAAGACTTGTTTTGGAATAAAGGGACACTTTTGCTTCAATTTGAAGATGAGCCTGTACGACTTCTGCCTCATTCTACTGAGATTTAGAAATAATTCAACCCAAATGAGACTCCTGGAGAAGAATGACAGACACATTTTCTCTTTGTTTGTTTAAAAATTTTTTCCCAGTATTTATTTCCAGCTTTATTGAATATAATTGACATATAATATGTAACTTCAAGTGTTAATGTATAAGTTATTCTGTACTATGTGATGATTTGATACACGTATACATTGCAAAATATTTACCACAACAAGGTTAGTTAAAGCATCCTTCACCCTGTTCCTGAGTCCAAGCTTGTACAGCTCTCCACATGAAAGCCCAATAAATTGATAGATGAGGTGTTGGGACAAGGAATAGAGACTTTATTTGGAAAGCCAGCAGACCAAGAAGATGGCAGACTAGTGTCCCAAAGAACCATTTTACCTGAGTAAGAACTCAGAGTTCTTTTATACTAAAAGAGGACCAGGTGTGGCTGGCCATTGCAGATTGCTTGGTGCTGGCCAGAACCCAGAAGGGATGTGATAATCCTTTGTTCTTGTAGCAGTCCACGTAGGTCTGGTCATGATATTCCTCCAAAAAGACAATTGTTATTCTCTGTTCTGTACCTTTTTATCTCTATATGAATGGAAAAGTGTTACATCTTTAAAGGTCAAGCCTGGGAGGCAGAGCCTTGAGAAAGGGCTACTATGTGTATTTCAGGCTATAGGCATCATTCTTTCACAAAGGTGCAGAGCCAGAATAACTTAGCATAGCAAACAGGGCACAAATGTGAGAGCTAAAGGAATAGATCCAATATGGTGTCAGGTTTGTTCTTCTCTATTACAATTCTCCCCTGTCAATGTCCATTCCACAGTCTTCTGGAAAAAGGGGTGATGACCACCCTGGCTACTTCCTGCTGAACAGAGGCCATGAAGGGGTGATTGTGTAATGGAATTGATCAGTTTGGGACTGGAAGTATTCCCAAGGCCCAGGCTGGGCATGAACAGTTTGCATTGGATCCCCTTTTTATGGTCCTTCACAATACTTAGACAAGCACTTGAATGTATACATGAACTTGGAATAAGGATACCCACGAAATTCTGTGCTATGCTATCTTTATATCTTTTTTTTTTTAATACAGCAGGTTCTTTATATCTTTAAAGAGGGTTATTTCCCCTCTTTGGCCACACTTGGAGATAGTTTTATTAAAGCATTTCCTTTCTAACAGGTGGCTGTCACCAGTGTAGTGAAACAAAAGAGAAGAGCAAGAGTCATCAGTACTTATCTGGTAAGAGACTTGACTCGAAACAGCAACTTAAGATCTTCTAATGTCCCACAAGGCCAAGTTTATTTTTCTTCATCCTGTCCAGTTTCTAGAGGAGTGAGTTCTACTCGGGTGTGGTAAATCCATGGTCTTATCCTGGCTAATTTATCAAAATGAGGAGCGGGTGTTCTGCAGCACCTTGTATGGTCCTGTCCACTTAGTGGCAAGTTGATGTCCCAGTACTTGTTCTCTCCAGGTTTTGAGGAGGACTCAATCCCTGGGCTGGAAGGGGTGCAGTACCATCTCAGCTGGATAGGTGGACCTACTGGAAGCAAATTCATGAACAGAAGTTCATATAGTGCCCAATTCTTAACATAGTTGTTGACTGCTAGGTCCTTTAAGACATCTACAGATTCTCCTGCCCTGGCAGACACCTGGAATGGCCTACCACACAATATTCCTGGAGGGCTCACTTCTGGGAGCCACTCTAATCCATAGCAGGGCAACTGGCAAGACCTTATACCAAGTTGGTCTCTTGACATATTTTAGCAATGCTCTCTTTGAATATGTGATTCATTTTCTCAGTTTTTCCTGTTGATTGTGGTCTTCGGGCTGAATGTAGTTTCCAACAATATGCAATGCTTTAGATACCTGTTGGGTTATACTGGAGACAGTGCAACCGTCACTTTGAAGGGTGCAGGCAATCCAACTTGGGCAATAATTTCCTTAAAGAGGGATTTAACTTCTTCAGATGTTTTTTCTGTCCAGGTGGCTTATGCTTCCACTCATTCTGAAAAAGTGTCCACAGGGAATTCCCTGGCAGGTCAGTGGTTGGGACTCTGCGCTTCCACTGCTGGGGGCCCAGGTTTGATCCCTGGTCAGGGAACTAAGATACTGCATGCCATATGGCACGGCCAAAAAACAGAAAAAGAAAAAGTGTCCACAAGCACTAACAAGTATCTGAAGTTTCCTGCAGCTTGAGGTATTTGAGTAAAGTCTGTCAGTCTTCAGTGGGGCAGGCTCCTCTATATTGAGTTCCCACCTGGGGGTGTCTAGCAGCAGTCTTTGGATTATTTTTAGCACAAATTTTAGCCTGGCCAAAGGCAGGGAAAGGTGGCCTGACACTTAGGCCAGGGGGAGACCGAGAAAGGAAATGGGGAAGTGGAGTTCCTCAAATGCCAGCAGGTCAGCCAACCCATAGCACTGCAATCCCAGCCACAGCTGGTCCTGGCCGGTGAGTCCACGTTGGGGATGGGGAGAAGGCAAGGTGGAAGCTTGCAGTGCAGCCCCACCTTCAGCAGAGCATAGGAGACTAGGGGCACACTGGGCACAAGCTGTGAGAAGGGCAGTGGGCAGCCAGGGAAGGTCTTGTGGGGGTGTGGTCACTAACCACGCGATAAACACGTGTGTTGAGGGCCCACTGGTGCCAGACCCTGGCTAGGCCCTGGGATAGGGATGGACTAGGAAGAGGCTTGGCCTTGGATATGACTCAGGCAGCTAAGGAAGTGGTGGGAAGGCAGTGCAGCCGAGGTGGCTGAGATATGAGTTACAGTCAAAGAACCAGCTGGCCAGGGCAGGGAGCAGGAGCACGGCCTGTACAACAGGGCCCAGCCAGGTGCCACATCCCGCTGGAAGAGCCTGTGCCACTGCCCATCAGATACAGAACTTGGGTTTGACTGCAGGGTATAGGGAATCACTAGATGCCTTGAAGGAGGGAGGTGAGGGGAAACATAATTATTAAGTATCCATCAGGTAACAGGCACTCAGTAGGTGTTTTCTGTGCCAACGCCTCTCAGACTCAATGTGTTTACCAATTTCCTAACAATTTCATTAAAATGCAGAGTCTCTATATTCCATATCTTGTAATAACCTAAAATGAAAAAGAATCTGAAAAAGAATATATATATATATATATTTGTATATGTATGTATAACTGACTCACTTTGCTGTACACCTAAAATACTGTAAATCAGCTATACTTCAATAGAAAAAAATTTTTTTAATAAAACAATATAGGCATACCTTAGAGATATTGTGAGTTCGGTCCCAGAGCAGATATCACAATAAAGCAAGTCACATGAAAAAAATAAAAAAATAAAGATACATATAGAGATGAATTTTCTTTATAACAAATAAAATCTATAAGGCATCAAAAAAATGCAGAGTCTAATTCAAGAGGCCTAGGGTGGGGGTCTGAGGCGCTGCATTTCTGATAAGCTCCTAACTGGGATCACACTTTGAGGAGAAAAGCTGTAGCTCATTCAATCTGCGCCCCAATGCTGTCCAGTGAGTATTATCGGCTCCTGTTTATTGACAAGAAAACTGAGGCTCAGTTTCTGGGCTTGCCTGAAGGCACATCATTAAAAGAGCTATACTGTTCCCTGCCCTCCACCCATGTGAGGGAGATAACACAGCCCCTAAGTTATCACTCCCTCCAAGCCCCTCTTGGTCTGCTCCAGGCTTGGGTCTTCCAGGTCTGTAACTTCAGGCACTCCTGTCCCAGCTGGCCTCCAGCCTGGAGTTTCAGAACTTGCCTGTGGCAGCATCTAAAGATAGTCTACCTCACAGGAAACCAGATACTATTGGCTAACTTTGCAATTAAAGATGCTCTCAGAGGGAAGGAAAGGGAAATACTTTCTGGCAGAGTCTGCGTGGGACAGGGCGGCTGATTGGCATATCCAGAGGTTCCCTTCCCAGGTCCAGCCCAGGTAGGAGCAGAGGACTCTTTCAGCACCTGTGGGCGAGCTGGGTGGGGCACTGTGGTCAGAGGTCAAAGTCGGTTAATGATGCTGGTTTGCTTTACATGCCAACAAGTGAGACCATTTTCCAGAGGATGTTGCAGCCTAAATGTCCAAGGGGCTTGGGGGTGATGGGGCGTAGTGAGTGATTAGATCATTTATGATATGCTTAACATAGTGGAATATGATTAGAAGTGTTAGTAATTGCGTTTCAGGGACATGGAGAAATGCTCAAAAAAAGCATCATTTAAAATTGCATCTGCCAACTATTATATATGGAATGGATAAACAACAAGATCCTACGGTATAGCACGGAAAAGAATATATATGCATACACACACATACATATGAATCACTTTGCTCTACAGCAGAAATTAACACATTGTAAATCAATTACAATGTCCTAACCACTGGACCACCAGGGAACTCCCTATTATTTTTAAAAATAATTTTATTTTTTTCTTTCTTATTCTTTTAGAGACTCACATTTAACTGTTTATGCGTGAAATGTTATGACATCTGGATTTATTTATTTATTTATTTTAAAATATTTATTTATTTGGTTGTGCCGGGTCTTAGTTGCGGCACAAGGGATCTTTAGTTGCTGCATGTGGACTCTTAGTTGCGGCATGCAGGATCTAGTTCCCTGACCAGGGATTGAACCCAGGCCCCCTCTCTGCATTGGGAGTGTATAGTCTTAACAACTGGACCATCAGGGAAGTCCCTGAATTTATTTTTAAATAATCCAGTAGGGCGTGAGTGGGGAATAGATGAAATACTGATCATGAGTTGTTAATTGTTGAAGCTGGGCGATTAGTGCATGGAGGTTGTCTCTGCTTTTATATATGTTTGGAAATTGTATAATAAAAAGTTTTTAAAATAGCATTTGCATTTTACATATACTCAATGTGAATATTAAAATATGCATAAAGATTGGATGGAAGAAGCTAAAAGCTAGCTGTGGTTGGTTCTGGGAAGTTGGATTGTAGATAGTTTTGAGTTTTTTCTTTCCTGTTACTTCCATGCTTTTTTGTGCCATCTGCATTTTTTTTTTTTTTTTTTTTTTTGGCTGTGCCGTGAGGCATATGGGATCTTAGGTCCCCGACCAGGGATCAAACCCACACCTCCTGCAGTGGAAGCTCGGAGTCTTAACCACTGGACTGCCAGGGAAGTCCCAATATCTGCATTTTTTATAATGAGCAACTATTGCATTTATAACGAAAATTATTTTAATAACAAATTGCTGACGCACTTTGATGTTCAACGTTGATGTATGCTGTTATCATCATTGTGAGGACATTTGGGCTCAGAAGGTTTGTGTCATTGGAAAACATCATCTTCAGAAAGAAAGTATGAGTGGTCACAAATGTGAGTGAATTGTGACTCTTGGCAGGGAAGAAAACCTATACCACATCTCTTTAAATATCTTCCCAGGCCCTCTTCATCTTTTTCCTTAAACCTATGTTCATTGGGAAACATAACACACTCAAAGGACAGTGTGCAGGTCAACAGCTTATAAATTGATCTGCTACCAAACCAACATCCAGGCAGCAGCAGAGAACCAGGCCAGCCCCCGGCAGCCTCCCTCAGGTCCCTTCTTGATCACCACCCTTGCTCTCCCCAAAATCACCCCATTCCTGACTTTTATGGTCATTGCTTCCTTCTTTGTCCGTGTAGTTTTACCTCCTACGTATTCATTCCTAAACACTGTGGATTTTCTTTGCCTGTTTCTGACCTTCACATATGTGGGTTTATATACAGTATGTCTGCTTTTTGGTTTGCATTTTTAAAATGCATTTCTACTGTAGGAGATGTAGATGCACACACAGAAAGGTTCGTGACAGAATTGTTCAAAAACTGAAAGCCACCCAGGGGTGCATCAGCATAGAACAGATAATAATCGTGGGGCACTCACACAGTGCAATCCTATTCAGCAATAACAATGAACAGACCATAGCCACAGCAATAGCATGGATGAGATACTACCAGAAATGCTGAGATGAATTTACAGATAAATGCAAAATTGGCCCCTATCCACATGGCAGTTATCAAATGCATCACCACCAGACACAATTTCTTTTTCCATGAACAAGAATTATCGCATCATCATCAGTCATCTGTAAATTAGCTCAGACAGTGAAAGGGGGAGATGGCCCCAAAGGGTGTGCTAGACAGGACACCCAATAAAGATTTTTTGGCCTATTAAAGTCTTTTATAATTTCTCCTTATAGATCCTCAGTGTAGAATTTGAGGCTCCTCTGTTTTCCCCTCTTCTGCCTTCTCTCTGCATCCTTTCCTGAGCCCTCCACTCAGACTAAAGTGAACTTTCCTGAAGGTTCCGGGAACAGGTTGGCCCCTCCTAACCCCACAATCCTCACTTCCTTCTGTTTCTGTATAGTCCCTCACACCCTCTCTGCCTGGCCGTGGACCCAGGAAACCTCCTTATGTTCATACTCTCAGTGCCTTTGGCTTCAAACCACACCCCACCCCATGCCCACCGCCATCTTTATCAAGCTGGAAGACCCTCCCAGCCTTTAAGACTCAGCTTAAATGGTCCAATCCTTGGGTTTCCCATCACTTTTCTTATACTCTTACTAAACAATAATAAAAATTCACAGAGACTACATCTTAGACATTTTTACCTCTACAGAATTGAGCACAGTGCCTACTGTTGGGGAAATAGAATGAAAAACAAAATCTCCAACCCAGAAAAATCTCTCCATGAATATGGTAGAGAAAGAAAACTCTTTCATTACTGAATAACCATTAAATGTGATGTGCATCACAGGCAATCTGCTATGAGGTAGTAAAGACACAAAAAATCTCACCCTGGTATATGACCAGATACAACCCCTTACACACATGTTCTCAAGATACACAATGACTGGTGCTCAAGTAAGAGAACCTGACAGTCACACACAGTTCATCCCAAGTTTACCATGGTCATTGGGTTCATCATCTGTATTAGTTGGTTGGCTTCATCCAGAGGAGAAACAAACTTCTCATCCCTTTATTATCAGAGGTAGTTGTGTAACTTGGAGCCAGGTTCCTGCCCAAGTCAGGCTCCTGCCCTCCCTCTGGGACTGGGAGCCTGGGCACCTCAATATCTGCATTTCAAAGAGATGGCTCCCAGCTCTGAAGCTGACAGAGGAAATGATCACATTTTCTAAAGGATATATATCCACATTTCAAAGAGGAAAGAAGGTACAATTACATGTTTTCTAAAATAAATACTCTAAGAAAAAGGAGGCAAGTGGACTCTTGTCCCTTATTTCCAACAGGGAGAATTAAGCCTCTTATTATTTTTTTGAGTTAATTAATTAATTTATTTTGGCTGCATTGGGTCTTCGTTGCTGCGCGCGGGCTTTCTCTAGTTGTGCTGAGCGGGGGCTACACTTCGTTGCGGTGCATGGGCTTCCCTTCGCGGAGGCTTCTCTTCGTTGCAGAGCATGGGCTCTAGGTGCACGGGCTTCAGTAGTTATGGCACATGGGCTCAGTAGTTGTGGCACACAGGCTTGGTTGCTCTGCAGCATGTGGGATCTTCCTGGACCAGGGCTTGAACCTGTGTCCCCTGCGTTGGCAGGCAGATTCCTAACCACTGCGCCACCAGAGAAGTCCCAAGCCTCTTATTTTTAATTTTCACTTGTCCTTACACCAGTGTATGGTAAAGATAATTAACAGATATTGGCTTAATCAAAAATTAATTAATAAGCAAGTCCATCTCTTCTTCAGTTATTATAAAAGGAAAGTCATAGTCATTTCCTTTCTAAATTTCACAGTTCATTTTAACAGAGATAAATAAATACCATAAAGGACTTTGAGGAGGAAAGCAGAGGGAGGTGTGGCAAACCAAGAACAGGGTCAGGTCCTGTGAAGGGGTGGCTCACACACGAGCAGAGGGGCCTCACTCCATGTGTGGTTTTCTCCTGTTACTGGTCTTGGCTTGTGGTGTGTTTTGGCCCGTATAAAATGCTGGTGGGTGAGTCACGCCAAGTTGTTTTAGGTGGACTCTGCCGCAGGAATAGAAAGTCACTCAATCTACTTGTGTGGAGGATGGGGTGCAAGTTGTAAAATGTGCCCACTGCTCCTCAGCATGGAATTCAAGGCCCATCCATCTGCCCCTCTTCTTCGTTCTTGGCCTTGCTCTCTCTGCATCCTAAGGAGGGGTCTCATAAAAAATAGCTGTCATTGTAAATTGGAAAACCATCAGGTCCTTAAACTCAGGGTCCCAAGTAGCCAGGGGTGTGGGCTTGGGGCCAGACTGAGAACCTTCCTACGTGGCCCAAGGTGAATTCCAGATTTGTCAGGACTCAAAATTAACTAATTCAGCTCTCTGTCTCCAAACAGAACCTCATCTGAATGCTGGCCGCCTGTGAGCCCAGAAGCTTCGCAGGCTGCTGAGCAGCCACTCTGTGGACACGAGGCCACGCTTCCCCTGACCCAGGACTCATGCTGCTCTTTAAAACTGTTTCCTTCTGTTCGGTCATTGTTGGAAAACTGGCAGCCAGAGCTGGCCAGGCCCTCAGAGATGGTCCGGTCCAGGGCTTTCATTACATACATCAAGAAACTGAGGCTGAGCTGGAAGTGAGCTGCCCAGGGTCTGCCAGCTTATTTCAGGGTATGTGGACCCCTCTGAAGTACATGGCTCTGGAGAGCATCACTGTGTATTTGAAGACAGGAAATAAGCTGACCCTTTAGCCTTCAGCCTTTCCTTCTCCATAGAAAAGGATTCCCATTTCTTCACTACCATTGTTGAGAGCTAGGTTCTGGGGGTCTGGCAGTGAGGACCACCTAGTCATGGCTAGAGAGGCAAATAATATCCCCATCCCCTCCATTTCCCACCCACCGTTTCACTGAGGGTCAGCCTTCTGGGTCCTGAGTCTAGAAGGCGAAACCCAGGAAGAGTGTTCAGGGTCACTTCTTGAATCTTATCCTTTAAAGGGGGTCACCTCTACTATTTTTCAGTTCTCATTCTAGAGACAGGGCCTGCAGTAACATGCAGAATTCCCCTCCAAGAGGGAAAGCATGGTGCAGGGCAGGGAACACGGCTTTGTGAAGAGACGCATCTGGGTTGAAATCCTGGTTGTGTTGCTCCCTTGGACAAATTATCCAAATCTTTCTGAGCCGCTGGTGGTTATTCTGCAAGGGGGCAGAGTCATTTCCCATGAGGTGTTGTGGTGAGAATTAAATGGGGTCTTGTGTCTGGAGCATGACACTTAGCAGGTATCCAGGAACGGCAGCCTTCGCTCCTAAACTGGGGCTTTCTGAGGATAACCTCAGGTTCTAGAACCTCAAGAGCTAGTGGTACCCCCACGGGGAAAGTTGGGATCAGGGATCAAGCAATTCCTGAGTTTTGTTTGGTCCAAAGGAAAAAAATTAAGCCTCACAATTGGCATTAGACTGAACCTCAAACCCGCATGTACTCAAGGGCCTAAAAAGCCATAAAAAGAGAGCAAGGAAGGTAAACAAACAAACAAAAGAAGACTCATTGAATCTAGAAAACTAAGCAGGACATGAAGCCAAAAAAGAGGAGGAAGCAACACGAAAAAGACGCTGGGGAGAAGAAAGCGGATGGGGGCCAGCTAATGAGAGGGGAAGTGTAGAAAAGGGAAGCTGATTGGAAACAGTGGGTAATGATGACCAAAAAAATAGTTAAAAAATAAGTGAGCAGGCCTGAGAAAAGGAAGTGACTGGAGGAAGTAGAACAGGATCAGCAGTAGAGCCTGCTTGGTGTTTTTTAAAGCAGGTTCTACAAAATTCATTTCAACTTGGGTGTGAAACCCATGTGTATTCAAAGCTCAGCTTCTAGGTTCAACCCAGACTCTCCCAGCTCAGCACCATTTAGTAAAACGTTGACTTAACAGAACAGAGGGTGAGGAGACCCAAGGACAACTGAGGAGACGTGTGCGGTGCAGCCTCAGTTAGTGTGGTGGGACCTGTGTTAGTGCTTCACTCCGGCACCTATCCTTCCCCTTGCAATCCTGTCTATATGAACCTCGCTTAGTAGATGCTGTGAAGGCTTATTTCACTGGATTCTTTTTTTTTTTATTTCATTTATTTCTTTTTGGCTGTGTTGGGTCTTCGCTGATGCCCGCGGGCTTTCTCTAGTTGCGGCGAGCGGGGGCTACTCTTCGTTGCAGTGCGCAGGCTTCTCACTGTGGTGGATTCTCTTGTTGTGGAGCACGGACTTGAGGTGTGCGGGCTTCAGTAGTTGTGGCACACGTGCTTCGTTGCTCTGCGGCATGTGGGATCTTCCTGGACCAGGGCTCAAACCCGGGTCCCCTGCATTGGCAGGCGGATTCTTAGCCACTGCGCCTTCACTGGATTCTTGCACTTGGTTTCTGGTGTCCTCAGGGTCTGGGAGGCCAGTGTGCAGCCTGAGTGAAAGCCAGTTGATCTCTGGCAGCCCTTTGACCCCAAGGGCGTTAGTCCTGCTCTTGTCTGCTACCAGGAGGCCCTATCTTCAGGCTCCTGGCCCAATCCTGGGACATCTCAGAGGATCCAGAAATAAAAGGTCCACCCAGCTCAGGCCCACCTTTCCTGAAAAGGTGCCTGGATAAAGCTATCAAGTTCTAGATACTTCATGTTATTACCTATTTAATCCTCTCTATAATTCTGAAAGGAAAGTTCACTGCCCTGCTGAAGGGCTCCAGGGATATTCATGATGAGAGGATGGGGAAGGTGCAGGAAGAGCTTGGAAAAGGCCAGGATGTCAGAAATAAACAGGTGGCATGTGGCAAGGAGGTCCCCAGTCCCTCCCCTTTCCTTGCTGGGCACCTGGCTCAGGGCTGCCAAGTGTGTGCCCGTCCCCTTCTAGCCCACCTCTCCACTCTTCCCAATGACCCAGGGACACCTGCCCGAAGATTTGTAGGAGGTCCCTGTGTGTGAGGCATGCCGCCAAGAGTGGAAATCAAACCCACCACATGCAGATCTGGCAAAACTCAAGCCAATTCAAAAGCACCAAGTTCCTGGGCTTTCAGGACTGAACACAGGCCCAAAAGAGATGCGAAACGATTTTTATTGTCCTTGGACTCCTCTCGAGGTCAACTCTGCCAGCTCCTGACCCGGGGTGGGGGGCAGGAAGAGGGGGGGCTACCCCCAGCATCCGCAACTTAGGACTACAAGGGCTTGACTGTTTGTGTTCCTACACAGCTGACTGTCTGGGAAGATGGGCTCCAGCAACAAGTCACCTGCACCAAGCGGCCACTCCCGGCCGCCCGGCATCTCAGCTGAGCCATTTGAAACTGACATTTATGTCACTCAAAAATGGTTGCATATCAGCCATTTTATATGGTTCAACTTAACTTTTATTGATTAAGGTCATAGCCAGAGGCTCCTCTCTGAGAAAAGGGCATTGCTGCTGAAAGCAAAGAAAGCATACAGTTCCCTGGGGCTGAGAACTCCATCCCAGCCTGAGACGGCCCAGGTCAGAAAGGCTTGGGCCACTTCGCCCGGAAGAGTCTGGGTGAGACGCAGAGCTGGGCCAGGACACTAAGCAGAGGCTGGGAAGGGAGAAGCAAAGCCCTGGCTGGGGGGGCCCTCGCCTTGGCAGAGACACCATCTTGGTGAAACCAGCATGAAAAGTATGTAGCGGGGTGTGGAAACTCCCCTGGTTAAAGAAGCATGAGCTTTGGTTTTAGTTGTGCTGAGTGGAGGCAGTGACGACCAGGAGGTGTGCACTGAGGTTTCTGAGGGCCTATCTTGTGGTATCACAAGGAAGAGGAGGGAGTCCCAGAGGACCAGGGCAAAAGGGTTCCCCTTGCAGCCTCTGGAGTGAATCTTGGCTGGGAGAAGAGGGGATGGACAAGTGTCACTTCCCAACCTGAGCAGAAATGTCTTATCTTTCTATTCTTGTCCAGAAAAAAACAGGACAAGAACAGTGGGGGAGGCCAGGTCACAGTGAAGTGCAGGGCTGGTCATTATCAGATTACTTAGCCCCCAAGACCCAGGGCAACAAGCTAACTGAGCACAGGCCTCCATCTGGGATCCATCAGCCCTTTCATGACTGCAAAGGCCTGGATGATGGTGACACTCCCTCTTGGAGTTGTAGGATGACTGACCATCCCAGCTGGCTTAGAACTGAGGGGTTTCCGACATGTGAGACTTTCAGTGCTAAAACCAGAAGAGTCCTGGGCAAATCAAGGCAAGGTAACCACCCTAGGGTGTCTGACTCTATGTCTTATCCCTTAAGGAACAGAAAGACTTAGTTGGTTCCAAGAGGGAGAGGGAAAGAAATGGCTCTCAAAGACAAAGACGAGCCTCTGGGTGCAGGCCTGCCCAGGGCTCCGCAGTGTCTAGGACCTCTCTCTTCAGTGTTCATGCAGGAGAAAGGAAGGGGGTGGAGAATGGAAGCTTGGACTGGAAGTGTGAATTACGGCGTCCCCACCACCACACCCCTCTCCTCCCCACTCACTCGTCCTCTGTCCCCCATCCACACCCTGGTCAAGCTCGCTATCTTTCAGATGGACTTTTGAAAATCAAAGAAAAAAAGATCTGTCTCAAGCTTCAAAAGGCTTAGATTCAAGTGCTAACTGAGTCATTTACTTCATAGTTTCTGGCAAGTCACTCAGCCTCTCAGGGACTGATTTCCTCTCTGTCAAAGGGGTCTCTTATAGCCTCCATCACAGAGATTAAACAAGATAGCACGCATGACACTGGGAAAGGTACTGGTTAGACACCCAGCCAAATGTTTGCTTCTTCCAGTCTGCCTATGTAAGGGGCAGAATTCCAACCTTGTTTCTCTGAGAACTAATGCCACTAGTTGTCTTCCTTTCTCATCCAGGTGCTCACCATGCCCACCATCTCCCCTGAATCAAGTTTAGAAGACTTTGAGTATGATGAGCTTGCAGAAGCCTGTGATATGGGGGACATCGTGGCCTTGGGAACTGTCTTCCTGGCCATACTCTACTCCCTTGTCTTTGCCTTTGGCCTGGTGGGAAATTTGCTGGTGGTGTTTGCCCTCACCAATAGCCAGAAGCCCAAGAGCATCACTGACGTTTACCTCCTGAACCTGGCCTTTTCTGATCTGCTCTTTGTAGCCACCTTGCCCTTCTGGACTCACTATCTTATAAACGAGCAAGGCCTTCATAACGCCGTGTGCAAACTCACCACCGCCTTCTTCTTCATCGGGTTTTTTGGAGGCATATTCTTCATCACCATCATCAGCATCGACAGGTACTTGGCCATTGTCCTGGCCGCCAACTCCATGAACAACCGGACTGTGCAGCATGGTGTCACCATCAGCCTTGGCGTCTGGGCAGCCGCCATCTTGGTGGCTGCACCCCAGTTCATGTTCACCAAACAGAAAGAAAACGAATGCCTTGGTGACTACCCCGAGGTCCTACAGGAAATCTGGCCTGTGCTCCGCAACGTAGAAATAAATTTTCTTGGCTTCCTGCTCCCCCTGCTTATTATGAGTTACTGTTACTTCAGAATCATGCGAACACTTTTTTCCTGCAAAAACCAAAAGAAAGCTAAAGCCATTAGGCTGATCTTTCTTGTGGTCATCATGTTTTTCCTCTTCTGGACACCTTACAATGTCATGATTTTCTTAGAGACACTCAACCTCTATGATTTCTTTCCCAACTGTGACATGAAGAGGGATCTGAGGTTGGCCCTCAGTGTGACTGAGACAGTTGCATTTACCCACTGTTGCCTTAATCCCCTTATCTATGCATTTGCTGGAGAGAAGTTCAGAAGATACCTTTACCACCTGTACAGGAAATGCCTGGCTGTCCTGTGTGGCCATCCCGTCCACGTCAGTTTCTCCCTGTCCCCGTCTGAATCACAAAGGAGCAGGCGAGAAAGTGTTCTGAGCAGCAATTTCACTCATTACACCAGTGATGGAAATACATCCATCCTCCTCTGAAAACCTTGTCTCTCCAGCAAGCCTGGAGCTTCTGAGACTGACACTGAATAATTAGGACAGATTTTTAAATTTCTTACATGCAAGAAACAATGGGCCTGATGCCCAAAAGCAATCCTGAAAGTATTTTTTAGAATTGTGCTCAAAATCTGAATGATAAAGGATAGTCATGTTTCTTATTGCCAATGTCAAGAGTTTCTTGTTTACAAATTAAAAAATTCAACTCAGATTAATTTAGCCTGAAAAGAGGCAGTATCATTTGCATTGTAACATGGGCAGGGGGGTGGCAAATCCTCAGAGTGAGTGAAAACTAGAGATTGAATCTAGCTAGAACTTCGTCTCTCTGACTCTCAAATCTCTGAGTGGTAACAGAGATTCCAGACTCACATAACACAGTTTTGTCATCAGAGAGGGAATGAGACCTATATCCCTCTGATCCCAAGGTCAAAATTCCCAGGGAAGGGCTCTGATTGGCCAAGTTTGTATCAGATTCTCATCCTTGGACCAGGTGGCAGTATCCACAGGGAAGGCATAGATAAGATGGCAGCTCCTATTCCAATCTTGTGGTTGGAGATGCGTGAAGACATATTTCCAAGAAGCTGGAGGGGTGGGTGCTGCTTTGATCAGATATAACAAGAGTTGCCCACCAACTTTACCTGCGTCTAGCCCAGCCCTACCCTGATCATACCAGCCAGCACACACCACCAGCCTCTTCACCATTAAACCCCCTCTGTCATGTCCCCAAACATACAAAAGTTCCCCAGCACCTACTGCATCAAGTCCAAGCTCAAATGCCTGGCCTCTGACACCCTCCGTCATGTGGTTCCACCAACAGATTCGCCAGTACCTCCCCTTCACAAAGGACTCCAGCCACCTTGTCAGTCAGGTCTCTTCAATCCAGCCACATGCATCGCCACCTGCTCCAGAGCCCAGGGGGATAAACAGAAAAAACAGTGGCCCAAACTGAGAAGGCATGGTTTCTAGTCCCAACTCTATCACTTATCTGCTGGGTAATTTGGGGCCAACTGAACTTCAGTTTCCTCATCTGTAGAATGGACATAATAGAACTTTTCATGTAGGAAGCATCCTTTCCAGCATGAGGAACCAGCCTCTAACTCTTGCAGGTTCCAACCCTCTTGTCTGGTTCCCAGACTTCAGCTTTTCCTCCACCTGGCACTGTGCTTAAGTGGTGCTGTTGACAGAGCTTGGAAGGGCCTTGCGGGCTCTGCTGCGTGATGTAGCTCAGACACAGAGGAGGCTGGCTCCTACAGTGGCGCTCAATGGACACTTGTAGATATACAGGTTGATAGCCTTTCCTGACCCAACCCTCCCGGACTGCCTGGAACATTTCCTCCCAATCAACTGGTGGCAACCCCATCTGGAGAGAACCCCATCATTCATGCCACTGCCAACCTGGACAGCCAGGGTCCCAGGAGCAGTTTTCCCTTTCTCAGTAAACATTTGGGATGGACTGAAATTTTAAAGCTTGAAAAACAATTGTGATGATGCTAAAGAAAATATCATCTATAATCTACCCACACAGTATCTTCATCTGCCCACCAGACCTCATTCACACTCTCATGTGTTTCGAGTTGCAATCATAATGTACAGACAGTTTTATAATCTGCTTTTTTTTTTTGCGGTACGCAGGCCTCTCACTGTTGTGGCCTCTCCTGTTGCGGAGCACAGGCTCCAGATGCACAGGCTCAGCGGCCATGGCTCACGGGCCTAGCCGCTCCGCGGCATGTGGGATCTTCGCAGACTGGGGCACGAACCCGTGTCCCCTGCATCGGCAGGCGGACTCTCAACCACTGCGCCACCAGGGAAGCCCGTATAGTCTGCTTTTTTTTTCTCTTAACATTAGGCCACAAATAGCCCTCTGTTTCTATATAGTTTTGTAATTATTTCAGAAGACTCTGCCAGGTTGTGAACTCATTGAAGGCATCTGACTCCTTCTATTTCTCACTCCTTGGCAGTCAGTATATTTGTTTAACCAATGACAGAATGAATTATGTTCCATCAAGATCATGTACTATAACTTACTCATCATTACCCTATTAATAAACATTTCGCTTGTTTCCAATATTTAGCAAACACATATTTTACAGCACTTTTCTGTATAATTTCCTTTCTCATCTTCAATTACTTCCTTTGGATAAATTTCTTGCCATGGGGATAATTGAGCCAAAGGGCCTGGGAACTTTTTAGCTTTTGACACATACGTATGAAACTAATATACTGCAAAACCTTTATTGAGCATATATTACATGCAACATGGGAGCTCACATCCAGAGCTGTTGCAAAGATCAGTGCGATAAGGCCTTCGCCTTCAATGTTTAAGAGGTGCTTAACATTTAAATGCAGAACTCAGAAATTTACAAAAAAAAGCATGCTCTGCATTAATTGGTAACACAAGAGCAGTGACATCTGACCTGAGTCTTTAAGGATCTTAGGACCCTAATCTTAGGACATCTGACCTGAGTCTTAAGATCTTAAGATCTTAAGGGAAATGTCTGAGAAATTGAAAGGCATTGGGAATAGAGTATGTGGTGGGAAGCTTCCGAAGCTTTGGCTCAGACAACCAATGGAAGAGGGTGTTCTCGGGGTGTTCACAGTTTACTCCCTTATTACCTGATCCTTGTTCTAATTGTTGAATTATGAAACTTTTCATTAAAATTTTAACTTATAAGTGAACTCCCAAGAAAAGAGGAAAATATTCTTTTGGCTTGAGAAACAAAGAAGAAAGATAAACAGTTTCATTTCTAGAAGAAAATTAGATTTGTATCATAAGAAACGTTCATTCATTCATTTTGCTGAATAAGACAGAATAGGGAGAAAATAAGGAAGGTCATCGAAAAAACCTAAATAGCACTGATGTTGGTATCTAAGTAAAGGAAGGCACATTTGAAAAGGACAGTTGGCCCTAAGAGCACAGCTGGATCAGATCCACCACACCTTCTGGGCTCTGGGCTTCCCCAAAGCAGAAAGAAACTCCAAATGCAGACAGACATCTATGACTGAGTCCCAACCTACTGACTCTGTGCTTGGGAAGGTATTTGACATCTCTGAGGCTCAGTTTCTTCACCTGGAAAAAAAGAATAAACATGGTGCCCACCTCCTAGGGTTATTATGAGGATTTAGTAAGACTACCTTCACAAAGCTCACAGCACAGGCTTGGAAAGCATGGTCAAATAAATGGAGGCAACTATTTTGATTCTTTTTTTTTTTCTTATTATGATTAGATTGAATCTTTCCCAGTGAGGAAACTCACACTATGTTGCCCTTGCCATCTTGCTTTCTTTAGTCCCAGAATCACAGAATTGTGATGGGTGGTCAGAAATAGTTGAGTCCAAACCCACACTTTGCAGGTAGGGAAAAGGAGGTCCAGAGAAGGCCAGAGACTGGCCCAAGATCACACAGCAAGTTAATCAAGGAGGTAGATAACTCTTAGTTTACTGACTTCTTTCTCCTATTGATAAAACTATAGACCAATCTTATGGTGACTACAGTTAACAATACTGTATTGTATATTTGAAAGTTGTTAAGAGAGTAGATTTTAAAATTTCTCACCACACACAAAAAAATTGTAACTATGTGAAGTCATGGATGGGTTAACTAACCTTATTGTGATAATCATTCTACAATATATACACATATAAAATTATATATAGAAACCCTAAAGACTTCATCAAAACACTGTTAGAACTAATAAACAAATTCAGTGAAGTTGCAGGATACAAAGTCAATACACAGAAATCTGTTGTGATTCTTTACACTAATAATAAACTATCTGGAAGAGAAATTAAGAAAATAATTCCATTAATAATTGCATCAAAAAGAATATAATATCTAGGAATAAATTTACCAAGGAGGTAAAAGACCTGTATATTGAAAACTACAAGACATTAATAAAAGAAATTGAAAAAGACACAAATAATGGAAAGATATTTCAAACTCATGGATTGGAAGAATTAATATTGTTAAAATGTCCACACTACCCAAAGCAATATACAGATTCAAATCAATCCCTATCAGAATTCCTTTTCATGAAATAGAACAATCCTAAAATTTGTATACAGCCACAAAAGACCCCAAATAGCTAAAGCAATCTTGAGAAAGAGAACAAAGCTGTAGGCATTATGCTTCCTGATCTCCAACTATATTACAAAAACTACAGTAATTAAAACAATATGGTATTGGCATAAAAAGAGACACATAAATCAGTGGGTCAGAATAGAAAGCCCAGAAATAAATCCATATATATATATATATATATATATATATACGTATATATATATATATACATACATGTATATATATATATATATATATATACGTATATATATACGTATATATATGGTCAATTAATTTATAACAAAGGAGCCAGGAATATACAATGGGGAAAAGACAGTCTCTTCAATAAATGGTGTTGGGGAAACTAGACAGTTACATGCAAAATAATGAAACTGGACCACTATCTTACACCATATGCAAAAAGTAACTCAAAATGGATTAAAGACTTGAATGTAAGACCTGAAACCATAAAACTCCATAGAAGAAAGCACAGGCAGTACAACTATGTCAAGATCTTGACATAGGTCTTAGCAACAATTTTTTTTAATCTGACAACAAAAGCAACAAAAGTAAAAAGAAACAGGTGGGACTACACTGCACTAAAAAGTTTCTGCAAAGCAAAGGAAACCAGCAACAAAATGAAAAGGCAACCTATTGAATGGGTGAAAATAACTGCCAATCATATATATGATAAGGGCCTAATAACCAAAATACAGAAAGAACCCATACAACTCAATAGCAAAAAAAAAAAAAATCTGATTTTAAAATGGGCAGAAGATCTTAGTAGACATTTTTCTAAAGAAGACATACAGATGGCCAATAGGTATGTGAAAAGATGGTTAACAACATTAATCAGTAGGGAAATGCAAACCGAAACCACAATGGGATATCATCTCTCACCTGTTAGAATGGCTATTATCCAAAAGATGAGAAATAATAGTTGTTGGCAAGAATGTGGAAAAAAGGGAACCCCTGTGCACTGCTGGTGGGAATGTAAATTGGTGCAACCCCTATGGAAAACAGTATGAAGGTTCCTCAAAAAATTAAAAATAGAACTACAATATGATACAGCAATTCCACTTCTGAGTATTTATCTGAAGAAAATGAAAAAAATAATTTGAAAGGATATATTATCCCCATGTTTATTTCAGCATTTACAATAGACCAGATATGGAAACAACCTAAGTGTTCATTGATGAATAAATGGATAAAGAAATTGTGGTAAATACATACAATGGAATACTACGCAGTCATAAAAAATGAAATCCTACCATTTGTGACAACATAGATGGACCTCGAGGGCATTATGCTAAGTGAAATATATCAGACAGAGAAAGACAAATACCATATGATCTCTCTTATATGTGGAATCTAAAAATTAAACAAACAAAAAACCAAGCTCACAGATACAGAGAACAGATTGGTGGTTGCAAACGGGGAGGGGTAGAGGGTGGGAGAAATGGGTGAACTCTTTTTTTAGTTTAAATAAATTGAATAAAAATTTTTAAAAATAAAAAAATAAAGTAACATCACTACATTGTACACATTAAACTTACAAAATTTCATGTGTCAATTATGTCTCAATAAAGCTGGGAAAAAAATACAGTCCAATCCTCCCTCTAAGAACAGAGAATACAGGTGGTCAATGGAAAACCCGTAGAAAGAGGATCTGCAGGCAGATGATTTAGGCAGAGAGGGAAGGTCTGCCCTCCTGAATGCAGAGTTTAACAGAATTGATCTGCTTGTGGTGACAGGTGCAGCCTGGGTGGTGCAGCCTTTGGTGACAGCTGTTCTGTGACATCAGTATCTCTAATGAAAGATGGTCAACAGACAGAGACTCACTGGCAAAGGATACCAGGATTCCCAGAAGCAAATGTTATCAGCCGCTCCCGTCAGGATCTGGATGGGTAGACTGAGCCTTTGGGAAAAGGGCCACTGCAGAGGCTGGCCACATCCTGGGGCTGTCCCAATGCTTAGGGAAATGCCCAGTCCCTTCCAAATAATCCTACTCACTTTGGGCTTATTCTATGATCATTAAATGACCATCTGAGGGAGAAGCTGGATTTCCAGGAACATTACCACCAAGAAAGATGGAGAATACATGCTTTTGGTTACTGGGAAAAGATATCACCCCTTATAATCCACTGCATCGGGCATGTGGATAGTATCTGGTGGGCTTTCCATAATCTCTCTCTCTCTCTGAGACACTGTCCCTGGGAGCCCAGGGGGCAGAATTCTCCTCTGGCCTCAAAAGGTTGACAACCACACCTGGGAACTTGGCAGCCCAACTCTGAGAGGTCCACTCTGGGTACCACCTGGCCCCTAGACAATGTCCCATTAGTGCCCTCAAAATTGGGGCAGTCTGTCCCAACTCAGAAGCAAATTTTCTTTTCTACCTGCACCCCATTCTCCTGGCCCAGGGGGACCACTTCAGTTTCAACGTGACCTATAATATTGTTTGCTTAACTTGCTGAGTTGGCGACCACATTCCCCAGACCACATTCACCACTACCCCAGAGTAGTATTATCCAAGAGCAAGTGAGAGAAGTAGGTTTTTGCAAACGTGGAAATACCCTGTCTTTCTTCAAGATGCCCGCCATCCATAGGACGGCCAAGATGTTTTCTTGAGGATACATGGTGCCATGTCTGCTCTGCTCTATGAGGCATGTTGTTAGGCAACAGCCAAAGCTCCTCCAGAGACACACCCTAGACAGCTCTAGAAACCACAAGACACACTCAGCAGGAAAAGTACTCTTTTACCCCATATTTCTTCATTTATTTAGGTAGGAACAAAAATAAAATTTTAATTCACACTTCTTTGACTACTAGGAAAGATTGTTCAGTTTTCAATGTCCTTGTTCTATATTCTTCATATCTTTTTCTGATTATCAAAGAGAAGCACAGTCATAGAAAATACAAAAAACAAAGAAGTGTATAAAAAGTTTAAATTACACAATATTCCACCTCCTATAGATAAAACATTGTTTAACACTTAGGTGGTTTTCTATGTCTTTCTCTGCAGATATAATTTTTTAAATAAAAAGATTTGATTTAAAAAAAAAGATTTGAGATCATAACATAGATACAGTTTTAGATTTTTTTTTCACTTAGCATTGTAGCATAAACATTTTCCCATACATTAAAGGCAAGCATGATTTTAATGATTGCACAGAAGTCCATATAGACTTTATCTAGCCAAACCTCTACTGATGGACATGAATGTATAAAGGAAAAACACAGATTTTTCCTCCTTCTATGTAGGGAAAAATCCAGTTCTTCCCCACTGTGTTTCTCTCCTGTGTGTCTCCTCTACTACTCACACAGAACACTTCATTTCTGACACTTCTGTTCACCAACTGTGTGGGAAGTTTTCTCCACATCAAGCAATTCTCTGTGACACCAGCTGGGTGTCCTACAATTTAACTCAATTCTGACATTATCTACCTGGAGATAGTGTCAGACCCCACAGGTTAAGGGCTCAGTCCCACAAGACTGCCCCACCCCCCTTCAGATGCCAATCACAAGTAGTAGGTCCCCAGGTTACCCACAAGTACTGTCACAAGTACTACCCACAAGTACTGAGTTGACTACAAATCAGAGGTTCCCATGACCACACCTTGGGTTGGATGAATTTGCTAGAGCAGCTCACAGAACTCAGAAAACACTTATGTTTACCAGTTTATTAAAGGATATAATAAAGGATACAGAGGAACAGTCAGATGAAGAGATACATAGGGCAAGGGTCTGAGAGGGTCCCTAGTACAGAAGCTTCTGCTCCTGCGGAGCTGGGGTGCATCACCCTCCCAATATATGGATGTGTTCGCCAACCCGGAAGCTCCCTGAACCCCATACTCTTGGGATTTTTGTGGAGGCTTCTTCACTTGGCATGATCAGCTATTAACTCCATTTCCAGTCCCCCTCCCCTCTCTGGAGGATGGGTGGTAGAGCTGAAAATTCTAACCATTTAATCAAGGCTTGGTCTTTGATGACCAGCCCCACCCAGCAGCCACTCAGTGTCTGCATTAGAATAAAAGATGCTCCTAGTGTTCTTATCATTTAGGAAACTATAAGGGTTTTAGGAGCTCTGTGCCAGGAATGGGGGTCAGAGATCAATATATATATTTCCTATTATCTCACAGGATGCAATTCCCAGTTTTTTACTATTATGTACAACACTGTGCTGAACATAAAACTTGTTCATATCTTTTATTGTACAATAGGAATTACCGAAGGAATAGATTTGAGCATCTGTGTGTCTCTTGCTAGCTACCGCAAAATCGCTTTTTCGAAAAATGACACTGAGTTGCTTCTACTCCAAGAACCCCAATCCCTGACTTTAGCACCCACTCCATCACCGTCCCAGACTTTTTGGCCAGGATATTATGGGCTTTAGTTATTTTAGAAAATACCAGCTACTGATTTCAAGAGGCAGAGAAGGCAAGGCAGAGAAGGAAAAAAGAGGTCCATTCCTGAGAGGAAGTGGTAAGGCTGCTCTTTGGCAGAGACAAAAGAAAAGAGGAATAAGTGGATTTTAAAAGTGACCAGTCAGTCTCCCAAGGCAATAAAAATAAAAACAAAAATAAACAAATGGGACCTAATAAAACTTATAAGTTTTGCACAGCAAAGGAAACCATAAAAAAAAAAAAGACAACCTACAGAATGGGAGAAAATATCTGCAAACGATGCAATCAACAAGGGCTTAATTTCCTAAATATACAAACAGCTCACACAATTCAACAACAAAAAAACAAACAACCCAATCGAAAAATAGTCAGAAGGGGGACTTCTCTGGTGGTCCTGTGGTTAAGACTCCACGCTTCCAATGCAAGGGACGCGGGTTTGATCCCTAGTCAGGGAACTAAGATCCCACATGCTGCGCGGCCAAAAAAAAAAAGAAAGAAAGAAAAATAAAAATGGTCAGAAGACCTAAATAGAGAGTTCATCAAGGAAGAAATACAAATGGCTAATAGGCAATGAAAAGATGTTCAACATCGCTAATTATCAGAGAAAAGCAAATCAAAACTACAATGAAGTACCACCTCACACTGGCCAGAATGGCCATCATTAAAAACTCTACAAATGGGACTTCCCTGGTGGCAGAGTGGTTAAGAATCTGCCTGCCAATGCAGGGGACATGGGTTCGAGCCTTGGTCCGGGAAGATCCCACATGCCGCGGAGCAACTAAGCCTGTGCGCCACAACTATGGAAGCCCGCGTGCCTAGAGCCCGTGCTCCACAACGAGAAGCCACCACAATGAGAAACCCACACATCACAATGAAGAGTAGCCCTTGCTCACCACAACTAGAAAAAAAAAAAAAAAAAGCCCATGCACAGCAACGAAGACCCAATGCAGCCAAAAATAAATAAATAAAATAAAATAAAAAACTCTACAAATAACAAATGCTGGAGAGGGTGTGGAGAAAAGGGAACCCTCTTACTTGGTTGGTAGGAATGTAAGTTGGTACAGCCACTATAGAAAACAGCATGGAGGTTCCTCAGAAAACTAAAAATGGAATTACCATATGATCCAACAATCCTACTCCTGGGCATATATCCAGACAAAACCCTAATCCAAAAAGATACATGCACCCGTATGTGTATAGCAGCCCTATTCACAATAGCCAAGTCATGGAAACAACCTAGGTCCATTGACAGATGAATGGATAAAGAAGATGCGGTATATATATACAATGGAATACTATTCAGCTATAAAAATGATGAAATCATGCCATTTGCAGAAACATGGGTACAATTAGAGATGAACATATTAAGTGAAGTAAGTCAGACAGAGAAAGACAAATACCATATGATATCACTTATATGTGGAATCTAAAATATGACACAAATGAACCTACCTATGAGACAGAAACAGACTCACGGACATAGAGAACAGACTGGTGGTTGCCAAGGGGGAGGAGACTGGGAGAGGGAGGGAGTAGGAGGCTGGGATTAGCAGATGTAAGCTATTATATATAGAACGTATAAACAGCAAGGTCCTACTGTATACCACAGACAACTATATTCAATATCTATGAAAAATCATAATGGAAAAGAATATTTTTTAAAAAGAATGTGTATATATGTATAACTGAATCACTTTGCTGTACAGCAGAAATTAACACAACGTTGTAAATCAACTATACTTCAATTAAAAAAACAAACAAAAGTGACCAATAACATCACAAAATAAGTTATTTTAAGGAAACAGAGATGACTTAGCACTTGAGTTAAGGGGACACAGGAGAGGCTATCTGAGCCATGCAAAATCTGGGGGAAGGGGTCATAGGGAGTTATTGTTTAATGGGTAGAGAGTTTCAGGGTTGCAAGATGAAAAGAGTTCTGGAGATGGATGGTGGCGATGGTTGTACAATATGAATGTACTTAATACTTCTGAATTGTACACTTAAAATTTAAGATAGTAAATTTTGTGTTATGGTTATTTTGCCACAATTTAAAATTTAGGGAAAAAACCCCAACAAAATCTAGGAAGAGAAGGTGCTGACACTTGCTCTGGGAAGGGAGAGGTGTCTTAGAGGGGTAAGAAGTAGAGATGAACAGGGCACCCATGAAGTCATTCTGCAGTTTGAATGCTTAAAATATTCACTTCTATATGAAATATAAACAATCTGCAAAAGGCAACAAAGAAAGAATTAATTCAAGGTTTAACACAGTTGGTTGCAGGAAGGTCGACTTTCAATGCATCCACCATCATTTTGGATACAGCCATCTCAGTATAATGTAGAGCTCAGTACTTGTAAAATGAAAGGAACGAAAAAAACAAACATAAGCAATTTTATTTAAATCTCTAGCGAATTCTCTCTGGGCTGCATCTCACAAATTGTTTTTACCCTATATGGCACTGAATTGATTAGAAATCCAAACCCACAATGACTTACAGACACCCTGTATCTTGAGCTTTTGCTAGCAGAGGTGGTGCTCCAATCAGTCAAGGAACTCAATCAGTACAACTCTAAGAACTCCTTGGCATATCCAGATAGCCCTGTTTGGGGACAAGAGGATGCCCAGCTGCCAAGCTGGGAAGCCTAATAACAAAAGGCTAATTTACACTTCCATCAGTGATGGATAAGTGCCCATTTCAAAGCACATTATTCCACTGAGAAATAGAAGGAACCAGAAAAGAATTTCCACGGGTTCCCACTACCACATCTTCCCACCTACTTGCAGATGTGTCCGTGCACTCTTCCTTCCCTCCAGGTAGGATGGAAGAATTGTCCCTGCTCGTATCTAAAGCCAAACTCTTGGGACTTCCCTGGTAGCACAGTGGTTAAGACTCCACACTCCCAATGCAGGGGGTCCGGTTTCGATCCCTGGCCGGGGAACGAGATCCCACATGAGTGACACTACTAAGAGTTCGCATGCTGCAACTAAAGAGCCCATGTGCCGCAACTAAGGAGCCCTCAAGCCACAACTAAGACCCGGCACAACCAAATAAATAAATAAATAAAAAGCCAAACTCTTCACTTGTGCAAGAGATCCCATCCCTCTTGCTTCCCCAAGGATTGTCTTCCTGCATTTGCCTCTTCTCTCCCGCACAACCAATTTCTCCTCTCTGCTGGATAATTCTCAGTTAAACATACAAGGAGGCCAGATACCTCTCACTTTTAGAACCCTCATCTTGATTCCGTATCTCCTCCAGCTCTTGTCTCATATCTCTTCTCCATTTAGAGATACGTAGAAGAGTTGTCTCCTGTTCCTTGGCCCCCATTCTCTCTTGAACTGTCTTCTTACCACCCCCTCAGATATGCTCTTGTCAAAGTCACCAATGCTCTCCAGGTGGCTCAATCCTATAGTCTACAGTCAGGCCCACCTTATCAGCTCACCAGAGAATTTGACAAAGTGTGTCGCTCCCTCCTCTGTTTGGTGCTGGAGATAACACTCTCTCTCCCGGTTCTCTGACCACCTCACTGCCTCATCTTTCACAGTCTCCTTCACTGGTTCTTTCCGCCTCCCTGACCTCAAAACATCAAGGTCAGGACTTCCCAGGTGGTCCAGTGACTAAGGCTCCACATTCTCAACGCAGGGCCCTGGGTTCGATCCCGGGTCAGGGAACTAGATCCCACATGCCGCAACTAAAGTTGTCCACATGCCGCACAACTAAGTGTCCACATGCCGCAACTAAAGTTCCCACATGCCTCAACTAAAAGATCCAGCATGCTGCAACTAAAGATCCTGCATGTTGCAACTAAAGATCCCGTATGCAGCAATGAAGATTCTGCGTGCCGCAACTAAGACCCAGTGAAGCCAAATAAATAAATAGATAGATAAATAAATAAATAAATATTTCAAACAAAAAAATCGAGGCCCCCAGGGCTGGGTCCCCATATCTCTTCTCCTCTCTGTCTACACTCACTCCCCTAGAGATCTCAGCTCACTGCAAAGCTTTAAACATCATCTCTTCACACTGACAATGCCCAAACATTTTTCTCCCACCCAGACTTCTCCAGAGGCCAGGCGTGAACATTCAATTCCCTAACAACTTCCCCTGGACAATAAGTATTTTCCAGCATCATCACAAAGCCCTGCACTCTTCACTGTCTCAGTAAATGACAACTTCATTCCTCCAGTTGCTCTGGTCAAAAAGCCCTCTTTCCAACACACCAGCAAGCCCCAGCCAGCACTTTTTTCAAAACCAATTCTCCACCCGATTGCTTCTCACCACTTCCAGCACTGTCCTCCATCCAACATATCACCTTCCTTCTCCCAGACAACTCCACACCCTCTCTGCTTCCACTCCATGATCCATTCCCTGCACTGTCCCCTGGGAGTCCTCCTAATTTCCAATCAGATCATGTCACTTCTCCATTTGAGACTACCCAGTGGATCCCCACCTCCCTTAGAATGAATCCAAACTCGGGACTTCCCTGTTGGTCCAGTGGTAAAGAATCCATCCTGCAATGCAGGGGATGCAGGTTTGAACCCTCGTCGGGGAACTAAGATCCCACATGCTGCAGGGCATATAAGCCCGCATGCCACAACTACTGAGCCTGCGCCCCTCAACTAGAGAGAGAAAACCCGCACGCCACAACTAGAGAGAAGCCCAAGCACTGCAGCGAAGAGACAGCACACCGCAACAAAAGATCTCCGCGTGCCGCAAATAAAGACCTGACTCAGCCAAAAAGAAAAAATAAATAATGAACTCAAACTCTGTACTAGTATCTACAAGGCCCTACATGATCCCGCCCTTGCCTCCTTTCCCAGTCTCATATCCCAAGACTAGCCTCCCACACTCCATTTAGCCACACAGACCTCTTAGCTCTTCCTGAAACAGGCTGAGCTCTTCCCTACCACAGGCCATTTACACTTGCTCCTTTCTCTGCCTGGGGTCCTTTTCTCTTGGGAAGTGGGGAGGTCTTTTATCAGATCTGTGCATGGCTCACCCCCTAGCTTCACTCAACCTCTGCTTCAGTGTCACCTCTGCAGACAAACCTTCACAAATCACCCCAACTAAAACAAAGATTTCACCACCATCTCACTCCCTACCCCTATTCCTGGCTCTCTTTGTTTTCTTACCCTTTATCTCTACTTGCTATTATACTACATATTTGTTTGTTTCTTATTTCTCTTCTATGTTGGTTTGTAATGACCAGACCAACAGTACCTCAAATGTGTCTGACACAGAGTAGGAACTCCAACATTTACTGAGTAATTAACTTGTATTTTTGTGTGAATTGCCTCCTGGTGTCTTTTGCACATGTTGGTATGTTTGATATTTATAAATTTATTTTTTTAATAAATTTATTTATTTATTTATTTATTTTTGGCTGCGTTGGGTCTTCATTGCTGCATGCAGGCTTTTCTCTAGTTGTGGCGAGTGGGGGCTACTCTTTGTTGTGGTGCACAGGCTTCTCATTGTGGTGGCTTCCCTTGTTGGGAGCACGGGCTCTAGGCGCGTGGGCTTCAGTAGTTGTGGCACACGGGCTCAGTAGTTGTGACACGCGGGCTCTAGAGCGCAGGCTCAGTGGTTGTGGCACACAGGCTTAGTTGCTCCGCGGCACGTGGGATCTTCCTGGACCAGAGCTCGAACCCGTGTCCCCTGCATTGGCAGGCAGACTCTTAACCACTGTGCCACCAGGGAAGCCCTTAAATTGATTTTTAAGAGCTCATTCCAGAGGAAATATAATAATCTTTTGTCTGTCATATATTACAAGTATTTTTTCCTGCTGTCATTTTCTATTTTTCTGTTTCATAAAACAAAACTCACAGTGGTTTCTCTTTAAAAATGACCCCACCTTGTAGTAAATTCCGATTCCTCCCCGATTCAGTCAGAGGTGCTTTTGGTCTTAGCCGGTAGCATTACTGAGCGTTTTCATATTTTCCTATGTGCTCATTAGCACTTTAATGAAATATTGGAAGGGGCTGCCCGGAGGCTGCTAGCCAAATGGTATTTATTTACTTATGTAACTGAAGTATAGTTGATTAACAATGTTTCAGGTGTACAGCAAAGCGATTCAGTTATATATATATTCTTTTTCAGATTCTTTTCCATTATAGGTTATTAAAAGATATTGAATATAGTTCCCTGTACTACACAGTAGGTCCTTGTTGTTTACCTATTTTATACATAGTAGTGTACATAGCCAGATGCCATTTAAACCTTAAAATCAAGAAAATGACTCAGTTACAGCATGTTTATCGTGGTCATTAATGTAAATTGCTCAGAGGGAGCAGAAATGACTCTGCATTAATCCATCATTACTCAAAGTACAGACAGATACTGGCAGGCTGGGGAAAATCATAGGCAGCTGATGCCAATGCCAATCTTTAGAGTATTTATCACACTTGATTTGGCTACTTCCTAAAGGCATCCAGGTACCTTACCCAAAGAGGCATGAACCAGTAAGATGCTACCAGATCCTTAGAGAAGGAAGTTGTTGTTTTTTCTAAAAAAATGTTTTATTTATTTATTTATTTGTTCGTTTGTCTGCGGCGGGTCTTCGTTGTGGCACATGGGATCTTCGTTGCCACATACGGGATCTTTTAGTTGCAGCATGTGGGATCTAGTTCCCTGACCAGAGATTGAACCCGGGTCCCCTACATTGGGAGTGCGGAGTCTTAACCACTGGACCACCAGGGAAGTCCCAAAGGAAGGGTTTTTTGAAAATGCTTGGTTTGGGGATGATACAATGGCAGCAATGAAGAACTGAAATTGTGTCTGAAATCTCCTGTGCCTTTACTGGCAAAAGAGAACTGAAAACACTGCGCAGACTCTAAATACGATGTCAGAGCCAGCTTAGGAGACATAAGGGCCCAGGTCATCAAGCTTGGTCTTTCGGGAAGTTCTATTCCACTCACCCTGGTCACCTTTGGTCACTCCCAGGCTAAGGGAACACCTGCCTCACAGACTCCCCCTCTTTCCAAGTGTTACAGGTGTCTAGCCACAGGGCCTGGCATCTCTGACTTCACAGAGCCTCCAATGAGGCCAAAAGGATGCCAAGGCCATCTTCCTACTCTCTTATCCGTGAAGATCTACCCTCTGAGTCCAGGCTCACTGGGGAGGCATCTTCTGTCCTGAGAGTGTTGGTCTTTGGAAATAACTTAACCGCCTTGGGCCTTAGTTTATTCATCAGAAAAATGGGGTGGTGATACCTATATTCAGAGGAGAAAATGCGAGACCGCAGTATAAACAGCTACGACAGTGCTTAGCACAAGGCAGGGGCTCAACCCAGGCTCACATTCCTTGTCCTCTGTCTGCTGTGCCAAAGTTTAAAGACCCCTCCTCCCAAGCCCTACTGGCCTTCATTTCAGTATCTAGAAGACTGCCCATGGGCCCCTCAGTTCTCTTTCCTCTTCATGAGTGGAATGGGGTAAAGATGCATATGAGGTTGAGACCTCATAAGCACAGGCATCCCGAGTAACCTATGGCGATTCCCAAAGTGCCTGAGCTGCATATGCTGGTTTAGACCCACCATGGGACCTATGTGGGACCTGAAGTTTTAATATGCATTTTCATGAACCCAGTTTTGTTTATCAGAATATGAAGGGTGGAGTGCGTGAGGATGCAAGAGGTGTTATTCTGCTCTGTAGTTAACATGAGAGAGCCCTTGGAAGTATATGACTTGTGTGTTTAGTGACATATGCTGGGTAATGTCAGCAGCTGCTATTCAGAATAGGCAAAATATTAGGAAAGGTTTACTGGGGTAAAATGAATGGAGCAAGAAAAATAGTGATTAACTGAGTAAAAAATGGGCAAAAGACCTGAATAGACATTGTTCCAAACACACAAATGGCCAACAAGTACATGAAAAGGTTCTCAATATCACTAATCATCAGGGAAATGCAAATCAAAACCACAATGAGATATCACTTCACACATGTTAGAATGGTTACTGTCAAGAGACAAGAGGTAAGTGCTAGCAAGGATGTGGAGAAAAGCGAACGCTTGTGCACTGTTGGTGGTAAAGTAAACTGATACAATAAATACAGAAAACAGTATGGAGGTTCCTCAAAAAATTAAACATAGAACTACCCTATGATCAGCAATTCCACTTCTGGGTATATACGTAAAAGAAAAGAAATCAGTATCTTGAAGAAATATCTGTACCTCCATGTTCACTGCAGCCGTATCTACATTAGCCAAGACAGGGAAACGACCTAGTAACCATCGGTGGATGAATGCATAAAGAAGATGTGGGATATGCATTCAATGGAACATTATTCAACCACAAAAAAGAAGAAAATCTGACATTTGCAACAATATAGATGAATCTTGAGGACGTTATGCTAAGTGAAATAAGTCAGACAGAGAAAGACAAATACTATATAATCTCACTCATATGTGGAATCTAAAAAAGCTGACCTCATAGAAACAGAGAGTGGAATGGTGGTTGCCAGGGCCTGTTGGGTGGGGAAAATGGGGAGACGTTGGTCAAAGTGCACAAGCTTCTGGTTATAAGGTGAATAAGTTCTAAGGATCTAATGTACAGGACAGTGACTATAGTGAACAATACTGTATTGTATACTTGAAAGCTGCTGAGAGAATAGACCTTAAATGTTTTCACCACACCCACAGAAAGGTAATTATGTGAGGTGATGGATGTGCTAACTTACCTTATTGTGGTAATCATTTTGCAATATATACGGGTATCAAATCATCATGTTCTATACTGTAAACTTACATAAAGTTATATGTAAATTACATCTCAATAAAGCTGGGGAAAAAAAGAAAAATAGTGACTAAGTTTCCTCTGACAAAATCTTGACATTTGGTTGAGTAGGAGGCACCTTGAAGTTGTAGAAGGAGCTATAGTTAGTGGTGTAGTGATATTTGTGAGCTATATTTAAACATATCTAAAGAAGAATGAATGTCTATATTTATGACTCATTTTTTGAGGATGGATCATTTGCATGAATTAAATTTATTTCTTAAATCAAAACCACAATTTGCTAGCCTTTTTCCCCTAATTACAGGATGGTTAAGGAGGAAGGCATTAGGTATCCGGGAGCTGCCCCTGTGTAGAGGTTCCTGGGCCCTGCGATGTGAAAGGCACAGAGAAGGAAAAGCAGGAGGCATCGGGCCCCAGCGCTTCCTGGGAATCCGCCAAACCCTCTGAGGAGCAAGACCATTTCCCGAGATCTAGAAGCCAGCAAGGCTGCACTGTTTGGAGCCTCCGAGTGTACCCCTGACAGCTCCCCAGGAGACGTGAATGCCTGGCAGGGGATGGATGATGTCTGGCAAACATGGGGGATGCCATCAGAGAGCACAGTCTTGTCCCTGACACCTGTCAACTGCCCCTGTGACTCCAGAAAGCCATAGGAAGATGTCATCCTCACCCAGGGGCGCTAGGGGCCCCAGACAACTGAGGGTTGGTGTTCACTAGGTCTCGAATGTTCCCTAGGGTCTCTAGGCCACACTAGCCAAGTGACCGTGAGTTCATCTCTGAACTTGTCTCACATTCAGCTGCCCCGTGAGTGAAATGGTAACAGAGCAGTTTGGTGGTTTAGCAGGTGGGTTCAAGTCTCAGCTCTGTCACATACTGGCTGCAAAACTGGAAGTAATTCACTGTATCTCTCTGTGCCTTGGTTTTCTCAGCTGTAATACAAACATAACACTAGTATTTAGTGTTAAGGTTTCTGCTAGTTCAGGGGGTCACAGAAGCAGATGCCAAGACAGGAAGGGAATCAGACACGAGAGCGATGTGTTAGGGAAAACACCTGTGAGGGAGGTGGGCGAGGCATGGAGGGCTGGGAGAGCCTTCAGACCACAATGCAGGTGTGTCCCCTGGGCTGGAGAGAGGGAAGGACAGTTTTGGCAAGGCCACTGGGGTGTCATAGAGCCAAAGTCACTGCCAGAGGAGTCCCACCTCTGCCAGGGGTGGACCCGCCCAGGTGATGAGTTCCTGCCACACTCATCACCAGAGGGGGAACCGCCTCAGAGCACAGTGGTCAATTACTCCCGCACAGTTGGAGGTTTGAGGGCACCTCCTCATGCCACCACCGCTGTCATAAGAATTTAAGAATTTGCTTAATTCTGGTGGAAGTGTTTCAAATAGAGCTGGGTTGAGCCTCCACAAATGTCCCCAACTTCCCAACCTCTGGGACCACTTTCCTTCTCCCCTCTCTCCATCTTCAGTGGCCCTCCTGATGTTATTCTTTTTTTCCGTCTTCTTCCTTTCCCTTTTCTCTTTCCACTTCTGCCCTCCAGCCACAATCCCCAGCCAGAAAGGCTGCAGAAGGACAGGGGGAGAGGAATGACAGGAATGGTTTGGAGGGTCCTAATGTGAGGAGGGAAGCCTTGGACCATCTGCCCCCATGTCCCTTCCTCCCCAGGCTGGACCTTTGGGGAAGTGTGGTCCATGCAGGAGGCTGCCCCCAGAACTGTGGCCACGTGCCCGTACACAGGACTTGTGCCTGGCTTACTTCCCACAGGGAGACTTTGCCAGTCCACACCTGGCCTTCACCTGCCAGCCCATCAGCCAAGAAGGGCAGGGAGCTGGACGCCCTCGGTACCCTCACTCCCTTCCCAGCATGACGGAGATCTATTTTAGTTCCCACTGCCTGTTAGTCACCAGTGTGGTGGAGTGACATTAATCTCCACTGTTAGGGGGAAGCTGAGGAAGCCAATACTTCTCCTTCGGGGTATGAGTTGCAAAACCCTTCCTTAATCCCCAGCATTATAAATCCTGTTTTTATTTTCACAGCTATGAGCAAAATCCAAATAGTGACCTTCTAAAACTAGACAAAAGAAGCCACAACTTATCCTGAAAAGAGTCCAAGGCCCTCGGAGGAGAGGCTAAGAGGGGCTATTCCAGCAGGGGTACCTCTATGCTTGATGGGACAAGAGATGTGCCGTGAGGACAAGCTGACTTCCTCCCTTGTGTTTCTGATTCAAGGAACCAGCTGAGGTGGAGCAGTCTGGGGAACATGCATACCCCAAAGACTGGCATCCTCCCAACTAGGGAAATGCCAGCATCGTGGTACAAACTGATTCAAAGAAAGGAGCCACCCTTGCGTGTCTGTCTGCTGCACAGAGGCACTGAGCTAGGTGACCGCAGCAAGGCTGTCCGCAGCCCTCCACGCCGCTGGCCTGATCTGCACTCACCACAAGGCAGCCCCCAAAGTCTGAGAAATCATTCACAGTGTCCTTCCAAGTCAGAGTCACACCACTGTGCCGGCTGTTACCTGCAAAAGGTGTTACAGGGTTTGGGGTACAACTTCAGGCTGACAAAGTACATGATCTTCCCCTGAGCTCACGTCCCTCCTTCACTGAGCGTATCTGTGACTGGTTCCTGCCCCCAAGGAGCCTTTCTGGCTGAGCTGATATGAAATCCTGGTGCCTCTTCCGCTATCACTGGAGAAGGGTGAGAGTGTGCAGTAGAGAGACAAGCAGGCCCCCAGATTTTCATGAGAAGAGGAAGTTCAGTCACACAACCTCAGCTAGACAGCTGGCTCCCGGGAACTTGGTGGCTGACCCACCTGCCACCCAGAACTGACTGGGATGGAATTTTATCTCATTCCTTATACAGGAGCTTCCATTTTGTGGATTGAGGTTGGTTACCTTGCAGACACCTCCCCTGGAACAGCCCAATCATAATGGTAACCCCGTGGTTAACCTACTGTTCGCTCTGCCTACGGGTGTTAAAGGTCCACATGCACGTGGACCAGTCCCTCCTCAAAAGCAAACCACCAGCCAGTTGCCTTTTATTGTAATTCTTCTCCCTAAGGTCATGACTGAAAGACCATACTGTGTAGTAGTGACAAGGGGCAGCTCCAGAGGGTCACAGCCTGGTGCAAATCCCAACTCTTTCACCAACCAGCTGTGAGATTTGGGGAAGCTCTCAACACTTTTGGACTCAGTTTCTTCCTCTATAAAGTGAGAGTGACAAGAATAGTTCACCTCATAATTAACTGAATTACATGAATTAAAGGAATTAATATGAATTCATAGCTGTGAAGGTCTTAGACCTGGACCTGGCACATAGCCAGGGCTCCATGAATATTCATGGTGGTGGTGGTGGTGATCATTATTGGATATGTCTCACGAGCAGAAAGTGGCCAGGCTGGGAAATGAATGCTGTACCAGGTTACTACTCAGTCATGCTCTTTCCAGGAAGCTGCTTCTAATTTGGGAACTTCCATTCTTTAAAGTAAAGAGAGGGTGCCTCCTCTCTCATGTTATTAACGTGTAACTGGATGTTTTAAAGTTATGGTAGCCTTCCGTTTCAGCCCACTGATTTGTGTTGCCTGGGCCTTATCCAGGCTGAAAGCACCCAGCTGTCCTCCTGTCAGACAAGAATTATTGTTCTGACTACGGAAATAGGAAGAGAAATATCAGAGGAACTCTGGGGAAATTCACTTCAAATTTTTTCATCTTCAGATTTTGAAAAAATCAGATGAACCATTTTAAGCAGCCTAAAAACTGACTGTTGAAATATTTAACTAGATTAAGAATTAAAATTAAGAAAGTTTCTTTCATTGTTTTCCCCGACTTTTTGTTTTTAAATATTTCAAAGCTAAGGAGTTAAACGAGTACTACAATACACATCATATAACCTTTACCTGGATTCACCAGTTTTAACCATCTGCCACATTTGTTTGATCTCTATAGAGACAGAGAAGAGAGACTGAGAGAGGTGCCTTTGGGATGCCTAAGTGGTGCTGCCAACTGTCCATTTTTCTAAGTCATAGAGCCAATGTTTTCCTATCAATGTGTGTACTCTTTATATTTTAACACCGTTCTAAGATTATTAACCATGAATTTGGAAAATGCTTTTGTCCCATATTCTGTTTTCATTTTTCTTTTGTTTATCATGAATGTTGACATCCAAACTCTTAGTTTTCAGTTAGGTAAATCTATTAATTACTTCCTCTGTGAATTCTGTTATGTCAGAAAGTCAGGAGGGACTTTGATATACTCTAGGCTGTCCAGAGCTTGGATTGACCCCAGTGGGGAACACATCATATTCCACACCTCTGGCCCCAGAGATGGGTCCTGAGTGAGCACCTGTTCCAAGATGACCCAGTGAGAGTCAATTTCAGGATATGGTGGAACAGTTGGGAGGCAGGTGTTCCCTCTCTCTCTCTCTCTCTCTCTCTCTCTCTCTGCTGGCGAGCCTCACTTGGAGGGATGGAAATGTGGACATGTTCATCACTGTCTTGCTACCATTAGGGAAAAATCTGCTAGATAATAAGGCCAACACAAAGAAAAGCAGAACCAAAAGATGATGAAACACAGACACTCCTGATGACATAGCTTAGGAACCCGGATCCCATCACACCCAAACTTTTGGCCTTTTCATTACATAAGCCAGTAAATTCCCTTTTATATTTACTTCAATTTGATTTGCATCTTCATCACTTGCAACCTAAAGAATTGGGTAATGAAGTACATGAGATGTAATCTCACCCTGAGAGTAGGACTTTCCACCACCTCTGCCTCAAAAGCCTATGTCCAAGCTGCACACGCACATTCCCTAGAACGCCTTTGCCTGCTTGGGACGCTGTCATTGTCCAGCTCAGCTTGGCTCCCTGATGGTCTCCAGATGACTGTTACTTGGAGGGGGACCAAAAAGGACATCATGACAGAGGATGACAGGACAGAAAGATCTGGAAGGGTAAAGAGGCCCATTTCTCGTACCCACACCTTGCTCTTGTCTCAGCTATGACTCCATGGGGTGGCTCTGCATCCAGATATGTCTTCCTTCAAACATCTGTTCTTCCTATGACCTGGGTAGATTTCTTAATCTCTCTCTGTCCTTTCAGCGTTCTCAAAAGCAAATGCAAAATGGAGCCAATGATACCTACTTCTGAGAGAATGTTGTGAACACTAAATGAGATAAATTATGTTATGTGAAAGCATACTTTGGGGGACTTCCCTGGTGGTCCAGCAGTTAAGACTCCACACTCCCAATGCAGGGGGCCTGGGTTTGATCCCTGGTTGGGGAACTAGATCTCATATGCTGCAACTAAGAACCTGCATGCTGCAACTAAGAAAGATTCTGCATGCTGCAACTAAAGATCCCACATGCCACAACGAAGATCCTGTGTGCCGCAACTAAGACCCCGTACAGCTAAATAAATATTTTTTTTAAAAAAAGCATGCTTTGGCTTTTGTCTTAGAGCTATCCAGAGAGACAAAACCAAATAGGAGATATACATATATATCCTACTGGTTTTTTATATATATGAGAAAGAGATTTATTTTAAGGAATTGGTTCATATGATTGTAGGAACTGGCAAGTCTGAAATGTGCAGTGCAGTCTAGAGACAAAATTCCCTCTTCCTCGGGGGACATCAGTATTCTTACTTAAGGCCTTCACCTAATTGGATGAGGCCCACCCATATTATGGGGGGTAATCTGCTTTACTCAAAACCTACTGATTTAAATGTTTATAACATCTTTAAAAAATACCTTCACAACAACATCTAAACTAGTGTTTGATCAAACAACTGGACACCATAGCCTAGCCAAGTTGACATATAAAAAATTAACCATCACAGGACCCAATGTAATGCTGACATTCTAATACAGGTTTGTTGATTTGAAGTAAATTCAGTTTCTCCCAACAAACTCAGCAGCAGTCTTTGGGTTTGCTTTCAAGTTTAGCTTAATCATTATTTGGTAATTAATAACACAGCACTTTATAGTTCGTAGAGCCCTTTCTTATATGGGTTCCTTTGCAGGAGACTGGGTGCCTGGGGTGTGGCAGGAAGGATGATTGGCCTCATTTTACAGACGAAAAACATAAGGATTAGTGAGAGGCAAACCCATAAACAGCTCACTATAGTTTCCTGTGGCAAGTGCTCGGACAGGTGGGCACAGGGGAGGACAGAGTCCCCCTTGTTCTTAGTTTGGTTCCAGTAAAGAAGTCTGGATGTTTGGCGTCCATCTAACTCCCTTTATTACCTGTCTCTTGAACCATTTTAATAATTACCTTGCATCTAAAGATTACTTAATTAATTTTAGTTTTCCTGCTGGATAAGGAGTAACCTTTGTCCTTTACTCTGGGGGCCTTGACATGCCCCAGGTGGTCCCCAAAACCCAGAAATTTAGACTCCCTCCTGCCCAGAGGTCCCTTATCTGACCTGCTAGCCATTAAAGCAGGGGTCACAGACCCAAATGCTGACAAAGGCCAGGTAAGTAACTTATGGAAGTGAGGAAGCTGGGAGGGCAGAGGGGTCTTCAGCAAACTGGAGTAGGCATGTCCCATCATAAGATGGCACCTGCAATGCACCTCCAGGACACAGTGACTTTGGGGAGCTCAAGACTTTTAATATCTGGAAATTGGGTTTTTTTTTTTTAAGTGAAATATCCTGATTTGAACTGGCAGCCAGTTCAAATTGTTTTATAAAAATACTGCAAGGCACTTCCCTGGTGGCGCAGTGGTTGAGAGTCCGCCTGCCGATGCAGAGGACACGGGTTCGTGCCCCGGTCCGGGAAGATCCCACGTGCCATGGAGCGGCTAGGCCCGTGAGCCATGGCCGCTGAGCCTGCGCGTCCGGAGCCTGTGCTCCACAACGGGAGAGGCCACAACAGAGAGAGGCCCGTGTACCGCAAAAAAAAAAAAAAAAAAAAAAAAAAGTCATGTACCAAAATGTTCATTGCAGCTCTGTTTACTGCAATGGCCAGGACGTGGAAGCAGCCTAAGTGTCCATCAACAGATGAATGGATAAAGAAGATGTGGCACATATATACAATGGAATATCACTCAGCCATAAAAAGAAACAAAATTGAGTTATTTGTAGTGAGGTGGATGGACCTGGAGCCTGTCATACAGAGTGAAGTAAGTCAGAAGGAGAAAAACAAATACTGTATGCTAACACATATATATGGAATCTAATTTAAAAAAACGTCATGAAGAGTCTAGGGGTAGGATGGGAATAAAGACACAGACCTACTAGAGCATGGACTTGAGGATATGGGGAGGGGGAAGGGTAAGCTGTGACAAAGTGAGAGAGTGGCATGGACATATATACACTACCAAACGTAGTGGTGGATAGCTAGTGGGAAGCAGCCGCATGGCACAGGGAGATCAGCTAGGTGGTTTGTGACCACCTAGAGGGGTGGGATAGGGAGGGTGGGAGGGAGGGAGACGCAAGAGGGAAGAGATATGGGAACACATGTATATGTATAACTGATTCACTTTGTTGTAAAGCAGAAACTAACACACCATTGTAAAGCAATTATACTCCAATAAAGATGTTAAAAAAAATACTGCAAGGGCCAAATAAAACACATCTTCAGATAATCATTCCTGCCTAGTTAGTTAAAAGAGAAAATAAAACATTCCTTCCCATGACTAGCTTGGCACATATACCATCTGTCCACTCATAAATGAAGGAGGCAAGAATTACTATATTTGTCTATTTCTTGAGTGCAAGATAAGAGGAGGATCTTGCCTGGGAGATTCAGAAGCAAAGAAAATGGAGACCTAGCTCCCCAACATTTCCACCAGCCTCTCCACAGCAGATACTGCTTAAGTGTTGTCTACTCCCCTGCATTGTCTATCAAGAACAACCTTAAATGTCGTTTCTCTAATTTATCGGCCACTATTGATGCCTTTTCCTAGGTTGTGGAACCTCACCCAGGAAGGCACATCTGTAACCATCACTCTAGCAGGAGCTCAAGTCCTTCCAGCTAAGAGTCTCTGCATCTAGAAGCAAGCATGCTTCACCTGGTCAGCTGTACTAACACAGGAGGGGAGGGGTGAGCACAACCCTGGAGGGTTCCCACCATGGGGTGTGTTCTTCTCACTTCTCAGCTGAAGACACCCACTTGCTGCTGGGGTCTCAGTGTGTACACAGCCCTGGGCAGGAAGTAGAGCCACTCCCTCCCTCAGCCCCTTTTCAGGGAAATGCAAACCCAGACTCTTCAAGGTGGAGGACACTGCCCTGCAGTGTCACTGAGTTCTCTCTCCGTACCTTCTAAGTTTAACAGTTTTCTCAACTTTTTTTTTTCTTTTGCTCATTTTTCTCCAGCACAAGTTCTGTGGTCCTCACACACCCATGAGTTACTTGCCTGACATGAGTTACATTCCTGCCTGGAGAGAGAAGAAAACTCTGAGAATGCAGGTGTCCATCTGCCATCTCTTAGCGCCCCTTCCTCTCAGGACGTGCTCTGCTCCTTCTCCAAATCCTAGCCCAGAGTTCCCTGCCTACTCAATCTGAGATTCCCCCCAGATGGGGAGGAAGAGGCATGTATTTTATTTTTTTTATTTTTAACATCCTTATTAGAGTATAATTGCTTTACAATGGTGTGTCAGTTTCTGCTTTATAACAAAGTGAATCAGTTAAACATATACATATGTCCCCATATTTCTTCCCTCTTGCATCTCCCTCCCTCCCGCCTTCCCTATCCGACCCCTCTAGGTGGTCACAAAGCACCGAGCTGATCTCCCTGTACTATGCGGCTGCTTCCCACTAGCTATCTATTTTACATTTGGTAGTGTATATATGTCCATGCCACTCTCTCACTTCGTCCCAGCTTACCCTTCCCTCTCCCCGTATCAAGTCCACTCTCTAGGAGGTCTGCATCCTTATTCCCGTCTTGCCCCTAGGTTCTTCTGACCATTTTCTTTTTTTATGTTTTAGATTCCATATATATGTGTTAGTATACAGTATTTGTTTTTCTCTTTCTGACTTACTTCACTCTGTATGACAGTCTCTAGGTCCATCCACCTCACTACAAATAACTCAGTTTCGTTCCTTTTTATGGCTGAGTAATATTCCATTGTATATATGTGCCACATCTTCTTTATCCATTCATCTGTCGATGGACACTTAGGTTGCTTCCATGTCCTGGCTATTGTAAATAGAGCTGCAATGAACATTTTGGTACATGACTCTTTGAATTATGGTTTTCTCCAGTAGTGGGATTGATGGGTCATATGGTAGTTCTATTTTTAGTTTTTTAAGGAACCTCCATACTGTTCTCCATAGTGGCTGTATCAATTTACATTCCCACCAACAGTGCAAGAGGGTTCCCTTTTCTCCACACCCTCTCCAGCATTTATTGTTGATTTTTTGATGATGGCCATTCTGACTGGTGTGAGATGATATCTCATTGTAGTTTTGATTTGCATTTCTCTAATGATTAATGATGTTGAGCATTCTTTCATGTGTTTGTTGGCAATCTGTATATCTTCTTTGGAGAAATGTCTATTTAGGTCTTCTGCCCATTTCTGGATCGGGTTGTTTGTTTTTTTGATATTGAGCTGCGTGAGTTGCTTGTATGTTTTGGAGATTAATCCTTTGTCAGTTGCTTCGTTTGCAAATATTTTCTCCCACTCTGAGGGTTGTCTTCTCGTCTCGTATATGGTTTCCTTTGCTGTGCAAAAGCTTTTAAGTTTCATTAGGTCCCATTTGTTTATTTTTGTTTTTATTTCCATTTCTCTAGGAGGTGGGTCAAAAAGGATCTTGCTGTGGTTTATGTCATAGAGTGTTCTGCCTGTGTTTTCCTCTAAGAGTTTGATGGTGTCTGGCCTTACATTTAGGTCTTTTTTTTTTTTTTTTTTTTTGCGGTACGTGGGCCTCTCACTGTTGTGGCCTCTCCCATTGCGGAGCACAGGCTCCGGACGTGCAGGCTTAGTGGCCATGGCTCACAGGCCTAGCTGCTCCATGGCATGTGGGATCCTCCCGGACCGGGGCACGAACCCATGTCCCCTGCATCGGCAGGCGGACTCTCAACCACTGCGCCACCAGGGAAGCCCTACATTTAGGTCTTTAATCCATTTTGAGTTTATTTTTGTGTATGGTGTTAGAGAGTGTTCTAATTTCATTCTTTTAAATGTAGCTGTCCAGTTTTCCCAGCACCACTTATTGAAGAGGCTGTCTTTTCTCCATTGTATATTCTTGCATTCTTTATCAAAGATAAGGTGACCATATGTGCGTGGGTTTATCTCTGGGCTTTCTATCTTGTTCCACTGATCTATATTTCTGTTTTTTTGCCAGTTCCATACGGTCTTGATTACTGTAGCTTTGTAGTATAGTCTGAAGTCAGGGAACCTGATTCCTCCAGCTCCATTTTTCTTTCTCAAGATTGCTTTGGGTATTCAGGGTCTTTTATGTTTCCATACTAATTGTGAAATCTTTTGTTCTAATTTAGTTCTGTGAAAAATGCCAGTGGTAGCTTGATAGGGATTGCATTGAATCTGTAGATTGTTTTGGGTAGTACAGTCATTTTCACAATGTTGATTCTTCCAAGGCATGTATTTTACAAAATGATTCCCATGGATCTCACACAGTTTGACTGAACCCTACAGGCAGAGCTAATGAAAGATTCTGCCTTCAATGAGTTCACCATCTACTGGGGGAAACTAACATGAAAAATGACCTTATCTCTAGATGGCCCTTAGTCTCTCCCCTTCGTGGGGGTGGGTGAACCCAGAGTGGGGAAGGGGTTCCTGCCAGGCAACACCAAGGGATATTAACAGAAGGGATTTGTAAGATAAACCAAAGTGGCTGCAGGAGACATAGCATAAAGTCTTTTAGCATAAACACATATATATGGAATCTAAAAAAAAAAGCTTCTGAAGAACCTAGGAGCAGGACAGGAATAAAGACACAAACATAGAGAATGGACTTGAGGACACAGGGAGGGGGAACGGTAAGCTGGGACAAAGTGAGAGAGTGGCATGGACATATATGCACTACCAAATGTGAAATAGATAGCTATTGGGAACTAGCTGCATGGCACAGGGAGATCAGCTCGGTGCTTTGTGACCACCTAGAGGTGTGGGAAAGGGAGGCTGGGAGGGAGGAAGACGCAAGAGGGAGGAGATATGGGGATGTATATATATGTATAGCTGATTCACTTTGTTATAAAGCAGAAACTAACATACCATTGTAAAGCAATTATACTCCAATAAAGATGTTAAATAAAGAACAAAACACTTAGAAAAAAATTTAACAAAAGAAATACAAAACTTGTACCCTCAAAAACACAAAACATGTCGAAAGAAAGGGAAGATCTAAATAAATGGAAAGATATCCCATGTTCATAGATTGGAAGACAATATTAAGATGGCCACTCCACAAACTGATCTACAAATTCAATGCAATCCCTAGAAAAATCTGATCTGGCTTTCTTGCAGAAATTGACAAGTTTATGCTAAAATTCATATGAAAATGCACAGGACCTAGAACAGTCAAAGCAATTTTGAAAAATAATGAAGTTGGCAGACTCACGTTTCCCAATTTCAAAACCTGCTACAAAGTACTGCTATAAAGGCAGACATAATAGGTTAATGAAATAGACTTGAGAGTGTGAAATAAACTTTTACATTTATTATGGTCAACTGATTTCTGACAAGGAAGCCAAGACAACTCAATGGGAAAAGAATAGACTTTTCAACAAATGGTGCTGGAACAACTGGATATCCACAAGCAGAAGAATGAAGTTGAACTACTTTCTTACACTTTACACAAAAATTAACTGAAAATGGATGATAACCCTACATATAACATCTGAAACTATGAAACACTTAGAAGAAAACATAGGAGTAAATCTTTGTGACCTTGGGTTAAACAAAAGCTTCTTAGATACAACATGAAAAGTACACGTGAAAGCACAAGTGAAGTGTACTTTTGTTTGTGATAAAGAACACTTGATAGAAACCTATGCTCTTAAACAAATTTTCAAGTGTACAATACAGTAGTTTTTACTATGGGTACTATGTTGTACAGCAGACTTCCAGAACTTATTCATCACATATAACTGTGTAATTGAACAACTCCCCATTCCCCCGTCCCTTCAACCCCTGGCAACCACCTTTCTATTCTCTGCTTCTATGAATTTGAATATTTTAGGTACCTTATATAAATGGAATTATGCAGTATTTATCTTTCTATGACTGATATATTTCACCTAGCATAATGTCATCCAGGTTCTTCTGTGTTGTCACAAATGGCAAGATTTCCTTCCTTTTAAGGCTGAATAATATTCCATTGTATGTATATACTACATTTTCTTTATCAAGATCATACACTTTGAAAACATATTCCTCAGTATAATCACTCTTCCATGATATACTAGCTGTTTGACCTGGGGTAAGTGACTAACCTCTCTGAGGCTATCTCTCTGCATGTAAGATGGTAATAATGTACCTTGGACATAGTTCTTGCCCTAGTCCCTGACATGACCTCCCAACACCTCCCCAGCCTATAACAAGTATTCAATAGTTGTTACTTCTGATCCTCCTTTTTCCCTTTTTCATTCCCTCCTTACCTCTTCTGGTTCAATTTGGATGCAGATATAAAGAGATTCACACACACACACAAAAAAAGTCTTTTAGCATAAAGTCAAAAAACTATACTAGTCGAGGACATTATCAAGCATGTAGGAATCTTTTTCAAGAGTAGTAACAGAAGATCAATCCAAGTAGTGGAGATGTCCAAATTTTAAACAAAAAAGGTAGAACTGCAGAAAAGGGAAGCCTTCCTCCCTTCTTCCCTCAATATGTAAAGCCTCTCCCTGCCTCCACTTTCCAATGGTCTAGGGAGGGGGAGGGGAGAAAGGAGACTAGTCAAAGTCCGTGCAATTTCCAAAGATGAAAAAGGAGTCTGAAGGCTTGCAATTTCTAGGAAAAGAGTCACAACCCAGGTAAAGAGGGAATCTGGGTACTTTGGGTAGCCCAGGCTTTGACCTTTCTAAGGTCGAAATAAGCCCTACCCTACAACTCTCATACCCCGTGGTGTTGGTAGAGACCAATGGGAGCCTGGACTTTCACTCCCACCAGGAAGTAACAAGTAACCTCTCCTCCTCCCCACTGGGGTGGTACCTGTGGAGGCCTACCAGAGAGTCAGGACGTTTGCCACTGCTTAGTGATAACAAAGCTACCTGCTCTCTGTGGTGACAGTGGAGGTCACATGAGGAGCAGTAATGAGGCCCTCCTACCTCTTCTACTGCTTCTGGACAAAGAGGTATCAGCAGAGGCTGGGTAGGAGCGAAAAACCTCACATACACCCATCAGTAACAAGGAATTTCCCTCTTCAGGTGTCAACAAGTGGGGAACCTGAACGTCTACCTTCACCAGCAGTAAGGAGGCAACAGCACTCCTTCTCCTGCTTGAGTGGTGTCAAAGGAAGCCAGCCAAAAGAGAAGGTTTCAATAAGATCCAGAGTCTTATAGTACCAAAAACGTCCAGGTTTCAATTAAAAATCATTCACCATATAAAGAACCAGGAAAATCTCAAACTGAATAAAAAGACTATCAATGGATGCCAACACCAAGATGTCAAAGATGTTAGAATTATCTGACAATGGTTTAAAGCAACCATCATAAAAATGCTGCAACAAGCGATTACAAATGTGTTTGAAACAAATAGAAGGCCTCAGCAAGGAAATATAAAGTATCAGCAAATAAATTAAAAGTATAAAGAAGAACCAAATGGAAATTTTAGAACTGAAAAATACAATAACCAAAACCAAAACCAAAACGCAGTAGATGAGCTAAACAGAAGAATGGACGGGACAAAGGAAAGAATTAGTGAACCTGAACCTTAAACAACAGAGAGAAAATAAACTGAAAAAAAAAAATAGAGTCCCAGGGATATTCAAGACTATAATAGAGATCTAACACTCATGTCTTCTTCCCCAGAAGGAAAGAAGAAAGAGTGCAAGTCTGAAAAAGTACTTGAATGGCTGAAAGCTCCCCAAATTTGGCAAAAGATACAAACCTACAGATTCAGTAAGCTGAGGAAACCCCAAATAGGAGACACCAAAGAAAGTCAAACCAACATGTAATAGTCAAACTTCTGAAAACTAAAAGCAAAGAAAAAAAATTTCAAAAGCAGCAAAAAGAGAAATGACAACTTATAGATGAGAAAAACTTTTCAAATGACAGTGGGTTTCTCATCAGATACTAAAGGCCAGAAGGAAAGTGCTGAAAGAAAAGAACTCGATCCAGAATCCTACACCCACTGAAAATATCCTTCATAAATGAATAGGAGGGACTTCCCTGGTGGTTCAGTGGTAAAGAATCCGCCTTCCAATGCAGGGGACCTGGGTTCGATCCCTGGTCATGGAGCTAAGATCCCAGATGCCGCAGGGCAACTAAGCCCACATGCCACAGCTACTGAGCTCTCACGCCTCAACTAAAGAGCCTGCACGCCACAACTAGAAAAGAGAAAACCACACGCCACAGCTAGAGAGAAGCCCATGCAAGGCAACAAAGAGCCCATGGGCCACAATGAAAGATCCCGCATGCCTCAACGAAGATCCCACATGTTGCAACTAAGACCCAATGCAGCCAAAAATAAATTTTAAAAAAATGAATAGGAAATCAAGACATTGTCAACTGAAGATAACCTAAGAGACCATGTTGCCTGCAGACCTACCCTAAAGAATGACTAATGGAAGTTCTCCATATGGAAAAGAAACAATAAAAGAAAAAACTTTGGAACTTCAAAATGGAAGAAAAAACATGGTAAACAAAAATAGGGGTAAATATAATAATTTCTCTCATCCTCTTGAGTTTTCTAAATTATGTTTGATAACTGAAACAAAAATTATAACACTGTCTCATGTTGTTCTCAATGTATATAGAAGAAATATTTATGACAATTATATTGTAAACTGGGGAGAATAAAGGGATGTAAAGGGAAACAAAGTTTCTATACTTCATTCAAACTGTTAAATGTCAACATCAGTTGATTGTGATAAGTTAGATATATAAGGTTAACACCTAAAGAAACCCCTAAAAAAGCTTTACCAGAAGATAAACTCAGAAACATTATAAATAAATCAAAATTGATTTCTAAAAAGTGTTCAAGTAACCAATTTCCACAGGAAGATAGTAAACAGAAAACAGAAACCAAAAAAAAAAAAAAAAAGAGAGAGAGAGAAATAGAAAACAAAAGATACAATAGCAGACCTAAGTCCCGATCTATCAATAATTACATTAAATGAAAATGGTCTAAAAACATTAATTAAAATATGAAGATTGGCAGAGGAGATTTTAAAACATGACTAAACTATGTGCCATCAACAAGAAATTCACTTCAAATATAACCTAAGTCTCACACCTTATGCAAAAATTCACTCAAAATGGACCACAAACTTAAATGTAAAACATGAAACCATAAAACTTTTAGGAAAACGCCTAGGGAAGTATATTCAGGATCCAGTGTTAAGCAAGTTCTCAGATTTGACACCAAAATCCATAGAATCCATAAAATGAAAAATCAATCCTACACACTGGACATCATCAATATTTAAAATTTTGCTGTGTAAAAAACTCTGTGAGGATAAGAAGACAAGCTACACAGTGGGAGAAAATATTTGCAAACAGCATATCCAACAAAGGACTAATATCAATAATATATTTTTTGGGCTTCCCTGGTGGCGCAGTGGTTGAGAGTCCGCCTGCCAATGCAGGGGACATGGGTTCGCGCCCCGGTCCAGGAGGATCCCACATGCCGTGGAGCGGCTGGACCCGTGAATCATGGCCGCTGAGCCTGCGCGTCCGGAGCCTGTGCTCCGCAACGGGAAAGGCCACAACAGTGAGAGGCCCACGTACCGCAAAAAGTAAATAAATAAAAATATAAAAAAAAAAAAAAAAAAAAAAAAATATATATATATATATATTTTTTAAGCTCTAAAAACTTAACCGTAAAAAAGCAAATACTCCAATTAGAAAATGGGCAGAACACATGAAAAGACATTTCACCAAAGACATATAGAAGGCAAATAAGCACATGAAAAGATGTTCTACATTGTTAGCCAGTAGAAAAGTGAAAAAAATTAAAATCACAAAGAGATACTACTATGCATCTATCAGAATGGCTAAAATAAGAAACACTCCCAGACGCTGGCAAGGATGTGGAGAAACTGGACCACCCATAGATTTCTGGTGGTACAGACATTCTGGAAAACAGTTTGTAATTTCTTTAAAAACTAAATATGAGGACTTCCCTGGTGGCGCAGTGGTTGGGAGTCTGCCTGCCGATGCAGGGGACACGGGTTCGTGCCCCGGTCCGGGAAGATCCCACATGCCGCGGAGCGGCTGGGCCCGTGAGCCATGGCCGCTGAGCCTGCGCGTCCGGAGCCTGTGCTCCACAACAGGAGAGGCCACAACAGAGGCCCGAGTACCGAAAAAAAGAAAAAAAAAAAGAATCTGCCTGCCAATGCAGGGGACACAGGTTCAAGCCCTGGTCTGGGAAGATCCCACATGCCGCGGAGCAACCAAGCCCGTGCGCCACAGCTACTGAGCCTGCACTCTAGAGCCCGCAAGCCACAACTAGTGAGCCCATGTGCCACAACTACTGAAGGCCATGCACCTAGAGCCCGTCCTCCGCAACAAGAGAAGCCACTGCAATGAGAAGCCCGCACACCACAACCAAGAGTAGCCCCCACTCGCCACAACTACAGAAAGCCCGTGTGCAGCAACGAAGACCCAATGCAGCCAAAAATAAATAAATAAAATAAATAAATTTATTTTTTAAAAAAAACTAAATATGCAACTACCATATAGCTCCGTCATTGTACTCCTGGGAATTTATTCCAGAGAAATGAAAACTTACGTTACAAAACATCTGTATACGAATGTTCATTAGCAGCTGTATTTGTGATAGCCCAAAAACTGAAAACAATCCAGGTGTTTTTCCAACAGATGAACGATTAAACCAATTGTGGCACCTCAATACCATGGAATACTACTCAGGAATAGAAACAAATGAACTACTGATACATGCAGCAACCTGGATGAATCCCCAAAGAATTAAGCTGAGTGAAAAAAAAAAAAAAAGAAAACCAACAAAACAATACCAAAAGTCCACATACTCTATGATTCCATCATTTAATACCATTTGGAAATGACAAAAATATAGAAATGAGAGGGGGATAAATTAGGAATCTGGGATTAAAATATACACACTACTATATATAAAATAGATAACCAACAAAAACCTACTGTATAGCACAGAAAACTATACTCAATACCTTGTAATGGAAGAGAATGTAAAAAGAGAATACATACATTTATATATATGTGTATATATATGCATAACCAAATCACTTTGCTGTACACCTGAAACTGACACAACATTGTAAATCAACTATATTTCAATACAAAATTTTTTAAAAATTTAGAAATGGGTAACAGATTAGTGGTTGCTGGGGTTAAAGAGAGTGTATGGCCCTTAAAAGGCAACATCAGGCATCCTTGTGGTGATGAAAATGTTTTGTATCCTGTCTCTGTCCGTGTCACTCTCCTGGTTTGGACCATAGTTTGTAAAATGTTGCTATTTGGGGAAATCGGGTAAAGGGTACAGGATCTCTCTGTATTCTTTTTTTACAACTGCACATGAATCTACTACTACCTCCAAATAAAAACTTCAATTAAAAAATAATAAAAAAGAAAACTGACGGAAAAAAAATTGTGAAGCATTAATTTTAAAAATGTCTCTTGGGAATTCGTCCAGTGGTTAGGACTTGGTGCTTTCACTGCTGAGGGCCTGGGTTCAATCTCTGGTCAGGGAACTAAGATCCTGCAAGCCGTGCGGCATGACCAAAAATAAATGAATCTTAAAAATTAAAAAAAAAAAAACCACCGTCTCTTGATACCACTTCCCCTTCTGTACCACAATCCCATTTCTCTAGTCTCCTTCACAGAAAAACTCTTTTGAAAACATAGTTTTCTTCTCTGCTTACTGACTGCAATTTCTCTCTTTCCATTTTCTCTGAAATGCACTCCAATCAAATGTCTGCCGACATGGTTTCACCAAAATAGCTCTGGCCAAGGTCATTTACAACACTACTAACGCCTATGGTCAAGCCTCAGTTCTCATCTTAATGTATGAACAATACTTGATACAACTGATCAGGTTTCTGCTCCTGGACACACTCTTTAGCCTTGCTTCCAGAATTTCTCTTTTTCTTGGTTTTTCTCTTATGTCACTGGAGCTCTTTCTCTGTTTCCTTTTCTGGCTCTTCGTCTCTCCAAATTCCTAATGTTTTAGCATCCCAGGGCTCCATCCTTGATATTTCCATGGTCTGTCTATATTCACTCCCTAGGTATTCATCCAGCCTCATGGATGTAAATATCATCCATCTACTGATGACTCTGAAATTTATATCCCCAGCCTGGACATCTCTCCCAAACTGCAGACTCGTATGTTCAATTGTTTCCCTAACATTTCCCTCCTCTCGTGTGTTAATAAATATCTCAGAGTATTGTGAATGAAACTAACTTCCTGACTTCCACTCAAAACCTGCTCTTCTCAGTATTCCCCATCTTGGCTTATAGCATCTTGATCCTTCTAGTTGCCCAGTCCCCAAGCTTGGACCATCCTAGACGCCTCTCTTTCTCTTCTGAGTGAAATGGGAGTCCTTGGAGGTGCTCAGCAGAGGCAGGACATGATGTTATAGATATAGATAACTTTAATTAGATGGAGTTTATACATCACATAATTCATTGTTTTATAGCATATTCACAGAGTCATGCAACCATCACCTCAGGTAATTTTAGAACATTTTCATCACCTCAAAAAGAAACCCCTTCCCCTTTAGATAGCACTCCCCAATCTTCTCATCAACCCCCACCCCAGGCCTTAGTAATCACTAAGTCACTTTCTGTCTCATACAGAGACATATATAATTTGCCTACTCTGGAAATTTCATATAAATGAAATTATACCTGTATTTTTTTGTGACTGTCTTTCACTTAGCATAATGTTTTCAAGGTTTACCCACGTTGTAGCACGCAGTATCAGTACTTCATTCCTTTTTATGGCCAAATAATTTTCCATTGTGTGGATTTACTACATTTTGTTTATCCATTCATCAGTTAATGGACTTTTGGGTTGTTTCCACTTTTTGACCACTGTGAATAATGCTATGAACACTCATATATAAATTTTTATTTGGACATATATTTTCATTTCTCTTGGGTATATACCTAAGAATGGAATTGATGGGTCAAATGGTAACTTTATATTTAACTTTTTATGGAACTGCCAGACTGTTTTCCAAAGTGGCTACACCATTTTACACACCCAACAGCAATGTATGAGGGTTACTTCACATTCTTGCTAACACTTTTTGGCTTATTTTTATTCTAGTCATGACAGTGGGTGTGAAGTATTATCAAACTGTGGTTTTGAAATGCTTTTCCCTGATGACTAATGATGTCGATCATCTTTTCATGTGCTTATGGCCACTTGTAAACCTGCTTTGGAGAAATATCTATTCAGAGCCTTTGTCTATTTTTGTATTAGGTTATTTGTCTTTTTATTATTGAGTTGTAAGCATTCTTTATAAAGTGTCGATTTGCAAATATTTTCTCCCATTCTGTGGGTTGTCTTTTTACTTTTTTTTTATGTTTGTTTTTTTAACACCTTTATTGGAGTATAATTGCTTTACAATGGTGTGTTAGTTTCTGCTGTATAACAAAGTGAATCAGCCATACATATACATACATCCCCATATCTCCTCCCTCTTGCATCTCCCTCCCACCCTCCCTATCCCACCCCTCTATGTGGACACAAAGCACCGAGCTGATTTCCCTGTGCTATGCGGCTGGTTCCCACTAGCTATCTATTTTATATTTGGTAGTGTATATATGTCCATGCCACTCTCTCACTTCGTCCCAGCTTACCCTTCCCTCTCCCCGTGTCCTCAAGTCCATTCTCTATGTCTGTGTCTTTATTCCTGTCCTGCCCCTAGGTTCTTCAGAAACTTTTTTTTTTTTTTTAGATTCCATATATATGTGTTAGTATACGGTATTTGTTTTTCTCTTTCTGACTTACTTCACTCTGTGTGACAGTCTCTAGGTCCATCCACCTCACTACAAATAACTCAATTTCATTTCCTTCTATGGCTGAGTAATATTCCATTGTATATATGTGTCACATCTTCTTTATCCATTCATCTGTCAATGGACACTTAGGTTGCTTCCATGTCCTGGCGATTGTAAATAGTGTTGCAATGTACATTGTGGTACATGTCTCTTTTTTAATTATGGTTTTCTCAGGGTATATGCCCAGTAGTGGGATTGCTGGGTCATATGGTAGTTCTATTTTTAGTTTTTTGAGGAACTCCATACTGTTCTCCATAGTGGCTGCATCAATTTACATTCCCACCAACAGTGCAAGAGGGTTCCCTTTTCTCCACACCCTCTCCAGCATTTACTGTTTGTAGATTTTTTGATGATGGCTATTCTGACTGGTGTGAGGTGATACCTCATTGCAGTTTTGATTTGCATTTCTCTAATGATTAGTGATGTTGAGCATCCTTTCATGTGTTCGTTGGGAATCTGTATTTGGAGAAATGTCTAGTTAGGTCTTCTGCCCATTTTTGGATTGGGTTGTTTGTTTTTTTGATATTGAGCTGCATGAGCTGCTTGTATATTTTGGAGATTAATCCTTTGTCAGTTGCTTCGTTTACAAATATTTTCTCCCATTCTGTGGGTTGTCTTTTTGCTTTTTCGATAGTGTCTTTTGAAGCACAAAAGTTGTGTGTTTTGTATGCTAACACATATATATAGAATCTAAAAAAAAAAAATGGTTCTGAAGAACGGAGGGGCAGGACAGGAATAAAGACGCAGATGATAAGAATGGACTTGAGGACACGGGGAGGGGGAAGGGTAAGCTGGGATGAAGTGAGAGAGTGGCATGGACATATTTACACTACCAAATGTAAAATAGCTAGTGGGAAGCAGCCGCATAGCACAGGGAGATCAACTCTGTGCTTTGTGTCCACCTAGAGGGGTGGGATAGGGATGGTGGGAGGGAGATGCAAGAGGGAGGAGCTATGGGGATATATGTATATGTATAGCTGATTCACTTTGTTATACAGCAGAAATTAACACACCATTGTAAAGCAATTATACTCCAAAAAAGATGTTAAAATAAATAAATAAATAAAATTAAAAGGCAAATTTAACTTTAAAATATATCTTTATCATCCTTAATAAAGGGCTTTTACCCTTACAAAAAAAAAGTTGTGGTTTTTTTTTTTTTTTTTTCATGAATTCCAATTGATCTTTTCTTTCATTGTTTGTTATTTTGGTGTCATAGCAAAGAATCCATTGCCTAATGCAAGGTCATGAAGATGTACACCTATGTTTTCTTTCAAGAGTTTATAATTTTGGCTTTTATATTTAGGTCTTTGATCTATTTTGATTTAATTTTTTTACATGGTGTGAGGTAGGAGATCCAGCTTCATCCTTTTATATGAGGCTGTTTGGTTGTCTCAATATCATCTGTTGAATAGACTATTCTTTCCTCATTTTTGCTTCTGTTTTTGTTTTTTGCGGTACGCGGGCCTCTCACTGTTGTGGCCTTTCCCGTTGTGGAGCACAGGCTGCGGAGGCGCAGGCTCAGTGGCCATGGCTCACGGGCCCAGCCGCTCCGTGGCATGTGGGATCCCCCCGAACTGGGGCACGAACCTATGTCCCCTGCATCGGCAGGCGGACTCCCAACCACTGCACCACCAGGGAAGCCCTGTTCTTTCCTCATTGAATGGTCTCGGCACCCTTGCCAAAAATCAGTTAACTATAGAAACACATATTTATTTATGAACTCTCAATTCTATTCTATTGATCTGTATGTCTAACCTTATGTCAGTACCACATTGACTTGGTTATTGTTCCTTTGTAGTGAGTTTTGAAATAGAAAAGTGTGAGTCTTCCAACTTTTTCTTCGTTTTCAAGATCGTCTGGCTATTCTGGGTTTCTTGAGTTTCCATATGAATTTTAGGATCAGCTTGTCAATTTCTACAAAGAAGCCAGTTGGGATTCTAATAGGAACTGCATTAAATCTATAGATCAATTTGGGGAGTACTGCTAACTTAACAATATTCAGTCTTCTGATCTATGAACATGGGATGTTTTTCCATTTTTGTAGATCTTCTGTAATTTCTTTCAACAACATTTTATAGATTTCAGGGTATAAGTTTTGCACTTGCTTTGTTAAATCTATTCCTAAGAGTTTATTCGTGGTGATGCTATTATAAACGAAATCATTTTCTTAATTTCATTTTTGGATTGTTCGTTGCAAGTGTATAGAAATGCAATTGATTTTTATATATTGATTTCATATCCTGCAACCTCACTGAACTCATTAATTAGTTCTAATAGTTTTTTAAGGTTTCTTAGCATTTTCTATATACAAGATCATGGCATTCAGAAATAGAGATAGTTTTACTTCTTCGTTTCCAATCTCAATGCCTTTTATTTCACTTTCTTGCCTGATTTACATTTTAACAAACCCTTCAGGCTGCCTTGATGAGGATACACCAGATCAGGATCAAGAGTGGAGCAAGAGTCCAGGTAAGAAAGGACTGTGCCTTGGACCAGGTGGGAGCAAAAGAAAAGTCACAAAGTACTTCAGGGTGTTTCTCTTTTGTTCTTCTCTCCTTTAGTTCTTCTTTGTCTTACTGGCCATTTGGTGATTTTTTTGCCTCAACCAACTGCAAAGCCAGTAACAACTTTTAAAATATCCTCGTGTAGTAAAAAAAAAAAAAAAAAAAATTTCTACATGAAGGAAGCAGGAAGCAGGCACCAGACAGGAGACTAAAGAAACCCAAATCCTACAGGTCCCATTTCTGCAAGAACAGACCGTACGAGACTGATTGGACTGAAGGCCTATTTTTATGAGAAGAGAAAAGAGAAGTATCTGTCACCAGGTCTCAGAAATGCTGCAATCCTCAGCAACCAGCTAAAGATAACCCAGGCAAGGAAATCTGTGCCCAGACTTGGGGGTCCTCAGTGCTCTGGGTACACAGGATAATTCAGGCTTCTCCAGTGAGTGAGCATCCCATGCTTTCAGATCCTTTGCCTTGGGGAAATTAGCTTAACCAGCCTTCCTCAGAAACTTCTCCCTGTAGATAAAAATACAGGAAAACTCCCCAGAAGTTCCCCGTACCCAGTCCCTCCAAGCAAGATACGATCTCTCCCTCCTGGTGAGCAGGACCCTAGTGTTCTATTGAATAACCTGGGCTGAGCCTTGGGTGAGATAAGGCATTCGTATGACTCTGGGAGTGAGGACCTCCTTAAACTGTGCATCCAAGGCCCTTCGCTCACCTCTCCCTAGTGCTAGCTCTGGTTCTAATCCCAGCTCTGCCACTGACAGGCCATGTAGACAAGGACAATCCCTTGTCTTCTCTGGGCCTCACTTTATTCATCTGAGAAATCAAAGTGCTGGACTTAGATCAGTGTTTCCCCATAATGAACCCTGAACCCAAACTGATCCTTAATTTTCAGATTCACAAAACCTTTTCCAAAGTCCTCATTTCTTAAAATCTGTAAACCAATTCAAAAAACTGCCCTATGAGAACTTAATGTATGACTATAGAATGTAACAGATATGTTCTCCATATGACTCAATTAGAGAAACTGCTTCATCTTACCTCCAGCCCTGTAGGGGCCTCCCCAGGAACTACTGTAACTTTGTTCCCCACCCTAACCAAAGGTAACTGGACCAGAGGCAGACCCCAGACCCAAGATGAACCAATCTATAGTCTGGATGGAGACAAGCATATTATCCCTCTCAAAACTTGGGCATCATCTAGACTCTATAGCTAATAATGGTGTGCAGCCCTGTGGTCAAGTCAGACAAACAGGCTGGTGGTCATGGGGCCCACATGAAAGAATAGGAAGCGGCTGAAAAGAAGGAGGCAGAGAGAAGCAGCAGAATGAATAAATCCTGTGGCTCATGAGAGATGAGAAACTACTCGGCTCTTGAGAAATGGAGAGTGCCCTTGCTTCTTACTTTCCTGTATTGCTGCCAATGTGAAGCATGAACTATCCTTGCATTCTTGAATGTGTCCTTACACAAACCACAGCCAAAGGAACTGTGAATATAGCAGAGGAAAGGACAGATTCTTCAACAAATATAATTAATTGCTATGCTTGGGAGAAAACAGAGAGATTCTGCCTCATACTGTGAAGAAAAATTTCCAGAAGGATTTTTTAAAATGATGTTTAAAAAGAGAACTTTAAAAAATGTATATTCCTTCCTTCCTGCATAAGTTAGTTTTCTCTTCCTTTCCCTTCCCTCTCCTTTCCTCCCCATCCCTTTCCTCTACTTCTCTTGGGGATGAGTGGCCACAAAGGTAGTGGCAGAGGGGTCTGGGAGCCAAGGAGGTGACCAACGTGGTAGAGAAATTACTTACAGACAGAGAGATTGAGTACATAAATAACCATATTGAAGACAACGAATGAAGGTTTTCTTGTTCACAGAGAAGGAAGTTACATAGAAGGAAAGGGGAAAGGCTAAAAATAACCCTGACGTATTGATGGAATTAGAGGTACCAGTGCAAATTCATGGGCCTTTAAAACATAAATAGATAGATATAGAAATAGTTATAGTAGTACGTAGGGTACACACACAAATACACACACACATGCACACGTTTACATGCGTATATGATCCACCTCTGTACATGAGAAGGCCTACAATTGATGAACCCCAGAAGCAATAAGCAACCAAATACCCAGATTTTAGTTTCCAAATATCATTCTCCACTCCAGAACTCCTTGGAGAAATAGCGAATTGCAAGGCTGAGGCAGGGAAATTACAAGATAAGCCTGGAACATTTTCTTGTGCCAAAAAGTAAAGAATTGCTCAAAAAATTATGGGGACATAGCTGAAATTCAAGGGGCGAATTGTGGTTTTTTAAAATTTTGGGGGGAAGTATGGTTGATTTACAATGATTCAGGTGTACAGCAAAGTGATTCAGTTATATATATATTTTTTCAGGTTCTTTTTCATTATAGATTTTTATAAGATATTGAATATAGTTCCCTGTGCTATACAGTAGGTTCTTGTTGCTTATCTATTTTATATATAGTAGTGTGTATCTGTTAATCCCAAATTCCCAATTTATCCCTTCCTCCCCCACAGGAGCCAATTTTGATGTGGCTCTCCTGCTAGCCAAATCTGGAATGATTTGATATAAAAATAAATAATGATAATAATGGATTAAATCCATTGAATAAAATAGTATTCCATGGGCCTACACTGATATAAATAAATGAAGAAAAAAGACATCTCTTCCTTATAATAGAATGCCAACTAATAAACGTAGCAGGAGTGATGGTAACAGAAAATGGCCATTTGGTAACCACTATAATGGTAGTTAATTTAGGCAAGAATCACCAATGTCTAATAAATCAAATGAATAGAGATTTAATGAAATGTAGGATATTGGCATAGTTTGAGAGTATCTTCCCATAAAATACTTATCAATTACAAAAAGGGAAATAATGACTTAACGTGGAGAAATCAGGCAGACACTGAACTGACCAAGTGATCGAGATTAATATTACCAGCAGTAGAACTGGTCAACGTCACGAGCCTCCTGATGTGATGCAGTGAGGAGAAGACAGCATCACTTCTGTATATTCCTTCCAAGAATGCATGTCTGAGTCCCGTCCTGAGGAAACATTGATGAAACCAGGCTGAACTTTAGCCTACAGAATGAAAATCCTGTACTCCTTCAAACTATTAAGGTTGTGAAGACAGGAAGAGACTAAGGATCTGTTCCAGATTGAAAGAGACTAAAGAGATGTGATTATTAAGTGCAAAGTGTGATCCTGGGCCAAACAGGAAAGAGACCTTGTTGGGATAATTGGTGAAATCTGAACAGAATCTTTGGATTGGATGTCAGTGTTATACCAATGCTGATTTCTGATTTCCTGATTTGGAGGGTTGTATGCCAGTTATGTAGAAGAGTGTCCTTAGTTTTGGAAGATACACAGTGAAGATTTTGGGAGTTTGGGGCATCATGTTGCAAATATATAATTTATATACTTTTTATATTTTGTATTTTAAATAATACCTAAGCAAATTTTATGTATTTTACTTATTTATTGATTATCATTGGTATCCCCAGAGAGAGATTCTGCAATTTTTTTTTTTTTTTTTTTGCTGTATGCGGGCCTCTCACTGTTGTGGCCTCTCCCGTTGTGGAGCACAGGCTCCGGACGCACAGGCTCAGCGGCCATGGCTCACGGGCACAGCCGCTCTGCGGCATGTGGGATCTTCCCAGACAGGGGCACGAACCAGTGTCCCCTGCATCGGCAGGCGGACTCTCAACCACTGCGCCACCAGGGAAGCCCGAGATTCTGCAATTTTATCTCTCAGTCCTACTACTGATTTTTTTTCAATTTAACTAGCATTTATAATTTCCTAGAACTCTTTTTTGTAACTTTTTCCATAACCATCTGTTTTTGTTTTACCAACAAAATATGCTCTCAATCCTTCCTTCAGTGCTGGACATTGCCAATTGCACATTCCCTAGGTGCCTCAACATCAGCCTGCTCAAAATCAACTCTCCATCTTTGTCCACAAGCCTATGGACCCTGCAGTCTTGTAGGCCACTGAAAGCAATAGCTTTTCTGAGTGGTATGGGGAGCCACTGAAGGGTTCTGAGCAGAGAAGTGACATGATAAAATTTGCCTTGCAAAAGGATCACCCTAGATCCATTGAGAATAGACTGTAGGGAGGCCATGGAAGAAACAGCCCAGGTAGAAGTACAGTGAAAAACTACCCTGGTTTGCCCCAGGGTTGGGGGATTTCCTGAGACAGGACTTTCAGCACAAAAACAGGAAACCGAAAACTGGGCAAGTACCAAGCAAACTGGATATTCTAGTTAGGAGATTATTCCAGAAGGTGCAGCCGTGACATAATTTTAGCATGAGCTAGGAGGAGGTGATTATCAGATGTCATATTCTGGATATGTAATGGGTATATAATATATCAATAGAATGTATGAGATGTGTCATGTGAGGAAAAGAGGATTCTCATGTCCTTGGAGTACTAGGGGGGAGACCTGAATTATTATTTACTGGGGGAGGAGGGGGACTGCCAGAGGAGACATTTAGAGGGGGGATGGGAATTAGGAGCTCAATTTTGGACTTGCTAAACATGAGGTGTCTATCTGACATCCAAAAGAAGATGTTAGATAGGCATTTTTTAAGACTTTTTTTTGATGTGGACCATTTTTAAAGTCTTTATTGAATTTGTTACAGTATTGCTCCTGTTTTATGTTTTCAATTTTTTGGCCCCGAGGCGTGTGGGATCTTGGCTCCCCAACCACGGATGGCACCTGCACCCCCCTGCACTGGAAGGCGAAGTCGTAACTACTGGACTGCCAGAGAAGTCCCTAGATAAGCATTTAAATACACGAGTCTCGAGATCAGAGGAGAGAAGTTAGGGATGTAGATATTGTATATTGTATGTACATGGCCTCTAAAAAGATAAAAGAAGCTCATGAAGAGGGTAGATTAAAGAGAAGAGGTTCGAGGACTGAGTCCTGGAGACAAGATTTGTTTCGGTAGAATGATGGGGGCAAAATCTTGATAAAGAGAGAATGGGAGATGACGAATCGGAGGCAACAGGTATAGACAAGATTTTCAACAAGTTTACCTGCAAAGCCAGGAAGAAAGGCAGTAGCCAGAGGCAGAAGCAGAGGATTGTTTGTTGTTGTTGTTTTGACAAATACTTTTTTTTTGGCCATGCCACACAGCATGTGGGATCTTAGTTCCCCGACCAGGGACTGAACCTGCACCCCCGGCATTGGAAGCATGGCGTCTTAACCACTGGACCACCAGGGAAGTCCCTGTTTGTTGTTTTTTAAGATATGAAAAATAAGAGCGTGTTTGCATGCTGCTGGGAGTGATACAGTGTTGGTGGGGGGGGCTGATGCAGGAGAGAGGGGAGAGAGTGGTGAAGCTACTTCTTTTTTTTTTTTTTTTTTTTTGCGGTATGCGGGCCTCTCACTGTTGTGGCCTCTCCCGTTGTGGAGCACAGGCTCCGGACACGCAGGCCCAGCGGCCATGGCTCACGGGCCCAGCCGCTCCGCGGTATGTGGGATCCTTCCGGACCGGGGCACGAACCCGCATCCCCTGCATCTGCAGACGGACTCTCAACCACTGCGCCACCAGGGAAGCCCGAAGCTACTTCTTAAGGTGGAGAGAGGGGATGGGATCTAGGGTTTAGGGGAAGAAGCTGGGTTTAGCTAAGAGTAGGGACAATTACTCCATATATAATATGAAGGAAGATAGAGTACATGGGCAACGGATCAGGTAATTGAGTAGATCTAGTGGTGGGAACTTATGAGAATTCTCATCTAAATCTTCTAATTCTCAGGGAAGTCAAGGTAATCAGCTGAGGGTGAGGTTGGGGGAGGCCACACTGGAGGTCCAAAAAGAGAGGTAAAGATATAAAATCATTATCTAGGGGAAGAAGGGTGTGAGTGGAAGAGAGAAAAGAAGGATGATTACTGACCAGCACTCACTTGGGGTTTCAATATTCACATGGATTTAGAGGAGGCCAGTCAGCACTTTCAGTTCCCTGAATTATATCTGGTGTGTTTTGTTTTGTTTTGTTCCTGTTTGTTCATCTTGGTCCTTCTTAATTTTGCTGTTGCTTTTGCAGAAACGTCTGGTGGCTAGTTGTTGCCCATTCATACTTGAAATGAGGGGCTGGGTTAATTAATATAGGTGACTGAAGACACACTCTTCTGACAGAAGGCACCCTCCAGCGCTGACTTGACTAAATGGAAAAATGTCCAGAAGCAGACACTTCTCTTGGTCAAGTTTCAGAACTAGGAATGAAGAGGATTTGGTATGAAAAAATAAATGGTAACAGCAGTCAAAGTTGTCACCTGCAAAAGAAAGAGTATCAGAAGGTCACCAGCAACCCCGGGGGCTAGAAGACAAAAACAAAACCTTCAAAGTTCTAGAATTCCAGACCCTGCCAATTACCGATGCAGCAGGAGGGTGGAATAAACACACCCTTCATTGTATCGATACTTAGAATGTATTCCAACAAAATAAGGGAATAAATGGAGAAGGTTCTTGGACAGAGGTTTACCTTTTTTTTTTTTTTTTTTTCTTCACCCTGCCATGAGGCTTGTGGGATCTCAGTTCCCTGACCAGGAACTGAACCCAGGCCACGGCAGTGAAAGCCTGGAATCCTAACCATTAGGCCACCAGGGAACTCCCATAAGGCTTACTTTTAATAACTCCTAGTTGCACACCTTTCCTTAGGTTTGAATGCCTTTACTTTGTGCATTTATTAGTTTTACAACCCTTTTTGTATAAACAAGGGCTTACTGTTTACCTCTCAGATCATCAAACTTCTAAACACTACAGCTTCTCCCCTTTCTTTTCCCACATGTCTTGAAGTATTGGAAGAATAGGTATGCTTACTTCCTTATTCATTTTTCACACCAAACCTCTTCCTTTTTCATATTGTCAGAAGTATTTAGACTTAACTATAAATAACCAGTTTCATTGTTCATCATTGCTCCATACATAAATGTCTCTTTATTATAGAAGCTTGCCTCGTTTTAATTTAGTTTTCTTTGGGCTGAATTATATGGTATAATTTCTAAAGTTACACATTTTCTTCATCCTATCTCTAAAACACTTAGCTGATTTCTATTATTAAATTAAAAGAGGGCGTATATCCTGGCTGTTTAGTAGAATTCATAGAAATGCACACTCCAGGAACTAAACGTAACCGGCAATATTGAATTCCATGAGCTACACTCCATGGGAGCACTAATCTTAACTATAACCGTAAATGTCCTAGCAGGGAATACTTAACACTGAAGGCTAAACCCTAATCGTATCCCAACTCTAATCCTAGACTAAATAAAACAAAGCACTACAATTTACCCTAATCCCAATACCCTACCCTAACCTAAATCTTAACCTCAACCTTAATCCCAATGCTGTATTTTTAAAACAGGAGATTTTGGTACCTATGTAAAGTGGTTTATCAAAATAGTGAGTAGAGAAAGAATCTCCTTCCACTCTCCTTGTTGCCCCCCTGCTCCAGTCCCTGGCCTCCCACTGTCCCCTCACTTTCTTCAGGTCTTTACTCAGATGTCACCGTCCACAAAGCGTTTAGGACCAACTGCACAGTTAGGGAGAACAGTCCCCAAAGAGACCACCCTCACTTCTGACAACAACTGCAAGTTCAGGGGTCTCCCCCTAACCATCGTCAGGTTTGATAATTTGCTAAAAGGACTCACGGAATGCAGTGAAAGCTGACAAAGTCATGGTTAAGGCTTATTACAGGAAAGGGATACAAATGAAATCAGCCAAGGGGACAGCACAGGGCAGGGCCCACGGGGGTCCAAACAGACACTCCTCGTTGTCTCTCTGTGGAGCCATGGATGATGCGTGACCTCCTCCCAGCCACAAAATGTGACAATGCACAGAGCATTGTCAACCAGGGAAGGTCACCCAAGCCTTGTGTGTCCAGGGTATTTAGTGGGTTTTCGTCACATGCTGCTCATGTAGCTGACCTGCAGTCGCCAGCCCCTCTCAAAGGGCGGCTAATAGCTTTAGTCTCCAGCTGACCTGGAGCTCAGAACTCAAGTGTGACCCAAAGTCCCCATCATAAATCACACTGTTGGACTGTCCAGTGGCCAACCCCCCCTCCCTGCCCTCAGGCAAACAAAGACACTCCTACAGGGGCCTAGAGACACCAACCAGGAGACGAGGAAAAGGCCAGACTCCCCCTTTGGGTGAAGTTAATTCTTCACCACATACCTTCTCAGTGTGACCCCCCCAATTTAAACATGCAACTTCTGCCCCAAGAATCCACATCACCACTTATCACCATCAGGCATAAAATTCATTTTACTTGATTGGTTATCATCTTTCCTCTCCATTAGGAATGGAAGCTCCACGGGGGTGGGAATTTTGTCTGCTTTATTCACTGCGTGTTCACTGTGTCACCTGCTTCTAGAACTGCACCATCCAATACTGAACCAACTAGCCACTTATGGTGAGTGAGCACCTGACTAGTAGCTAGCCCAAATTAAGTGTAAACTACACACTGAATTTTAAAGGCATCGTATAAAAAAAAGGATTTAAAAAATTCCACTGATACTTTATTATATTGGTTATAAGTTGAAATATATTGGGGACATATTGGGTTACATAAAATATATTACTGAAATTTATTTCACCTTTTTCTATTTTGTAAGCTTATTTAATGTGGCTCCTAGAAAATTTTAAATTACATATGTGGCTCCAATCTGAATCTCACTTTATGTACATATATAAGTAAAATTTACTATTTATATATACATATACACATATGTATGTTTATACATCAACACAGATCTAGAAGAGATGTCAGCAAACGTTTTCTGTAGAGCATCAAAAAGTAAATATTTTAGGCTTTGTGGGCTATATGGTCTCTGTTCAGCTCTGCCATGATAGCACAAAGGTAGCCATAGACAATATTTAAACAAACACATGTGGCTGTGTTCCAATAAAACTGCATTTATAAAAACAAGCAGCTGCATAACTTGGCCTGTGGGCCACAGTTTATGCACTCCTGATCTAGAACATTGTTTAGTCCATAGTAAATATTCAATAGATATTTGTTGGGCGAATGAATAGAAAGAAGGCTAAAGTGACAGCACAGTGAGCCTGGGAGCATGGTTAATGCCAAAGGTAATCAGTGGCCAGAAAATGTAGACAACTCAGAAAAGCTACCCCAGCTCCAGAGCTCCTCATAGGATTGGCCGCTGTGATCCTTGTTGTGCCTGCAACCTTTGTTGCAACTGCACTGCAATTCAAGTGTCAGCTCCACTCCTCACAGGAGTACATCTCCTCCGGTCCCTCTCCCACCGGTACTGATCCCCTAAGCACTCTCCCCAAAACTTCTGGCATGAAAATCTGCATCTTAGAGCCTGAGTCCTAGGGAACCTGACCTACAGCAGCTGATACCAGGAGCGGTCTGAGAAAGCAGACTCTGGACATGGGATTTTGGAGTTGATTATCTATCAGCTGACTGGCAGCGAGAACCCCATGGCTGGTTGTAAGTTAAGGATGCATAGCCCCTGGCAAGCTGTGGCAATGCAAATGTTAAAACTGTAAGTGGTGGTGAACTGGGATGATATGTGGAGGAAGAGGATGTGCTGATGGGTGCAATGTATCAGGACTTTAGAGGGTGCATATAGTTATTACAGGGGCAGCGGAAATGAAGGCTGCTGCTGGAGCCATTGAAGCATCAGAGAAAGACAATGCCAAGGGTGAACGCCAGGGGTCAGCATATAGAAATCTCATATCCTGTATCCAGAGGGCAGAAAAGGCTGGAGGGCCAGTGTAGACAGGGAAAACAGTAAGCAGGCCTTTGCTTCAACCCAGGCAAGGGATGGAGCTGGCTTGGCCCAGGATACCAGTGGCACAACTGGGAAGTGTTCAGATCTTGGCTGCATTTTGAAGATAAAAGCAACATAATTTGCTATGGTGTTTGCATTAGTTTCCTATTGCTAGTATAAAAAATCACCACAAACGTAATGGCTTAAAACAACACAGATTTGTTCTCTCACAGTTCTGGAGGTTGGAAGTCTGAAAAGAGTCTTTGGGGGCTAAAATCAAGATGCTGTCAGGGCCGCTTCTTTCTGGAGGCGCTGGGGGGAGATTCTGTTCCCTTGCCTTTTCCATCTCCTAGGGGCTGCCTGGATTCCCTGGCTTGTGGACCTTTCCTCCATCTTCAAAGCACATCACTCCAACTTCTGCTTCCATCCTCACATCTCCTTTCTCTGACTTTGACCTTCCTATCTTCCTTGTGATTATACTGTGACCACTTCAATAATCCAGGATAATCTCCCCACCTCAGAATCCTTACTGCAATCACATCGGCAAAGTCTCTTTTGCCGTGTAAGGTAACATGTTCACAAGTTCCAGGGATTAGGATGTGGATGTCTTCAGAGGGCCATTGTTAAGCCTACCACAGGGTAGGATGCAGGGGTGCTAGAAAGAGAAGAGTCAAGAATGACCTTAACAGTCTCGCAAGGTGATAGAAATAAAAACAAAAATAAACAAATGGGACCTAATCAAACCTACAAGCATTTGCACAGCAAAGGAAACCATAAAAAAAAAAACGAAAAGACAACCTACGGAATGGGAGAAAATATTAGCAAATGATACAACAGACAAGGGCTTAATCTCCAAAATATACAAATAGGTCATACACCTCAACAACAAAAAAACAAAAACCCAATTGAAAAATGGGCAGACCTAAATATGTCTTCCAAAGAAGACATACAGATGGCCAGTAGGCACATGAAAAGATGCTCAACATCACTAATTATTAGAGAAATACAAGTCAAGACTACAATGAGATACCACCTCACACCAATCAGAATGGCCATCATTAAATAGTCTACAAATAACAAATGCTGGAGAGGGGGTAGAGAAAACAGAACCCTCCTACACTGTTGGTGGGAATGTAAGTTGGTGCAGCCACTATAGAAAACAGTATAGAGGTTCCTCAGAAAACTAAAAATAGAATTACCATATGATCTAGCAGTCCTAGTCCTGGGCATATACCCAGGCAAAACTCTAATTCAAAAAGATACATGCACCCCTATGTTCATAGCAACATTACTCACAATAGCCAGGTCATGGAAGCAACCTAAATGTCCATCGACAGATGAATGGATAAAGAAGATGTGGTACATGGACTTCCGTGGTGGCGCAGTGGTTAAGAATCTGCCTGCCAATGCCAGGGACACGGGTTTGATACCTGGTCCAGGAAGATCCCACATGCCATGGAGCAACTAAGCCCGTGCGCCACAACTACTGAACCTGTGCTCTAGAGCCTGTGCGCCACAACTACTGAGTCCACGTGCTGCAACTACTGAAGCCCATGCACCTAGAGCCTGTGCTCTGCAACAAGAAGCCACCACAATGAGAAGCCCGCGCACTGCAAAGAAGATTAGTCCTCGCTCGCTGCAACTAGAGAAAGCCCGTGCACAGCAACAAAGACCCAACGCAACCAAAAAAAAAAAAAAAAACAAGTAAAAGATGTGGTACCTATATACAATAGAATACTACTCAGCCATAAAAAAGAACGAAATAATGCCATTTGCAGCAACATGGATGCAACTAGAGATTATCATACTAAGTGAAGTAAGTCAGAAAGAGAAAGACAAATACCACATATCACTTACATGCAGAATCTAAAATATGGCACAAATGAACCTATCTACAAAACAGAAACAGACTCACAGACATAGAGAACAGATTTGTGGTTGCCAAGGGGGAGGGAAGGACTGGGAGTGTGGGATTAGCAGATGTAAACTATTACATATAGGATGGATAAACAACAAGGTCCTACTGTATAGCACAGGGAACTATATTCAATATCCTGTGATAAACCATAATGGAAAAGAATATAAAAAAAAGAATGTCTGTATGTGTATAACTGAGTCACTTTGCTGTACAGCAGAGATTGGCATAACATTGTAAATCAACTATACTTCAATAAGAGAAATAAAAATAAAAAAGAATGACCTCAATGTTTGGAGGCTGGAGCATCTAGAAGGATGGGTGGCCATGACCTGAGATCAGGAAGACACAGGCTCAGAGATTCAGGCAGTTCTTCTTTAGAAGCTAAGTCCTTCCACCTCTCCCCCCAGAGGCTTCCCTGTGTTAAAAGATACTTTTCAGAAGGTAAAACCATGACTCTCATTACAGAAGTAAAAATGAACGCATGTTGAGGAATTTATTTTACTCGTATGATCTGAGAAAACCAGGCAGATGTTATAACCGATTCTAAGGAAAGCTCAAAACAGCACAAATTTATATGGTAAAGGAATGTTGAGATGAATTGCAAATGGGGACAAAAATGAACAGGGCTAGAACCTGAAGACCCAGAAAGGTATGTTGCAGATGGTGCATAGTTATCTACTAAAACACGGAATTTTTTCTACACCTGATTCTCCTGTCAGAGTACTCAACATGTAAGTCTCAGGTGGGAGCAGGAGCACCTGAGAATGAGAAGGTGGGTTTGACATCTAACAAGATCCAACAAAAGACAACAGGAAGAAAAACAAAAATGACACATATCAACACAAACATTTTGCATTGGATTCATTATAATACTTTTTGACTGGTTAGTATTTCTTTGTAGAGAAGTTGTTATAGCCTAAGGTTTGTGTCTCCCCAAATTCGTATGTTGAAGACCTAACCCCAATGTGATGGTATTTGGAGGTGTTTCCGTTTAGATGAGGTCATGAGGATGGAACCCCATTGATAGGATTAGTGTCCCTATAAGAAGAGGTAGGGAGACCAGAGCTCTCTTTCTCTCTCTCCCCCGCACCATGTGAGGACACAGGGAGAAGGTGGACATTTGCAACCTAGGAGGTGGCTTTCACCAAAGAACCAAATCAGCAGATGCCTTGATCTTGGACTTTCAGCCTCCAGAACCGTGAGAAATCAATTCCTGTTGTTTAAGCCACCTAGTCCATGGTATTCCATTATGGCAGCCCAGCTGACTAATACAGAAGATGTTGATTTTTTTTTTTTTTGGTCCAGTCACTATGTAATCAGCCACCCGGTAACATTTTACATTCCACTCAAATACAATTAGACCAGACTGAATGAAAACAAGTGTCATTCACCCACTTTCCTAGCCATTATTGCTTTGGAACCAAGAAAGTATTCCTTTTGTGCAGCTGCTCCCGAGCGCACATGAGCCCTTCACTGTCGGTGACTAAACTGGAGGTACAATTATTTGTATAAATAAGTAATAAATTTAGTGGTATCCTCTCTTATATGTTCTTTTTTTCCCCATCCCTTCTTCTAGTCCAATTAACACGCATGGGAGAGAGGGAGGGAGAGAAGGAGTGAACACTTTGCTATACAGTGACATTGGCAGAGCAAGAGGACACACTCCAGGACAAGATAGAAAATCTTACACAGTCACCCATACTCTTGTCAAAGAAGAATGTGTTGGGAGGAAAAAATTTCCCTCTACCAGCTTAGGTTCAGTGGTGGGGGGCCTGTGAATTAACTAACAAAAGACAGATTAACAGGAGAGAAGACCAAGTTTATTTACCAGAGAGGCTTCAGATGAATTGGCTCCCTGGACATCCAAAGATAAAGGTTTATAAACCCACTTAACGACTAGAAAGGAGGGAGAAAGGTCTTCTGTGGAAGAATAAATGGAAGGTAGGACAGTTTCAGATAAAGTTTGTTTAAGCAATTACTCATCCCTGTGATAGTGGTTAGTCTCCCTTCTGGCTGTAAACCTGCCAGAGAGAATTTATACCAACTGTATTTTCCAGGAGGTCCTGCTTAAATCTACAAAAGAAGTTGAGATCAGGTTTTTTTCTGTGACTGCTGTTTGTTCAGATGTTTTTAGCTCAGCAACTAACAAAGGATTAATCTCCAAAATATACAAGCAGCTCATGCAGCTCAATATCAAAAAAACAAACAACCCAATCCAAAAATGGGCAGAAGACCTAACTAGACATTTCTCCAAATACAGATTCCCAACAAACACATGAAAGGATGCTCAACATCACTAATCATTAGAGAAATGCAAATCAAAACTACAATGAGGTATCACCTCACACCAGTCAGAATGGCCATCATCAAAAAATCTACCAACAATAAATGCTGGAGAGGGTGTGGAGAAAAGGTAACCGTCTTGCACTGTTGGTGGGAATATAAATTGATACAGCCACTATGGAGAACAGTATGGAGGTTCCTCAAAAAACTAAAAATAGAACTACCATGCGACCCAGCAACCCCACTACTGGGCATATACCCTGAGAAAACCATAATTCAAAAAGAGACGTGGGCTTCCCTGGTGGCGCAGTGGTTGAGAGTCCGCCTGCCGATGCAGGGGACACAGGTTCGTGAGAGGCCCGCGTACCGCAAAAAACAAAAAGAGAGACATGTACCACAATGTACATTGCAACACTATTTACAATCGCCAGGACATGGAAGCAACCTAAGTGTCCATCGACAGATGAATGGATAAAGATGTGGCTCATATATACACTGGAATATTACTCAGCCATAAAAAGAAACGAAACTGAGTTATTTGTAGTGGATGGAACTAGAGTCTGTCATACAGAGTGAAGTAAGTCAGAAAGAGAAAAACAAATACCGTATGCTAACACATATATATGGAAATTTTAAAAGAAAATGGTTATGAAGAACCTAGGGGCAGGACAGGAATAAAGACTCAGACCTACTAGAGAATGGACTTGAGGACACGGGGAGGGGGAAGGGTAAGCTGGGACGAAGTGAGAGAGTGGCATGGACATATACACACTACCAAATGTAAAACAGATAGCTAGTGGGAAGCAGCCGCATAGCACAGGGAGATCAGCTCCATGCTTTGTGACCACCTAGAGGGGTGGGATAGGGAGGGTGGGAGGGAGGGAGACATAAGAGGGAAGAGATATGGGGATATATGTATATGTATAGCTGATTCACTTTGTTATAATGCAGAAACTAACACACCATTGTAAAGCAATTATACCCCAATAAAAAATTATAGATAATATAAATAAATATTAAAATATATAAATAAAATAAATAAATAATTAAAATAAAAGATTATTTTAAAAGAATCCTCATGCCGCTGAGCTGAATTTTGAATCCGTACAGGTGCAAAACCATGCGGGATCTTAGTTCCCCAGCCAGGGATTGAACCCGTGCCCCCTGCAGTGGAAGTATGGAGTCCTAACCATTGGACCGCCAGGGAACTCCCAAGAGGGTTTCTTGAAGGAAAGGGCTGTTCTTCCTTCCGCCTCAAGTCTGATAGGGGGGCTTCAAGGGAGCATGGCCTGAATTCCCTGGAGCTGACTGGGGTGCAAGTGTGAAGCGGGCCACTAAGGTCTGCTGTGAGCCCCACCGGCAGGGCAGATAGAGACAGGTCACAGAGTCGACCTGAGGTTGTGTCACCCTGATCAGGGGATGGTGCACCCTCAGGTGATGTCTCCAATGCTGAGCAGCCCACGAGAGGAAGAGCCAGCATCTGGGCATCTGACTGCCCCCCAGAAGGCACCACCACACTTTTTCTGCACCTGTATCTCTCCTCCCTCTCCTCCCGTCACCCTAAATGAGGCTGGAGTGACATCGTGAACCGGTGAAGGGTAAAGAGGGCTGAGAATAGGGAGAGGGAATAGTGAGGAAGCCAGCCACACCTCCCTTCCCCACTGAGTTTCCAAGCTGAACCAGGGCAGCCTGCTGGGGCCCCACCAGCTCACCTCCCCTGCTGCCCAGTTTGCCCTTCAAGTGTTCTGACCCTTCCAGACTCTTAAGTTCAGAAGTAGGGCAGGAGAAGAGATAAAGGTGGAAGCTGGACTGTCTCTAATGACCCAACCTCAGAAGTCATAAAGTATCCTTTCTACTCACCTGGATTCTAGGGGATGGCACAGAGACTGCTTTCTCTCAAACTGGAGGAATGTCACATTTGCAGTATAAGGAATTCATATAGGATGGGAGATACTGGACTAGCCATCTTTGGAAAATACATCCAATCTGTCCCATGAATAAGCAAACACATCAGAGTGGTGGACCCAGTAAATGAACTCAAGTTTTGTTAGTACCTTTTGTTCAAAGAGGAAGGAATATATGTCACACATTCTAGAAAGTTTCTCCTGCAACTTGGAGAAGATAAAAGCTTTGTTGATAAAGAGGGTTGATTGACAGTTATGAGAATAATTCACTTATTTGTGTAATCTGCCTCTTTAACAAAAATGCAGGCTCTGTGAGGAGCTCTAGAAAGATAGGTAGTTAGATAGGTAGATAAATTCTCCAGTGCATAACTCAGAGCCCAGTACATAGTAGCTGTGCAAAAAATTCTTATAGAATAAATAAATGAAATGACGAAATGCAGTGCCTGGACTTCTGAGATGAAGTGTCACTTGATGAGGTGCTGCCACCTTCTGGTCACTGGGGACCTTGCCAGCCATTTCCAACATTCCATTTCCCCATCTGCCTTTGGAAGGATGCACCCATCTCTTGCCATCACCTTTCTCAGTTTACAGGGCGCTTTCCTGATGGCTGATTGGTTTGGGTTTTAACAACAACCCTGACTCCTATGTCGATTCCCATTTGACCAGTAAGAACCGTGAAGACCAGAGGAGTTATTTACCAGAATTCTGTCTCTCTGATCTCCACATGCTCACCCCGAGCCCCGCTCAACCCTCTGCAGCCTGGTGTGGCTTCCTCCACTGCACTGTGGCTGCTCTGGCCAAAGTCTTCAAGGGCACCCTCGTGGAGTCCAGCAACCCCTTCCCCTCCATATCTCACTCTGTACAGCACTGTACACTGTCAATCTCTTCCCTCCTCTAAGTATGTCCTTCCCTCAGCATCTTCCATTAACTAACTCCTCCCCGGATTTTCCCCTGCCTCCCTGGCTGCTGCTTCTCCTCTGCTACCTCTCTACAGTCCACCTTCCCCAGGGCTGTCCTGAGCCCACTTCTCCTCACAGACTCCTGGGAGACCACCTCCCTCAAAGCCTCGATTCCCGCCTGCACACAAGTGGCCCACCAGGTCTCTGTCACCAGCCCAGTCTTCTCTCCCACCTCCAGATCCGTTCATCCAGCCCCTGAAGACGGGCTCTGCCTGGAGACCCTGCACCTCACGCCCATCTTGTCCGAAGTCAAGCTGTGGTCTCCCCTCTCTGCCAACCTCCCTGCCCTTCCCCTCACGCCCATCACCCAGCCTAGGGAATGGCACCCCCACCCACTCACTTCCCCAAGACAGAAGGCTGGGGACCACCCCTGAGCGTTCCTTCCCCTCACAGCCGAGTCCACTGAATAGTTGTCAGTCTGCTCCCTCAAACCAAGCACCAGGCACTCAGGCATCTTTTAGCTCTTTTAGGTCTTGTCTAGTCTATGCCCTCGGCATCCCTCGGACCAGCCCCTCCTCCCCTCCTCTCTGCCACCATTAACATCTTCATCATTCAGAACCTGGGCCACTATGACAGGCCTTCATCACCAGCCTCCTATGACCCAAATTGCCCCTGGTTAAAACACTTCAGGATGGGGCCTAAACCCCTTGCCTGGCATCCATAGATTAGCCCTGCCTGCCACCCAAGACCAACCTCCACCCTCTGCCCATCCACCCTGCCCTCAAGTCACACCATGCACACCTCTGTGCCTCTGCCCATTCTCTTCCCTCTGCCTGGAATACCTTTCTTTCATCTGCCTATATCTAAAGCATCTCATACCCACTGTACAGACACGGAACCTGAGGCTCAGAGCACTAACATAACTTGTCCAAGGTTGTAGAGCTGGGAAGTGGTGGAGATGAGGAACCAAAGGAGGACGGTCTGAAACCTGCTCCTTTCACTCCAAAGCATCCAGGCTCTGCTGCAAGTCTCAGTTTCCCCAAGTGTAAAATGTGAGGAAGGAAAGACTCTGGGCTCTTCCTGCTCTGACTTCTTTCTTAACCAGGATTTCTTGATTTGGGGATGCTCTGAAGCTCTCTGGTGGTGACCTGGGGGTACTAAGCACCACTGCCTAGGATCCCCTAGCCAGCCACTCAGTAGAGAATGCTTGGGCCAAGCTCTGAGCTGGCTGGGCTATGTTACAAGTGGACAGACATGGTCTCCTGCCCTCCCTCCCTCAACTGCTCCAGTTTCCATTCTCTATTAGTTTTCTGTAGCTGTGTGGCAAAATACCACAAACTCAGTGGCTTAAACAATACCCATTTGTTAGCCTAGTTTTGTAGGTCAGAAGTCTGGCACAGCAGGGCTGGCTTCTCTGCTCAGGGAATCCTAAGGCTGAAACTAGTCCTCATCTGGAAATCAAACTTCTGTTCCAAGCTCATTCAGGTTGGTGACAGAATTCAAATTAAAAAGTTCTGCTGTATGAAAGACAATGTCAAAAGAATCAGAAGATGAGGCACAGACTGGGAGAATATATTTGCAAAAGGCATATCAGATAAAGGACTGTTATCCAAAATATACAAAGAACTCTTAAAACTCAGCAATAAGAAAACAAACAACCCAATTTTTAAAATGAGTCAAAGACCTTGACAGACATCTCATCAAAGAAGATACACAGATGGCAAATAAGCATATGAAAAGATGCTCCACATCATATATCATCAGGAAAATGCAAATTAAAACAATGAGATATCCCTGCATGCCTATAGAAATGGCCAAAGTCCAGAACATTGACAACACCAAATGTTGGCAAGGATGTGGAGCAACACAAACTCTCATTCATTACTGGTGGGAAGGCAAAACTGGTACAGCCACTTTGGAAGACAGTTTGGCTGTATCTTACAAAACTAAACATACTCTTACCATTCCATCCACCAAGCATACTCCTTGGTATTTACCCAAAGGAGTCAAAAACGGATGTCTACACAAAAACCTACACACAGATGTTTACTGCAAATTTATTCATAATTGTCAAAACTTGGAAGCAACCAAGACATCCTTCAGTAGGTAAATCAATAAACTGTGCTACATCCAGCCAATGGAATATTATTAAGCCCTGAAAAGTCATGAAAGAACCTTAAATGCATACTACTAAGTGAAAGAAGGTAATCCAAAAAGGCTATGTACTATATGATTCTAACTATATGACATTTTTTGAAAGACAAAACTATGGAAACAGCAAAAAGATCAGTGGTTGCCAGGGGTTAGAGGGGAGGGAGGGATGAATAGGCAGAGCACAGAGGACTTTTAGGGCAGTGAAACCACGCTGAATGATTCCATAATGATGGATACACGTCATTATACATTTGTCCAAGCCCACAGAATGTACAACACCAAAAATGAACTCTAATGTAAACTATGGACTTTGAGTGACAATGATGTGTCAATGTAGGTTCATCGATGGTAACAAATGTACCATCTGGTGGGGATGTTGATAATGAAGGAGGCTGTGCACTGTGTGGGGGCAGGGGGATCTATGAGAACTCTGTACTTTGCGCTCAATTTCGCTGCAAACCTAAAAACTGCTCCAAAAAAACCAAAGTCTATTTCAAAGGAAAAAAATATACACTGGATTTGGAAGGTTCAATTCAAAATAAAGAATGTAAAAATATCTCATTAATAATTTTGGAAATTTGAGTCAGATAAAATATAATATTAAAATTAACGTCACTTTTTTCTTTTTTCTTTTTCTTTTTACAATGTGGCTACTAGAAATTTTTAAATGCCTTATGTGGCTTGCATTGTTTTTCTACCGGGCAGCACTGGCCTAAATCTTCAAAGCAACTGCATGACATAGGCACATTATTATCTCACAGGTGGGAGAAGTTAATGTAGCAGACGCTGCTAGTGCCCCCGGATCCCTCACATCTCCCAGGGGTCACTTGCAGCTTCAGTGCGCAGTCCCTGTACAGGCTCACAGAGTCCTAACCTCAAACATGTGCATCTCTCTGCCTGAGGGGCGGACCGGAAGTCCAGGGTAGCTAGCGCTTCTGGGACCAGCCCTCAACCAGTGGGGTGAGGAAGGGTGGATAAATACCCCAGCTTCCTCACCCTGGGTGAGGCGTGTTCTACACCAGCTCCCAGAGGGTCCCCAGTGGTATCCAGTCTCAGCTGTCCCCAGAAGTAATCTGCTTTCCTTCCCCTCCTCGCTTCTTTACTCCCTCACCACCTTCCTCCCCTCCCAGTGAAATCACTTGCACCCAAATGCTCCTATCAGGCTCTGCTATTGGAAGATCCCAAACGAAGACACTAGAACACAGACAGCTGGAAGACTCTCAGAGGTCGTATAAATAGGAAGAGACAGGCTGGTGATTTGATACCAGCAGTCTGACACCAGATCTCACACTCAGAAACCACACCTCGCTGCCCCTCATGCCACAGCCATGACATTCCTATGCGAGGAGGGTAGAGACTGTGCCCTCAAATCTGTCCAGCTTTGAGCTGACCCCCAAGCAGAGCAGGAAGTGCCTTCTCCAGGTTCAGATGATTTTGTCAAGAGGCTGAGCCGACCTGTCTCCTGCAGCCCTGGAAAGGACCCAGGCTGGCCTGCCCAGAGCTGTGCCTTGACACCGTGTCTGCTTCCCAGCTGGAGGGAAGCCAGGACTGCCAGCCAGTGCTTCGAAGGGCATTCGTCTTTGGACCAAAAGGACACGCTGGGATCTGGGATCTGGGACCTGGGAAAGCTGGGGGTGGCGAGGATCCAGGGGAAGATATATGGAGCTTACTCATTAATTTAGCTTATATATGCTGGGCACTGTTGCAAATGTGTTGTGTGTGTGTGTGTGTGTGTGTATGTGTAATAAATGTGTATTCCTCACAGCAACCTTCTGAGGTATACACTATTATTATGCCCATTTTATAGGTGAGGAAACTGAGAACAGAGAGGGTAAGTAACTTGCCAAGGTCACACAGCTAGTAAGTATCACAGATAGGATTCAAATTTAGGCAGTCTGGCTCTTAACCATTCCTGCATTCTGACTCTCCTGAAACTTCTGGTGAGTCTACTGCCAGCTGCTCACTCTGAGCTCTGCCTGAGTACCAGTTCTCCTGGGAGATAGGCATGAACTTCTGACTAATCCCCAACTTTAGCAGAGCCCCACTCACTTAGAGGAATGGACTGACAGAGGAATGTGCCCTCAAGACTGGAAAGCAGTAAGCTCCAGAAGGGGGGCTGTAATCACTGGAAAACGACACCCTTCCCTCCTACCCCCTCCCCCAGGGTCCCTCTGCCTTTTGACAGAGATCAATTAATAAGCACAGCCATTCAACCTCAGTGTAATTATTTATTCCCAGCCTCGTTCCCCAAATGATATGAGGGGGCTTAAAAAGATAAATTCACAGCATCTCCACCAAAGATTTTCTGATAAATAATGCCTGGTTCATTGCCTTAACGGCCTTGTCACTGACACCCTGATGATGTGATACTGTTAGATCATTACACATAGGGTGATCAGCTCATCCTGGTTTTCTTTGAACTTTCCCAGTTTTAAAACTGAAAGTTCCTTGTTCTGGGAAACCCCTCAGACGGGCAACAAGGACAGTTGTTTACCCTCATTACACAGGATACAGCCCACAAAGTCTACTTGCTAGAAGACTAAAAATTTAGCTCTGAGCTTCCTCAGAGCCAAGGCAAAGAGGGAAACACTGGGACTTCCCTGGTGGCGCAGTGGTTAAGAATCCACCTGCCAATGCAGGGGACACGGGTTCGAGCCCTGGTCCAGGAAGATCCCACATGCTGTGGAGCAACCAAGCCCGTGTGCCACAACTACTGAGCCTGCACTCTAGAGCCCGCGAGCCACAACTACTGAGCCCATGTGCTACAACTATTGAAGCCTGTGTGCCTAGAGCCCGTGCTCCGCAACGAGAGAAGCCACTGCAATGAGAAGTCCGTGCACCACAACAGAGAGTAGCCCCCGCTTGACACACTAGAGAAAGCCTGCGAGCAGCAACAAAGACCCAATGCAGCCAAAACTAAAAATAAATTTTAAAAAAACAGAAAACAAAAAAAAAAATCAGGTGGTCATAAAAAGCCTTTCTTAATATTGAGACCTAAGAAATTTCCACCATGAGTTATCACACTTGTGGTGAGTACAAAAGTGGGTTCCCTCTAGGTGCTTTTCTTACGCCTTATGTAGTAACAGCAGGCCCTCCCATAGCACATGCCATGTGCTAAGCGCTCTCACAAAACCTTCTCATACGTGAATTCATTCAAGTCTCAAAACCACTCTAGAAGGCAGGCACTGAGGCTCCTCTTTCCTTGGTCTGAGAGGACGCACGTCTCCCTGCTCTTTCCAGGGAGAGCCAGGAGTCCACGGAGTAAGAGGAGGGGCAGGGAAAGCAGCAAGAGGGAAGAGGCCAGGGATGGGGGCTTCCAGATGCCCCTCTCCCCTCCCCCAGGCCAACACTGCCTGCCTGACATTGACTCAATGGAAAGAGTGAGCAGTGCCTGGTGTCACTCCCTGGCACCAGAGGGCATGCCGGATGTCAGAAGATCCTGTTCTGCCAGGTAACAGAACGCACCTGCAGGGCCTGCAACACGGAGCCCGGGCAAAATGCCTCCTTCACGTGTGCTCTGCGTGGTCCCCTGACGCCCCTTACCATACCGCCCTTCCACGCCAAAATGCCAAGATCTCTTGAGCCTACTAAGCCCCTTGGACTCTGGGCAGAAAAGGAGGGGGCGGGCGTGACCCACCCCCCAATCCTTCTGTGACTGGGAAGCTAATGACTCCAGGGTCAGAAATAACCCCAGAGTCAGCTCCCCGTGTGCCGCCCCTCCCCTCCCCTCCCCTCCCTTCCCAGAAAGCCTGGGCCCTGAGTCAGAGGCAAGAGCCTGAAAATAAACAAGGACCCAGTTAATCTGCTGTGAACACCACAGAACCACGCTGTCGAATTCCCTGATAAATCAGGGACCCAGTGAAGAACTGAGGCCTGGAAACACAGATGTCTTTCCCCCAGATCCAGCTGCGTGTGCTCAGGGCCAAATATACCTGTGCTGTGGAGGGATAGAAGAGAGAGGGGAAATCTAGTGCAGAGGAAGTCGGGGAGAAGGAGTGCTGGGCCTTACTCTCAGGGGTTTCCAGGCCAGGAACTGAGGAGGAGAGCCCCAGGCCTGCCCTCAGGGGGCCTCCAGTCTCGTGGCAAGGTGGACGCACAGCACATGTCAGGAATAGTCAGAGGCTGGTCTGGAGTACGGAGGTGGGAGCTGGGCCACTCAGGTGTCAGATGCCCCTCCTTATTCATGCCTTCAAAACAGTGTGGGATACCTGTACCACACACCATGGCTGAGTCACTGACCCCAATCCTCAGATCAGACCGGGATGAATGAAGCTCTCCCCTCCCCACTCCTCTTCCCCTCCCCAACAGAAAGGACATGTAACTGATTCCCAGGACAGACCAGTTAACTTCCACAAGCCCTAAAAATAACGGAACCACTTCATACTCTGAACTGAGCCTCCCCCCACCCGCCCCCACCTTGGCCCACCCCCTAACCAGCCAGATAAAGGCAGCTGCTGGGGCTGGCAGGGGACAGAGACCTGGAGCCAGGGCAGCGAGAAGGCATCTGACAGAGCCGGCAGAGCAAGACCAGCCCCAAACGAGAGGAACAACAGCCCCTTAGGCCGCACCTGCCACAGACCCCAAACCCCCATCAGCCAAGCAGGACCCTCGGGTGAGTAACCCACCCCTTTGTCTCTCCACGGCAGGGCTGGATCTCCAGGCTGGGACACCCCCTGGATCCTCTCAGGGTAGCATGTATGAGGGGCAGCTCTGGGTGGGGGAAGGAGGGTGAGGGGCGTGCATCTGGAGGCAGGTGAGTGGAGGGGTCTGATAGAAAGATTCCAAGAAGAAGTTAAGAGAGAGTTATCGTGAGCTCCACGGGGGGGTCCCAGAGTGGCTGCCACAGGCCTGAGGCCTGCAGAGGGGCAGGTTCCAGCCAGCCTGGCATAATCCAGAAAGGCTTGCAGGAGGAAATGGCCTGGGGTTGCAATTTTTAAAATACAGGTATGGAGCTCCTCAGGCTTCAGGGCTTCTTCCCAGGAAAGCCTCAGCTAGGCCCAGTGTCTGGAAGAAAGGACAGAGGAGGCGGGGGAGAACATGGAGGCTGGAGGGGGGTAAGTGGGCCCGACTCTGCACTGGTAGGACAAGCCCGGTGCCCAGCTGCTGCGGGTGAAAGTCTTGGCATATCTGGACCGGGAATGTCTCCCCAGGGCTGGCCTGAGCCCAGCTCCCCACAAATCATGGCCTAGGGCCTGGGGTGGGATGCAGGCCATCGACTTGCCCAGTTGGAAAGCCCTTGGGGAAGATCTGGGGCAGGGTGGGTGGCGGCGCAAGGTAGGGCAACCAGATCTGAGTCTGTCCAGATGTAGAGATGTGTGGAGGTGCTGGGCCAAGAAAGAGCAGACCTGGAAGCAAAAGTAGGGGTCTCCCTGAGAGGCCGGCCCAGCCCTGGGAAGCCGAGCTCAGGGACACCCACTGAGGCTCAGGCCCTGCCCTAAGTCTTGTCCCAGTTCTGAAGTCTGCCCTCACCCCGCCCCTGTCCCTGCCCTCAAGAACCACGGTGGGAAGGCCTTGCTACCACCTGGCAGAGCCTCCTGGGTCACCTCCTTCCCCTCTTGGGGCCTGTTTCCCTGTCTGAACAGTGAGGGGGTTGGGCTCAGTGACCTCTGCGGGTCCTCAGGTCTGCCATCTCTGGACTTTGCGATGCTGACAACTTGTGACCATAGTAGGAATTCTGGAGATTCCTGGGGGTGGGGATAGGGTGGAGCTGGTGGCCTGTACATACCATCTGCTCAGGCCACCCGGGTGACAGGACAGTGAGGAGGTGGGGACAGTTGAGGTCTGCCTGTGGCAGAGGGTCCTCATGAGAATTCAGAGACTAAAGGAAGCACCCGGAGCAGGTAATGAGACTCGGGCTGCCGGCTTTAGACGTCACACTCCTTGGGGCTCGGATGCCTTTGGTGGACAAGTCGGGGTGGGGTGGGGCACACAAGGCTCAGTTTCCCCCCTTCCGAGGCAGCCGTGAGAAGAAAGTCCTTCCCCCAGCCCCAGGTCGCTTCGGCCAGGAGAGGGTTCTAGCACTGGTCATGCTGTAGGCCAGCGGCCTGACACCAGCTCAGGAGGCAGGATCAGGGAGCCCAGGGCAGAGAAGGAGATGAGGTGGGCCCAGGCTCCCAGGGTCCCACTGGCTGAGCCTGACCTCTCCCCAGCGCAGGGCTGCTGTGCTGAGGCCAGGACCTCGGCTATATTTAGCACCGAGTGCGGAGCAGAGCAGTGGGTCAGGGGCAGTAAGAGGGGGAACGTGCTTCTCATACTTTCCCTACTGGCCTCTGGGGACTGTTAGTACACCTGTCACAAGACAGATAAGACACCGAGGACAGAGACCAGAGAAGGGCTTGAGCGGTGGGAGGCCTTGGGGGGCAGGGATGGGAGGGGTCTTTGTGGAAGCTGATGGGCATGAAGAGGGAGAAAGAAGAGGAGCACAGGAGATTCGGGTTGCACACAACTGGGGATGAGGATCCACGAGTGAGGGGCGGGGCTATCTCTGCAAGAAGGCCCTTGGTCGCACTGCCTCCCCTCCCTGTGGGTGTCACCCTCACACTCTCCTGGGGTGCCTTCCGGGGAACAGAGGGACACCACGGCCACTAAGAAAGCTTCACACGCCCTACCTATAGGGTCTAGGAACTCCAAGCCAGCACTGCCTGCCCCTCATTCGCCAAGATCTGACTCTAGGCCTCTTCTTTAAGTAACAGTGGTTGGGCCAGAAGATCCTTGAGGTCGCTCTAGCTCAGATCTTCTGAGTTTTGGCACAGAAAACCCCTAACTAGGATTCAGAATCAGGCTCTGCCTAACCATGAGATACCTGGTGAACCCTCACTCAACCTCGCTACTTCCGCTGTAGCTCGGGCTGCTGGCCCCCGCTTTGCCTCCCTGGCCTGGGAAGGGTGAGTGGAGCTGGGCAGGCCACCCCCCTTGCCCCCCTCCCCCATGAAAGTGACAAGTGCGCCCTCTGGTGTTACGAAAGGAAACATAACTGATGACTATTTCTCTCCATGGAAAATAGTTACCAGTTTAGGGAACTGCCTCCCCCTGACTGGGACCCCTTAAATCAGAATTCCCACAGGCCACTCACCTGAGAGTCTTCCAGGGAAAAACTGATTTTGGCAAAGGCAGGCAAGGACGGGCACGTCCAATTTTCCCAGTGGAGGTTTGGGCATCCCTTGGCTGAAGGACAGCTTCAAAGCCCACAGTGCCCTGTTTGCTCCCTAGCAACCCAGGTGATTCTGGGGAAGCACCCTGATGGATGGCTCCATGTGCATTAAACTCAAGACTTGTCATATATCAACCATGCAGGTGGCAGGGTGAGACCCAGGCGAGGTCTGGAAAGGGAGGAGGTCTCTAAGCACATGCCACAGCAGGGCTACTCTGCCCCTGGGCCCTGCTCCCTGCCATTTCTCCCAGCAACCAGCCCCATCCCACCTAAAGCCCCCCACCCCATCCTCATCTCTGTCCCCTCTCCTCAGAAGGATGGCCGACGCTCAGACACAGGTGGCCCCCACCCCAAGCATCCCAGTGGCAGCTACAGAGGACCTGCCCCTCCCTCCACCACCTGCTCTGGAGGATCTGCCACTGCCGCCACCCAAGGAGTCCTTCTCCAAGTTCCACCAGCAGCGGCAAGCCAGCGAGCTCCGCCGCCTCTACAAGCACATCCACCCCGAGCTCCGCAAGAATCTGGCTGAGGCTGTGGCTGAAGACTTGGCTGAGATCCTGGGTTCCGAAGAGCCCACTGAGGGTGATGTCCAGTGCATGCGCTGGATCTTTGAGAACTGGCGGCTGGACGCCATTGGGGACCATGAGAGGCCACCTGCCAAGGAGCCCGTGCCCGGCGGCAATGTCCAGGCCACCTCCCGCAAGTTTGAGGAAGGCTCCTTTGCCAACAGCACAGACCAGGAGCCAGCCGGACCTCGGCCATCTGGAGGGGACGTCCATGCAGCCCGCTGGCTGTTTGAGACAAAGCCACTGGATGAGCTGACGGGCCATGCTGAGGCACCGGCAGCTACAGTGAGGGAGCCTGCAGCCAGTGGAGATGTCCAGGGTACCAGGATGCTCTTTGAGACGCGGCCACTGGACCGCCTGGGCTCCCGCCCCTCCATCCAGGAGCAGAGCCCCTTGGAGCTGCGCTCAGAGATCCAGGAGCTGAAGGGCGATGTAAAGAAGACGGTGAAGCTGTTCCAAACAGAGCCGCTGTGTGCCATCCAGGACGCAGAGGGAGCCATCCACGAGGTCAAGGCCGCCTGCCGGGAGGAGATCCAAAGCAACGCGGTGAGGTCTGCCCGTTGGCTCTTCGAAACACAGCCTCTGGATGCCATCAACCGGGACCCCAGCCAGGTGCGGGTGATCCGGGGGATCTCTCTGGAGGAGGCGGCCAGGCCCGACGTCAGTGCAACTCGCTGGATCTTTGAGACACAGCCCCTGGATGCCATCCGGGAGATCTTGGTGGACGAGAAGGACTTCCAGCCATCCCCAGATCTTATCCCTCCTGGTCCAGACGTTCAGCAGCAGCGGCATTTGTTTGAGACCCGAGCACTAGACACTCTAAAGGGGGAAGAGGAGGCTGGACCAGAGGCGCCACCCAAAGAGGAAGTGGTCCCCGGTGATGTCCGCTCCACCCTGTGGCTATTTGAGATGCAGCCCCTGGATACACTTAGAGACAAGGTCCAAGTGGGTCACCTGCAGCGGGTGGGACCCCAGGAGGGTGAGCGGTTCATGTACGAGCGTCTATCCAGTGATGGTTCCTCAGCACTGTGCCTCTCTCAGAGTGCCCCCCAGAGGGATGGGGTGAAGGGAGACGTGAAGACCTTTAAGAACCTTTTTGAGACCCTACCCCTGGACAGCATCAGGCAGGGTGAAGCTTCGGCCCATGGGAGCATAAGCAGAGCAGAAGGAACTGATTCTGCTGGGCAGTCCCAGGATATAGGGTCCCCGGTGTATGCCATGCAGGATGGCAAAGGCCACCTCCATGCCCTGACCTCTGTCAGCAGAGAGCATGTAGTCGGAGGTGATGTACAGGGTTACAGGTGGATGTTTGAGACACAGCCCCTAGACCAACTAGGCCAAAACCCCAGTACCGTCGACGTGGTGCGGGGCATCACCCGGCAGGAAGTGGTGGCTGGAGACGTGGGCACTGCCCGGTGGCTCTTTGAGACCCAGCCCCTGGAGGTAATCCACCAACGGGAGCAGCAGGAACGACAGGAAGAAGAAGGAAAGCCTCAGGGAGGCCCTCAGCTTGAAGCATCCCCCAAGGGCGATGTGCAGACCATCCGCTGGTTGTTCGAGACATGTCCAATGAGTGAGTTGGGTGAGAAGCAGGGGTCAGAGGTCACAGATCCCACACCCAAGGCCAAAGCACGGTCCTGCACCTGGATGTTCACGCCCCAACCCCCAGACAGACCAGAAAGCTCCAGGGAGCAGCACCTTGAGGTCAGCCAGGTCCAGGCTGGGGAAAGACAAACAGACAGATACGTCTTTGAGACTGAGCCTCTGCAGGCCTCAGGCCATCCCTGCAGAAGGGGGCCTGTGCGATACTGCAGCAGAGTGGACATCCCCTCAGGGCAGGTGTCTCGTCAGAAGGAGGTTTTCCAGGCCCTGGAGGCAGGCAAGAGGGAAAACCAGGGATCCAGGGTAATCCCTGAGCCCATCCCAGCAGGCTCTGTGCACAAGTTCACCTGGCTCTTTGAGAATTGCCCCATGGGCTCCCTGGCAGCTGACAGCATCCACGGGGGCAATCTCCAGGAAGAGCAGCCCATGGGCCCCTCAGGCAGCAGGGTGTGGGAGAGGCAACAGACTGCAACTGAGGGGACCCTGCGGACTCTGCATGCCACACCTGGCATCCTGCACCACGGAGGCATCATCATGGAGGCCCGAGGGCCAGGGGAGCTCTGCCTTGCCAAGTACGTGCTCCCAGGCCCAGGGCAGGGCAGCCCCCACGTTCGGAAGGAGGAGCTGGTGTCTGGCGAGCTTCCCAGGATCGTCCGCCAAGTGCTGCGCCGGCCAGACGTGGACCAGCAGGGGCTGCTGGTGCAGGAGGACCCAGTGGGCCAGTTTCGCCTCAAGCCACTGAAGCTGCCAGCACCAGGCAGCAGCTGGAAGGTCGAAGACATGGACCCTGAGTTCCAGCAGTTGCTGGCTTGTGGCCTCGGGACCTCGGTGGCGAGGACTGGGCTAGTGATGCAGGAGACAGAGCAGGGCCTAGTGGCACTGACCGCCTACTCTCTGCAGCCCCGGCTAACCAGCAGGGCCCCCGAGAGGAGCAGTGTGCAGCTGCTGGCCAGCTGCATAGACAAAGGAGACCTGAGTGGCCTGCACAGTCTGCGGTGGGAGCCACCGGCTGACTCAAGTCCAGTGCCAGCCAGCGAGGGGGCCCAGAGGCTGCCCCTGACTGAGAGCATCATCCATGTTCCCCCACTGGAGCCCAGCATGGGGATGGGGCATCTGAGAGGGCCGGGGGCCACCCCCTGCCCCCCACAGGCCATTGGAAAGGCAGTCCCTCTGGCTAGGGAAGAAAAGCAGGAAAGCAGGTGCACTGGGCAGAAAGGGATGGAAGCTTTGGGAAAGTCAGATGGAGCCACGACTATGCCCCTGGGGCCCAGGTCCCCAAACCTCCAGGCTGCCATGCAGAGTCTGCGAATGGCAACAGCCGAAGCCCAAAGCCTGCACCAGCAAGTTCTGAGCAAGCACAAGCAGGGCCCCACCCCTGGAGCCGCCTCTATGCCCTCCCAGGATAGTCTTCTGCAAGTACCGGCCACAGCCACTGGGACTGCCCAGAGCAACACCAGGCCTCTGGCTGGAGGTGACCCCAGGATCCCAGCAGCCCCCAGAAAGGTCAGTGGGGAACAGAAAGCACTGCCTGGAGGGCTGCCTAGGGGGTGGGTGACTATTCAGGATGGCATTTACACTGCTCACCCCATCAGGACCTTTGACCTACCGGGGGGTGTCTGGCTTTCTGAGAGAGGAGCCTTGCCAAGGGGCAGGGAGACTGCGCTCCCGTCTCAGGCTCCCAGCCCACTCCTGGAAGGCCCAGGTCAGAGTCTCGGGCCTGGGCAAGAGGAGCCTGGGAGCCACACACAGAAGGCCTGGGGACCTCCAGAGAAGGTGATGGCAGGACTCGGCCCAGGGGTCCTCCAAGCTGCAGAGACCACCCTGAAGGCTGTCCCTTTAGCCCCCCACACTCTGGCCTCTGGGCCTCAGGCTGCAGGTGCCAGCCTGCACTCCCATAATGCCTCTGTTCCGCCTCCTCCTCCTCTCCCAGCTGCTGTGACGGGACCTGACTTCCCAGCCCAAGCCGGCCATGATGAGAATTCCATCCAGCAGGCCTCTGAGCCCACGCAGGACCCCCTTCTCCAGTCCCACAGCAGCCCTGCTGGCCAGAGAAGCCTTGGGGATTCACAGACAAAAACTCCAAAACTGGAGCCCACCACGCACCCAAGGAAGAAGCCCCAGCTGCCCCCCAAACCTGCACACCTAAGCCAGATCCCCCCGCCTCACTGGCTGCCCAAGCCCTCAGCCCTGTCTCCCAGCTCCTCTAAGGAGGTGGGGCAAGGAAAATACAGACAAGGTGAGACTGGTACAGCTGACCATGACCTTCGGCCAACCAAGGTCCCCACCACTGCAGGCCAGGGCCGAGTATCGCCGGCTGGATGCTCCACTGGACAGAGCCAGCACAGCCCCCAGCATGACTCCAGCACTGTGGCCCCCAGGCCCACCAAAAGTCAGGCTGCGGGCAGCAACGACCAGAGCCCTGAGCCCCTCAAGCTCTCAGCTCTCAGCAGTGACCCCACCTCACCACAGCAGGGCCCCAGCCCCTCAGGAAAGAAGTGCACAGACGGTTCCCAGCAAGGGGTCCCTGAGAGCTCCAAGATTCTGCAGGGAAGCCAGCAAGAGCTCCAGGGCCTCCTGAGCCAGGTGCAAGCACTGGAGAAGGAGGCCAAAAGCACTGTGGACGTGCGGGCATTGAGGAGGCTCTTTGAGGCTGTGCCCCAGCTGAGAGGGGCTCCTCCAGCTCCTGCTGCCCCCAACAAGCCCGAGGCCTCAGTGGAGCAGGCCTTTGGGGAGCTGACAAGGGTCAGCACGGAGGTGGCCCGGCTGAAGGAACAGACCCTGGCCAGGCTGCTGGACATCGAGGAGGCCGTGCACAAGGCCCTCAGCTCCATGTCTAGCCTCCAGCCTGGGACTAACACCAGAGGCCATTCCCAGGGACCTCTAAAGGACCACAGTGCCCACAAGGTCAGTGTCACAGACAGCAGTAGAGTCAGGCCCAACTGCCCAGGCCAGGAGGTCAGGAGTCAAACTGAGGTTACATGCCACACTGAGGTCCAGGTTCAGGCCAAGGTCAGAAATCACACTGAGGCCAGAAGTCAAGCAGCCCCAACCACCCCTTCTACTCGGAGGCTGGAGACCATGAGAGAAGAGTCAAGCCTCCCTCGAGTGTTACCTCCCAGCAGAGATTCACCCTCCTCCCCAACCTTTATCTCCATCGAGTCGGCCACTAGGAAGCTTCTGGAGGCTCCCAGCCCCAGGTGCAGCCCCAAGGTCTCAGTGAGAAGCACACACCTCCCCCAGGATGTGGGCCATGCTCAGCCCCACCAGAAAGATGTCTGGGACAAGGCCAGGAAGAAAGAAGCCACCCAGTGCTCCGGACAGCCCCAGCATGCCCCTGCCTCAGCCAGCCCCCTGCCCACCAGGCAGCAGAAAAGTGTTCTGGAGCTGCAGACTGGGCCCGGTGGCTCCCAGCACTATGGAGCCACAAGAACAGTGACCGAGCAATATGAGAGGGTGGACCAGTGCAGGCCCTCAGTGCTCACCTCCCCCACCACGGTCACCGAGCCCACAGAGCTGCCCAGGGGCCCAGGCCCCCACCTCGGGCTCCACGCCTCCCCCTTGATGAGGCAGTTCCTGCACAGTCCAGCCGGGCTCAGCACAGGCCTGGCAGAAGCTGGGAAGATGTGTGTGCCCTGCAGCCACTCCCAGCCAGCTGCCCAGTGAGCCCCTCCACCTCCCACCACAGCCTCCCACCCATCCCCAGGGCCCTGGGACGGAGGTGGGTGCCTACCTCCTGCACAGATGAGGCAAGGACCAAAAAGAAAGGGCATCTTCTGAGACTTGTGGAAAGTTTCCTTTTCATCAGTTCTTGCCAAAGGGGGGAAAGAAAAGTGGAAAGAAGCCTCTCTGAGTAGCCCAAGCCCAGGAGCTGGATGGGGGCTCACAGCTGCTCGCGGAGGATGTAATCTATACAGGCACACACGCTCCTCTCACAGGCCTGGCCCGCGTGCCAACACGAGTGAGTATGCACGCCACTGCCTGAGACGGAGCCCCGTGAGTGACCTTCAGCCTTCATTTCTTTTAATACAAGTCAAATGTTCTTAGTCTTCTGCTCCTTAATTTCTGGAGAGGACAGGGCCAGCTGCACTGGTCTCTGTTTCAGATTGGCTAGGGCCCCAGAAGGGCCCCTTCATTACCATCTCTCTCATTCAGCGAGTCATCCTGGCAGTACAAAGGTCATACAGAAAAGGTCGGCGATCACCAATGTCCCTAGAAGCCAAAGGTTCTCTCCACCCCCAATGCCCCTGACTCTGTACCCCAAATGGGAAGGACACAGTCTGAATAAACCCAAGTTTTATTCCCTCCTCTCTGTGTCTAACTGTGCATCTGTCCCAGAGTCTGGATTCTCACTGTAGGGGAAAAACAGCCACACCTCCAGGTGCCCTGTGTTCCTGGCAACAGCAGTGTTAGAAAGCTCTGAAAAGCCACCCCTTCTTCTACCATCTTGGTTGGGAACCAGAAAGGCCTGCCCATCCCCCATTCTCCTTGCTCCCCATGCCCCAACACATACATACACTGCTGCCCTCTACCTTGGACACCACCCTGGAGTGGAATCTGAACAGAATCCTGCCCCAGAGTGGAAGAATGGCCCAGTCAGGCCGGGAAGGAGGGAGGGCCACAGCCAGGAGAACTCCAGTGGCCAAGACTGCTAGGCCACCTTCCTCCTGGTCAGGCCAGGTGCAATGTTTAGAGCAGAGGTTCCTGGGAAGGGGAGGGCACAGATCCTGGCCTGGAAAGTCAGAATGATCTGGTGAAGGGCCCTTTTCCACACTTTGAAAAAGCACTGAGCGCCTGCTGCATGCCAGGCCTGTTCTAGGCAGCTGGGACACAGAGGTGAGGTCTAATGGGGTCATACACTCAGGGAACTGACTTTCTAGAATGAGGAGGCAGAGAGACTATGAATAAACAGGAAAAATCAGTTCAGGAATAAGGGTTATGCGCCTGACTAAGCCATTCTCCCACTCTGGGGTAGGAATCTTAAAACATGATGATGTGACAGTGGTAGGTGATTGCCTTAGAGAGTGTGGCCAAGGCACACCTCTCCAAGGAGAAAAAATTTTTCAACTGAGATCTGAATAACAAAAAGCCAGTTATGGGACAATCAGAGGGAAGTGCCAGCTAGGCAGGGGGACGAGCACATGCAAACACCCAGAGGTGGGAGTGAGTGTAGTTCCTGGATTGCCTAAACACCCTTCCGTATAGGTGGACAACTACGATTGTCCACCCCTGCCTCCCCTGACGCACACACACATCCTGCCCCCGATAAGGTTAGGTGGAAACTTGTCCATACTTTGCTTTTGTTGAACAGGTAGGCTCCCATCATACCACCAGCCCAGGGATCAGCCCTCCACACCCCTCCCAGCCCCATCATTGCCTGCTCCACTGACAGGGGTTCCCCTGGGGCAGCAGAGCTCTGAGCTGGAAGCAGCCTGTCCCCTGGAAGACTGGTGTGTATAAGCAATTAAGATAGCAAATCGGCCTACCTGGGCCGGCTACACATCTCATTATTACCCCCTCGCCACGGGTCACCCTCCCCCGTCCTCTGTGGGGCCAGTAACTTATGGCATGACTATTCTCAGTGTTCCCATTTGTAAAGTGGGCCCGATTATAAGTGCCTACTATTGTGCAGATTAAGTGAATTAATATATGTAAAGTGCTTGGAACTATGCCCAGCGTCTGGAAACTCAAGGCTGTTCACTTCTCCTACTGTAATTATTAGTTTTAATCTATCTCTTGTTCTCACCTCCAGGTGGACTCCCTGTCTCGTTCATCTCAGTATCCTTACTGCTTATCACAAGTGCCTAGAAGGCACTGCACAAATGTCAAATAAATGAACCCCTGGGTGAATGAAATGATTGAGTGAATTCACTGATTCATCCAACTAACATTTATTGAGCACCTACTTCATGCCAGGTTCCATCCAGGGTGCTGAGAATAGAGATGAACATGGCAGAATTTACCCCTGACCTCATGGAACTTAGAGAGGGAAGACAATATATTATAAGCAGAGAAGGTAATTTTAGAAGGGAGCGATACTGTGAAGGAAATAAAAACAAGGTCAGCCCACGAGAGGAGAATTGGCAGTTACTTTAGCTTGCGCGGTTGGGGAAGGCATCTCTGAACGACAGAGGAAGCCAGTCCTAATACCTGGAGGTGGCGGCCTAGGGGGAAGAGTGGGGAGAGGTTGGGGGATGGGTAGCGAGCGCACCAGAGGCGGCACGCAAGGAGAACAGCGGCCGCTCGGTAAGGCCTCGCCCAGTGCCCTCACAAGCTATCACACCTGCCATCACACCTGCTGCCGAACCCCAGGCACCGCCTCTCCTCCTGCCGGGGGAGTGGGCGTCATTTCCACGCGGGCCGACTGGGGGCGGAGCATGCGGCGCCCACACCCCGCCCCTAGCCTGGAGGGGGCGTGTTCCCACCCGCCGTCGCCAAGGTGACAATGACATCACCTCGGCCGCTGGGTTCGGAACTTTTCGGGCGGCGGTATCCGTTGCTGGGAAACACCCGGCAGGCGGGCAGCCAGGGGCAGGCTCCGCGCGGCAGACGCAGGACACCAGTACACGCCGTCCTGGCAGGCCCCTGCTCGGAGCCTCCCTCCCGGATTCCAGAAGGATGCCAGTTCCGGTCCTCACCCCTGCCGCGGCCCCATCCAGGACCGTCCTGCCGGCCGGGCGCCTCCTCCCTTCTCATTACTCTGTCACTGCCTCTGTTCCGAGCGTATCCAACAGTCCCCATCTTCACCGCCATCACCCTGTCCCAGGCCACCATCCATCCCCCATTTCCTGGACCACTGCCATAGCCTCCCAAGTGGTCTTCCCTTTGCCCTGTCTTTACAGTCTGTCATCCACCTGGCACCCAAAGCTCTTATCAAGAGTTTACCAGACCAAGTCACTCCTTTATAATACCCTCCGCAGGTTTTCAGCTCACTCAGCCTGAAATCTAACTCTTCTCAGGGGCCTGTAAGACCAGAATGCCTTGCCTCTCAACCTTCCTCTCCAGCTTCATTGCCCCTCTCTCCTCCTCACCCACATCCCCCTAGTTACACTGGCCTTCCTGATCTTCACAGAACACACCAAGCTGATTCCCGCCTCAGGGCCTTTGCACCTGCTGTACCCTACGCTAGGAAGTCTCTTCTGCAAGATCTTTAGTGGCTGGGCTCTTTCTCACTCACATTCCAGTTCAAATGTCTCTCCAGAAAGAACTTTCCTGATCCATACCTCCTCTGCCTCCCCAACCTAACCCGACACCCACCCACTGCCCATCTATAGCGGCCTTCCTCCAAGTTATCATGCTGTGCTATTTTTGTTTGTTTTCCTGAGAACCTATCACAGTAGAAAAGTATCTTGCTCACATATTTGCTTGTTTATTGTCAGCGTTCTGCATACTATTCCTGCATGGCAAACCACCCCAAATTTAGTGGTTTAAAAAACCATTTTATGGTGCTCATGAATTCTGTGGGTCAGGAATTTGGACAGAACACAGTGGGCATGATGTGTGAGGCCTCAGCTGGAAAGTCTCAAAGGGTGGGGGTAATATGACAGCTAGGGTCTGCAAACATCTGAAAACTCACTCACTCACTCACTCAAATGTCTGGCAGTTGATGCTGGCTACTGGCTGGGACCTCAGCTGGAACGTCAGCCAGAACACATATGTGTGGCCTCCCCGTGTTGCCTGGGCCTCCTCACATTATGGGAGTCTCAGGGTAGCTGGACTCCTGTGTTGCATCTCGTTTCCAAAGGCGTGTGTCCCAACTAACAAGGCAGAAGCTGCATTGCCTTTTATGATCTAGCCTCAGAAGTCACACACAATCACTTCTGCATTATGTTGGTTACAAGTAAGTCACAAGTCTGTGTATATTGAATGGAAGGGGTATTAGACACTACCTGTTGATGAGGAAGAGGCAACGTTCTAGAAGAATATGTGGCCAACTTTGGAAAGTGCCATCTCCACAGGCAAATCTCCCTCCACTGGAGTATCATCTCCATGCCAACCACTTCTCATGTTTATTGTTGCATCTCCAGTGCCTAGAATGGTACAGAAGCACATAGTAGGTGCTCAATCCATGTTTTAGAGTGAATAAATGAAGGTTTGTCTTTCAAGGAGTCATTTGAGCCCAGTTCTTCTCCCTGTAAGTATAGTTCCTATCCCAGCCCTTGATTTTGGCCTGGTCTGCTCTGGAGGAAGCCCAGTGTTTGCGTTGGAAGGTGGGAATCACATACAGTTTTTTGTTTGTTTTTTGTTTTCTGGCAGGGACTGCAGGTGGGGGAGAAAGGGCAGTTATTGGGGATTGAGCAACATGTAGCCAAATGAGATTCTGGAACAGTGTTCTACTGTAAGGGGTGTTGAAAACCCAGTCTGTTTCTTCTCATTCTGAACTCTGGAAATGCCCAGGTGAGGACTGTGGTTTTGTCTTCTGGGCCATCTGGGCAAGAGGTGGCCCTGAAGCCGCCCACACACCTATTAAGGTATGCAAACTCTCCCTGCTTTGTGACTGGTGAAGGACCCTCCATTTGATCTTCCCAAAGTCCTGAAGCCGGTACAGTTTCTCCTCTTGTTTTCTCCTGTCCAGGAGGGATGAGCCAGAGAAGTCAACCCAGGCTTCTCCAGGCCCCATCTCCTCACATCAATCTGTGGCTTACCCTTCCCCCTCCCTTCCATCTCCACTGTGGCTCAGGAAGAGTTTGGATGTCATTACAGCAACAGCCATCCCAATGCCCTTCCCACCTCCAGTGCCACCCCCAAACTGTCAATCCTCCAGTCCAGCCCTGCAATGGCTCCTCACCACCTCCACCATAAAACCCACACTCCTCACGTCATTCAAGGCCCTTCTTGTTCAGCTGCTGCCTGTGTTTATTGCCTCTCTCGCTCCATTCCCCCAAGAGAATCAGAACTTCCAGGTCCTTTAATGTTCTATCCAGGCTTTGTCACACCACCCTGGCTTTGTCCAGGGTCAGCTTACCCACTGGGCACAGCAGGCATGGATGGAGCCTCAGGCCCACAATACTTGATGGGCCCAACAGGAAAAAAAGAACTTTTGGGTAGAAGAAAATGGTTTAGTATATAACATTAGTAACCACCACAGTTGTTAAATATATTCTTTTTTTTTTTTTTTTTTTGTGGTACACAGGCCTCTCACTGTTGTGGCCTCTCCCGTTGTGGAGCACAGGCTCCAGACGCGCAGGCTCAGCGGCCATGGCTCACGGGCCCAGCCGCTCAGCGGCATGTGGGATCTTCCTGGATCGGGGCACGAACCCACGTCCCCTGCATCGGCAGGCGGACTCTCAACCACTGCGCCACCAGGGAAGCCCTTAAATATATTCTTAAATATTTTTTTATGGAGGAAGGAGCCCATGAAAGCCCGAGTGCCTAGGGCTTACGAAAGTCATAATGCAGCCCCCCTCATTTCCCCCTCCCGTTCATTTCTGTAAGCTTGGTGTTGAAGACACAGCTCTGAGGCAACCTTTTGAAGGAAGCAGAAGCCATGGAGGGTGTCCTTCTCTGACCTCTCAACTTTATGCAGTTTTGTAGCTTGGAAAACACCGTTGTAAACTTTCCGTTTTGTACGTGTCCCCCTTCCCCCCCCACTGTTGGTACCTGCGAGTCAGCGACACACACACACTTTTTCTCCCTCATGAAGGTACCCGCTCCCCACCTGTGGCAGAGCTGCCAAGTTAGACAACTATCTAACTTCGGAAGAAAATTCTGGCTGAGGCTCAGCCTGGGGGACACAGCAATTGGCTCCTGGTCCCAAACCTGTAGCGTCGGGCGCCCGGACGCTAGTCCCGGGTTGGCGCGCTCACCCGGCCGCGGTGGGTGTGGGGGGCGTGGGGGACGTGGGGGGGCGTGGGGGGGCGTGGGGGGCGGGGCCTCGGGTCTAGCAGGCGGCCGCTCGGCCTCACGCTGCTGCCAGCTCCACCCACCCCCGACCGGAAGCAGGAAGCTGCCTCTGAGTAGGGAGCTCCGGCTCTACCCTGACGCACCCCCTTCCTCCTCCCCTCTCGCCTCTGCCGTTAGTTTTCTTACGAAAAAGTGCTGCTGAGAATTCCCAGAAGGTCCCGGATGTGAAGTCACCGGCGTGAGGTCACCGAGCCTGGTTCCAGGAATCTGAAGCTTGTGGGGGAGGAAGGAAAGCGCCGAAAACAGGGGAGCAGGGGGGGAGCAAGTGGAGCCGTAGCTATTGTTGGCGGGGGCCCCCTGGCTCCCCTGAGTCCCACGCTTGTCTCCAGCTGGGTCTTCTGACCCCAAGAGAGGTTCCAAGGGAAAAGATGCTTCACTTCTCCCATAGTATAGAAATGCCAGTTGAAACCAATATACTGATCTAAAAGGAGTGTTTATCCACTTTTGGGAGGCGGAGGGGTGGGAGAGAAGTGGAGAACAACCTGGCGTTAGGATCAGAATTTTAAATGAACATACCCTTTGACCTAACAGTTGCGCGTACAGTAGCTCTATCACCTACTAACTAACCTTGGAAATCATACAGTATCACTTGCACATTTTGTTCATGATAGGTCACTAAGGCTGGCCCATATTCAAGGGGAGAGGAATTAGATTCCGTCTTTTGATAAGTATGAAAGAATTTGCAGCCATGTTTTTAAACCATCACAGCTGTTATTATTGTGGCCCTTAGTATACTCTAGCTTCTAGTAAGTGAATTATCTCACTTCTTACCTATCAGCTCCACGTGGGAGAGCAAGGATTCATTTGATTCTTAAGATCTCAGCCCCTCATCGCTTCCCAGTGAACCTAGGGCCCTGTTCACTGCAGAGCTCCATAGATGGTATAGAAATGAATTTCCTCTTGCAGGAGCTGGCCTTGGATATGGTGCTCCACTTCCACTGGATGACATCCCTGTTGGCCCCATAGAAACCATCATTGACACATGTGAGAATTGTGAGTGTAAGGGGATATGAGTGGGGCATGGCAGGGTCTGCTACACAGACAAGCAATTTTGTTCACATACATTTCATAAATGTGGGATCAGTGATCATTTCCACAGAAATCCCATTACCTTTGTAATCATCATCATGGTCTTGTAGGCACATCTGTACCACGAGAAGTGAGTTGGCCAGTTCAGCTCAGTTCATACTAAAGAGAATGCCATGGAGTCTAGTTTAGCTTGCTAAGAGATTTTTCACACCATTTACATGTGATTGTTTACATGTGTTATATTTCCATTTTATTGTTACTATTATATGGTAGTATGGCCCCAAATCATAAAGATGGATCAGTAGTTCAAAAGAGGTTCATTGGGCTTCCCTGGTGGCACAGATGGTTGGGAGTCCGCCTGCCGATGCAGGGGACGCGGGTTTGTGCTCCGGTCCGGGGGGATCCCACATGCCGCAGAGCGGCTGGGCCCGTGAGCCATGGCTGCTGAGCCTGTGCGTCCGGAGCCCGTGCTCCGCAACGGGAGAGGCCACGGCAGTGAGAGGCCTGCGTACCGCAAAAAAAAAAAAGAGGTTCATTAAAGTATAAAAATAATATTGAATATAGCAAAAAAATACTGCAATATAAAATATGATCATATATACCAGAGTAAATGAGTGTGTAGAATGAGATAATTTTACACAAGGAGAAAAAGAAGTGTGACTCAGAAAGACAGATATGGGAATGATATCTGAAACTGGGATTCTGTTAGCTGGTAATCATTTTGCCCTGGAGGCATCATCTCTTATGAAACTCTGTCAAACAGTGGCAGGAAGCCCACTGAGACTTTTGCATCCTCTTCACATCAGATCCCGTAAGCTAGTTAGAAAACCAATCAAGTCCTTCCATAATATGGGTAAAATAATACCGTCCAGTGTGTTCAAGATACATTTTGTCACTAAAGACAGAGAAAAGATCAAAACCAGAGAGGCATCATTAAAGGTGTCCAACTTACAGTGAAAACCTACACACTTCAAACTATGACATGTAAATTAAGTCATAAACTACTGAGGAAAAGCAGAGCAAGCTCCTGGCAAGATTACTTGACCAAACAAGACTTATTTTTTAATTAAATGAGTCTTTTTATTTACTTGACTTTTTAATATTTTCATTCTTTTTTTTAAAATGGTGACTCCTTTTCTTATTGATAAATTTATTTATTTATTTTTAGCTGTGTTGGGTCTTCATTGCTGCGCACGGGCGTTCTCTAGTTGTGGCCAGTGGGGGCTACTCTTTGTTGTGGTGCATGGGCTTCTCATTGTGGTGGCTTCTCTTGTTGCGGAGCACAGGCTATAGGCATGCAGGCTTCAGTGGTTGTGGCACGTGGGATCAGTAGTTGTGGCTTGCGGGCTCTGGAGCTCAGGATCAGTAGTTGTGGCACATGGGCTTAGCTGCTCTGCAGCATGTGGGATCTTCCTGGACCAGGGATCGAACTCGTATCCCCTGCATTGGCAGGCGGATTCTTAACCACTGCACCACCAGGGAAGTCCCCAAACAATACTTTTGGATGTCACATGATATAAATGGCACATAGTGTGAAAGAGCAATGGCTGTCCTAAGTGAGTACTAGCAGACAGTTGGCTTTGTTGTTGAATACCTTGTTCATTGTTGATCCAGAAATTTATTCCGTCCCTTCTTTCCTGATTTTGATCCATACACCAAGGTCTCCAATCTCAGGCAATTAATTACAAGTGGTCTAAATCAATCATGACCAGCCCATTTCCCACTTTCCCAGTCTCCTTTGCTGCTACATGAGACCCAGTTCCGGCCTATTAAATACGATGAAAAGTCTGCTGAGGGTACTTCTATCTATGAAAATTTTTGGTTTTGTTTTGTTTTGTTTTGTTTTCAGAAAATGGGTATACGTGCTGGTACCCCCCCCTTCCCTCTTATTCCTGACTTAACTATGGTCATGATGCCTGGACCTGGGCAGCCATCTTGCACCTATGAAGCAACCAGCACAAGGTAAAGGCTGAGAGAATTCTAGAGACACCAGCACTGACACTATTGAATGTCAGTGGCTGCCACCTTCCAGCCTTCCCATTACAGTACACAAGTAAACTGTAGTGAATTCTCTATTATTGGTAATTGAAAGCATTCCTAATGGGTGTACCACTGATGTGTCAGCTTGCCACATATTTTCCAAAAACACAGGAAGGAAATGTACCTGCTGACTTTTTGTTCTATGTATCACTGAATTCCTTTGCAAGATTAGATGAATGAGCTTCTGGTTTCCAGTTGGGTTCAGCCATGGGGAGATCCAGCAGGGACAGGAGAGGGAAGCGAATGAGATCAGGTATTCAGTTCTTTGGTTTCCTGCCTGTGAGTCTCCATGGGTTGGATATATTCTCCAGTGGGGGGGCCACTGGTCCTCCCAAGGCAGCCAGCCCACTCAGTTCTCTCCCTTCTAGTGACCTCTCCCTTCCCCCCACATTTTCCCTTCAGGTCTATCGGTGGTAACAGCTCTGCTGCTGCTCGTCCAGGTTATTGCACCATTCCTTGGGGTGCTCCTACACCTACATGTTTGTAAGTAGTACCATTGTAAATAAGCTTTCCTAAAGTGATCCTGTTTTGAGAGTGCCATTATCTGATGGTACACTGACTGTCAGATTTAAAAGAAAACACACACACACACACACACACACACAACTTGCATCTGAACACCAACCACACACCACTGTATTCACAAAGACCAGCTGTCAGGCAACAATCTGGCTCCTGATCTCGATATGTGTAGAAACAAATAGCAAGAAGAGTCAATGCCCTCTATTCATGCCTCTCCGACTATGCCTTTTCAGAATACTGTGTGGAGAAATGGACAGCAAGTAAAAGACACTGTTGAACAAAGTATGCTGGCTGTTGAGGGAAAGATATTCACATGAGGTTTTGAAATAAGAGATGAGATACAGCGTCCCTTTGTGGTACCGATAGCTCTTTGCCACAGGTGGCTCGCTAACTCAAGAAGCATCTCAGTGGCACGTTCAGTATCTTGGTTACCCTGAACCTTTGGGTTCAGGGCGAGACTATCACTATTTTTCATGTTGAGGATATCAAGAATTTTGTTTTGTTTTGGTTTTTGTTTGTTTGATTCTAAGGATATCAAGAATTTGAAGACAGAACTGTGGTGCCAAGGCTCAGCCTTTGAGAATATGACTCTTTCCCTACATTTGAAGGTTTTCTTCTCTTGGCAGAGAAATAAATCAATATAAAGGCAACCACTAGAAAAATTAAAAACAGACTATAAAACTTCAAATCATCAGACAAAAATACAAACACATGTGAGCACACACACATACATATCAAAGAAAACAAAAAAAATGCATGTAAAACATAGAAAACAGAGGAAGCATTAAAATGGAAAACACAGCAGAAGATAAGATGACAGAAGTAAGCATAATACATGTTATATCAAGAAATGTAAATAGAATAAACCCATATTATAACAGAAAAAAAGATTATGAGATCATAAAACAATGTTCTATTGTATGTTGTATAGAAGAGATGCATCTTTACCAGAATCACTCAGAGAAGTTAAAAATAAAATATAAACCAAGGTATACAAGAAAATACTGAGCTGAGGCTGCAATGTTACTATCAGTCAAGGTCAAATTCAAAATAAAAATGCTAAATGAGAGAAAAGGAAGTTAAACAGGAAAGACAGCAGTATCCACGTTAAGAATCTAGTTTTTTGAAATCTCTAGCATAGCTTCAAAACCAAGAATAAGATATGAGAGTTGAGAATAACAGTATACATACAGAAAATGCAAAGAGAAATTGGATGAGACATGAGTACATTTTAACTGACCTCATGGGCTTATGACCTAGTAAGAAACAAAAGATAAGGAGGAATGTGGGGAATGCAAATAGTAATTAGTAATTAAATATGATAGAACGTGAGGTGCAAAAATCTCAAATAAAATACTAGCACATATAAATCAACAATACCTTCAAAGAATCATTCATCATATCCAAGTAAGTTCATTCTAGTAATGCAGGTGGCCCAACATTAGGGAATTTGTAATAAAACTGACCATATTAATAGATCAGAGAAGAACTATGTAACATCTCAATACATGCCAAAAAGACATTTGAAAAATATCCCACATCAATTCCCACTTAAAACAAACAAAACCATAACAGAATAGCTAAATTATGCATAGACGATATGACTGAAAAATGCACAACAGACAATAAGAGAATTCAAAATGATGGCAGTTTACAAAGCTTAAGTAGCCTTCCTCTACATAAAAAACTCAGTAGCCTTCCTCTACATAAAAAAATACAATTTACCAGAATATATAATAGCAATTGCACTTATAATAGCAATCAAAAAGATAAAGTATTCAGAACAATACTTAAAAGACATATAAGGGCCTTTATGAATATTAAAATTATACAGGGAACATTCTATACTGACCTTTTGAATAGAAAGACCCAATATTATAAAAACATCAATGCTCACTTAATGTATCAATTCAATGTGATTCTAACTAAAACACAGGATTTTAAGGTGGGGAGCTTGTCAAAAAATGATATGAGGGCTTCCCTGGTGGCGCAGTGGTTGAGAGTCCGCCTGCCGATGCAGGGGACACGGGTTCGTGCCCCGTTCCGGGAAGATCCCACATGCCGCGGAGCGGCTGCGCCCGTGCGCCATGGCCGCTGAGCCTGCGCGTCCGGAGCCTGTGCTCCGCAACGGGAGAGGCCACGGCAGTGAGAGGCCCGCGTACGCAAAAAAAAAAAAAAAAAAAAAATGATATGAAACTCAAATGGGGAATTAAATAAGGGGCCGGGAAAGCCCTGTAAAAGAAAAGTAACACGATGCGGCTACACCTATCAGATGACAAAACACATTATGAAATTGTAATTTGTAAAGAAATTTGGTACCCAAAGATGAAATAGACAACCCAGTGGACCAGAGTAGAGAACTAGAAACAGACTCCAGAACACATGAGAATTCAATTTCTGTTTAAGGTGACATTTGAATTAAAAGAAAAAGGTGGTAGGAAAATAAATCATTTGGGGGAAAAAATAAAATGGAAACCCTATACCATACCTTAAGTCAAAATAAATTCCAAATGGATAAAGGATTTATATATTTAAAAATAAGACCGTAAAGGGCTTCCCTGGTGGCGCAGTGGTTGGGAGTCCCCCTGCCAATACAGAGGACACAGCTTCGAGCCCTGGTCCAGGAAGATCCCACATGCTGTGGAGCAACCAAGCCCATGCGCCACAACTACTGAAGTCCATGGGCCTAGAGCTCGTGCTCCGCAGCAAGAGAAGGCACCGCAATGAGAAGCCTACGCACTGCAACGAAGAGTAGCCCCTGCTCGCTGAAACTAGAGAAAGCCCGTACGCAGCAACGAAGACCCAACGCATCCTGATAGGGAATGCAACACACAAACACCAGGATCCCTAAGGTAAATATTTAAGAAATTTGGCTACATAAAAATTTAAAACTTCTGTATGATAGAACATACTATCAACCTGGGTAAAAAGCAAACCAGGATTAAGTGCCACATGTGTGACAGACAGAAGGGCTCATCCCCCTAATCCTCAAAGACCTAAAACAACACAAGATAAGTAAAGAATATAAACCCGTGGTTTAGAGGGAAACACAAACGGCTTATAAGAGCCTCAATTTCACTCATAATTAGAGCAATGCAATTAAAACAGTAAGATCTCTTCTTGGTTTCTCCTATCAGATTGGCAGAGATCAATAAGTTTGATAACACTCAGTGCCAGGGAGGGTGTTGGGAAACAGGCACGCTCAAATACTACTGGTTGAGAGTAAAATTGGTGCAACTCTGGGGAGGGCGATTTGGCAATATCAGTCAAAATCCTTTGACCCAGAACTCAACTGCTCAGATTTTCAATCCACAGATCTACACTAAAAAGTCTTCCAGTTTAGATGAACAAGAATGTTCAGGAAATGTGCTTGAAGACGTTCCCCTCTCCTGGTTTTCGCTTTCCACAGCCTTAGCTCAGTGGGTCCCAATCTTTGATGTGCATCAGAATCAGTGGAGGGCTGGTTAGAATGCAGGTTGCTGGGGATGCTGCCAGAGTTTCTGATTAGTGGGTCTGGGGAGGACCCAATAATCTTCATTTCTAACAAGTTCTCGGGTGATGTTGATGCTGCTGGCCTGGGAGCCACACCTTTAGCCTGTTTGAGGGACTAGGGTACGTGGAGGGATGGGGGCTTGGAGAGATGAGTTCCTTTGCGGGAAAGGAGGAGGAGGCAAGGTGGAGAGGAACAGGATGCTCCCCAGGACTGGGCAGAGGAGGAGGTGGTAGGCTGAGGTTATCCCCAGAGGGATGTTTGAGCCTCCTAAAGAGACAGGACTTAGTCCCCATTCCCAGTCTCACTAAAGACTCCTTCCTTCCCTTCCCACAACCAAGGTTGGCTCAGAAACAGCAGAGCCCACCTACTCTCTGTGAATCCATAGGCGTGGATAGGGGCATGCTACCCATGAGCAGAAAACATGGACTGAAGATCAGAGAGCCAGGCCATCTGGGACAGAGAAGGCATCCCCACTCCTCAGACAAACTTTGGAGGCAGCATATGGGAGAGGGTCCCTGCTGACTGAGGTTGAAGTTCTCCTTGGGACTTAGCTACTTTGATTTGACTTTGAAAAATAATATTTTTTCAGCCAGGGTGCTGGGAAAACTGGCTATTCACATGCAAAAGAATGAAGCTTGACTCTGACCTTATACCATATACAAAAATTAACTCAAAATTGATCAAAGACATAAATGTAAGAGCTAAAACTATAAAACCCTTAGATGCAAAAACCATGAACCTCCTTGCACCTAAGAATCATGGTGGAATAAAACTCTTACAGTAATTTAGATGGAGAGAAACCTAAAGAGCTGAACCTGACCTGTGAGCCCCAGGTATCCCTCACTGGTCAGGAGGTAGACTTACTGGTGGACAGCTGAGATCAACCGCATCCCTTTCACAGTTATGGCACTATGATTGTCATCCCCTCCTCCCCTCCTTTTATCAAGGTTAGACTTACATACAGTGACATAAACAAATCTTAAGAGTAGACCTTGAATTTTTACGTATGTATATGCTTGTCCAAGCATTGTCCAGAATAAGATATAGAACATCTCCAGTACCCCAGAAGGCTCATCACCCTTCCTAGTCAATACTCACAAAGGTAATATTATCTGTCACTGTGCTTTAGTTCTGCCTATTTTTAAACTTCATATAAATAAATGGAATCATAGTTATTCCTCTTTCGTGCTTGGTTTCTTTTACTCAACATAATGTTTTAAAGATTCATCCTTGTCGTTATATGAGGCAATTGTTCTTTTTCATTGCTGTGTAATATTTCATTGTATGATAAATCGTAGTTGTTTTCAGTCACCTATTGGACATTTGCGTTGTTTCTAGTTTCAGGCTGTTATGAATAAAGCTGCCATAACATTCTTGTAAGTGTCTTTCGTGGACATAAGCACCTTTTTTTCTCTTGGGAATATACAGAGCAGTAGAATTATAAGATCATAGAGTCTGGCCTTAGTAGGTACTGCCAAATTATTTTCCAAACTGTATCAGTTTACCCTCCCAACAGCAATGTATGATAAATCTGATGAATTCTCAATCCTGCTGCATTTAGTACTTAAAAAAAAGTCCTTTTAATTTTAATCTTTTGGATGGAAATGCATCATTAATTTTTAATTTAAAAAATCTATTTAAAACTAGTAGTAATTTTTTATTTACCTAAAATTGGGTGGTCCATGGATGCTGAATGTTTGAGAAACTTGTGGGACTCTCCAAAGTATTCAAAAATTCCCTGAGGGTGTGTGGGTGTGTTTTTGCCTATGTATGTGCCATAGTCACAGATGGATGCTGCTCCAGACCCACCCTCCTTGCCTTGGAACAGACCCTTCATTTCCCTACCAACAGGAAGAGCTTACTTGTGATCCCAGAGGAAGATGTTTCTCATCACCAGCAACATCTGGGGAACATCTGGTGAGCCCATCCCAGGACAGGGAGATGCTTTTCTAGAGAAAACACATCACTTATTTGATTCTTTTTATTCTCCTATGTTTTCCCTTATTTTCTCCTTCTTTTCCTGCCTCCCAAACCCTGTCAACCATTGGCCTCCCTGCTCTAAGCCCCCTCTCCAGCCCTTGCCAACTCCCTGCTCTGGTCTCTGTCCTGTCTGGTTTCCCTCATACACAGCCCAGCAGGATGCAAACTGAGACAGCCTGAGAGACCCTCATTAACTAGTGCTCAACTCTACCCAGTTCCCTGATCAGCAGGCAGCATCTTCTAGAAACTAGCTCAAGGAATGTTGAAGGTAGTGGAGTTCTCTGGTCTAATGCCCCCATCTCACAAATTGGAAGACTTGAGAGACAGAGACAGAGAGAGACTCACACACACACACACACACACAGAGAGAAAACTAGAACTCCACTGTAGGTCACAGAGACCTCCCTGTCTCCTGAGGACCTACCTAGAGGATTAGAGGCAGGAAGGAGGAGGCAGTGGAAGAAGTGATTCCTTGGGACCAGCAAGGTCTATCACCCAGAAGCCACAGGAGACAGTGCAGCTGAGTATTTGAGGGGGGTGGGAGTGGGTGGGTAGCCACCCGCCTCATAGCCCTAAGGGCTGAGTCATCTCTAGCAAAGGACACAGCTTTGTAGCCTTTCAACTCCCTCCAGAGATGTCTCAGCCACACCCAGGGCTTCAAGGTACCGGCTGTCTGCTGATGACCCTTCCATCCCCACTTCCAGCCCTGCCCTCTCCTTGAGCCCCAGCTCCCTGTACACGTTTACTGCATAGACAATTTATTCAATATGTTCTTAATGAGCACGAAGGATAGTCAGACATGGTCCCTGCCCTCCCAGGGCTCACAGACAACTCACATGGAAATACACAAGGAAACCATACAACTAAGTGGGTGCAAGGCAGGTGCAGGCTGGGGAGTAGCATCTTTGGAAGTTTAAATCAGGATGAGCAGGACACACCCCAAGAACTGACTGCTGGCAATCAGAGCTGGAGTGCAGTTATCAAGGGCGTGGGGTGGAAGTGCAGAGGTTAGGGTGGAAGAAACTTATGGAGGTACAGAACAGAATACCTCGTGTGTAAATTAAAACTAGGTTGTAGCAATGTTACAAGCACAATGTGCAAGTAAAAAGACGTGCACACATTAAAGACAAAATGGAGGAGCAGGGAAGTGAGTGGGGCGTGGGAGTTTGAAGAAAGAGGTGAGGTTGCAAAGGTGGGCAAGGACCTGATTATTCTGGCTTTGTAGGCCCCACAGAGTTGAGACTTCATCCTGAGGGCACTGGTAAGTCACTGAAAGGTTGGCTCCAGCTGTCCAGACACCTCCCCCCTGCAGGCCCCCCAGGTACACACATTCAAAGCATCCAGCAGGAACAGGGGCTGTAGCTTCCCCCAACCTGCATTCCTCCTAGGGTTCTTCCTTAGAAAGGTAAAGGGCAGGCAGACCCCTCCTGGCCCCCTCCACATACACACCTGTGGCTAGAGAGGCCCTTACCATCATCTCTACCCCAGATGCCATCCAGGCAGGACAGGTCACCCCCACCCGCCACCTGGAGTGAGGTAGAAGGGAATCCTGAGGGCTGGGCTAGTCACACACAGCGTTCTTCTAGGACAGTCAAAGAACCCAGAATGCAGCGGGAGCCAGACTGGGAGGGGGGAGGGTCAGGCTCCCACGAAGGCTCCCTGGAGGAGGCAGTGCAAGCTGAGACCTTAAAGGCGGTGGGATTCTGGTAAGCAGCGAGAGGGCAAGAAGGCGTTCCAGGCGAGAGGGACACCTGCAGGAAAGGTGTGAAGGTAGAAACGCTCAGGGCACGCGTGGTGGGTAGGATCTGACCAGCGCTTGGGAAGAGGGGTGGAGGGTGGGTTCCTGGGTCAGAACTCGCTGCCGGGGCATGCACACACTTTCCCCGGCGCAGTAATACTGGGAGAGTTGGCCCCTACCCAGGAAAGGCCTTGGCGGGAGCAGAGCGGGCAGTGGGCCATTTTAAGTGGCCAGGGTTTGGCTGAGAAGAAACCAGCCTTTTTTTTTTCTTCTTTTTAAAGAGAGGGATCGGGTGGCGGTGGGGATGGGGATAAGCTGGTTATAGGAACCCCTAGCTCAGGGCTTCTGCAGAGTCTCTGGCCCATGCAGAGGTGAAGGTCGGGACCAAGGATGACCTTGTCCCCCAACCCCCTATCTCTACTCCCATCCCCCACCCGTTTCATCCCCAGAGTATACTTTCCAGGCGATCTGGGGGTGGGGGGTAGGAAGGGGGCAGAGGAGGGAACGTTTGATGGGATTATAGTAAACTGCCTCGGGCTCGGTGGCGGTTAGGGCGTGTAGGAGGCCTGGGCTCTGCCACCGCCGGGTGGCCTGACGGACGCTCCGCGCTGCTCCGGGCCTCAGTGTACCGATCTGTAAACGGGGGCCGCGAGCAGAGGTGGGGATCTTCCCGACCTGCTCGGCCTGCCGGGAGTGTCAGAGACTCCCGGAACGCACGCGGGAGAGGGCCCGGGGTAGGGCGGCGAAGGGGCGCGGGAGAGGCTGGGGGCCGAGAGCGCCCGCGGCGCTGGCGCGGGGTCAGAGTCCACAGGGAGGCCCGCAGCCGCTAAGTTGGCTCGGGCCGGGAGGTGCGGTGCCTCCGGGGCAGGGGTGGGGGCGGTGCCACGGGGCGGGGCTGGGCGGGGCGGCGGGCGGGAGGCCCGGCGTGCGTCAGCGCCGTGAGCCCCGGAGTTTTCCACTGACGAGGAGGGCGGAGCTGCGGGCGGGGCCGGGCGCAGCCAGTCTCCCGCCGCCGCCGCCGCCGCTGCCGGACGCGCAGAGCGAGGGGCTGCTGGGCCGACGGCTGCCCACCGAGCGAGCGAGCGAGCGAGCGCGGGGTCGCAGCGCAGGGGGCGTTCCCGGCCAGGACGAGGGTCGCGGCGTTGCCCTTGGCGAGCGTCCGGATCGCAGGTGAGCACCGTGGGCTCCGGGCCGGGCGACGGGACCTTGAGGAGGGGGTGTCCCGCACGGGACGCGCTGCTTCCCGGACCCTGCCGTTTGCCCCCCGCCACTTTGAGCGGGTGCCGGGGCGGGGACAGCCCGGCCCCGGACGGCGCGCCACGGCCGGAGTCCGGGTCGGGAGACCGGGAGGCGACAGTCTCAGATTGTCCGCTCCCCTCCCCGCCCCGCCGCCGGGACCCCAAGAGGTCCCGGCGCCCCGAGCGCGGGGCGGGTGGCTGCCCCGTGGTTGCGCGCTGGCGGCGGGCTGGCCACGGGCGCGCGTCCGCGGGTGAGTTCCCTTTTGACCCAGTTGCCTGAGAACTTTTCAGAAGTTCCTCGCATGGCCGGAGCAGGTGACATTTGTCGCCTTCCTCCTCGGGCTCCCCCCGGGGGCGGGTGCCGGGGCTGCGGCGAGTGCCCGGCGTCAGTCAGGGAGGGAGTGGAGGGGTGAGAGTGGAGTGAGGCTCCGTGAGTCACGGACCCCGGGAGGGAGGGAGGAGGAGGGATTGTGTCGTACGCTCACCTGTTTGTCAGTCACCGTCACACGCAGAGGCCACCGCTGTGAGTCATGGGCGCAGCTACACCGGTCACCCGCGGGCACACGTAGGCTTCCCCCACGCACGGCTCCCTCCCCAGCACGTACTTCCTACAGGTCCTCAGTTTCCCCTCCCGGGGGCCCTTACACGGGCACGGCACTGTTGAGATGCCCACACTACAGCAGCCGTCACACACTTAGTCACTCCTGCTCCTTGGCACAGTCACACACAGCCCACACTCCTGACACAAGGGGGTCCCTCCCGGGCTCCACTGCCCACTCGACACCTCCACTCAGATGTCTCACAGTCCTCTAGAGCGGAACTCATAGCTTACCCCCAAATCCTCATCATCACTGCCTTCTTTGGTCCCCACCTCCAGAGGTCACCGGGTTCCCTTTCCCTTTCTCCTAAGCCTTTGGCTTGTCATCTCTCACCTAGCTCTGGCAGCTTGGTCCAACCGGTCACACCCCCTTCTGTCCCTTGCTGAGCCATCTTTTTAAAATGCAAATCTGGTATTGTCACTCCCTACTTCAACCCTTCTGTGGCTTCCTGTGCCCTCAGGCTAAAGCCTGCCCTGTCTGCCCTGGCTCCCTGGCTCCTGAAGCCCCCTCCCAGGCCGTCCCTTCCCCCTCACCTCTCTGCCTCTTCCTCTTCAAGTCCCTCCCGCTTCCTGTGCTCCCCTCTCTCTCTGGAGCTTTTCCTACATCCCATCCTTTACTCCAAGAGATCTGTCTTCACCCCCAGCTGTACCCCTCCCACCCTCCATCCTACCACTCAGCACGGTTTGTAACTCATTATACTCCTCCCCGCTAAACTCAAAACTTCAAGGGGGCAGCACTGGTCTGTGTCTTGCTCCCTGTATGCCCAGGTGTGTGACAGAGTGCTTGGCATGTCTTAGGTGCTGCATAAATATTTGTTGAAGGAATGAATGAATGAGAGTGAAGGGGGCCTTGCTTAGGTGGAAGAAGCAGTCTCTGTCAGGTGCAGTTTCCTTTCTGCAGGAGCAATTGCCTCATGTAGCCAGCAAACGTTTGGCACCTCCCCAGTGCCAGGCCCTGGAGACCAAGGCTGATGAACTGTCCCCTCTCCCGGGGATCACTTTTGGAGGGATGGGGGGGGAGGGGTGAGCCAAGGCTTCCTGCCTGCCCTCTCTGGGCTGCCTTGGCTGCCTTTCTAGCCAGTCCCCGTGGGGGCCTGAGGTGCTCAGAGGTGCTCTCTCCTTCTGCCAGTAAGTAGTTCCTGAGGATCCGAGGTCATCTGACCCCAGGTACTGGGGGGAGCTGGCCTGGCCTGGCCAAGGCCTGGGGCTCTGAGGTTAAAGGACATTCTTCAAATTCCTGAAGGAGGGTGGAGGCAGCTGAAGGTGCCCCCTTCTCAATACCAGCTCTCACTGGGGGCCAGGGCATTGGGACAGCTGTGGTCGAAGAGGAGTTGGTGTGACTTTTCAGAGGCCTGGGGATTCCTGCCCCCAAACAGCCTTTGTTTGCCTGGTATCCAGGGTGAGGTGGCCTTCCCTTGGCTCACATGGTGTGGCCTGAGTGTGTAGATAGTTGTGGCTAGTAGGGTGGGGAGGTGCCCCTCCTCCTCCTGGGCTGTCAGCTTCTGTGGGTGGTGACGGCAGGGCGGCCTGATTCTCAGGGCCCAGGCAGATCCCGGAAGAAGCCTGGTTCTCTTCGATTCAGGGCCTGTCTCCGGGGCTCCTTGGGGGTGTGGTATTTCTGTCTGAGCAGGCTCCTGGGAATTGCTTTTCCTTCCTCCAGGACCCTCGGAGGGGGCTGTGCTCACCCTGGGAACGGTGCCACGGTCAGGATCTTGATTCCTGGGTAGCTGCTGAGGGCCCCTCCCCCACCCTCTGACTCACTGTCTGACACTTTTCTTGGACTCTTTCACTATCTTTCATTCCTTTTCTGACTTGGCCTCTCCTGTCTCTGGCTGAGTCTTTTTGTGTCATCTGCCTCTGCCTCTCTCAGCCTCTGGATCCCTAGGTCGGGTGGCGGAGCACAAGAGCCAGGGGCTCTTCCTCCTCCCCAGTGTCAGGGAGGAGATGATTTCCCATTTCCAGGTCTGCAGATTTTGCTGGGTGCTCATCATTAGAACCTGCACCACGGGCTGTAGCTTTCCTGTGTCCCCGTTTCCCTGTCTGCAGCCTTGGAGTTTATAACCCCCTCACCTTAAGCTCCCAGTCTGTAGACATCCCTGAGGCAGAGCCAGGGTGTCTGGCTTGAACCTGCTTCCTTAACACTCCTTCTATTTGTTTACTCTTGGGGAACCTCCTGGGATGCCTGTGTTGGCACCTGCCTGCAGCCTGAGCTTCCTTTTCCTGCTCTCAGAGCTACCTCCTTCTGGGTGCTATTCTTACTCAAACCCTCAGGCACAGGTTGGGGGATGGGCACATCCTCCCCTCCAACTAACTGTGACAGGAGCAGGAGGAGGGCACACTGACCAGTGCACCCCCGTGACCTCATGTGCCTAAATTGTTTCCCTGTGTATACCTGATCTGCAGCGTCAGCTGCCTACCTCTGATGGTCCTCAGGAGGCTTCTCTGTGCCAGACTCTATTCCAGGCACAGGCACAGTGCCGATCAGGCCGAGAGGCCTTCAGCCTGGCATGAGGGAGATGAGCAGTGAGACCATTGCAGGAAGGGCCCGTAAGGGCTGCGATGGGGGAATCCCAGAGCCCACGGGAGCCCAGAGAGGCATGTAGTGGGGAGGAGTGAGGGTTTCAGGGAGGCCTTCTTGGAGATGACTTCTAAAGGGGAGTGAGGCTGGGTTCCAGCTTGTGCAAAGGCCAGGAGGTGAGCAGATCATGGCCATTTGGGCAACTGCAAGTTCAGCTGGAGCATAAAGTGAGGGGGCTGGGGAGAGTCTTGCATGATGAATCTGGAGGGGAGGCAGCAGCCAGGCCTTTATCAGCCTCTTTGTGGACTTGGGGAATTGTGGACTTGATCCTAAGGGCTCCCATTAGGGAATGATTTTCTGCATGGGGGTGGCAGTAGATAAACACGCGGTTTAATAAGATCACTCTAGCTGTAGGGTAAAGAGTGGCTGCGGGCAGAGGGCAGAAACAGAGGCAGGGGACATGGGTAGTAGCAGTGGAACAGAGACAAAGGGGTAACAGACTTACAGAATTGAAGGTGACATACGTAAGATGCACAAAGTATATGAATCTTATGTGTACAGTGAGATGTTTTAGACACTCATGGAACCACCACCCAGATCAACATAGAATATTTCTAGACACCCCTCACCCACGACCCCGCCCCCCCCCCCCCCCCCCGCCCCCGGGAAAATTCCCTCATGACTGTCCCCAGTGCATGCCCTTCCCACTTGCTGGATAACCACGATTCTGAATTGTATCATCACTGATTGGGTTTGCCTTTTCTTGAACTTCATTCACATGTAATCTTGTGTCTGGCTTCCGTCACTCAACATGATATCAGTGAGATCCATCTGTATTGTGTGTATCCAGGAGCTCTTTCTTTCTCAGTGTAGAATGACACATTCACCAAGCATTTACCGCTGTTCTAAGAACCTGACATGTAATGATTCACATAAACTTCCCATCCCTGTGAGGTTGTAAGACAAAGAATTGAAGACACAGAGAAGTTAAGGAACTTGCCCAGGGTCACCCAGCCAACTGATAGCCAAGACAGGGTTCGAATGTAAGCAGTCTGGTTCTGGAGCCAAGGTTTTCTTAACACTATGCTGGGTGGCCTCCGTGATACCTACCAAGTCTGTGCCTGGCCTTTTGTGGCTTAAATGAGCTAATGTGTACTTCCAGGACTGGGTGACTGGATGTGGATGGAGGGAGACAGGAAGGAGTTGAGGATGACTGCAGGTTTCTGGCTTGAGTAAGTGGGTGGGTGGCAGTGCTGTTACTAAGATAGGGAACACAGGAAGAGGAACAGATGGCATGGGGGGTGGGGAACAGAGACAAGGGGTTCGATTTGGGGCCTGCAGAATTTTGTTTCTAAGGGATGGCCAGGCAGAGAGACCAAGTGAGCCTTTGGTTCGGGGGAATCTCAGGCTTAGGTGTGTGATTAGGACAGCATTCAGCACCCTGTAGACAGCATCTAGAGTTTGGGAAAGGATGGGGTCTCCCAACGGGATTGTGGTGGGGACAAGATGCGTGGGTTGTGGTTTGTCCTTGTGTGTTTCTGTGTCTGGGTGCCTCTGTGCTCTGTCTGCTTGTGTATATGTGTGTGTATGCCTGCCTCTGGGCCATGAGTTCCCGCATCTCCTGTGAGAGCCTTCAGGTCAGCGGAGAGCTGGGTTGTGTTTGTTTGTGGTTTGACCCTGGGGGGTGGGGGGTGGTGCCAAGCCTGAGAAACTGTTTGCTGAGAAGCCCCCGGAAACACCTGTGCGTCCTCCTTCCCTGGGACCGTTGTTGTTGGAGGGTTGGCAAGTCGGGGAGCTTCTCTTGCTGCTCATGTGCCTGTGGGGAGAGGCTGTCCCTGGGATGAATTTCATCTAGCAAGTTGGTTGACGGCATACTGCCTGGGTCTGGGATCCACAGACTTTGTGGAAGGCTAGGCAAACGGGGATAGGGGTGTTTAGAAAGGACACCTGAGTAGGGGAGATCGCCAGCCTTCTGGTTGGTTTTTCCTGTTCACTCTCATTTCCTGTGATGGCAGTGGGGGAGGGGCTCTCCAGCACTGGGGCCTCTGTATCGTTTCCCCTTCCTCCTAGTGACCTCCTGGGGCCCAGCCCTGAGTGCTCAGGAGGCACAGAGAGACAGGGTAGCTGGGCTCAGCCCTAAGGACCGAGTCCTTTGGGGATTCCCAAGCAGTGGAAGGGGTTGTTATTTGCTGCAGCATTTAAGGGAAGGAGCCCCAAGTGCCCTCCACTCGGTTGAGGCCAGCCAAGCTGTGGGAATCTCTGGTTGCACTCCTTTGGAGGGCTGAGACCCCTAAAGGGGAGACACAGCGAGCAGTGTATCCTGGGGTGCTCCAAGTCACCCAGCTACGGACGGGAGAGTGTCGTCTTGGCCGGTCAGTTTTACTAGAAGAGGGTTGTTTTTTTTTAAGGGGAGAAAATAATTTCCCTAGGAAGTTATTTCAAACAAACAGGGTTAGATATTGGAGTGGAAGGCAAGATGAAGGTGAATTTTGAAGATCAAACAGGAGATGCTAAAGAGACACAAAGCCCAGGTGGCTCTGGCCCCAGTCAGGCCTGGAGGCCGGGGACTTCTCTTGTGGGCGGGGGTTTCTAAGGGAGAGTCCAAGCAGCTCCATCACAGGGAAGTTGGACGTTGGAAATCGGGGCTGGTGTCAAAGCCACGCTGTTCCCTGAGTCCTGGTCAGCCTGGCCCCTAACGAGGGCCCGTTGCTGGGGTGTGCGGGTGGCGTGCCTGTGGGTGTGCTAGGGGCAGGAGGAGGAGGAGGAGGAGCCACTGTACGAGGGCCGTGCAGGCTGTCGGCGTGCGCCCAGCCTCACACACACAAAGGCACACAGATGCAGCTGTGTGAATCACCCAGCCAGTGAGTCAGCCCCAGGATTCCTGCCGGGGAATGAGCGTGGCCAGGCTGAGGTCTGTCGGTCCATCTGTCGGTCTGGCGTGTGCGTGCGTGTAGGTGGGTTACAGGAGGTAGAGGGGAAGGTGCCCGGTGCTGTCCCAGGAGGGCTTTTGGGCAGAGGTGGCGGGAGTCTGTAAGGGCCAGGACGAGGGTTTGGATCTCAGTGCTCCGTCTGGTGCAAAGAAGCCTACTAGAGATGTGGCCCTGGCACGTAGGGCTCCTCGGGGAGGGCCTGGGTTGCCTTGGAGGGTGGGTGGGAGAGGTGATGACCAGGGCTGGGTGCCCACCTCCGCCCTCAGGCCTGCCATCTAGAGCTTTCCCCTTCCTGTTCCAGGCTGTCTGTGCCCAGACCCCAGAGTACCCCTCACCACCATGACTGGGCTGCTGAAGAGGAAGTTTGACCAGCTGGATGAGGACTCCTCCTCACTCTGCTCGTCCTCCTCCTCTTTGTCCTCCTCGGGCCGCCACTCTCCCTCCTGCTCCCCGAGCTCTTCGGCCTCCCTGTCTTGGGACTCGGATGAAGAAGGCCCCTGGGATCAGATGCCCTTGCCTGACCGCAACTTCTGTGGCCCCCGAAGTTTCACCCGTGAGTCCCTTCACCCTGGGAACGCATTACACCCCTCTTTCCTTCCTGAAGATGAAATTGGGGGGCCCTGATGAAGTCGTTCTGGCCTCTGGAGGTCGTGTCCCCATGGCTTTAGCTTCCCTACTTGACTCCCCACCTCATCCACTTCCTATCCTACAGGGGTCACTTGGGAATGCCCCCTGTCCAGAGGCACTTGGGTCCAGCTACATTCACCTTTAACCTTGGGACTCTCCAGCTTATAAGTCATCATGTTCAGGGCAGGGCTCCTCAGTGGCCCTGGGGCCTTCCCGCCCAGCTCTGTCCCTCAGTTCCTGTTTTGTTTCTCCAGCTGGCTCCCTATCCTCTACCAGCTGAACTGCCCGAGTCCCACACCCCACGCTTCTGTGCTGAGGGGCCTGTCAGGCCGGTCCCTCGCCTAGCAAAACGCTGTTTGGCTTTGCCTGAACGCAGTGAAAAGGTTTTTTCCCAGTTATTTTTTCAAGCTTGCCTAAGTCTGATTCCAAACTGACAAAGATGGCCCTAGAGCAGTGTTTCTCAACCGTATTTTTCATTATTGCACCCCAAACCCCAAGGAGCCCACTGAGACATTTTCTTCCTGATCCTCCCCACCATGATGTCTTAATACCACAGATATGTCTATTTATGTACTATATGCATATCTGTACATTATACATGAAAAAGTATAATTTTTACCAGATAGGATCTAACAGTACATTAACTGACTAAACTACTATGGGTTTACTTTGGAAATACAAGGGTGGTTTAATACTATAAAATCTAATCAACATAGTTTACCAAATGACTATGTCAGAGGAGGAAAAATATAAGAGCCGCTGTAGATACTGAAAGAATATTTGATAACATGTAATATTCCTTCCAGATAAGACCCTCTGTATGATAAGAATAAGTAAATTCTACCTTAAATGATAAAAAAAATATATGTCTCAACCTAAAACCTGGCATTACAATTAATGAGGAAATACTGGAAGCAGTCCCACTTAGTCAGGAACAAGATGAGGACACTGTCTGTCACCACTGTTAGTTGACATTGTTCAGGAAGTGCTAGACAATTCAGTTAGCAAAGAGAATGAGAAATATACTGGATTGGGACAGGCGAAATTGCCATGATTTGCAGGTGTTCGACTACATGATAAATTCCAGAATATGTATACAGAAAACCTATTAGAAGGGAATTCCCTCAGGTAGCTGGGTACAAAATTAATATATTAAGTTTAACTATATGAAATTGCTAAGATTTGATTATTTCATGGTAACTTCTTATGGTTCAACCTAATAAAAATCAATAATATATATACCAATATATATATCGAATATGCCAATACATAGCTTACTAATCAACATACTTAATAACTTATAAAGGGTAGACCTTTCTGAGCTTGTTGCAAAATACAGAAGCTATAAAGGAAGAGCTCAATATACTTTTGATTATATAAACCTTAGAAATTATTTCGTAAAAGCCCACAAGCAAAAATAAAGGACTAGCAGAAACTAACACAACATTGTAAAGCAACTATACTCCAATAAAGATGTTAAAAAAAGGACTAAAATATTTGCACAGATAGGTTAGATGATTAATGTCTAATATTGAGTATATATAAAAAGCTCCTACAAATAAATTTTTTAAGAACTATAGAGGGACTTCCCTGGTGGCCCAGTGGTTAAGACTCGGTGCTTCCACTGCAGGGGGCACGGGTTCCATCCCTGGTCAGGAAACTAAGATCCCGCATGCTGCATGGCACTCACCACACCCCCTGCTACAAAAAAAAAAAAAGAACTATAGAAAACTGTGCAGGGGAACTGTAAATGGCTACTAAGGTCGGGAAAGATATTTAATGCTCTCATTTGGACTGGTAAATAACAATGAGCCAGTGTTGACATAGGGTGATGTTGCATTTTACCAGCTCCAGTCTCGGCCAGGCCGGCTCCTAGGCTCAGATCCATTTCTTTTTTGGGGTGTGAGGAGAGAGGGTTCAGCATCACCTCCTGGGGGTTAGGCCCTGCCTCACAGAGAACTAATGCCTGCCCCTCCCCTGCCTGCCTTCCAGCCCTGTCCATCCTGAAGCGGGCCCCCCGGAAGCGCCCAGGCCGGGTAGCCTTCGATGGCATCACTGTCTTCTACTTCCCTCGGTGCCAGGGCTTCACCAGTGTGCCCAGCCGCGGCGGCTGCACCCTGGGTATGGCCTCCCGCCACAGTGCCTACCGCCGCTTCTCCCTGGCCGAGTTTACGCAGGAGCAAGCCCGGGCACGGCAAGAGAAGCTGCGTCTACGCTTGAAGGAGGAGAAGCTGGAGGCGCTGAGATGGAAGGTGGGGAGACCCTCTGCATGGCCCTCGCCCTAGGAGTTGCTCTGAAGTCCTAGCCTTGGGGGGACAGGTGTCAGGGTGGATGCCGATTTGCTTGTTGTGTTTGTGGGAGGCCTGTGGGGCTGTGATTGGCCTGATCAGGGTTTGCTGCCAAATTCTCTGCAGGCAGATGGGTATAGAAGGTCTCCTGTTTGCTGCAGGGCTGGGGACGTGGTGCCTGAATATGCCTGACCTCACTGGGAAGGGGGAGTGGATGGGACAGGGGGGGTCGGTGTATCTGTCTGGGGGAGGGGGTTTGTCCACGAACTGGGGGATAACATGAATACGAAACCTGTTTGCAAACGCCCTAAGGGTGTTTTCTTGGCTGTCCCATTCACTATGGCATCCACAGTGCCCAGCCCAGAGAGAGTAAGCACGTGGCAGGGGGTGATTTATTATTTATCAAGTGACCGATGCTGCCAGAAACTGCATCCGTGTCTGCCTCTCAAGTCCCTCCTCTCTTCTCTGGACACAGCTTTCGGAGGCCGGGATACCCAAGACGGAGGCCAGCCTGCCACTAACAGTGGACACTATAGATGATGCCTCTGTGGAGGAGGATTTGGCAGTGGCCGTGGCAGGTGGCCAGTTGGAGGAAATGACCTTCCTCCAGCCCTACCCAGCCCGGAAGCGGCGGGCTCTGCTGCGGGCCTCGGGCGTGCGGAGGATCGATCGCGAGGAGAAGCGAGAGCTGCAGGCCCTGCGCCAGTCCCGGGAGGACTGTGGCTGTCGCTGTGACAGGGTCTGTGACCCTGAGACCTGCAGCTGTAGCCTGGCGGGCATCAAGTGCCAGGTACGGGAGCCAGGCGGGGCTGGGAAGGCGAGCCTGAGTCAGGGCCTTCTCCGGGCTCTGCTGGATCCTCACCTGCACCTCTGCTTTCTTTGCAGATGGACCACACAGCGTTCCCCTGTGGTTGCTGCAGAGAGGGCTGTGAGAACCCTAAGGGCCGTGTGGAATTTAATCAGGTGCGAGTTCAGACCCATTTCATTCACACGCTCACCCGCCTGCAGCTGGAGCAGGGGGCCGAGAGCCTTGGGGAGCTGGAGGCGCCGGCCCAGGGTGCCACATTCAGCCCCAGTGAGCAGGTCCTGGCCCCCACGTTCCCACTGTCCAAGCCCCCCATGAGCAGCGAGCTGGGAGACAACAGCTGCAGCAGCGACATGACCGATTCGTCCACAGCATCGAGCAGCAGCGAGGCACCCAGTGGCTCTGCCCACCCGGCCCTGCCTGGCCCCGGCTTCCAGCCCGGAGTGGACGATGACAGCCTGGCTCGGATCCTGAGCTTCAGTGACTCTGACCTGGGTGGAGAGGGGGAGGAGGAGGAGGAAGGGGGTGTGGGCAGCCTGGACAACCTCAGCTGCTTCCACCCAGCTGACATCTTTGGTACCGGTGACCCCACTGGCCTGGCCAGCTGGACCCACAGCTATTCCAGCTCCAGCCTCGCGTCAGGCATCCTGGATGAAAACGCCAACCTGGATGCCAGCTGCCTCCTCAATAGTGGCCTTGAAAGCTTGGGGGAAGGCAGCCTCCCCGGCCCCCTGGTGCCAGCCATCACGGATGCCGGCCAGAGCAGCTCAGTGGACCTGAGCTTGTCCTCCTGTGACTCCTTCAAGCTGCTCCAGGCCCTGCCAGACTATAGTCTGGGGCCCCACTACACCTCCCAAAAGGTGTCTGATAGCCTGGACAACCTCGAGGCGGCCCACTTCGCCCTGCCTGCCTTTTCTCCCCCTGGGGACGCCAGCACATGCTTCCTGGAGTCCATCATGGGCTTGTCTGAGCCAGCCGCCGAGGCCCTGGCTCCCTTCATGGACGGCCAGTTGTTTGAGGACACTGCCCCAGCGTCGCTGGTGGAGCCTGTGTCTGTGTGAGGGTTAGGGTGCCTTTTCCCGGCCCCAAGAGCCCTGTTGCTGCTTCGTTGTAATTGGGGGCTCCCTGAGGTCTGCCTGTATGTAACCGTCTCCCGTTGGCTGGCTCCCATGTGGGCACTCCTAATTTTCATGCAACACTCTGGATTTATTTATTTATTTTTGTAACCTTCTGTGCTGAAGCGGGACGGGGTGGGGGGGGCACTTCCCCTTTCAGCCGCCTGGTCCCCCGTATGCCCACACCCTCTCTTCCACTTCCATGGCCGTGCCAGGAGCAGGAAGAAATGTGGCTCCCCTGGAGCTTTGCAGACTCTTTTTTGGTCTTGTATGATGTTCCTAAGCCCAAAGACAGCCACACGGGGCTGAAATCAGCCACTTCTTAAGGCTTCTTCTGCCACCCTGAGCCCTAGACTCATGGGTGGCTGAATTCTCTGGACTGTGAAGACTATAATTTATTTCCATAATTTATTTGGAGACTAGGTGGCTGGCAGGCAATGCTAGGGTTGGGGTGGGGCACAGACCCCTGCGAGTCTCTTTGCCTTTTAGTCCTGCAGCCCTGCCCTTGCCGGGGCTTTGGTGTAGACCAGGCATGGATTTGAGCCCTCTGTCTAATGTGGCAGCTGCCCTGCTTTGGCTGGCTGAGCAAGCCGGGGCTGGCCTGGGACAGCATCTGGGCAGGGGGAGGGGCTGGGCTGACCAACCGTGACCAAAACCCTCTTCTGCCCCACACAGCCCCCTCTCCTTCCTGTCCTCTGCCCCATCTTCCCCCTCCCCAAAGGCTGCAGCTTTTATTCCAAGCCCATCAATGTAGGAGGGGGAAGCAGGAGGCCCAGAGAGGGCAAGGGGCTGCCCCAGGGCCTGTAGCACGCCCCTGACCACTCAGGGCTTTCCAGGCACGCACTCCAGCCTGGTCCACCTGCCTGTACCCTAAGGCCAGTTGGCCAGGGGCAAGGGGTGGCTCCTTATGGCTTTCATGCCCTTTGTTTGCAGATGTTGAATTTCGCATCATAGTTTCTATATTGTCCCTGAGTATTAGAACTGTAATTTATTCATTTTTCTGTGTCTGTGCCAAGAAGCCCAGGCTCTGGGCCTGCCCTCTTGCCTAGGAGGCCTTGCCAGCCTGCGAGCTTGTGGGAACACCTTGTACCTGAGCTTACAGGTACCAATAAAGAGGCTCTATTTTTCAGTGTGGTCTGTTTGTGGATCTGGGAGCACATTTGTGGGACCAGGAGCACAAGTACACCCTCAGGTGGCAGTGAGGAGGGAGGAGGAGGGGGAGGCAGGCCCTGCTGGGCAGTATGGACATTGAGGCTGTGTTGGGGATAGAAGTGGGGGACACTGGCCCTCTCCATGCCAGCCAGTCAACTCAGAGACAGGAAGCCAGTGAGAAGAGGCTGGCCGGGCCGATGGAGCAGTTTTCCCCTTGGATGAAGCCATCTCCAGTGGTCACCTGGATGGTGGTGGGGAGCAGCAGGGCAGTCTTCTGGGACAGGGCTGTCTGTGTGGGATGGGTGTGGGCTTACTTCTTCCCTCTCACCCGTACTGAGCTGGGGCCTGGCCTCGAGGGTGAAGCGGGCAGTGGGATATGGCTGGTGCAGGCCTTATGTGGGACTGAGTTGCTGAGGTCCTTGGGGACCTGAGCACCAGAAGCTGCAGAACCTCATCCATCTGCACCAGCCAGACCTGTCTGACCTGTCTCTAGCAGGTTGGGCCAAAGGCCAGAAGAGCAGGCTGCACCCTGCCCCAGGAGGCCCCAGTCTGGGGGCCTGAGGAGCAAGGTTGACCTCCCCTCTAGGAATAATAATGATTTATATAAATGCTAGGAGGGGTCACCAAAAAGACCTGACTTGGGTCTCCCTTTTCTTGCTCTAATTCTCTGCCTATGCTGGGAACCCCTTATTTCCTCTCTATGGCTTACTGGTTAAGAGCACAGACCCAGAGTCCCAGGGTTCGAATCCCAGCTCTTATACTAACTAGTGAGGTGACTTGTGCAAATTACTTCCCCTCTCTGTGCCTGGGTGTCCCCCGTATTGTCCAAATAATAACACTGCTTACCTCACAAGCTTGCTCAGTTATATGCACCCAGTGCTCAGAGGAGTGCCTGGAACATGTAAGCCTCGGGTGCGTGTCTGACTTCCCATTCTGTTTTCATGTGTCTGCTCTATTTCTGTATGTTTTATCCTCTTTTTTTTGCCAGTTCTGTCACCCTTTAGGTATCTATCGCTTGCCTCAGGATATGTGTAGACATAGTCACGTGGTCATGTCGTCAGTGGAGTGGCTGTTAGAGAACTCATGGCTTGGAGTCTGGGCTATGGTGGGGCCGCCTGTCCCTGGTACCAGCTTAGGCAGGGACAGCCAGGTCTTAGGCATCTCAGGGTGGAGTATTCTGGTGCATCAAGTTGTCTCGTGGCCCATCTCACTGATCCCTGGGAGCCCTATTGTAGAGATTGCTCCAGCACACATGATCCAAAACCTGGGTCTCTCCAAGGGTCCTGAGGCTCTGCTCTGGCCAGCCTGGGGGTCTGGGTGGCAGCCCCCGACAGCTCCAATACTCTGGCTGGAAGCCCCTGCAGGCTCCTATCCCGTGGCCACAGCCCATGGCTGGACTGAGCCTACCCACTCCCCATCTAGGGCCCCAGGGTCACTTGGGTTTTTTTCTCAACATAATCCACCCCAAGAAACTAGGTTGTAAAGCAGATCATAATAAAGGCAGCTGGCTTCCCATAGGAAGGATGGTGGTAACCTGGGGAAAACATTCCAGATCACTGACTCATACCAAAAGGCCATGCACGAGATCAGCAATATGTTATAAAGACAAGGCTCGCAGCCATCAGGGATGACTTAGGCTGTTCTAGAAGGGACCTTTACCCGTTCACTGTTCCCAAACCTTAGTCACTGGACAACTTATCTTGAAAACTTTGCCATATCTGCATTCTACTCATACTAAGTATTTTACTTTATATCAATTATATCAATATGCTTAAAAGTTAGAACCATTCTACGTAACAGCACCCGCAAATTCATGAGTTTGTTGTACTATTTTTTCTATAAGGATGATACTTAAACACATAGTTATTAAACTTTCAAATGTTTGCTGTGTATCATTAGCAGGGATTTGTACCATGATTTGGGAACACAGAGATCTAGTCTAATTTCCTGCCACAGATGGGGACACATACCCAGAGGGGAAGGTCACACAGGGAGATTCTAGGCCTCCTGACTCCCAGTTCAGAGTTCCTTCCCCTGAGGTCAGACTGGCCCATTACTGCCATCCTGCAAAACAGGAAGAGAGGTACTGGGAGCACACCAAAGGTGACCTCGGTCACCCTCTTGCCAGTTACAATTAACACTATTCATCTACACAGGGACCCCTGCTTTTGTCCCCTGAGGTGTTAATAAGGGTTCCTCGAGGATGAATTAGTTGGTCACTGTCTTTTACTAAAGATGAAGTAGGAGCTAGTTTTACTTGGGATGTATTTTCCTGCCAGAGGCAAGAGTAATCAGGGTTTGTCCCAAACTGGTAAGGACCGGCAGACGCCGGCTGAAGACTTGGGGAGGGGGAGGCAGAATGCATGGACAGAGTGGGCCTGTTTGGGCCTCTGCCAGGGAGGACGCAGCGGGCAGCTTGGCAGAGAGGAGCAGTTGCTTCTTTAATCCAGGATTCCAGGGACCAGACAGGAGAAGAGAGGCTTGTACGGGCCCACATAAAAATATTAAAATAGCTGGAGGGTATTTTTTAAACCACCTCTTTGCTCCCCTTTGGCCTCTGAGAGTCTGGGATAAAAGCGGAGCCCATTAGAAGTTGCCCGGTGAGCTCAGTGGAAGCTAAGCTGGTTGATAACTTTCTTCCCCAGAGCAAAATTGCTTCTTGTGCCTTAAAAACATAAAGCTTCGGGACGTCCCTCAGACCAGATTAGGCATGATTCAAATAAACCACACACAATATAGAAATGGGAAGGATATGTCATTTTCTGACTCTCTTCTCCACTGACCCACTTCCCACCCCCTCCATGAAACTTCTGTAGGTTGGTAGTTTCCACCCACCCTGGCTCCCACTGACCACAGCTAGGGCCTCAGAGACCCTTGGGCCTTTTCCAAAATTTCTTCTCTGATTCTGGGGTAGTTGGGGTGCTCCTTGAGGACCTGGGACCAAGAGAGAAAGGGTGTGAAGCACCAGACAGGGCTCCCCGCCACTGCAGCAAGCCCCCCACCACTGTCGGGGGCTTACATCGTGGCAGACTTCGATGGCCTCCACGAATCTCTTGTCCTTCAAGTAGTTGAAAGCGAGTTTGAAGCCTATCCAGGAGCAGGGAGAATGCAGACAATGGGTGGCAGTCCGACGACCTGAGAACCCCTCTGGTTCCCACAACAGCCAGAACATAGGCCTTGTGTTGCGGGGTGAGTTTGTTGTCCTCCGGCCCAGCACCCACGCACACCTGCCTGGCTGCCTTACCGCTGGCAGGGTTGGCATGATGGCTGTACTTCCAGGCCAGCTCATAGTTGGTGGCTGCGTCCTTGTATGACTGTTCTCTCTCCATGATGAAGCCCATGTACTCGTAGGCCTTGCAGCAGGACTGCAGGGAAAGCCGGTCAGAGCCCCTGTGTAGGGGAAGCCACATCCCATCCCGGTTGGGGCAAGGGATGGGCGGTGGGTGCATTCACCCAAACCACTCAGGGACTCCAGCAGCACCACCCACCTTGGCGAGGGGTGAACTGTGTACCCTCTTCTCAGCTGTGCCCACTCTGACAGGACCCCTTCCTCCGCAGCCCTCCTGCCCTGACCTGCAAATGCCCCTCCCGGCCCCACCAAACCCTCCCTGCACGCTGCCCGTCGACCTCATGAACCCTTCCCATCTCTCCTCCCCATTCCACGTTCCCCCCTTCCCAGACACTGTGCGCCTCCTCTTGCCTTGCTCCGTGTTCCCATCCTGCTCTGTGGTCCACAGGAACCCTCTTGTCCCGCCTCTTCTCATCTCCTTCCTACCCCCGCATCTCTGCCCCCAAAGCCCATGTGCCCCTCCCCCGACCCTGCCCCGACAGCCGTGCGCCCCTTGCCTTGTTGTACTGCATGCAGCGCCGCAGCAGCTCCGAGGCCAGGTCGAACTTGCTGCCCTGGCAGTAGATGTCGGCCAGCAGGAGCCAGCTCTTCTCCAGGTCCTCGGCCTCGGCCAGTGTCCATGGGACCTTAGCCAGACGCTTCAGCTGCGTGCGTGCTTTGGGGACCTGCTTCAGCAGCGAGTAGGCCTGTGCCATGGCCAGCAGGGCGGGAATGCTGTCCTTCTGTGAGGGTGGGAAGCAGGTGTTGCCTCGCCCCGCCCTCGGCCTCCCCCCACCGCCTGTCCACCCAGTGGGCAGCTGGTGCACCTCGGCCTGGGCCATCTCAGTGAAGGTGCCCAGCGCCGCCTCCACGTTAGCCTTCTCCCTGGTGGCCAGCAGGCACAGGCTCTGCAGCAGCCGCAGCTGGGTCTGGCCCCAGGCCGAGTGCGGGTAGAACTCCCGCAGCAGCTTCTCAGCAGTGCGCACGCCGTGCTGCTCCAACTCCTTCCTGTCAGTGGAGCCGCGGGCATCGGATGCCAAGCCGGAGGGCAGAGGGCACTGGCCTGACAGCCTGGCCCTCGCCTGGCCTTGACCCAGAGGCCGCGGGCTCTCTCTGCCTTCCCCCAGGTCCCACCCCTGCCCTTGCCGGCCAGCCGGGCCCTCACTTGCTCTCAGTCACCAGGTTCTCGAAAGCCTCTCCACCCACGATCTCATTGTCTGGGTTCAGACAGATTTGCACCATGTAGTAGGTGGCGCTCTGGCCCCAAGTGCTGTCCTTGCGCGCTTTGTTTAGGAACTTCAGGGCTTCGTTGGGTTGCCCCATGTGCCTATAGTGGAGGAGAGAAACACTAAGAATCAGACAGGGAAACTGAGGCCCGAGGAGTACAGGGACACACAGGGGTCACTCTGAATCTGCACAATGCAGGGGCAGGATCGCTGGTCTCCCTGCTTCCTGATCTGGAAGCTGAATTTCTGCTTCCCTAGCAAACGCCAGCATGTCCGTTAGGGACAACCTCCTGCACATAACTGCCAACACACCCACCCCAACCCACCAGCAGTAGATGCCTCTGCAGTAGTTGAACCCTGGCTCTAAAGGCACCCGGCTGGACACCTTCTTGGCCAATTCAAAGAAGGCAGGGGCGTCCTCAAGTTTGCCACTTCTTCGTAGCAGATCGATTAGTTTGTTCAACACAGGAAAATTGTCTAAAACAAGAGAGCAGAAACCTTCAGGCTGTGATAACCAATAGCTGAATCAGGCAGGGAGAGGCAGGGAGGACCAGGAAACACTACCCATCTGGGCTGAGCAGGGGCAACCCAGTGGCTCCAGTGTCTCCACTGGTCTCCACGGAGACACGATAAAGTAGGTACTCTTATTGTTCCCATTTACAGATGAGGAGACTGAGACACAAAGGAGTTAAGTAATCTGCCAAAGGTTACAAAGCTTGTAAACAGAGGACCAGGATTCAGACCTAGACAGTCTGGCTCCAGGACCCGAACTCCTAATAGCTGTGATTGCTGGGTGACTCTGGTGTGGGCCTGGCTGGGGCTCTACCCTGAGCCTCGTGTCTGGCCCCTTCCCCAGCAAGAAGCAGTGGTTTTATGTTGCAGTGAGTGGGAATGGAGCTACACGTCAGGGGAGAATTTCTAGCTACCTCTAGGTGGCTGTGACCTCAAAAGGGGACTTATGTTGAGCCCCAGTGTCTGTGATTTGGGGATAGACAGGCTGTCTTGGGTCCAGTGCCAAGCACTGCCCTGCCTGAGACCAGGAACTGGCCCCTTGGACTCGGGAAGGGCCAGCACGTTCCACTGGGCCTTTATCAGTTTCCTGCCTCTCTGGGAACAATCAGAGAGGAGGGGGCTTCCTCTGCCCAGTCAGGAAGGAGGGGAGAGGGCCCACCCTTCTGGGGGGAGAGCAGCCCTCGCTTGGTGGGAACCGACACAGGCAGTCTCAGTGGGTAGGCTTGATGCAGGCAGTTACCTGGCGCTTTCTCCAGGACTTGGTGGTAGAGGTTGATGGCAGCTTCGTATTTCTGTTTTCTAAACATCAGGTCAGCCATCATCTATCAGAAAACACGCGATGCTGGGACAGCAGCTTGCATGGGCATGGCGGGGAGGCTGTCGTGGGAACGGGGTGGGTAAGGAGGGAAGGTAGGAGAGGATTTCCGAGGTAGCCTCTCTGGGCTCTGGGAGAAGCTGCCACGGGAGAAGCCGAGAAGGCGGGGCAGCCTGGGGTGGGGGAGCGGGGGGCAAGGATGGAAGTAGGAAGGAAAGGCTGGAGGTAGACATGCGAGGAGCTAGGCCCTCCACCCCCATCTGAGAGCTACCAGCTCCAGGCAGCGAGGTGGAATGGGGGCTCCCCACCTCTGCTGGGGCGGCCCTGAAGGTGGTCTGGGTGACAGGGTGGAGAGCGGCAGGACTGGGGATGGCTCTTCCCACACACTTCCCAAAGCCCCAGGAGCCTGTCCCACCCCTGCCTTCAACAGTTGGGTGTGGTTTCCCCCGGAGTGAATCAGCCTCACCACCTCCCCTCAGATTGGCCCGGGAGGTCGCTGCTGCCCCCTGCTGCCAGCCCGCCCCTCCCATCCAAAGGGCAGCGGGTCCAGTGCTGAGTCCTGCTGCCCGACAGCCCCTCAGGGCCGGGTCAGCCGGGCACCTGGGGTTACGGGGTTAGGAAGCAGCCCGCATGTGGTCGCAGGGACCCTGGGGAAGGCAGGGAAGAGGGCCCGGAGCCTCTTACCACGGAGGCTGTCTCATGGTTCTTCTCGGTCTGCAGGAGGATGGCGCAGTGCTGCTCGCACAAGTCCAGGTGGCCCTGCAGCAGGTAGAGCCGTGCCAGTTCCAGCACCACCTGGACAAGACCAGATACAATAACTAACCAGTGCACGTCATGGGAAAGCTCAGGGACCGATGCCTCGTTCTCTCACACCGAAGTTCTATCAGCTCTTCCTTCAAAATATGTCTCTGATCCCCTGGGATGGTGTCTCTGGCTTTCCCCTTCTCCCACCCAATACTCTAGTCACACCGTGCCTTTTACTAACTAACCGCTGAGAGTTGGGGCCTGGTTTACTCATACTCATCCTTCAGCTTCAGCTCCAACCTCATCTCCTCTGGGAAGCCCTCTGTGCCCCAGACACCGGGACAGGTACCCCTCTTCTGAGCTCCCGCGGTGTACTGAGCCCCATGCGGGTATCACATGGTATGAGAACTGCATGTGTACTTGTCTGTACCCCATGCCTGAGGGCAGTCTATGGGCAGAGACCGTGTCTTGCCCCACTGCATCTCCAGGGCCTAGGTCAGTACCTGGCTTGCACATATTGGGAATCTGTTAAATGAGAGCATATTAAATAAATGAATGGGTCTGTCACTAGGCTCTTCATCTACCCTCCGCCTGCGAGCTCCAGCCACCATTCCCTATCTGAAGCCACACCTCTCACAAGACTCTAAACCTCCTTGGAAGCTTAGCCTGGGCTTCATGCCCAAAGAGCCCCCAGCAGCCACGCTCTCATTGTCTCTCCATCTGCAAGGGGGACCTGAAAAGGGCAGACTTGCAGCACCTTTCAGCAACACCTTCCCTGCTCCACCCTCCACAAGTGGCTGTCCAAAGCGAGGCTTCCAGGGGACTTCCCTGGTGGTCCAGTGGTTAAGGCTCCGTGCTCCCAAAGCAGGGAGCCCGGGTTCGATCCCTGGTCAGGGAACTAGATCCCGCATGCATGCCGCAACTAAGAACCCGCATGTGGCAACTAAGACCTGGTGCAGCCAGATAAAATAAATAAGTATTAACAAACAAACAAACAAACAAAAAAAACAAAGCGAGGCTTCCAGTCTTGCTCCGAGGGCTGTGGTGGGTGAGGGCCCTGGGGTCAGCTGGAGCAGGCCCCCCCGGCACCAGGGGTCTGTGCCCCTTGCAGGGAGGCACAGAGAAGGAACTGGCCTCCGTTCCTAGTCAGGGAGCTCTGCGAGGCTTCGCGGCCCAAGAGAAGGAAGAGGGTCTCGCTCTTGAGGACCCACCTTATTTCAATCCCCACCTTATTGTCAATGGGTGAGTAGGAGAGGGCATCTTTGTAAGACTGCACTGCCTTGGCATACTCCTTCTCTGCCAGGTAGTACTCCCCAAAGTGGATGCAGATGGAGGCTGCCAGTTGCTTCTGGGAGGGGATCATTTCTGGTTGCTCCAGGGGAACACGCTTCAGGATCCGAGACTGGAGGTCCATGGCCTTGGGAAAGCAGTAAACTCTGCATCAGAAACCCAGAGCCTGATGTGCCAGATCTCAGGCCAATTCACAGCAAATCCCCAAGCTCTCAACTCAGGGCCAGCTGTCTTAGCAAGGGCATCTCAAGTGCCCTTGAGCAAATCTGGGTCGCTCTGGACAGGCAGGGCCACTGGCTGAGTACCCAGGAGGTGAACTGGCACTGCCTCTGGGGCAGGAGCAGAAGCAAAGGCACTCAAACAAAACACTCTATTGTACTTGACTTGTTTATCTGTTTCCATCACACCTTGGTACTCACTGTGTCTAATTTGCTTCAGCTGTCCTACAGGCTAGGACAAGCACACCGTAGGTATTCAACGCAGGCTGTGTTTTGATGGGTGCATTTGTTCTGAATACTGCCCTGCTGCGAACTTGAGGCGGCCCCCACAAATGTCCATGACATACAGTGATCAAGTGAGTTAACCAGAGAGCATTGGGGCAAGAGGAAATGAGGATGCCAGGGTTAAGTTTCGGGAAGTGGGCACAGATCAGCCCCGGGTTCCCTAAGGGCCAGACTGAGGAATGGAAATCCAGAGGGGAACAAGGGGATAAGTCACCTCAAGCAGTCCGAGATGTTCTACAACCACAGAATACACCCCAGGGGCAAGTGCCAGGCCATACCCTCGGGTAGAAAGAGTGAAGGAGTGGAAAGAATGGCCAGGAGTCTCCCAGCAGGAGACTTTGGGCTGGGACAAGCCAAACCTGGTTCAAATCTCAGCTCTACCACTTACTAGCAGTATGACTTTGGGTACATTTCTTAACCTCTTTGAGTCTTATCTGTTAAATAGGAATGTCACAGTGCTTAGCTCAAAGGGCTACTGTGAGAATTAAATAAGAAAGCAAAAAGCCTAGTACAGAACTCAGCACAGAGCATTCAATGCATGGGAGCCTGCTGGCATTATCTATTATTATCACCACAAGCATCCTTGAGGACAAAGGCACTGTCTTATGCCCTGCATTCTCCAGCCCAGCCCAGGCGGGCTTAGAGCACTTCCGTGCACAATCAATAAGAGAGCAAGGCTGGGGGGATAAATGCAAGGTGGAGGTCGGAGGTGTAACCTAGATCCTCTTTTGAGGACCAGGCCTGGAGCCTTCCAGACCTGCAGTCCTATCCTATCTTCAGCTCCCATCAGGAAATGGCAGATAAAGAGCTTGAGTCTACTTGTCAATTACCTTGTTCAAAGTGTCCATCACATCTTCTTTCTTATGGCTCTTGTAAACCTTTGCCAGCAAAAGCAAGCACCTGACATCATTCATCAAGGATGGGATGTCTTTGACTGCAAAATGGAAACTCAAAGTACTGTTTTCTGGCCCCTGGGAAGCGGGGCATGGGGGAGGATGGAGGCTGGGTTCAGAGCCCCAACCAGTGCCCGTCCCCTGCCCCATTCTGCAGGAGAAGAGGGTGCGGGCCGGGGGCAGTCTGTCTGCTCCAAGGCTAGGGGAGTGAGGATGCTGACTCACCAAAGTCATGATCCAGTGCCTGCTTCAAAACTTTTTCTGCTTTGTTGAACTTCTTTAACTTCAGGAGCAGTTCAGCCAGATCACAGCACAGAAAGTCCTGTCCACTAATCTTCTGGGCAGCCTCATAATAATTAATCGCCTTAGTGCACACAGGAAATATTGGCATCAAGTCTGGTTTTACTTGCGAGCACCTCACAGCGTGTGCACACCGCCCCACTCCCCGCCACAGCCACTGTGCCTGTGTGCCCCTCCAGATCACAGAAGCCTCAGGTGCAAAGGCCTCCCTCCTGGCTCAGGGCCCAAGCCTTAGCCTCGGCAGGTGGTGGGGGGTGGTGGGGAGTTGCTGAGTCCTCCCCTTGGCACCCCGTTCAGCGGGCTCTCCCCTCCCACCCAGCCTCCCACCCATGCACCCTCCTCCATCTTCCCTGCTGGGCCGGCCTTCCCCACCCCTTCCCACCCCAGCCCAGCCTGACCTTGGTGTACTGGTGGGTCTTCACGTATGCTTGCCCAATCCTGCTGATCAGGGATGCGTCGTGTGGGTTCTTTCTGTAGGCCTCGTCGTAGACCTCGAGGGCCTTCTCGGGCTGGTGGGGAAAGGGTCCGCAGTCTCTCTCTTCCCTCTCACTGGAGAAGTAAGTTTTTGGGGGGGGGGGCACTTGGTGAGGTCATGAGACCTTCACTCACCTCCTGAATGTTCATGAAAGCATCACCCAGTAGCAGGCTGGTGTGAGGGCCAGGCAGATGTTCACAGAGCTCCCTGCAAAAGTAAGCAAAACCTTAGCTCAGCCCTGTGCATCCTTCCTATTCCTGAATCCATCTCCTCTTCTTTCCCACTCATTCTGGCTGACATTCTTTCATTTACTCATTCATTCATCACTCAATACTTATTGGCTCAGATGAGGCATGGTGCTAGCTCCCTTAGTTCAGCCTCTCCTCATCTGTCATCTGGACCACAGCTGGCACTTCCACCCACTCCTCTGGCCTCCACTCCCAAACCCCCAGACCCCTCTTCATGAGGCAGCCTGCTCTTTCTAAACCTCCAGTGTGACTATGTCACCCTACTGCTTATTGGTTTCCCACTGCTCTTGGCATCACCTCCCCTTCCTCCTGAATTGCCTAGATAGAGTTTTGCCTGAGGAAGGGGACCAGGGCAGTACCCTTGAAGTCCCAATGTCAAATCGTAGAGACAGTAACTTGGGGCTTCCAATCCCTGCTCTCCATCCTCCTTCACTCACATTGGTACATCTAAGTCACTGAACATTTCCTCAAGGACAGGCAGAGCCAGGGGCTGGGGCAGAAAAATGATTCCCACCAGGATGTGACCCACAACGAGGGGCAAGCAGGGCTCAGGGCAGATTTACCCTTGTATCCTCACAAGTCGGCCGCAAGCTGCTGACTGACCTAACCCATGGGAAATTCCCTACTTTCATCAAACACACTCTGAGGACACATTCTGAAGACCCAGGGTGAAGAAGACAATCTGGAGAAAACACTCCCTGAGATGCCACTGGGGCTGGGGCTGTCAGTGCACTGCCCAGGACTCACCGGTAGCACCCGATGTAGAGGTGGACGTCCTTGCGGGTCTGCAGGTAGATGCTGGCCATCTTCTCCTTGGCCTCCGTGTAGCAGGGTTGCTTGGGTGTGATGTTCCTCAGAATGCTCAGTGCCAGGTCTACGTTCCCCTTGCTCAGGGCCAAATCCACGTTGGCAATGGTGATGCGGATCTCCTCCGGCGTGCCACTGAACTCGTTGATGGTGTCCTGCATGACCTTAGTGGCCTCATGCTAAGACAAGGGAACCCAACAGACCCTCCATTTGCTGTCACCCACCACTCCTGGAAGCCAAGGAGAGGATGGCCCACCTCCACCTCAGAGCAGCAGGAAGGAGAGAGAGCCCCTCGGCATCCAGGGCCACTGTTCCTGGAGGGCAGGGCCAGCGGAGGGGCACGAAACCCCTGACTGTAAGAACTTGTTCCCGAGCACCTCAAAGTCTGTTGGTGATTCCTTCCTATGGGAGACCTATGGACGCCTCTCCTTGTACCTTCCTGCTTTCAGTCAAAGATATTTTAACGTTATGGTATTGGGCACATAAAGGTCTATTTGAATTATATCTTCATTGTATACGTACCCTTGATTATTCTAACAAAGTTACTCTCTTTGCCCATTTTGGTGCTTCCTGCCTTTGCCCAGCCAGACCTTCCAAGGTCCCAGGGCTGCCTCATACAGTTGAGCAGGTTGTACACTGCAAAACTTCAAGGGGATGTAACTGGCATCTACTGGAGCTGTGCATTGCCCAACCTGCACAACCACCTGTGGTGGCCCTGGTGGGCCTGTGTGCTCCACCTCCCAGATCCTTATAGGGACAGTGATGTAGGCAGGGGACAGATCATGCAGGACTCAGTAGGGTTTGGAGTTTATCTTGAGGGCAATGGGAGCCACTGAAGCCTTTTAGGTAAGGGAGAGGGATGCTCCCAAATGAATAAAGGCTCAAATAAAGCACCAGGAGACATCAGCCAGAATCAAAGAGCCTTGTTCCCAGGCCTACCCTGGACCTCCAGCATGCCCCAGAACCAAGGGGAGAGAGCAGCACATTTCTTACCAGCTCCCCATTCATCCGGAGGGCATCTGCCAATTCCAGTAAGATGGATACCCGCTCGCTGGGCCGCACAGAGGGCCCATGGAACTTCTTGCTTTCTTCCATCTTCAGAATTGGTAATTTTATGATCATCTTCAGTGCCTTTATGGCTTCTGGGTAGTCTCCAGACTTGTTGAGGGCCCTGGCCTTGATGAAGTGGTAGAGGGGGTGGTCTCGGACCTAGAGGAGCATAAGCAAAGTGTGGGGCTCCAGCTTCCAGAGGGGAGAAGGCCACAGGAGCCCACTGAGCCTGCTCCCGCCTTTGGGCCAGCAGAAGGGGCTGAGGGATGCAGGCAGCTCCTGAGGCTACTCTCCTGAACCAAGTGGGGGCTGATGTTAGCTGGGCTGTGGGATGCTGAGCAGGTGACAGGGTATAAGGGACCCCCACCTGGAAGTTGTAGCTGACGCCCAACTCCAGGCAGTGGAAGCACATGGCAAAGTTGCCCTGAGCCAGGTAGATCTGAGACATGAGGAGGTAGGCGTCCACGGAGGTGGGGTCCAGCTCCAGGCAACGCTGCAGGGTGCTCTGGGCATTCTCTAACTCTCCTAGAAATAATAAACAAATCTCTACATCCAGGGATCCTTGGGAATCTCAGGACCCACTATGTAAAGGCAGAAGGAATTTTACATGTCCTTTTACCCAGAAACACCCAATAGGGCATTTTACCCAGTTCTGTTCTGCTTGACTCAGAGGTTTCTTCCTAAAATTAGAACTACAGTTTTTGCCTTGACCCAGACAAAAGCCAGGAAATTCAAACCTTGGTGTGACACTTCCCTTCTCTCTGTACCCTCAGGGAGATGGCTAAGTTACTTCACTGCTCCCTCTGGAAGCTCAGGGGAACACTGAACTCTCGATTCCCACACCTAAGGGCACAACAAAATCTAATAATAACAGCAACCATAATAGCCACAACTTAAGAAGCACCTGCTCTGCACCAACACAGGCAGAGCACTTTAGAAAGGCTGGTTTAATGTCTACCCAGCCCTGCAAGGTTGGTATTATGATGCAGGACTGAAACTTCAGTGATATGTCACTCAGCTTGGAAGGGACAAAGTCAGTATTTAAATCCAGGCCTATTGGCTCCTGAGGCTGAGCTCTGAATGCCTTGGCACGTTGAGGCTAAGAGGCCTCCCTGCAGCCAGGCTGGCCCTAAGCAGGTGGCAGTGGCAGCCCAGGAATGGGGTACAGTGAGGTGGTGGGAGAGCCCTCCTCCCTCTGCAGCCAGGTCCCTCAACAGCTCCTGCTTGGGGTCCATCACCAGCTGGTGGGGAACACCTGCTTCTGGGTCCCCAACTCCCTGCTCCTTCCCTTGTGCTGCAGAAACGTGAAGATGTCACCATGACAACCTAAGCAGCTGGAGACCTTGCTTTGTCCCTAACGGTGCTGGCAGCTGCCAGCATCACTGTGTGTATGTCGGGATGGGGGCGGTTTCTGCCCTCCCCTTGTACCCAGGAGACCTTCAAGAAGTGGGCAAACCTGGCAGCCGGATGAACACTGGGAGGGCCGAGGATGAAGACCGGGGAGCTCTGGACAGAGTGTAACCCACACAATGCAGAGCCAGAGGACACAGGCACGCCACGGCATTCTGGAGCCTTTGGCAGACGGGGGTGAAAGGCTGAAGGGAGCAAGGACTTCGGAGAGGACAACAGGCCCCCACGGAGGGCTCTCCCCCTTTCCCTCTCCCTCCAGAATCTCGGTCTTGAGATGGGACAGGATGGACGGGGACTGTTCTGGCTGCTGGAGGCTCTGAAAGTCTAATGGTACAGGGGCTCCCCTCCTCACAAGGTCTTCCTGACCACCTTTTAAAAACTGCAACCCTGGCACCCCCGCACGCCCTCCCCGGCTTTCATTTTCTCCATTGCACAATCGTGCCCTAACAACAATACTACATTTACTGTCCAAGTCCCCTCACTAGAACACAAACTCCATGGTGGAAGTTTTGCCTGTTTTGAGTACTGCTGTCCCCCAGGATCAGAGCAGTACCAGCACGTAATCAAGTTCAGTGACTATTACCTGGCACAGATCAAGCAAACCAGGGGTCCCCAACCCCTGGGCCACGGACGCGGCCTGTTAGGAGCCAGGCCGCACAGCAGGAGGTGAGTGGCGGGCCAGCGAGCAAAGCATCCTCTGCCGCTCCCCATCGCTCGCGTTACCGCCTGAACCATCACCCCCGACACACCCCGCTTCTTCGTGGAAGAAAAACTGTCTTCCACGAAACTGGTCCCTGGTGCCAAAAGGGTTGGGGACTGCTGAAGTAAGCTATCAGCAAAAGGGTGGGTTGGAGAGACCCCTGCTGGTGAGGAGTCAGGAAGGTGTCTGGGGGTTAGAGGCTGGAAGGAGTGGGCCTGCCGCCTGAGGGTCTGTGTGTGTGGACTATCCCAGGCAGGGAGCCTGCGGACACTCACCCAGGGGCCCCGCCGGCCATGAGGACCCACAGGCTCACCTGAGAGATACTTGACCTGGGCCATCAAATACAGCGGGTCGATCAGGGCTGGTGCTGCCTTGACTACAGGATTCAAGATCACAGAGACTTGTTTAAGAAGAGGAGACACAATCTGGCCTGGTGACCGGGGCTGTAGGAACACGGGGGTCTGGCTGTGCGGTTTGCCCTATTCCAACGGAGACTCCTGGAGTGCTCAGAAAACACTCTCGCAGTGTTTTACTTTTTTCCACATGTATATACCATCCACTCTGTACCACCTAGTGCAAGAGCATCAGCTCCCGAGAATGGGGACTTCCTTTTGTTCACTGTTTCATCCCCCCTACCTAGCATGGCATCTGGCACATGGTAGTGCCTTCAATAAATATTTGTGGAATGACATTACAAGGCACTGGGGGGATATTAAGGCGTATGAGATATGATCCTTGCCCACAAGGAATCTTGACTGTCTGGGAAAGCCAGACCAACAAGGAAAGACCAACATACTTCTTAGAAGACATCCGGCAAAAAGGGAGCCCAGTTCTTCTCCAGGATAAATGCAGACACAGGGGCCAGTGCCCTGCTCCTCCAAGTGCGGTACCTGGACCAGCAGCATCGGCATCACCTGGGAGATGCAGGGCTTGTGCCCCACTCCCTGGCTGACTGGTGCGCTGCACGTGCAAGTGTGAAAAGCACTGGGCTCCCCAACTGCCAGAGGCTCAAGCACCCTGGTGACTTGCCCGGTAGGTCCTGCCTCCGTCCAGACCTGTCCTCAGGACCAACCCCGCTCCCACCCTGCCGCCATGAAGATGCACTCTCCTCTAACCTGCTTGGGGCAGAAGACCAAATACTCCTTGGCGATGCAGACCAGGAAGAGGGGGTCAAGCCTTTCAAAGTACTCGGTGCTCAGGGGGAGGGCCTGTGTGCTGGAGAAGTGCAGCTCAGCCGCTTCCTTCAGCAGTGCCGCGGCCTCCTGCTCTCCCTTGTGCTTCTTGGAAGCCAGGAGGGCTTGGAGGAAAACCAGCACCTGTGGGAGGCAGGCCCAGGTCTTGGAAGCAACACCCTCTGCGCAGAGTTGCCAGAAGCCCGGGCTGTCTTGGGTGCTTTACTGGAAACTGGGGGTGGGAGGAGGGCGGGTCGGGGGGCACGATCCTGGAGCAACCCCAGTGCCCAGAGAGCTCTGACCTCGGACTTCCCAAGGGACTGCTGCACCTCCTTCAGGAATTCCAGCTGATGCTCAGCCTCTTCCAGGTGGCCGTCTAAGATCTGGCACCAGATGACCCCTGGGATGGGGCAAAACTAGGATGAGCAGCCAGCTCTGCAGCAGAGCCAGCAGTCCAGCAGTCCAGAGGCAGGGACGGGAGAGTGGATGGCAGGGGCCCTTCCCGACATCTTCACAAACTTAGAGTGGCACACACTCATGGTAAAGAATTCATATCATAAGGCAAGGAAAACATCCCTAGCTCATGTTCTGGCTGTGTCTCTCTCTAGAAAGAACCAACATGAACAGTTTGGGGTATACGCCTCCAAACATCTTTTGAAGCATTTATATGTTATTAGCATATACCATGTTTTCCCATCAGTTCATACAAATCTACCCCATTCCCTTTAATCATGACATAATATTCCACTGTGGATGTAACCGTTTATTTAACTACTGCCCTACTGAAGGACTCCTCATTTCACATTTAGTTTGTTTTCAGTGTTTAAATATTACAGTGCCATGGTCTACATTTGTGTGTGTTCTAATTCCTGAAGTAGAGCCGATGGGTCAAAGGGCACGCATATCTAAAACATTGATAGATAAGGCCAACTTATCCTCCAAGGATGTCTGTATTAACATTCCTGCCAAGAATTTGAAAGTGTTCTTTCTTATCTCACAACCTCACAAACATGCTTCACTCTTTACCACGTTAAAGAGTGAACAGTAACTCATTTTAATTCACATATAAAAAATTTTTTTAGGGAGAATGAACATCTTTTTATATATTTAATGGTCTTTTCTATTGGGAATTTCCTCCTGATAGCTTTTGCCTGTTTTTCTTTGGATGGACTTCTCTCTCTCTCTCTCCATATATATATTTTTCTCTTTATATATTTATATTCTCTTGATATATAGTCTTTGTTACATTTTCCATTAGTTCGCCTTTTACCTTTTAACTATTTTATTGTGCCTTTTGCCATCCATTAGTTTTACGTTTTTACGTAGTCAAATTGGTCAAATATTTTCCTTTACAGCTTCTGAGTTTGTGGTTAGGCTTAGCATCCCCCAGGAAACCCAAGTCCAACTTAATTTTTATGTTTAAACACCTAACTCATCTGGAATTTATTTTTGAGGATAGTGTGAGATGGGTATTTACCTTTATTTTTTTCATAATGGAGAGTCAGGTGTCCAATCACAAGTTATTGAAACTCTATGGGTTTGAAATGGCATTTATATCATAAGACCTGTTTCTATCCCATTTATCTATTTGTTTATTCCAGTGTCGGCCTCAAACTGACTTAACTACTTTTTTAAAAAAAAGCATTTAGTATTTATTTATTGCTACGTTGGGTCTTCCACTACTTTTTTTTAAAAAAACATTTAATATTTATTTATTGCTATGTTGGGTCTTCATTGCTGTGCGTGGGCTTTCTCTAATTGCGGTGAGCAGGGCCTACTCTTTGTTGAAGTGCACGGGCTTCTCATTGTGGTGGCTTCTCTGGTTGTGGAGCACGGGCTGTAGGTGCACAGGCTTCAGTAGTTACAGCATGCGGGCTCAGCAGTTGCAGAACTTGGGCCCTAGAGCCCGCGGGTTTCAGTAGCTGTGGCGCATGGGCTTAGTAGTTATGGCTCGCAGACTCTAGAGTGCAGGCTCAGTAGTTGTGGCGCTCGGGCTTTGTTGCTCTGCGGCATGAGGGATCTTCCTGGACCAGGGCTCAAACCTGTGTCCCCTGTATTGGCAGGCGTATTCTTAACCACTGCACCACCAAGAAGTCCAGACTTAACTACTCTTGTTTTGAGACACGTTTTGATATTGGGAGGACAAATCCCTTCTCTTCCTACTATTCTTCTTTTACAAGATAGTCCTTGGCCATTGTGGTGCAATTATTTCTGTCTTCCTAATTACCAACTTGGTTTTCAATTATATCCATCCCACTATTTGGCTCATCTATGGAATTTTTTACTTTGCAATAATCATATGTTAAATTTTCAGCAACTCTTTTTTGTTCTCTGTATTTTTTCCTAGTAGCATGTTCTTTACTTACTGACATAATACCCTCTAGAGCCAGCCAACATGGGAGGGGTTTGGCGGAAAAAGTCTTTTCTGTATCTGGCCTTAACTTTGCTCCTCAGATGGGCACTGCTTTGCATGTTCCACTTGGTCCCTTTTTCAAACTGCTAGTAGATTTATAAATGGACAAGAGTGATGAGTATTAGCATCTGGGGCAGATTTCCCAAATTGTTAGGGTCACTGATTTTCCCAGACGGGCCAGATAAGATGGATGAATCCAGGACACACAAGAGTGGGCTCGGCCTGGGCTGGAGTGTATGGACTTCCCTTTTGGCTGATCGGCTGGGGATCTCCCTTGAATGAGGAAGTGGGGAAGGACTCAGCCTGGTGGAGGAACATTTCGGGGGATTTGCCTATGTGCCGGGCATCCAAGTCTTTTGGTCCTTCATGTCCCTGATGGTGGTGGGATGTCATGGCGCGGGGGGGGGGGGGGGGCTCTGTTTTGCTCCCTCCTACCCCACCACCTGGTAAGACCCTCCCTGATCCCATTCTCTGGCTCTCAATAACCCTCCTGTTATCTCAATGACTACCCTATGGCATGTTTTGCTCCCAGCCTCTGGGGACCCTGAGCTCATGTTTTTAAAATTTTCTTTTTCCTGGAGCCCTTTGGGGAAAGCTAATCTACTCATTTCTTTAGCTCTACCCCAACCCATGTTGGCTTATGGGTTTCTAGACCTGCTTGGAGTTTCCATTTGTTGGATGCAATCTGCTTTATATCTTCTAAAAATGAGAAGTCCTTCAAAGTTCCTGGTAAACCTAAGGCACCTTTCCCTGTTTCTGGGGCTGCTACAGGGACTCATTATCTTTTTAAAAGGTCGCCCATGACTTTTGTGGGATTTGGGGAGGGAGGAAGAGGCGATGACGGATGAGTCAGCCTGACGTATTGAACCAGAAATCAAGACTAGTCACTTGGATTGCTTTTTAGATTGTGCCGCACAGATGAGGAAGGAGCCTGGAGTGTAGACAGAAGTGACTTGCCCACAACTCCTCAGAGCCAGGGCAAGAAGCCAGCCTGCCTGGAGCACTGGTTATGAGGCTGCCCCCACTAAGATCAAACACTGCTGCTTCAGGATTCACCAGATACCACCGATTTGAGGGCTTTGTGTAAAAATGAAAATCGGGCTCTGGAAAATTCATTTGACATTTAGATAAAGCCGGAGGGAAGCACTGGGACAGACAGGGAAGTAAAACTCTCAAAACTGCTCACTCTGGTGGCCTTTCAGCTCAGTGGCCCGAAGAGGGAGGGTCTACAGAGGTGAGGCTAGAGGCTTTGGGGAGGGGTGCCCTGGCAGTAGAACCTTCTCCCACGCTGGCCTGGTGAGGCCTGAGAGGAGGCAGGGCTGACTGAGCGTAATGGGCTGGGTATGGCTATTGGAGGTCGGCTGTAGATCAGAATGGCTTTGACCACTTTCGAGAATTCCTGTTCCTCTTACATCTATACTTGTAGATCTGTGGACAGGCACCCCATCATACAACGCAGCCCCAAACTCACACACACCCTGGGGAGAATGCTTCCCAGCCCACTCTCTTCTGGACCCACGGCAGCCACCCTGCTTGGCTCCCAGCCCCCGCCCTACCACCCCTCGCCCTGCCCTGCCTGCACAGACCAGTCAAGGCAGCCATGCTGCTCTCGTCCAGTTTCATGGCCTCCGAGTACCACAGAGATGCCTCCTTCACTTGGTCCTGCAGGATAAAGAGGTAGCCCAGCTCTGTGGCCACGTGGGCGTAGGAGGATGTGGCCATGAAGGTTCGCTCGAGGAAGCTACACACCAGCTGCAGAATCGCCTGGTGCCTCCCAGACTGCAAGGCACAGACACGGGAATGGGGAAATCAGTCAGGCCAGCCTGTCTGAGCACGGCCGTGTCACTCTGGTGGGACTAGGGGTTGCTCAGGAGAGCCCAAGAGGTACCCTGTGTCCAGGCAGCTGGGTCCGGGTAGCTGTCCACCTCCCAAAGGACCCCCCGCTGGCCACATCTGTGGAACCCGCCTCCAGCCGCAGGCCCTCTGAGGGACCCAGCCCCTGTCTGGCCACAGTCATTAGTCCAACGAGTCACCAGGAGGTTTTTCACAAATTGAAGTTGCATGAGAGAAACTCTTTGTGTCCCACTGATGGAAAGTGGCTCTGAAGGCTGCGAGCAGCCACTTTCCCTGCCACACGTGGAGAATGAGGCAGAGAAAATCAGACATAGTTGTGGAGGACAAGAGGGTATCCCAGTGGCATTCGACTCCCCAGAGCTGCCCCTGTTCTTATGGCAATTCCTTCTAGTAAATCTGGCTCTGGGGCTCAAGGGTCTGACACAGACAGATTGTTTGGCAGCCTGGTCTGTTTGCACCTTGCCTGGCATCAGAGAGGCCTAGGCAGGCCAGCCTCACCAGGTCTCTTCCACAGAAAGGATATGGGAGTCCGGTGCTCCAGCACCCTGAGGTTAGAGCTGGGCGTTGCTCTGCTGTACCACAGCTGTGCCACTGCCCTCTTTCCCCAAACAGGGCGCCTCCCTCTCTGAAAGCACTTCTAGACCTCACCTCCGTGATCTTCATAGCATCTTTGAAGGACATGTAGGTGCAGGCTACAAAGCCCACAATTCAGTGATTGGCTGGAGGCAGGCAGTGGCCCCGGGGTCTGGGCCACCAGCCTGAGAGGCCAAGTTTAAGCCAGAGAGGGGAGGGGCAGGGTCCTCAGGGAGCTTCCAGGGAGCACAGGTCTCCCCTGGGGAACATAACAAGAAGCACTCGTTCAGAAACCAGGGAGCACCTTCTTACCAGTCTGCCCACCACAAGAATTTTTTTAAGATGCAGGCTTGGATTTTGGGGCTCTCTTGTTTCCAGCGCCTTAATCAGATTTCTAACACGCTCGGCAGCCTACAAGAACAAAACACAATGTCAAAGGCAGTATATAAAAGGGGAGTGGGGCAGAGGTTCTCAACTGTGGCTGCCCGTGAACACCAGCTGGGAGATCTTAAAAACACCCAGGCCCCCAAGCCAGCCCCAGAGATTCAGAGTTAATTGGCCTTGGGCGGGCCCAGGCTTCAGTATTACTTCAGAGCCTCATTGGCGGAGCTTTCAGGAACATTATTCATCCCAGAGCTGGCACTGTCGCTTTGTTCATGAATTTGTGAAAAGCAGCTGCCCTTTGGGACACCCCCAGGCAGGGCCAGGAGCCACCTGTCATGGTGCCCACATCACAGCCCACCAGGCTGGCAGCAAACCACCTGGGCTGGCCCAGGAGCAAATGGTCAGGGCAGGTCCCTGGCCCCAAACCCCTGCTCCATTTTGACGTGAGTCACCACATTGGCTCTTCTCTGTCATTCCAGTGAATGCTCCCAACGACCCTGTAAGTCAGTGTAACTATAGATACCCGAATTTTTCAGTCCAGCAGATGAAGGGTCAGAAAGGTTAGGTCATTTTCTCAAGGTTACCCAGCCAACGAGGTGGCTGACTGACTCCAAAGCCTGTGTTCTTTCCAATGGACTCTTCTGCCCACTCTCTATGTGGGAGTAGGGAGTTTTTAATCCCCAGCTGCAAAGAAGTGCCAGAAGAGAAGCCCGGGGTAGGGTAGATCTTTTCTGCAAGACAAGAACTGGGCAGCCCGAGCTGGGGCGAGGGGCAGATCCCAGAGTTTGAGGTGGGAACGAAGGAGAAGAATTAAATGCTAATTGCCCTTGGGCCTAACCTTCAGGCCAGGCCTTAGGAAGGCCTGCCCAGGGCTCTGGGGTCTCAGGGAGCAGAGGACATGACTGTTCTCTTGTTCTGACCCAGAGACAGTGGTAGAGCCCTTTTTGAGGGTTCCTCCCAAATACGAACGGTGCCCTCCACCTCACCTCACCCCACAAAATCCGTAATTTCAGAGCTGGCCAGATGGAACCAGAAACTTCCTCTTCCCACCATGACCCCTTACAGCCTCTTGATATGTCACACTTCCTGCAGAGGCAATGTCTTTATTCAGAAGGCAGGGTTTTAGCTGAATACACAAACTCTTTTTGAAAATAAGAAGCTGTCTGGGCATGGAGGTTTTCATTAAGAATTCTAGGTGCTTCTGATTGGATGTGAGGGCTCTTTGGGGTTTCTTTGGAAAACTACAAGGCTTAGGAGCAAGTCTGGGGCCAGGTACTGCCTGGTACTGTCAATACCTGAGCAATTCCAACCATTCCCTAAAAAAAGCATTTCCTGAAATATGAAATACAACTGTGGGGAATTCCCTGGTGGTTCAGTGGTTAGTACTCAGCACTTTCACTGCCGTGGGCCTGGGTTCAATCCCTGGTCATGGAACTAAGATCCTGCAAGTCGTGTGGTGTGGCAAAAAAACAAACAAGAAAACCCCAAACAAACAAACAAAACCCCCACAACCATGACTTCTATCAGGTAACATGGAGCAAATTATTGTAGTACACCGGGCACTGTTCCCAGTTGTCCCACCTGTCATCTTAGTCCTTATGACAAGCTCACGGAGTGGGTGGAATTATCTCCATTTTACAGATGAGCATCCTGGGGCTCATTCAGGTGGAGACACCTGCCCAGGGTCACACAGGGAACATGTGGCAGAACCAGAGTTAGCCTCACTGCTGGCCTTTGGAACTCTGTGGCTCAAAGACCAGACCAGAGCAGACCTCCCTGGCAGGGAGTATGGAGGAGGGGGCAGGGAGCTGAGACCCAGGGAGCCCCCTCCAATGCCTTGGGGGTGGAGGTGCTGTGAGGGGTCCCTCCTTGGCTGTGTTGGTTTCAAGGCGTAACTTCTGAGTCTTGAAAGAACTTACTGTGGTTATGTTTCCTTCTCTTGCAAGCTCATGCACAGCTAGAATTTGGCAGGCATCAATATTGCTTTCATCTTTTTCTAGGATTCTGAAATAGGAAGAGGAGCCACGTGAATTGAGAATGTTCAGAGGCAAGGCTAGGAAGGTGTGGCGGCAAATTCTGATTGTCTCCTAACATCCATTCTCCCCTTCTCAATAATAGAACCCCCAAACTGTTGGGGCACGGGGCTACCGGAAAAGACTACATTTCCCAGCCCCCCTTTGCAGCTCAGGAGTGACCATGTGATTAATTTCTGCCCAATAGGATGCAAGCGGAAGTGCCCAGGATATATCCAGTGGTGCCCCTACAGCATGCCTTCCATTTCTTCTCTTTCCTCCTTCCTGCTGGTTGGAATGTGGACCATGTGAGCAACATTTTAGGAACAGGACAGCAACGAGAGAGAAGGGGCCTGGGACCCTACAGAGTTAAGCTGTCATCCTAGCCCTGGCCCACCACCCAAACTTTTCCCTGAGAGAGGAATAACATCTTATGTTATTTAAGTCACATATTTGGGGGTGTCTTCGTGACAGAAGCCCATTATGTCCCAAATAGCACAGGTATGACCGTGGTGCCAAGGTCCAGGGGGGCCAGAGAGGTGCTTGGGGGGCAGTCTGCAGCTGTAAGATGGAAAGGAACCTTGGTTTCCATCATATGTCCTTGGGAAGATGCAGCTCCTGATCATATTGTGGAGTTTTCTATATTCTGTTTCTTTTCTTTTCTTTTCTTTTCTTTTTTGGCCACACCGAGTGGCATGCAGGATCTTAGTTCCCCAGTCAGGGATCGAACCCATGCCCCCTGCACTGGGAGCATGGAGTCTTAAACACTGGACCGCCAGGGAAGTCCCAATATTCTATTTCTTTACAGGAAATTTCCTATTTTTCAGCCTGATCAGGGAATGGCCCTTCTGCTTAATTGACGGTTACTCTAAATGACATAGAAAATTCCAACACGATTAGGCGCAGTCAACAGTCAAAGACTTCTAAGCATTTATGATGAAGTTGAAGGCACTGTGAACCTCATAATTTGGAAATTAAAAAAAACTTTTAAAAGATGTATGGACTAAAAAAGAATCAGAACGAATGTTAGAAAATTTTTAGAACCAAAAGATACTGAAGATACTACTGAAGTATCCAAATGTGTAGATACTGTTAAATGGTACCTCTAGGGACATTCAGAGACTTAAATGCTTATCTTCTAAAAGAAGATTGAGAATGGCCAGGCATCCAACTCAAGAGTCAGACAATAACAACAGAGTAACTCCACAGGAGGTAGTTGGCAGAAAATAATAAAGAGCAGAAATTAATAAATTAGGAAACAAAGATAATAGCATCAACAAAACTCAAAGCTGGTTCTTTAAATGAAAGAGACAAATTATTTTAGTATCAGTGGAGAAAAATAAGAGAGAAGGAAAAAATAAACAATTTTTAGGGCTGAAAAGAGAAACACACCTACAGAGAGCAGAGATTTAAAGAGCAATGGGGATATGTATAACTGACTCACTTTGTTATAAAGCAGAAACTAACACACCATTGTAAGGCAATTATACTCCAATAAAGATTAAAAAAAAAAAAGAGCAATGCGGGAGGGGCTTCCCTGGCAGTCCAGTGGTTAGGACGCCGCGCTTCCATTGCAGGGGGCATGGTTTTGATCCCTGGTTAGGGAACTAAGATCCTGCATGCCGTGTGGTGTGGCCAGAAAAAAAAAAAAAAATTAAAGAGCAATGGGGGAACTCTATGAGCTGGGAAACCCTCCATGAGGGAAGGTGTTGGGTGTTGGACTCAACCCACTGGCACCAAACACCATCTCCCTGCAGGTGGATGCGGCAGGGCCTGGGCAGGGAGGCCGCATACACTCAAGGTTGAGGCCTTCAGCCAGGTGTTTCCAGGTATCCTGTGGGCCCAAGGCAGAGCCTCCAAAGCAAGCTCTTGACCCAGCTCCTGCCAAGGACACCGGCCAGGTGTCAACTGTGAGAGAGGGCTGCTGAGGACCTGCCCAGGCCTGGCACAGGCTGGAATCACTTTCAGTTTCCTACCAGCGCCTCTTTCTGAGACTCAAATTCCAGCTATCATCAGAGGAGTTATCATCCCTCCACAGGGAAGGAAGAGGTATGTTTGTGTTTTGTTTTATTTTTCCCACACACAACTTAGTAAAAACTTGTAGTGGTGACTCATGGTCACTCAGAAAAAAACGTAGTCCACTAACTCTTTTTAGGAAGAAAATTGGTACTGTATGCTTTAGGATTACTGTAATAAAAATAGTTAAAGCGTTAGAGGTTAAAGAGATAAGCTTCAGTTATCTAGAAAATTCCATTCTACAAAACCCTCCATCAAACATCCCTCCCCTGAAGCCATCTTTATCTCTATTCACAGTGAAAGTGCTTCAGGATCACCCTATACTTGGCGTCTGGCTTCCACAGACCGCATAACTCCTGAACCCTAGGCTGTCTTCCGGATGCACTCAGCTTGCTACTAAAGTCTTCTCTCAGGCAACAATGACCTTTGTCCCCTGAAGTTTTTATTAACGCATATCACACCCACAGTTTTTAAAAGTAACTAATACAGTAGTCCCTTTCTCCCTTTACTCTCCCCTCCCACCACTCCTCAGAGACAACTGCTCTTTACCCTGTAACTCTTGTTGCTTTGGGTTCCTTTGGTAGTTCCCTCCATCTCTCTCCTAAACACTATGCTTAGACCTCTTGACAGGCCTATTTCTTGATTCCTCCACTGCAGGTCTCTGCTGTTGGCTTCCTGCTATGACAGGTAAGTGTCTAGTTCACGTCCATCCTCCCTCTCCTCCCCCACCCCCAATGTCATAATGTCACTATTCATAACTCCTGTTGACAATACTGACTTTTGTGTTTTACTCCATCAAGTACACAGCAGCTCCCATCTCGCCTCTGTGTAAGATGGGAACGATTAGCCCCCTTGGCTAGCAAAGGAAGGAAATAGTAGGTTGGCCCCGTTCCTCACCTGTGTCCCATTTCTACCGTTCGCTCCCAGTCCTGCCGAGCCAAGAACAGCCGCATCTTTAGGACCAAGGCCGGCAGGAAACTGCCCCAGGCGACGGTGATCTGGTTCACCACCTCCAGGGCCCCCGAGTAGTTCTGCAGCATCATGAAGTACGTTGCCTGTCGAAAGCCAAAGAAAAGAGTCCCACTGGTGCCCACGAAGGATGGAGGGGTGTCAGGGTCCCCACCAGGACAGGAGCAGAGCCTGACATGTGGGCAGGATCCATCACTCAGAGTGACAAATCAGGGTCCACAGCCGTCTTGGGTTCCTTGAGAGACAAGGCAGGGGCTCCAGGAGATGGCTGAGCCCTGAGCAGGCCTGGGACAGAGCAAGGTCATGGGAGGGCCCCCCCGCCTCCCCAGCCCCCACCCCCAGCGGAGAAGCTGGAGTTGCTGGGCACCTTCCAATTCCACATATGGCCCATCATTTCCCATTCACTTTCCTAAAATTCACCACTGAAAACTGCTCACTGGGCCAGTGCAGCAACTCGGAGTCGGTTAGGGTTTGCAGGTAACCCTCCCCTCCCCACGGCAAGCCTGCGGTGCTTTTTTGCTCTCAAGGCACACCAGGCTGGGGTCATGGCCTCTGCAGGCAGCCAGCCACCAGGCTCTCCTGGGTGAGTCATGACACAGATGCCTGAGGGGCAGGGGGCAATGCTCCCAAAAGGCTTGAAATTGGACTCTGAAAGGATGGCTTCAGTTTACAGTAACTCTCCATTAAGAGACTTATTAAAAACAAGAGGAGGATTATTCTAAATAAAGATATATGCATAAATGTGTTCACTGTAGAACGTTCTAAGTGTATAACTAGAAACAATCTCAATATCCAAACAATAGGAGGCGGGGTCGGCAGATTACATTAGGCCCACACAACAGGGGCCTGGCTTTACGCAGACATTCAGAATGACACGTGCTTATGATATAACCTTACATGAAGAAAAAGAGACCAAACGGTAAGATGCCCTATGATTACAACTATATGAACTACCCACACTATCTCCCACCCCATGGTGGGTGCTGTGTGTGACCTCATTCAGGAAAAGGGGAGTTGGCCGCTGACAGCTCTCGGGGGAGTCTCCCTCCTGGGATCACCCGTGGCTGCAGGGAGCTGCCTGGTACCAGGTCACACACCTCCACGAGGGGCAGGTCACACAGTCAGCATCTTGTCAGTGAGGGAGTCAGTGAAGGGCCATCCCAGCTCCATAATTCCAAGCAGATCCGGCTGAGGCCTTCACTGGAGCTGCTTCACAGCCCAAGTTCTCGCTCCTGCTTCTTTCACTTTCTCCACAAGTGTTGGTCGCAAGGGCATAACCTGCTAAACCTCCTGTGAGATAACCTCATGGCCTCTGCTCCCCAGAAAACCACCGAAGGCACACCCCGAACCAATGCGTAGAAGAAAGACTCGGAGACATGGCCCTAAAATGTTAACATGGGTTGTTCGGGGGTGGTAGGGCTAAGGATGCCATTTTAAATCACCTTTTGACCTTCTTAGACTTCTGGTTTTTTAATGAGTAAGTATTCATTTTGTAAGAAAGGATATACAAACAGAAGAGGATAAGAGGATGGTTTTTCCATCATAGATTGATTCAACGAGGGCCACATCAGAAAAAGGAAACAATTTAAATTAAGGTCAGAAAATACAAAACACATACCTCCCTTCTCTTATGGCCAACTAAGTGAATTTAACAGGTTAGATGAGAAAGTGTGAAAGAAAGATGCATAGAAAAGGGGCAGTGGGTGAAAACAAAAGGCAAAGAGACAAAGCCTGCCAGAGCTGAGGGAGCCTAGCCTCCAAGAAGACCCCACACAGGCAACAGAAACTCAAGACTGGGCAGGTAGCAGGGAGGACTGGAGCAGGCTCGGGGCTGTTCTGAGTCCCTGATGCTCTCCAGACCTTTGTTCCTCATCCACCAGCTGGAGGGTCTAGAGACTGAGGTCTCTGGGTGGGGACATTCTTGCCCCTCCTACCTTTCCCATCAGCCCCAGAACATCTTTGGTGTCCTGAATGCCATGCTCGAGGTACTTGATGGATTTCTTCACAGTGTGGGGTTTGTCTGAGCTGAGGTCCACCCAGCCTCTGAGCACGTAGCCCTGGCATAAGAACAAGGGGAAAGATGAAGTGCTTGGTCCTGTATCGCCTCCATCCAGACTGCCTCTCCTGCCCACATCCCGCCCTTTGTCATTCCACTCCCTGAGGCCCTGCTGGGCACCACTGCTCCCAGATCCCAGGCGAGCCCTGCTCTCTCCCTACAGGCCTTCATACCTCTTGCTCCTTCGTCTGGAATGCCCTTCCCAGTACGCGCCCCCCAAACCAAGTCCCTTCATCTGATTAACCACCACCAGTCTTTAAAACTCAGCCGAGGAGGCCCCTCCTGTAGGAGGCTTTCCTTGACCTTCCAGGCTGGGTTGGGGCCCTCCCTATGACCCCGATGGTTCTCTTGCCCCTTATGGAGGCACTACCACCTGTCTTGTCATTGCGTGTTTATTTTACACTGGGGTCAGGGCACCAGGGTAGGGCCACTCCAGCTCTCTCCACTTCTTAGACCAGCACAGGGCCCGGCCTGCATGGGAAGCCGGGAATGCCCTCTGAGCGGGCAAGTGGCCATACTGAGCTCATGGGCCTTGGTGGCTCCCCTTCAGCCTTCATCCCGCCTCGCCTGGCAGGTGCCACAGGCCAGGCCCAGGAGGCAAGGTTAGAGGGGTGCTTGGAAGACCCTGCCCTTAAGCATCTCTCACAGCCTAGAGCAGGTTTCTCAATTCTTTTCCATTACTGCCCTCCTAAGGAGACTTTTTAGTCATTTCTCCCCCAATCATTCCCTCCCCCTCCAAGAAATTTTAATATCACAGATATACCATTTATGTACTGTGTTTATATCTGTGTTTTATATACAAACAGTGAGTTTTTTTTTCACCCCATCCTCTAAGAACCAATTTTCACCCCCTTGGGGGGCTGGGGGTGATATATACCCTGCTGAGATGCATGGCTTAGACTGAGGCTTCTAATTCTACCATGTACAATTCTACAACACATGACATCCACTGCATATGAGATCTTCTGTGTGAGCCACCGCTGACACCTAGCAGATCACTGCAAGGAAGGAATACAGGCCCGGTGTAGTCAGCTCATCTAGTTTTTCAAAAGAACCAAGAAATCTGGACTTTTAGGTAAAAATCTTCTGATTTCTAAATGTCAGCAAACTAATTTAAGATTTTAAAAATATATAGTGCAGGCCACAAAACCTATCTACAATCGGACTCTACGGACAAAGGCCAGTGTGTAGTTGTCTAAACCCTGAGCCAGCATGGGTCTTGTTGGTGTCTGGGTGTGGCCCTCCCCCAGCCCCAGGGCCCTCCATGGGAGTAAGGGCCACGCTTTAGGATGTGTTTGGACACTGCTTTCTTCGGCTGTTGCCCCCAAAATGCCCAGGGCTCGTACCTCTCTGGAGCTGCTGGAGACCTTCAACGTGCGATCAATGTATTCCTTGGCCTTGTCATGGCGGCCCATGAGCCACAGGAAGAGGCCGGCATAGTACAGGGCAGTCCCGCTGGCTGTCTTGCGGATTTCCTTCAGGCTGCTCTCAAGTTCCTGAATCGCGTCTCGGTCTGGGAATCCGAGAGAGAGGAGGAAGGGGACAAGTTAGGATGGGGAGGTCTGTCTGGCCCTGCCTCTCCACGCTCTGGGCCTCCCTCAACACATGGAGCTGACTACACGACAGCCCAGGGCCTGGGAACCAGGAACACTGGCCCGTGTGATGCCACAGGAGCTGCCCAGCCCTGGAACTGGGTTTGCTGGCTGAGATTTATCTTTTCTCCTCTGTGCCCAGCAGTTTGCTGGGCAAACAGATCAAACCTGAACCCCCCACCTCAGGCCCACAATCCATTCCGGGTGAGGAAATTGTAGTTTGTACGTGGTTTCTTAGAATCTCTTCCTGACTCTAGAGAGGTGCAGATGAGGGGCAGAATTTTTTATTTTGGCTTGGTTTTTCTCGACAAGATCTTGGCAAGGGAAACCAGGGTGTCTCCCCAGCTCTTGGGATGTGGAAGGAGGACCCCTCCCACTGTCATGCTTTCTGCCTGCGGCTCCCACTCAGTTGGGCCTGGGCATGGGGTCTTCTTTGAGGTCTCCATGGGGAGGGGAGGGGACCCACTCCTCACAGCACCTGCAGTCTCGGGCGCACACACCTCCTGCAGCCCAAGAGGGGCTATATCTCTGGAGTGGGGCTCTCTCTTCCCCACTGGGCCAGGCCTGGCTGAGCATGGCTGCACTCACCGATGGTTTCACAGCACTTGTGAGCATAAATGAGAGCCATGACGGAGCACAGGGACACATCTGGGTGATTCTGGATGCTCTCTAGGCTGCTGATGGCATCCTGGATGCGCTCTGTGAAGACAGCCCAAGTGGTTATTCTCTGGGGCTCCATGCTCAGAGGGCAGGAGGCTCCATGGCAGACACAGGGCTGACCCAAGGCTTGGTACCACCTGACCCAAGACTTGGACTAACTGGTCCAAAAGGTCACTAGTGGCCCAAGTTCCCCGAAGACTGAAGCTTCCTGAAAGGGCTGCTGGCGCCATGGTCCAGGAGTATGCACAAGGATTCCTGTAGGTTGGTTCTGAAGAAGGACCTCTGTGCATTCCCAGCTAGGTGCTCAGCTATATTTATCCTTCCATGTCCATTGACATTGGCCATGGGCAGCTCAGCTGGCCCCCCGCCCTGGACGACCTTCTAAATGTCAGTGAGTCGCACCTCCATGGGCCCCACTTCTCCCCCTGCTCCTGTCCCACACCTGCCTGTGGCCACACCTACCACTTCCTCCTTTTTCTGCACTACTGGCTCTCAGTTTCCAAGCCTGGGATTGGTTCAACAATCTTGCAGTCATCTTACTCCCAACTCATTTTACAGATAGGGAGACTGAGGTGCAGAGCAGGGGTAGTGAGGTCTCTGAGGTCTCAAAAGTCAACTAGATATGGATTACATTCTGTGGATTAACCTGGGAATCTAGCTACTGAGTGTAAGACTTTTTCCATGGGAACATGATTGGGGTAGAAGTAGGCATCCAGGTGGAGCCAGCACATTAGTGCTGGGCTAGTGCCTGAGGTCAGAAGGCAACACTGACGAGTCCCTACCTTCCCTGAGGACTCCATAGGCTTTAAAGAACTGCAGCACTGGGTCACTGCTGAATTTTTCCAGGCCCACGGCCGCGGCCTGCTGCACATGGCGGAAGTACTTTTCTTGGCTGTAATAAATGATCCCAGCCTACGAGGAGGAAGACACTGTTGCAATAGTCCCAGCCCCTTTTCTGTCTGTTCTGACCTGCACCCTCCCCTAGTCCCTTCTCCTCTTCCAATTCTGTAAAGAGAAGAGAAAGAATATTCAGACCTCATCCCATTCCTCCCCAGCCCCAGGAACAGCTCCATACAGTTTTCTTGGGAAGGAGTTTGGAGATGTTTGTTTTGGAATTAACCACAGATTCTGGTTCAAATGTGATGGGGAGTTCAACTCAGGTTTTGCCTTAGGAAGGGAATAAGAGGGAAGAAAGTGAACCGATAATAAGAATCATGACGCCAGTACTTAGAGGTACAAGTTATTGTGGGCTAACCACCTGTGGGGAAGTGTACCAAGGGCTTTACGCCCATCATCTATGCATTATCCTCTCCATATCCTTCACAGTTAAGGAAGCCGAAGCCCATGGAGGCTGTGGCTTGACAAAGGTCACATAGTAAGAGGCGCTGAGATTTCAAAGTGAAGTCTCACTTCCCCTAAGGTTTGTGGGTGCCGGGGTTGGGGACAGATGTGGTTGGATTGTGAACAGCCTTGTGGGCCATATGAAAAAGCCCAGACACCATCCTGAGGGTAATAGGAAGCAGCTGGAATGGTTTTAAGCGTTGAGCACGGGGGTGGGTGGGTGGGGATGTACTCAGGTGTGTGTTTTTGCAAACACTCTGGCGTGTGTGTGTGTGTGTGTGTGTGTGTGTGTGTGTGTTGGGGTGGTCGTGGATGTTGGTGGCGGTGGTGGTGGGGGGGGGGGGACTGCTGGTGAAGAAAGCCGAAGCAGAGAAACCAGTTGGGAAGGGGACTGTTGCAGGTGCCCAGAGGGGAGATGGTGGTGATCCTGGACTAGGAGATAAAAAGTGGGTGATCTCAGGAGACATTTAGGAGCTGATACTTCCTGCCGATAGACAGGATCTGGAGATTAGTATGGGAAAGAGTAAAGGCTGGGGGATCAAATGGTGGTGCGATCCACTGAGGTGAAGGACCCAGAAGAGGCACAGACAGGGGAAGGGGAGATAATGGCTAGGTGATGGAGCTGGGTTTTTATGCTTTGGTCTGGGGCAGCTCGGGGATAGGACTGGGTGGGGATGATGACTGTGGGCTCAGAGAACACTAGAGAGGATGCGCTTGCCACGGAGAGTGAGGCGAGAAGGGACGAAGGCAGCCTGAAGAGGCCGGGGACAGCGAAAGGCGGGTAGCGGAGGCAGCACGAGCGGTCAGAGAGGTAACAGGAGAGCTGCAAGGCGCGGGGGTCACCAGGCCAGGGGCGGAGAGTCCCGGAGGGAGCGGCTGGGCAGTGCTCGGGCCACGCACCATAAGGGAGGAATCATTGATGCTCATCTCCGGGCACCCGCGGCTCCGAGTCCGGGTCTGGTGGTGCCTCGCGGAGCGGGACTCCCAAGTCACAGTCCCGGTCGCGCCTCTCGCGGCCTGCTGTTGGAGGCGCGCGCGTCCTTGGAAACGGAGCAGCCTGCCGCTCTCTAAGGGCTTCAGAGTTAAGGGTGGGCGTGGCCATGCACCCACGTGACAAGGCGCGGGTAGTCGAGCGCCGAGAGGGCGAGTACGCTGGTGGCGCCGCGGTCCCGGGCACCGGCGCCCCGAGCCGACAGTGGCCATGGGCCTGGGCGCCAGCGCCGAGCAGCCCGCGGGAGGCGCCGAGGGCTTCCACCTGCACGGGGTGAGTGGCCCCTGCGGCACCGGTGGCCTTGGCATGGCGTCCCCACCATTGTGCGGGGGACGTCCGATCACCGGTCTGGGGGCGGTAGAGGCGGGGTCTCGGCCTTAGTGCGGTCGCCCGGGGGAGAGTGATGCCCCTTCCCGGTAGGAGCCGCCGGCGAGAGATGGCGCCACGGCATTCCTGGGCCCCGGCCCGTCTGCGGCCGCGGGTCGGCCTGGCGCCAGCCCCAAGTGCCAGCTCTGCAGGAAGCTGGAGCGTTTCCTGGTCGTGTCGGGCCGCCCCGGAATGGCACTTCTCCCGGTTGAAGAGTGAAAGCACCAGGTCCAGTCGGGACGCATTTGTGCACTTGTATGATCACATTTATGATCGCCTGTTGTGCACTGCGCTTGTTACTGGGCCTGGGGAGAGAGCCAACTAAGCCCAGGGCCCGGCTGTCCCCGCCCTTGGATCCAGGGGGTCGGGGCAACCGAGTGGACGCCAGCTGCGGGGAGCCTGCCAGCGCGCATCCTGCCTGTGGTGGGGTCGAAGACCGCTGAGAACCAGCCCGGGAAAGTGGGAGCGGGAGAGCCAAGAGAATGCGGCAGAGGGCTCGGGGAGAGAGTTTGCGGGGGATGGTGGGGGGAGGGCTCCCCGGTGGAACATTGCGGAGAAGCGCGGTAAGGCCGCGGCTGATAATGTGCCTTCGGTGTCGCCACAGAGGTCCCGGGGAAAGTGGAGATGGAGTGGGTTCCTAGAGCCTGAAGGTGAGGAGAGGGGCCCGCAGCAAGATGGAGATTTGGAGTGATTTGTACTGCGGAGAAGGAGGGGCTGTAACAGAGCTGAGAGGGGCAGGAGAGTGTCCGTCCCCGGCGCGCCGCGGGGCAGGACTCCCTTCTCCCTTGTGCACGGTGGATGGCAGCAGAGATGGGGGTAGGCAGACAGGCTTGTCAGTTTGGTGCTTGGCTGTTGAGCGATTTCTGCATTGTGATGGGAGGCTCTGTTAACAACTATGGGGGAGGGGGGCAGCTAAAGAAGAAGTTTCCTAAAAGGAAAGCCAGGATGGCTTCAGGACCCAGAGGTAACAGAATCTGTGCTTGGTGGTGGGCTTTCCCTAGTGGACGTCATGGTGAGGCACCGGACAGAAAAGGTGGACAGTGAAATGCATGCAGCCAGAAGAGTCTTACAACAGGTTTGATGGAAGGCAAATTGAGGATATCGACAATGGCGGGTGGGGTGGTGGTGGTGACGTTGGTGACGTTGGTGATGGTGGTGATGGTAAGAGTGAAGATGGGAAGGGCCTGTTGGAGAGGGACAGAATGGAGAGACTGGGGAATTGGAGGTCTTCATTCACAAAACAGTTTTTTTCCCCCCGTTTCATACGTGTAGTTTTATTTAGTTGATGTACAATATTATATATGTGTACAATATAGTGATTCACAATTTTTAAAGGTTATACTCCATTTATAGTTATTACAAAATATTGGCTGTATTCCCTGCATTGTACAGTATATCCTTATAGCCAAAACAGTGATTTTGAGCACATATGCTGTGGCAGGTAGAGTTCCAGGCACTGGAGATAAAGCAGTGAGCAGAAAAGATATTGTCCCTTTTCTCATGGAGTTTACATTTGGATGCCAGCAGAGAGTGAAGGGAGACAGACAGGAAATATATGGTAGGTGGTGATCATTGCTAGCAAGAAAAGTAAAGCAGAGTGAGGGGATCCAGAGTGATGAGTGGGTGCTCTTGTATACAGGGGTCAGGAAAGGCCTCTGATCAAGTCACGTTTGAACAGACACCTTGGAAGGAAGTAAGGACAATACAGATATTTGGGGGAAGAGTGTTCTGGGCAGAGGGAGGCCCTGAGGTGGGACTGTGCTTGCTGGGCTTGAGGAGAAGCAAGGAGGTGGGGTTGGTGTGCTTGGGTGGCGTGGCCCATGTGAGGAGAGTGCTAAAGCATGAGGCCAGGTTGCTTGGGGCCTTGCGTTTTGTCCTGAGGATTTAGGATTTTATGCTGAGCTGTGGAGCCACTGGGAGGTTTTAAGTGGAGGTGTGACACTGCCTCCTAAACATTTAAAAATAAAAACGAAGAGCAACTGTGCTGCCTTCCCTAAATATTGGCGTTCCCACGGTGTGCTGGGCATGGTGGAGGAGTCACTGACTTCGGCAGTGGACAGGAGCAGACTCTGGGTCAGATTTCCTGGGGTCAGGCTGTTGCTGAATAACTGAGTGCTTTTCCTCCCCTGTCAGTTGGGGTTAGTGAGACGGTTAAATGACAGGGGAAGCAGGTGGTGCAGTCTTCTGGCACCCAGCCAAGCCTCAGAAGGCGTAAACTGCCATCGTTGTTTATCACTCTAGGTGCCCTGATGGGAGATACAGGGGGGAGGGGGAGTGTTATGAAAGCAGCACTCGTTGTGGGGCTGCGGGATCTGGGGTGATGGGAACGCCCAAGGGAGAGCCAGACAGAGGGGACGCTTGTTGTGGGGCCGGGGGTGCGGTGGGCAGCACCACAGGTGATTTCCGCTGTGGAGCCATAGTGGGTGATGACAAGGCCCAGAGCAAGGGGCCTTGACAAGGCCAGACTGAGGACAAGGCCACAGGAGAGGGGAGGTGGAGGCGCTGGGTGGGCTGGGAGAGGGCCTGGCCTGCGCACTGGGGGCCCGAGCCTCTGAGCCTCATTAATGATGGAGGTTGGCAGACACAGTGTTGAGGAGGGTAGAGGGCAACCGGCCTCTGGAGTGGGGGCCTTACCCGAGGGAGGTGGAGTGGCCCAGAGCAGGGAGGAGCAGCTCCCTGCCAGCTCTCCCTGGCGAACTGTCCTCTGATTCTCCAAAGACCCCTCATCCTAGCTTCCCCCTGAAGGGACGGAGGGGCAGGCTCCAAGCAGCTGCTCTCTGGGCCAGGCCAACTAGGGCTGGAGTTGGTTTCTGGGCTCATTCTCACTGGAAGCCATGGCAGCTTCTGGAGGTGGCAAGGTGGGGCTCTGTCGGTTCCACTGCCCTGCAGGGAGCCCTCATTCCAGGGGTGAACTGGCCTCGATCCATAGCCTCAGCGGTGAGCTCTCCTTCAGTGTGGGGACTCCAAGACTAGAGGGGCTAGTGGGTGGCAGAAGCCATGGGGGCCTTCCCCTCAAGGAAGCATCCGGAACCTGAGGCCACATGAGCCCTGTGCCCTGTGGGCTGCTGGCCTGGCTGGTGCCTGACCAACAGGGCATCAAGTGCTCACAGCCAAAGGCCTGAGGGTGTGGGGCCCATATTCGGTCCAGACCTGGGGATAAAGGCTGCATTGTTTGAGCGAAGCTCTGTGAATGGGGCCTTTGAGATGGATTTCCACCATAGCTGCAAGCCTGGTTGTGGTGTTTTTGGAGACAGCAGGGAGTTCGGGAGTTGAGGGCAGGGCAGGAGCCCCTTGGGCTGGGAATGGCCGCTGGAGGAGCTCTCCTGTGTGGGGAGGTTGGATGGTGAGGGGACTCTGCGCTGCTCACCAGGCTCCCTGGCTCAGGCTCATTCCAGACCCTGGGGTCTGCTCTCCTCAGCCACCCCTCCTCAACAGCTCCTATCGCCCCACCTGTGGAACTGGGCCAGGATCTGTCACCACAGGGTCAGGGGCTCTCTGGGATCTGGCCACAGGCTGCCTTCTGCACTCCGTCTTTCTGGGCATGGCCCTGGCTCCATCCATCCTGGGGCACTCCCTTCCTGTCCACATCTAAACATTTCTGGTAAACCCTTCTGGCTTTCCAGCAGCCCCAGCCCAGGCTTCTGGGGCAGCCATCTGTGTCACCCTGTCTCCGTGTGGCCTACTGCTCTGGGTTCTCCTATGAGGCATCTTTGGAAGCATCTGTGGATCATACTCAGGAAAGAGTCATTTTCCAAAAGAGGAAAACCTGTGCCCAGGAAGGTAGTGAGAGAAGATGGAGTGAGCCTTGACCATGCCCATGTGTGGCCTGCCTGGAATGGTTCATGCTGGTGTCTCTGTCCTCGCCGGGACACGGGGAGTGGTGATGGTTTCTCGAATTGATGGCTGGGGGCTTCTGGGAGAGTCCCGGGGTCAGCGCAGTGACCGTGGCCTCTGTGCAGCACAGGTGCAGGAGAACTCCCCCGCCCAGCAGGCAGGCCTGGAGCCCTACTTCGACTTCATCATCACCATCGGGCACTCAAGGCTGGTGAGGCCCCCCTTCTGCCTCTGCTTTGCTTGTGTGTGTCTCCTGCTGTCCCACAGGGGCCCCAGCCCTGCTCCTGCCTCCCTTTTCTGCTGAAGGGAGGCTGAGCCCCATCTCCCCTTCTTCCTGAGCCTGATGGGGGCCCTGCCTGGAGCTCAGCTCCCGGGCTCTCAGGGGTGGGTTGGAGCAGGTGGACTCCTGGCACTGGCTGCAAGGTCTACGGGGCCTGCCCAGAGGGGCCTGAGAAGTGTGAGAGCTCTGGAAGGGGCAGCTCAGAGTGGGCAGTGCTGCAATGCTCTGGACCCCGGGGGCTCTTTGCTTACTTTGTTGTGTTCTCCGGGGGGACTGAAGGAGGAAGGTTTAGCAGGGCTTGGGGGTGCTGGGGGTCACAGTGGCTGCAGGCCCAGCCACCAAGGCCCTTGCCCCATCTCAAACCCAGACTTGTCTGGGGGGCCTGGCCGGGTGTGTGTGTGGGGGTCCGGGAGTCAGCCCCGCTGCCCCTGCAGAACAAGGAGAATGACACGCTCAAGGCCCTACTGAAGGCCAATGTGGAGAAGCCGGTGAAGCTGGAGGTGTTCAGCATGAAGACCAATAAGGTGCGCGAGGTGGAGGTGGTGCCCAGCAACATGTGGGGCGGCCAGGGCCTGCTGGGTGCCAGCGTGCGCTTCTGCAGCTTCCGAAGGGCCAGCGAGCATGTGTGGCACGTGCTGGTGAGTGGGCAGGGCGTATGGGATGGGTGTGTGGTGGGGGCCTCCCGGGAGAGGCCAGCAGACAGTGGGTCTATTAGAGGGTCCCAAGGGCAGGGTGTGGTCTCCCCTTTCCAGTGTCCCAGAGAGCGCAACTCCTCTCAGCCCAACAGTGCCCTGTGACTTAGGGCATTTTCTTACCCTCTAGACGTTGGCTTCTTCTTTGGAAAGGTGGGGGCGCCATCTGCTGGAAGCTTGGTTGTACTGCCAGAAGGCTGCTGCTGCGGCTGCTTTAGTCTTTATCTAAAAGAGTGTTTTTTTCTGGTGTACTCTAGGGGAGGGGTCCCCAACCCCGGGGTCGCAGACTGGTCCCCAGCCTGTTAGGAACCAGGCCTCACAGCAGGAGGTGAGCAGCAGGCGAGCGAGCAAAGTTTCATCTGCTGCTCCCCATCGCTCGCGTGACCGCCTGAACCGTTAACACCCCCGCCGTCCGTGGAAAAATTGTCTTCCACAAAACTGGTCCTTGGTGCCAGAAGGGTCGGAGACCGCTGCTCTAGGATATTATGATTTTTCTTGGCAGGTCCCCTGAGAGCACCCTTGGGCACTGGGCTGGTGCCTGGGGTCTGAACCTTAATGAATCTCTGTGACTGAGTTGTCACAGATGTTGCTGTTAGTGTTTGTTCATAGACACACATGCACACGTGACATGCAGTCACTCATGGGGCCCAAGTTCTTGAATGCTCGGTCCTACGGCTTGAGGGACAGAGGGTGCCCTGAGCTGGACACTGGCTGATTTGGTCTCTAGCCCCTTCTATTGCTCACTGACTCCTCGTGGGAGCCTTCTCAACCTTTTCAGCCAGCCTCAGTTTGTCCATAAGTGCAATGGGGGTGGTGATACAAATCCCTCTATATTTCCCGGGAGATTGGGGGTTGGGTAGTGGAGCTTTCCAAGGGAGAAGGCAATCCTCGTACCCACTTCTCACCACCCTCTCCATCAACCTCCCCCCACCCGCCACCCCATGGGTCTTCAGTTCTGTGCCTGCAGCCGTAACAGCAATGCAGTTGGGCACTTACTGTGGGCCAAGGTGTGGTTTTCATTCAGTGCATATATTATTTTTTTTAATCTTCTCAGCAACTCTTGAGTGAGCACTACATATCCCACTTTTAATTGTGGGGAAACTGAGGCCGAGGGGTTAAGTGCTTGTCCATAGCGCCCTAGCTAGCCGCTGGTGGAGCCAGGAGTTGGACCTAGGTAGTCAGATGTGGGAGCTCCTGCCTGTGGCACGGTGCTGCCCTCTGCTGGACAGGCTGTGGACCGGGGGAGGCAGGGGAACCAGGGGCTGGGCTGGGAGAGTCTGGGCTTGAGGTCCTGGCCTGGGGACAGAGGACAGGTGGAGAGGCAGCTCCTGGAGAGGCAGCTTCCCACCCGCCGCCCCCCAGAAGCAAGGCCGATAGTTGGATAGTTCGTGATTCTTTCCTCAGGATGTGGAACCCTGTTCCCCTGCCTCCCTCGCTGGCTTGCGCCCCTACACCGACTACGTGGTTGGCTCAGACCAGATCCTCCAGGAGGTAAGGAACCACACACAGCCTTCCCCCCGGCCCCCTGGATGGGGTGTGGAGAAGTGGGTACTGTCCATGAGAAGCGTCTTGTCTTGTGAGGCTTCCCATCCCAGGGTGGGAGCAGGGCTCAGGTGCCATGTTGTCTGTCGTAGTCCGAGGACTTCTTCTCACTCATTGAGTCCCATGAGGGGAAGCCCTTGAAGCTGATGATTTATAACTCCGAGTCCGACTCCTGCCGGGAGGTGACTGTCACTCCCAATGCAGCCTGGGGAGGAGAGGGCAGGTATTTCCTGGGGTTGCAGGGCTGCAGGGTGGGGCCCTGGTGGGGCCGTGGGGGACCCTGGCCATTGGGCATGGACCTGGAGTCCCATGGTGGGGATGGAGGGATGGGCCCTGGGCCCAGGGGTCCTGAGGCTGACAGTTGGTCCATGAGGCCCCCTCATTGCTGGTGGATGGGGGTGGCAGGGATAGGAAGGGCTGTGGGACAAGCCCTGGAGTGAATGTTTCTGGTCTTCGGCAGCCTGGGCTGTGGTATCGGCTATGGGTATCTGCACCGGATCCCAACCCAGCCTCCCAGCCACCACAAGAAGCCATCTGGTGTCCCACCACCTGGTGTCCCGCCACCTGGTATCCCGCCACTTGGTGTCCTGCCGCCTGGTGTCCCGCCGCCTGGTGCCCCACCACCTGGACCCACCCCGCAGGACTCTCCTGCCCCTTCTGGCCTGGAGACAGGCTCCAGGCAGGGTGACTACGTGGAGGTACGTGGGGAGCACCTGCCAGCTGTGGCGAGAGGGGAGCTTCATGTGGGCAGAAGGGCCTGCAGCTGGGAAGAGGAGACTGGGGGCTGTCCTCACTGGGGGCCTGCCTGCAGAAGCCTTGGGAGGCCCATCTGCTTGTGGGACCCAGTGGGAGAAGATGGGCCCATCCTGGGACAGCAGAACCTACTTCGGTTCTCCTGCCCCTTGGGTCTGGAGGTGAGGGTAGTGTGAGGCACTGGTTGTCATTTTCATTTCATGACTGGGAAACTAAGGCCCAGAGGTGGGCAGAGACTTGTTCTGTGCCTCCGTGAGTCTGTGGTAAAGTTAGGCCAGGGGCTGGGTGTCTGTCTGGGTCTGCAGCCAGATCGTGGCTGTTGAGAGGTCCCCCAAGTGCCTCTGGGCATTGGGCTGGTGCCTGGGGTCTGCATGGGGGCCCTTGGGGACTGCTGTCCAGGCATGGACTCTTCCTGTGGGTCATGGATGGGGCTCCGTCAGGTGGGCCCTTGGGGCTGCTCATCAGAGTGGGAAGGGTGCCCCGAGTCCATGTCCGCACTGCACGGGAGGCCAGCCAGGCCCCTCTTGCCTGACTTCACATCTGCTGTAGAGAGAGCGTTAGATGCCCAGGGCTGTTTGCTCCCTTGGGCTGAGTGGTGCTCCCGGTGGGTGTGAGCTGGCGGTTAGGTTTGACTACCCTGTCCAACAGGCCCCTCCTGTTCCTTTTTTTCCCTGGCTCCCTGTAGGCCCTGCTGCAGGCACCTGGCTCCTCCAAGGAGGAACAGCTCCCTGGGCCCAAGAGTCCTGGCCATAGCACTCCAGACCTTGACGACCTTCCCTGTTCCATGGAGATTCCTCTTCAGTCTCCGCCTCCACTGCAGCGAGTCATGGACCCAGGTACCGAGCAGGCTGAGGAAGCTGAGGGCCTGCAAGCCCTGTGCTGGAGCAAGTCCCGGGCTCTGGGCTGGACTTCGGCAGACCCACTGAGCCCTCCTATCTGATATCCGTCAAGATAACTGCAGGTGATCCAATCAGTATACGGATGGCAAGACTGCCGTCCAGAGGAGAGAGGGGGCCTGCTCAAGGTCACACAGCACCCTGGGCACAGAGCAGGGTCTGGGCCCTCTGCCACTGGGCTATTCCCATGGTACCCAACCCCAGGCCCCTTTCTTTCCTCAGAAACCAGCAGTGGGGAACCTCTGGGGTTGGCTGGGGGCATTGCCACGGGCTGAGGAGGTTACGGTCTCTGGCCGGGCCAGATGCCCCAGGAACAGGGTGCCGTGAGCCCAGGGCGCTGGCCTTCCAGTGGTCAGGGTTTTGTTCTGGTAGAGAACTGTGCACCTTCCCCTAGGCTTCCTGGACGTGTCCGGCATCTCCCTCTTGGACAGCAGCAACGCCAGCGCCTGGTCTGGGCTGCCCTCCTCCACAGAGCTGACCTCCACTGCGGTCTCAGCCTCAGGGCCGGAGGACGTCTGCTCCAGCAGGGGTTCTCGTGAGCGTGGTGGTGAGTGGCCGGCCGGCACCTTCGGAGGCCTTCTGGGAAGGCCCCCGGGTTGTGGGGAAGGCGGCCCTGAGTCTCTCAGCTGGGTTAGAGGCTGACCTGCAGGTGGAATGCAGCCGCATCAAGGCATTTGTACGCTAAATCGCCCATCCCCCATCAACGCTGGGGGTGGGAGTTGAGGGTCAGCGGGGTTACTGCCCCAGGCCACACTGGCCCTGGTCTGTGGGCCTCCTCAGCTCCACCCCGTGTGTTTCAGGTGAGGCCACCTGGTCTGGGTCAGAGTTTGAGGTCTCCTTCCCAGACAGCCCAGGCGCCCAGGCGGACCACCTGCCTCAGCTGACACTTCCCGACAGCCTCACCTGTGCAGCCTCACCAGAAGATGGGCTGTCCGCTGAGCTGCTCGAAGCCCAGGCTGAGGAGGAGTCAGAAAGCACAGAGAGCCCAGATTTCGGGGCACAGGCTGAGGGGGCAGCCAGCCAGGCACAGCTCTCCCCCCCCAGAATAACACCCCAGGCACTAAGAAGGGCCTCTGATGGCATTTCATGAGGCCCAGAAGTGGGAGGCAGCTCAGGCCACACTGCGTGGCCAAGCCCCCTGCATTACGCTTCCTAGGCTGCTGCTGACAGGGGGTGGGGGGTGGCGTGGCTTGTGTCCACTCAGACGCTACTGGTCTCCAAGAGGTGACCTCCCAGCATTCATTCTGCCTGATGGTCCTGCCTTTGGGGAATTGGCCACTTGTTTGAGAATCTCAAGTACTTTTGGGGTAGTAGGGGGCTGGGAGTAGCACCCAGGTTAAATAAGTTTTCCAAGAGATAGGGTCGGAGAACAAAGGATTCTTTGCCGCTCTGGTAGGGTGTGGAACTTCAGTGGCCGTGGGCCTTGGGGAAGGGCATCTTTGGGCCACGTACCCACTGCTTGCTCCTGCTCTGTGGGTGCACAGAAGGTAGCAGAGTCCAGGCACCATCAGGTGTGAAGATGGGGTGAGGGATGAAGGGCTTGGTGTGGAGTGTTTGCCTGATCGCTCTGTAGGGCTTGTAGTGATTCTTTCCACAGAGCTCAGCCAGCTCTATCTGTAATGGAAGGCACCCCCAAGCCCTGGGGACCCCTGCCGCTCCAATTACCGTCTCACTCTGTGCCACACAGCACAGTTGGCTCATGCTAACCACATATTCCAGCCATGGTTGGAGGAGAGGCAGTGAACTTGCCCACCTCTTCTGAGGGAGGATGGTTGGAAATTCTAGGCCCTTCAGCACACTCACCTGTGCTTGGACCACGATGCTTCTTCTTCGCCACCGTCTACACCCCACAGACCTGGGGACACACAAGTGTCCCCAGTTGTGACTCCTGTCAGCTCCCAAACTTTTACAACCATCTTTTCTAAATATAGAAGTCATCCAGCCAGCCCCAGTGGTGAGTAAAAGTTACAAATTTAATTTCACCATCCTAAGCAGACTCTCAGAGCCAGTCCTCCCGACTGGAGTTCTTCACACACAGCTCCCACTCCAAGGGGAGATGAGGGGCCTGGACAAGATTGGGTAGGGGCCCTTCTGTTCTTTCCTGTAGTACAGGAGAGGGCTGTTCCCCTCACCTCCAGTGCCTTGGGAGGCTAAGACTAGGTCGAGTCTTTTGCTCTGCCTGGTTCCTGCAGGAAGAAGAGGGCTCCATCCAGGGATGGCCCCCTCATCACTTGAAGTCCTCTCCTCTTTGGCTAGAGTCCCTCACCTTCCCACAGCCCTCGCGGAGTACCATGAAAGCTGCCTCTGGCCTGGCCTTCTAGTCTCGGCCCAGTCGAAAGTCCCACCTTTACCATTTGATTTGGAATGTGTGCACTTACAGGGAATTCAGAGTTCTCTTAGGCTCATAGGACAAGGACTGTATGCTTTGGGGGGCACAGACCAAGTATATGGAGGGAGGGCCCCAAACCAGCAAACACTTCGCTTCTAGCACTGTGACTACATTTAAAAAGCAAGTCTTTGTCAAGTCTACCAGAGCAGCTGATAAGCCCACAGAACAGGGAGGCATTGTGTCCAAAGCCAGTGCTGGAGCCTGGTTCCTAGATTGTCTGGGAGCCCAGTGCAGCAATCCAGGAAGTAGAAAAGAATCACCATGGGCCTGTTCTGAGGCCAGCTTCCCTTCACTGTAGCCTGGCAGTCCGACCCAGAGTCACCCTCACCCAAGGGACCTGGTTCTTCCCTCCCTCACTTTCACACACTCCCCTCCTTACATTGGGGGATAAAATGGATAGCAATGCTAATTATTTCCACGGTAAACACAAAACCAGAAGTTTCTTCCTTTCTCTGTAATCTGCTATGAAGGAAAATGACAAGTGAAAATAAATGTGTACTACACTTTGAAATATTGTAACTAAAGCCTTTATTCTATACAACTGTGAAATACAGATTTTTACCCTTTTGGCATTGCAGACTGTCAAGATTTTCTGGAAACTATTACTGGTTTGACTGGAACAACAAAAAAAACCACAACCATGCTGGGGGTGAGATCTATGACAGGAAGGGAGCACAGCCGCCCCTCGAGGCTCGGCACTCAGGGCAGCATGGCCCAGCGAGGCCCATTCCTTCAGCCCAAGGGCCCCTCGTGCAAACACAACTGAGGGCTGGTAAATGAGTTTTTTTGTTTTGTTTTGTTTTTGCCATTAATTCACAACTATTGCTAAAAAATGTGCACCAAAAGCGCACTGTTGTATTCAACAGATAGAAAGGATTTTTAAAAACAGCCGGTTGCTCTCTGCATAAGGGAGACAGGCTCACTGGAGATGCGGCGTGTCTTTGCGCACTTCTTCAAAGTGTGGCGGCAGTGACCAGCCCACTTTCCAAAGGAGGCTGACGAGCAGTGAGGAAACCCTGCCTCTACGGTTGTGCCGGTCGGAATATCTCAGATAGTGAGGTCTGGACTCAGGCCACCAGCTGCCTCCAGCTGAACCTGTGAAGGCGTAGAAAAGAAAAAACCTTCCCCACCCCCTCCGCAGTCCCTGCTGTTGTGGGGACGGGCCATGCTGGGGAGGCAACTGGACTGGAATAAACTGCCCTCTGAAGGCACTTGTGCTTCTGGCTTCATCCAGGAGGCTTGTCTTACGTAGTTTTATGGGGGTGGACCATTGTTCTATTCCAAATACAAATGACCTTGGGGAGAATCCAAAGTATTTTTTTCTGCCAAAAGTTGAAGTATTTATCCCCAATAAGTTATATTCTGTACAAGATCCAAATGATTCTATGAAAGCTTTAGATTGTTAGAAAGAACAGTGAAAAGAAATCTGGATACAGGTACAACAACAAAAACCTGCATATAAAACTGGAAAAAACAAACATGTATACTTCCAGGATGTGAATATCAAATTAACTCACTATAATACCCTTTTACTCTGACACCATAAATATTAGGTAGCATTTAAATGAAGTTAAAATCTCATCACAGTCTTAAGTTTTGTTGGTGTCATGCTGCTTACCCAGAGCAAGAACCTGTGGTGTCACCTGGCTTTGCCCATAAATAAAACGACACAGTGGAGGAAGGAGTAAGAGAGCTGCACCTCCCTGTGGCCGCCAAACAGTCCGTTCACCGTGGGGGTATCACCGCTGGGCACAGGCTGGGCGTACTCTAGGCTGGCAGTCCCAGTGCTGTGATCCAGCACCTGGAATTTCAACAGATCTTCCTACAAGAACACATCTGAGATGCAATATTAAAAACAAGCCCAACAATAATCATTTATTATGAAATGGGCTGGCTCTCGAATTGTGCAGCAGCAAATTCCTATTAAAAGTAACTGTCTTAAATGGTGAAAACAACTTGTTTTTTTTTTTTAAATGACAAACTTGGAAAAAGCCTTCATAGGTACTGCATGAGTGGAATGTACTCTTAGCAAAGCTCAAGAGTGTGGGTTTGGAGTTGAAACACAGTGACAGATGTGGCCCTACCAATGTGTTTCTAACAAGTGCTAACAGATCAAGATAGGGTCCTCTGAAACAAAAGGAGGAAGCAAAGTCTGCGCTGGCCTGTCGTTAGTTCTCTGTACACCTCGCAAGACACAGTCTGCTCGGGGCTCTTCTGCTCTGGCACTCTGCCTTCCTGGGGACAGCTTAATCTACACATGGAGACTGGTTTCTATATTACATCTCGATTAGTCACTTCAATTGAAAGAGAATCTCAGTCCATACCAAATCGGCCGTTAGAAGTCTTGTTCCCGTTGGGGCTCAGTGGGCTTCCTAGCACTACTCTTGGGGCCATAGAGGAAGGTCAGTAAATGAATACCCAGGAGCGTTCGCCCACCCTTCACGTGGACTTCTGACGGTAATGGAGGGTGAGGTCACCACCACTCTTCCATATGAAGTGTTTCACTGTTCGAAGGTCCATATTTGGATCCAAAACCTGAATAGCAAAAAATGAATAATAAAAAAGGTATATCTAAGGCTTTTATCGTTAACTCTGGGACTCTCCTTGCCCATGCCTGGTGGCCTCTTCTTGCTGACACAGCTGCTTTGCAAGCAGGCACGGATCTGGGCATGGTAAGATGTGCAGCTTGTGTGGCTAGGCCAGACAGGCCATGTTCAGTCATTCCTCTGAAGAAATACCTTGAGTGCATCTTCATTTACAACATCTCCACCGATGCTCCACCCACCTCCACTTCAAATCTTAAACTAACGTGGCAGATGCTGCCCTGCAAATAAAGACGAGCATGGGGCATCCCTGGTGGCGCAGTGGTTGAGAGTCCGCCTGCCGATGCAGGGGACACGGGTTCGTGCCCCGGTCCGGGAAGATCCCACATGCCGCAGAGCGGCTGGGCCCGTGAGCCATGGCCGCTGGGCGTGCGCGTCCGGAGCCTGTGCTCCGCAACGGGAGAGGCCACAACACTGAGAAGCCCGCGTACCGAAGAAAAAAAGAAAAAAAAAAAAAAAAAAAAAGACGAGCATGTATCTTTCTCGTCAGAAAAAAAAAGCCACCAGCACGTCCACATTTGTCTGTGTGTGGATTTAAGTCTCCATGTCCCTTTCCTAAAAACTGCCCCAGGGATAAATGGAAGCTTTAAGGTGGGCTCTAGAGCCCTTCAGAAGGGGCCTCACAAATAGGTGGGAGAGACCCAGTGTTCCTAAAAGCAAAAGCCCCCCAAAGGCAACAGACTTGGAAACTACAATCCCACCACATGATGAAATTCTGAGCACCAGCACTGGAAAAAATGGGGCTGTGTCCTCAAGTCCACTTACCTGGTCCTGGCACAAAAGTTCAATTTTCTCCTCTGCCAACACAGCAATATCCTCTTCTTTTTCCTGTTCTCCTGGTTTTTCATTATTAGAAGAGCTAGTGGTTTGAGACTCATTATCCAAGTTGATGATTTTCTCATAGACGTGTTCCATTACTTTCCGGACTTGAAGCATGTCACTAGCAGAGAGTCTATCTCTGTAAAAAGCAAGGGCAGACTGTGACATCAGGAAATCACTGGATATTATCTCTTCCATATTTCTTGGTGTTAACATTTGACAAAGATAAAACATACCAGAGAAACATAAACCAATAAATGTTCTTAGTCACTGCCGTAATCCATTTTTAGAATCGCCAATAGATTTTCTATAGTGTCCTCCCCTAAGACAGATTATGTGCAAATAAATGAGATTACATACATATCCTTAAACCTTCTATATACATAAGGAATAGCCGCCTGGGTTTTATTCCCTTAAAGACTTTCCCAGAGCATGGGCAAACTAAATGCTCATGGAAGGGAAGGCAGCCCCTGGTGCTTACCAGGCTCCGATGATATATGTGCTCATTTCTCCCAAGGCTTCCTCCTCCTATAGCCAAGCCCTTGAGTTTCAACTGCCTGTCTGATCTCCAGACCTACCAACACAACAGCTAGCTAGGCAGCTCCAGCTGGATGTCCCAAAGGCACCTCAAACTCTACATGTCCAAAACTAGATTCAGCAATTTCCTTACCCCCAAGCCTACTTCTGTATCTCTGACATCAGTTAATAATGGTCAAACCAAGTAGCTAAGGCTCATACTCTGAAAGTCATCCTGAACTTCAGTCATTAAACCTAGTTGAAGTGATATCCAGAACTTGCTTTAAAATAATCTGTGTGTGTGTGTGTGTGTGTGTGTAGGCAGGTGGGTTCAGTGGGAGGGAGGGCAGGTAGAGGTATAGATGAAACAAAATGTTTAGCCATATGTTGAGAATTATTTAAGCTGTGTGATGGGATAATGGGGGTTCATTCTCCTATTGTCTTTTTTTGCATATGTTTGGAAATCTAACAAAAGGTTTTAAAGTCCTACTGATTCTACTTGCTGGGATACACATCAGTGAAACCTTAAATGTTCTTTCTGACTCCCCTCCTAGCATCTCCTGGCCACCCCTCCATCCTATGCTGCAGCTACATAGGTCCTTGACAATTTCAATATCTTATGCAGGCTCCTACTTCCACATCCCTGATCGAACCATTTTCTGGACCTGGAATATCTCTCTTTTGAAGTTCTATCCATCCTTACATGTCCAGCTCAAATTCCATGTCCTTCAAGAAAGCTTTCTGGAAAGCTACAGCCAAAAATTCATTTCTTTCCCCTACACTCATCATTCCGTAAGTATCCATAAAAGCAGTTACTATACGCAGACTGTGTCCTAAACTATGAGAGACAAAATCCACGTTTTACTTATTTTGAACATCTGCAGCCGGCCACAGTAGGTACTTGGTATATGGTTAAATTATATAAACTTTCAATACTATGAAATTAGCCTTAGATCTAGTACTTGCCTCCTGTGCTATAAAAGCAACTATAAGGAATTTAAAAAACTCTCTGGCAATAAATTAGATCGAAGTATCACACAACACTCCATTTACTTACTTTTTTAAGGTTTTTGCTCCTGAAGATGCATGAGGTTGGAGGTAGAAAGGAATTTTGTTGAATTTGGGCATATTTTTCTGAAACATGAAAAGTGAAAAAAGGTAAGATAGTTTCTGTTAGCTGATAAACTAAAATGATGTCAACAGGAAAACTATCCACAAGTTATTTCACAATTAAAAGTGACTGTCTATGAAATTTATAATAAGCTATCAAATTATCTACGTCAGCCTTAGTGAAAAGGTATCAGAAAAGTATAATGTTTCATTTTGTAATAAAAGATACATAAAGACAAATTATATGCAATGTCAGTGGCAATATGAAATTGCAGCATGGATCTTCTCAATTAACAGTTCAAGGAATGAAAAGGAAACAAATTTTAATTCTTTAAGCCATACAAACCAAAATCTGAGTTCTACATTAAAATGCCCAAACAAAAAATTAAGTGTCTTGCGAGAAACCCACAACATTCACCTTTGAGCAAAACCATACGCTCTACGCTGTTGAGGCCCATTATCCAACTGAAAAGGCCAATCAAAGTCCTCCCACTTTCTTTTCCTCTGACATCAGAGTAAGGTCTGAGGCTTTAAATGAGTGGAAACTTCAGCCAACCACCTAGATGTCCACCATGAGGTAAACCACATACTTAGATGAAGGATAAAATTAATTGCTCATCTTTTCTCTGGGGATTAATCCTCTCCGAGCCTCCATATCATATCCTGTCTGGATGTCTCCTCTGAGGAATGAGCCACAGGCATAAAGTCAGCAATGCATCCAGGTGAGTTTAACACTCAAAGGAAGTTGTGGTTTATGGGGAGCTCAGATTTAGAGAAGACCACAGAATATCTATCAGGTGTCAGACCAGTTTTAAGTTCTTGGAGATATATCTGGGACAGAAAATGAATTTTCTGCAGGTTCTAGAGATTAAATCTCTTCTCATATATCTTTAGAAATATAGGTCAACAGCACATAAAAGAGTCTAGAAACAGACCCATGTGTGTATAGAAATTTAGTATATGATAAAGATAGCATTTCAAATTAGTAGCAAAAGTTTATTCAATAAATTGTGTTGGCACACTGGCTATCCATTTGGAGAAAGTTAGCATTCTACTTCACACCAAACAGAATAAATTCTAATAGATTGAAGATCTAGACACAAACCATTATCATAAACATACTAGAAGAGAATACAAGAAGAGAACATTTTTGCTACTTTGAAGTGGGAAATACCTAAGCAAGACATGAAACTCAGAGCCAAAAAGGATCTGATCATATAAAAATTAAAACTCTTTGCCTGCCAAAAGACATCATGAACAAAGTAAAATTCAATTGAGAGGCAAGATAATAGTCAAAGGGTTAATATTGAATACGAAAAACGCCTACAAGTCAGTAAGAAAGACAAATAACCCAATAGAAAACAGTAAAGAATGCAAATAGGCAATCCACAAAAGAAGAAATAAAAATGGCCAACGTGAAAAGATGCTTAACCTCACCACAAATTAAACCAAAACCAAAAAACACATTAAAACAATGAGATAATATCTGCCTATAAAACAAAAATCTGCCTATCTTTCAGCAAAGATTATAAGTATCCAGCATTGGTGAGGATGTGCAGTACTGGGCACTCATACACTGTTGGTAAGAGTGTAAACTGGTACAGCCTTTGTGGAGGGCAATTTGGCAATATCTATCGAAATTTAAAATGTGCATACCCTTTGATCCAGCAATTCCACTTCTAGGAATTTATCCTAAAAAGTACACAAAGATATATGTACAAGGATGTTCACTGAAGCATTGTTTGTAATAGAAAACACTGGGTACAACCTAAATGTCCATTTATAGGGACTGGCTAAATAGATCTTGGTACATTTATACAATGGAATACCTTGCAGTCATTAAAAGGAATGATCCATATACAGACATGAAAAAATGTCCAAGATATATTTTTAAGAGAGAAGAGAAAAAAAAAACAAACAAAAAAATCAAGTTGCAGAACAGTATATATAGTAGGAGATTTTGTGCAAAATAAAATCTATACACACACACAGATATACACAAATAATATATGCTTGTGTACGCATAGAAAAAACTACTGAAGGCTATGCATTAAACTATTAATATTTACTACCTCTGGGAAGAAGAATAGGGAGTGAATAAAAGAGAAACAGTGATTGGGAAAGGGATGGGAATTTCACCTTATTTATTATTTTCTTTGATAAGCATGTATTATTTATATAATTTAAAGACATAAAGAGATATATAAATAATTATTAATACTTCTTCTGAAACTTTGGAACTGCAGGGAAGCAGAAGAGGATTCCACTTGGTAGTGTAGTTTTAATTAAAGATTACACCGTCTAAAGTAGTTCTTAATTGTCTTCATGATTTGGAAAAAAATAAAAGGGCAAAATGGGAATGGAGGATACTTACATCCACAGTGATGTCAATTACCCATTGTGGCACTGTCTCATTCAGAAGCATGGACTCAGTCTCACCCCCAGAGTCTCGGCAGAGCAGCCTAAACATAATCCAACAGGTAGTAAGTGACAAAACAAGCACAGATCCCCAAATCATTGTCAATAAACGTTAGGGGGGGGGACTGTTACAGAGTTCATTTAAGGATAACCCTCACTTGACAGCTGAGGAAATAAAGTGAAGGCAGGCAGAATGACTCACTCTGCTAAGAGGGAGAGCAAGCCCTAGAACTCAGGCCCCCAGATTTTGAGGCCAGACATATACTACAGCTGCCTGATTCCCTGGGTGAGGATAGGAACCTGGGTATAGGCAAAGCACTTGAGAAAGGTCGTCTGCCAGTGCTATAGAGTGTGGCACTCCACACACAATGGGGGTCAGGTTTATCTTTGGTAACCACACTCTCAGGAAACCATCATAAAGGAAGAAAATTCTGCCCTCAAGGGCAAGACAAACATTTTTCTTACTTCTGGCCCTACAGAAGACTCTAGTAGGCTTTCCCCCATGACTCTCCCTGGGCCTTGGCTGGCAACTTGGAGATGAAGCCAGTCTAGCTCTTGTGTGCAGGGCCTCATGAAGGACTGCCTCACGCCTCAGGTCGGGCCACTGTTGGGCACAACAGTTCCCAAGAGCAGCCCAGTCCATCTCCCCTGGCCAAGCCTGAGGGAAGTTATCTACTCTGATGCTGACCTGTGGGCAGACACTTCCGGTGATGGTTTCCTGCAGAAACCACTAAGAAGCTGCCTCAAGGCAAGCTATCAACCTCATTTGAACACTAGAGGCTCAGCTCACAATTAGAATGGGGTCTAATAGCACCAGACACTTAACTATGTCATGGAGATGAAGAAGCTTCCAAACCCCTGACACCCCTAGAAGTTAAAAATAAACATGTGCTTGAATGAATACTTCTTGGCAAACAGGATGCCCTCTTAGCCCTTCTTACCCATACCTGAACAAGGTGCGACCTCCAGCTTCACCAAAGATCACAGGAGTGTGTGGGGGCACCTGGAAATAGCCATTTCCCTTCTGTACTCGGTTCTCCTGCTCCCCATTTACTAGGAAAAGGTACAGATGGTGTCAGGATCCAGAGTTAGTGCTAAAAACACAGACTCTATAAACATTTCATTTCCACAGAGCCCAACCATTGCAAGATTTTTTAAGTCAAAATCCTGTACGTCAGTCAGAGACAAAAATAAAGGTAAAAAAACAGTTAAATTCTTGAAAATAAGAAATATGGCAACTTGGGATGTACCTCATGAGAAATGACTACATTTTAGAGGATTTTAACAGAAGAGATTAATGTCTGAGATTTGAGACAAAAACATAACCGTCTATTTCAGCCACAGGTAAGTACAGGACAGCCTCTTTATAAACGATGATCTCTTTTTTTGTTGTGGGGACAGGATGGGGCCGGTAAAATGCTGAGCTCAGAAAAATTTCTGTCAGAAAAAACTTCATGGTTAACGGTAGTCACAACTAATGGCAGAGGTAACAGTGAAAAACAAAACCTCAAAGAGGTAATAATCTCATTTTTACTGCTCTCTGCAGACTTCATTTCACTCTGCTTTCTTTGTAATCTTTTGAACGGAGTGCCGTCGACCCCCACTCAAGTGCCAGCTTGTACAAAAACACTTCCCTGACGCATCTGGAAGCAGTCTTGCCCTCTGCAACCTTACAGCACTCTCAGAACCTCTCTCACAGAACCTACTCTCTGATCTCATAATGCTGATGTAAGCGGCCCTTTGCCCAACCAGAATGCCAGTCCCTGAAGGGTAGGGTCCATGCCCATTTATCTTTATTACCCCCACCTGCAACACAATACAGGCCTCAGAATACTTGAGCTGCTCCCTAAGTATAATCTAAGCAGCTCTCGAGTATCCACTGAGCATGGTGCAGGTGTAGCAGAAGATTACCAGACACGTAGAGTGTGCAGTGTCCTGAGCTCTGGCTGGGTCCTGCCCTGCCTTTACTATGCCAGTTTGATTTTAAGGATGATTTGGGGTTTCCTGTGACTTTTTCTTTATACCCCCAACCAAAGCCTGGATCCAGGAGGTGCTGATTGTGCCACTGTTTTGTTTTTTTGATCTTTTTTTTGAATTTTGTTTTATTTTATTTTTATACAGCAGGTTCTTATTAGTCATCTATTTTATACATATTAGCGAATATACGTCAATCCCAATCCCCCAATTCATCACACCACCCCTACTCTGTGCCACTGTTTTCTGTTTTGTTTTTAAAGATTTTTTTTGATTTTTTTAAAGTCTTTATTGAATTTGTTACAGTATTGCTTCTGCTGCTTTATGTTTTGGTTTTTTGGCTGCGAGGCATGTGGGATATTAGGTCCCCGACCAGGGACTGAACCCGCAACCCCTGCATTGGAAGGCAAAGTCTTAACCACTGGACCACCAGGGAAGTCCCTGTACCACTGTTTTTTCATTACTTAATATGTATTATTGCTACTTGGGCCTCTGAGGGCACCCTGTCATGTTACAGATGGAGAAAGACAAGCCAAGAACAGGAAATGACATGCCCATAACTACATGGCTGATAAATGGCAGAGCCTATACCAGAACCTAGCTTGCTCAACCCTCTGTGAAGAGAAATTTCCACTGAATTTCTCTGGCTCACAGCCCACTGTACAATTCTAAAGGGGAATAAAGTGGGCCAGGTGACAAAAGAAATGACATCACGGGTGGGGTCAGTGCCCTCTCTATGACAGGGAAATCAGGAGACTGGCTTTCAGAGAAAGAGGTATGTCATCCTTGCAAAACAGATTTAAACTCCAAAAATCATTCTGGATGAATCAGTCAGCCAGAACAAAGTCTCTGGCAGGAGGTCCTCATCACTGGTGACCACCGTAAGTGGGCAATCTTCAGAGAATCTTCAGCAGATAAGTCCTCAGTGGGTGGGACTTAAGGTTACATATGAGTTGTGAAATTTTAAGATTTCTTTTCCCCTTTCTTTAATGAAACTGAGCCAAATTCTCCTCTGCTTCCCAGAGAAAGTTACTGCCGCTGCCTGTGGCACACAAAGCTTTTCAATGCCCTCAATGACATTAATTCTTTACACATACTCATTCACTTAACCTGACACTTCTGAGTTGGGATTTGAATTTTTGAGCCAAGATCAGGTAGATCATCAGACTAGGTAATATCTACATTTCAAGCCAATGTGAAGTTTGACTACACAAGGACAAACCTGGCTTTTTGATGTTAATTAGCGAGCACTGGAGGTAAATCTAGCCGGTCCATGGATACCCTAAGAAATATCTTTGGAATAACCCTGCTAAGCTGCCTACGTTTAAGGACAAAGGTCATTTGAATACACAGGGTTTATTCTATATATCTTGTGTATAGAATCTCACTGATTAAAAGCTCTCTTGGAATCTCAGTTAAGACTGGATGGATGTTCTCTAGGATGTGGAAGGGAGGGCAGTAAATTGGGCACATCACATATATTTATTATGTCACACTTTAGCAAATGCTTAATTTTTTTTAAGAAAACATTCTCAGGATAACACACAATCTAAGTATCCTTAACTTCTGAGTAAAATTTAAATCAATTATCCTGATATAAAAACACGAACCATGGTTTACTTCATTTTCTTCTTCATCTATTGGATTCACATGCGTCCTAGGCCAATATTCTAGGAGGGCCTGGAGTAAAAGTCCTCCTAAGTTCACTGCAAAAGAGTTAATATAAAAAAGAAATGGAAAAGAGAATCATTAGCTTTAACCTAAAAATAGAGGGAAAGAAGTAAAAATTACAAGTTTCCACAAACTCTGATGTTACATTCTTAACCCAATGCCAAGGATGTTTAAAAGCAAGATTTAGAGATATCACGAAGTCTATTAAAATTTTATCTTAGAATGTTTAAAGCTGTGATAATATGGAGCAAACACATACTCTATTTGGTTGTTCAGATACAGCCATTCTTTAAAAATGAACAAACAAAAACAGCAACTGTAGTCTTTAAAGGGCTATTTCCATACAAAGCCAATACACTATATTTATATATATCAGGTATTTCTACATGCTACATTCATAATCAACAAAATATAATAGACTCTTGTGAAGATGAGTCTCTTCTCAACATACACAAGAATTAACTCAATATGGATTAAAGACTTGATGTAAGACCTGAAACCATAAAACTCCTAGAAGAAAACACAGGCAGTAAGCTCGCTGACAATGATCTTGGCAATGATTTTTTTGGATCTGACACCAAAAGCAAGGGCAATGAAGGCAAAAATAAACAAGTGGGACTACATCAAACTAAAAAGCTTCTGCAGAGCAAAGAAAATCATCAACAAAATGAAAAGGCAACCTAGTGAATGGGAGAAAATATTTGCAAATCATGTATCTGAAAGGGGTTAATATCCAAAATATATAAAAAATTCGTACAACTCAATAGCAAAAGAACTGAACAATCTGATTAAAAAATGGGTAGAAGATCTGAATAGACATTTTTCCAAAGAAGACACACAGTCAACAGGTACATGAAAAGATGCTCAACATCATTAATCACCAGGGAAATGCAAATCAAAACCACAATGACGTATCACCTCACACCTGTCAGAGTGGCTATTATCAAAAAGACCACAAGTAACAAATGTTTGAGAGTACGTGGAGAAACAGGAATCCTTGTACACTACTGATGGGAATGTAAATTGGTGAAGCCACTGTGGACAACAGTACAGCAGTTCCTCAAAAATAAAACTATTATATCTAGTAATTCCACTTCTGACTATTTATCCAAAGAAAAGGAAACCACTAATTCAAAAAGATATATGCACCCCCATGTTCACTGCAGCACTATTTGCAATAGCCAAGATATTAGAAACAACCTCATTGTCCACTAATGGATGAATGGGTAAAGAAAATGTGATACATACACACACACACAGAAATATTATTCAGTCATAAAAAAGAATGAAGTCTTGCGATTTGCGACAACAAGGATGAACCGTGAAGGCATTATGGTTAAGTGAAATATGTCAGACACAGAAAGACAAATACCACTTATATGTGGAATCTAAAAACAAAAAAGCCAAAAAACAAAGCTCACAGATACAGAGAACAGATTGATGGTTGCCAGATATGGGGAGTAATGGAATGGGTAAAATGGGTGAAGGGGGTCAAAAGGTACAATCTTCCAGTTATAAAATAAATAAGTCATGGGGCTGTAATATACAGCGTGGCAACTGTAGTTACTAATACTGTATTGCATATTTGAAAGGTGCTAAGAGAGTAGGATCCTAAAAATTCTCATTTAGAAAAAAAAATTTTCTGTGTATGGTGATGGATGTTAACTAGACTTATTGTAGTGATTATTTTACAATATATACAACTATTGAATCATTATATTGTACATCTGAAACTAATACATTATATGTCAATTATACTTCAATAATTTTTTTTTAATTGGGGGGGAAAAACTGTTTCCTAGATTCACTTTCCTAACCTAACAGACTTCCCACATGGTTTAAGGGTAGAGAGTGTGCTGCATGTTTAATTGTTAAAGCTAAGCCATAGATTGTGAGAAAAATCAAGACCCCCAAAACATTTAAAATGAATAGTATTTTCCATTTCCATATGAGAGAATATACAGGTTTCTTGAAAAATGATTTTTGAAAAACCCAAATATTGTTTAAAAAAAAAAGATGAGCACATAAAAAAACAGCACAGATCCACCTTCTCTTTTGGAAGGAGAAAGGGAAAGAAGGACACTTAAACTCACGTTTTGGATCTGACCCGTCAGGGCTGCTAAAGCCAGCATCTTTTGCAGAAACCCAAGCAGCAAAACAGTCACTCTCATCCAAAGTAATTGTCAACATCTGTCAAAAGAAAAAAATTGTTAGTGACATTCCATGTGAATACATTCTCCAAATAAGGCTCTAAACCATTACTTATTTGTACTATTTAACTGAAGTGCTAAGCCACAGAGTCAGAACCAAAATGTGTTTCTGGGTGATTCAATGCAACTACAATTTAATATACTGGCATATGAAAAGGCATTTAAACTGCATAAAATTTTTTCCTTTCATACATAAAAACACAGGACTCCATAACTAATAATACTTAATTTTGAGCTATATTAGAAATTTTCAACTATCCCAAATCGCACAAATATCAATTGCTAACTTACCCCTGTTTTTAAGTCTACTGAGAACCAATTTGGTACATATACCATCTTAAATCTTTTCTTAATTTCATCTTCAAAATCCACTTTGCCCAGATCTTCAACTTTACATGCCTATACATCAAAAATAAAGTATGATAATTATCAATGTTAAGTGGTCAACTGATTTGATTCTGACTTAGCTACTCAAAATTTTACACATTTGCCTAAATATAATGGAGTCTTAAATACATTCCAAAAAGAACATGGTCAAATATTTTTATCTTAAAGCATTTACCTTTAAGTAACTACGTCCTATTAAAATTTTAAATTAAGAAACCACAAACTGTTCTTTTTTGGGAAACTGTAACCTAATTTTGCTCATACTGATATAGTATACCACCACACTTATCAGGAAGCAATGTCAAATGAAGCAAAAAAAATCTTCAAGGAACAAATAACAGTTTATAAGCACTTTAGGAGAATTGTGAAGCTATCAATACCTTCAGACAACAGCTATAATATAGGCAGCAATTTTAAGTTTCTCTTTCTTGACCATTACAATCCTTTTTATTCATTCCCTAAATATCTATGCTCCCCAAAAGTATGTCCTGAACTTCCCCTCGTGCCATGGAGCATTTCCAATCACAGTTCATCTCAATCCTGAACAATATCACAGAACGTTCCCTCTACCTATTCTTCCTAACAGCAAACTGGCTCTTTCCTGAGGGTCCCATCTCATCAGCTGTCTTCTCAAAGGGTGACTCTGCATCATCTCCTACATCCCATAACTCTCTAATGGCATACACCATCACTATGTAAAAACTCCTATTTCTTTGAGCCCATATCATTTAGCTGCAGTAAACCGTACCCCTTTTCCTCACAGCCATCTAGCAACCTCTGTGCTCACTCTCCCTCATCTCCCTCATTCAATGGCAACTTGAGCCTGGCATAATGTCTTAAAACCCATCTTGAGATCTTGCTTGCATCCTGGACAATATGAACATCCACATGGACAACACACAGGACAAGATGGCCTCTCAAATCCTTGACAGTATTCCCACTATAAATATACAGTCATTAATGCTACCTGGAACTTGTTTCCAAAGTCAGTCCTCCACAACATCTTTGTCAAATCTCTACTCTCCTCATACCCCTGACCTTGCTGCCACCACCTCCCTCACTACCCCCAGCACATGACTCTGACCTCTACTTCTCAAAAAAAGAGAAGCCTTGACAGAATCCTCTTAACTTTCTGCTACTGTTCTTCCTGGTGCAAGGAAAAAGGTGCCCCTCCTTTCTGTGCTCTGGATCCCCTCACCTCTTGCTTCTTGGGGACCTTGTACCATCATTTACCTTCTCATGTGTCTATGGGCTTCTCCCCATGAACAGTGAACCACGATCAAATTTCTCCCATCTTAAAAATGCCTAAACACCAAAACAAAACCTTCCCTTGCTTGACCTTCTCATGCCTAAATCTTCTCCAGCTATTGCCTTTCCTGCCCATCTCACCAAAGTCAAATTTCATCTAAGATTGTCTCCCCTCAAATTCTGTTTCTTCACCTCCCAAACACTATTCAACCCACTCTATCTGGCTTTTGCCCTTAGATCTCCCTAGAAACTGCTCTCCCCAGACACCATCCTCTTTATTGGCTAGATCCATGTGCACGTTCCATTCCACTGTCTCACACAAACTCTCAGCAGGCCAATGCAGCTAACCACAAGCTCCTTTCTGAAATGCTTAATTAGTCCTTGAGCTCTTCGTTTTCTTACCCCTTTTTATTACACACCTTTGTGGCTTCCTCTTTTTCTAAAAATTCTTAAAAGGGAGATGACTTGGTTTCTTCTATTTTCAGTATAGATGTATCCCTTAGGAACTCTGACCTTTCTCATGGCTCCAATTATAATCCACAGCTGAAGACGGCTGAACCGATTTCTCCAGCCCAGTTCTTTCATTTGTGCATTAGGTTGTATAGCTCTCTGCCCAGCAAACACCTCTACCCAGATATCTCACATAAATCCAAATCTGTTGTCTTTCTCACCATGTCCCTTTCGCCCAACAATGCTTTCTCCTCTTACGTTCCCTGTATCACTTCCACTCAACAAACTAATCCTGAAACCTAGGACTAATCTCTGCTCCTTCCTTTTCTTGATACTCCCTTTTATTCAAGCATCACTCTTATCTATAGGCCTAAATCTCTTTCTAATCATTCTGTTTTTTTCCCCTTGTTCCCACCCCACTCTAGAGGAATATCCGATATTTCGCCTGTATTAGTACAACAGCCTCCTAACTATTATGTGTCAGTCACTACAGTAAATACTCCTCAAACACCCCCTTAACATTACCAAGAAATATGGACCATCCAGATTTTACGAATAAAGACAAAGGTAAGCATATTCTGGAGATCACTTGGCTAGTAGCTGGCAGAGCCAAGGTCAGAATGCAGCTCTAACTCTGAGCCTATGGTCCTAAATACTCCTGACTTCCATATTTCTGTATAATGCCATGTCTATTTTGCCTGATCACTTGATCTTAAAACCTCAAGGTCTAGTGTCTGGATATGGGAAGCTGCCAGGGACACAAAAATGCCAATGATGGTGCATGCCAGCTGAGCGCCCCATCTAAGCAGAACTACCTCCCATTCAGACAAAAGGACTCTACTCAGTCTTCAGCTAATTAGACCAAGAGAGGACATCAGACTCATAGGCAGAAAATCAAAGAGGAACTGGCTCGATTTGACTTTGTTAGATATTCTGGAGAACGTCAGATGCTGTGCAGCATGAGGTAAAGCCTAGCCACAGGGCAGAGCTAGGGCCACATTAGTGGTGAAGCAGCCAAATTCCTACTGATGAGGTCCTTTAGAGCTACTCTGGATCCTCTCCGTCTTCACAGAACCCCTCTCTGAAACAAACGTGAGTTTCTGGTCCCCTGACAAGCACATCTCTACTGTAGGAAAAAAACCAATTGGAATTTTTGGAGCCTACTGCAATTAAATTTTCCACTCAACTAAGGTCTCTTGTTCTGAAGCCATGCTCACCAAGCAACTGTTCTGTAATGTGATTTCCCACACAGCTGCGCTACAGGGAGGGGATGTGTTAGTTAGGCCAAGGTTTCCATTCAGAGACAGTCCCCTTTTCCGAGAAAGAAATGTGTTTATTCTTTGGATCCAGAAGTTAACTTAAGTGAACCTCTGTTCCTTATAACCAGGAACCTAAACAAAATACCAGATCTTTTCAATTCTTCCTTTAAAATATACCCAACATCTGTCTCTCCTTTTATTTTTGGATCAAATCGTCTTATTGAGGGACTCCAGGGGAGGGTGGAAGGCTTGGAGGACAATGAGATCTGATGTCTTCGGTCTGGCCAGGATCTCTCCAAGGCTTCACAGTGGCCAAAACTCATCCATCTCTTTCTTTAGATCCTCAAGTCATTATGCTTAAGACAACTGACTTCCTGACTTCCAGCTTCTTTCCCATGATACGTACTGCTACTGCTCTGAACATAGGGTTTTCCTGCTCTAAAATCATCTATGATTAAGAATCTTTAGGAAGTACCAAAGAAAGGCCAAGCCTGGAGCCTGAAATTCATGACTTTTTGGTAAATGACGTGAATCTCATCTTTCATCCTTACACACCCCTACTACTCTTATACTTACTCTGGTCTCCAGCTATACAAAACTGTTCACCTGGCCCTGAATAAGTATGTTTTGATTACCTTCCTCTTGTGCCTTTGCCATTCACTCCCTCTTCCTAAAATGCCCTCCCATAATCCATCTGCTGGAATCCTTTAAGGCCCTGTTCAAATGATTTCTCCACTGTGAGGTTCTCCTGATTTCTCCAGTTGTAAGTAATCACCTTTGTCCATAAGCTATCTTGTGCTCTGTTGTCCCTCCTACAAAAAGGGATCATGAAATATATTTTTTCATCATTTGTGACCCTCAGCACAGTTCTGTGCACACAGTATTCATTCATTCCAGAATTTTTTTGTTTTTTTGTGGTATGCGTACCTCTTACTGTTGTGGCCTCTCCTGTTGTGGAGCACAGGCTCCGGACGCGCGTGCAGGCTCAGCGGCCATGGCTTACAGGCCTAGCCACTCCGCGGCATGTGGGATCTTCCCAGACCAGGGCACGAACCTGTGTCCCCTGCATCGGCAGGCGGACTCTCAACCACTGCGCCACCAGAGAAGCCCCAGAAATATTTTTTGAACAAATGTAACAACAACACTAAGAAGGAACATTTGTCAGGATTCTAAAAGCAAACTTTTCAATCTGTCTATAAATTCTTCAGTGCTATTTATAATGTGGTTGAACAGCTTAATACATCTCAATTATCCAAGGAGTCACTGTAACATGACCCAAAGTAGTAACTGCTGCTCACAGTGATGGCTATAAATCCTAAGAAATGGCCAAACTTATTTTGTGTACTCTAGTGGTTCTCAACCCAGGGTGATTTTGCATCCTTCTTCTTCCTTCCTCCTCCTAAACATTTGGCAATATCTAGAGACATTTTTGGTTGTTATAACTGAAGTGGGGGATAGGGATGAAGGTGGTTACTGGCATCTACTGGGTAGAGGCTAAGGGGTGCTCCTAAACATCCTACAATGCATAGGACAGATCCTACCCCGCCCCCCCCCGCCCCCCTGACAAAACGTCAACAGTTTCAAGGATGAGGAACTCTGTTGTTTTCATTTTAAGGGAAGGCAGCACAACACAGTTTGTAATACACTAAACAGAGAAAACGGTTCCATTCAAATTCTGGGTACTTAAAAAGATAAACTATGGGGCTTCCCTGGTGGCACAGTGGTTGAGAGTCCGCCTGCCGATGCAGGGGACACGGGTTCATGTCCCGGTCCGGGAAGATCCCACATGCCACGGAGCAGCTGGGCCCACGAGCCATGGCCGCTGAGCCTGCGCATCCGGAGCCTGTGCTCCGCAACGGGAGAGGCCACAACAGTGAGAGGCCCGCGTACCCCTAAAAAAAAAAGATAAACTATGGCCTTATCTAATATTCACATAAGAATATAAATATCCACCCCAAAATAAGGCTGCAATTAAATCTTTATTTATATGATAATTATCTTGGTTATTTGATACACACACACATATAACACATATACACATACAGACTACAATAAAAAATAAAGGGATACATAATCCAATAACCTATATTTAATTACAAAAAGATACTTACCTTTAATACATCCCAATATGCCACATTATTATTGGTATCTTTGGTTAATATATGTCTCTTATCATTAAGAATGTGACACTGAATAATACTAGCACCCCCTAAAGGAAACAAATCCACACAATTAGGAAAACAATCCTACATTTAAATTCACAGTACAGCAATAATGTTAACTGGCATGTATTGTAACAGAATGTAAATCATACTAGCCCCCAGAAAGGAGAAGGTAAATCAGAATACCATATAATTATACCTAAGGCAATGTAAGGCTAACCAAAGAAAAACTGTCTGATTTTAATAACAGATTAAAAGACTCTCCATTCACTTCAAGGGTCTACTAGTGGAAAATTATTAAGAACAAACCCCTTAATAATTTTTTTACCCACTAGGAAAAGTCCACATGATGTAAGGAAATCTCTGAATTAGTCCTATCTCTCATTAACTTTTGTTTCCTATCTTCCTTTTCCTGAATGGACATTCTATCCTAAAGGTCACAGCGTGGACATCTAACTATAGATAAACACACCATTCAATACTCTTAATCCCCTTGAAGTCAGAGCTGTCACTTGCAGTTGTAGCATGCAGAATTCAGGGGCCAGATCTGACCATTCTGGCTTGTGCCAAAAGACAACATTAAATCTTATATCTTTTACAAAGCGGTTGCTGGCTTTACCAAGACCATGATTATTCTAATGCTGGGCAAAAAGATTAACTCAAGAAAGCTCAATTTTTAAAGTCACTAAAAAGCATTTAAAAAATATTTTTCTTCTATTAAAAACAAACCAATATACTATTAGTCTTTTGTTGACATCAGGATTACATTTAAAGGAAGGTCATCTTCTTTATTTTTGTCAATTTCTTCGCAAGTATAATTAACTTCAGTAAAACGGACAATACCTTCCAATATCCTTACTTACCTTTAATAACCTGGTCGGGTTGTGTACAAAGGGGTGTTATAGGATTTGTACAGTCATTGTCATAATCTCCAGAGGCTCTAAAATTATGAATTCCTTTCAATGTCTAAAGGAACAAAATTCATTATTTAATCATTTTATGCCAATTAGTTTAAAGTGGCAAGAAAAACAAAGAACAAAAAAGAAACCAACAACAAAGGACAAATGAGAAAAACCGACAATAACAACATCAATCAAAAAATACTTAGTCACAAAATACAATTACCTACCATGATTAAAAAAAATACAAAACAAAAATTAAGAAGGGAATGTTGTCTTTTTGGAGAGAAGACTAGGCACTCTTCCAGGTAAAGCTATGTTGATCTCAAATTGGCACAATGAAATTTAAACAAGTTATATAACATTTTTTTTTACAAGTACAGAGAAAGACCACTTGATCTACATATAAACAGGAATAAACGCAAACACTTTCTCTTTTGTTATCCACAAACAGTCTGGTAAGCGAGAAAACTTTAATCTTCTCTAATTAAGACTTAAGAATTAATAGTACTTTTGTGATTTCTCTCTGCTTATCCTTTATTTCTATACCTGTTCTTCATGCTATAAAGAAAAAGGAAATGAATTTGAAAAAACAACTTTCTGCTTTCTCTACGTTTAGAAAAACAGAATCCTAGAGTTTCCCTGCTGTGTTGGTACTTGGGCTGCCTCTTTTCAAATACAGCTTCATGAGATCAGAAGCTGTACTACTTTAAAGCTGTACTTTACTGGTTTTATCAGGGAACAGTGCTTATTCTAAGCACATCAAATGTGTATCTTGGCTCCTGACAAAGAAGTCAGAAGCTGCATTCTGACTATGACCTTAATTTTTGTACAATCCTTAGGATCACACCTGCATTCATAGGGGCTTTCAGATTTTTGTCACTGTCCAAAAGCATGCTGAGAGTCAGGCTCATACTGAGCATTTGCTACTGGTACCTGGGAGGTCCGTGATAACAAACCACATGTTTATAAACCTTTGCCAGATATACAGTGGCTCACTTACCCATTTATTTACTGTAGACTTCGTTGTTGCAACCCAGATTGCAGGAGGGGGATCAGCTGATCTGTCAAGCTCCATCTGAAATAAAGCACAAAAATATTGCTTTGTGGAATGTTGGCTCTTCTGAACTGCCAGGACCAGCTATACACTATTAAATATCAACTCCTTCATTCAACATCTGTGTGCTGACGATACCACAGCGTGTGTTAAAAGCTAGCGATGCACAGAAGAATGAGTCTCTTTGCTATAGGAATTCATAGCCCTATAAAAGTGTAATAGGGGTGACTACTTACCAAAAACAGTGGCTTAAAGTTTCAAGTGTGGATAATTTAAGGGTTCTAGATGGGTACAGTCAAGAGGATGACTTACTATAACTTTTTGGTTTTGTCACTCCTGTGTTTGGTCTTCATGTTCTTAGTAACAAGGAAATATGTTTTTTTCTTGGAAAATGTTTGTAGCAAAAACCAAAACAACCATTCTAACAACACAGCAAAAGGAAAAGTACCCACATAATGTACCCCCCCACACATTTGCTTAAGGAATACAACTGTACTTTGTGAACAGTTTACTGTGTCCTCCTATATTTTTAAAATACCATACATATAAAAATACACATATACCCATGTATACATTATGCAAATGGAATGACTCTACATTTGCCCACTATTCTTCCTGCACCAGGAAATTGCAGGTTTTTAGACATGGGGACAGGGCTGAACCACTAGCAAGTAGGAATCCTCTTCAGTTCACAGTGATGCTCCTTACAACATGGTTATGCCTGTGCTAAACACTTCTAGTCTTTTTATCCACAGCCAAGAGATCCTGGCAGCTGCAGGACTCGCAGTGCAGTTTCTCCTCCATACGTGATTCTCCCCATCAGTGTGCTTCCTGCACACATGTTGTGCCTGTATTTTAGCCTCCACTCTCTTGCTTCTCTAAAGGATTATTGCTTTTGTCCATTAGGCTGTGCCATCTGTTTTAAAGAACTGTAACTGGCCAGTATTATGTGAGCTCTTAGACCATAGGCATCCTCTCAAGTATCTCATTTGACCTCTATTCCCTTTTTCAGTCCTTCCTCCTATACTGTGGTTTCAGATGTCACTTAGTTTCGTAGATGATGAGTATTTACAATTGTTTCCTGCTTTCCTTGTTGTTTTCAGATGATTTCTGAGAAGGGGTGGGGGGGAGTGCTGCCTTTATGCCTCCATTTTAAACCTGGAAATCTCCTCACCGTTGTCTTAATGTGCAATTCTGTGAACATCGGTGAGACTGAACATCTTGTCAATGATGACTGGCCATTTTCTAGGCTTCACTTTTAGCAGGTGTCAATTTGGATGGCTTCTCAAGTACCCTTTTACCCACCACCCAGGACTATTTTGAGTCAGTGATGGTTTGGAATATGAACCAGCTTCCCCTCTTCTTCAGGAGAACTCTTCTACATCCTCCTCTTGAGGCAGTGGACAAATTTCTGCTTTGCTGTCCACTCTCAGATACCTGAACTCCTCATATTCCTCCTCTAAGGACAGGTTAGGAAAGCCAGGAGAGCTCAGGAGCACTTTGGGGCCAGCTCACTAGGATTCGCCAGTGCGAGAGCCATCCATCCCTGATGTACCCATGAAATCGCCATTTCTTCTATGGGTGACTAACAAGTATCTTTTTACAACCTCACAGTTGATTTGTCTTTTAATATTGATTTTGCTGTATTTGGCTAGCACATGTAACAATCTTAATCATAAAACTAAAACATATGACATACCTTGAGAACTGGTGCTTTTTCTTCACAGATTAGCACCCGAATGTCAGGGTTTCTTAGGTCTGTACAATAAATCTTCCGGTCCCTTCCTCCAGAGTACACATGTGTGAAGGTGTCATTGACCTGTAGAGCCCAAACACCTTCATCATGCACTCGGTACGTTGCTATACATCTCTGCTGGCCAAGGGACCAAAGGCGAATTGTCCCATCAGAACTGCCGGAAAGGCACTGAGAACAAAGAAAGCTAAGGTTAGAAACCTGCCAAAAAGTTCCTGCTTTCTTGTGCTTTGCACTTGTCTTCGCTCTTGACTCCACAATGTCAAACACACACCTCTAACAACCTGTATTCCTGACTCTGATAAAGACTTCTGACAAGCATACACCATAGCCTGAAACGACCAAAGGCAACAGTATGGGCTCAAGCAGGGGAACCCTCTGAGCAAAACTTCCTCTGTCCTGTGTACCTGGCCACTTGTTGCATCACCATCCCTTGGGAACATGTTAAAAATGTAAATTCCCCGTTCCCATTCCAGACCTAATGAGGCAGAAACTCTGGTGGGGCTCAGCAATCTGTTTCGACAGGCTCTCCAGGTCATTCTGGTATGCCAAGTTTTTTTTTTTTGCGGTATGCAGGCCTTTCATCTTTGTAGCCTCTCCCGTTGTGGAGCACAGACTCCGGACGTGCAGGCTCAGCGGCCATGGCTCACGGGCCCAGCCGCTCCACAGAATGTGGAATCCTCCCGAAGCGGGGCACGAACCCGTGTCCCCTGCATCGGCAGGTGGACTCTCAACCACTGCGCCACCAGGGAAGCCCTGGTATGCCAAGTTTGACAAGCATTGCACTAGGCAAGGAAGCCTTCTGCAGCCCTGGGTCACACCTCTGTTTTGTCCCCCACCTCACAGCTCTGGATTCCTGATGGCCTGCCAGGTCTCCTGGATTCTACTGACAGGAACCAAAAGCAAAATCCAGGCTTGCCACTCACTCTGTGAGCTTGGATACTTTCTATATGAGCTTCAAGTTCAACATCCATTTTTATAGGGCTACATTAATACAAAATGTAGACCCTCGGCATTCAGAGTTAACATTGGCAATTCTGACAATTTCTAAAGGCTCAGGAGTGTCAACTACATAGAAGTTGCAGGTACACAAATCAGGGCTGAGCACACAGAGAGTGTGACAGAAACAGGCAGAATCAGCCACCCCACATTCACATTCAGCATGCCTGGTGTTCTCTACTAGTTACTGTGGTGACCTGAGGAAAGGGATAAAAACTTATTTCTTTGGGGAAAAAAATCACCCTGAGGGGAAAGGAACTGCTGGTGCTGGTGTATGAAATTAAGCAGGCAAAGACCTTCAAAGAAGAGAAGATAGTTGTGGGCTTGGAGACCTGGACAGTGTTTGAACAGATGAGGCCTTCAGGAATATTAAGGATTTACTGGCCTGCTCTGACTTGAAGGGGCCTTCAGACATGTTTAATTAAACAAACACCATACTAAAAGACTCCCCCATAAGCTGTCAGGAGCATCAGTGCTTTAGTCACCAATTCCAACTAGTTCAACAAGAGAACCAAGAGACTAACCAATAAAGAAACTGTCAGGAGTAAGGTGGCAAGCAGACCTTCATCACGTGTGTAGGAGCACTGTGGCAGTCTGATGGGGAGAAGGCAGGGAGGAGCTCTCCACTCCAGGAAGAGATGCTACTCTGTGGTGGCAAAGCTGTTAGTAAAGCTTTGATCACTCAGATTCTAGACCATATATCTTCAGGGAATAAGGTCTGACAACTTTAGGAAAAGGAAGGCAAAGATGATGGGTTGAAAGTCCTCACAGGCTGGGTGACTTACAGCAGTAAAGAGATAAGTTCCAAACCCAGAATGCACAGGTGAAAGTGCATGAGGAAACACAGTATATTAGAGTTCTATATCAACCCTGATATAGAATACAAAATAATCTTTGATGGTAGTCAGTATTCTAAGACTGCTAAAAAGCAGGCTCCCAAATAGACAGCAATCACTTTTAGAGTAATATGCAGGCGAACATCTTTGTAGCATCTGGTAGTATGGTTGAAGGATGTGCCCATTTTATAGGAATTCTAGTACCTGATATCCTATAGGAGCTAGAGGAGTCATCAAAACATTTCCCACTGTCTCCACCCTTCCACTGGATAAAAATGAAGACCCCTTCATTATGAGGTGGCCTCTGGGATTAGGACAGAATGCCCCAAATGGTTCTGCTAAGTCAGACTTGGGGGAACAGATTCTATAGCCTGATCAGGTGCTCTGTGCTTCTGCCAATGGACATGAGAGGTACCAGTGTATTGGGGCCAGGCTGCTGTTGACCAACACAAAGTGTTTCTGAGATGGTCGCTTACACACAATTGTAATTGCCAATAGAGAGCAGCCCAGTGAGCAAGTGAGGGGCAAGGAGTGACCTAATGCTCAGAGACACCCCCGACCTATGAGCTAGGTTCAGCAGGACTTGTATTACCAAGGAAAACCCTGTGAGTGACACACAAGGATGTGACTGACTCAGAGCAAGATGGCAGGTTGTCCCAGATCCTCAAGCAACTGCCTGAGTGAGTACAAGGACTGAAAAGTCAGCTGGCTTGGCCCATGAATGTTGGCACAATCAGAACAACTGCCATGGTGACAGACCTCAGATAGTAAGACTTGCTAAGTATCTTACTATCAATACAACGAAGGAAGTGAGGCAATAGGCTGACATCGATGGGATTCTTTGGTCTATTATACGTATCTTATCATAAGTCCCTGACTTACAACGCCAGCAGAGACCCTACATTAGAAGCTTGCACGGCAACTCTACAAGATGCAGTATATACTCTGGTCCAGTAACCGATGGTTACTTCTTCCATGTTGCAAGAGTTTGTGAATCAGTATGTAAAGGTTTCTTTTTTCCTCCTCTCTTTTCTCAGCTGAGTAGCTATTACAGATGTTTTCTGATCAATTCCCTAATGTAAGGATGCCGTGTTGTTGGTGGCTAAATCTACATTTAGTCTCTCGTTGCCAATAAGGAAAATGGATGAAGAAGGAACGAGAGGAGGAATGGTATCTGCTTAATTATTTACTCTAAGGCTGACAGGCAGTTTTTTTTTTTTTTTTTTTTTTTTTTGCGGTACGTGGGCCTCTCACTGTTGTGGCCTCTTCCGTTGCGGAGCACAGGTTCCGGACGCGCAGGCTCAGCGGCCATGGCTCACGGGCCCAACCGCTCTGCGGCACGTGGGATCTTCCCGGACTGGGGCACGAACCCGTGTCCCCTACATCGGCAGGCGGACTCTCAACCACTGCGCCACCAGGGAAGCCCATGACAGGCAGCTTTTAAAGTAGTACTACATCACCTTCTCTGCTTTCAGTAAGTGGAACTGACTACAGGTGAAGTGCATGTGTAAGTAAATGTGCTACCTAAATCGTCTTAAGTAAAAGCACATTCATAATTGTCTATATAGGAAACAAGGCATGGAGTGTAATAGACAGGAGGAGATTTAAGAAAGTCTGACAGGCCCACAGCCCATTTCTGGAAACCATCTTGTCTATAGCCTCTAGTTAAGCACAGTCCCATGGAGACCATATGATCTAGTTCAATCCTGGACAAAGCTAAAAGAACTAGGCATGGAGAACCATCTCAAGTGTAGCCTAGCAGCTACTGCAACAGTGAGGAGCTAACTGTACTGGGCTTTTTTTGGCCACGCCTCACGGCTTGTGGGATCTTAGTTCCCTGGGCCCTGGCAATAAAAGCATGGAGTCCTAACCACTGGGCTGCCAGAGAATTCCCCTGTACTGGGCTTCTTAGACTCACATGAAAATGCTGCTATGAAGAAACTCAAGAGCTCTAGAAAATGCCATGGCTTACAGACAAGAATATACTTATTATTTCTACTCTTCTCACCAATTACACTAACTAAATATTATGACTCCCACTTTGCAGATAAGCAAACTAGGGGCCAGTAGATTCCTCTCCTCAAGGCCACACAATACTTTAATATCAAGATCCTTCATCTCCAAAGATCTCCATGGGAATATTCAAGCTTCTCTGCCTGGTTCTGAAAAAATAATTTCTTTCCTTTGGCTAGTTTTTCAAACCTTCCTTTCACCTCTGGAGACAAAGGCTTCTCTAATTCATGTGTGAGGCAACTTCCATGACATAATTTCCACAGGAGTAACAGACCAATGGTGTTTCTCATCTCATCACATTCATACTCTCCTTCTTCTAAACCAATCACAATCAATTCCAATGATCCCTGCCCTATGCAAAAAATGGCAGCAGTACATGGTAGAGGTATGTCATAACATAAAATGGTGCTCAGTTTTTGTTTTTTATTATCTACACTGATGAAAGATCATTTTTCTACTGCTACAGGACAGAATTGTGATATATAATTCACAAATTATGTGGCCAACAGAGTATTAATACATGTTCAAACATTACCAAAATGTTTTTCTTTGAAATGTTCACTCTAAGTACTATGTTAGACAACTAAATCTACAGACTGTATCTACATAGTCAACTGACAAGATTTGCTTGGAAAACAGACCCAGTGTGAGGAAATTTTGCATTTACTACACTGCCAGAAAGCATTCAATACCAAAGCTTCCTTCTGCTTTACACAAGGGAACATTTTAAATTATTTCAGCTATACATATCATAACTGCATATACTCACTTGCATTAAAATTATTCTTAGGAAATCCTTTGCTTGGTCTTTATTTAAAAGTTAGGCAAACAGAGAGATTTTGAAATGTGGATTATTATATGTGCAACTGAGGATTTTAAGGATTTAAAAATTAGACCACAGTTTCTAATATGTGTGGCTTTTGGTTCAAACCAACTATGCAACAATATACAAAGTGGGGGAGCTTCTGCTGTATGAAATTTTGACAAGGTCAGTAGGTAAATGTTCATGTGAACTGCATACCTGTGTGCCATCTCTGTTCAACAGCAATGCTTTAACATTATCTGTGTGCCCTTTAAGCTTCATTAGTTTTGCACATGTTCTTGGATCCCAGACTCTTAAAACCTGTGAATTTTAACAAAGTATCATACAAATGATCAAAGTTAAATAATGGATGACTTTTATAAATCAAATGACAACTATTAAATTCTGAGAGGGAAGTACTACTTCTGCCAATAGACAGTGTCCAAGGCTCCCAACTTTTTTAAGTAGGAGGAAGTCTTTTTAATGTCAAAAAAAGCACAGGCTTCCCCTACTCCACCCTCCACCTCTGTTACCACACACGACAGTAATTATACAGTTATACTCTTATTTGTTCAAATAAAACCTTATTTTAGTAGCCACCAGGCAAAACCGCTGTCTATATATTCTGTAATTACCCAGATCAAATTATTTTGGTTTCTTTACTTTCTAGTGTTAAAATATACCCTTTAAGTTTCCCCTTACCTTCTCAGTGGACCCTGATACAATGATTGTTCCCAGTTGATTCATTGCCAGGCTATAAATGGAATCTTTGTTCCCACTTAAAGAAGAAGCTAGTAAGGATAAATGGAGCTATATGTTAAAATCATAGCTGTTTAATAACTAGTTAGCACAAATTGCAAGTTTCATTATTCGATTTAGAAAATCTTATCTTTATGAGTACTCTAAGGAAAAGAAATCCCTATAATGGAAATAATTCTAAATCATAATATTGTTAACAAAATTTACATCTCTTCTGGATTTGAGCATACACAAGTGCTCAATAAATATTTGCTAAATTGAATTGCACTGCCATTTAAGAAACTATATGCATAAGTAAAGTATTTTCAAAGATGCACATGTGCCAATAAAAATGAAAACTATGGCTACACTCATTATTTACAAGAAAACACAAATCAAAACAAAAATACAATGTTCACCTACCAAATAGATAAAAAACAAGGCAATACTTAATTCTCAAAAAATACAGTTAAAATGGCACCCTCATACATTACTTGTGGAATGATAATTTGGTACAACTCTTCTAGAAGGAAATTAGACAATGTGTAGCAAGAATCATATTCATGCCCTTTGATTCAGAACTCAATACCACTGAAGTATGTATATAAAATTGTCTATACAGTATGATTCCAACTGTACAACAAAGAATAAATTTAAACAAACACACCGAGATGCTGTGAGTAAAGACATGTAAAGTATTTAGAAAACTAACTGCTTGTATTAAATGCTCAATGTTAGCTATTATTATTACCTCCATAATTATAAAAAACTTATTTGATATCCTCTCTAAACAATTCTAAGCAAGACATATCTGTTGCAGAATCTATAACCACTAAGCCTCGTCTCTGACCTTGGGACAATCCTGATTTTTTTGCTTCGTTCCTTCTTGTTAGTGCCTCTTTCAGGCAGGCCTTACATCTAGAGAGAGCTAAATGATGTATTATGACAGCCCCCAGCGGGGACCAGCTGCTGAATCCCTGAGATTGTGTACAGGTGAAAAATCACGGAAAACAAGGGAAGAACAGTGTTTAGACCTTCACATATTTCCTGAGAAAAAGGGCAAAATAATATTTAAGAAATTATAAACACCGGTCTCCCAACCTACTCTTCTTGGCACACACTAGATTATATTAGAACTGTTAGTTATATCAACATGAGTATTCCACAGTCATGACAAATTGGACCTGTTATGTAGGAATGTAGATAGTTCAGGCCCATATCCTGAACACAGACCTTCTAGGCCAGGCTTAGCCGTAAATGTGCTCTCAAGAATCCCTACTGACACCTGGCCTAGAGAACTATTATTGGTTGGGCCAAGTGTGAGCTGAGTTTCAAGTCTAGACCTGTCTGGATCTGACTGGGTAATTGAGATCTCTTAGTTGATGAGGCATCCATGCTACTAACCTGCTGTGAATCTCTCTGAATTGCCTCTAGATGTTAGGTTAGCCTTCCTGAACTCTTCTGTTCAGGAAGAGTTGGCTGGATTCTTTAGGGCTGCTCTGAAAGGGTCCCACAATATTGGCACTAAAACCCTTTCTTTCCTTTGGGTATTTTCCAAGTTGGCCATTAACTCAAAGGCTCTTAGTATACAGTAACACTTTTAAAGTCAAAAACTGCCTACTTTTTGCCAGGTAATCACCACCTCCATCAATAATATCTGCCTAGAGTGTGGCTTTGGGCCAGGCACAGCTGGGATATACAAAGTAATAAGACAGGCGCTTCTGCCCTGTGGAAGCTTACACTTCAGCTAGGGAGCTAACACGTGCACATGTACAAAAATAACCAGGTTACACCTGGAGAAGTTACCATTTTTAGATTGCAGTGAGAAACTAGTTCCTTGTTGTTTAATCATACTCTTGGGGGCTAGAACGCTGTAGGTAGAACCACTCTCTTAATGCAAACTTATCAAACTTGTTTTATAAACCATTCTTTATTTATGTCAATTGGGATCACTTTCAAAGAAATTTTTTTCAAACACCTTACTTGTGACAGTGTTATTTGAGGCAGTCAATGCTGTTAGAGTATTCACATCCCAAAGGAATATTTGTCGGTCCAACCCAGCCGATGCTACCAGTTCTTTATCCTTGGCATATGCTAAGGCTTTTACATAATCCTGCAACAAAATACACATACTCTGATCTACTCTGTAGATCAATAAGCAAATGACATTGAAAATTGTGTTAGTTGTTTTACCTTATGAGTCCTTAATGTTGACATGCAAAATCCCTTATGTGCATTCCATACTTTTACTGTTGTATCAGAAGAAGCAGATATTACTAGAAGAGGCAAAGAATTAAACCCCTTAGTAATGTGACTTAACACCATTTTAAAGAATTAACGTAAAACAATGTAACATTGTCTCAAACTTTCACACATACATACAAAATGTTCATACATAAATATTTGAATATTTATGTGTATTGAATATTTATAACATTCCTAACATTAATTCAAACATCTTAATATTCATAAACACATACACATATACATATATATCTGAAAGTTCTTTCTAAAACCTATTGTATTTTGTCTCAAATATTTTTTTAGATAGGCAAGACAGACTTTTTTTAATGTTTCAGTTGAAGGCACAACTAATTTGATTATGCAAAGTTTCTCTAACACAGATTGCAAAACCAAGAAATGGATCTTACCATAATGAAAACAAAAAGAGATATTAATAAGGTTAAAAGAAGGATACATGTTGTATGAGTCTATTTATATACAATGACAATGCAGGCAAACTAATCAATAGTGCTTGTAAGACATGAGAGCAGTTACCTTGGGACAAGGGGTAGTGACTGAAAGGGTGGCATAAGGGGGCTTCTGGTAATCTGTTTCTTGATATGGATGTTCACCTTGTAAAATTTTAATGAGCTGTACTCTCGAGGTGTGTGTGCTTTTCTGTATGTATGTTATACTTCAATAAAAAGGCTTACATAAAAAAAGAAAAATATATCAAATTGAATTAAAATCTTCCAGCAGCCCCAAAATTCAAAGAAATACTTACATGTTTTCCCATTACAACAGAGTACAATGTCATTTACCCAATCGGTATGGTGTTCCATAGATGCTATATATGGATCTTGCTGAAATTAAAAGAAAAATCATAAAAATGTCTTTAGTCTACATTAGAGGATAAAATATATCACAAATTATAGATATGTTTATATTCTTCAATTAATGTGACACATTGCTCTAAGGTCTTAAAATTGACAACTGAATTCAGAGTAGAATTTCATCAAACAATTGATGCTTCCATATGACAGATATAAACAAGTTTTGTTTCAGGACAGTTTTATTACTGATGAAAGTCCAGGTTTCCAGGAAAAATGCTTAATTTTTATGCCCTGAGTTAGTGAAGGCAACAAGATCTGGGCTAGGCACTGTGTGTGACACGAGTGCAATAGGAAGGGGTTCACTAGAAAGGACAGGACATGAACAAATCTGCAAGCTGGGGGGATCTGACTCAGCAGTGGTGAAGGCTCAAAGCTGACAGCAGGGACAGAAAGGAAGCTGATGAGAGTGGTGAGAAGCGTAGCCAGACTGCAGAGAGGGATGCACGCTTCTGCTCTTAGCTGCCTACTGCTGTTTTTATCTGTGAACTAAACATTTTGTCACAGTATCTACAGTCCTTCAGAGAAGAAATGGAAGCCAAGGGCTAAAGGATCATCATTTCAATTCAGTAACTCAAGATTTTTCTATTCCTCTCACTTGGCTTAATCACCAGAAGAGGACTTTTGAAGAAGAATATTTGGTTACATCCTACACCTAAGACAGGCAAGTTCAAGATGATTCACGGGCAAAAAGAACAGCTCTCTACAAGTCTAGTTGAGAAATGATGCTATTCAATCTTGTCATAAAAATGAGGACCAGAAAGAGATGTCTGAGGGCAGGATAGGCAGCTTTCTAATTCTTCCAGGCTAGTTCTTGTGTTTTCCTTAATTTGTTTGAAATATTGTAAATTTCCAGGAAAGTGACATTCCAATTCAAATATAAGTTCCAAAAAGCATTTCAGAGCCATAGTTTTCTTACTTTCCATGTTTTTAACATTGGGCCACCACTGTTTCCACTGGTTAAAGAATTCAAAGCCCGCTGGACCAAAGTCCATTTAAAGAAACTATCCAGGAACCGTGCAAAGTAGTGGTTCCTTTTCAGATGGAGCATCAGACTTGTAGAGCTTGCTAAAAGACACAGACTTTTAAAATGACAAGGTCTAACATCAGGGTTTCAGGGTTAGATTGGGTTCTAACTCTGTCATGAACTAGCTACTTAACCATGGGTTAGAGTCTCTGAGTCCGTTTTCCCACCTATGAAAATGGATCTTAATATCTGCCTTGAAGGATTATTAAAACCATATTGGATACGAAAGTGCTAAGTGTCTGGTACATAGCTAGGAGTTCAAGAAATGCTCCTTCTTCTTCCCTGAATCTTTCTTTCTATGTCATTCATAATACAGGCATTCAAACAAAATACAAAAAGAACTCCTTTCCATTTGACTGGGGATTTATCTTCACATATCATTAAGTCCTGCTCCTGTTTTCATAGTTTTACACCAACTTATACTATATAATAAGGCCCTATGGGTTTTGTGGGCACCCTAATCACTTTTTTTTTTTTTTTTCTGCGGTACGCGGGCCTCTCACTGTTGTGGCCTCTCCCGTTACGGAGCACAGGCTCCGGATGCGCAGGCTCAGCGGCCATGGCTCACGGGCCCAGCCGCTCTGCGGCATGTGGGATCTTCCTGGACCAGGGCACGAACCCACGTCCCCTGCATTGGCAGGCCGACTCTCAACCACTGCGCCACCAGGGAAGCCCCCCAATCACTTTTAAATGAAGATATCAAATACTTGTTCAAGGTTAATTATAAATGTAAAAGCATATTCAATCTTTTTTTAGTAACACTGAAAAGGGATGCAAGAAAGCTTTTTGGGAACATATTTAGAACAGAAAAATAAATTGTTGCAAAGAAGCTCCCTACCAGACAAATCTCTTTGTTCCTTTGCAGCAAAGGGCTCTTATCACAAACCTAGTTTATAGAGTCCCTGTCTTAGCTAAAAACACTTCTGAAACTCCCCTGGGGTGTTTTTCTCAGCAGCTTACTGAATTCTGGTTGCAGAGTCTTTATTTATAGAGTGTACCAAATAACTCAGTGCTCAAAGAGATTAAATCTGAAACTGTGAAAGGCACCATATTAGACAGACCAAAACTTACTGAATATAGATTTAAAATATAAACTCAATCCCTGACTTACCTTGTGCTGATTGACACTCCATATTCTTATGATGGAGTCTCGACCTGCCGTGAAAAGTCTGTTTAGTGCTGGGTCCAGTTGCAGGGCATTGACCCCATTTCGGTTGTACTTCTCCACTTCATCTCGAATAACATAGGAAACCTGACAAATATGTCAAGATTTGCTGTTTATGAAGCTACAAACATGTGATAATAAAATGTAGCCTTCTAGTGGCCAATCTGAAATTCAAAATCCCATGTTTTCTAATATAAAACTTATTTCCGAATCCAATAAAAACTTTATTTTACTCTATAGAGACTGAAGGGCTGAGGAGAGAAGAGTGACATTAATAATAGCCTAGACCAAGATAAGCAAGTTTGAGGCTAAACCACTGCAAATATCTTCTAACTGGACTTTCTCTCCTACCCTTGTTTGTCTTTAATCCATTTTCTACAAAGCAGCTGGATGAATCTTTAAAACATGAATAGAAATATCTTTTTAAAATGTAAATAGGAATATCGCTCCCTGTTCATAAACCCCTCTGGCTGCTTACTCCACTAGACTCAGGATTGGATCTGGACTCCTCAAGTGCCTCTCCTGCCCCTCATCCTTGCTCACTGCTCCCACTCCTTGCACATACTGTGCCTCCAGACGGGCACATGTGCTGGTCCCCTCTGTCTAGAAGCTCTTCGCCCCACTCTGTCTGGCTAAGCTCTTCCTCCCACTCTGTCTGGCTAACTCCTACTGCAGTCTTTAGATTTCTGTTGAAATGATGCTTCCTCAAAAAGACCTTCTCTGACCTGCTAAGCAAAATGAGGTTTTGCTCTCCAATAACACACTAAACTTTTCTTTCAGAGAACTTTTCCCTACTCTATTATGGTTGATAACCTCTGTCTGCTCCATGAGAAAACTGAAGAGAATCAACCAAAAGCAATTACAATCAAGAAAAACTCAACAAGCTGGCTGGCAGCCAAAAGCAAAACTTTTCTATTCTAATGAAATAACCAGTTAAGATATAATGGGGGAAAGGGGACCCTATTTACAATAGCAACAAAAATAAATATCTAGAAATTCATTTTGCAAAGAAGATACATAATCAACAGGACAAGGTACATAAAAGAAAACTTGAATAAAAGAGACATACCATATTAGTACAGGAAGGTAGTACAGGAAGATCCAAAATAAACAATTTTTTCCTAACTTTGTGATTTTAACCCAACTGTGGTCAGAGTCTCACTGGATTTCTTTCTAGAAGTTGACAAAATATATACCAATAGTACAATGCTTTGAGGGGACTACCCAGTCACTTTTTTAAATGAAAGGATATTCTTTAAATATCTTAAAAGGTATTATAAAGCTACCAGAATTACAAAGGAGGACCACAATATGAATATATAAAAGGATCAATGAAATAAAACAAAATTCAGAAACATATTTTCCCATTATACATTTTTTATTTTGATATAAACAGATTTTGAAACAATGAGGGCATGATAAATTATTTAATAAATTATCTAGGAACATCCAGTGATTCTATTGCAAAAAATAATATCCTCTCTCCAAATCTTAAACCAAAATGAATTTTCATATGGACTAAAAATTGAAATTTAATAACCTAATCATGAAAATACTTGCAAGTATTTACATAGTCTCTACATAGAGAAGGCTCTGGTAATGTGACAAGAAAGACCACAATCTTTGCAAAAGAAAAGGGCAACGCTGATCTGACCAAACACAAGCCAAAACTTTCTATACATACACAAATGTTCACAGCAGCATTATTCACAAAAAAGGGAAACAACTCAAATGTCCATCAACTGAAAAATCCACAGACAGTAGATTAATGGTTTTCAGGGGCTTGGGGAAGAGGAGAATGGGGAATGACTACAATGGTGTGCAGGATTTCTTTTTGGGGGTGATGTTCTGGAATTAGGTGGTCAATGCACTTTGCAAATATATTAAGAATCACTGAGTTGTATACTTTAAAAAGGTAAATTTATGTGAATTTTATCTCATTAAAGCTGTTGTTTAAAACAAAGCAAACTTCTGAATGTCAAAAAAATAACATGAGCAAGGTTACAAGGCAAACACCTAACTGGGGAAAAAACGAATACAAAAGACAAGAGTTTACTCTTGACAACATACAAAGATTCCTCAGATAACAACAGAAAAAGTCAACCTCTCCAACAGAAAGAAAAACAGAGATCACGAAGAGGAAATTTTTTTAAAAGAAAAGAAAATGGCCAACAAACACATAAATAATAAAAGATGTGAAAAGGGCCAGGGTTGTATACACAAAGACAAGGATGTTGTTTTAACCCGGCCTTTCGGTGCAAGTAACTGTAACTGAAATCTACTCAAACAAGCTTAAATATTTTTAAAAATGGAGAATTTAAGATGAGAATTTAACAAGGATATCTAACAGAGCTCAAGGGCAGGAAATTCAATCATGACTCATAAGAGACATTTTAAAATAAAATCATGGCACTTCTCTACTTAAGCTTTTCACTGCATTTAAAGTCAAGTCCAAATTCCTCATATGCTTTGGTTCTACCCTGCAAACTCACACTCACCTCAAACTAACTTCCCCTACGCTCTTTGACGACAGTCGTACTAAACTCCTTCCTGTTCCTCAAACACATCAAGTTCTTTCCCATCCTAGGGCCTTCATATTTACTTTTCCCTGTGCCAAGAAGATTCCTCACCTCTCCCATCCCCACAAGAATACTATTCTCCCAGCTTTCATCTTGGCTGACTCACCCTCACCTTCACACTCCAGGTCTTAGCAGAAAAGTAATCTCCTCTAAAAGGCCTTCCCTGATCTCCTTCCCCTATCACCTCCCCTACTCCATTTCTTCTACAATTCTTACCACGCTGCATATTTATCTTTTTTGCTATATCTTCTCCATTAGAATAAAAGCTGCAAGAGGGCAAGGAACTTGTCTGCCTTGTTCCTCCTACCACAGTATCCTTAATATAGTATCTGGCATACAAAAGACATCCCATAAATATTTTTTGCATGAATCAGATACTGAAAAACCATCAGGAAACAAGCTGGCTTCAATGTTAGTTTCAGTCTCTCTTAATGCCTCTTCCTCTGGGGCTTCAAGGCTCCTTATCAGCTTTTCTCAGTACATTTCCTATTTAACGAAGATGAGGTAGCATATATGAATCTTGATTTTCAAATTTCTGGGAGATGATCTGATTGGCCCAGTGGGAAAGGGTCAGAGAATAACATGATTGTCAGTCCTCATTCCAGGTGGCAAGGAATTCTCAGCAAAACAAGTTTGGACCAAGCTCTTTAAGGGCATCTATTACAGATGTGAGATTAAAAACAGCAAATAGGGCTTCCCTGGTGGCGCAGTGGTTGAGAGTCTGCCTGCCGATGCACGGGACACAGGTTCGTGCCCCGGTCCGGGAAGATCCCACATGCTGCAGAGCGGTTGGGCCTGTGAGCCATGGCTGCTGAGCCTGCATGTCCGGAGCCTGTGCTCCGCAACGTTAGAGGCCACAACAGTGAGAGGCCCGCGTACCACAAAAAAAAAAAAAAAAAAAACCAACCCCCACCCCCCCCAACCAAAATAAACAGCAAAAAACTAGAAGTATCCAACCTAGTTGGGTAAATTTTGGCACACACATCTATAAAAGAGAATACTATTTAATCATTAAAAATGTTGGTGTAACTCTAGACTGATTAATATGGGAAGAAACCCAGGGTATATTTAAGTGAAGTATGCATGGTCTAACACAGTAGTGTATAATAATCATTACTGTAAAAATGTTGCATAATATTAAATATACATATATTTAAAAATAAACACACAAGTTTAGAAGGATATACACGTATAAAACTACCAGTAGTTATTCCTGAGTGATGGAATTATGGTGACTGTCACTCACTCATGCCTTTTTAATACAGTATGAATGTTTTATAATAGGCATATATTACTTAGTTTTTTGAATTTATAATTTAATTCTTATCCAACTAATTCTTGCCTGTATTCAGAAAATCAAATAGTACTGAAAGACAATAATGAAAAACCATCTCCCTACTGTCTGGTTAAGACTCCCCATACCCAGTCTTAATCCTTAGAGGTAATTAATTTCAACTCTTGGTTGTTTCTATTAGATAGCTACTGCATTTCTCGAAATATTGTGCTTATCCTTATCCATTTTAGACATCGCCTATTTACTCAAGCTATGGTAGGTTAGGAGGTAGCTCTGAAACTTGCCTCAGTAATTCTTCCCTCTACTCTTCTGATATCGATAGATCTATCACTGTTTTTGGTTGATTAAATAATCAGTGCTACACTGTTGGACTGTAATTGCTATCTACTGACTAGCCAAGTACTATATTATGAATACATTTCCTTCCTCAGAGAGCTCTTCATTTTCCCTAGAGTTCCTTCTTTCCTTCAATGGCTCCCTCTACTTTAACTTCAATTTTCTTGAATTACTGCAGCATATTAGATAGTCCAGCAAGAACCCACCTCCAACCCCCACTTTCCCACAAGGCTTCCCCCTCAGAATTTCCCACATTCTCACTCTAATCTGGGCTGGCTGCCCTCTCAGTCTGCTGGCACAGTTGTCACCTTCGGTGCTTCCCTTTACTGCTTTCCTGGGTTAGAGCCATTGTTTCCTGAATTCCAATGTCTCTTTTCCTTGCTCACTTCCCAGTACGGCAGAACTACATCCCCAGGACCTTAAGAAACTAACATAGAAGAAGGTACATGAGAGGTGACTTAGCCCTTGCATGTCTGAAAAGGTCATTACCTTGACACTTGATTTGGCAGGATAAAGAAGTCCATGTAGAAAAAAACTCAGCTTTTGAAAGCACTACTCTAATTTCCTCTAGCATCCAGTGCTGCCACTGAATTCAATGCCAATTCTGTTTCACTCAACTTTAAGGTGATCCCATTTTCATTCTCTCCCGCACCACCACCTATACAGCCCAAGATTTTAGGATCTTCTCTTTTTACTTGGTGGGGTATTTTTTTGGGGGGGGTTCTTTATCATGATAATTTTTGGTCATTTTATCATTAATTTTGCTGTGTACTTTGAAAGCCCTTTCAATCTAGAAACTTTCAGCTCTGGGAAATCTTACATCAATTCATTAATAACCATCTCTGTTTTCTTTGCTCCTTCTTAAACTCTCATCAGTCAGATGCTGGAACTTTCAAACTGATCCTTCATCTTTTATGCATTCTATACTATCTATCTCTGTCTTTTTGCTTACTTTTGTAAGACTTCCTTTACTATTTCGTAACTCTGCTATTAATTTTTTTGGTAAATTTTTAGCATGATGGACAAAATAGGAACAATAACTTCAATAAGAAAATGGCTAGGTCAATTATGGTCCATCCATTCTATGTAGTCATTAAAGAATAAACTACACACAATGATATATTCCAAGACATATCACATTAAAAACTTGTTAAAGAAAAAAAAATTGGCTGTAGACAGAAGAAAAATAGGATTCAAGTCTTTCAACAAATACTGATTAAGCATCCACCAGTTGCCAGGCTCTATTCTAAATGCTGAGGATACAATAGTGAGCACAGAAGCCCTCCGGGAGCTTTCATTCTAGTGGGGGAAAGACAGTAAGTGAAGTTTTTTTCTCAAGATATAGGCAAGCTTTGCAGGCAGAAGAGATGGAAGTAAAAGAAAAAGAAGAGTAGAAGGTGCTGGACACAGAAGCAATAAATGAGTGAACAAAGTCCTGGAAAAACTTCATTTAGGCAAAGTCAAGAGTACAGGCAAAGGCAGAGAAGATGAGGACTCATTTCTGCCTTGATTTGCTTAAAAAAAAAGGAGGGGGGGGGAAGGAAGACAAGGTACTATAAGGACTCTGCAAGGGATGGGAAGCCAGAAGCCAGACCATCAGTACGAAGTATGCATTTGGAAGAGACAGTTAAAGGGACTCTGACAGGGAGAAAAATGACAGGGTATTTCCCCCAGTAGCAATATCCAGTTAGGTTACGCTAGGAAAGCCTGCTCCCAAGCTCATTCAGGTTGGTGGCTGAATTCAGCTCCCTGAAGTTGTAGGCCCGAGGGCCCTGTTTCCTTGCTTGCTTTTAGCCAGGGATTCATCCTTGCTCCTGGAGGCTGCCTGCAATCTTCATGCTTTCTATGTGCCTTCTGCAACAGAAGGGCCGCCCTCATGTCTCACATTTTTCTGACTTGGTCCTCCAGCGGAGAAAGTTCTCTACTTTTTAAGGGCTCACATGATTAGATTGGGCCCACTGGGATAATCCAGGATAATCCTCCTATTTCAAGGTCTGTAACATTAATTACAGCTGCAAAATCCTTTTTATCATGTAACCATAACATATGCATAAATTCCAGGGATTAGGGCATGGACATTTGGCAGTGGTGGGGGGCGGGCATTCTGCCTACCACAGTAACAATTTTTTGTATGAAAACAAATATGGATATATTACAGAATGAGTACAGAATCACAATATTTTTAAGAAAAGAAAGGAGACTTAAAAGCATTTCAGGCTCACAAAGAGGACACTCTGGGCTATTCCCCCCAGGTTTCCCGGAGGTGTGCATTAACTCATTTCCACTTGGATGTCTAACAGACATCTTAATCACGGCATGTCCCGAACCGAGCTCCTGACAGTTCTCTCCAAATGAGCTTTTCCTGTCTTCCTCATTGATGACGTTAATGGCAACTCCATTCTTCCAGTTGCTCAGGCCCAAAACCTTAGTGCCAGCCTTACTTCAACTTCTCTCATCTCACATCCTGTCAGCCAGTTTTGTCATCCAGAATTCAACCCATTTTCACCACCTTGGGTGGAGCCACTATCATATAGCACCTGGATTTCTTAAATAGCTACTGGTCTCTCTGCTCTGCCCTTGCTCACCTGCAGTCAGGTGATCCTGAGAAAACACATTTCTTCTGCTCAAAATCCACCAAATGCTTCCTACCTCACTCAGGAGTAAAAGCCAAAGCCCTACCATGGCCTGCAGTGCTCTACATGATTTGGCCTGCAGTTACCTCTCTGATTTCAGCTCCTACTCCCTTCCCCTCACTCACTCCATGGCAACCACAATGGCAACTTTATTATTCCACAAATAGGCCAGGTACATTCCCACCTCAGGACCTTTGCATTTGATATTCTCACTGGAATGCTCTTCCCCCAAGTAACAATCTCATTTCTCTTAGATTCTTACTCAAAAGTCAGCTTCTGAGCAAGGCTTTCTCTGACCACCACAAAAAAATTTCACTTTCCCTCCTCTGCTGCTTATCATTAATCATTTTTTGACATTTAAAGGTTATTTTTCCCCCAACATCGTATTATGAAAAATTTAGAGAACATATAAACGTTGGAAGAATTACACAGCAAACATCCATATATCCATATGGATATATTCTACAATGAACATTTTCTATCCATTTGAACATACCCATCCATTTGATCCATATCATTTTTCAATGGCTTTCAAATTAAGTTGTGCATCATTAATAGTATTTCCCCCTAAGTACTTCAGCATGTATATCATTGACCAGAGTTCATTATTTATTTATGGCTCCTTTTTCAAAGGTAAGATTTACATTTAGTGAAATGTACACATCTTAAGTATACATAGATACGTCTGACAAATTAATACACCTGTGTAATACAAAATTCTACCAAGATATATACATCACCACCCTAGAAAGTTCCCTCATCCTCTTCCCAACCTCTACACCCCACCCCCAGACAATCTAGAACTGACCCTTTTCACCATAGATTACTTTTGCCTGTTCTGTAACACCTTATAAAGAGAACCACACAGCTCTTTTGCGTAAGGCTACTTCTAGCTCTCAGGCTACATCAGGCTAAATTTGGCCAAGAAAAATTGGCCAAATATGAATAATTCTTACATGTGTTTTTTCCTGTTCAACCTCGTGGACCATGACTTTCTGCTTGTCCCTATGTTTCGAGAGTGCTGATTTTAAAAAGTATTCTAAAAAGCAGTCTTGCAAATAAAAATAGGACAATTTCTAGCCTGACTTCTCTTAGTCAGGGGTTAGTAAAAAAACTTCTACAGAGGTTAGTAAAAAACCACCCAAGGACCAAATCCAGGCCAAGGTTTGTTTTGTAAACCAAGTTTTAATGGAACACAGCCACACCTATTCATTTGGATATTGTCCTATTGCTGGTTCCATGTTATAATGCAGAGTTGAGTGGTTACCAAACAGGAGAATAGCCTGCAAAGCCTAAAATATTAACACCTGGCCCTTTAGAGAAAAAGTTTACTGACCCCTGTTCCACTGGATATCATATTGGCACTGAATTTTTTATTACCATCCTATATAAAAGTAATTTACCTTGGACATATGGCTAATTTATAAGGGTCTTTCCTTGAGAAACCAGGATTTGGCATCATCCTACTGCTACCTTAAGAAAGTCTTGAAGATTAAACAACCCCAGAATTGGGGCTCAGAATGAGGAGTAAAGACCACACTGAGCTCTGACTAGGTCTAGAATAACTAAATATTTGGCAGGGAAAGGGGATTAGTACTGGTAGAACAGACATTTGTTGGTTGCCTCTATATTCCCCCACTGCTCCCCAATATCTTCCTCCAAAGCAAGCAAATGCCAGAAGAAATTGTGTAGGGACTATTTAAGGAGACTGTTTACCATGGATAGTATGGGGAAAGGATTTGAGGTCTAGAAACAGGTGCAGCCACCATGCCACCAAGAGGGAAGACCCAGATCTAGGAGTTTGGAATAGGAGAGGACAACTTGGAGGCAGCCCAATGGTAAAGGTGACTTTACATCACTCCTCAGGGTAGAGAGGTCACAGTGAATCTGCTGGTTCAAGATTTGCGTGAAGCTAGCACCACCTCTTGAGTTATCATTTATATGAGCCAATACATATGTTTATTGTGTGAACCCGGTTATGTTGGATTTGGGGTCATTTCCAACAAAAGAATCATCTTGTTATGAAAGACCAAGTATTTACATTCTTGGACCAACACTGAGTACTAGGGCATGGTTATTGCTCCTAAACCATGAACACTAGTAACTTTTGTCCAACCTCATTCCAAGAGTTCTGAAGCAAGTAAGGAAAAGAGGCCACAGCTGAAGGAAAGATGGAGACAGACAGCCAACCAACCAAACCCAGGTTGCTGGAAAATCATAACATTAAAGGGATTGCCAGGACTGAAAAGCCTTGCTGTGATATCCTGATTACCAGGAGAGAGCTGCATCATATATTTAAATTCACACATTTGTCTGATCATGTTTCAGACAATCACAAATCCACCCCTCCTCCGCATACTCACCTCCAGTCTCCTTAGAAGTTTAAGATGGTAGGACATGTGCTCATTCTTCATTGTGTCTATAATTAATAAGTAGTATGCTTGGACCCTTCTCCACTGGTTATTTATCAATATTATAAGTCTCAACGGTTCTTTCTGGCCTACTATTTGATAACGGAGCTCAGGGCTACTGCCTCTTAGTACAAGAAACAGACAGCCAAGAGGCAAAATAAATTACTGTAGCCATATATATTTTTTCCAAAATGGAAAGATTTTTTAAAAATTTATAAGAGCAAAGAATGTTGTAAAAAGTTAAAAAATATAAAGGTTCATTATTTTAAAGTAAAAGATATTCTGTTTCCCACCTTACCAATAATCACATAATGTAATATTCCAGAGATAATCACTGTTGATATCCTTCCAGACTTTGAAAATGCCTTATTTCCTTTGTGGAAATGGGACCATGCTATGTTGATTTCCTATTTTGACTTCTGGACACCTTTCCTTTTTAATAATATATATCTAGCTTATCTTTTAATTGCAAACTAGTCTACTATATGAATGTACCTAACTTATCTGCCAATTTACTACTGATAAACATTTAGATTTTTGCTTTTCACAATGACAGCATTCCTATAATAAACACCCTTGCATAACGAGAGAAAGATATATGCATACATACTTTTTTTTTTTTTTTTTTTGTTGGTATGTGGGCCTCTTACTGTTGTGGCCTCTCCCGTTGCAGAGCACAGGCTCCGGAATGCGCAGGCTCAGCGGCCATGGCTCATGGGCCCAGCCGCTCCGCGGCATGTGGGATCTTCCCCGGACCTAGGCACGAAGCCATCTCCCACTGCATCAGCAGGCAGACTCTCAACCACTGCGCCACCAGGGAAGCCCTGCATATGTACTTTTTGTAAAACAATTTTTTTAGACAAGGAATTGCTGGGTCAAAGGAAATGTGTATTTAAAAATCTGACAAACAGGAAGACACGAAACAGTGAATATCATGACTCCACTTAGAGTAAAAAAATCACCTAAGTCGGGTACACACACGAAGAAGTATAGAACATTAGTTTTCAACCAGCAACAACTCTGCCCTCCAGGGGACTTCTGAAAATGTCTAGAGTCAATTTTCGTTGTCACAACTGGGAAGGTGCCAGTGTCTAGTGGGAAGGCAGGATGATGGAAAACAACAGTCCTCCCACAATTAAGAATTATCCAGCCCAAGATGTCAATAGGGCTCTCAGTGAAAAACCCTTAGCTAGGATTATATCTCACAGTCTTCAAAGCAGTTTTCTTTGAAGAGTGGAAGACAATTATCATTTACACTTTTGTTTGTGGGGTTTTTTTTTTTGCAATGAACATGCACTAGTTTAAAAAACATTTCCATAAACAAAAGTTCTCCCTTGTGTTGAGATAAAATCAATCTCTGCGGCTTCTCATACTGGTTCTACACCTTAAAGACAAATTCTGAAAGCAGCTAACAAGACTCATTGAATCTTCTCTTCAGCAGACTGATCTTATATGGTTCTTCTGAATGCTCTTCCTAGGAAATAGCTTCAAGTCACTTCACCGATCTGATTGCTATACCTATTAAGAACAAGGTGCTAAGTGCTGATCCCCAAACTCTAGTTTTGTACTCTGATCAGTGAAGAGTGAAATGATCATCTTCCTCATTCTGCATACAATGGCTCATACTCAGCTTATTAAAACACTCAGTTTTTCCACACATGCTGCAGCTACTTTACATTTCCCCCATCCAGTACTTTTATATTGACTTTTAAGTCTAAATGCAAGAAACTAAGACACTTGATTAACTCTCCTTACTACCCTAAGGAAGGTGGTAGCACTCTAGTGTCTAGAATATAATCAAGTTACAATTTTGAGTTACATTTTAGTCAGGAACAGACATTCTCACCTGACTTGGATGCTGGGGTTACTTAAATCCCATCACTGATGCACTTAAAAATCACCAACAAGGTATGCTATTTTAGATTCTTATTAATGTCACTCAATTCAACAAACATCTAAGTGAGTGCCTAGGACACTGTACTGATCAATGAGATCAATAAAACAAAGAAGTGAACTGGCCAGAAGACTTTATGACCTACAGCCATTTCCTCAATGAAGGAGCCCCTTGTCCGGACTACCTATTAAACACTGGCTGATTTCAACCTGTAGAACTATATATAATGCTGTGTTTTATAAAGAAAGCTTGGGTGTTACTTATTCCTGTACTCTCTCAATTCTTTGCACATTTTGGGGCCTAAACTAAGTGCTCAGTGAATGTTTAATAAGTGCACCGTACTGTCACCACTACATACAACATACCTGCAGGTAAACACCTGTAATAGGGCTTTTACTCCTCAGATCGTTGAAAATAATAGAGAGCAATAACGCTTAAACGTACCCAAAACAAAACTGGATTCACGAAGGCATAAAGCACACACGGGCGGGTTAGGTAACTCTTTACCCATGAATAATACATTAGAGAAACAGAAAGAAAGATTCAAGGATGCACTCTGAAGAAGAAATGGTGAAGACGAAATTAAATTCCAAAACACTGAAAATTATAATTCCCCCACTAACACCAGCATACTCCCACGTCATTTCCACCGTGGGGGTGGGGGGACGCTCCCGCATAAAAGGAGGCAGGGGGCTCCCACATGCAGACCCCTGCTTAAAAACCCTGCAGGGCTCCGCAGCCCAGCCGCAGCCCCGCCACGCCCCCGCACGGGCCCACTCACTCCGCTGCCCGCCCCGCGGGGAAGCTCCCGCAGGCCTCCGCTCAGACGCCGCTGGGCACAGCGCTTGGGAGACAGGCAAGGGAAGGGAGGCAGACGGGCGGGGAACGAGCCCAGCCCGACCACGCAAGCCCAAGCCTACGAAACAGTGGACGACCGGCAACCCCAGGATCCCAACCGCGCGCCCAAGGGTCCCGGGACGGGGCCCCGGCGGGTCCAGTCAGCCGCCCCCCGCCCCTTCCTCAAGCCGTTAGAGCCGCAGCCCCACCCCTAGCCGCCGGCCGCGCCCCGTCCCGCTCGCCCCAAGCCGCTACCCCGGCCGACCGCGGCCCGAGATATCTGCTCGCTGGAGGTGGGCCCGGGGATGCCTGCCACGCCCGGGAGGTCGAGGAGCCGGGGTCCCCTACCTGTACTTTCCTCCGCCCTGCCGTGTTCTGCCGGTGATGGGCCGCCATCTTGCATGTTGACAGTCCTACGTCATTTCCGGAAGTGGCTTGGACCGGGCGGATGTCCCGCCTCTTCCCCTTTGGCCGAGGCATGGTGGAGCTTTTCTCGGGGACGATTTGTCGCTGCGGCCGGTGACCCTGTGGTGCGGCAGAAGCACTTAAAAATCGTTGCGTGCATATAGTGCTGGCGGAGAGAGAGGCAGTTTGTGACCCAAGGGAGCAATCTGTATCCAGCTCTGTGTGGGCCTGGACCCTGGCTTGCGCTGTTCTCCTCAGAGGCCCAAGTAGGCATAAGAAAAGCGCTGAAAGAATTAATGTTGGAGATGGGCGCCATGGACTCCACCTCCACTCCCTCAAACATTCGTGGGCAGCCAAAGGAACCGGCCTATTTGCCATGAAGTACCTAAAAAAGGCGGAGGATTATAAACTGGCCTGGAAGGAGGAGAAATAGAAAGGTTTGCAAAGGAGGTGGCCCCATCTTATGGAGGCGCACAGTGTTCGTTTAAATAAGAGATGGGGAATTCCCTGGCGGTCCTGATTAGGATTCAGCGGCCAAAAAAAAATTGATGTTATAAGAAGGCAAAAAATACTAGTTAAAATTGTTTACAGCCGGACTTACCTGGTGATCCAGTGGTTAAGACTTTGAGCTTCCACTGCAGGGGGCATGGTTTTGAGTCCCTGTCGGGGGCGGGAAATAAGATCCCGCATGACCCACGGCAAAAAAAAAAAAAAAAAATGTTGACAGAGACGACTAAATTCCAAATCCTGAAGGAGTTGGGGCTCATTCTAGTATCTGGTTTAAATCATCTCATACTGGGACAGTTAGACCTTTCAGGATGAAGGTCTGACCTGAGGAAATTTTCCTGACACTAATTGTAAGTCTTGATGGTCCCAGGCTAATTATTTGGCCAGTTGGTCGAGGACATGGAAAGAGCACGATTGGAGAACTGGTGACAAGGAAGCCTTGGGAAGGGATATGGTGATGGACTTTGCAGAATGAATCTTAAGAATCATATGGATGAAATGAACAGCTTTGTGGATTAAACTCAGCCTCCTTTTCCAGGCTCAGTGATTGCTCAGTGGACTCATGAATGAAATGGTGATGATAACAAGGTTGGAGCTGTGCATGGGATCATCAAGCCACTGCTGAGCGTTCAGGTTGCTAGCAGCAGTGAGCAGTCCTGAGTTGGTGATATGCCTCATGCTCCAGGAGGACCAGCCAACCACTTGGAGGCAAGCGGATTCCATTGGCCCTCCCAGTCATCGAGGAAGTGGTAGTTATTTGTCCTCTCTGAAATACACTAAGTTTAAATTTGCTTTCCTTGATTGCTCTGCTCTGTCAGCACCACCATCTGGGAACTTCCTGAATGCTTTATGCACTGTCATTGTGTCTGACACCATATTGCTTCTGATCAAGAAATTCACTCTGTAATGAAAGAAGCAATGCAATGGGCTGTTGCCCATAGAATTCATTGGTCTAATTGTATAGTCTATCACCAAGAAGCACCTGGTCTTATTGAAGTCTTAGTTATGGTGCTTTCTGGAAAATAACCCTTTTTGATGCTGTTTTATAGGATGCAGTATATGCTTTGAACTAGTGTGCAATATTTGGCACTCTTTCTTCCTGTTCCTGTTATCTACTGCTGTATAACCACCCCAAAACTTAGTCGTTTAAAGCAACTTCAACATTTACTTTGCCTACAAATCTGTAATTATGCAGGGCTCAGTGGGGACAGCTTATCTCTGTTCCACTTTCCACCTGATGCCAGTTGGGGCAGCTAAAAAGTTGGCAGCTGGCATCATCTAAAGGCCCACTCCTTTACATGTCTGGTGACTGATGCTGAATCTGTGGGCAGAACACCTACTCATGGCCTTTCCACAGTGCTGTTTGGCTCCTCACAACATAGTAGCTGGGTTCCAAGGGCAAGCATGCCAGGAGAGAGAAATCCAGGTGGGAACTGTAATGCCTTTTCTAAACTAACAGTAGAAGTCCTGCAGTGTCACTTCAGCCACATTCAATTCATAGAACTTAGTCACTAAGGCTGCTTATATCTAAGGAGACTCCTTTTTTTTAAAATGGGAGAAATGTCAAAGAATTTGTGGATATGTTTTAAAACCACTACATTTCCAAAGGTAAAATTAGTGGATTTAGGAACAGAGGGATATTACACCTAATGTCCCCCAATTACAATTTTTTAAACTGCCATTCTCTGAGATTCTGGACTTTGCTGGTTTAGAGGTTTGTTACCAAAGAAAGGAATTCCTCCAACAAGGCTGAACGACGGTTCTACTGATTTGGAGCTGGGACTGCCACCTCACCATTTTGCATGTCTTGTGTCACTGAATAGGAAGGAGAAGAAGAGCAAGGTTATGGTTTTGGTGGAAGTAATTAACCCTGATCATGAAGCAGAAATAGGTTTGCTGATATAGCTTTAAACAGATAGGTACATCAAACACTCAGATCCCTTAGAAATGAAGGTATTGGTTGAAGGTAAAGGGACAACAGAATAGCTGGTGGAAAAAGGAAGTCATAAAGGGAAGTGAAATTCTCATGATCAGGGGAAGAAATGAGAACAGTCATGTTTCCTTTCCTTTCTTGATGTATCATGTATACTTTTAAGTGTTTTAACTTTTATTTTCTTTCTTTACCCTTTACTTCACTATTATATGTGGGGTGTCCTATTGTTGGTAAATTCATTATTTAGTAAGTTGCAGAGGAAAAGATAGCAACTAGAGGTTGTAGACTTAGAAATGGAGGATGGATGTGGTAATTGATGAAGCATTGGGTTGACTCTTTTGGAGGGTGACAGAGTGAGTGCATCTTTGACTGTGTAAAGGATAGTTGCAGTATTTTAAGTGACAACTTTTTTTTGAAGTATAAGCATTGAAAGCAGTGGTTATATTGGTGTTGGGCAGCCAGAGGGATGACTTTACATTTGATATTTTTGTGGCTTTATTTTCTGCTGTCCATCATTTGAGTTCTCTTTCTGTGTTTGGGGAATTCCCCACTATGTGTCTTGGTGGTGAGCACTGCTTACAGAAAGTGATAAAGACAGTTACTCAGTTTTTCTGGCCTTCTTATAGCAAGAGTCTATGCATGTGACCTCAGCTTAATTAATCAGATGACATCTTGACTGCAACTTGGTGAGAAACTCTGAGGCAGCACTGTTCAGCTAAACTGCTCCCAAATTCCTGCCACTGCAGAAACTGTGTGAGATAATAAATGTTTGTTGTTGTGGGATAATTTGTTATGCAGCAATAGATAACTAATGCACCCTCCCTTCTCCATGAGGAGGGGAAATGTCACAGCACTTTCACAACTTTACAAAGATAGTCTCATCATCAGCTTCTTCAATCTCCATTTAATTCTCTGTCTTTTCTTGTGTAACTGTCAGGAGGCTTATCCTGGCAGAATTCCTTCATCAGTCTCTTAGAATTTCCTCCATAGGAAGATTGGTACCTTTATTCAAAATGTAAGAAGCCTTGACACCTACTATATTTTTCTCAGTTTTTGAGACCTCTGTTTAAAGTCCTAGGCAACATGAAAACTTTAACATCCTGAAAAAAAAATCCACATACGTATTAAATAAAAATACAATCGATTTAAAAAGTAAATAAGAGTTCTAGAAGGCTTCTACTTCCAAATAAACCAGACTGGTTCTTGTTAAATCTTACTCTGGAGGGACCCTCCCCTCTGTCAATTAACTTCTTACATCTTCAGTTTTTTAAATCTGTAAAATGGAATCACAACAGTACCTATTTCATATGGTTCTTATGAAATAACCTTACCACAGTACCTGGTAGGTAGGAAATATTCAATATACTTTAGGTATTATTTTTAATCATCACCTTGCTCAGGAAACATTGCCAAAATGTTATAATAACATTACCAAAATGTTGTAATTTCCCAGGATAGATTTTCTCCTGTTTTATATAATGTAGGCTCTATCACTTTGTAAAGTTTTCAAACCAGCTTGAAATTTATCTTTTGTTCTTGCCTGCTTTCTTGTTTTCAACAGCCTGGAAAAAGATTCATGAAATGATAAGGCCTTTTAACAGATTTGTCCACATGTTTAAATACATGTTTTCTGGCTCCATGACCAAGCCATTTAATGAAGGAAGTGAAGGTGACCAGGTATGTCTTTGAACCAAACCCCAGACTTACCATCATCGGGGGGGAGACATGAATGTTTTCTGTTTTAATTGTTTAAGAGGAATTAATATGTTTTGAAAATTTGTTTAAAAGCACACAATCATGCAACGCCTTGGTTTGCAGCTACTACGGTCTGCTAGTGCTTAATGCATTAATTTGGATATTTTAAAGATGAATTTTAAAAAGAATAAAATTTTAAGCCTTATGCAAGTAATGTGGCAGTGCTAAATAAACTTTGTAAAGCAAGCCTGTCATGATATCAACCAACTTCATGAAGAAATTGAGAAGCTGCATTATTTCCTTATAATTCTTTAATGATTCTCTAAAACAATGCTTCCTTAAAGAAATAGGGGGTTATGATATATAATAGACTACAAGATCATAATTAAATAAACATGCATAAGTGAAGCAATATTATATAAGTAAACATAGAGACTCCAAATGCTTAAGATGTTTATGTCAAAAGTTGTATGCTAGTTTATGTCTTGTCAGCAAATCTTCAGGTTTAAATACAGTCTTAGAAGGCTTTACTGAGTGACTCCTTATTCAACGTTAACTTATTTCTGCACACACTGGGAAAAAAGTATCCTTTAGTTCTTTTTGCTTTTTTTTTTTTTTACATCTTTATTGGAGTATAATCGCTTTACAATGGTGTGTTAGTTTCTGCTTTATAACGAAGTGAATCAGTTATACATATACATATGTTCCCATATCTCTTCCCTCTTGCGTCTCCCTCCCTCCCACCCTCCCTATCCCACCCCTCCAGGCAGTCACAAAGCACCGAGCTGATCTCCCTGTGCTATGCGGCTGCTTCCCACTAGCTATCTACCTTGCGTTTGGTAGTGTATATATGTCCATGCCTCTCTCTAGCTTTGTTACAGCTTACCCTTCCCCCTCCCCATATCCTCAAGTCCATTCTCTACTAGGTCTGTGTCTTTATTCCTGTCTTACCCCTAGGTTCTTACACGCCAGTATTAGGAAGAGAAGCCAGTTTCTTCCGTTCCAAAAATGTTTTGACCTTGTCTAGCTTTCCCACTGGAGGGCAGTAGAGAACCATCCAAGCCATCCCTGATTTTGAACCTCACTGGCTCTAATGTGTGACAAGTCAGACCTTAAAATCCTTGGTACTTATTTCCTACTGATAAAATGTCATAATCAAAGTACATTTTTAGAAAGCCTATTCACTCCCATAAAAACCCATAATTGATTGTGGGAATAAAATAAAGCAAAATGAATGCATTTATAAGTATTTACTAAGTGGACAAAAAAAATTAAACCTACATCACAAATGTACTTTAAAATTTTATTTATTTATTTATTTATTATTCTTGGCTGCGTCTGGTCTTCGTTGCGGCATGCGGGATCTTTTGTTGCGCTGCGGGGGCTCTTCGTTGCAGTGCGCGGGCTTAGTTCCCCTGCGGCATGTGGAATCTTAGTTCCGAGACCAGGGATCGAACCCGCGTCCCCTGCATGGGAAGGCAGATTCTTTGCCACTGGACCACCACGGAAGTCCCACAAATGTACTTTTTTGTGGTGGAATTTTTGTACAGGAGCTGAACTGCCTGAGGCTTCCTAAAATACTAGTCCAAAAAAGTACAGTGTATGTGAATCTTACTCTAAAACTTTGACATATAATTATATCATATTAGCTTATTGAAATTATTTATAATTCTGAGTTCCCAGACAGCCAAAATGATGGAAAAGTCATCCTCAGTTATTATTAAGACTCCTCTGACTACCTTGATCCACCATTAGGTCACTGACGAATGACCAGGAGTCATACAGGGAGGCACCAACAATCCTCAGGCCACAGTGGTTAGGGCTGAGGTGCCCAGTGTCCTTTGAAAGTGGCCAGGCCTCTGTTCTTTTCATCCACTGGGACTGGGGGTTTTTGTTATACCTGGAAATCCTAGTGCCTAGGGCCCCACCCTTCTAAGATATGCAGCCATCATTGACCAGGGTCTGTCACCAACTGGGATGCTTTCAACAGTGGTCACAGGTCTTTACTCTTTGTAGAACCTCTCTTCCTGCTTCCACTGACCTCTCTGCCCTACAAAGAGTATGGATTTTTTCCCCTGCACACCCTTTCCCACCTAGATTTGCAGCTTAAGCTCTTCAGTGAGCTTGGGCTTTCATTAAAGGCAAGACAAGAGGTAGTCTTTAAGCTTCAGGACCGCTATTACAAACCACTCCTGAGATCAGCAAGTACTGTGGACTGGCAACCATCAGCAGAAGGTGGGGGAAGGAGGGAAAACTGCTGCAAAAACAAAGTATCCTCGAATATCTCAGCAAATTATCTTGCACAGAAGCTAGAACCCAAGACAATTATTTTCCTGGCAATCTCCCTATAGAAACCACAGGTATTCTTTATGCCTCCAGACACCTTTAAACTGCATTCAACATTAGGGTTGTGAGTCTGGAAATCTTTCTTTGCTAATTTGTTGTACATGAATGCCTGCAGAAGCTTTTGAATGCTAAATGCTGTGGGAGGGCTAGTTTCCATGGTAACTCTTCAGTGAGTCTTTTTCTTGCACTTCAATTAGATCCCATTGCTGAGCGGTTGTGAATGAGAAGGTAACAGCTCAGTCACTTCTGGAGGGCTGGAGAGTTGCAGCCTTTCTAGATGCAGCTATATTCTCAGTTCACTGAGTTGTACTACGCTTGTCTTGCCCCGTCTCTTCATGGTACCCCAGCACCACAATGGGAAAATATATTTGCAACACACATGACAAAGGGCCAATTTCCTTAATATACCAAGAGAGCATACAAGTTAATATGAAAAGTACCAAAACACAATGGAAAAAAAATGAACAAAGGACATAAATAGGCAGCTTACAGAAAAAGAAAATTAATGGCTTACATTGTATGAAAATGTGTTTAATCTCATTCATAATGAAGGAAATATATATTTAAATAAGATTCCATTTTTCACCTACCAGATTGGAAAAGCTCTAAAAATTTGATAATATACTGTGTTCAGAGAATGTGGAAAACCCATCATTTTAGAGACTCTTCGTGGGAGGGTAAATTGGTATAATCTCCTTGGAGGGTGATTTAGCAGTTGCTCTTCTAGAAATTCATCCTACAAGTGCAATTACATTTAACTTAAAAATACAGTAAAAGAATATTTATTGATGCATTGTTTTTTTTAATGTGGTTTTTTTTTTTAAAACATCTTTATTGGGGTATAATCGCTTTACAATGGTGTGTTGGTTTCTGCTTTATAACAAAGTGAATCAGTTATACATATACATATGTTCCCATATCTCTTCCCTCTTGCGTCTCCCTCCCTCCCACCCTCCCTATCCCACCCCTCCAGGCAGTCACAAAGCACCGAGCTGATCTCCCTGTGCTTTGCGGCTGCTTCCCACTAGCTATCTACCTTACGTTTGGTAGTGTATATATGTCCATGCCTCTCTCTCCCTTTGTCACAGCTCACCCTTCCCCCTCCCCATATCCTCAAGTCCGTTCTCCAGTAGGTCTGCGTCTTTATTCCTGTCTTACCCCTAGGTTCTTCATGACATTTTTTTTTTCTTAAATTCCATATATATATGTGTTAGCATACGGTATTTGTCTTTCTTTTTCTGACTTACTTCACTCTGTGTGACAGACTCTAGGTCCATCCACCTCATTACAAATAGCTCAATTTCGTTTCTTTTTATGGCTGAGTAATATTCCATTGTATATATGTGCCACATCTTCTTTATCCATTCATCCGATGATGGGCACTTAGGTTGTTTCCATCTCCGGGCTATTGTAAATAGAGCTGCAATGAACATTTTGGTACATGACTCCTTTTGAATTATGGTTTTCTCAGGGTATATGCCCAGTAGTGGGATTGCTGGGTCATATGGTAGTTCTATTTGTAGTTTTTTAAGGAACCTCCATACCGTTCTCCATAGTGGCTGAACCAATTCACATTCCCACCGGCAGTGCAAGAGTGTTCCCTTTTCTACACACCGTCTCCAGCATTTATTTTTTCTAGATTTTTTGATGATGGCCATTCTGACTGGTGTGAGATGATATCTCATTGTAGTTTTGATTTGCATTTCTCTAATGATTAATGATGTTGAGCATTCTTTCATGTATTTGTTGGCAGTCTGTATATCTTCTTTGGAGAAATGTCTGTTTAGGTCTTCTGCCCATTTTTGGATTGGGTTGTTTGTTTTTTTGTTATTGAGCTGCATGAGCTGCTTGTAAATTTTGGAGATGAATCCTTTGTCAGTTGCTTCATTTGCAAATATGTTCTCCCATTCTGAGGGTTGTCTTTTGGTCTTGTTTATGGTTTCCTTTGCTGTGCAAAAGCTTTGAAGTTTCATTAGGTCCCATTTGTTTATTTTTGTTTTTATTTCCATTTCTCTAGGAGGTGGGTCAGAAAGGATCTTGCTGTGATTTATGTCATAGAGTGTTCTGCCTATGTTTTCCTCTAAGAGTTTGATAGTTTCTGGCCTTACATTTAGGTCTTTAATCCATTTTGAGCTTATTTTTGTGTGTGGTGTTAGGGAGTGATCTAATCTCATACTTTTACATGTACCTGTCCAGTTTTCGCAGCACCACTTATTGAAGAGGCTGTCCTTTCTCCACTGTACATTCCTGCCTCCTTTATCAAAGATAAGGTGTCCATATGTGTGTGGGTTTATCTCTGGGCTTTCTATCCTGTTCCATTGATCTATGTTTCTGTTTTTGTGCCAGTACCATACTGTCTTGATTACTGTAGCTTTGTAGTATAGTCTGAAGTCAGGGAGCCTGATTCCTCCAGCTCCGTTTTTCGTTCTCAAGATTGCTTTGGCTATTCGGGGTCTTTTGTGTTTCCATACAAATTGTGAAATTTTTTTGTTCTAGTTCTGTGAAAAATGCCAGTGGTAGTTTGATAGTGATTGTATTGAATCTATAGATTGCTTTGGGTAGTAGAGTCATTTTCACAACGTTGATTCTTCCCATCCACGAACATGGTATATCTCTCCATCTATTTGTATCACCTTTAATTTCTTTCATCAGTGTCTTATAATTTTCTGCATACAGGTCTTTTGTCTCCTTAGGTAGGTTTATTCCTAGATATTTTATTCTTTTTGTTGCAATGGTAAATGGGAGTGTTTTCCTGATTTCACTTTCAGATTTTTCATCATTAGTATATAGGAATGCCAGAGATTTCTGTGCATTAATTTTGTATCCTGCTCCTTTACCAAATTCATTGATTAGCTCTAGTAATTTTCTGGTAGCATCTTTAGGATTCTCTATGTATAGTATCATGTCATATGCAAATAGTGACAGCTTTACTTCTTCCTTTCCGATTTGGATTCCTTTTATTTCCTTTTCTTCTCTGATTGCTGTGCCTAAAACTTCCAAAACTATGTTGAAGAAGAGTGGTGAGAGTGGGCAACCTTGTCTTGTTCTTGATCTTAGTGGAAATGCTTTCAGTTTTTCACCATTGAGGATGATGTTGGCTGTGGGTTTGTCATATATGGCCTTTATTATGTTGAGGATAGTTCCCTCTATGCCTACTTTCTGCAGGGTTTTTATCATAAATGGGTGTTGAATTTTGTCAAAAGCTTTCTCTGCATCTATTGAGATGATCATATGGTGTTAATCCTTCAACTTGTTAATATGGTTTATCACATTGATTGATTTGCATATATTGAAGAATCCTTGCATTCCTGGAATAAACCCCACTTGATCTTGGTGTATGATCCTTTTAATGTGCTGTTGGATTCTGTTTGCTAGTATTTTGTTGAGGATTTTTGCATCTGTGTTCATCAGTGATATTGGCCTGTAGTTTTCTTTCTTTGTGACATCCTTGTCTGGTTTTGGTATCAAGGTGATGGTGGCCTCGTAGAATGAATTTGGGAGTGTTCCTCCCTCTGCTATATTTTGGAAGAGTTTGAGAAGGATAGGTGTTATCTCTTCTCTAAATGTTTGATAGAATTTGCCTGTGAAGCCATCTGGTCCTGGGCTTTTGTTTGTTGGAAGATTTTAAATCACAGTTTCAATTTCAGTGCTTGTGATTGGTCTGTTCATATTTTCTATTTCTTCCTGATTCAGTCTTGGCAGGTTGTGCATTTCTAAGAATTTGTCCATTTCTTCCAGGTTGTCCATTTTATTGGCATAGAGTTGCTTGTAGTAATCTCTCATGATCTTTTGTATTTCTGCAGTGTCAGTTGTTACTTTTCCTTTTTCATTTCGAATTCTATTGATTTGAGTCTTCTCCATTTTTCTCTTGATGAGTCTGGCTAATGGTTTATCTATTTTGTTTATCTTCTCAAAGAACCAGCTTTTAGTTTTATTGATCTTTGCTATTGTTTCCTTCATTTCTTTTTCATTTTTTTCTGATCTTATTTTTATGATTTCTTTCCTTCTGCTAACTTTGGGGGGGTTTGTTCTTCTTTTTCTAATTGCTTGAGGTGCAAGGTTAGGTTGTTTATTCGAGATGTTTCCTGTTTCTTAAGGTAGGCTTGTATTGCTATAAACTTCCCTCTTATAACTGCTTTTGCTGCATCCTATAGGTTTTGGGTCGTCGTGTCTCCATTGTCATTTGTTTCTAGGTATTTTTTTATTTCCTCTTTGATTTCTACAGTGATCACTTCGTTATTAAGTAGTGTATTGTTTAGCCTCCATGTGTTTGTATTTTTTACAGATCTTTTCCTGTAATTGATATCTAGTCTCATGGTATTGTGATCGGAAAAGATACTTAATACAATTTCAATTTTCTTAAATTTACCAAGGCTTGATTTGTGACCCAAGATATGATCTATCCTGGAGAATATTCCATGAGCACTTGAGAAAAATGTGTATTCTGTTGTTTTTGGGTGGAGTGTCCTATAAATATCAATTAAGTCCATCTTGTTTAATGTATCATTTAAAGCTTATGTTTCCTTATTTATTTTCATTTTGGATGATCTGTCCATTGGTGAAAGTGGGATGTTAAAGTCCCCTACTATGAATGTGTTACTGTCGATTCCCCCTTTTATGGCTGTTAGTTTTTGCCTTATGTATTGAGGTGCTCCTATGTTGGGTGCATTAATATTTACAATTGTTATATCTTCTTCTTGGATCGATCCCTTGATCATTATGTAGTGTCCTTCTTTGTCTCGTCTAATAGTCTTTATTTTAAAGTCTATTTTGTCTGATATGAGAATTGCTACTCCAGCTTTCTTTTGGTTTCCATTTGCATTGAATATCTTTTTCCATCCCCTTACTTTCAGTCTGTATGTGTCTCTACGTCTGAAGTGGGTCTCTTGTAGACAGCATATATATGGGTCTTGTTTTTGTATCCATTCAGCCAATCTGTGTCTTTTGGTGGGAGCATTTAGTCCATTTACATTTAAGGTAATTATCGATATGTATGTTCCTATTCCCATTTTCTTAATTGTTTTGGGTTCGTTATTGTAGGTCTTTTCCTTCTCTTGTGTTTCTTGCCTAGAGAAGTTCCTTTAGCATTTGTTGTAAAGCTGGTTTGGTGGTGCTGAACTGTCTCAGCTTTTGCTTGCCTGTAAAGGTTTTAATTTCTCCATCAAATCTGAATGAGATCCTTGCTGGGTAGAGTAATCTTGGCTGCAGGTTTTTCTCCCTCATCACTTTCAGTATGTCCTGCCACTCCCTTCTGGCTTGCAGAGTTTCTGCTGAGAGATCAGCTGTTAACCTTATGGGGATTCCCTTGTGTTGTATTTTTCCCTTGCTGCTTTTAATATGCTTTCTTTGTATTTAATTTTTAACAGTTTGATTAATATGTGTCTTGGTGTATTTCTCCTTGGATTTATCCTGTATGGGACTCTCTGTGCTTCCTGGACTTGATTAACTATTTCCTTTCCCATATTAGGGAAGTTTTCAACTATAATCTCTTCAAATATTTTCTCAGTCCTTTTCTTTTTCTCTTCTTCTTCTGGAACCCCTATAATTCGAATGTTGGTGCGTTTAATGTTGTCCCAGAGGTCTCTGAGACTGTCCTCAGTTCTTTTCATTCTTTTTTCTTTATTCTGCTCTGCAGTAGTTATTTCCACTATTTTGTCTTCCAGGTCACTTATCCATTCTTCTGCCTCAGTTATTCTGCTATTGATCCCATCTAGAGTATTTTTCATTTCATTTATTGTGTTGTTCATCGTTGTTTGTTTCATCTTTAGTTCTTCTACGTCCTTGTTAAATGTTTCTTGTATTTTGTCTATTCTATTTCCAAGATTTTGGATCATCTTTACTATCATTATTCTGAATTCTTTTTCAGGTAGACTGCCTATTTCCTCTTCATTTGTTAGGTCTGGTGGGTTTTTACCTTGCTCCTTCATCTGTGGTGTGTTTTTCTGTCTTCTCATTTTGCTTATCTTACTGTGTTTGGGGTCTCCTTTTTGCAGGCTGCAGGTTCGTAGTTCCCGTTGTTTTTGGTGTCTGTCCCCAGTGGCTAAGGTTGGTTCAGTGGGTTGTGTAGGCTTCCTGGTGGAGGGGACTAGTGCCTGTGTTCTGGTGGATGAGGCTGGATCTTGTCTCTCTGGTGGGCAGGTCCACGTCTGGTGGTGTGTTTTGGGGTGTCTGTGGACTTATTATGATTTTAGGCAGCGTCTCTGCTAATGGGTGGGGTTGTGTTCCTGTTTTGCTAGTTGTTTGGCATAGGGAGTCCGGCACGGTAGCTTGCTGGTCATTGAATGAAGCTGGGTGCTGGCGTTGAGATGGAAATCTCTGGGAGATTTTCGCTGTTTGATATTATGTGGAGCTGGGAGGTCTCTTGTTGACCAGTGTCCTGAAATTGGCTCTCCCACCTCAGAGGGACAGCACTGACTCCTGGCTGCAGCACCAAGAGCCTTTCATCCACATGGCTCAGGATAAAAGGGAGAAAAAGTAGAGAGAAAGAATTAGAAGTAGGAAGAAAGAAAGAAAGAGGAAGGAAGGAAGGAAGAAAGAAAGAAAGAAGGAAAGAAAGAAAGGAGGGAGGGACGGTGGGAGGAAGGAAGGAAAAACGAAAGAAAGGAAGAAAATAAAGTAAAATAAAATAAAGTAAAATATAATAAAGTTATTAAATTAAAAAATAATTAAGAAAAAAAATTAAAAAAACGGACGGAAAGAACCTTAGGACAAATGGTGGAAGCAAAGCTATACAGACAAAATCTCATACAGAAGCATACACATACACACTCAGAAAAAGAGGAAAAGGGGAAAAAAATCATAAATCCTGCTCTCAAAGTCCACCTCCTCAATTTGGGGTGATTTGTTGTCTATTCATGTATTGCACAGATGCAGGGTACATCAAGTTGATTGTGGAGCTTTAATCCGCTGCTTCTGAGGCTGCTGGGAGAGATTTCCCTTTCTCTTCTTTGTTCTCACAGCTCCCAGGGGCTCAGCTTTAGATTTGGCCCCGTCTCTGCGTGTACGTCCCCGGAGGGCATCTGTTTTTCAGCTCAGACAGGACGGGGTTAAAGGAGCCGCTGATTCGGGGGCTCTGGCTCACTCAGGCCGGGGGCAGGGAGGGGCGCGGAGTGCGAGGCGAGCCTGCGGCGGCAGAGGCTGGCGGGACGTTGCACCAGCCTGAGGCTCGCCGTGCGTTCTCTCGGGTAAGTTGTCCCTGGATCCTGGGAACCTGGCAGTGGCGGGCTGCACAGGCTCCCCGGAAGGGGGGTGTGGATAGTGACTTGTGCTCGCACATAGGCTTCTTGGTGGCGGCAACATCAGCCTTAGCGTCTCCTGCCCGTCTCTGGGGTCCGCACTTTTAGCCGCGGCTCGGGCCCGTCTCTGGAGCTCCTTTAAGCAGCGCTCTTAATCCCCTCTCCTTGTGCACCGGGAAACAAAGAGGGAAGAAAAAGTCTCTTGCCTCTTCGGCAGCTCCAGACCTTTTCCCGGACTCCCTCCCAGCTAGACATGGTGCACTAACCCCTTCAGGCTGTGTTCACGCCGCCAACCCCAGTCCTCTCCCTGCGCTCCAACCAAAGCCCGAGCCTCAGCTCGCAGCCCCGCCCGCCCCGGCGGGTGAGCAGACAAGCCTCTCGGGCTGGTGAGTGCCGTTCGGCACCGATCCTCTGTGGGGGAATCTCCCCGCTTTGCCCTCCGCACCCCTGTTGCTGCGCTGTCCTCCACGGCTCCAAAGCTCCCCCCCTCCGCTACCTGCAGTCTCCGCCCGCGAAGGGGCTTCCTAGTGTGTGGAAATCTTTCCTCCTTCACAGCTCCCTTCCACTGGTGCAGGTCCTGTCCCTATTCTTTTGCCTCTGTTTTTTCTTTTTTTCTCCCAGGTACGTGGGGAGTTTCTTGCCTTTTGGGAGGTCTGAGGTCTGCCAGCGTTCAATAGGTATTCTGTAGGAGTTGTTCCACGTGTAGATGTATTTCTGGTGTATCTGTGGGGAGGAAGGTGATCTCCGCGTCTTACTCTTCCGCCATCTTCCCCTCGTCCTCTGATGCATTGTTGAAGCAAATGACTGGGACAGATTAAATGAGTTGATACATCCAGACAGTTATCCACACTGGACAATGAGAGACAGAAGTAAAGTTGGGTTTTCCTTAAATCCCAGAGTTGTATGTTCAGCCTATTTGTGAAACGCTGTTAAAGGATAATTCTTAAAAAAAAAAAATCATGACTTCATGCAGATATAAAATGAACAAGTGTTAAAGATTTCATTTTGCTCACAATGAAGGCCTGTTGTCAAACCTAGGTTTGTGTGCCCAGCGCACAGTGAGGCCAAACAAACCAAAACGTCGGCTTTTGGAACAGAGAAAGTTTTATTGCAAGGGCCAAGCAAGGAGTATGGGCTGCTTGTGCTCAAAAGACCCAAACTTCCCAATGGCTTTCAGGCAAGGGTTTTAAAAGATATTGTTAGGGGATAGGGTCGTGGGATGCCTGATCAGTTCGTGAACCTTCTTCTGATTGGTTGGTGGTGAGGTAACAGGGTGATGTATTAGGAATCTCAGCCTTCTGGTTCCAACCAGTCTGGGGTCTAGTGCTTGTGGTCAGCATGTAGTCACCATCCTCCACCTGGGTGAGGGTCTCAGTTTCTGCAGAACAACTCAAAGATATGGATCAGATTGTTATCTATATTCCTTCAGGAGGAACCAGGAGTCCTGTGACTCTCTTTTCCTAATCATTAACGGCTTGAGCCAGCTTTTTGGAATGTGGGGAAGGCCTGTGAGACTGAAGCCTTTTCCCCACAATCAAGAAACAGGGACATGGAAAGACTTTTATACTGAGGAGGGCTAGGCAGATGTCATAACTGGCTCAAAGGAGAAGTCAAGAAGCACAGATTCATGTGCAATAAAGGATGGTTGAAATGCATGTGCAAATGAGGGCCAAACTGGTTTACTACCAGTGGGGGAGGTTGTCCCTGCACTTGACAGAATTGATTTACATGTCTATAGATAGGAGTTATTCTGCCTTGTTATCAGTTGTCTATAATTTACAGAGTTGTAAAATAGCTCTCATAGAAACAGAATCAGTAATGCTGCAGGGTTGACCACAGTGTATAGTTTTCCATTTTCTGTACAAGATTAAAGTGATAAATGCAAGAAGTCTAACAGAATGTAAAATCCTTTGGTCCCAATTGTGTGTATGTGTGTGTGTGTATGACATTCAAGTATATGTACCTGAATATGGCATTGGTGGTATAGTGGTGAGCATAGCTGCCTTCCAAGTATGTGTACATATGTACATATATGTGTTCACATACACATCGACTATTTCTTGATGGAGAGAGGAAATTGATAATTGTGTCTGACACTCGGCAGAGGGACTGAAAGTTGGGAATCTGAGTTGAAAGAGAAATCTATTTTTCAGTATACCTTTTTATACTACTTGATTTTTTTCTTTACTTTTGCCATGAACATTTTTTTCATGGCAAGGAAAAGGAAATCTTTCATAAACCTTAATGTGTCAAACAATAAAGCAATGAATTATAGAAATGAAGCATTGCACAAAATACAAGGGGAAATGGAAAGAAATGCAATAGCCATGGAAAGGGAACCCTTAACAGACCTCTTTCAGGTCTTGGCAATTGAGCAGACTAAAAATAAGTAAGGATATAAAAAGCAGTTTTCAACATGGGCTGCCTATTAAGAACAATTAGGGAGCTTCCTTAGAAAAGCTTTTTTATTTCAAACATATGCAAGCGTAGACAGACTAATCTAATGAACCCACGTGACCCACACCACCCAACTTTGACAGTTACCAATTCATGGCCAACTTTCCTCACCCACTTTCTCCCCTTCTATATGATACTGAAGCAAATCCCAGAAATCATATCATTTAACCTACACACATTTCCTCCAATGAGTATCTCTAAAATATAAGGAATCTTTTTAAAAAATATAATGACAATACCATTATCACTTTTTTAAAAAATTAAGAATTCATAGGTACAATATCATTATCCCACCTAAAACATAGCAGTAATTCCTTAACTTCATCAAAGATTCAGTATTAAAATTCCCAATTGTTTTATAAAGGTCAGTTTTACAAATAGTTTTGTTTGAATTAGGATTTGAATAAGGTCCACACGTTTTGATTAGTTGATGTGTCTCTCAATCCTTTTATTGTAATCTATACATTACCTGGGGAGCTTCTAGAAAATATTGTAGTCCAGGCTTCATCCTGACAATGTTGAATTTTCCCTGAGCCATGTGCTCCTGGAAAACAGGGACAGTTAAAGAAACACACACACACACACACACACACACACACACACACACGTGTGCATGCACACACAGAGCTTTTTTTGTGTTCTGGAAAAGACTGCAAAGAACCATCCTCTTCCATATGACTTAGGTAAGACTTAGCCCCCTTGTTTACCTATGACAAGACTAGACACAGACCCTTTAAGTTCCCATTCTTGGCCTCATAAATGATTAACTGAACTGCTTGTTCCCATTGACCAATCAGAACAAAATGCTTGTTAAACTTCGGTTAAGATTCTTTCCTCCAAGGTCCCTAAGCTTTAACCCACGCTCAATCTGAGCCAGCACACAGTCCTCCTTGTGAGCAAAAAAAGAATGAGGAGTGTAACTCACCATCCGGTTCTACAAAGGTTAAGTCACAACCTACTGCAGTCACCCACTGACAGTGCACAATGGGCCTTGAGGGGAATTCAGGATGAAAAAACAAAATGAGGCACTCTGTTCTTTGAATCGATGGGCCCCTAGATAGCTAAGATGCATATCTCAGAAAGTATTCCAGTGACCCCAGCTTCTTGCATCTTCCTGTACATGGAAAAGCATTAAAATCATTAACTTGATTTTGTTTGCGATTAACTTTAATCTTTTTTTTTTTTAGCATTAATCTTTTGCCAAGATGTATGCTTGAGTTGTGTATATGTCTTAGCCAAAAAATTCATAAAAATACTGTCTCCTCTCCTACCTCTTTGGAGCAGTTTACTCAGAGCTACTGAATGGCTGGCTCCCAGGCTATAGTCCTCAGTAAGACCCTGAAAAAAACTTAAACTCACAACTCTCATGTGCATTTTTGTTTAAGTCAACATCCTTAACAACCTCTCCTGAGAAAAGGCTGGCCTCAGGGTAAAACATTCTCTGATCTACTCCCATCAGGTCACTGTTGGGGCCCAGGGCAGACCACCCCAAAATACACCACAATGGCATATTGATTATTTGTTAATTAAAGTTACTTAAGAAATGGCCCATGCAAAAGGGACACTTTGAGCTTTCTGTCTGTCCACTGAAAACAGGAAATACATATCCTATGAAAGTTTCCCCTCCCTGTAGAAAGGTAATTCTTATCACCAGAGATAGGGAATTCAGGACTGAGAAGCCTATATAAGAAAACTTTGTTACTTCTTTACTAATTTACTACCCAAACCCAAACTATGCTTAAATTCCTTACTCATTAAGCACCCAAAGCCTAAGTTTCTTTGTTCTGTCAATTCCTCACAAATTTATTGTTTCTTTGTTTAAAAAATTTAAAAACTGCCTGCTTTGGCCACTTCTTAGGTTCCATTTCTATGAAACCTTGGTGTGCACAAATTAAAATTGGTTTCTTTTTTTCCTATTAACCTTTGTGTCAACTTTATTATTAGTCCAGACACAGGAACTCAAGAGGGTAGAGGGGGAAATTCCCTCTCCCCAACATCACTCTTTTACCCCACTCCTCCACACCTGGTTCTTTCTAGTCTTATTTACTCCTCTGTATAAAAGAAAAACTTTTTACCTAACCTTTGAGGTCTTATGGCTAGAGCCTCTCCCTATTGCAATAGCTCTACTCCCCTTAGTGCAAAGGTCCCTTCTGCCCCCCTTTGCAATAATCCTTTTGAATAAAATCTCTCCTTACGAAATCTGGATTTGGTTTTTTATTTGCCAATCTCCAGAAATATATTTTTCTCCAGTTGATTATAATATGAAATGAGATTTAAGAAGCACTCCTTAGAGGATGTGAACAATACAATTACTAGGATAATTTAATACATATGTATCTGTGTTAGTGTTCCTCCAAAAGGCAGATTCTGTGCAAGGTCTTGGTGCAGCTCGTTTATTTAGGAGGTCATCTCAGGAAGCACAAGAAAAAGCGCAGGGACGGTGAGACAGAAGGAGGAAAACCCCATCCAGGATTCATAAGAGAGTAGGTTTCCCTGTGGGTAACTGAAGCTCAGTTCCTCTGAGGATTCTCTGAGGAACATGTGAAATGCACCTTAGATTTGTTCTCTCCAGGGACGGAAAAGACAGGGTATTTATCCAATTTCTCCCATCCCTAACTGGTTAAGAATTATCTCTGAGGGTTTTAAGTCCCAAACCCTGGTGGGTACCTTCACGTAGAGAAGCAGGCATGTATAGGTCCTTGAAGAGACTGTCAGCACACTGTCCCCTACGGCTGCAGGCAAACTCAGAGCAGGCCAAGGGGTTATGGAGCTAGGATCAACAGCATGTGCTGCCATATTGAATTTTATGCCCACAGAGAACATCTTTTTTTAATTCTTGCAAGTGCCACTTGAACAGCAAAAGTTGACCACAAAGGACCTTCTATAAATTCCCCCAAATATAAATTAACTAAGATTTGTTGAATAATTACTATGTGCTAAAGGTTTTACATGAATTATTGTAATTTAATTCTCAGGACAACCATCTGAGATAGGTATTATTATTATCTCAATTTTACAAGTGAAGAAATTGAGCATTAGATTAAATACTCTGCCCAAGGTCATATAGCCAGAAAAAGAGCAGGAATTTAAACTCCAGCCTTCTGACTCAAGAATGAAAACTGTTAACTACTGTGGGATATGCTTCCCCACAGCCTTTAGTCATAATGTGGGAAACCACATGTTAATAATAACAATGGTGTAAATGATCCAACAATAATACTCCAACCATTTGGGGATTTAAAACATTCTTCTACAGAGAAAATGAAAGCAATGATAAGAAAAATCCTATATGACAAAATTTACGAGTTATGGTTAAAGCTGTGATAAAAAGAATATTATAAATAAGAAAGAGTGATGTTACATGAATTAAACATTCTATTCAAAAGGTTAGAAAAAGAACAAATTAACCTTGGACAATGGAAGTAAGAAATTAATACAAATGATAACAGAGAGGACTTCCAATTCAGGCAAGAGTTCTTAGGACAGGCTTCCAAAGAGGAGAGAATTGCACTCAGAGAGAAACCAGAGACCTGTGGGTTCTCCTCAAGTATTTGGGAGAATACTGATCAGGTGTGAGGAAATAGCTGCGGCCAGGGAAACAAGTATCCAAAAGGATAAGAGAGAACAGTGCCCAGTGCTCTGGGCTATTAATGCTGGAGTTTATTGTTAAGGTTTTCAAAGTGGAGGTCAAGAAAAAATACTAAAACTTCGGCTTGTATTATGCATTTATTAGGGTCCCAGAGTGGGGTATCTAGGGTTTCATGGGTTCACTCTTCATTGGCTAATTTCAAGCATAAGAATGGGAATTGGGATGCAGGAAGGGAGAAGTGGGGTCACTCAAGTGGTCAGTTATCTAGGTTACCCAGGGCTTTCTGAAAGAGGGAACTACATTGGTGGTGATAGCCTAATTCCTTATCTGGTTGTTTTGCCAGTAGCTGTGTCAGACAACTGGTAATATGCTTACTCAAGATATATATCTTTTGAAATGGATGCCTCAACAATGAAAAGCCTAATGTCAGGCACTTACACTACCATTCTGCGTTAGGTACAAGCACAAAGTCGTTTCAGAGAGTTAAGCATGGGTAGAAGGATGGGAGTGAATGCTGAGTAGCACAGGGGTACTATGCTGATCCTGTGCTTATTTATGCCTCGCTCTGGTTGACTGGGATTCCCCTCTGCAACCCGCATTTTCCAGACTCTCATGTCAGCTGGCTTCTGGCTGGGTTCAGCGTTACTAGGAATACGAAGAAAAAAGAAAGAGGCCAAAGAATCTCTTCCTCTCTGCTCTGGGCATCATCTCTGGCAGGGAGGGGCTGTGTCTCCTCCCTAGATCAGCTATGGCACATACAGACTTTTGTATATGTGAAAGATTATGTGTGTGCTAAGCCTTTGAAATGTGTCTCTGGACCACTATATTTGCTATAGCTCCAGGAAAAGGATTAGGAAGACACTATTAATGATGCAGTCTATTAAATGTGGCTTTCTCTAAGTGGTCGCATTATTGATGACTTTTTCTCATTTGGTTATTTTTTTAAAAGGAAAAAAATTATGCTCTCCCTCACCTCCATTAATGCTCTTTGATGAATAGTGCAAACTATCACCTGGTATTTATTTTCATGAGCCCCTAATTACAGCTAATCAAGCATTTACCTTGCATTTACAAGCTCTTGCTGCAGGTACATTTTTAGCCATCCTCAGTAAAGAAACATAATTGCAGTAGACCATAGAAATGAACATGAGAATAAGTAAGAGTCAAGTATCATCATTTATTACCTAGGCATACCTCCTTTTTTTCTAGCCACATAGAGATCAGGAAGAGAAAATAGCATCTAAAATAGAATTTATGGATCAGAGAAGTTGTTGGCAAGGAGCCTAAATAAAAACACCATGGCATTTTCATGTAAAGAAACTGTACACTGATTTTACTCAACAAATTGAATTATATATTATTTAATTGGTAAATCTCAAAGCTCAAATCAAATATTATTTTCTTTTCCAAAATGTTTTTATTTCTATTTCAAAGATAAAAGAGTTTCCTTGTCTATATCAGTCTGACCTGCCTTTGCCGTTCAGAATATTGGTGGAACATACAACAATTTTTAGACTTAATTATAATCTTAGTGACCATCAAGTGCAGCCCTCTGCATTTAACATGAAATTGAGACCAAGTTACTTGGTTAGGTAAGTGGAGAAGCCAGAACCACAAACCACCCTCTTGACTCTACTTTCACTGCTTCGCATAAATATCAGTGGTTCTTAAATGAACAGTGCTTTTTCTTCAAACTACAGGTACCTTCCTCAGCATTCCCGCCCTTGTGATTGTCTTATGTTCCCTTTCCCAGTTGAAAGCCAGCATTTTTTAATATTCCATTTCTCAAATCAAAATGTAGAATCCCAAATTAACTATGATGGTGTTCTCTGATGTGTAAGATTAAGCTGCTATCTCTTATGAACAAATCAATCCCATTTTCCAGATTCTACTTTTTTTCCACAGAAAAATCGATATGCAAGGTATGGAAATAACTTGTCTATCTCCATGTCAGTCTTAAACAAATTAGATCATATCTGTATGATAGGGGCTAAATAATACGATAACTTGAAAGATCTTAAGAAAATTTGTTTTTGTCTGTTCCTCTTCATTCATTTGCTTCCTAAAGGTTTATGTTCACACCCAGACTCTGTGATGGGCTCCAGGGGCACAGCTCCTGCTGTTAATGCTGGAGCTTATTGTTAGGGTTTTCAAAGTGGAGGTCAAGAAAAAAATACTAAAATTTCTACTTGTATTATCTATTTTCAGTTTTTACCTTTATCAAAACTATATATGATGAGAGTTCAAAGAGTCAAATAGCTCTACCAAAACAACAGGGTCCTACTGTATAGCACAGGGAACTATATTCAGTATCCTGTAATAAACCACAATGGAAAAGAATAGGTAAAAGGATATGTATATATATACATATATATATATGTATATATAACTGAATCACTTTGCTGTACAGCAGAAATTAACACATTGTAAATCAACTATACTTGAATGAGAACAAACAAACAAAAAACGCTAAATTCAGGAGGCTGATATAATTTGGGCAATTTGACATGATCATGGTATTTATTCATTCATTTAATAAAGGTTTTTTTAAAAATTTTTTGAATTTTATTTATTTTTTTATACAGCAGGTCCTTATTAGTCATCAGTTTTATACACATCAGTGTATACATGTCAATCCTAATCTCCCAATTCATCACACCTCCACCCTCACCCCCTGCCGCTTTCCCCCTTTGGTGCCCATATGTTTGTTCTCTACATCTGTGTCTCAATTTCTGCCCTGCAAACCGGTTCATCTGTACCATTTTTCTAGGTTCCACATATATGCATTAATATACGATATTTGTTTTTCTCTTTCTGACTTACTTCACTCTGTATGACAGTCTCTAGATCCATCCACATCTCTACAAATGACCCAATTTCGTTCCTTTTTATGGCTGAGTAATATTCCATTGTATATACATACCACATCTTCTTTATCCATTCTTCTGCCGGTGGGCATTTAGGTTGCTTCCATGACCTGGCTATTGTAAATAGTGCTGCAATGAACATTGGGGTGCATGTGTCTTTTTGAATTACGCTTTTCTCTGGGTATATGCCCAGTAGTGGGATTGCTGGATCATATGGTAATTCTATTTTTACTTTTTTAAGGAACCTCCATACTGTTCTCCATAGTGGCTGTATCAATTTACATTCCTACCAACAGTGCAAGAGGGTTCCCTTTTCTCCACACCCTCTCCAGCATTTGTTGTTTGTAGATTTTCTGATGATGCCCATTCTAACTGGTGTGAGGTGATACCTCACTGTAGTTTGGATTTGCATTTCCCTAATAATTAGTGATGTTGAGCAGATTTTCATGTGCGTCTTGGCCATCTGTATGTCTTTGGAGAAATGTCTATTTAGGTCTTCTGCCCATTTTTGGATTGTGTTGTTTGTTTTTTTAATATTGAGATGCATGAACTGTTTATATATTTTGGAGATTTATCCTTTGTCTGTTGATTCATTTGCAAATATTTTCTCCCATTCTGAGGGTTGTCTTTTTGTCTTGTTTATGGTTTCCTTTGCTGTGCAAAAGCTTTGAAGTTTCATTAGGTCCCATTTGTTTATTTTTCTTTTCATTTCCATTACTCTAGGAGGTGGATCAAAAAAGATCTTGCTGTGATTTATGTCAAAGAGTGTTCTTCGTATGTTTTCCTCTAAGAGTTTTATAGTGTCCAGTCTTACATTTGGGTCTCTAATCCATTTTGAGTTTATTTTTGTGTATGGTGTTAGGGAGTGTTCTAATTTCATTCTTTCACACGTAGCTGTCCAGTTTTCCCAGCACCACTTATCAAAGAGACTGTCTTTTCTCCATTGCATATCCTTGCCTCCTTTGTCATAGATTAGTTGACCATAGGTGCGTGGGTTTATCTCTGGGCTTTCTATTTTGTTCCATTGATCTATATTTCTGTTTTTGTGCCAGTACCATATTGTCTTGATTACTGTAGCTTTGTGGTATAGTCTGAAGTCAGGGAGTCTGATTCCTTCAGCTCTGTTTTTTCCCCTCAAGACTGCTTTGGCTATTCGGGGTCTTTTGTGTCTCCAAACAAATTTTAAGATTTTTTGTTCCAGTTCTGTGAAAAATGCCATTGGTAATTTGATAGGGATTGCATTGAATCTGTAGATTGCTTTGGGTAGTATAGTCATTTTCACAATATTGATTCTTCCAATCCAAGAACATGGTATATCTCCCCATCTGTTTGTAGCATCTTTAATTTCTTTCATCAGTGTCTTATAGTTTCCTGTATACAGGTCTTTTGTCTCCCTAGGTAGGTTTATTCCTAGGTATTTTATTCTTTTTGTTGCAATGTTAAATGGGAGTGTTTCCTTAATTTCTCTTTCAGATATTTCATCATTCGTGTATAGGAATGCAAGAGATTTCTGTGCATTAATTTTGTATCTTGCAACTTTACCAAATTCATTGATTAGCTCTAGTAGTTTTCTGGTTGCATCTTTAGGATTCTCTATGTATAGTATCATGTCATCTGCAAACAGTAACAGTTTTCCTTCTTCTTTTCCAATTTGCATTTCTTTTTCTTCTCTGATTGCCGTGGCTAGGACTTCCAAAACTATGTTGAATAATAGTGGTGAGAGTGGACATCCTTGTCTTGTTCCTGATCTTAGAGGAAATGCTTTGAGTTTTTCACCATTGAGAATGATGTTTGCTGTGGGTTTGTCATATATGGCCTTTATTATGTTGAGGTAGTTTCCCTCTCTGCCCACTTTCTGGAGAGTTTTTATCATAAATGAGTGCTGAATTTTGTCAAAAGCTTTTTCTGCATCTATTGAGATGATCATATGGTTTTTATTCTTCAATTTGTTAATATGGTTTATCACATTGATTGATTTACGTATATTGAACAATCCTTGCATCCCTGGGATAAATCCCACTTGATTATGGTGTATGATCCTTTTAATGTGTTGTTGGATTCTGTGTGCTAGTATTTTGTTGAGGATTTTTGCATTATATTCATCAGCGATATTGGTCTGTAATTTTCTTTTTTGTAGTATCTTTGTCTGGTTTTGGTATCAGGGTGATGGTGGCCTCATAGAATGAGTTTGGGAGTGTTCCTTCCTCTGCAGTTTTTTTGGAGAGTTTGAGAAGGATGCGTGTTAGCTCTTCTCTAAATGTTTGATAGAATTCACCTGTGAAGCCATCTGGTCCTGGACTTTTGTTTGTTGGAAGATTTTTAATCACAGTCTCAATTTCATTACCTGTGATTGGTCTGTTCATATTTTCTATTTCTTCCTGGTTCAGTCTTGGAAGGTTGTACCTTTCTAAGAATTTGTCCATTTCTTCCAGGTTGTCCATTTTATTGGCATAGAGTTGCTTGTAGTAGTCTCTTAGGATGCTTTGTATTTCTGCGTTGCCTGTTGTAACTTCTCCCTTTTCATTTCTAATTTTATTGATTTAAGTCCTCTCCCTCTTTTACTTGATGAGTCTGGCTAATGGTTTATCAATTTTGTTTATCTTCTCAAAGAACCAGCTTTTAGTTTTATTGATCCTTGCTATTGTTTTCTTTGTTTGTATTTCGTTTATTTCTGCTCTGATCTTTATGATTCCTTTCCTTCTGCTAACTTTGGGTTTTGTTTGTTCTTCTTTCTCTGTTTCCTTTAGGTATAAGGTTAGATTGTTTATTTGAGATTTTTCTTGTTTCTTGAGGTAGGCTTGTATAGCTATAAACTTCCCTCTTAGAACTGCTTTTGCTGCATCCCATAGGTTTTGGATCATCGTGTTTTCATTGTCATTTTTCTCTAGGTTTTTTTTGATTTCCTGTTTGATTTCTTCAGTGATCTCTTGGTTATTTAGTAATGTATTGTTTAGTCTCCATGTGTTTGTTTTTTTTACCTTTTTTTCCCTGTAATTGATTTCTAATTTCATGGCGTTGTGGTCAGAAAGGAGGCTTGGTACGATATCAGTTTTCTTAAATTTTCCGAGGCTTGATTTGACCCAAGGTGTGATCTGTCCTGGAGGATGTTCCGTGCGCACTTGGGAAGAAAGTGAAATCTTCTGTTTCTGGATGGAATGTCCTATAAATGTCAATTAAATCTATCTGGTCTGTTGTGTCATTTAAAGCTTCTGTTTCCTTATTTATTTTCATTTTGGATGATCTGTCCATTGGTGTAAGTGAGATGTTAAAGTCCCCCACTATTATTGTGTCACTGTCGATTTCCTCTTTTATAGCTGTTAGCAGTTTCCTTATGTATTGAGGTGCTCCTATGTTGGGTGCATATATATTTATAATTGTTATATCTTCTTCTTGGATTGATCCCTTGATCATTATGTAGTGTCCTTCCTTGTCTCTTGTAACAATCATTATTTTAAAGTCGATTTTATCTGATATGAGTATTGCTACTCCAGCTTTCTTTTGATTTCCATTGGCATGGAATACCTTTTTCCATCCCTTCACTTTCAATCTGTATGTGTCCCTAGGTCTGAAGTGGGTCTCTTGTAGACAGCATATATATGGGTCTTGTTTCTGTATCCATTCAGCAATCCTGTGTCTTTTGGTTGGAGCATTTAATCCATTCACGTTTAAGGTAATTATTGATATGTATGTTCCTATGACCATTTTCTTAATTGTTTTGGGTTTGTTTTTGTAGGTCCTTTTCTTTTGTGTTTCTCACTTAGAGAAGTTCCTATAGCATTTGTTGTAGAGCTGGTTTGGTAGTGCTGAATTCTCTTAGCTTTTGCTTGTCTGTAAAGCTTTTAATTTCTCTCTTGAATCTGAATGAGATCCTTGCCAGGTAGAGTAATCTTGGTTGTAGGTTCTTCCCTTTCATCACTTTAAGTATATCATGCCACTCCCTTCTGGCTTGTAGAGTTTCTGCTGAGAAATCAGCTGTTAACCTTATGGGAGTTCCCTTGTATGTTATTTGTCATTTTTCCCTTGCCGCTTTCAATAGTTTTTCTTTGTCTTTAATTTTTGCCAGTTTGATTACAATGTGTCTCGGCGTGTTTCTCCTTGGGTTTATCCTGTACGGGGCTCTCTGTGCTTCCTGGACTTGGGCGGCTATTTCCTTTCCCGTGTTAGGGAGGTTTTTGACTATAATCTCTTCAAATATTTTCTCGTGTCCTTTCTCTCTCTCTTCTCCTTCTGGGACCCCTATAACGCGAATGTTGTTGCGTTTAATGTGGTCCCAGAGGTCTCTTAGGCTGTCTTCATTTCTTTTCATTCTTTTTTCTTTATTCTGTTCCACAGCAGTGAATTCCACCATTGTGTCTTCCAGGTCACTTATCCGTTCTTCTGCCTCAGTTATTCTGCTATTGATTCCTTCTAGTGTAGTTTTCATTTCAGTTATTGTATTGTTCATCTCTGTTTGTTTGTTCTTTAATTCTTCTAGGTCTTTGTTAAACATTTCTTGCATCTTCTCGATCTTTGCCTCCATGCTTTTTCCAAGGTCCTGGATCATCTTCACTATCATTATTCTGAATTCTTTTTCTGGAAGATTGCCTATTTCCATTTCATTTAGTTGTTTCTCTGGGGTTTTATCTTGTTCCTTCATCTGGTACATAGCCCTCTACCTTTTCATCTTGTCTATCTTTCTGTGAATGTGGTTTTTGTTCCACAGGCTGCAGGATTGTAGTTCTTCTTGCTTTTGCCTAATAAAGGTTTATTGAGTATCTTCAATGTGCTAGGTAGTGAACATGTACTAACAAGATTAAATCATGACAGTTGTACCCAAAAACTTTAATCTAGAGGAAGAAATGGATTATTAAAGGATTAAGTTGCATGTGGTAAGTATTGTTACAGAACCGAATAAAACTTATGTTACACAGAGGAAAGGGAGAACAGCTTTGGGGAAGTGGAGACAGCCTTTATAGAGAGGACATTTGAACTTGATCTTGAAGGAGAACAGTTTGACAGTGGAGGAGAGGTGGGCCAGCAGGATAAAGAACGTGCAAAGTCAGACATGAAAGAATGCACCCTATCCCAAGAATGAATTTCCCAATTACTGTGCAAGCCTCGAAGACTTGTAGAGCCAAACTTCACCCAGTCTGGACCAAACCAGACAAAAATCCAGAATCTCCCAACAGACTCCCAACAGGAAGAAGAGGTTTTAAGCCTTGCCAGACCTTGCAAAGTTCCTCTGACCTGTTTAGAGCTAAGCTAACCTATCCAAGTGATAGACTGCAATGCATTGCCTCCTAGAGTCAGTTATAGTGTAGATAACAGTAAAATTGGAAATGAAGCTTAATTTCAGTAGGTGGCAGTAGTCACAAAGCAGATATTTGTGTTTCTTTTCAGTTATTTTAGCTTTAGGTGTTGACCAGCTTTAGGGCTTAAACACACTGACTGAGTTTGGAAGCCAGAGCCTGGAGGGACCTTAGTCAGTCCCTCAGCCAGCATCACACGGTTTACAGTTGACCACCTTCACCAGTGGTGGACTCATCACAGTTATCCCAGTGGAGTCCTTTCTCCTGAACCCGCAATGCTACTTTGGTTTTTAAGAGCAAGGGAACTTCATTATCAGAGTACTTACTATTGGAGTACCAATAATTACAAGTTGTGATGTAAGAGTCATCCCAACATGAAATGTTCACTAACAAATCTATCCTTACAAAGCTAGTCCCTGTTCACACCTCCTTCTGGCTTAACATGGCATCTACCCCCTCCCCCCCAACATTAGTGTCAGATGTTGTCACTGTGATTACTGTGCCTACCAGTTGCAGAGTGAAATTGCCAATCTTGCAAAAGATGCAGGGTTTCACTAAGATAATGAAAGTGATGATTGAAGACTGATTCAATAATTGTTAGAAACCCTCCAAGAAATGAGAGCCTGGCAGAGTTTGTCTGGTTACAACTGAAAAAGAGAAAATCAACAAAGATGATGATATAGTAAAGGCTTCAGAAGGGGATGATTAGAAATGCAAAGGATTTGGAGAAGTCCTGGGGAAAAGTGATGAAGCCCTTGACTATTTTGCAAAATTTACCTTTTTTAAAACCTTTCTGTGAAGGTCAAATAAGAAGTGATTGACTTCATATTTTGCTGTCTTAGAATTTTTTTTTCAGAATAAACATGCCCCAAAGAAGTCTTGATTCATTTTTCTGTTCTAAGAAATAGTCCATGTTTTACAGTTATAATCAAAATGTGATTAAATATAAAATAAATTTACTATCATAATTTTTAGTTCTTTTTAAGATAAAGCTCCAATCCACACACACCCCCACCAACCCACACACACTATTTGCTCTAAAATATTGCTTCCCATTTAAGTGAATTCACTTGAGGTGACCTTTCTCCAGGACTAATTATTCTCAGAAACTTTTTTTCTAAGGACTCCTATAATTCTACCCTGTAAGAGCTTATAGGGCGCACTAGGCATGAAGACATTTTAGATGTGTTGTGTGTTTGGTTAGCGAAGATTGCAAACCTGGCTGCAGATCGCTGGCCCAGTTCCTTCCCGCAAGAGGAGTGAGGTTTCCCGCATGATAGCTGCATCTGCTTGTTCCAGGCTTGAGCCATGGAAGTGGTGGACAGGCTTATAGAAGCTGCTCTCTGGGGTTCATGAGAAATTCAGCTGCTGATATAACTGACTGTTCGTCCTTCCTTTATAATGCAGCAGCCACATTAAACGAATATCATATGCTAACACATATATGTGGAATCTAAAAAAAAAAAGATTCTGAAGAACCAACGGGCAGGACAGGAATAAAGATGCAAATGTAGAGAATGGACTTGAGGACATGGGGAGGGGGGAAGGGTAAGCTGGGACGAAGTGAAAGAGTGGCATGGACATATATGCACTACCAAATGTAAAATAGATAGCTAGTGGGAAGCAGCTGCATAGCACAGGAAGATCAGCTCAGTGCTTTGTGACCACCTAGAGGGATGAGATAGGGAGGGTGGGAGGGAGACACAAGAGGAGGAGATACGGGGATATATGTATATATATAGCTGATTCACTTTGCTATACAGCAGAAACTAACACACCATTGTAAAGCAATTATAATCCAATAAAGATGTTAAAAAAATAACTGGACAAATGCAAAAAAAAAAGCAATTCATGTAAATAAACAATTTATAAAGTGAATCTCAATGCTAGGGGAAGCCCTTTTTTCAACATCTTTATTGGAGTATAATTGCTTTACAGTGTTCTGATTTGCATTTCTCTAATGATTAGTGATGTTGAACAGCTTTTCATGTGCTTCTTGGCCATCTGTTTGTCTTATTTGGAGAAATGTCTATTTAGATCTTCTGCCCATTTTTGGATTGGGTTGTTTGTTTTTTTGATATTGAACTGCATGAGCTGCTTGTATATTTTGGAGATTAATCCTTTGTCAGTTGCAAATATTTTCTCCCATTCTGTGGGTTGTCTTTTCGTCTTTTTTATGGTTTCCTTTGCTGTGCAAAAGCTTTGAAGTTTCATTAGGTCCCATTTGTTTATTTTTGTTTTTATTTCCATTTCTCTAGGAGGTGGGTCAAAGAGGATCTTGCTGTGATTTATGTCATAGAGTGGGGAAGCCCATTTTTAAAAGTAGAGACTCCCCCTTTTATGGTTTTTGTAAGGATTAAGTGAGATTAAAGCTATGAAAGAATTTTAGTATGACACAATGAATGGAAAGGTATTTTTTTACTATTTAAAATGTCAGGTAGAAGGTAAAGGGACTCCTTTTTTGGTTGAATCATTCATGTGCTATATATGAGCAGGAGAGCGGTGTGATGGGAAGTTGGTTGTCAAGGTGGGAAGATCAGCCAGAGGAATGTAGATTGTCTGTAAAAACAGATAACAGAAGCCAGCAGTTATATTTAGTAAAACCATAGGCTGAAGGGAGAGCAGTGTGTTTCTATCCATTTTTCCAGGCATAAAAGCACAGTGCATTCTTGAGGAGGATTGAGCGTTGTGCTACATGAATGATTCGGCCACAGCCAATTCTGGATGGATTGAAATCCAGGTCTTTACTCTGTATCTTAACTGTGATGAATCAATTCATCAGGCCATAAATAAAAAGCTTCACTGTGAGAGGATGTGTGACTGGGAAGGCTGTGTTGGACTTGGTTCCTCCACTCAAGGATCTTGGGGAGAACAGAACTGTTAAACAACTGGAGATTATTTTGCAATCTAAACCACAGACTGCAAATCCAGCTTCTTACCAGGACCCAGCAGGGGATGTACCTGAGGAAGTATGTCAGTTCTTGCATGGATTGCATGGATGTATATAAATGCCATTGGACCTTAATGTGAGAATATAGGCAGTGGTAAAGACAGAGGCAAACAGAGCTTGTGTCACGTCAAAAGGGGCAGCAGCCTCAACTCAGCTTCCCAGTTGCCCAGTGAGAATGCAGGCCTAGAATTGCCAGATCTTCTGGTTTGGTCAAAAGAAAAAAGAAATCTAGATGTTTATATGGAATTTCTCAATTTTTAGAAGTTCTCAATATTAATAAAATGTCAAAACACGGGTCTACAGCTTTCTTTGTGATCTCTGCAAACACGTGGTGATTAGTGGAAAGCTGGGGACGCTCAGAGAAGAGAGAAGAGGGTGAAGGTGAGCCTGGCAGACGTCTGTGGCCTGAGGGATGGACCCTTTCACTGGGTGGAGGGCAGGTCCCCAGCTCCCTCTGGGTGGAGGTCAGGATGCAGAGGCTCATCTTCCCAGCACACTCCTGTAGCCCAAGGACTGGCTCCGACTTGGTCCACTTGCCCTCTTATCAGCTATTTCCCTAGGAGAATGATGGGGACATAGAGGAGAGTCTTTCCTTTGTTCATTTTTTGACGGAGCAATATGGAATTGTCAAAGTGATTGGAGGCAAAATTTTCTAACATTTGGAGAATTATAAAATAAAAAGTAAGAGCTCTCTTCCCATTTCTCCCCTCCTCTCTATTTCTGTTTCCAAGAGGTAATCACTGATAACATGTCTGTTATTCCAGAAATTTTCTAAGCATATAAAACCATATATGTGATTTCTTTTTTTTTCTCCAGGAGACAGAGGAAGGATGATTGGCCATTGAACAGGGAGCACAGTTCCAGGTCTGTGGTTTTGTGTGTATAGTGTTTCCTGCTTGGGAGACCTTTCTTTTCCTCCTCCTCTCCTGGTGCGAACGCCTTGAAAGGCAGCACAGTGCAGAAGAGTGCAGACCCCCAGCCAGGCTTTCTGGCTCCCAGCCTGGCTCTCCTGTTTACTAGCTCTGACTCTAGCTGAGTTACTCAGCCTTTTCATGCCACAATTTTCTCATCTATAAAAAGGGCATTAAAAGTAGAATCTGTCTCAAATAGTTGTTACGAGAAATAAAAGTGTTTAAGTACATGAAGGGCGTGGGACAGGATTTGTCATCAAGCAAGTGCTATAGAGAGGTCTAGTATTTGTTTCCTTACTGTCAATACTAGGAAACCTTCCTCAGTCATCCCTAATTCCTGCTTCTCTCTCCTCCTCCACCTTACCTCTTTTAGTGCTAACTATGCCACCGAATTTGGCACCTAATTATATGGCCTCACATTGTCTCAACAGGGGTCATGTGTGCCTGTGCATTGCTGACCTGTCTAGGGCAGGTGCCATGCCTCTCACTTCTTTTTGTCTTTGCAGAGGCATCACATGAACAGAGATGGGCGGGGATGCAGGTGCAAGGACCTACGGGTCTGTGTCCTGCTCTGCCGGCTGTCTCAGAGGTCACTGAGAGGTCAGGGAGCTTGGGACACAGCTGCCCTTGCTTTGAGCTGCTTCTCTTGCTTTGAGCTGCTCTCTATATTACCCAGAAGGTGCCTTGTCAAAATTTAGAGCAAACAGTTTTAGAAACTGTTAGCTAGCACCAGGGCCTTAAGGGCGGCGATGCTCGGCACTTCTCCTCTCCCCAGAGAGCCTCTGAGATCATCTCAGTAAAATTTAATGCCTGGAAGTCAATTAGAGTGGCGAATTCTCCTGTAATCAAAAGAGGCAGTGCTTTTATTGGAAAGGTATAAACAAGAGGGGAAGGATGGCAGCTGTGTGAGGCTCTGTAGAGCTAATGGCTTAGGCTGGGAAAGTTATTTTGACAGAGTCAGACCATATCTACCAGGCATGAAGACAAGGAAAGGGGCTGTGGAGTGGGCAGAGGGGGAAACGGGCTATATAGGTGGCCTTCATGATTATCTTCAGAGTGTGCTGAAGCATTCCCAGAGCAGATTTACAGCTTCGCTTTCCTGGGTCATCCATCAGATCCATGAAGTGAGAAGAATTACTCTCCATCTCTCATTTTAGAGAGGAGGAATGGAACTTCAGAGGGGTTAACATGGCACTGGAGTTAACACCACAGTCTCTCTACTTTCAGACAGCAGACCTTGCTGAAGTGAGGAGTGTGGATGAGGAGGTGGGGGAGCCCTTCTCTCTCTAAGCACATTCCCCGAAACTGGTACCTTCTCAGTGCCTGCTAAGAGAATTCTGAAAAGCTGTTAGAAGTCATGTGAAATTTATGACTTAAATATCAGTGGACGGATGCACGGGTTGTACGTGTCTGTTCCATTTATTGCTGCATAACAAATCATCCCAAAACTGACTATCTTCCAAAAACCATTCTATATATTCACAGATCTTGTGGGTCAGGAATTCAGGCAGGGCAACAATGAGGATGGCTTGTCTGCTCTATGATGTCTGGGGCCTCAGCTGGGAAGACATGTAGCAGGGACTCACTTGACAGCTGGAGGCTGGCATCTTCTAAGGGTCCAGTTGGCTGGACATCCAGGATTGCTCATCACATGGCTGGCAGCTGATGTTGGCTGTCAGCTGGGAGCTAAGCTGGGGCTGTTGACCAGAGCACCACATGTGTCTTCTCTAGCATGACAGTCTCAGGGTATTTGGTATTCTTCTGTGGAGGCTGGCTTTCCTCAGAGTGAGCCTCCCAAGAGAACCAGGCAGACCTTTTATGACATAGTATCTCTTCCACTCCAGTCTATTGGTCAAAGTAGTCACAGACCTGCCCAGACTCAAGGGAAGGAACACAGACCCCACCTCCCACTAATGCTGAAGAATATGTAGCCATTGTTTTCAAAAACCACAGTGCTGTCTTATTCCTTTATGTCCTCACTCCTTTATGACCCCATTAATCCCTAATTACGTAGGAGTTGTAGTTGAAGTCAGCAGGTGCTGGAATCCTACCCTGGCTTTGCCACTAACTAGCTGTGTGACCTTGGAAAAGTTACCTCACCCATCCAAATTTCTGTTTTCTCATTGATAAAAGTATTTATTACAAAATAAATAAACTTTTAGATATCTTTTGTCACGTATAACATATATTAAAATTTTTTTTATTGAAGTATAGTTGATTAACAATGTTGTGTTAATTTCTGCTATACAGCAAAGTGACTCAGTTATACACATATATAATTCTTTTTTATATCCTTTTCCATTATGGTTTATCCCAGGATATTAAATATAGTTCCCTGTGCTATGCAGTAGGACCTTGTTGTTTATCCATTCTATCAATATACGTAATAGTTTGCATCTACTAATCCCAAATTCCCCGTCCATCCCTCCCCTACCCCCTCCCTTGGCAACCACAAGTCTGTTCTCTATGTTTGTGTGTCTGTTTCTGTTTAGTAGATAGGTTTGTTTGTGCAAATATTTTAGATTCCATATATAAATGATATCATATGGTATTTGTTTTTCTTTTTCTGACTTCACTCAGTATGATAATCTCTAGGTCCATCCATCTTGCTGCAAATGGCATTATTTCATTATTTTATTATGGCTGAGTAATATTCCATTGAATATATGTACCACATCTTCTTTATCCATTCATCTGTCACTGGACATTTAGGTTGTTTCCATGTCTTGGCTATTGTGAATAGTGCTGCTATGAACATAGGGGTGCGTGTATCTTTTTGTACAAAATATCTTTAAAATGTAGCTGTCCTGGGCTTCCCTGGTGGCGCAGTGGTTGAGAGTCCGCCTGCCGATGCAGGGGACACGGGTTCGTGCCCCGGTCTGGGAGGATCCCACATGCCGCGGAGCGGCTGGGCCCGTGAGCCATGGCCGCTCAGCCTGCGCGTCCGGAGCCTGTGCTCCGCAGCGGGGGAGGTCACAACAGTGAGAGGCCCGCATACCGCAAAAAAAAAAAAAAAAAAAAAAAAAATGTAGCTGTCCTGTACAGCTCTGAGCAGGATTATGGTAAGGGATTGGAATATTACCAAGCTGCAGGCAGAACTCTTTTGTGGGGCCGAAGCTTGGTGACCTTGGAGGGAGAAATGGGAGAGGGCCTTGAGAATGATGGTGGGAGATGGAGAAGGGCTGGGCTGAAGTGAGAGGAGTGTGTGAGGACCACCCAAGACAGGAAGGGACTGGAAGGTGATCCAAGCGGTCAGGTATGAGCTGTGGGGATACCACTGCTGCCCAAGACGGGAAGAGAACTCTAAGAAGGAGGGATGGGTTAGGCCAGAAACATTGATGATGGAGACCACAGGACATGTCCCTGGATGGGGGTGAGGAGGGTGGTGGTGGTGGTGGTGGTGGGAAGATGAAATTTCCTAGGCTCAGAGAGTGAGAGACAGACAGTAAGACAAGGAAGAGTATTGTTCCTTCAGAGTCCTGTGTGGCTCTGCCCGGGGCTGGAGGGGACATGTAGGGAGACTGGCTGCATGAATGTCAATAGCAGGCATTGGGGCTGTGCAGTCACGGGAAGTAACAGGTAGGCAGTGCTGGCTTCACGTGTGTGCAACCCATACAGTCACACAGGGCCCTCACCTAGGAGGGATCAAGCTTGGTTTAATGCTCTGCTGTCACCATTTTGAAATTCAGATATAAACACTTCTCTTTTACAATCTATTCCCTTGTTCTCACCACTGAGGTACTGTATTAGAGCTAGGGTTCTTGGGTTGCAAGCAACAGAAACCAACTTTTTCCTATTTAAAATAGCAATTACGGTAACAATTAATGGAAAGCTTACTATGTCCCTCTGTGAGGGACCCAGAAACTTTATTAGGAATAAGAGAATAGTTATCATCAAGACCAACACCATCTTAAAATAGAAGCTCACAAGGGAAAGCTAAACTATACTTTCCCAATAGAATACTGATAAGAAATTGACCAGAGCCTATTGTCTGCCCACATTGCCTTCCCTGTCTTGATATTCTGGAAATCCTCCAGGAAAATTGAAAGCCCTCTTCCTATTTTCCAAGTTAGGACCTCCTTCCCCTTTTGGACTTCATAACCTTTTGCTCCTCTTGTCAGTCATTTCTGGTTCACTCTCATCATTACCAATCAATCCCTTTCCCTCTTATTTCCCACTTCTCCACCCTGCCAGAGAGCTCAGTAGTACAGCTTGGTGAAATCATAGCACGAGCACTGCCCTGGGGTCATAGTGTCTGGGTTCAAATCTTGGCTTTGATCTTTATTATCTGTATGACCTTGACAAAGATCTTTAACCTCTCTGAGCCTCATCTGTAAAAGGAGTGAACAGTGCTTAACAAGCTAGTGTGATAACTGTGATTTTAGATAGATGGATAGATAGATAGAGATACACATATATACATCAATATAGATATACAGGTATATACATGTATATATCAATATCTACATATACACACACTTAAATGTCAATATATAAACCAATAGTTGATGACATACAAATCACAATCTGTAGTTTTCTTAATTAGCTATTCATTTGCCTATTTACCATATTCTTACTGCAGAATTGCAAGCTTCATTAGGAAAGAAAATTGGTCTGTCTTGCTATTGTACCATCCTCAATGCCTAGAACAGTTTCTGGAACATAGTAGGTATTCATTAAATATTTTTGTAAAAATAAATGTATGAATTGTTAAAAAATAAAATAGCAATTATGGAAGACAGAGGTGGGGGTGGGTTCATTTGATTGAAGACAATGTTGAAGAGCCAAGAAGAGGCAGATAACAGGCAGCTGTGAACATACTGGTCTCCAGCTGGACATAGCATCTGCCCCTCTGGAGGGACCTCTGTTGAAGAATGAGTAAACCCAACTTGGAGAATATGGTCTGAGAGAGCTCTTATTGAAAAGGACCTGCTGGTCATAGAGCAAGACCGCTCTGTGATTCCTCCTGTGGCCTGGCAGTTGAGGAGGTGTCGCAGGTGGGGGGAAAGAGGGAGACCTTTGAGAAGGATAACTGGTGTAGAAACCTTTCCAAAGTAATTGGACAAAAAAGAATTAAAAATGTGATGAACAGGACTTCATTTTACCCCATTCTCCTGGGAACAAATCAGTGAACCGTCGTTATCTTCACTGGAGGCCCATTTAGTAAGAGAACATTTGAAAAAGCACATAGAACTGAAGGACTTGTAATCTGTAAGTTTATCTCTAAGTAATTTCTGTCTCTAACTTCCTGATGGGTAAAACACAAGACAAGCTTAGCTTAAGTCGAAAGTGGTTTTGTTTTTTAAATAGAGATAGATCGTTCTTTCAAGAAACCACTGGTGAGTCATGATGGCCAAAGGGCTAGAATCAGAAACTTTAGAGTCCTTAGCAACCCAAAGGGGTTCTTACTCTGTTTCTTACAACCTCCCTGTAAGGTAGGTGCTATTATTAACTCATAGGTGAGGAAACTGAGGCACAGAGAGGTTAAGTAATTACCTTGTCTTGCTCCTAGGATGGGCAGGTCCTCATTCGTCCTGAAACAGTCCCTGGGGGTTTCAGAATGTCCTTGTTCATTCCTCCATTACTTCCTTTCTCCATTCAAGTGAGACTCAAGCTCCTGGCACAGGGGAGGGCAGGCTGCAGAGGGCCCGGTGTCCACTGAAACTCTATGTCATAGGGCACAGAAGTGCCCTTCCTCAGTCCCCAATATTCCTGCTTCTTACGAGTCCTCAACTGGGGGAGCCCAATGTTCTATACCCTTTGTCTGAGGCCTGAATATTGATGAGTGACCTGACCACTCTGAGCAGGGTGACATGGAGCAAAGAGCATCAACTCTCAGGGTAGAGGATAAATCACTGAGACCATCTAATCCAGGGGCCACAGACCCACAGGCTGCAAGAGCCACTCAGGCACCATGAACAAAATAAGTGGGACAAGAAGAGTGTGAGGGCTGCGGCTGATGGCCTCATCTTAGAACAGCCTGACTTCTGCTCAGCTCTGGCTTATTCTGCTACGTTGGACTGGTGCCCAACATTGTCAGATTTTCTGATTTTTTTAAGAGAAGCTAGGCATTATTTTTCTCCTACCTCATGAGGTTATTGTAACAGTTGAAAGAAGTAACTCACCTAAAGTGCTTAGAACACACATGTGGCATTGGAGGAAGCTCTGAGTAAGTGCTGGTCACTGTCATTATAGCATTTCACAGATGTGGAAACCACGGCCCAGAAGGGGCTTCCCAAGATCACAGCCATGTTACAGGCTAGCCCACGCTCCTGACCCGGTTTCCCCCTCCTGCCCCAACCCTTTCCTGGGCCATCCACTATCTTCACTGCATAGCATGACACATTTTAGGTAACCACATAATGCCTTGCCACAGTATTTCTGCTGATTCCCTACTTTTAAGGAAATCTCCTTCCCTTGATAAACGAAACCTTTCTTTAAGTTTGTTCCAACAAAACAATCTGCAAGGTTCTTTCATCTGCCTTTAGGTTCACATAGGAGTAGCAGCTGTGAAGCAGCTCCCCGCCCTCTTTTATTAACTCCAAGGGCCTGTATTATACAAACTCAGACTTTTCCCTTTAAGTCAGGGGCTCACCTGCTATTTACCCAGGGCCATTAAACCATTAAGAAAAATGATGTTTCGTGGGCCAGGACAATTTGTGCACTTTGTTGAGAGTGAAGCTAATTTCCTCTTGCTTTGTGAAAAATGTTGTTTACTCTCATTAAAAGTTCCAGGAATTCTGCACCCTGAGCTGATCCAGGTGTGGTCCCAAAAGAGCAGGTAACAGGACTACCATTTCCTCCTGAACACTTGGCGTTTGAGCCCTAACAGCTCCAAACAGGGCTTGGTGTTGGCCTCAGTCTCTACTTTTGACTTATGCTTGTTCCCGTGGTTCTGAGTTAATGCCAACTCACTTTCCCTGTCAGATTAATCCCCCTCACTAGAAAGTCTGAGGTTGAATGGGGCCGCTCTCTGTCCCTCCTGGTATTTGAACTGGAATTCTCCCTGCGGATTGCCATGTTGCCTCCTTCTTTGTATTGGGATGGCCACCATGACACTTGACCTCAAAAATCTGTCAAAGTCAGACGGCCTGCTGCCTTTTCCAGAGGCCACAGATGAAGAGGGCAAAATGAGAAACTGAAGACCGATCTCTAAGGACACAACCACCGGGCTGTATCCACGAGGCACTGGCTCCCCCTGGTTTTCAGTGTTACTACTTTTTCAGTCCTTCTCAGCTGACAGAGCTCTACTTCCTGTTGGAGCCAACTGTAAGCCATTTTCCAGGTCTGTTTTTCTGAATTCCTTCTTGGAAATGTAATTAAGGTGCAAGGGGAGACAGCTGCACTCTTTGCATTTGCCATCAGGTCAGGAAGTGACATTCCTGGATAATAAGAATTTCCATAATAGATGGAAAGTCCAACCCCAGAGAAGGCTTGTGGTTGATGAAATTAAGGTTTTTCCAAATGAAGACGATAAGGAGCCACGTAAAATAAACTGTGGCCTTGGAAGCTGTGACGTGTACCAACAGATGTAGGCAGAAGGATGGAAGTCTACAGAGAGGATAGACAAAGGAAGACCAGCGATAAACCAATGTCAAGGTTTGTTTAGCTGCAGCCAAGGGAGTAAGGCACTGTGTCTGGTGTTCTGGTGTATCTCATCCTGGGTTTTAGGCAAACCAGTTCTCCACTGCATCAGAAATTTCAGGCTCTATATAGGTTTTGGTTATATAAAAAAAAAATGTGTCTGCAATTACCTGATTCCCTTTGGCTTACTTCCACCCCTAGTGAGTAAACTTCTGGTTAATAATTTGGCTTCCCTGAAATTCTTTTTTTAATTTATTTTTTTTGGCTGCCTTGGGTCTTATTTGTGGCACTGGGATCTTCGTCGAGGCATGTAGGATCTTTTGTTGCGGTGCGCAGGCATCTCTCTAGTTGTGGCAGCAGGTTTTCTCTTCTCTAGTTGTGGTGCATAGACTCCGGAGTGCGTGGGCTCTGTAGTTGCAGTGTCTGCGCCCTCTAGTTGAGGCGCACAAGCTCAGTAGTTGTGGCGTGTGGGCTTAGTTGCCCCGCGGCATGTGGGATCTTAGTTCCCTGACCAGGGATCAAACCCGTATCACCTGCATTGGAAGGCGGATTCTTTACCACTGGACCACCAGGGAAGTCCCTGGCTTCCCAGAAATCCTAATGTTGGGAAGAGGCTTCCTGGGATAGTAGTCATGACTATTTTGTTAAATAGATGAGATATTTCTGACCCATCAAAGCTGAGGATAAGATTCTGTGTCTGATTCGACCCTGCTAGACACAACCACCTACTGGAAACTTGAAAAGCTCCCAAATCTCTCCTGGGTTCCGAGACACCTGAAGCCTCTGACATGTCTCTCCTTGTCCTCCTGCCTTTCCCACAGTGTTCAGTTTGTAGTCTCCATACTGCAGACTTGGAGAGGGAAGTGGCCTGCCTGGGCTCCTGCAGTGAGCGCATGTAGCAGCTGCGACTCCTAACTCCCGTTAATGACTGAGATCACAGTACACAGTTGCCTGCACTGGATCTGGGTATTTTGCTGCACTGCTCACCCATTAACTTCCCTTCCTGGAAAGATGTTTTAAAAACCACTTTGCTTCTGGAATTGGGCTGTTGGCATGCTGCAGGCCTGGGTTAAATCTCAGTACAGATTTCTCGTTAAGGAAGTAGGCTGAGTGGTGAGGTTAGACCACGCTGAGGAGGATCTTAAATGTTTGCTGGGAAATTCTTGAAGGATTTTGTAGGGAATTGGGAGACTTCAGCTTTTTCAGCTAAGAGGCAACCTGCCCATATATGAATTTTTGACTGTGTAGAGAATTGATTAGAGAAGACCAGGACTGGAAGGGTCTATTATAATGGTACAGATGCCAGAGGATAAGAGTGGGATTAGCAATCGAGATGGAGAAACAAAGTTAGAAGAGATTTTGGAGGAACGCTATGCAGAATTGGCAAAGAAGTGTTTTATGAAGGGTGAAGTTTAAAAGGTTCATGGAAGGCCATTTAAAACTTTATTAGTTATATGTTTATTTTTACGTGTTGAAGTCCCTGCCTGCCATGGTCTCATGTGAATGACATGGCAGAGGTGTGCAGAAAATGGACATGGAAATGGCAGTGTCTGGAGGACTCATAAAGTTCAGAAAGCTCTGCTTCTCAAAACCTGTGAGCAGTATGCCCTGCTATGCCTTCATGGTCCCAGGAAGAAGTTCTGACCCCACAGGAGAAAGCTTGTAGTGTCTCCCATGCCTCATTATCAAACTGGGAACCCAGAAGTTGAGTAAGGAAGAGAAAAGTTACACCCACAAGGAGTTGCCGGACTTTACTACTTTATGTCTCAACCATCTAAGAATCATTCATTCACTCATTCATCCATCCACTCATTCACTCAGTGGATACCATTGAGTGCCTATAATGTATCAGGCACCATACTGGAAATTTAATGGTCAGCAAAACCAGGAGTGGTCATAGCCCTGGTGGAATCTAAAGAATCCAGAGGAAAAGACAGATGTTAATCGATCTCATAAACAAATAGAAAACTGCCCCTGAGATAAGTGCTAAGGAGAGACTTGCGGTGCTCTGAGGCCTGAGAGTGGGAGGATTTGGCACAATCAGGGACGCCTGTGAAGTATTCCCAAGGAAATATCTTACACTGATATTTGAAAGGCTGGAAGGAGTTTAAGTGCGCTAAGAGTGTGGTGGGGAAGAGGGTTCTGGGGTGCAGGGGGGGACAGCATGTGCAAATACCCTGTAGCTTCAGGAGCCATGGAGAGCACTAAGGACAGGAAAGAAAGCTGTTGTGGCCAGGGGAAGAAAGAAGCGACAGGAGGCTGGAGGGGGCAAGGCCAGACCATGCCAGGTCTGTGAGCCATGGTAAGGGGCTTGTCTTTATCATTGCTTATCATGTTTAAAGCCTAATCACATCACGTTGTCTTCGCTATATTGCTTTTTTAGGATTATTTTCTATTTACGGCAAGTATTATTAATTTTTAATGTGTCATAGTGACTTATAGATTATTTTATAAAAATATATTTAAGATTAAAAATTGACTTGATTTAAATAAAAATAGTAATAGTCATACAGGTGGTAAGCAGAACTGTCAAGAATTGCAAACATGATGTGGAGTCAACTCTCATGGAAGGAGTGTTGGTGCTGATCACAAGTCTAGTTACCATCCATCACCATGCAATTGACCCCTTTCACTTATTGTACCCCTTCCTCTCAGGTAACCACTAATCTGTTCTCTATATCTATGAGTTTTGTTTTGTTTTATTTTGTTTGTTTGTTTTGTTTTGTTTTTGTTTTTGTTTTTAGATTCCACATGTGAATGAAATCATATGGTATTTGTCTTTCTCCATCTGACTTATTTCACTTAGCATCATACCTTCAAGGTCCATTCATGTTGTCGCAAATGGCAGGATCTCATTCTTTTTTTATGGCTGAGAAATATTCCATTGTGTGTGTGTGTGTGTGTGTGTGTGTGTGTGTGTGTTTTATATATATATATATATATATATATATATAAAAGAAAAGGAATAAAGAATGGAGATTGTTGGACACTATGCAAAGTGAAATAAGCCAGTCACAAAAAGACAAATACTTTATGCTTCCATTTATATGAGATACCTATGAGTAGTGAATTCAGAGAGAAAAAGTGGAATGGTGGTTGCCAGGGGCCGGGGGAAGGGTAGAATAGCCAGTTAATGGGTGCAGAATTTCAGTTTTGCACAATGAAAAGAGTTCTGGAGATTGGTCTCACAACAATGTGAACACTTAACAGTATTGAACTCTATGCTTAGAAGATGGTACATTTTTATTTACAATAACCAAGATACGGAAATAACCTAAGTGCCCATTTAATTGGACTTACAATAGGCTTTCTTAATCTATCCTCCATGTCTCTTAACCCCTCTTACTTGTTTTGCATCATTTTGTGTTCTTTTGCTGCACTTTGGTTTAATTTCTTTATATTTATCTTCCAGTTATAAAATTTTCTCTGCCTGTGTGTCTACTCTGCTGTATAACTTGCATACTACATTTCTACTTGCAGTTGCTAAATATTTTAATTTGTGGACATTCTGTTTGTTTCATTTTAAAATTTGCCAAGATCATTCTTTATAGTTTCTTGTTTTCTCACATTTTTTCTGTTAGTTCTTAAATTTTCTGTCTGGTAATTCTAGTACCTAAAATCTTTGTGTTGTCCATTGCTTTGACTGGCTCTCACTGATGGTGACTTATTTCTTTCTATGTTTTGTGATTTGGATTGTGAACTGCTAATTTTTATTAAAACCTTACTTGTGGGAATTGCTTGAAGCCTGAATCAGAGTGGAATTTCTCCAGAAAGGATTTGTATTTGTTTCTGCTAGCCTCCTTCTAGAGGCAGTTTTATTTCTTGTTCACCTTACTTTGTGGGTGTAGCCCTTAGATGCTCCAATTTTACACAGTGGACTCCTCTTACATATTCCACTTTAGGGGCCCCCAGACTTTCTCTCCTGCTCCATACTCTGTGTAGCCATCTAAACAGCAGCATAAGGGCTTGAGGGCGTGGCAGAGGTCCTTTAGGTAAAAGATAGTTCCAACACTCTCTTTCATCCAAGGGTTTCTGTTTTCTCTTTATCTCTAGAGTCCTCAGAGCTCTTTAAGTATTTTAATTTTTCATCTTTTAATATTTTATCCAGTATTTTAATTGTTTCAATTGCAAAATTATTTAGGGTATTTAGCTCTCCATGTCAGTCCAGGGTCCTCTTTAAGCTTCACATTTTCTTTATATAAAAACCATTATCTCATATTCCTTTCTTTGTTACTGTTTTGATTTTGCGATATGTGTATATATATGTGTGTGTATGTGTGCGTGTGGGTATAAATAAATATATATATATATATATATATATATATCTCTCTTCAGTTCTGACTTCAAGTAGAACCTATGAGCCTCTAATTAACAGGCTTGTGAAAAAGTTTTTTTCTCTTGAGATTACATTTATTTATACAAAAGTTTCATGGAGAGGAGTATAGCAATTAATTTTTTTTTTTTTTTTTTTTTTTTTGCGGTACGCGGGCCTCTCACTGTTGTGGCCTCTCCCATTGCGGAGCACAGGCTCCGGACACACAGGCTCAGCGGCCATGGCTCACGGGCCCAGCCGCTCCGCGGCATGTGGGATCTTCCCGGACCGGGGCACGAACCCGTGTGCCCTGCATCGGCAGGCGGACTCTCAACCACTGCGCCACCAGGGAAGCCCCAGCAATTAATTTTTTGCTGTGATAAAACTGAAGGTTGAGAATAGTGTTTAAAAATAAAATTAAATATAAATTTAAATTAGGAAAAGGAACATGGTCTTCAAACTTATACCTGTGCTATAACTCTGTTTTTCTATGTCTGTAATCATAAGAATATCTTTTGCTAATGTTTGTTAAATTGTCCTGTAGGCATGTGGATTTCCACGTTTGAATGTTGTCTGCCATTATCCTGTAACTATAACTCTCTAGGCCTTGCTAATAATTGTCATACAAGCATTACTTGTGAAATCCTGGTCTATAACAGATCTATATGTTTCTAAATTTCTCTTTTTGATGATGGTGTTATCAGGCTCACTTTGTCTGCCTCTTCTCCCTTTCACTGTGGAATTATTAATTTATTCCCAGACTCTAACACATTCTTTGTCTTAAGTGTTAGCAAGATTTTTTTTCTATGCAGCCCACAATGAGTTCAATATGCTTGTATCTGCACTCCCAACTGAGTGAAGGTAGAAGCTGTGTCTTACTCATTTCTGGGTCTAAGTGGTTTATAATTTAGGAGGAACTCAGGAATATAATGAATAGAATAGAAACATAAGAAGAAAAAACAGCGTCAGAATCCAAGTTTTTGAATAGCAGTTAATCTGCTGTTGAGGCCACCTGGCTTTCTTCAGGTTGCGAGACGTCTGAGTGGGGTCCAGCAGGGGCAGGGTTGGTGTTCAGAACCTGCCACTCAGCCCAGCCTTCTGATTCTGTCTCTCTTAGGCCACCTGGCTGCCAACAGCTCCAGCTAAAGGAGCACCAGAGTGTGGGTAATGGGACCCAGCCACCACGGGAGGCTGGAGTGGGAGGTTGGCCCAGTACTTGTCATCTCTGCATGATGGCTCTGTGGTCCTGGGGAAGCTACAAGCCTGAGACTGCTCCCACCTCCCCTCCCCATTAGGGAGGCCCAGCATTTTGTTCCCTCCAATTAACTGTGCATAACAACAAGGAGTGAAACCAAGTGATTTAAGTAATAATTTATCATATTCAGTTCACCATTAACAGCCGTCTAGTGTTTCCTTTGCCCTTTTAAATGAGTCTTTGTTCTGATGCTCAGCTCTTTTGTGTATTCCATAAGCTTTTAATGCATGCCTTCCCTCCCTCCCTCCCTCCCTCCTCCTGCCTTCCTTGAGCTTTGAAGCACTAGTGTATTTCTAGAAGCAGCTGAGCCACCTCTCATCTAGCATCCTTGTCCCATTTAATAGGGAACTTGAGTGTTAGTTTATGAGCATGAACTCTCGGCTGCATGCTGAGAAATGCAAGGGAAAAGGATACAGTCTTTGCTCTGGACCAGCTTTCAACCTAACTGGGGGGATGAGGCTCATCCAACATGTAGCCGTCAGAGGAGGAAGGAGGGGACCGTATTTGTCAGTGGCAGCAAAGTTCGGCCTTGCTGTGAGGAAAGCTCCCTGGAGGAAAGGACTGAAACCAGTTCTGAATGTTGGTGTGGATTTGGGGAGGCAGTAGAGGAGAGGGCAGCCCACGCAAGGGCCTAGTGGGAGCACAAGTGTGGATTTGGGCAAATCTGGCGTGAGGGCAGGTGAGGTAAAGTCAGGGAAGTGAACCTTAACCAGGGTAGCACTGATTAAGGGAGCCTTTAGTCTGCCTGCTTGCTAGTTTGTCTCACCTATGGGATCAACTGGCCTATGAGCCTCCTTTTCTTAACCCCATGGTTTCTGGGGTGTGGAGAACCCGACCTTACAGAGGAAGTCAGGCAGTTTTAGGTTTTCTTAGTTTATTTACTTTCACAGCTGTATTCTGGTGGGCTCTGTGTGTGTGTGTGTGTGTGTGTGTGTGTGTGTGTGATCAGGTATGTGTGAATGCACACCTTGGTTATCAGGGACTCTCATCAGACAGTTGTTTCTGGATTTGGCGCTGGGGTGGTAATAACTGAACTGGGGCAGCAGGGGCCATAGCTTTGAGTCACTGAGGCTGTGAGACCCTGGGCCCCTGAAGAGGCCCTGATAGCAGATCTGTCCCTACCTCAGGCCTGTTGGGCTCCCTGATGGTGGAGGACGGGCCTAAGCATGGGGAGACAGGGAAGCCTGTGCCTTCGGTGGAGCTGAAGGAGCGCCTACACAGGTCCATCCTCTCGAGCAAGGTCCCGGGGCTCTGGGGTCACATTGAGGGTCCCATAGTCAGGGTGTGCCCACAGCCCAGTGCACTGTTCCCTTCTCAGAAGGAAACACCATGCTGGGGGAGGGGGTCTCACTGGCCTTCCAAGGAGCCAAGGTGCTAACAGACTGGACTGCCCAGGGCACAGATCATCCCGGAGAGTGAGCTGAGGAGGGAGACGATGTGGAGGGACCCCATGGTCTGACTCTCCAGCCATCTAGGAGCCTGTATTCATATGCTCACTTCAGGGTGTCTCTTGGCTAAAATGTCTTAAAAATGAGGCCTCAGGGGGAAAAAAAACACATTAAGATTTCTTTTCAATTTCTGAAATTAAATACAAGTTGAGAGCAAGCAAAATAAGACAACATTACCTTTAATTCCAAACTATGGCAATCCAATGATGTGGAGACCTACTTCTTTACTCAGATGTCTTTTGGGAAGAGCATATTATTTATTTGAAAGAAATACTCAGAGAAATTGCTTGAGGTGGAGGGTAAGACCCCAGGGGCATGCACGTAAAAAAATAGATGGGGCATCTTTGAAACTGTTATGCTCGAGGCATCAAAAGAAATTTGCCTCATTCCTGAGAGGAAAGTTGGTAGGAAATTTAGGTGAGTAGAAAGAACTGAGGGTCCAGTGGAGTTGGGGAAAGCCAAGAGAGATCCTCCAGGGCCAGAAGTGAGGGGCAACAGGATTGGATACAGGTGACAGCAGAGGGACAGGCAGCTAACATCTGTGCGACAATAAAAGGACACATTCTTTTAATGGCAACAGATGGCCACAGGGTCAAGCATACCTGGGGGTTTTGGTTGGGCCACCTTATACAGAAGTAGCCGGGGAGGTTCTGTGCTCAGGATTTTAGAGAGAGAACCGAGTGTCATCCAGTTTAGGTTTTGACATGAAACAATTAACCCGAGGCCACATGGTGAACTGAGGAGGAAGGTCTTCCAGTTTCTCCTGTGACACTCAGTTATTCTATTTCTGAACTTAAACCTCAGTTAGCAGATATTGTCTCTGTTCTATGTACACTCATTTCCAGATGCCTTTAAATTTGCTCTAGAAATACCAACATCCTCTTTCTGCCTAGTCAGGAAAGAGCAGAAAAAGAAAGCTGAAATGTCATCTCGAACACTGACTGCAGCCCCTGGACCACCTTCAGCCTCCAGGGGATGGTGGGAAGGAGGCGGGGGGCGGGGGGGAAGGATGGGAAGCGGGGGAGGTCAGGAAGGCAGCTTCACAGTCAGGTCAGATGTGTTTCTTCCTGTTGCTGCAGCTCAACTCCCTTCTTTTGCGTTCCCCAAGGACTGACTGTGCAGATATCTGATGTCACGCAGGCCACTGAGTTTTTGCTGAAAGCCTAGACCCATTCTTCCCTTTTACAAGCTTGGTGGTGCTGCCCCTTTAAGACTTTTCCTTGGCTTTACCTCTTCCCTTCGTCCCTAACAAGCCCAAGACCAAACCGAGAAGAACGAAGCCAGGGTAAATTGAGAAAAAATATTTGAAACCTATTAAGTGTGGCTACAAGTTTATTGCAATTCTTAAGTTAATTATATCCTTTTTGACTTCCAGCCAGTCCCTCACTGGGCTTCCATATAGACTTGGCCACCTATCCCAGCCTCAGGCTGGCGGCATGCCTATCTGTCTGCCTCATTCCTTCCCTCCCTCCTTCCCACCACCTCTTCCCCCCTCCCTCCTGCACAATTAAGTAGCAATCCTCTGTAGCTACTACCTCCTGGAGCTTAAATGTGGTCAGGGCTGTAGTGTGTATAAAGAATTTGAAGTGTGTGTGTATTTGTATCCCTGTGAGGGGCAGGGACATGGTAGATAGTGGAAGATCACGTATATAAACGTTTTCTCTTACCTCAGCCACAAACATTTATTTTAGCTTGTACCTTACAAAGTGTTATCCCCTGGTCATTTAAATCTCATGAATCCTTTGTACAAGTAGGTGTTATCACTGTACATCCAGGTGTTTATGGATGAAGAAACTGAGGCTCAGAGAAATTTTACAAAGGGATTGATCGCACAGCTATTAGGTGGCAGAACAAGATGGGATTCAAGACCAGGTGTTCAGTTCTAAGTTGTGTGTGTGTGTGTATATGTGTTTCCTCTCTACACTACACTTGTTCTCAAATAACAATAGAGTTGTACCTTTGTATAACATTTAAGAGTACAAAAGGAAGTTCATTCATATTGCCTTATTTAATCATTAAAACATTATGATGTTGGTGCTGTTCCCATTTGGGTTCTTTAGGAGTTCTCCTCCCGGATCTATCCCCAGGTTGGCATTGGGAGCTCCCTGACCTCTAGCTTCCTGATCCTCTGTTTATTGGTTTAGATTCAGGCCCCCGAGCCAGGTGAGGTCACTCAGCCCCTTCCCCGGGAATTTTGAGAATGAAAAAGGTCAGCATGTAAACACAGTGGTTGAGAGTGCCCATTTTCTGTCAGGTCAGCTAGGACCAGAGAAAGCCAGTGTACAGTAAGACAGGAGAGCAAAGAGGCTGGGGAACAGCAACAGAACCAAGAGATGAGGAGAAGCAGAACTTCCTGAACGTCCTGCAGGTCTTCAATCTTTGGTTCTATTCCATGAGAGTCAGCAGCTTCTCTTCCCTTGGATTCTGTATGACACTCCTGTTCCCTGCCAATAAAATCTTTTTTGCTTATACTGTATACTAGGGTTAGGATTTTCTTACTTGCAACCAAAAGAATCCTGAAAAATACATATCAGAAAATGGAAGCAGTGAACTAAGCACTAAATATAGGTACAAGAAGTGAACGATAGGAGTTAGAGGATGGAGCAGTTTTTGCTGTTGCGTTGCAGGAGACCGCATGAGCTGGGCTTTGAAGCCTTGCTCACAACCTACATGTATGTAACCGTTTGGCAAACCCTGTGGAGGGGAAAGAAGAATACACAGGAACCATCTTTTAGGAAGTTTCCGAGCATAGCAGATGCTTTCGGTACTCCTGACACATTCCGTCAGACTACCTCTGATTTCAGCTAAAGCTGTGCTGGACAGCTCTTGTGTACTAACAGCATCCCACCTCAAGGCTCTGTCTTGCTTCTCTTGGCTTTTCTGTCTCAGTGCTTTCTCCAAAGCCACGGGAGCTCTCTCAGCCCATGAGCAAGCATAGCCCAGAGATTTGGAGGATGGAGAGAAGTTACCCCCAACTGAGATTGGAGGATCTGCTTCCAAGATGGCTTACTCTCATGGCTGATGAGTTGGTGCCAGCTCTTGGCAAGAGGCCTCCGTTCCTCCCCATGCAGAATCTCCCCAGGGCTGATTGAGTGTCCTCACAGCATGGTGGCTAGCTCTCTCCAGCGGGGCAATCCAGGGAGAAGGCACGTTGCCTTTTGTGACCAAGCCTCAGAAATTATACCCTGTCACTTCTGCAATATCATGTTGGTTATACCTGTTCAATTTGGGATAGGACCACACGAGAACATGAATACTGTATCAGAGGTAAGGGTCACTGGGGCTATTTTAGAGGCTGATTACCATAATGCCCCTGTGGACAACCCTCAGCCAATAGGGGATGTAAGCTAGAGGACAAATGCCCAGCCTCCTAATTCTGAAGTAAATTCTGCATATCTCCTCAGAAGCTCCCCAGAGAGGCTGAGCCCCAGTCTGTCATATCTGTAATCATCTGAAGTGCACACCCTTTGTTGGCTTCTCCTCCTTCTTAGCTTTCTATTCCTCTCTCCCTCACTCCCGTTTCCTGTGATTCACCTCCCAAACAAACTCTTTCACTGAAGTACTTGTCTAATGCTTTTGGAGGAACCTAACCCAAAACACAAAGGTAGTATGTAAAATAATTTCGTTTGTTTTAATATTTATTTATTTGGTTGCAGCAGGTCTTAGTTGTGGCACGTGGGCTCCTTAGTTGCGGCAGGAGGGCTCCTTACTTGTGGCATGTGAACTCCCAGTTGCGGCATGCATGTGGGATCTAGTTCCCTGACCAGGGATTGAACCCGGGCCTCCTGCATTGGGAGCACCAAGCCTTGCAAACTGGGCCAGCAGGAAAGTCCCTCGCTAGGTCTATTTTTATACACAGGAATATCAGGCTTGCTTATTCCCACAAGCCCTCAAAAAATGGAAGCAACAGTCATACTTGTCCCTCTCCACATGAATCTTTAGTAAAAGGCAAAAGATTCATTCGATTATGAATTATGAAAGTACGAGTATAGATTAAAATAGTTTTGAAATGGTGTGGAGCTGATCACGAAGGTATGTGATATACTGCGCTGTTGGAATATTGATGGTTAACCATGTAGAGGAAGCTCACAGAGGGATAGCATGGTCATGAAAGCTTTGTGGAAGCATCAGGAATTGAGAGATGGAGGGATTGGGGGAAGGGGCAAGAAGAAAGGCAAGAGGAAGGCAGCTTTAGCAATACCTGTACCTCTGTATATACCTATACCTCTGTACCCTGAGCGAGGCAGGGAACAGAGAAGAGGGATGTGGCTGGGAGAGGAGTGGTCAGTGCGTGGGACAGTCTACCAGGAAGGGGCTGGGGCAGACTGTCCGTTGGGAAGGCCATTGTGACAGTCCAGTGAGCGGTTAGAAGGGCTTGTACATCTGGAAATGAAGGATGGAAGTGAAGAGCAAGATCTTACAGAGCAGGACACTCCAGGGCTTCCTTCCCAGAACCAGACAGACAGGATTGAGGAGCCTGCATTGGGTTTCAGAAAGGACTGTGAGGTTAGCAGTTCTTTTATTCATCCATAAATAATTATTAAACACTTATTAAATATGTACTCTTTTAAGCATAGCAGTGAACGAGATCATGAAACTGTGTCCTCAACAAGCATGTTTTCTGTAAGGAACTATCTAGGAACCTCCCTTAGGATCCTAAAGGCAAGTGCATGCTAGGAAATGGAATCTGGACTTCCTCAGAGCTGTGTCCTCAGCATCAGTCACAGCTAGTTCTCCTTGGTTTGCTCATTCCAAGTTTCCCCACAAAATGTCCTGTTCCCTTTGGCTGCTCTCACCTTCTGCTGTGGTGTACATCACACCTTCAGCATCACTCATTAACATCTGTTCATTTGCATGGATGTCTGATTGTCAGTGTGATTACAGCCATGGTGCATATTAGGGAAACAGGACTTGGTGGTTATTCATAAAATAGTCAGAAGCCTAAGACAGTGCTAGTGCCACGCCTGTGACTCAATACAAGTTCAAGTTCATACTCATCAGTATCCAAGTGGTATGCAAGGCCATGCAAATCATCCCTTCATCTTAGCCTCCTCCTCTTCTATCCCCATGGAACCACTTGAGATTCTCTACACATGTCCTATCCTTCCAGGCCTGTGTGTCCTGGCTCGTGCTTTTCCTGGAAAGCCCTACTTTCTCACATAGAGTTCTTACTCATTTTCTGAGCCTCAGCTCAAATCCCATCTCTTCTTGGAATGAGTTGCTCTCTGCTCTCTGCTGCGAAGGCCTCTGTTTGCATCTTGCTTGCAGCCCCTTGATGCTCCCTTTCTTGTTTTATAGTTCTTTGGACAGGTTTCTTTCTCATAAAGAGACTGCAGGCTGCTCAAGGGCCCAGGTCTTATTTTGGTATTTCCAGGTGCTCTGCAGTAGTGGAGATTGTGTCATCTTTGCTAAATCAACAGATGGAAGGCATGACTGCTGCTAAAGCTGATGCACCACCTTGACCACTGATGCTGAAACTGATCAGCTTATCAGATGGTGGGACTGAGACTGGCAAGATCTTGCTGCCTGCTAGCACTTGAGGGAGGTGATGATGCTATATGACTCGAGGGATGCAAATGTGGGTGCTCTGGCATTGGCATCTTACATTATGAAGTCCCAGCACAGGTGCTCTGCTCCATTTTTCAGACGCATGTTTGCCTTCCCTAAGTTCTCCACAAGAGACATGAATCTAGGGAAAGTCCTGAATGCAAAGCCCCATAGTGCTCAGGCGGCCTGTGTTTCTGTTACTCTTAGTCACTTAAGTCCTTACATTTGGAATCATTTTCACTTCCTTGAAGATGGAGCTAGAAAGATTCTTTGAAACTTCAGATTGGGGAGTCTGAATCTGACTTAATAGCTTAGGAAAATAATATTTGCAAAGAGTTTATATTAAAAAAGGCCAAGGCCTCTTAAGATAATGGATGTAGAGGCCTCCTTTACCTCTTCAAATGCACACGTTTTTATCCACGTAAAAAATGCTTATTAACTCTAAGCACTTCCTTTATTCTTTGATCTTCTCTCATTCTGAGAGTCACCCTAAAATCAGACAAGGGTTTAGAATTTCTGATCACTGCCTTAAAAAGTCAGGTCATATACGCTGTGCCAGGCCTGGTACTAATCCCATCCCATGTCTGTGATTTCATCCTCTCCATGGGGTCTAGGTGTTGAGTCAGTAGAGGTAGAAAAGCAACCAGGCCTTTTCTCTCTTAAATTAAGATGCTTATATCTAGTGTTTGCAAAGTGTTTTCACAGCTATTATCACATTTGCTTCCTAAGACTAAGGAGATTTGGAAGATTATCCCATTTTATAGGGAGAAAATAAGGGCTCAGAGAAATGGAGTGATCCATCCAATATCACACAGCTTAGAGTGGTAGAGCCCAGTTCTTTTGACCAATATTCAATGCCCCTTCTGGCAGGACCCAAATCTGCCTGTGATTCCAATCCAGCACTCCTTTCAACACCTACTTCCTACTTCCTACTTCATGCTTCCTTATAAACACACATCTTGTATCCTTTACCTCAGTTGGCTGTCAGCCGGCCTCTGTAAGGTGACAATGGCTGAAAATAGCTTATGGTATGACATTGCCCAGCAAGATTGCATTTTTCCCCAAGAATTAACAAAACAGAAGCCTACATGGGAGAGTTTGGGTTTGGTGACAGGTCCATTGTGGGGTTGCTTTGGTAGCCAAGGGGTCTTCTTGGTGTCCCTTATGACAAACATATAAGCAAGCATGTATTTTCATAGGTCTGAACCCCAGTGTTGATGGCACAAGAGAAGAGAAAGAAGGAGGAGCTGAATGGGTGTCTTGTGAACAGTTTCACGTTGTGGACCTTGGTAGGTCCTGGGGGATGAGACCTTAGAGCCCCCAAGTTAGTTGGCCTGCAGGCTAAGCTGAATGCAGAAACAGCATGGCTTTTCAGATAGACTTTTCCATATTTTCTCACCCACTTGGATGAGGCCAAAGAAAAAAACAACCTGTTTCTTTATTAATGATGCTTTCTGCAGAGTTAGATTAAGCACTGATTAAAGGCAGATGCTTCCAAAGTATAAATGTAAGTACCGTCTCAGTCACTCTCCGGTTACAGGGTTTCCTACACGATTCTTTAAAATCACTTTGGCTCTCTTCCCATTTCCCTTCCTCTATGCTCTCCACCCAGCTTTGGAGCTGCCCCTCCCAGAAAGGCTTCAACTGCCAGGAGCAGGAGCTTGGACTCTGCGAGAGACTTGCTCTGCGGAGAGCTTCAAGAGGCACCACAGAGGCTGCTGCCTGGAGCCACCTTACCAGGAGGCAGGTAAGTCCTCTGGGCTGGGGGCAGCCCTGTTCTTCGGTCCTTTCAGGGCTGGACCTGCCACTATGGAACTTGCTCTGTTTTTTTCATCAAGACAGAGTACAGGCCTTTTGTAACCTTTTCCTGCTCAAATCAGAGGCAGAGACCAGGTATAGGATACATGGCTCAGGTGATGGGGTCCATCAGGTGGTTCTCCTCCTTTCAAATGCTCTGAGAGGGCATGAGGGCATGGGGACAGGAGATGGCTGGCTGGCTGGCCTGGTAGGTGCTTGCAACCCTGGACTTTGTGTCAGGAATTGGACTTTTCTGGAAATGATGTGCTCAAGTCTTGTGTCCATCTGAGGCTATGGTGCAAATCCTCCAAATATTTTCTGAATTCCCTGTGGCCAATGAACTTAATCAGAAATTGATGTACATGAGGGGTTTTGTTTTTGTTTTTTTGTTTTTGTTTTTTGCTGAAGAGCTAGCAACTTAATCTTGGGATTGGCTTTGGACTGAGATCAAACTGTGTTAAAATCTGTTCAAGTTCGCTTTCTTTCTGATTTTCTTATGGGATTTATGAAGGAGGAAGAATATATATTCTTGTAATCCACATTAACGTACATAGCTTATGAATCACCAAAGTTAGGAACTTGTTACGCAGACCACCACCCAAAATGGATGAAGGGGCATCCTGTAGGATATATCCACCATTGGGTTGTCTGGCTTGGATGAGTGGGAGGGTGTCATGGTGGGGCCAGTGGAATGCCTGTGGGAGTGACGTGAATGGAGCGGTGGTGGTGAGGCTGATGTCCAGGGAAGAATGTCACACACAGTGAGGGTGCCGTCGACCCAGTGCAGCCCAGCTGGAAGCTGTGTGGCTTTCTCCTCCTGACTCCCTTCTCTCAGGAAGGGGTGTCTTAGTTTGAGTATGAAGAACTAGGCAGGTAGGTGGAATTGCATGGTAGTGACTGTTTGGGACTGAGATTTTCCAGCACTTACGCGATCATAGGCAAGTGTCTCCATTTCTCTAAGCCCTAATGTTTTCTTCTGTAAAATGTGGATGATATAATAATATCTACGCTGTAGCTCTCTTGGGAAATTGTGAGAGATAATCCATTTAAAGTGTTTGACAGTGCTTAGCCTATGGCTCAGAACTCTTATTAACCTCAGTATGGACCTTTGGCATTTTAGGTTGTGTGGACCAGATCCATGCCAAAAGGTTCTGGTTGTGCAGCTGCAATCCTTTTGTGACTTCTCCTTACTGGTTAGGGTAAAGTTTAAGGGTCAGGTTGTCCAGTTTGGCTCCTTACCTGGAGAGAAAGTTAGAGAGAAACACTAGTCAAAGGAAGATATAAGGTTAAAATCTCTGCCTCTTAGGAGAAGAATTCACCAGATGAATATTTCCTTTCAGAAATCCCCCAAGGATAATATTTATCTCATGAGGTTGCTCTGAGGATTAAATGAGATAATAATTTTGCCTGGAACAAGGTAGACATCCTTAAATGATATCTATCATTGTGAAAATGTTTGTGATATCACGTTAATTGAAAAGTTCATAGGGTAAAATTGCATACCCATCATAATGACAGCTATGTAAATATATCCACAGAAAGACTGGGGAAAAGTAATACACCAAAATGTTAAAATTTACATGTGTTAGGTAGCTTTGGTGAGTGATCATTTCCTTGTCTTGTTTTCTAAATTTTATTTAATGGATGATTCTATCAGCCCAAGCCCTGGCAGGAAACAACTGGCACATTCAAACTGGGCATTTTGAGGATGTTTTATTGAAGGGACATTTTACAAAAGTTTAGGCAGAGTTACAGTAACAGAAACAAGTGACAGTGCCGTTCTCAGGTGTGCTGAGAGTGGGGAGCCATTACACCCTGCATCTGAAGGGGCAGGGGGAGGTGCTGTATAACTGGAGGAGAAGCTGTGTGGATGGGCCATCTGATAGGAGCTGTGGTGCGTGCAGCCATCAGGGAGAGAGTTGGGAAAGAAGTCTCCAACCTCATTCTCCCCTATTTTCTGGATCTCTTGCTGGTGCCTCCCATTGGCCAAACTCAACCAGAAGCCAGAGTTCAGGGGACCCCAGTGAGGGGTCCATGTGGATCAGCTTCATGGGCACTGAGCAGGGTGGAGAAGGATGGGGAGAGACCTGTAGGGCAAACCGAAGATGGCCAGCACAGTAAGATTATGTAGCTTTTGTAATTATAGGTAAAGTCATAAATAAGAAACAAAAGCCTTTTGCTACCCTCAGTGCTTTCACACATGCATACTCTTCCCTCTTTCCTTTCAGCTCCATGACTTCATCTCTGTAACAATGCCCTCCTCTGGGCTCCCACAGCACCCGGTGCTTCCCCTAGTGAGGCCACACTCATTGTGTGGTTTCATCCTTTGTCCTTAACTTACCTGATTCCCCACACCATTGTAAGACCCTTGAGGCTGGGATGGTGTTTTATATCACTTTGCATTTCCAGCACCCAGCACATGAGTGAATGAATGATTGGAGTTCAGATCTAAATACCTCTATAAAGCTATAGATTTGAACTAAGGTTCAGAGCTACCTAATCTTAACAGAGTGAATTCCCAAAGAATTTAGGGCCTCTGCTTAAGGAAGTGAGGCTTTGGCTTTCTTTCCTAGATGAGTGTTTGTTTACTTTCTATTTAGTGGGAGTGGGCCCATGAGCCTGCTGAACACAGGCTGGTCCTCAGAGGCCCTGACAGATGGCTCCCCACCTCCCTTGCCAGTCTAGCCCATCACCTGATGGAGGTCTGGCAGAGCCTCCTAGCAGGCCTCCCTGTCTCCCATGATTGCCCTGTGTCAAGTTATAATTCACATGTTGCTGGCCTCCTGGTTTAGGACTGCAATTTGAGATTAAGCTTGCTTCCTTTCTGACTCAAGGAGATTTAGAGCCTGTCTTCATACCTGATATTGACTCTCTATTTTGATTCTCTATTTTAACTCTCTTTTTTGAATTAGGGGATGTTTTGAGCCCTTGAAGGATTTTTACAATCCTTTCGCAATCCTTTGGGCGTAACATACATGCATATAATTCAAATAGCTCAGGAGGAAAAAATGTTGGGAAGGATATAACATGAAAAATAAAATGTCTCCACCATCACCTATATATCCAGTCGCACTGTTAACCATTTCAGTTTTTCAGTCTTCTGGTCATTGTCCCACTTAAATCTAAATAATTCTCTTATTCTTCTATTTCTTGATTTATCAAGTTTAAGTAAAAAATATTGAATTGCCCCTACGTGCGATGAGGGATTTAGCTTATTGACAGTAATCCTTCTGCCTTTCTCATGATTCCTTCCAGTTTTTATTCCTGATATTTCTAATTTGGTTTTGCACTTGATTACCTGTGTAATTTTAAGGGATAGACTTATACTTGTATTGCTTGATCCGTTGACCTTCCATAGAACGTCTTAATTCTCCACGTGTTTAGGATGAGGAAATTGGTGCCTCTGAGCTTCCCCTCACCTTTTCTCTCCAACTCCAGCTTGCAGCAAGATTTTATAACATTGATAATATTTGAAGTCTATTCTGTAATTATAATTAATTTTGCTTTATGTATCAGATTGTTAAAAATCAAAAACTAATATATAACCTTTATGATATAAAGATTTTGTAGCTACTAGTCTCTAAAACCAAGTACTATATTGGGACCCATAAAGAAGGGGATGGACTCTGATGTCACTGACCTTCTGCTGCATGAAAGAGAACATTCTAAGTGTCAGGGTCAAGTGGACTCTCTTTTTTTCCCGTTATTATATTCTGTCGGCTGCTCAGATCATTTAGCTGGCTTCATATGTAAAATGTGACTTTCTGAAGAACATTTTGTTTCCATGGAATTTCTAATTACCTTTCTTTTTTACCTGTTAATAAACCAGTTTTTTTTTTTAATTTTAATTTTTTTGGCTGTGTCGGGTCTTAGTTGTAGCATGCGGGATCTTTCTTTGCAGCATGCGGGCTCTTTGTTGCGGCCACGTGGGCTTCTCTCTAGTTGTGGCACTCGGGCTTTACTGGCACGGGCTCAGTAGTTGCAGTGCACAGGCTTAGGTTCCCCGAGGCTTAGTTCCCCGACCAGGGATCAAACCCGTGTCCCCTGCATTGGAAGGCAGATTCTTAACCACTGGACCACCAGGGAAGTCCCCATCAATAACAAATTTTGACATGTGCAGTTTCAGGGGTTGTCAGTTTTATTTTGTGTTATTTATTTTTATTAAGTCTCTTTTCCTCAAGGACCCAGTCAAAATACCCCAGGGTCAGAACAGCAGGGCCAGAATGTCCAGTTTCTTCTTTAATAGTCTCGTTATTATGGCAGCAGCCCTCCACTGGATTTCTTGCTGCAACTTAGCATAAGGTCCAGTTTTTGCCATCCATGGTCTTTCCTGGCTCATCCATTTTATAGGATCAACTAGCATTCATATGCTGTGTACTGCAAAAGACTTCATGCTTGTCTTAAATATCTTTTATGAGCCCTAGAGCCAAATTCAGTAGAGTCTCATTATATGCTCACTTCATTTATACAAATTCAATTACATATGTTTATGAGAGAGCGGTGAGGGAAGAAATAGAAGGGAAGAGGAACGGAGGGGAGAGGAGAGGAGAGAGAATAATTTAAATAGTATGGCCAATTCCATTATCTAGGAGCATCCATAAAGATCTTGACCCTGAATGAATGCAGGACAGAATGCACTGAATCTATGGTCCCATATTTGGTTTCTGTTGACATATGGCTCACACCTTGTTAGTACTGCATTACCCTTAAGTGTGTTTAAAGACACATATGTTGCCCTTATCGTGGCCTTTAAACAGAATCCAACTACTTTCTTCACTGAAGAAAGAGGTTCTATTGAATTTGTTGACCAGTGAGTTGGGATGCCTCTTCAATATGGTACCTCCCTAAGGGATTGGCAAGGGAAGTTTTGACTGTTTTTTGTTTTTTTCTTATGTGCTTTTTTTCAGAGGCTAACACGTGTAAGCTGTGATTTCTCTGTATTCAAGTGCTTCCCGGTTCTCTCCACTTGCAGGTCCCATCAGTGGCTTCAACTCCATGTGTTTTAATCTGAATCTATTCCCCCAAAGCTTTTTCCTTCCCTAGTGCTCTCTATCTGAGCGAGTGGCACTGTTGACTCACTTGCTGAAGCCAGGAGCCTTGGCTCCTTCCTGTGCCTTAAATCCCTCTCTTCCCATGAGTCACTTGTCAAGGCTATTTTTTAAGTGACTCTCAAATCCATGCACTCCATTAGGTCATCCTCAGTGGTTATGACCTGTTGCAACAGTTTCCAGGCTCATTTCTCCTATTCTGGCCTTCCCAACTCCTTCATTCCCCTATCCCAAGCCTATCCATTCTCACCAGGAGGAGGGATATTAAAAAAATGATAGTGTTGCTCCTCTGGAATAATAATAATAGCAATAACCCACCCTTCAGTAACACTCCGCTACCCTCAGGGTGAAGTCCATGATCTCTACTAAGGATTACAGGCCCCCACATGCTCTCCAATGCTGACTGACCATTCCACTCCGCACAATCTCCATTCTGGGCAAACAAAACCTGTTGATGGACACCATGTTCTTTTTCAACCAAGTGTCCTCGTACATGCTCTTTCCTCTCCCCCGCAACACTCTAATGTCCATTTTTTTCTTCTCTGAGACTTACGTCTCCTTCAGGTCTCAGCTGAGACATTAAAGCTTCGGTAAGCCATCCCTGATTCTGCAAAACTGCTTAGATGCTTATCCTATGAACAGACATAGCACCCTCTATTTATTTCCTGTAGTAGCATTTGTCTTACTCTACTGTAATTTCATGTCTTTTATCTGTCTTCTCCACTACAGCAGGCAGTGTAACTGTAGGGCCTGGAGGAGAGACTGAGGTTTTTTCACCATTAGTGCCTAGCACTGTGCCTGGAACAGGCTCTGAGCACATGGTTGTTGAATGAATAAACCAATCCTATGTTGGGTTCCTCATTGTAATTCCTTGGAGTGGTGTGGGAGTCAATCCTAGATTGGCATTCAGTAAATTAGAAAGGAAGAAGATGCCTGGCATGGGGAGTAAATGCATTTAACTTAAACACTACTGCTTTTTCTCAGAGTCTAGTTTTAAGCCTGAAGCTGTAGAGAAAGTCCGTGTAGAAAGGGCTGTCAGGGATAGGGGCTGGGAGAGCTATTTTCCCATGATAGAGTGACCTATTAGCTTTGGCAAATGCTTTTTGCTTTCTTGGGGTCTCACTTCTGCCAGGTCTGGGTCTCAGAAGTTAGGGAGCTGGCAAAGGATCATAGATGTTAGTGTAAATGTTCATGCCTGTGTTTATGTCTCTTTTGTTTCCATCCTGTCACATTTCGAGAAATTTGCCGACCAAAGGTGAAGACTCATGCACTCATAGTTTTGATTTTACAACCCCCAACTATGGCCCACTTGATTCCCTATTCCTTCCTCTCCTGTTCACACTGCGTCCACTTGTCTACCATCTGCAGGTCCCATTTCAGCAGTTCAGCTGGTTCAGTCTTACTGTCTTCCTTGATGCTTGGGTCTCATTTTTAGAGGCTGAGCTTCTTCTGCTCATTGACCCTGAACTCAGCTTCCCACCTATTTCCAGGTCCTCCAGGAATGATGTCCTGTTTTGGTCTCGCCTATGCCCCAAATTCTTTTTATATCCACAATAGTGGTCACCTCTTCTGACATTCTCCACAGCTAGTGAGTTCCCAGGCCCCCTCACCTCAGTCTCAACTCTTGTAGACCCCATGATATGGTGCTTGGAGAGTGGAATCTCAGGGCAGACAGTGTAATTTTCTACCTCCCAGAGCTCTCTGAGGATCTGCTGCTTGTCTCTGCCCTGAGGGTGAAGATGGATGACAGGTGCTACCCGGTGATCTTCCCAGATGTGAGGAATTTCCGCCCCTTCACTCCTGACTCTTTGGCTGCAATCAAGAAGCGGATCGCCATCCAAAAGGAGAAAAAAAAGTCCAAAGACCAGACAGCAGCAGAACCCCAGCCTCGACTTCAGCTTGACCTAAAGGTGTCCAGAAAGTTGCCCATGCTCTATGGTGACATTCCCCATGAGCTGATAGGGAAGCCCCTGGAAGACTTGGACCCATTCTACAGAAATCATAAGGTACCCTCTGTGGGGAGGCTGGGGTGTTCTAACCATATTCTAACCACCAGCTGTAATTGGCATTGCATGGATCTCCAAATATTGATCTCAGGGTATAAAGAGGCCAGACCCCACTTCTCCTTTGCTGTCACTCGCTGTCATTGCTTTCACAGTCCTGAGAATGGCTTTCAGTACTAAGTTTCTCTCTGTAATAATGCATGTCTTGGAAAAGAAGATGAATGAGGACGAGGAGCAGCAGAAGGGTAAAAGGAGAACAGAGAAAACATAAGATGGTGTCAGGAAAGAGGACTGGACTAGCAGTCAGAAAAGTTGGGTGTAGGCCATTTCAAGCAATTGGATTTATAACTTTGGGTAAATCACTTCACTTATTCTTACTTTTCTAATCAGTAAAATGGGAATAATGCCTGCTCTCCCTACATTACAACATAGGCATGCTATGGAGCCTTTAAAAACTGTAAAACTTTATAAACTGTAAGGCATTATACTGATATGAAGAATTAATATCACTGTCCATGAATGTCCATTTCAGCAACTAGAGTTTACCTTGAAAAACTCATAGGCAATAGGCTTTTTAGGCTATTAAATGAGATTTATGAAGGTCAAAGCCCTAGACCAACACTTGGCACATAAGAGGAGCTCAATAAATGAAGTTTAAGAATATTGTAATCAAGTAGGCACATGCAGATTACATGTAAACTCCATGCCAATATGTGATAAGCTTGCTGTTTTATCTACCTAGATGTAGGGAAATTCTAGTAAAAGTTCCTCAAAGGGGTTCCTGGATGAGGAAACGTGAGCTCAGGCTCTTCTCATGGCTGTTTGAAAGCCTGGGGCAGTGAGGAAAGTCCTCTACAGACCATCCCCTTTCAGGAAAGACTCAGAAGACCTTGCCATCATCATCTCACTGTGTGATCCAGCAGAGAATGGAAAACCCACTTTGCCAGACTGAAGACAGGAAGGAAGGAAGCTGGGGAGTTTGGGGCAAGTCCTGGAAAATATGGAATGCTGAGAGCATCCTTTTCTGGCACCCATGAGAAACTGACTTCTCCAAAGAAAGATTGCCTGGTTTGTATGTCCTTGAATTGGACAGACTTGGGGTTACCAGGCCGAATGGGGATTGTGTGATGGAAGAAAGCTGGGTATGAGTGGGAAGGACAAAAAAGGGGAAAAGAGACGAAGGAACAAAAACACTCCAATATTTCTCCTTCTCCTAATGCCCCAGAATTCCAGGGGCTTCTAGGAGGCAGAGTAGTTGGAGGTGAGATAACTCCTGGAGGCCTCCTTCTGCCTCTAGGCTAGGTAGGAGATCCAGGAGGCAGGCAGCAATTTGGTGTTTTGCAGACAGTCCTGGGAGGACAGGCTCTGATACAGCTGGGGTAGATGTTCTAGGACCATCTCTTCTCAGCCTGGGTCCTCCTTTTAAATCAGGAGACATGATACTTGTTCAGAGCTCTGCACACCCATGACCTAACACGTCAGTGCTCTCAGCAGTCATGTGAGCTATGTGTGGTGTCATTTGCACTTCACCTTACAGATGAGGAGACAAAGCCTTGATGGGGAAGTGGCTTATACCAGGTCAAACAGCTAGTTAGTGGTGGAGCTGGGACTCAAACCCAAGGGCTCTTTCTGTAGTCGCAGGTCACTTCCTCTCTTTTCAAAGCTTCCATTTTTGAAGAGCTACAAGGAAAAGCGTGGAGATGTGTCAGCAAGCAGACAGGTTTAAATCATTAAAACCCTGGCAAGTGTAGTTAAATACACCATTAGTTGAAATATTTAAAGCAGTCAGAGGAGGCATTAATAAAATATCAAAATCAAAGGACATAAAATGGATAACTAATAAGAACCTGCTATATAAAAAAAATAAATTAAATTCAAAAAAAATCAAAGGGCATAGAAGTAGAGCCATATCATGCCACCTATAAATCTGGGTGACCCACCTTAGGAAGAGGTTTGCTCTCTGCCCTAAAATCGTCTTTCTGTCCAAAGGAAGGGCACAGAATCCCCAAAGTGAGTCTTAGACTCCTGGGCTCATAGCTTTTAAAGAACCCTGTGGCCCATTTCATTTTGTTACGGAGGAAACAGAAAATATCCTAGTCCACATTTTCCCTGCAGCCAGATGGCCAGCAGACAAGTAAGTTCCAGCAACTCAGTGAAGGAAGCTGATGTTTGGCAGTGGCTGAAGTTCCGGTATCTCAACCAAGGCGGCAGCTACCCCACTGTTTCTGGGCCTGGGTGACAAGACCTGTCTTTCCTGTCTGAGAATATGCTGGATTACATGTCAAGTAGTACTTCTCTGCAAATATGAAAGGAGCAATGACACAGAAGACAGGAATGACCCTAGTTCTATGAAGGCTTTTGTAACAGCCTTCAGGACATATAAGGGGACAGCCAGATGACAGTTAAATGGAAAGGGAGAGGTCTGAGGGTTGATGTTAGAAGCCTGTGAGTCATTGGTTGTTGTCCAGGTGTGGGTTCAGGCCCAGAGCCCAGGAAGACATGCAAGGAGGAAACAGGTGCAGGTTTGGTGTTTTTCAGTGGGGCCCAACTGGACACTTTGGGTGAACAGTGCACCATTTGGTGTGTCTGTCCTGGATTTGGCATCCCAGGACGTACCCACTACAGGCCAGTAGAGCCTCCAGTGATTGTGACAGATAACCAAAAACAACCACACACATTTCCATTGCCTTCTGTAGGCCCTCCCCTGCCAGTCGAGAACCTCAGGCAGATTTGCCTATGTCCAGGGAGGTGGGGGGAATGGGAGAGTAAGTCTGGGAACCGTGATGATTTTTTATTGAAAATCCTCAAGGTTAGAAGTGAATGGCAGACTCTTTCATGTAGCACAGCTCAGGCATAACAATATAAACTCTCTAGGTACCTGACTATTCTAAGATTCATTACAAAGTTTTTATTTAGTTTTATCTTTTATTGAAGTATAGTGGATTTACAATGTTGTGCCAACAAAGTTTTCATTAGTAATCAAAATAATTTAAAATAATCTGCTGAGTGTGAATGTTCAATTCTATTTCTGTCTCTTCAAGTTTTCTTCTAGTTCTTATCTCCATAAATGTATATACCATGGAGTACAATACAGAGGGTTTTGTTTGACCCAGTTATTACTCTTCACCCCTTTTTTCTTTACTTGCAGGGCCCATGTGCTTCATTTCTGGGGCTTCCAGAGTATTTCACTGGGTGGACAGTCCACAGCTCAACAGTTATTTTGGGAGTGAGGGATGACTTTCAATAGATCAGAGTCTTGGGACTCTGAGTGAGACCTAAGCCACATGGGGAGATCTCTTGGCTTCCAGAGTGACAGTGTAGGCTGGTCAGAAAGTACCTCTGGCTTCAGAAGACAGGTCTCCAATCAGAAGCTACAGTCATCATAATAAGATAAGCCATGACTCAACCTGTGGTTCCACCGAATTTTCTCTGAATGAACTCATGATAAAAATTGTTTGGTCACTGCATGTAATTCCTGTTGTGTTTGTTTTTTTTTGCAGACATTTATGGTGTTGAACAAAAAGAGAACAATCTACCGCTTCAGTGCCAAACGTGCCTTGTTCATTTTTGGGCCTTTCAATTCAATCAGAAGTTTAGCCATTAGAATTTCAGTCCATTCATATCCTTTTGTTGCTTCTTTTACCAAGTCCAGGTCATGTGAAGTGTGCAGAAGCCCTAGGGGTTCACATGTTTGTTGAGTGGAAATAGCTTATTCTTTTAAGAAATACTGGGTGAGTGGCCCTGCTGTATGGCAGGGCTGTGTTGGGACTGGCACCTGTCTGGGATCCTGTGGCCTCAGAGGAGACAGGTCAAAAGGCAGGCAATTTCTTAGTGAGATGGGCAGTCTGGAAGTGGGAGTGTGGAGAGGCTCTGTTGTGCTTTGCAGGTATCAAGAATGGCCTCCTGAAGAAAGGACCATCTAAGTTGAGACCCAAATAAAGGGTAAACTGTCAACCTGTGCACTGTGTTTAGCTGATAAATGAGTCGTGCTAGAACTACAGTGTTTAAAGCTTTTTTAGAAACACTTTCTAGTGTTAAAAGTCCAGATTTTCAGGGGGTGAGGAGACACCAGGCAGTTTTAGATGGGGGGAAGGGGGGTGTGGAAAAGACGTGGGTTGGTAGACGGAAGTACTCAGGAAAACGGGAAGGAATATCTATTTAAGTTGGGTTCCCTAGAAGCAGAGCCTGAGATGGGATTCTTATTTAAGTGATTTAGTGGGGGAGTGCTCTCTGGAAAAGGAAAAAGGGAAACAGCATGGAGCAAAAGGAGAAGCCAAGCAAGGACAGGGTCTCAGCTGAGCCCACATCAGACATCAGCCGGAGCCACGGGGATCTCCAGAGCATGAATCTATCACAGAGCTGCCCCGTCTGAAAGCCAGAGGCCCGGTTTCTGTAAATCTGTCAGTCAGACATGTGGAAAGGGAGTGTAGCCCTCCAGGGTGAGGAGGCTGCCATTCAGGCTGAGGACAGTTCTTCAAGGGAGGGGACAGCTGTGGGTTGTTCTCAGCCAACGCTCACAGTTAGAGGACAGATGCTCCTGCAGAAAAGGGGCCCTGCAGGGACCCCCACAGCCTCAACTACAATAACTAATGACACATGCCATCCTGCAGGGTAGCTGCCTTAACGGCCCTAGTCACATTGTTCAGCATGTTCATCATCTGCACCGTCATCATCAACTGCGTGTTCATGGCCATGACTCGTGGGAAGGACAGCGTTAACGTAGATACTGAGAGTGCGGAGTAAGTGTTTGTCCTGCGTGCATTTGTCCTATGTTTTTAAGCAAATAAACCTAAAAGAATTATGATTACCTCAGATTTTAGCTGTGGAGAGAAGAAAAAGTCACCCATAATCCCAGATCCCCAGCACAAATGCTGGCAGAGTCAGTTTCATTTTTGTATGTGTACACTTACAATTGTCTTTAAAGGCCTTTTAAACTTACATTTGTAATAAACAGCACACATACAGATTTTATGTCTAGTTTTAAGTGGTCTTCTTTGTCCTTATGTAGGCTTAATAGGAGCCCATTTTGATGCCTATACAATATTTCATCAGGTGACTATACCATAATTTACTTAACTACTCTCGTATTTTACTACTATAAATAGCATTGCAACAAGCATCTTTTGGTATAAAGCTACTTTAAAAAAATCATTATTTTCTTAGAATAGAGTCTTAGAAATGGGTTTACTAGCTAGACAACCATGGCCCTGACTGGACACCCTAACTATGGTTGAACTGACAGTGACACACCCCAGAGGGCCTGATTTGCCTGGTGGGTTGAGGTCTCCCTATCATGGAGATCTCAAGCCCTGCTTCCTGCTGGTGGGCATGGCTGTACTCCATAGCAGATGTCATTTTGGTCCACATGTCCCACCACTGGCAGGCTTCTGCTGGAAAAGAGAGAATGGCAGGGTGGGAGGTGGAAGGCTAAATGGCTAGGCAGAAATAGCAGTCAGAGGTGGCTGTCTCATTTGCTTGAGATCTAGATGAAGACTTGCAGAATCCCACACATCTGCAATTATAGCCTTTTTTTCAAAATACCTATAATTTTATAAATTATACCTGAGTTTAAAAGATGGCATTTAAGGGCAGACATTAATTAACCTTCTGTGTTTATTTGTCACCTAAAAGGTGAGCAGTTTAGAAAAAAGCTGAAGCAGAAGTAGCTCTTGCCCAAGGCAGCCTCATGACCATTTCTGCTCTTGGACTTAGCTGCTTTGGGATTCTTCGCGTTCCCAAGACCTTAGTTCTTTAGCTTTGAGGGCTAACAATGGTTGGACATTCTACCAGAAAAGGTCCTCTTCTTTTACTCTGAACCAGCAGAGTGTTCAAAATCATTGTTTCTGTCCCAGATGTGGGACCAGCGTGTGTGTGTGTGTGTGTGTGTGTGTGCGTGCACCAACCAAGCATATTTTTATTGGGATTATAGCAAGAGAGCTAGAGTATTGTCTTTTGGAGGAGGAGGAAGGGGAAGAAGGGAAATAAATTAGAAGGCAGAACATGATGAAGGACTAAAGGAATAAAATGGAAATAGTTCTTTTAAAAATTGTGGTAAAATACACATTACATCACATTTGCCATCTTAATCACTTTTAGGTGTACAGATCAATGGTATTAAGTACATTCGCACAGACGTTCAACCATTACCACTCTCCATCTCCACAACTCTTTTAATTTTGCGAAACTGAAACTCTGTACTCATAAAACAATAACTCCCTATTCTGCCCTCCCCTCCAGTCCCCTGGAAACCACCATTATACTTTATGTCTCTGTGTATTTGATTACTCTAGGTGCTTCCTGTAAGTGGAATCATACCATATTTGTCTTTTTAAACTAGTTTATTTCCCTTAGTATATGACCTCAAGGTTCATCCATGTTGTCACATGTGACAGGATTTCTTTGTTTTCCTAGGCTCAATAATATTCCATTGCATATATATATACCACATTTTATTAATCTATTCATCTGTCAATGGACATTTGGGTTGCTTCTACCTCTTGGCTATTGTGAATAGTGCTGCTGTGAACATGGGTGTGCAAATATCTCTTCAAGACTCTGCTTTCAGTTCTTTTGTATATGTACCCAGAAGTGGGATTGCTGGATCATATGGTAATTAGATTTTTAATCTTTTGAAGAATCTCCATATTATTTTCCATGGTACAATCCCACCACTAGTACACAAGGGTTTTAATCTCGCCACATCCTCACCAACACTTGTTCTTTTCTGCTTTTTTTAAAAAAGTAGCCAGCCTAATGAGTACGAGGTGATATCTCATTGTGGTTTTGATTTGCATTTCTCTGATGATTAGTGATATTGAACATCTTTTCATATGTCTTTTCATATGCTTGTTGGCAATTTGTATGTAATCTTTGGAAAAATGTCTATTCAAGTCATTTGGCCATTTTTAAGTGGATTATTTAATTTTTTGTTGTTGAGTTTGTAGGAGTTCTTCATATATTCCAAATATTAACCTCATCAGATATATGATTTGCAGATATTTTCTTATAGGAGTCTTATAGTTTCAGGTCTTTTTTAAATATTCACAACATTTTTATTTATTTATTTGTTTATTTATTTATTGGGTCTTCGTTGCTGTGCGCGGGCTTTCTCTAGTCACGGCAAACGGGCTACTCTTCGTTGCGATGCACGGGCTTCTCGTTGCAGTGGCTTCCCTTGTTGTTGAGCAGGGGCTCTAGGCACGTGGGCTTCAGTAGCTGTGGCATGTGGGGTCAGTAGTTGTGGGTCGCTGGCTCTAGAGCGCAGGCTCAATAGTTGTGGCGCACGGGCTTAGCTGCTCTGTGGCATGTGGGATCTTCCCAGACCAGGGCTCGAACTGGTGTCCCCTGCATTGGCAGGCTGATTCTTAACCACTGCACCACCAGGGAAGTCCCTAGTTTCAGGTCTTACATTTAGCTCTAATCCATTTTGAATTAATTTTTGTACATGGTATAAGGTAACGGTCCAGCTTCATTCTTTTGCATGTGGATATTGTGCTTTCCCAACACCGTTTGTTGAAAAGACTGTCCATGTTGGCTGAAGCTTCTCTCAAGAATATGGCTGTGAAGCTAGGTGTTTAAAAGCAGCTTTACAACTTTATCCATGGGGCTCTTTCTCAGAAATCCCAAATACCAGAACTTGCTTGAGGACCTTACCTTTCTGAACTCTGATTTGCTAAGACAAGAATGTTAAATGTCACATTAAAATGGAATCTGACCTCATGAAGGTCATATCAGACAAATGGGTTCTCTCTTTTTCACATAGCTTATCATATTTCTTCTTGTTCTGAATGATTTGCTTTGTAGGTATATCTTCACTGGGATTTATATATTTGAAACATTAGTTAAAATATTGGCAAGAGGTTTTATTCTGGATGAGTTTTCTTTCCTTCGAGATCCGTGGAACTGGCTGGACTCCATTGTCATTGCAACAGCGTAAGAATGTTAAGATTTTTACCAAAGAGACTAGGGGTGGGAAAGAAGCCCCTTGGCTTCCAGCAGGGCCCTGTGTAGATCCACATGACTGGCTGAGTGCAGCCAAGTAAAGCCTAGAACTGTGAGTGCAGTGCTGGTTGACACTGAACTGCACCACGTAGCCAACTGACCAGAGGCCTTCACACACACAAATCCATTTCTGGCCTCACCGTGAGGCTTGTGGGATCTTAGTTCCCCAACCAGATGTTGAACCCAGGCTCATGGCCATGAAAGCACCAAGTGCTAACCACTGGACTGCCAGGGAATTCCTCACAAATCCATTTCTAGGCCAACACTCATGATCTTACTTTTTCAGCCATTTATTTACCAAACACTGACCTGTTATGGGGCCAGGCTCTGTGCCAGATATAGGGCTTGTGATAATGAAAAAAAATATATCATGCATGGTTCTCACCCTGTTGGAGCTCGCAGGTCAGAGGGGAAGTGAGGCATTTAATGACCATTATAACCTGCAACAGTGAGTGCTAGCATAGGAGCTGTGCATGATTCCAGCTGTTAGAGCATGGAGGAGGAATTAAGGGGTCTAGAACATCTTTGTCTACTGAACGGTCACAAAGAGTTTCTCTCATGTTTCCTCCTAGAAGTGTTATTGTTTTGGCTCTTATGTTTAATTAAGTTTGTGGTCCATTTTGAGTTAGTTATTGTATATGGCATGAGGTTAGAGTTGAAGTTCTTCCTGAAGGAGAGGGCATCAATTTGGCATCCGAATGATGAGATTCCAAATTCATGAGTCAGCAAAATAAAAAGCAAGAGGGGCAATGGCCCATTGCCAGCACAATAATAATAAACCCAACCTTATTTAATTTGTGCCAGCCATTGTCTTAAGCACTTTGCATATATTTTTCTGTTTAATATTCATGAAAGCCCTTTGAAGTAGTTAGTATTAATTTCAGAGTTTTACATTTGAAGGTCAATGGTCAGGTGCTCCTGGTTATTGAGAGATGGTGTAGTATGTGGGCTCTGGAGCCAGACCGCCTAGGTTCCTTCTGGGCTTGGCCACCTGGTGAGACCTTATGGAAGTGTACTGGGGCCTGGAACTTGATAGCAAGTCAGTAAATGTTTAAGTTGATTTCTGTTATCCATGGATGTAGCCACAACTGCAGTGACTATTTCAAGGAATTCTCATCTATGTCCAAGTGTAAAGGTTAGCTGAGAGCAGCCTCCTGTGCAATCTGTGGTCCATAGGGTCCATAGCAATAGAGCACTAGTGGTATTGCCAGGTCCTGACATGAAGGTGGGATTGGAAGGGGAGGTTGCAGATTTCATTCTGGTGGACACACACCTCAGGCTGTGCCTACTTGTGACCTTTGTGGAGATGTGCAGGGCAGACGCATGCCTGAACAAGCCTGGACTTTCCTTGTGCTTTGTCTTGTAGGTTTGTATCATATTCACCATATATCAAGGACAGCAGCATCAGTCTGTCATCCCTGCGTACCTTCCGAGTGTTCAGAGCTTTGAAAGCAATTTCAGTAATTTCAGGTAAGTCACTCTAACTTTCAACACTGGCTCTTAGCGGAAGAGAATAGTTAAAATTTCTCAATATGTCATGTAAACCACAAACTAACAAACTCTGCTTTATTCATTTATTTGATCATTCAACAAATATGTATTGAGCACCTAATATCCACTGTGCTAGCTGCTTGGGATATATCAATGAGCAAACAGACAAAGGTCCCTGCCCTCATGGAGTTTACATTCTAGGTGGGGGGTTGGGAGACAGACTTAAGCAGTAACTATAATAAATGAGTAAATTATATAGCGTGCTGGAAAGTGACATATGCCATGGAAAAATAAAATGGAAAAGTAGGCGATGTGGTGGCTCTTGGAAGTCACGGGGGTTCATGGAAGCAGGTTGCAGTTTTAGTGGGGTGGTTAGGATAGGTGTCATTGAGAAGGTGAGATGTGAGCAGATTTGAAGGTGGTGAGGGAGTTTCACAAGCAGATATATGGGAAAGAGTGTTCTGAGCATAGGAAGCAGCCAGTCTACAGACCGAGGACTATAAAACATGTGGGTGGGGCTGGAGCAGACAGAATGAGGGGCCAGGTGGTGGAGGAGGGACCACAGAGGTGAAGGGGAGGCACCTAAGTACCGGGAAGACTTGGGCTTTGCTCTGAGAGGAATGGGAGCCATGCAGGGGCTTTGAGCAGAGGAGCCATGACCTGACCCAGGCTTTAAAAGGATTACTCTGGCTGTTGTGTGGGGAACAGAATGTGCGGGAGCAAAGCAAAGCAGGAAGACCAGATAGGAGGCATGTTGGTCACCATGGAAATGTGCTGCTCAGATCTCCTGCTGCAGGGAGTGCAGTTGACTAATGGTCCCCGCTGCCCCCTCTCTGGATTCACCACTGCATTCATGTTCATGCCAAGATCACGCTTTCCCTGCATGTGGGGGCCGCTAGTGCAGGCCCACCCCTGAAGGGTATGGGACTCCTCTATGTGGGACTTTGGCTCAGCGGCTCCTCAGCAACCAGGGTGAGACTGTCTCACAGCAGCACTGCAGTCTGAGGCACTTCCTGTCTATCCTGCTTCCTTCCTGATCTCCTTTCCCAGGTGTCAGCCCTGTGTCACAGTCTGAGGCTCTCTTTGTCCCTCCACTCACTCCCTCCAGATTATTCCTCACAAGCATTTCCCCAAGAAATCTCTTGCAATCTGGTCTCAAAGTGTCTGCTTCTCAGAGGGCCCAAACTGACACAGGGGGCCACTGCCATAATCCAAGCAAGAGGTGGTGGTGCTCTCAGATCAGGCAGTGGAAGAGGAGTTGGTGAATGGTGGTCAGATTCTGTGTAAATTTGAAGGTGGAAACAGAACTTCCTGACAGGTTGATTGTATACATGATATGAGCAAAAGAAGAGTAAAGGATGAGTCAAGGTTTTTTGTCTGAGGGACTGGAAAGTTGGAATCATCACTGAATGAGAAAAGGAAGTCTGTGAGAGAAGCAGGCCTTGGGGGTCAGATTAGGAATCAGCTTTGCATGTGTTCTGTTTGAGATGGCTGTGAGACATCCAAGTCAAAGTACCAAGTAGGCAATTAGATATGTGAGGCTGGAGTTCCAGGGCCACAGATATAATTTTGGAGATTATGAGCCTGTAGATGATATTTAGAGCCATGGAATCTGATGAGATTACCAAGAAAATGAGCATAGACGGAAAGTAGAAGAGGACAAAGGACTGAGTCCCAGGCACTGTAGACCTTAAAGGGGAGGGGAGAGAGGAGAAACCAGCAAAGGAGATGAGCAAGAGCCACCAGTAAAGGAGGAAAGAGAGCAAAAGTGGTCTCTTGGAAGCGAGGCAAGGAAGGAGCTCTGTGGATCAGGATGAAGCCAAGGACGGGGTTGTAAATATGAATTCCAGTTTATCAGAAATGAGGTTATTATGGCACAGTCTTCTCCTTCCCCTTTCCTCTCTTTCCTTTACCAAAAAAAACTTTATTAAAAAATATTCTCCCTCTGGACTCCTTCCTTCCCCCCTTCTTCTTCCCTTCTTCTTCTAGTCTCTTCTATCAAAACTCCAGGCAATTTGGATCTTTTTCATACAGAGGCAGTGGGTTATTTTTGGAAACTCCAGAAGAACAACTGCATAGTGATAAGCAGCTGGCAGTCAGAGGACACTTTACGTAGAACATGCCACTCTTTCTCTTCCTCTTTTGCAAGGTGGACCTTGGTTTCCCAGGTAGATTTAGGGGCTTTATGCCTGAGCTGAGTCCCTCATACTTCGCTTGGGTAAAATATACATTCAGGGAGACACTTAGCAGCTTTCATATTCCCTTCCTCATCTCTAAGCAGGTGAACATACTCTCCATTTTGACTCATGAAACGCGTGAGATCCCTGGATGCTTTTTGGAAGGAAGAGTATGAGATACAATCTTTTATGGGACTATGTAAGAATAATTCAGGAATCACAGCTATCTTTCATCCAAATCATCTTGCTTTGGAGAAGACTCGAGCCTCTTGTTACAGATGAAAAATCAGGCGTAGATGAGGTTACACTATTTTCGTGTTTGGTGCCCCTGACCATGCAGGGGAAACGTGATCTTGGCATGAACATAAGTGCACTGGTGAATCCAGTGGATGTCCCAGCTTGGCCTGAAGTCTCCTCCTCATGTGGCATCATCCTTGGTGGAAGGTCATCTGCTGTGGGCTTGGCCTCCCATCAGATGCTGCTTTGTGTTCTCAAGTCTGCCATTCATGGTTTATGCTGATCAACCGAAACTTTGTCACTTAGTGTCATCCCACACATTACCGATGCCATCTGCTGGTTTATCTCTCCAGCTGTGCTGAGAGCAGAGCCTGTGACTCAGTGTTGTGCTGGGACTGACTTGTTCCAACTCCCCAGCAGACTGTGCACATCTTTTTCCAACTCTGCATCCAGGGACGTCATGTTGGTAGCTTGAAAACAGCTGGGGGAGAAGGGTGTATGGAGGGAGAAGAGGGATCTACACTCCGGAATTCAGCAAACAAGGACATCTGTAAATGCTGCACATGAAGACTTTCTCTGTCTCCCCTCCCCGCAAGAGCTGATTTTAAACATTTACCAACAGACTGCAAGACTATGTCCTTTTTATTTTGTAACTTTGGCAGCCTGACAGTGTACCATGGACATAGTAGGTGCTTGGTAAATATATTTCTTGAATGAATTTTTTAAAACCCTTATAATAAGTAGTAATCTGAGTTTCTTTTCCTAAGACATCTTATTATTTGGGTCCAGACAAAGCTCCTTCTTCCAGCTCCCTGACCCCCCAATTTAGCTATATCTCATGGCACCTCCTGTACCTTATAGTAGGTAATAGCTACCAAATGTGAAATACAGCTCTGCTCCTTCTCTCAGGAGGCCTCACTTTGGCCTTAATGCTGCCTGTGACCCCCAGCCGTGGAGGTGCCTGCACAACTGTCCTCAAGTTATGTCTTGTGTCTCTGTGGCATGTTTCTGCTCAAAGTCTTCTCACTTGCCCTTCAGAGCAACCCTGTGGCATCTGTAGAGCAGGATAAAGAGGCCGAGTCCTAGACCAGTGGACCACTCTGATGACCCGTAGCTTCTAAGGCACAGCGTTTATGCCTCAGAATCCTAGGTCAGGCCAGTTTCTGATACCAGCATGCAGTCAGACAACTTTTGAGGCCTTGTTGCTCCCTCTCTGTTCCTTGCCTGTGTCTGGTGTGTGTGTGTGAGTGGGGGGCTTCTCCCCACATCTGTACGCTTCCTCAGGTCTGAAGGTCATTGTTGGGGCCTTGCTGCGCTCTGTGAAGAGGCTTGTCGATGTGATGATCCTGACTCTCTTTTGCCTCAGCATCTTCACCCTGGTAGGTCAGCAGCTCTTCATGGGAAATCTGAACCAGAAATGTGTGAGGAAAGACTGTGGCTCTGACTATAAAGGTAAACACCCCACCTTTCACTCCTTGGTTTGTGCATGGTTAGCTTTTATTTATCCCCACTCATATGTCTGCTGATCTGCATTACAGAGTGTCTTAGGATCAAGGGATGACTTGTCCCCTCTAGGGTTCTCAAGTGGGCAGATGCATTTCTAGAGAACTGACTCATTCTTTGGGTTTCCATGAAGAAGTAAAATCCTGAAGCCACATCTACAGGAGTGGTGTCATCTTCCATCTCTGCCCACTTCCTTGTCATGTTTTGCAGAAGTCTTCAGAGTGCCTGGCTTTGGCCAAAGGGGACCAGCAACTTCCCACAATGCCTGCCCCCACCCAAGTATTTTCTTCAATGATATTGCTCCTTTTATGTTGCACCCTCTCCACTCTGAGGTCAACCCTATATCAATTTCATGTGTCCTGAATTTTATGTGGCCATACTTTCTCCATGACTGTCCTGGTTTATGAGCTTCTCATGGGCTGACCCTGTGTCCAGCTTCTCCTAGGGGTGGTCTCTGGTTCAGTTCTATGTACTGAGAGGCAAAGTGGTGGTGGTGTTACTGCTTACTCCTCTTATTTCTCCTTCCTTCTCCTTTTCCCTCTTTTTCTCTTGCATCTTCCTGAGGGCTTAGGCGCTAGTTCCTCTCTGGATCATTTCATTGAGATCACTTTGATCACTTGGTCATTTTGGAGGATTCTGAACCATCTGTTTCAAGCATAATCTGGCATATTTGCTATTCTTTTTCTTTCAATGTTGTTTTTTCAAATCTGAATTTATAATTATTTCCTTCTCAGACGATTGCTTTGAAAAGAAAGATTCCACTGAATTCAGAATATGTGGCACATGGATGGAGAGCGGGTAAGATGTTATACTCTTCATTCTATCTTCTTGAAGTGATGTGGCAGACAGTCTTTATCTAATGACTTGTAGAAGCAGTGGTGGTAGTTCTCAAACACTACTATTTCATGTGTCTAAGAAAGTTTATTTTATTTGGTTTTTTTAACATATTTATTTATTTGGTTGTGCTGGGTCTTAGCTGCAGCAGGCGGGCTCCTTAGTTGCGGCTCTCTAGCTCGTTAGTCGCAGCACGTGGGCTCCTTAGTTGTGGCGTGCGAAATCTTAGTTGCGGCATGCATGTGGGATTGGTTCCCCGATCAGAGAATGAACCCGAGGCCCCTGCACTGGGAGCACAGAGTTTTATCCACTGCGCCACCAGAGAAGTCCCTCTAAACAGGTTTAGATGTGCATTACTAAATTAAAAATTATTTCCAAGTGTTTAAAGCAGTTCTCTCTCCTAAATTATATTGAAATTTGTATCTGATGAGAAACCTACTGAAAACATAGGGATATTTTGACATTATGGAGCGGATATTCAAGGCCATCAAGGTAAGAAAGGATGTTGTGACTGAAAGCCCCATCTAGACGTATTTCCTGTTCAATGACATGGCCCTGATGGAAGACATCTCAGCACACGTCTTCTGTTTGTTGATCTGTGACCCCCACTGCCTCTAATTGCACACACTGTTGTATGTGTGTTCATACACATTCACTTCAACAGTTAGTAGCCCTCTGACCCTTTGGGGATACTGTTCCTTCTTCCAGGATATTAGTACTCTCTGTGGTGAGAGATTCATTCAGTGAAGGTTTATTGAGTGTATTTCAAATTAAGATAATATGCTAGGCACTTTGATGAAATAGACGACATTTATCTCTCAATAACAAATAGGTATCAAGGGCCAACGTTGTGCCAAGCTCTGTGTTAGGCCCTAGGAATCCAGTACAAACAAAGGAGTGCTGCCCTCTTGAATTGACATCTTTCAGGCAACAGAGATGTACAGTAAATTCTTGAAAGTGTGATGAATGTTGTAAAGAAAGACCTGTAGATGCTGAGAGAGATAACAGAGATGTAACCCTGCCTGTAAAATTAAGGACGTCTTCTCGTGGTGGTCACAGATTCTGATTAGGTCAAACTCACAGACTTATTAGGTTTTAATACAGGGTTTATTGAGCTCTCTAGAATGATCCTCGGCAGGACATACTGCACCTACATCGTTTTCATTCAATGAGGAGCCCAACAGCTGTCACAACAGTGCTTCTTTGATCCATCATCCATGCAGGGCAGGTATGGTAACTATAAGCAAAATCCAAGGTGGGGTGGGCCATCTAAACATACAGATGCAGAAGCCTTAGTTTCCAACTGTGTGCCAGTCACAGCTCTCTCAGTCTAGGTATAGTCTCAAAGCTCAGGAGTTTTACAGTAAGCGAACTCCTAGTACATGACCTTCGACACTGATCATAACGTGGTAGTTTCCAAGGAGATGGCAGATCTGAGGTCACCTTCCCAGACGGGCCTCTGTTCAGGGCCCAGGCCTGGTTTTCAGCCTTTACTCACTGCCTCCTCTGAGGACTGACTGAGTGGTGACTACAACATGGATCTGAAGCATGAGTGGGAAGTTCTGGTGGATGAGAAGATAGAGCAAACGATTCCTGATGGTACAAATAGCAAGGATGAAAGCCTCAGGACATGAGGACATGCGGGGATAGTAAGAAGCCCAGAAGCTTGTTAGGCAGAGGGGCAGGAGACAGGAGCCAACCATGCAGGACCTGGTAGCCCATCACTGCTGAGGATTTTGACCTCAATCACAAAGGAAACAAGACCTGATCAGATTAGATACTTTTAAAACTCACTTATGTCTGCTACATGGAGAATGGATGGATAGAGTAGATGAAGCAGCCACTTAGGAGGCTATGTTAATACAGATGAGAGTCACGAAGCTGTTCAGTGGAGATGAAGAGAAATGGATGGATGAATCCCAAAGACGTTTAGGAGACAGAAAGAACAAGACTTGTGGATTGAAGAGGGGTGTTGGCATGTATGTGTCTGTGCAAATGCACGTGTAGGATAGTGGTGAGAAGTGCAAAGGGGAGAATAGAAAAAATCAATATAGAATTAAAAGATAAAGCAATGAAAGAGACAGAAAATATGAGAATAAATATCAATCCAGAAGTTTCAGCTTTTGACTAAGTAGGAATTCCAGAAATGGAGCACAGAAAAAGCAAAAGGGAGGAAATTAGCAAAGATAATACAGAGAATTTCCCTGGGATTAAAGATGCAAATACCTCAGTGGCCCATAAAGTAGCCAACACAATGAATGAAAAAGGACCATCTCAGGTGCATTATCATGGCATTTCAGAACCTTTGGGGAAAAAGATCTGAAAACCAAAGAGAAAAAGGTTACCCACAAAGGAACAGTATCAGAATCCTCAACAACAACATAGGGTTAATAGCTGAGCAGTGATTTTATGTTTCTGAAGAAAAACTATGTTCAACCCCAAATTCTATTTCTGGTCAAACTGTAACTCTACTGTGAAGGCAGAGTAAAGATATACCCATATGTGCAAAGATCACCCAGTCTTCCTAAAAAGCTACTTGAGGTTTGGTCCAGAAAAATGAGGGAGTAAAACTTAGAAAGAGCAATACGAAAGAGCCAAGAAAAAATGTATCTGACGCAGGAGACCCAATGACACAGGCCATGATATTTTCCATGAAGAGTGATATAAGTAGTGGTGAGGTAGGGTGGGATGTTGGAAAACCCTTATCTACCACAGCAGAAAGCTAGTCAACAAAGACTAAAACTGATAAATCAAATACCAGGATAAGCATTTTAAAAAATTATAGTATAGTTGAATCTCAATATCATATTAGTTTCAGGTGTACAATATGGTGATTCAATATTTTCATAAATTATACTCTAAAATTATTGTAAAATATTGGCTATATTCCTGTGCTGTGTAATATATCCTTGTAGCCTATTTATTTATTTATTTATTTATTATTATTTTTTGTGGTACGCGGGCCTCTCACTGTTGTGGCCTCTCCCGTTGTGGAGCACAGGCTCCGGACGCGCAGGCTCAGCGGCCATGGCTCACGGGCCCAGCCGCTCCGCGGCACGTGGGATCCTCCCGGACCAGGGCACGAACCCGTGTCCACTGCATCGGCAGGCGGACTCTCAACCACTGCGCCACCAGGGAAGTCCCCTATTTATTCTATACATAGTAGTTTGTACCTCTTAATCCCCTACCTCTATTTTGCTCCTCCCCCCTTCCCTACTGGAAACCACTAGTTTATTCTCTATATATTTAATTCTGTTTCTGTTTTTTTTTTTTTTTTTTTTTTTATGCGTTACGCGGGCCTCTCACTGTTGTGGCCTCTCCCGTTGCGGAGGACAGGCTCCGGACGCGCAGGCTCAGCGGCCATGGCCCACGGGCCCAGCCGCTCCGCGGCATGTGGGATCCTCCCAGACCGGGGCACGAACCCGCGTCCCCTGCATCGGCAGGCGGACTCCCAACCACTGCGCCACCAGGGAAGCCCGTGTTTCTGTTTTGTTATATTCATTTGTTTCATTTTTTAGATTCCATGCATAAGTGATAACATTCAGTATATGTCTTTCTCTGTTTGACTTATTTCACTTAGCATAACACCCTCTAGGTCCATCCACACTGTTGCAAATGGCAAAATTTCATTCTTTTTTATGGCTGAGTAATATTCCATTGTATGTATATACACCACATCTTTTCTATTTTTTATATAGGAGTATAGTTTATTCACAATGTTGTGTTAGTTTCAGGTGTAAAGCAAAGTGATTTAATTATACATATTCATACATCTAATCTTTTTCAGTTTCTTTTCCCATATAGGTTATTAAAGAGTATTGAGTATAGTTCCCTGTGCTCTACAGCAGGTCCTTTTTGAATATCTATTTTATGTACGGTAGTGTGTATATGTTAATCCCAACCTCCTAACTTATCCCTCCCCCCGACCTTTTCCCCTTTGGTAGCCATGTTTGTTTTCTAAGTCTGTGAGTCTGTTTCTGTTTTGTAAATAAGTTCATTTGTATCATTTTTTTAGATTCCACATAAGTGATATCATACGATATTTGTCTTACTCTGTCTGACTTATTTCACTTAGTATGATAATCTCTAGGTCCATCCATGTTGCTGCAAATGACATTATTTCATTCTTTTTTATACCACATCTTTTTATCCATTCATCTGTTGGTGGACACTTTGGTTGCATCCATATCTTGGCTATTGTTAATAATGCTTCTATGAACATTAGGGTGCATGTATCTTTTTGAATAGTGTTTTCATTTTCTTCAGCTATATACCCAGCAGTGGAATTGCTGGATCATATGGTAATTCTATTTTTTTTGTGTGATACGCGAGCCTCTCACTGTTGTGGCCTCTCCTGTTGCGGAGCACTCCAGATGTGCAGGCTCAGCGGCCATGTCTCACGGGCCCAGCCGCTCTGCGGCATGTGGGATCTTCCCAGACCGGGGCATGAACCTGTGTCCCCTGCATCGGCAGGCGGACTCTGAACCACTGCGCCACCAGGGAAGCCCTATTTTTAATTTTTTGAGGAACCCCATATTGTTTTCCACAGTGGCTGCACTAATTTACATTCCCACCAACAGTGTACGAGTCTTCCTTTTTCTCCACATTCCTGCCAACATTTGTTATTTGTAGACTTTTTGATCGTAGCCATTCTGACAGGTTTGAGGTCGTATCTCATTGTGGTTTTGATTTGCATTTCTCTAACAGCATTGTTCTTCATCTTTCCATGTGCCCGTTAGCCATCTGTATGTCTTCTTTGAAAAATGTCTATTCAGGTCTTCTGCCATTTTTTAATCAGGTTGTTTGTTTTTTTTGATAGAGTTGTGTGAGCTGTTTATATATTTTGGATATTAACCCCTTATCGGTCATATCATTTGCAAATATTTTCACTCATCTAGTAGGTTGTCTTTTCATTTTGTCAGTGATTTCCTTTGCTGTGCAAAACTTTTTAAGATTAATTAGTTTGTTTATTTTTGCTTTTGCTTCCTATGCCTTAGAAGAAAGATCAAAAAAATATTGCTATGATTTATGTCAAAGAGTGTTCTGCCTATGTTTTCTTCTAGGAGTTTTATGGTTTCTGGTCTTACATTTAGGTCTTTAATCTGTTTTGAGTTTAATTTTGTATATGGTTTGAGAAAATGTTTTAATTTCATTCTTTTCCATGTAGCTGTCCAGTTTTCCCATCACATTTATTGAAGAGACTGTCCTTTTCCCATTGTATATTCTTTCCTCCTTTATTGTAGATTAATTGACCATAAGTACGTGAGTTTATTTCTGAGCTCTGTATTCTATTCCATTGATCTGTGTCTATTTTTGTGCCAATACCATGCTGTTTTGGTTACTGTAGCTTTGTAGTGTAGTCTGAGGTCAGGGAACATGATATTCCAGCTTGTTCTTTTTTCTCAAGATTGCTTTTGCTCTTCAGGGTCTTTTGTGGTTCCATATAAATTTTAGGATTATTTGTTCTAGTTCTATGAAAAATGTCATGGTTATTTTGATAGGGATTGCATTAAATCTGCAGATTGCTTTGCGGTAGGATGGACATTTTAACAACATTAATTCTTCCAATCCATGAACACAGTATATCTTTCCATTTCTTTATATCATTTTCAGTTTCCTTCATCAGTGTTTTATAGTTTTCAGAGTATAGGTCTTTTACCTCCTTGGTTAAGTTTATTCCTAGGTATTTTATTCTTTTCAATGTAATTTTATATGGGATTGTCTTCTTGCTTTCTCTTTCTGATAGTTTATTATTAGTATATAAAAAGCAACAGATTTCTGAATATTAATCTTGTATCCTGAAATCTTACTGAATGCATTTATTAGCTCAAATAGTTTTTCTGATGGAGACTTTAGTTTTCTATCTATAGTATCATGTCATTTGCAAATAGTGATAGTTTTACTTCTTCCCTTCCAATTTGGATGACTTTAGGTTTTTTTTTGTTGGCTGATTGCTGTGGCTAAGACTTCCAATGCTATGTTAAATAGAAGTGGTGAGAGTGGGCATCCACCTTATTCCTGAGATTAAGCAAGCATGTGCATATGTTCTTCATGAGCAGAGTCTCAGTTTGTTACAGCCCTCCTGTAAGTCCCACTGGTTTTCAAACCAGCTAAGAGAACTTGTCTTCCTGGTGTTGGACCCCAGGACTGGGGTGCCCAATATGTGATTCAAACCCCTCACTCCCCAGGGAGGATCTCCAAGCCCACGATATCCCTCTCTTCTGTGCCCCTAACTAGGGAGTCCCAACCTGATTGCTTCTCCTTCCTTCCTTTCTGACTCTGTGTGGATCTTTCTTTACAGTCTTGTGTCCAGTTTGTTTTCATTGAGAATTGCTCCACATGTAGATGTTTTTTTTAATATAAATTTATTTGTTTCTTTATTTCTGGCTGCATTGGGTCTTTGTTGCTGTGCGCGGGCTTTCTCTAGTTCTGGTGCATGGGCTTCTCATTTCAGTGGCTTCTCTTGTTGTGGAGCATGGGCTCTAGGCGTGTGGGCTTCAGTAGTTGTGGCACTCAGGCTCAGTAGTTGTGGCTCATGGGCTCTAGAGCGCAGGCTCAGTAGTTGTGGCGCATGGGCTTAGTTGCTCCATGGCATGTGGGATCTTCCTGGACCAGGGTTCAAACCCGTGTCCCCTGCATTGGCAGGCCCATTCTTAACCACTGCGCTACCAGGGAAGTCCCATGTAGATGTATTTTTGGTGTATTCATTGGGGGAGGTGAGCTCAGCATCCTCCTACTCCGCCACCTTGACCTTCTCCCAGTAAAAGCACTATATTTAGAGATAACAGACCTAAAAGAGCTAGAAGTTGTTGAATTTGGGGTGTATAAATGACAGATGAAGAATGATGGAATGGTTTTCATTACAAGCCTTTTGGTGCCATGTGACTTTTTTTAAACCACATGCATGTGTTACTTTGATAAAAATACTATGTTTATTACAAATTAAGAAAGTACATACTCATAGTATATTCGATAGATGCACTCAATGATGTGTTTTTGGTGATGTGGACAAAGACCTATATGCAAGATATCTACTGTTTTTAAAGTAAAACCCAAATGTTTGTAAGAATAGAGGACTGATAACAATTGATATCTAAATATTTAGCATTAGCAAAGCACTTATATAAATCCCAGAACTGTAGGACATGAAAAGAAATGAGATATTTCCTTGTATGCTGGTGGAAAAGACCTCCAATCAATACCATTCCATGAAAAAAGCAAAGTGCAAGAGAGTGTTCAAAGAATGCTCCCATCCATATATTATAGAAAATGTATATTGATAATATGTGCTTTTATATTCATAGAGGACTTCTGGAAATTTACTAAAGTAACTGTTAAACTGTGCCTCTAGGAAGTGGGGCTGAGTGGGGAGAGAGGGAGACATCATATTCTTTGTATGTCCTTTTTTTACTGTAAAGTGTTCACTATGTCACTGCACTTAATTTTTCAATGAAAAACTGCCGGTATGAACTTCCTAATCAATCCATTTGAGAAAAGTCTATGAGTGCCCATGTTTAGATACAGAATGGGAGGCTTGGAAGGTGGAGGATGGCCAACTCTATAAATATTCTCTTCACCTAGGACTTTTGAGTGTGAGCCCATGGTTCCTGGAAGAATCAGTGCCCTGGGCAGGGTGTCGAGGGGAGGTGGGCTACAGGGTATGTAATTCTTTCTCTGTTCCTTTGTTTCCAATATCTAGGGCTTGTTCTGAACAATTTGAATGCAAACATACCAATAAAAATCCTGACTATAATTACACGAATTTTGACAGCTTTGGCTGGTCTTTTCTTGCCGTGTTCCGGCTTATGACCCAAGATTCCTGGGAGAAGCTTTATCAACAGGTTATCTATTTATTCATTCTCTCTTTATTTCCCTCTCTCTCTCTCCCCCTCTCTTCCCTGCCCCTCTGCCTCCTTGCCTCCTCTCTCCCTTTCCATCACTTATCTATCTCTTCATCATTTATTTATAACCTACCATCTCTCCTTCACCTTTGTCATCTATTTCTTATCCTTAACAGTTGTACTGTTAAATTGTGTTTTAGAAATTCTATTAGAAACATCAAAAAAAAGACTATAAATGTGACATTTGGAAGAAGAGTACAAAAAAACTCCTCTTCCTAGAAATATCACCCCTCTCCAGATTCCCCACTGACAGAAGTTCCACCACTAGTGCTTCAGCTTTCATGCAGCATTGCTCTCTCTCTTGCCTTTTTAATTTAAAAAATGCAAATACCCTTGAGAAAGTCACAGTAAAGTCACTCTGACTCCTGTGTGAATGTACAGATGGCATTTCCTTGCTGAGAGATAGGGCATCAGGAGCTCTAGGTGATGGGGGAGGCAGTAGATGATGCTGCAGGTAGCTGAGCCAACCAGGGCTGGGGAGAGACCAATTGCTACAGTGTAATCTCCACTCGAGGTCAAGTCACCCCTCTGCGGAGGAAGGATTCAGACGCCAGCATGTGCTGTGTCCCTTGCAGACTTTGCGCACCTCAGGGCTCTACTCAGTCTTCTTCTTTGTGGTGGTCATCTTCCTGGGCTCTTTCTACTTGATTAACTTAACCCTGGCTGTTGTCACCATGGCTTACGAGGAACAGAACAAGAATGTAGCTGCTGAGACAGAAGCCAAGGAGAAGATGTTCCAGGAAGCCCAGCAGCTGTTAAAGGAGGAGAAGGAGGTAGGGGCACGTGGTGTGAGACAGTGGGGTCTGCTTGGGAGGACCCCAGAGGCTGTGGGGTCTGACACTCAAGGTTTCTGTATAAGGCCTAGTCTCAGTGCTTTCCTAACTGGTGCTTTTCTGAGAATTTTTAAGCCCTTTGCAGCTGGCTCTGCTACAGTCTCCCACTAAGATGTCCAGGCGCAGGGCTCTTGAGGAAGGGAACCCTTGGTTTTGATGATCTTTGACCTTCTGAAACCTGAGCCTTCAAAGATAGATCCCAAATTGCTGGCTAGAGGATAAAATGTATGTGTATGTAAATTAAGGCTCTGCTCCAGGCTTTCTTGTGGGAAGCTGGAGATGTTTGTGTCCAGGGACTTTGCTTGCGAGAGTTTGGAAAATCAGTCATGGTGGCTGTAGAGATAGCAGTCATGATCCTTTCTTATAATCCTTGTTATATTTACAGACCATTCTTATTGTTTCCGTGACATCTTTACAGTTTTTCAGCTCTAAGATTCTAAGATTCGATTCTAAGATTTCAGAGCAGGGCCATGTTTTATGCTTTTTCTCATCCTCCACAGAGATTTGTCAGGAGGAAGCCCATCTTAAGTGCTTGATGTCTGCAGCATTAAGCGCAAACATTTACTGAATGCTTAGCACATACAGGGCACTGTGCTAAGGGTTAGTGACACAGAGGTATCTAAGAGTTAACCCTGCCTTCGAGGGCTGCAATCTTGTGGACAAACAGGACATGTTCCCCACATAAACAATGACAAAGCTAGCATATTACAGTTGGGCAATGAGCAATCAAAATGGTCCAGTGCTACCAGAAGAGAGGAGAGAATGCTTACTGAGGTCGAAGTCATTTACAGTGTTCTGTGGGGAGTGTGATCTGTTCATTAATTGCTTTTTTTCACTCTCTAAGGCTCTGGTTGCCATGGGTATTGACAGAAGTTCACTTAATTCCCTTGAAGCATCATCTTTTTCCCTGAAGAAGAGAAAGCTATTTGGTAATAAGAAAGGAAAATCCTTCTTTTTGAGAAAGTCTGGGAAAGACCAGGTTCCAGGATTAGATTCTGATGAAGATTCTTCAAAAAAGGCAAGTTTGGGCCAAGGGATTGATGATACTTTAGCACTCTTCAGGGGGACAGGTCAAGTTGTCAATCTAATTGAAAGGACTCATTCATTCACTCAGTCATTTATCCATTCATCCATTTGCACATACTTCCCTGCATCCATGTGTCTATTCAATTATCCATTTATTTACAGATGTCTATTTAAAATGTTGACAGTGTTTATTTGGCACTGGGGTAGGCACTGGGGATACGTGGGATATATAACACAGGCAGGTAATGGTGAAGGCACACTGACAAAGAGGCAGTTACTGTTCAGTGTGATGACCGACACGATGATCACTGAGGGAGAGCAGAGCAGGAGCATCGTCTTAGGGGCAATGTTTGTTCCCTGCAAGGCAAACCCTGAGACGTTAGAGTGCAAGTAGACTATTTGGGAAGTGATCTCAGGAAGCACTAAGAGGGGAGGGGAGAAGTGATACATGGAAGAGAAGGTGGCCAATTAATGTGCATTATTAAACCAGTTTAATCTCCCTGGAGTGAGGGCACTAGAGTATTTATACATCAGCTTTGGTCCATCATTGGTTCAAGACTTCTGTGGTCAGGAAACAATAATTTTTCTGTATTTCTGACGTGTTATGTGTTAGGGCAAAAGTGTTTGGGTTGCCAAAGGAAGCCTGAGGACATATGGATGGGGCCAACAATAGTGTCTGCTTCAGACAACCAACCCCAGACTTGGTGGGGGCTGGGAAAAGAGCAGTGGATCAGAAAAGAGTTCCCAGAGGAATCAGTGTGTAAGCTGAAAGGATGAATTAACCGGGTAAAAGGAAGAATGAAGCACTACACATAGAGAGAACAGCACACGCATAGGCCTGGAAACAAAGGAGAGCAGAACATGACCCAGTAGAAAATGTGCAAGTGTGTGTGCGCACGCGTGTGTGTGTGTGAGATGAGGTTGGGGGGGTGGCAAGAGGCTTTAGTGGTAAGATATGGACCATAATAAAAGGCCTTGAAGCCAAGCTAAGGAGTTCATTCTTTACACTGAGAGCAAGTGGTAAGCAGTATGGAAAGGTTTTAAGCAGAAGAGTGATATGAGTAGATTTACATTGTGGAAATCCTGGATGCATTGAAGAGAGGGGATTGGAGGAGTGCGAGACTGGAGGCAGCCAATTAAGCAGTTGTTGCAGTGATCCAAGTAAGAGGTGACAATGGCTTAAACTATGGTTAGGGCAGTGAGGATAAAGAGAGATGAACAGGTTACAGTGATCTGCAGAGGAAAGGATTTGGCAATTGACTAGATGTAGAGGGTGGGGTTTATGGCTTGGGTAGCTGACTTGTTGGTGGGTAATCTACTGAGATGGGCAAAGAGCATGTTCTGGGGGCGGGGAAGATAGCAAGCTAAGTTTTGCATGTGCCAATTTTGAGGTGCCTATGGGGCATTCAAGTCAGGCTATTGAGTAGGCAGCAGGATATGCAGAAAAGAAGCTACGGGAGGATGTACTGTAGAAAAAGAAAGCTTATTCTTATCATTTAAGGTGGGGGATCTTTGAACATGTTTTAATTCTGGAGAAGAGAAGTCAAAAGAGAGGAAGATGTTGGTGATACAGGCCAGGGAATAATGGCTAGAGCCTCTTTACTGAGGTAGGGGGAGGATGAAGCAGGCAAGAGGTGGGTGTGTGTGCTTGAGCCCGGGGTGGGGAAAGGGAGTTCAAGGGCCTTTGTAGAAGTAGATGCACGGACCTCACCCACTGCTCTGAGCAGTTCTCTGATGGAGTGACAGGGCAAGATCTCATGATTTAGAGGCTTCTTTGCTGTCAGATCACAGCATATTCAAGAGACTGCATATATTTTTTAATATTTTTCAAGTTTTTCCTCATTTCACAAAGCAATAGACAAAGACCCAGACACCTAACATAAAGTGTCTTTTCCCTTTAGCTAGAATAGGAAATAGCTATAGAAAGACTACAGGCTCCCTTTAGAATAGCTTTTCAGAAAGGGATAGTTCCCTCTGGGGCCATGGTTGGTCAGAACTTTGGGGGAATAAGTAATTACGGATACCTGAGTTTTCTGGATAGCTGAAGGTTTATGTCCTTTAATCTCTAGATACTTTAGAGTTGTAGATAAGGTGAGAAACAATAAGCTCTTAGACATAGCCTGAGTGCTTGAAGTTTAGTATATGGATTTTGTGATATTTATTTTGACTGTTCTTTTTAGTTACTGACTATTTCAAAATCTATTTAGGCAGCCACTCAAGGCACTTCACTATGTGGCCTCAATCCACCTTTCTAAATTTATACACCACTTCTGCCCCTCGCAAACATTGTTTCTAAATCGCACTTTTTATTGTTTTCATACCCTGAACCATTGCGCATTCGTTTTCGTAAAATATTTTTTGCTCTTTGTTGACAATGAATAAAACACAGAGAAAGAAATGTTTCTGTAGGTACAACTCTAGACTCTAGAAATGGGCATACGTAAGAAGTATGAACGTTCAAACCATATTTCTCTTATCTATTAAATGTGAATTAAGAAAACTGCACCTTTGGCATGCCATGAAGTTGAAGTGAGTTGAGCATCTTCGCTGCATGTGGCATTGAACCAGTTTGTCAAGTTTTGAGGAGAGGTCGCCCCTTCCCTTAGACAGTCCACCATGCCTTCTCTTATAGCCACACCTACTTGAACAAACCAAACGACTGTCCCAGAATCTGTCAGTGGACCACTGTGATGAGCACAGAGACCCCTTCCAAAGGCAGAGAGCGCTGAGCGCTGTGAGCATCCTCACCATCACCATGCACGGTAAGTTCTGTTCCAAGACCAAGGGGGAGCCTAACTTCAAGGATGCCCTTCCCTTCTCCCTCTCTCCAGCCCCCCAGAAGCCCTTTGCAACCCACTGTACTTCCTGCAGAGTGACTCCCCATGCTTCTTTGGAGCATGTGAGCAAAATGGTTTGGAAGAAGCAGGCCTTCCTTTTGGGCCCACCCTGAGCTGCCACTTGGGTAGTGGTGGGACCAAGCGCACCAACGGGACTTCTCGTTCAGGCCAGGCAGTCACAGGAAGTTTCAGTGAAAATGATAGCCAGCCAAAGAAGAGAAGACATAGAAGTTTCCAGGAGGTTACAGTTGTCATTGAAGTTAGAATAGGGATCTGACACGAATAATAGAAGACTTGTGTATGCAGGCTGGAACCATCTGATGGACCTGATTAACAGGAGGCAACAGGGACCAAACTGAGGGGTTCGTGTTCAAGGGCAGGACTCAAGTCCCAGCAAGAATGGGATCAAATGGGTTCTTAGCACTTTTGAGCCTATTGCATCATCTCATGAGGCCTTGAAATTGTGTGGAAATCAGGGTGCAGCAGCTTTCTGGTCTGATTTCAACCAACTGATAGCATGCCTTTTGTTTCAGTGCTTATAGATGTCCCTGCCTGAATATCTCCCCTTCCCCTGAGCCCTGGTAGCTTCCTGTGCTCTGGTACAGCCGTCACCATGGTCTTCCTTGAGTGAACATAACTTGGGCTTGTGTCTTTCTCTCTCATGGGTTCATAGCCAGTCAGTGTTGACTTCCCCATCTGTATCTCCCACAGTGTGGCCCTGCTCCCAGATTCTCAATATAAGTATAAAGACTTGATTGAAGTGCTTGACTATACCACATGGAAGTTGAGTGTGGGAAACCTTCCTAGCTATGCGTCAGTACCTTTCTTGACTGATCATGTTGTAGCACAGGAGATGCTAGGGAAGAGGGAGGAAGGAATGCACCCAGGCAAAGAACAGCCAGACTGGCTCAGACCTAACTCCTCAAGTGCTCTTTCAATTCTCCTTCTCCAGAACAAGAAAAATCACAGGAACCTTGCCTCCCATGTGGGGAAAACCTGGCATCCAAATACCTCGTGTGGGACTGTAGCCCCCGGTGGCTGTGCATTAAGAAGGCCCTGAGAACCATGATGACTGACCCCTTTACTGAGCTGGCCATCACCATCTGCATCATAATCAACACTCTCTTCTTGGCCATGGAGCATTACAAAATGGACCAGAGTTTTGAGAACATGTTGTACACAGGGAATTTGGTAACTCTAGGCTTTTTAAAATATAAAACATATTTCAAACTTTGAATTATAACTCTTTCAAAGTCTAAACATTTTGTGAGTGGCCTAACCTAACGTAGGTCTTTGGTCCTCTTAGGTGGAGTAGAGGGAAAAGGTGACCGTTAGGATTTTATTTTTACCCATTTCAGTAATTTTCCATGGGCCCCTGTTTGCTCTCTAGTACGTTGAGGTGTTTCTTTAGTCATCTAATGGATGACTAAAGGGTCATTCAGTGGTAAGACAGAAGCAAGGAGACATCTTAAACGGTCAACTATTTTGGATAATCAAGAAAACATTAACCACATCCAGAGATCCATGGTAATGAGTACCATGGTCCCCAGTGATATTGATGACATCATTTGTCACAAAACAGTGTGACTGCCATTACTAAGTGTTATTTTCCCTGGAAAGGTGAGTCAGAGCGTGGAAGCTGTAGGAGGTTCTTTCCTAGGAGTAGGTGTGAGAGGCTTGTGGGGTGGGGTGGGTGTGGGGTTCCAGACTTGAGCTTGTTTCAGTGTGTTTGTTATTGGATGAAGCTACTCTCAGTTAAATTTGGAACATTAAGATAGGGGAGCAGATTTTTCAAGAACTGTTCACTTTAATTCATAGCTCCTGCAGAAGGCCCAAGGGAAAATTAGTTTCCCAAATATCAGAAATAATAAGTAAGTACCTAGTGAATGTTCTACCCTAATTTGCTAATGAGTTAATTAGCTAAAAATCTTACCAGAATGTCTAGCCTTTTCTTCTTACAGTTTTATGTTATTTTTCTAATTTAAAAAGCAATGTATGTTTTTTTAAATTTTAAAAATAAGTAACAATACAAAGAAGGGAAATACAAAGAAACTCATTTCCTATGGTCTTAGTAGCAAAGATGATCATTTTTAGCATTGCAGAGTATTTCCAGGCAGTATGTATGTATGTAGGTATTTTTAAATTTTCCTTTTTTTTTACTTTGACAAGAACCCACAGTACGTATTGAATCAGGAGTTGGTCCACAGAGCTGCTTCCATGCATCAGGTTTAGGATGGTGTAGAACTGTAGACAGGTGCCTGTTACCCTTGGTTCCACATCGCATGCAGGAAGAGTAGGGAACTGCAGTATAAGAGCAGGTGGATCTCCTTACAGACAGTCTGCATTTAAGTTCCTTTTCCCATACCGCCTTTGTGAAGAAGTGCCCTGTGGGTGTGCATAGGTCAGATTAGATTCCATGTTGCACAATAAAGCTAACACACACAATACCTTCTAACAGGCTGGCATCTTCTGGGCTCCAGGCCAGGGTGTTTAGCTCTCTCCTGTTGAGGTGTCCCAGAATGGCCCGACGGTTTAGTTTCACTTGGAGGCAGAATGCTGTGCCCTCAGGGCCACAGTCCCTACCTCGACAGAGTTAGCAGGACCCATCTTTCAGCATCTCCTGGTAGATGGAGTTATTGGATAAATTCCAGAGAATACTCAAAGAACCCAGAGTCATCCCCTTGGACAGGGCTTCTCAGTTGCAAAGGTGGTCTGTCCATCACTTCATCTGCTGGTCCAACTGTGGGAAATAGCCAAAGCCCGCCTCTCACATTTCCCACTGACCAGGTATCCTGGGTGCTGAGGTGAAGTTACATTTTACAGTTGGAAGCTGGCAAATTAAGTGACATTCTTCTTCACTCTCTCCAGAGGCAAAAGGAACACAGGGACATTGTTGGTGTCTGAGAACACAGGCAGCAGCTGGACCCTGGATCCTGAAAATGGAAGAGAAACATGCAGAGCTGGTTTTGTAGCCTGTGCATCTATTCCATGTGCCCCATTCCCTAGACATGCAAAAAAAGGGGCAGCCACCTCACCTCTTGTGCCCTCGTGATGGTGGTGCAGGGAGGCCTTGGAGCCCTGAGCTTGAAAGAACACATTCAGACCTCTCCTGTCTGATGGATGGACCAGGATTAAGCTGGCCTGTGGAGTTCTCTGTGGACTAGACTTAGAAATGGACTCTCTAGGCTTCAGAATTGCTTGAATCAAGCGAGTACATTGAGCTCCCAAGAAGTCATAACTAGCAATTGAATTGGATTGCAAAACCAATGGTCCCAAAGCATCTAGGGACGCTGTTGGGCTCAGACACCTAAAGCCTGAAGGAGACAGGAGGAGGAAGAGTGGGTCAAAAGGGGATGGAGATTAGTCCAGCACAATTAACCGGAATGCGCAACACTGCCTGCTTTTAGGCGCTGGTTATGGCACTGGGCAGGAACAGGCAGCAATGTTTAAAGGGAGAAGATAGGTATAAACTTTGATTTTTCTTTGCCACCCTTGATTTCTTTTTATTTGTCTATTCTGTGTTTATTTATGCCTATCCTTTTATTTTAACTTGTGTCTTTTTATCTTAGGGATGGATTTTATAAATAGTAAGTCATTGAATTATTTATAAAAATAGATCACGTTGTACTTTTTAATAAGGAAATTTAATCATTTAGGGGTTGTTTTTGCTGTTTCCAGAACTAAAGAGGAGAGTCTTATAACACAGCGGCCCCCAACCTTTTTTTTTTTTTTTAAGATGTTGGAGATAGGAGTTTATTAATTAATTAATTTATTTTTGCTGTGTTGGGTCTTCGTTTCTGTGCGAGGGCTTTCACTAGTTGTGGCAAGCGGGGGCCACTCTTCATCGCAATGCACGGGCCTCTCACTATCGCGGCCTCTCTTGTTGTGGAGCACAGGCTCCAGACGTGCAGGCTCAGTAGTTGTGGCTCACGGGCCTCGTTGCTCCGCGGCATGTGGGATCCTCCCAGACCAGGGCTCGAACCCGTGTTCCCTGCATTAGCAGGCAGATTCTCAACCACTGTGCCACCAGGGAAGCCCCAGCGGTCCCCAACCTTTTTGGCACCAGGGACCGGTTTCGTGGAAGACAGGTTTTCCACAGACTGTGGAGCGGAGAGATGGTTCAGGTGGTAGTGCGAGCGATGGGGAGCGGTAGATGAAGCTTCGCTCGCTCGCCTGCCGCTCACCTCCTGCCTGGTTCCTAACAGGCCACAGACCAGTACTGGTCTGCGGCCCGGAGGTTGGGGACCTCTGTTAATACGGACATTTTAGGGGCTTCCCTGGTGGTGCAGTGGTTGAGAGTCCGCCTGCCGATGCAGGGGACACGGGTTCGTGCCCCGGTCCGGGAAGATCCCACATGCCGCAGAGCGGCTGGACCCGTGAGCCATGGCCACTGAGCCTGCGCGTCCGGAGCCTGTGCTCTGCGGTGGGAGAGGCCACAACAGTGAGAGGCCCGCGAACCGCAAAAAACAAAACAAAACAAAACAACAACAACAACAACAAAAAGGACATTTTAAAAGACTTTAACCATTTTCATTTTACTGTATTATTTTCATACTCTTGTTTTTCTCATTTCTATTTAATGTGTGTGTGTGTGTGATAGAGAAAGTGCTATTTGCTGTGAAGGAATGCTTTGCTTTATCTTCTGCAAAGAATAGAAGATAGATTTAGTTTTGAGTTTGGCTACTAGGCTACATTTTGCAAATTTCTTAAGCCTGTATTATCTAATTGTTAAAGACAGAGAATTATTTTCCCCTCGGAAAAGACATAGTTTAGTGCTTTTTAAGCTCTTGCCCCTCCTTTTAATTCTTTGATATTTTGTTCTGGAATGATGCACCCTGCATTCTAGTGAGTCTTTAGGATTATATTCTGACTCACTAATCTTCCTTTCAACCATAACCAATCTAGGGTTTATCCTCTATATCAGGTTGCTCAAAGACATTTTTCTGTGCCTGGTAGTATTTTTCAGTTCTCTGCTCTGGGCCCTTTTAATTTTTTTTTTTTTTTTTTTTTTCTGATCAAGGTGTTGAGATTGAATGGTTAGGTGAACTCCTCCTGCATTCTGGTTTATGAACGATATTTATCTTTAGTTTTCAGAGCTGTTGTGTACTCCCCCCACTTCGGAGTTATGAGTATCTTAAAGAGAATTCAGAGGAGGAATTGCTTGACACTTCCTATTACTCTGCCATCTACCAAGAAGTCAATTTTGCTTTATTTTTTAACAGAATGGAAAATGATATTTATTCTCCATCCTGATGTCTCTTAGCTTGGTGACACTGGAGTGGAGGCCATGGAGGAGGGCAGAGAGAGGGGCAAAGGTAGAGTGAGGTTCACACTACAGTGGTAAATGTTTTTTTTTTTTTGTGGATTGCAGGGCATATTGTATCAAGCATGAAAATACATTTTAGTTCTTTGTAACCTCTGTAATTCCCTTGGACCATTCTTAAAAGTGTATCTCCAAGAAGAGGTAGCTTCCTTTTCTCATTTTTCTTTGTCTCGCTGTAGGTTTTCACTGGCATTTTCATGGCTGAAATGTGCCTAAAAATCATTGCGCTGGATCCCTACCACTACTTTCGTGGAGGCTGGAACATTTTTGACAGCATTGTTGCTCTTCTGAGTTTTGCAGAGGTGATAATAAACAGTATGTGTCCAGGAAAACAAAGTTGTATGTCACTTCGTTCCTTAAGAGTGGTAAGGCACTTTCTTTCCTTCTTTTTTTTTTTAAGGGGCTGTCAGGATGATAATCCAATTTAACCAGCTCTTTATTTATTTATTTGGTTGCACCGGGTCTTAGCTGTGGCAGACGGGCTCCTTAGTTGCAGCAGGCAGGCTCCTTAGTTGTGGCATGTATGTGGGATCTAGTTCCCTGACCAGGGATCGAACCTGGGCCCCCTGCATTGGGAGCGCAGAGTCTTATCCACTGCTCCACCAGGGAAGCCCTATACTGAATAACTTATCTGACAGGATTGAAGAGTCTTGAGTGAGTTCAGTAGCTAGTTTGGATTAAACTTTACCACCTTACCTTAACCTGAGAACCAAAACTGCACTCCTCCTCCCACCCAGGTCTTTAATACCTTTGTGAGTCCCAAGGCGTCTTCTCTCAGGTGAACCCCTACTTTCCTCCGTCTCCCTCCACAAGATGATCCTTCAGGCAACCAGATGCAAAATTGTGTCTTCTGGTATCAGGACTCTGCTCCTTGCTTCGTGTACAACCCCTCCAATGATCTCTTCCCCCACAGAGCTCTGAGCCAGGCATCCTCACAGCTGGGCTCACCAAGTGGGTGTAGACTACATAGCCCAGGACGGGGGTCGGGTGCTGCCTGCAGGTGTTATCTCACAGGGTCCCTCCTCATTGCTGCCAGTACCACATTCCTTTTCTGTAGTCTTTGCCCTCCATTCACGAACCATTGGAGGCATCCTGGCACCCTTTGCCAAGCATCTGATATGTACATGAGGGAAGGTTCAAAGGTGAGGAAAACACTGCCTACAAGGAGTTTGCAGTCTAGGGAAAATACAAGACAGGCCCAGAAATGACCATGAGGTAAAGTGGAGTGTGACAGACCCCACAAGAGGTATGGACAGAAATCACAGAGAAATCACATGTGGGAGGGTAATAGGGAAACCACAAAAGGTGACCTCTTGTCCACTTTCAGAGATTTACTTTTCTTTTTGGCATGGATAGGATTTCTAAGCCTGTAGAATCAGACATTTGATTCAGTTACTTAAGCATACATTTTATACTTGGCATATGTTAGAAAATCACACTGCTTAAAGTCAGGCGTTATTAGGCTGCTCCCTAAAGTTTTATTGGTGCTTGGGTGAGCAAAATTACATTTGCTTTACTATTGTTTAGGCTTATTACAGCCATGCTATGAGGCAAGGAGCTCTGTGGCATTGCCTGTGGATAAGAACAGAACCACAGTTTCTCCCTGAGATGCCCTCAGCTCCCCTCTAAGTAGACAGTTGTGGTCCTTCTCTTGTGATATAAGTCTTACTGATCTGCAGTATCGCCCAACCCCCCAAATAGTTGATACTTAACAGGATTGTACTTTGGAGTGAAACCACTGGTTTACATTGAAAGTTAGTATAAGAAATAATCTATGAAACTAGTTGCTGTGTTTTTTCTAAGGTTATTGTCTCCTATAAGGTCTGTAAGTTTCCATGGAGAAAATTTCTCGTGGAAAAAGAGAGTGTGTCTTGACTGGCTGATTGCCTTTTCTCTCCTAGGTACAAAACACCATGTTACTCTTGTCATCCTTATGACGTTTAGATTCAAACTTGTGACCTCAAATATATAATACAGGAGTTAGCAAACTTTATCTGTAAAAGGCCAGATGGTAAATATTTTCAGCCTTACAGGCCATATGGTTTCTGTCGAAACCACTCAGCTTTGCTATCGTAGTACAAAAGTAGCTGTAGACAGTAGAGAACGCATGTGTGTGGCTGTGTTCCGATAAAACTTTATTTATGGACATGGAAATTTGAACTTCATGCAATTTTCATGTGTAATGAAATATTTTAAAAAATTATTTCCAACCATTTAAAGATATAAAAAACATTCTTACCTCTCAGGCCATATAAAAGCAGGCAATGGGATGGATTTGGCCCTGGGGCCAAAGTTTTTGACCCTTGGTATATTATATAGGGTTCCAATACATTCATTATATTTAATAAGCATGTATGCTCAATTCCACCATCATGATCCCAAAGTCTTTATCATTTAAAATCTTAGACCAAAATATTCCATTTTTAAAACAAAAAGTAGATACAGGTGAATATTAGATTGGGACATGGAGTTGGTGACCATGTTTAGGATGGATCTGGCTTTGAAAAGATTTTTGAAAGTTATAAATGCTGTGGTTTGGGAACATGCCATTTAAATTATAGCTGAGCAGATGGAATTTGTTCTTAACTGGCTTTTCTTCCATTTTTGTTTATTGTCTGTTTTTACAGCTGAGGGTCTTCAAGTTAGCCAAATCCTGGCCAACTTTAAACACACTGCTTAAGATAATTGGCCATTCCGTTGGAGCCCTTGGAAACCTGACTGTGGTCTTGGCCATTGTGGTCTTTATTTTCTCAGTAGTTGGCATGCAGCTTTTTGGCTCTAAATTCAATTGCATAAAGAGTAATTCAAAGTCCCATGACCCTGCAGTCCCATGTTTACGACGCTGGCACATGGGGGATTTCTACCACTCCTTTCTGGTGGTATTCCGCATCCTCTGTGGGGAATGGATCGAAAACATGTGGGAATGTATGCAAGAAGCTAACCAAGCACTGTGCATTATTGTGTTTCTGTTGATCATGGTGATAGGAAAACTCGTGGTGAGTGTCTTAGTTTTGTTGTTGTTGTCATTGTGTTAAATACATGGACTAAACAAATGCATTGGCTTCTTTTGTAACACTTCACTAGTGAAAATTGTTACTCTAAGTATAGTATTATAAATGTAATGTTATACAATATTTTAAAATCTGCATTTGAATTTTGTTTGAAGACAGTACGGTAAGCATGAAAGAAAACCTTGTCACGTAGTGCTCATAAAGATGTCCCAATGTCTATCCTACTCCAGGTGGTTATTCAGATCGCCATTGATTGGCCGAGGTAGGGGTTTTTGACTTAATTTGTTCAATAGATGCAAAGAGATGTCCACTGAGGAAGGTTTCTTGTTGTTTAAAAGAAGAAGAAGGAGGAGAAGGAAGAGGAGGGGGAGGAGGAAGGAGGGATGAGGAAAAAAAAGTAGTCCTTTTTCTTCCTCTGGACCTTTTATGACCGTGACTCTTGGTAGAACTGCAAACATTATACAACCATGAGAAGAACTAAACTAAGACAAAGTAAGCACTGAGGAAGATAAAGGGAAGGTGGGACAAACCTATTGTCGAGTCATAATTGGTCCCCTGTTTAAAACGTTTCAAATATCTTGTCATGTGACATTTTCTTACTGTGTAAGCTGCCCTGAGTCTGTTACTTGCAGCTGGAAACATGGCTATTTATGGAGAGGCTAATTAGGTGTACACCAGTGAGGGTATGAAGAGACAGGAGACAGACAGGGATACCTGAGCATAAGTTCTTCAGAACTGAGTTGGGGCTATCATGCAAATATAATTAACAATCCGCATAGAAATAAAATTAACTCTCCTAAATACCTAATAAGTGATGTTGATAGACAGTAAGAGATACGAAAGATCAGAAGGGCAGGGTATCACCCAAGGGAGTGGGAAGGGAGCACTAAGAAAGGCTTTGTGGGAGACACAGTACTTGAGAAGGGCACTTAAGAGGCAAAGAGGACTTAGCAAATAGAGGAGAGCTTGAGCAAAGATTCGGACCTGGGAATTCTCCTGGTGAAGCTGAGGAAGAGTGACTAGACCCGTTAACACCCACAAGACACTTCTCCCAGAGAGCTGTATATGTTTGAGCTGGCGAGAGCCACAAACAAAAGAGATTTTAAAAAGCCTGCACAAGTATACCATCTCTCAAATTGCACAGACAGGAGAGGACCTCCTAGCACAGCAGTCTTAGACATCAGACCCATATCCCTGTGGGCAGTTCCAGAAAAAGTCCAACCTCATGATTCTGGCTGATCCCCAAGGAATATCCACGTTTGATTTTGCCACATGGTTTCACCATTCAGCCTTACCCTGGCCAGGGTCTACAATACGTGCTGCTTACACACAGACGGACTGGATATGTCTGTCTGCACCCTTTAACTTCAGTTTTTCTTTGGTCTTATCTTGATGCCCCTATTACTTCGTCAATCTTCTCTCCTTTTATTTATTTTACAGATGAACTTTCTTGGGAGGCAGAAGGACATAGAACTCTCATTTGATTTTGTTTTGGGTCTTGGGGAAAAGTTGTTGTGGAAACCTACTGTATTCTTTCCTTTGCTAAATTTTTCATTCTCCTTATGTCCCCCCTCCCTTTGCCCCTTCCCAGGTACTCAACCTCTTCATTGCCTTGCTGCTCAATTCCTTCAGCAATGAGGAGAGAGATGGACACTTGGAAGGAGAGGTCAGGAAAACCAAAGTCCAGTTAGCCCTGGACCGGTTCTGCCGGGCGTTTTGTTTTGTCATATATACTCTTGAGCATTTTTGTACCAAGTGGTGCAGGAGACAACATTTACCAAAGGAAAAAGAGGTGACAGAAGGCCCTGAGGCAGAGAGCAAAGGTGTCATTCCCCTGGTCATAGAGATGAGAAAGGGCCCAGAGACCTGGGAGGAGTTTGGTGTACTGACTTCCGCACCAAAGACCTTGAGTGTCGGGCATGATCGGACTTGGTTGGCCCCACTAGCAGAGGAAGAAGATGATGCTGAATCCCCTGGTGAAGATAAGGCACAGCCTATCACACAACCTGAGCCTGGAAAACAGGTATGAAGGTTCACACGTAGACTTAGAGGTTGTACAAAGCTAGAGTTGCCATAGGGCACTGGTTGCCTGCCCTGTTCTGAGCACTATGCAGAGATGATAAGGGTATAAAATGTGGCAGCTGCACATCCGGGACTGGTTCTGATCATGGTCCTGCACATGTGGCACAGGTGGGTGGTGTCAGAGGAGTTCAGAGGGGAACACGATCAGAGTGGGCTGGGGCAACAGGGGAATCAAGTGCCTTTGGTTTAGCCCTAAAAGAAGTATAGACTTTGAATTGGCTGAAAGGTGAGAAAGGGAGTGTGGAAGGTAAAGTGAATAGCACAAAAGGAGATTTTGTTTCTTATGTATTGCCTACCACCCTGGGAAGGATCACTTAGCCATAGCCGCTACCCCTGGTACTCGGAGGGGCAGTAGTCTCTCATCTCTCAGCCTCCCTCTTCCTTCATGGAACCTCTGCCCTGCAAACTAGCTGGAGTAAGGGTGATAAGGGCCCCAGTATTCTCAAACTTTTGAACCTGGAATAGAGTCTGTGTCCTATGAGTAGAAACTGAATTGAAAAAGGAAATCCAACTTCTTGGCCACATTCACCAGAAATTTAGCCTCTTCAACTCAGAGTTGGAGGAGATGAGAAAAGTTGGTAACCTGCACCTTCTGGTGAGATACATATCTCTTGATTGGGAGCTGAGGGTAAAGGGAGCCCCATCTTCTTGGTCACATCTGCCTAGAGTGGAGCTTCTGTCAAACTGAGCTGGGGGTGGGAAGGAAGAGAGCAGATCATGGCTCAAGTGACATAGACTCCTGCTGTTATTACTGAAATGTGTACTTCTTTTAGTAAATATTTCTTCATTTGCTGTATGCCCTTAGGACAATTTCCAGAAACTTAAATGATTTTTTATGAATATTTTCCACCACTTATGTTAATTTTCCTGTGGAGCATGTCTGCAGAGCTTCTTACTTTACTATCCAGGAAGCGAAATTCTGTATATCTTTTTTAAATTAAATTCTAAACTTGTTAATTTTAATGATGCTTTCAGATTACTATACTAATTTCACTTTTTTCTCAAATAAATTCACCTCCTTGTAGCTAATTTTTGAGGGATACTGGTTTTATGTTTGTCTCCTCATACATTTTGGAGTGTGAATTTGAAAACTCATCTTTGTGGGAGGATCTGTCCCCCTTTTTGCAGTCTAAGTTCTGTGGTATCTTTAATCGACCCTCCTAGAGGATCCATTTCAGAACTAAGTCTTGTATTGCCAACTTGGGATTCTTGTCTAATAGTGATACTAGGCATTTTGCAGATCCAGTCACTGAACCAGTGGCTCCCTTTGCCCGGGTCTTTTTTCTGAGGCTGTGCTTCCTCCTTCCTCTCTAGGTTTGCAGCTTTGTATAATTGTAATCCCAAGCATTGGCCACAGCTTCTTTTATTTATTTATTTATTTTTAACATCTTTATTGGAGTATAATTACTTTACAATGGTGTGTTAGTTTCTGCTTTATAACAAAGTGAATCAGCTATACATATACATATATCCCCATATCTCTTCCCTCTTGCGTCTCCCTCTCTCCCACCCTCCTTATCCCACCCCTCTAGGTGGTCACAAAACCACAGCTTCTTTTGACTTTCTCTCTTAAGTGCAAGAACTTCAACCCAGCCCATAGTTTCAAGCTTTGGACATAACTGTGGTTTCCTTCCTCACACGGGGCACTTTTATTCACCATTACCTGCTACATGCTTTAAATTGTTATTACTTTATATTTTTGTTCTGTGTCTGGTCCATAGATAATGTGTACCTGTTTATTGTGTGTATATGTTCAAAGGGGAAAAGTGTTCTTAAATCATGACCTTACAGTGTCAGATTCACAGGAACCCTCACATAGATTTTAGGATGAAACCTTCACTTAAGGTGTGACTTTGCATATATCCTTCTTGGATTTAGCTGCAGGTCATAAGACAAAATTTAGTTTTTATTTTTATGTTGTGATATATTTTCATATTTTCTTTATGTCTTTCAGTTACCTATTTAGCTAAGCCAACCCTCTGTACCCAACAGAGTGAAATATTATTTTCCAAGTTATTCTTCTAATATTTTATACATCTATTTTTACATCAGAATATCAGATGATTATGGATTTTAATTTTTACTATATTCTGACATTGTAATATTTTTTCAGGCATAACTAATTATGCCAGTACCATTTATTAAACAATTTATTATTTTGCCATTGAATTGAAAGGCTACAGTAAGTTTCACCTCTTAATTATTTGGTGAATTTTGTATCCAGACCATATTGTTTTGATTACATTACTTATGAGTAAGTTTTGTTATCTGTTTCCTATAGTAGTGTTCCAGAATTATTTTATGTTGACTTTTTCCAGGATCAGTTTTCAAAAGTAAAGCGAAAAATGTTAATAATGTAATAATTTTCATGACAAACAGAAAACCAAATAGAATTCAAACTTGTTTCATCTCAAGTGAGATGTCCAGGAGGAATATTAATTCTACTTGGGGTTTCTCAGTGTCAGGCCAGTGAACTCCATCAGAAGACCAAGGAGCCCACCAGTCCAGGAGCTCAGATTGTGGAAATGGACATATTCTCTGAAGGTGATCCTTATCTGTTGGTACAGAATCCCCGAAAGGTAATTTTCCCAGGGTGTTCCCAGAAGAAACATGGCTCATCCATACACCTTCTCCAAGATAGCCGCTGTGGAAAAATATCAAGATTAGTACAAGGCAAACTGCCAGAATTAGATCTTAAGCAAAGGTCTAGGCCAGGGTTTCTCAACCTCTCCACTATGACATTTGGGACAGGATAATTCTGTGTTATGTGGACTATTCTGTGTATTGTAGGGTGTTCAGCAGTACTCTGGCCTCTACCCACTAGATGCCCATAGCATCCCCCCATTGTAAAAATAAAAAATGTCTTTAGACATTGACAAAATGTCTCCTAAAGGGTAAAATCAATGACATTGCCAAAATGTCTACTGGAGGGTAAAATCAACGAGCAACACTGTTCTAGGCCTATTATTCTGGGAGTTGAGGTAGCTGACAGTTTCAGTCTCAGTAAAGTAGCATCCTTCTCATCACCTGGCTTCCATATTTGGGGTTAGTCAGCAGATCAGGTAAGATTTGGAGGGAGGAAAAGGTTGAGGCACTGTGTCTTCATGTGCCTTATCTTTCATCAACCAAGGGAGAGCAGTTAGAGAATTCTTTCCTGAAGTCAGGGCTGGTCAGAACATTTAGGAAAGAACACAACAAGAGGTATACTTTCTAGACACCCCTCATACCTTTGCCTAGCTAATTTCATGCATAAAAAGTCATAAAATAAAGTATTAGGTATTAACCATGGTGACAGAGGGTGTTGGAAAGTGATTCCCCCTTTCTTTGTTCTGATGTACAGAAGTCTGATGCTACGAGTGTGCTCTCAGAATGTAGCACCACTGGTCCACAGGATCCCTTTAGGCGGGTACTTGAAATGGTTCCCAAAAAGGAACCAGAGAGATGTTTGCCCAAAGGTAAGTGGCAGTATTCCTACATTCAGTTCATGGAATTTTTGGATGGGATTCTGTTATTTTTTGAAGATCTATGGTTTTGATAGATGCCTTCTTTCTGCTTCTACTGGAGACAAAAGTGAGGCGTCTTCCCTGGATTCTTGGGACCATTTCAGGAAATTCTTTTTTTTTTTTTTTTTTTTTTTTTTTTGCGCCACGCGGGCCTCTCACTGTTGTGGCCTTTCTCGTTGTGGAGCACAGGCTCCAGACGCGCAGGCTCAGCGACCATGGCTCACGGGCCTAGACGCTCCGCGGCATGTGGGATCTTCCCGGACCAGGGCACGAACCTGTGTCCCCTGCATCGGCAAGCGGACTCTCAACCACTGCGCCACCAGGGAAGCTCTCAGGAAATTCTTGATTTAGGTGGGGTCAACTTGTACAGCCCAAGTACCAGGGCAGAAAATCTAGAAAACTTTCCCAGAAAGCCCACTGGGCCGGTATTTTTGCCACTTGGTAGAGTTCCCAGTACATCAATTGTCAGGATGTACTAGAGGTCATAGACCAAGAGAACTTGACCATAAGTCTGGGGTTGACTAGAGCCCTTGACAGGCCCTCAACTCATCTCTCAAGATTTTTCTCTGGGAGCAAGGGTCCAAGATAGTGGCGTAGGAAGTCCCTGAGCTCACCTCCTTCCATGGACACACCAACTGTACACCTACTTATAGAGCAGTTCCTCCTGAAAAAGACCTGAGGGTTGATTGAACAGCTACTGCACATAGAAAGACCACATAGAAACAGGTAGGAAAGACGGAGACATGGTATCCATGGGAATCCCACCCCAACTTAGTGACCTACAGTAGGAAGGAATATGGCTACGGGGCCAGAGCACAGACTCACCTACCTTGGGATGCAGCAAGAAAACAGCAGTTTAAAGGGCATCTAGACTATACTGGAAGGAAATCCATGTACTAACCCTAGAGCTTCTCCCAAATGAGCAGGGAAGTACTGGAGCCCTCTGTGGGGTCAGAGGCACCAGAGAGGGCCTTTGAGTTACCCCTAGAACTCCCCCTAGCCCTCACTCACTCCAGCTCTAGCTACCCGACCAAGACAGCCTTGGCCTCAGCACTCCCCAGGGACTGACTCCAGCCCAAGCCCTCTCTAACCCCAGCTGCCCCGCCTGGGTGGACTTAGGAGGAGTGCTCCCCAGAGATTGCCCCTGGCAAGCTCCAGCCCCAGTTGCCCTGCTAAAGCTGCCAGGTGCAAGCCATCTACACAGGATACTCACACACGAGTCCACTCCTTCGAGACCAAGATAGGTAGCTGTTTAACCTAGTTCATAGAAACAAAAACTGAAAGTCGTAATGAGGAGATAGAGAAATGTATTCCAAATGAAAGAGCAAAATAAAGCCCCAGGAAAAACCCTAAAGAAACAGAGGTAAGTAATTGACCTAATAAAGAATTCAAAGAGATGATCATAAGAATTCTGACCAAACTAGGGAAGAAAATGAACTTCATCCCAGTAAGAACTTCAACGAAGACTTAGAAAATGTAGGAAAGAATTGAATAATACAATAATAATACAATCCACACCAAGACACATTATAATTAAAATGTCAAAAATTTGAATCTATTGTGCCATTCCCTTTGCTCTGCAAAGTTTCTGCTGAAAAATCATCTGACAGTCTTATGGAGGTTCTCTTGTGTAAAGCTAGTTCTTTTTCTCTTGCTGCTTTTAAGAGTCTCTCTTTATCTTTAATTTTTTGACATTTTCATTATAATGTATCTTGGCATGGATCTCTTTGGGTTCATCTTGTTTGGGAACCTCTGTGTTCCCAATCTCCAAACTTGGATGTCTGTTTCCTTCCCCAGGTTAGGGAAGTTTTCAGCCATTATTTCTTCAAATAAGACTTTTGTCCCTTTTCTCCTTCTGAGGCCCCTATAATGCTAATGTTAGTATGCTTGATGTTGTCTCAGGGATCCCTTAAACTCTTCACATTTAAAAAAATTCTTCTTTTTGCTGTTCTGATTGGGTGATTTCCACTCCCCTGTCTTCCGGATCACTGATTTCATTCTTCTGCATCCTCTAATCTGTTAATTCCCTCCAGTGCATTTTTCATTTTAGTTATTGTATTCTTCAGTTCTGATTGGTTCCTTTTTGTATTTCCTATAGTTCTGTATCTTTGTTGAATTTCTCACTGAGTCAGAACTGGCACATTATGACTCCTTTTCTGCTCTGTTGGCCAAATGTTGTCACATGGCTGAGCCCAGATTCAAGGGGTTGGAAAAAGGCTCCACCTCTTTAGTTGGAGGATTTTCAAAGTCACATGGTGTGTACAAGGAGGGGTGAAGAGTTGGGCTATTAATGCACATGTATTATAGACACTAATGATAGTGATGCTAATTCCTTGCAGGCCTGAATTACTGTTCTCCATGCTGTACTATGGACAAGAGGAAGTCCCCCTGGATCATTTGGTGGAACCTGCGGAAAACCTGCTACCAAATAGTGAAACACAGCTGGTTTGAGAGCTTTATTATCTTTGTGATTCTGCTGAGCAGTGGGGCACTGGTAAATTATCATGGTCTTGTTGGGGACATTGGGGATCAAGGCAGCTGGGTAGCTTCATTCTGACTTGGCCCCTCATGGGGCTGTGAATGTGGGGAGGCCAAGAAGAAGTGGGATCTCTGCTGTTGTATCCCCTTAGGGGACAGGGTTTTGCACAACAGGTTCTGGAGGAACGCTACAACTGGGAAATCCCCAAGCCGAAGATGCTTTACCTGTGGGAAGGATGACCCAAATTGGCACTTTTTCTTTTTCTTCCTTCCTCCCTCCCTCCCTCCCTCCTTTCCTTCCTTCCTTCCTTCCTTCGCCCCCCCTTTCCTACCAGGGATTGAACTCGTGCACCCTGCAATGGAAGTGTGTAGTCTTAACCATTGGACCGTCAGGGAAGTCCCCAAATAGGCACTTTAAAGTGGCTATTGGAGTCTTGCTCTTGGCTCCAAGTCTGTCCATCATTCATGGTGGATTTCTAGACATTTTCACTGTATCCTACACGTTTCCTCCTCTAGACGGCAATGCTCCTATTCTCTTTTTTTCTGAAGACCATAGTGCTGCTTTCTAAAAGGTAAAACATTAGGAGGAGAAGTCAACAGGGACCAGATTAGGATATAAGTTACCTTGGTATTTTTCACCACTCATGATCCCTTGAGAGGAGAGACAAAGAGATACCACTTTATCCTTCTAAATTGAGGTATGGTGTGATTTCCAGTGAGGTTTGGGAATAACTAAATCCATCAGCCTCCCTAGCCATATAGTCATAAATTCCTTTCTGCTCTCTCTTCTCACCTTGTAGTCCATCTTTCCTCCTCTGCACATATATCCTCACCTTGGGCAACAGTATGCTCTCTCTTATCACCTACATGTTTCTCTCTTTCCCTCCCATTGTGTTCTGTGTCTCCTCTTAAAATGGCCATAATATAAAACTAAATTCTCTTATTATTTGTCATGTCAAGTGAATGGAGTACTGAGCTATCCCTTATGGATTTAGAGTCACAGAACATTTCACAAGTTGCTAGGAGGGACAAGGACATGTCTTGTTCCTACACTCCTGCCTTCCTGGTTAGCGCTTTACACCTGTGTAATCTCTAGGTGAAAGGAGAAGAGCACACATGGGGGCCCACCAGAGCCTGTGATCAACAGACGTCCCCATTTACCTGCTTACTGCAATATAAATTGTCCCTGAAACAAAAAAGAAAATTTCCCTAAGACCATCCCAGAGAACTCCCTTGATTAATTTTTATCGCTCACCCTGTAGGGTTCCCTGTAATCTTCTGGTGATTACATCTCACCAGCTGTCTACACTTCCAAAAGACAGCATTCTTGCATTTATTCCACAAATGGTCATTGTTGTTAGTCAGTAGAACACGCCCTGTGTTAGTCAGTAGAAAAGCAGTGGTGTTGTCACAAGGTCACAGACACACACCCCATGCACCGTGTGAGAAAACTTATAATCAGAAAAGTAGCAGAGGGCACACAGTCCTCCTAGTTCTCATCTGCCTTCACATGAGGCAAACGTAGGCTGGGCAGAGTGATACTGAGCACACAATGCAGAGGGTTCCAGGAGAGGGACCCAGGCCCTGTTTCACTACACGTATTTATAGAGAAATGGAGACAAGAAACATCTAGTCCCTCACCACCGTATGTGGCATATGAACCAGCAGCCTCATATCACCTGGCAGCTTATTAAAAATGCAGAGTCTTGGGCCCACCCCAGACCGGCTGAATCAGAATCTAAGTGATTTGGGGCTCATTAGAGTTTGAGAAGCTCTGATTTGGGCAACTACTTAATAATGGGAGCTTCCTGGATTAGGAAATGGCCTAGTTATATTATGGGAGCTTCTAAAGCTCAGTTGCTGATATCGGCCTGCTCTTCCATTGGGCAAACTCAGACCTGCTGAGCCAGCTTGTTGCTAAGTTTTCAAAATGAGAGAGGAAATGAGCTTCCAACACCACTCAGATATGTCTCTCCTCAAGAGGCAAACAGACAATCCCTGACCTTCAGGAGCTTGGAGGCTAGTAGCGAAGACAGATGGAGTCCAGAAAATTATAGACCAGGGCCATAGTGATACAGTCAGAGAAGCAGTGGGTGACATGGGGCCATGTAGGATGGCACCTAACCTATTCCTGTGGAAGAAGGACAGTTTCCTATAGAAGATATAAGCTAAGCTGAGATCTTAAATGCTGACCAGGAGCCAGTGGGGCAGAGGAGGAGATGAAGGGCCTTCTTCAGTCAAAAGCCCACTTGGGGGTTGGAAGTGAGACTGTTTTATTCTTTATTCTTTTTCCCTAGGGTTGTGGGACTGTGGGATTACCTTAGTCCCTGACAGCAGGGCTGATTTCTTTCTTGCCTTCATTTGGCATTGCCTGCCAAATAACTTGGCAGGTTTAGTACCTCTTCTCCCTTTTCTTTCATCCTCATTAACACTGTAAAGACCAAAAGGACAGCTTATACCCTAGTAATATAGACCCTGAAGAGTCACACGCACACATACTTCAGGTGAAGGAAGTTTGGATGTAGCATGGAAAAGCGTCTCTCCAAAAGCTTGGATATCTAATTTTCATAAATCACACTTAATGAAATTTAATATTCTAGGTAATTTACATTGGGAGCTCTAGCCCACTGCTTCCCAAACTTTTGCAAATCATGGTTCACATACAAAATGATCACATCTGTAGGGAACACTGGCGTAACGGCTGATGCTGTTTGTGGTGGAAGATGACGAGCCTCAGGGTTGGCAGGATCCAGAGTGTGGGCTAAGGTATTTGGACTTGATGTTATAAGCAACAAAGAGCCACTGAAATAGAGCCATCCAGGTAACTAGGGGGATGAGAGAGATGGTGTATGCCACTGGGAGGTTCTGGAAAAGTTGGCAAGATATTGTTGGCAAGAGTTGAAAGGATTAGGAAGACCAGGAAATAATGTGATGAATATTTTTTTTTTTTTAAGATTTTTAAAAAAAATATTCCAGGAGCCAGTGATGAGAGCCTGGGGAACTATAGTGGCAACAGAAATCTAGAAATAGGATTTTCCTTCTTCTGGTTTTACTTACTCAAGGAATTTTTTCTATTGGAAAAGTTCAGCCTTAATACCTTTTGTACAAAACCTTGTCACCAAGAGAGGTACTAGTTTATTCAAATAAGGAAGAAAAATAAAAGGTACAGTCAGCAAAGAGTTCAACTTGGCCTATGGATGTGCTTTATCATTTCAGGTATTTGAAGATATTTACCTTGGTACACAACCCAAAATCCAAACAATACTTAATTGTACTGACAGTATTTTCACATACATTTTTATCTTGGAGATGGGTCTGAAATGGGTGGCCTTTGGATTTAGGAAGTATTTCACCAGTGCCTGGTGCTGGCTCGATTTCATCATTGTGATTGTAAGTTTACCATCTCTGTGTCCCATGCAGGTGGGGGTTGAGGGGTGGATGGGTAGGGGTGGAGGAGGGGATCACGTGGGTGCTGCTTTTCCTGTGTGCCTTATATGAGTGCCTCTCCAAAATATTTTTCTTCACATTCATCCATCAGCAGTCCAGCCTTTCCTTGTTCCCATTCCTCATACGCTGCATCTCATACGCTCACCACCTCAACCCTTTCCATGATAGTACTCATTCACTTCTCTCCATAAGCACTGCTTATGTCTGATGTAAATCTAGGATAACTTTGCATATTCTCTACTTTTATTTCTCCTTCCAACTTTTCATTTCTTTTCAAAACTTCTCAAAGCAGGTCAGCAGCGAGCAGATTAGACTGGTCTCCATCTTGATTGTCAAGCAACAAAGAGGATTATTCACATACATTTTTTCATTTAATCTGAACAACAATGTTCCAAGTTAAGCAGACCTATATATCACCTACCACATTACAGACAAGGAAACCTGAAGCTCAGAGGGTTAGCAATTTGTTTCAGGTGAAATTGGAATTCACACTTTGGTCTGTATGATGCTAAGGCCAGTAGTAGTAATAGTAGATCACATTTTTCCACTGCTTTCTCTGTACCAGAGAAAGCAGTACTTTGCCATATGCCTCATATGCATTCTATCTTTTAGTTATCACAGCCTTTCCGTGTGGTTATTGTTATTTTTCCCAGATACAAAGGAGTAAACTAAGTCATAGAGAGGCTAAGAAACATGTTCAAGGTTGCCCAGCTAGAAGTGACAGAGGTGAGACTCAAACCTAGTAAGCCTCACTCCAAAGCCCTTGATTTTAACATCTATCTATATCCTTGCTACCATGACCTAATTTGTTAGACTTTGTCCCTGCTATCTAAGGAAGTAGATATGACAAATGCATAGCATAAGCTGTGTGGTCAGCACACCACACTGGAGAGCCATAGTTTTGTTGGTGGGCACAAATAAGCTGTGTGGTTCAGGAATTTCAGAAAAGCATCAGTGCCGTTGGAGCTCCAACACAAGCAACCCCATGATCATCATGTCGATCCCTGTGAGTTTCCAGAATGCTAATCACTCTGTACCCATTATCTTATTAGATTATAGTGAAAAATGCATAAGACAATGGAAAGATTATTGGTATTTCTGATCTAGGACCTGTGGTTTACTGGCCTAAACTTAGGAGACTGATTCTAAATCTTCTTTGTTTACTCTCTTTCTGTGTAACCTCAAGCAAAGTGCTTGAAGTTTTGACATAAATTTTCATATGGGTAAAAATGAGAGTGTAGATGCTAAATTGCCCAAATTTGACCAGATACAAAATTGAAAACATAAATCTAACAATAACCATTTAAATATCAAAACAGTAGTTGAATGCCACACTTTCAAAAAGGATATTAGGCCCAGGTGGTTTTGAAAACAAGTTTAGCAAACTTCCAAGGAGCAGTGGCTATAGACTGAATGTTTGTGTCCCACCCCTACTCCAAATTTGTATGTTGAAACCTAATCTCCAGTGTTTTGGTGTTTGGGAGGTGACTAGGACATTTATTCCTGAACCCTCATGAGTGGGATTAGTGATCTTATAAAAGAGACCCCCACAGGGTTTTCTCACTCCTTCTGCCATGTGAAGACAGGGAGAAGATGGCTGTCTATGAACCAGGAAATGGGCCCTCAACCAGACACTGACTGCCAGCATCTTAATCTTGGACTTCCCAGCCTCCAGACTGTGAGAAATTTCTATTGTTTATACATCCAGGCTATTGTATGGTATTCTGTTATAGCAGCCTGAACTGACTAAGGCGAGCAGTTAACTCCAACCTTGTTTAAATTGTTACAAAGAACAGAAAAAGAGGGGAGGCTCACAAACTTATTTAATGAGACAAACATAAAGTTGACAATGAAATGAATGGAACAGAAATGAGTAGAGCAAGAAAAGAAATAATCCTGTAAATATATATCTCTATAAATCCCAGAGAAAGCACTCAATAAGTGTGGTCTGGGGCTTCCCTGGTGGCGCAGTGGTTGAGAGTCTGCCTGCCGATGCAGGGGACACGGGTTCGTGCCCCGGTCCGGGAAGATCCCACATGCCGTGGAGCGGCTGGGCCCGTGAGCCATGGCCACTGAGCCTGCGCGTCCAGAGCCTGCGATCCGCAACGGGAGAGGCCACAACAGTGAGAGGCCCGCGTACCGCAAAAAACAAAACAAAACAAAACAAAAACAAAAACAAAAAAACAATAAGTGTGGTCCACTATTACTATTATCAGCCTTAGCATCATACAGACCCAATTCCACGTGAAACAAGTTGCTGATCCTCTGAGCTTCAGGCTTCCTTATCTGTAACATGGTAGTGATGTACAACACTGCCTAATTCAGGGCATTGTCATGCGGATTAAATGAGAGAGAGTGTATGTGAATACTCCTTTTATGTTGCTTGTTACTCAAGATTATATAAAATGATCTTTATAATTGTGGAGTAAGAAAATGCAAACACAACCACAAATACATACGTACATACATATAGACATAAGTTTACCTATTTCAAAATGTAAAACTTTCTTTTTTTTTTGTTCAACAATACCATAATTATAGTTAAAGACAGGCTAGACCCTGGAGACAGTATTTGCCATATACATAACAGATAGTTATTGTCTACAGTATGTAAATACTCCCTACAGATCAACAAGAAAAAGACAACCCAGTGTAAGAATGGGAGAAGGATGAAAATAGGCAATTCACAGAAGGAGCTCAAATTGCTAATAAATGTATAAAGAAATACACACTAGTCATATCACCAGTTAGCACAGAAGTGCATATTAAAATGAGACACTTCTTTTTACTCATCAGATAGACAAAAGTTTTTAAGTTGGATAATATCTAATATGAGAAAAATTTAGGAAAATGGAATTTTTAGTCACTGCTAACTATCGTACAGTCAGTTTGTGGAAAATTTTGCACTCTTAAGTAAAATTACAAATGAGCCCAATTTACAAACCCAGAAATACCACTTCTAGTTATACATTTAAGGAAAACTTTTGTGTATGTACCCAGGAAAAATGCACGTCTCTCCAGTTTGCTATTGTTCATAGTAGCAAAGAAATGGAAATAATTTATATATTCACCAAGAGGGAATGAGTTAATAAAATATGAATATTTATATGCTGTAATATTTCATAACAGTTAAAAGGAGCAAACCATGAGAATATATATCAACATGATAGGAATCTCAAAAACATAGTGTGGAGTGATAAATGCAAATTAGGTAGAAATAAAATAAAACTAGTGAAGACTTCCCCCCTGGAAGAATGCCATAGAGTGGGAAAGAATGTGGATGTTTTTATGTTTGCGTGTCTCATCAATGTCTCCCAATTGGTGGAACAGAGACCGGGGGTGAAGTTCCAGGCGAAAGGGTGTACAATGCCCCTCTAGGAACATCTTCCCCACCCATGGTAACAGTCTTTTAGTAAAGCCAGAACTGCTAAGCTTTGCCATCCTTTTCCCTCTGGCTAGGAACAAAGTAGGTGTATTTGTGGAAAAGCTGATTAAATAGGTCTCCCAACAGGCAATGCTGTCACAAACAAAAGAACAAAAACACCTACTTGAAAAAACCATTATAAATAAACACATTTTGAATTGGTGGTGATTTTTTAAAGTTGGTTACAAATTTTAAAATCTGGTTATTCTGTCATATTCACTCAATTTCTCTCAATTTGCAAATATTTTACTTTTACAATGAGATTGACAGGATAATTCACTTCCTGTCATGCTGAGCCACTCCCCTTCTAAGCTGAGCCTCTGAAGGGTCTGCATAATCAATAAGAATGGCTGAAGATCTGCAAATAGTGGCCTTCAACTTAAGCTCAGCAGGTTTGTTGAGTTTTAAGTTAGTGTATTTACGGAGTTTTCCAATCCTCAGTCCTCTCCCATTGGGAAGAAGTACGTTAGGAGAGAAAATTGGATTTAATTCTCCAAAAGGGAGCTATTTGAATGGAGGGAAATATTAGCAAACAAAGAATTATTTCTTCATAACTTGATTTTGATATCATTTCAAACATATGGAAAAATTGCAAGAAGTAGTGTAAAGAATCCCTTACACTCTTCCCCCAGATTCACCAGTTGTTAGCATTGCAGCCCATCTGCCTTATCATTTTTTCTATTTTTTTCCCCCTAAACTGCTTGAGATTAAGTTGCAGGCATCACACTCCACTAGCCCTCAACATTTCAGTGTGTATTTCCTAAGAACAAGGATATTATCTCACACAGTCACAATACAGTTATCAAGGTTAGGAATTTAACATGATCCAATACTAAAACCCACATCCATTTTCAAATTTTCTCAATTGTCACAAGGTTCTTTATGGCTAATTCACCCTACCCACACACCATCACCTTTCCCCCCACCGTAATCCAGGATCAAACTCAGGACCTCACATGACTTATCATTGTCATGTCTCTTTGGTTTCCTTTAATTCACAACAATGTCTCAGCTTTTCTTTGTCTTTCATCAAGCAGATCATGTAAGTGCATTGTTCTCACCCATATGGGCTGTAGCTTTGCCAGGCAAGGAGGAAAATAGCCTCTCACCTGCCCTCCCCTTCCAGCAGGGTCTGGCTGGTTTCTGTGTCTGGATAATCCACTGTGGGCGCAATGAGTTTGCCTCTCAGAAAGACAGCTCTTAATCCCCACTGGGTTCTCTGGGCACCAGGTCAGGTGCACTACCTGTGGCTTCTTTTCCCACGAGGTCTCTGTGACCAGTCTCATCGACTTAAAGGTCTTGAAGTCCTTCCGGATTCTGCGAGCGCTGAGGCCTCTGCGAGCGCTGTCCCAGTTTGAAGGAATGAAGGTATGTTCTTTAGATGGATGGGAGGAAAGTCAGCTAGCAGGGAAAGGCAGAGAAGCCAACTGCTCTTCTTGGGCTGGGCTTCCCTTAAGTTGCCAAGCTTTTCCTGGACTCCTTCCCATCCAGCCCACTGCTTAGAATTTCAGAGATGGAGAAAAGTCTAAGATACAGTCTTCACCTAGAAGTGCTTCTGTGACAGCCGAGATGGGCTCTGGCTTCCCTTCAATCCTAGGGTAGGTGTCCCATAAGTCTCGTAACACCATCATCAGAGGACACTTCTCAAGTGATCCTGTGGCAACAGAAAGGACCCATTATGTATGGAGCTGAGAGCAGGGCTTGCTGTGGGGTGTGGGTTCGGGGCTGGAATGTAAAGACGGGGCTCCAAGAAATCCAGCCCCACACGTTAGGCTCATCCTGGGAAGATCAAGAGCTTGTTGAGTCTCACACGTCTATTATATTTTTCTTCTGTTTTGCTTCCTTAAGGTGGTAGTTAACGCTCTCATAGGTGCCATACCTGCCATCCTGAATGTTTTGCTTGTCTGCCTCATTTTCTGGCTCATATTTTGTATCCTGGGAGTAAGTTTGTTTTCTGGAAAATTTGGAAGATGCGTTAACGTAACAGATGGAAACTCAGTTATAAATTACAACATTGTTGCAAACCGGAGTCAATGTGAAAGTGGAAATTTCTCCTGGTTCACCCTGAAAGTCAACTTTGACAATGTGGGAATGGCTTACCTCGCGCTGCTGCAAGTGGTAAGCGCTGTGGGTTTGTTTTTCACTCTGGGGAAAGAAACCTTAAAAGAATCATAAACCATTTCTCAGCTAATAAAAATACAGAGACTCTATTGAGATAAGAGAATCAAATCCCAGTTTCTCACATGGGAGCTAATGCCCTCTGGAATTGTTCCGCACCGAGCACCTCCAACCTTATTTTCTACTGAGCCTCAACCTCCAGGCGATATCCCATAAGGGTCTGGACCTCTCACTCTGTCCTAAATGGTGCCTTGCTCTCCTGAGCTCCAGCCAGAGAGGCGTAGAGCCTCAGATGCTAAGCCACTCCATTAGTAACAATTCCCTGTGGGAAGTCAGTCCCAGGTTAAATCGTGGTTGCAAGGTTTTGGACAGATAGTGCAAACAGATGTGGAATCAGGAAAGAGCCTTAATCAGGCTCTTTGCAGCAGTTGGTTCATAGCTTGTTTAGCAATTTTTAAGGCAGAAATGTTCTCTTGTTTTTAAACTTTTTGTCTTGTGAAAATGAAGAAAAAAAATCCAAGACATCTATCCTTGAATTTCCTTCTGCTGTTCTTTTATGCGGACATTCTGTCCTGGAAGGGTGGGACATTGTCTTAGGTACATCTGCCCACTGGACTTGCTGGCTTTTGTATGGCACTTGTCTGTTGATGGCAAGTCTATAATTACGTTCATGTTTCTCTGCTTTCATTGCAGGCAACATTTAAGGGCTGGATGGATATTATGTATGCAGCTGTTGATTCCAGAGGGGTGAGCTTGTGTTCTACCATGTTCTAGAGTGCTAGGATCAAATCAGGAATATCATGACTACATGGACAGCCCAGAACTTCCTGCATCATAATTCCAGTGGCCAGGATTCTTTGCCTTGTTTTCATTAGGACAAACACTATGAAACAGGGATTAAAAGGATTCTTATTCATCCTCCTATGAGTATTACATCCTAGCATGCTACAAAGTCAAGTCCTCTTTCTCCATACTGACCACTCATGTAGGAGGTGGAGCCAGAAGCAACAGAATCACAGGATGCCTTGATTTTCCTCTCTCACCTCCTCTTCAAGTGAGTGGAAAGGCAGAAGCCAAATTTCAAAGGGTACCTGCTCTTGACTGTGGGAGAGAGAACCTTAAGATTGGACTAGGTCTGAGCAAGAGACCCTTCAATGGCTCCAGGTTCCCCAGAGAATAAGGGGATTTCTAGTAATTGCCAACTGTCAAATTATAGTTAAATAAAAAGTGATCATGGATTCCCAAGGTTAGAAGAGTACTCAGCAAAATAGTCCATTTCTATTTCCCAGTTGGGAAAATTGAGGAATAGAAAGGAAGAGTGTTGCCCAAAGTCATAGTGAGAGCAGATGGTTGAATCAAGAATGGAATCAGCATTGTTTATTTTTTCCTACCATCACACACATATGTGTTATTGTTTGAGAGTATACAGAGTTGATGCCTGGCACATAGTAGATGTTCAGTACAGCTGGTAGTAGCAGTAGAGGTGATACGAATAGTGTTATAGTAGTAGTAGAGGCAATTTATAACAAAGGAAATATTTAAAAATATTAATGTGCTTATTTTTTTGTCTATATGAATATATGAACTTCACCTCAGTTTACCTTAGACATCCATCTGCCTTGAGGTGGAGCTAGGGGATAGGGAGGAGATCTTATGTATGACAGAAGAAGTGAATTGAGTGAATGATGGGTGGGTGGAGGTGTGTGGAGGTGTGCCTGTCCTGATGTGGTCCTGGGATATCCTAACTGGTGTGTGCTAGTATAATGACCTTTGTCTGTGTAGTCACAGAGCATCCTACTGTTCTCAAATATTGAAGCTGCAACTGGTGAAACCATGGGCCTTTCTCCTCCTTCAACTCCTCCTAGCCTCAAACACTGACTCTCTGCCATATCCTTCATACGGTCTCCTGGCTCAGCAGTCTACTCCCATCCCTTACTATGAAGCCCACAATGGCAGGCATATGGCTGTCAACCCCACGTCCAAGCCACGAGAACTAAAGAAGGTTCAAGAGACCGCTGTCTGCCCAATTATGCTACTCCAGTCTCTTAAGTCATCCTGCCTGCCCAACGTATCCCAGGCCTTCCCAGCAGTAGTTTTCCCTTTGAAAAATACCAAAGTTGAGCCAGAACACACATTCTTTGCTCTCCATGTTCCCCTCGATTTACTGGGCCCCAAGCCCCCTCTCCAAACCCAAAGAAGGGAAAATCAGGACACACATCTCACAGCTCTGATGTTCTCTCTCTCTCTGTTTCTCCTTCTGACAGTTCCCTGGGTACAAGTGAGGTGATCCTTTCCGTGTTCCTCTTTCTGTCCGAACCTCCCTCTGCAAGATGATTAGCCTGCTGCATAATCTTGTTTTCAATGTCAGATACTGAATATTAATGCTTCTTTCCATTACATTGTTTCTAGACTAATGCCTATCCTTAATTCAAACAAGTAGATGCTTCCAGCCAACTGGGACTAAGGTCAGGTACTCTTCAAGGCAAAAGAGAAAAATAATTGTTTCAAATATTTACCTCTAATACACTAGTCTGTATGGTGGGTTTTGAAAAGCAAGTATCATGAGTACATTCAACACATAACAGAGCTATCAACATTCATCTCTGTGTTTGAATGTGATCAGGGGAAAGAAAACAGAGATGCTCCTGCCACCTATCCCCAAAATGAATAAGACCAATGACCATGTGAAGATCTTGGACGCTTTTGGTCATGCCTTAAGCTAGGGGAGCTTGATTATAGTCCATTCTTGTCCATTCTAGAGCTTGATCATTCATCCACTCATTCAATGTGTGTGGAGAACCTACATGTCACAAGCTGTGCCAGGCACTAGGAATTCAAGAGTGACAGGATGCAAGCACAGGCTAAATACAGTAGTGAGCCCTGTTTGAAGGATACAGCCTTTCAACAAGGGTTGGTAGTCAATCTCCTGAAGTGAACATGTCCCTTCTCTGGTGGATATCTCCAATCTGGCTCCCTCCAATTATGTGTCCATATGGACATCCTAGAGACCTTTTCAAAGGACACATGATCATGCCACTCTCCTCCCTCACAACCCTTCAATGATTCTCCTTTGCTTAGAAGGAAAAGCCTAATCCTCCACCACACCCCCTCCCCACTGTATGGCACCACTCAAGCTGTGCTGGGGGAAGCTGAAAGAGGAGAGAGGGGCTCCTTGCAGGGCCACGGCTGACTGGAGGAGGCTGAGTGGTTAATGCAGCTGCTACCAGGCAGTTAAGATGGCTCATGTTTTTCTCCAGTAATTGTTTTCTTCTCTCATTTAAAAAATCCCTAACAGGAAGGACAACAGCCAAGGTTTGAGGAGAACTCATTAATGTATGTTTACTTCGTAGTTTTTATCATCTTTGGCTCATTCTTCACTCTGAATCTCTTTATTGGTGTTATTATTGACAACTTCAACCAACAGCAGAAAAAGATAAGTATGGGGGTTGTCCTGATTTGGTGTTTTTACCTGTCTTCTCCAAAGAGCTTGAATGGAGCATAAATCTGTTCTAAATTGTTGTGCAAAGTAGCCTTTATCATCTGCATGAGAACAAAGAGGGAGCCTCCTGGAGAAGAGTCTTGAGGATATGGCTGGAAAGGAACTAAAACAGCTGGGTTTTATTAAATCATTGTTTTTATTCTCCACTCTACCCTCTTAAACAAAGGAACTCTAATAGAAAAATAATTACCAGGATTAGTATTTATGTCATATTTTAGTAACCTTTTAAGCGTACCTTGTTATCCAGGATAAAAAGAGTACAAATGATTCCCGACTTAGGATGGTTCAATTTACACAACTTTAGCTTTATGATGATGCAAAAGTGGTACTCAACTGAGTAGAAACTTTACTTCAGATTTTGAATGGTGATCTTTTCCTGGGCTAGAGATATGCAGTACAATACTCTCTTGTGACACTGGGTAGCAGCAGCCACAGCTCCCAGTCAGCCACGCACTCACTGAGGGTGAACAATCGATATATACTTACAACATTCTGTACCCATACAACCATTCTGTTTTTCACTTTCAGTACAGTATTCAATAAATTACATGAGATATTCAACACTTTATTATAAAACAGGGCTTGTGTTACGTGATTTTGCCCAACTATAAGCTAAAGTAAGTGTTCTGAACATGTTTAAGGTAGGCAAGGCTAAGCTATGATGTTCAGTAGGTTAAGTGTATTAAATGCATTTCAACTTACAATATTTTCAGCTTACAATGGGTTTATCAGGATGTAACACCATTGTAAGTAGAGGAAAATCTGTAAACGCTTTTTCAGTAAACTTGTGTCTTGCCTCTCAACACCCAAATCTCAGCAGATTTACTGAACTTACTTGGAAAGAAGATGGTTGGGGAAGAGACAGGTTTTTTTAGGGAGTTTTTTTCCCCATGCATTGTAACAACAGATATTTATTTTTTTGATTCTACAATCTATAGGAGCACTGTAGTAAATGTGGAAAAAAAGGAAGAGAAAAAGAATATTTAAATCACCCATAAGATGACCGCCAAATAATAACCATTTTAGATTAAGCCTCATCATTTTGGTACCATCTTTTCCTGTTACTTTTTAACTAAATATTTCTTTTACACCGTTGAAATTATGTAATACTTTTAACTATCCTCTCCATTAGTTATGAGTTCATGTCATGAGATCATCTTTGTTATAAGAATTTTCAGGGCTGAATTTCATCCCATATTATGGATAGATCATAATTTGTTCTAATCATTCCCCCCACTCCCCTTTTTAAGGACATTTAGGGTCATTTCCAAATTTCTTGCTCTTCTAAAATAATCATGAACATTCTTAAAATTCTGTCTGTGTATCTCTGATTATTTCCTCAGGATAAGTTCCTAGAATTTAAGGCATTAAAGATATATTGTCAAATTACCTTTCAGAAATGCTGTTCTGGGTCCCATCCTTTTGCAAGATATGAAGATGCCTGTTTACTCTGTTCTAATCATTCTGACTTTTGTAATTTTTAATTATCTTTTCCAGCTCGATGGGTAAAAGTGTTATCTCATAGTTTTACATTCATTCATTTGACCATATATGAAGTTATACACTTTTTCACAGGTTGATGGCCATAAGTATTTCTTCCTTGAGTTATCTGTTTACTGTCTTTGTCTCTTCTTAAAATTGACATTATCATCTTTTTCTTATGTTTTTATATAGTAACTCCAATTTGTGACTTGCTTCTTACATTTTTGTGATGACAGTTTTAACTTATAGACATTTAGCATATTTATGAAGTCAAACTCTCAATCTTGTCCTTTTTGGCTTCTTTTCTTGCATTTATATACTGAAGGCATTTCTCAGTCCTAAAATCAGGTAACTAAATATTCACCTTTGGTTTTCCTAATTGTTTTGTGGCTCACTTTTATTTTTCTGTTGAACTTTTTAAATTCATCCACAGTGTATCCTGATACTGTTGAGCTTTCTTTGTGTCTGCTGGGAGAATCGTTCACGGTCCCAGGCAACTATATGGCTGCTGTTATTCAGGAGTGTACTATGTGGTGTCATCTCTGTAATATGCACCTACAATTTGAATGTCAGGCCTTGTGATTTTAGATTTAAGTTTACATTTGAAATCACTGTTTTGATCAGTCCATAGCGTTTTTGTTCTTTTTTGTTTTACTTTTTATTACAGAAAATTTCAAACATGCACAAGAGTATGGTAGAGTGAACCTAAAATATCCATCACCCGGCACAACATTTATTGATTTAAGAACATCCTTATGCCATCCATGCCCTTACCCGATCCTTCCACCGGATTTTTTATAGAGCAAATCACAGATATCATATTATTTCATTCACTGATATTTCAGAACATATCTCTTTTAAAATATAACTACAATTCCATTATCAAATCTAAAAAGTTTAATATGAGCTCTTTAAACTCGTCAAAAACCCAGTCAGTGTTCAAATTTCCTCCAGTCTTTTATTTTCTCAAAATCTGTGTTCATTCTTTCATTGATTGACTGACTGATATTAAAGTTTGTTTCTTTTCAAATTAGGATTCAAATAAGGTCCTCCCATTGGATGAGTTCCTTGCTCTCTGGAATGACAATATGTTCTAGGCCTTGTTTGTACCCTTCCTGCCCCAGATCTGGAATCAGCCATTTCTCTAAGTTGTGCTGGGAGGTGGTGTTCCAAGACAGTCTGGAATGCTTATTGTGATTATTTTGAGACTTTTTCAGTGGGCAGAGCTACTTCATATTTAGGACTACAAGGAAATATATATGTGGAAATATGAATACTCATCATTCAAGTTCATGACTACAAGGTTTTCACTTAACCAGTACATCTATATCTCCTCTTTTCCACACTGAGAAAACTGGTTCTCATGGGTACAAAAGATGATACCTTAAAATTTTCCATAACTACTCATTTTATTTATCTCACAACACACACATAGGACAGTCTCATAATAATAGTATTAATACTATCATGATGCATAAGATTATTGAAGATACTTGTGTCTGCCAGGCATCCTGAAAAAACCTGGTTAACTTCTAGGGCTGTTCTTTTTTTCAATTTTTTTTTTTTTTTTACTGTGCAAAACACTCATAACATAAAATTTATCATCTTATCCAGTTTTAGTGTACATTCAGTGGTATTAATTACATTCATAATGTTGTACAACCATCATCACCATCCATCTCCATAACTCTTCATTTGTAAAACTGAAACTCTACATGCATTAAACAGTAACTCCCCATGCTCGCCCCCAGCCCCTGGTGGCTACCATTCTACTTTCTGTCTCCGTGATTTTGACTATTCTCAGTATCTCATGTAAGTGGAATCGTATAGTGTTTGTCTTTTTGTGACTGGCTTACTTCATTTAGCATAATGTCCTTAAGGTTCATGCGTGTTGTAACATATTGCAGAATTTCCTTCCTATTTAAGGCTATGTATATACCATGTTTTGCTCTTTCAGCCTTCTTTTGATGAACAGTTGGGTTGCTTCCACATTTTAGCTATTGTGAATAAAGCTCTTATGAACATAGGTGTGCAAACATCTCTTTGAGACCCTACTTTTGATTCTTTTAGGTCTATACCTAGAAGTGGAATTGCTGGATCATATGGTAATATGTACAGTATACAAAGGTTCTAATTTCTCTACATCCTCACCAGTACTTGTTTCTGTTTTTTCGATAGTGGCCATTCTAATAGATGTGAGGTGGTATCTCATTTTGGTTTTGATTTGCGTTTCCCTAATGATTAGTGACACTGAACATTTTTTTCATGTGCTTACTGGCCATTCATATATCTTCTTTAGAGAACCGTCTGTTCAAGCCCTTGTTTTTGAATCAGGTTGTTTGTCTTTCTGTTGTTATATTTTTGGTGTCCTCTATATATTCTGGATATTAATTTTTTATCAGATACATGATTTGCAAGTATTTTCCCCATTGTGTGGGTTGCCTTTTTACTTCATTGATAGTGTCTTGGATGCACAAAATTTTTAAGTTATTATGAAGTCCAGTTTGTCTATTTTTCCTTTTGCCTTTGTGTCATATCCAAGAGATCACTGCCAAATCCAGTGTTGTGAAGCTTTTGTTCTATGTTTTCTTCTGAGAGTTTTATTGTTCTAGATCTTACATTTATGTCTTTGATCCATTTTGAGTTAATTTTTTTATATGATGCTAGGCACTGATTCAGCTTCATTCTTTTGCATGTTGATATCCAGTTTGCCTAGCACCATTTGTTGAAAAGACTGTCCTAGGGCTGTATATTTTTGGTCCATACTGGTGGTGTAAATTCAAACCACACACCCTCATCAAGGCAGGCTTGGATTCACAAATTATCAGGGAAGACTGGGTTTTTACCCATAGTACAGACTGAGACAGTGTTCTGGTTGTCTTCCATTGCCAACGGACAGGTTTGGTTTTCTTCTTCACCCTTTAATGGCAGCACTTGGAGAGCTCCAGATTCACACAGGGTCCTTGGCCTAACCCCACTGCCTTCTCCCCATGACCCCCTTGTAGTTATTAAATCCCAAGATTCCTGTTTTTACAGAGATTAGCAAATGCCGTTAGGCCAGCCATGGCTTCAGGACTAATTTACTACTCTTTCTTTGTGATCTCTCTTGATTTTCAGACGATGGAGATGTACCTTACTTTTGTGCAAGTTCAGCTATTTCTCTTTTTTTTAACATCTTTAGTGGAGTATAATTGCTTTACATTGTTGTGTTAGCTTCTGCTGTATAACAAAGTGAATCAGCTGTACGTATACATCTATACCCATATCCCCTCCCTCTTGCGTCTCCCTCGCACCCTCCCTATCCCACCCCTCTAGGTGGTCACAAAGCACCTGATCTCCCTGTGCTATGTGGCTGTTTCCCACTATCTATCTGTTTTACATTTGGTAGTGTATATATGTCCATGCCACTCTCTCACTTCGTCCCAGCTTACCCTTCCCCCTCCTCGTGTCCTCAAGTCCATTCTATTTGTCTGCGTCTTTATTCCTGTCCTGCCCCTCAGTTCTTCAGAACTGTTTTTTTTTTTTTTTTAGATTCCATATATGTATGTGTTAGCATACGGTATTTGTTTTTCTCTTTCTGACTTACTTCACTCTGTATGACAGACTCTAGGTCCATCCACCTCACTACAGATAACTGAATTTCGTTTCTTTTTATGTCAGCTATGTCTTTTAAAGGAATTCTGTTCCATTTTATCCCACATTTCTAGATGTTTTACGACTCCCCCAACCCCAATTTCCAGAAATGAAAATCTGACTTCATTTTTCTATTCTTTCTTCCCCAGAAGTAAAAACATTTAAAGCTCTCTAATTTTTTTTTTCTTTTTCTGAGAATGGCTCTGGACAGATTTTTTTGAAATTTTACTAGTAGTGATATATGCATTCACATATTTAGGAGAATTTTAATTGTCACCTTTTAGGATTTTTTGTTTAAATTTTTGTTACTAATTTCTATTTTTGTTTCATTGTGGTTTGATTTATACAACTTGAAATATATTCCGTTTTTGTAAAGATTCTGTGGTTGTTTGCAAAGAATTTGTAATCTTTGTTTATATTATAAAAAGAGAAATGTAACTGATAAAAGTAACATTTTTCCCTTCTTCCTTAATCTAATAAACCCTATTTCCTTTCAGCCCTCCCCCAGAGTCTCTTTCTGCTTCCCATTGGAATTTTAGGAATTGTTGATGGAAATGTAATATAACTTTAAAACTATTTCTGAAAATTCAGAACTTGTTTCCAAAAGTCCATTAATGATAATTAGCTCTCATCTTCTCCATATACTTAGGTGGCCAAGACATCTTTCTGACAGAAGAACAGAAGAAATACTATAATGCAATGAAAAAATTAGGATCCAAAAAACCTCAAAGGCCCATCCCAAGGCCTCTGGTGAGAGCAGTTGATTGATTCTAAACACATAGATGCATTAAGTGGTTATGAGGAACTCATATCTGTAGTGCCATTCTCCTTTAATTTTTAAATGTATAGACTTTACCTAAGAAGTCAGTATGAACCCAGGTACCACTGATGTATGGCTCAAGTCCTTCGGAAGATTAAACATTCAAATTCAATAGTAAGAGCTTGGGCAACAACTTTAATTTACCTTTTAGTGAGCACACAATAGCTGCTTAGTATATACTCACTGCAGTGATGTGAATTTAGCAGTTAGTTTTAATTTACTCTTGGCCAATTGAAAATGTATTTATAACATCTTTTACCAGCTTTTTCTGGTATGAAGTTGAGGTCATGCACACTCACTTCCACTTCACAAATACTTATGATAAACTTTCTATGTCAGGAACGTGCACACCTTTTCTGTAAAAGGCCAGACAGTAAATATTTTAAGCTTTGCAGGCCATGTGGTCTCTGCTGCTACTACTCAGCTTTGATGCTGTAGCACAAAAGCAGCCGTCGGCGATGCAGAACAAATGCGCTTGGCTGTGTTCCAGTATAACTTGACTTATAAACACCAACATTTGAATTTCATATAATTTTCGTGTGTCAAAATTTTATTCCTTTGTGTTTTTCTCCCAAAAGTCATCCTGAGTAAAGCCCATTCTGAGCTCACGGGCTACACTAAAAGAAGTGATGGGCCATATTTGGCCTGTGGGCCATATTTTGCTGAATCCTGCCTTACGAGATACTAACAGGACTGCTCTGTGCTTACAGTCTAATTGAGGAGCTGGAATTTGAGAGCATTAGATTATAAAGTAATACAACAGGCACAGTTGGTAGCTCTGACAAGTGAGTTTGACGGCTTTCAAGACAGGGAGGGTCAGTGGGGCCGAAAAGTCTGGGAAAGCAGTATGGAAGAGGGGCTTGATATCTGATACATGTAGAGGATTTGGAGATTTTCATTCAAACATGAGACCACAAATTATCAAAGGTGTGTTTAACTTCCTGCTATTCCCAGCAATCAGAACAGAGTAAAGTGTGTTCTCAGTAGTTATTTGTTGAATAAAAGAGCATGTTTTCAGGCATACACAAAATCCATCCCGCTAGAATTAAACATTTGTGTTGCACTAAAAATGTCTACAAATGTCAGGGCCAAGTGTTTAGAATTTATACAATGAAGAATTTTTACAAAAGGGTTAATGATAAAATTATCAATATATTTGGGAAATTTTCATCTGATGACAGTATGTGGAACTTCATTTTACCTAAGTCAGATCTAGCTTTTAAGTACCAAACTCACTTTCTAGTACTAATTTCACTTTGAAGTTCTTACTTGAACTTGAGCCAACAAAAGAGACAGACAATTTTTATTTACATGTGCACGCTATGCAACAACCGATTCAGTACCAGTTGGTCCCAGATTTGGAATTAACTAAAAGACTTTTGAGACACATATTTACCAGTTTACTTCATGAAGGATATGAAGCCAGCAGTGCAGCACACAGCCGAACAGAACTTGCAGTGGCGTGGATGCAGCTTCTAGGCCTCTCCACTGCACTGGACATGCTAGGATGCGAGAGATGAGCTTGAAGTGGGCATGGACGGCTTTAACGAAGGGAAGCTGCCATCTCCATTCCTTAACCATCTTTTATAGCTTGTTTGTTGCATGGCTTATCGGGGAGTAGGTGCTATCCCAAAGCCCTTCCTGCATGGCTCACCAATCAAGATTTCACAATGAGTGATTCCGACAGCCACGTACAACTCACCAGTTAATGCTGAACGTTTATCTTAACCTCTGTATTCCACAGAGCAGTTTTGCATGAGATAAACCCAAAAGCATATCCCCTGGTGTCCCTGAGTTTGAGCTAAGACTTCAAATCAGCTGTTAGCCCTTAACTCACAACTTTACCTCCCCACGGATTTTTTTAAAATCTCTAAAGTCTACATATTATCTTTTGGCCTTTGGAACAAAGGAATAGCAATTGCATAGAGGGGGAAATACAGCTGTTTTAACCTGAGGAGTGATGGATATTCTTTCTAGCAGTAAGAGCAAGAAATCTGGAATCATTTCTGATTCTACCTGAGGTACCCCCACAAGGTAGCTTCATTAGTGGGGTTAAAAATTATCCTGAGGTATAGGAGTCCCTGTACATCTTAAAATGACATAGAATGTGTTTTGATCATCTACCACGTTTGGTAGCTTATACTTTTAATCTCCATTTTCTAAATATTAGGGTTGAACTGTAAGGCCAATGCTTACCGTTCCTTACATTTATTCTCAGCCTTCGTTCTGCTTCCCTGGAGAGCACCCTTAAAAGTATATTTTCTCCAGGTCCTTTCTGACTTCCCGGATGCATTCTCACATAGGAAATGCATTTGACATTCAAGTTTCTTCTCCAGACTCCTTGATAAAAGCTTTAGGGCTCCTGGAGCAAAGTTTGAAAGACACAAACTTACAGGTAGTATCTTACCACTGCCGTCCCGACCCTCTTTCTTTTCATTGCCCTTGCTCTCCCTGAGTGATATCATTCATTCTCTTGGTTTTAGTTCATATCAGTACTGGTGCTGTTGTACTCCACATCTGCATTCCAGCTCTCTGCCTGAGCTCCAGACCAATACCTCTACCTGCCCATGTCCCTTGGATGCCCCACTGGCACCTCAAACTCCATGTGCTCAGGACCCATTCATCATCTCCCCCCAGAACTCCTCATCCCCTGTTCTCTGGTTGTTTGAATGCTCCACCAAGCAGAAATTATAGCCTCAGCCTTAACTTTCCCATAACCTACTCCATTCAAACATTCTCTGACTCCTGCTGCTTCTACTTCCATATTAGTTTTTAAACCTAAATGCTCATGTCTTTCTCCACTGTTACCACCACAGACCAACATCATCTCTTGCCTGGATTACCTTAACAGATGCCAGGGGTTATAAAGATGAATTCTTAGGGGGTCTATGAGGTTTCTAAATAGAATACTATATGTGTACTTTGATTAGATGATATGTAATATGAAATAATCTAATATATACATATAATGTAAAACAACCAGTGTATAGCCAAGTATGCCATACAATATCAGTGTCTGAGTTTGTGTTTAAGAAAAGTTTCCACTTAAGTAAAGAACAAAGTGGTACGTTATAGATGTTAAATTAAAGAAAATAGTGGAATAATTGAGTCATTTCACTGCGCATGGTAGATTAGACATGCAAACTTGAGTTAGAACCTGTACCAGAGCAATCAGCACATTTTTACTTTGGAGCAGGCCATCCATGTACAAACCAATATGCAAGTTCACCATCAGTAATAACGTGAAATAATCAGTTTTTCTGTTTCCATTTTTAGTAATCGTTGGATCAGAATCCCATTTATCTAGCCTTATCTTTAAGTGAACAAGAATTAGAAAATTGGCATTCAAGAATTGCTTGAATACAGAGTTTTGGTTAAGTATAAGATCTGATTATTCTGAACTGACAAATGGAGGCTTGGAGATGTTAATTCTCTTTTGTCCAACATAATTTTGTGAGCAGGTATTCTCTGCATTAGTATTATTGAAGTCAAAATACAGAAGCAGGTGAAATACAGAGACCGAACTTCATTTTTTATGATTAAATCCAACATGAGCTATTTTATTTCAGCAAAAACAAATCATCCACCACATCAAAGTTATGTTGTTACTAAAAATTTAATTAATTTACTTATTTGGTTTCAAAATGGAATTAAAGCTATAAGCCTACAACTTAAAATCAGTTATCTAATTAAATTTAATGAAATTAAATGAAAAAATATCTATAGAAGAATTTCTTGCCCTTTAAAAAAGGTCTGTGCATTTTCCAAGAAACTGCTTTAATTGTAAGAGAGGACAAATGCTGCTGTATGTGCCTTTTAATGTATGTGATTTCATTCCTACAACTCAAAATGATCTATGATTCCTTTTTTTTTTTTTTCCTCAGAACAAATGCCAGGGTTTTGTTTTTGACCTAGTTACACACCAGGTCTTTGACATCGTCATCATCATCCTCATTTTCCTCAACATGGTTAGCATGATGGCTGAATCATATGGCCAGTCCAAAGCCATGGAACTCTTCCTTGAGCGTCTCAACCTGGCCTTTGTGGTCGTCTTTACAACTGAGTGTCTCATCAAAATCTTTGCTTTGAGGCAATACTACTTCACCAGTGGCTGGAATTTATTTGATTTTGTGATCGTGGTCATTTCTATTGTTAGTAAGTAAAATTGGCAGCCAGAGGGGCTTTAATCTAAGAGCCAGAAGTAAACTTATAAATCTTATCATTTGGAATTATGTCCAGAGCGTCCACAAAGCAGAAAATTAAGCTTAATGTGATTTCTGAAAAAATAGATGAACTAATGCCATTCTCTTTGGGGAGTTGCTAGGAGATACAGAGTAATTTCCATTCCCTTCACTATCTACACAATTGAAATAGAGTTAAATAATTATGTGGATAATTTATTCAACGGAGGTAGGCAAAATTAAGATGACTTCAAAGTTTTTGTGGGGCTACCTGCTTTATCCAGGGAGTTGAGTCAAAGTTCTACCTCTCTTGTGCAACTAAAGAGCATTTCTTGTTTTAAGGATGTGGCATTTAGTTTCCATGTTTTTCCCTAGTTCAAAATCCATGTTGATGTCAGATCACAATTACTGTGCACCCGTGACATTGCCAGGCCTTCCTGTACCTCCTCCTTATACAGGGCCTCCATGGCCCAGCCTAGATGGGGTTTGCAAGAGTGTGTCATAAGGACAAGTAATGCTTTATCTTTATTCTGTATCTCATGTTAACTTAAACCACAGTGGGAACTACACTTGTCTCAACTGCTTGGATCCCATTCACCAACCAGCCTCACTCTATAATCAGCATATTTTTCTTAACCACAGGCAGAAATTAACTATAAGATTTATGGAAGAAGAATAGGGAAAAAAGAGGGTTATTGCCATATACCTTTTTATAAAACATACACACACACACACACACACACACACACACACACACACATCAACTTTGAAATTAAATTCTTCATGACTAAGCTATAAGATTTCACTCTGGGTTTTTGAAGTCTGATTTTAACTAAACTGATAATTTGACTTTTTATAATTGTGTAAAACTGCCCAGGGGCTCTTCTCATAGTTCAAAGAGCAATGAAGACAATGAAAACTGATTTCACAAGTGGAAGTTTTTGTGCTATCTCAGAAAGGATGCATTAAACAGATATGCTGGATCAAAATATTTTGGTTCCTATCACCACAGCAGCAATGCAGATGTTTCAGAGACCAAGAAAATGAATGGTATAGTTCATAGTCTGTTCTGGTTTCTAAGCCATAAAGTTTATGTAGATAAGGTTTAGTAATAGATCTTTCCACATGGTTACGGTTACATAGACTGTTAATCATTATTAGTCAATTCCAAGCATTATTAGTCATTTCCTGGTGAAATCGACAGCAGCAGTAAAGTTAGAAAATGATGACAGGATGAGTCTGGGGCAGCCCTGTGAGCACTTAAAGGGCTCTTCCTCCAATATGCAGAGAGCAGCTCATTCATTTCACTCTTTACTGACCTTCTGCAGGCAGTGCCAGGCACTGTAGAGTTCATGGAAATATCTCTGACTTCTGTCCTATGAACAACTGCTAAGCGATTGCAGCTACACTGCATAGCACTGTATAGCATCTTGTTCCAATGGATGAGAAGGTCCACACATTGAACCAAGTCCTACTCACCAATGTGGGCAGTATTTTCTATGTTTTTGCCAGTTGATCTGCCATCCAATCCTTAGCCTCTACATTTTCTCATGCTCTCCCCTGAGCTTTTAGAGAAATACAAAATGAGTGTGAGTCAAAGTTATTCTCTCTATGGGGTTTACAATCCAATTGAGGTATTAAGACCTACCACCTTAAGGGATCAGAAAAAGAGAAATTGATTGAACCCCAAATCACATGGTACACAAAAGAACTGAGCTCAGAGAAAAGACAGATTACTCTGGGCTTGATTACTCAAAGAAATATTCATGGAGGAGGTGGGCCTTAAAGGAGGGACCTCCTCCAGTTGCTGCTGAATTGGTTTGTAGTCAATTTCACATCTCACCAGAGTTGCCTGCCCAATTAGCATATGAATTAAACTTCCTTGATACAATCAGACAGTCAGTGAAGTATATCACCAACTAGTTCTCTTTAATCATTAGGCGATGGCAGGTAGTGTTGGCCACCCATCATCCCTAATGACCTTAGAGGATCCCCAGAGCAAGAACCAGGCCATGTCTTATACAAGGCAAGCATGTTCCAGCCATTCTATAATATTTGGGCCAAAATGTGAGTTGTTTTAAATTCTTGTATCACTTGATTGCAGAGCAGGCAATGAGAAAACAGGGTGACATTTTAGGCCAAATATTTAGCAGTCTGCAGAAACCTTTGCTTGAGATGCCATTTCTGGTGTATCTACAACATCAGAGAAACTGTCTCCAATTTAGTCCCTTAAGCTTTTTGAATTAGGTCTTCCAGAAGAACTTGGAATGAGCATACTGAAAAGATGAAAGATCCATGGCAGCTTTAGCCCAAAAATGAACATCCCAACACCACCCTCTTTCTCCAGCCCTGTCCTCGCCTGTAGCAGGCTGTGTTCAAATTCCTCTATGATAAGAACCTGTTTGTTTAAGAAGTTTTGGGCTGGGATCGTACAACTTCCACTGATAACTTAGGCTCAAGCTGACCTTCAGTAGCAGAAATTTCTCGTTGCATTCTAATCTAAACTCCATCCGTAGTTTTCCATTCTATATATACAATAAATATGGAAAACTTATATTTGTTACCCCATGAATAACTTTAAATGCCCAACATGGATAAGGTACTTCTAGTGCATACGATAACTAATAAAATAACCTGTCATAAACAGCATTTTATTTCTTTTCCTTGGGGGTCTTCAGTATTTTAGATGTCCTATCCCATCTAAAGTCCCATCTAAAACTGTACGAACCTTGGAAATTATTCTCCAACTTAAGGCACAGATATATATTTTCCCTGATATAGGTAAAAAAGTCTTAATTTTGTACATAAATTAAGAAGTAATGATAGAAAGTTGCTCCCACTCAGATTCAAGGCAGCAGAGAGAGGCTATGTCAGTCTGCCTGCTGGAAATTGATTGACCCTTCTCCTTCTCTTAAGGTACAGTTGTTTCTGCCTTGAAAACCCAGGCACACATTCCTTTCCCTCCAACATTCTTCAGAATTGTCCGCTTGGCTCGGATTGGCCGAATCCTGAGACTTGTTCGGGCAGCACGAGGAATCAGAACTCTCCTTTTTGCGCTAATGATGTCTCTTCCCTCTCTATTCAACATTGGTCTTCTACTCTTTCTGGTTATGTTTATTTATGCCATTTTTGGTATGAACTGTTTTTGCAAAGTGAAGGAAGAGTCTGGAATTGATGACATATTCAACTTCAAAACTTTCAAAGGCAGCATGCTCTGCCTCTTCCAGATAACCACGTCAGCAGGCTGGGATGCCCTCCTCAGCCCCATGTTGCAATCAAAAGACTCATGTAACCCCAAGTCAGAGAACTGTCACCTCTCTGCCATAGCCATAACCTACTTCGTCAGTTATATCATCATCTCCTTTCTCATCGTGGTCAACATGTATATTGCTGTGATTTTAGAAAACTTCAATATAGCCACTGAAGAAAGTGAGGACCCTTTGGGTGAAGACGACTTTGAAATATTCTACGAAGTCTGGGAAAAGTTTGACCCGGAAGCAACACAATTTATCGAATATTCTGCTCTTTCTGACTTTGCTGATGCCCTTCCTGAGCCTCTGCGTGTGGCAAAGCCAAATAAATACCAATTTTTAGTCATGGACTTGCCCATGGTGAGCGGAGATCGCCTTCATTGCCTGGATATTCTGTTCGCTTTCACCGCTAGGGTACTTGGTGAGTCCAGTGGCCTGGATAGCATGAAAGCAGTGATGGAGGAGAAGTTCATGGAAGCCAACCCTTTCAAGAAGTTATATGAACCCATAGTCACCACCACCAAGAGGAAGGAAGAAGAAAGATGTGCTGCTGTTATTCAGAAGGCCTTTCGAAAGTACATGACGAAGACCAAGTGTACCTTGGAAGACAGGCCTCATTCACCCCTCCAGACACTCTGCAATGGAGACTTGTCCAGCTCTGGGGTGGCCGAGTGCAAGGTCCACTATGACTGAGCCCCTCACCTCCACCCCTACCTCACAGCCTCAGAGCCTTGCCTCCAGCCTCTGAGCTCCAAGGGGTCCACAGCTCAGTGTGCAAACAAGCAGTGGACTCACTGAACTAGCCATTCCATTTTTCTTTTTCTGGCTAAAAGAAATGGTGTTTCTGAGTTCACTTCAAATGGTTCTTATAGAGATATAAGATAAGGCTGCCCGACTATAACCACCGGTACTGTTTTAACCAGGAAAAAGACACTAGAATGGGCTGTAGAGCAGGGGTCTCCAACCCCCGGGCTGCAGACCACACTACCGGTCCGTGGCCTGTCAGAAACTGGGCCGCACAGCAAGAGGTGAGCAGAGGGCGAGCCAGCAAGATTTCATCTGCCGCTCCACATCACTCGCATTCCACCCAAACCACCCCTCCGCACCCCAGTCTGTGGAAATACTGTCTTCTGCAAAATTGGTCCCTGGTGCCAGAAAGGTTGGGGACCGCTGCTGTAGGGGACACTAATGTGAGGATTGAAGCACAGTTCAAATTATATCAAAAGAAACTAATAAGAAACAGAAAACATTAACATTTTAAATTGTGTTTTTCCAAATGTTCTTAAGTACAGTATCCAATACCTTTGTTTGATGTTTTCCCCTATAAAATATATGGCTTATCACACATAACTCTTCTGCATGCTAAGTGAAAATTCAAAACCTGCCAATAAATACTTATTGCAGATTTTTTTTTTTAACCAGCATTAAACTTTTGGGGTTTATTTCAAACCTAAAAGCATGGTCATGACTTGTCAGTTACCACCGTATCTTTCACCAGCTGTAATCTCTGTTATATATTGCCAGGGAAAAATAAATAAATGAGACTTTCAGTTTGCATTTCATTCAGACACTACACTAAAAATCCTCTTGTTTGGTGGTTGTGTGAGTAGTGGTTTAAATGTGGTACTTTGCTTGGAATTAAAGGCGGGAGCCAGTGGTGTGCTGATAAGTGTATAACAATTGCTCTTCAGGAAAAAAAAAAGCCACGATTTGTAGCATTTACTGATTTCTGTGGTGAATACTCCCAGCATGACTGATTTCAAGCTACCAACATGTTTCTGAACGTAGAGCTGGGAAGAGACGTCCACAATCAGTTCTCGCGAGCTGCCCGGAGCTGGCTCAGCACACCACTGGCTGGAACCAGTAAGACAGTCTCACTTACCTCTGGTTAAAATATCTGCAATGCGCAACTTGGATGGAGAGAGCAACCCCTTAACAACACCTGGACCCCAGGGCGGGGGAGCCATAAGACATACTGGTTAGCCGGTGACCTCAGGCATTTGATGAGCCCTACATTCAGTTCTGGCTGAATGTCTGCATCAAACACAGCCCAGAGAACAACCAGGTCGATCAGAAGGGCCTGGCCCCAGGAGTAGCCCAGGACCTCCCTAAAACCTGGAGATGCCCAGAGGCCAAACAAGACATTAGCTGGACTGGGGACAAAGAACTACACTGTGATAATCTAGGCTTGGAGGAGAACCCTACAGAAATAGTCCTGGAATCCTGTATCTCAGACAGACTGGAGGAGCTGATGTGTCTGTAAGCAGCCTGGAGTCTGAGGCCTGAGCCTCTGCCCTGCCCTTCACTGTCCAGTGGAGGTAAGGCCAATGCCAGATACTGTGGTGCACGGAGGGGGTGCTTATTTACAATGTGCACAAGATCTAACCCTGACTCAATGTATTCATGTCCAGGGCCTGAGTTTTGTAGGCAGGCTTGTGCTCTGGAGCATTGGCAAAAAGTAGTAATATCATTATCTAATTATTATCAATATCTAATTTTTACTTAGCATTTGCTGTGTGTCAGGCACTGGCTAAGTGTTTGCCACGCATAATCTCATCTGTACCTCACAATAGCCCGGTGAGTGTGCTGTCACTCAGCAGGTGGAGCCTGAGCCTCTGTGCCATGCTGAGGCAGGGGAGTGGCCAGAACAAGGGCACTTTTGAGACAGGGCCACAGGGCTCCCATATAGGGCTGCAGGAGCCTTGTGGAAATCACCAGTTCTAAAGTCATGGCCAGTTCTGCTTGAGGCCCTGGGGATTACCTGTGTCTTCCCTAAAAGATGCCTCCAATTATGAACTCTGGGTGTTTTACGGATCCCTACCAAGTTTTCTGGAAAAGATGGCTGGCCCTGATTCTACTAGGGATATCCCCTGGCTGGAGGTAAGGGAGGATCTGGAAGGACATGGTCTTGTCTATTCCAGATTACAATTTAGGGGCTTGAATATAATCTGTTCTGTGCAATAGCTTCTGCCCTTCTCACACACACCTGTCCACCCCCACATGGTCCCCTTTCGCCAGTGCTGGATTCCTGGAGCCAGCTTCTGGGGAGAGCACAGGATCCCTCCCTCTGGCTTCTGCAAGAGGCCGAGCCATGCTTCCTTCACTAGATGGCAGCAAATGCCCAACATGTTCTTTTCTGAAAGCTGCACAGCATCTCTCTATATGAGCCTAGAGCTCAAAGAGCCAGAGGGCTAAAGGGGGAGAAGAGAGTCAAGGCAAGGAAGTGTTCAATTACCTTGGATGGGTGCTAGAGAACTCACACTCCCCAGAGACAGCTCTCACTGTGCAAGGAGCCAGGATACCCCCAAGAGGCAGAGATGTTGGTCTGAGCTCTGTCCTCCTGGGGCCGTGCTGAATGTCAACCATAGACAGCCCTACAGGCACATGAAGCCAGTCCCCTGTCTTCTGAGCCTTCTTTTCTCCAGGCAAATCAGCCCCTGCTCAATTCAGTCAATAGACAAGTTGCGGAGGGCCAATGCAATACCACCTTGTGCAAACTGCTTCTAACCAATGGCTCTTGACCTCAAGAGTATATATGCTAATTGGGAGGAGATTTAGACAGGTGTTTGTGTGATGACAATACAATGCAAAATAACAAGTGCATGAACCAGGACACAGCTCTGCTCTCAAAGTGAGTGGAGACAGGCTCACAGGAAGGCTTCACAAGAGAGAGAGGGGCATCTGAGATGAGCTGGGTAATGTGTGGGATTGTGACGGATGGAGGTGGTTCGGTAGGGTGTTTGAAGGGGAGGAGACCGTATAGGCAGCACCCTGGAGTGTAAGGAGTGTAAACAGTGGAAGGAAGCACGAGCTCCTCAACTGGGCTCAGAGTATAGACAGTGGAGCAGCAGCAGCTGAATCTAGAAATGGACAGTTTTGTGGAGAGCCTCGAATGCCAGAGCGAAGGGTGCTAACATATTTAGGTAATAAGGAGGCATTGTCGGTGTTTGAGCAGGGGAGGAAATTAACTGGACAGAGTATTCAGGTGGAATGGAGGAGAAAGAGATCAGAATGCGGATCCTGGTGTGGAAGAGGCACTGAGTGAGGACGAAGGCAGGGGGCAATGCGGTGTGACTCAGATACCTGTGCCAAATGCCTGTCCATGGGGGAGGTGTCTAGGGAGGAACCTTAAGGGCCAGGGTGACAAGATAAATGGCAGCACAAGTTACCAAATTAATGAGCCTAGGAGGGATAAGGTTTTTTTCATTTATTTTTGTTTGTTTTCATGAAGGAAGAAGAAAATCTAAAAATCAATTCAGTTTTGAACATTCTGAAGGTTTAAGATGCCAGGTCCAAGTGACAATGTTCAGCTAGGCCTGGAACTTGAGGACATGGCTTGGACAAGAGTCCTCAGCACAAGGGTGACATGTGAAACCCCGGGAGCAGACTAAATCATGGAGGGGTGAGCATACCAGAGGACTCACCCTGGGGGCCATGCTCTCAGAGAATAAAGGTGAGGAGACGGTTCAGAGAAGGGTGTGGGGAGGTAGGTGAAGGTAACACCACAACACACATCGTGGGCACAGAGCAGGCTTCAGAAGAAAGTCATAGCCAACAAGATGAGATACATGATCCCACCTTTTCATCCCTTCCCCCAAGAAGCATTCAAGAAGCCAGGGCACAGCGCGGTGGTGTTCCAGGAAGGGATCCCTACGCTTTTATGGAGCAAGCGTGAGAGTTTGCCTTATAAATAATCCAGACTCAGGAGCCAGCTGTTCAGGAGAGCTCTCTTGGAATGTCAGCTACTAGCACCCAGTGTCCTTAGAGAGGCTGCAATCCTGTACAGCTCCTCCTGCTCAAGGAGAGGGAGCCACTGGTCCCAGATGGTTGTTGCCTGACAACCCAGATGGAACCTCCAGGGTCATTCAGTGGGCAATCCTGTCCCTCACTGCCCAGGAGTCATCAAAGAGGCGGTGAGAAGACAAGTGCAATAAAAAAACATTTATTGAGCACTTATTCTGGACTTAGTAGCCACTTTCCAGTATTACCTTGTTTAATCTTCACAACAGCTCTAGTAGGGATAAACTATTTTGAATCTTCATTATTCTGATGAGAAAACTGAGGCATGTAGAGTGAATAAGAAGCTTGTTCAAGGCGACGTAACCAATAAGTGGCCCTGACAGAATTCAAACCCAAGCAGTCTGGCTCCAGTGCTTAAGCTATATCACCACTGTAGCGCACAGAAACGGTGTGATTCAAGTTGAAGGGAAGGTACAGGGTTTTTCTCGTTATGTCCACGGATCTTTTACTATCCATTTCTTCTCCTCTGGAGACAATGCATGTCTTCAAAGTTCTTACATTGTGGAAACATCCTCTACGTGGGAGGTGCTATGTTTCCTCTCTAAATTTAACAGCCTCAATTCTATGTACTCTGTTCTCTAATACTTTGATGTAGCTTCAATCCTTTTATCATTTTCTCCCTTCTTCTCTAGGCAAACTCTGGTTAATCTATATCCTCTAGCATCTGGCACCCAGGGGGCAAGAGAGGGACTATCCCCTCCCTTTGGACAATATATCCCTATTAATGTAGACTTCAAGTGTGCTAGTCAGACAGTGGTGGTATCAAGAGGTGACAGTGAGGGTGCTGATTTAGTCTTCCTTAATCTCCATCAGTCCCCCAACCCAAGCCACCCTGAACGAGCATACAGTCTAACTAAAAGCATTGTATCCTCTGTGCCATTACAGCTTCAAGTCTCCTTACCTCCATCCCATACTCTAAGCTCTTTCTATATTTTAATATCACTTTTGGAGCCAAAATACAATGATGGCTTATACTCTTTTTCTTTTCCCCCCAGCTCTATTGAGGTGTAATTGACAAATGAAAATTGTATATATTTAAGGTGTACAGCATGATGGTTTGAAATACGTATACACTGTGAAATGATTCCCACGGTCAAGTTAATTCTCACATCAATCACCTCACATAGTTACCCTTTTTTTCCTTTTGGTATACTGAGAAAACTTAAGATCTACTCTCTTAGCAAATTTCTAGTATGCAATACAATATCATTACCTACAGTCACTCTAGTGTGTGTTAGACTCCACAGAACTTATTCATCTTATAACTGAAAGGTTGTACCCCTTGACCAACATTTCCCTAATTTTCCCTCCCCACCCCCTACCCCCAGCTCCTGGTCACCACTGTTATACTCCCTGGTTCTATGAGTTTGACTTTTTTAGATTCCACATATAAGTGAGATCATACAGCATATATCTTTCTGTGTCTGGCTTATTTCACTTAGCATAATGTCCTCCAGGTTCATTCAAGTTATTGCAAATGGCAGGATTTCCTTCTTTTTCATGGCTAAATGATATTCTATTGTACATATATACAGGACATTTTCTTTATTCATCCATTTATGGACATTTAGGTTGTTTCCTTGCTTTGGCAATTGTGCATAATGCTGCAGTGAACACTGGAGTGAAGGCATCTCTTCGAGATTGTGATTTCATTTCCTTTGGATATATATTGAGTAGAGGGTTTGCTGGATCACATGGTTGTCTGTTTTGAATTTTTTGAGGAACCTCCATATAGGTTTCCATATTAGCTGTACCATTTTACCTTCCCACCAACAGTGTACAAATGTTCTCTTTGCTCCATACCCTCAGCAACACTTGTTACGTCTTGTCTTTTTTACAATAGTCATTCAAATAGGTGTGAGGTGATATCTTATTTTGGTTTTGATTTGCATTTCCCTGATGATTAGTGATGTTGAGCACCTTTTCAGGTACCTGTTGGTCATACATATGTTTTCTTTGGAAAAATGTCTACTCAGGTCCTTTGTCCATTTTTTAATTGGGTTGTTTGTGTTTTTGCTATTAAGTTGCATGAGTTCTTTACGTATTTTGGATATTATCACCTTATCTGATACATGGTTTGCAAATATTTTCTTCCATTCTGTAGGTTGCCTTTTCCTTTAGAAAGAAGAACATGTAAACTAAACTATAGTGACAGAAAGTAAATCAATGGTAACCTGGGGATAGGGGAAGGGTTGGTAAAAAGGGCAGATAAAGGGACATGAAGAAACTTTGGGGGATGGTGGATTTGTTTACTATCTTGATCGTGGTGGTTTTCGTTTGTAAAACCATCAAGTTTTACAAGTGAAAAATATATGTCTAGGGACTTCCCTGGTGGTCCAGTGGTTAAGACTCTGCGCTTCCAATGCAGGGGGCACGGGTTCAATCCCTGGTTGGGGAACTAAAATCCTGCATGCCGTGTGGTATGGCCAAATATATATATATATATATATATATATATATGCCAAAATTTATCAAATTGTACTCTTCAAATATGTGCAGTTTGTGGTATGTCAATTATACTTCAATAAGCCTGTTTTAAAAAAAAGCCCTTGAGGGCTTCCCTGGTGGCGCAGTGGTTGAGAGTCCGCCTGCCGATGCAGGGGACACGGGTTCGTGCCCTGCTCCGGGAAGATCCCACATGCCGCGGAGCGGCTGGGCCTGTGAGCCATGGCCGCTGAGCCTGCGCGTCTGGAGCCTATACTCCGCAACGGGAGAGGCCACAACAGTGAGAGGACCACATACACCAAAAAAAAAAAAAAAAAAAAAAGCCCTTGAGTTTTTTGAATCTAAATGGAAGTCTCAATATGCCTCTTGGAGCTCTTATTTTAGCACTAAATCTGAAGGGAGAGGCTGCTGGGGAGACACATCAAACAAAGGTGATATCTTGCCTGGATGTGTAGAGTGGCTGCCTCAATATTTGGAAAGAAACCTTGGCATAAGAATTGGGATAACTCCTTCATTAGGGAAAGACAAAGCTCAAAACATTTCAAGACATCATCTTGTATAGCTCCTCATTATACAGATAAGAAAACTGATGCCCAGAGATTGGTTGTGATTTATACCAGGTCCATGATTGATAGTAGGGCAGGTTTAAGGACAAAAAGATGAGTGGACATGGCCAGGGGTTGGGGGGCTGCTCCCTATGAGCAGGGACTAAGTCCCTCTGTCCTTCTCCCCACCCCCACAGTAGTTACTCATTGCATAGTCGTGACTGCTCAAGGGCCATCATGCCTTTGAGTGGGTGGTCTTAGCTCCCGTTCCCCACCCCCGAGAATTAGTGAGAACCAGGTGGCCACTGAACACTCAGTATCCTGACGTGCAGTCTCTCCCAGGGCCTCACCCTTCTTTGCCTCCCAGGGGAGGGCTCCATCCTGCAGCCTGGAAGATGGGCTTTTCTGCACCCCAGACGCTGCCCCAAGAGGCAGGAAATGCCAGGCACTTTCCTTCTCCCTACAGATCTTGTGAGCTCATTCTGGTAAAAGTTTAATGCCTAAAGTCAATTACACTTAAGAATGCTCTGCTGAGCCCCACAGCTCAGTGGCTCTTTTCTCAGAGCCACTGGGGCCTGTAGCTGCCTTCCTGCTCCCTTGATGAGATGCTGAGAAAACTTCCCTGCCCTTCCTCACAGTGCAGCGGGGGCCTGTGCTCTGCTTTGCCACCAACTTGCTGTGTGACCTTGAGCAACGCCCATGCCCTCTCTGGACCTCACTTTGACACTAACAAAAAGGAAGCTGAGAGGGTATGCTCAACTTGCTCACCCTTGCAGCCCCTCATCTCTGGGTGAGAAGAGCAAGAACAGGAGGACACATCAAGATTGGAGGCCTGAAGGGGAATGGTCAGGAGCAGAAATGCCCAAGATACCCTGAATGGGCTCTGAAGTGCACCCTGCAGCCCCAGCCAAGTCTTGAGGTGACTGTGGCCCCTATGAACAGCTTGCTGACAACCTCATGAGAGTCAGAAGCACCCAGCTAAGGCACCCCCAGATTCTCATCCTGGAGAAACTATGTGAAATCATAAATGTATATTAAGTTGCAAAATGTTGGGGTAATCTGTAACACAGCAATGGGTAACTAAAGCAACTGCATCCACAGTCTGTAAATAGTCCTTCATTCAAGTTTCCTGAACCACCTGAGGTGGATTCTGCTTTCTGACTAGTACAAGGGCTCAAGGCAGCAGCTACTCCACAACTGGCATGGAAAATATTCAGTATCTGATGGCTTTTCTCCCCAAGAACAAAAAAATAACATGGGACCTTTATTTGCTCTAGGACTTGGCTGCTGTGGCTGTACTGATGTGCTCCATATGAATATCTTCTGACCCATTCATCAGATCTGGGCTTCTGGGGCAGAGCTGCTGTCCTTAGTGAGGGCCTTGGACAGGGAGAGCCTATGGATTGAGGAGGGAATAGGGCCAGGGGAGCGGAGGAAGGCGGCGGGGGGCGGGAAGGGAGAGAAAGGAAGTGAAAGGCAGACAGATAGGGAGCTCAGTGGCAGAATAGAAGATTCAGGTCTGAGTCAGTCCACAAGAACCCAGGAAGACATCTTCCCGGTCTCCACCGGCTCATCAAATGGGATCAAGATGAGAGCCAGGGAGAGTCCAGTACAGGTAAGAGTCCCTGGACTGGCAATTATGTGTGGTTAATTTAGCATTTCTAGGTGAGTTTTCTTCAAGGCGCTCAATCCTGACAGTGTTGGACTCTCAGCCTCACCGTGATGTCTGTCTCTGCAAGCCAGCATGGGCCCCTCAGAGAGCTCCAGCCTAGAGAAGACAGCGTCCCCTCCGTGGGCGGGGCACCTTCCTCCCTGCAGTCAGCCGGCAGCCTCATATTACTGCGCGGGGGTGGGGGTGGGGGTGGGCCCCCGGGTGCCCCCCCCATCCCTGGGGGCCCCCGCTTTGTACAGCTGAGCAGCCTCGGGGTGCCCTCTGTGAGTCATTTCCTGTTATTCTCCTCAGAGAAGTCCTGCCATTCTTTAAAGCAAGATTTGACATTTTTACAGGACTAACTTCTGGGGCCTTTTTGTCAAAAAAAGAAGCAGGGATACTTTCTTTTATATTTACAAAGCCATTAATTGGCTTCTTTATAAAATTAGACTCCATTATAAGCTCAATCAGAGTGGGAGCACAGCTTTGTTTAGTCCAAAACATCAAACAGTCTTAAAGGATTCTTTTAAATAACGAAGTGCTCAGGGGCAAGAAGACTAGTGAGGTAGGCTCCGCCGCCTTCTTCAGCTGAAAGCCGGCAGCATTGACTCCGTGATGCATTTGCTGTTCACCTGTGCATCTCAGGTGTGCCCACCTCTGCCCTGGAGAGGGAGAAGGGCAGGAAGGAGGGGTGGTCCAGAGCCATCACCGGAGCGCTGCCTGCAGCCGCGCTTCTGGCTCCAGGTACCCATCCAGCTCCAGAGAAGTGCCTGATGAGGAAGCCCCAAGTCTGATCCCGGCTCCAGACCTAGCCCAGGCACCCACAGTACCAGCCGCGTGGCTCACCACCCTGTGTTCTGCCAGTCACTGAGCTTTCAAAGGGAGTTTATGTCCACTCAGCCCAACCCAAGAAACTCCAGGAATCAGTGGTCTCCCATCATCCACATCACAGGCTGGGGACCTGGGACCAGTTGCCTAAATGACTTTGATTTCTCATTTCAGAGCACACAGAGCGTCTAGTGCAGGGTTTCTCAAACTTTAGCATACAGATGCCTCACCTGGGGAGGTTGCCAAAATGCAGACTCTTCTTCAGTCACTCTGGGTTTGGGGGGACTGCTGAGTTTCTGCATTTCTTCCAGGGTGATGCTGATGCTGTTGATCAAGACCATACTTTGTGGAGCAAGGATCTGGTGCAAACCCTTCCTATAAACGGTTGGGAAGACCGAGGCCACAGGGGGAGAGTGACTTTCCCAAGATACTTCATCAGGCTGGAGGAAGGGTCTCAGGTGAGCACACCTGTCTCCTGTCACCTGGCCTGCCTTGTGATTCAATCTCACGGCTTTAGAGGGAAGTGCATCTGAAACTTTAATGCACCTGAATCACCTGCGGCCTGGTTAAAATAAAGATTCAGTAAGGCTGCAGGGGGACTGAGAATTTTCATTTCTAGCAAGCTCCCAGGTATGCCAGTGCTGCTGGTTCTTAGTGGTGAGGCCATGGACATCATACTTTATGAAGTGCTGTTACACGCATTAGCTCCTCTGAGGCTCACAGCAGCCATGGGACATGGTCAAGCCAAAGGTATTTATTCTCCCTCAATATAGGTGCTTTCCTACCTGAGGCCAGCCCAGAGACGGGCTGTGCTACTGAGGCTGCTGCTGGAAAGAGTTTAAGAGCAGGGCCAGGCTCACCTCAGGTTTCTGATGGTCAAGCCACTTACAGCTTAGTCTCTATGAAAGTGTTCCCCAGGGCTACCCTTAACTACTGGGACTGAAGTAGCCAAGGCAAAGTAAAGTTGTGGCAGAGGTGGTGAGGGGCTTACCCAATATCCACTCTCCTCTTTCGTTAGTAAAAGAAATCTGATTTTATTAGAGGTGTCAAAGTGCCTACCTTAAAAAAAATACGGTTTTAGGGCTTCCCTGGTGGCGCAGTGGTTGAGAGTCTGCCTGCCGATGCAGGGGACGCGTGTTCGTGCCCCGGTCCGGGAGGATCCCACATGCCGTGAAGCGGCTGGTCCCGTGGGCCGTGGGCGCTGAGCCTGTGCGTCCGGAGCCTGTGCTCCACAGCGAGAGAGGCCACAGTGGTGAGAGGCCTGCATACCACAAAAAAAAAAAAAAAAAAAATACGGTTTTAAGTGCCCACCTTAAAAAAATACAGTTTTAATTCTACCTTGAACCTAGGAGTAGACTTGCTCTAAGTCCTGGCCAATGAGTTATTGGGACATTGCTGAATGAGGCTTCTAGATAAGCTCCTTAAAAGAGGGGGCTAAATCAGTTGATATATGCCTTTTTATCCTTTACCACCTCCTCCTCCTACCTGCCTGGAATACAGATGTGATGGTGGGGCTTCAATAGTCATATTGTGACCATGAGGCGAACTAAAGAATAGAAGCCACATCCTCAGGATGGCAGAGGAGAAAGATAGAAAGAGTGTGAGACCTGAGGGGATCATGGCTCTGCTGCATTAGCTCTGAACCACCTACTTCTGCACATCACATTACGTTAGAGAAAAAGAGATGCAGATTCTTTAAGCCAATCTTTAGTGAGTCTCTGTTTCAAGTGATTGTGGGGAATTTCTAACTGATACAATGGTTCTGTCATCAACTTTGAAGGGTGACACAACATTTCCTATGTATTCCATTCCCAGAATGAAATAATAGAATTTAAATTGAATTTAAAATGACCAGAAATAGATAAACTTGAACCAGAGAGGGTGCCGCTGGGTCTGTGAGTGCAGTCTTTTCCCAGCCCTGTGCCATCCTTATTGCAAGGACTCTGCTGCTGTCTCTGGGCCAAAAACATGGCAGACAATGGCAGCTGCATGGGTCTCACATCCACGCTACCCAATAGTAGCAGGGTGACCTTGGACCCAGTCCTCAGTCTCTCTGAGCTTTAATCATTTTAAAAATGAAGACAATAATGACCATACCTATTTCATGAGGCAATTATGATCCTTAAGTGAGATATGGCTCAATTAGTATTAACATTACTATGTGTTAAGTATTTATTGATGTATATTGTTAGATTTCAAAGGGATTTGATGGGGATACAAAGATGACAAAAGAGTAGTCCGGTTCCCCCAAGGAATCTCCAGTCTCATTCCTTTAGTCTTCATTCCTTGACTCTTGTTGCCTGTCTTTGATTGTTAGGAAATCATTTGGATGCTGCCAAAGAAACAGCTCTGCATCCTGGGACCCAGCCCCACAAGCATCTGGATGGACATTCTCCTGAGAGTCCATTTCCCAGGATCCCTAGGGACTCTGCAAGGTGAGTTCTGAACGGGTTTCTCTAGTGTTCTGGACAGTGCAGAGGTCTTTAAGAAACTGGTCACCTCAGTGTCTTGCCTGGCCTTTCCATTTTGTCTTAGAAAAGTTTGTCCCTAAGTCAGTTTCCTTGGCATTAGAATGAGAAAGATAAAACCACTAGTGACTCAGGGCTGCTGTGAGAGCTCAAAGAGGCTTGTAGGTGAGAGATTGGGTGTGCTGCCCATCACCTGGGGACAGTCAGTGTCCGTCCTCCTTCTGGTGAGTCTGCCTGTGGGTCCTGGCCCCATGCAGCCCTCGTCTGCATCTCTCTGGCTGAGGGTCCACCTGCCAGGCCCCCCTGCAGCTGCCCAGAAGGTTGGTCATGGAGAAATGCAGTAGCCCCCATGGTGCTGGGCCTAGAGGAACAGGAAGAAGGGGGAGTCACATGAATAACTGCAGCAAACTGACACTTACCCAAGTAAATGGGTCACTCCCTGGCAAGGCAGTCAGGGCAGCGCTGCCTCTGATGTCTGACAGTCTGAGGCCCATCTGTGCCCACCCCAGCACTGCTCCCCAGAGAAATACCTGCATAAGGGAACCTTTCCTTCCCTCTTTTCCAAGAGCTGCCTCGTTCTGCTCCAATGCCTGGTTGGGGCTGTCCCGCCACCAGCCAGGTCAGGAAGAGCCCCCCAGGTACGGGAAAGAGGGAGAGCATGGTTTGGGGGCCAGGACCAGCTTCCTTTCCGTGCTCTCCCTCTACCCTGGTTGTTTAGCCATGGCCAGAAGGACACATACACACACTTGCTTTTCCCAACCAGGGAGGCTCCCAGGTGATGGCTGAAGGGTTTTGGGGGTGAGTTCAGGGGACGACCCAGAACTTGCTTAGAACATTTCATCAGAGGAAGCCGGGAGCCACTCTTGGTCCTCCTGGCCATCCCAGCCCCTCGGATGTCACTCGGCAGCTCCCTTCTCACTCGCAGCTCCACCACCTTTGTCCTCATTTCGTTCTGGGAATTAAGTGCAATAACCATGTAAGCCTCTTGGCATGTAATAAGCAGTGTCGGCTGGATCACTGTTAGTGTTGGTGCTATTCTCCCTGCTTTCACCGTCTGTCATGGCCTCAGCCTTCCTCCTTGGGTCAGAACAGCTCACTGGACAAGTCAGTGCTGACCATGTCCCTGCCCAGGGCAGGGTGCACAGCTGCCGGGTCTCAAAGAAATGCATGAAAGCACTCCCCACTTTCCTAATGGCTCATGGATAAATCTCAGTCAAGCACTGTAGTTTTAATGCTGCTGAGGGAGCGGTCTCTGGATCTTCTCCCCCGACACTGCCTCTGGTGGCCACCCATTCCCATTCTGAGCTTGATAGTGAGAGCTGGATGCTGTGGTCCACGCTTATCATTAGAGGGGGGAGGACGTGTGAAGCTGCCCACTGGCCAGGCACCAGAGCTCTGGGCTGGGCTTTTTACCCGATGTCCAGGGAGAACAGGCCTCCCAATGCTGACAGGGGTTACCTCGGTGTCTGAGAATGTGTGCACATATGTATGTGTGTGTACGTATGTTTCCCTAGGGCTTCCAGATCTACCACACATTTTCTGATGAAGTACATGGTAATTTTATGGTTAGTAGAACCAAGTAAATTATAAGATATAGTTGGAACAGAGGAACCAGGCCCACATCAGATGAGAATGAAAAGAGCAGGGCCAGTGTGGGAGTCATGGGTGTGGGGGATCTGTTCCTGCCCTGGAACCTGCCTGCTGTGTGACCTTGGGCAAGTACCTTCCCCTCTCTGGGCCTCTGTTTCCTCATCTGTGAAACAAGGAAACTGATTAGATAAGCTCTTGGTTCTCTCTAGCGTCGACATTCTATGATCCTCTCATTCTGGTGGAGACACTCTGGATCTCTTTTGGTCCCGTTACTTTTCAGACAGTTAGGAAATATGCTCCCTGGCTCTTTCTTGCCTTCCAAGGCTGGGTGACCCTGCATATTGTGCCTCAGGTTCCAGAGACCTAAATACTCCAAGGGAGCTGGTAGGGATAGACCATTAAACTCTGCAGTACAAACTCAAAGCTTCCACCAAATCACCAGCTTTCACCTGTTCCTCCCAAGCCCCTACCCAAGGAGGAGGCACAGCAGCGTCCCATCACAGGCCTGCTGGGCACAGATCACGGAAGACCTCCCCTCCCAGAGCAGAAGGCATGGAGTGGTGCAGGATCAATGGCCTGGGTCTAAGAATGAAGTGAACATTCCCTGGAACTAGGAAGAGAATTTTCTTGAACGATAGAGACCTCGGTACTTTGTGCACTCTCTTCAGTTCGGCTGGGGAGAAATTTTGAGCTAGGGGTAATGAGGGTGTTCAGGGGTCAGGGCAGAACCAGAGCAAAATACCCTTGTGATGTTCAAGGGAAGTTGCGTTCCAGGCCCTAGGTGTCCCAGCCCTGGCAAAAGATGTCTTACCAAGCAGGGCACCAAGCAGTCAGTTGCCACCTTCAAGAGACCATGCAGGTTTAAACAATGAGCATGACCATGGTGACTGGTGCAGGTGCAAGGCCAGGGCACCTTCCCAGATGCTCCAGACCTTGTAAGGAAGGCCTGGAGAGATCACTCGCTCCTGGGAGGAGGTAGAGAGAGGAAGCACCCCAGGGATGACTGAGATGAAGTTCTCATTCCTCGGAGGGATGGACATATGTCATTTAATGTTAGAAAAATAAAGTCATATAGCATTACTTGAGTTATAGTGCAGTAAAACCCCTGCTTACTACATGCTGATCCTCAAATGGTCTGAAACAGGAGGCAGAACTGACATCAGTCCTCTCCCTGCAGAAGATCCTTTGCCAGTCTTGGTCCATCTCACTGAACATCCTCCACCATCCTCGGCCAGGTATCCAGGCCCCAGTTCCCTTCCACAGGAGTGGCACCCACTGTGGACTGGTTTGTGTCCCCCGAAATTCATAGTTTGAAACCCTAACTCCCAATGTGGCTGTATTTGGAGATAGAAGATAATTAAGAAGATAACCAAAGTTACAGGAGGTCATAAGGATGAGGCCCTAACCTGAGAGTGCTGGACTTCTTATAAGAAGAAGAAGAAACACCAGAGATCACAAGTGCACAGAAGAAAGGCCGGGTGAGAACACTGTGGGAAGGTGGCTGTCGACAGCCAGCAGGCGAGCTCTCACCAGAAACGCAACCCTGCCAGGCTTGATCTGGAACTTCCCAACCTCCAGAACTGTGAGAAAATAAACTTCTGTTGTTTAAGCCACCCAGCCTGTGGTATTTTGTCATGACAGCCCACGCTAATACAGTATCCAAAGTCTAATGCTTGACACGCTGCATCAGAATCATCCAGAGTGAGATGCACTTGTGAAAAATGCAGTTTCTTGGAATCAACTGCAAACCTAAAACAAAAAAAAAGAAGAAGAAGAAATCCCTAGAAATAGGGCTCTGGACTATACATTTTAGGATCACCCCTGGCAATTTTGACAGGGGCTGCTGGACAGGATACTCCTGTGAATGACATTTGGCTGCCCCTCTGCTGGTCCATTGCTGGGTCTCCATCCATCCTCGCTCTCTACCCTCCCCATCCAGAGGAGCCCAGATACAGCCCTGCCCCTTCCAGGAAAGCTCCAGCCTGTCCAGCCTGCCGTGACCCCCACTCCAGTGAAATCCTTCAATGAATTTTCTGCTCTGAGTGCCAGGAAGCATACCCTAGGGAGATCTGAGATGGTTTGTCATGTTCCAGTCATTTCTGACCAGTGAGAGGGGTTGTGGGCCAGGGTACACCTTTCTCCTTTGCATTAACAGCTGTTTCTCAACAGACACAGTTCCCACCCATCTGCCAGCTGCCCTTCTTCAGCTCAGCTCCAGCTCTGCTGTTTTATTGGCCACAGATGCAGACAGGTTGTTCTAGAGTTACATGTGACAAGTGCATGAACCTTCACAGCCAAAACTGTGAGTTTGTTGAGGGAGAGGTCATCTGAGTGCCTCCCCTGGAATGCCAGCTCCATGCACAACTCCTGATACAGAGAGACTCAGTCCCAGCTGGTTCACCACCCCAGCCTTGCTGACCAGCACCTGTCTTCATCTTTCTCCCAGTGGTTGGGTCACAGGTCAGAAGGGCACCATCTCTGGCCTGGGAGAGTAGGTATCTCACTGCCCCTCACAGGAAACTGTCCCCGACCCAATTCTAATCTTATTCTGACTATTGAAGTAATTTCTTTTCACCGTAGAAAACCTGGAAAGCACAGGAAATTAACTGCATTGTTAAAAGTACATTTTCAGAAACCTCCTCTACCAATGCAACTTCATTTGTTCAATCATTCATTCAGCAAATACTTGAGCTAACAGTTCTTTCCCCAAATAAGCATTAGAGAGGGAGAAAATGAAGGTCACAGAGCAATTCTCTTTCTGCACGGAATCACTAACATCATTTTTGATTTAAGATATGTAGTTTATTTCAATTAAATATATATTATACTGAAATGCTCCTTGGACTCGTATTTCATCTTGGATTGAAATATCCATTAACATCCATTCTGTATTTCCTTTGTCCATTTAGATTAAGTTATATTCAGAGCTCCCGATTCTCCAGGGCCTGGCATAGCTCTTAGAGCACACCCTGCTTCTTCCAGCCCAGCTCTGAGTTTTTCCTCCAGCCGAGGGCTAAGAGGTTTGAGATCCCAAATGTCTTCTCTTCTTATAAGAATTTCTTTGGCCAACTTCTACTGAATCCATATCAGGCAATGCATTCTCCTCTGAACAGTGTTTTGTAAAGTGAAATGCCATTGTCTCAGGCTGGTGCTTTCTGATTTCACTGCCATCGCTGATTTAGGCATCTTTTCTTCTACCTATTTTTTTTCTCTTACTTTGAAATTATGAAAGTAGTTATCAATTATGACTCTAAAACAATTGTCATTTTAATGAATGTGCATCTATTTCAGAGATAATGTGAGCAACAGTGCACTTCTCCTGCCAGCACCGCCCCCATCCAATCCTATTGTAGCAAGGAACTCAGGGTACAAAATAAAATCACACCTCCTTTAGTATTCAAATTCATGTAACTCCAAGCTCTGTTCTGTTCCCTTTGAGGGGGTCTTTCTTCCCCAGTGCCACTGGCTCATGCAAACTTCAAGAATCTCAATGGTGAGTTCACTGTACTTAGTTCATCCAGCCAACTTGGAACCCCAGGGGAAAAGTCATGGTATCAATCCATTTCCTCCCAGATGACTCCTAGACCCTATGCAAATTGTCCCTCTTTCATCCCAGGCACCTTCCTATATCAGGAGTTTTGGTGGGATGTGGTTCAATGAATCTCAGGCCTGCAGAACCCCAAACCTCCCAAACAAATATCCTGTTATACCTTCCCATAGAGCAATGGGCACTCCAGGTCCTGAAGGGCGTCCTTAGTGCCTATGCCTTATCCCCTTGGGTCTCAGCTAAGCTCCAGGATTTAATCTTGCCTTTAGCACTTTTTAGCTGTGTAAACTCTGGGACTACCTCTCTGATACCAGGCTTATTATCTGTAAAGTCTGCACAGAAAGCATATTGAAAATGGCAGCCACTCCCAGTCATAGCTCCTGGAGCAAGAGGGTCATTTCTCTCCTGCCTGAGTCAACAGCGGCCAGCCTTGGGAGAGGGGCCCTGCTTGGGAAGCCGATCTCAGAGTCTCAGAAAGCCGGTTGCTGGGGAGGAGGGGCCCGTGGAAACCACCAAACCAGTGCTCCTCACAGCAGGGCCAGGACCTGCTGCTTTTTAGGAACGGAGAACATGACCCACCCCCGACCTCCCCACCAGAGTCAGAACCGCTGGGGTGGAGCCCAGGAATCTAGTTGAACATGCCCTCCAAGTGATTCTAATGTACACTGAGATTTGAGAAACACGCTGTAAACCATCCCATCTCATCTCTCCCCTACTGCCACCTCCTTGGCCATTTTACACCAAGGAACACCGAGACTCAGCCACAGGAGACCAGGTGTCCCGAGTAGTCCCCAGTGGGGTGCCATTCAGCACTGCCTTCTAAACCTGCTCTTAGACCCCCTGTAATGGTCACCAAGCCAGCTCATCTAAACTGCCCTTTGCCCACAACTCAAACTCCCCCTCTCAAGATTCTGCTTCCGAAGCTCGTCTTGCCGTGGCTTTCGGAACAACCAGGCCCCACATCCCAGTAGCTCTGCATGACTTTCCTCTCCTTCCTGCTGAAGCCCACAAGACTACATCCTTCTCTAATCCTGGCCCCTTTACCTGAACCCTCTCTCAATCCCCTCAACACCACGGTCGATCAGACAGACTAGTTAGATTCAAGTCCTGTCCCGCAATGGCTGTGTGACTCAGGCGAGTGACTTAACGCATTTGGGGCTCTATTTACCGCTCTATGAAATGGAGGCGACAGCCTCTGTCTCCCAGGGCTGTTGTGAGAGTGAGATGATGTCCGGGCATAAGCCCTCGCCTGTACTGGCCGCTCAGTAAACGGGGGTGAGCATCTTGCTAAAGAATTAGCTGTCAGGAGGTGGAGAAGGAAGAACAGAGTCCACCTCACAGATGGTGCTTACAAGGGAAGAGAAGGGGATGCAGGCACTGGAGGAAGATTACCAAGTGAGTTACATTTCAGGTCCTCAGTGCTTGGCTCCCCACTCCTCCTCCACTTTGACTGAATGGAATTCTGCTTATAAACCCGACAAGTGCATTTCTCAGTGAGCGTATCTTTTCTTTTATGTGTCACTGCTCCACTCCCTAGACCCCAAGGACAGTCCCAGGCCCTAGCCATGGATGCTTGAGTAGGCAGTAGGTGGCTGGGGAAGGCGTGCTGTAAGCCTCACCCTGGTACCTGGGGCTCCTGGCAGGTAGCGACACCTCGTGGACGGGCCTGCCCTTGCATGACTGTCACATCGTCGTCCCTCAATCTTCCAGCGCAGTTGTGGGAGCTGCAGTGAAGAAGGAGGCCATTCCACCTGGAGGTGAGACATTCTGCACAGGGACCAGACTCTGCCACTTAGGTGCTGGGGACCTGGTCATTTACTTTACCTCTCTGACGTTTGCAACCTCCTCTTCAAAGTGGGATAATAGGTGTGCCTATCTCATAGGATGAAACGAGATGATATAAGTAGAGTGTGAAGGTCTGGAGTCTGCACACATGTCATAGGCACTCAGTAATGATAGTTATTTTTGCTGTTATTATCATCTCCCTGACTCGGGAGGCACCAAGCCTGAGCGGGCTTTCCAGACCTCTTACTCCAGACCCATCAATTTTCCAACTGCGAGAGCTGCCCAGGACGAAGTTGTAGGTGTGGGTGAGGTATGAACTGTGCACAAGTCCCCTGCACTGAGGACCCACCGCCCAGCTCTGGCAGTGCTGGAGGCAGAGGCAGCTCCCACCTCTTGGGACAACCTCAGCGGCAGGCAGCTGCCTCCAGGTCCTGCTCTTCTGGGGATGGCCCACCTCTAGCGACCCACTAAGGGGGGGTGTAAAAACCTGGCCACCTGCCTGATGTAAGACGCCTCTGACGTGCATCTGAGTTCCAGAGCTGCCCATGGGTCGATCACAGCTGACCTTTCCTCCTGCCTAATCCTGCCACCGCCCCTTCCTCACAGGTGCTGACCCAGGGCTTTCCTCTGTAGGCTGACCTCCCTCCCTGAGAGTCTTCCTGACCTGTGGCAGGAGGTGGGCAAGGCATCTGTCAGCGGACGGCCATGTCTCCCGGCTCCTGGTTCCTGCCATCTCCACGCAAAGGTACAGAATTGACGCCTTTGGCCATACCGGGTGGGTAGGAGGCCCCTGACTCTGAAAGATTAGTCACAGCCTCTGTGACCTCACCAGAATTTCTGCAGCCACCTCACTGTCCTCCCCACTGCTAATCTCCTCCTCCTTAAATCGGTCCCTTCACAGCATCCTTGGTGACCTTTCTAAGTCCAGCCCTGTTGCTTTCCTGTGTAAAATGACTCCTCTTTCCCTGTAAGATACAGCCCGAGCTGGGCTCAGTGCCAGGCTCAGTGCCGGGCTCCTGCCCATACCCCAGCCATGCAGCCTCCTCTGAGCTCTTTCCCCAACACCTGGAACTTTGGTATTTCATACAGCATATTCTTTCCTCTTACATTATTGCAGGAGCCCCTCCCTCTGTTTGGAATGCCTCCTGCTCCCCTTCTGAAATGTTTCCCAGAATTGAGCATCCCTCCGGCTTCTTGTTCTTAGTCCCACATTGCTGGCCCCGATGCACTGTCATTGCTAGCTTGACGGACTGTCTTGCTCGCTCCCCTTAAGGGTGGGGACTGTGCCTCAAGTCATCTTGGTGTCCCCAGGCCCTGGCACAGAGGGAATGCCCTGTACATGACACAGCCCCACCGGGCCAAGTTCTTAAATCCACCTTCGGCTGAGGGGTGGGTTAAAGGACTAAGGCATCTGAAACTCAATCTTTCTTCCAAAGTCTGTGAACTCGAGAGGAGCTGCCTGAATCGCAGGGCAGTTCTGATCTGGGGATCTGACTGCAGGCAGCGTGTGCCCACTGCCATCCCCATGGGAACCGTGTCAGGCAAAGCTCCAGCTCAGAATGAACAGCGTGCCTCGGGCCTGAACCTGGCGGGAGCCGACATGGGCACAGGACTGGCTCGGGTCACCCGCAGCCCTCACCTCAGGGGGCCAGAGAGGGGCTGCAGCTGTAGGGACCGGGTGGGCAGGTCGCCATGGAAACCAAGCTGCTCTTCTTTCCCTGGTACTTGGAGTTCTGACAGGAAGGCCAGACTCCACAGAGCGCCCTCACCCCTGGGCTCCTCCTCACCCTCTCAGTCTGTGTCCAGGGCACATCACAGGCTGGGGCTCGGAGGAGCACGGAGAGCAGAGGGACCAAGAAAGTGGCAATGACTCTCTCCCACTGCCATGATTCCTGGGGATGGTTACTGCCTGAAAGAGTTGGCTTGTCCAAGGAGCAGTAACAAAAGGAGGCAAGAATCACATCTGGGGAACCTGTGGTGTCAAGAGCCTTAGAGTGGGAGACCTTGTGTTCTCATCCTTGTCCTCATGTGTTCAGAGCTGGGGGTCAACCTCTCCATGCCCAGTCTCCCCACATGTAAAACAAGGGCCATTTGATCCACCAGATGTCCATCAAGTATCATTATTGAAAGTAAAGTATAAGCTACAAAGCCCTCAACCATGTAAGGAATTGGTGCAATAGCAGGCTAAAAACGTAATCTGTATTCAAAACAATTAGATAAATGAAAGCATGACAACTCGCTAATGGACTAAAAGGAACAATTCCTTTATTCCTTCGATTAGCCTGAGCTTAGTACCTCTCTATCCAGACAGGCGTGGTGCCAGGGGCTGGAGACCCAGGATAAGTCCTGGACCCTGCCCTGGAGGGCCTCCCAGGCTCACAGAAAGGGTTTGTGTTGACCTACTTTGTGGCCAGCACTGTGAAGCATGCCAGAAGAGACAGCCACACTTTTCTCAAGGAGCACAAATAAAACTTCTTAGGGCAATGAACAGAAGATATATGAAACACAGAAGGAAAGTAGTAACTTACTGGGGAAGAAGACCTCCTTGGGTGTCTACTGAGGAAAGGAAGGTTCCTGGGATGAAATGGAGATTGAGTTAGAGGGGGTGAAAAATAATTCTCTGGTTGTCTAGAGCAAAAGAAATCTTTGCAAAATATGTTACTTTCTGGAAAATAATTCTCCTTTAATACACTAAAAGTGAGCACCCAGGTCCAGCATGTGTGTGTATAGGTTTCCCTCACATCAACAAGCAAATCTGGTTTGACACCCAACAAGCTGGGTGTCTTACAGTTCAACTCAATTCTGACACCATCTATGCAGAGATAGCATCAGATTCCACATGCTAAGGGCTCAGACCTGCAAGACTGCCCTCCCCTTTAGATGCCGATTGCAAGCCCAGGTTGTTACTTGCCCTTCTGACCAACTGGCTATAGAGCAGGGGTTCCCACCACCCTCTCCTTGGGTTGGATTAATTTGCTAGAATGGCTCACAGAACTCAGGGAAGCCATTTGCTCATGAGACCACAGGTTTATTATGGAAGAATATAACTCAGGAACAGCCAGATGGAAGAGATACCCAAGGCAGGGTATGGGGAAGGGGCACGGAGATTCCATGCCCTCTCCCAGACCCACTCTCCCAAATCTCCATGTGTTCACCAACAAAGAAGCTCCCCAAACTCACCCCATCCTTTTGGATTTTTATGGAGGCTTCATTACAGAGGCACTATTGATTAAGTCATTGGCCACTGGGGACTGATTCAATCTCCAGCCTGCTTCCCTCCCCAGAGGTTAAGGGGTGAGATCAAAAGTTCCAATCCTCTCATACATAGATGGTTCTCCCTGCAACCAGCCGCATCCTTAGGTACACTCCAAAAGTCACCTCATTAACATAGCAAGAGACACCTTTGTGGCTCTCATCACTTAGGAAATTTCAAGGGTTTCAGGAGCTCTGTGCCAGAAACAGGGAGATGAAGATCAAATATATATTTCTATTATAAATCACATCACATACATGCACCACAATGTTCAAAGCAGCACTGTTTACAATAGCCAAGACATGGAAACCACCTAAATGTCCATCGGCAGATGAATGGATAAAGACATGATGTATATATACTATGGAATATTAGCCATAAAAAAGAAGGAAATAATTCTATTTGCAGCAACATGGATGCAACTATTAAGTGAAGTAAGTCAGACAGAGAAAAACAAATACCGTATGATATCACTTATATGTGGAATCTAAAAAAATGACACAAATGAACTTATTTGCAAAACAGAAACAGACTCACAGGCATAGAAAACAAACTTATGGTTACCAAAGGGGAAAGGTGGGGGGGGGGAGAAACTAGGAATTTGGGATTAACGTATACACACTACCATATATGAAATAGGTAAACAACAAGGACCTACTGTGTAGCACAGGGGACTGTACTCAATATCTTGTAATAACCTAAAATGGAAAAGAATCTGAAAAAGAATATATATGTATAATGGAATCACTTTTCTGTGCACTTGAAACTAACACAACATTGTAAATTAACTATACTTCAATTTAAAAAATCTTAAAATCACATCACATAATGCATTCACTTATTTCTTAGCTTCTTATTTTCTGTGCCCCCCTCCCCCCAATTTAGAATGTAAGCTCCATGGGAACAGAACTTCATCTTTTCATTTCTATAAGCTTAGCACTCAACAAAGACACATCATAGTTTCTTTTGAAGCACTAGTGAAATAAGTAAATACAGGATGAGGGCAGATAGGTATTGAACAAATGACTTGAAGAAATGCTTTACATTCTCAGTGATGTAAATTGGTCACAGGGTAAAATCCTGTCATCAGGCCTTAAGTGAGTCCCAAAATGTTCAGTCATGTAGAATGTGTGTTGCATTATCACGTCTCACCAAGTGACCAGGATAAGCCAGGCGCCAAGGAGGGGAGCCAATCACTGATCGCTGTCTGTCTGAATTTGTATTTTCATGGGATACCTCCTCACAAGGCACATTATCGTGGTCATTTTCAGAATTATTTGTTCGATGTCTGTCTCCCGATTAGACTGTGCGCCCTTGGCACTTAGTTGGTACTCAATAAATATGTGTTGAGTGAATGGAAAACTTCATATGAGGGTATAACATGAGTTTGGTTTGGAGAGTCAGGGAATCTATTCTCAAGGGAGTAATATTCAGTCTGAGGAAGAAGAGTCACTAGAAATGAGTAAGTGAAGGGAAGGGGAAGAAATGTATAAGAAAATAAGAAAGAACATCTGTAGAGTCTCCGAGTTGGAAGACAGTGTGGTGTGTTCAAGCATCTGTTAAGTGGCCCAGTATCACTGGGGCATGGAAATGGGGGTGAGGTGGGGGATTGTCACCCTGAGGCTAAGAGATCATGAGAGCTCACGAGCTACTTCTAGGATCTGGGACTTCCTTGTAACAACGATGGGCAGACAAGGGGTTTTCGGCAGAGGTGTTTTCTGATCAGATTCTATTATAAAGAACATCCCAGGTGTTGTGTGGAGTGGCAGTGGGAAAAACGAGGTTCAGAGAAATTGGATGACTTGCCCAAGGACACAAACGTACCAGCAGCAGAGCCCACCTTCCCTGATATCAACCCAGAGCTGTTTCCCCAGACGATGCCGCTTCTGAGAATTCTGAAGCCTGGGCTATCAGCTGGGAGGAGGAAAGAAAGTGGGAAAAGGGTGATTTCTAAAAGCAGAGAGCAGCCCTTTTCTTGCTGTGCAGATTCTGTCACGTGGTGATAATGGCACTCAGTCCTGAATGAAAGGACTCCCTGCTCCCAGCCAGCACTCCCTGCTCCCAGCCAGCACTCCCAGCTACTCCCTCTTACTCACCAGACCAGGACCTGCAAAACAGAGATCCTGGGAGATGGAGCCCTAACCATGGTCCTCAAATATTGTCTTAAAGTACCGTGTTTGTTGTAGAAAAAAAATTTTAATACGAAGAGAGTTTAAAAAAAAAAAAAAGGAAAAAAGAAAAATTACTCATAATTCTACAATATTCATACAAACACATAAACTTTTGGTGTCTTACCTCCCAGACATTATTCTCTGCAGATAGCTAGAATAGTTTTATATTTTCATAAAATATAACAGCCTGTTGTTAATGCCTTTGTATGAACATGTTTTAAAATGTAAAAAAAATTTTTACTGAGGTATAGTTGATGTACAATATAGTGATTCACAATTTTTAAAGTTATACTCCATTTATAGTTATTATAAAATGTTGGCTATATTCCCTGTGTTGTACATTATATCCTTGTAACTTATTTTATACAAATAGTTTGTACTTCTAATCCCTTACCCCTATATTGCCCCTCTCTCCTTCCCTCTTCCCACTGGTAGCTACTCTATATCTTTGAGTCTGCTTCTTAAAAACTTTTTGTCACAGAGGTTCAAGCATACACCAAACTGGAGAGAATAGTATAATAAATCCTTACCTACCCCAATTCCACAATTATCTACGCATGGTCAATCTTGTTTCATCTTCACCCTTCCCCTCTTGAGTTATTTTGCAGTAAATCCCAGACATTTATGGGTCGAATGACATCATGTCATTCGACCCATAAATACTTTGGAAGTTTCATCTTTTGAGGCAGTTCAGGCAGTTCAGATGCCATTGCCTGGGTGGACCACAGGCGAAGCATCTTTAAGAGGTTGCCAGGGGCAGAAGAAGTGCCATCCTCCTTCCCTACACCCACAGAGCTGTTGTGATGCCCAAACCCTCTAGCCTCCAGCCTTTCTACGAGCTATGCCTTAGAGCAGGGGTGTTGGCCCTTCTTGGCCTGTCCCTTTGAAAGTTTTGGTTCCTGCAGGGGGAGACCAGCATTTCATAAGAACTAAATCCTGACCTGAAAAAGCTGTTTTTTGTTTGATTTGGGAAATTTTGTGTAAATGAAGTTATAATGCAATAAAACATCCAGCCAGTTTCTTGCGGTATAAACTGGCCTTGAGGAATGACTCCCACGCCAGCCCAGGGTGAACCAGGCAGCCTCAGAGTAGTCAAGATGGGCTGGGACCCCTCGGCTTCACTCCCCTCTCCCTCTTGGTCCATGGCCACGTGGACAGGTTGCTTTCTCCTGCTCTTTTCTTTTACCAAATCTGAGGTCTTAGGCCTTTTTGGTAATTTCATTTGAAACTGTTCTTTCATAAGACCTGATCTATTTCTAAGTATACATGAAGAATAGGAAAATTACTCAAATACATTTTTCAGTTAAATATTTTCAGAATACAAAAAATAAAATTTTAAAGTTTTAATTGGGGAAGGGGAACAAAAATATTTTAATAAATGTGAGTGTTTGTTCTGGAGGCAGAATGTAGAGACAAGGAAGACACCCTGTGAATCCGTGCAGCCCTGCTCTCTGGGGTCAACGGTGGGGAGTTGCCTGTCCGGCTATTCGAGGCAGCCTTGCTCCAGCCTGGGCGGCTATTGTGGACGCCAGAGGCACTGTGATCTAAAGTGCAGCTTCTTTGCTTCCTCAGGTTTCAGCATTTCCCATGAGATCATTTAAAATCACATTTGTTACTTTACCATCTAATCACACATAAGCTTCTCCACCCCCTCCCCACGCCCTGCTTCCATCCAAGGAGAACACTTTCTGGAGCACCAGCAGCCAGGGTGGATCTCGTGACGGGAAAAGGGAATGACACCCAAGAAAGCAGGATTCCTTGCACTTCCAGTTGAACGACGGTGAGGTTCCCAGCAGACAGGCTGAACCACCTCCCTGAGGACAAACAAGTGTAAGTCTTCGCAAAACTGGGGGTCCTGGACTTGCCTCCCCTCCCAGAGTCGCTCATAGCGTCCTGGCAGAGCAGACGTCGGTCAGTGTCTTACCATGCTTGATGTTAAGCTGAACGTATGTTCCAGGAGCTCATGGTTTCCAGTGGAGGCGATCTGGGGTAGAAGAGGTGACCTCTCATCTAGAAGACAATCAAGATTGAGCAGCAAAGGTATGACTGTGGGACTCGGGGGCCTGTCTATGGCTAATGGTGTAAAGATTTGTTTGGGGTGTTATGGGAAGAATTATAGGCTTTGTCCATGATCCAAAAATGAAGCATGTTTTGTAGGCTGTTTGAATACATGACCTTCCGCAAACACCCATAGTTCTTAGAAAATAGTTACAATTAATCTGTTTGTGTAGAAGACTCTGCTGCTTCCCTTCCTCTGAAGAATCAGGGAAGAAATATGGCTAAATCCAAAAACTATCAAATATATATGCCACATTAATGTCAAGCTTATGCTCTTCAAAGAGTCACATTGATATAAAGAGATGTTTTATTAGCCAGTGTAATTTCAGAAATTTTACCAAAGCTGTGGTAACAGAGGACAAATATCCTAGTAGTATTGATGAAACTTTAAATAAGAATGGACATAGAAAGCAGAGAATGCATGGTCTTTGGGTAGGAGGTGATACACTCCTTCAGAGATGAGCTTTGCCTCAAACTTTAGGCAACAAGTCCTCTTGTTAGAGAAATACGAGTAAGGTTAAAAGCAGTGGTTTCCACTCTTGGTCACAAATCAGAATAACCGGGAGAACTTTTTAGAAGCAGACTCCTGGGACCCACTCGAGGCCTACTGAATCTGAAGGTCTAGGAGTGACTGCTAAGAATCTATAATTTTTTCAATGCTCTCCAGAACATTCTGATGGGCAACAAGGTTGAGGAATGCTTGTTTTAAGATTGTGGTGAAAAAAGACAAACCCAGGTGACCAAGGGTGTTTTCCAAGCTTCAGGGAGAATTCATACATGTTCAGAAAGCTGACAACAGGTCGAACCAAAGCCACCTCTACTTCGTTTTTAGCCCCGAATCTGCAATCCAGAAGAATGACCCATTCAGAAGTTTCTATGGTTCTGGCTTTCTTTGGCTTTTTTTCCTCCCGTAGTTCAAGGGCACTTAGTGTACATTTGATTCTTGATCATGATTTGCTCTTCGAGATTACCTGATTGGATCAGTACCAGAAAAAGAGAGAAAAGTCTGCTATGATTTTAAAATGTAGTTTGAGTTGGCTTTCCTGGACTTGCAAAATGCAGCAGGCAGAAGCAATCCCACATGTGTATCCTGAGTAACAGCAGCCTAAAGGTTGAGCTTTCCAGCCACATGACATGGGAGGAAGGAGAAAATGATGGTGCGAAATGAATTGCTTTCAGTTTGATGGAAGAATTTGTTTTGAAATAGCAGAAAGTTGGTTTCAAATGTTAGGAGGATTTTAGAGTGGTCTTAAAAAGTAATTTACGGGTTCCCTGTCCACTCACTTAGCAATCAAATAATGGTGATAATAATAATAATGATAATAATAATAGTAACGAACAAGCATTTAATGTGAAACATCAGCAATTTTTTTTGCCCCAGGCATAAAAGTGGATCTTTGCAAGGATGGTTTTAAGAAAATCGTCATCAGAAGGAAATGGAAAAGGAGAAGGGTCTGTAATGGTAAATGGTGGATAAAGAGTCTTTCACAAACAAATATTGCCAAAGAAATGCTGTTCTAGGAGGAGAAGAAACACTGATCACTGACTCTGGGTGTGCATTCCCTTGTGTCAGAGCCCAGTCACGCAAAAAGACTCCTGAGACACCAGCTTTCTTATGAGCAGCAGCCCCATGGTTCCCATTAGCACCCGCTCCACCCCAGAACAGACCTGTCCTGGGTCCCACATACAAACCAATACCATGAGCTTGGAGTCCATGCCTTCTGGGCCCATGAAAGAAACAATCTCCCTTCCTCCTCTGCAATTGCTGTGCCCTTTCTGGTACATTGCTCATTAGAGGGCTTGCCCTTTCTGCATAATCACTTCCTGCCTAGATCTTACCTGTCCTTCAAAGTCCTGGATAGACCTCTTTCTCCCCTAAGGCCCTCTTTCCTCTTCTCTGCTTCTGCCTCCCTGTTTCATTTATGTTTCTTTGTATGGTGTATGTCCCCTATTACAGCTCCCACCAGAGTGTGAGTTTCTGAATGGCAGGATCTCAGCATCCTTGATTTGTATACCCCCATCACAACTTTGTACACACTAACAGCTCAGTAAGTGCTTCCTGAATAAAAATCATGGCTTGAGGTTCTGATCATATGGGAAGAAGATTCAAGTACAGTAGCACCTTTTCTCACCTTCCTGCTTCAAGCAAATGTGTTCTCTCCCTTGCCTGCTGGCATTAATTCTGGGAGCTTAGAACTCTTTGTCCTTGGGGAAGATGTCACTGTGGTCCATCTTGCTCATTAGACCCCCATGGTCACTCTTCTTTCCTTGCTATTCATTATCGTGCTTTCCCCTGGTGCTCCAGAGAGGACTAGAGTCGTGTTTCGTGAACTGGATCAGAAGAGCAGGAAGAGGTCACAGTGACCACAGGCAGGTAGAGAGAACAGTGACTAAGAGCACAGGCCTACAGACGGAGCTGGACCTTGGGTAGTGTCCCAGCTTTGCTGTTTATTAGCACATCAGGCAACTCTTCCCCTTCCTTTTGTTTCCTCAACTGTGAAATGGCCATAATAATACCTATTTCACAAGATGATTGCAAATTTTAAACAGTGGTATGTATAAAGGACTTAGCCCAGCCTATTAGCTACTATTCCTATTATTATTTAGTCCAATGCCCTCATTTTATAAAGAAACTGAGACCTGGAATTTCAGTTTTAGTGACTTATTCTTAAAGCCCACCCATTATTTAAGGTCACATAGCTGGTTACTGGCACAAGAAGCAGGGACCCATGTTGTGAGGTATTCCCCCTGCCACGTGGCACTGACTGGCTTCGAGGTGACAAGAGGGGAGCCCTCTTGGAGATGCTTTGTTCACATTCTGTAGGGAAGGGCCAAGGCACTCAAAGCCCAGCATGTATGCAACAGCAGATGTGAGCTTGACCTTGCATTAGACACAGTCCTAGGGAAAAGGAGATGGAGTGAGTCATGGCATTATTATTATTATTATTACTATTATTATTGTTTGAGGAGCTCACAGAGCTGACAGGCAGGACAAATTAGGGATGCTTCAGGCAGAGGAAGGCCTTGTATAGTGGGTGGGCTTTAGATAGATGGAGAAGGGGGGTTTACTGTGCACAGAGGAGGGAGGGGTACAGTGAGGAGACATAGGCAAAGAATCAGAGAAACCTAGAAAGTGCCAACTCTGTTGACAAAAGTCAGAGTAGTGGTTACACGAGGGAGTCTTCTGGGGTGCAGGAAATGTGCTATATCTTGGTCTTGGTACTAGTTACACAGGTGTTTGCATATGTTAAAAAAAAAGCATCAAACTGTAGAGTTAAAATGAGTGCCTCTTATTTACTTTGTGTATGTATATATTACCCCTCCATTTTAAAGAAATCACCAAAAATAATCCCCCCAAAGAATCAGTGTTAATATTTTTATTCTTCACCTTCTGGACAGAACAGATAAGAATAATGACTTAAGTCACCAATAGGCTCTGACCTTGGCTATGTCAGCCTCAAGGCTTTACTGCCTTATCTGTAGAAGTGGGTTAATAATGGGGTCAGCTTGGAATGTCCTGGTTGGCCCACTGGTTCAGTGCTCATCCAGACACTGCACTATATCTCCTGCTCCCATCTATTCCAGTCCTGGCTCTGTGGAACATCAGTATGAGGGCAGGATAAAGGGAATCCTGGGGAAACTGACAGCATGATTGATGGATATCTGGGTTGTTGCCCCAGCTCTTCCTCTTTCTAGTTGGAGGACTTGGGCAAGATCCATTATCCACCTGGGTCTCAGAGTCTTTACCTGTCATCTAGAGGCAGTTGTCCTTCAGGGAGATTATATGTTTTGATGTGAAATCAGATGGATTATGTAGCAGTTCTGGGTCAACTACTTAATAATTATGTTCCCTTGGGGAATACTAATGTTAACAGCAAACATAATATATGTTCTAGTCATTGCTCTAAGCACTATAGATAAGTGTTGTTCTAAGCACTTATTTAATTCTCGTGATAATCTCTTAGTGCTCTTATTATTCCTGCTTTATAGATGAGAAAACTGAGGACAGAGGAGTTAAGTAAACTTCCCAAGGTCCCACAGTTAGTAATTTTGTAGAGTAGGGATTTAAACCCAGATAGTCTGGCTCCAGAATCCAAGAACTTAGCCATTACACGTTGCCTCTCTACATACCGGTTTCTTAACCAATGGAAAATATTTCATTATACTGAGGGAGAGGTAAAAATGTGTTAAAAAATTTTAGAGAAATCAAATATTAGATGAAATCACATAGTGCATTTTAAAGATCTGAAACACTAAGTATGCACCATATAGGTTTTAAAATGTGACCATTTCACTGAGACCCCATTTTTACCCAGGGACAGTCCTTGATGCTTTACACTGTGCCAGGCACTGGGGGCCACAGAGCTGTGGACAGAATAAATTTGTTTCTGCCCTCGCAGGACTTACAATTGACTGAGGCAGACAGGTATTAAACAAACACACAAATAAATTTAATTATAAACTGTGATAAGTGTCAGGAAAGGAAAGGATTCTTTGGGACATCATCTTGAAGGTACCTAATTTAGAAAGGCAAGATCAAGGAAGGCCTCCCTGAGGAAGTGACATTTACTCAGTGGCCTAAAAGGAGACACACTATTTTTGTCAGAATTTGCCAATTGAAAGCAGGATTTGAGGACCAAGTCAGAATGTGATTTGTGGAAAAAAGATTCCTTCAATGCCAGGAGCCACGCAGCAGCACCAGACTTTCTGAGTACCTTTTGCTTCCCTGGAATAAACTGATGGGCTACATTATATTGGTTGGCATTTACATAATATTCACAGTGCTCTTGCCTTAGAAACTTTTCCAAAACCCATTTCTACCTGTCAGAATTTGCATATATTTTCTTTAGAGACCTAGCAAAGAAAAAGGGGGATTATTATTCATGAGAAGCATGTTTGACTCTAAAATAATTAATGTTTAAGAAGAAGATTAACAGCCATAGAATTGCCTCATGGAAAGAGGCCTCATATAGGAGCCACTGCTTTCAGGAGGTGTTCAGCCAAGGCCAGACAGAGAGAGAAAATACTCCAGTGGGAGCCATCAGCCTGGGTGTGAATTTGCATATTCTTTAGGGTCTCTTAGCCCACAGTGCACTTGTGCCTCTCCCAGCTAGAGTATGTGACATTCATATTACGATACATACAGTCATAAAAACATTCTAAAAACAGTAAGCCTTCACCAGTTTCTCTCATCTAGGTTGGTCCTGCTCTTCTTCAAAACCTTCAGGCACTTGTCTTTATGGCTTAAAAACTCCATGGTCAGAACCACATAATTTAGCCCTTATTTTTTTCCAATTATTTCCTAATTGTTAGGATTCTTTTCTCCCTGAGAAGTCTGAAAGGCCCCCAGAGCAAGAAACATGGCTTTTTGTCAAGATGGAAGGGCCTCAGTGTATACCTAGACCAATTCCCTCATTGTACAGATGAGAAAACTGAAATCCAGAGAAAGATAATACGCAATGACTGAGCAGGGTTTATTATAGACCTGTGGCTGCGGTTCCAGTCTTCTAACTTTTGGCCCAGTGCTCTTTCCTCTGCACCACCTCATCTTCCACAACACCTCAAAGAGCTAAATGCACATTAAGCCTTTAGCAATTACTGAGAATGGATGAATTTCTGAATATTTGACAAAATGAGAAAGAGGTAAGTCTTCCTGACTCACCCTGCAACATCTAGCAGCTCAGCTGAACACTTCCACACTATGGCAGTTTGAAGAGAACCTCTGAACCTTAAAGGCACAAGGCCATGTTCATATTTGACTGTAGCCAAGAGAACACAGATCTGTTGCCTCATTCCCTAGAGAGTCAAGAAGCAAAATCAATATGAAAGGCAATCCTCTTATTCCTCCAGGAGTTGCATCCAGAAGGAAACTGAACACATCAATCATGTCAGGGAGAAATAGTTCTACCAGGTGCATGATCAAGCCCAATCCTGATGTTTCCTACTGCAAAGTCAATCTGTCCTTAACTAGACAAAACCTTAGTTTCCTCACAAGATCACCCTCAAAATGAGTCAAAGCCATCGCATTACTTCCAGATTCATAAGACACCAGCACTCATGAAATCTCTAGCTTACTTAAATATACCTGGTCATGTTTTAAAAACTATAAGAACTCACAGCGCTTCTCAGCCTCCCTCACCGAAGAATTCTGAAGGTCTGTTAATGATATACTCTGATAGGAACCTGTTGAAGAGGATAGGAATTCTGTTGGGGAGGGTAATAGAAGTAGGAGAAAGAAGAAAGATTCTGTATGTTTTTAATAAAAACTCTTATCCACAGCATGAATTCCCTTCACATTTTGAGTATACTGTAATTTGTATTATCTCATTAAATAAACACTTTTATTTGGGGCAGCTGAACCATATTAAAAAGTATTCAGGGGCTTCCCTGGTGGCACAGTGGTTGAGAGTCCGCCTGCCGATGCAGGGGACACAGGTTCGTGCCCCGGTCCAGGAAGATCCCACATGCCGCGGAGCAGCTGGGCCCGTGAGCCATGGCCGCTGAGCCTGCGCGTCCAGAGCCTGTGCCCTGCAACGGGAGAGGCCACAACAGTGAGAGGCCTGCGTACCGCAAAAAAAAAAAAAAAAAAAAAAGTATTCATACACTAAAGGTGGGGGATGGAGAAATAAAGTGGAAACATTATGAGGTTTTAATATTGTGTTTAATTATAAATGATCTCAAATGTTTATTTAGTTTGTATGCTGAGAACTAGTGGTATGGAATTGAAATAGGCTAAATGGCTATTGGCTATTTTATCACACGTATAATGGGAAATTTTAAAGTTACATTGTGCCTTTGCACCGCATTTAGCTTACAAAATGCTTTCACATACATTACTCGATTCTCCCAACAACAGTGTCAGATTAGCAGGGCAGATATTAGCATCTCCAGTTCACAAATCATAGAAATGAGGGTAAGACAATTCAAAAAAACCTAGCTAGTGTCAGAACCCAAGCTTCCTCCCTCCAATTCCAGTGCTATTTTAACAAAACCACACTACCTCCCTGTTTTGTTTTTGTTTGACTAATTATAACTTGAAGTCTCTAGAACTGACTCAGTCCACCATCCTGAGTTTCTGGGTCCATAACACTCCAGATCAGGTGATGAGGAACTTGATTTCTTCCTTACTGACAAAAATATTTTCCTTCATTCTGATTCTGTTTTCAATGGGTTGGGGTTGTGAGACAAAGACCCTGAAGAAAAGAATATTTTTCTCCTCTTCAGCTTCATTTGGATCTCTGTTCTGTTGGGCAGAGATGTTTTGATTAAATCCTTGTTAGGCACTTTCTCCCAAACTTTCACATTTCTTTCTTCCTTGAATTACTCCTTTCTTCCACTTTATCTCCCACAGAAATTTGATTATTCTCAGCACTATAGCCTGACACACTCATTGAGCCCTACAGCAGTTACTCACCAAGCCTGGTAGAAAGCCATTCCCACTCAATTCTCTCACCCATCCCCACAGTTCTTGTTCAGCACCATGGACAGCTCAAGGGCATACTAGGCGTTGCCTTGCTCTTTCACCAACGACTGATGGTGTATGTCGTTTTCACCACACTGTAAATACTTTTTGTTGTACTCCATACCTGGACAACAGATCAGCTAGCTATTATCTCTGAATCATTCGGAGGTAAATTATACTCAGGAAAGATTCCCATAGCCCCATTCCTTTAGCACCAGGGACAACTCAGGACTATTCAACTTCAAAGACAACTCAGTGATATTTTTCTGTTGTCCCAGATAGCTGAGGCTCAATCTCTGACTACTGGGCAGGAGCATGGATAATGTGGTCTCACCTTCATCACCAGAAACAGCTTATTGCACTTTCCCAGTGGCATCGCTACTTCAAATTCTGTCTCTTCTCTGGATAGCTTACTCACATGTCCAGTTTCCCTGTTGCTCCAATCAGATGCCTAACAATTAAAAATTTCAGGGTAATGGACAGCTCAGATAGACACATATCAGTATCACCAACTATCTAAAATGCTGACACTTTAGGGACTGCTCTAAGTCTTCACTAATATGGCCACATCCCTCAAAACAGGGACAATTAATTCCATATTCCCATTAGCATAGAGACCCCAGCAATATCCCTAGTGCTAAAGCCAGCTAGGTTGCTCATTACACTAACTAAAGAGCCTCACCACACTCTCAGCACCATGCACAATACAGTTTCACTCAGATGTGCCAATCGCTTGGTTACTATTTCTCAGCACCAGCTTGGTCACATTCACAGTCCACCCATGAAATGTCCAACCACATTTTCAGTCCTAGTGACATCCTGATAATATGCTTGCTGTTCCACCAGGCATCCAAGTCATGGAAGCAGAACCTGAAGCAGCTTATTATCATGGTTCTACCTTTTGGATAGCCCTCATAACTAGTTTAATCATGTTTGTAGTTACACCCATACCCAACCACTCTCTTTCAACAAATCAAGCGATATTGTCACATCCTTTCCACCCCATGGTACTTACTCATGCTCCCCCTGAATCCCCATGACTAAAACCATTCCCACCCCTAGAATAAGGCTCAGCAGTTCTTAAAGCTTCTCTTCCTGCTCTTCTATGACACTGACAGATTTTGTTCTTCTTCTTTCTGGCTATAGCATCTCTGTAATGTTCAACACCTCTTCACCCCCATAGACCTCCAGGTTTCAGCCCTCACTGTTCTTCTTCCACCTTGAAGAATAACTTTTATCCAAATCAGGGTGGATTTTAGGAACACCAGCCTTAAGTTGTTAGTGAACAGAAACCACATTTTCCCCCCAGTAACTTGGAATATGGTCAGTTTCTGCCCACCCTGGTCTCACAATCCAAGTACCAGTGGTTTCTCTTCCCTTTTTCCAAAAACTCAAAACCACTATTCATTTAATAAATATCTGCTGAGTATTTACTAAATGCCAGACACTGTGCGATGGCCTGGAGAATCAGTGCTGAACAGGATAAATGTGTTCCCTCACTGAGCTTACAATTTAGTGAGAGAAGTAGAAAAGCAAATAGCAATTACAAATCAGAGGTTTATAGAGAAAACACAGTGAGTTACAGCAGCACAAAATGGGAAGCCTAACAGAGACTTCATATGGGGTCAGAAATGGAGGAGTTATCTGAAAACCAACAGTAAAAGAATGAGAGGGGATTAATCAGGCAAAGCAAGGTGGGGGAGTAATTTCAGGCAAAGGAAATAGAACACGGAAAGGTCTTAAAATGAAAAAGAATGGGTCAGACTCAAGGAGAAACTAATAAAAATGGTATGCCTGGTAAACAGTGCTGGAGAGGTAAGCACACAGTTTGGGTTATCTTGAGGGCTGTGGGGAGCTTTAGAATGATTTTAAATAAGAATATAATATAACCAGATTTGCATTTTAGAAAGATCATTTGATCTTTCGTCAAAGGACTAAAGGGGAAGCAAATATACATAGGCGGTCATTGGATGACAGTGATTTAACGACCAGTATGATGGAGAAGCTAAAGAGACGTGGAGAGAAGATACTAAGGAGATGGAATCAACAGCACTGGATGTCTTATTGGATGTGGGAATGAAATAGAAAGGACATCATGATGATAGCTAGGTTATGGACAAGCACAGAAATAGGCTATTGGGGGCCATTCACAGAGGGAGAGCGTCTTAGAGGAGAGGCAGGTACTAGAAAGGGGTGGAGAGATGGTAATAAGTACAGTTCGGGACATGTTGAGTTTGAGGTACCCAGTAGACATTCAAGTGGAGATGCCAAATTTGGGTCTGATCCCCATGGGCATAATAAGAGCTGGAGATAAAGACTCAGGAGTCATCTGCATATACATGAGAACTGAAGCCATGAGTATGGATGAGATGCTCTCAGGAGGTGGTGTCAGACAGACCTGGGATTGAGAGTACCTGTCCTGCCACTTATTAGCTATGTGATCTTGGGGAAGTTAATTTTGCCACTCTAGTTTCTCATTTATATATTAGAGATAATACCTCATAGGGTACAGTGATGGTTAATATGTTAATGCATGCAAATTGCTTAATCCAGAATCTGGAATATAGTGAATCTCTGTAAATGTTATTATCAGTGCTATCGATGTTATTATTATTATTATCATTATGCAGAATTTTAAAAAGCATAATTTAGAGCCCCTAGAGCCATAGTCACATATGGGAGAAAGTGAGGAAAAGGAGATTGAGTGTGTCAGAGCAGTTGAGGAGAGACTGTGTTTCAAGAAGGAGGAAGTAGTCAAAATAACCAATAACCCCATCAAGATAAGAACTGAATTCTCCCTGAATTTAGGCAGAAGAAGGTCTCTGCTGCCCTTGCAAGGAGGCATTTTAGTGAGGTAGTGGACACAGATGTTAAGCTGCTAAAACTGAAGAATGACCAGAGACAGTGAGTGGAAATGAGTCCTTTATGAAACTCAGCAGAGAATGGGAGGAGAGAAGAGGGAAGAACTGAATGGGCTATGTACTAAGTAAAAATTTTTAAAGTTGAAGGAGACTTGAGCATCTCTAAGGCTGATAGGAGGGAACCAGCAGACAAGTCAGGAAAGAGAAATGAGGTAGTGAGGGGATAAGATCCAAAACAGAAGGAAAAGATTGGCCTTAGCCAGAATGAGGAGTGATGTTCTCCCTGTTAAAACAGGAGGAGGGAAGATAGAAGGGTGTAGATTGCAGGTAAGTTGGAGGTTTGGGGGCATGAAGTTGAAGGAACTGTGTTTTCTTCGTGAGGTAGGCAATGTGGTCATTGTCTTACTGGAAGGGGAAATGGGGAATAGCAGTCAGGAAAGACAAACAGTATTTGAAATATCAGACTAGAAGAAACTGCTGCCTAGCGAAACCATATGATTCCTAAGTGGCATTGTTGTTCCTCATCACCCCTCAACAGTACAGATTCAGAGAAACCTGAGTTAGACTCATTTAGACGGACCTAGGCTGGGTATTTAGGAGGACAAGGGAGTGGTCAAAATGGTGGACCACAGGATCTGATCTGGATATGGAAAGAAGTGTTCAGCCATGGACAAAGAGAAAGCAGCCTGGGGAGTCCAAATGGAGTTCAGAGAGGGGGAGAAGCATTGAAAATGTCAATAAAAAAAGGTTGTGATCAGAAAGTAGGAGGAGACCCAAGATAAAGTAGATCATGTACCAACGTCTTTGATGAATGCAGGAGAGTGCCTGCTACTCAGTGGTCATAGAAATGAGGAGAGAGGGCAGTATGGCTGGATCTGGTGGGGGGCAGGGGGTACAAAAATAATGAAGGAACAAAGACTAGAAGCTCATGGACAGCATAGATATCACCCTGAGGTACGTGGAGTAAGATGAACTGACCAGCCTCCCTCGAGAATGCTGCAGGGCAGTGGGGTCCTGGGGGAGCTCGGTGTGAGTTAAGAAAGGAACTGAAGAGGTGGGGGGTTGGGGGGGAAGAGTTCTAGCAAGCAAGGTGGGAGGGAGAGAGCCAGTGGGCAGGCTGTTACCTCTCTGTGGTTATGTCCTCTTCTTCCTGAAGAAGAATGAGAAGATGGAATTCCCCTCTGGGTCTCTGGAAACTACCAACTTCCATCGATTCACCCCAGAGTCTCTGGTGGAGATTGAAAAACGAATTGCTGCTAAGCAGGAGGCAAAGAAAGCCAAAGAGAAGTCCAAGAAACAGAAGGACCAGGAAGAGAAGACTCGGCCCCAGCTTGACTTGAAAGCATGTAACCAGCTGCCCAAGTTCTATGGTGAGCTCCCAGCAGAGCTGGTCGGGGAGCCACTGGAGGATCTGGACCCCTTCTACAGCACACACCGGGTAAGGGCTACTGGCCGGAATGGCCATTCTCAGCTCTGGGAGAGGAAACCTCTGTCCCACCCAGCCCAGGATTCCTCCCGCACCGTGGGTGATGTGGCTGTCAGCTGGACTCAGTTAGTGAAAAATATATCTAATTCACCTCCTCAATACTCTCTTTGAATCTCTATGGTGTTCACAGTGGAGGTTAATTAAATCCAAATCCTCAAAAGCAGTGACAACTGCTGTGGAGTTTTCAGAGGAAGTTGGCTGTTCCCTTGGATGAGTTCTGGCCTCAGATCTCCAGAGGTGTCGGCTTTCTATGCAAGTGGGGAGCAGAGATCTTGAGGCTGGGGGGAGGGTAGAATAGGGAAGGGGAACCGAAATCAGGATGATTTAAACCAGTGGTCCTCAAAGTATGATCTCAAAACCCCTGGGGTTCCCAAAACCCTTTTAGTGGGTTCAGGAGTTCAAAACTATTTCTTAGTAATACTTAGATGTCATTTGTCTTTTTTACTCACATTCTTTTGTGAACATACAATAGTTAACATAGAGGCTATTGATGGAGGATCACATCTGTCTAACAGCTACTGGAATGTATGCTTGTATACTCCTGTGTTTTAAAAGGTCCTATCTTTTTAAATTTCTAATATTATATATATATATATATACACACACACACATATGTACAAACATATATATGCACGCATATATACACACATATATATACATACACACACATGGTATAAGCAAAAAGGTATAAACATTAACAAGAGATCATTAAGGTCCTCAGTAATTTTCAAGAGTACAAAAGGGTCCTAAAATCAAAGTTTGAGAACCACCAGTTTAAACAGTTTCATGACAATTACCCTGTTTGTATTTTATCTTGGATGTTCTATACAGCTGAAAAAGTGGTGTGTGCATGTTTGGGGGTTGGGAGGGGCAGGAATCAGCCATCTCAAATATGGTTTGTAGAGAAAATAAAAAGGGCACTGAAATGACTTTCTCCTCTCACCTGCCAAGAGCTGTTATCCCCCAAAATGCTCAGAGGAGGGAACCAGTAGAGGGTTTAAAAGGGGAGACCTAGGAGGTGGAGAACAGAAGGACCATCACAGACCAGGGATGATCCACTAATCAGAAGAGGAATTAAATGCAACCAGAACTTCACCCCCCTGCTGCCAGAATCCTCTCCCTGGGCATGATGCATCTCACCAACCCTGGGTCAGCTGCCTGTTCACTGGGCAATCTCAGAGGCCCATCTTGATGCACAGTCAACCGCAGGGCCTGGGGTCTTGCTAGAAGGGTGAGGATATGGCTTTTAGCCCCTGATCCTCCCTTACTCTCTGCCCCTCCACTTGCCTCTCATTGACCCGTGGTTCCCAGAGCCCTACTTGCTCCTGAGCCTGAGATGATCTCACTTATGCTCAAACCCATGGCTGGAGGAGGATGCATGTTTCTCACTGGAGATCCACCCTCTCGTGGTTTTTTTTTTTTTTTTACATCTTTATTGGATTATAATTGCTTTACAATGTTGTGTTAGTTTCTGCTGTACACAAAGTGAATCAGCTTTATGTTGTGTTTTGTTTTAGACATTTATGGTGCTGAACAAAGGGAGGACCATTTCCCGGTTTAGTGCCACTCGGGCCCTGTGGTTATTCAGTCCTTTCAACCTGATCAGAAGAACAGCCATCAAAGTGTCTGTCCACTCATATCCTTTGCACAGTTGCTCCTTCCACATGTTAGAATCAAGCGGTGCCCACTGTGTCACATACCTTCTTTGGGGGTTAACAATAGAGCCTTCCTCCAACTGAATCCTAAAACAATGAGATCATCAAATTGAAAAAAAAAGTTTGTGTTTTTAGTGTGTTCAACACCCAAAAGCAGTCCCAAGACAGAGGAGGTGTTCGTGCAACCCACACCTGGTCTGGGATTCAACTAGACCAGTCTGGACGCATGTGTGGATGCACAAGTTGAAAAGGGGAGATTGCTGATACACCCAGGTACATTCTCATCATATGTGGCCTGTTCTTCCCACAACATAATAACCAGTAAGAGGGTCCCTAGGCTTCTTTGGGCAGATATGATAGGTGTGGGTTGATATTCTGTGTCCTAGCCATGCTGGAGAGTGATTGCTTATTTGGCAAAAAATCAACTCTTGAGAAGGCAAAGAGAACAGACTGCAACGGGCAGAGCGAAGATTGTCTAAATGGGACCCCACTGGTCATGGGGTACTGCCTACAGCACGTTACCCCCAAACTGCTGGCAGGTTAAAAATGTCAGTAGTCTGAGGTTCATGCCATTGAGGAACGTAGTAATGGTTAGAAATACATTAGTCAAAGGTCTGTATTAAATTAATTGCTTTATGTAGCTTCAGAAGCTGCCTCGAACTTTTCTCTTCTTTTTTTTTTTTTTTTCAAGACAAGCCAAACTAGGACAAACAAGAGACTTTGGCTTGGTTTCCAAGGATCTTCCCTAGCGACTGTCCAAATTGGAAGTTCCTAATAACAAATTCAGCCTTGGTTTCTCGGAGGTTGATTTGCAAGACCAGCCTTGCCTCGGCTGCCTGTCAGATGGTAGCCAGCCTCTTAGCGGGTGTCTAGTAAAAGGGCTCTCGCCTTGCACTCTGGGGTAGATTGTTGGATTGCTGGACAGCACTTAGTGACCTGGTAGCTCACTACATTACATTTTCCCTTTACATGTTTTACCTTTATGGCCAACCAGTGGGAATCATTCAATCTTGGTTTTCCTAATGCTGTAGAAGAGTATTTAATAATAATAATAGGGGCTTCCCTGGTGGCGCAGTGGTTGAGAGTCCACCTGCCGATGCAGGGAACACGGGTTCGTGCCCCGGTCCGGGAAGATCCCACATGCCGCGGAGTGGCTGGCCCCGTGGGCCATGGCCACTGAGCCTGCGCGTCCGGAGCCTGTGCTCCACAATGGGAGAGGCCACAACAGTGAGAGGCCCACGTACTGCAAAAAAAAAAAAAAAGGCTCCTATTTGCTAAATACCTCCTAAGCATCAACACTGTCATAGGTACAGAAACCCTTGAAGAAGGGATTAGCACCTCCATCTTACATGTTACTGTTACTCGGAGGCATGAAATTAATTGCCCAAGGTCACACAGCTAGTTAAAAGGTCCAGCCTGCGTCCTGCTTAGGGCAGTAACAGCAATAAGAAAGTAGGCAGTTAATGGAAATGAATTAGGGTAATTTTTTCTCTAAGTATGTCATCTCTACATAGTTTTTTTTTTTAAATATACAATTACATAAAAATTACAAATAAAGAAAAACAGCAAATATACAAACTCCTTTTCATCCATCCTGGTTGAATTATATCTAGTTAAGTAAGAAACAACTAATTAGAAATAAAGCTCCTTTAAAGAACCAAGTAACCAGTAAATATTCCTTTTATCTTGAGATTTGATGAATAAATAATTGCTGGGTGGAGTCACAGCTGGACAGAAAAGCTGTTAAGGGTCTCCTTCTCACAAAAGTCTGAATTTATATATTTAAATCTCATGAACTTTGTAGCTCCAGCCCCCCACATATTATTCAAGGTATGGAATTCTCAATCTCCTATTATTAATATTTCACCAAAATTATAATTCTAATCAAATTTGCTCTGAATGTTTTCACAAGTAATATTATCAGAATATATCATAATTCTTTAAAGGTTTGTGGAGTTGGAGATATGATTTTAATTTAATCCTTGGGTTAACATTTCCCCCCAACCTGAACACATTTCTTAATTTAATTGCAAGTCAACAGGAAAATGTGGTTTAATTAGTAGAATTTCCCTTTTCAAAATAGATGGGTTCCTAAGTAACTGTAAAACAGGGCACATTAAAGAAAACTAAAATAGATTTAGATACTTCTGCTCAAATTGAAATTATGAAAGATGAGTGGTTCACTCTGTAGGTCAAGCTTATATCTTCAGGCGTTTTCTTTAGGAAGTAATTGTTAGGAATTCAGAAAAATGTCCAATGGGGGAAATCTATCTTTGGACTTCGCCACCAACATTTCTGCCCCATCTATTTACCCTCTTCTACTCACCTTACTTTTCAGTGTCTCTATCCCCTTCTTGTAATGCATCTGCCCCCAACCTCTCCTTTAAGATTCTCCCCTCTTGCTATTCAGAGTTCTCCTCAACAGCCTAATCCTGTTTGGAATCTTCTTGAGCCGGCATTTTACTCCCCTGTGCCTGCCTCCATTCCTAACCAGAGGTCCATTTCCTCAGTGTGCCTGATCTCAGCTAAATTGGAAAAACAGTCTGACGAACCTGATTGCCATGAAAGCATGTAGCCCTCCCTTTATCTCTAACTTCCTAGGAGTATAGAAGTCCCCCCTTATCCATGGGAGATACATTCCAAGACCCCCAGTGGATGCCTGACACCACAGACAGTACTGAACCCTATATGTTTTTCCCTATACATACCTACCTATGAAAAAATTTGATTTATAAATTAAGCAAGAGATTAAATTAGGTATGAGATTAACAACAACAATAAAAAAATAGAACAATTATAACAAAATACTGTAATGAAAGTTAGGTGAATGTGGTCTCTCTTTTTTTTTTGCGGTACGCGGGCCTCTCACTGTTGTGGCCTCTCCCGTTGTGGAGCACAGGCTCCGGATGCGCAGGCTCAGCGGCCATGGCTCATGGGCCTAGCGGCTCCGTGGCATGTGGGATCTTCCCGGACCGGGGCACGAACCCGTGTCCCCTGCATCGGCAGGCAGACTCTTAACCACTGCACCACCAGGGAAGCCCTGGCCTCTCTCTTTATTGTACTGTATTCACTCTTCTTCTTCTTGTGATGATGTGACATGATAAAATGCCCATGTGATGAGATGAAGAGGCGAATGATGTAGCCATTGTGACAGGACATTAGGCTACTATTGACCTCCTGATGATAAGTCAGAGGGAGGAGCATGTGCTTTGGGTGACCCCAGATCATGGAGCCATGATGACGTCGATGGTTGGGTGTCAGAAGCAAACAATGTTGATGGTTGGGGATCCCTTGTGGGAGGGAGTGGAAAGGCTGAAATGTCATCACATTAACTCAGAATGGTGGATAATTTAAAGCTTATTTTCAGACCACCATTGACCACAGGTAACTGAAACTGCAGAAAATGAAACCATGGATAAGGGAGGCGCTACTGCATTCTCCTTGTCTTTTAGGAAAAAGACATTTGCAGGATGAAATTTCAGGCCATATTGTATAGTAAAATACAGGTGTCAGGGCAGAAGGACATTTTGGAAAAGGGATTCTGTTTATTTTCATCTTGCTCAGGGTTCTATTTTCAGACAATCTGAGTCCACATCTCAGCGCCATGGTTGACTAGCTATATGACCTTGGAAAAATATTTAAGCTTTGTCAGCCTGTTTGCTTAGCTCCAAAGTGTAGGTAATAATATCCACCTGTAGGTTAGTTGTATTAGAAATAACGTGGACGAAGTATTCAGCTGAGGGTAGGCACTCAGTGTCAGCTGTTATTATGTGACAAGAACATAAAGTTGATCCTAGCTAAAGAGTTATGGATTTAATCAATTCAGCATCAAGGCGATCAGAAGTGACCTCAGGAAAACATGGTGACTCTCAGCTTTTCCTTAACACAGGCCTCTCAGGTGGTTCAGTTTATTTATAACCATCACTATTTTGGTCAATTGTGTGGGCATGACCCAAACCGAACTTCCAGAGAGAATGGAGTGAGTAGATTTGCTGTCATTCTTGTGCCTTTCCTTTCTGTCCTCTCCTTCTGTTCCTTCACTGGGTGACTTTTTTCTCTTATTCATCCTGCTGGGTCTCATTTGGGTAATGTGGAATCCTATAGCCTATCTGACTTTGCAATGCTTAGATATCTTCTCTGTGGACTTTGTTTCATAAACACACATATGATATTCAGCTTCAAAGAGCTATAGATGAGTGGTTCTCATCCTTGGCTGCCCATTGGGATCCCCTGGGGAGATTTAAAAAATATTAATGCCTGGGTCCCAGCCCCAGAGGGTCTGATTTCATTGGTCTGGGGTGGCCAGGGCAGATGAACCCCCTGCCTCCCCCCCCCACCTGTTAGGTGCACACCTGAATGCAGTTGAGGGAAGTCCTACTCAGAAAGAGAAAGAGATGCAGAACCAAGAACAAATGGTTCTTGAACATATTCAGAAAATAACCCATGAATGAAGCTGTTGGCTTGTATACCTCAAAGTGACCATAAAATTCCTGAGATTATTCTATCTCCCTGGGTTAATGATAGAATCTCTGTAGTTTCAGACTGTGAGGCCTTTCCAAAAACATTCTTCACCAAACAATCTGGGACGGTTGCCCCCGGCCCAGCTCAAGCAGGGCATATTTTTGGTATAATAACAGGAGCTTTGTAGAGCTTTCTCTTTTTCCAACTTTGTAATTTTTATCTTTCGCTGACTGTAAATTAATACATGCCACAATAGAAAATATGTTCTATTTCTATTAATAAAGAAGAAAAATAAAGTGGTCATATTAATTGATGCTGAAAATTCATTTGATAAAGTTTGATATCTATTTATGATTAAAAACTCTTAGAAAAGTAGAAGTAGAAGGGAACTGCTGTACTCTGATAAAGGGTAACCACTTTAAAGAAAGGAGTAAACATCATACTTAATTGTGAAACACAGCAAGCTTTCTCTTTGACATCAGAAGGAAAAAAAGCAAAGATCTCTGTTACATTAGTTGTATTCAGCTTTGTAAAGGAGATCCTAGCCAGTGTAGTAAAGCAAGGAAGAGAAGTAAAAGGTATAAGAATAAGAAAAGAAATATGTATAAAATAGATAACTAATAAGAACCTGCTGTATAAAAAAATAAAATTCAAAGAAAAAAATAAGAAGTACCAAAGATGCCATGATTTATGGATAATATAATTATGTACATAAAATAGCCAATGTAATCTAGAGGTAAACTATTAGAATTAATAAGAGAGTATAGAAAAGTAGCTAGGTACAAATTAATATACATAAATCAATTGTATATATATACTAGCAACAAACAGAAAATAAAATAGTTTTTAAGAATACCATTTACACTGGCAGTTAAAAATATCAAGTTTCTAGAGATAAGACTATCAAAGTATGAGTAAAATCCCTAAAAAGAAAATTATAAAAATATTAAGTAATATTACAGAAACCCCCAAAATGGAGAGATATATTGTATTCTTAGATTCAAAGTCACAATATTGTAAGGCTCCCCAGAATGACTAATAGATCTAACGTGATTCCAATCAAAATCCCAACAGGCTTTTTTTGTGTGTGTGTGTGGTACGCGGGCCTCTCACTGCTGTGGCCTCTCCCGTTGCGGAGCACAGTCTCCGTACGTGCAGGCTCAGCGGCCATGGCTCACGGGCCCAGCCGCTCCACGGCATGTGGGATCTTCCCGGACCGGGGCATGAACCCGTGTCCCCTGCATGGGCAGGCGGACTCTCAACCACTGCGCCACCAGCGAAGCTCCCAACAGGCTTTTTTTTTTAATATAACTTGACAAACTGACTCTAAGATTTATATGAAAATGCAAAGAGCCAATTATAGCCAAGACACTTTTGAGACAGAAATACAAGGTAGGAGAAAATAATGTGCTCTACTGGATATTAAGATTTACTATAAGCTCTATATTTGTAATGAGATGGATAGACCTAGAGTCTGTCATTCAGAGTGAAGTAAGTCAGAAAGAAAAAGACAAATACCGTATGCTAACACATATATATGGAATTTAAGAAAAAAAAATGTCATGAAGAACCTAGGGGTAAGACAGGAATAAAGACGCAGACCTACTGGAGAACGGACTTGAGGATATGGGGAGGAGGAAGGATGAGCTTTGACAGGGTGAGAGAGAGTCATGGACATATACACACTAACAAACGTAGTAAGGTAGATAGCTAGGGGGAAGCAGCCACAAGGCACAGGATATTAGCTCGGTGCTTTGTGACAGCCTGGAGGGGTGGGATAGGGAGAGTGGGAGGGAGGGAGACGCAAGAGGGAAGACATATGGGAACATATGTATATGTATAGCTGATTCACTTTGTTATAAAGCAGAAACTAACACACTATTGTAAAGCAATTATACCCCAATAAAGGTGTTTAAAAAAAAAAAAAGATTTACTATAAGCTCTAATGATTGAAGCAGTATGCCATTGGTGTAAGATTAGTCAGACCAGTGGAACAGAATAGTTGGCCCATAAACAGGCCAATGCACATACAAACCTTGAATTGCTGACAAAAGTGGCACTGCAAAACAGCAGGGAAAGGGCAGTGTTCAGTAAATGATGCTGAAGAATTAGGAATCCCAACAGAAAAATTACATTGAACATCCAATTTTACACCAAACACAAAAATCAGTTCTAGGTGGATTAAGATCTAAATTTCTTTCTGAAAGACAAAGACATCAAGCTTTTTGAAGGTTTAAAAAAAAAACAACAACTGGGCGTCCCTGGTGGTGCAGTGGTTGAGAGTATGCCTGCCGATGCAGGGGACACGGGTTTGTGCCCTGGTCCGGGAAGATCCCACATATCGCAGAGCGGCTGGACCCATGAGCCATGGCCGCTGAGCCTGCGCATCTGGAGACTGTGCTCCGCAACGGGAGAGGCCACAGCAGTGAGAGGCCCACGTACAGAAAAAAAAAACAAAAAAAACTAAAACAACAAAAACCACAGAGAAGTCTCATGACCTCAGGTTAGGGAAAGATTTATTACATATGGTATAAGAAGCACTAACCACAGAGGAAAACACTGATACATTTTAGGATGTTAAAATTAAGAATTTCTGTTCATCAGAAGACAACTTTATGAGAGTGAAAAAATAAGCCTACTGAGTAGAAGACATTTGCAACACATATACCTCAAAAGTGTGTACATCCAGAATAATGAGCCCCTACAAATCGATTAGAAATGTGTCAGAGCAACCAACTGGAAAATGAGCAAAAAATTAAATAGATATTTCATAAAAGTAGAAATCCGAATAGCCAATAAACATATGAAAATATTCTTAACTTTTTTCTTAGTCAAGGAGATGTGAATAAAATCACATTGAGACATTACTATACCCTCATCAGATGAGGAAAATTCTAAATTGTGACAGTACCAAATATTGAGAAAGATATGGAGCAACAGAAACTCATATCTTGCTGGTGGGGATGTAAATTTGTACAACCTCTTTGGAAAGCAGTGAATATTATCAAATAAAGGTGAAAACACACATACACTGTGATCTTTTAATTATACTGTTAGGTACATACACTCAACAGAAATATGTACTTATGGGCACCAGGATACAGCTGCAAAAAGTTCATGAACATTCCACGTAAAAGTCAAAAATTGGAAACAACCAAAATGTCCATACATTTTTGAGTATATTAAATATCTGTTATATTCTTAAAGGGGGATAATGTATAGCAATGAATATGAATAAACTATACCTCCACACAACACCAAGAATAAGTCTTAGGAACATAATATTGAACAAAAAAAGCCAGACACAAAAGATTACAAAAATATAATTCCATTTATATGAAAATTCAGAAACAAGCAAAACTTAACTATTTTGTTTAGGAATGCATACTCAGGAGGTAAAAATATAAATTAAAAAGGCAAGAAAAAAATATCAAAAATTAGGATAGTAGTAACCTCTAGGGCAGGATGTTATGGGTGTTCAAAATGTTCCATTTTGTGACATGACTAGTTGTCACACAGCTGCTCTGGACTGAATAGTGTCCCCCCAAGTTCATGTGTTGAAGCCTTAATTGCCCCCCATGTGACTGTACAGGAGAAGGGGCCTTTAAGGAAGTGATAAAGGTTAAATAAGGTCATAAGGGCAGAGCTGTGACCCAGTAGACCTGATACCTTTATAAGAGAGGAGTGGACACCAGAACTCTCTCTCTACCATGTGAGGACACAGCCAGAAATAGCCATTAGCAAGCCAGGAAGAGGGCTCTCACCAGAACCTGACCACACTGGCACCAGCCCCTACAACTGTGAGAAAGTAAGTATTTGTTGTTTAACTACTCAATCTGTGGTATTTTGTTATGGCAGCCTAAGCTGACTAATACACAAGCATTCATTTTACAACTAATTTTTGTTTCATGTGCATTTTTATTATGTATGTTACATATCATAATGAAAAGCTTCAAAACAAAATAAATTTAAAATAAATGGCCATTGCATTATATACAAAATACTGAAAAAATGTCAGAAGACAGTAACTATGTAGATAAATTGCTGTTAGAATTGTAGTTTATTACTTCTCTCTCTCTCTCTCTCTCTCTCTATATATATATATATATACATACACACACACATATATATACTAAGATGATATAGCATGTAAAATTTCTATCCTTTTAAACTTCTAATGCAAAGCATTTTCTATCAAAAGTAAGAGTTATTTGGGGATTCTGGTTAAATATGGAAAATAGCATGAATATGTTTTACCCCGACCCTCTCAAAATGCCAATGAAATGACAGCATGGGAATAAGAACAGTATAAATATACAAGAACAAAGAGAAGTAGAAAGGAAAGCACAGAGGACAAAAGATGTCAAAACAATCTCAGAAGACCGAAAGTGGGTGGAGGATGGTAAATGACTCAGCAGACGAGGGCTTGTTAAATGACAGTGCCTGCAGAGGGGGATAAAAATGAGGATCAAGTCATTTTACCCCTAAAACTCCAGAGGCCCTGAAAATGTTGACATGGTACAAATAGCAAAAACTGGGACTAGAAAGAGGGAAGAACATGGGAGCAGAGGATGTTCACTTATTGTCACTTCTATAGTAGCAAGAAATTAAAGAGCATTCTTTAAAGTTGATACATCAAGGAATGAAGAATAATTACATTTAACAGTACAAAGGTAAGCAGGAAAAAGATATTATTAATACAGTCAGATGATGGATAAAACAGAGGGAAAAGGAAAGAGAATTAATGGAAATCAGAGATATTATTTAAAGAGATAGCATAGTAAAGGCAATGTATTACATAGTTTTGATTATAAATGTATATTTTAAGGCAACTACCAGAACTAAAATAGAAACTCTTCTAAATTTAGAATCGTACAGAAAAAAGTAAAGCAAATAAAAAATATCAGACAATGAAATATTTTAAAAACTATTAAAAACCTAACACAAGGACTTCCCTGGTGGCACAGTGGTTAAGAATATGCCTGCCAATGCAGGAGACACAGGTTCGAACCCTCATCTGGGAAGATCCCATATGACACAGAGCAACTATAAGCTTGTGCGCCACAACTACTGAGCCTGTGCTCTAGAACCTGTGAGCCACAATTACTGAAGCCCACTCGCCTAGAGCCCGTGCTCCGCAACAAGAGAAGCCACCACAATGAGAAGCCCTCGCACCGCAACGAAGAGTAGCTCCCACTCGCCACAACTAGAGAAAGCCTGCGCGCAGCAATGAAGACCCAATGAAGCCAAAAATAAATAAATAAAAAACATAACGCAAAGTAATATAAACAAAGATCAAATAAATCTATCATGTCAATAAATATAAATGGATTTTACTCATCTGTTTAAAAAAAAAGTCATGTTATATAACAAAGCAGTATTGAACTCTACGTTGACTAAAAAATATACCACTCAAAGTGATACAGAAAGGTCAAAATTAAAGAATGGGCAAAGATATAGGCAAAGGCAAACAGAGCAGGAGGCATGATCTTAACATCAGAGAAGGTAGAATTTAGGCCAAAAATTATTAAACAGGACAAAAATGACACTTTGTAATGCTAAATCCATAAACAGTAACGTATATATTTGCAACAAATAATGTGGCAACAATGTTTATAAACCAAAAATTATATACAAGACAAGAATAAAATAGACAAAAATAGACAAGAATATTGTAGGGATAGGGAAGTATAATTAATTTCTTTCAGCCCTATGACAGATCAAATGTATAAAACAGTATGTAAAGATACAGATAACTGGAGTTACAGAATAAGATAGAGCTAATTAATATCTTTCAAACTATATTCCCTGAAAAATAACTATACAAATTGACCGATATTAAATAACAAAACCTTAACAAGATCCAGAGTAAAATAATAAAGAAAATATTCTCTGATCACACTACAATAAAATGAGAAAATAATAACAAAATTAGAAAAAAAAAGAGACCTTTCCACTTGATAATTTTTAAAACCTCTTTTAGAGAACTCTTAGATGGAAAAAAAAAAAACCAAACTAAAATTATAAAATTTCTAGGGAAGAAAAAAAATTTTAAAAACACTATGTATGTATGTATCCATTTCATATATATTTTACTGCTGTCTAACATTCCATAATATATTCTCCTGTATTTCCTTCTAAAAGTCATATTTCTTTCTACATTTAGATAATTCATCCTCCCAGACTTTTGAGTGTATGTGTATGATATGTGATAGGCTTCTCATATTTTTCCATAAAGATTATTCCAACAACAATTTTAATAGATTATCATTTCTCTAGTGATTCCTTCTACTACCTCTGTCATGCACCAGATTCCCATGCATACTCAAGTCTGTTTTCCTAGTAAAGGAAAACAGACTTGTCACTTCCTGTCACTCCTGAGTCAACACCATACAATCTAAAAGCTTTATAATAAGATTTGACCTGGTTGATCATAGCACCCCTCCTTATTTGTCTTCTTTAAAATTATCTTGGTTCTTCCTGTTTCTTTACTTTTCCATATCAATTTAAGGGTCAGATTTTCAAGTTCTTGTCGTACAACTCTGTTGAAACTTTGATTGTAAATGCATTGAATTCATCTATTACCACAGGAAGAACTGCCACAATGACATATATAATTGTATCTCCTTATATATATATTCCTTCTTTTATATTCCTCCATAACATTTGACATCTTCTATAAAGTTCTTACATATCCTATCTCTAGGTACATTATATATCATTTTGCTTGCCCTTTTGAATATTTATTTTTATTGATAAAATAAATTAATGTTATTAAATTTCTGTACATTGGTTTTGCATTCAGCAACCTTGCAGAACTCTTTAACAATTCATACTTAAACAAGTATATCATCTGCAAATAATGATGAACTTGTTTCTTCCTTTATGATTCTTATACCACTGGTTTATTTTTCCTGTTTTATTGAACTGGCCAGGGCTTTCATCACAATGCTGAATTGAAGCTATAATAGTGAGCATATTTCTTTTGTTCTTGATTCTAAATAATATGCATGTAGTATTTCACTATTATCATGATAACTATGGGATTCTCATAATTACTCCTTATCAAGTTTTGGGAATTTCTTTTCACTTCTGGTTTAAGAGTTTCATTTTGAATGAGTGTTGGTTTCTATCAATATTTCTGTATTTATTAAGATTATCAAATAGTCTTTTATCTGTTAATATAGTAGTTTACATTAATAAATTTGCTAATCTCTTTTAATGGTTCTAGCTTAATCAATGCTAGATTCAGTTTGCCAGCACTTCATTTGACCTATCTTGGTGAATGAGGCTGACTTATAATATTCTCTCATAAACTGTCCCTTTGGGTTGCTTTTGTGTCCCTCTGCCTCACTGTCTTCTTTCTCTCCTGTTCCTGAGAACTCCAAATTCTCACTCTGTTCTGCAGAGCAATTCAGCTCTCTATCCCCTGCAGCATTGCTCAATAAGTAATAGAAGGATCTCTACTGGTCACCAGAAGTCTCTCAGTAGCCTCTAAAAAGTGTGACAGATTCAGAAGAAAAAGCAATGCAATCATTTTATGCACAGATAATTTAAAAATCTGAAATGTAAGATTATTTGTAATTTACATAGAATTTCTGACTTTTCTTGTTCTTTAGAGCAGTGTATGAACTTCAAAGACTGACAGTTCATACTGGTTAACATGGAATTAATCATGGGTACTTTATCTTAACTAATGTATTTTATTGTCCTATGACATTACATTTACATTTGTTAAACTTGCATTTCTCATCTTTACCACTACATAATATTACAGTTCAGAAAATGAACCATCATTTCAAAAGTGGTTTGCAGAAATATAACAATAGTGATGAAAATAGAAAAATAAATCCTGTAAGTAATGAATGGACTCTGTCACAGACATAAAGCTTGAATCTGTATGTCATGAGACAAGTGGACAATGGATGTGGATAATCTCACAAAAGCTGATAAAAAATAAATAAAAAAGGGAGCATGACAATGAATAATGATAATTAAATTTTATTGGATCAATGAGCCTTTTGTTCTAGTACCTAAGTTATTATCTCAACATTTTATCAAGTAATAATAGAAAGCTACCAAAACTTCCATATTATTTTCTAATAAAGTTTATCAACCTCACTTTTAAACCAACTGACTGTCTCTAGTACAAATATAAAATAAGGATTTCCAGTACAAAATTGTCAAAATTTGATGTTAAAAGTTGAATGACATGAAAACTATAGAGTCATCATTTGCCCTCATAGCAAAAACAAGCACAATTATACCCTTGCCAGTAAGATATGAAACCAGCTTCAAAATCAATGGCAAATATTGTAGTTGGAAAAAAAGCGAGAAATAATCGATAGAATTCCTTCATCAGAAATATTGGATTTCTTATAATGTGACTGGCATTTAAAAATCAATGACTCTTATGTATGTAAACAAGCAGACGTACTTTATAGTTGAATAAAATTGTGAATAAATCAGTTGTCAGTACAGTTTCGCCATATATGTGAGAGAGAAGTGATGAATGACTTTTTGTCCTATTTATCATGAAGCTGATTTTAAAAGATGAGATTTCTGGTTTAATTAAAGATTAGTTTGTAAACTATGAAACAGAGTTAAAAAGGGATGTTAGCTTCTACACTAATGTTCATAGCAGTATTATTCACTGTAGTCAGAAGGTTGTTTCCAAATGTCCCATCAACAGATAAATGGATAAATGTCCATCAACAGATAAATGGATAAACAAAATGTGGTAGGTGCATACAACAGAATATTCAGCTTGAAAAATGAATGAGATTCTGATATATGCCACAACATGTATGAACCTTTAAAATATTATGCTAAGTAAAGTTAGTCAGACACAAAAAGGACTAATATTGTATGACTCCACTTATGTGAGGTACCTAGAATAGGCAAATTTATGGAGACAGAAAGTAGAACAGAGGTTGCCAGGGAGCAGGGGAGGGAGGAATGGGGAGTAGTTGTTTAATGAGTACAGAGTTTCTGTTTGGGATGATGAAAAAGTTCTGGAGATGGATAGTGGTTATGGTTGCACAATTTTGTGAATGCACTTATTGCCACTGAATTGTATACTTAAAAGTGGGTAAAGTAGTAAATTTTATATGTACTTTACTACAATTAAAAAGAAAAGATAGGACTTCCCTGGTGGCGCAGTGGTTGAGAGTCTGCCTGCCGATGCAGGGGACACGGGTTCGTGCCCTGGTCCGGGAAGATACCACATGCCATGGAGCGGCTAGGCCCGTGAGCCATGGCCGCTGAGCCTGCGTGTCCGGAACCTGTGCTCCGCAACGGGAGAGGCCACAACAGTGAGAGGCCTGCGTACCGCAAAAAAAAAAAAAAAAAAAAAAAAAGAAAAGAAAAGATAGCTGAATTGATACTGAAGAAGCTCCAGCTAGATGGTCAGCAAGGAAGGGCATCGCTATACCAATGGAAGATGTTGCTTCCAATGTGGTATGTACATTATTTGTGAAAGTAGTGAGGGTCCATAGCATACTTCCAGCCCTGATTCGCTGTTGAGGGACATCATGGAAGTTGTGATTACAAACTGATTGTGACCACTTAGTATATGTTTCTTCAGCCTACAGGGCTGAAACAAGTGAGTACAGGATGCTTTTCTACACTGAATTGCTCTGGCTGGCAAGCAAGAAAAGGTTTGCAGTGTTTTCCAGCAAGATATTAAATCTTTTAAAATGACTATTTCTGTGAATACACATGGCATGTCTCAGGAGTACATTTAGGATTTTGAATAGTCTGGATCTTTGACTTCAGGGTCTAAATATCAGAATTTTTAAATGATTAGACATCATGACTTCTTAAAACTTAACAGTGGTGCAAATGGCTCAGTGGCTGAGAGTTTGACTTTTCCCAGTACCAATGCTTTTCTTCATTCATCAGGAAAAACACTTAAGATATGTCTTTTCATATTAAAAATCACATCCAAATGCTACAACTGAACATGCAGAAATACCTTGTGAGCCAAATGTCACCAGAGAGAGGATGTGACTCCATCAGCTGCTGTCTCCCAAGCCGAGAACTTTAACCTTCTAGCTTTCAGTGGCACTAAGCTGGGACACTTGTCCTCTGGTGAAACACTGAAAATAGCCTTTGGAGAGAACTCTCTCCATAATTTCTGGATCTGCATTTGACCTAAAAGGCCAAAATATCTGTCAAAGCTTCCCAACAACCTATAATTCTGAGTAAGATTTTCTAATTTAGAAAACATAAAGAGTGGGGGGAAACCCGACAAGCTATGGCAGCTGACAGCTCAGGTTGCTACCCAGGCAGATATAGATTTCTTTGTGAATGATTTCAAACACTATTTCTCCTCTCACAGATAGGAAAGAAACACTACTGCTATGCACTTTCAAAGTTAATTTTTACTTTTATTTAAGATATACAGATCCATGGTTTAAAAGGTCACACAGCTCCATAAAGATTATAACAAAAACAGCAATTTCATGTTTCTCATCTCCTCACCCCTAATCCCATATTTCCAGAAGCAACCACTCTCACCATTTGTTTACTGCTTTCTTCTGATACCTCTCTAGCTCTAAAGATATACTCATACTACTATTTTTAAAAATTTTTCCACATTAGGTATTATCTATTAGCTTTCTGTTATGGAAAAAAAAGGGGATTAGGTCCACATACAAACACTCATTTTCTCTCACACTCCTCTTCCCAATATAGTTATATCATAATTTTTGGTTAGATAATCAGACAATATGTACATTGTCTGACTACATATATGATTATATAATAGTATTGCTAAGCAAATACTATTCACAGCTGTATCATGCAGTATACTTTGGTTACATTTCCTTTTTGCACAATGTTTTTGCTTTCTCTAGAGTTAATAAGGATTTAATTTCTTCATTTGCTCAGTTTTCTGTATATTTATCAGTAATTTCTGTATTTTTATCACTAAACTCTTCTCCAGAGGTTTAATTATTGCTTAAAGTTACTTGAACGTATCAAATTATCCATCAGTTTCCATTTTTCTTGGGGAAATCCTTCTTAGAGTCCCTCAACTCCTGCCTCAATCTGGTCTAGATGTTCCCTAGGCCTGATGTACAGCTCTTTTCCAGAGATTTTTCCTTCTCCATCCTCTTTTGGATTCCATTTGTCACTCCCCTGCATCCCATATCTTCCTCGTTATTGTTTACTTCCTTGTTTTGGTGGAGCATATCCTCTGGTAACTTTCTTAGATGGGTAAGTGGGAAATAAATTTTCTGAGACTTGGCATATCTTTATACTAGCCTCATCTAAACAGTTTAGCTGGGGAAGCAGCTATAAATTAGAAATTATTTTCCTCACAATTTTGAAGGCATTGTTCCACTGTCTTATAACCTCCAATTTTGCTATTAAGAAATCTGATGGTATTTTGATTCTCAATCTTTTGTATGTGACCTGTGATTTTCACTCCTTCAGAAAAAGTTAGGCTCTTCTCTTTGTGCACAGTGTTCTCAAATTTTGTGATGTTGTGCCTTGATATGAACCTTTTTCATTCATTTTCCTGAACACTCATGGGTATTTTAGCTGAATATTTTGATCCTTCAGTTTAGGGAAATTTTATTATATTATTTCTTTGGTAATTTTCTCCTGTCTATTTCCTTCTCTGTTTCTTTCTAGATCTCCTATTTTTTTTTTGCCACTGCACGGCATGTGGTATCTTAGTCCCCTGACCAGATATCGAACCTGCGCCCCCTGCATTGAGAGAGTGGAGTCTTAACCACTGGGCCACCAGGGAAGTCCCTAGATCTCCTGTTAATCAGACATTGTACCTATTAGTCTAATTCTCTAATTTTCATATTTTTAATCACCTCTTATTTATTTCTTTTTGTTCCACTTTCTGTGAGATTTCCTCAACTTTATTTCTAGCCCTTCTATTAATGTTTTACTTTTGCTATCATATTTTTGTTTTCAAAAGTTCTCTTTTGTTCTTTGAATATTCTTGTTATAGCCTTCTATATGTATCCAGTATCTTCTCATCTCTTAACTCTCTAAAAATATTAATGATAAGGGTTTTTCCCTGACTCTTCTTCTATCTGCATTGTCTTTTTTTCTTTTTCTTTCTTTCCTGTTTAGTTCTTTTAGTCTTTGGTGTTAGAAGTAGCCTTCAGATTCCTGATGATCATTGGCTGGCTGTCCATATTAAAAGTGCAGCAACTTCTTGAGCTGTTAACCTGACTGACAGGCTTCTAGGAACTTACTGAGGGGAAGAAGTGGGTGGGTGGGAAGGTTGTCTGCCTTTTAGTACATATGTAAATTTTTCCTTTATACCCCTGTTTCAGGATGCAACTCTCTCCCTCTTGTTCAATCCAGTCTATTTCCAGATCAGAGGAGGCAGTTCCTCCCTGAATGGTTGGTGTGGAGGGGGATTTAGAAAGCCCAACTGCTTCTTGTAAAGATTTTCAAACTGCCCTTTCAGCCCCTCTTGCCACTGTCTCCCCAGGCCCCACTTTCAGAGGTATTTAGCATCCCTAAGTCCTAAGGAGCTCTGCCATGTGGGTTGGCTTGCTTCTGGGAACTCCCTGCTTCCAGCTAAGGTTTCAGCTTTCTAGGGTCTGCTCTGTCAGTTACCACTCATCTGTCTTCAGTCTAATTTCCAGAGTGTTGTTATGTTCTCCATTATCATTGCCCTAGTGAATTTATGCTTTTTAAAAAATTCTTTTTACTATCATTTAAGAAGGATTTCCAAAAGGTTGGAGGTAAATACATGTCTTCAATCTGCCATATTTAATCAAAAGTCTTTTCATTTTTCATACCAGGGTTTACATTTAGAATTTTATAATTTTAAAAATGTAATATATCCAAAATTAAGTGTGATTTATGCATGCATCTGAATCCCTTTGGTCGGTGGTTCTAAAAGTGTAGTTCCTCAGGCCATCAGCATTAGGCTCTGCTGGGAACTTGTGAGAAATGCAAATTCTTGGGCCCTACCCCAGACTTACCGAGTCAGAAACTCTGGACGTGCAGCCCAGAAATCAGATGCTTGAACAAGCTCTCCAGGGGGTCAGATGCGTGCTAGAGTCTGAGAACCGCTGCTGTTGGTGATGGAGGGATTCTGAACACTTGAGAAACACTACCCTACTCTCAACATAAGCTTCAGATCCATCTCTTCAAATCCAAACCCACAAAGTGCCCAGCAGAGTGGCTGTTTTGAGATGGCTTCCTCTAACAGGATCCATCCTCCTGAGAAAATGTGTGTGAACTCAGATGCTTTTTTCTTCCATGACACCTAGTTGTTTACTGCCTTAGACAGTAAACAGACTGGGATCCCTGAGGCCAGAAATGCTGGCAGACCAGGCATGGTATGAGAAGAAAAGAGTCAGAAGTAGAGAAGTTTGGAGAGGAGGGATGTAGTTGGGCCTCCTCCCTCTTCCATATTTTCAGCCATCAACAAGTTGAGAGAGGAGTTGCCAGCTTCCCTCAGGGCAGAAATCCTCGGGGAGCCTCATGGAACAGGAGGAACTTTGTTCTGAACCTCATGGTGCCAGAGGTTCTCAGCTGCCATCGCCCTCTGCCTACCTTCAGAGCAGCAGAGGCTGCCGATCATCCCACCCCACCTGTATGTGTGACTCCTCTGAGTTCCTCCGTCTGCGTCTCATCTCCCTACCTTCCCTTCTTCCCCTTCCCCACCTTGGTGATGATCTTTGCACATTCTCCTTTGGAACAATCACAGCCGCTGTCCCTCTGAGCTCTCTCCAAGGCACAGTTAATACTCCCTTTCCACCTTCCCTCCCAGGTATGTCTTCACTGTCATTTATACCTTTGAAGCCTTGATAAAGATACTGGCAAGAGGATTTTGTCTAAATGAGTTCACTTACCTGCGAGATCCTTGGAACTGGCTGGATTTTAGTGTCATCACCCTGGCGTGAGTATTTCTCCACACTGACTTGTATGTGCATCTGTGTAGGGCTTGTAGGTGTGTCCAGGCTGCCACTCTGGGGATGTTTCCTTATCTCTGTCCAGCTTCCTCTTGCGGGACTGTGTGGCCTAGGGTTTCTTTGCCAAAGACTGTTGCTTTGGGAGTCATTTTTTAGGGTTAGTCCCATACACTCAGGGAGAAGTTGGAGAACTCAGATCTGAGCTGATAACTGGCCTGTCAAAGTGGATCAGACAAGGCTCAGCCTTGTACCTACCAGATATGAAGGTCTTTACCTGAGAACCAGTGCCTGAGAAGATGGGTTGGCCACACCCACATGCTTGAATATCCATCCACACGTAGCACACGGAGCCTTCTAGATCACAATACATCTTCTCAAAGGTGCCATTCTGGAAAATATTGCCTTAATTAAATCAGTGTTCATGTCAGTGTATAAGTGGAAGTGCTAGTAGGTTCTCAGTGTCTGCTCTGGGTCCTTCCTAGGCTGGTGTTACCCAAAATTGTCCTTATTTATGCTGCCTGAATTCCCAAGTACCTCTTCTTGCAGAGATGCTGACTGACTTCTGGTCCTACAGGTATGTTGGTGAAGCCATAGATCTCCGAGGGATCTCAGGCCTGCGGACGTTCAGAGTCCTTAGAGCTTTAAAAACAGTGTCTGTGATCCCAGGTGAGCCGCTTTAACCAGTACATTTACTCATAGAGCTTATGTTGGTTTCCACAGCCTAATGTCCCACTTTGATTTTCACAAGAGCCCTATAAATTTCTGGGACATGGACTACTGTCCCCATTTAAGAGACAAAGAAACTGAGGCCCAGGGAGTAGAAAACACAATCCCAAATCCTCATCACTATTTGTGACCATTTGTGACCTGGAAACCTCATGTCCTGATTCTCAGGCAGCACTCTGTCCACAGTACCCCATGGTGTCCGTAAAGAACAAGAAGGTCAAGTCTTCGTCTTATGTTCTCGTTGTGGGGTTCAGGCAAGCCTCCAGTCAGATTCTCATTTATACTTTAAACCAAAATGTAAACTTGGAAACAGTGAAGAAGGAAAAACGCAGTCCTAGGCTCTGGTGAGTATCTTCCCCATTTCCATGGATCTGAAAATTTGGGCCTCAGCCCTGTCTTTGGACCCACAGAAGAGAAAATAATTAGACAATTCTTGATTACAGGCAATTCAGAAACAAAAATAGTGTAGCAGGGCTTATCTTACCAGGCCTCCAATAAGTAGCCCAGTGATACTCCTCATCTTCCACTGGGTTGATGGAGGGGATAGTGAGGCCAGAGAACAGGTAACAGCCCTGAGATGGGACTCAATGCTTCTCCCTTGTGGCCTGATGGGTTATCTCCCCTCCCTCACCCCTGAGAACCCATGCCCTCATCTGGGAAATAGAAATACTCACGCTAGAGTAGAAGTCCCTTTCCACGGTTCTGTGACTGGTTCTGCAGGGAACGACTGAAAAGTCTTTGCCAACTTCCACTGGACAAGCTTCTTCATGAAGAAAATCAGAGCAATAAGTAGTCAGTTCTGCTGCTTGGTACCTCTCTCACCTACTCCCAGCCCGGAAGACCCTGAGTCTTGTCTACAAGACCTGGCCTATCCTGACCCTCCTCCTCTCCCTGCCTCATCTCTTTCCTGTACCCATCTCACACCACATTCCAGAATCTGCCTGTGGTTCCACAGACACTCAAAGCTTTTGCTCATTGCCCAGCCCTGGGCCATGCTGCTCCTCTGTCGGGAAATCCCTCCTCCTCTCTTCACTCAACTCATATGCATCCTCAGGGCTCTGCCACGCTCTGACCTCCTCAAGGAGACTCCCTGGTCCTTCCCATCTTCCCCACCCTCCACCCCATTTTACCCCGACTCCCAGGCTTCTGTGAGGGGCTGTTCCTCTGTGTGCCCACCTGCTCAATAATGCTATGGAGTTTCCCCTCACTCGTCAGACAGCCCCACCACAGGCCATTAACCATTGCTCGGCTCCCAGAGGGGACCACATGGGGCAGGGGGTGTGCTCAATGGGTTATTTGTTGACCAAAATGAGAATGCAAGGCTAGATCACAGTCTGCTTCCCTGGTTAGAGCTCTTTCTGCTACCTGGGAAGCTGCTTTCCCGAAGAAGGTGTTTTCCTTTGCCAGAGCAACAAATCGTCTTTCCTTAAACAAGCAGGGGCCCCATCTTTGCTGCCAGCTGTGCTACTTCTCAGATTCTGTTTCTTCCTCAGTGAGTCTCAGTGTCCTTCATGGCTTCACACTGTTATGTACATCTGTGTCTTTGCATCTCTGTCTCATTCTATCTCCCTTGCATGTCTCTCTCTCCCCCTCTCTCCCTCCTTTCTTCCTCCTCCTCCTCCTCCTCCCTTTCTCTTTCTCTTTCACTCACTCACACACACACACTCACACACACTGAGGTACGTGTGTCCCCAGCCTTGAGCTGCCTCCCAGGACTGAGATACGGACAGAAAAACAGATACCAAATGACTGGAATGAAGTTAGTAGCCTCACGCCTAGTGTAGTGCCTGGAACATAGCAGGTACTCATCAATTACTTTTTAAATTGAATTGCTACTCTCCAGAGTTTATTAGCTTTAAAATGAAATGCATTGCCTGGATATCAGTTGCTTCATCTTTACAATGGGACAATAATCTCTGTCTGCCTCTCAGGCTTATTGCAAGGTTCAGATGAGAAACTGGGGTTGGAACTGCCCTAGAGTTTGTAAAATACCTCACACCTGTGTGTAGTGAGAGGGTAGGATGGCTAAGATGCAAGTATGCCAGGCACACATGTGTGTTCTGCGTGTGGCACCTCATCCACGTGAGAGTATCAGTGTCATCTTCCCACAGGGCTGAAGGTCATCGTGGGAGCCCTGATCCACTCGGTGAGGAAGCTGGCTGACGTGACCATCCTCACCATCTTCTGCCTGAGTGTCTTTGCCCTGGTGGGCCTGCAGCTCTTCAAGGGCAACCTCAAGAACAAATGTGTCAAGAATTGCACAGTTGTCAACGAGACGGCCAATTACTCTTCTCATGAAAAACGGGAGTGGAATTTCTGTCATAGGGACCCAGGTCTGGTTGGCAGGGGGTGTGAAGCCCCTGCATACCTGTATAGACATATATTTTGATTCCTCTTTTCTGCTGAAATTCTTCTCATGAGTTGTGTTTTACTTTGGGGCCCCCCATTCTCTGTTGCCAAATTTCCTTTTACAAGGAAATGAGCTATAAATCCAGAGGCAGGTCATTCTGCCTCTGCTGAAGGAAGCTCAAAGCTGAAGCCACTGCTCAGCTTTTCTCTTCCCAGATGAGACATTTCCCCTTCCAGGCGTCCCAGCATATCCAGTGAGGGCACATGGCCAAGGGCTCTCTCCTCACTCTGGCAGAAGACTCAGCAGGTGTTGATTTCACCACTCAAGGCTTGAGTTGAGGGTTGAGAACCATGTGAGGCTTTCAATTCTTGCTTTATTTTGCAGATTTCTACACCAACAAACCAGGCACTTCTGATCCCTTACTGTGTGGCAATGGATCTGATTCAGGGTGAGTACCCAAGCCATGATATAGCATCAATGCCCAGCAGCCCTTTCTCCTTCTTGTCATCAGCTTTTTCTGGGTGAAGCCTGGGTTGCAAGTTCTGAGGACGATGTAGAAATTAATAAGTCATGGCCTCTGCCATCCCAGGCTCATGAGGAGGGAGTGTATGAGTTAGCTCTTGCTGTGTAACAAACAACCCCAAGATTTTGTGGCCTAAAACACCAGCCATTTACTTAGCTCAGGGTTCTGCAGATCTGCACATTGAGCTGAGATCAGTCTACTGTTCTTCTGATATTGACTGGGCTCATTCATGCATCTGCAGACAGTAGATGGATTAGCAGGGGTCTGGCTGATCTAGGATGGCCTCAGCTGGGGTGTTTTGTCTCTGCTCCATGTGGTCTCTCACCACCCCCCCATCAGACTAGCCCAGGCTTATTCTGGTGGAGGCAGGATTCCAAGAGAAAGAGTGGAAGTGTTCCAGGTCTCTTGAGGCCTAGGCTTAAACTGGCATAATGTCACTTCTATTGCATCCTATTGACTAAAGCAAGGCACAGGCCAGTCCAAATCCAAGGAATGGGGGAATAGACTCCACCTGTTGCTGGGAGAACCTGCGACATCATATTAAAAGGGGTGTGGAGACAGGGATGGGAATAATTGTGGTCATTTTTACAAACAATCTGCCCCAGGAAGGAACAAATATTTATTAAATATGTTTTATGTCAAATGCTCTACATTTAATTACGACTCTATCACATGGGTTTCATTATCCTCACATAGCAGAGGAAGAAACACATGCATCAGACTTTGCAGTTTCAAATTCTTGCAGAGACCAGACACATAACAACAAATGTGAGGAATAGGCTGGGTGGGAACCATGATCATGAGAGTTCATGCTCCATCTAAAGGGGTAGCCACTTCTCAGTTCAGCTTTTGGTTGTCATGTGGAAATGTGGGTCCACTGTTTCCAGAACGTCCAAGTTTTTAAGAGAGAGACAGGAAATTTCAATTTTTATGTAAACTCTCTTAACTATAAACATTGGCTACCAATTTCAGAAAATGTCTACATATTGTGGGCCAAACAAAATATTTTAGCAATGCAAATTCAGCTAGCAATCTGCCAGTTTGTGAGCTCTGATGCATATACATAAAGATGCTATGCTGTGAAGTACAAGTGCTGTCCTAGAGGCTCCCTGGGCTGGGGAAACACAGCGAGGTGATGGTGTGAGGCAGGGAGGATGTCAGGGAAGGTTTCCTAGAGGTGGTGACTGAGGTGAGATTGAAGGGTAAACAGGATGTCTCCAGGCTTGATGGACAAGAGATGGTTTGGATGGAGCCTTTACTTTTTTTATTTTTTTTTAATTAATTAATTTATTTTTGGCTGTGTTGGGTCTTCGTTTCTGTGTGCAGGCTTTCTCTAGCTGCGGCGAGCGGGGGCTACTCTTCATCGTGATGCGCGGGCTTCTCATTGTCGTGGCTTCTCTTGTTATGGAGCACAGGCTCTAGACGCGCAGGCTCAGTAATTGTGGCTCACGGGCTTAGTTGCTCCACGGCATGTGAGATCTTCCCAGACCAGGGCTCAAACCCGTGTCCCCTGCATTGGCAGGCAGATTCTTAACCACTGTGCCACCAGGGAAGCCCGGATGGAGCCTTTAGATAGCAGAACAGAATGTGAGGCAAAGCAAAGGGGTAGAGGGCCCCTCATGTCTGCCTGCTGCTTTGACCACGGGAACAGGTGTGAGCAGAAAGAGATCAGGCAACAGATCAGAAAGACTCATCCCTCCCATCCCCATGGCGAGGGGGTCTGGAACCCCGAGCCCACACAACCCCCTCCCTGAGTGGCTAACAGCCCTATATTGCACAAGTGGAGGTGGGTGGGAACTTTATGGAGTTCTGCCTTCATCAGCTCCCCAGGAAAACAATCTCAGCTAGAGCTGAGGGGTGGGACTAACAGGAGAATTTGAGCAACACAGGCCCCTTGGCCTCTTTCTTCACAAATGCACTTGGCATTTGGTTCTTGAGTTCAGGAAGAGGGTTGTTCTGATGTCAGTTTTTATTTGCATTTGACTTAAATTGAAACCGAGGACCCGTCAGTGTCCTCCTCCTGTCTGGATTATGGCATCTCTCATGAGGATGGTTCCACAGTAGCCCACGCACTGACTGTGGTAAAGCTGTGGGGTGCATCCATGGGGCCCCTCTCCAACTCTGAGAGAGACCAGCTATCCTGCTGCATAGGTCCTGGCCAGGTGGGGAAGGAGTGGATAGGGCTGGGATGTTAAGTAGAGGCCAGCTTAGATGATGGGCAGAGTGAGCCCTGACAGGCATGCTGTGAACACCGAACCTGGGTTCTGTGCTGAGCTGCAGAGAAGCCAGAGCCCTGAGCAAAAGCCCACACTGACCAGTGACACTGCAGGGAGAAAGTCCAGGGTCTCAAAGTGGAGAACAAGTACCAGGAAATACTTGATGATTTGCAGCATTCTTTCACATACATTATTCTACTCCATCTTTTTGGTAGCTTCAGATTAAAAACACCAAGAAATTTATTTCTGCATTTGACATACAATATTTGCTATGCTGAAGGCATCTTGCAAGAGCCTTTACACCGTGGTCTCATTTAATTCTCTGAGCAGTTAGCTGTTGATGTGTAGCAGCTATAGAGGTGTTCTACGGCAGACATAGAAATAGGCTGCCCTTAGGGTTAACTAGCAAACCTACAGGTAATGGGTTAACTAGCTCCTTGGGAGAGCAGAACCAAGAGACTGTCTTTATATGTGGGTCTACAGAGTCTGGAAACTTGCAAATCTTCAACCAAGGTTGGAGACAGAATTGGGATTTAGTTATAATCAAGTTGTCAGGCCCTAATCAATTGTGTGGGTTCCTGGATGTGTGTTTGTATGGATGTCTGGAATAAGAAGACCCCCCAGGGTTGGTGCTGGTGGAGGAATCCTGAAGTAGAATCCAGAACTACAAAAAAGGCGCTACTGTCTCCTCACCCAGGCCATCTCACTGGGGTGCAGGGTAGCACTCACATGCCTCATGCTTAGAGATGCTTCGTGATGCCAACTCACCCTCTTACTGTGAGAGAGAGGGCAGTGCAGCCCTCGCCATCCCAGTGCTCACCAGGCAGTCATCTTCAATTTGGCCTTCCTTCATAGGTCAGTCTTCATAAACTACTTGACAGTTATATTTCTCCTTTTAAATAAATCCATTGGCATCTGTGTCCTTTTAGACAGCTGACTTCTTCTCTCTGAACCCCAGCTTCCACATCTGTTTTTTTTTTTTTTTTACATCTTTATTGGAGTATAATTGCTTTACAATGGTGTGTTAGTTTCTGCTTTATAACAAAGTGAAACACTTATACATATACGTATGTTCCCGTATCTCTTCCCTCTTGCATCTCCCTCCCTCCCACCCTCCCTATTCCACCCCTCTAGGTGGTCACAAAGCACCGAGCTGATCTCCCTGTGCTATGCGGCTGCTTCCCACTAGCTATCTATTTTACGTTTGGTAGTGTATATATGCCCATGCCACTCTCTCACTTTGTCCCAGCTTACCCTTCCCCCTCCCCATATCCTCAAGTCCATTCTCTAGTAAGTCTGTGTCTTTATTCCCATCTTACCCCTAGGTTCTTCATGACATTTTTTTCCCCTTAGATTCCATATTTATGTGTTAGCATACGGTATTTGTCTTTCTCTTTCTGACTTACTTCACTCTGTATGACAGACTCTAGGTCCATCCAACTCACTACAAATAGCTCAATTTCGTTTCTTTTTATGGCTGAGTAATATTCCATTGTATATATGTGCCACATCTTTATCCATTCATCTGATGATGGACACTTAGGTGGCTTCCATGTCCTGGCTATTGTAAGTAGAGCTGCAATGAACATTTTGGTACATGACTCTTTTTGAATTATGGTTTTCTCAGGGTATATGCCCGGTAGTGGGATTGCTGGCTCATATGGTAGTTCTATTTGTAGTTTTTTAAGGAACTTCCATACTGTTCTCCACAGTGGCTGTATCAATTTACATTCCCACCAACAGTGCAAGAGGGTTCCCTTTTCTCCACACCCTCTCCAGCATTTATTGTTTCTAGATTTTTTGATGATGGCCATTCTGACTGGTGTGAGATGATATCTCATTGTAGTTTTGATTTGCATTTCTCTAATGATTAATGAAGTTGAGTATTTTTTCATGTGTTTGTTGGCAGTCTGTATATCTTCTTTGGAGAAATGTCTATTTAGGTCTTCTGCCCATTTTTGGATTGGGTTGTTTGTTTTTTTGTTATTGAGCTGCATGAGCTGCTTATAAATTTTGGAGATTAATCCTTTGTCAGTTGCTTCATTTGCAAATATGTTCTCCCATTCTGAGGGTTGTCTTTTGGTCTTGTTTATGGTTTCCTTTGCTGTGCAAAAGCTTTGAAGTTTCATTAGGTCCCATTTGTTTATTTTTGTTTTTATTTCCATTTCTCTGGGAGGTGGGTCAGAAAGGATCTTGTAGTGATTGATGTCATAGAGTGTTCTGCCTGTGTTTTCCTCTAAGAGTTTGATAGTTTCTGGCCTTACATTTAGGTCTTTAATCCATTTTGAGCTTATCTTTGTGTATGGTGTTAGGGAGTGTTCTAATCTCATACTTTTACATGTACCTGTCCAGTTCTCCCAGCACCACTTATTGAAGAGGCTGTCCTTTCTCCACTGTACATTCCTGCCTCCTTTATCAAAGATAAGGTGACATATGTGTGTGGGTTTATCTCTGGGCTTTCTATCCTGCTCCATTGATCTATATTTCTGTTTTTGTGCCAGTACCACACATCTGTTTTTAAAAAAAGGATTATTGAGATAATTAAATTATAACATTTGTAAAGCACTTAGGAATGAGAGAGGCACACAGTACGTGCTCAGTTATTGGACAGTGGTGGTTTTTTTTGTTTGTTTGTTTGTTTTGTTTTTTTTGCGGTACGCGGGTCTCTCACTGTTGTGGCCTCTCCCGTTGCGGAGCACAGACTCCAGACGCGCAGGCTCATTGGCCATGGCTCACGGGCCCAGCCGCTCCAGGGCACATGGGACCTTCCCGGACCGGGGCACGAACCCGCGTCCCCTGCATCAGCAAGCGGACTCTCAACCACTGCGCCACCAGGGAAGCCCGGAAAGTGGTGTTTTGATTGTTGCATGTAATTGGTCAGTGAACTTGGCTAACTGTGAGTCCTCCTTTGAAAGACAACTCTGCAGGTGATGCCAACTGGCTCAGGTTTTACTGACTCTGCTTCCCCTGGTGTCAATTTGCAAAGAGCTCACCATCTTATGGGGTCATGTCTGGGCAGCCAGCTATCCTTCTCCAGGCCATTTCCCTTTGCATGAAACTCTGACGTGAAGGTATTATGTTACCAGGGTGGGGTGGGGCGGGGAGGGGGGGGTACCTCTTCTAGGGCCCGAGATGAGATCTTGTCTAACACTCAGAAATGAATCATAGGGACTTCCCTGGTGGCACAGTGGTTAAGAATCCACCTGCCAATGCAGGGGACACGAGTTCAACCCCTGGTCTGGGAAGATCCCAGATGCTACGGGGCAACTAATCCCGTGTGCCACAACTACTGAGCCTGCGCTCTAGAGCCCACGAGCCACAACTGCTGAGCCCACGTACCACAACTACTGAAGCCCACACGCCTAGAGCCCATGCTCCACAACAAGAGAAACCACCGCAATGAGAAGCCTGCGCACCTCAACGAAGAGTAGCCCCTGCTCGCCACTAGAGAAAAGCCCGTGTGCAGCGACGAAGACCCAACGCAGCCAAAAAAGAAAAAAAAGAGTCGTCTGAGGAAACGTGCATATTGACAAAATAAAACACTTTTTTGTAAATGAGTGTTTGAGCAGACAGCAGCAGGGTAGGGAACCTAGGAGAACTGCTCTGCCTCATGGCTTGCGGTCTCAGGATTTATGGAGGTTGGGTTAACTTTCTGGGTTGTCTCTGGCCAGTCATTTTGCTTGTGCCCATATTTGGTCTGACTCAGGGCCCTTCCTGGCTGCACACACATCTCTCAGTCAAGACAGTTTCTATCATGAGGGTGTCTGGGAGGTTTGCAGGACTATTATGGGTTGGCGCCTCCTCCGTCCTTTTTTCCCCTCCCAAATTCTTCTGGTTGGTTTTGGTGGCAGCTTGTTGGTTCCATGTTCCTTATTGAGACCTCTTGTTGTGAGACAACTCACGTAAGCGGTTCTAACCTGGCCAGGACGGGTGGTTTCAGTCAGTAATTCCCTAACATTATCGTCCCCATTTAATGGGCAAGAGAAACTGAGACCTAAAGAGACTGAATGTCCAAGGTCACTCAGCTAATAAGAGATAGGCTAGGCCTTGAACTCCAATCTTTGACTTCAAACCCTCAGGTCTTCCCACAACTCTGGACTGTCTTGCCCCCACTAAGTGGGAGGCTGTGCAATTGACAACCTTCTCTGTTCTTGCTGCAGCCACTGCCCTGAAGGTTATTTCTGCCTTAAAACATCTGACAACCCAGATTTTAACTATACCAGCTTTGACTCCTTTGCTTGGGCTTTCCTCTCACTGTTCCGCCTCATGACACAGGATTCCTGGGAACGCCTCTACCAGCAGGTATTGATCTGCATGTCCCCATACAGACTCGGTTGGAGGCTGGGGCATTGGCTGCATGGCTACATTCTTCCTGGAGGACCCTGACCATGTCAGGGGCCCAAGTTCTCTAGGTACAAGTCTCTCTTCTTTCTTTTGAATCTGCAGACCCTGAGGGCTTCTGGGAAAATCTATATGTTTTTTTTCGTGCTTGTTATCTTCCTGGGGTCTTTCTACCTGGTCAATTTGATTTTGGCTGTGGTCACCATGGCATATGAGGAGCAGAACCAGGCAACCACTGATGAAATTGAAGCCAAGGAGAAGAAGTTCCAGGAGGCCCTTCAGATGCTCTGGACGGAGCAGGAGGTCAGTGAGGGGTGGATTTTTGTGAAATCTGTTGCAGGTTGTACATTGTTGGGCAGATATCTGGACTAGCCTCTTAGAGTAAGACTGTCATTTTAGGGAACCATAGGAAGATTCATCTTATCTCAGGGACCATCTTAGGTTAGATTTTCTCATAAAAAATGAATGAAGAGCCTGTGCAACTGATTCACTGAGGGGTGCTCTTAGGAGGAGACTGAAGGAAACAGGATGGGACAGGGGAAGAATTAAACAAGGAAGTGACCTCAGCTAGATACTACCTTTGGCCTGATCCCATGGGGAACTCCAGGGCATGACTTGTTCCACAGGGTTACCCCTACCTGGAGGCAAGAACGCTGGCCCTTTGTACCTCCAGACTTGCTCCAGCCAAATGTATAGTCAAAGAAAGTGTTCTGCAAATCCTGCAGCTGTAACCCATAAGTAACTAACATTCAAGCAGCTTGAGATGAGGGTACTGACCTGGTAAAAGAGATCTGGACAGGGCATCAACAGAGTTTACTACAGGGTGTGAATGAGGGGGGTGATCCAGAGGTGACTCTTCCTGCCATGTCTTAATCCAACCACCACCCAGGTCCTAATCCTGATCTCCTCTGGTTTAGATGCCATCACCTCTGTGACACTCCGTGTCGGGGGGACACACATTTATGCTAAGCTCATCCAGATACTGCTGTTCTCTCCTGTCAGGTGCTGGCAGCCCTGGGGGTTGACACAGCCTCTCTCCACTCCCACAATGGATCCCCTTTGGCCTCCAAAAACGCCAGTGTGAGAAGGCACAGAATGAAGCCAAGGGTGTCAGAGGGCTCCACAGATGATAACAAGTCACCCCAGACTGAGTCTTACAACGAGCACAGAATGGTAAGGGGCTCAGGTTTGTGCCTTAAAGGTGACCCACCTTTCCAGCTGTCATGGACAATATGCTGAAGTGGGAAGAGGTTTGTAGCAGAGAGATGTCTGGAGGCACAGAGACTAGGACCCTGCCTGCCACGCCCCCCAACCAATGGTAGCCTAAACTAGGACAGGGGCATTATGGATGGGGAAAAGGGTGGATTATAAAGACTTTTATGGGGACTCGAGGGAATAAACAAAATTGGGACTGTGGAATGTTGGAAAAGAAGGGAGAAGTCCAAAATGCCTCCCAGGTTTCCAGATTGGGCAGTTAGCTAGGTGGTGATTCTAAGGCAGTAGCACTGGAGAAGAACCCTGAACTGTTTGTGACCTTGAACATGCTGACCTTGAGGTGTCTGTGGACCTGTGGACATCAAGGGTCGGCTTCCTTCTGACACTCTGATCTGCCGTTCTGGAGCAGGAGTGGGGTCCTTGTTCGTGGTGCTGAAATCATTTACAAGCTTCTTTCCGACCTCATGCCTCAGCCCCTGCAGCTCAAATTCTCCCCTACTGTTGGCACAGGAGATCCCAGCACCTGTCTCTGTGATAACAATCCAGCCTGGGAATAACTTCAGTACCTCACTTCAGACCCTGTAGCAATTCTCCCCACCATCATGACCCGCTACCTCCTGCTCCAAGATTCCCTGTACTCACCAAGTTTCCTCCCACCAGCTCCTTCTCCCTTGAAAGTCCTATGTACCCCAAATATACCCTTTCCACAGGCCTAAGAGATAATAACCCTTTTGTGGTAGAGTAGATCCCACAATAACAGTATGGGAAAGGGGATCAAGATGGCTATTTTTCAAGGCTGCTGACGCTCACGTCCCTCCCGATCTCTTTTCCTTGTGCTCCTCTGAAGGATGTTCTACTTTTTGGAAGAGGATCTCTACAACCCCCAGACTTCCGTGTGCATGGACATACACAGGCACACTCCCATGCACACTGACCTCGGTGACACGGACACTTCAGCATTTATCAGAGTCTGTGCCCTTCCCTTCCTTGCTCTGCCTCTTTTGAGCAGCACCTGATATGGACAGGGCACAGTTCAGAAGCTGTTTCAAAGGGGATTTGACTAGGGCTCTGACAACCATGGAACAGGATGAATCACAGCTTCTGTGGACATGTCAGTGACACTCTGAATTGGGCTTTAATTTCTCCTATTCAGTCAGCCTCGCACAGATTAGCACTTGGATGTCCAATAGTTGTCTGGTGTGTGTCTGTGTGCTTGTGTCTCCAGCTAGGTTTACCTTCAAAAGGAAAAAGAGGAACCATGTTTTGTTAATTCAACAACACTAGGTGCTTGTTATAAAGAGTTGACTAAAACACAGTCCATTTCCCAAGGACTTCCATGTGGGTGGAGGAGGAAGATATAAAAATAGCTGTGTGTTGAGTGCTTTATTAGGGACACATAGATGGTGTTTGGGGAATAGAAGAGGAAACATCTACTCTTATGAGGGCGAGGGTGTATCAGGAAAGGCTTCATGGAGGAGGGGATAATTTAAGTGAATAGTAAATAGTGAGTAGGGGTGTCCTCTAGTAATTGAGGACTGGGAGGGTTTGGGGAGGAATATTTTCCAGGCAGAAAGGAGGTCAAGTTTATGCAAAGACAGGGAGGCATTGTTTGGGTACTTCCTTTATACTAACTGATTAACTGGAGTCCATTCAATAAGGCATCCCCTTCCTTCTTTCTCAGGTGTGTTATTGTAGTAAATAGACCATAGGAAGTTTTAATAAAAAGCCATTTTCTGACCAGAAGTAATGAGAGAGAGGTTGGGGGTAGCACTTAGCAGAGAGACACAGCAGGGGTTTCAGGGAACACACAGGAAACCAGTTGGTTTGCTTGGAGGATGCATTTTAAAGGCACGTCTGATACTTAGATTCAGAGTTCATTGTCCACCGTTTGTCAAATAGGTTAATTGTGAAATATTAGTTGGTGGCCAAGGAGGCACTGCTTGTCAAATACGGGACCAAAATTTTCTTCTTAGTTTCTTGGTTTGCTTAGTGCCCAAGTGCATATAACTCAGTTGTCCCATTTTTAATAAGGATATGCCAATTCTGCTCCTTTGCTTCAAAACTAGGAAGGATTCGTGGATTTTTATGAGTTCAATGTCCTTGGACATATATTCTAGGCAAAAAGCGCTGTGTTTTTTGTTTTTTTAATTAATTAATTAATTTTTGGCTGTGTTGGGTCTTCGTTGCTGCGCATGGGCTTTCTCTAGTTGTGGTAAGCGGGGGCTACTCTTCGTTGCGGTGTGTGGACTTCTCTTGTTGCGGAGCACGGGCTCTAGGCGCGCGGGCTTCAGTAGTTGTGGCGCACGGGCTTAGCTGTCCCGTGGCATCTGGGATCTTCCTGGCCCAGGGATGGAACCCGTGTCCCCTGCATTGGCAGGCGGATTCTTAACCACTGTGCCACCAGGGAAGTCCCTAGTGCTGTGGGGGACTTTAATACTGAATTACAGTGATGGCTGTTGAACAGGACTGGGCTCCAAATGATCAAGAAAGCAAATTTCACTTCTGTGGGAGATGGGGATAGGTCAGGAGAGCTTTAACTGACAAAGTGTCCCAACTTTAGTAATTTAGTAAATAAAAGGAATTAAGGAAGGGGGAAAAATTCAGCATTATGATCAGAGTTTGATAGGAAGTCAGTATTTAGATTTTAGAAGCACTTTCTATGAGCTGAGGACAGAATTGATAACTTGTCTGGTCAAGATCGTGGTCATGGGAACTAGCCAACCCAGCACACTAACTCTCCAGGGGCTCTGGGCCTCTGAATTAGCTCCTTTCCTCTGGCAACTGTACGCCACACAGTTCCCTCGGAGGAAGATTTTGATGGGAAATGTTTATTGATTTGGAGGAATGGCACTATTCTTCCAGGAAATTAGGCTGCAACTCTCCCTTCAATCTCCCCGTTGTTGACTGTTCAACGTCTGCCTCGAGGGATCCTAGAAGCTCATTATATTACAAAGCTCTTATCTCCTCCTTTGCAAAACAAACTCTCACACCCATATAGGCTGGATCTAATGAATTGTCGAGCCTAATTTTCAGAAAATAAGAGCACTCATTTGTTCAACAACCCTTTACTAAGCTTGTTCCTGTACTGGTGTACATAACTGTCTACTGAAGTCACAACTTTGCATTGAAGCAGGGAACTTAAGATACCTTTGTCCAGCACCATGGCCAAAGGCTGGCAAACAACTGACCCATCTGGGTGACAAGGTTGTCCTCTGACACATCCTTGGCCATGATGACCTATTTGCTGATCTTGAACACCTTGCAATCTCTTTTTGATCTTGGCCCTTTCCCAGGCTGTGTCAAGAATATTCTTTTCCTCTCTTTTCTCCCCATGTATACCTAGAATACCCCATAGGTCCGTGTCTTTAATTTTCTATGGGAAGGTCACGAGGCTGAGGGCAGGGAGGTGGGAGTGGGGGTGGGGGGGAAGTGTTGGGTTCCAGATTTGCCTGCAGGATGCTCTTCCAGCCTGCCTTCTTTCTTGCTCTTTTGGGGCAATGCCCAGTCTTTCCTAGGCCTCACCTCGGGGAGACACCAGGCTAGCCATGGAAGTGTGTTCCATTTCCAGGCCCCTGGCCGAGACATCTCATTCCCTGATGGGGTCACAGATGATGGAGTCTTTCCTGGAGACTATCAAAGCCATCGGGGCTCTCTGCTGCTGGGTAGGGATGCAAGCCAGCAAGGCCCCCTCCCTAGCAGTCCACTGCCTCAAACTCCCAGCCCTGGCTTAGGGCATGGAGAAGATGGACCCCCAACATTGCCCACTGGTGAGCTTGCCCCTGGAGCCATCGAAGTCTCGGTGAGTTTGTGAACGCTCCAGACTCTTTGGGGCTGCTCTCCGGCTAGAGGCCTCAGGCCAAGAAGCCCTGAGTGTCACCCGTGGAAGGATCCTTTAGACATCACTCTGCCAACACCTCCCATCTACCCCCATTTTACAGACAAGGCAGGTGAGACCCAGAGGGAGAGATTGGGTTTAACTGAGATCGAACAGGTTTTCTGGTTTACTCTGCAGGACGGTGATACAGACTATTTTCCAACTGACATCATTTTTTCCCCCAGAGTCTCTCTGTCCCTACTCACTATCATTGCTTTAGAAATAGGCCTGTTTGCTTCCTGGACGAGTGTGAAAAAAAATGAAAGGTTCTTCTCTTCTTGCCTGTGACTCTGTGAAAACTACCTTGGGCTTGACAATTAAGACTCAGAGAAATCCTGGGAGGGGCCCCGGCCAGATCTTAGCAGAAGCAAAGTATCCCTGACTTTAGTTGGAGAAGCAATAACTTGCCAAAATGCACAAATTAGGCAACAGTGACTAACTGGCCAGCACTCTTAATAGAATAATCACAGAGTGTAATGGCAAATCAGGGACTCCTCATTGGATTGGAGCTGTGATTTAATTTAAGCTCTCCCTCCATCTTCAGTAATGACGCTTCTAGTGTTTTTTCTTTTTTTCCGTATGCGGGCCTCTCACTGTTGTGGCCTCTCCCGTTGCGGAGCACAGGCTCCGGACGCGCAGGCTCAGCGGCCGTGGCTCATGGGCCCAGCTGCTCCGTGGCATGTGGGATCTTCCCGGACTGGGGCACGAACCTGTGTCCCCTGCATCGGCAGGCGGACTCTCAACCACTGCGCCACCAGGGAAGCCCCATTTTGGTTTTTTGTTGTTGTTGTTTTTCGCCCTCTGGCCAGCCCAGGACACACAGTGGTTTACAAACCGACTTGTGAGCTGACCATTATATGGCTCTAGTGACTTGGATAAGTCTTACAGTGTTACCTTAGCTCCATCTTTGACTGGATGCATGGGATTCAGGGTCCCAGCAAGAAACAGATGAACCACTACAGTGGGCAAGTGGAGAGAGTTTATGGAAGTATTTACAGAGATGTGCGCTGGGCTCAGGAACTAAGAAGGGGCAGTGAGGCGCCGAGGAACTAGCCACAGTGGGAAGCTGTAATAAGCCTAGGCTGAAGGGGTGAGGAGAAGGACCAGAGCCCAGCAAGACCTGCCCCTTTATGTGAGAGGCAGCCTGATGGAAGGTGGCCCAGCCACAGCCCAGCAGGGAAGAAGCCAGCTGGCAGATAGCCAGCTCCTCTCTCCTCCCAGCCTCGGATCTCCTGTCTGTGCCTCTCACTGGCCAAACCTGACCAGAACCAGAGGGTGAGGGTGATGCAGTTTACTCAGGTCACCCTCCGTGGGTACAGAGCAGGGCAGAGATGGTAGAGAGTAGGTCTCCAAGACCTACCAAGAGAATCACCAACCCAAAGTCCTCAAGTCAAAGCCAGGCTTCAGGGTCCTCTTGGAGGTACTTTAACTCTCTAGAAAATGCCTCATTCAGGAAACCGTGTTATTACTCTGTGGATTACCACTTTCCTGGATATTCCAGCCTTGATTCATTTTAGTGAAATTATCTGGCTAGTGCAAGATTAACTCTTTAATCCCTTCCATGTCACATGGACCTGAACATCAGTCACAGCTGTGCCATTTACCAAGTGAGTCACCTTTAGCAAGTCCCTTAAATTCTTCAAGCCTCCATGTCTCCCCTTATAAAGACCTTATAAAAAGGTTTCTAAATGGCTGAAGGGTTAAATGGAACCACAAAGTGCCTTCATTTATATACACATCTGACCAATAACAGCAGTAGATGCTAGAACCTTTTGTTGAGTCCTCATGGTTGAGAAATTTCTAAACTTTCTTTATATGTACTATATACCTATGAGCTTCACTTACAGCAAATGCTCAATAAATGCTTGTTGAATTTGGATTCTGAATGGTTAGTGCAGTGCTGAGTCAGCTACAATGGGCCTGGGACTCCTCACATCCAGGGTAAGTGTGTGACTAGAGTTAGGGCCCTGGCACAGAATCCAGACAGAACTTCCAATAAAGGCCCAGAGAGAGAAGAGTCAAAAGGATTGTGTCAGAAACTAAGAATTGAACAATCAAGACACAACAAATATTCCCTCAGAAAGAGAGAGACCATGTGGAATAGGAACTGGGTCATATGTTGAGAAGAGAAATGGGCCTCTTAGGAGGGAGGTCAAGGAAGCCTATCATGGAGTAGGAATTCTCTGTAAATGTCATATGCGCAGCCCGGCAGAAGTCCAATAATGACTGCCTGGCCTGATGCACCTGCAACTCCCACTACCCTTTGGTAAAAACCTCAGAGACCCTTGAGGCAGCCCCCTCCCCATCATGGTGCCCAGGAACCTGTCTTAGGGAAGGACTCTGCAAAGCCTCAGGTGAGGCCAGGTCATCTGTTAGCTACGAACTCAGGCTCTGGTTGCACCCCAGCTCTGTGTCACGCTGTTCCTCACATCTGAGCTCTTACCCCAAGTTCATGGAGTAGCCCCTTTACTCCAAGCATGACTGCAGAGGACCGTAGCTTCACTGGGCAGCTCACAACCACCCAAGAGAGGCCAATAAGAGGCTGAATGATCTGTTTTTGCCACTGAAGACTTTAGGGGAATGTCTTGACTCTGTTTGTGTCCCAGCAGGTATCTGATGCAGGACAGAAGACTTACTTGACAGCAGAATACTTGAATGAACCTCTCCGAACCCAAAGGGCAATGAGTGTTGTCAGTATCATGACCTCTGTCCTCGAGGGTAAGTATTGCTCATTGGAACTTCCACTCACTGTGCCATGAGGAGTCCCCATATGAGCAGAAGATGGGATGCCCCAAACCTGTGTCGAAGAGCACCCATCTCTGTGTCCTGAGATACTCCTCATTTTTATGCCCTTGTCCCCATTACCCTTTATCAGTGTGGTTTTTAAAATGTGGATAAATTTTCAAAAACAATAGAATCCAGTGAATGAAATGCTCTAGTTCATTTCTTGTTCCAATTATCACCGGCTTCATATGTATTCACAAAACTGGATTTTAAAAAGTGATCCAGCAGGCACAGAGAATTTCAAGCTACCACTCAGGTATGCAAGAAACTTAACAGTCTTTAATTTTCAAACATGGAAAAATTGTTCCCATGTGTTTCATGGCAGTGACTTTTATGGTTATAACTTAATTTCTGTCTCAAGCTCGTGCTGAACATTAGAAGGCAGTTTAAGTAAATTAATCCTTCAGTTTAACTAAATCCTTGTCAATTCAGGGTTCCATCAATCAGGTGGGAATCCACTCAGCCTCCCCAGGGATGGATCTAAATTCTAACTGCTTACACCAAGCCACAGGGTGGAGGAAGAGAATGGCCGCCTGGCACTCAAGTACCAAAGAGCACGGCTATATCCTTCTCACCCTGAGTATAAGACCTGTCTTCTTATCCAGCCTTTCTTTTGCCTCAGGGCATGGGAAACATGGCCTTAGTCATATCTAGTTATTTGTCTCCTCTGGACAAATTTAAAATGTCCTGAGCTGGAGGATGGAGAAAGGAGTTTGGATGTTGGTGTGTCCCTGAGAAGGGGCCCTGTGTACTCTCCTCCCAGCCCTGGGCTGAATTCTAACTGTAGGGGAGGGCATGGTGGACAACAGACAACAACAACAAAAAAATGTTTGAGTGATTTGAAAACAGAGCCAACCTGTACCTTACTTTCTAGGTGAAGCCGGAGGCGGCAAGTCTTAGACAGAGACCCTCATGCCTAGTATGACACAGAGACCGTAGGGTAGCATGGGCCAGTAACATGCCTGGGTAGAGAAGAACTGAGGCAGACTCAAAGGGTGCCCTGTGGCGCCAGCATGACAGGAGAGTATTTGGATGATCACCTTGTTCCCATTGAAGGCTGCAGAAGGAGATGAGTGAGAGGCAAAGAGGGAACAGCCATCTCCATGGCTCTCCCACCAGCAACAACCAAATGGGAACATTGATGACTCAAGTGAAATACACTTGGCAATGACTTAGGACCAGCTCAACCCTCCACCAACCTTCAGCTCCCCAGAACTCAGACACAACTTCAGATAACGAAGTAGTAGCAGACGTTGAATTAACCAAAACAAAGTCCCCTGGTTGGAGGCTTGAAGTATAAATTGAATTCAGTTACAGGAGAGAAAACCCCGTAAGCTACATTTCTTGCATAACTGAGTTTGTGTTTTGAGAAATGTGTACCTATGCTAGTAACAACAGTGTTGTTGTTATTTTTGCTCATGGATAACTATTTAATAATAACTCATCAGCAGAGAGTGAGGATTAGAGAGGTGGAGGAGGAGGGAGAGGTTGGAGGAGAGGGAAGGTAGAGAGAAATGCTGGTCTGGAAGATTGAAGGAATGAAATGGAGAAACACAGGGCAGTGACAAGCTGGGACCAGTCAGCGTGGTTGTGTATTTTTCCCAACCAGGTTCAGTTGGGTGGGCACAGGTACAGAGTCATCTCCATGTTGGGTTTATTCAGAGTTGGGGTTTTGCCAGGCAAGTACAATGGAGGGGGGAGAGGGCAAGGGAACTGAGGTGTCTGCAAGGGAGTATAAAGGGGGTGGACATGAAATGTAAGCTGGGTAAGTTGAGAAGCAAAGACATGCATGACCTATGCGATGGATGGTTAAAAAGTGTACGGTCCATGGTTTGGAGGACTGAATGGGGACAGAGGTTGGGTTGCACTTGCTAGACTACAGGGGCTGAAAAAGGAGGAAAAGGGTGAGTGCTGGAGTGGAGATGGGAGGTGTTATAAGGTGTTATAATGGGAGTTATAAGTAATGACAAGGTCTAGGAGCTGGCCATGGGGTGGGGGTCTGAGTCCATGCCCGGCTGACAGCTGTCATTGACCACACCTGTGATGCAGAACTCGAGGAGTCTAAACAGAGGTGCCCACCCTGCTTGACCAGCTTGGCTCGGAAGTATCTGATCTGGGATTGCTGCCCCACGTGGGTGAAGCTTAAGACCCTTCTCTTCGCGACTGTGACAGACCCCTTTGCAGAGCTCACAATCACCCTGTGCATTGTGGTGAACACCATCTTCATGGCCATGGAGCACTACGGCATGAGTCCCGCTTTCGAAGCCATGCTTCAGATTGGCAACATTGTGAGTGCCCTGGCAGCCACTGCCTGTGCTGTCCGATCTGTGGGGCTCTGGGTGGGGTAGCAGCATGCCCTCATTCACTGGAGTGTTGATCTTGCTGGCTGAGAGCAGTGTGGGAGATGTGTGGACACTTAGTGCAGGAAGTCAAGTCTGGAGGACCAGGCTGAGCTGCTGGGAATTGCTTTGGGATGAACGAGCACAGGGAAGTGGACAGAGAGAGCCCTGACCTAGGGGCAGCTAGCCTCCCCTTTGCAGAACTTAGGACAGCCACCTGAATTCTCAGCATTGCAGCTGCCACTACCTCGAAATGATGATAAATGCCACTTTCCCATCTAAAGACAACCTATGGACTTGCAAATTTCCTTCCAATTTTATTGCTTTTGTGACTGCAAAACACAGTGTCTGTGGTTTTTCAATGCTGTCATTTAAGTGCAGAAGAGTGGGGGAGGGAGGGGAAGGTAATGAGAGAGAGGGCACCTGAGATCATGCTTGCTGTTGTCACAAAAGTGTCAGGGAGTCAGAACTTTTTTAAAAATCTGGTTCAGACAGGACTTTCCTTTAAATTTTCCTCCGTAACTTTGTAGTATAATTTTCTTTGAACAACACAAAGTCCATACTGGATTTCCCTACATGCTGAGTAAAGTGTCAGACTCAGAGGAGAACTGTCCTCAGCCTGTGCCCCACAGGAACAGTAATGATAGCCAACTTTATGTGATCACCTACTCAAGACCAGACATGGCCTCAGATGCTTCTCATGGGTTATCTCATGTTATTGTCACAAAACCCCAATATGGTAGGTACTATTATTATGCCCCTTCACAGATGGAAAAACGGAGGCACAGGAGGTTAACTAATTTGCCCAGGGTGCTAGAGGTGAGTAAGTGACAGCATCAAGATTTGAACCCAGGCCAACTGGCTCTGAAGCTCACACCTCTCAACTCCTGGGTGCTAAACCCCATCACAGGACGTGCTCGTGTGTGTGTGTGTGTGTGTGTGTGTGTGTGTGTGTGTGTGCGCGTGCACATGCACACAAGAAAAGCAGAAGCTGTGAAGGTCAGGGTCCTGCCTCCATGTCCACACCACTGTCCACTCCACTGCAGGTGACTTACTAGTTCCACCAGGACCATACAGCTCTTCTAACTCCTTGTAGGCTGCAGACTTAGGTGGAAGGAGGGGTCCCAGAGGAAATGTGACTGCTCTTCTCCAGAAATCTCCCCCTTTCCCAGAATCCAGGGATGTGAAAATGATGCCAGTAGGTTCTGGGATACTGTGGAGCCAGCATGCCTTACGTTTCAGCAGCACCTAGGCTAAGAAGACACATGCTATGTAAAGTTGATATGAAAAGGGGAAATGGAAAGAGAAGGGAGAGCTTATTGCCAAGAAGTCATCATAGACCCCAAAGGGTCAGATGGAAGAGACCTCTGAGCCCGCACCTTTTTACAGTTGGAGAAGTTGAGGCAAGAAAGACCAAAGGCCTTTACCACTGTGACAGAGCCCAGTGCCATTTTTTAAAAAAGAAAGAAAGGCAGGCACTGTGTGGTGCTTATGATGAGTCAGGTGCTTTATAAGTGTTTTCTCAGCGTCACAACGCGCTATGAGGTTATCACCACCCTCGCAGCACAAAAGAGAGCCTTAAGACTCAGAGAGGTTCAGTATCCTGCCCAAGGTAGCACAGGTGGGGAAGGTGGAGCCAGAGGTGACCCAGGTCTCTCTAGGGCACAGGACCTCATCGCTCCACCCCCACACCACACCACGCTGACTTGCCTACAAAGGGCACTCAGTAGATGCTCTTTGCATCTCACAGTTGCTGTCTTGTGGCATCAGTCAAGTCCCTTAAACTCTCAGCCACTTCCTTCTCTGTAAAAGGGATGTAACTACCTCTGTTTCCCAGGTTAGCGAGAAGCTCTGATGAGAACAAATGAGAGAAAAACACCTGACTCTGATCTTTGGTTTCTTCCTTACCTGTCACCCTTCCCTGCTGGTTGTTGTGTGACCCAAGCCTGGCCCTGACCTCTCTCAATGTCAGAATTCTATCCTGTTTAAGACCATTAAAGATACTCAGAGCTGAAAGAATCTTAGAGACAATGTATTATTATTGTTCTTACTAATAGCTATTATTGATTAATGAAGTACTGTCTGCCAGGACTTTTGCTAAAATTGCGTATGCATTATCTCACTTAAAGCCCATTATACAGATGAGGAAATTGAGGTAGAGAGGATGCACTCCTTGTCCAAGCTTATACAAGCTAGGAATGGCTGAGTTGACATTTTTCTCTGGGTCTGTGTTGCCCCACGATCCCTGCTTTTAAACTACTGAACCAGATTGACTTCTCATTTACATAATTATATAATAATTATTATCCTAATGATTATCCACTCACTCCATGTCCAACACCATTCAAACGGAAACACTGAAGCATGGAAACACTAATGTGTATTCCCTGAGCACTGATCCAGAGATTTCTCTCTGCTGCCACACTGAGTGTTCCCATCCCCAATCCGTCAGGAGCCTGCAGATAATATAGAAACAGAATAAAAACGAGGTAAAGGGATTTGCCACTTTATAAACACGACATTTTCCCCCTGCTCTATTTGTCATTGTCACCCGACCCCACAGACCCTGCTGAGATGGATCCCTGTTTCTGTCCACAGGTCTTTACCGTGTTTTTTACTGCTGAAATGGTCTTCAAAATCATAGCGTTCGATCCCTACTATTACTTCCAGAAGAAGTGGAACATCTTTGATTGCATCATCGTCACAGTGAGCCTGATAGAGCTGGGTGCGGTCAGGAAGGGGAGCCTGACAGTGCTGCGGACCTTCCGCCTGGTAATGTACTCTTTTGGCAACTTGGGGAACCTCCACGTGGACATCCAAGGAGGCTCCCCGCTGGAAACGGACTCTGTCCTTTGGGGACCCCACCAGCCAGCTCCCTCTTCCTCTTCGTTCCCTGTGGGAGGAGGCAGGGCATAGCTCCTGGGAGCCAGAGATGTGGTGCTTTGCACTTACTCAAAGTGGGGGTGTGCCCTTTCCTCTCTGGGCCTGGCTCCCCTCATCTGCGCTAAGAGGAGACTTCCTAGCACCCTCTTGTTCTCTTACCAAATAACAGTAAATGATAATCATAGCAACTACTCTTTCTTGAGTTCTGACAATGCATGAAGCACAGAGCTAAACCCTTGACATAACACATCTCATTTTATGCTTACATCACCCTGAGAGAGTTGCTTTTACTATCACCACAGATAGATGAGGGAAACTGAGACAGAGTGGTTAAATGATGGCCCAAAGTCTCCCTGCTGCTGAGTGAGCCTCAGACCTGCATTTCAAAGCCAGGCTGCCTGACTCCAGAGTCCCAGCTCTGATCATCCTCTGATTCCCTTGGTCCCCAAATCACAGCCCCAATGTCTCACCCACCTCAAAAACTGCCTCCCGTCCTGGCTCTTCTCCCAACTCAGCTCCAGGACGCCTTCTGCAGGATGCGTTACCTTATTCTTAACAAAAGAGATGTCCCCCTGATGTCTGTGTCTGTAAGGCAAGTCACCGACCTTGTTTTATTTCTTCAAGAATATCGTGGCCCCTGCACTTCATTTTAGAATCAATTTGCCAAGTTACATACCCACCTACACACAAAATTGTTGGGTTTGGGGTTTTTTTTTCTATTAGGACTGCAGTAATTTATAGATCAGTTTGGGAAGAAATATAACCTTTATGTTATGTAGTCTTCTGATCCACAAAAATGGCACACAATCTATTTATTTCAGTCTTTCAATAGTTTTATAATTTCTCCATAAGGGACTTCCTGCATATCTTTTGCTAGATTTATTCCTAGATATTCCCTAGTTCATTACGCTATTTCAAATGAAACCTCTTTTTAAATGTTCTTTTCTGGGGTTTGGGTTGTTTTTTTGTTTGTTTGTTTTGTTTTTTGCTAGCACTTTGCTATTTAATATTTTTGGATCCAGATAGCTCTGTTATTAATTCTCATGCCTTATCTATGCAATCTTTTAAATTTGTTAACAGAATCATATCATATGCAAATGATGAGTTTTGTTTCTTCTTTTCTAATCCTTATACCATTTGGTTCTTTTTATTATATTTCTGTGCTGGTTAGGACATCCAGTACACTGTAGAAAAGATGTGTTAATAGCACACATTTTTGCTGTTTTCCTGATCTCAGAGAAAATGCTTTCAGTATTTTAGCAAGTCTGATATTTGTGGGAGGTTTTTTAAGAAGATTTTTTTAAAAAACTCCTTTATCAGTTTAGGAAGTTCTCTTTTTTGTTTGTTTACTTTTGTTTTTGTTTTTTTGCGGTACGCGGGCTTCCCACTGTTGTGGCCTCTCCCATTGCGGAGCACAGGCTCCGGACGCACAGGCTCAGCGGCCATGGCTCACGGGCCCAGCCGATCCGCGGCACGTGGACCGGGGCACGAACCCGCGTCCCCTGCATCGGCAGGCGGACTCTCAACCACTGTGCCACCAGGGAAGCCCGGAAGTTCTCTTTTGTTAAGAATATTAATCATGAATGGATGTTTAATTTTATCACACAATTGTTCTGCATGATTAAGATAATCACATGATTTTCTCTAATCTGTTAAAGCAGTGAATTATACTAATTGATTTTCTAATGTTAAATAAACTTTGCATTCCTGGGATAAACCCAGCTTGATCGTGATACACTTTTTATACATTGGAAGATTCAGTTTGCTAATAATTAAAGAAATATTTTGCCTCCATATTGATCAGTAATATTTGGCCTGTAATTTTCCTTACTTGCATTGTCCTTGCTAGGTTTTAGTATCTAGGCATCAAGGTTATGCTAATCTCCATAAAAAGAAGTAAGGAATATTCCTCTTCTTCTACACCCAATCTTTGGGTAAGACTGGAATTATTGTTTCTTGTAAGTTTGGTAGAATTCACTAATTAAGCCATCTGTAAGTCAAGATTTTTCATTACTGATTTAATTTTCTTAATGGCTGTGAAACTACTCAGATTTTCAATTTCTCAGATTGGTTTTGGTAAGTTATTATTTTTCTAAAAAAATTTCCTTCTTATCTAAATTTTTAATTTTATTGACACTAAGTTATATACGCTATGCTGTTACATTTTAATGCTCCATATCACATGTACTTATGTTATCCTTTTCTTTCTTTAAAAATAGTCAGTTGTGCTTTCTTTTATCTATTTTTATTAACCTCGCCAAAGATCGTCAATTTAATGTCTTTTCAAAGAACCACCTATTAGCTTGTCGACCCTCTCTACTTCATTGGTGTTTTCTATTTCAATTAATCCTACATCTTATCTTAATTGCAGCTTACATTCCACATATTTTATTCTTTACTAACTTCTTAGGTTGGAATTTTCAGCCTATTTCCTTTTCCAATATATTCATTGAAGACTTCAATTTCCTTCTAAGAACTGCTTTAATATGTAGATTTTTCCTTATTTTATTTATTTATTTTTAAAATTTATTTATTTATTTTTGGCTGAATTGGGTCTTTGTTGCTATGCGCAGGTTTCCTCTAGTTGCAGCGAGTGGGGGCTACTCTTCGTCGTTGGTGTGCGGGCTTCTTATTGTGGTGGCTTCTCTTGTTGTGGAGCACGGGCTCTAGGCGTGCGGGCTTCAGTAGTTGTGGCTCGTGGACTCTAGAGTGCAGGCTTAGTAGCTGCAGCGCACAGACTTAGTTGCTCCACAGCCATGTGGGATCCTCCCGGACCAGGGCTCGAGCCCGTGTCCCCTGCATTGGCAGGCGGATTCTTAACCACTGTGCCACCAGGGAAGCCCCAGAATTTTCCTTATTGTTTGGTTCTAAATATTTCCTAATTTCAAATTTGATTTATTCTTTGACTCAAAGGCTAATTAGAAGCATGGTTCTTAATTTTGGAATGTATGTGGTTTTTCTAGTTATCTTTATGCCATTGAGTTCTAGCTTAATTGTATTATACTCAGAAAACATACACTGTATGATTTTAATGCTTTGGAATTTATTGATAATCTCGTTTTGGCTCAGTATAGTGAAAATGTTCCTTATGCACTTGAAAAGAATGCGTCTTCTGCAGTTGTATGGTGCAATACTCTGCATATATATCCATTGGGTAGAGAAAGTTCATTGTGTAGTCCAGATATTCTATATCCCTGCTTATTTTTGCCTGCTTGTTTTAGCAATTACTGAGATGGTAGTGTATAAAAATATCTTTCACTATGATTACGGCATGATGTTTCTCCTTACAGTTCTATCTGGAGGCTATGTTATTAAATGCATACATATTTTAAGTTATTATATCTTCCCAGTGGAGCGAAACTTTTATCAGTGAGAATTGACCTTGTTCATCCCTAGAAATGCTTTTTGCCTTAAAAGTCTCTTTTGCCTGTAGTAATTAAACAACTCTGTTTTCTTTTAGTTTGGAATTTGCCTCATATATCTCTATCTATCATTTCACTTCCAACCTTTGCATATCTTTAAGGTTGTTATATGTCTACTGTAAATAGCATGCAGTCAGATTTTGGATTCTTATTCAATCCACTCTTTGTCTTCTAACCAAAGCATTTAGTCTACTTATTTTATTGTGAATACTGATATATTTGGATGTGTGTCTATCATTATATTCTCGGTTTTCTATTTGTTTCCTCTGTTCTAGCATTTTTGTTCTCTCCTTGATTTATTTTGGACTGTTTGTTTTTCCTTGTTCCATTTTCCTCCTTTATTGGTTTGGAAACTAAATACTCTGTTTCTATTCTTTGAGTGGTTACCTTAGAAATGACAGCGTGTATTGTTAACTTAAAGTCAAAAGTTAGCTAAAATCTTTACTTTTCAGGACAACTTTTTATTCTGGTTACCCCTTCCCAACTTACTATCGTGTTAATTATTTTAATTTTATCTTGTTTTTAAAAGCTATATGACTTAATTGATGATAAATAATTCCAGATTTGTACAAACACTTCTGAAAATTCAGTAGCTTAGCCCAATAAAGGTTTATTCCTCACTCATGTCATAGTCTGATGCAAGCCAGTCAGCTCTAGGTGGGACTCCTTCTAGAAGTGACTGTGCCATATCTGAAGGCCTGTACAACCTTCAAAGCTTGCCTCCTGCTTGTGGAAAGATGGCAAAGTTTACACAGTCAAAGGCTTTTTTAGTCAGGGCTCATGGTTTCTTTTGCAATACAATTCCTTCAAAACTTAGATGGTTTCAGACCTCTGTGTGTGTTATACATCCAGAGTGCTTTCTTTGACAAAGTTCTCAGTTCCGCTTTGTTTCTTTGCTCTCTTGTCCTTCTGCCTCTCTCTGCCTCAAATGGTGGCTACACCATTAATAGCATCTTTGCTAAGATGTGCTTCATTTCATTGAAAAATTTAACTGGTCTTGAACTCATAAAGACTTAATCCCATTGCTCACTCTTTGAGCTCTAAAGCAATGTACTTCCCTAAACCTTCAAGACTCTAAACTTCTGGATTATTTTATTTTATTTAAGTATAGTTGATTTGCAATGTTGTGTTAATTTCTGCTGTATAGCAAAGTGACTCAGTTGTACATTAAACTTCTGGATTCTATTTCCTTTTATTTCTTATCAATCAACCAAATATTCCCTGAACTCATCTCTTTCTTGTAATGTCTTGACAAACGTAACCAACTACAACTGACACATGATACTAAGGTTCTGTTTTACAGACCCTTTGCCTGGTGTTACTGGTTCATGATCTGCCCCAGAATTATTGCAGACAATCATTTTGCCCCTGCAACACAGATCAACTCTTTCCAAGGATTCTTCTATCAGTTTCCTTGTTGTACACCACGGGATCACTAAGCCAGTGCCACATATCCAATGTGTTGAAATGGCTCTCTTCAATGTACCAATTTCTACATTACTCAAGAGAAGTACAACTAGTTGTAATGACAATCTCTAAATCTGTGAGTTAACATAATAGAGGTTTATGTTTACAGCATATTCAGTACTGGTTGGGAAACTCTCCTGGTTTGTCTGCTCCAAGTAGTAACTCAGTGACTCAGGATGGTGTAATGTCACCACCATCTTCAATGGGTGGCCTCCATGGTGGCCATAGGAGGGGAAGAGAAAGTGCATGATGTTTTATGGCTCTGCCTGAAAGCAGTGTACATTACTTCTGTCTCCATCTCCATTCCATCAGCCAGAGCCCAATAATATGACCTCAACTATTTGCAAGTAAAGTGGGAAAACAGTCTTCTTTTGTGTCTGAGAGGAGTAAAGGTGAATGGTGACCATATAGCCAATCTCTGCCCTACCCTGTGAAACTTTACCGTTGTGTCCATTCAATGTTTGTTTAGATTCACTCTCATACTCAGCGCTTCCTTGCTGTTTATCCATTCTTGCACATAATACGTTCCTTCTGGGATCACTTTCTTTCCGCCTGAAGTGCATCATTTAGAATTTCTTTCAGTGAGTGCCTTCTGGCAGTAACCTCTCTCAGTTTTATCTAAAATTTGCTGTTCAATTTGCCCTTATCTTTTTTTTTCTTTTTAATTTGGTTGTGCCGGGTCTTAGTTGCGGCAGGAGGGCTCCTTAGCTGCAGCTCGCTGGCTCCTTGGTTGTGGCATGAGAACTCTTAGTTGTGGCATGCATGTGGGATTTGGTTCCCTGACCAGGGATCGAACCCAGGCCCCCTGCATTGGGAGCACAGAGTCTTAACCACTGCGCCACCAGGGAAGTCCCATGCCCTTGTCTTGAGAGATATTTCTTATGGGATCTTGCCTTAATGGTGGGAGAAATTCCTGTTATACTGTCTACCTTAGGCAGCCCTGGGATGTGTTTCCTGATTGCTGTGCCTCATGAGACCATTAAAACTTATGCTCAGATTCATCAATTTTGCAAATGTCTTCAGAGAAAAGCTGACTTCAGCAATCTGTTTATATCTCTGAATTCCCGTAGTTATTTAATTTTTGGCTAAAGAATTACTTATTTTATTGACAGATCATTAATGCACTTAAGATTTTATTATCTAGCATTTTTAGTAACTTTTTGATGGAAAGGGGAACCCAAGGGGGACCCAATATAGTCTACCATATTATTCCATCTTCTGATATTCTTCACAAGTTCGAGGCCCATTTCATCACCAAGTGGTGACCTCCTCAGTAGAGGGCAGACGTTAGACTTACCTTGCATTCTATTCCAAAAGTAAAGCATCCTCATTAAAATAAGTTCCAGATTAGATCTAAGGTGAACACAGACCGCCTCCCTCACAAAGAAAAATATGTATGGAGCTTCCTGCATAAGAGGATTAAACCTTGGGACTTATTGCTGTGTTGCGTGATAAAACTGCTGCTACTCTGTCCAGCACAGCATCCCAGCTCCTTGGCCAGTGCCTGGCTCTTAGTAAGGGCTCCATAAATACCCCATGACAGCTGAGCTCACATATTTCTTTCTAACAAATTAGAGAACCACACAAATGTATTTTTTAAATGTTTAGGCATCTTTATGCATGGTGCTTTTGTTCTCCTGTGGGACTTAGCACATTTGGGTTTACAGTGAAGACTTTCTGGGTCTTTGCCTTATCTCTGCAACTAAACCATTAGTTCCATGAGGACAGGAGTCCACAGACTTCTCTCCATATACCTCACAGGCTAGTACAGTGCTATGTATGTGCGTGGCTGGTGTCCAACAAAGTAGGTAGATTGGTTGGTCAATTAAATAAACATATGAATCCCAGGTTCATGAAATCACAGATACTTACCATTTCAGAGATGGTGGGGGTAAAAGATGTTGTCCAAGGCCTCAGGATGAGAAATGCCCCAAGATGATGGGTAGCCAATACCTCTCAAATGCAGTGGGTTGTGCCCTACCTGCAGGGAGCTAGCCTCTCTTCAGCTCAAAGGTGGGCTCTTCTCACACATTTATGAGCTCCATCATACCCCACTCCACCCCACAGAATAGATCTACATCCGGGAGGCTTGTGGCTATAGAACAGAGTACACGTCACACGACCAACACCCCAATATGAGACCCCTGACTTTGCCACAGTCAGTGGAGCACATTAGTAGTACATAGGGACCATATAGAGTTGGTCATATTTTTGAGTAACTGGTGACATACGAAGAAAGGTCTTTGAAAGCAGCTTCCCGGGATCAACCCACATTGATGGAATGAGCTACCTTGTGCTTTTTCTGTTTCTGGCCAAGACTTGAGATGAAAGGTGATGGAAGCAGCCACCAGGACCTGACACGGTCTCTGTTTCTCTGCAGTTGCGGGTCTTCAAGCTGGCCAAGTCATGGCCGACCTTAAACACGCTCATCAAGATCATCGGCAACTCGGTGGGGGCTCTGGGGAACCTCACCATCATCCTGGCCATCATTGTCTTCGTCTTTGCTCTGGTTGGCAAGCAGCTCCTCGGGGACAACTACCGTGACAACCGGCGCAAAATCTCAGCACCTAACGAAGAATGGCCACGCTGGCACATGCACGACTTCTTCCACTCCTTCCTCATTGTCTTCCGGATCCTCTGTGGAGAGTGGATTGAGAACATGTGGGCCTGCATGGAAGTCGGCCAGAAGTCCATCTGCCTCATCCTTTTCTTGACGGTTATGGTGCTGGGCAACCTGGTGGTGAGTGCATGGGCAATGCAGGAGACTTCCATATTATCCTAGAAAGTCTGACATTGCACATGTCTTGCCCACATTGTACCTCCCTGACTGAAAAGTCTTCACACTTTTCCAAGTTGTGCGGGACACATGAGAAATATCTGTTGGGAAGCAGCTGGAATAAGCCCATATGACAGAGCAGGAAAGACCTGATGTAGAATCCCAGCTCCACCTCTAGTAAAGTTGGGTGACCCAGCACAAGAGACAATCTCCCAAGCTTTAATTTCCTTAAAATCAAGAAAATAGTGCTTACTTATGGGCTTACTGGGAGAATTAAATTACAGGAACAACATACACAAATTGCCTAGTGCAGTTTCTGGGCCAAGGCAGGAAGTCAATAAATGGTAGCTGTTAGTTGTTGAAGGAAAATTTCCCTTCCCCATTCTAGGGTTCTCAGAAGGTATTCCTGTCAGGGGTGGGGGGGAGTAGAGTTACATAGGTTCTAGCTAGGAGCAGGAGGGGAGGCACAATGGGACAAGAGGAAGGAGAGGAGCTGGATCCTGGACAACATCCAATGCCATGACAATAACAAAATCCACTCTCAGGTTTGCGGGGAGCCCCTCTGGAGGCCTTTCTCCCAATTGGCCCCAGCACCCCTTCTCTGGCCCAGTCTGGCTCCTTGGCTTCAGTTGTCTCCACTCCCTCAAGTTCTGGGTGCCTTTGCTCTCCCAGCCTTGACCAGGGTGAGGGGAGGGTGTTATTTTTAGGAACCCCTTTCTTTTTTTTTTTAATTGAAGTATAGTTGATTTACAATATTGTGTTAGTTTCAGATGTACAGAATAGCGATTTGGTTTTTTTCCATTATAGATGATTACAAGATGTTGAGTATAATTCCATGTGCTATACTGTAAATCTTTTTTGCTTATCTATTTTATATATAGTAGTTTGTATCTGTTAATCTCATACTCCTAATTTATCCCTCTCCCCTACCTTTCCCCTTTGGTAACCATAAGTTTGTTTTCTATGTCTGTGAGTCTGTTTCTGTTTTGTATATAAATTCATTTGTATTATTTTTTAGATTCCACATATAAGTGATATCATATAGTAATTTTCTTTCTCTGTCTGACTTATTTCGCTAAGCATTATATTCTCTAGGTCCATCCATGTTGTTGCAAATGGCAGTATTTCATTCTTTTTTATGGCTGAGTAATATTCCATGGTATATATAGACCACATCTTCTTAAGCCAGTCGTCTATTGATGGGCACTTGGGTTGCTTCCATGTCTTGCAGGAGCCCCTTTCTTATTGCCTTGGAAGTCAACAAACTTGAATCCTTTTCCCATAAGAGTTTTACAGATAAGAGAAAGCTAAACCAAGAGAGGGGATGAAAAAACAAATTCAGACTCTTCAAAGTCTTTCCCAACAGGGTCCCTGAGCCAGAGGTGCCTTCTGCCTGCTCTCCCGAGTAGGGGGCTGGACAAAACTCCTTTCTTCCAGGCTGAGTTCCCCATCCCTGCAGTGTCACAGAGGCCCCTGACCCTGAGGCAGGAAGTTTGCCTTTCCGAGCACTTTTATATCCTCGTGCCATTTCCTCTTCACAACCACTCTGACAGGTAGGGGGTCCCGAAGGACACGAAGTTGGAAGCAGAGAGGAGATGTGGCCAGGATACCAGAGTGAGCAATAGAAACCAGGGTATGGCTGATGAGGGTGGTCCTGGGCAGGCCCATGCCTGCTTCTCTCTGTTGTCCCTGAATGTCCCTTTGCTCAGCAGGGGTGACCCTCCTCTGTGGTGGGGAATGTACTTCCAAGCCTTGTCCACGTGAAGCAAGTTGCTTGGGGCATCCCCGAGGCTCCTCTCAGTTGCTGTCAGAATGTCTGTTCCCCCAAGAAGGAAAGCATCTTGGGTGGGCAGAGAGAGGCCCCAGTGTGGCTGTCCTGCCACCCAGCTGCTGACCTGGTGGGCCACGGAGGGGGTCAGCTCATCGATTGAGTGATCTTCCTTTCCACGCCTTCTCTCCAGGTGCTTAACCTGTTCATTGCCCTGCTGCTGAACTCCTTCAGCACCGACAACCTCACAGCCCCAGAGGACGACGGGGAGGTGAACAACCTGCAGGTGGCCCTAGCGAGGATCCAGGTGTTAGGCCGGCGCATCAAGAAGGCCCTTTGCAGCTTCCTCAACTGGCCCTTCTTGCTCCCCCGGCCCAAGGCAGAGCCCCAGCTGGTGGTGAAACTCCCACTCTCCACCTCCAAAGCTGAGAACCACATTACTGCTGACACGGCTGCGGGGAGCCCTGGAGGGCTCCTGGCTCCCGGAGGCCCCAGGGATGACCACAGTGACTTCATCACCAATCCTAACATATGGGTCTCTGTGCCCATTGCCGAGGGCGAGTCTGACCTCGATGACTTGGAGGATGATGGTGAGGAGGATGCTCAGAGCACCCAGCAGGAAGTGATCCCCCAAGGGCAGGTGAGAGTTCTCCCACGGGACAGCCACAGGAAGCAGGGTGGGGACTTAGGGCTGGAGTGACAAGGGGCAGTAGGGAAATTTTGATGAAGAGGTTTTCCAACCTCAGGGCTGGCGCAGCCTTGAAGAGCCCCAGACAAGCCCGGCATGAGACCCCTTCACATAAGGAGGCACAGGCCATGCCAAGCTTTCTGGAGGAGGTGACATTTAATCAGAGCCTGGAAGAAAGGGTCAGAATTCACCAGGCAAGCAGGGAGCAGGGGCATTGCTTGAGCCCCAGGCCACTTGGAGTTGCTTGAAATTGTCTTTCATATAGCTGCCCCATTTGCTCCACCCAACCCAGGCTCTGTGCAGGAGGTGCTAATAAGATTGCTCTAAGAACAGGATGTTGTCCAAGAGCGAGTCTCGTCTCATCTTCGCCAGCAGCCTAAAAAGTCCTGATCGTTATGTGACTCATTCATCCAGCTTTTCCCGACAGGGGATGTCACAGGGAAATGACACTTGTTCCTTTGGCACCAAAGAATTTGAAGCATATTTTTGGGTAATATATATATTTTTAAATGCTTTGCATACTTCCTTTCTACCTTAAGCTGATAAATCAACCCTCGTTAACCTCTTCTCAACAACTCAGGGCTTGCACGTCTCCACAATGTAGGAAGGCAGCGGTCCCTGTGGGACCCGGGGACAGAGCGCTGCTGGCCAGGCCACTAAGTGGCCTCAGACAGCTGTGCTTTGAGTCTGTAGCTCTTCCCTAGCCTCCGTCCCTCGCAGCTGTCACTGCTCTTGTGTTCCAGCAGCTGCTGTTATCAGCTGCCATATTTTACATGCCTTTGTCTGGGTGACAGCCGAGGGCAGGGCGTCACCATCCCCAGAGTAAAGGACATAAACTCTGTGACGCTGTCTCCACTCAGAGTCATTTTCAATTACTTTGAGGGTTCTTGGGGTCTCCAGAGGGCAAAGTTCACTACCACTCTGACCCCTGGACAAGTGATAATGATCATGGCTAACATCTATGGAGCCAAGCACTGCTTGCAAAGTGCTTCACAAGTATGAACATATTTAGTCATCAAAATAACCAAATGAAGTAGATCTTGCCTTCTCAAGTTTTCAGATGGGAAAAATGAAAATAAGAGAGGTTAAATAACTTGCCTAGTGTCACACAACTTGTAAGTAATGACACCAGATATTACACACAGATCTAGCTGGCTCTATGTATGTATGTTCGTTGCATATATTAGGTCCTTGGCTCTGGCAGATGACTCTTCAAAGTTAGAATTGCTTAGCTGAAGGTGGGCCCAGGTACCCAAGTTGGGGCTTTCTCTCACTAGCAGGAGCAGCGGCCACAAGTCGGGAGATATGAGGACCACCTGCCACCCAGGAGCTCAGGTTCTGGAATGTCCTCTGAGGACCTGGCTCCATACCTAGGTGAGAAGTGGAAAGACGAGGCTCCTGCTCAGGGCCCTACAGAGGTAGGTATGTGAGCTTCCTGGAGAGGTTAAACAGCCTGCCGGACAATGACCAGTGGGATGGAGGGGACTGGAGGATAGGGCTGGGCGTGGGGTATTCCAGACTACGCTCAACTGTGGAGGCTCATGTCTCATCTTGGGAATTTTTAAAGTCCTTCCAAACCTCTGGGCTAATCAGCATGATTTCACCGGGAAGAATGAGCTTCCATAGACTGGGGGACCGAGGACCTGTTCCTCAACCTCTCTGAGCCTCCGTGTCTCCATCTGGGAAGCTAAGTGGTAATGGCGACTTGGTAGGATTCTTTTGAAGCTTCAATGAGATGCTGCTTGTCAAATGTTTAGCTCCTGCCTGAAATGGAATAAGTGCCCAGAAAATGACAGCCAAGAAAAAAGGAAACAAAAGACAGTGCACAGAGAAAGTTAAGTATCTTTCAGAGCCAGCAGATAAAAGTCAGAGTTGCTGTGGGTGAGGAAGTCTTCCCTGTGACCATCTCCCACCTCCCACCCCTGCTTTCTGTTGTCCACACTGTCTTCTCGGGCCAAAAGCAGACGGGTGCCAGGGAGAGGCTATCTGTACTGAGTGCTGTGCTGACAGACTTACATAGACTGAGCAGGCAGAAGATCTTATAAGAGGTAAAAATAAACTTGGTGGTTTCATTACAAATCTTTAAAGAAAACAAGCTACATTGAAAGAGGTATCTCTAGAGATTTAGCATCTGTATTAAATGCAAGAAGTTAACTTGACACCTAGCCACTGAGTGCCGATGGTGCCAGGCCCCGGGCAAGCAAAGATAAGGAAGACATAATTCATCCCAAAGTTATCAAGCCCATCAGCTTGAGGAGTGCCAGCCACTGGCTGTGTGCCTCTGGGCAAGGCTGACCCAGCGGGGTGAGAGAAGAGGGTGGGATAAGAAGGGATTTGAGGGCTCTGGGTGAACACCAGCCTCTTGGTTCCAGTTGGGTGAGGGTTGCCATCTTCTACGCATGGAGAACATGTTTCTGCTGAGCATTCTAAGGACTCCCCTGGCTAGTTTTCTCTACTCGGTGTTTTCAGTACACTACTGCTGGGGGTTGTTTTTGTTTTTGTCTTGATTTTGTCCATGACCCTAGCCAGGCAGGGAGGGTCTGACAGTGACAGATGGGGACCCACCCCACCATTTGGGTCCATTAGTCAAGCGATCAGGTTTACTAATATGAGAGCAGCTTCAGCTCCTAATTGAATTCATCTGGAGACATTATAGGGCTGAAGCTGCCAGGAGGGCAACAGGGCCCCTGCAGCATTGCTCCATGATTAAATATTCAAGCCCAGTGAAGGCTGAGAGTCTTTATGGGTGTAATTACTGTGTCTCGGGCCATCGCCAGCCCTCCATCAGGGGCCTGGAGGTTTAAAGCCTCACACAGCTGAACCTCTGGGGCTCTTCATAGAGCATGACTGTTCTGGGGCTCAGCTGGCAAGGCACCGAAACAGAAGGGACGCCGTGGTGGGTCCAGCCCTGAGGGGCTCTCTCTGCATCTCGGAGCTCTGAGCCAGTCGGACCTGTGGTGACAGTGTGCAGATTCACTGGGCCCCTCAGAGAGCTGGGTTCACTGCCGGGGCTTCTGCCCTGCAGGGAGTGGACGACACGAGCTCCTCTGAAGGCAGCACTGTGGACTGCCTGGATCTTGGGGAGATCCTGAGGAAGATCCCTGAGCTGGCGGATGACCTCGATGAGCCAGATGACTGCTTCACAGAAGGTAGAGTGGCAGCCACAGACCTCCTCCACTTGACATTCATTAGGGCCAGAATCCAGCACAACAAGTACTCATCTGGTCACCTCTGTGTCCAGGGTTCTGGCCTGGGGTCCAGGGGAGACAGGCAAGCAGTGCCCCTTGCTCCTCACTCCCAAGCTTGAGAGCCCAGCATCAAACACAGATGCCAGACTCGCAGCAGCTGACTGGTGGGATCTGCATCTCATGCCACATCAGACATGGCAAACAGATGCTCTGCCTTCCTCATCACCCTCGAAAACACCTCACTGAGTTATAAACCAGCCCTCTTGAGGCTGAAAGGGAAAAGGTAGCCACCACCATAAACTCTTGACTTGGGACGTAAAAGGACCCAGAGGAGGGCCATGATGCACCTGCGTCCCTGCATCTCCTATGTGACTCTTAAAGGCAGAACCTGCGTCTTACTCTTCTTTTTCCTCAATGTTTAGAACAGTGAAGCCTGTTATATTCTCAATAGATATTTGTGCAATAAGTGAATAAACATATAGTTCATGCTATGAAAGTAAGTGTGGCCTAAATAATTAAACAAAGAAACCACTTAATTGAGTTTCCACTTTCACGTGACCCTGAGCTGGGCTGCCCCCAGGCCCCATTCCAGCCATGTGGAGACCCCCCAGTTCAGCACAGGCTCAAGGCATAGCCCCTCAGACACCCCCAGGCTCAGGCCCCATGTCTTGTCAAAGCTCCAGAAAGGGTGGGATATGGATAAGGGCTATGCTATCATCTGTAGGGAGGAAGAGGCTTGGGAGGAGGTGAGAGTGGGCAAGACCAGTGGTGGAGAGGGCCACCTGAAGGGCACAATGGAGAGACCGCCTGAAAGGGACCCCACTTCTCTCATATTCCAGGAGAGAATTCTTTTCCAAAATAGCGGCAAGTGGGTTTCCCTGCAGAGTGGTTTCCCTTCAGGGCTGGAGTCAAAACATGCCTCCTTTACTAGTGGGACATCACTCACCATCAGTCCCCTCTCCCCACAGGCTGCATTCGCCACTGTCCTTGCTGTAAAGTGAACAGCTCCAAGTTTCCATGGGCCATGGGCTGGCAGGTGCGCAAGACCTGCTACGTCATTGTGGAGCACAGCTGGTTCGAGAGCTTTATCATCTTCATGATCCTGCTCAGCAGTGGAGCGCTGGTAAGCGGAGGTAGGGGTTCCATGCCACAAAGCCCTCCAGGTGGGGTCTCCACCATCCAAAGGCCCTGGAGCTGCAGCAGTGGGTTCCCCTGATTCCTGGGCTGAAAGTCCCCAACGTGTGGCTGGAAGGCGAGCTGCAGCCCAGCACGAGGACTCCTCTTAGCAGGAGGGCATGGTAGGTGCTTGAGGGGCCCGTGTCATGGCCTGTTACACCTGGCTGCTTGGATTTCAAGCAGTGAGTGTATACATCCCACTTTATTGTTGGGAAAACTGACACTCAAAGGGTTTATGGGACTTGTCCAAGATTACCCAGCTTGTCAGTAGGAAAACCTAACTTTGCCTTCATTTGATCCCAAAGCCCCTGATTTTCCACCTTCTGACCTCCCTACACACTGCCCTTTTCTGAGGGCCCAGTACGAAAAGGACCATCCTTCCCTGCCCTATCAAGCTGCTTGCAAGTACTGCTATCACTCCCTCGAAGTGCATGGCAAAGCATTACAACGGCACTTCTCAAAATTTAATCACCCGGGGAACTTGTTAAAGTGCAGATTCTGATTCAGTAGATCTGGGGTGGGGCCTGAGAACTTGCATTTCCAACAAGCTCCCACGTGATGCTGACACTGGTCCACAGGCCACACTTTGAAAAACAAGGCCTTACAGTCCTCTAGATTCTGAGTTCAGAGACACTTCCTAAGCCCCTTGCTGGGTGTCGAGCTTTGTAGGACAAGGAAGGATGTTCTCTCTGCACCATGGCGTAGGCTCACTACACAGTCTCAACTCATTTTCCCAATGAACCAAGGTAGACGTAGACACAGGAAGGGACTCATCCTTGGCTGTCCACATTTTATGGATGAGGACGTCACAGCCTAAAGACACGGAGGTACCTGCTCAGGCTCCCAGCTCATTAGTTAAAGGGAGGACTAGCATCCCACTCTCTTGATTCATGGTTTCCAGTGTTTCCACTTGCCTTTTGCTCCCTGTGTGCCATTTACTCCCTGAAAACAATCTGCTGACCATCTGGGCACCCACTTAAATGCCATATTTCCCAGGAAGGGAGCCCAAACTGCTCAGGGTGTTGTCTCAGCCTTAGGGAGGAGCAAAGGTAGGTGAGAAGGTTTGATCTGAGAGGTGGAAGGAAAGCTAGGCCAGCAAGGGCACAAAGCTGAGGGAGAGGAGTCTCACAGAGCAGGCTGGGCTGCCATCTTGGAGAGGGGGTGGCAGCGTCTGATGGTGCCCACTGCCCTGGCACAGGGTGGTGACGGCCCCCCTAGAATAGCAGTCTCAGCACAGTCCTGAGTGCAGAGGCCACACTGCGGGGCAAAGGGAGGCTGGGCAGTGCATTCTCCACACCTGCCCTTCCCTCTATCCTGCAAATGATAACCTCAATCATTTGATGAGGACTAAGTGCTTTCTTCATCACCTCCTTCCCTTGGCCCTCTACTCCCCTTCTCCACACACCCCTGCTGCTCCCCTGCCCTCCCCTCCCGGCAGGGAGCTTACATCCTAAACCAGCTGCTGACCCCACCACAGTGTTCTCCCTCCCCTCCCCATCTCCTTCCCCAAGGGACTGAACTGGCTGGCACCAAATTTAGTCTTCCTTATGCTTTTACTTTGAATACGTTTTAAAAAAAATAACATGAGTTTTTATCTGACAAAGTAAAGAGAAAAAAAATGCTTGGAAATTATGGGGAAATGCAAAGAAAAAATATCACCCATTTTCCTATCAGTCAAAGAGAATCTCACTTTGAAAACATTTTGGTGCATTTCCTTCCCATCTTTCTTATGCATGTAACACATAAATATTACAAAACGGAAACCACATTTGTGCATTCTGTAATTTCTCAGTAAATTTTCTCAGTAATATGGTCCTCCTACCTCATTAGATGGCTGCAATGTAACTAACCCCCAAGCTCACTCCTAATAAGCATTGAATATCCTATGCGCACTCCTTTGGAAATGTTGGCTTATTTCCCGTCTTAGGTCTAGCTTTAGAAGTAGAACCAGAAGCAGGAATTCTTGTGCAGTTTGTGGAGGGTGTGCTTTGAGCTGGAGCATGTGAAGGAATTAGGACAGAACAGGGAATGGAGCTGGGAAAAGACATGGGTTCCCATGAAGCCCAGCCTCAGCCTGATCCCACAGGAACTCTGAAGCATAAAGGGCCTCACGGGACAGTCCCACCTTGAGGCAAGGGGATGGTCAGACACTGGCTGCGGCTGCCCGCAGAGGGGTGATATAGTCTCCTAAGGCGGAGGCACTTCCCTTCAGCCCAGAGACGTGTCCTCAGGCAACAGGGGCATTCACCAGCCTTTAGCAACCAACGTTCACAGCAGCTGGGGATGGTCATACTGGCTTCTTAAACAGGATCTAGGTGGGACACCAACAACATCTAGTGTCCTTAGGATACATTCTTGAAGGCAGAATTGCTGGATTTCTAAAAGCTTTGAGTCATATTACCAAGTTGGGGTCCCAAAAACCGAACCAGTTTTCACTCTGCCCAGCTGTATATGAGAGTAGCTGATTCCCCACAGCCAAACTAACTGCGGGGTTCCCCCCCACCATCCACTCCCACCGATGCCCTTTCCTCTTCATTAATCTGATAAAAGAAAAATGGCATCTTCTCTTCATTTGAATTTCCTTGATTACCAATGAAAGGCAGCATTCTTTTTCAGAGTTCACTGGTGAGTCTTACTTTCACTTTCACGAACATCCTTTGTTGCTTTTATTTTTAAACTAAGTCACTGTTAGCAATCCCTTTGGTTCACTTCCAAAATCCAATTAGAGAAGGTTTCCTTTCTCACTTGTGTTCAGCTCCCCTGCAAAGTATAAGCAGGGCTGTGTGTCCTTGTTGGCTCCGAGGAAGTCCTCATTTGTATCTCACAGGGCCTCCTCCACTACCCCACCCTACCTCCCAGAGCAGAGAAAAAAAAATGATGCAGGCAAACTGGTTACCAAAGCTCTCTCAGGGGCTGACTGGGTCCTTCCCTGTCCCTGGGCCCCAGTGCTGTGGGTCTAGGCTGCCTATCATTTTGCTCCTTTCCTTCCAGGCCTTTGAAGATTTTTACCTTGACCAGAAGCCCACGGTTAAGGCCTTGCTGGAGTACACCGACAGGGTGTTCACGTTTATCTTTGTGTTTGAGATGCTGCTCAAATGGGTGGCCTATGGCTTTAAAAGTTACTTCACCAATGCCTGGTGCTGGCTGGACTTCCTCATCGTGAACGTGAGTGTCTCAGTGGGCACTTGTGGGCTTTGGGGTCCTTTCCCCTGGCTGATGGCTGCAACTAACGCAAAGGAAGCTTGGAGGCCTGGCCTTCAAGGGTGACTCCAAAGAGAAGTCTTAGCAAGGGGTCTGATAATAACCCTGCATACCTGTGATCCAGGTAAGATCCAGGCAGTACATGATTCCAACACAACAGTGACACTCAGGTGCGTCTTCAGTTCCTAGGTCTCCATCCAGAAAGACCACTTACTACCTCTGTATTTTACATCCAAAGCAAGATGGCACATGACCTTGCATCCATTGTCAGGGGTTCTAGACCTAGGGATGCTGAGGACTTCCTGGCACAGAGAACCTGCCCTCCCACTGACTCAATGATCCCCAGCCCTGGCTGCACTTTAGAATCACTTGGGAAGCTCTTAAGAACAGAGTGAACAAACACTACTCTTCCCAGAGATTGGGGTCTTACTGGTCCTGGGTGGAGTCCATGCATCAGTAGTTTGTAAAAGCCCCTGGGCATGTCCAATGTGTAGACAGGATTGAGAGCCACTGAGCTTAAACCACTGATGTCTCCCCAGTGGCACTAAAAGGGGCAAAGAGTCCCTTTGGAGAGGTGATGAGCTGGAGCTCATGTGTTCAGATGAACCTGTGGCCACTAGCCCTGCATTAGGGGATTTACCAAGTGCCTCCCACACATTAAACTTGAGATTCCTCAAAGGTGTGAGGAGACCATCCTCAGTAAAGTCTCCTAAGAGCTCTCCTAGCCCCCAAAGCCCGGAGAGAGCTCCTCCTCCTCTTAACAATACAGTCCTCTATCTATCCAGACCCTTGCAGTCTTGGCTTTTCAGGATAGCTGCCTGAGCTATTTGTTCACTGCTGCACGTCTGAGGGTCCCTGCAGGTGGGGGAGGCACGTGCTATGTTTGCCTCTGCTTCCCACACTCCCACAGCCACTGGTGCCAAGGTCTGCACATCAGAGGTGTTAGGAAATGTGTCTGTATTTGGTGCTTGCCTGCTGAAGCTGGATGGGGTCCAGTTCAGAACATTCTGTCCAGCCTCCTGTGTTGGCAGGTCCTCCACAGCAGGTCTGTGCACCTAATTCTCTTCTTTCCTGATACCAATGCGCTAGCAGCATCAGGCCACTGTACCACAGGGATTAGCTGTGAGGCCTGCAATCTGAGTCACAGGTGATAATTTTGTGCATATCATATAATTATTCATAAAGGAAAGGAAAATTTTATTCCAGCTACCCACTCTTGTTAGGGGCAGTCACTCCTAAGTAGGTCTCACTAGTTTCAGTCCTGATCCCCTGATGTGGTCACCCACTCATCCATCCATCCATCTGCCTACTAATTCTTCCTTCTGACCATCCATCCCTCCTTCCATCTATCCAACCATTCACCCTTCCTTTTTCCTTCCTTCCAAACATCCATTCATGTTTACTTCTTCTGTTTATCCTGTCAGTCCTCTCCTTCCATCCAACTCTTCTCACTCTTCTTTCCCTCCTCCCTTCTGCCCATCTATTCATCCTAACCTTCCTTCCATCCCTCTATCAATTTGTCCTTAACCCTTCTATCTTTCTATCTTTTGACTTGTCTTTCTGTTGAATTATCCAGTCATCTAACCTTCTATTCACTCATTCAAGCACCTTCTATCCAATTTTCCTTCTGTTCACACATTTTCCATCTTTCTATTCTTCCTTTACCTCATCAATCTATCCTTCCTTTCTTCCACCCATCTGTCCTCTCACCTCTTTTTCTTCCATTCATCCATCCACCCACCCATTCTTCCATCCAGTCAACCTTCCATCATTCTCTAATCTCTTCCATTCCTCTACCCATCTCTCTATCTTTTCATTCATCCGTCATTTATCCAGCCATCCATCCTTCCCCAATTCATCCATCCCATTCATCCACTATCCATGATTTTATCTTTCTTCTTTGCTTTCTTTCTTCCATTCTTCCTTTCAACTCTCATATCCATCTTTGTATCATTTAGTCCATTCTTCTATCCAACCATCATTCAACTTTCCATCAAGATTTCTTCCTTCTTTCTTTCCTTCCTTCCATCCATCCATCCCAACATGCCTCTCTCTATTTTTTCAATTTATCAAGTGCTTATTTATATCAATAACTACTGCATATAGGATTGTTTTATGAAGTGCTCTCGGGGGGATAGAAGCCAAGAAATAAAAATTCCCTATCTCCAGGAGTTTATACTTTACTCTTCCAGCAGGTAGGACAACAGAGAGAAATAAACATATGATGAGGGAGGATGTGGTGAGCACTGCTGGAAATAGTTGGTGTCTTAGGGACACAGAGACATGAACCTGCTTCCACTCTGGGGGTGGGGTAGCTGGGCAGGCTTCATATAGGAGGTGGCATTAGATATAAGGCTTAAAATGAGCAGGAGCAACAAGGTGCAAAAAGAACTGGGGGTGGTCAATCTTAATTAAAGAACAACCCTGGGCAAAGGCACAGACACAGGTACATTTAGGGAGCAACTTGATTTGGGTAGGATACGTGGGTGAAATATGACTGGAAAAGCAGGCTGTGGCCATATGACACAGGCTAAGGAGTCTGGAGCTTATCCTGAGATGATAAAACATCAATGAAGGTTGGGAGTAAGAGAGAAACATGATCATAATCAGATTTGCAGAGGAGAATGGATGGGATGGATGCAATACGGGAGCCTAGAGACCAGTTGGGAGGCTTGTGGCTTGAGCAGTGGGAATGGAGCTGGGCTTGGATGGGAGGGCTTTGCTGGAGAGGCCCCGGCTCCTAATTGCCCCAACTGCAGATTTTGCACGTGAGGCAGCCTTCCCAGGGGCTGAGCAAAAGACTGAACAGGGTCCAGCATGGAACTGGCCCCAAACCTCCTGCTCTCACTTAGCCAGGCAGCTGGGTGCCACCTGCTGGTGTCTGGAGCCTTGCCTGGTTGGAGGAAGGGGGTTGTTTCCATTCCAGTTTTCTGTCCTGGTGGAATAAGCCACCATTCAGAGAACAGGCATTGTTTGGGGCTCTAGCACCCAAGTGTAAACCCTTCCCTTTCTGACATCCCCTCCTAGCTGTCAAGCTGAGCCTGAATTCAGCCCACCAGTCGTGGTGCAGTTGGGGGTCTCCCAGGATTGGGTCACAGTCTCTGGCAAGCTCAAGCCAATGCATAGCGTATCTCCCTGGCACCTTCAAAGTTCCTGGAAGGTGTGACCATTTTTCCATGTAAGTTTGTGCCTTTGCAGTCCTTGGTCCAACACTTTAAAAAATGCAAAACTGACCAACCAACAGGGACTCACAACTCAGTCATTATATCTCAGCTATCTGTCAAAGCTGAATCTCCTGGCCCCATGCCAGTCACTCTTCCTGGAAAACTGCAGAGCTGTGAGGGCCTCGGAGTTCTCTTAGTCTGATTTCTCATTTTACAAAGGTTGAAAGTACAAGCTGCACTAACAAGGCACTGACCCAAGGTCACAAAAACATCAGGGTTGAGAGGGAACTAGACCCCACCCAGCCCAGGACTCTTTCTTCCCCACTTTTCGCAGCACGTACAATGGAGCCTCACTTTATATTCCTCAAGATAGACTTTCTGCATAACCCCCATGAAGGGCCAGCATCTCTCCAAGTCTCTGAAAGTCAACCACATTTTAAAGGCTGTTGGGAACTGGCTGGTGCCTCTAGAGAGGAAAGGGAAGGCTGATTTACTACACTGGGAGCTTGATCACCTACATACAAGGGGGTGGCGATGTGGGAGACTGAGATTTTCTTGGCCAAAAGTTCAGATAAATGATGAATGAAATTTTTAATGAAAGAGAAGAGATTGGACTCTCACTATACCTCTCGTTGGAGTTCAGAATAAGGTGGGAGCCAGGATGATGGCTCTGACAGAGTAGGGAGTGGGAGGGATTTCCTGTCTCCATCCACCAGGGTCAACTTTCTGGAACCCTAGGGTGATGCTTTTGCTCTCTGCCTGCACTCAGATCTCACTGACAAGCCTTATAGCGAAGGTGCTGCAGTATTCTGATATGGCATCCATCAAAGCCCTTCGGACCCTCCGTGCCCTGCGGCCACTGCGGGCCCTGTCTCGATTTGAAGGCATGCGGGTAAGACCTATCTCCTAACCGCTCTGGTCTGCAGCATTTGGTACCCATTCCCCCTTTACGCCCTCCATACTACTGACCCTGAGCTCCAGGCCCTACCCCCACAGGTCAGCTCAGGGGTCCCCACTTTCTGCTGTCACGTTGGTGGTGCTGCAGTACCCTAACTCTCCTAGTTCTCCTTCAAGTCCCTCTGTAAGCCTGCTTCCCTTCTCACCTCAAACATCACATCTACCAGGACTCAGACCTCACTCTCTCCTGCTCTTAGTGAGGCAATCCTGCTTCACAGCGTCACAAGCATCTCTTACCTCAATCTCCCCAGCCTGCCTTTTGTCCTTATTGCCAAAATCTCCAGAACACCCCAAGCTCTTCATCTTTCCATGACAAATGAGCCTTGCCTCTGACACTCCATTTAAATGCAGTGACATCAGCGGCTCAGCAGCTCAGCCACCACCCACTGGAACGCGTCTTCTCTCCAACCCAGCACAGTCATTGGGTCCTATGGATTCTCTCCTTTCATCCATCCCTCTCCTCATCCAAGGCTTTCAGCCGCCACCTCGCCCTCACTGTCTTCCTCAGGATGGAATGCTCACAAGTCTGGCCCTTGTCTTATGGGGGATGAGGGACTGCTCATTTTCTCCCCTCCCCTTCCACATAATTATGAAAGTCTTCTGGTACAGAAAGCAAGGTTTGCTTTCTTCCTCCACCACTGCCTCAAAGAAGACATCATACCTTCAAAACAAAAGTGGACTTTTAAAATTAACTTGTATCTTTACAAACGCTAGAAGCTTATGATTGAAATACTTTGATGTTTATTTTATCTCCAGGTTGCTAATTTACAAATAAACAAGTTTGTGAATATGGATTTGGGTTTTCACTGATTCTTGACCAAAGCACACTATAAACTGTATTTTATAAACATATAGTTTATAAAATAAAGTAAAGTTCTAGAAGTCTGTATGTGCAAGTGCAAAACACACACTGGCACCCCTAAATGAGTATGTATGTGCTTGTAAGTGTGTCCATCTCCTCAATCCTAAGGAGAGACACTGAAACCTGCCCTGAATGAACTTTAGAGAGAATGTATAAACCCATCCTCACTGCCCAGTGTCTCTGTCTTCTGAGTCTGAATTATGGCTCTAATTAACCCACTTCTCTTGCTTCCACTGGCTCATGAAGCAGCCCGAGTGAGGGTAGAAAGAACTGGGATCGGGCAAGAAGGGTGTGGCATCGGTGGGGTTCCAGATCTTTCTGCCTTTCCCCCCAGGTGGTGGTAGATGCCCTGGTAGGCGCCATCCCCTCCATCATGAACGTCCTCCTCGTCTGCCTCATCTTCTGGCTCATCTTCAGCATCATGGGTGTGAACCTCTTCGCAGGGAAGTTTCAGAAATGCATCAACAAGACCAGTGAAGGCTTCCTTCTTGTGCCTTGGACTACTGTGAATAACATGTCTGACTGTGAACGTCAAAACCACACTGGAAGCTTCTTTTGGGTCAATGTGAAGGTCAACTTTGATAATGTTGCAATGGGCTACCTCGCACTTCTGCAGGTGGTGAGTCCTGAGATCAACCATGTCTCTTCCTTTGGCTGCTTGATAAAGTGGAGGGCCTGGGGTCTCCCAGAAGATGCTATGTGGAGACTTTGCGAGGGGTAGCACTCAGTGTGAAGTGAGATTATTCCCTGTTCCTACAGACTGCACCATGAGGCTAGAGGGCCCTACCAATGAGTGTGATCTCCCAGTAGTGCAATTAGACCAATTTGGGCTAATAGAATAGAATAAAGGGATAGGCCTGCCATGGGGCTATATCAGGTGATGACTTAGAATTCACTACTTGTACAAAATAGACCTGGTACAGCCACACAGACTGAGCAGTCTTCTATTGCAGATCGTCTCCTAGAGGGTAATAAATTATGTTCCAGTCTATTGTAATGATAGATAATGCTTGTGATGATGACAGTCAATAACATTCATGCTTCCATTCATTCATTCATCCTTTGCCTTCATCCACTTGTTCATTCAGTGTTAATGCAATTGCTTATACATTTGTCATGCAGTTACCCACAGCTTCCTGCACTCCACCCTTTGTTCATGCATTCGTTCAACAACAAGTCCCTGAGTAGCTATGGTGTGCTAGGCACTGAAATCAGAGTCATGTCAGAACTGGCTCCAGCGGGGCCAATGCTCTATGAGAAAAACAGACAAATAAGTGAATCAAAACAGAGGCCGATGTAGATGGATGGGCAGACACTGAGTGGCCTCTGTTCCTTGTTTCCAGGCAACCTTTAAAGGCTGGATGGACATCATGTACGCAGCTGTCGATTCCCGGGAAGTGAGTCTCAGCCCGTGGTGACTACCGCCTCCCGCTCTGTGCCTCCCGCCCACATTAGTCTATTTGAAATGGGGTGAAGGTGGCCTTGGTACTGGAAAAGGCGATCACCCAGCAGTCTGGCACTATCCCCCCGCCGGAGCAGTGTCCAGCTGGCCTTCTGTTGGATATTTAAGCTGACCTAGTCTCCTAGGCTTCTCAAGTTCTTCCTCTGTTCACCATTGAGGAAATTATCAGATAACCTCTAAAGGACTGTGCATGAGGGCGCTCCCTGGGCAGAGGCAGGGGCAAGGGCAGTGGCTAGCTGGAACAGTGGAATTTCAGGTACTGTCACGGCAGCCAGGTGGAGGAGATGGGTGCTGTTGGGGAAGGACCCTTTCCTGCTGGGGCACAAGACACCGCTGACGCCCTGCCCCATATCCCCTCAACCCACCTCTGAGTTCACCCTCATCCTTTGTTTCTTATTCTGTCTGAGATTTGATTTTCTTCAGTGCCTCAGAGCTGGCTCAGCAGCTTTTCCCCCAAGGGCAGAGGACTTCGAGTCTACAGGGGAAACCCTCACAAATGAGCTCTGGGAGTCTGTAGATAAAAGCTCTCACTTCCCTGTCCCTTGGAGGTACAATTCTGAAGTGTGTTCTACAGTCCTTAGAGCATGGAGTGCCTGTTGCCCATGGTAGTGGTGCTGCCTTTATCCTGTTCCTGCCTCCCCCTCTCTCACTTCTGCTTCCTGGGATCACCTCGCAAATAAGCCACCTGCAGCCAGGTCCTTGTCTCAGGGTTCTTTGGGGTAAACACAAGCTAAGATGCCCCCTCGTCCCCATGCCCCCACTTGTCTGCTCACAGGTGAACATGCAGCCCAAGTGGGAGGACAACGTGTACATGTACTTGTACTTCATCATCTTCATCATTTTTGGCAGCTTCTTCACACTCAATCTCTTCGTTGGGGTCATCATTGACAACTTCAACCAACAGAAAAAAAAGATAAGTGGGGCTTAGGTGTTTCTGTGGTAGTGATGAGTCTTAGACTTACCGTCGATCCCCGGGCCTCGTGACTGAAGCAACACTAGTCACAGCCCCCATGCCTGACCAGGAACCCAATCTTGGCTTTTAGCACCAACACCGACCTTTGCCCCCTGATTGCAGGCTTCACCCCTGTCTGGGGTCTGGGCCCAGAAAGGACTGAAGGCTGCCATCTGGGGGCAATAACAGTGGTGTGTGTTATCCTATCTCTCTGCACTTAGGGGGCCAGGACATCTTTATGACAGAGGAGCAGAAGAAGTACTACAATGCCATGAAGAAACTGGGCTCCAAGAAGCCCCAGAAGCCCATCCCACGGCCCCTGGTGAGCCCCAGAGCTCGCCTCTCTAGCAGAAAGTGTCTGGAAATCCAACCTGACAGCCCATGCCTGTGCTGGTAGGCGTCTGGCCAATGCTCTCTGTGGAGGAGGAGATCTGGGTTGATTTTGAGGATGAGGTAATGAGAGATCCCAGGCCCAAGGAAGAAAAGTCTGCAAGAAGCAACTCTGATCTTCTGGAGTGAACATACTCCTGCAGGTGTTCCAGATAGACCTGTTTAGGGAAGTACTTGAGTTGCCCAACAGGCTTAAGTTTCCAGCACCAGATCAGGAACAGATTAGGCTAAATGATAGTAAGGATGGTTAGAGCCCTGAGATGAAACATTTGTGGTTATGCATTTTGAATGCAGGTTGCAACAGATTGCCAGCCTCCCCCCACATTCTACCCCATGCCTACAGGAAGACAGAGAGGAAATAGCCAAACCCAACCACCCTGGGATCCTGGGCCCAGTCATGGTCATGGTCAGGTGACACAATAGGAACCAAAAATTATCCTACTCTAGTGTTTAAAGATTGACCAAAACTTAGAGGCATACTCCCCTGTGATTCCTTTATTCAAAAAGGTCCATGGCACAATCCCATTAGCCCTTCTCCACACAAGGGCAAAACCTAAGGACCTTCAGCAAAGGTACAGGCCTTTCCCTAAATGAATCAGGGAGACATACATTCTGTTGGCCAAGACATTATAATTTCTAAATCGAGGCATGGGGTTTGCATAAGATACCAAAAACTTCATGAGCACAAAGTCTTAAAAACATTTACAGGAGGAAAAGAAAATGCTATGACCTTTCACATGCTTTACTTGGATACAGTGGTCACAAATGTATTACTATTCTCCATTCTGATAAGAAGTGTTACAATGGGGAGTGATAAGGTGTTCAGACCTCTGTAGGGTCAGAGGTGTCCTTCCAAATACCTCATAAGATCAAGATAACTGGGGTTGAGTTAGCCTGACGGAGAGTCCCTAAGGCTCAGGGAGTATCCCTCCAATGTCCAGTGGGCAGGAACAGGCTCAAAATTAGAAGATGTAGGTGAAAGGCTGAGCCCAGCCAATCAGAGTCAAGCCGGGGTTACGGGGGAAGGATCCTAAGACCTAATGAGAAGCGAGCAGTTAGGTCCCTGCTGACCTTTTCTGGTGGCTGGACTGATGTTGAATCCACATTTGAACAGACACCAAGGTGTTCTGTGCTGGGGTCAACCCTTGGCAAAATCATGACAGTTTTGGGTACCCTTCCCTACATACTTGCTCCATCTCTCTATAACATCTCAGCTTCTCCCCTCTCATCAGCCAATCCCACAGGCCACCATAGCTTCCTCCTCTCAAGGAAGACAATTTCCTTGGGACAGGGTGAGCTGCATTTCCAAAAGGGACCCTGGAAAGGACACTATCTTAATATAAAGATAGGAACCTAATGCTGAAACTCCAGGCACTGCAGTAGGAGTGGAAGTCAGTGGTTGGGCAGGAAGACCTACAACAAAATCATCACGTCTCCTAATCAAGCCATCCCCAAGGTCCTCCAAGGTTGGCACTGGAGGAGGTCTTCCATGCGGATAAGCAAAGTGAGACCTCATAGCCCAGTTGTGTTCCTGACATTAGCCATCCCTTTGAATGGGAGGGGGTGTATATTACTAACTAACTAACTATCCACACTATAATAGCTTTAGTGGGGGAACATGGCTCTCTCCTTAATATTCTGGTCTAGGCACGGCAAACATTATTTCCTTTGTTCCCTTTAGCATAGCTGAGGCAAGGCTGGAACATTTAAACAAGACTTTGAGGTTTCGGATACCAAAAGGGAAACTAGCAGATCAGGGCCCAGGCGGCAATTGCAGCTGGCTGCTCACCAGGGCCCACGAGCCTTGGCCCATCCTAGCTCCTGGCCAGCATCCATATGGCAGGCGACGTCTTGGCACCCACCCCACAGTGGGACCAGCCTGATCATCTGCCCTCCACAAAGTCCAGAGCCAAGAAAGAAGCCCAAGCAATAAGAGAAATGCCCACTCCCACCTAAGACTCACCTTCCCAGCTCCAGTTTCCTCCTCACTAGATTATTGGCACTGGAAAGGCCATCTTCTTCCCTGAGGGGTCCCAGCAGGTTGAGCTGGTCAGGTAAGCTGAGCATTGGCACAGGACTCTGCTCCACAGGTGCATGGGTGCCAGTTCATGGCAGAGCCAGCCTCGGATGACATAGGGACCTCCAACACAGGCATGTACATACTACTCCTTGCCACACGTGAACCCCAAGTTCTAAATCTTATGCTTCATCCATAGCAGAGCCTAAGGCTTCCACAAGACTGGGAAATTTTATTCTATAACATTCCCTACTATAGAAATCACTAAAATCAGGTTTCACATACTCCACTTTATAGGAAAATAATAGGCTCCAGAATATCACATCATCAGTCACCCACTTCATCATCTCTGAGAGCCCCGAGGGTTGCAAAGAAGTGATCCCTGCCCACAAGCGAAGCCAAGAGCAGCTAGAAAGCCGCTCCACTCCCCAGCAGCTGAATATCCAGGGCAAACTTGATGCCCAGAACTTAGTAATGTTGCCTGCTCTGTTTAGTTAGAAGTCATGAATGGGCCTCTTTTTTTTTTTTTTTGCCATTTTCAGTGATGAAATGAAAGCTATTAGTGGCTCAGCATCCCAGAAAAGACATGAGCCAGCAGCTATGCCTGGAGCCAGACCCACTCTGATTCTTTGCTCAAACCCTGCAGGGTAGCAACCCATCCCCACCATGAAGCAGAAAGCAGGAACCAGCCCTGTCACAGCCCTTCTCCCCTTTGTGGCTCCTGGGAGCTCCCTGGTGAGACTCATGACAGGTTCCTTTCTCCCTCACAGCCGCTCATGCAGAGCCCTGTACACAGTACACATTCAGGAAGTGCCTTTTGTACAGAATTAAATGTAATCAACCTAGTGGAGTGGCTTTATAATTCTGTTTGAAGTGTGTGTAATTCAGAGCTGTCCGTTCTGTCATCCATTCATTCATCTGCCTATTGATCATCTGTTGCATTCCAGATACTATGCAGACCCTGGGGATAGGGCAGTGAGATGTTCCTGCCCTCACAGAGATGACAGTCCAGTGACACAGGAAAACAATTAGTAAAAATCACACACATATTAATTCACAGGCTGGAGAAATTGCCAAGGGAGAAAGAATGGCGTGAAGAGCGAAGGGTACATAAGACTAAGCCTTGAGGAACTCTAATATCTAAAGGTTGAGTAAAGAAGACTCTAAAAAGAGCAGACAGAAAGGCAAGAAGAGAACCAGGGAAGTAAGCCCTCTGGGAGCCAAGAAAGGAGAGTTTCAAGGCAGAGGGGGCGGTAAGCGATGCCAAACCAGTATGTTGGACGTTACGAGTGATCTTAACAAGCACCATTTCAATGGCAGGATGGGGACAAAAGCTATGTTGGAGTAGGCTGAGGCATGAATGGGAAACAGTGATTGCACACAACTCCTTCAAGAAATTTAACTGTGAAGTGAAGAGAGGAGTAGGCTGGTAGCTGGAGAGAGATGTGAGATTCAGGAAGATTTTTCTCTAAGTTAGGAAAAACTAGGTCATTAGAGATTTAGGTAAGGAACCGAGAGCTAATAGCCAAGAGTGGCCAAGTGTGGCCAAGAGTCTCACTCATCAGTAATGAAGCAGAGGGACCAGGAGGTCAGTAAGTGGTAGCGATGAAGAGGGGGCAAAGGAAGGCTAACTTGAAGACACAGGCATCAGAGGAGGAAGGGTTTTACAAGACACAGGAGGAGCAAAGGTCTGGGAGTGACAATGGGGAACAAGAGGGACCTCAGCTCTGCCCCCAGCCCTAGGGTCCATGGCATGAGGAGAGTGAGCAGCCACTGAGTAGGAGGAGAAGTTTGCAGATCAAGGCAGGTGAGTTCCACAGAGCTCAGAAGTGTCTGAGAAGGTGAGGGTGGAGGATGAGGTTGGAATCAAGAGCTCACAGACCAATAAGATGTTAACAGCACAGGAAAGTCTAGAGGGCCACACCAGGAGAAATTTTTTAAACACCATAAAAATAGCCCCCTAAAAATGATCTCTTGGTTGTCCAGACCACTCTGCCTCTCTCCAAGAATGCAAACAACCAAGACCTGCTTAGACATCTGCACAAAATGAATCAGCTATATGTATGCATATATCCCCATATCCCCTCCATCTTGAGCCTCCCTCCCATCCTTCCTATACCACCCCTCTAGGTCATCACAAAGCACTGAGCTTATCTTCCTGTGATATGCAGCAGCTTCAAGGCTATGGGGATTTAGGTGGCCCAGAGAAAGGACTGGAGGGGCACTGCAAGTGGAGGGAAGAGCATGGACAAGGACAAAGTGCCTAGTGACTTCGTGGGGCCAGGAGAGGCAATGAGGTAGAAACAACTAAGAGTGAGATTTTGGAGGGTTAGGATTCTGCTTCTGTTGGGATGTGGAGTGTGAGGGAGACAAAAGAGACAGACTTTACAAACCCATCTGTGAAGAACACAGCCTCTCCAGATGCCTGGTTGATGTTGCTCAAAGGCCTGATGTACCATCTCTTGTTTTCTCAGAACAAGTACCAGGGCTTTGTCTTTGACATCGTGACCAGGCAGACTTTCGACGTCATCATCATGGTCCTCATCTGCCTCAACATGATCACCATGATGGTGGAGACTGACGAGCAGAGTGAAGAAAAGACAAAAATCCTAAACAAAATCAACCAGTTCTTTGTGGCCGTCTTCATGGGCGAGTGTGTCATGAAGATGTTCGCCTTGAGGCATTACTACTTCACCAATGGCTGGAATGTATTTGACTTAATTGTCGTGGTCCTCTCCATTGGAAGTAAGTGGGCATCGCATGTGGTGGGGACACCCAGCCTCTACTTGGTCTTGTTTTGGCTGCTCTTTCAAAACCAAGGGGACAGCTAACAAACTTTTAAAAACCTACGTTGTAAGAGGAGCCCAGTATTTGCTGCTTTGCAAGAGCAGCAGATTTTAAATGCCCCGGGCCTCTCAGTGAAATGCAGAGGTTCCACTAGCCTTCTCCATGCTGCCATGAAGGGTATTCAGGCACCTACTGTGTGTGCAGCCATCACCAGAAATTTGGGAGCCGATAGGGAACAATCACGCACAAGAAAACCTAAGATGATGGAGTTTCCAATGGGTCTTATCTTTATGGCCTTCAGAGCAGAGAGTGGGTGCTGTGGTGTGAGGTGAGTCATAAAATACTTTCTGGAAAAGGAGGTGGTTGCCAGAAGAGTGAGGAAAGACTAGGAGGAGATTGTTCAAAGGAGATTCTTAAGTCAAGGGTCTGGAATTAAATCTCTGTATAACTGTCCACTTAGGGAATATGAGTGACAGTAAAGTCAAGGGACCAATGCCAAGAGATCAATGCTATTATGACCTAGTCTGGGTGTTGCTGAATGACAGGCTCAGTATTTGGGGGCCAGCGGTGTTCAGAGAAAATGAATGGAGTCAGAGGTTAAAGTGGGGATTGCAGCCACCATAATTGAGTGCTTGCTGAGTTCTGAGCACTGGGCTGGGATCCACGGATCTCCACAGCAGCCCTGGGAAGGAGTGTTACTCTACTCATTTTATACATTTAATATGGAGCCTCAGAGATTAAGAAAGTTATGCAAGGTCGTATAGTTTGTAAAGGGTGGAGCTGAATTTAGACCATGCTAATGTTCTTTTTAATAAACTAACAGCCTCCTACCAACGACCAAGATACCGTCCCTGGCCTTCGTGTGGTTTAGCCAAAGTTGGATCCTATAAAGGCCAAATCCCAGCACATCAGGTTTACTTTGCTTTGTAAATATATCCTGACCTATTATATCATGACCTCCTTACTTTTCATGTCAGGGCATAGCTGTAGATTTTATTTTCCATTGATTTACTATCAAGAGCTAATAGCATCTGAATACAACAAAGGCGGCACTTAATCTCTGTATCCTGGTGCTGAAACACAGCCTTGGGTTGTGTTTGTTTGGGAAGTTTAAATTTATTTTTGTTTTTTGTTTTGTTTTATTTTCCTATTGCTGCTGGGTTTTCCAGGGGCGGGGTGGGGGAGGTTTGTTTTGTTTGTTTGTTTGCCTTCCAAAGTGAGAGACTCTAAAGGCCATTTATTATTATTTTATATTAGAGAAGGGAGCTTGCTTATGTGACTTCCCATATCAGTAATATAGAAATAAAATATACTCAGAGTACTCCATTCTATCATGGGGCCACCTTAACTACCAGTTCCTATGACCTACACAGCAACACCCGTCACTGGAGAGAAATCACTCATAATGACAGCTCGAAAACAAGTGCAAGAACCCACTAGCCATTCTTCCACTCTCCCTCCCTCTCCCCTTCTTCCTTTCCACCTGTAAGACATGTATTGATTGTCTGATTGTTACAAGTATGAAGACTCATTCTCCCTTGTAAAGGTAGGCTAGTTGGCTGGCAGAATCTTAGTAGATTATAAAAACACATATGTATCTCACACTATGGGAAAATGCCCCAGTTAAACTAGACTTTAAGAGAGGGGCTTTCATAAAGATTTCATAATACAAAATTATAATTATCCCAATTCTCCTCCATTTCCTTCCTCCTTCCAACACAATACTGTGACCACCCATATTCATAGGACAAAAGGCGAGTAGGAGAATGGGATCAAGGGCACCCTGGCAAGGAGGGAGAGCTTCTATCATACCCCTCACCATTTCTCCTGAGAGGTTTTGGATCCTGTTTGACCTAAAGGCCTTGCCTAATCTTTGATGGTCTTAACAGGCCTCCACAGGTCCCCAAGACCAAGTTTCACCAGTCTTCAAGTTAGATATCACATAGGGAGATATACACACTCTTGTTCATAGTTCAGGTTAGGGGGCTATAAATGACCTTAAACTAGCCCATCTCTAGGCCCTAACACAGAGTTCAAACACAGCTGGAAATGAAAGAAACAAATAAAATCTATTATGCAGACAGCTGGCCATTCAAAACCATTCTGTTTTAGCTGTCAGCAAGTTGCCCAAGTCCTCAGGCCCCTTATAATTAATACTAGGCTCTGTACAATTATCCACAGGACCATGTGCCAGGAACTGAGTCAATCTTCACAGTAGGAGATAGGGAGATGAATCACAGTGGGTCCCAGCCTTCACAGAGCACAGGACCAGGGTGGAAGTAAAGGCATTATCCAAAGGCTGAATTCTCAGGAAAGAGCCGGGTCTATGTTACAGACAAAAACAGACAAAGGACTGAGAGCATGTGGAACAGGGTGCAATCACTTCCAGCTGAACTAGGCTGCAGAAATTGGGTTTTGACCATGGAGGTTGACTAAGAATGTATCTGGATGGAGGGAAAGATAAGAACATGGTGGGAAAGGTGAGACTTACTCGAGGGAGACGGGATTTATGCAATGGACACTTACTGAGCCCCTACTTTATGCCATCCACTGTGCCAGGCTCAGAGGGTCCAGAGTCCCTGAATATGGATGCTCACTTGGAGGTCCATACCAGCCAGAGAAGAGGGGGTGTGATCCAGTCAACTTTGTCAGGGCTCGTGGTTGGAAGTACTAATTAGATCATTTCCCCTCACTTTTAAAGGCCTGGTGTTTTCTGCAATTCTTACATCGCTTGGAAATTTATTCTCCCCAACGCTCTTCCGAGTCATCCGCCTGGCCCGGATCGGCCGCATCCTCAGGCTGATCCGTGGGGCCAAGGGCATCCGCACGCTGCTCTTCGCGCTCATGATGTCCCTGCCCGCCCTCTTCAACATTGGGCTGCTGCTCTTCCTGGTCATGTTCATCTACTCCATCTTCGGCATGGCCAACTTCGCCTACGTCAAGTGGGAGGCTGGCATTGATGACATGTTCAACTTCCAGACCTTCGCCAACAGCATGCTGTGCCTCTTCCAGATCACCACGTCGGCAGGCTGGGACGGGCTTCTCAGCCCCATCCTCAACACGGGGCCTCCCTACTGCGACCCCAACCTGCCCAACAGCAACGGCACTAGAGGGGACTGTGGGAACCCCATCGTGGGCATCCTCTTCTTCACTACCTACATCATCATCTCCTTCCTCATCGTGGTCAACATGTACATTGCGGTGATTCTGGAAAACTTCAATGTGGCCACGAAGGAGAGTACGGAGCCCCTGAGCGAGGATGACTTTGACATGTTCTACGAGACTTGGGAGAAGTTCGACCCGGAGGCCACCCAGTTCATTACCTTCTCTGCCCTCTCAGACTTTGCAGACACGCTCTCTGGCCCCCTGCGGATCCCAAAACCCAATGGGAATATATTAATCCAGATGGACTTGCCCTTGGTCCCTGGAGATAAAATCCACTGTTTGGACATCCTGTTTACCTTCACCAAGAATGTTCTGGGAGAATCTGGGGAGTTGGATTCTCTGAAGGCAAATATGGAGGAGAAATTTATGGCAACTAATCTTTCAAAAGCATCCTATGAACCAATAGCAACCACCCTCCGGTGGAAGCAAGAAGACATTTCAGCCACTGTCATTCAAAAGGCCTATCGCAGCTACGTGCTGCACCGCTCCATGACGATCGCCAATCCCCTGCCTGTGCCCAGGGCTGAGGAGGAGGCTGTGTCACTCCCAGATGAAGGCTTTGTTGCATTCGTGGCAAATGAAAACTGTGTGCTCCCAGACAAATCTGAAACTGCCTCTGCCACATCTTTCCCACCATCCTACGACAGTGTCACTAGAGGCCTTAGTGATCAAGTCAACTTAAGCACGTCTAGCTCGATACAAAACGAAGGGGAGGCTGCCACTAAGGAAGCCACTGGGCCCTAGTGAGGACCCTCCAGCATGGGCATGTCCAGCTCTGACATATCCTTCTGCTCTGTGACAACTTACCACCACCGCCTCACCAACGCATGCCACTGGTCGCAATGTCAGAATGGGGCAGGGAATATAGTTGGTACCCACCTTTGGAGAAACCCTCACACACTAACAAGAGTCAGAAGCCAAGGGCGTCTCCGCTGTGACTTCCCTTTTAATTTTCAGTATCAGATGATGGGTTCCCTTACTTTCCAGAAAATGTCCCTGGAACATTTTATTTTGATGGTGACCAGAGCTTATATTTACCAAGACAAACACCTCAGGACCAGAACTTCCAAAGATACCTGGCAAGAATGTTGCTAAAGGTCCAAGGTCATCCTCTGTGAAACGCCACATAGAGACTGGCAGTGTTATTTAGGATTTTGCATGACTGCATGCTGAGAGCTGCCGGACAGCTGCTCCAGCCCAGGGTAATACCTGTGGTCTATGTCATGAAAGGCCTCTGAGATACCCATTAAAATTAATATTTTTAAAGGTATGTCAAAACCAATGTTATATCCTAAAGCATCATTTTAAAAAATTATGTGACACTGACATGTCATAAATCACTTCTTCACTTTCAGGGTTCCTGATATTTTGCAGTTTGGGTTCAGGCTGGGTAGGCAGGAAGGAGCACTGTCCTGGGAGCCTGTTCTCATCCTAACTAACTCTCCCACTGCTTGCCTGGCTGACCTGGGCCAAACTCATTCCCCTCTGAACCACTTCCCCATGGTGGTGGGGGGCAGAATGGACAGTCTTTGCAGCCTTTGCATTTCATGTTGTAGAACTCAGTGATGCCCTGTCCCAATTCAGACGACGAAAATACTCTCCCCTGAAGCGGCAATGGCCAGACCTTTCTGCTCTATGGCCAAAAGACAGCTTTTGAATATATTCTAGAGGCTGTTTCACATCTCATAGACTTAAGGATGGGGGTTTTCACATTCCCCTCGGACCAGGACTCCATAATTAGTATAATCAAAAATAAAGGAACATTTTGAGAAAGATGATCTGGGAGACAAAAGGTAAGGCCAATACTTTCTTTAACTCATCCTACAAATGTTTTAAAGTACCTATTATATGACAGGCACTGCTCTAAGCACAAGACATAATGAGAGTTAAGCCCCAAAAGATTCACTGGATTTATGCATTGAATGGTGGAAGGGTTGCCAAGGGATGATATTCAGGCCAAAGTCACATGGCAGGTCTTGAGATGAAAGAGATTAAGAAGTTCGTGTGATAGCATAAGACATAAAGGGTCTTAATGAGAGCCATGATCGTCTATTAACTCTTGGGACATTCCTTGCCATGATGACAAGGATCAGGTCAATTCATTGATATGTATTTTATCGCTTCATAAGATTTCCCATTTATTCAATTACAAAGACTAAAGACTGGTCCCCCTGACAGGCTTCATGGACACAGATTTTTCTGGGGCCGCACAGAAAAATCTATCCTTTCTCTATCACAGTTGGCCCAGCAGAGGCTAAAGAGGCTTTCGAAATGCTTATTGGGGTTTGCAAGCACCCACAGAAGCAGGTTAATAAGATGATGATGGAATAGCTGAGGGCACAGGCTGACCCAGTACAGATCAGCTGTTCTCTGGATGCTTGGTTTGTATCTAAAAGATGAGTTCAACCAAATGGCACTGGACCAGAGAGCACACATATTCACTGTGCAGCTACTTCAACAGCTAAATCTCACGCAGCCGATGAAAATGCCCTCGGAGAGGATGCTTGCCCAAGTGTTTATAAGACAGCTGGGCGGACAGAGAGCTTAGGGAGTGGCTTACTTTTACAATGTTTTGTGGAAGACTTAAATGTACCCAACCATCAGAGTAGTTTTATTAAGTAGATGATATTATTCTCAAATATATTCTTGTTACATATTTTGTCCCAGGTTGTGAGTTGAATTGTGTCCCCCGCGAAAGGTAAGGACCCCTACCTAAAACTGTATGGTACCTAGGAATCTGACCTTATTTGTACTTAAAATCAGTTCCAGGTGTATCTATATTTGAAAGGCAAATCTATAAACGTTTTAGAAGATAATATAGGAAACTATCTATGTGACCATAAAATTTTTAAAAGGCTGATAAACTTGACTACATTAAAATTTAGAACATAAATTCATGAAAATAGATCATTAAAAAGAATGAAAAGGCAAGCTGTCAAGTGGATAAAATAAATAAAACACATCCAACAAAATTCTAATATTCAGAGATTTTTATTAACATCTATAAATCAATACAAAATAGACAACACAGTAGGAAAAATGGCAAGAGATTTGAAAAGGCACATCACAAAGGAGGAAACCTGAATAATCAATAAGCATATGAAAGAGCACACAACCTAATTAGTAATCAGGGAAATTCAAATTAAAACCATAGTGAAATATCACTACACACCTATCAGCTTTATAAAAGTTTTAGAATCTAACAAATATCAACTGCTGGCAAAGATGTAGAGCAACAGGAAGTTTAATGCACTGCTGGAGCATGTAAATTGGTACAACCATTTTGCAAAACAGTTTAACTTTACTTAAACTTTTTACATATACTCGTGACTTGGGTTTTCCACTGGTAGGTATGAAACCTTAGAGAAATCCATGCACACATGCTCTAGGAGACATGAACAAGATTTCTTATTATCATTGTTCATAGTAGACCCAAATTAGAAACAACCTAATGTCCATCAGCAGTAGAATAAATTAATAAATTGTGGTACATTTTTAAAATGTAATTTTATGTGGTAATGAGAATGAGATATAGCCTTGTACAAGTTTATGGATGAATCTTAAAAACATAATATTGAGTGAAAGAAGCCAGTCACCAAACTATATATACTATATGATTTTATGAGGTTCAGAATCAGGCAAAATTAAATATACTGTTTAGGGATGCATAAAGAAAAGCAAGGATTTGTCCATTAAAGGCAGTGTAGAGGTTAGTAATAGGTGGAAGGAGGCATTGTGACTAGGTCCCTGGCAATGTTCTAATTTCCCACCTAGGTGGTTCTCTTTATAAGTGCTGTCTTTATAACCATGTGTTAAGCTAAGCATATATATCTAGTTGCAGTTTTCTGTGTGTGTGTTATAGCTCACAAGTTAAATTTTTTGAATAGCTTAGGTTAGATTCTCCTCCCTCTTCACAGAAGTAGTCACTATCTGCTGCTTTGAATTGTGGTGTTTCTGTCCTGGACTTGGATTATCTGAGCTGAGCTGTAAAAGGATTAGGAGTTCTAGCGTAGATAACAGAAAAGGAAATTCTAGAGAAAGGGAACTTTCGACTATCAACCTTATTCAATAACCATTATCTCTCACAAGTATTATTTCAGTAGCCTTACAGCTTGCCCCCATTTCTACTCTTGTCCCCAGCAGTCTATTCTCAAACAGCAGCCAGAGCTCAAGATCCACCCGTGGCTTCTATGTACTCCAAGTAGACGTTATTACCATGGTTTTACATAATTCAGCCCTTACTCCTCTCTGACCTCATCTTCACCCCAACTCTCTGTGCTTCAGCCACACTGTCTTCCTTGCTGCTCCTTACACACACCAGGCCTGCTCTTGCCTCAGGGCAAAGGCCCTTGGAACTTGCTTTTCCTTCAGCCATGATATCCACATAGGTCACTCCCACATTTTCTTCAGTTCTTCCCTTACCAGCCTATCTAATTACCAGCCCCATCCAGCACTTACCGCACTCTGATATGTTATATGTGTACTTTCTCATTGCCTGTCTTCCCCACTAGAATGTAAGCCCTGCAAGAGCATGGGCTCTACTTGCTCACGGATGTACCCCCAGCACCAAAAACAATGTCAAAGTAAATTCACGATATTTGGCTAATTTTTTCTTCTTAATCTGTCCAAAGTTAGCTCCTCATGGCCCAGTACCCAAAGGCCAGCCATACCATAGACAATAGCATGGAATAAACATGTTAACTTCAATAAAAATCTCTATTTAGAAAAAGAGGAATTCCTGGCAGTCTAGTGGTTAGGACTCTGAGCTCTCACTACCAAGGGCCTGGGTTCAATCCCTGGTCAGGGAATTAAAATCCCGCAAGCTGTGTGGCACAGCCAAAACAACAAAAACATTTAGAAAAAGAGAAACCACATCCAGAAGTGCCAGTCCACAATATACCTGGGAGTAGGTACTGCTGGCCTTGACAGTGGAAGGATTTCTTGGTCCTGCTTCTGGGAGCATTCCTCATCTACTGTCTTACTCCCTCATGAGATAGGAACACTGGGAAGCAATTTCTTCTAAGGAATGAACAGCTTATTGTACTTTCTGTTGGTTACCAGTGAGCCTTGGAAACTGTTTTCAGGTTTGAGCAATCTTGGGCTGTTATTTCCCTGGACTGAAGTTTCTGTGGCAATACAACTCCCTTGAAACACTAGTATGATTTCTATCTCTTGCATTTTACCAACTCATTAGATCTTGTCAGGTTATGGTCCTTCAATCTAGAATCGGGACTGGATATTACTGCCTTTTAGCAATAGATGATTTGCCCTCCTTTACCCCTCAGCTGAATTGCCTGCATCCTGGCCTCAGGCAGCCACCATAGAGAAATATTGTTTAAAAAAAAAAAAAAGAATTGGCTTGGGTATAGAGGCACAGCTTACCTGACCCTACCCCAGTCTGTATTCCACTGGACAGCTCTTTAAATTGGAGTAATATCTCGTTTGCCCTGTAAGAGTACAGGGACAGGATCCCTTGAGGGAGTGTGGGAGGAGGGGAGAGTGTCAGGCTTCTCCCAGCTCCCATTCTTTCCTCTATCGCTGTATTTCCAATCATCAATATGCTGGTAAATAGTTTAACACTTAGCTCTTCACAAGAAAAAAGAAATCCCTTATTTGTAGCATATTCTGATTTATCTGATGTAAATACTCCCACCATGGCCCATGTCAAGCTACCGATGTGACATCCCTGAAGGCAGATTTGAGAAGAGATGTCGACCTGGGTCAGTATAAGCTGGCTCCAGCACACCAGTTTCCAACCTCCCTGCGTTTCCTCCACCATTATTAGCTTGGGACAGAAACCTGTTTCTTCTACTGTCCAAGGCATGATTATAAGATCTTGGGTTGCTGGCCATAGTTAGAAAAGGCCTCTCTTTCCGCTTTCATATGAGCCAGTTTTGACAACTCTTTTTTTGTGTGCCTTTACTAAGCCTGCAAGAAGTAGCCCACACCTTTCCAAATTCTGTAGATTTTTCTATCAAGGTCCTTCAACTCCTCCTGTGAGAGGTAGGTGGTCTGAATCTCCAGATATAACAAGCTACAGCTAAAAAGCATAATAGAAATTTCCAGTGTCCCACCCCATTTCATCTTGGCCAGTGTCGCACTTTAAGGTCTATTAATAGTAACACCAGTTTCCATGTATCAATTTTGGTGTTGGTAAGAGTTATTTGGTTACAAGCAACAACCCATTCTAGCATAAAAGAAATGTACTGGGATTTCCCTGGTGGCAAAGTGGTTAAGAATCCGCCTGCCAGTGCAGGGACATGGGTTTGAGCCCTGGTCCGGGAAGATCCCACATGCCGCGGAGCAACTGAGCCTGTGTGCCACAACTACTGAGCCTGCGCTCTAGAGCCCGTGAGCCACAAATACTGAGCCTGCGTGCCACAGCTACTGAAGCCCGTGCGCCTAGAGCCCGTGCTCCGCAGCAAGAGAATCCCCCTCTCGCTACAACTTAGAGAAAGCCCTCGTGCAGCAACAAAGACCCAACGCAACCAAAAATGAATAATAAATAAATAAATTTATTTTTAAAAAAAACAAGAAATGTACTGGAAGCCTATGGGGAAGTTCACAAAGAAACTAAACACTGAACACTCAGCAAGTACAGCAGCAAAGGCTGGTCAGGTTTCTGGGTATTAGGCACCAATAGACAATCCCTTCATGGGGCCAGGACGAATCAGTTTCTACTTCCCGCCCCCCCCCCCACCCCCCACACCCCTGCCGCCAGTGTCCAGATAGGATTCAGATTCCAAGGAGAGAACATCTGATTGGCCCAGCTCCAGCAAGAAAAGGGAGGGGCATTTTGATTGACAGCTCCAGCAAGACTGCAGTCAATTATCTCTTCCCACCCCTTATGCCCACCTTCCCCCCAAAAACGTTAAGGCACTGTTACCAAATGGAAGAAGGAGGCTAGGCAGACAAAAATGCCTGATGAGTGTCACAAACTTCGAGTTAAATTCATGTTTTGTACAGATCACTCTGGCAACAGTGACAAATTACAGAGAAGTTGAAGTTGGAAGCAGAGAGATTAAGGAGGGGGTATGCCAAATGGATCTTTGAGTTTCTCATGCACATTGACTAAAAGTCACCAAGTCTGCTCAGATAGAAGCCCCACAGCATGGACTGGGGTGCCAGCTTCCATCTTCACCTCTGATGACAGGTCCAAGCCCTTTCCCTCCAAATAAATGCTCCCTAGGACCCAAATATCAGTCATGTACTCTGGCTCTGGAAAATCACTCATATATTGCCTGAAGTGGAAATATGTTTGAGGTGTGTTCTCCTGAGAAGCCCCAGATGAATCATCACCCAAGTGAGTTCAGGCAGAGAAAGCCCAGATTTGCCTGTGGGCATCAAATCCATACCAAGAAAGTTTGCGTCTGCTGTTGACCCTTTAAAACACCAGTTCTGACCGTAGAACCAACAACCACAACAAAACTTGGTCAACATGGCTCATTGTACAAAGATAACAAATTCTAAAGGGGTATGCGTGAAGAGGACTCATTTTTTTTTTCCTGAGCAGAACTGAGTTAATTGATTATTAGAAATGTGGCTGCTTTTGCTTACAGATTTAATCATATTACAAAGTAATATAAAGATGTGTGTGTGTGTGTGCCTGTCGAATATCGATGCTTCTTGTAGTTAGAACAGCGAGCCCAGAACCACTTGGAAGCTGAAGATGTCTGCAAATGATCCATACAGAAATACTCAACTCATCGGCTAAGCAATTTGGTGCTCTGGACCAAGCTCTGGATGAGGGCAGAAAGTCCCACTTTGATTCCAGACCTTCTCTTGCTCACATGTCACAACTTCTCTGAAAACCTTCTTTATCTATACAATGGGAATAAAGATTCCTGCCACGCTGAACTCACCAAGGAGGTTTAATGGAGATAAAAAATGCCTTCTCTGCCCACTGAAAGAAGCAGAAAGATAAAGGGGGAGAAATAAGAGAGCCCATCCTGCCACACTGTGTCCCAGGGTGGTCCTCACATAGGGCAATGCTGCACCCCTCCCCCCCGAGTATGTATAGATTGTTGGGTGGGAAACGCTGTGCTTCACATGCAAAGGAACATCTAACCACACGCAGGGTCCTCCCTGGACAAAACCAGCATGTTGGTGGTCAGGATAGAAAGTAGCTCCTCCAAAATCCACTGTGGGAAGCCATGTTTGGATCCTACTGTTTTGACTCTGTAGCAGGTACTATTGGTGCCCCACACCACATTCCTTGCCTCATCTGATTTTGAATAGAACTATGCAACTTTTTGTCTCAGGGCTTTCTCCAAAGCCACTGGGCTTTTCCCCACACAGGCATCGCAGCCCAGAAGTTCAGGGTGAAGGGGAGATGTTGACAACCTTGAGGACAGTCCTTAACCAATGCAAGACAAGAGTTGGAAGATGAATTAATATCCTAGCCTCCCATACCAGGGAGGAACAATTCTGAGTCAAGTTTCTCAGAGAATCCATAGAAAGTCTGAGCCCTCGTTGTAGGGCCAGTCTTTCACAATCCTGAGAGTAAGTGCTCCCTTAACTTTTAACTCTCTAGGCTCACCCTACCCCTGCCCTGCCCAGTTGTTCACAGCACTAACCATCTTTGGGGGAAGTTTCTCGCTGCCTTAGCGAATTCTCTCTCTGCTTCTTCACTTTTGCCTCATGGAATCACCTCTGAAATAAACCTGCCCCCAAATCCTTGTCTCAGCTCCTGATTTGAGGGAAGACAAATTAAGACAAACTCCAAGATAGTCCCCTGTTCAGTATTAGGAAACTGTTTTCTCATGCCATCCACACATCCATCATCCCATCTGCAGGCTTGCTGTATATGGCTCCTGGACAAAGGTTGGCAGGAAAGGAATCACTTCCCCTAGGTTACACGGGGTGTGCAAAGGGTCCCACCCAGAAGTGATACTGTCAGCTCTCCTCCTAGCTTCCTACCCATCACCCACCTGCTTCTGACTGATGAGAGAGTTGAGGCTCCTCTCCCCACCTTCTCAAGCACTACTGAAGATTTGATTTTGGTGATAACTGCCTTGGGAGCAAGTAGATCCTTGCCTCCCCGCCAAAACTGTTCTACGATGAATAAAAGTTTAATTACAAGCTTGAGTTTCAGTTTCTCACCACGTCTCGTAAACTGACAAGATTCTTGACAAGTCCACAACCTCTTATGGCCCCCTTTTCCATCAGTTTATTGTATTGGGCTACTTTGATGTTCTACAACTTGCAACAAGACTCTCCAAACTGGGCCTTTACCCAGCAGTTGTCATGGTGCCTTTTTTCTGGCACACAGCATTATATTGGGTTGGCCAAAAAGTTTGTTCGGTTAGTGAATACATTATTCAATCAAATTCTTGGTGAAAATGCAAAATGTGTCTTTTAGTTTTACTTAAAACCGAACGAGCTTTTTGGCCAATCCAATACTATGTGACTATTGGTTAACAAGGAGCTTGGCTTGTGCCACTCAGAGCAGCAGAGGACTATGGGAGAAACTCCCCGGCTCCCGCCTTGGTGTCCACCCCATAGAAGAAATCAATGAGCAGCCAAAGCTCTCTCCTGACCACTGAAAAATAAGGGGTCAAACTGATGGCTTCATTCCAGTGGCATCATTATGTGTGGACTGTGATGCCACCTAAGTCACCCACTGTCCCTTCTTTGGACAGAGCCTGCACCATGTTTTACACTGTTGTAAATCTCTCTGGATAGGGATCTCTTCGAGGACAATACCGAGCACTTCTAGATGTCCTCATCCTGCCAGCTGAAACATTTCCTGCAGCAGGCAGTTCTCAAAAATCCCTCCTTGGATCTCTCCCAAAGAGAATCTATAGAGTAAGACAAACTTCTCCCACAACACCCTGCCATGGTGTGGAGAGGACTGCTGTGTCCATCCTGGCCCTCCAAGAGCTGATGTCAGGTCAGAACTAGATGTGCAAGAGATTTACCGGGAGAAACATTTACAAAGAATAAAAGGAAAGGAGCAAGAGTCGGCAGAGAGAGCCTCGGACTGCGATGCAGGTCTGCCACTGTGAAAGGAGAGAGGGAAGGAAGGAAGATGAGACAGGAAGAACCTCAGACTACAGTGCACCTCTGAGAAAGTCGCAGCCAAGTTGGTGGGCAGTCCCAGAAAAAAGACTGCCCAGTGAAGTATTCTTTGTTAGGCAAGAATGACCCAGCTCTTGTTCCCCCACCATCTTTAGTCATGGAAGGGAGCAGCACAGGGAGAACATAGCTTCTGCATAAATGTTACAGTAGATCCTGAAGGTGCCACGGTTGGAGGTCACCAGAGCAGATACTCAGAATATATTGTCTGAGAATCCTGAGGCCTCTTGGACCAGAAAAGATGTTTTCTGTTTAGATCTAGCAGCACCTCCTCCCTGAGTGCCCACAGTCATCATGGATTGCCCTGAAGCAGAGGCGCCATTCAAGAAGCCCCCACACAATAATTCTGATATTTTTCCAGATCAGTACAGAGAAGTAGGCGTACCTCCTCCCCTCTTGCAGGGACGGTGGCTTCTCTTCTAGTACTGTTCACTGGGGTGTGGACTCGAGTGAGGCCAGCAAGGTGCCCTGGGCACAAAATTTAGGGAAAGTGCTCCTTCTCAAGTGCTGATCTTGCACTTGCATAAACCTGAGAATTAAATTTTGCACGCTGACACCTTTTTGCCTCATCCTGGTTCACCCCATGACTGCTGCTTCTTACCTACCTACTGATCTCTGAAGTCTCATCAGCAGTAACAGCCTGAGGATATTCTCCACCATTCAGCAATGTGACGGCTACTGGCTCACTGTCCCCAACCCTATTCCTGTCCTCAGTTCCAGAATGGTTTATCCAATACACAGGTTTCTCAGATCCAATGATCATATCCTCCACGCTACATTCGCTACCTACTCGGTGGTCATATCCCGAACCTTGTCATCACTATCAGCGACACCAGTCATATAATTTTGCCAACTATCCCCTCTCCAGTACGCTTACCTTATTAGCTCCACCGAAATAATTCTTCAAATGCTGTAGGTCTTCCATCCTTTGCCTTTCCGTCACTCCCATTCTCTCCTTACCCACTCTGATGTCATGGTCTACCTTGATAATCACATGCTTCCGAACACTTTCAAATCTTTTGTCACTTTCTCCTGCATCCTACTTGTCCAGTGAAACCTTAACTACTCCAGTTAAACCCAAATTTCTACCCTCTCTGATCCTGCTCCAGAGAGTTGCTAGTCTCACTTCAGTTTCATAACCACAAACCTTAGATGGACTCTAAATACTGTCCAATGATCCTATTGTATTTCCCTAGAAAGTTCATTTTCCTACCCACCAAAATGATATTTTGTGCCTCCTTCTCTCTTCTCAAACCTCCAACCCTCCTAACCCCTGACTTCTCCCCCTCCTTCATTCTCAGTCTATGCTCCCAATTCTTACTTCTCTATTCAATGATGCGACTTCATTTTTGTCATTCACTATTCCTTAAATTATTTTATTTTTTTATTGAAGCATAGTTGATGCACAATATTATATATAACATATAATATATAATTATATGTTAATTATATATAACAGGTGTACACTATAGTGATTCAAAAAATTTAAAGGTTATACTCCATTTATAGTTATTATAAAATTTTGGCTATATCCCCTGTGTTGTATAATATACCCTTATAGTTTATTTTATACATAGTAGTTTGTACCTCTTAATCCCTCACCCTCATATTCCCCCTCCCCCCTTCCCTCTCCCCACTGGTAACCACTAGTTTGTTCTCTATATCTGTGAGTCTGCTTCCTTTTTGTTATATTCACTAGTTTGTTGTAATTCTTAGACTCAACATAGAAGTGATATTATACAGTATTTGTCTTTCTCTGTCTTACTTATTTCACATAGCATAATATCCTCCAAGACCATCCATGTTGCTGCAAATGACAAAATTGCATTCCTTTTTTATGGCTGAGTAGTATTCCATTGTATAAGATCTTACAGAAAAACCTGAACAAACTTTTTGGCCAACCATATGCGTATATGTATATACCACAGCTTCTTTATCCATTCGTCTGCTGATGGACACTTAGGTTGCTTCCATATCTTCCGTTTGTAAATAATGTTGCTATGAACATTGAGTACATGTATGTTTTTGAACTTGTGTTTTTGTTTATTTCAGATATATACCTAGGAGTAGAATTGCTGGGTCATATGGTAGTTCTGTTTTTAGTTTTCTGAGAAACCTCCATATTGTTTTCCACAGTGGCTGCACCAGTTTACATTCCCACCAACAACGGACGAGGGTACCCTTTTCTCCACATCCTCGCCAATGTTTTTTATTTGTGTTTTTTTTGATGACAGCTGTTCCTTGATGATTAGCAATGTTGAACATCTTTTCATGTGCCTGTTAGCCATCTGCATTTCCTCTCTGGGACAGAAGTTGTGACACTTCTGAATGAAATCTTGGATTGTCCCAGAACTTTTCTGATTACTCACGTAATAAGAAATCCGTTGGTCACTTTAAGTTCCAAAACACAGTTGATGTGATATTTAGCATGTCAGTCCTATGTAATAGCCACAGTTTACAACTTCATTCAGATTTTTGCTCCTCCCCCTCCCTCAGCTGAGGCAGGCTGCAGCAGGCTGCCAGCTGCCAGGAAGGGGAGTGGATTGCTTTCTCACTCACTTGCCTGCTCCTGCTTCCTGGATGCTGTCTCTGACTCCAACAGGGTTTGGGGGCTGGAGAGAGAAGGGAACTGGAAAATCCTCCTGCTTTCTGAGCCTGGCCAACATTTAACTATGACTCCCTGGGAGCTTTTATGAATTCAGCTAAAAGCTCTGGTTCCTGGAGATCTCTCACCTGCAGTTCCTTTGTCTGGAATAATAGGCTCTCCTCCAGCTCATCTGCCTACTCACTCCCTTCCACAGCCCTGAGAAACCCTGAGGTGGTCCACCTCCAGGTTCTGTCTGCTGAGAGGCCCTGATAGATTCATAAACTCACTCTCTTTCTCTCTCTCTCATAACCCACATCTGATGTATGCGAACAGTTGCGGGTCTGACAAATACTCTGACAAATTCTGGGAGGGCCTCTCTGTCACAATAGAGTCACCTCTCCTTCAGCATCCCTACCAACAGCTAAAGCAGCCCATTTTAAGCTGTTTAATGTCCCAGGCAGGAGCTAAACACCAGCCAGTGCATCTCCCAGTTGCAGGGGTCCCAGATTTGGCCTCTTGAAATCCTCCTCACAGGGTTCAGATAAAACGCAGGCACCCGACACACAATACATCTCCAGTGGAGGTGGGGATGGGTCTCTGTACACTGTCTCAGCCCACTCTAACCCCTCCCATCAAAGAACAATCCTCAAAAATCCTTCCACCTTCAGGCAGATTGCCTATCTCCATTTCATTTAGTTGTTCTTCTGGGGTTTTCTCTTGTTCCTTCATCTGGAATATATTTCTCTGCCATCTCATGTTGTCTAACTTTCTATATTTGTGGTTTCTGTTCTACAAGCTGCAGGATTGTAGCTCCTCTTGCTTCTGGTGTCTGCCTCCTGGTAGGTGGGGTTGGTCCAGAGGCTGGTGCAGCCTTCCTGGTGGGAGCGGTGGGCGCCTGTCCACTGGAGGGTGGAGCTGGGTCTTGTCCCTCTGCTGGGCAGGGCTGTGTCAAGGTGTGTGTTTGTTTAGAGGCAGCTATGGGGTCAGGATGACTTCTGGCAGGCTGTTTGCTGATGGGTGGGCCTGTGTTCCTGCCTCGTTGGTTGTTTGGCCTGAGGGGTCCCAGCACTGGATCCTGCAGGCTGTTGGGTGGAACCAAGTCTTGCCTCCAAAATGGCAGCCTCTGGGAGAGCCCACAGTGAAGAATATTCACTGGGGCTTCCACCACCAGTGTTCTTGCCCCCACAGAGAGCCACAGCCACCCCACCCCCCCGCCTCCCCAAGAGATCCTCCAAGACCCACAGGTAGGTCTGGCCTAGGCTCCTATGGAGTCACTGCTTTGCCCTGGGTCCCAGTGCACGTGATACCTCATGTACACCCTCCAAGAGTGGAGTCTCTTTTTCCCCCAGTCATGTGCAGCTCCACTCAAGCCCCGCTGGCCTTCAAAGCCAAATGCCCCAGGGGCTCCTCCTCCCGATGCCAGACCCCCAAGATGGGGAGCCTGAAGTGGGGCTCAGAACTCTCACTCCTGTGGGAGAACCTCTGCGACAGAATTATTTACCAGTGTGTGGGAAATGGTGGGTATGGGATTTGATTATATATCGAAAGCACCTCTCGTATCATCTCATTATGGCTTCTGCTTTGTCTTTCGGTGTAGAATATCTTTTTTGGTAGGTTGAGTCTTTTTTGTCGATGGTTGTTCAGCAGTTAGTTGTGATTTTGGTATTTTTGTGAGAGAAGGTAAGCTCAAATCCTTCTACTCTGCCATCTTGTCTTCTGCCATCTCTGAAGTGTTGGCATAGGTCTGTTCAACAATACATTCAATTTTTAGGGTAGTTGCAGGACTTCCAGAAAAAAAATATAACATCTAAAGCACTCTCACAGCGTATATAGGTGATCCATGGTTTTAGGATTCCTCTAGTTCCAAAGAACCCCAGAAGATTCTCAGGCAGGACTCAGGTGGCCCTTCCTCACCTGGACCTCGAAAAATCCTTCCACCTTCCTCCAGACAGCCTGACTCATTTATCCCTCAATGCAGGTGGAGTTTAAGAGTCATATAACTACTTCTTCAAAAATTTGTATCTTGGTCTAGCACCTCACTTTAGCATGTCAGATTTATTATATTTTGGTGTCTCAAACAACACTTACAATTTAACATCCTGTTACACTTATTGAAGGAATAAAATGATCAGACATCTTCCCACAAGCAAATAGATGAATCCACCTGCCTCTATAAGCATTTTCTCTGTGTTCCTCCTCCTAAAATGGAAAAAGAGTTCCTGCTCAAATCGAAAGTCAGTCTGTGCCCTGGATCACATAACACTCTCATCCACCCTATAGTTATCCCTCTTCCTTCATCATCAATGTCATCATTCCCACCATCCTTCAAATAGGTTCTGTGTCCCTCATCTTAAAACACACATACTCCCTTCCCCCTTCTCCCCACATCTCACTCCCGTCCCATCTCACTGCTCTCCTTCACAGCAAAACTTGACTGAACAGTGATTTAGACTCACTCTCTCCACTCACTTAACTCTTATTTGTTGGTTTGTTTGGTTGGGGTAGAATTTCTTTCTTTCTGATTCTTATTCTAACTTTAAAATATAGAGAAAAGTAGATAGCCTCAACCACCAGAGGGCAGACAGCAGAAGCAAGAAGAACTACAATTCTGCAGCCTGTGGAAGGAAAACCACACTCACAGAAAGACAGACAAAATCAAAAGGTAGAGGACTTTGTACAGATGAAGGAACAAGATAAAACCCCAGAAAAACAACTATATGAAGTGGATATAGGCAAACTTCAAGGAAAATAATTCAGAATAATGATAGTGAGGATGATCCAGGACCTCAGAAAAACAATGGAGGCAAAGATCGAGAAGATGCAAGAAATGTTTAACAAAGACCTAGAAGAACTAAAGAACAGACACCTGGAAGAATTAAAGAACAAACAAACAGAGATGAACAATACAATAACTGAAATGAAAACTACACTACAAGGAATCAATAGCAGAATAACTGAGGCAGAAGAACAGATAAGTGACCTGGAAGACACAATGGTGGAATTCGCTGCTGTGGAACAGAACAAAGAAAAAAGAATGAAAAGAAATGCAGACAGCCTAAGAGACCTCTGGGACAACATTAAACGCAACAACCTTCACATTATAGGGGTCCCAGAAGGAGAAGAGGGAGAGAAAAGACCCAAGAAAATATTTGCAGAGATTATAGTTGAAAACTTCCCTAACATGGGAAAGGAAATAGCTACCCAAGTCCAGGAAGCACAGAGAGTCCCAGGCAGGAGAAACCCAAAGAGAAAAATGCCAAGACAAATAGTAATCAAACTGACCAAAATTAAAGACAGAAAAATTATTGAAAGCAGCAAGGGAAAAATGACAAATAACATACAAGGGAACTCCCATAAGGTTAACAGGTGATTTCTCAGCAGAAACTCTACATGCCAGAAGGGAGTGGCACGATACATTTAAAGTGATGAAAGGGAAGTACCTACAACCAGGATTACTCTACCCGGCGAGGATCTCATTCAGATTTGACGGAGAAATCAAAAGCTTTACAGACAAGCAAAAGCTAAGAGAATTCAGCACTGCCAAACCAGCTCTACAACAAATGCTAAAGGAACTTCTCTAAGTGGGAAACACAAGAGAAGAAAAGGACCTACAAAAACAAACCCATAGCTTACCCTTCCCCCTCCCCATATCCTCAAGTCCATGCTCTAGTAGGTCTGTGTCTTTATTCCCGCCCTACCCCTAGGTTCTTCATGACCTTTTTTTTTTCTCTTAGATTCCATATATATGTGTTACCATACAGTATTTGTTTTTCTCTTTCTGACTTACTTCACTCTGTGTGACAGACTCTAGGTCCATCCACCTCACTACAAATAACTCAATTTCATTTCTTTTTATGGCTGAGGGAAGAGATATGGGAAAATATGTATATGTATAACTGATTCACTTTGTTATAAAGCAGAAACCAACACACCATTGTAAAGCAATTATACTCCAATAAAAATGTTAAAAAAAACAAAAAAAACAAACCCATAACAATTAAGAAAATGGTAATAGGAACATACATATTGATAATTGCCTTAAATGTGAATGGATTAAATGCTCCAACCAAAAGACACAGGCTCGCTGAATGGATACAAAAACAAGACCCATATATATGCTCTCTACAAGAGACCCACTTCAGACCTAGGGAAACATACAGACTGAAAGTGAGGGGATGGAAAAAGGTATTCCATGCCAATGGAAATCAAAAGAAAGCTGGAGTAGCAATACTCATATCAGATAAAATAGACTTTAAAATAAAGAATGTTACAAGAGACAAGGAAGGACACTATATAATGATCAAGAGGTCAATCCAAGAAGAAGATATAACAATTAGAAATATATATGCACCCAGCATAGGAGCACCTCAATACATAAGGAAACTGCTAACAGCTATAAAAGAGGAAATTGACAGTGACACAATAATAGTGGGGAATTCAACACCTCACTTACACCAATGGACAGATCATCCAGACTGAAAAGTAATAAGGAAACACAAGCTTTAAATGACACAATAGACCATATAGATTTAATTGATATTTATAGGACATGCCATCCAAGAACAGCAGATTATACTTTCTTTTCAAGTGCACACAGAACATTCTCCAGGATAGATCACATCTTGGGTCACAAGTCAAGCCTCAGTAAATTTAAGAAAATTGAAATCATATCAAGCATCTTTTCCGACCACAACTCTATGAGATTAGAAATCAATTACAGGGGAAAAAATGTAAAAAACACAAACACATGGAGGCTAAACAGTATGTTACTAAATAACCAATAGATCGCTGAAGAAATCAAAGAGGAAATCAAAAAATACCGAGAGACAAATTACAATGAAAACATGATGATCCAAAACCTAAGGGATGCAGCAAAAAAGTTGTAAGAGGGAAGTTTATAGCAATACAAGCCTACCCCAAGAAACAAGAAAAATCTCAAATACACAATCTAACCTTACACCTAAAGGAACTAGAGAAAGAAGAACAAACAAAACCCAAAGTTAGTAGAATGAAAGAAATCATAAAGATCAGAGCAGAAATAAATGAAAATGAAACATAGAAAACAATAGCAAAGGTCAATAAAAAAAAGCTGGTTCTTTGAGAAGATAAACAAAATTGATAAGCCTTTAGCCAGACTCATCAAGAAAAACAGGGAGAGGACTCAAATCAATAAAGTTAGAAATGAAAAAGGAGAAGTTACAATGGACACTGCAGAAATACAAAGCATCCTAAGAGACTACTACAAGCAACTCATGCCAATAAAATGGACAACCTGGAAGAAATGGACAAATTCTTAGAAAGGTGTAACCTTCCAAGACTGAACCAGGAAGAAACAGAAAATATGAACAGACCAATCACAGGTAATGAAATTGAAACTGTGATTAAAAAGCTTCCAACAAACGAAAGTCCAGGACCAGATGGCTTCACAGGTGAATCCTACCAGACATTTAGAGAAGTGCTAACACCCATCCTTGTCAAACTCTCCCAAAAAATTGCAGAGGAAGGAACACTCCCAAACTCATTCTATGAGGCCACCATCACCCTGATACCAAAACCAGACAAAGATACTACAAAAAAAGAAAATTACAGACCAATATCGCTGATGAATGTGATGCAAAAATCCTCAACAAAATACTAGCACACAGAATCCAACAACACATAAAAAGGATCATACACCATGATCAAGTGGGATTTATCCCAAGGATGCAAGGATTCTTCAATATACGCAAATCAATCAATGTGATACACCATATTAACAAATTGAAGAAGAAAAACCATATGATCATCTCAATAGATGCAGAAAAAGCTTTTGACAAAATTCAACACCCATTTATGATAAAAACTCTCCAGAAAGTGGGCATAGAGGGAAACTACCTCAACATAGTAAAGGCCATATATGACAAACCCACAGCCAACATCATTCTCAATGGTGAAAAACTGAAAGCATTTCCTCTAAGATCAGGAACAAGACAAGGATGTCCACTCTCACCACTGTTATTCAACAGAGTTTTGGAAGTCAGAGAAGAAAAAGAAATAAAAGGTATACAAATTGGAAAAAGAAGTAAAACTGTCACTGTTTGCAGATGACATGATATTATACATATAGAATCCTAAAAATGCCACCAGAAAACTACTAGAGCTAACCAATGAATTTGGTAAAGCTGCAGGTTACAAAATTAATGCACAGAAATCTCTTGCATTCGTATACACTAACAACCAAAGATCAGAAAGAGAAATTAAGGAAACAGTCCCGTTCACCATTGCAACAAAAAGAATAAAATACCTAGGAATAAACCTACCTAAGGAGATAAAAGACCTGTACTCAGAAAACTATAAGACACTGATGAAAGAAATGAAAGATGACACAAACAGATGGAGAGATATACCATGTTCTTGGACTGGAAGAATCAATATTGTGAAAATGACTATACTACCCAAAGCAATCTACAGATTCAATGCAATCACTATCAAATTACCAGTGGCATTTTTTACAGAACTAGAAGAAAAAAATCTTAAAATTTGTGTGGAGGCAAAAAAGACCCCGAATAACCAAGGCAGTCTTGAGGGAAAAAAACGGAGCTGGAGGAATCAGACTCCCTGACTTCAGACTATACTACAAAGCCACAGTAATCAAGACAATATGGTACTGGCACGAAAACAGAAATATAGATCAATGGAACAAGATAGAAAGCCCAGAGATAAACCCATGCACCAATGGTCAGCTAATCTATGACAAAGGAAGGAAGGATATATGATGGAGAAAAGACAGTCTCTTCAATAAGTGGTGCTGGGAAAACTGGACAGCTACATGTGAAAGAATGAAACTAGAACACTCCCTAATGCCATACACAAAAATAAACTCAAAATGGATTAGGGACTGAAATGTAAGACCGGACACTATAAAACTCTTAGAGGAAAGCATAGGAAGAACACTCTTTGACATAAATCACAGCAAGATCTTTTTTGATCCACCTCCTAGAGTAATGGAAATAAAAACAAAAATAAACAAATGGGACCTAATGAAATCTAAAAGCGTTTGCAAAGCAAAGGTAACTACAAACAAGACCAAAAGACAACCCTCAGAATGGGAGAAAATATTTGCAAATGAATCAACAGACAAAGGATTAATCTCCAAAATATATAAACAGCCCAAGCAGCTCAATATTAAAAAAACAAACAACCCAATCCCAAAATGGGCAGAAGACGTAAATAGACATTTCTCCAAAGAAGACATACAGATGGCCAAGAAGCACATGAAAAGCTGCTCAACATCACTAATTATTAGAGAAATGCAAATCAAAACTACAATGAGGTATCACCTCACACCAGAATGGGCATCATCAGAAAATCTACAAACAACAAATGCTGGAGAGGGTGTAGAGAAAAGGGAACCCTCTTGCACTGTTGGTGGGAATGTAAATTGTTACAGCCACTATGGAGAGCAGTATAGAGGTTCCTTAAAAAACTAAAAATAGAATTACCATATGACCAAGCAATCCCAGAGAAAACTGTAATTCAAAAAGACACATGCACTCCAATGTTCATTGCAGCACTATTTATAAGAGCCAGGTCATGGAAGCACCTAAATGCCCATCAACAGATGAATGGATAAAGAAAGTGTGGTACATATATACAATGGAATATCACTCAGCCATTAAAAGGAACGAAATTGGGCATTTGTAGAGACGTGGTTGGATCTAGAGACTGTCACTCAGAGTGAAGTAAGAAAGAGAAAAACAAATATCGTATATTAACGCATATATGTGGAACCTAGAAAAATGGTACAGATGAACCGGTTTGCAGGGCAGAAATAGAGACACAGATGTAGAGAACAAATGTATGAACACCAATGGGGGAAAGTGGCGGGGGTGGTGGTAATAATTGGGAAATTAGTATTGACATATATACACTAATATATATAAAATAGATAACTAATACGAACCTGCTGTATAAAAAATAAATGAAATAAAAGTCAAAAAAAAAAGAGAGAGAAAAGTACAAATGATAATTCCACAAACACTTCTCATTTACCCATTATCTAATGGTTGATGGTATTGAACATCTTTTCATGTCCTTATTTGCCACGTGTAAATCCTCTGCAGTGAAACATCTGTTCATGTCTTTTGTCCATTTTTCAATTTCATTGTCTGGGTTAGTGTTACTGTTGAGATTAGAGAATTTTGTATATATTCTAGATAGGAGTCCTTTGTCAGGTATGTGGGCTGCAAGTATTTTGTCCTTGACTGTAGCTTGTCTTTTCATCTTCTTAACAGTGTCTTTTGCAGAGCACAAGTTTTTAATTTTGATGAGATGCAATTTACCAAGTTTTCCTTTTATGGATCATATTTCTGATGCCAAGTCTAAGTCCTGAAATTTTTCACATACATATTTTTCTAAAAGTTTTTTAGTCTTACAGTTACATTTAAGTGTGTGATCTATTTTGAGTTAATTTTGAAGATTTGGCTTAGGTTCATATTTTTGCCTGCAGATGTCCAATTGCTCCAACACCATTTATTCAAAAGGCCATTGAATTGCTTTTGCACCTTTGTCAAAAATCAGTTGGACAGTTCTGTATTCCATTCCAGGGATTTTTTTGCTTACCCCTTCACCAATGCTACACTGTCTTGATTAATATGGCTATGTAGTAAGCCTGAACATTGAGGAGAGTGGTTCCTCCCATTTATTTTTCAAAATTATTTTAGCTATTGTAAATCCTGGGTCTTTTCAAGTAGAATTTAGAATAAACTTGTCAATGTCTACAAAAACTATTGCTGAGATTTTGAGGAATTGCAGTGAATCTATAGGTTAATTTGGGGGGAATTGACATCTTTACTATATTGAGTCTTACAATTCATTAATATGGTATGTATCTCCATTTATTTAGGTCTTCTTGAATATTTTTAAATTCACACTTTGTAATTTTCAGCACATAGATCCTATACATGTTTTACTAGATTTACATATAAGTATTTCATTTCCTTTGGAGTAATTATAATGATAATTTTGTTTTAGTTTTGATTTCCGTGTGCTCATTGTTAATATATAGAAATGTGATTGTATTTTGTGTGTTGATCTTGTATCCTGTGATCTTGCTTAACTCATTGGTTAGTTATAGGAGTTTGTTTTTGTAGATTCCTTGGGATTTTCTAATTAGTAATAATGTTACCTGCAAATAGGGGGTTTTCTTTCTTTCTAATATGTATGCTTTTACTTCTTTTTCTTGCCTTATTGCACTGGCCAGAACTTCCAGTACTGTGGTGAATAAGACTGATGAAAATGGCCATCCTTGCCTTGTTTCCCACTCTTAGAGGAAAAGCATTCCGTTTTTCACCATTAAATATGATGTTAGCTGTAGGTTTTTTGTAGATGCTCTTTACCAAGTTGAGGAAGTTTCCTTCTATTCCTAACTGAGTGAGAGTTTTTATCATGAACAGGTTTTGGGTTTTGTCAAATGATTTTTTTGGTTTCAGAAAATATGGTCATATCATTTTTCTTTTTTAGTCTGTTAATAGGGTGATTACATTAATTGATTTTCAAACCATCCTTGAATATCTGGAGTAAATCCCACTTGGTTGTGGTGAATAATGATTTTTATACATTGTTGAATTAAATTTATTCATATTTTGTTGAGGATTTTTGTGTCTAAGATCATGAGTGATATTAGCCTTTTTTGTGCTGTCTTTGTCTGATTTTGGTATTGAGGTAATGCTAGATTCATAAATTGAGTCGGGAAGCATTCTCCCTTTTTCTACTTTCTGGAAGAGTGTGTAAATACGATTCATTTAGAAATTTTTTTTGCCCATTTGGATTACCTCTTCTATGGTCTGCCTGTATTTTTTGTCCACTTGTCTATTGCATTGTTTGTCTTTTTCTTATAAATTCTAAGAGTTCTTTACATATTTCAGATATAAATTCTTTATCTGCTACATGGATTAAATATGTCTTCTTCCAGCCTATCCCCTCTCTTTCTGGTCCATTTAGAAATCAGTTGATGGCAGTAAAATGTGGTGGGCTTGTGTGTGGCCTCTGGCACATGACTGCCAAGGTTTAAGCCCCACTTCTGATACTTACTAAGCCTGTGACCTTGCGTAAACGATATAACTTCTCTGTGCCTTTCATTTAATTGTTGGCAACATGGAGATAGTAAGAGCACGGACCTCAGAGCATTTTTTTTTACTGTAAATATATAACTACTGAAAAGAAATTTAGAGCCATCACTTGCAAAGAGTAAGCCCACATCATATATGTTAGTTACTATTTCTTTACTTTTGATGATTTTTATAAAAAGAGGATTTTAATACAAATATAGTCATATTTTTCAATCTTTTCCCTTTTTTAATTTATCTAAGAAATCATTCCTTATGTATTAGAGAATATAAAGATATTATTCCATAATTCTTCTAAAGATTTAAAATTCTCTGTGTTTACTGTGTTTCTATGTTTCAGTCTTTAGTTCACCTGTAATTTTATTCTTTGGTATATGAGGTATAGGTCTGTGTTAGTCAGAATATAGCCTTGGCTGCTATAACAGAGAGACCCAAAATAACAGAGACTTAATGAATGAACAGTGAGAGGTTCATTGCTCTGTCACATAAAAGTCCAGATGAGAAGTCTAGGACTGAAAAGCAGCTCCAGAACCAGCCTTCTATCATGCTGCTCTGACATCTTGATCATGAAGCTTTTGTCTCCTAGTCCGAGAGGGCTGCCCTGGCTCCTACAGTTATACCCACATTCCAGCCAATGGGAAGTGGGAAAGGGGAGGGCACTTTCTCTCTTTCTAAAGGCATGATTGGAAGTTGCCCACACTTCTTTTTTCATAGCCCTCCTCATGGCTAGGTGTTGCCACATAACTAAGTTCTAACAAGAACACAATCTCTTCTAGTTCTGGTCCTCCATTATAACAATTCAGCACAGGAGACCAGCTTTGGTTGCACCCTCAGGAAATGGCACACCATCCACAATGGAAAGGGTTCTCTTTCTACCTTTTCCGTTACCTAGTTAACAGCTTACTACCTCATTAACAATTCTTTATATTAAATTCCCTCTATCTAAATAAGTGATGGGGACTTCTAACTTCAGCTTGGAGATGCAGAAAGCTAAAGAAAGCACTTCTTTCCTCCTTACAAGAGAAAAGTTGGAAATTAATCACTTTTGTTAAATCCCTGAGAGAACTGAGGTTATAGGGCAAACAACTAACTCAATATCTGGAGAAAGACAGGCCCCGTAGGGAATTTTTATAAAACTCTAGAAAGATGCAAACTAATCTGTCATGGCAGAAAGCAGCAGATCAGTGGTCGCCTGTGACAGGGTGGTGGGTGTAGGAAAGGACAAGAAGGAAGGATTGAAAAGGGGCACAAAGAAATTTTTGAAGGTAATGGATATATTCACTATGTTGATTGTGGTAATATTTTCATGGATGTATCCATATGTCAAAACTTATCAAATTTTACACTTTAAATTTTACTTGATATAAATTATATCTTATTATTTTTTATATATATTATTTTAAAAAACAGAGCTCATCACGAGCTGTGATCCAAGGATCAGTGTTTTGGTTGTCTACTGATATGTAACAACCTACTCCAAAACTTATGGGCTTAAAACAATTACCATCTAGTTTGCTCTTAAGTATGTGTATCAGGAATCTGGGCAGGGCTCAGCTGAGTGGTTCTTCTGTTCCATGCGCCATTGGTGGGGTGATTCACTCTGCTACATTCAGCTGGTGGTTGGGGTGAACTGGAAAATGCAAGAAGCCTTTACTCACATGTTGGCATCTTAGTGCTCCTTTTCCTGGACTATTTCTCACCACTTGGCAACCTTGGACTTCCTCATCGCATGATGGTCAGACTTTGTACATGGTGTTTGGCTTCCAAGAAAGTGCTCCAAAAAATGAAGGGAGAAGCTGCAGACCTCTTAAGGTGAAACCTCAGAAGTTACACAGCATCACTTTTGCTACATTCTATAGGTTAAAGCAAGTCACAGGACAACCCATAGTGTGGAGGAAGTAACGCATACTCAATCTCATGATGGGATTTCACAAAGAATTTACAGCCATTTTAGTATTTCTTTTTTTTTTTTGCGATACGCGGGCCTCTCACTGTTGTGGCCTCTCCCGTTGCGGAGCACAGGCCCCGGACGTGCAGGCTCAGCGGCCATGGTTCACGGGCCCAGCCGTTCCGCGGCATATGGGATCTTCCCGGACCGGGGCACGAACCCGCGTCCTCTGCATCGGCAGGCGGACTCTCAACCACTGCGCCACCAGGGAAGCCCTACAGCCATTTTAATCCACCATAGGCGGGAGCCACTGCAATGGCTGCAGATTGCCTCTTTATATCCATAAATATGGTCCCAGGTTCACTGGGATGCTGATCTAGAAAAGCCCAACATCTCCCTGACCATGCTTGCCAGTAGTTACGTCCAAAGCACTAGGAAGGTGGTTTCTGTTATCCAAATGTCAAGCCAGCACATCTAACTGGTGGAACCTAAATTCAAATTCAGAACCCTATCTACAAAGGAGCCTGAGAAATCTAGTCACCAACCTTCTGGCTTGGGTACAGAAAGGCACACTAGAAGATATTAAGTGGCAGCTGAGTGCCTGACCCACTGTGTCCATCACAGCAGGGACTGAATGGAGTCAGAAGTATCAACAGCTCTATTTTGCTCCTTGGTGTGGTCCAACAGGTATGGACCATGCATGTGAGCTAGAGGTGGATGGAGGTGCTGCCCACTCCCAGAGGCCTGGATACAACCCTAGGAGAAGGCATTCCTATTGGATATTTGTTTGCCTGGGAGAGGCATCCCAGCTGGGGCCCTAGAGTTATAGATAAAGGACTTACAGCTGAGGTCTGGACTCTGGAGATGGTGAGAGCTACTCAGTAGGGACTTCTGAAAGAACAAAAGGCATGCCAGTGGTCTCACTGTCCCCTGTGAAGGTCCTGAGGCCTGGGTATTGGCCCAGGCTGAAGCCAAGCTCCCTGGGAAGTGCAGCTGATCTGGTCCCCAGCACTCCTTTCCAGTATGGGGGCCTCAGGGCTCCTGTTCTCTTCACCTCTCAGAAATTATAAGGCTGCCTGAGTCCGGAGCAGCTCCACTCTGCCACGGAGCACGCTCAAGATACCAGGGCCCCGGACTCACCCCCAGGGACCCCAGCAACAGCCACTGCCACTTCCAGGTCCAAGGCAGGTCTCTCCTTGTCCCAGGCCCGTCTCCTACGGTGAAACAGTGAGGGGATGGCGCAGTTGATGTCCCCGCCCCGGCGGCCCGGATGCTCTGAGCCGAGCCGTGAGAGTGGGAGGCAGCTCTTTTGTTCTCCTGTCAGCCTTCACTTGAGGAGACTGCGCTCCAGCCCTGCCTCCTATCTCTTCAAAAGCTGATACACTCACAGACTAGAGGCAGCTTTTGTCAGCCGCTGCCAGTTCGGAGCATTTCTGGTCCAAAGCATTGGCTGCCAGTGAAAAAACCCGTTTCCCTACGAAGTTTTCCGATGTCTCTCATCTAGCCTGGGCCCCTCGGCTCACCCTCTTCTCTCGGGAGTGTGGAGGTGGCAGGGCTGGGGTGCCGGGTGCTCTGCCAGCTGCGGCGCCCCAGGACTCATGTCAGAGTTTGGACAGAGTCCCTCCTTGGGTGCCTGTGGACCTGTGGGCTTGTGGGCTTCCATTCTTGCGGAATGTTAGGGGATTTCATAATCCCCAGGCTTTCCTCTTAGAGATGGGAAAACTGAGGCCCAGAGGAGTCTGGTAGTTGGTTTGCACAGAGCTGGGGCTTGAGTCGATGGGCGCTGCTGACCCCACATCCTCTTTCTGTATCTGTGATGATTTTATTTTTAGGAAGTTGTGGATGCCGGACAGGGGCAGGACCTGGGGAGGCTCAGACGTTCCCTAGGTGTGGGACAGGGACACTCACTGGCTGGCTCGCTCCCCTATTCTCTACCATGGCAGCACTGGGGAGGAAATGTCTGACAAAAGAGAGGAAAAAAAATCCAGTCTTTCGTTTCAAAGTCCACAACCCCTGTTTCTGGGCAACCAGAGCCTTCAGTTCAAGCTCATGTACAGAGCAATGAGATCAAATACCTGAAGCCCAGAGACCCCGTTCCAGCTCTCTGGGGCTCAGAATAGTGGCTCTGACCATGGTCTCTTCGAGAACCACACACGCCTCTTCTTTCTCTTCCACACACACACCTGCATGCTCGCACATTGCTGAAGGAAGTACTGTTCTTCTTTTTGAAGTTCTGTTCGAAAAGGTAAAGGTGCCTCCTTTTTTATTTTTAATTTTCCCATTTATATTTTAATTTACATTCAGGCAAATTCATCCTTTTTAGTGTACAGTTCTGTGAGTTTTGGCAAGTGCAGAGTCATGTAACCACCACCACGGTCACAATCCAGATCTTAAAACGTTCCCTCCCTCAGGCTGCCCCTCCAATCCCACACCTCCCTCCACCCCCAACCCCTGGCAATCACTGATCTGTTTCCTGTTCCTTTAATTTTGCCTTCTCTGGAACGTGGTATAAATGGAGTCTTCCGATATATGTAACCTCTTGAGGCTGGCTTCCTTCACCCAGCATAACACATTTTGAGATTCATCCATGTTCTGTGTATCAGTAAGAATGCTTTGTAAAGGTAGAAAAATCAAGCACAGCGCCCCTCTGGTGGGGGTCTCCAGCTCTGAGCACGGCTCCCCAGCTCCCCTGTAACCAGCATCATCCTCCATCAGCCTCAATTCCATTCCTGCCCTGAACTGCTGGCTCCCACAAACACACAGCCTACCCAGAACCTGGAATTCCTAGCCCTCCCATCAGCCCCCATCTACTTCTGATCCTCATTCACGTGACCACATGGGGTGCTCCGGAGTCCTCATGGGGCTGCTGGGCCCTCATCCAGGAGAGAAAAACTCAAACGCTTGCAGGGCCATGCAGGTAATGTTCATAAACATAATACAACAAGAAATGGTGGGAACCAAAGAGAACAGGACAGTGTGTGTCCTCCCTAAAGACATTTGTAACACTGTAAACTGTTAGGTACACTGTAGCTGCCCCCCCAACACCCTCGCCCCTGAAAAACACATCTGTGGGCTGCACTCAGATGCCCAGACTCTGGTTCACAGCCTCTGAATCTCTCACATTGAACCTCTTCCTCAAATCCACCATTGCGTTGATGCAAACTATGACACAGGGCAATGACATCACCGTTATGAAGGTGGCGGGACTCAGGGTGACCACGTGTCCTCTGTGGAATGCGATGGAACAGGAAGCAGTTTGCCCTATGCGGACTTGGGATGCTTCTGTGCGCCCGGGGAAAAGGGCAGCTGAATGGAGACCCCACCCTGGCCACAGCAGTCTAGTGCTTCTTACTCCAAAAGACCAAACCCAGGAAGGTTCTTCTGTGCACAGAATCAATCTTTGGCTCTTTTCTGATACCTGCCATATCGCATCCACCGAGACCACCCCACCACCCCACATATACGACACGGGGTAGGGGGATGCTGCGGCAAGCTGCCCAGAGCGCCTTTTAGGGCTGAGGTATTATTGTCCCTCCAGCTGCCAGGAGTGTGGCTGCTGACAGCTCGCATCTGCACCCCCTTCTGAGCACTGCCCTTGCCTTGCGGGAGCTGCCTCGCCGGCCCACCACCAATGATTGATTGAAGTGCAGGTAGAAAAGTTTGCTCCCTCTCCTCTGGTCTCAACTGGGGACAACTCCACTGGGTCACCCAGCTCCAGAGCTTCCCGTGGCCTTTGGCTGAAGCCATTGTTGCAGCTGCATTGGAGATCCCTCTGCCTAACCCTGTCTCCCTCACATCCCTGTCTCCCTCACATTCACTGAAGGCAAAGAGTGAATAGGCTTTAGTTAGTACGAATGCCGAGTTCAGCCTGTAAAATATTTATTCTGTTTCTCACATGTTATTTCATTTGATTCTCTCAATAACTCATTCGGGTGGGTATATGATTATTCCATTTTGTATATGAGTAAAGTAAGGTCTGGAAAGGTTATATGTGTAATCCAAGGTCACATGGACAATAGTAATTGATCTGATCTGAACTTCTGACCCTCCAAGCCCTGCTCTCTAGTTCACTACACTGGCCAGAGCTGATGGGTGAGGGACAGCATTTTACAAGGAGGAGATGGGCTAGGTGGAGGCAGGAGCAGGCTGCCATGTGCAGTTGTGCTTCACACATTTTGGGGGCAAAATGCGCATTCCTAGACATCAGAGATTTACATCTATTTTCTCTCAGCTCTCCAGCAGATGGCAGTCGACTGTCCGGAGGAAGGGGACCATTCGAAGGCCAGCATCATTTGGGCTGGTGGAGACCTGGCAGAGTAAGGGGGTGGGTGTCTGACTAGGGCAGAAGGTAGATGTAGGACACAGCAGATCCCACCTGGCAATAGTCCCTCAATAAAAGCATTAGCCTGCCCATCATCTAGGTATAAAGGGGGCATCAGGTCACCAACCCTTTGGAAGCAAGTCATGTTCTTGCCCTTGACCGTGAGCAAAGTCTCTTCCAAGGAGAATGCTGACAACCCACAAGGGTACCACCTTATTACTACTTAAACTTATCTGGGGTAGACACTGAAATGGAGGACTTTCTTCAAAATATAGTGGATTGAAGACATCTCTTAAAATTCCACTAAAATTATAGTGAAATAATTTTAAAAGGCATAAACGCTACAAGGCAGAAAGTCCAGAAGCGGAAGTAACAGCGGATGTGACAACAACTTTTTGGAAGTTTGAATGGTAACTGACTTAGCAGAGAGGGGAAGGCTGAATTCAAAGAGCCCTCGGAGGGAGGGGTGCCAAGGAGAGCAAAGGACCCCTCCGCCTCGAAACCCTGGGACGTTTCTGGGACTCAGACACTGGGTACCTCTGGAAGTGGGGAGGGGGTGGGACCAAAAATAAGAGAGCTGGAGAACAGTATTGAGAGCACCTGAGCTTCCAGATCCCTCCCCACCCAACACAATCTGGCTGCAAATCACAGAGAATTCAGTCTCATTTGTTTACACAAAGATTCAAAGAAAATATGAAGGTGTGGGCTCTGCGGTTCATGGTCATTGGGGCCAACAGCTGCAAATCTCCTGGCCTTACCTCCGTGGTTGTGTGATGGCTTCGTCAGCTCCAAGCACTGTGCCCTTGTTCAAGGCAGGAGGAAGGGGAAGAGGGAAGACAGCTCATTCCAGTGCTCCTGTCCTCTTTTATCAGGAGGGGAAATGCTTTCCCAGAAATCACCGTTCCCCAGCCAAGCTTTGCTTATGGCTCGAGGCCGTTGTAGAGTCACGTGGCCAGCACCGGGTACATGGAAAATTGGACAGGCAAATACTTAGCTTGTCCAGCCTTCATAGGAGAGACAGGCAAGGAGAAATAAGATGGGAATGAATGTGGAGCGAGCAGAGCTCCTGGACAGGAGGGCTTCCAGTGGGGGAGATTGGGTGGGTGCCCACGATCAGAGGTCTTCTCTCTTGGGCTGGTCATTTTCTCAATGTGGAATTCCCCAATCCTTTGCCAGAGTTGTGGCACCTAGCAGAGGGAACCAGGGATCTCACTAGATCCCCTTAGTCTCAGGAAAGCTCCTCACTCCTGCCAGATGCCCCCTCCCAGAGCCAGAGTTAGTTGGCTGGATGGGGGACGACCAGCCTCTGTCTTAGGGGGTAGGGAGGAGGCGTCTCTGGGTCTACGGGCTTTGGTGTGAGCTTTCCACCACGCCTCCTGATTCTAGCCCCCAACTTGCACCTCCACCTTCTATGATGCCTAGTCCTGAGTGCTTATGGGTTCTGAACCCCTAATCAGCTTGCTTCTTCACCTACCCCTGCCTCAGGCATCAGCAGAGTGAAGCTAACAGAAACACAAGCCAGTTACTACTCTTCCATCTTCAATCCTACCTAGCATCCATCTCTAGGGGAATGGATAAATAAAATTCAGTGGGTGCATAATGCAGGACACTCTGCAGCTATCAGAAGCAAAGAATTCGCTGCCCACACCAAAACATGGATAGAGCTCAAAAGCAAAGTGTTGAGGGAGAAACGTAAGAAAAAGGATGAAAGTTAGAACAATGCGCATTTATATAAATGGAAAGCACATACACACAAACGGCCAATAAACCGTGAAAAAGTGTTCCATTTCATTACTCATCAGGGAAATGCCAATTAAAGCCACAATATGAAACCTCTTCACACCCACTCAAGTGGCTAAAATGAAAAAGATAAAAATACCAAGTGCTAGAGGATGCAGATGAACCAGAATTCTCTAACATTCACTGCTGATAGAGTGTGTGTTGGTAGAACCACTTTGGAAAACTGTTTGGCTGTGTCTCCTAAAAGCAAGCATACTCCCTCCCATGGCCCAGCAATGCCACTTCCAGGCAGGCACCTGGCAGAAATGCACACAGACGGTCACCAAAATTCACACCCTAGAATGTTCATAACAGTGCTATTCACGGTAACCCCAGCTAGAACCACCAAACGCCCATCAGCCGAAGAGTGGATAAATAAAGTGTGGGATATTCACACAGTGGAATTCTATTCAATGAGAACAAACAAACTATATATACGACTACAAGCAGCAGCAGGGATGAAGCTCTCAAACCCAAAGCTAATCAAAAGAATCAGATACAAGAGTCTGTACTGTATGACGCTATTTAAATAAATATAAGAAGTGGGCAAAACTAACTTAGGGAATTCGATGTGAATATAGTAATTAACCCTGGGAACAAAGTGGTGGTAACAGGAAGAGGGCAGGAAGGGGATGTCTGGGGTGCTGGTACTGTTTAGTTTCTTGACCTGTGTGCTGGTTACAGGGATGGGTTCAACTAGCGACACCTCTCGCGCTGAGCCTTCGGGTTTGTGCACATTTCTATATGTAGGTTCAATAGAAGTAAAACATAAAAAGAAAAGCCTGGGGCTTCCCTGGTGGCGCAGTGGTTGAGAATCCACCTGCCGATGCAGGGGACACGGGTTCGTGCTCCGGTCCGGGAAGATCCCACATGCCGTGGAGCGGCTGGGCCCGTGAGCCATGGCCGCTGAGCCTGTGCGTCCAGAGCCCGTGCTCCGCAAGGAGAGAGGCCACAACAGTGAGAGGCCCGCGTACCGCCAAAAAAAAAAAAAAAAAAAAAGAAAAGCCTGGGGCAGTAAAAACGCATAAGAAAATCCATAGACACAAACAACAATACTGCGTATTTTACAAAGATGTGTACATATTTAAAGATCTAGCTATAAGAATGGGTGCCTGTGTGGGGAGAGAGAGGACAGCGAGGGAGTAGATGACAGTAGTAGCAGGGAGCAGAAATAAAAGGAAGTGATACCAGAGAGGAATCCTGTGTGCATGTACAACAACAAAGTGCTTAACCCAACTTTGAACCTGAGCTAAGGGGAAGGGCGGAATAAAAGCAATAGGAGTTTTAAAAACCTTGGACTGTTTTCTGACTGCCGACTGCATGTTTCTTCTTTAATTAAATGGGGTCTGGTGAAGAGAAGGGAGTCTCCAAGATCTTGGCAAGGGCTCCTTGTAGGAGGTGCCCTGTCTCTGGCCCGTTGACCTCTCCTGCCCTCTGCCGCCACTCTCAGGCCACCAGATACGTTGGCTGAATCTCCAAATTAGAACCGAATCAGAGTTCTATTTCCTCCTTCTCATGAGCTTCTCTCCCCTCGCTTAAATCCGGGGTGCGTGCCTCTCCGGCGGGCAACATCCAAGTGCCCAGCACCAAGGAGGAATGTGAGAACCCCACCTCTGCTAGATGTAGATGAAGCAGTGGGTCTCTCTAAGCCCACCCTCAGCAGTCTCCGTTCTCTCTCAGTCTGCTGCCCGCTCCTCCCACCTAGGAGGGGTGGGTTCAGATGGTGCCACACTGGGCTGAAAAACTGACATTGTCTGCACTTCCCTCTGTGGCCGCTAGTGGGAGATGCTGGCCAACCTGAGGCCCACCACGGGGCTAGAAGCAGGTGGCCAGAACGTGGTTTATCTGTCCGTCGCCAGCCACCCTACCAGACCCAGGGCCAGAAAGGGTCCTGTGTCCGGATCTTTTCTGTAGACTGGCTTTCTTACTGATTCCCGCACTCTGGGCTGGCTGACCCGCCCCCTCCTGCAGGAACCGGTAGCTCCTCAGCATATACATAAGGCACCCAGTGACCCCAGGAGCCGCTCTCCCAAGTCCCAAAAGGAGGATGGCCCCCTGGTGACCTCTCCAAGATCCCAAAACTGGAGAGGCAGGTCATAGCCTTTGAACTCCCAAACACAGCACCTGGGTGCCCTCTGAGAACGATTTAGGAGCCTTGAAAGTGTGTCAGGAGAGATTAGAAGGCTGCTGGGGAAGAAGACAAACGCTGTGTGTGTGTGTGTATGTGTGTTTACATGTGTACTCCTGTGTTGACTCTGGGCAATAGCCGGTCCCTTCCAATGATGTTACTGGCCTGTGGGCAAAACCTGGTGGCCTGTTTCTTTTAAACAAGGATGTGTCTTCCTGGGTACATCTCCCTGTGGGTCAGCCTGCATGTGTGAGCGACTGTGCTTGTCAGTGTATGGGTCTCTGCATCCATGTATGAGAGACAGTCTACCTCATTGTCAGCATGTAAGTGCCTCCGTGTGTGTCAAGGTGTAGGTTTTCTGTAGCTCAACAGGGTGAAGTGAGTGCATGTGTTTCAGTGTGGGTGTGTCTGTTGGTTGTGTCTGTTGGTTGTTTCTGGTCTGGGTGTTGGTTGTTTCTGGTCTGGGTGTGTGTTTCTGTCAGTGCCTATATGTCAGTATAAGTGTCTACCACTGTGCAGACTTGTGTGCTCTGTGTGTGTCTCTAGTTGACTGTGGTTCTATGTGTGTGTCTCTGTGTCAGTGTGTCAGTGGATGTGTGTCTCTGAGTCATGCAGGTGTCCCTGAGTTTGTCAGAGTATGCCTGCCTCAGTGTCGGTGTGTGTCAATGATGTGTCTGCTTGTGCCCGTGTGGGAGTCTGTGTGTGTCAGTGACAGCAGGTGTCTCCGAGTGTCAGTGTATGTCTGTGTCCACAGGGGTGGGTGGCTTGGGTAAGGTCACCAAGTCAGTGAGGATGTGTGCGTGCGTACTCCGCGTGTGCCGGGGTGTGTGCCTGTCCTCGTCGGCCGTAGGCGGCTAACTGCGGCGAAGCGTCGCCAGGTCGCTGTGTGTGTACCCCCGCGTGTGCCGGGTCTGCGCGCGTCTGTCCGTGTCCGCGTGGGCCGCTTTCTGTGGCGGGGCGCCCCCGGGTCAGCGCGGGGGTGTGCGCCCCAGCGGGTGCCCAGGGCTTCACCCTCAGAATGGGCGGAGCGCCACGTGCGGAGCCCCGGGCGCGTTGCTCTGGGGCGGAGCCAGCCCGGGGCCCCAAGCCCCAGGCCGAGCCCAGGCGGGGCCCGCCCCCGACCCCGCCCCCAGCACGAGCCCGCGCCGCCCGCGGAGCCCAGGCGCCCGAGCCCAGCCGCGGAGCCGAGACGACGGCGGCGGCGCCCGTGGGATGCGGGGATCGCGCCCCCGGGGCCGCTGAGCCTGCGCCCAGTGCCCTGAGCCCCGCGCCGAGCCGAGTCCGCGCCGAGCCTCAGCCGCCCATTCCGGGCCCCTGGCCGGGGGACCAGCAGGTGAGCGAGCACACACGCGCTCGGCAGCCCCGGCCCGGCCGGAACCCCCTCACGCGCTCGGCAGCCCCGGCCCGGCCGGAACCCCCTCTGCCTGCCGCCGCCCAACTTTCCTCCCCGAGGGTTAGAGCCTCCAACCGCTGCGCGCCCCTCCCCTGCCCCGGGTCCGCAGGCAGGCTCCCTCCCCCATCTCTGCCCCCGAGGGTGGGAAGGGGAGAAGAAGGGGCGCAGAGCAGCCTGGCTGGAGGGGATCCCCGGGAGCGGGGGGCGTCTGCTAATCGGTGCACGCCCCCTCCCCTTCCCTTTCCTTCCGGGTTTCCCAATGCGCTGTCGAGGGCCGGGGGAGGGGGAGCTGCGGCTCCGGCTTCCCGGCCGATCCTGGCGCAAGCTCGGGGAGGGTCTGGGATTGGCACCCGGCTTCCGGAGGCCAGAGACCCCAAGGTCAGAACAGCGACTAGGCGCGTAGAGAGTGGGGGAACTGACCGAGAAGGACTGGGAATGGAGGAAGGGGCTATGCCCGCCCCCCTTTCTCTGGTTCCCGCGGAGCAGTCCGCTGGGGGTGTCCTCTCTGGGGTGAGATCTCTGCCGGTCCTGACCGGGGACAGATCTATGTGCACCCTGACGGGGGAGAGATCTATGTTGTGTGCCCTATCTCTGCGCGTTCCGACCGTAAAGAGATCTCTGTGCCCTCTTGACGCCCTAATGGAGACACATCTGGTCTCTGTGAGCCCTGAAGTGGAGAGATCTCCGTGTGCTCTCAACGGGGGAGATATCTGTGCTCTGGGATGGGGAGAGTTCTTTGCTCTCCTAGCTCTGACCCGGGAGGCCGGAGGCCAGGCCGTTTTCTACTTGTTTTTTGATCGTCTTTGTTGGTGCCCTGGAAGGAAGTAGAGGTGCCTAGCCTTGTGGGGGATGGAGGTGTGGAGAGTGCTGGTGGTGGTGGGGTGCTGGGCACAAGGCCCTGGCCTTAGGCCCGCCTTGCAAACACCTGTTGGAGGCCAGTGCACAGCCCCGAATCAGGAGGCCATGGCCGAGGTTGTGGCAGGAGTCGATCTTCTCTCCTTAGTGCTTTGAGACCAGTGTGGGTGACGGGATCAGTTTCCTCTTGGGGTTCTGGGCTGCCATTCCATTTCCCCACCACTCTCCTCCCATCCTGCTGGGAACGCAGGCACCTCCACTGGGAGGCTAGACTGCCCGGTAGAGACAGGCACTCCACATGACCCCACCGTCCCTGCCACAGCACATCTGCTCTCTCCCCGATTCCCTTCAGGATGCAGAGGGGCCCTGAGCGGCAGAGGCCCAGGTCATCAGGAGGCCAGGCCCCTGCTGCTGCCCTCAGCGTCTCACAGTTAGAATTGGGCAGGTGCATGTGAGTGGGTGGTAATGGAGCTGGAAGGTGGAATGAGGCTGGCACGGGCTGATAGCTCAAGCCCTGCTGCAGTCACAGGAGCGAGGGGAGGAGAGGGTCAGGGAACAGCCAGAGTGCGGAACACAGATTTTACACTAGAGTGTTCAGCCCCATGCTGAAATGAGCCTCAGTAACCCTATCATCACCACCACATCGTGCGGGGGCAGGGGGGAAACTGAGGCTGAGAGTGGGTCAAGGACTAAACCAAGGTCACCTAGAGAGTCAGTGGATTGGGGGCCCCACTCAGGGTGAAGATGCCTTGAGATCTACTTTCTGAGAGCCAAATTGACCTAGGACTGATCACAGAGAATCTGAGCAGAAAGGGATGTGGTCCTGAGGTGCCAAGAACTAGCATTCAGCCCAGTGTGGCATGGGCAGCTGCTATGCCTTTGGGGTGCTTGGTCCCGACTCAGTGGTGATTGAAGCCCCTCTGGAAAATTTCCAGGATTGAGTCACTCAACATGAAGATGGAGTTCGGAGGAGTGGTAGGAAGTACCAGAGACAACTGGGAGTTGGGGAGAACAAGAGGCTGGTGCTCAGGGATTCCAAGGAGAAGGGAGTCCTGGGGGCAGCCTGGGACAGTGGTAAATGGCAGTCTCTGTTCTGTTCGTAGGAGGCTGGTTCCTGCTGACCCTTGGGAAGCTTATTGGAAAAGTGTACAACGATAGAAGTGTGTGCCCACAAACCACTCAAAAGAGGAGTGATTGCCTTTGGCCAGGAGAGTCAAGGGTATCTATCTAACAAAAATAACTTTCCAGCTGGATTTTGAAGGATGAATAGGAGTTTTCTAGATAGAGAAGGTGCAGTCTAGCCATCAAGACTATCACGTACAAAAGCACAGAGATGTGAAAACAGTACGATCGTTCAGTGACCCGTTGGGTCCCGTGGTGTGAGGAAGAGAAGAGCAAAAGCTAAAGCCAAGGTCACAGTCACGGGGACCCTTGGAGCTCCTCTCAGGAATTGGGAATTTATCCTCAGTAATGGTACTAAAAATAGCTAACATTCACTGAGTGCTTTCTGCCAGCCAGGCACGGCACTAAGCACTTTATAAGACTCATCTCGCTGAATCCTTGAATCAACCCTGGAGGCAGACACCATAATAATGACCAATTTGCAGGTGGTGAAACTGAAGGCCCAGAAAGGTTAAGTAACTTGCTCACTGTCACACATCTACTAAGTAGCGGGACTTCAGTTTGAGCCCAGGTGTCAGTATATCTGCTTTGCACTGTGCTACCTCTCCAGGGCAGACCATGGATGCCGTCCAAAGTTTTTCAGTTGAAGGAGAGGGACAGGCAGGTGACCACAGGTGATACAACCTGTGATATTCCAGCTTCCTTCCCTGTTAAGGGATATGGCACTCTCCCATCCCCAACATCGGTTGCTCACTAAGTGATATTCGCTGCTGCTGTATCACACGGTGGGGAGTGGGGTGGATGGGCAAGTGGAGTTTGGGTTGGCAAGGTTGATGCAGAACAGAGAAGGTGATGGATGTTTCAGGGTCCTGATCTGAACGTGTAGTGCTTCCAGGGAGATGCCGATATCTAGCAGTCAGTTGGAGGGAAGGGTCCAGGGTCCAGGAAGGAGATCTGGGCTGGAGGTAGGAACTTGGAATCATCCGCAGAGGCTGGTTGTTGGAGCCATGGCAGTGAATTAGATTTTCCAGTGAGAATGCAGACCAGTGGTTCTCAACCCTGGCGATATTAGCATCACTTGGAAAGCTTTTTTTTTTTTTTAATTAATTAAATTAATTAAATTAATTTATTTTTGGCTGTGCTGGGTCCTTGTTGCTGCGTGCGGGCTTTCTCTAGTTGCGGAGAGCAGGGGCCACTCTTTGTTGCGGTGCTTGGGCTTCTCATTGTGGTGGCTTCTCGTTGCAGAGCACAGGCTGCAGGCACACAGGGAAAGCTTTTTAAACAAAACCAACCTATGCCCAGACTCCACCCCCAGAAATTCTAATTCATTTGACTCTGAGGTGAGGCCCAGGCATCAGTAGTCTTGAAAGCACCCAGGTGACCCTAATGTGGAGAAGAGGGTGGGAGAGAAGGGAGTTCAGTCTGGAGCCCGGAGGCACTCCAACACTTGAGGCTGGAGAAGTCTGCAACGAAGGCTGGGAAGGAGCAGTCAGAGAGGTAGGAGGACAGCCAGCAGTGGGAGGTGTCACAGAAAGCACGGAGGGCGCACGTCCCGGGAGTCTCCTGTTTGTGCTGGGAGAGTTAAGAAGATACGTTTTGAGAAGTTCATGGGAAGATGAAAAAGAATGCATAATTTAAAAATGAGTGTCCATTAGACTGAGCGACCATGAGGGTGCTGGTGACCTTAACAACAGAAATTTTCCTCTTGGCACCCACAGAATGTGGTGCTGGGTAGAGATGGATTTTGATGAATGAATGAATGAATGAATTGGTGAGAATGGAATCCAGTTTGGAGTGGGTTGAGGAGTGAGCAGAAGGTGAGGATGTGGAGAGAGCATGTGTAGACAGCTTTTCCAAAGAGTTTGATGGTTTAAGAGCGAAGAGAGAGCTAGAGGGGAGCTGGGGGGAGGGTGGGGTCGAGGGAGGGCTGTAGGAAGAGCCTGGAGTGGACACTGCAGGCGTGTGCGTCCGTGCAGTGCGTCCATGAGCGTGAGATTGTGGGGAAGATGCTTTCCCTCACAGGGAGGGCCAGAGATCTGTGAGTTGAAAGTGTGCCCGTGGGGTCTCAGTTGCTCTGGTTTGTCCAGTGGGCCGGTCAGGAAGGCCTGGGGTGAAATGACTCTTCCTATGAAGCTCTGAGAGGGTGATTTTGATGGCAGGAGCTGTGACTCCTGCTGGGGGCAGGGAGTAGGAAGGAGAGGGAGATTTGCTCTGAGGAGAGAAAAGTGTTCCAGAAAGCCAGTGTCTGAGGATAAGATGAGGTCGTCTAGAGCAGGTTTCCAGGAGTAGAGGGCTTGGGCTAAAAGTCCCGTGGCTAAATCCACGAAGGAGACAGAGAAGAGAAGGTGAAGCCAGGGGCAGCCTGTGGAGAGAGGCTGGACGATGCAGGGAGGGGTCACAGGGGTGGTGAGGCCTTCAAAGTGAGCCCAGGATTGATGCCCACTGCCCTCTGCCAGCCCAGACTAGCCTGCAGCAGAGGTCTGAGGCTGAGTTCAGCCTCAGGTGGTCGGAGAGAGCCTGGACAGGGCATCCAGCACCTAATCTCTGTCATGGAACATTCTAGAAGCTGTACAATTCAGATACAATAACTGCTCTCATGAAGTTTACATACTGTTGGGTAAGGACAGGGCTGAGTCCCACGAAACAATTAAATACAGAAGATAATTTTAGATTGTGACCGGTGCTATGAAGGAAATAAAACAGGATGATGTGATGGAGAGACGGGAGTGACGCTAGACTGGCTGGTCGTGGAAGGCATCTTGAAGGAGGAGACTAAACTGAGACCTGAATAACAAGAAAGAAGCAATCCTGAGGAGATCTGGGGCAAGAATGTCTTGTAAAGAGGGGAATGCCAGTACAAAGGCCCTGAGGCAGGGCCAAGCTCCTGAACAGGGTTGGCTGCTGTGCTGGAGCAAAGGGACTGGGGTGGAGATAGAGAGGTCCCTTGCCTCCATTCCACCTCCCCCCCTCAGTCGTTAGCCCCTTCAGACTGCCCCTTTGCTTATGCACGGCTTACACCACTCACCTCGGGCTGCCAGCGGTTCCTGAGGGTGACACTATATTTAGACACTTCTCTCTGTGGTCCTGGAACATCCTGTGTATTTTTAAGATGATCAATACGGGATGGGTGCTATTTATAGAGACCCCAAGTGAATTCCTGGGACCTGGGGCCCTCAGATAGTGGAGGAAATCCAGGACCGGGCTTTTCGGGGGCAGCCACTGCATCTGGCAGAGCATTGGAGACATCTGATTCACGGACTCCAAAACTCGTATCACCCCCCTTGCCAGGCCTGCTTCATCCCATCCCTGCAGAGTTACCACAGCCGTGGGCTGGGGAGCTTGGATGCCCATAGTCCACCATCTCCAGCTCTGTTGCTGGAGGGGTATCCAGTGTGCCCCCAAGCCCAACAGAAAATTTCATTGTGGTTGTTGAAACCAGAGTCTGATGGGACAGTTTGTCAATCTCTTGTTCATTCCTCGCTCTGTTTACTGGCAGAAGAGGACTCTCAGAGCCTCCCAGGTTTACCCCACTGGCCAGAAAGAGGTCTGCCCAGGAGTAAATGTGAGGTTGGCATTGGAAGCTTAGCCTTCCCAGTGGGAGGTCAGTGTGGCCCAGAGCAGCCAGGGAAGGCTGCCTGGAGGAGGTGGGATTGGAGCCCAGCCATGGAAGATGCACAGCATTTGGAGAGGCGAAAGGGATCAGATCAAGTTTTCAGGCCTGTTTTTGGAAGAATGTTTATGTTCCAAGGCTGGAGTTCTTTCTCTTTCTCTCCCCTTCAGTTTTTCTTCTGATTAAATCTCCCAGGGAGACAGTGGAAAGTCACGTCCCCACAGAGGTATTAGCTGAGTGGAAGGACGAAGCTGCTCTCACGGAGTCTGTGTGGGCCCGAGAAGATGCCTCACCCCCTTGGAGATCCCGCTGTTGTCATCTGCAAGGGCTTTCACTCCCCTCCTTACAGCCCTGAGAGGCCAAGGGCTGGTACTGGTCACCCCATAGGCTCAAGGTCACACAGGCATGCAAGTGGCACTAAGCCCAGAGCCAGTGACTCCCTGCCCCACCCAGGCCTTGCCCAGGTATTCCCAGTGCTTTCTGGGAATGGATCTTGAACAGTAGAAAGGCTCTTCGTGGCATCAGGAGGGTGGTAAACACCTTTCTGGCGGGTATTGATTCCTTGAAGGCCTGTGTGAAGGAAGGACCTGGCTCAAGAGGCAGTTCTCAGAGAGACAGCAGAGCAGGAAGGGTAATCTGGCTTGAAGTACCAACTCAGTTCTCAGGCTACCTTAGCATCCCTCCATCCGGGCTGGCCTGGGAGGTGCCCCGGGAGGATCTAAGATGAGGGGCAGGGGGAGATCAGACCATGGGAGGGACCAGCCCAGCCCAATCAATACCTCCTGCCTGGCCATCAAAGTCCCAGCCTCATCGACCTGGACCCATAGCCCGGAAGTGGTCCAAAGAGCCCCTCAGAGCCCAGGTGCCCTCCCTCTGCTGCCTGCCTCTGGGGCTTTTCCTCGGAAGAATACCAGCCCTGGGTCCATTCCCTGCTGGGCCCAGGGCCCCACCCAAGGGACACCCTACTGGTGTGTGGGTGCAGGGAGGCTGAGCGACAGAGGCCTGCCCACCACGGCCAGACTTGAGCAGAAGACACAGGAGCTCAACTGGCCATTTGCGGCGCCGACCCTGCCACCTTGCTGGGTCACAAGCAGCACAGACTGCCAGTGAAATAAAGCGACAGCTAGTTGATAACAAAACTGGAAACGTAGGGAAAGCCCCCACTCACTTGCTGGGCCTGGGTGCTTATTAGGTGTGTAACTGCTGAGCTTCCATTTCAGGAAATGTCTGAGGGAAGGAGAGAAAAAAACTCCCTAAGGATCCCCTGGGGCCGCCTGTCCCCGGAGACTGCTGGACTTCGGGTCCCTTCCAGCCCTCGAGTTTTATGATTGAATCAAGGACTTGTCCCCAGATGGTTCACTTGTCTTCCCAGTGTATTGCACAAGTAACTTAAATGGCACTCACCGACAAATAAAAAATAAAATTCTCAAAAGCATTATGTTAAGTAAGGACAGCTGACACACAAGAGCCCATACAGTGTGATTCCATGTATAAGAAGTTCCAGAACAGGCAAAACTAATCTATGGTGATAGAAGTCAGAAAAATTGACTGGAAAGGGACAGTGGGGAACCGTCTTAATTGGCGTAGTAGTTACACAGGAGTATACATTTATTAAAACTCATCCAGCTGTACACCTAAAATCTGCATTTTCTTGTATATGTATTATACCTCAATTTAAAAGAATATCAAGGCACAAGGGTTGCACATTTGGCTACACTGTGTCATGACACTTCTGCCGTGTGGACTTTGTGGATTCGTGGATTGGCTTATCCCTCTGGGGGTAAATGACCCCGTAGCACAGGGATCCTAGGTTTCTCTGGGCGCATTTCTGTCTCCTTCAGTGCATGCAGTAGGTGGCCCCAAAATGCCTAGATTGCCGTGGCGTCTCTGCAGTTCCACTGCGGAACCTTTTTTCAGCCCAGATGGAGAAAGTGAGTTGGAAGGAACTGGGCTGGAGAGAGACAGGATGCTGATTGCTGTCTCAGAGGCACCTCTGTTCTAGGAGGGTGTTTCCTGGGCCACAGGTGGACACCTTTCTGGCTCGATTGTATGTATTGTGTGGGTGTAGCTCTACAGGGTCTGGGGCAGAAGTGCCCCAGGCTGACTGAGCCAGCTCTTCAACTTCTGGGCTCTGTGGTCTCCGAATAGTAGATCATCCAGGTCTCCACCCAGGAGACCCAGGGCCCCAGCAGCTCTGACAGCTCAGAGCTGCTCAGCACATTAAACCTCCCTTAGTCATGGAGCGGTACAGGGTGTTCGGAGGAAGACTTGGGCTTGGGGGAAGTGGGTGCTGTGTGCCCGGTGGAAGGGGCCCTACATGACCTGGGGAGTTTGTGTTTCCCCTGGCCTGACACCAAAACACCACTGAACACTCAGATGAGATAATGGGATGAACTGGCACTTCCCAGCCCCCAGGTCCCCATCCTTAAATGGGGAAGGGGGATGAAAAGGCAGGAAGGAGGCTTGGGCTGAGTTCAGGGCTCAGGTCAAAAGTGCCCCTCCCTCCATACAGCTCTTCCATCAGCTCCCAGTCCAGAAGGGGGCCTGGTCTCAGGCACCCACTTTTCATCCCTGCCTGGAGAATCACTTCAGCAGAGCAAGAGGGGGAGGTTTTACTGTCAGCTGAATTAGCCTCGGCTTCAGCCTGACTGTTGGAATAAATGAGATGCAAATGCATGTAAATGAGGGCATCCCCGGCTTCTGGGGTGGGTGTGTTCACCTCTGGGAGGGATGGGGATGATTCTGCAGGACTTCCTGAGACTGCTGGGGGCTGGGATGGCAGCTAGAGAAGGAAAGCCCCTTCACGATGCCTCGCCCCCTTCCCGAGGACTGGGGTCCAGACTGGACAGGGTTAATGCCTGTGCAGCCTCAAAGGAGAGGAGCCTGCAGGGAGCCGGTTAGCTGAGGCCCTGCCCGCACAGGGATGTGCCGGTGTGCCTTTGATCTGGGAGCAGGGACCTGAATGCACAGGCCATGGGCACCAGCTGGCACCCCCGCTGAGGCTTTGTCCAAGCGGTTACCCCGGGAGAGCCAGGACTGTGCATATAATTGCCTGGGCAGGAGGGATGGCCTGAAACACACTGTCGACTCCTCCCCTTCCCCCCACCCCCTACCATCCCAACCTGTGGGATCCCCGCCCTCCAACCCTCCTTCCACCCATCCCCACCTTCCAGCCCTCCTCCCCTCCGTTTTCTGCTCCCTCCCCTCCCCCACCCCCAGGCTAGCCCGAGGCCCAGCCCCAAAGCAGGTGGAGTTCTATAAGGGTTTAGGGCCCCGTGGCTGGAACTCTACGACAGTGCCATCCAATAGAGATATAATTTGAGTTACAAATGCAAGTCACATATGCAATGTAAAATTTTCTACTAGCCGCATTTTAAAAACTAAAAAGAAACAGGTGAAATTAATTTTAATATATTTTATTTCACCCAGTACATATATCCAAAATATGACCAGTTTAAATTTTAATCGATATTTAAAAGTTAATAATGAAATACATGACATTCTTGGTCATGCTAAGCCTTCCAAACCAGTGTGGATGTAACAACAGCACATCTGGATGGGCACTAGCCGCCTGCCGGGTGCTCGCTAGCCACAGGTGCAGAGTGGCTTTCCTATGGGACTGGGCAGCTGTATCTGGTGTGGAGAGCTGGAGAGACAAGGGCAGAAACTGGCCAGGTCTCCCTGGGACCATCTGGCCACACAGGCTGCAAAGAGGGAGGACCAGCCTCAGAGGAGGCTGTTGGGCCGGCTCTTAGCTTTGGAGCGAGGATCACAGACATACTCAGCCCAGGTAGGCAGGCCACAGATAGCCCTGACCCTTCCTCCCTGCTCTCCATGTCCTCAGAGGTGGGAGGCAATGTCGTGCGGTGGTTAGGCTTAAGGCCTGGCTTCAGACAGACTGAAGCATCAGATTTCCCATGTGTACAATGGGGATAATAACGTCCCCTCTTCCTAGGATTGTTATAAGGATGGAATAAGCGTAGTCCCAGGCACATAACGAGCAAGTGATGCTGCTGGGATGACCCACCCCAGCTCATGGTTGAGGAAACTGAGGTCCAGAAAGGGGGGAGGGAGAGTGGTAAGTGTGACCTTGTCCCAAGGTCACAGTGTGGGTTAGTGGCTGGGCAGTAGGAAGGTTAATCTGGCGCTCATTCATTCATGCGTTCATTCCTTCATTCACCAGGCCCTTATAGGCACCTCTTTGAGGCCAGACTGTGCTTTGGGAGCTCAGGACACAGCCAGAGGGAGAGGCAGATGTGGAAGCAAATTACTCTACCCTGTGATGAAGCCAGTATAGGAGGAACGCAGTGTGCCAGGAACGCAGAGAAGGGAAGGGCCAGCCAGGCGGGGAGGACTGGTGTGGGCAGCGACAAGGTTTTTCAGAGAAGGGTCTTCTGAGCTGGGTTTCTTAGGAGAAAAAGAATGGCAACAATAGCCACAATGATTATAGCAAATGACACTCATTGAACACTTTCTGTGTGCTGAGCATGTGCAAGTATTAATACACTTATGCCTGAGAACAGCCCTGTGAAATAGGTACTGTTATTAACCCCATTTTACCTATGGGAAAACTGAGGTAGAGAACCATCAGTTAACTTGCCCAAGAACATACAAGTGGCCAGGACCCAGGTTCACACAAGCAGTCTTGCTTCCAAGCCATAGCCCTAACCATGCCCCTATCCCGCATAGGACTAGGAAGTCTTCCAGAGATAAGAGGGGTGAGCAGACCCGGTCACAGGGCTGGGTTCTCTGGCCCAGGGCATTTCCTCATTGCCAATCTCAACAAGACCGAGTAGAAATTTCCTTAAAAGCTACCATACTCTCCTTGCTGATGACTTTTCTCCCTTTCTTGTCATCACACCTGTTGACTTGCGACCCATCACTTAGGGAAGAAAAGTATTCTAAGAAGTCATTTGTAGGGCCATGCACACAGTGGGTGCTGATTAAATGTTCACTGAGTCATCAAAATGAGTCTATGGGTTGAGGTGTTGATTAGTTTCAACGGGTTCTCCTCAAGGGAGAAATGAAGTGGCTCCTGATACTCCTCACACCTGTGGGGAGTGAGCCCCTGCTTCGGGGCCACCCACACCCTCTCCCTGAGCCCTCAGGACTGAGGGGCAGTGGAAGGGCACAGGTGGAACTAGTGCCCAGGGTGGTGGGTGCTCCAGCCCGAGGTCACCTGGACTGCAGGGTGGGAAGGAGGCGCCCAGAGCAGAGGAAGCCAGCAGAGATTTTCTAGGAAGCCAGGGAATCACTTCCACAGAGCTCTTTGAATAAATTTACATGGCAAAGAATATTCTTTGCCTGTTGTGTTCCAGAGGCTCCGATTCCAAGGCGAGCAGAAGTGACTCAGGAACTGCCTTCAGGAGCTGGGAGGGGCTCCGAGGAGGGGTTAGGCTGGAGTCTGGTCCCTCCTCACCCCAGGGACGGCCAACTGGCCTGGTTTGTCCAGGACTGAAGGGCATCTGGGATGCAGGAATTTTAGTGCTAAAACCAGGGAAGTCCTGCGCATCCCTCCTCCACCCCAGCACTGCATGGCTGCACTGCAGGCTGCCGGGCTGTCGTGTCCCGTATCACGGCATTGTAACCACCATTGACTGAGCACCAGCTGTGTGCCCTGTGCATTCAGGAAGGAGACAAGAAGATGAGACAGTCTGGGGCGGTCCAGTTTCTGGTGTGAACAGTCCATATTCTCCCCCCACAGCATCTCCGCCCTGATGTGAATTCCCACACCTACAGGCCAGTGACTCAGAGGAGGGGGGACCCAGCCTTGCCCTAAGATGAGGTTTCCAAGATGTTTGGGGAGACCAGACCCACGCTAACAAGTGTCAGAGAGCAGCCGAGGCCAGGAAGAGATCCAGGGCTGGATGTGGGGCTCAGCCTCCTGACCCAAAGGAGAGAGGTCAGTGTGGGTGGGCAATCAGAGAGGGCGTCCTGGAGGAGGTGGCATAGTGAGGGGAGCATGAGGTGGCTCTGCCGTTGCACAGGGCATGGACAGGGTTTGGCAATGTCTGAACTAGGGAGTGGTGGGAGCTGCACATGGTGGGTGGAGGGAAAGAGGGAGGAGGCCGGTGGCAATGGGATCAGACTGGTCCCAGCTGGGGCCAGGAGGCGCATCCCACGGCCGTGGCCTTGGGGATGGAGGCCTGATGTTTGGTGGAGCTAGGGAATTGTGGCCAGTGTCAGAGGAAACGGTGTCAGGAGGAGCCAGTTTGAAAAGGAGGGTTCACAGTTTGCTCCCAGCGACTCTCAGGAGCCAGCAGAACTGAGGGAGAGATGCACCCAGTAACAGAAGCTGATGAACTTGAGACAAGATGAAGCAGGGGGTCCTTAGAGCTCAGGGGACACCGATAGGACAGGGGAAACTGGCCCAAGAAGAGGGATCATCTGGAAGAAGCTGTCCCAGCCTGGGGAGCAGGTGTAGGGCTGGTACAGATGGAGAAACCGGTGAAGGTGAAGTTGGTGCCGGTGGAGAAGCTGCTACAGGTGGAGAGACTGTTGCAGGTGGAGAAGCTGGTGCAGGTGGAAAAGCTGGTACAGATGGAGATGCTGGTACAGATGGAAAGACTGTTGCTGGTGGAGAAGCTGGTGCAGGTGGAGAGGCTGTCCTGCGTGAGGGTGAGAGTCATGGGGTGCCGGCATCTAGAAGAGTATGATCTTTGTGTGATCTTTGAATCAAATCTCGTCCAGGCTCCCCTACATGATGGAGCTGTGTGAGATAGAGGCTCCTTGCACTTCCCCAGCCAGAAGTGGGTCCTCCCTGCAAAGCTGGGGGCCTGCCCTCCCAGGCCTGAGGGGTATGGCTGGGCCTGAGCCTGGAGTGTCCTCAGATCTACCCCGATCTCTCCTTACCCTGGCATCACCGGAAAGCTTGCAGCCAGGGCTCAGCCAGTCTCAGCCTCAACAGGGCGTGGGCCCTGAGCTGCTGAAGGAAGGGCAGGGCCAGAGCCAGGTGCAGGCAGTGGGAGAACAAGGGAGAAAACGGATCCCACCCACTCACAGTGAGCCACCTGTGGGGACCCAGAGACAAAGGATGCTCTTGGCAGGTTTACCTTGGAACCTGAAGCTGCCTGGCTGCTGGGGAGCAGGGAACTTCATCTGGAATCTGGTTTCACAAACTGCTGAGTCCCAGGGGTTCTGGTGCCCTGCTGGAGGCGAGCTGGGGCAAGACCCTTCCGAGGACCCAGGGCCCTGTCATTGGGGCTTCGTTATTACTATATTAAATAATAATATCTAATAAGTGTTGTAATTTTGAAGTAGCCATGGCATTAATGCTATTTGAGATACTGCAGCCCCTGTAATGGAACAGAGAAATAGCTGCATTTCTATTGGTCACAGCACTTCCATCTTGCTGCCTACATTCATAATGGAAGGAAATGTTAAATTTCAGATAGAGGTTAATGAGAATGAGATGCAATTCCCCCCAGATTTTTTCCGCATCACTCCAAGAGGTCTGTTAGGTTCCTCTGAGCTGCAGAGGCAAACAAAGCTAGTCTCCTGACTGTTAGCAGCCGGGAGAGTGGTTATCCAGTTGCTGACTAGAGGGGAACCCCAGTCAGAGGGACTGGAAATTATCCATTTCTTGACCTGGGCACTAGTGACTGGGTGAGTTCAGTTTGTGGAAATTCATCCACCTGTGTGTACACTTAGGATTTGGGCACCGATCTGTATGAAGAGTTGACTTCAATACAAATTTTAAAAGCACCTTTACCAGAACAGATGTATATGCAGGTGCAAGCTTGCGTGCACACGCACACACACACGCACGCACACACACCACACACACATACCCCGCTATGTACCAGGGGCCCTCGGTCCATGGGTGTCCACGTGTCTCCAGAACGCTCGCAGGCATGTGGACACAGATGGATACAGTGAGACAGAGAACACTATTTTTAGGAAATAATTCCAAGTAAACGAGGAGACTTCCTGATTTACAGGACTAGTGATTGCTCACAGTGGAGAGGATTGCCCTGCAAGAAAGGGGCTGCTGTCATCCGGGCTGCCTTGTGTTTTGTTTTTTAATAAAAAGAATGATGACTTTATTGTTTTTGAAAAAATAATATAAGATCATCATAAATAATTCAAAACTGAAGAAAAGCATGAAGAAGAAAGTTTAAAATTACCTAAACTTCCACCAGCCGAGGAAAAAACGTCACCATTCATGTTTGGTGGCGAGTATTACAGACGCCTCTCTTTGTTCACGCAAAGATGGAGTTAGACAGGGACAGCTTTTATTAAGTAGGGACCTAGTCCTTCACCTGCTGTTTTCAACAAAGATGTTCCTTTAACTTTACTGGAGTGAACCAGAAGAACAAGAGGCTGAAGGATGGGGTGGTTCTGACAGTGTCTGTCCCGGGACCTCTCTCCTCTGGCTTCCCTTCACACATTCCGTGCTGCATCTCCCTGCGGACCAGAGGCGGCCTTTTGAGACCTGGCTGTGTTGTGTTTGCTCACTGTTTACCTGTTACCTGTCCAGGTGCCTACTTCACCGTGATTGGAGCCTGGGCCCTTGGCGGGATGTGTGCAGGGGTCGGGGTGGCAGCCACTCATTGGGGTCATTGGTGACACGTGTCCCAGGAGTCAGATCAAGGCAGAGCTTGTCTTTGACGGAAAGGGATTCTGTCTTGGCAGAGATCTCCAACAGGTGCCCGGCCCTGCCCGGGGGGTTTGATGTGGTAATTAGTGACACGGCCTCCCCCTCCTAGTGGCAGTGGCGTCCCAGTCAGGGGCGATGCTGACCGCATCCTGTTTTGGTGGGGCAGTCGGGAACACATCCTCCGGCCTCCGTGTCAGAGTCAGAGCCTGCTCACACCAGGTCCTGGGTCATCTGAGGCCGCTGGGGGCCACATTCTCCCTGTTTGGCGTCACATGCAGCTGCTGGCTGGGCGTCCTAGCGGAAGTGCGGTCACTGTGTTCTGGTTCCGCTGTTACTCGAGATGGGCCCTGGTTTGTTCAGACTCAGGAGGAGGGGAGTGAAGAGTCTGGGATGCTCCATCAGCGTTTTCCATCTCCGGAAGGATGCCTCACTCTGGGGATTTCTTTGAGATCCTCTCAGGGGGCTGTGTGGCAGCTGTGTACACAGCTCTGCGGTGCCAACATCTGGATGGCAGCTGCCAAGTTGTTACCCAGCTGTTCCCAAAAACCTGCAGGACTTGCCTGGGCCTCGGTGAGCAGATCCAGATACCCCCTCAGTGGCCAGATGTTGGAACCTCCGTGCCCCAGGTGAAGTCTGGGCACCCTCCCCCACGCAGGTGCGTGGTGCTATGGGAAGACCAGACAGACTGTCCCCAACCCTCTGGTCCCACCACTCAGGCCGAGGATCTGCCTGAAAAAGAAGCCCAGGGTTGGGACGTTGGCCCAGGAGGGCTCTGATCACCCTCCTAGGGTCCCAGGGTTTCCTGTAGAGGAGACAAGCTGAGGGGAAGGGCAGCAGTGGGTACCTTCTAACGCCCTTGCCCCTCATCTACATATTCGTCATTCATTCCATCCTTCATTTGTTCAGGACCAGCCTGGCCAGAGATCTGAAATAAAAAGGTGACAGGCCCCCTCCCTGCCCCATGGAGTGTCCCCCTCAACCCAGGGTGTGTCGGGATCAGTTGTGAGAAGTGTCTCAGAGTGGACTTGGTTAAGGAACCAACAGGTGTGAGTGTGCCCTTTTGTATCGAGTGGGGTAGAATGAAGGGTCCCCGATGACCCAGTCACTCGTGCCTACTTGCATTCAAACGTGCTCATTGGGATGGGAAAGGGAGGAGCGACCCTCCTGCAGGTCCCCATGCATTCCCCGGAGCCTGGAGGGCTCTGGGTTTGCCCAGGCCGGCATCCGCCAAGTGTGCCTGTGGAGAGGTGGGGAACATCTTTGCCAAGGTGCTGGTCCTTCCCTCCGCCAGCCCAGCCACTCCCCCCAGGTCTGGCCACCCTGCCCCCTGGCCATGGGCGCAGCATCAGCCCCATGTCTGTGTCTTTCAGCTTCCCTGCAGGCAGCGTGAGGACAGCCTGTGCCCCAGAAGCAGGATGAGAAGATGGCAGACTTCCTGTTACCTCGGGTCACCAGCAGCTTCCGCAGGTTCACCCGGGAGTCTCTGGCGGCCATCGAGAAGCGCATGGCAGAGAAGCAGGCCCGAGGTTCGGCCGCCTCGCAGGAGAGCCGAGACGGACTGCCCGAGGAGGAGGCTCCCCAGCCCCAGCTGGACCTGCAGGCCTCCAAAAAGCTGCCGGATCTCTATGGCAACCCACCCCAAGAGCTCATTGGGGAGCCCCTGGAGGACCTGGACCCCTTCTATAGCACCCAAAAGGTGACTGCTGCCCACCCCACCCCACCCCACCTCCCTGCAGCATCCCTGTCAACACAGCAGACAGCGAGAGGGCCTCACCTCCATACGGGGGCTCTGTTTGGGGTTGGCTTCCCTGGGCCTTGGGAGAGTGAGTCATTAGTGATCTATATTCCCATCACCTTAATGTTAGAGTTCCGGAATAAAAGGCCAGAATTATGCAGCCTGAGACGGTTTGGTGCTATGAAAGAAAGAGCAGGCAGCCACACTTGAAATCTTGCCTCCCTGTGGAGTATCTACTTTGGGAATCATCTGTGGTTAGATTATTCTCACCCCTGGAGGACTCCTCCCGGTCCCGTGGTATGTGTGAATTGGAGTCAGGCCCTGAGTCCAATTTGGGCCCCAGAGCACAGCATGTGATCCCTCTCCTAACCAGAGACAGCATGTAGCCCCCATCCCCCACCCCACGGAATTTGCTAGGCACTGGCTGTGTAATGACAGCTCAGGCTGGGGGCCACGGCAGCAGCATCCTGGGCCTTGTGGGCTGGTGATGGGACCATGATGGCCAGTGGGAAATCTGAGAGGGGTAGGGAGGGGTGGTTCTGCCATTGTCCCTCCTGAGTGTAGGGAGAGGAAGGGGATTTTGTCCACTAGGGCAGGGTAACCCAGGCTTCCTCAGGCGTGGATTTCTATCCAGGAGGTCAATTCCCCCGTCTGGGTCCCCGGCCCTGGCCTCACGAGCTCTCAGGACCGTGTGCTCAGCCCTGCACCCAGCCAGACCACGGGCATGCAGGGCTCCTGCAGAGGCCTGGTACCCACCCCAGCTGCCCACACTTCGGGCCTCACTGCCGGAAGAAGGCGGGTTCGAATTTGGGGGAGGCCTTTCCCCAGAAGGCTGGGTGCCGAGGGGGATGGTTCCTACCCACATCACTGCAGTTGGTCCAGGGCTGAGGAAGCGCTGAGGAAGTGAATGCGAGCCCCTGGCGGGTATGAGTGTTGCGTGTCAGTGTCAGCGGGCGTCTGAGTTGTGTGTCACTGGGCAATGAGACTGCATTCAGGAGACCAGGAGTCTGAGGGTGGGAGAGGTGCCCATTGTCTCCGTGTGTGCAGGCACTCGTGAGTGGGTAGGTGGAAGGAAAGCCCACCCAGGCTATATGCACAGGCGGGAGAAGAGACCTTGAACCTGGTCTCGATTCCCCCTAGAGTTCGAGTGACTCAAGCTGGGTTAAGGTGGGGGCCTGGGGCCACGGTAGGGGTCAGAGTTAGACTAGATATTGGGATTAGTCAGGTTGGGTGAGCCTAGGTCCTGGTTGGTCAGAGCTGGAAGTGAGAATTAGGGTCGGGTTAAGGCCACAGCTGGGGACGAGTCAAGGTTTGAGTGGTGCATCAAAGTGGCGATGGGGTTGAAGTTAGCTGGGACAGGCAGGAGTCATGGCACAGGGACCCGGCTGAGAGTAGGCCAGGGCTGGGCTGGGCTTTGGGGGGCTGGTGGCAGTTGAGCCTGGGAGGAGTCAGGGACGCTCTCCTGTCCCTGTGATCGGGGACACTTGAGTGGTGGCCCCAGGTAGGATTCTGGTCTCTGACCTCCCGTCTCTCCTTGCTGACCCCCCGGTCATACTGCCTGCAGCCCCACCGGGTGATGCAGGCACCACAGCAGAACTTTCAGTCCTCATCTATCTGGTCAACTTGTCTCCCCAGCCCCGAGTAAAAAGAACCTTATCTCAACAGCTCAGCCCTTGGAGAAGCACAGCCCCAGGCTATGCCACCTCAGCTGTGCCCGCTGAGCCAGGGCAGGGGGAATGGACTGCTGTCCTCAAGGGCGGCATCTGGCTCAAATGCCCACTCGATGTGCTCGTGGCTCAGCCTCTAGCACCCATTGTCCACTCCCATGCCCCGTTGAGCTGTGTAGATAGAATCTTCTGGAAGCACAGGGAGTGGGTTTACCCTGGGCTGTGCATGATCCCCCGAGGAAGACACTAGGTTGTGTCCTCCAGGGTCAGGTGGGGCTGCCATCTGTCGGGACTCCAGGAGACACGGTCCCCGGGAAAGCTTCGCTCTCCTGGGCTGGGCTCTGCATTTTCCTCATCCCTACTCTCACCCATTAGTCCTCCCTGCTGACCCAGCTCCCTTATCAAGACCCTCACTCCTCAGTGGGCCTCGTGGGGAAGCACAGAGGGGTCAGAAGGGAGAGGGGAAGGAGCGGGCATCAGCTGGGTCCTGGCCTCCGCCGTGGTAACAGCTCGGCTAGGATCATGAAAGGCCTCTTCTGGCTGGGACTGTAATTTTCAAACGAAACTAAATCCACCCAACCTGACAATCCCTTAAACTTGATCTCATCCCACCCCAGCCGTGGGTGACCCAGCAAGGGTCCACTCACCTGCCAAATATGCCGACTGCCCCTACCCCCCACCTCTCCCTCAGGCCCTCTCCTCTTCCTCTCACCCTACCCTTTCTCCAGAGTTCTAGGGCTCTGAGCCAACAGCTGCCCCCCAAAAGCCTCTCTCCTCCATAAGGGCCTAAGGGCTGCCACCCGACCTAAAGCAGCTCTCCGTCCACAGACCTTCATTGTCCTGAACAAAGGCAAGACCATCTTCCGGTTCAGTGCCACCAACGCCTTGTATGTCCTCAGCCCCTTCCACCCCATCCGGAGAGCGGCCGTGAAGATCCTCGTTCATTCATATCCTTGGCAGTCCGTCCCCGCTGTGTGGGCCCCAAACAGGGCGGGAGAGGGGGGCGGGTGGTGGATGGGGCGTTTAGGGCTGAGGGTGGTGCTGATTCCCGGTCAGTCCTCAGACGAGCACACAGTTGTCACCTGGGAGCGGTTGGACATCAGTCTCTCGGACCCCACGCCAAATCTGCATCTGCATTTTAACGAGATCCCAGGGGATCGTGGACACATGAAAGTCTGGGAGATTCGGCTCTGCTCCTTCAGGAGAGAAATGTCCTAGAAGCTCAGCTACTGAGGATCCCAGAAGAAATGAGGCCGATCAGTGTCCCCTGGTTCTGGTCTTGGCTCCACATGTCCCCTCCCACTGCACCCCCGGGCCTGCACCTCCCCGCCTACCAGCTGGGACCTCAAGCAGGTCAGCCAAGGAAAAAACGCTTCCCAGTAAAGAGGCCTCTGGTTTATTCACATGTGGGCCTCTTTCAAGGGAGGCATCGCTTGCTTTTTGATTAGGTGTTGACAAAATGTTTGCAGTTTCCGAGTATCTCAGAGAACTCTGGTTAACGTTAAGTTACATAAACCACAACCTAAAAAATCTTCAGGCTGCGGAGGAGAGCTGTGGGACGGCTGCAGTATGGTAAGGGACGGGTACTGGTCTTTGGGCCCTAGGAGGACCCCATTCGGGCCGAGCACGGGACAGGGAAACGGCTGTTCTCTGGACTTGAGAAAAGGGGCCCTACACATGGAGCCTCTCGGGGCGGGGGGCAGGTGTCTGGCTGTGGAGTCAGAGGCATCTGTGTTTCACTGTGAGGGCCTGAGCAGCTTTGCTTTAGCTGTAGCTGACTTGCCTGTTAATTGAATCAATGATGCTGGGCTCAGTGGTGTGATTAGCTGTTAGGTTGGCGGCTTGGCCCGAGAGCTCCCCATGGTCCCCCATCAGTTCCCCCCTCCGGATGGACCTCTTCTGAGGCGAAGGTGAAGGTCTCACCCATTAACCTCTGGTCAGGGCAGGAGGCTTCAGGAAAACAGCTGCTCAGTGGGGGACTGAGTAACAGAGACAGATGCTGACTGCTCGGGGGACATTTCCTGTCCAGGCAGGGATGAGGGATGCTCCTTCCTAGCTCCACTGTCTGCCCACCTGTGCCCCGGCGCCGGATCCCAAACCCAGGGACCAGTCAGAGGGCCTCAGGGCCCCGTTTGTTTTCTGCTTGCAGACGCTCTCCAGCCCCCTCCAACTGGCTCCTGCCTTTCTCATGGAGATCCTGAGATAGATGTATGTCCAGGGACCCCCCCCTGCTCCCAGCCCATGCAGGCCATGGCTGTGGCGTCAGTAGGGTGGTCTCTAGGGTGGGCCGACACTGTGGGGAGAGACTGTATTCAAGGGCAGCCTACCATTCACAGCTGCATCCTACTTTATGAGGCAAGGGTGGTCCTGGATTTAATTTTGAGCCATTCTGCAACTGTTCCTAAGCCCCCTGTAGGTGCCAGGCACTTTGCCCGGCACCCTGGGGGTGTCAAGCTGAATAAGACACTGTCCTTGCCCCCTTGGGAATTTTACAGCCCCCTCAGCGTGATTCGACAGCCACATGAGGAGTTGTCATTTCTGCCGGCACGTGGGCGTAGCCTGGTGAGAGCGGTGCAGCGGGAGGAAAGGCCAGCCGCCTTCTTGCTCTGAGCCTGTCTCCGGCCTCACTCCAAGGGCCTGGCGTCCCTGAAAGCATGCTCCGGCTCCCACCTGGGGCTTCTCCTCCAGGTATCTAACCAACTTTTTAGGCAACTTCCCAAAAGTTTGGCAGCCACGGCAGCCCCTAGGGATGCAGCTGCAGCCCCGGGGCTCCTGCAAAGCTGGGCCATGGGGCAGCTGAGGCCAGGGAGGCGGTAGGGGCAATGCAGTCCCCAGCCTGGCCAGAGGGTCCACCGAGCGGTGGCACTGAGGCTGTGAGGGGCTGGTTCCGCCCGGCAGGACGGGCCCTGAGATCACTGAGATGGACCTTGTCTCCCAGGGCAGCTGCCCCAGGGAAGTGGCTCAGCATCTGGGAGGCCCTGTGCTGGGCTCTGAGCAGCTGCCTTGACGCTCCACTGGCTGGGGATGGGAGCACGCTGCTGGCCTCCAATAGCGCCCCTTAGCGGGCTTGGGGGGCACTGAGGGAGAAGAGGGGCCTGGATTGTGGGGTTTGGGAACAGCCCCTCTGTGTCCTTGAGTCTTGCCATCAAAGTGTGGTACACCAACCAGCAGCAGCAGTATCACAAGGATCTTAAAGGAATTGCTGAGACTTGGGCCCAGAACCCACGTTTTAGGAAGGTCTCCATGATTTCTGCACACACTGCTCTAAGGCAGTCATTTCCAAACGTCAGTCTGCCAGTGGCACCTGGGAAGTTTGTTAAAAATGCAGATTCCTAGCGCCTTCCAGACCAGAATCACCAGTGTGAGGCCTAGAGATCTACAAGCTCTTCACGCATTTCCCTTTTTTTCAATCAAGATACAGTTCGCACAGCATAAAATTTACCATTTAAAGTGTACCATTCAGTGGACTTCAGTATATTCATAAGGTTGTGCAATCGTCATCACTTTCTAATTCCAAAACATTTTTATCACCCCCGAAAGAAACCCCATGCCCACTGGCGGTCACCGTGCATTTCTAATGCCCACAGATTCCAGGTTTTGAATTAGGAGCTTTCTCTCCATTTACATTTTTTTTATTGTAGTAGAAAACATGTAACATAAAATTGACCGTCTTAATCATTTTTACGTGTCCAGTGTAGTCATATTAACTATAGGCACATTGTGCCATAGGCCTCTAGAATTTCTTCATGTTGCAAAACCGAAGCTGATTGTTGGCTTACATTTCTATAGCCATTCAAACATCTCAGTCCCCAGTGTGCAAAGTTCTGTGCCAGGCCCTTTGGACAGGGCAGTAGGGGCAAAGACTAACTTACGAGGGGGCAGGCATGCAGTCCCTGCTCTCCAGAAAGAAATCCCGCTCCCTTGCGACAGTCCAGGCGTTCCCAGTGACATGCTGGTGATCGTGCCATACCTCAGTTCAGCTTTGCTCTGGGCTCCACGCTTGCAGCGTGTCCCTGGGAAGTTGCCTAAAAAGTAAATATGGGCATGTAGAATTTTTTTTTCTGAAGTATTTTTGTTATAATCCTGCAGAATGTGTTCCTGCCAGGATTAAATAAAAGAAACCAACAGAACGCCAAATTCCGCTGCAGTCACATTCAGAGAGGCCGCACATTCATGGCAAGCAGCATTTTGCTTGCCTTCCTGGGTGCATAGGATCTGTTCACAAAATCCTCCCACATTCCCCTGGAAGATTCAAATGGGCAATCAAACCACATGTTTGTGTGTGTGTGTGTGTGTGTGTGTGTGTGTGAATTTAATAGCACAAATATATGAAAATACCCTGACCATTAATTCCCTTCTCTTTGGGAGTTTTTTGATTCCTTAGCATCTGAAGACAGGCAGCCCCAGTTTCAGACTTTCCCCACAACCCAGGCTGGCCGTCCTTGCTGGCATTTTAATTATGAGGCTGGGAGTGGGTGTTTGGGGACAATGACACGGCAGGATTGAAGATGTTCAGCTGAACTCAGCCCCGAGAGCTGGCCTTTGCCTCTGCCCGACACGTGAAACCAGCTCAATCATAGGCCTGAAACCACCAGGCAGTGCAAACAGGTGTGCCCTGGCCGGGAGTACACTTGACTTATCTCTCTGGTATTGGCTGTGTGCGTGGCTCCATGGGGGACGTAGGGATGCTTGGGCGGAGTCACATGGACTAGAGCCTCAGTCTAGGTAGGAAAAGATCACATACACAGGAAAGACTGAGAATAATGGAAGGGCTGTCCTCAAGGATAGGAGAGCCAGGCAGGGTTTTGAGCAGTCAAGTGGCAGAGACCAGAGTCTGTGCACCTCACCCTCCATTGCTGTGTCTGCAAAAGCCAAAATTCAGTCAGGGAGCACTTGTCTTTTCCCACCATGTGACCCAGGCCTTAGCTAGCAGGGCTCAGCAGGGCTGTCTACTCTGGTTCTTCCCTAAGTCTTGATGCTAGACCTTGATTCACCTCTGTCTGCGTCCCGCCAAGTCCTCTGGTCCAAGGCGGCCTGTCCGCACTGCTGCTGTCTGCCAAGTGACCTTTTCTCCACTCTAATGAGAGCTATGAGTGGTGTGTGCACTGAGAGAGGGCTTGGGAGAGGCTTGGCTCCCCAGACGGGGGTCTCCCCAGTTCTGAGCCTCACCAGGACTGATGGCTGGAGGAACCCTGACCAACCTTCAGTGCCTGTCTAAATGCCTCCTCCAGGAAGCCTTCCTGCCCAGCCCAGCCAGAGGCGGGTCTGGTTTCTCATAATACCCTATCTTGGAGCAGTTCAATGGCTAAGAGGCCGCCCTATCTCCCGCACAGAGCCAGGCACATGTGCTCTCATGAGGTTTGTTCTTAAAAATGACAAATAATTCTGTTCCTCTTCCTGGGTGGCCGTCTGCTCACACTTTACAGAGCCCTTCACCCTGTGGTTTGTACCCACAGTCGTTCTCTGTGACTGCCGTAACAAACTACCACAAACTTCGCCACTTGAAACAACACAGACTTACCACCTTATAGTTCTGGGGGTCAGAAGCCCAAAAAGTTCTCACTGGGCTAAAGCAAGGTATCGGCAGGGCTGCAATCATTTCTGGAGGCTCTAGGGGGAGAGTCTGTTTTCTAGGTTTTTCTGTTTTCTGGGGGCTACGGGAAATCCTCGGCTCTGGCCCCCTTCCATTTCCAAAGTCAACAGCAGCTGGTGCAGTCTTGCTCTTAGCATCATTACTTTCATATTTCAGGAATCATCTGATCCTCAGTTGGTTTAGCAATTGATCTGTGGGGATGAATAAAGTCTGGTTGAGGCGCTTGTTAACTGCCTGCCCAGTGAGGAACACCTTGGCAGGGAGCCGAGGTGTGAGGAACGGGAATGTGTGTGCGCACGCGCGCACGTGTGTAGGGGAGAAGGGCTGCCGAGTTGGGTATCTGATTCTACCCTTGAAAGCTGGAGAGGAGCTAGGCCTGGCCGTGGAGACCCTCCCCCAGGCAGAGGGATGCACAGATACCAAGCTGAGGGAGGGACCTCAGTGTCTGGAGAGACACCCTCTGGCCGGGGAGGAATCAAGGTTCCCTGAGGCCCTGGACGCTGAGCTGAGCAACTCTGGTTTGAGTATCCAAACCCTGGGGTGGGTGTCCCAGAACCTGACCCCTCTCATCTCAGATGAGAAATTGGAGAATTCGTTATATACTGGGGGCCAGGTCTGACATGCCATTGCCTGATACCCTGGATTCCCTAGAAGGAGTGCTGGAGGTGTGGAGGGCATTCATCTAGATTCCTTGAGATATCCCACCTCTCTCTCCAGCTGGGCCAGCCCCCCACCAAAGTCAGTACCCCAGCTCAGCCCCATCTCCAGTCTGACTGCAATTGGGCTCCGCAGCGGGCCCGAGGCTGGGCCAAGCCATGGGAAAGGGTGGAACCGTGATGGGGAGGGGAAGAGGCAGGCCCCCTGGAGCTCAATTACTGCAGCTCCCGGGCTTCTGGTGGGAATCGCCTGGCTGGCAGCTGCTGCCCGCAGGGCTGAGGCCGGGACAAGGTGGTGAGCCTGGGGGCAGCTGTAGGGAATGGAGGCCCAGTTTCCTCTCTTGGGCTGGGGAGAGGATTTGTGGGGTAGCAGAGTGTCCCCGTTCTGGGCTGGGCCTCTCGGGGGTGCCCCTACCCACAAGAGGCCCAGGGTCTGGCCCTTGTTCCTCTGCAGGTCCAGTAGAGGTAAGGGAGGCCATGGCGGTCAGTCAGAGCTTTGTTCAGCCTGAAGCAGTGTCTGGGACTTGGAGACAAAGAGTCAGGGATCATGGTGGCACAGTGGTTAAGAATCCGCCTGCCAATGCAGGGGACACGGGTTTGAGCCCTGGTCTGGGAAGATCCCATATGCGGTGGAGCAGCTAAGCCCGTGTGCCACAACTACTGAGCCTGCACTCTAGAGCCCACGAGCCTACAACTCCTGAGCCCATGAGCCACTACTACCGAAGCCCGTGCACCTAGAGCCTGTGCTGCACAAGAAAAGCCACCGCAATGAGAAGCCCGCGCACCGCAACGAAGAGTAGTCCCCGCTCGCTGGAAATAGAGAAAGCCCACGTGCAGCAACAAAGACCCAACACAGCCAAAAATAAATAAATATATTAAAAAAAAAAAAAAAAAAAGACTCAGGGATCAGACAAGGCCTGGAGCAGTTCAGCATGAGGCTAAGGGCCCTGAGGATGCCCGAGACGCAATCCCAGCATTTGAAGAGCTCCCCTTCTGGTGGGGACAGATGGGCACTGCCATTCAGGGAGCCAGACATGCTGAAAGAGGGATGCCTGGTGCCGTGGGGGTGCAGCAAGCAAGAAGTCAGGGCAGGTTGCTCGGAGGAGGCCCTCGTTGAAGGAGGGAAGCAGTGTACTAGGCGGAGAAGAGGCCACGAGTGAAGAGCATGTGCGAAGGAGGAAGCAGCCAGGGATGTGGTCCCCTGCCTCCCCCCGGGTCACTGTGTCCGGACAAGGCATGAACGTTTTGGCAGAAGTCCTAGTTCAAAGGTCAGCCTGGGCTGCTCCCATAGAAGTGGAGGAGGGAACTCGGGGCCCTGCCACCGTGGCTTTCCTCTCCCTGAAACAGTGGACCCTGAGAAGCTGTTTATAAACACCCATCTCCCTCTAGTGTGGCCAAGGACAGCGCTCCCACTAGGCCATGGGTAAAAACCTCTGAGGTCTGAGGGCTGGCCCCTCCTCCCTTCTCTCCAGGATGGGCCCCACAAGGGACTCTGCTGTTTGCATTCAGGTGTCCGGTCCCTGTTGGGGGCTGTGGAACAGGGCAGGTGTCCAGCCTCAGTGGGGAGGGGTTGGCAAGGACTGGGCAGAGCCCTGGTGTGTCTCCTGGGAGCCCCTGTCTCGTTGATCTGACAGCCCTGGCCTGGCGGTGCCGACACCTGGGGCGGGACCCCCTGGCGGTGGCAGCCCGTCCGGCCCCCTGCAGGCGGCTTTCCTTGACCCTGCGCCATGCTCTTCAGCATGCTCATCATGTGTACCATCCTGACCAACTGCGTGTTCATGGCCCAGCGCGACCCTCCACCCTGGACCAAGTATGTCGAGTGAGTATCTTCAGGGCCTCTCCAGCCAGCCCCTCCTGCCCTGCCTTTTCCGTTCCAGACTCTTGGCCTCAAAGTTACCCCAGCAGAGGCCCAGGCACTCACCCACCTGGTGGGGGGGGGGGGAGTGGTCCTTGCCCTAGCCCTTCCCTCTTTCGCTGCTTCCAGTCCTGCCAAATTCATGCTTTGAGTTATGTCCTCAGGAGAGGAAGCTCTCCAGGTTGGCAAAGTGAGGGTTTCTCCCTGACCCACCCTAAAGAGGACTGATGGGATTGGAGAAGGCTCTGAGACAATACTACTAATAATTGATTGAGCACTTAGTGCCTGCCAGCCACTATCCTGGAGCAATAAGCATCACGTAACCCTCATGACCACCCCATAGGGCAGGTACAGACGCTATGCCCATCTGACAGATGAGAGACAGAACTGGAGAAGTAACCACCCCAGACCTTGCAGCTAGGGGGCGTGGTGGCCGGGAAAAGGCCCAGGACTATTCTGACCTCAACACCACACTGCTGCCTCTTTCCCCTAAGTCCTGCTTCTATAACCATTTGCACAGTTTAGAAAACTGTGCCTGGTTCTTTCTTCCCACATGAACGTTCCTGACCCATAGGTTCTAGTGGAACCCAACAGGCCCTGTTTTTAGGGGACCAGTGAAATTTTGGGGACAGCCTCTCTTACCTAAGTGGCTTGCCTGGTGGTGCTCCTTGTTCACACAGGACCCAGCAGCACGGCTGGTGCTGGGGTCTGCATCCAGCTGCTAAGAACTGGAGACAAGCATGGCTGTGGCCCTGTGGGCCGCAGTCCCAGCATCCGAACATTTGGGATTGCTCAGCTGACCCCGGACACAGAGAACAGCAACCTCCCAGCCTCAAGTGTTAGAACATCGACCCCCTTTGCGAGCCAAGGTAGACAGCTGTACCCACCTACCTGTAGCTGGTTGAGGATGAGAATCCTCCCATCACTGAGGATCCACAAACAAGAGTGAGGGCCAGGACTCTGAGTGTCCTAACTGTCCCACAGTGGCCACCGTATGCCTGTGTACCTGGACCCCAGGGCTGGGGTGAGGAGACGCGTGGAGGGTCTTCTTACATCAAGACAACCGAGAGACAGAAGATGGAGGGTTCACATGGGCATGCACAACGCTGAGTAAACGGGAAGATGCATAAGTTGACCAGGTGTTTGGAATGAAGCTCCGGCCCCCAACTCCAGCTCTGCCATGGGGGCTTTGCAGGGAGCCTGGTCTGAGAGCCCTCGAGAGGGAAGCTGCATAGTGCTCCTGCCAACCTGGCCTGCGGGCTTCACCCTCCCTGAGAAAGCCCACCGGTCTCTCCTCCCCAGGTACACCTTCACTGCCATCTACACCTTTGAGTGTCTGGTCAAATTCTGGCTCGAGGCTTCTGCCTGCATGCGTTTCACCTTCCTTCGGGACCCGTGGAACTGGCTGGACTTCAGTGTGATCGTCATGGCGTAAGTACCTCGCCCCTGTGCTGTGCGGGGTGCGGCCACACTGACAGGCGTGGGCGCCACTCCTGGCCCCAGGCTGCCCAGCCCTCTCTGCCTCCCTGCAGAGGCAACATCAGCTCTGCAGGAGGAAGATGGCGTGGAGGCCCTCGGCTCACCCTGGTGGGGAGAGACGGGTTCAGAGTAGCCTCACGCGGCATGCTGGTTAGGCCCCCTGGCTCGTCTGTGGCTCCGTGGCAGCCCTTTGCTCAAGGAACTTCATTAAGATTCTGGTTTAGTATCCTCTGCTGTTTCTGTCAAGGGAAACCAATGTTACAACCTGAAATCTCTGGACACTATGAAACAGTGACCTGGATTCCAGGGTGATTTAAAACTGCAGGAAAGAGAGCAAAGGAGCTGGAGAAGTGGCTGGGCATCCCCAGGAGCTTATGCCAGGTGCGCCAGCATGGCTGCAGTCTCCACTCAGAGAGTCAGTGTCTGGGCACATTGTGAGACGCCTGGTTACTGACATGATCCAGTGGGTCCTCACACCAGCCAGAGAGGTCACCTGGATGGGGGTTCCTTACTCCCATTTTACAGATGAGAAAACTGATGCCAGGGACACAGTAAGCAAATGTGACCCCAGGCCTGCTGCCATGCTGGCTGAGGCCCCACTTCCTTGCCAGGGAAGGGACCCTTGCTTAGGGGTTGGGTTGAGGCATGCCACTCTGGATGTCTCAGGCAATGGATGCTGGTTTCTGGTGGGGATGAACGATTAGGGCAGGCCTCCCATGCAGGAGTCATGGTCAGGGGCTCAGCCGTCAAACCCTTTATGAAAGCCTGATGTGTGTGGAAAACCCAGTGTGTGCAGGGCTGGGCGCCGTACCTTGGCAAGAGCAGAGCTGATGAGGGTTATACTCCCTACCCTTATAGAGCCTCAGTTTCCCCACTGGTGAAAGGTCGGTGTTGAGCTGGGTGGTGTCAGAGGTTCAGTTCAACTGCCACTTTCTAGGATTCTCAGATTCACGGAACCCACCTGTTCATGACAAAGTCTTTATTTACCCTTGGATGTGAGCGGCTCATCCATGCAGTGGAGGAGAGAGGAGAAGAGGGAAACGACCCTGCTGATGGGGTGCTCTCTGCCCGGTGGTCAGAACATGCATCAGAACCCCTGTTTCTAGGCACGGCTGCTTGTGAGCTGACTCCAGCCTGCCGCTTTACAGGTGGGGAAAACTGAGGCTCAGAGAGAGGCTACCGCTTGCCATGAAGCCAGTGTAGATTTAGGCCTGGGCAGAGCTAAGTGAACAAGGGAAGGAGTAGTGTGGGGGACAGGTTGTACAGCCTTACAGGCCATGATAAAAGCCAAGTGTGATGGGAGCCTGTGGGGGTTAAAAGCAGGGAGGGACGTGGTCTGATTTACATTCTAGGAAGATCACCCTGGCTGCTCTGTGGACAGGACTCTGTGGAGGGATAAGGGCGGAAGTGATGGAGCAGCTCAGAGGCTATTTTCGTAGCCAGGAGAGAGAGGATTGTGTCTGGGACCAGGGTCCCGGTGGAGAAGGTGGGAGACGTGGTCAGATTCTAAGTATATTTGAAGGTAGGCCTGACAGGAGACCTCAGGGTGGCTATTGGCTTGAGCAGCTGGGTGGCTGATGCGACCATTCGTTGGCCTGGAAAACAGAGGGAGGAGAAGAATCAAACATCCGGTCTGGAATGTATTAGGTATGAAAGCATCCAGGGTAAGATATCGAGTCGGCAACTGGATCTTCCAACCTGGAGTTCAGGAAAGAGGTCCACTCAGAGGTATAAATTTAGAAGCTGTCGGGATACAGATGGTATTTAAAGCCAGGAGACCGGATGAGATCATCTGGGAGTGTCGCCAGGGAAGGGAAGCCGCCTGGGACTGTACCCTGGACGCTCTAACATCCTGAAGTCCCGAAAAAGGAGGATGGAGCGAAGAAACTGGAGGGAACCGCCAGGGAGTGCTGAGGAAAACCAGGAGAGAGCAGTATCCTGAAAACCAGCGGGGGAGTGTGACTCGATTTGAAAGAAACCACAAGGAGGCTGAGGAAGGCGAGAACCAAGATGGACCGTTGAAGTCAACAACATAAAAATGGTTGACGATTTTGACCTTGACGAGATGGCTTCCAGGGGAGTGGGGGACACGTGGCTGATGAGAGAAGGCTTGAGGGAGGGTGGGAAGAGGGCGGGGCGGGGGGGGGGAGGCAAATGTACCCATCTGCTTTGTGGGTTTGCTCTAAAACAGGACCCAAAGTAGGGTGGTGGCCAGAGGGGAGGATGGGTGAAGGGAGGACCTTTAAAGAAGGGAGGCATCGTTGCAAGTTGATGGGAACAATCCACGAGAGAGGGGAAGTTGGTGATGGAGGAAAGGGGGCAGTTGCAGGAGCAAAGCCCTTGAGCTGGCCCGAGGGGTAGGAATCCAGGGACTGGGTGGAGTGTTGGCCGTAAGAGCAGGGAAGGCAGAATTTCAAGTGGCAGTGGAGGTAGATTGATAGAGCCGACAGTGAGAGAAGGAATTTCTCTTCTGATTGCTTCTGTTTTCTCAGTGGTAAGAAGCAGGATCATCATCTGAGAACACAGAGTTGGGAGGCAGGTCTGATGTGTGAGGACGGGGGGAGCATTCTCTCAGAGCCAGGGGCTTGCACTCATGGGAATGGAGTAGGATGGCTAAGGCGGGCCCAGGCTCCAAGGTGCCCTATGGCGGGGGTGGGGTGGGGGTGGGGTGGGCAGTGATCCACGGGCCCCTGAGGGCCCGAAGTCACAGGAAGTGGCTTCCAGAGGATAGAGCATCTGCCTGAGCCTTTTCTACCTTCCCATCCCGGAGCCTCAGCAGCTCTGTGTCATGGCAGCAACGCTCCCAGAACCCGGGCCCCTTGTCTGATGGCAGGAGCCAGGCTTTGGCTTGTCATCAGCCCACGACTCTGGGAGATGCTCTGAGTCCTCCCCATCCAGCCCTTAGCCAGTCCTCCTGTCCTGTCTCATGCCGGTCAATCCCCGTGGAATCCCGCAGAAAACCTCTCCCTCCACTGGGAATCGCAGAGCAGGAGTCCCTTCCTCACCAAGCCCTCCTGCCTTCACTTTGGACCAGAACCAGGGGAGAAAAAGCAGAACGGGGCCTCAGAGGCCACGAGACTATTTCCAGGTTTCCGAGTGTCTCACAGAAATGGACCACTGACTTCCCCTGGGGCTGCCTGGGCCCGTTGGCACGCCAGGTTTGTGCTCTGGGCTGGACTGGCCTGGCACTTTGATGGACAGTGCTCCTGCCTTATGAAAACAATGAATTACTGCCGTGGTAATGCTGTGAAAAGTGTTCTGCTATAGCCAAAATGATTCAATAATGAGGGGCTCTTAGAATCATCAGAGGAGCCTTAAGTGGCAACAAAGTTCTATTCAATGAAACTCCCCATCCCACCTTCCGTTTTACAGATGGAGAAACTGAGGCTCAAAGAGAGCCTACCACTTGCCTAAAATTGTTGAATGAATCAGCAGCAATGCTGGGGCTCAAACCAAGTCTCCTAACTCGTAACCTTGAGAAGCACCCCTATTCTGATGTTTCTGGCTAGGCCTCCACCTGATCCCCAACCCCACCCACTTTAGAATTGTGGAGGGTTGGAGGGGATGCCAGGAAGCCTGCCAGGCTCCACTTGCAATCCCGCAGCCAGAGCTCTTCCTGTCGCCCCCTTTGAGCTGGGCATTACCTGCTAGTTAGCGCAGCCTCCCACCTTCTGGGGTTGTTATGGCAACCAAACATGGAGGGGAAGGGAGGGAGGGCAGAGAGGAGAGGGTGGCAATCACCGCAGTAGCTAACGTGCTGTGCTGTCTGTACCTCTGCCTGGCAGCCCAGGAGGGGCCGTCTGCATGGAATGGGAGGGCTGCACAGCAAGATAGGGGCAGAGCAGGAAGAAGGCCAGGGTCTGCCTTCCTCATGGTCCCTCAGCCTCCAAAAGGCTCCCTCCTGCGCTGGGGCTGGTGTGATGGGGTAGAATTCTCACCCACCACCGGCTGCTTTTTCTGTGTCAGGGCCCACGATCCACCCCCGCAGCTGTCTGCCCCTGCCCAGCCGCTTGGCCCCAGCAGAAAGAGTAGAAGGACTTGGAGGAGCGTTTTGCCAGCTTGGTAGGAGCAGAGCTCCACCCTGACCTGGGCCACTGCTGAAGCTGGCCCTTTGCTAAATACAGGGTCTCTCCTGCCTTGCCATTCTCCGAGGCCCCAAGAGAGGCTTTGGTGGGGGTCTAGGGCCCCCAAATGGGAAGTAGCCAGGCACTAGGTTCTGGGTCAAGTAAAAGAGGCAGCAGCCCCCGTGTCACAGACACGGTCACAGACACACCTTGTCCTCACCCTGCTCTGTGCCCCACCGTCAAGTCTTCTTCCTCCTCAGTATTGCTCTCCCACGTGTGACCTGACTTCACCCACACTCAACCACTGGCCCCACCCTGTTCTCAGCCACACAGCTGGCCTTGAAGGCTGCCGGAAGCACATACCCTGGGGTCTCAGCTTTCCTATGCCCAGCAGGTATTGAGCAAAGGGCAAGCACTGTCAGCGCTGGGGGCCCTGAGGGCGTGGGGAAGGCAGGGTCTACACTGGGACAGGCGAAGACAGGCTAAATCCAAGCAGGAGATGGGCAGGGCTTCACTGGAGACACGAGGGGACAGGCAGGGTCTGGAAGGGACAAGAGGCTGAAGCAGGGACGGTTGGTTCCCTCTCCATTTGGCACAGTTCTCTGCCCATTCCCTGTAACCAGAAGAGACAGCCTTGAAGCCAGTGTCCTGAACAAGAAAACTTTGTCCCAGGCCACACCCATTGGAGTAGCAGCAGAAAATGGATCCAGAGCCATCCACAGGCTGAAACTGTGGCTTCCATGTAACAGCGACATCGGCAGCGGTCCAGGTTCAACCTGGCAGTCCCATGGCCACACCATGTCTGGACAGAGAGTCCAAGCCTGAGAGGAGAGTGTGGGACAGAGGTCTGAGGGTCAGAGCCCTCACAGAAAGTAGAATAGCCATCAAAAGTTGAGAGGGAGCTTCGACTAAATCAGTAGACGTATATGGGCCAGAACAAGGGAGGTGACTTCTACGCCCCCCGGAACACAGGGCTGCATCTGACTGTCGCGCCCGAGAAAGATGTGCAAGCTGCAGTGAGTCCAGCAGAAGGAATGGAGACCACACCATGGAAAGGATCTGGTGTAGACAGAAGGAAAGCTCTGCTGAGAGTGAGTCTGCTGACTTCCCAGCGCTGAAGGGATGTGGAGAGTAAGGAGGGAGCAGGCCTCGTCCACGGGGCCCCGTAAAGACGGAATAGCCCCATGAGTGGATGGAGAGGAAGCTGGTGTCAGCCCAGAGTCAGAGCTGGACCCGGCTGACCCGAGGACATTGAGTCCCTTGTCACAGCCTGCCAAGTCCCTCCCTGCAGACCCCAGAGCTTGAAGGCAGATTCAGAGACTCTGAGCCAAGTGGAAGGGCCTGGAGGTCCACCATGATAGGCAGAGTGAGTCTGTCAGCACTGTCAGCCCACCGTCGACACTCACCCAGTGTCCCTGGACTGACGTCACTCAGACACCGGGTCGGACACAGTTGGTTAAACATCTCAGACATCCTGAGTCTGCTGTTCTTTGTCAAACATCAGACACCTTGGGTTAAATCTCAGACACCCTGGATATGAAACCTTTGGTTAAATATCACAAATCACTTGCCACTGTCCCAACAGCCCTGGTCACACACTATCCATCCATCTCTCAGACATCCTGGTCATGTGACCCATCCACGCGTGTCTTCACGCTCTGCTTGGGCGGGTCCCTGCCAGCCAGAGACCGACTCCTTCCTCCTGTGATTGTGCAAGCTATGGATGGACAATTGTCCAAGTTGCAGGTGGGAGCCCCACGGCCACTCAACCCTGCTGAGCACCACTCGGGCCCAAGCAGGACATACACCGAGGAGGGCTGCTTGCCTCCCGAGGTCACTACTCCTGTGGACACCCAGGGCCATCGTGAGGAGACACCAAGACTGGGGTGGACTCATGGGAGAGGGGCTGGCACATCCCTAGGACCCCTCAGCCTGCTTTTTTCTTTTCTTGTGTTGGCCGTGGCCCGTGAGTAGTTAAGAGCTAAATATTTGGGCAACCTCCCATCTCATCTTCCAAAGCATCATTTTGGGAACTCTTCTCTCTTTGAGTACTCAAGTCACCTCCACCTCCTGACTTCAGGGACTCCTGAGCCACGCCTTGCACAGAGAATTGTGATTGGAAGGAGGGAGTGGGATGCCCTCAGACACCCAGCCTTGGCTCCACAGCGGTCTCAGCTAGACTTCAGGGTCCCACGGATCAGAGCTGCCCGGCACGAGCTGGTGACACCGCAGAAGACATAGAGCAAAACCAGGACCAGAAACCCGCTTGCTTCCTATATCACCTGGCCTGAGCCTCCTGGAAAATGGAGTTTCCCTCTTTGCTCTGTCCCCAGTCTCAGACGCTCCCCCATGTGGCTTCGTGTCATAGTCCGCAAGTGGCATGGAGAACGTGGCAGAGTCGTTGCCTCGTGGCGCTGGTTATTCACAGGACCATCACCGAGAGAGCCGCCTGGGAGCTTGCTCTGTGGACATCCTTAAGGCACCCTCACTGAGGTTCCCCGTGGCAGGAGGGATGAGATCAAGAAGAAAACGTAGGGGAGGCCCCGGGTCATGCACAGCCCTCCCCGTGGGAGGGGGAGAAGGGAGAGGGCCGGTCGGGGAGGGCGGGCTGAGGTGCCGCTTTGTAATTCCCAATAACTGTGATTTGATTCTACAGGTATGTATCAGAAAATATAAAACTAGGCAATTTGTCGGCTCTTCGAACTTTCAGAGTCCTGAGAGCTCTAAAAACTATTTCAGTTATCCCAGGTAAGATGCCCAGGTTTGCCTCCCAGATCTCAGCTACAAGTGACTCTCTCTCCGTCTCCCCCACCCCCCTCCTCTGACTGTGTGTCCTACTGGCGTGTTGTCACTGTCTTGTGTGTGAATTTCCCTTGTTACAGATACACCACTGAATTTGTGGACCTGGGCAATGTCTCAGCTTTACGTACCTTCCGAGTCCTCCGGGCCCTGAAAACTATATCAGTCATTTCAGGTGAAAATCAGGTTAAACGCCAAGGCTGGAGGGACACGCTTGGGCCTTTCCAGCTACCTGGGAGCCAAGGCGACCCTCGGGAAGGCCCCTTCAAATGTGCCTGTCCCCAGAATACCTTTCCCAGAGCTTGGGTATGGGGGCTGTCTTCAGTGGACACGGCTGTCCCCTCCATGCCTCAGAATGGGCTTTGGACTGTCCACGCCAGCAAAGCCCACCACCATAGACCCCCGGGGGCACAGAGTACTCCATGGCAGGTCCTGGATTGAACCCAAATTCTTCCCAAGGTAGTGATTTATTTCCCAAACTGAACTCAACTATTGGAATAGCTGAAAGCTTGTATGTGAGTTGCTTCAGCCTGAAGCATCGTGCTCCGATAAGGAAACTAAAAGTACTGTTTGTGAGGGAAACCACACCCAGAGTAAAAAAGGACAGCTCAGGCATGGCCTTTCATGGCCGAGCGCCCGTTCCCTGCCTTGAGCCCCCTTTGGTGATACACACACAGCCGACACCGCAACCCATTCTGTGAAACAGAGAGTACTCTGTGGACAGGTGTCACCGGGCCTTGGCGTCTAACAGCCCTTGCTGCATGTGCGGTAGAGGTTTAGCAAACCGTGCATGGTAGCCTCGGGAAGAAATTCTCCTTGACGCATGTTGGCAATTGTCCCGGGAGACCTTCTGAGGCCCAGACGACCTCTCTAGAAAGCCAGTCTACCCCATCCATCTAAGAAAGCTCTCAAAGACTCTAATGATTTCAGAGCCTAGAGGCCCCTTCCAGAAACTTTTCTGAGTGCATCCCCACTCAGAGCTGGAGAAGGCATTTCTTTTAAGAAGGCAGCTGGAAACAGGTTGCATGTCACCGATCTGGAGAGATGTCAGAGCTGGTGAGCCAGATGGTTGTATCCACTCCTGACTTGGAAAGCCCGGACGTCCTGGGCCCTTGGCCTGCATTTGCTATTGCTGCCCCCAGGGAGGCAGGGGCCCTGCTGTGAGCTCCCAGAAGGAGTTCAGACTCCCCCGGTGGGGCTAATTATCTAATAAGTGGAGCCCCCACTTATGCTGATTTCACACTGAGCCTCAATACTCCTCCTGGCTCTGAACCCACCATGGGGTGAGCACAGGAGCCCCTTGCCCGCACACTCCCTGCACGTGGCCCAGACCTCTGCTAAGAGCCCGTAGCGAGTGGGGCACTGTGTTCCCATCCCCATGGAGCCCCCCCCAATGTTGTGACAGGCATCATCGGCCAGGGTCTGTCCTCTAGGGGACTTCACAGCACACACCTGGCAAGGATAGCTAAGCACACTGACCACAACAATTAAGAAAAATCATCTTCCAGTTTGTTTTATTAAAAAAAAATAAGGCTGACAAAGGAAAGTATTTCTCAGTCCGGGGTTAAGGGAGGGAGCCAGCCAACCCCAACGGAGTCCCACTGGCTCTCTTCAAAGCTGCCAGCAGCCCAGTGAGGCAGCACACAGCAGCTGCTGAAAGCGGTCATTAGGAAAATGCTGTGGTCACAGCATTACCGACGTCTCCCTGGAGGAGGTGTTCCCTGAGCTGAGGCTTAATAGCCGTGACCCTCTCCAGACCTCAGTCTCCTTTCCTTTAAAATGGGAACGAATCGGAATGGTTAGTTTCCAAGGGCTCTTCGCCCAGCCTGTTAGAACTTCAGTGGAGGGAGAATTTCCCACTTGATCCCCCAGCACCCATCTCTTCCTGGGTCTTCTCAGAAAGAATCCCTTTACTTGGTTGGAATCATTCTTGCCAGAAGTGGACTCTCATCAATGTGAGAAATGGTTAAAGGAATGGGTCACCAACTGATTGTCCCCAAGGACACTATCTCCACAGACCAGGAGGTGCTTTTCAGAGCCTTGGACTGAGTGATTCAGGCCACAGATACTTTGGAGGCAGAGTTTAATTTGGGTATGTGAGCTGCTGCCCACGGCCCCTCACTTTGCCCCCACCATGCCCCACACTGTGGGTGGGTCTCCAAGCGTGGTGAGGAGAACCAGATGCCCACCGAGGGTCCTAGAAGCTCTGCTAGAGATGAAGCGTAGTTCTGGACTACAGAGGGCTCATGAACCCCGCCACCACCATCACCACCTCCACCACTCTGGGCCCAGACCCCTGCAAGGTCCACCCAGTGCCCAGGCAGTTGCCAACATCTGCCAGGATGATTTCACAGAGAACGCTGAGTGCCTCCCAGCCCTGGACAGGCAGCAGCATTGGCGGCACTGTGGGAAGGACTTCCTCTCCCCTCTCCCATGTTTGCCCATCGCTGCCTCCTTGTCTCTGAGTCATGGGCACAGCAGCTGCGGACACAGCCGCACAGGTGCTCCTAACACATTAACCGGCTGGACGATGGATGGATGGAGCTTAATCTGAGATCTGGCTGCTTTGATGGGGGGGAGGGGTGGGGAGGAGGGATGGGAGGTGAGTCCCTGCCGCTGGCAGAGAAGCCCCCTCGCTCCCAATGCTCTGCTCGAACTTGTGAACTTGCTGTAGGACCGCAGCCAAGTGTCAGACCAAAGACGTCTACACGTGCTTTTCTGTGCGGCGCTGGCTTCTGCGGGGAGCTGGGCCGTGCAACTAACAGATCACGGCCTCTTAGCTTTGGGGGGTGGGATGGACGGGGGTGGGTCCCAGGGGGACAGGGCAGAGGAGGAAAATACAAAACAGGTACCCCTGTGCCTTTCCCAAAAGTGGGGCCTGAGCCAGAGCAGGCCCCTCAGGACATCACCCACCATGGCCTTAGCCAGACCCACCTACCCCCCAGCACCGCCCCGTCAACCTCCCCAGTGCACACACCACATTCCCCTACCAAGAATGGCTGTGTCTCTCCCCATCTCAGGATCAAGGCCAAGGCTGTCCATTGCCCTGGAGGGGGCCTGGCCCTCTGTCTCCTTTCCAGGAACTACATTTAAAGGGACAGGCCTGGCATAACTTGGGACTAACGGGGGGGATAGGCTTTGAGTGTTTTCTCCTGCAAGGAAACAGCATTTTCCATACTTATTTCATTTATTTGGCTATGGAGAGCAAAGAGAACTAGGCCCCTCTGAAAATACACAGCCAGACTGGACTCCCGCCCCGGGGGGATCAGGACAGACTCTCAGCAGCAGAGGAAAGGGAGGTTTCGGTCTGAAAAGCCCAGGAGAGGCCTCCTTCCCCTGCCCGCCCCCATGATGGCTCCCCCAGCCCGGCACCCCTCAGGCCTGGCCCGTGTCCACTGGAGCGGGGAGCACGGGTGCCGTGGGTGACTCCGAGCTCCTCCTCGTCTCCCCCAGGCCTGAAGACCATCGTGGGGGCCCTGATCCAGTCTGTGAAGAAGCTGGCCGATGTGATGGTCCTCACGGTTTTCTGCCTCAGCGTCTTTGCCCTCATCGGCCTGCAGCTCTTCATGGGCAACCTGAGGCACAAGTGCGTTCGCAACTTCACCGTGCTCAGCGGCACCAACGGCTCCGTGGAAGCCGACGGCCTGGTCTGGGAATCGCTGGACCTCTACCTCAACAACCCAGGTGCTGACTGGCTCCGTGGCCCAGGCAGGGCTTTGTGGGGCCACCAGGGCCGAGCATCTCCCACACAGGCCTCCTTCTGAGGATGTCCAAGCCCTACCTGCTCCCCCAGAGACCCAGCTGCGTGTCAGAGATCCCAGCCCCTGCCCTTTGGGGCTCTGGGAGAGAGGACAGGAGAGGAGCAGACTCAGCACCTATCCTCCTGAGTTCTCAGGCTAGACGGAGAGATAACACTTGAAGAATGGGAAGGATGGAGAGGTAGATAGGAGCACGGCAGCTACAACATTTGAAGGGTCAGGAATGGTGAGGAGACCAGCCTGCCAGCAGGGAGAGGGGTTTCGCTTGGGAAAGGGTGGGGGGGACGGAGCTGGGGTAGTTTGTGAGGCTTCCGAGTAGAGGCCCCATTTGCTTGGCATGGGCTTTTTCACTTGACTTCAGTGATCCTTGTCAGGATGTTAAGTCCATACCCATGCACCCCAGGACAAGCTCGGTGATTGTACAAAGCCATGTGAGCCCCTCGAGTTGTTTCACTGCCCCATGGGTTACACTTCCATCCTCCGGGCTGATGACCAGCACCTCTCTTGACTAGAGCCATCAGTCTAGGCCAAAGGTAGATGCTGGTACAAGGCCAGATTCCAGGCCACAAGGACCCCGGGGGCCATTCTGAAGTTAAGGCCTCTAACATACACCAGCAGTCCACTGTAGAAAAAAGAAATAGATGGAAACTCAATGAGTAAATTTGCTTGTGATTCAGTATGGCCACGTAGCAGCTGTTCTAAAACGTACGTGTACACCAAAGTCACCTGGAAGGCTCTGGAAAACACAGACTGCTGGGCCCCACCCCACGAGTTTCTGGGTCAGTAGCTCTGGGAAGTTACCTTTCTAACCAGTTCCCAGTTGATGCTTGATGCTGCTGGTCTGGGGACCACACTTGGAGAACTGACACCTAAGACTAAGGCAGGTAGTGGGGAGTGATGGGGACTGATGGATGGTCACAGAGTGGAGGCGACAGGACTGATGTCCTACGTCTCTTCTGGTCCAGCCCCAGCCATGTCTGAACAAACCCCTGCCTCCTGTTCAGGGCCTCTCTTGACCCAGGTTGGCCCCCTGAGTGATTGGGGCAGGGTCCGGAAGCTCCCCGTGGGGATTTCCTGAGTGCACCTGGGGACACTGGCAGCTGAACGTCGGAGGAGGAGCCAGAGGAAGCCCAGGGAATCAGCCAGAGTTGCCTCAGACCTGGTCAGGCAGAGGGCAGAGGTCAGGCAGAGGGCAGAGGAGCGGATGGAAGACCCCCAGTAGTGTCTACCTCCCCAAAGCCCAGGGTGCAGTCTGGAACCCCCAGGAGTCTGGGCCACACGTGCCTCTCACCATTGGATGCTTCTCTTCCAGAAAACTACTTGCTCAAGAATGGCACCTCTGATGTGTTACTGTGTGGGAATAGCTCTGACGCTGGGTACGTAGCACCCACCCCCCCCAGGGCCACCTCACCCAGCTGGGGGAGTCTCCTTCCAGTGCTTTATCAGCTGACTATGCTTTCAGTTTATGCCCTTGACCCCAGGGACAGCAGGACCTTTCCCTGCCTCCCTTCCCTGCCAGGCCCATGGCAGCTGCCCCCCACCTCCACAGGGAGGCAGCTGGGAAGGGGTGAAGAAAGAGATGGGGCTTTGGCTTTTCAGGGAAGGCAAACAGAGCCTTGAAGATGGGACTGGACTTGGGGGGCAGCCCAGGAAACCCTGCAGGGCCCCACAATAGCCCAACCCTGGCTCCATTCCCTTCCCAAAGCCCCCCAGGGCGGCACCCACCCCCTCCTGTCTTCACTTGCTCCCTCCTCATCCGTCCATTAGGTCAAAAGTGAGTATGGCCTCCCCTGGCAGCCTAGACTCTCCTCCAGGGCAAGCAGGGCCTGGACCTGCAGCCTGGGTGTGGTACCCAGAGATGCCCAGTAGCCACGTGCAGCTTCCAGGGCCCTGTGCACACCGGCACCTGGGTCAGTGTGACTGTGTCATAGGTTGTTATGGGGAGGGTCACACAGGCTCACCTAAGGGAGGTGCTCTTCGGGGCTGTAGTCCCGCATCTCTGAATATGTAGATCTTCCCTGCAGACCTCAGGGTCTGGGGGAGCAAGGCTGTGCCAGGGGTTCAAATGGCTGCAGAGCCCTTCCTATCTCTAAAGAAAAAGTCTTAAATTAGGACATTAGCAAGACACAGAGGCCCCCTTGGCTGCATCCTCCTACTTGCCAAGTTCCCCTTGCCCCCATCCTCTCTCTCACACACTCACTCCACTCGTGACTCCAGACCAGCGCTCCCTCCTTGGGAGAGAGGCTGTGCCCTCCAGACATGGCCGGACCCCAGCCCATCCACCCTAGAATCATCCCACAGCCCCATGGCCGCCTGACCTTTGCCTTGGGCTCCATCCTGTTCACCTCAGCCTCATGCTCCCCCTGTGTGTCTGCACTGTGCCCAGCTCCCCTGGGGTAGGCAGGCAGGGAAGAAATCTGAGCCAGGCCCTTGGCACTTCCTCTGGGAGGGGAGAGGCAATGCAGACAGCAGCTGGGATGGTGTGTCACGTGGGCAGAGGGAGCTGGATTTAGGCCTAGCAGCATACAGATGGGTAGAGAAAAGAGGAAGACGGTGTCCCGGGTGGGAGGCACAGCATGAAAAGTCACGGCAGCAGGACCCCGCAGTGTGGCAGTAGGTTTGTGGAGCTAGCGTCTCAGGGGCAGAGGGCCCCTCACAGCATGGGATAAAGTCCGTGTGTCTGGCCGTAGGACATGTCCCGAGGGCTACAGGTGCCTGAAGGCAGGCGAGAACCCTGACCACGGCTACACCAGCTTCGACTCCTTTGCCTGGGCCTTTCTTGCACTCTTCCGACTGATGACGCAGGACTACTGGGAGCGCCTCTACCAGCAGGTACGTGGGTGCATGGGGCCAGCAGAGAGCTGCCAGGAATGGGCTCAGTGTCTAGCACCAGGGCCCAGGCTGCACAAACGACTAGTCACAAGCGCCCCAGCAGCTTCCCCACTGGTCAGAAGAGAGGAGGCACAGGGGACGTTTGAGGGATGGGGACTCAGCAAGCAAAGAAACTTTCCTTTAGCTGGTGACCAAGTACCCAGCCCTCTATATAGGATACTCCATGCTCTGTTAGTGGAACACTGGTCCACCCTATGTGACACTTCCTGTGTCAACTGAAATGTACTGCCTCCTTCCATGGGTGGGGTACTGCCCCCTGTGTGCAGGTCACTCTCTTCAGTAGGTTAGGGACACTTCCCTCTATAGGTGGGTCATGCTCTACCCGTTCTCCAGGCTGTGGCCATTTGAACCCCTGGCACAGCCAGGCTGGGCAACTTGGGATTTATGGCCTTGACCCGGAAGGGGCCCCAGTGAAGATGACCTCCGCCCCCTTGCTCCCCCAGACCCTGAGGTCTGCAGGGAAGATCTACATGATCTTCTTCATGCTTGTCATCTTCCTGGGCTCCTTCTACCTGGTGAACTTGATCCTGGCTGTGGTTGCCATGGCCTACGAGGAGCAAAACCAAGCCACCATTGCTGAGACAGAGGAGAAGGAAAAGCGATTCCAGGAAGCCATGGAGATGCTCAAGAAAGAGCATGAGGTGGGTGAGCAGTGTGGCCAAGGAGCCTCCAGAACAAGCCTTCACCTGATTGTGGATGCCTATAAGTGTGGCGCCTGCTGGGTAAAAGCTGGTGGCTGTAAGTGATGCATGCTGGGTGAAGCTGGCGCCTGCTGGGTAAAGCAAGTGTCTGGTGGGTGTAGGTATTTCCTGTGAATGTGGTGTCTGCTGGGTAAAAATTTGTTACCTACTGGGTAAAGACAAGAGCCTGTTCATGGGGAGGTGCCTGCTAGGTAAAAGTGGTGCCTGCTGAGTAAAGGTGGGTCCTGTGAGTGTGGTGCCTGCTGAGGAATGCTCTTCCCTGTGACCGTGGTGTCTTCTGGGTGATGGTGGTGCCAGGTGGGTAAAGGTGGTAGCTCCTGGCTAAAGGTGGTCGCCGTGAGCCTAGTGCATGCTGGGTAGAAGAGAGCCATGTGTCCGTAGACATAGTTTATCCTAGTCAACGGATGCCTTCTGATGGGGTAGTGAGGAAGATCCAAGGTCGGAGGCCTGAACAGGCTCAGCAAATGAGCACTGGCGATGCTGCCATGGCTGTCCCCACAGTTCCACACATGGTGGGTGCCGGAGGCTGACTGCAGAGCAAACTTTTTAGAAGCTAGGCCAAGGACATCCACTTCCTTCTCACCGCTCCATGCCACATCCTGCAGCAGCCATTTTGACCAGCCGAACCTTCTCGAAGATCCCCTGCCCTCTAGTGCTGTCACTACCTCAGCTCATCAACACCCCCTCTCCCACCTGCCCCGACACTCCACTCTTGCAAGAACTGCCCACTTAAGGCACTACTCTCTTCATCCCTGGATCTGGATCTTTCTCAAAACATCCTGGGTCGTCTGAGCTCACCTCTCCATGATGTACTCGTTTGGGGGGGGTGTGGGCAGGTCCACTTAACTGTTGGGGAAAACAGAGGTGCTGAGAGTTGCCTGGCCTACCTTGGCCTGAGGTTGCATCATGTCTCAATGACCAAGACATCCCTTCTTCCACCGTTTTTCAGGCCCTCACCATCAGGGGTGTGGACACCGTGTCCCGCAGCTCCTTGGAGATGTCCCCTTTGGCCGCAGTAATCTCCCACGAGGGAAGGAGCAAGCAGAGAAAACAAATGTCTTCAGGGTCGGAGGAGTGTGGGGACGACAGGTTCCCCAAGTCCGACTCGGAGGATGGTCCCCAAGCAGTGGTAATCTCCGGCCGTGGCTCTGGCCCTTTCAGGGTGGATCCGGCATCAAAAGGCCATCGTGCTAGTCCCCTGGTGCTGTCACAGCCCCCACGGTTGCTCCCCAAGGAGAATATTCCTTGAGCCCCCTCCCAGCCCCTCCTGTTTCCCATGGCCACTCTTAGAGTGGAGGAGCCCTGGGCAGAGGGATAGGGTAGGTTTGGGTGTTAGGATATCCCCAACCTCAGCTAAGTCCCCAGCATTGGGACTGGGACTGAGGGTCTCCCCATGGTGTGGATTGGTAGGAGCTCAAGGACGTGCCCAAATAAGTGAGGGACATGACTGATTGCCCCAGGCCCTGCTCGGGCCAGGCCTGTTTGCAGGGGCCTTCCTGCCCCCTTCTCCCCCAGATAAGCTTCGATCTCAAAGCCCCAGAGGCACAGGCTTCACGTGAGCAGAGATCCCAGAAGATGCAGGATTGCCTCTAACGCTGCACCCCTCCTCTGAGCACCGCCGGCTCAGCCCATCCAGTTCCTATGTAGCCGACAAAAGCCCTCGATGCTCCAAGTTGAGCTGGGGCCAAAGCCACAAGTGATAAGCTGGGAGCACGGGAAGAGCTGCCTTCGTCATGTCCCCTCTCTGTGTGCCCTCAGAATCATCTCAGCATCACCCACGGCCTCAGCAGGACCTCCTTGAAGCCACGCTCCAGCCATGGAAGCATTTTCACCTTCCGCCGACGGGACGTGGGTTCTGAGACAGATTTTGCAGATGATGAAAACAGCACTGCCGGGGACAGTGAGAGCCACCGCACATCACTGCTGGTGCCTTGGCCCCCGCGCCGGCCTAGTGCCCAGGGACAGCCCAGTCCCGGAACCTCAACTCCAAGCCACGTCCTCAATGGCAAAAGGAACAGCACTGTGGACTGCAACGGGGTGGTCTCCTTGCTGGGGGCAGGCGACCCTGAGGCCACTTCCCCAGGGAGCAGCCTCCTCTGCCCTATGATGCTGGAGCGCCCCCTGGACACGGTGAGTCCGCCCCGCCATGCAGTGCCAGGCGCGTCCCATCTCCCAGACTGGTCACCAGAGCCAGGTCTAAAAGTATTTACTTTTAGAGTAAAGTACTAAGTATTTACCAAGTATTTACTGAGCGCCTATTGTGTACTGAGCTCTGGGGGTGAATAAGCCTACTAAAAAATCTCTGCCTCCTAGAGCTTCCAGACAGACAAAACTTAAAGAAAGAAGAAAAATGTGTATGTATGCATATATGGTATGTAATGATGATAAACAGGGATGACAGTTAAATATTTAGCAGCTAGTAAGGCATGGGCACTGAGACACTGTGGTGACACAGGACCAGTGCCCTAGAGGTCTTGTGTGTGCCAGGTGTGAGCCCTGGAGAGTTGCGGATCATGGACAATCTGGAGAAGGGCCAGAGTGGCAAGGGAACACTTCTGAGCTTCTGGGCGACAGTTATTCATCAAATTCAAAATATTTTGGCACTTTACAAACTGATACATGTCAAGTAATATTAGCCCAAGCTCTAAGTACTGTGCGAGGACGAAAGTGGGGGAAGAGGGAAAGGGAAACCCCCTTATTACAAGGCATTTAAACAATGACCTGAAGGAGGCAAGGAGCGGGGAACCAGGTGAGGGGTGGTATAGCAGAGGGGTTAGCACCCAGATTCTGGAGACAGGTGGGGTTTGCTTACCAGCTGGATGGCTGTGAGCAAGTTATTTTATTTCTCTGTGCGTCAGGTCTCTTGTCTGTAAAATGGATTTAAAATACCCACCTCAGGGACTTCCCTGGTGGTCCTGTGGTTAAGACTCCACACTGCCACTGCAGGGGGCGCAGGTTTGATCCCTGCTAAGGGAACTAAGATCCCGCATGCCCCTCGGTGTAGCCAAAAAATAAAATAAAATAGTAAAATAAAATACCCACCTCAGGATCGAAGCCAGGATGAACGCGTAAAGCAATCAGGACACGCACGAGTACGTTGATGTGGTGATAATGTTGTAGTAACATACTGCCATTGCATCATCTGTGGGAAACATGTTCCAGGCCTAAGGAACAGCAAGTGCAAAGGCCCTGAGACAGAAGCATATCTAGTGTATTGGAGGAAATGCCACGAGGGCAGTGTGGCTGGAAACCAGGGAGTAAACGGGAGGGGAGTTGGAGCAATTGTCAGAAAGGTGACAGGAAGGGAGGGCCAGATCATGAGAGGCCAGTCAGAGCTTTGATCACTCAGTCAGCCTATCCCATGACAGGCTGATGTCTGCCCAACCAGTCACCGAGTGCCCTTGCTGACCCCTGCCCCCAGCACAGGGCTCAGAGCAGCCCACCCAGGAAAAGGGCAAATGTGGGTCTCAGACCCTGAGGCCTGCAGGAGGTGGAGGAGGGCAGACCTTCTGAGGAAGCAGGACAAGACAGGGAAACCTGATCAGGAAAGTGGAGGCAGGTTGAAGAGGGTGCTCACAGCCAGATGGCCTGTTTGGCTCCAGCTCAGACACTTGCTCTAGCTGTGGGACTTTGCACAGGCAATTAATCTCTCTCTGCCTCAATTTCGTCATCTGTTAAGTGGAAATAAAAATAATATCCACATCAGAAGGTGGTGGTGAGGACTAAAAGTGTTAATACCTGTCTGGTGCTTAGACCAGTACTTGCCTCATGTTCAATAATAATTATTATTATCTATGATTGTTATTATTGAGCAGGACGGAAGGAGTGAAGACTTGGGGCCCTCGTGCTCCTCTGGAGCAGGGAGTCAAGGAGAGGGTCCTGGGAACGCACTGGGGGCAGACCATAGCTTCTGGGTGGGTCTGGGGACCCACCTGGCCATTACCTGGAGGGTGGGGGTCTGGCTTCCCAAGAACACAGATTCCCAGTTGCTGCAGGTCCAGCCCTGGAGCCTCAGCCTTGTGGAATCAGGTCAACAGCTGGAGCGCTAATAGAATTCCCTAATCTCATTAGGGAGAAAATCATCTCATTGTACTGCACATGTCCGGAGGAATCCAAGTTCAAACACTTCATTACTGGGAACTCTGACTTCACCCATTCTCACTTCTGTGGGGCCCATTTATAACCTTAAAGGGATTAGCAGGCCAAGGGGGTTATCTGCAAAGTTAAAGGAATTAGTGGACCAAGATGGAGATGTTGAAAAGTTAAAGAGGTTAGCAGGCTGTAGGCCTCTGAGGATGCCTTCCCTGCTTCAACTGGGTCCCTGATGACACCTCTGCCCAGTTCTAGTCTGAAAACAAAGCACAGTGTCGGGCACGTAGTGGTTTCTTCATCAACACAGGAGGCGGCAGGCCCAACAGACAGCTCACTTTATTTTTTTTATTTTTTTAAATATATATTTATTTATTCGGTTGTGCTGAGTCTTAGTTGCAGCAGGTGGGCTCCTTAGTTGCAGCTTGCTGGCTCCTTAGTTGTGGCAATGTGAACTCTTAGTTGCGGTGTGCATGTGGGATCTAGTTCCCTGACCAGGGATCAAACCCGGGCCTCCTGCATTGGGAGCGTGGAGTCTTATCCACTGCACCACCAGGGAAGTCCCTGGACAGCTCACTTTAATTTGGGGCAGAGGGTGAAGGTTTACTTTGCCTGCTGTCTGTATGCGTGCCTGGCCCCAAAGGCAGAGGGAGTTGGGGAGGCACCTTGAACAGATTCTTCTCCCTCCTCCCCACCCCCCTCCCCACCCCCGTCATCTTAGGGACAGAGCTAGAACTTAACCCAAGCCCCTGAGTGCCAAGTATTTATCCATTTAACCCATATCTATCCAGTGCCAGCCCTCTGCATAGAGTGCCAGTGTTTAAGGCTCCAAGGATGGAACAGTGCACAGAACAGACAAGAGCTCTGACCTCATGGAGTTGGCATCATAGGCAGGAAGACAGAGAGTAAACTGATCAATATTTCTAGGGACCAGTAAGGGTCATGTGATAGAAAGTTGCTAGGGGGAGGGCTGGGAATGGGGGCTATTAGTTAGAATATGCAGGGAAGTCCTTTATGTGGAGGTGACGTTAAAAATTGACCACCAGGTGATTTTAGGGAGCCAGCCACAAAGATGTGGAAAAATTGTGTATTAGGCAGAAGGGACAGAAAGTGTAAAGGCACTGAAGAGGAATAAGCTCAACATGTCTAAGGGATGAGAGGGCCAGGCAGGGCTGGGTGTGGTGGAAACAGAAGGGGATATAAAATGAGTTTGAGGAGTTAGGATTTAGGCTATGCAGGGCCTTGTAAACTATAGAAAAGTTTGGATTTACTCTGAGTAAGGTGGGGGGAGTTGTTGATCAGAGGCTTATCATGATCTGATTTACTTTTTAAGGAAATCCCTTTCAGCTGTGTAGAGAATCGAGTGGAGAGAAGAGGCCAGTTAGGAGGCTGTTGTAGTAGTTTTGGGAAAGAGATGATGACAGCTTGCACTAGGACAGTGTATCAGTCAGCTATTTCCACAATACTGCTGTGTACCAAACTACCCCCAAAGTCAATGGTTAACAACAAGCCTTTATTCTCACGCTCACTTCTCTGCAAGTTGACCATGGTTTGGCTGGTCTAGGTTGACCCTGGCTGGGCAGCTCTGCCTCAGACTGCACATGGCCTGGCTCCATACTATAGGTTAGGCTCAGGGCTGCTCCCCTTGTCTTTGTCCCGGGCTGAAAGTGTGGCAGCTACTTGGGGAAGCTCTTTTCCTGGAGGATTACTGGAGCACAAGAGCAAGGCAAGTGGCACAAGCACATTCAAAGCTTCTGTTCACATCATGTCCACTAACATTCCCTTGGCCAAAGCAGGCGTGTCACCAATAAGACAGGGAATTTTGCTTCAGTCACAGTGGGAGAGGAAAAGGTAAATATTTGCTGAATGATAACCCAAACTATCACAGATGGTAAAGGAGAGAAGTTGGGAGAATTTAAGACATGCGTGTGAGTTAAGCTGGCCAGATTTGTAGTTGCATTGGACCTAGGGTACTACTGTTCCACCAGCTATCTCAGCTTTCTCAGGTGCCTCTGCTTGAATACTTCGATGACTGGGAGCTCACTCCCTCCCTAGGCAACACGTCAGGGCAGTCCTACCAGTCGCAAAAGCTGACCTGAACTTGAGCCCAGATCATTTTGGTACCCACCCCGGGCCCTGGCTCTGCCACCCTGCGTTGTCCAGGCCCATCTTCCCTCTGACAGATTATGGAGCCTCGCTCTTGCACGTTGAACAGCGCAGTGCCTTTGGCAGCCCCAGCTTGGGCTCACGGACTGTGGTCATGCATGGCCATGCTGACATGAAGTCTTTGCGGGCCCCTCTTGGTTCTGTGGGGGGCTCTGAAGTAAGCCTAGGGAATGTCTGCTGCCACCCCCTTCATTAGATCACACCCCATCTCCATTTGTAGGCCTGGTTCTTTTACTTACAAAAATGACACAAGCATGTTGAAAACAAATCCAACAGTGCAGAAGTAAAACTCCTTGCCTTCCCACACAATCCCATTCCCCGGATATAGCCACTTTAACAATTTAGTGTGTTATCTTCCAGATCTTTTTCTTGTTTTCTCATCAAACTGTTTGTCTTGGAAGTGCTCCCATGGGAACATACGTGTAACAGCCTCGTTCTCCTTATTGTCTGCGTCAGAGTCCAGAGTCGGACTGTATCCATAACTGATTTTAATATTCTTCCTATTGATCAGTTGTTTTGTTTTTATGGTATTTGAAACGACGCTGCAGTGAACATTGTTGCATACGTATTCCTGGTGCACGTGTATAATTATTTATGAAGTTTGATTACCAGACAAGGCAATGCAGAGCCAATGTAAAATTTTCTTGGTAGATACAGCCAACCTGCCTCCACAAAAGCTCCCACCAGCTGTGTCTGAGCATTGTGCTTTATGCTTCCATTAGTGTCGCCTTAGAGCATTGTGGATTTTTTTTCAGCTTTTGTTGACTCTGGGGAGCTTGGGGTCAATTAAGACTCCCAGATTGTTTTTGCATGTACTAATGTATATGTCAGCATCTGGTTAAAAGAACCTGGTACATGTCATTTCCCGTCCACACTCAGGAATCACCACTAATGAGAGATGGTGAAAAAAAAAAAGAGAATGAAGGAGATAATGATTGGCGAGAGGGGAGTTGTTAGCTGGGAGGGAATTGGGAGCAAAGAAGCCCAGCACCCAGTGTCCCATCAAGACCCCCATGTGGCCCCCTGTGACCTCTCCAACCTGAGTCTGGGGCAGCTGCCCCAGATCCAGGCAGACCCCCGTCCCCAGGCTGATGCGTATCTCCCGGTTACACACAGACCACACCGTCGGAGGAGCCAGGCAGGCCTCAGATGCTGACCCCCCAGGCTCCGTGTGTGGATGGCTTCGAGGAGCCAGGAGAGCGGCGGCGAGCCCTCAGTGCAGTCAGCGTCCTCACCAGCGTACTGGAAGGTCAGCCCTGGTGTCATCCAAACACTCCCCACTTCTAGTCTGAGCACCCTCACAGTTAGCCAGGCCTGAGCCAAGTTCACCCCAGCTGCTTTGCCTGCCTTGGACATCTGCACAGCTGTCCCAGACTTTTCAGTCTCTGTGGCCTGTCCTGGGTGTCTTTTGGTCTGTTCCAGCTTGTTTTGACCTGGGCATCCTCAGGAGCCATGTCTGTGTTTCTTCCAAGCATCCCCACAGCCGTCCTGGCCTGTCCTAGGTGTTCATTGGTCTCATCCTGTCCTCTCCCAAGCATTCCCATGTCTGCTGGAACCATCCCATCCCAAGCATGCCTGTTCTAGCTTATCCCAGCCATCCCCATATCTACCCCAGGTTATTCCAAGCCTCCCACATCTGCCCAAGCCTGTCCTACTTTAGGCAACCTCACATCCAATCCATCCTGAACTTGGCACCCCCTGATTTGTCCTCTCCTGTCCAACATGACTTCTGTCCCAGGCATCCCCCCCGCATCTGTCCTGACATGTCCCAGATATCCACATCTGTTCCTACCTGTTGGGTCCTGGGTGTCCTTATATCTGAACTTGCCTGTCTCAGATGTTGTCTCAGCCTATACCTCCCCTGAGTGTCCGCGGATCTATGTGGGAGTGTTGTCTCAAGAGAGCCCACATTTGTCCAAATCTATCTTGTCCCAGTTTTCCCCACATCCATCCTGGTTTTCTGTCCCTGTGGCCCTCTTCTCCCGTATTCCCAGAGTAAGGAGCCAGGACATAGGCCACTCTTTCCCTTAGTCATCCCTGCCCCTCTTTCTGTCCCCCCGTCATGTAGCAGCCCTGTCATCTCCTGGGTAGGTCATACATCTTTTCTGGAATACCACGAGTTATATAAGAGTTGGTCAACAAAAACATACCAGCTCATTGGCTCTCTGCCCCGCCCCCTCCCACCCAGAGTTGGAGTCTCACCGCAAGTATCCGCCATGCTGGAATCGCTTCGCCCAGCGCTACCTGATCTGGGAGTGTTGTCCACTGTGGATGTCCATCAAGCAGAGAGTGAAGTTCATGGTCATGGACCCATTCGCCGACCTCACCATCACCATGTGCATCGTGATTAACACACTCTTCATGGCACTGGAGCATTACAACATGACAACTGAATTTGAGGAGATGCTGCAGGTCGGAAACCTGGTAAGGGCTGCTGGCAGCTGACTCTCAAATGGGCATCGTGTTGTGAAGGGCTCTTGGCCAGCTGGCACGGCCTTCGTGGGTAAGGGAGGAGTGACTCAGAACATGAAAGGATCTTCTGAAGATAGGAGTCACTGTGGAAGACCTTGTGGGAGGAGCCTCAGGATCAGCTTTCGTGACAGTTGTAATTGGGAGTGAGAGGTTAGGGATAAAGATGCCCAAAAGCTAGAAAACAAAAGTGAGTTGAGTGTGAGCCTGAAATGTGTGGGGACGTGAGGTGTGGCAGTTAGTAATGGAGGAGGAGAGTGTATGCAAAAAGAGGCAGTTCTCTTAGGGAAAGGATGGATGGATGGCTGGATGGAGAGAAGGAGGAAGGGAAGGATAGAGAGATAGATGGATGGATGGATGGATGGATGGATGGAGTGAGTAAATCAGGCAGAGCCAGATTTGAATTCTGACTCAGCTCTTACTAACTATGTGACATCTAGCAAATTACTTAGTTTCAGTAATTGGTGCAGTAAGTATTTGTTGAATTTAATAAATGTAAAATTAGTATGACGATATCAACTTCATAGGAAGCTAATGAGGATTGAATAAGATAACGTGTATAATGTGCTTGGCTCAGAGTTTGATAAACCATAAGCACTCAAAATAAATGATAGCTGTGGTTATTATCTTTGTTGTTGTTATTAAGGAGACTGTTCCTGGAGGTCAGAATGTCTGGGTTCTAATTCTGATTTTTTTTCTTCTTGACACCAAATCAAGTCCTAGCTCTTCACTCTGAAGATGGAAAACTGAGGCCAGAGAGGTGACATAGTGATGGCATAGCTGGGCATGTAGCTGTTGTCTCCTGACTCTGGGGGACAGGGTCCTACTGGCTCTGTCCAGGTAAACAAAGGGTCGACCCTTCTGCAGAAGATCCTAGAGCAAGGCTGCAGAGAGCCCACTGGCCTCTGAAAGGAGCTCCTGGGATCATCACTGAGGTTGAGTGGGGGGAGGGGGTCATTCATTCCAAGCTCTCTCCTCTTGCAGACCCAGCCCTGTCTTGGTCCCAGCTGCACAGGTGGCCCCCACAGGTAGGCACGTCTCCTACACTGTGGAGTGTGAGGATTTTCTTCCCTTATTACTTCCCATATCCAGAACTCTAGATAGTTCTCTACAGGGTCTATTCAAATTTTTTCACAAATGTGAGTCCGTTTTGCTGTGATTCTGCTTTTCTTTTCTTCTTCTGTATACAAACAGAAGGAAAAGCTAGATATCAGTCTGCAAGAGTCCTGTGGCACAATTGTGCCTGCCTTGTGTTGGGTGGTCTTCAGAGGGTGGTTACGTAGGATTTCAGTTGAATACAGTTTTAATGGAATGTGACCGTTGGGTTGGACTGAGCAGCAGTCGAGGTGATGAAGAGCACTGGTGGCTTCCCTGGAGCATTCAGTTGTGATTGAATTGCAGTTGTGTTAAATTTGTGGTTCAGTTATTAGTAATGGGTCATGTCATTGGATTACAGCTCTATTTTGTTCTGTTTGGATAGCTTTATTGCTAGTGTGTAAGGTTTCGATTGTCTTGCAGTTAATATATTCTAGATGGTTTAAATATTAAATGTAAAGAAACAAAATCACAAAAATAAGCATGGGTAAATAATCTTGGTGTGAAAAACATCCTTTCTAAGCATGTCACTAAAGACAAATTCCATAAAGGAGAAGATTGATAGATTTCACTAATGTTTAGCCCATCATATAAACAAAGGTAAAAGGCAAATGAAACGTCTGTTCCTAGCAATACTGTGGACAAGGAAACCTGAGATGTTTCCAACTATGAAACAATTAAAAATACAGCAAACATTCTTTGACATGCATAGTAAAGTTCATGAGAAAGTAACAAAAACCCCCAAGTGCCAAAAACAAAGAGGGACTTAAAAACCATAGCAGTAAACGTGTGAAATCGTTCTGTAGTTGCCCTGAGGGATGGGAGGGGTGCTGATTTGAGTAATCTTGGGGGCTTGGATTTCTGTGAACACGCAGGGACAGGACTTATACTTGGAACAGTGCAGGTAGGGTTTGGAACTGAGTAGCCCCATGAGAATGTGACCCTATGTTCAGTAAAATGGTAAACTAAAATAAATCCACACACTGACCCTGGGAAACAATAAGGAAGGAAGGTTGTCAGTCTCAGCCAGGGCTGGAGGGGGGTGAGGGGGTGGGGAAAGTAACCTCCAGAAGCTTGTGACTATGAATTTGACCTTATACAGATTTGGAGTTCAAATTTATACCTGGGTGTTCCTGGAACCTATGTCTGAAAAATTAACACACAAAGTGATCCTGGCAATCCTAGCTAATACTTGTTGAACACCTAATTTTTATAACAACCAGTAAGGGGGATGGTATTATTATTACCCCTATTTTACCAATAAAGTAACAGAGGCACAGAGTGGTGAAATAAGTTAACCAAGGTCACACAGCCAGGAAGTGAAAGACCCAAGATTCAAATCCAAGCCATTTGTATCTAGAGTTCATTCTCTTACCTAGTGTCTTACACTGCTGTGCTGCAGCTCTAGCTTTTTTCCCGTCTCCCTGCTTCGAGTCCAAATTATACTGGAGTCCTTGTCAGTGTGGTAAGAGAAGAAAAAGAAGAATTATCTATAGAAACAATCCAAGAAAATCTACAGAAAGACAATTAGAACCAGTAAGAGAGTTCAGCAATGTTGGTAGGTACAGACGCTACATACTAAAATTAATTCTGCTCCTAGCCACCATCAGTGATCATTTGGAGAGTAATTTCTAAAAGTTAACACTTACAATAGCAATAAAAACTGTGAGGAATCTAGGAATAAATGTAGCAGAAGATTGTAAATTTTATATGAAAAAAATTACAAAACCATTGAAAAATATAAAAGAATAAATTAGTGAAGAGATATGCCATTTTCATGGATAAAATTCTGAATGCTGTAGAGATATCAGTTCTTACCAAATTAACCTGGATGTTTAATGTAATTCTGATCAAAATCCCAACACATTTTTACCCATGGGATTTGAAAAGGCAATCCTAAAATTAATATGGAAAAATAATGTCTATGAAACAAATTAATGAATCAGCTGGGGAGCTTACCCTACCATGTATAAGATATATTATAAAGCTATAGTAATTGAAACATTATAGTATTGGTGCAATATAGAAAAACAGACCAGAACTACAGAATCAAGAACTCAGAAATAAGAAATGCATATTTGGAGACTTGATAAATAACAGAGATGGCGTTATAAATCAATAGGAAAATGACAGACTATTCAATAAATAAGATTGGGAAGAATAGTTATCTCCTTTTTTTTTTTTTTTTTTTTTTTGGCTGCACTGCATGGCATGCAGAATCCTAGTTCCTGGACCAGAAATCGAACCCATGCCCCCTGCAGTGGAAGCACTGGAAGCATGGAGTCTTAACCACTGGACCATCAGGGAAGTCCCCAGAATGGTTATCTCTATGGAAGAAAATAAATTAGATCCCTACCCCATACCATATTCATTAATTAGTTGCAACGAAATGGATTCAACACCTAAAAGCAATAAAATAAAATCTTAAAGCTTTTAGAATAAAAATGTGGAAGAATATTTAAAATTTGGAGGTTGGGAAGGCTTTCTCCAACATACAAAAAGTTTATACCATGAAAGAAAAGATTGCTAAATTTACCTATGTTAAAAAATTTGTAATATGTGTACAATAAAGGATATGGTAAACAAAGTGAAATCACTACCCCAAACTGGAAATTGATGTTATGAAAAGTATTTAACTGGAAAGACATGGAATCCAGAATATGCATTGAATGCTTACACATCAATAAAGAGAAGAGGGACAATCCACTGGCAAAAACACGACCACAACAATGGACAGAAGAAATGACAGAAGAGGAAATTCAGATAGTTATAAACAAATGAAAAGAAACACAGAGGAATGCAAATTAAATCAACATTGAGATACTGTTTCTCACCCATTAGAGAATCAGCAGTAAACTTCTGTGTGTTGGCAATGATATGAAACAGCGGCAACTCACACTTTGTAAGAGTGTCAATTTGGTACAGCCATTTCAGGGAACAGTTGTACAGTATCTGATAAGTCACGGATATGCATACCCTATAACTTAGTTTCAGATATACATGTTCTTGAGAAAGTCCCACATGTCTGTATAAGGAGACATGTACAAGAAAGCTCTTTGCTGCATTGTTAGTCACAAGGAAAATTGGAATCAATCTAAATGTCTGTCCCTCCGCTTAAAAATGGATAAATAAACTGTGGTGTTTTCAAACTGTGCACAATTAGAAGGAATATGTATACATCTTTCAATATGGATAAATCTCACAAACCTGATGTTAAGAATAAAAGGAACTTGCAAAAAAGAACACATATGGTTACAGAAACCTTAAAACAATGCAAAAATACTATGCATTAAAACTGTAAAAACATGCATGGGAATGATAAACATCAAATTCAGGTTGGTGATTACCTTGGAGTGAATGTAGTTCTATGGGTTTTACCTGCGATGGCAGGTGGTGATCAAGACTATGCAGAAGAAGCCAACTGTTTAGGTTCATGTCAGGTTCCATCATGTGGGCCAGTGACTTAACTTCTCTGTATCTCAGTTTCCCTATCTGTAAAATGGGGATAACAATAATACCTCATAGAGTTATTGTGAGGATTAAGTGATTCAATATATGTAAAGCACTAGTACAGTACCTGGCATATAGTAAATGCTATTTAAGTCTTTGCTGTTATTTTGAGGGAAAAATGAAACAAGATTTGCAGCAAATACGGCAAAATGTTAATATTTGGTGGAGTTTGGTAGTGGGTACAAAGGACGCATCATATTATTCTATACTTGTTTATATGCTTAAAATATTTTATAATTTTTAGAAAGTACAACGACAAAGATAAATGACAAACCAAGAAAACTGCAATGCACACAGTAGATAAAGGGATAATACCCTTAATATATAGAGGACTTTTATAAACAACACCAAAAAAGGCAAACACCCTAATAGGAAAACAAGTAAAGGATATGAACAGGCAATTTCACAAAAGGAGAAATACAAAAATCAAAGAAATATCCAACAAGGCAACAGTAAAAGATGGCTTTTGTCCTATTGGATTGGAAAGGTTAGTGGGACAGGAATTAACATTTTTATGAGGGAAACAGTTATCCCATGTGGTTCATGGAATTGGTTAAAACCGATCTCTGAGGATCCTTTAGTAGTTATGTGTCAGAATCTCTAAAAATGCTTGTTGGCTATGCAATTCCATTTCCAGAAATTTATACTAAGAAAATAATTGGGCAAGTTGTTTTAAAATAGGTATGTGAAAGGATATCTATTATGGCAATGGTTTTTTAAACTTTATTTATTTTATTTATTTGGCTTCATCAGATCTTAGTTGCGGCATGCGGGGTCTTAGTTGAGGCATGCAGGATCTTTTGTTTTGGCGCGAGGGCTCTTCGTTGCAGCACGCAGGCTCAGTAGTTGTGGTGTGCGGGCTTAGTTGCCCCGAGGCATGTGGGATCTTAGTACCCCAATCAGGGATCAAACCTGCGTCCCCTGAATTGGAAGGAGGATTCTTAACCACTGGACCACCAGGGAAGTCCTGGCAATGTTTGTAATAGGGACAAAAGAATGCCCATCACAAAGAAATGGTTAAACTACTTACGGCACATCTGTACCGTGGAATATCCCACAACTATTTTTTTTTAAGGAAAAAGAAAATGATGCTGTAGATGATGTTTAAATGGCATGGAAGGATGTTCACAAGGTGTTACGTTTCAAAAGCAAGTTTACAGTGTGTACAGGGTGATCCCATTAAAGACATTAGCCAAGGTCAGGAGAGTTAGGGGTTTCTCAAAAGTCCTCCCACTTCCTGAGAAGCCACCATTAGCACTGATGGCTCCGTGTGCCACCTGCCAGGAGTCAGGCGAGGTGGGTGGCCACACTCACAGCCTGCCTGCTAGATCCCAGTGAGCCTATAAATCATGCAGAGCCGTTTGTATCTGAAGCCCCTGCCTGGGCCTGGAGTTTTCAGCAGCTATAATAAATGAGGCCAATGAGAACAACAACCGCCCTCTCTTAGGCAGTATCCACTTGACATCCACTAGCTCTAACTCTTAGAAACCATCTATGGTGTTATTATTATCCCCATTTAACATATGGGGACACTCAAGGCTCAGAGAGATGGGGAAACTGGCCCAAGATCCCACTGTGGCAGACCCTGCTTTGGAACTCGGGTCTGGCTGCCGTTCTCTGCACATCTTAAACCACCCAGCTTTGATCTCGTGTCCTTACAATGCCAGTGGTGATCCTTTGGAAGGAGTCACACCAAAATTCATGTACTTCTAAAGCAGTGGTTCTCAAGCTTAGCTGCACATTAGAACCACCTGGGAAGTTGATAAAACTCTCGCTACTTGGGTACTCCAGTCCAACTTACCTCGAATCTGTGGAAGTGGGACCCAGGCATCAATATTTTAAAAATTCCTTAGGGGGTTCAAAGCGCACCAAGTTTAAGAACCATTGCTCAAAAATAGCACTTCTCAAACTTCAAATCACCGGTGAGTCTGGTCACAATGCAGATTCAGATCAGCAGGTCTGGGACGGTCAAGATTCTGCATTTCTGAAGACCTTCCAGGTGATGCTGTTGGCTCTTCTGCTCATCACCTCCCCAAAGGAAATCCCCAAGAGCCTCCCTGTGCTGTCTTTTTCTTGCTGGCTTCCAACACCACCTTGTATCTGCTCTTTTGCTGCCAGAACAGCTGCGAACCTGGGCAAAGTGAGGTGGGGGGTCTTTCCTGAGCTCCTTTACCAAGACATGCGTATTAGCACTCGTGGGTCTTAAGCACACACTCACTCACCCTGGCATCCTCAGGCAGTGGCCGGGGAGACCAGAGGGCTGGGGCCAAGGAAGGGCAAATCCAGGCCCCACCCTTAGGGGCTCTCAGCAAAGCCCAGCGCAGGGAATGCAGCTGGGTGAGGGCCGTTGCTGAGTAGGGAAGGCCTCAGGAAGACAGGGACATGGAGCTGGGCGCTGCAGGAGGTCTAAGGCCCAACCACTTGCATGCTTATTCAGCCAATATTGATGGCCCGCCTATAGGCTGAGCACTGTTCCAGGTACAGTAAGACAGGAAAGGTCCCTCCTACTGTGGAGTTTACAGTCTAGCCAGAGGAGACTCAACACACAAACACACAGCTACCGTACAGTATGTCAGGGTGGCATATGAGGGAACAAAAAACAAAGCAAGGAAGAGGATAAGCACAATCGTGGGCGGGGCCCCGATTTTAAGTGTTAAGAAGTTTTGTTGAGTTGATGAGGTGGCTTTTAAGCAGAGACCTGAAGGGAGTGAGTCCTGTGGATTGGGGAGGGGAGGATCCAGGGAAAGGGAGCAGCAGGTACAGAGGCCCTGAGGAGGTGACGGCAAGGAGGCAAGCGTGGCTGGAAGAGTAGTGGGAGATGGGGTCAGAGAGATGGAAAAGTTATGGGGGCAGGGAAAGCGGCGGAACCCAAGGATGCCTCTTCACATGTGAGGGCAGCCTAGGAATTTGAGCAGAGGCTGGAGGATTTTGGGGTCTCTCCCTTCCCTAAGACCCCAGCTGGTGGAAGGACAGTTCTCTCTGGGCACAAGCACTAAAGGGACCACTGAAGTCACATGGGCTGGGCTGATGGGTGGTACCCTGTATGGTAGTGCAGAGGTGCCCACCCACCTGCCATCCTAGTGCCCTCCCTGGGCCAACAGCAATCCCCTGCCCCCCAGCCCACTGCCACAGGGCCTCGTTTCCGGAGAAGGGGAAGGGCTGGTGCTGGGGCCACCAACAGGTGCAGATGCCTCTCCTTCTCTCCTTTCAGCGCAGAGTCTCCTCAGGGCAGGTGCCAAGGACAAGGTAACCCCCACTCCTGAGTGCTGACCTCAGTGAGATGCCTCAGCCATGCCTCCCATGCTTCTGACCTCCACAGCTACTGAGGCCCTCTGACCTCAGGCCTCCCCTGCAGAAGACCGAAGAGCCTCCTCACCACCCACAGGATAACCCCACCCCCTACCCCACCTGGCTCCAGGAAGGCCTGATACACAGGCACCAACTTCCTGCTAGCCACACCCTCAGGGGATATCCCCTCCTCCCAGAGCCATGCGCCCTCCTGTCATAGCAGTTGACACAGCTCAGAGCCGTTGGGCCTGCCTGGCCCATCACACGATGGACTCCTTAACCTTGAGTCTCTGTCTTCTGAAGCTGGGCTGCTCAGGACTCGTGAGTCGGTGAACCAGGTGAAGCCCAGCCCTTGCCCACCTCAGGAACGTTTCTAGAAGGGAGAGTGGTTGCTCTAAATCTTGAAGGACTGCACTGAGTTCATCTCCTGGTTCTCAAATTTATGAGCTACTTGACCCCAGGCATGTTACTTAACCTCTCAGTGCCTCAGTTTCTGTACCTGTAAAATGGGGTTAATGATACTTTTCTCGTCGGGTTGTTGGACAGATTAAAAGAAACAATGTATGCAAAGCATTCTAGCCCAGCTCTTGGTACATAGTCAAGCCTCAAGAGATGGTGGCTGGTTGTTATCACAGTGAGAAGAGTCAGCATGTGCACAGGGAGGAAGTGGGAACAGCACGGGCAAAAGCCATGAGCCATGAAAGTGTGTTTGTGGGAATGTGTGTATTTGGCATGTGTGAAACTTCCTGTGGCCACACGGGCTGGAAGGGGTCTGGAGCTGTGGTGTCAAGGCCCACCCCAGCTTCCCCTGATCCCAGGTGCCTCCCAGAGCCGTGAGTCCCTGCAGAGCCTGCAGTGGGCCCGGCTGTTTCTGAGGCCCAGGCTGGTGGGTCATGCCTGGGAAACAGCGGAGTTGGCTGGAGGCATCAGGCTGGAGGTGTCCCCACTGGGATTCTGGGCGCAGTCAGAGCTGGCAGCCCAGAAGGGGGACCCTACAGGAGCAAGAGTCAGGAGGCAGGGAGCCCCTGCTGCCACAGGCTTTTTCCAGCCTAAACGTCGGGAACCCCTGATTCCCGCTGCTTCCCAGGTCTTCACAGGGATCTTCACAGCAGAGATGACCTTCAAGATCATCGCCCTGGACCCCTACTACTACTTCCAGCAGGGCTGGAACATCTTCGACAGCATCATCGTCGTCCTCAGCCTCATGGAGCTGGGCCTGTCCCGCATGGGCAACTTGTCGGTGCTTCGCTCCTTCCGCCTGGTACACGGCTGGGCCCGGCAGGGGGCGAGTGGGTGGGGGTCTGGGGTACTGAGCCACACCCCCTCCGAGGTCATCACTTAATCACTGCTACTGTGATCTTTCATGCCTTACCCAACAGCTGTTTGCTAGGTACCCCAGGGCTGGTGATGTGGGGGACACAGAGGTGGGCGAGACAGAGGGAGATAGCCCTCCCTCCAGAGGGGCAATTGGGGTGCCCATCCATCCTGACGATTTGCAAAGCCCTTTATGACTCACCATGCCCCCTTTGGTCCTCACAGGATCCCAGGAGAGGAGCTAGTATTACTACATTCCCATACCACACTCAGAGAGATGAAACGATTTCCCAAAGCCACATGGCAAGCAACAGGTGGAGCCAAGTCTGCTGAGGCTCTACCTCCTGGTTTTGGAATCTGCATTTTTGAAACTTTAATGTGCACACAAATTGCCTGGGGATCTTGCGAAAGTGCAGATGTGGATTCGATAGGTCTCGGATGATGTCAAAGCTATGCGTCTGTGGACCATGCTTTGAGTTCAAAATGTCTAAGAGGTCCAGGCATGGGGCTAGAGGTAGGTCAGGGAAGGCTTTCTGGAGGAAGTGGCTTCACTTGGGGCTAGGCAGGCGGGCTGTTGGGGGCAAAATAGAAAGCCTAGGCTGTGGGTTTTAATTCCGACTCCACTGCCAAGAGCCAAGGGACCTAGACAACATACTCCACCTCTAAGGGTTGGCTTCTTCATCTGTCAAATGAGGTAATAATAGTGCCACCCTCATGTAGTTATTTGGAGTTCTGAATGAGCAGGTCCATCCTAAACATAAGGCCTGGCACAGTGAATGTTCAGTAAATGCGAAACACCAGCTCCCTTTCTCTGTGATGACTGAGAGGAGGGAAAGATGGAGGTGACTGGGCAAGTCAGGGATGGTTTGAGCTCACCCAGAAGGATATCTGATGAGGAGGGTTCTGGAAGAGGGACATTCCATGATGGGGAATCTACTGGGTGGTTCCTGGAAGTGAGACCAAGGTGGATAGGAGGCTGGTGTGGGGACAGAGAGAAGGGGTGGGTTTGGGGGAGGAGTCTGGAGCTGTTGACCTGACTCCCAGAGCAGGGCCCGATGAAGCTGCCCTCAGGCTGTGGAGAGAAGCAATAGTGTGTGCTCTTGCACAAACGAGGAGAAACAGGTGTCGGTGACCTTTAAGGGTGCCCTGGGTTCTCAGGCAGGAGCTGTCGGGGGTGAGGGTGTCTATGGGCAGTGGGAGCCAGAGCCCCTCACAAGGACCCCTCCCTCCCCAGCTTCGGGTCTTCAAGCTGGCGAAGTCCTGGCCCACCCTGAACACGCTCATCAAGATCATCGGGAACTCAGTGGGGGCACTGGGCAACCTGACGCTGGTGCTGGCCATCATCGTGTTCATCTTCGCTGTGGTGGGCATGCAGCTCTTTGGCAAGAACTACTCAGAGCTGAGGCACCGCATCAGCGACCCAGGTGTGCTGCCCCGCTGGCACATGATGGACTTCTTCCACGCCTTCCTCATCATCTTCCGCATCCTATGTGGCGAGTGGATCGAGACCATGTGGGACTGCATGGAGGTGTCTGGGCAGTCGCTGTGCCTGCTGGTCTTCTTGCTTGTTATGGTCATTGGCAACCTCGTGGTAAGTTGGCCGGTGGCCTCACACACACTCACTCGCCTACCCATCCATTCATCTACCCAGCTACCCACCCACCCAGGCATCCATCTGTCCATTCACTTACGCTTCCTTCCATCCGTCCACTCCCTCACTCAGCCATCTATCAAACAATCCATCCACCCATCAATCTCTCATCCATCTATCGATTTACCCATCCATCCATCTACTCATTTACCCATCATTCCATCTATTTACTCACCCGTTCATTCATTCACCCATCTGTGCACCCACTTACCCATCCATCCATGTCTCATCAATCCCTCTATTACTTACCCATTCACTCTTTCATCTCTCTACTCATCCATACATCTACCTATCCAGCCATCGATCCACTCATCAGTAACCCACCCACCAACTCACCTATCCACCTGTCCACCTTTTCATCGATCTGCCTACTCAGTTACCAATCTCCCTACCCATTTATGCACTCACTCACCCAGCCATTCATCCATCAACCTCCATCTACTCATTCACTTACCCCACCATTCATCTATCCATCAACCATCCATCCACCAACCCCCGTTCGCACACACGTGTGCACACCTGTTCATCCATCCATTTGCCCATCTGTCTACCCATCCATTCATTCATCCATCACCCATCTTTCCACTCACTCATCTATCCCTCCATTCATTCATCCACCTCTACATCCATCCGTCAACCCACCCATCATTCATCAGTCCCATCCATCTACTCATTTATCCATCCAGCTATCTACTCACTCACTCATTTAGCTATCCATTCACGCACATCACTCTTCATTTGCTCATTCTTCCATTTACCCATCTATTTACCTATTTATTCATTATGTATTCATTTTATATCCATTAATTAATTATTTTCTCCTCTCCTCATTGTTTTATTAGTTATTCACTGTCAGTGATTTGTCGCCTGGTTCAATTCGGCGTAACAAACATTTGTTGAGCTCCCACTGCACGCAGAATATTGTGCCAGATGCTTTTGGGCACACAGAGATGAATGTGGCTCTGACATTGCTCACCACCTTGAGAGAGTGAGGAGGTGGAGAGTTCAAACAGGCCTGAGATAACTCTCAAGCTGGTCAGAATGGTCAGAGCCATTAAGAGGGAGCCCGTGGGTGCTGAGCCCCTTCAGCTGGGGAAATCAAGGAAGGCTTCCTGGTGGAGGGGGTTTCCCGCTGACCTGATTGACAGGTGATGCTAGAGAGGGAAGAAGCAAGGTAAGCAAAGCACAGGCACAGGCAGGTAGTGGTGGTCCAGGTGAGGTGGGGCCCGAGAGAACCTTGTATGTCATCCTGAATAGCTGTGGTGAGAGTCCCTGCGGTCCTGTAATGAGAAGCCCAGGTCTTTGCTCCCATGGCCACCTGTCTGTCCCAGGGAAAGTGCATCTTGCCTTGTGTCTTTACAATGTGGGCAATTCTGGAGTTGAGAGAGATCAAAATCTAAATGCCAGAGAAGGAGCCTTCGGAAGAGGCAAGTTGGAGAGCGGTCAGTTGTTCAGGGAGAGGTCAGTGTCCACTGTGGACATGCAGCCACCTTCCTGGGTACACAGGGGGACCACACACGCTCCAACGTCACACCTGCAGTGTCTGGCTCCCACTGCCCATGGTGTGGGCAGCTCAGGCTCACAGAGGCTCATAGAGGGATTTTAGGTGATGTGAGTACTGTGGGCTGCAGATTCCAGAGCCCTTCTCCAGACCCGCCTGCTTTCTCCTCCCATGTGACTTAACCAGGCCAAGTTGGGGTCGGTCTTCCTCAGCCTCCATAGGTGGAGCCCAGAGAGGAAGCAGAGTGCACAGTGCCAGTGGATCCCAGCTCTTTGGAGGGCCCTGCAACCCCCCTCCCATCCCCTCAAACCTGCCGCCCCTCAGGGTGCCCCTCGCTCAGCCCCTGGCACAGCTCTGGGGCTGCCAGACTCTGTGTGTTCCAAGGAGGATGCGAGTACACAGAGCTTTTAGCCCAGGGCCAGGCTGAGCTGCCCTCGTGCACACACAGCACGCACACACAGCCTGCGACACACACAGCCTGTGACTGGGGATGAGAAGATTAGAGGCTGCTGGAGGAGGGAAGCTAACGCAGCCCACGCGGCCCCCTCCCTGGCTGCCTCAGGAATTGGGCTGCTTCGGGGCGTGGGTGGAAGCAAGATTGTCATTGAAATGGGAAGTGATCATCAGGCAGGGGCTGGGGAGCAGCAGTGTGATTGACAGGGAAAGCACTGGAAGCAGCCGAACTTCTGAAGCCGGCGGCAGGGGAGGCCCTAGCGTCTTCTGTGGGTGGGCAAGGCTGCCCAGGCACCCCCTGCCCTGCCCCCAGCCTGGCCCCAGATGCCTGGAGGTCAGGGGATGTGAACCCAGGGTGGGCTACCAGGAGCTGAGGCAGGCCAGGCCTGGGCCAGTGTGGACAGAGGCCAGGAGCCTGGCCAGAGGTCAGTGTAGACAGCAGCTCTGCAGCTCTGCATCACATCACATGCGTCACCCCTCCAGTGACGACATAAAAGAGACTGCCAGGTGTCAAAAGTGATCATCTCTCTGTGGAGATAGAACAGGAGAGCCTACTCCTTAACCTTTCCATACTGTCCACATGAATGTTAATGTTTAAAGCAAAGGCACGTTTCTGAGGCCTGGCACTCCAACCTTGCCCACTGCTTTCGCCAGAATTCTCGCTCCCAGCTCGCTGACAAGCATGTCTCAGGGGCTTGTAAGAAGCCAGAGCAGGGACTCAGATAGGGTGTCCACCTTCACACACCACCCTGCTATAGAGGCCCCCATTCAACTGGACTCCCTTCTGGGAGTGGCTGCGGAGGGGAGACCCGAGCCCAAGGTGGGGAGCTTGTGTCTCTGTCCTGTTGGCCTGGTGATGCTCATGAGCCAGTCTGAACCCTGTGTGGAACGAGCCCACCACCATCTTCAACTACCCTCCCCAAGCCCAGTCCCTTGTCACTTGGTAAAAGTTCTCTTTTTTAACAAAAGCTAAAACTTCACACTTGCAGGGTGGTTTAACAACAAGCAGTAGTCCAGAACCATCCGAAGACAGAGAGATTTTTCAAACCCCCCTTAGGGATGGACATCAAGTCCATAACCCCTAATAAATAACTTAAGTAAAGACTGTGTGTTCCGGCACCTCTGAAGCCTCAGCCCCAGGTCCCTCCACTCTATCCAAGTGTGTAATCCTGCACGCAGCACCCATCCAAGCACCCCTCACTGCCTGGACACAACTCTGTCTCAGTAGCTTGACCCTACAGTTAGTCCCAGGCGCCCAAGGGCTGCCACCTGGCCTCTTTTCCTGGCATCGCCCTCTCCTCTGCTCATTCTCCCATGTCCTTCACCTGGAAAGCATGGTCGGATCTGGGGAGAGTGGAGAGTGCTGCACAGCTGGAGCCCCAGATCTTTGAGTGGTGACCCAGCTTCAGTGGGGAACTCAGGGACATATCACTGCCCCTCCTTCACCAACAGATGCAGAGGCCTCTTCCCAGGAAAGCCCCAAGAGCAGATGGGTGATGGATGAATGAATGAATGGATGGGTGGGCCCTGCTGATCCCAGATTGGATCTCACTTCCCAGGGAGCAGCCCTGTGCTCACCCTGACCTCACTGCCCCCCATTACTCCCAAGACAGCAAGGCCCCATCTGCAGGCTTTGACATCACATGAACCCATGGTTCTCCCATTGAACCTGGGCCAACACCCAAGAAACCTGGGTTTGAACGCCCTCAATTCAGACTGTATCTGAGTCCTTGGGAGGAGGGATTGATTCTGGCAGTGAAATGCTGGAAGAAGGACCTCAGTTCTTCTTTGAAGAAAGGATTCAGCAAAGAGACCAAGATTGTGAAAAGATAAAAGCATTTATTAGAAGCAAAGTACATGTGGAAAAAACAAAATATCTGTGGAAGAAACAAAGTAAGTGCGGAAAAAACAAAGTATGTGTGGAAGAGCACACAGGCAAGCTCAGAGGGAGGGGCTTAGGTGGTTTCAATAGGGCCAGTGTTCCGGATTTTTTTTCTGGCCCATCCTCTTCAGATCTGGTCCTGGTGTGGGCACGCATCTCTCAGTCAAGATGGATTCCAGCTGGCGTCTTCTCCCTCCTTTTGTCCTTCGCCTAGACTGAGGACCTTCTCTGAGCATGTGTCAGGCCAGGGAATCCATGAGAACGCACCCAATCAGGGCCCAATGCCCCCGCTGGTATCCCAACTGAAGCATCAGCAGGAGACCAGCTGCAGCTGCTCAGCCTGGGCCTATCGCCTACCTCAGGATGAGAACTTGTCTTTCCTTTTATAGCCAAACTGTCTATATTCAGGGGTATGGGGGGTTAGGATGAGAGCCTAGGGCCCAGGGTTTAAGCCTCGAGCTGTCTGCCTCTGGCAGTGCTCATCATAGCCCCGAGGCTGAGCACGCAGGGCACGGCATTATCTCCACAGGTCCTGAACCTCTTCCTGGCTTTGCTGCTCAGCTCCTTCAGTGCAGACAACCTCACAGCCCCTGACGAGGACGGGGAGATGAACAACCTCCAGCTGGCCCTGGCCCGCATCCAGCGGGGCCTGCGCTTCATCAAGCGGACCACCTGGGACTTCTGCTGTGGGCTTCTGCAGCGGCGGGCTCAGAAGCCTGCAGCCCTCGCCACCCAGGGCCAGCTGCCCGGCTGCACCACCACCTCCAGCCCCCCACCACCCTCAGAGACAGAGAAGGCGCTGCCAGCCCGCAAGGAGACACGGTTTGAGGAAGGCCAACGGCCGGGCCAGGGCACACCCGGGGATCCGGAGCCCGTGTGTGTGCCCATCGCCGTGGCCGAGTCAGACACGGATGACCAAGAGGAGGATGAGAACAGCCTGAGCACAGAGGAGGAGTCCAGCAAGCAGGTGAGCCCCATCCCCCATCCCAGCCCCGCACCGTGTGTGCAGCACCTACTGTCCAGGGGACCCAGCCTCACTCAGAGCATCTGCCCCAGCAGGTGTGGCCTGGAGGGAGAAGACAGGCCATCCCCCAAAAACCAGCCTCATGGAGGCGTGCTGAAACCAGCTCTGAACCCTCTCTCCCCAGCCCAGCCCAGCCCAGGAGGGCATCTTGGGAGGGACTGCTGTCCATCATTCATCCCCTGGCTGGTCACGGGCAGCTAATTGTACAGAAAGGGAAACTGAAGCACAGCAAGAGAGAGAAGAGAGAGACTTGCTAGGAGTTCCTCATGCATCTAGGACAGAGCTAGGACACCTGGCCCCCAGACCCTGCCCTGACCTTGTCACCTCCAGGACTAACAAGGTGGAATGGCTTGGTGAGGGAGGAATGTAACCTCCAGACCTCCCCACTGCCCCTTCCCCTCCTCCCAGGCCCAGAGCTAATTCTGAGATTTAAAAATAAGCATCCCTAAGATGGCAGGTGTCAGAGACAGCACTATCTTATCTCCCAACCTGTTATTTTTAACACTTAGGACTAGAGTCTGGACAAACGGAATGGTACCCCTCACCGCCACCCCAGCTCCCTCAGTTTTCTCATGGCCTGAGCTAGGCTTAGATGGCTTCTCCCTATAGGTCTCGGGTCAAACAGAGAGGACTGGTTCTCTCTGTTTCGTTGGGCCCATCCTGGCCGCTTCCTCAGGGCCTGCACTGGGTAGGTCTGGCTGAGAAGAACAGCTGTTCCCTTGCATGGAATTTGATCTGAGGCTCCAGGCTTGATTCCACATCCTCCTGCCTCCCTGTGGTCCCAGAGGCCAGCTTCTGCCCTTTCAGTCGGGCTGCAGGACAGCCACAGTGTCGGTTGGGGGAGGGGGAGCGTTGGCGTTGCCAGGACCACAGCTTCCAATTAGCTCCAGGACGTTCCCAGCACAGGAGTGGAATTCCGCCTGCCCCTCCTTTTCCTCCTCCTTTCCTTCTCTTGAGCCTTTTGGCCCTGGCTCCCTGGGGCCAGTGTGTGTGTGTGTGTGTGTGTGTGTGTGTGTGTGTGTGTGTGTGTGTGTGTGTGTTTGTATGCGTGCGCGCATGTGCTCACACGTGCGGGCACGCAAGCAAGCTGGGGTGCCATGGGAACTCCTGGGAAAAGTCAGCATGTCCTTCCTAAGTAGAGTTGCCAGCATCTGGGAGCTGGGCATCATAGCCCAGCTGTACCCTTCAAGGAGTGGGAGGAGAGGGAGATTTGTCTAGCCTTAGGCCCTTTGCCCGAACCTATCAGGAGCCTCCTTCGGCCTCAGGACGCCCGAGGGAGGGGTCTTCAGTGAGATGAGACCTCATGAAGAGGGCAGGAGGCAGTGCCCCGCTGCATGGGCAGGGCCTGAAGCAGAGCCAGGGGTCCTAGAAATACTCCGACCTGGTAGCTCATGGGCTGCGGGGGGGTCTCTTCAGCAGGAATCCCAGCCTATGTCTGGCAGCCCAGAGGCCCTCCCGGAGCCCAGGTCCTGGAGCCAGGTGTCAGAGACCACCTCCTCTGGGGCCGAGGCCAGTGCAGCTCAGGCAGACTTGCGGCAGCAGCGGAGAACAGAGGCCCCAGCCCCAGGGTGCAGTGAAGTAATGCACACCTTTGTCCCTGAAGCCGGTGGGGCACCGCTGCTGGGACTAGAGGCCGTGAGAGGCCCTGGGCACAGGCCTGCATTTGCTGCTGGGAACCACAGCCACCGTCACAGCCAGCGTGGGAGACCCGTCTGCGGAGCGGGGCATGGGCAGCCCTGTCCTGTTAGGGGAGACACGGCTTGGGGCCCAGAGCCATGGGGAAATTCTGGAAGCAGCCCCTCAGGACCACGATGCAGAACTAACCCCAAACTTGTGCTTGTCACCCCCTCCTCACTCGGTTCCTGTGCTTTGCTCCTGTCGGCACGTTTGTCCTGTGAATCAGCCCATCCCAGGGGGCGGTGGGAGCTCTGAGAACAAGTTCTTGGCACACAAGCCACCAGCTGCTTCTCACCTGGAGAAAAGCAGAGGCAGCAAACACAAGGCCTGCCGGAGGGCTTTGGAGCACAAAGGGTTTTAATTTGAATTTGCTACCAACATTTAAAACCCAGAAGCTTTTGTGGAAAAAAATCTGCATTTCTGGCTTCTCTTGGAAAAAAAAAAGTTGCAAGAAGAGCCGCCCTGCTGGAGACGAGTGGTAACCGCCGCCTCCTCCTTGACACCGGCTGGAGCGCTCCGGTTTGCCAGTTCCCACCTGCCTGCCCTCATTCCATCACCTACCTGGCCCTGTAAACATTTGAGTTTGCAACCCCTGAGCTAACTGGACTGTGGCACAGCTGACTACACCCCACCCTGGCTCTGCCGAGCACCAAGGAAGATGGAGGTCATATGTTCAGAGGCAGCACTCAGGGGCCCTTGAACTGCTGCCTGACCTCGGTCCTCATCCCGGCAGCTGTGACTTGCTCCAACAGGATATTTCTCCTTTGCCTTGTTCCTTACGTGAGATGGGCCCATTGGTGGCTTTGTGATCATGGCCAGTTTGTAAGCACGAGGGCCTGGTGGAATCATCATCCTGACTGTACAGGTCACACTTCTCCCCCTGGAGAGTCTGACACACCAAGCCTTGTGGGAACAGGAAGACATAGGAGGAGCAGAAGGTCACGGACGGAAGAGGCTCCCGTACTAGAACGTTGACCTTTGAACGAGTTTTGTAACTTCATCACCTCTTCAAATCAGGTCACGGTGGGAACGAGGGAGAACGAGGTAGGCTGGGGCTTTCCTGGGAGAAGGACACCTCATCCCATCTGCAGCGGGATTCTGAGAACTTGTCCTCCCACGTGACAGCTCCAGTGTCTGAAAAGAAAAGCTGCATGAAGACCTCTGACTGTGCCTCTCCCAGCTCGGTGCCGCTCAATGAAGCTGGGAGAAGGACATGACCCTCAAAGCCACGGGAGACCACCCTGCACCCAGGAGCACTGTCTGCATTCTCACCAGGATCCAGCCCTTCCTTATCGCAAACCTCAAGGTTAAAGAGGACTTTGAGACAGCGGTGGAGTGAATAGTGGAAGGAAGGGAAAAGAAGGCAACTTTGAGAGCAAAGGCTGCCCAAGAACTCAAACCAGCTCGCCCCTAAGTGGAGTGGAGCTTGAGTGGCATGAGGCTGGCCAGTTGTGTCGGGGAATGTAGACGTGACCTGAAGCAAATGAAGGCTGCCCTTCCTTTACAGAACCCCCTTCCCCACCATACTTATCATTAAGGTGGGCTCCTAGAAGCAGAGCTGGAGCCTGGCTTCCTGTGCTAATGTTTCGTTGAGGGAGTACCCTCAGGAGAGACCCATAAGGAAGTGAGAGAAGCAGGATGAGGCAAAAGAAGCAGCTCCAGATGGCATGCGGGCTGGATTCCAGCCTCAGCTTGGTGTCCTCCATATCAGTCAGTCACTAGGCGTCAGCCACCCCTGGCTTCGATGTAACCACCAAGCCATTTCCAGGGATTGCAGGTCCCTGGCTAAAGACACTTTTCTGGAGAAGGGGCTGGCTAAACAGCATTCATGGCAGCTGGAGATGGGTGCACTGGCCCAAAGAGGGGAAGTGGGCAGAACTACAACACCCCTATACACTGGCACCCCACATGTGACACACACAGACACTCATAAGGGCACCTGCACACACCTCTCTATAATCAAGTTATGCGGGATCAGGGCAGCAGAACCCTGCACAGCCGGGCAGGAAAGCTTCCAGCACCTTCTCACTCTTGTTCCAGGCTCTGTGCATCACACCAGCACCCACATGAATTGAGTGAGAAATGTGGGCTGGGTTGCTGGCCTGTTCTTTGCATGTCTGACCTGCTACCTGTGCGTGCCCATGATCCTGGCTCTGACTCTGTTCTGGGTGTGGCATGCCTGTTTCCTCTGTGTGTGCCGAGCTGCCACTATGTGTCCGTGTCCCAGTGTGTGTCCCTGTTGCACCCCATGTCTGTTTTACTTCCACCTGGATGCCTTCCCCATCCCCAGGGTTTTCCCAGAACCCTTCCCCGACCCCCTGTACCCTGCCCTAGACACCAGTAGACCAGAATCACAAACTCAGGAGCCCTAAGGTCCAGGCTAGGTGACCTTCATGGCAGGTTCCCATCCACCCAGGCTCAGATTCCCCAGGTGTGCAATGGAGGATAGTCTGGGCACCTCCACTCTGGGAGCCCCAGGCTCCCCCAGACTCTGGGCCTGAGGCTGGAGGCTGCTACACAGCCCACACTCATGCCCTCATCCACCCTACCCCACGGTCCTGCCCACAGACACACGAGAACAGTTACTCTGAGGGGAGCACAGCAGACATGACCAACACTGTTGACCTCCTGGAGCAGATCCCCGACCTCGGAGAGGACGTCAAGGATCCAGAGGACTGCTTCACTAAAGGTACTGCCCTGGGTGGGCCTCTGGCCCAGCCTCAGCCCTGCCCACCGGGGCAGGAGGACCTGCAGCTCCTGGGGTAGTGGGCCATGTCGCACTCCACTCTGATCTGGGTGCCTGCCATTTTTCCCCCATTCTTCGAGACCCTGGGGGCCCCTCCACCTGCCTGTGACATGAGTCATGGCAAGTGTGCCGGTGACGTGCTGGGCTGGGCCTCTGTGGATCGGCTGCGTGTGTGGGACGGTAGCATGACCAGGTGTCCCCACAGCGGCAAGGACTGGATCTAATTCCCCCTGTTCCCTCAGGCCCTGGCACGGCACCTGACATATAGTGGGCCCTCTGTAAATATTCAAGGTGGGTGTGGCATGTGGCTGTGCTGGTGATTGGCATCTAGAGCTTTTATGAATCCATGGTATATTCGGAGGGCCGCTGGGGATAAAATGAAGGTTTGCCCTCCATGTGGCACATCATTTGGGGCTATCAGTGAGGAGTCTGCCCTTCTTAAGGCTCAGAAACTGCAAACGTGGAGAAAGACCAGGGACACAGCACCCCAGGGGGTTCTGGTACATTCCCCCAGGGGGAGAGTTTCCTAGATGAGCACAGGGCAAGCTGGAGCTCATCCCAACCCCAGCCTTGCCCCTGCCCAGAACTGCCAGGCCCTTCCTCTACTTACTGGTTGCCTAGTCCATCCAGCTTATCCACAGGGTACCTGCTGAGTGTGGGCTCCTGAGGGCGGCACTCAAAGTCACCCCTCCCTGCCACCCACCCCCTGCCATGGCCCCACCCACCATGTTACCCAGTTCATTACCCATCATTGTAACCTCTTTCAGTCATTCTTTCAACCATTCAACTTTCTGCCATCAGATGTGGGCATTTGCAGGCCCTGGACTGGGTCTGACTCCTCTCCCTCCCCCAAAGGCTGTGTCCAGCGCTGTCCCTGCTGCACCGTGGACACCACGCAGGCCCCAGGGAAGGTCTGGTGGAGGCTGCGTAAGACCTGCTACCACATTGTGGAGCACAGCTGGTTCGAGACGTTCATCATCTTCATGATCCTGCTCAGCAGTGGAGCGCTGGTACCCTCCTGGGGATTGGGCAGGGAGGTATGGAGGAGGAGGGGAGGTAGAGAAAGGAGATCTCCAGCTGGAAAACCAGGTCAGAAACTGGGGCGGAGCCTCTGTTGAAAATGCATTCCCCCAGGGCCCCAGATCAGGACCAACTCATAAACTGTCAACACCCACAGCACATATGGAGGTCAGAGCAGAAAGGGCTCACAGAGGTCATCTCTCCAGGCCTCCTTGTTCCACAAAGGGAAGTGATTTGCCCAGATCACAGTGCACAGCTGGCATAGGTCGCAGGTCACCAGTCACCTACACCCAAGCCCTGGTGATACACCCACCTGCACACAGCGTCAGACACTCCGTCAGACTGGTTCAATGCAATTAACAATGCAGGCTGATATTACACTGGTAGCTCCACTCATTCCATGTCTTCTAGGGCTAGAGGCCAAGCTATGTAGTTCACGCATTATCACATTTAATCCCCATAGCAACCCTTTGTAGAAACATTAAGTAACTCACCCAAAGCCCCACCACTTACAAGCAGCAGATGTGGCATTTGAGCCAAGAGAGTCAGATTCCGAGTCCTTTGTCTTGACTTTCCATTTGTTCAATGGGTCTTTACTAAGCTCTCCTTGTATCTACTGGTCCTGTGAGCCGTGGAGGAGCAATAGGAGGAAGAGACTCTGGCTCTGGCCTCAGGGGCTCCCAGTCTAGTTGGAGAAATCAGATTCAGCAGGTTTGAGATAGTCAGATATCAGCTCGAGAGAGAGTTGAGTAAGAATGGAGTAGATGACTCAGGGTGATGGGAGGTCAGGGGGAACTGGAGCAATCAGGAAGACTCCCTGGAGGAAGCTGATGGAACTGGACTATGGAAAATAGGGAGGTTTGGTGAGGCCGGGAGGAGCAGTGAGGCACTCCAGGGATGCCCTATCTGGTTCCCAAGTACCTTACTCATCTCTCAGAGCCCTTCTAGGAGATGGAACAGCCCTGGAGAGGGTTGTGAAAGGTGCTGGTGGGCAGAGAGAAGGGTGATCAGAACAAACAGAAACTTTCCTAGCCCAGAGGGAGCAAGCACCTGATATTGTTGAGGAGTTTAGAACCCCATGGGTGAGCAACTAACAAGGAATGCTTTGGACTATAGAGAGGGAGAGGGCCACTCTGATCCCAGGCTGTTTGCCTCCAGCACATGCTGCCTCCTGTCGGGGCAGGCCATGGGGAGACATTGCAGCTATCACTTCTAAACCTCTGGGCCTCCCATCCCACCCTGTACTGCCCTGCCCCTGTTCCAGAGTGGGCCTGGAGCCATGGCTTGCAGGCTACATGCTGTTTTACCATCAGCAGCTAGAGCCAAATCTCTGTAGGCTTCAGAGAAGGAGGATTTGACAATATGTTAACGAGTTTTGTTTTTAAACAGCCACAAACAAGGGCAGCCAGAGCCATTTAGTCTGGTCTGTGGAGGAAAAGCTCAGTCTAGCATAAGTGAGGAGGAGTTTTGGCAAGTGAATGGTGAATCTCATCAGGGTAGAGAGCCAAGCACTGTAAAAAAAAAAAAAAAACACACACACACATCAATGATATACAGAGAAAAAGAAGTCAGAGTGTGTTATTTAAAGTTATAAACTTGTTTAACAGAAAGCAGAGTATGTATCACTTTGAAATTGCTGAAGGGAAAAATTTTTTAAGAACACAGAGAATTTACAGCAAAAGATAGGGGGAAAAAAGGAACAAGGAAGCATTAAATCAGGAAACAATATGGCAAAGGCAAGATCAAGCATGTGTTTTAATAATAAATGTAACTGGATAAAATTCATCTTTTAAAAGAAAAGGACTCTAAATGGACTGAAGAAAAATATCTTCAGCTATGTGTTCTCAAATGACAAATCTGAAACACTGTGACTCAGAAATAGTAAAAGGAAATAAGATATAGCAGACAAATGCAAACAATGACAACAAAAATCAGAGTGGTTTTGTTTGTTAATGTTAAACAATGTTGAATTCAAGGTAAAAATTGAGATAAAACAAAGAGGGTCCAACCTATAATAAAAATACAACTATTATGAATATATTTGCTTGGGATTTCATAGCACTTATACAAAGCAAAATCAGAAAAAAAGTGGCAACAGTGCAGTAGTACAGTGAGATTTTACCACACTTCTATTAGCGCTTGACAAATCAAGTAGAAAGAACAAGACAATGAGATATGTAAGAAATATGTATAGTTAATAAGTTTGATCTAACATAATAAAAATAACAGCTAACACTTAAATAGTACTGACTATGTACCAGGCCCTATTGTAACATTTTACAAACATTAATACATTTAATTCTCATAATAACCCTGTGAAATAGGCACTGTTTTACAGATAAGAAGACTGCTAAGTGTAGCAGGAATAGAAAGATTAAAAACAAACCCTTAAAAATGTAAAAGTTATTCTTAAACTTCGGATCAAACAGAAAATAGTTTCATGGTGGGTTCATGGGTGTTCATTATATTAATAAGTAAGCAAATAAATAGAGACTATTCATGGACTAAAGATGACAGTGTGTCATAAATCAAAGATTACAGTTCAACCAGTTTTGTCCACATGAAATCTAGAAAAATAAGAACGGAAAAATAGAGGTATAGAAAAAACTTCAACTTGGGAGAGGGGGAAAGAAACTAGAAAATAACAATATCAGTAATACTGCATGTGGGATGCAGCCAAAGCTGTAATGAGTAAAATTAATAGACTTAACCATTTTCATTATTAAATAGAAAGAATAAATTCATTAACTCAAGAAATTAGAAATACAACAACAAATTATTCTTAAAGAAAGCAAAGGAGGGACTTCCCTGGTGGTGCAGTGGTTAAGAAACTGCCTGCCAATGCAAGGGACACGGGTTCGAGCCCTGGTCCAGGAAGATCCCACATGCCATGGAGCAACGAAGCCCGTGCACCACAACTACTGAGCCTGTGCTCTAGAACCCCTGAGCCACAACTACTGAAGCCCATGTGCCTAGAGCCTGTGCTCAGCAACAGAGAAGCCACCACAGTGAGAGGCCTGCGCACCACAAGAGTAGCCCCCAGCTCACCGCAACTAGAGAAAACCCCTCGTGCAGCAGTGAAGACCCAACACAGCCAAAAATAAATAAATAAACAAATGTAAAAAAAAATTTTTTAATAAAGCAAGGGAATAATTAATAAAATAAAAACACAAATTAATGAATTAGAAAATAAATAGTAAATCTGATAAAATTTCCAAAGCTGATTCCTTCAAAAATTAAAACAATCAAATAAACCACTAGGTCTAATCTCTTACATCTCCAAGAGTGGATTCTTTCATATTTTCAAGGAAGAAAATAATTTCAATCCTATTTAAAATCTTCTAGGGTATGAAGAAAGATGGAAAATCTACAAATTCTTTTTATGAAAGCTAAATAGTGCTGATTTTTAAAACCTTAAGTATACCAGAAGTAAAACCACAGACCAGTTTTCGTACTCTATACTAGTGAATAGTGATGCAAAATTCTTAAAATACATGCAAATAGGATCTAGTAAAATATTTGAAAGACTAAATGAGTCATAGCTAGGTATATCCTAAAAAGTCAGAACGATGCCCTACTAGGAAATCTATTTGTATGAGTCAGACAAAGAAAAACCATATAATTGTCTCAATGAATGCCTGATTTTTAAAACTTTGGTAAGAATAGAAATAAAATATATTTCCTTTACTTAATGAAAAACTTACTTTCAAATTAACTTCTTCCATCATCATTAGTAGTAAAGCACTAGAAACATTTTTATTAAAGTCAGGAATAAGAAAAGGATGATTTAACTACCTTTTAGCTGTTTTTCATTATTTAATAATAATCTTGAAGTACTAGCCAGTGCAATTAATCAAGAAAATTAAACATACAGCATAAAAACCAGAAAAACAGAAGAATTTAAGTTAATACATTCAAGTATAAAATGAGTTTAAAATAATAGAAATATATCATTACTTGTGGATAGTGATTGGTTAGAAAAATTTTAAAACCTATTAAAAATATTATATGACCAGTTATAAAACAAATATACAAATAATTGTTGCTGTTGTTTTATACTAACAGAAACCACTTAGTCACAAGTAACATTTCTCCAATAGTCCTTACATGCCAGGCATTGTAGCCATAAAATAATTGGGAATGAATATAACATGGAATGTATAAGAGGTACATGAAGAAAACTATTAAACTTGCCTAAGGAGAGTGTAAAAGAAGACAAACAGATAAACATACTATAAATATACTCTGGTCTTGGGCAGAAAGACTGTATCAGTTCCTAAAGCTAATGAGTTATTAAACTCAAGGCAGTAATAAATTTCTAACATTTTAAAGGGAATTTGACAAAACATTGCTTAAGTTTGTCTTAAATATTATGAAAAATGGCCAGGAAAATTCATATGACACTAATTCAGAAATAGACCAAGACAGCAGTAGAACCACACCGAGGTTGGAAATACATTTAAGCAAATATAGAAATGTGGTAGATGATAGTGTTGACTTCTACTCTGTGGATTCTTTAATAAAGTGTTAGGACACTTGACTAGTCACTCTGAAAAAAACATTAAAATATATATTTGCTCCAACCAAAATATGTTAGATTTTAAAAATTGTAATATAAAACAATGAAATGAGAAAGGAAGGAAGGAAGGGAGGGAGGGAGGAAGGAAGGAAAGAAGGAAGGAAGGAAGGACAAAAGGAAAAGGAAAAGGAAGGTCATTTTTTTCCTAGCCTTGGAATAGGCAAGGGCTTTCTTTTTGCTTTTTTCTTTTCATTTTTTTTCATATGTACCTCATTTAAAACTTTTTGGTAGTATTTTTTTATACATTAAAATTTTTTATTTATTCATTCATTCATTCTTTATTTTTTGCTGCACTGGATCTTAGGTGTGGCACACAGGATCTTTGTTGTGGCATGCTGGATCTTTAGTTGCGGCACGCAGACTTCTCAGATGCGGCACATGGACTCTTAGTTGCAACATGCAGACTCTTAGTTATGGTATGCATTCAGGATCTAGTTCCTGGACCAGGGATCCAACCCAGGACCCCTGCATTGGGAGCACAGAGTCTTACCCACTGGACCACCAGGGAAGTCCCTATAGTCTTTTTTTAATTAAATTTGTATGCTATATTGGAGTATAGTTGATTTACAATGTTGTGTTCATTTCAGATGTACAGCAAAGTGATTCAGTTATAAATATACATATATCTATTCTTCTTCAGATTCTTTTCCCATATAGGTTATTACGGAATATTGAGTAGAGTTCCCTGTGCTATACGATAGGCCCTTGTTGATTATCTATTTTATATATAGTAGTGTGTATATATCAATCCCAAACTCCTAATTTATCCCTCCCCCCCACAACCTTTCCCCTTTGGCAACCATAAGTTTGTTTTTTCATGTCTGTGAGTCTGTTTCTATTTTGTAAATATGTTCATTTATATCATTTTTTTTAGATTCCACATATAAGTGATATCATATGATATTTGTGTTTCTCTGTCTGATTTCACTCACTATGATAATCTCCAGGTCCATCCATGTTGCTGCAATGGCATTATTTCATTCTTTTTTATGGCTGAGTAATATTCCATTGTATATCTGTACCACATCTTCTTTATTCATTCCTCTGTCGATGGACATTTAGATTGCTTCCATGTGTTGGCTGTTGTAAATAGTGCTGCAATGAACACTGGGGTGTATGCGTCCTTTTGAATTATGGTTTTTCTCCAGATATATGCCCAGGAGTGGGATTGCTGGATCATATGGTAGTTCTATTTTTACTTTTTAAGGAACCTCCATACTGTTCTCCATAGTGGTTGTACCAATTTACATTCCCACCAACAATGTAGGGGGGTTCCCTTTTCTCCACACCCTGTCCAGTACTTACAGTTCGTAGACATTTTGATGATGGCCATTCTGACTGGTGTGAGGTGATACCTCATTGTAGTTTTGATTTGCATTTCCTAATATTTAGTAATGTTGAGCATCCTTTCATGTGCATTTTGCCATCTGTATGTCTTCTTTGGAAAAGTGTCTGTTTAGATCTTCTGCCCATTTTCGATTGGGGAGTTTATTTTTTTGATACTGAGCTGCATGAGCTGTTTGTGTGTTTTAGAGATTAATCCATTATTGGTCACTTTGTTTGCAAATATTTTCTCCCATTTTGTGGGTTACCTTTTTTGTTTTGTTTATGGTTTCCTTTGCTGTGCAAAAGCTTTTGAGTAGAATTAGGTCCCATTTGTTTGTTTTTATTTTCATTACTCTAGAAGGTGGATCCAGAAAGGTATTGTTGCAATTTATGTCAAAGAGTGTTCTGCCTGTGTTTTCTTCTAAGAGTTTATAGTATCTGGTCTAACATTTAGGTCTTTAATCCACTTTGAGTTTACTTTTGTGTATGGTGTTTGTTAGAGAATGTTATAATTTCATTCTTTTACATGTAGCTGTCCAGTTTTCCCATCACCACTTATTGAAGAGACTGTCTTTTCTCCATTGTATAGTATTGCCTCCTTTGTCTTAGATTAATTGACTGCAGGTGGGTTTATTTCTGGGCTTTCTATCCTGTTCCATTGATCTATGTTTTTTTGTGTGTGCCAGTACCATACTTTTTTGATTACTGTAGCTTTGTAGTATAGTCTGAAGTCAGGGGGTCTGATTCCTCCAGCTCCGTTTTTATTTCTCAAGATTGCTTTGGCTATTCAGCATCTTCTGTGTGTCTATACAAATTTTTTTTTAATTTTCTAGTTCTTCAATAAATAACATTGGTAATTTCATAAGGATTACATTAAATCTGTAGATTACCTTGGGTGGTATGGTCATTTTGACAATATTGATTTCTTCCAATCCAAGGACATGGTATATCTTTCCATCTGTTTGTGTCATCTTCGATTTCTTTCATCAGTGTCTTATAGTTTTTGGAGTACAGGTCTTTTGCCTCCTTAGGTAGGTTTATTCTTAGGTATTTTATTCTTTTTGAGACGATAGTAAAGGGGATTGTTTCCTTAATTTCTCTTTCTGATCTTTCATTGTTGGTGTATAGAAATGCAACCGATTTCTGCATATTAATTTTATATCCTGCAACTTTACCAAATTCACTGGTGAGCTCTAGTACTTTTCTGGTAGCATTTTTAGGATTTTCTATGTATAGTATCATGTCATCTGCAAACAGTAACAGTTTTACTTCTCCTTTTCCGCTCTGATTTCCTTTTATTTCTTTTTCTTCTCTGATTGCTGTATCTAGGACTTCCAAAACTATGTTGAATAAAAGTGGCAAGAGTGGACATCCTTGCCTTGTTCCTGATCTTAGAGGGAATGTTTCAGCTTTTCAGCACTGAGTATGATGTTAGCCATGGGCTTGTCATATATGTACTTTATTATGTTGAGTAGGTTCCCTCTATGCCCATGTTCTGGAGAGTTTTTATCATAAATTGGTGTTGAATTTTGTCAAAAGTGTTTTCTGCATCTGTTGAGATGATCATATGGTTTTTATTCTTCAATTTGTTGATGTGGTGTATCACACTGATTGATTTGTGGATATTGAAAAATCCTTGCATCCCTGGGATAAATCCCACTTGATCATGGGGTATGATCCTTTTAATATATTGTTGGATTTGCTTTGCTAGTATTTTGTTGAGGATTTTTGTATCTATGTTCATCAGTGATACTGGCCTGTAATCTTTTTTTGTGGTATCTTTATATGTTTTTGGTATCAGGGTAATGGTGGCCTCATAGAATGAGTTGGGGAGTGTTTTATCCTCTGCAATTGTTTGAAGTAGTCTCAGCAGGATAGGTGTTAATTCTTCTCTAGATGTTTGATAGAATTCACGTGTGAAGCCATCCGGTCCTGGACTTTTGTTTGTTGGAAGTTTTGGGTTTTTTTTTTTTGCAGTACGTGGGCCCCTCACTGCTGTGGCCTCTTCCGCTGCAGAGCACAGGCTCCGGACACGCAGGCTCAGCGGCCATGGCTCACGGGCCCAGCCGCTCCGCGGCATGTGGGATCCTCCTGGACTGGGGCACAAACCCGTGTCCCCTGCATCGGCAGGCGGACTCTCAACCACTGCACCACCAGGGAAGCCCCAATTTCATTACTTGTGATTGGTCTGTTCACATTTTCTGTTTCTTCCTGGTTCAGTCTTGGAAGATTGTACCTTTCCAAGAATTTGTCCACTTTTTCCAGGTTGTCCATTTTATTGCCATATAGTTGCTTGTAGTAGTCTCTTATGATCCTTTGTATTTCTGTGGTGTCCACTGTAACTTCTCTCTTTTTTTCATTCCCAATTTTATTGATTTGAGTCCTCTCCCTTTTTTTCCCTTGATGAAACCTGGCTAAAGGTTTATCAATTTTGTTTATCTTTTCAAAGAACCAGGTTTTAGTTTCATTGATCTTTTCTACTGTTTTCTTTGTTTCTATTTTATTTCTGTTCTGATCTTTATGATTTCTTTCCTTCTACTAACTTTGGGTTTTGTTTGTTCTTCTGTAGTTGCTTTAGGTGTAAGATTAGGTTGTTTATTTGTGATTTTTCTTGTTTCCTGAGGTAAGATTGTATTGCTATAAACTTCCCTCTTAGAACTGATTTTGCCATGTCCCATAGGTTTTGGGTCACTGTACTTTCATTTTCATTTGTCTCTAGGTATTTTTTGATGTCCTCCTTGATTTCTCCAGTGATCCTTTGCTTGTTTAATAGCATATTGTTTAGCCTCCACATGTTTGTGTTTTTTACAGTTTTTTTCTTGTAGTTGATTTCTAATCTCATAGCGTTTTGTTTGGAAAAGATGCTTGATATGATTCCAGTTTTCTTAAATTTACGGAGGCTCACTTTGTAGCCCAGCATATGGTCAATCCTGGAGAATATTCCATGTACACTTGAGAAGAATGTGTATTCTGCTGCTTCTGGATGGAATGCTCTATAAATATCAGTTAAGTCTATCTGGTCTAATGTGTCATTTAAGGCCTGTGTTTCCTTATTGATCTCCTGTCTGGATGATCCGTCCATTGATGAAAGTAGGGTGTTAAAGTCCCCCACTACTGTTCTGTTACTGTTGATTTTTCCTTTTATGGCTGTTAGTATTTGCCTTATATATCGGGGTGCTCCTATTTTTTGTAAGTATATATTTTGGGTGCATATATACTTAACAATTGTTATATCTTTTTCTTGGATTGATCCCTTGATCATTTTTGTGTGTCCTTCTTTGTCTCTTTTAACAGTCTTTATTTTAAAGTCTATTTTGTCTGATATGAGTATTGCTACTCCAACTTTCTTTTGATTTCCCTTTGCATGGAATACCTTTTTCCATCCCCTCACTTTCAGTCTGTATGTGTCCCTAGATCTGAAATGGGTCTCTTGTAGGCAGCATATATACGGGTCTTGTTTTTGTATCCATTCAGGCAGTCTGTGTCTTTTAGTTGGAGTGTTTAATCTTCTTACATTTAAGGTAATTATTAATATGTACGTTCTTATTGCCATTTTGTTCATTATTTTTGTTTTGTTTTTTTTATGTCTTTTTTCTTTCCTTCCTCTTTTATTCTCTCCTCTTATGATTTGATGACTATCTTTAGTGTTGTGTTTGGATTCCTTTTTCTTTTTCGTGTGTGTATCCATTGTAGATTTTTGGTTTGTCGTTACCGTGAGGTTTTGCTATATCAGTCTGTATATATACAAGGTTGTTTTAAGATGCTGGTCTCTTAATTTCAAATGCATTTCCAATATCCTGCATTTGTACTCTCCTCTTCTCACAATTGCTTGTTTTGATGTCATATTTGTGTGTAGATTATTTCTTACATTTACTGCATGTTTGCTTTTACCAGTGAGCTTTCCCATTTAAAATTTTCTTGTTTCTAGTTGTGGCCTTTTCTTTTCCACCTAGAAAAGTTCCTTTAACATTTGTTGTAAAGGTGATTTGGTGGTGCTGAATTCTCTTAGCTTTTGCTTGTCTGTGAAGCTTTTGATTTTTCCATTGAATCTGAATGAGAGCCTTGCTAGGTAGAGTATTCTTGGTTGTAGGTTTTTCCCTTTCATCACCTTAAACATATCATGCCACTCCCTTCTGGCCTGCATAGTTTCTCCTGAAAAATAAGCTGATAACCTTATGGGGATTCCCTTGTATGTTATTTGTTGCTTTTCCCTTGTTGCTCTTATATTTTTTCTTTGTCTTTAATTTTTGTCTGTTTGATTAATATGTGTCTTGGAGTGTTCCTCCTTGGGTTTATCCTGTATGGGACTCTCTGTGCTTCCTGGACGTGGGTGGCTGTTTCCTTCCCCATGTTAGGGAAGTTTTCAGCTGTTATCACTCCAAATATTTTCTCAGGCCCTTTCTCTCTCTCTTCTCCTTCTGAGATCCTTGTAATGTTGGTATGTTTAATGTTGTCCCAGAGGTCTCTTAGACTGTCTTCCTTTCTTTTCATTCTTTTTTCTTTATTCTGTTCCACAGCAGTGATTTCCACCATTCTGTCTTCCAGCTCACTTATTTGTTCTTCTGCCTTATTTATTCTTCAGTTGATTCCTTCTTGTGTATTTTTCATTTCCGTTATTGCATTGTTCATCTCTTTGTTCTTTAAATTTTCTAGCTCCTTGTTGAACATTTCTTGTATCTTCTCAGTCTGTGCCTCCATTCTTTTTCTAAGATCTTGGATCATCTTTACTTTCATCACTCTGAGTTCTTTTTCAGGTATATTTCCTATATCCACTTCACTTATTTGTTCTTCTGGGATTTTATCTTGTTCCTTCATCTGGAAGATATTTCTCTGCCATCTCGTTTTGTCTGACTTTCTGTTTTTGTGGTCTCCGTTGCTCAGGCTGCAGGATTGTAGCTCCTCTCACTTGCAGTGTTGGCCCCCTGGTGGGTGCAGTTGGTCCGGGGGCTTGTGCAGGCTTCCTGGTGAAAGGGATTGGTGCCTGCCCACTGGGTGGAGCTGAGTCTTGTCCCTCTGGTGAGCAGGGGTGTGTCAAGCAGCTGTCAGCTCAGGACTTCTTTAGCCAGCCTGTCTGCTGATGGGTGGGGCTCTGTTCCCACCCCGTTGGTTGTTTGGCCTGAGGAATCCCAGCACTGGAGCCTGCAGGATGCTGTGTTGGGCCAGGTCTCAGTGCCAAAATGTTGACCTTTGGGAGAGCTCATGCCAATGAACATTCCCTGGGGCCTCTGCCACCAGTGTCCTTGCCCCCACAGTGAACCACAGGCAACACTTGCCTCCTCAGGATACCCTCCAAGACCCACAGGTAGGTCTGGCCCAGGCTCCTATGGTGTCACTGCTTTGCCCTGGGTCCCAGTGCACGTGAAACCTTGTGTGCACCCTCCAAGAGTGGAGTCTGTGTTTCCTCCAGTCCCGTGGAGCTTCTGTACTCAAGCCCCACTGGCCTTCAAAGCCAAATGCTCTGGGGGCTCCTCCTCCCAATGCTAGACCCCCAGGCTGGGGGAACCTGATGTGGGATTCAGAATTCTTACTCCTGTGGGAGAGCCTCTGCGATATAATTATTTTCCAGTTTGTATGTCATCCACCTGGCATGCATGGGATTTGACTGTATCGCAAAAGTGCCCCTCTTACCATCTTGTTGTGGCTTCTTCTTTGTCTTTGGATGTAGAGTATCTTTTTTGGTAGTTTCCTATCATTTTTTGTCGCTGGTTGTTCAGCAGTTAGTTGTAATTTTGGTGTTTTCATGAGAGGTGATGAGCTGAAGTCCTTCTACTTTGCCATCTTGTTCAGGGAGTCTCTGGCAAGGACTCTCTTAACATGATGCCAAAGGTTTTACTAAATGAAAATCATAACAAATGATATAAATATATTAAATTATATAATTGAAAGTAAAGTATAGAACTTCAGTATGGTAAACAAAAGTAAACAAGATTTAAAGGCACAGAACTAGGATAAAGTATATAAAACAAAGAGTTAATGTCCCCAAATAAACCAGACCATCAAGTGAAAAAATAGGTAAAGGACATGAACAGGCAATTTATAAAGAGAACACTGCAAATATCCAAGGAAATGATGTCAGTATCACTAGTAATAAGATAAATTAAAGTGTAACAAATACAAATTTCATTCATTAGTCTGGGAAATGTGACAAAGGAGAAACTGCACCAGTATGGGTGGTGGGGAAAGAGCCACATTCATGCACTGTGGAAAGAGTCTCAAATTGGTGTCCCTTTTTGGAGGTCCTTTTCCTAATCTGTACCAAAAGTATAACTTTGACCTGGCACCTCAATTCTAGAAATTTATCCTCAAGATAATCAGACACTGTGCTCATTGCAATGTTGTTTCTACTAGGGATAAATTGGAAACAATGGCTAAATTAACAGTAGTATATGCAAATAATGAAATATCACACAGCCTTTAAAAAGAATGATAGATCTTGTATGTATTCACATTACTTAGTAGGTAAATGTTCACAAAAGATTGTTTCATGGAAAAAGAAATTTCAAAGCAAAATATTTTAGCCTATTTATAAAATTGTGCACTCAAATATATACACACAAATAGTGAGGGCTGAAAGAATGTTAACCTAAATGTTAGCAGAGGTTACTTTAGTGTCATAAAATTGGAGATGACTTTTATTCTCTTTTTTTTAATCAATTTTTTAAATTGAAGTATAGCGATTTACAATGTTTGTTAATTTCTGCTGTGCAGCAAAGTGATTCAGTCATACATATATATACATTCTTTTTTTTATATTCTTTTCCATCATGGTTTATCATAGGATATTGAATATAATTCTCTATGCTGTACAGTAGGACCTTGTTGTTTATCCGTTCTGTATATAAAAGCCTACGTCTGCTAACCCCAACCTTCTACTCCCTCCCTCTCCCAACCCATCCCCCCACCTTGGCAACCACCAGTCTGTTCTCTATGTCTGTGATTCTGTTTCTGTTTCGTAGATAGGTTCATTTGTGTCATATTTCAGTTTCCACATAGAAGTGATATCATATATTTGTCTTTCTCTTTCTGACTTACTTCACTTGGTATGATAATCTCTAGCTGCGTCTGTGTTGTTGCAAATGGCATGATTTCATTCTTTTTTATGGCTGAGTAGTATTCCATTGTACATATGTACCACATCTTCTTTATCCATTCCTCTGTTGATGGACATTTAGGTTGTTTCCATGTCTTAGCTATTGTGAATAGTGCTGCTATGAACACAGGGGGTGCATGTGTCTTTTTGAATTATAGTTTTGTCTGGATATACACCCAGGAGTGGGATTGTTGAATCATATGGTAATTCCATTTTTAGTTTTCTGAGGAACCTCTGTATTATTTTCCACAGTGGCTGCGCCAACTTACATTCCCACCAACAGTGTATGAGCGTTCCCTTTTCTCCACACCCTCTCCAGCATTTGTTATTTGTGGACTTTTTAATGACGGCCACTCTGACCAGTGTGAGGTGGTACCTCATTGCAGTTTTGATTTGCATTTCTCTAACAATTAGCACTGTGCATCTTTTCATGTGCCTACTGGCCATCTGTATGTATTCTTTAGAGAAATGTCTATTTAGGTCTTCTGTCCATTTTTTGATTGGGTTGTTTGGTTTTTTTGTTGTCGTTTATTCTCTTTTTTTATAATTTCTGTATTATTTCATTTTTTATAGGACGCATACATTTTTATACTCAGAAAAAAACAGGCCTACTTTCTGTCTTGAACAACTCCCAAAGTCCATTTTGGGGCCTGAATTATCCTGTTGTCATATCTACATGGACCAGATTAGCTATGTGGTCTGCTAATCTGACTGCTGACAGCACCGGCCCCCTGGATCACTGTGGCTCACAGGGGCCCTGCAGTCAGACAGGGAGGCCCAGAGCGACAGGTGGAGGCAGCTCCCTGGGGCCCTCAGTGACGCATTCAGTTGCCTAGACTGGGAGCCTCAGAGTACATTCTGGATAGGGGAAGGTAACTCAGGAGGGGCAGGTACAGATCGGAAGCCTGGAGTTAGAAGAGGACAGCGGGGCCATCTGAGTCTCTCTATTGGCTCGGGGATTTGGCTTGAGGCAGCAGTGAGGAGGTGGGGAAAGACCGACAACTTCTAGCATTTTAGGAATGTTGACTCCCAGATGCTGAGAATTGCAGGAGGTTTGACTTCATCTAGTCCTGTGTTTCCTAATCTTCATATCTACAAACCGCCTTTATTATCATTTCTTTAAAATTTTGCCTTAGATGAACATTCACTGTTTTTTTGTTTGTTTAAATACGTTTAATTTAAAGGGCAACTTTGAATGATCGTTGTCACTGGAAACAAATATTCTTTCCTATGAAAAGTAGGTAATTGCCAAAGTAAATTGAGTAAAAACACAGTGGAGTAGAGGGGGTGGGGAAAGTGTATGCTGTTTCTAGCAGCAGGCCTTGAGCTGTTTCAGAGAGGTCTTAACAACGCACTAGCACTGAACTGAGACTTGCTCTTTAAAGTGAAGGAAGAAGCATTCTCACTACACATTCTGCCTTGTTGTCCACACACCACATAACATCATTTCCTAAGCCAGCAATGGTGCACACGCGGCTCAGAGGGCACACTCAGGAATCCCCTCCACGACATGGCTCCCCTCTGCCCCGCCCTCCTGGGCAGCAGATACTGTCAGAGATGAAGACTTGTGCGGGGTGGGACTGGCTGGGTCAGGATATCATGTCTACCTTGTCTACCCTGGTCTGGAGGCCTTCGAGGACATCTACCTGGAGGAGCGGAAGACCATCAAGGTCCTGCTGGAGTATGCCGACAAGATGTTCACCTACATCTTCGTGCTGGAGATGCTGCTCAAGTGGGTGGCCTATGGCTTCAAGAAGTACTTCACCAATGCCTGGTGCTGGCTCGATTTCCTCATTGTGGATGTAAGTGAGGACCCTGAAGGGAAGAGAGGAGGGGAGCGCCCGTTGCCAGTGTGAGAAGGAGCTGAGGCCGAGGGACAGAAGGGCAGAAGGACAGGGCAGCAGGAGACAGCAGGACGAAGTGGAACATCTTGGCTGTGCCACGGGGTGGGCAAAGGGGCAGGAAGCCTGAGTCTGGGGTCACAGAGTGGATACCTGGGCTCTGCCATCAAAACCCCCGACTGGGGACACAGGGAAACCTAGGCTTCTGGGAGAAACTATACTCACCACGGGGGATAGTGAAGTGCAGTTCCTGCAGCGGTGTGAGCCAGGGCAGGAGTGGGGTCCCACCCTCTCAGGACGTCCAGAAGGGGGAGCGATGAGCCCGTATTGCAGCCCTCACCACGGCACCTTGTGAAGTGTCTGTCAGGCCCACTACACAGATGACCGGTTAAGAGCCTACATGTCCACACACAGAGGAGGTGTTGTATAGGAGATGGAATGAGCCAAAGGCCAGAGGGCACGGCATTGGGAAAAGGGTGCTGGGCAGGCAGGAGATCCTCCTGGCTCAGGTAGAAGGTACCACTTGGGGAGGATGAGAGGGGTTGGAGTCACCTGTGAGAAGGAGGAAAGCATGAATACTGGCTGAGGGGTTCCAGGTGGCTGCCCTGGGTGATCAGGCAGCTGGCAGGGCTTGCCTGACCTCCGGTGTGCCCAGGGGACCTGGGGCAGGAGGTTGGCATATCCCCTGAGCACCCAGTTGGCAGATGGAATGGGAGGCCCCTGACCCACAGTTCCCCAGGCCGCGGGACACTTCTGTGTACCAAGCAGGGTGAGTGCAGGGTCTTGAGGGGCTCCTGAGCACAGTCAGGTGGGAGGGTAGCCATGGCGGGGTGAGAATTGAGACTCAGAATGCGGGGCAGCCTTGGATCTGTGCTCCCTAAGGGCGGAGGGAACGTGGCGAAGGGCTCAGGCGAGGACTCATCATCTGGTTGTGGTGGGTCTCGCACAGCAAGATGTGGGTCAGGATCTGCAGGCTGGGAAGAGCTTTCCAGAAGACACTCGTAGCTCTGCCCACCAGCAGGGGCTGTCCTTCCTATAGTTATAGATGAGCGTAGGCCTGTGCTTGGTCCCCACTTTGGGCCCACAAGCTAAAGGGAGGGGCTCAGCTGCCAGTGGGCCTGGCCAGGGTCCAGGCCTGGGTGGGAGGACAAACTTGAATGGCTCCGTGGGCTAGAGTATATGTGGAGACAGACATCCGCGTTGCTGGGCCTCCAGCCCAGGCCTCTTTCATCACCCCAAGTGGCCGATGCTAATGCTGGGGTGAGAGGTGCTGGGTTGGCAGAGACGGGGGGAGCTCAAGATGCTCTTACAGCCTGGAGCCCTCAGAGCCTCCCTGAGATGAGGGAAAGGACCCCTGAAGCCTCCTTGCCGAAGGGCCGGGGGAAGGCCTGGGATCCTGGCAGCTCTGCCCTGAGGCCCCCTCACCCAGCTGTTCCTGCAGCTTTTTGGGACTCCCCCAGGGCAGGCCAGATAGAGTTTGCAAAGACTTCTGGGGAAGCCCACCCACCTCCCACCACCCAACACCTTGGGGAACTCCACTGAGGCCAGGCCTAAGGGCCTGAAATTCTCAAGATTGGAGAATTAGCCTGTGGAGAAGGAAACTGAGGATCACAGCAGAGAAGGGCCTGGCCCAAGGTCAAGGAGAAGGAAGTGGGTGCTGGAATCCAGCTTTCCAGACACTGGCCATGCCCCCCTATCCCCACACTTCATGGGAATGGTGGACTTCAGGCCTCAAGGTCTGGAAAAGGATGTTTCCGTGTTCAGTTCATGCATTTTTTCGATACTATTGAGCATCTACTGTATGTGGGTGCTATTGTAGATGCTGAGGATCTTGGGGAACAAAACAGACAAAACCCCTGCCTGCACGCAGGAAGGTGACTGTGAACCAGAAACATAATACATGAGCCAGCTTTATATTACGCTGGTGATGTATACACATGGAGAAAAGGAAGTAGAGAGGGAAGGGGGTTAGGAGGGCCAGGACTCAGGGAAAGGAAGACAGAGATTAGAACTTTAAACAGGCTGGCCAGAGTGGGCTCACTGTGGTGACATTTGAAGGAGGTTGGGGTTAGCCAGGCAGATGTCTGCAGAACATTCCAAACAGAGGTTGGAACAGCAGTGCAAAGGTCCTATGGTAGGAGGGTGCCTGGGATACTTGAGGAACTGCAGGGAGGCCAGAGTGGCTGGAGCAGAGAAGTGGGGAAGGGAAGTGCAGGAGATGAAGCCAGACTGCATGGGGTAGAACGGATGCAGCCTTTGAAAACCATGGGCCTTTATTTAGAATGAAATGGGGAGGCGTTGAAGGGCTTTGGACAGAAGAGCGACATCATCTGACTCATGTTATGAAAGAATCACCCTGTCAGGGTGGTGGGGGAGGGGAGTGGAGGCAGGGAGAAGGTTGGGAGGTTGTGGAAGTGATCCAGGGGAGAGATGATGGCGGCCTGGCCAGGATGGTGGCGGTGGAAGCGGTGAGAAATATTTGGACTTCTGACATATTTTGAAGGCAGAGCCAACAGGAAATCCTGATGGGTTGGATGTAGGATGTGAGAGACAGAGAGAAGGCAGGGATGATGCCAAGGCTTGTGGCCTGAGCAGCTGGAAGGATGGAGTTGCCATCAACTGACATTGGGTGGAGCAGGCAGGGCGAGCTTTGGAAGCAACAGACAAGGCTGGCCTGCTGGGAGCTAGGCGGGGAGACTGGCCGGACCTGGCTGCCCTCAGCAGCAAGTCCCTGAGAGATGCCCCTCACCCTCTCCCGGGTGGGGGCAGCACAGAAGTCCATCCTGGGAGTCTTCCTCTTCCAAGCCCCTCTGCCCAGACTTCTCCCAACCTGCTGCTTCCAAGCCTGGGAGGAGGGCCCGGGAGTCAGGGCCCCGCCTGCGGCCCCTCGCCACCGTCAGGCTGCCCTCAGAGCTAGGGTGGTGGTAATGGTGATTGCCGGCGAGGTCAGGCAGGAGGCCACTTCTAACCTGTGATCACCGGCCAGCAGTGACATAAGAAGGGTTTGGATGCCCCTGGAACTTTAGAAGGATAAAATCCGCTGGGTGGAAATGCCCTGGTGAGGGCGGGGCAGAGAAAGCAGACAGCAGAGAACAGCCCTCAGGGGCTCCATCTGCGCTTCCCTTCTTTGAAGACAGCAGAATGTTGTGACGTCCAGCTTTGGGGAAATGCCCCAGGATTGTCTTGTCTGCACATACTCAACTCAGGACCGTCCTTCTTCCCCAGAGAGTCTACTGTGGGGCAGGGAACGGGCAGGCCCAAGAATCTGACTTGAAGGAAAGCACATGGGACCTAAAGCGCAGGCTTTGTGGCCCTGCTCCTCCACACTAGCGGGTGGCTTTGGAACTCAGTTTTCTCATCTGTAGCACTGAGAGGTGCGTTCCAAGTCCTGGGGTGATTGCGGCTATTACAGACATGTGAGTGTGTGTGTATGTGTGTGTGTGAAGTGCACACAGCAGGCCCTCGGTGGAGGTCTGAAAGCTGGGACATGCTTGGGCTTGCCCCCAGCCTCTTGGGCCGCGGAAAGTCTGGCCCAATGCAGGACAGCCTGTGAAGACGATCCAGCCGGGAATCAGAAAGACTGGACACAGGAAGACCTGCTGACTCTCTCACACCCAGCCTGTTTTCGGTGGGCCGGGAGCCCTGCCACTGTCTTGAGCTGTCCCCGTGGCTCCACTCCCACCCTGCCTCCCACAGGTCTCGCTGATCAGCCTGGTGGCCAACGCGCTGGGCTTTGCTGAGATGGGCCCCATCAAGTCACTGCGGACCTTGCGTGCGCTCCGACCCCTGCGAGCCCTGTCACGATTTGAGGGCATGAGGGTAAGAGGGGTGGCTCTTCCCACAGGGGCAGTGGGAGGTGGCTCCATGGAGGGGACCCGCAGGCCCACTTGCTGTCCAGGCGGCCCTGACCCGGTGGGAGCATGTGCAAGATCTCCAGGAAGCACGGCTGGGCTTGGTGGCACTCGGAGATGGAGAGCTGTGAGAACCTCCCCCGAGGCCTGCCACCCCCAGCCCTGTGGGATCCACGAGGGCCAGAGAGCCCTGGATAATGGAGAGGAAGTGAGGCCTGGGGCACAGCCGTCTCAGCTGCAGCCAGCCCCACCGGCCCAGGGCCCCTTCGGCTTCTGCTCTCCAGCGGGGCCTCGTGTCTGTGTGTGCCCCGGCTCCATGTGTCCATCCCTGTCCCCTGCCTCCTGGCCATCACAGGCTGCCTTCCCTCTGTCTGTGATAGGCAGTAGGGCAGTGCTAGGGAGGATGAAGGAAGCAAGGAAGGAGCCAGCTGTATTCTCACCATGAGAGAGCAGCTTGTATTTGCTTAGTAAACCCTTTGGCACTATTTTCTAAGTGCAGAGCCCTCTGCGTTTGTTTCAAGTCACCAAATTTTACCAAAGAATGTGCACATGTAAGGCAAATTGAAAAGCCCACCAAGAAAAAACATTATCCATTTTATATAGCAAGAAAACGAACCCATGTGTTTGTGTGTGGGGTTTTTTTTGTTTCTTGTTTTTACAAAATGTTCACAGTTCTGTTGTGACTTTAGCAGACACATCTGTGTGTCTCTCACTGACCCTGCAGGCACCATTACACAGCCCCAGTTTGGTTGATGGTTTTGAACTTTGCTCACACCCCCAATCCATGGAGAAGCAAGCTGTTTATTTCTGGTGGGAAGCCATTCACAAGTGAATAATCCGACCAAAGTTAAATGTCTCTTTGGGAGCAAGGACATTTTGTTCTGGGACAAGGGGACATGGGGGAGACACTAGTTGCCAGGAATGCCTCTGCTGTGGCTGCTGTGGCCACAGAGCCAGAGAAGGGCAAACGGGAGAGTTGGTTTCCCACCCTGTTCCCAGGTTCATCATGCCTGCTGGGGGGCCACGGACCGACCCCCTTCTTTGCGTGTGTCAGCATTACCACATCCACCACCCAGCCCCACACCAGCTCCACTCCTAGTCTGTGTGGCAAACATGTTCCTGGCTCACAGACAGCTGAGAACTAGCTCCCTCACTGGAGTGGAGTCCCCAGTTATTTTTGCCAAGGATACTTCTCCTGGGTGCTGTGAGTTTAAATGAAGAGCATGGGGCCATGGCCCCATGGGGTCAGAGAGCCTCTCCCTGGGGAGGGCAGAGGCACACGGAGCGCGCACACCACCCACCCTGCCAGCCCTGCTCCCACCGCAGCATGGGAGGGCTGTCAGAGCACCCTCCAGACGTACCACCCGGAGGTCCCCTGGGCACACTTTACAGGAGAACACCCATCCATCCCAGTAGCAGCAACCCCAAAGGAAACCAGAAGCTTAGCTCAGAGAGTGTATCTCCAGAGGCCCTTTCTCATCAGACTTGTGGCATACTCATCCAGCACAGACCCTGCTGAAAATTAAGTTTGAAGGTCATGGATTCCGGGCAGAGCCAAGAAGGGAAAGGCAGATGTTCTGAGCTCTGTCAGACTTTAGGGTGCAAAGCAAAAGGCGTGTGTGTTCTCTCTCACTCCCCTCGCTGCCCACCAGAGCTTCCAGCCATGGGTTCCCCTTCACTGGGGACAGGAATTGTTCCCCACCCCCATAGGGACCTATACCCACGAGGTTCAGTAGGTTGGGGCTCTTGAAAAGGATGTGTGTTCTGGGCACCCCCAGGAACTGAGCCTCTTCTCTGCCCACTTGAGGTTGTGGTCAATGCCCTGGTGGGTGCCATCCCCTCCATCATGAACGTCCTCCTCGTCTGCCTCATCTTCTGGCTCATCTTCAGTATCATGGGCGTGAACCTCTTCGCGGGGAAGTTTGGGAGATGCATCAACCAGACTGAGGGAGACCTGCCCTTGAACTACACCATCGTGAACAACAAGAGCGACTGTGCGTCTTTCAACGTGACTGGCGAATTGTACTGGACCAAGGTGAAAGTCAACTTTGACAACGTGGGGGCCGGGTACCTGGCCCTTCTGCAGGTGGTAAGTCCTGTGGGGGTGGGGAAGGGCCTTCCTTCTTCCTACCGGCTGACCAGCAACAGGCACCTTCCCCTGTGCTGTGGGCAGGAGAGGGAGAGCAGGGCCACTCTGGATCCTCGCGATAGGATCATGTTGCCCAAAGGAGGCTTAGGATTCTCCAGGGGAATCTTGGCTGCTTGGGAAGGCCCCAGATTTTCCATTCTAAGGAAGATGCTACATTCTCCAAGTATGGCATGGGGCTCCAGCACTACGGCAGAACCAGCTCCCCAGACAGCAGTCAGTTTGGCAGTACGATGGCACAGATTGCAAGTGAATGACCATAGACACCCAGGGACTGAACTATTAGCAAAATTGTGACTCTGGCCACCCCTCTGTTATAAAAGGTAGTGATACCTCCTGCATTGTTAAAAGAATATATTTCCTTTCATCTCTAATGTGCAAGGTGTGTGATGTTGAAACACGCATGGCCTTCCCCAGTCTTTCCGAAGTTTCCATTGATTTGCGAGGACAGTGGCTTCAGTGATTGTAATGCACAGCATACACGTAACCTTGACAACAGAAATCAGTCTGAACCATAACATGCGAAGCTGCAGCTTGTTCTTCTTGCTGTCCCAACCAAAAGCCCAGACACCTGTCTCTAGTCCCCAGAACAGAGGGAAGCTTGGCACATCCCCTCACACCTCCACCCACCTCTTAAATCGTAGGGATAGCTTTCCCCAGCGACTCGCCTGAAATACCTCGTGGGGAACATGATTAGAGCCAAACTCAGAGCGCCTTCCATCCCTGTGACTGTCCCTTCTGAATGTCAGAACTTGGAAGGAAAGCCCCCTTTCTGTTGCAGACAGAACCGCACAGTGGCTGGGAAGAATTCGGCCACGGGCATCTCGTAACCTTGGGTGGTCCCCAGCAGGTCCCACAGCATCTCCAGGCCTCTCTGTACAGGTGAGGGCCCCGTGGCACAGGGAGCTGAAGCAGTTGCCTTCTCTGCGGCTGCCTTGGTTTCCCTCTGCCCTCCCTGACTCATGAAAACTCTTAGACGTGGAAAGTCTGTGCAGACCAGCTTATACCCTGAAAGTAGGCTCAGGACACGATCGGATTTTGCCGAGGACACAGGTGAGGTCCGCTAGGCAATTGGTCTCACCACCAAGCATGTCCCCCAGGGCTCTTTCTGAATCATCATAGCATCCCAGACTTGGGCAGTCCATGCAGCCAGTGCCAGGACCTTGTCCTATTCGGCCTCCTCTTTCCTGCCTCGTGTGCCATGCCAGCGCCGGCACGTATGGACTCACAAGAGCCAATTGCTACATTTTCCAATATTTGGCAAGCCATTATTAAAAATTAGATTTTTTTAAACTTGTAATTAACTCAATGGTATTGAAACGAAATCAGAACTCACCATTACCACTTATTATCAGCTATGCTCCTGGGGTTATTCACGCCTATTATATCCATGGAAATATTACAGAAATACAGTGGAAATATTACAACGCTGTGTTCCTGTGCATCTCTCCCCAGCTCTGTGTTCAGTAATGACATGTTGGCAACTTAAGGATGACAATGATGGGAGTATTTACACAGAGAAGTTGGCAAACGCAACAATCAGGGCTTTTCTTTTTCTTCTGGAAAGCCATTTGTTAGCCATTTGCCAACACACCACTAGCAAAAGGACCCCCTTAAGTATGAGGGAAGGTTGGGATTCTTCAGGGACTTCCTTTGAAAAGCTATGAAGCAGAAGCACTAAGGCTCATGACAAAGGGGACCAGGTCAGCCCTGGAGTCCACCTTAAGTAAGAACTGAGAGCCCAAGAGCCACCTCTCTCTCCCTGATACCTGCTGTGCGCTTCTGTGTCATTTTAGAATCTGAAATGAATGTGGATCTGAAGGGAAGTCTCTTGACCAACATCAAGAAGTTTATTCCCCCACTGTATGACCTTCTTGGGGTGTCTGCTTGGCTGGCTTCCCCTCCTCCTCAGCCCTGAACAAGAAGGCCTTTCCCTGACCACCCAGCCATTTGGATACTGCTGAAAGGGTGGGATGGACTGCTTGCTTCTTGTAGGAGGTTATTTCCTGGCCTCATCTGCCCAGACAGGAGCCCTACGTAGCTCCATAGATGCAGGATTAAAGGATTTCCTTACTTTTGTTTTTTCCTTCCAGGCAACATTTAAAGGCTGGATGGACATCATGTATGCAGCGGTGGACTCCAGGGGGGTAGGTTGTCACACTGGCCTCTCGGCCTGAGTCAGGCATCCGAGGTTCCCAGCTTCTTGGCCACCAGGGAATCAGGGTCTACATCCCATAAGGGCCAGGTCTCTTGTGTCAACCCAGAGTTGAGCCTCTCTGGAATGCCTAGGCCTGGCCCTGGGGCAAGGTCGTGTGGTCTCCCAAGGAGTCCCCAGATTTACAAGTATCTTTCAAATTAAATTCACTGTAATTTAGTTGAATCAAAGTCTTACCCCAGGAGGATGGGGTGGAACCAACAGAGACATAAATCAAGTTTCTCCTTTGTCCTTGTGCTCCACCCCCATCACACTGACAGTTGCAGGCTGAGAGATGCCCCTATATACTCAAACCTCCCAGTGGCCCAGGGGAAGGAGCCATGCAGGGACGCTGTGCCAGCCCTGAGCCCAGCATGCCTGCCCTTATCACCTGCCACCACCCACTCTTCTCAACTCCATCCCCACCCACCCATCACACACACTCAGACATACACCCTGTGTGGTGACCTTCCTCTGACACACCCAGCCAGCCCACCCCCGTTCCCGCCTGTCTGACCTCCCGTCTGGTTTCTCCCCTCTAGTATGAAGAGCAGCCCCAGTGGGAATACAACCTCTACATGTACATCTACTTTGTTATTTTCATCATCTTCGGGTCTTTCTTCACCCTGAACCTTTTCATCGGTGTCATCATTGACAACTTCAACCAACAGAAGAAAAAGATACGTAGAGCGCAGGTTCCCCAGGCTGCAGGGCAAGGCTGGATGCCAGGGACTTGGGAGCCTTTCCAGCTCCTGGCCCCATTTTTCCTTCCTGTTGGGGATGGTCCTCTTCTTGCTCCTGTTGGGATAGGGTGGGAGAGGGGTGTGTCTATGATGTGACCTGCTTAGGGCTGTAAGCCTGTAACAAGGGGCCCCACGCCTGCCGTAGTCTGAGAGATGAGGCTCCTAAGAGAACCTGGGGTGAGGGTTGTGTCTATTTACCTGGTCCGTGATCAGGGACAATGGTGGGGGCGGTGCTGCACAGAGGCCAGGGTCTTCCAGGAGCTCCATCAGAGGGGCCGTGATTGGGTGGCAGGCAAACCAAGTGGGCAGAGAGAACTTCCAAGGTGGCTGAGCTGGGCAGGGGAGAGGATGGGAGTAGGGACTGGATTTGCAAGTCACAAAGTCAGAGAGAGCTCAAGGAGAATGGGGACAGGGACTCAGGAGAAGCAGGTCCGGGGGTGGGGGGAATCTCTGGTGCAGGATAGAGGCACACTTTTGTCCCCCGGGAGAGGAAGTACGGAGGAGCGCAACCCTGGCATCCTCATCAAGGAGGCGAGATCCCTGTGCCCTCCATGCTGGGGGCTCTGAGGACTCCAAAATGAAGCTGGTGCCTGTCTCTCTGCACTTAGGGGGACAGGACATCTTCATGACAGAGGAGCAGAAGAAGTACTACAATGCCATGAAAAAGCTGGGCTCCAAGAAGCCCCAGAAGCCCATCCCACGGCCCCTGGTGAGTCAGGCTCTCGATTTGGTGGGAGTGGGGAGGACCAGCTGAGGGGACCCTGAGAAGGCCCCATGCCACAAGACCAGCTATCAGGGCCTCTTCATAGTCTTTTGGCCCAGCCTAGGGCCCTCAGCCTGTCCAGGAAAGGAGGGACCTATAACCACACACAGGGGCCTCAGTCTCACGGAGATAGAGGGGAAGGCATGAGACAGCTATGGCAGCCCAGGGGACACTCCCCTCCCACAGGAACCTCTCAGTGAGCCCCCTTCTCCCCTGCAGGGCTGCAGGCTTTCCCCAGGGAGCGCAGGGCAGCCTGCCCCCACCCCCGTGCATAACCTCATCCTTGCAACTCCCTGAGCAGTAGAGTTCCCTGGTAGGTGGGGCCCAGAGGGGTGCTGGGTTCTCTGCTAGGCTGACTCCCTTGGCCCAGAAAAGTGTGTGTGTGTGTGTGTGTGTATTGGAGCAGGATGGGGGCAGTACTGAGGTTAATTAGGTGAATGGTACCTAAATCACTAGCTTGTAAGTGGCAGCCCCAGTTTTTGCATCTGATTCATCCATTTCATCTTATACTTTCCTGTTCTCCATGCTCAGTTCTAGGTTACTTGTGTGTGTACGTGTGTGTGTGTGTGTACATGCGCACACGTGTGTTTTCACTTATTTATAATCGTCTCTCTTCCCCAAAATAATCTTACAATTAAAGACACATATAAATACAGTCAGTAGAATCCACTGGACCACCGGGGGAGTCCCAAGTAGAATAAATAAAATAAATTCCATAAAAAGAGTGGAGAAAATTTGTTAACCTGAGGACTGAGACAATTACTAGGACTGAAATTTAAATCTGACCTTGAGCCTTCAGACAGTGGGAACAAAAAGGGAAGCATGATGAATGATGTGCTGAGGAAACTCGGGGTAAGAGAGGTCCCTTTCTGAAGAGCCATCAGAGATGGTCTCAGGGGAGAGAGAGCCTAGGACTGGGCCTGGAAGCCCAGGGAGCTTTCAGCAGGAGAGCCAGGCTGGCCGGCATCCTGACTTCTTCTTCTTCCCGTGACTGTCTGGGGGCATTGGCCCCCGCCCCCCCCAGAGGATGAAGTAGGAGGGTAGGTGGCCTGGGCTGAGAGGCAGCAATGGGGGCGTGCTAGCCTGTCTGAGACCCCTGCTGAGCCCGTCCTCTGCCCCTCCTTTCAGAACAAGTATCAGGGCTTCATATTCGACATTGTGACCAAGCAGGCCTTCGATGTCACCATCATGTTTCTCATCTGCTTGAACATGGTGACCATGATGGTGGAGACAGATGACCAGAGCCCTGAGAAGGTCAACATCTTGGCCAAGATCAACCTGCTCTTCGTAGCCATCTTCACAGGCGAATGTATCATCAAGATGGCTGCCCTGCGCTACTATTACTTCACCAACAGCTGGAACATCTTTGACTTCGTGGTTGTCATCCTCTCCATCGTGGGTGGGTATGCAAGTTGGCTGGGCAGAAAAGCCCTCCCCAGGCCAGGACTTTCCCTCTGCTCCAGCCCTGGATCTGTACTTCACCATAACAAGTACACCAGGCTCCTACATTCTTTTCTCTCTACATTCCTTGCCTCTACCCCCATCTCATACACACACACACACACACACACACACACACACACACACACACACACACACTCACACACACATCTGGGAGGGCCCAATCAGGCCAAGGGGCCAACCTGATAGAGGACCCAGCACCCCCTCCTGGCCCCACCCTCCCTGGAACCCTGGAACACAGCTCTCTGATTGGAGAGCTTCAAGGATGAGTCTGGGAAAGGGAATGGGACCTGTGGGGGCTTTCCTGCCTTCCCAAGGGAAGCCTGCCCCTTAGGCTGAAGGAGGAAGAGGTTCCAGAGTCGGGAGGCAGGTGGCCCTCTAAAGTAGAAGTTATCCCTGGAGATGGAAAATTCTGGAGTCTAGCCACCCAGGTATGTGCCAGCTTCCTTCAGACATCACCTGCCTCATGCAGTTTACCTTATAAAGTCAGCACTGAGGCAGGGAAATCATACAACTAGGGAGAAGCAGAGACAGGATTCGTACACAGTCTACTCAGGCTGCTATAACAAAATACCAGACTGGGTAACTTATAAACAACAGAAATTTACCTCTCACAGTTCTGGATGCTGGAAGTCCAAGATTAAGGCACCAGCATAATAATGTTTTCTGGTGAGGGTCCTTTTCCTGGTTCATAACCTGCACCTTCTTGCCATGTCCTCACAAAGTGGAAGGGGCTAGGGAGCTCCATGAGCCTCTTTTATAAGGGCACTAATCCCATTTATGTGGGCTCCACCCTCATGACTTAAGCACCTACCAAGGTCCCACCTTCTAATACCATCATCTTTGAGAGTTGGGATTTCAACATATGAATTTAGGGGGAGACAGAAACATTCAGACCATAGCACATGCCCATATCTGTTTAACTTCAGAGCCCAAGTTCTTTTTTTAACAACAGTTTTATTGAGATATAATTTACATAACATAAATCCACCCTTTCAAGTGTACTTCAGTACTTTTTAGTATATTCACATAGCTGTGCAACCATCATCACACTCTAATTTTAGAATATTTTCCTCATCCCCAAAAGAGACTCTGTACCCATTTAGCGATCAGTCCCCATTTTCCCTCTCCCCAGCCCCTTGGCAACCAGTAACCTAAAATTTTGAGGGGCCGCCAAACTGTTTTCCAAAGTGGCTGCACCATTTTACATTCCCATCCTCAATGTATGAGGGTTCCAATTACTCCACATCCTTACCAACACTTGTTATTTTCTGTATTTTTTAATTATAGCCACTCTAGTGGGTATGAAGTGATATCTCATTGCAGTTTTGGTTTGCATTTCCCGGATGACTAATGATGATGAACATCTTTTTATGTGTTTATTGGTCATTTTCCTTGGTATATCTTGGTATATAATAAGAGAAATGTCTTGGAGGAATGTCTTCAAATCCTTTGCTCAGTTTTTTAATTGACTTATTTATGTTTTTATTGAGTTGTAAGAATTCTTTATATATTCTGGAGGCCAGTCCCTTATCAGATATATGATTTGCAAATATTTTCTCCCATTCTGTAGGTTGTCTTTTTACTTTCTCGGTTGTTATCTCTTGAAGCACAAAGCTTTTATTTTTAAGTCCAATTTATCAATATTTTTTTTCTTTTGTCACTTGTGTTCAGGGCCCAGTCTTGACCCTGCCTCCACAGACCTCTGCCTTGGGGTGACTGGCTTTCATCTTTCTGCCATGTTCAGACCCTGCCTTCAGTGACTCAGAGGCAAAAGCAGGGGCTGCTATGGCTGCAGTAATGGACAGATGGTTAGAAGCTGGAAGTTAGGTCAGGAAATGCTCCAAGAGGTCCCAGGTAGGGGTGAGGGCGAGATTGTGCCTGGTGGGACTGGAGAGAAGCTTTAGAGAATGCGGGTATCAGGAACAGAGCCCTTGAGGCATAGTCTCAGAGATTCCAGGAGGTGCAGTCTGTCCTCAGGAACACCTAGTGATCCCAGAGCTTGTGTACCAGAGAGGCATAGTTAACATGTCGACTTGGAGCCAGAGTGTCTGAGTCAAATCGCAGCTTCTCACTGACTAGGTGGTAACTTGGGTAAGTTTCTTCTTCCAGAAAATGAGGATGATGGTATCAGCTTTCCTCCTAGGGTAAGCCCTTTCTTCTGTTGGAAGGGCTAAATGGATGGATATGAATTGCTCAGCCCAGTGCCCTATTGACAGTGAACACTGGACATATGTCAGCCAGTGACATTATTATCATATGAGGAGTCGGGAAAGGTCACTTGGGCCAATACGAGGCAAGTGTATTCCACTCTTTCTCCTATAACTTACATCCCTGCCCCTCGGAACTCCAAATCCAGAGTAGTCAGTAGAGATGGGTGGGCAGGCCCGGCAGCTAGCAGAGTTGAGAGGGTCATAGGAAGCACCTCAGAGAGGCTGAGATGCGACAGGTGAGGTGCGGGGAGTGGGCCGACTGCCTGGCCAGTGCCTCTTGTATTTCAGTGTGCACACAAACGACCTGGGCTTGTTAAAACACAGTGGGTCTGGGGCGGAGCTGAGATTCTGCATTCCTGATAAGTGCCCAGGAGATCAGGCTTCTGGTCCTTGGACCACACTTTGAGTAGCAAGGAGCTAAAAGTTCCCGAGTTCTCGTCCAAGGTGGGCCACCAAGATGCTGAGAAAGTCCCCTGAGGCCTCAGAACCCAAGATCTGGAAGATGGGCCTGGTACGGCTCTGCATGTGTTCTCAGGAGACTCGGGAACGGAGAGCTAAGAAGGCACTTTGCAAAAGATGCAGGTACTGTAGGTCCTCCTTTTCTGGACCACAGATGCAGCAATGGAGCCTCAAAGAGGTGGGTGGAGGCAGGGTCCTTGCAGGCCCCAGGTGACCCAGGCCTCCGCTTCCTGGCTCCTCGCTGTACAGAGACCCCTCCCAGCGATGCTGGGCTGGAGGGAGGACAGCAATGCCATCAGTGGCCACAGTCTGCATTGTTTCCCACAGGCACTGTGCTCTCAGACATCATCCAGAAGTACTTCTTCTCCCCAACGCTCTTCCGAGTCATCCGCCTGGCCCGGATCGGCCGCATCCTCAGGCTGATCCGTGGGGCCAAGGGCATCCGCACGCTGCTCTTCGCGCTCATGATGTCCCTGCCCGCCCTCTTCAACATTGGGCTGCTGCTCTTCCTGGTCATGTTCATCTACTCCATCTTCGGCATGGCCAACTTCGCCTATGTCAAGTGGGAGGCTGGCATTGATGACATGTTCAACTTCCAGACCTTCGCCAACAGCATGCTGTGCCTCTTCCAGATCACCACGTCGGCAGGCTGGGACGGGCTTCTCAGCCCCATCCTCAACACGGGGCCTCCCTACTGCGACCCCACCCTGCCCAACAGCAACGGCTCCCGGGGGAACTGCGGGAGCCCCGCCGTGGGCATCCTCTTCTTCACCACCTACATCATCATCTCCTTCCTCATCGTGGTCAACATGTACATCGCCATCATCCTGGAGAACTTCAGTGTGGCCACGGAGGAGAGCACGGAGCCCCTGAGCGAGGATGACTTCGACATGTTCTATGAGATCTGGGAGAAGTTTGACCCGGAGGCCACCCAGTTCATTGAGTATTCGGCCCTGTCCGACTTTGCTGACGCCCTGTCTGAGCCACTCCGAATCGCCAAGCCCAACCAGATAAGCCTCATCAATATGGACCTGCCCATGGTGAGCGGGGACCGTATCCACTGCATGGACATCCTCTTTGCCTTCACCAAGAGGGTCCTGGGCGAGTCTGGGGAGATGGACGCCCTGAAGATCCAAATGGAGGAGAAGTTCATGGCGGCCAACCCGTCCAAGATCTCGTACGAGCCCATCACCACCACACTCCGGCGCAAGCACGAGGAGGTGTCGGCCTCGATCATCCAACGGGCCTTCCGCAGGCACCTGCTGCGGCGCTCCATGAAGCACGCCTCCTTCCTCTTCCGCCAGCAGGCGGGTGGCAGCGGCCTCCCCGAGGAGGATGCCCCCGAGCAGGAGGGCCTCATCGCCTACATGATGAACAAGAACTTCTCCCAGCGCCTTGTCCCGCTCTCCAGCTCCTCCATCTCCTCCACGTCCTTCCCACCCTCCTACGACAGCGTCACCAGGGCCACCAGCGATAACCCCCAGGCACGGGCATCTGACTACAGCCCCAGCGAGGATCTCGCGGACATCCCCCCATCCCCAGACAGGGACCGTGAATCTGTCGTGTGAGCGTGCCCCGGTGGGCCAGCGCACAGCGTCATGGCAAACCCGAATGCAGCCCCAGACCAGCAGCCATTGGGCCATCTGTCCTTGCTTTGGGCTTCCGGAGTGAGAGATGAGCCTCAGCCCCATGGACCGACAAGGCAGAGTCCTGTGCACCATGCTGACGGCTGGAAGCATTTGGCTAAGCCAGCCATTCGGGGTGGCCTGTCCCTAGAGGCCCCAAGTGTACCAGTCCTGGTGGAAGGGTCTGGTCAGGCAACACCCCAGGGCTCTGACAAGCAACTCCATCCCAGCTGCTGAGACAAAATACAAAACTGAGACTGTATGTGTTGTGAACGGGCTTTCATAAATTTATTATATTTGATATTTTTTTACTTGAGCAAAGAACTAACTTTTTTCACGGACGGATCGGCAGCAATTCCCGCTGCCTCTTCTTAACTCTGCACAAGAGTGTCTATGGAGCTGCTGGGACTCTGTTGTCAAAGCAAAAGTGAAATCCAGTGTGTGTCCCACAGGCCTTCACTGCCCAGGGGTTGGGCTAAGGTGCCAAGAGGGCTGAACCCCTTCCCCTTCATGCGTGTGCACACTCTCATACACACAGAGGCCAGGCACAGGCCACGTGTGGCCTGGGCTCCCCGAGGTGAGCACCAGGCAGCCTCTTCTGCCCTAGCCTAAGGGAGACAGGCCTTTCCTCCCGGCCCCCATGGGTGGGATTCTTGTCAGCCGGGGCTCATCCTGGCCTTCCATTGTCCCCAAGGTCCATTTTCCCCTTGTATTTTTATGCAGGCCACCCTGGGGTCAGTTCTACAGATACAGCAAGCTTCCAGAAGAGAGTGTCCCGGGTCCCAGGGCTGGTCCTCGGCACTGATGTTGCCTTTCTTCCCTGGAGAGCGTGGCCTCTGTTAGTGTATTAACATTAAACGAAGGGCCTGAGGGAGGAGCCCCACTCACTTCCTGCCACCCAGCTTGTCCTTGCTGCCCAGCCTGGCCGGCCCTGCCCCACAGGCGAGGAAGAGAAGGCTGAGCCCGTGGGGTTAGGGCTGAGAAACACAACAGCCCTCAGAGCAGGGGCCCCTGGCCCATGTGGAGAAGGGAGTCTGTTGTCATCACCCAGGCTCTCTCTCCGGACCTTTCTGCCTCTGCCCAGCTGTGAGGGGATGCCCGTGTGGCCTCCAGCTCCTCTCCAGATGCAGTGGCATGGGAGTGGGGAGGGCTGTTTGGGCCCTGTGCAGAGAAGGGGCCTCAGGAGGCTCAGGCCCAGTCCCTGTGCCCTGGGAGGAGAATGGACCCCAGGCCCCCTGGGAAAGGGAGTAGTGTGACCCTGGACCAGCCCCTCCCGCTCAGCCCAGGGTCCTGGTGGCACCCGCATGCAAGGACCTTCTGGGGCAGCGGCCAGGCTGCCCATAGGTCTTGTGAGCAGTCCTTTTCAGGGAAAAATACTTTTTCTAGTCCAATTACCACCCCCAGGGCCTCTTCAGCTGCTGACAATCCTACTTAGCATATGCAAATCTTTTAATGTAGAGAACTGTCACCCTGAGAGTGACAGTGGTGGCTGGTGGAGCCTGTGCAGGCAGGGGCTCGGCTGCCCAAATCCGCTCTCCAGCAAAGCCGCCCTCCACCCGGCGGCAGCCACCTCTCAGGGCAGTCCAGGAAGCCAGAAGCTGGCTGTCCTAACCTACCTCGCCGAGCCGTCAGGGAGCTGGCCGTGGGGAGCTAAGGGGACACTGCCGGCGAGACAAGTATTATGTTTCTTCTTGTCACCTGAGTTCCCTTGGTGGCAGCCCCAGCCTCCACCCCCTTCCACCCCAGTGATTTCTCTTCTCCCATGTTCCCTTTGAGTCCAGTGTGGGATGTGGTTTTTAACTGTCCCAGCGACACTTCTCTGAGTGGAAATCTTATTTTTGTAGCTCTCTGTGCTGTGCTCTTAAGGCTTGGAGAGGTGTGTGCCCTCCCTGGCACCTGGCACCCGGCACCCAGAGCCTGCTGCATGGACGGGGATGAGGCTGGGAGGCCGGCCGGCCTGCAGGCCCAGCTGACCAGAAGGCAACTGGGGTTTTATGTGTGGGGACAGCCTGGGAGCCTGAGGCAGGTGCCCAGGGCCAGCCGCTGACAGACGACGCTGGCTGCACCAAGTGCCAGCCGTTGTCTGAACTACCCAAGCACTTCTCACCAAACTTCGTGCGTAAATGAGATACATATTTTTAAAACAAACCAATAAATGGCTTACATGACCTGGCCTGGACTCTGTTCTTTTTTTTTTTAATTGAAGCATAGTTGATTTACAAATTTACAATATTGTGTTAGTTTCTGGTATACAGCAAAGTGATTCCGTTTTATATATATATATATATATATATATTTACACATACTTTTTTTTTTTGCAGATACCCGCAAAGCCAGTATGTAAACAAAGGTGACCCCCAGTGTCATCAAATCCAGCCTTTATTTTTGCCTCTTCCTGTCCCTTTCAGCTTCATTCAGTGGAGACAATCTTCCCTGGCCCCAGGTAAAAACCAGGCCAATGCTGGGGCTTTTCCACTCAGTCTTGGGTGAAACAGCAGCCTTCAGCCACCCTGTTGTAAATACCATCTTAGCCTCATCCTGAGAGTGTCCAGTCCTACGACAGTCGGCGATAGGGTGGCTGGACGGCTAGAGGGGACTCTCATACGGGCATCTTCTGGCTTTCTGGAGACTCCCTACTGGGCCTTCTCCCTGTAGTCTCCTCAGCCCTAGGAATGCACTCTTCCGGGTGCCCCGTGACCCTTCCTTTGCCTGTGGGCACCTGTGGGTCTACTCCCAGCCTCTTCCTGCCAAGCCCCTGGACCTTCCCGGTAGCCCTGTTGTGGAGGCTCACACAGGTCCTCTCTGCCTGCTGCCTCTGGTCCTCAGGAAGCACTAAGCACACTTGCCCCACCCACACTGGCCCGCGGCCAGGCCCCAGCAGCAGTGTGCTCCAAGGCCACCACCAGAGCAACCCTCCCTCCAGGTCCCAGGGCTGGTCCACTTGAGCCCCAGTGAGGCCCAGTCCTCTGTGTCAAAGCTCTCCAAAGGCCCAGGAAGCCCCCCTCAGCAGGCCAGGGTTAGAAGGTGGCACCCTCCACACACAGGCCATCCCCCAGAAGAAAGCCACAGGGTCCTGGAAACAACTCATGACAGTTCTCTGCAAGAAACCCACTCGCAACAGGTTCCCTTGGACCCCTTTTTCTATCCTTGATGTGCCTATGGGGTCCCCATGTCCGGCTCCATTTCTCTTGTAAGCCATCTGCATACAAGAGACACATGGTTTGGCATCCTGAAACCCTTGGTATTGGTCCCTTGGTCAAAACAGGGGCAGAGACAGTCCATTTTAACCTCCTGTGACACTTAATTGTCTCCCCAGCCAGACCAGGGCATTTCAAAGGGCAGGCCGTGTCCCAGTGTAGTGGGCCACGACCAGCTTTTTTTAAAATGATATCAGAATTTAAAATAGCAGTGGATGCTATGTGCTTAGGATAAGTGTTGTTTTGTGAAGCTATTGTTTCAGATATACATAGAAAACTTGGGTGAGTGCCTGTATGTACACTGGGTGGTGAAAGAAAATATATTTTGTATTAGAAATTGCAGCAAAGAGAGTGAAAACAACATGAGGAGAGGGGTGTGAGACAAGACAACGGAGTAGAAGGACTTCAGCTCACCATCTCGCACAAAAGCACCAAAATCACAATTAGCTGCTGAACAACCATTGACAAAAAAGACTGGAACTATCAAAAAGATACGCTACCTCCAAAGACAAAGAAGAAGCCACAACGAGATGGTAGAAGAGGCGCATTCACAATACAATGAAATCCATACCCGCAAGGTGGGTGGCCCACAAACTGGAAAATAATTGTATCTCAGTCGTTCTCACACAGGAGTGAGAGTTCGAAGCCCCATGTCAGGCCCCTAGAGCATTTGGCTTAGAAGGCCAACAGGGCTTGATTGCAGGAACTCCACAGAACCAGGGGAAACAGACACTCCACTCTTGGAGAATGTACACAAGTTCTCATGCACACTGGGACCCAAGGAAAAAAGCAGTGACTTCATAGAAGCCTGGGCCAGACCTACCTAAGGGCCTTGGAGGGTCTCCTGGGGAGGCGGGAGTAGCTGTGGCTCACTCTGGGGACAAGGACACTGGTGGAGGAAGTATTGGGAGTATTCATTGGTATGAGCTCTCCCAGAGGCTGCCATTTTGTCACCAAGACCTGGTCCCACCCAACAGCCTGCAGGCTCCAGTGCTGAGACCAAACAACCAACAGGGTGGGAATACAGCCTCACCCATCTGCAGACAGGCTGCTTACAGTCTTCCTGAGCCCACAGCTGCTTGCAAAAATCCTTAACAAAACACTAGCAAACCAATCCAACAATACATTAAAAGGATCATACACCATGATCAAGTGGGATTTATCCCAGGAATGTGAGGATTTTTCAATATCCACAAATCAATCAGTGTGATACACCACATCAACAAATTGAAGAACAAAAACCATATGATCATCTCAATAGATACAGAAAGTGCTTTTGACAACATTCAACTCCCATTTATGATAAAAACTCTCCAGAAAGTGGGCCTAGAGGGAACTTACCTCAACATAATAAACACCATATGTGACAAACCCACAGCTAACATCATACTCAACAGTGAAAAGCTGAAAGCGTTTCCTCCAAGATAAGGAACAAGACAAGGATGTCCACTCTTGCCACTTTTATTCAATGTAGCTTTGGAAGTCCTAGACACAGCAATCAGAGAAGAGAAAGAAAAGGAATTCAAGTTGCAAAAGGAGAAGTAAAACTTACTGTTTGCAGATGACATGATACTGTACATAGAAAATCCTAAAGATGCTACCAGAACACTACTAGAGCTCATCAATGAATTCAGTAAAGTTGCAGGATACAAAATTAATACACAGAAATCTATTGCATTTCTATACACTACGAATGAAAGATCAGAAAGAGAAATTAGGAAACAATTCCATTTACCATCACATCAAGAAGAATAAAATACCTAGGAATAAACCTACCTAAGGAGGAGAAGACCCATACTCCAAAAACTGTAAGACACTGATGAAAGAAATCAAAGATGACACAAACAGATGGAAAGATATACCATGTCCTTGGATTGGAAAACTAAATATTGTCAAAATGACTACACTACCCAAGGCAATCTACAGATTCAATGCAATTCCTAGCAAATTACCAATGGCATTTTTTTGCAGATCTAGAACAAAATATCTTAAAACTTGTATGGAAACACAAAAGGTTGCCAAAGCAATCTTGAAAAAGAAAAAACAGAGTTGGAGGGATCAGGCTCCCTGATTTCAAACTATACTACAAAGCTACAGTAATCAAAACAGTATGATACTGGCACAAAAATAGAAATATAGATCAATGGGACAGGACAGAAAGCCCAGAAATAAGCCCACACACCTGTGGTTAATTAATCTTTGACAAAGGAGGAGGAATATACAATGGAGAAAAAACAGTCTCTTCAATAAGTGCTGGGAAAACTGGACAGCTACATGTAAAAGAATAAAATTCGAACATTCTCTAACATCATACACAAAAATAAACTCAAAATGGATTAAGTACCTAAATGTAAGACTGGATATCATAAAACTCTTAGAAGAAAACATAGGCAGAACACTCACTGACATAACTTGCAGCAGTATCTTTTTGGATCCACCTCCAAGAGTAACAAAAATAAAACCAAAAATAAGCAAATGGGACCCAATTAAACTCAAAAGCTTTTGCACAGCAAAGGAAACCATAAATAAAACAAAAAGACAACCCAGAGAATGAGAGAAAATATTTGCGAATGATGCAATCAACAAGGGATTAATCTCCAAAATATACAAACAGTTTATGCAGCTCAATATCAAAAAAACAAAAAGCCAATCAAAAAACGGGCAGAAGGGTTTCCCTGGTGGTGCAGTTGTTGAGAGTCCGCCTGCCGATGCAGGGGACACGGGTTGGTGCCCCGGTCTGGGAAGCTCCCGCATGCCGCGGAGTGGCTAGGCCCATGAGCCATGGCCACTGAGCGTGCGCGTCTGGAGCCTGTGCTCCACAACAGGAGAGGCCACAACAGTGAGAGGCCCACGTACCAAAAATAAAATGGGCAGAAAATCTAAATAGACATTTCTCCAAAGAAGACATTCAGATAGCCAAAATGCACATGAAAAGGTGCCCAACATTGGTAATTATTAGAGAAATGCAAATCAAAACTACATTGAGGTATCACCTCACACCAGTCAGAATGGCCATCATTAAAAAGTCTAAAAAGAGGGCTTCCCTGGTGGCGCAGTGGTTGGGAGTCCGCCTGCCGATGCAGGGGACATGGGTTCGTGCCCCGGTCCGGGAAGATCCCACGTGCCGCGGAGCGGCTAGGCCCGTGAGCCATGGCCGCTGAGCCTGCGCGTCCGGAGCCGCAACGGGAGAGGCCACAACAGTGAGAGGCCGGCGTACCGCAAAAAAAAAAAAAAAAAAAAAAAAAGTCTAAAAAGAATAAATGCTGGAGAGGGTGTGGAGAAAAGGGAACCCCTATATACTGTTGGTGGGAATGTAAATTCGTAACAGCCACTATGGAGAACAGTATGCAGGTTCCTTAAAAAATTAAAAATAGAATTACCATATGATCCAGCAATCCCGCTCATGGGCATATATCCAGAGAAAACCATATTTCAAAAAGATACATGCACCCCAGTGTTCACAGCAGCACTGTTTACAATAGTTAACACATGGAAGCAGCCTAAATGTCCATCGACAGAGGAATGGATAAAGAAGATGTGGTGTATATATACAATGGAATATTACTCAGCCATAAGAAAGAATGAAATAAGGCCTTTTGCAGCAACATGGATGGACCTAGAGATGATCGTACTAAGTGAAGTAAGTCAGACAGAGAAAGACAAATATTATATCACTTATATGTGGAACCTGAAAATTGATACAAATGAACTTATTTACAAAACAGAAACAGACTCAGTCATAAAAAAAACAAACTTATTTTTGCCAAATGGGAAAGGTAGTGGGGGTAATAAATTAGGAGGTTGGGATTGACATATACACACTAGTATATATAAAATAGATAATCAACTAGGACTACTTTATAGCACAGGGAACTCTACTCAATACTCTGTAATAACCTATATGGGAAAAGAATCTGGAAAAGAATGGATATATGTATAACTGAATCACTTTGCTGTACACCTGAAAATGACAATAAACTAACACAAGATTGTAAATCAACTATACTCCCAATATAAAATATTGGCCTGGGAGGTGTCAGGTGCATCTGGAGGGAGGCAAGAGTGGGCCTTGCGGTCACCACACCACCACAGCTGTCACCCGGCCACTCTGGGGTGAGGCTGAGGTCCAGGTTCCGTGAGGGACGGATGCCGGCTCCTGTGTCAGAAGGAAGGCATGCAGCCCAGGATCTCAGCCCTTGGCAGGGAGAGAGATGCTCCCGGACAGACGTCAGCTCTCACCCCGGGGCCAGGGCCCTGGCTGCTCCATGCCCCGTGCCAGCCGCTCTTCCGCCTCAGCCTTGACGGCCACGAGACTCAGTGCCGGGCGGCTGGGAGGGGCAGGGAGACAGCACAGGCACTCACTCCTACAGGCGGAGACAGAGCGGGCAGCGGCCGAGAGCTAGGAGGTGCCAAAGGCCACCGCGGATGGGCTGGGGAAGCCACAGGACTGTGTCTCCTGCACACCCCTCCAGCTCACCATCCTGTGCGCTGCCTGAGGGCTGCGGAAGGCCAGGCCGGCCCGCTCGCACCACACTCTCTGGCCCCCGCCCCGTGCCTGGCACAGAGAGCAGCCCCGGAATGCTGGCACAAGAGACACCCCCTCAACCCAGCCGTTCACCGTCCACTGGGTTCACCTGGATCCTCTCCTCCATTTGAGTCCTTCCTGCCCTTCTGTCCTCTTAGGTCCCTGGCTCCTATTCTCACCCACAGCCCCACCTTCCACTCTGTTCTTCTGGAAGGACGCCACCTACATGAGATGCTCGCCTACGTGGAGAGGCAGGTGCGGATTCACACACATGCACACTCAAGGCACAGCAACCAGGATCCGTGTTGGGGAGCGAGCAGGGCGTGACCATAGGGAGATGCCTAAAATCCTAAGAAGGAACCTCAGGCTTCCTGTTCCAACCACCCTGGACCAGGGGCCTCAGGACATTCCCAGGGACAGAGGCAGGCAGACAGGCCTGAGGTGGGGGCCGAGGGATTTGGTTCAGAAATGACACTCAAAGCCCGGCAGCTGCCAAGCTCTGTCTCAGGGGATCCTGGGGCGATCCCAGAGGGACCCGGGGGGCCCCCACGCAAGGTGCCTCTCTCCTGTGGGCGTCCCAAGTCAGCCTGAAGGGCAGGGGACGGGGACGGGCCAAGGCCAAGCCCAAGCCCAGCACGTACAATCACCACTCCGACAGGCACTTCCTCCCAGGCCAGTTCACGGGGCTGGCATCCACGGGCAGCTGCCAGGCACCTGCTGCCGGAGAGAAAAGCCCCATCGCCCCAGCGTTTGTGGAGGGAGGCGCCAGCTCGGATTCCAGAAAGGCGTGCAAGTCGAAGCAGAGCCCCCCTCCCCGGATGTGGGCTGACCGGCGGTGGTACCTCCTGCCCTCCCACCCCGCTGTCCTCCGGCCCAGCCTCTGTGGGGCTGAGCTTGCCTCCTGTATTTGCTCTTGGAGCCATGTCTCCTGGGGACCGTCTGTCTGCCACTCACCCTCTTGGGCTGCACTCCCTCTTCTTGGACAGCCAGGGACCAGGCTGCTTCTGCCTTCAAGGCAATGGGAGATGCTGCAAAGACAGAGAACGGGGAGGGCTTGACCAAGAGGAGAGGCCGGCTCGACAGAGATAATTGGGCCTCCTGTATCCTGTATCAATCCATCACATTTATGGTCTTCTCTCCAGACAGGAGACAACGAGGAAATGACAAAAGCCAATAAGGCCAATAAATAAAGGGTAATGGAATAACCAGTACAGGCAGCCCATCCCCTGAGCCCCAGAGCCAGGAGCAGGGCTGAGCCCTCCCCTGTGTCTGTCTTCACTTCAGCCACACGCCCCAGGGGACAGGTAACCCCGGTCAGCAGCCGCCATGGGGTTTTCAGCTGAAGCTCCAGCTGCTCAGGCCAAAAACCCTGGCATCATCCCTACCTCCTCTCTCTCACACACCCCACATCCAATCCAGCAGGAAATCCTGCCGGCTCTGCCTTCAAAATATATCCCAAGTCAGGCCACTCCTCAACACCACCGTCGCCACGCTGGTCTGAGCCACCAACGCCTCTTGCCTGGATTCTTACAAAGTTCTCCTGGTTGGTCCTTGGCCCAGACCGTTCTCAACATAGCAGCCAGTGGCGTCTATTAAAAGGCAAGTTCCCTGGTGGCGCAGTGGTAGAGAGTCTGCCTGCCGATGCAGGGGACACGGGTTCGTGCCCTGGTCCGGGAGGACCCCACATGCCGTGGAGCAGCTGGGCCCGTGAGCCATGGCCGCTGAGCCTGCGCATCCGGAGCCTGTGCTCCGCAACAGGAGAGGCCACAACAGTGAGAGGCCCGCGTACTGCACACACAATAAAAGGTAAGTTGCACAGAACCCCCGAGTGGCCCCCGTCACACTCAGAGAACAGCCTGAGCCCTCTTCAGCCCTGCAATGCACCCCGCTCCCCAGCGCCTGTCTGAGCCCGTCTACAACCCCGGCTCTTACTCCACGTCAGCCACACCAGGTCCTTGCTGGCTCCTGCCTAGGCCGTGCACGCCTCACCTGAGGGCTTCAGCAGTGGCTGTTCCCTCTCTGTCACAGTCTTCTCCCAGAGAGTGCATGGCTCCCCTCTTTCCTCTGATGTCACTTTTGCAATGAGGCAACAATGACCATCGTACTTTCTATCCTCTCCAGCCCACTGTTTCTATACTTAAATCAGGGGGATGTGAACTCATCTTAGTTGCAGCATGTGGGATCTAGTTCCCTGACCAGGGATCAAACCTGGGCCCCTTGCATTGGGAGCATGGAGTCTTAGCCACTGGACCATGAGGGAAGTCCCAAAATTCACCCTTTTAAAATGCACAGTGTGGTTAGTTTTGACAAATGTATAAGCAGTATAATCACCACCAAAATCAAGATATCAGATATTTCCATCACGTCCTCATGCTCCTTTATAGTCAACCCCTTCCTCCACCCCAGCCCCTGGCAACCACTGAGCTGTTTTCTGTTCCTATAGATCTACTTTTTCTGGAGAATTCATATAATGGAATATTGCACGTAACCTTTGTGTCTGGCTGCTGTCATTCAGCATAATACATTTGAGCCTCATCCATGTTGCTGCCTGTGTTGGTTTGTTCCTTTTCATTGCTGAGAGGTATTCCATTATATGGATGTACCATGGTTGGTTTTGCATTCAGTAGTTGATAGACATTTGGGTTGTTTATAATTTTTCACCATCAGGTATAAGGCTGCTGCTATCAACATTGGGTACTGGTGTTTGTATGGTCATATGTTTTTATCTCTTGGGTAAATGCCTAGAAATTGAGTTTCAGGGGACAACTAATCAGTTTCATCTGATTAGTGTATGTTTAACTCTATAAGAAGTTGTCAAATGTTTTCCAAAATGGTTGTTCATCATCCATTCCTACCAGCAATGAGAGTTCCAGTTGCTCCATATCCATGCCAACATTTGGAATTGTCAGTCTTTTTTTTTCCTTTAATTTTAGCCAGTTGGGTGGGTATATCCTATAATTTTAATTTGCATTTCCCTGATGACCAATGATGACTAACGATGTTGAGCATCTGTTCATGTGCTTACTGGCCATTCCTATATCCTCTTTGGTGAAACGTCTGCTATTGTTTTTAAGGAGCTCTAAAGACAGACTTTATATATATATATATGTGACATACATATATGTCACCATTTGAAGGAGCAAAACTCCCTGTGCAGTGTGAAAACATTCCATTGCTCTGCATGGGCTTGCTGCACCATGTGGAGAAACTGACCTCACTGTTCCAGTCTCCATTTTCTCATCTGTAAAATGGGCATGACAATACTTACCTCCTAAGGTAGTGTGAGGATTGTGTAAACTAAGACACATGAAGAATCTACAATAATCCCTAGTACACAGTAGCACTTAATAGATATCCAGCATGATAATGATGAGCATGACTACCAGCCCCCGTGTGACTTGTTCATGCCAATCCAATTTCCCTCTTCCAGAGCCCTGTGTTTTCATCTGTAAATGGTTAGGGACAATCTCTAAGCCCCTTCCACAGTAACATCCACTGATTTCCTGAACTGCTCTCTGTTTACTGACACACCCCTCACAGGTCCCTTCCTCCACCCAGGGGCACCCCCAATAGCCACCCACCTCCCGGGACACTAGTTACACACACAATGCAGCAGAAAGCTCCCTGCAGCCCGTCCTTCCTGACACACAGAATGGCCTAGGCCCCAGCTCCTCAGTCACCAATGAGAGGGACCATGAGAAGCTGGAAGGACCAGTGGGGGACAGTGGAGACTGAGGAAGAGCTGGGAAGGGCAGATGGCGCCAGCAAGACCAAGGAAGCTGGGAAGGTAGTGTGGTCCTTCTGGGCCCCCATCCCCTGCCCCGCAGTGCCCCACATGCCCTTCCCTCTCCCCACACCACCCTCTCCCTAGCTCATCTCCACAGCTCAGGGTGGGGGGGGGGGACCAGGCCCTCCGTCAGCCACACCCTCCCCCCACCTAACCTCTGGGGGAAGCTGGATCCCCAAGAGAGCCCCTCCCTGGGGGTGTGGGGCAGGGAGGACAGGAGTGTCGGGAAATCAGTCCACACAGACTTGGGGCTGGTGCCAGGGCGCCACAGGGAGTGGAAGGAGGTGAGAGAAGGGGGCTGGCCAGCAGGGCCCAGGCCACTGGCAGGACAGGCCAGAGGTGGCGACTGGGGAGCTGAGGGACAGGGAGGCTGGGAGAGCGGAGGGCGTCACAGGGGCTGGGGGCCTGGGGGTTCTAGAAGCCCAGAGCAGGGAGACTAGGAGGCAGTGAGGGGCTGGAGTACAGGAGGCGTGAGGAAGACCAGAGGCCAGGGGCACGGCTGGGTCGGGGTGCTGAAGCTCTGGACTTCCTACCCCCAGTCCTCCATTTCGCTTACACTAAGTGGGCTCTTTACGCCCACTGTCACCTCCTCGATTATGGGCAGCCCGCCCAGCCCTCCTAGCCATCAGCCCAGACTCTCTTGGCACCTTGGCCACAGTGCCCTTCTCTCCCCAAGGCAAGTCACCAACTCAGGGCCGCCCTCGCCACCCACCTGCTGCCAGGCCCCAGCTGCAGAGCCCCCCGTGCCAATTTCTCTGCTCCTGTGCCCTGGCTGAAGACCACCTGGCCCCATGTGTCTGCTTCCCGCCAGCCCCAGCTGCTGCGTGACCACCCTCCTCCTCCTGTAGAGACTCTGGTGTTTGCAGGATAAATAAAAATGGAGCAGTGGGGCCACAGCCTGGCCTGCGGGCCTGACGGCAGCGAAACTCCCAGGTGCGAGGGACAGGAGGCCCCGGAGCCAAAGGAGTCCCCTTCCTCACTCACTCACTCCTGCTAAGTGATGTCAGCCTACACACGGGACCAGCTGGGGAAACCGAGGCATCTGTCCATTCTTCCTTTAGCAAACATGTGCTGAACATCTCCCAGATTCTGGAGAGCACAATAATGAGCACAAACAGACAAGACCCCCGCCCTCATGGAACTCAGTCATGCTGGGGAGACAGACATTAACCTCAAAATCCACAAACCAGAGCTCTTTATAATTACAAAACAGTGAGGGGGTGAGGTGGGACAAAGTACAATGAGTACAAACATCAGGGAAGACCTCTGATGAAGACATGGCATTTTTGTTGACTGAGGTGGGTGCTTCCAGGCAGAGACCAGGAAGGGCAGGTGTGAAGGTCCTGAGGTGGAAGAGTCGTGGCCTGGTCCAGAAGGGAAAGATGGCCCACGTGGCTGGCTTGGGAGTGAGGACGAGCCAGGAGCAGAGTGTGGATGTGACCCAGCGGCACACAAAGAGGTGCCTTGTTGTACATGCTTTCTATTATTTGCAGGGAGGGGCACGGTTGCCAGCTGGGTTTGTACTTTAGAAAGATCCTACCTCTTGCTCTGAGGGAAAGATCTGTGGGGCATAAGAATGGATGAGGGGAAACAGGTCAGGTGGTCCCTGTAGGGAGAGATGATGGTGGAGGGTGAGAAATTTGGGAGCAATTTGGGATGCAAAATTGGATAACAGAGCGCCCAAAAATGGGTGAGGAGGTGCCTCTGGTCTCTGACTAGGACAACAAGGAAGGTGCCACAAGAGGCTATCAGCCTCCTCAGGCCACCTCCTGGGCTGGCCCTCAGGCCTCTGACATCTGCCCCAAAGAGTACTTGGCAAGCAGGGTGGATGATTCACCGGGGGCCTATTCTATTTAAGAATTAATTCTCCACTATGGAGAACAGTATGGAGGTTCCTTTAAAAATTAAAAATAGAGCTACCATATGATCCAGCAATCCCATTACTGGGCATATATCCAGAGAGAACCATATTTCAAAAAGATACATGCACCCCAAAGTTCACTGTAGCACTATTTACAATAGCCAAGACATGGAAGCAACCTAAGTGTCCATTGACAGAGGAATGGATAAAGAAGATGAGGTACACAGAGACAATGGAATACTACTCAGCCATTAAAAAGAATGAAATAAGGCCTTTTGCAGCAACATGGATGGACCTAGAGATGATCACACTAAGTGAAGTAAGTCAGAAAGAGAAAGACAAATATATGATGTCACTTATACGTGGCATCTAAAAAATGACACAAATGAACTTACTTACAAAACAGAGACAGACTCACAGACATAAAAAAAAGCAAACTTACTGTTACCAAAGGGGAAGGGGAGGAGATAAATTAGGTGTCTGGGATTAACAGATACACACTACTATATATAAAACAGATAAACAACAAGGACTTACTGTATAGCACAGGGAACTATGTTCAATATCTGTTAATAACCCATAATGGAAAATATCTGGTAATAACCCATAATGGAAAAGAACCTCCTATGTCTACCACAGACAGCAGAAGCTCTACAAGATAGCAAGTTCCTGTACCTGCCTGAAGCATTGCACTATGTCGCTGCTGATAGGAAAACACTGCTTCTCTGGTCGTTGTGAATGTAGCTATATGAACTGCCCCCTGAGCACAGAGCACAAAGGCGGCCTCAGTTAGCTTTTTTTTCTTGGCTGTGTGGCTTGGGGGATCTTAGTTCCCCAACCAGGAATCAAACCTGGGCCCTCATCAGTGAGAGCTTCAGAGTCCTAACCACTGGACTGGCAGGGAATACTCTCAATCAGCTTTTAATGTTTTCTATCAACCTATCAAGAATTTACATGACACATCCAGTCCCTCTCTTGAGGGAACTTCACCTTCTGCTTGAATTGTTTACAAAACAAAATTGGGGTTGAGGTCTGACGGCACTGCCATGTCACTGTTGAGGACACTTGGACACGTCACAGGATCCAGCCCAGGCTACCAGAAGGCGGTACCATTCCTCAAAGTCACGGGGAGCCCAGGGAGGGAACCCCACTTTGATTCATCTCTAGGTGACACTCCTGTGGATAAATAACCACAGTCTCCAGTCGAGAGCACAAGCGCAGCTCAGCACCTCCCAGCAGTAGCCTGACTCCACACTGAAGCCAGCGTTCCCCCATGAAACACAGGGGAGCCCTTGCTGGGATCCTGTCACTACCCCTGACCTCTGCTTCCCCAAGATGATTTCATTTCAGGAGCCCCCGGTCCAAGGCCTTTATTGTGGTCACGCCACTCCCACACAATACACCTCCTTCCCTTCTCATCTTAGGATGTAGCAGCTGGATACTGTTTCCTCCATCCCAGAGGCTCTGGGTCCTTCTGTAAATTGATGCAGTTCCTCCAGAGGCCAGCTTTCCATACCCCAGATCTCAGAGAGAGGAAGCCTTGAATATAGTCTCAAAACAGTTAACTAACTCCCAAGTGGGGGACCAGGGATATGTACTCACCCTACATTTGAATAACTAACAAAGCCAGCCAAGTGGCCTTCCCCGGACTCCAGGCAGTTTCTTTGTAAGCCGCACCTGTACCTGCTACCTGTGGACATGGCTGCACTGGGCATGTAACCATTCCTGTGGGTCCCCTGAGCTTTGCAGTGGCTTATTTGGAGAGCAGACCTCCAACGGCACCCCAGCCTTAACCTCAGCACAGGTTTGGGTCTGTGTGCTTTTCATGCCGGAAAAAGGAACATTTCCAGGTGGAAATCTTCCAAATGTGTCTTCCCCAATCACCCTGTCACCAGATTGTTCTAAGCAAAAACTTTCTTGTAAATTATCTTTGCCTTTGACTGTTCACACACAAAGGTTACATAGTTGTCTGTCTCTGATATCACACACGTAGCTGGGGAAATGGTTTCAGAGGTTCCCACAGCTGGAATCTCCAGAGGAATTCTGACCAAGAAGGGGGACATGAGGTCATGATGAAGAGGGAAAGAAGGAAAGAGAAGGTGGGGAGGACTCAGAGAGCCAGAGAGGAGAGGGGACTCTATGCAGGTCACCCTTGCTCCTTTGCCCCTCCCATCTCCAAGCTGCAGTTTCATTGGTGCTGCCCCAACCTTCGCATACAAGTGAACAGATGATAAAATGGTCAAGGAGGAACAATAATACACCAGTATCAATGAGCACATGCAGCCCCAAGTCTTGGTTTCTAAATACCATTCTCCGTTCAAAGGAAATCGGACTCCTTGGTGAAATGGCTGATTCATTGCTAGAGCAGAGAGAAAATACAAGATGAGCCCCGGACCATCCTAGAAAGTAAGAGAGTGCTTAGACTGGTATATACATGTCAAAAGACATGGGAGCCAGTTTGAATGGTCCAGTTAGTAAGTTTAGAAGGAGGGAGGGAGTAGCAAATCATCAGTGGATGAAAATTAGGATAAAAGTTTGGTGAGGAACCTAGTCTCAAAGTATCTTCCCACAGCTGCTCTTTAATTTTCTTAATTTAACTGCGGGGGAATTTGACACACACCTCCTAAACCAAGTGATCGGGGGGACAACATCGCTACCAAATGGGAAAATGGATATCGCGTGCCTCCCCAGGTGATACTCCGAGAGAGATACAACATACCCTTTGTGGTAATCTTACCAAAAATGCATAACCTGAAACAAATCATGAGGGAACAGCAACAGGACTTGAGCAATGTCATTCTACAAAATAACTGGCCTAAACTCTTCAAAAATGTCAAGTTCAAGAGACACAGGAAAGGCCAAGGAATTCTTCCAGATTAAAGGAGACTAAAGGGACGTGACAACTAAATGCAACAGGTGGCCCTGGACCAGGAAAAAAAAATAAATAGAAAGAAGACGTGATTGAGACAACGGATGAAATTTGAATATGGCCTGTGGATTAGATAACAAATTTTCTGATTTTGTTAACTGCATTGTGATTTTGTAAAAGAATATCCTTGTCCTCACCAATACACTCTCAAGTATTTAGGGGTAAAAAGGCATGATGTCTTCAACTTACTCTCAAGTGATTCAGAGAAAAAAAATCTGTATGTGTATATACTATGTATAGTATATATACAATATAGCATATACAGTATATTATACATACATACATGTAGAGAGAGAATTATAAAATTAATGAGCAAAATATAAATAATTGGTGACTCTGCATAAAGGATATATGTGAAATTACATTAAAGTAAAATTTACACAAATAATAATAATGGCCAACAACTCCATGGTGCTTACCCTGTGGCAGGTGCTGTTCAAATACTTTACATGTAGTAACTCATTTGATACTTGCAAGAGTCCTACAAGGAATGTGGTACTATCGTCCACGTTGTCATCTTCCTTTTGCAGATGGGGGAACTGAGGCACAGAGCAGTTAAGATGGCAGAGCTGAGATCTGACCCCAGGTCAATCTGCCTGGCTCCAGAGTCTGTGCTCTTAGCCAGTGGGCCTTGATGCCTCATAAGCTGTGCAGAGGCTGAGAACGGAACCCAGGGATGGGAACACACACAGAGGACACGCACATCTTTACACCCCAATGCACATGGATGGGCTGCCCGATGCACAATGGTGGCAGACTGAGAATCAAAGCAATCTTCGGCTCTGAACACATTAGCGAGCCTCTGAGAAAGCAGAAGGAAGCTTCGAGTTGAGTGCCTTAGGCCTGGGGGCAAAGACCCTCCTTCCCGGGGGTGTCCTGCAGCCTCTAGCCCAGCCTTTTTGCCTTTCCCTTCCCCTTCCTGAGAGCTCCAAGCTCAGTTTCTCTTCTTCTCAGACCCCTAGGCCCACAAACCCAGAAATTAGGGGTTTCTGGCCTTGGCCTGCTAGTGGTGAACACTGGCTGGGGCCTTGGAGGAAAGAATGTGGGCCCCGATGAAACAGTGGCCCCAAAGTCAGAGTTGAGGGGGGATGACTGAAAGCTGATGGCCACAGAGGCTGGAGGAGACTGGGTGAGGTCAGGAGATGAGAGGACCAGCCAGGCCCCAGCCCCACGGTCACTGCAGGAGCAGCTTGGCAGGGGTGACTGTCCTCCTCGGCTCTTTGCCAGAAAGGACTGAGGGAGTTCTGCTCCCTGCACCCCTGAGGAAGCTGAACCTCGCTGGCCGAGTGTCAGGGAGGATGGGGCTGCTTGGGCCTGTCCAGCCCAGCAGGGAAAAGGGGGTGGGGGAGGAAGGCGCTGACGTCCGGATTCAGCAGAGGCCTGGACCCCCGCCATCCCCTCCCCACTGAAGGACCTGTCACAAGGCGGCCGTGGCTCACACCCGCTTATCGGGGCTGGGGTGTGGAGAGGGTGTCGCGGATGGGAGATAGGACTGGGACAGGGCTGTCCACACTGGCCTGCTCTGCCTCTCCCTCATTCACGCCTCCTCTGAGGCCCCTCAGCCCACTATCCCCCGCACCTCCAGGCTGCCCCTGCATGTCTCCCTGCAAAGCACCCCTGCAGGCTGCATTCTGAGAAGGATTGCTCTGCCCTGGACAGTCAGAACACCGAACACAGAGGGACCCTGGAGAGTGTCCAGTCTAAAATCACGTTGCACACAGGGGACTAGGCATAAGGGGGTGCCACTTACCTGAAATCATATTGCAAGTATGCAGAGGAGCAGAGCTAGGTTCTGACCCTAGACCAGAGCTTGTAAGGCTCTGAGCCTCAGCCAGGGACCCCAGAGGAAGGGTCCCAGGGCCACAGTGAAGGAGGCGTCACAGCACACTTACCCCTGAGGAATCCCAGTCTATTCAAGTTTCAGCCTCATATGGGGAAAGAGGACACAGACACGTCACACTGTCCTGGACTCCACTGACCTTGGAGAAGATCCAAGGTCTCTGCCCGTGTCTGAATGGCAATGACAGCGAGAGGTTGAAGGCTCCCTCTGCAGTGTGGGGCAGTGCAGGGCAGAGAGGCGAGAGGGGGCACACAGCACAGAAATCAGGATGCCGGGGGAGAAGTCAGGGGCCCATCATGGGAGGTGTTGGGAACTAAAATATGTGTCCTGCCTAGTGGGCTAAGAAAGCCAGCTGGGCCCCAGATGTGCCAAGGCCTCGGAGCTGCTGGGGAGGCCTGGAAAATTCAAGGCCACTGTCTGCCACTGTCACCAGCCTTAGAAGACATTTGGGCAGAAACGAGCCCTGGCATCACCAGGGGCATGACGGTTCATCCTGTGCCTGTCGAGGAACTGGGGCTGGGGGAGGCAGAGGAGAGAAATAATTCCAAGACCCTGGCTGGGGGCAGGAGAGAGGGCAGGGTTCCACACCTGCATACAGCTGGAAGACTTAAGTTTAACTCCGCTTCTCTCTGGGCCAAACACACAAAAGCCCTGCTCAGCACACTCTGACGGGCACCTCCGTGCTCCCATCTTCCCACTGGGACGGGCGGCCTCAGGACCAGACCCTGTGGATCCTGATGAAAAGTGAGTGGGGAAAGCGCCCGGGGAACTCCAGCCGGCTGGAAGCAGTGCTCAGCACGCCGCTGGGAGTCATCCCAGGCACAGGGCCCTGCTCCACACAGCGCCTGCCCACAAGCTCACAGCCAGAACAATGCACATGGCTTCCTCCTTCCTCTGAGAAGCCATCGTCTCAGAGGCCAGTCTCTCTGTTCCCTGCAGGGGGACTGGCCCCCCAGCCAGGCCCTAGTCCTCAGCCTTCCTGGGTTCCCTCACAGGGACCATGAGCGCAGTGACACTCAAGCAGGATAAGCTCAACGTTTCCGACTTGCTGGTAACTCCATAACACGTCTCGGGCACGTGCTGTTTACAGAACCCTCTGGAGGCCCCAGAAAGGAGTCAACTCTGCAATCTGCCTGCCTCCAGGAAGTTAGCAGGCCTTGGAGGGCAAAGACAAGTAAATGATGAATGACTGAACTACAAAGCAAAGTAAAATAACGGCAACAGCCTTGCGGGTGGAGGGCAGACATTACACGTGTAAGTGGGAAGATGGGCTGGGCAGTCTCCCTGCATAGCACAGGTGTCCAAAGCGCTGGCCCAGCCGTGCTGTGTGCAACCAGAGGTACAGTGGGCAATCTCCCTGTCCCAGAGTGACTCACAGGCAAATTTTCATGGAGACCTATTTCTGCATTGTACAATTTAGTGTTGTTTTTTTTTAAAGACATAGAAGAGAATCGAATGTAAGTTCTGAAAATATCAGAGCCCATCATTATCACATGAAACTTGCTGCATGGGTAGGTGAAGCAGGTTGCCAGGTAAAATGAATTTTTTACCAAAGGGACCTTCCTTGGCTCTTGTCTCCTTCAATGTTTTTAACGGACACATTGAAGGCTTGATTTTCCAATCTGCAATCTCAAAGCTGGGAGGCATAGCTAACAGGTCAGATGGCCAAATCAGGATCATCGAGAATGTGAACTCGCCTGAAGATGGGTAGGAATTATAATCAAGTGGAATCTTCATAGTTGGGCATATACATAAAATGCCATATTTGTGTTCCAGAAATTGACTACGTGAGCACGTGATGAGAAAGTGATTTGACAGTAGGTCATGTGGAAAAGACCCGAAGCCGTCAGTTGGAGCGAGTCCCACGTGAACCAGTGGTATAGTGAGAAAAGTGGGGTGTCAATCCCCCACCTCGATTCAGCACTGCTATCACCTCACCCTGAATGCTTTGTCCAGACGTGGCCGCCGCACCAGGAAGACATGTGAAATCACGGTGAAGGGTCTGAGATCCATGAATGCCTGGGCATGAAACGAGATGCCCTGATGTCACCAGGAGCACCTTATCTCTAAAGGGCTATCAGGTGAAAGTAGGTGCCAGCCAGTTCTGTGTAGCCTGGAAAGGCGGTTAGGGCCTGTCATTGATGAGCAGGAGTTACAGGGGAAGGCTTCAGCTAAATGTTCTGCAGCTCTCCTAGAAAGAAAATTGGGCACCTGGGGGCCTTAATGGGATAGGAGAAAGTTTTCCCTTGATAGTCACAAGGTCAAACTCAAAGACCACCTGCTTGCCAGAAGACTTCTGTCTCAGGAATGTGTGCCTTGGGGGAGGGTGGGAGCAAAGAAGGGCAAATGGTCCAGTTCCAAATCCTGGTTGCTCCTCAGGATGGCCAGTGTTGCTTGTTTAGAAAATACAGATTTCAGCTTCACATCGGATCTACTGAATCAAAATCTTCAAGTGTGGGGTTGGAGAATCTACTATTCTTTTGACGCTCACCAGGCAGACTATTCTAGATTGAGAGACTAGACATAATTAACAAAATATAATATAGGAACCTTGATTGAAGCCTGGATGTTTCAAAAAAGTATAAAAAACATTTGGGGAACATGCAGGCAAATTCTAATTGAGATTGTTTATTAGACGATATAGAATTCTTGATAATTTTCTTAGATGTGATAATAGTTACTTTGGAAATAGGGGAATATCTTTTTTCTGAGGTAATTCAGGCTGAAGTATGAAAAAGTGAAGTGCTGTGCACCATTCACAATAGCCAAGACATGGAAACAACCTAAATGTCCATCGACAGATGAATGGATAAAGAAGATGTGGTAGATACAGACAATGAAATATTACTCAGCCATAAAAAAGAATGAAATAATGCCATTTGCAGCAACACGGATGGACGTAGAGATGCTCACAGTAAGTGAAGTAAGACAGACAAAGACAAACATCACATCATATCACTTATATGTGGAATCTAAAATATGATACAAATGAACTTACCTACGAAACAGACTCACAGACATAGAGAACAGACTTGTGGTTGCTAAGGGGGAGGGGGCTGGGGGAGGGATGGAGTGGGAGGTTGGGGTTAGCAGGTGTAAGCTATTATATATAGGATGGATAAATAACAAGGTCCTACTGTATAGCACAGAGAACTGTATTCAATATCCTATGGTAAACCATAATGGAAAAGAATAATTTAAAAAAGAATGTATATATGTGTAACTGAATCACTTTGCTTACAGCAGAAATTAACTTTGTAAGTCAACTATACTTCAATTTAAAAAAATAAAGTAAAAAAACAGCAAAGGACTTCCCTGGTGGCGCAGTGGTTAAGAATCCGCCTGCCAATGCAGGGGACATGGGTTCGAGCCCTGGTCCAGGATGGTCCCACATGCCGTGGAGCAGCTAAGCCCGTGCGCCACAACTACTGAGCCTGCGCTCTAGAGCCCGTGCTCCGCCACAAGAGAAGTCACCGCAGTGAGAAGCCTGCGCACCACAATGAATAGTAGCCCCCACTTGCCACAACTAGAGAAAGCCCACGTGCAGCAACAAAGACCCAATGCAGCCAAAAAGAAAAAATGGAAAAAGAAAAAAAACAAACAGAAAAAAAAAAGAGTGAAGTGCTGTGTCTACAACTTACATTTTTTTAGACAATAAGTTACTTTTAAATGGTTCAAGACAAGAACGCAAATGAAACACAGTATGGAGGGAGAGGGCATTCGTTGCACTTTCAACTTTTCTGAAAGCTTGAAATTATTCAAAATAAAATTGGGGGGCAAAATTAAACTCTCTAGGCTTCTCTGACGTGAGCCAAACATGAGGCGCACTGGAAGAGATGACCCCTCCTGTCCCATCCAGCATGAGAGCTTGGAGCCTGCCTACTGAGGCTCTGTGTTGGGGCGAGGTCCCAGCGGTGTGACATTAGGCCACAGTGACCCCTAGAGGTGCCGTGCACTCAGGGTGAACCAGCCCTTGGCCGAATTGTCAAGTTCAGGAACATGGAAGAGAAGCCCATCCAAGCACCCCATCTCCCCTGCCCCAAATTATACAGAGTGCAGTGCATCCCACTTGGCCCTCTGATGACCTGAGGCTTGGTCCCTGAAGGTGAGGCTGGACTGCAAAAGCAGCACTGGGTCCCCTGATAGACCATCTCCATGACGACACCCAGAAAAGCAGGCCAGACGAAGAAGCTGGGCATGGGCGTGGGCAAGAGCAGGGGTTCCATGGTCGATGTGAGGCCACCCCTGACCAGCTCCACCAGAATGAATTAGAGGCTCAAGGAGGAGAGTGAGGGCCCAGAAAGGGGAAGGGCACACAGGGTGGACGTGGTAGGGAGTTAGCAGGGAACAGAACAGCGGACCCTGGGGTCGGGGACAGGCCGCTGACGGGAAATTGGAGATTCGTCATGTTAACGCCAATGACATTTATGGACTCACGATCAAGGCAGGGAACACGGGTGACATGGTGATACTCACGGTCACTCCAAGAGCCCGGCTGCAGGCTGAGCCCAGCTCTGCAAGAAGCCATTCCCTCAAGATCAGACTCTGTATCTCCTGCTGGGCTCTATTTTAAGTTCTGAAGGAGGGACGGAGGTTTTCAGTCGTTTGAAGATGGAGGCACAAGTGCAGAAACACTAACAGGTATTTAAGGGGCTAGCACACCCATCCTACCTTTGCCACTTGTGCAAGGTCCCCCTTTGCTGCATACGATATAGGTGAAACAGTCTCAATCCATAGACCAAAGAGCCTGAAGTCTCGAAATAAAGATGTTACTGCAGGTGGAGAGAGATTAGGGAGTGAGTCCCTCGCCCCCAGAGGGGGGTCCCAGCAGCAGAGCCTGGGTCCTTCTCCCTCAGCAGCCTCCCTCAGACCAGGGGCTCCCTGAGCATAAACAGAGTGGAACGCAGAGTCCCAGGTGCAGCCTGAGACCGCGGCAGGACCCGGAGAGGGCCCGGCTGGATGGTGATTGGCTCAGGTCAGTAATGAGGTGCTTTCTTTGACCAGAGGGACACACCTGATGCTGGGGGGAGGCCTAGGGCTCTGCTGCATCTGAGTCCAAGTACTCAACAGTCCCACAGGGGAGGCGGAAGTGATCTGATCCAGAGGAAAGTCCTGAGCTCTACCCAGTGTTTACATTTCAAAGTTTGTTTTGGAGGGACTCTTAGTGGAAGTGTTGAGACAATTCAAGCATCACTTGTCGTATATCAACAAAACTTTTACGTATAAAAATGAGGACTGGGAGACTGCTTTTTTAATTGTAAGTAGTTATCTCTTCTTTTTCACAATGACCAGGTAGCATTTTTCATAGGAACTAAAAACATGTTAAGACACTTTAATTTATTGATCTAAAAATCAAGATTCTCTACCATTGAGGTGGTGACACAGGAGTGAGAACAGCATGGGAATAACCCCAAGGCTGCTGGAAATTCAGGTCAGAGGAGAATGTAGTGACAGGCTCGGGGGACAGTGGATGGGGGCTTGCCTCTTGAGATGGGCGGTAGGACCTCTCCCACAGAGCCGCCCTCGGGCTCCTGGAAAAACACCCAGACCCCTCTGTCACCTCTCCAACAAGGAGAGAAAGTAACAGATTTTTTGGTCACAGTGACATTTGGGCTCTTTCTCCCTGAGAAGAAAAAGACTGGCACAAGCTAATGGGGAACAGTGTGATAAAACAGGCCGGTATTAATTGGGCTGCAGTGTTCTGACCCCCCAACTTCTTTCTTTTTTACCCAAATAAAGCAGAATAATGTCAATCATTATCATCTTACCTTTATCTTAAAGCCTTGGCATGTCTGTTAGAGACAAACACAAAGCACCATGAAAACTGTTCTAGTAACAGCACTTGGAAAGACAGCAGTGACAGGACACAGTCAGACAAGTTCCTGTGCCCTATTTTAAGACATTTTACTGCCTACACTTATGACAGCCCATGAAAGGATTCCACGTAAACCCAAATCTAGAGATCTGGCTCGGAAAACAGCCACTGTTTCCCCCAGAGGTAACAGTTTATGGGTCTTTGGGCCAAGCACCAGCCCTTTGTATGCCATCCAGGTAGGCACGCTGGCACAAAGGTGAGTGAGCCACAAGCTGGTGAATCTGTGGGCACAGACCCTTCTAAGGTTCCTCAATCTCTAGAACAAAAAGCCCATCTGGAAAGAAGGGAACACATCGATTTGGCACCAGCCAGGCTCTAGAAGAATTGCATTTCTGAAGGCAAATAGGGACCCTAATAAACCCCAAAAAGCACTGACCTTTAACCTTCAAATACCTGTGACTGTTTCTTCCCAAAGAACTAAGGAGGGTTCAAGTCAGAGGACATTAAAGTTCCTCTGGCTTGATGGCAGACAAGGAACCAGACCCCTCTTACCAAGCAGGCCCCAGGATCACAGACACCCCTTCCATCACTCAGGACATATGTCTTTCTGAGTCAAAAGCCTCTGTGTCAGGGAAGATTTTAATGTACCCCATGTTGTGTGCCCATTCCTTGTGGATTACTTCTTTGGGAAGATGAACCTTGGGCAAAATACTTCAGCTCTCTAAGCCTCAATTTCCTCTTGGGTAAAATGAGGATAGTGGTATTTCCCTCAGGGGGTAGTTGTAGGATAATACACGTAAAGCACTGAGCTTAGTATATAGAACATATTAAGTGAGCAGAAAATGTAGTTGACAGAAGAGGAGGAACAGCAGGCCCATGAGGGGAGGAACAAGAAACAAATATATGATACACATGGTCAGGACAACGCATAGGGGATATCCAAAAGCCATCTCTAAGACCAGCTCAAGTCCCAGGGAAAGAACACGTACAATATTGGGTTCCACGAAGGCTGAGCAGATACATCAAAGACACTGTATGATGTGGAGGCAGAAAATATAACGCCTTCGCATACAATACATCCAGAGAGACACACACACAGCGTCATCCCGCAGACACAGCCCTCCTGTTAACTTGACACAAGACCAACGCGTGATCTGCAGGCGTTAACAGTTTCCTTAGTTTCCCACGTCAAATAAAATACCAACCAAAACATCTGACATCTTTGATCTTTTGGGGAGAAATTTAGTCTGAAATTTAGGAGTCCATCATTTTAAAGCAGAGCCACTAAAACATAGTATCCCAAAGAGGCTGCACCTGCTTCATTACAGACAACGTCACACTTCTGAGAGGTGAACTACGAGGACTTTCTTTCCAGGACTCCTGACTGCTCTGAGCTTTGAGTTCTTCCAGCTTCTTCTTGCAGTGAGTCATGAAGTCCTCACTGGGTTCAATGCCTGCGTTCCGCAAATTTTCCACGAAAGGATTTTCCAGTCTGAGTACCGATCGGGCTCCCTGAATCTTTCTTGTGCTCAGAGTGAACTTCCTGAAATCCAGGAGCTTACAGGTGTCCACCAAGCAGATGTTCCTGATGTCACTATTTCCATCCAGATGAGGGAAAAACACCAGTCCTGACAACTTCTCCAGGTCCTGCAGGCTCACCTGGAGCTCACTTAATTGGGGCTGGAAGCCAATGTCCTCGCTGGGCACCACGAAGCCCCTAGTGCCAGGGGCTCAGTAGACCCCGGGCTTCTGCACACCAGGATCACCTTGCAGAGGTGGGAGGGCACTGCCGCATTGTCCTCGCCAATCACCCAAAAACAAAGCAGCTGTATTAGCGATGCTAATTTGCACTAGCAGGTCCCAAATTTTTCCTGAAAAGACTTTTAAATGCATTTCTGAAAATGTACTTACAAACTACCCCACCCCACCCCCAATGGATTTAAATTCAACTGCCAAAGGTAATAATAACCAAGACACAGATTCACAGAGAAGATGAGCATTTAACAGGTAGATTCTGATTGTCTTTAAAGTAACACCACCCCAAAGAGCAGGGGTCCCATTCTCTGCTCTTTGTAGGACAATGGAATGCCAGGAGTGGGTCCTGGGTTTTTTAATGGACAAGAAAAGCTGTTGCCTTTTCCTTGTCTCATAATCAGAACTTTTGGGGCTCCTACCATTCAAAGGTCAAAACGGCCAGCTTGGGGAACTCCCAGCTCTAGAAATAAAAATATGGCCTTGGTTTATCAAATTCACTAGGGAGCTAAACAAACAACTTTCAAGAAACACCCAGGCACCCCACATCAGTATTACTATCTCCAGTATCACCTAGACTGTGGCTCATTTTTTAAATTACATTAGGTAAATGTAAATGCTGTTTGCTCAGAGTTCTGCACACTCTTGGGTCTGCTATCAAACACAGAACCCCTGAATGTGTCATCAAATCAGACACTTTGGAAAGGTATCCACACAACGAAAAAGCCAGAGCCAGGGTCAGGCCTGAAAACAACTTGGCTGCCTGTGGAGGCTGGCTGTAATAATGAAATAACACTGTTATGAAACCTTTTCAAATTTCCTTCCAATTGGCTTAGAAGCCATTATCTGCTTTCTGGAAAAGAAAAAAATGAACATCCATTTCCTTAATGGTCTCCAATAAAATGACACAATCCAGCTACAATAGGCTTGCGGTACTACTGCTCCCCCTGGGCCGGCCCTTCCTTGGCAAGAGGCCTCCCTTCCAGGCCAAGCCCGCTCCCTGTGGAAGGCCCCGCTGGGAGCCCAGATAAGGCAGAGGGATGAGAGCTACAGAGGATTCTTTTCTGCTTTTCCCAAGCTCCTACCCACACGGCGCACAGCCTAACAACTCCGAGGCCATCTGCTGCCTAACATGCAGGGAAGTCCCACCGCCAAGGCCAAGTGCAGGGCTGCAGGGAAGACCCATCATTCCACAGGAGTGATCTCTGTAACTGTCTTGGAAGTTAGTGAAAGTGGTTGGTCAGGGTGCAGTTTAGAGTAAGGTTTATGAAACTACACAATCCCCTCCAGCAAGTCATTTATGCAGCTGGGAAAATAAACATGCCGTTCAAGACAAAAAAACATACTGAACATGAATGCAGTGGAGGGTCACAACTAGCCCACGGATCACCAAGAGATGTTAACTCAACACTGCAACTCAGAGGTCCTGTGCCCGGCACTGCTGGAAATACCGAAAGGAATAAGCTTTAAAGTAAATTCATTTGGCGCTGCTCTCAAGAAGCTTCCCATCCAGGGGAAGAGTCAACACCCACAGTGTGGTGGGACGCGGCCGATACAGAGCAGCAGCAGCAGCGCTGAGTGGGTGGGTGCAGGGGAAGTCAGGGACCAGAGCTGAAGGTGTGGCTGCAGCTGAGCCTTAGTTTACAAGGTTGGGGAGAAGTTTAAATGCGCTTCAGGTGGTCCAGTCACTAGCCCGGGAGCCAACAGTTAAGCAAATCCTTGGTGCCACCTGGTGGCCATTTTCCATCACTGCAGCACAGATCTCAGACTCCCAACTATCTGGAGCCTTAGGAGACCAGTCACTTGATTTTATTCTCTCCTCACCGACTCCTTGTCTACAAACAAATGACAACTCTCAAAAAACTTAATCAGTCATGCCCATGTGCTGCCAAACAGGGCTTCTAATCAGGTGCATTAAATTCCAGCCAAAAGTAAAGAAGCTTGACATTTTAAGATCCATGGATTTACCACATGGAAATCTACCATTTCTATTAGATTTTCAAAAACTCTCACGTAGCTAGAGGACCTCGAATACTACCTTTGAGAAAACCTCATGAACACAGAAATTCCTACTAAGAACCACAAAGTGTGACTCTTCCACCCATGACTTACTCACAATATTTCAACAAAGAGGAGATAAAATACTAGTCCCAGAAATAAAGAGAAAAATGAAAACTTAGCCAACTCACTATCTTCTCTGATTCAGTCCACTTTGTTCTCAGGAAGTAAACATAACCTATCTAATATAGGAACCAGTCCTATTTGGAAATTCAGAAAACTCGTTTCTTCCCTGCTTTTAAAACTTAAAAAAAAACAAACCTGAAATATCTTAAAGCTATCTTCTCTGTAGACAACTCAACCTACATAATAAATTCTTCCCACTTTTGGGAAAACTGGAAATGTTTCTAGAAACTAGGGTACTGAAGCAGAATGGTTCAGCAGATTGAAACCCCAGAGACCTGGGGCTTTGGCATGAAGTTGCAAGTCACGACCATTGGTATCTTCTTTTTTCATTCATAAAATGAGTAATAACAATCCCCAAGCTGTCTATCTCATAGAATAGTTCCTAAGATATAAAGACAGGTTAGTTTAAAAAAAAAAAGATTTTGAAATCTGCAAGGCCTATGTAAAAAGCTATTTTTGTAGCATATGTCATTCAAAAGACAGGAATGCAATTGCATTTGGTACAAAAGGTGGTTCTGCAGAGGGATAGTGGAGAAACATGGGATCAAGCAAGATTAGACCAGTTCAAGGTAGACAATAGGGTTTCAGGAGAAGAAAACAGCTTGGACACAAATGACACCCTAAACAAAGGACTCGAGGGCTTAACGTGAACCAAGTCTTTAGTATCAGTAAATCAGCAATAATCCTTTTCCTATGACATTTAGGTATAAAAATCCTTTACAAAAGGAAATCTTTGCTGCTGTTAAATTACCAGAAAGCACTGAACTCTTGTCAAGGCTGTAACAAAAGCTGGAAATCAACTGGGAATCACTAGAAAATACAACATACATAACAATCATAAAGCTGGCGCTCGTGACCTGAAATTAGTTTCCGTACTTGCTGGCCTGCGCTCGTTCCCTCCTATCCAAGAGACAGAGATGACAATTTGCTCCCCCTTCCCACCCCCAACTCCACACACAGAGAGCTGGGCCTTCATGCTGACTCAGTGCCAGCAGAGACCGGCCGCAAACGACACCCAGGCTAAGCCTGCCCTCTGTCATGTCATATCTGCAGCAACTGTGCCTTAAGTGAAATAGCAAGCAGCATCGTGAGGAAAAAGTATGTACCTGCAAGACTCAGATAGATGTAATGTATCTGGTTACGTTCCCCTGGTAAGACCAAAAAAAAAAGAAATTCTAAAAATAAAACTGTTGGACACATCAAGAGATGAAGCCCTTAAAATAAGGGTCATGCCAATCAAGAGAAAGAAAGAGACCATGACAGTGTGATAAATAGGGAGGAACCAGAAGTGAGGGAGTCACAGGGGTGGGGAGTCAACAGGGGTGTGGCAGCCCCGTGTGCTACCTGTAAAGCCTCTGCGGGAGCTCAAACCCTGGGAGACGGTGCTTCTCACACGGGGCATCCACCCAGCACAGAGGCGGGAGATGCCAGGCCAGTGAAATAAGCACATTTTCCCAAACTGTCAACTCCACTGGGTGATTTAGGATGGGGGTAAAGAAATATTTAACCAGTAAAAGAAGCAATTTCAATTAAAACAAATAGATATGAAAATGAAGATTGCCTAAAGATAAAAGAGGAGATTTCAAAAAAAATTCCCGATCACTTCAGCTGATGCCTCAAGATCCCTGGAGACATATTTTCGATTTCCTCCCCCTCCAGGAATTGTGGAAGTTTGGAAAATAATGCTGTAGAAGGAAAACACTGACTGTTAAGTACTTCTAACATCACCACCACCACCACTACTGAGCTGTCAACTCTGAAGCTCACTTTCTTGCCAGGTCAATTATAATGTTCAGGCCAGGATCTTCAGGTATGTTTCACTTGTCTTGATTCAGTCTTTTCTAGAAATAGGCACATGGATGACCTAAGCTATAATAAAGGGGGTGATTCTGATTAGAGCTGTCAGATGACTCACTCTGATAAAATCATTGCTACCAATCTTCCCTCAGGCTCACATTCACTCAAGTCCTATGATGCTGTGATTCCTTCCTACATATTCTAGCAGACGTTTCTGCCTGGCTATAAGGAATCTTCCTCTTGGCCCATTTTCTGTTCTTATTTTTGCAGGCTAGCAAATATCACTTGTAACTGCTCTCCATCCACATCATTTTTTACCTCCTGGCCTTAAGCTTCTATATGTGAAGAGCACAGCAATCCCTTCACTGTAGACTTATGAGATCTTAAAAAACAATACTATGAATGATTGGCAATTCTCATACAAGTAGAGAGACGCACAATTGGATTTCCCCCTTGACAATTACTAGCAATGTCACTTGGATGTGACCCCTCAAAACCTCAATTTCCTTACCTATAAAAGAAGATAACCACTGCTTGTTTGTAAGAGCTGTTTGTGAGGACTGACTGGGATGGCGTGAACACAGCTACCTACATACTTGGTGGTATATATGGCCCTCGATAAATACCAGCTCATCTGCTTCACTTCCTCCGAAGTATACACATATATGCTTCATTACCTAGATAGAAAAGTAAATTAATACCTCGCTTTTATTAGGTACATTCTCCTAAAATAAGGTTCAAAGTACAGTCATAAACAAGAAGTAAATACTAAATGGCTGGATTTAAGAAAACAAAACATGAACACTTCTCATGCATTCTGAATTGCCGCACATAATTGTAAGACATTCCCTGGGAAACAGGAAATCATGATTCAAATACGTATTTATTCCTTGAGAGGAACAGACCCACCTTGAGGGCTGGGCAATGCTGTGTCCCCTTTCTCAGCATCACTAAAGGACATGGTTTTATCCACAATAATTTTATCATGAATCGCTAGAAAATAACCTGAATTTTTAGCTGGGCATTAAAGGGTTCTACCACCTGGTGCAAACCTTCCCCCCCTTTTTTTTTCAAAACAACTTTTTATTGAAATATAGTTGATTTATAATGTATTCGTTTCAGGTACGGCAAAGTTATTCAGTTTTATACACACATGCACATATATATTCTTTTTCAGATTCTTTTGCATTATAGCTATTACAGGATATTTAATATAGTTCCCTGTGCCATACAGTAGGTCCATGTTGTTTATCCTTTCCTTTTATGTTTGTCTCCTTCCCTATACAAGTGCTCTAATCCAACTGTCTGAGGGACTTAACTGTTTCTCGGCACACATCCTACCATTTCCTACCCCTTCCCCTTGCCTAGCTTTGTCTCCCATGTCTATTTTCCTTAACCAAATTTGCCCAAGTTTTTATGTGTATATATTTGTATGCATACATATAATATTTTTGGCCCAACTCAATTCTTAAAATGGCAAGCTCTGAGACAATTTTTCCAATTTAATTTATTAAAGGGTCATATTTTGCTTTCATCCTAATAGACATACTAAAGATTTTTAAATTTAAAATTCCACCTGAAATCAAGTTTCATCTGAAAAATGATGCCAAATCTAACAAAAGATATAATAGAAATTGTTAGTGAAAACCATAAATACGTATATAAAAGTAGATGTCACTTTGATATGCTTCCCAGAAAGATGAAAAACTACATACCCATCCAGAGATATAGATTCCTATCAATATCCAACTTTACATACACATACATAACACACAGGGTAATCTGCTTCCTTTATGACCAGGGTCTATAAATCTCCTTCTCAAAAAGCATAGGAATATTGAAGATGGAGAAAAAAGGCCTTCCCAACAGTACATCACTAAAGGCAAAAGAATTCACATACTATGTTCTTTGGAACTCTCTCCACCCACTAAAAAAGTCTAAAAATAAATGTAGTGAACACACATGACAAGCCAAACAGCAGACCGAGTACTCGAGAATCAACTTGCCCAGATCTTGGTTTCTAAATACCAATCCCCATTAAAATGAACCAAGAGAAATGGCTGATCCCAGAGTTTGCCCAAGTTGAGTCTGGAACATCCCGTTATACCAGAAAGTAGGAAGTGCAGAGAAACTTAGTGGAAGCCGCAACAATATTGCAGGTGTTCAGAGCTTCAGCAAAATCTGAGTACAAGTTATGAAGTAAAAAACTGATAAAAGTTGCTGACACCAAAGAAATTAAGAGAGAGAGATGACTCCCAGGATGTGAAATAGAAGAAGAAGGGAGAAAGTAATCAAGAATGTAGTTTGAATCATGTCATTTATAATTCCATACACAATCCTCCCACGTGAGAGGTACTTAAAGATTTGCCGAATTAAAGATTTGCCAGTGTGAGCGTGAATAGGTCCTATCAATTAATACAGATGTGGAAAACTAATGATATAGGTTCAGAGGCCCAGAATCTGAAAGAAAAGACCAAAGACCAATAATGCTTTAAAATGAAAACAAGAAACCAAGACCATTACTCAAGGTATACTCTTCAGGAAGCTGATCTTGACGGCCCTCACACATTCATCATTATGACACTAGTTAGGGTAAGAAGAGCTGACAGGTCTCTTTTGAAACTCTCTTCAAGGTTACTTGAGCATGCCTGAATATCATTCACTGATAAACTATTTAGGAGAAGCAAGGTTAAGTCTTTTTAGTGGTTAGTTTTATATATTCCAGTGTAATAAGAATTCTGGGATAGAAAAGATATACTAAAAGGTATATATGTATATATTTGTTTCATTCTGAATTAATTGCAAATTTAAAATGTGTAAGGATGGCATATGGAACACCTGCACACCCTTCATCCAAGTTCATCAACTCAACATTTTGCCCAATTTATCACTCTTTTCCTCTCTCTCTATATATATATTTTCCCTAAACCTTTTGAAAATAAGTCATAGACACATCCTTCAGGATGTATTTCCTAAGCACAGAGACATTCACTTACATAATCACAGTCCAATGATCAAAATCAGGAAATTTAACATTGATAAAATATAATTATCTAATCTACAGACCTCAAATGTTACAAATTGTCCTAATAAAGTCTTATTTAGCAACTTTTGTTTTTCTGATCTAGGATCTGATCTAAGACAACACAATGCAATTTGTTTTCACGCATTTTAATCTTTAGTTTTTAGTCTCCATTAATCTGGAACGGTTTATTTCTCAGCCTTTATCTTTGACACTAACATTTTTGAAGAATGTAAGTCGGCTATTTCACGGAATGTCCCTCAGTTGGGGTTTGCCTGATACTCCTGCATGATGAGACTCAACATTGTGCATTTTGTGCAGAACTATCACAGAAGTGATACTGTATCCTTCTTAGTGCAGCACACCAGGAAGTAGAGTTTATCAGCAAGTCCCATACACACAATACTAACGTGATCACTCAGCTAAGGGGGAGTTTCTTTACTGTGAAGTTATCATTTCTTGCTTTGTTATCAATAAGTAATTTGCAGAGGGATTCTTTTAGACTATATACATGTCCTATTCCTCATAAAACTTCCACTCTCTAGTTTTAACATCCACTGATGATTGTCTGAAACACTTACTACCATGATGGCTGCGAAATGATTTTTCTCTTTCATTCTTACAAACTCATTAGTTGACAGTCCATGATACACAGAAGCTTCTCCTTACACCCATGTGTTTACTTATGTATTAAAATACGGATTCCTATTTAATAGGTCTATAATCCATTTTATTTTGATATCAAATAGTTCCAGACACGATAAATTAGATCTCTATAAAGCTGACTCCTGTGTCCTTTTGACATGACCTCACCATTTGTTTCAGCACTTTCTTGCTTTCTGGCACAAAATGTTCCAGTTTGTACTTTCCCTTTACCAGCCCTGGAATCAGCTATTTCTGCAAGTGCTGAGTTCTTTCAGCAGGAGATGTTTTTTTCTAGAAACGAAGATCTGGTCTCAAGGTACATTGCTAATAGCATATCACTGCTTCTAGGCCCTTTCAGCAGATAGATGATACAAATTATATCCAATTTAAGAAAAACAACTTTCCATGACAGCATTTGGCCAAAACACATTTAAGAGAAATATTCACACACACACACAAAAAGCTGTTTCATGAAATGCCCTTAATTACTGGTTAATTTTCCCTTCTAAACTTTGTATACATTTTTCTTTTGCTACACGGTAAGCTAGTCATACAAATCTTTCAATTTTATGAAAACAGAGCACTCACAAAACTGTAATTTGATTACTTAAGGTGTAGAAGTAAAAGCTGGGAGAACCTATTTTCCAAAGGTAAGAGTAAAGGGGATTTACCAGAGCTCAAGAATAATTAGTATTTGAAAAATAAGAGAATATGGAGAGCTTTAAGCCATTTTTTCTTCTAATATTACAAAAAATACGAAAATTAGTAAGTTGATGAGAGGAGAGAGATTACTCTGCTTGGAATACTAACTCTGTTGCCACTCCTTCACTCCCACAAGAACCCCTGGAATACTCTGAGGGCGTGAGCACCTGTGTGAACACTTGGAGACTTACACATCTCTGCTCATCAGAGCCAGACGGGCTGATAATAAGCCAGTCCAGTGGGACAGAATATACCCTAAAATTGTTTTCGTTTTCCTAACTCTGTTTCCGGGATCATTCAATTTTATCACAGACCCCCTTAAGTAATCATGTAACCTAAGCAGCATTTACTAAACATCTACTTGGTGTTCCCCCCAAACACACCTCCTCTTTGACTTTCCAGGAAGTCCTTCAAGCCCTCTCTTTTTACTGACTGTGTCACCTTTCTTCCTCCTCACCCCACTTCATTCTCGACCCTCTGTAGGTCTCACAGTACCTCAATTCAGCCACCCTCTTGGCAGAATCTTTAATCTTAGACATCAACAGGAGCTGTCTATAGCCCTCACAGCATTAATTACAGTCGCTTATATCTTCAATCTCCCTTTCCTTCAGTCCATAAAGTTCTCAAATATCTTGCACATAAAAAATTTCATCTTAAAAAAAAATCCAAGCCTCTAAAAGAAAAGTTTTCCCTCCCATTTATTCAGTTAACTGCAATCTGGACCTCTTTCTGAATTTTTCCCTCTTCCTCACCCAAAAAGTGAATTCATGGTTACTTTCTCTATCCCTCCACATGGCCTTCTGCAGTCACGTCTCAGTTCACCTCCTTGCCTCAGACCTCTCCTGCAAACACCAGCTTCCTCACCTACCACTCTACACAGTGCTACCAGAATACTCTTGACAAAACCCACGACAAATCACGTCACCTGTGCTTAAAAAACCTATGATTTCTCAGTGTCTCAAAAGTAAAATCAAAGTCTTCACAGAGTACAAAGCCCTCTATTATCCAGCCCCTGTCCTACCTATTGTGGTAGAAATCTTCAACCCCCTTCTGAGCCACCCATACATTTTTGTACCATAAGCTCCATTCTTTTTTTTCTTCCTCTTTTTTTTTTTTAAAATCTTTTCTCTCTCTGTCTCTCTAACCTGCTTTATGGGGAAGTGCTTCACATCTAACTTTCAGTTTACTACTTCTTTTATCATCTATGTCTGATTTTAGGTGTACTCATCCATTGGGGATTTTATTCCAATGGAAATGTTCTGTTTCCAGAAGTTGTATTTGAATCTTTACCAAGTTGGCTTGGTTATTTGTGAGGATAAATTGTGCCTTGCTCATATATCCTATTTTCTCTTTTACAACTTCAAACATTTAATCCTACTTCTTTTTTTTTTTTTTAACATCTTTATTGGAGTATAATTGCTTTACAATAAGCTCCATTCTTGATGAACGATACGTAAATCCCAGGACTCTGCTGTCAACCGTAAGCCGGGGCACCTGGCGTTAGGCTTGACTGTGGGCCAAGCAGCCCCGCCCCCGCCCCCGCCCCGCCCCGCCCCACCGCCCAGAACTGCGCGAGGGTCCGCAAGGACCCGGAACTCCTCGCTCCTCTTCTCTTGCCTCCACGGTCGCTGACTGTCCCAAAGCCTGAGAGGAGGGCGGCGCGACCCCCGCCCCCGCCCCAGGCGTCACTGCCACCGCGCTCAGGACAGACCCCGGCGGCCGGAACCCCGTCTGCCCTCTGGGCGGCGAGCCAAGTAAGTCGGTCCCAACCCTTCACCGCGTCCCCGGCCTGCTGCTCCAGGCGCACTGGGTTCGCTCAAAGTGGCTGCTACTGCAGCTTTTTAGGAAGAGCTGCACACAGCGTCTTAGTCCAGGGGAACTTTGGTCCCTCCTCTCGCCGGTGCCCTCCGCCCGGCTTGCTCGGGCCTCCCGGCGTGGGGAGGGGCCCGCCTTGCGCGTCCCGATGGGAATTGGGGAGGGGAGGTGCAGAGTCCGGGCTGTAGTCGCAGCGCCCCTCCTCCTGAAGGCGGGGAAGCGAGGTGGGGGGAGGCCTGTGCGGGGTCCCAAGGCTGGACCCGCTGCGGTCGGACTCAGCCTCAGCCTCCTAACATCCCCTCCCGCTCTTACACTAGGTTCCAATAATATTTAATTGCGTCTTGCGGCGTTCTGACTTAAACCTCATCTGTAAGCTAGCAGGTCCCTTGATTCAGCCAAGTCCCTCTGCGCTCCTTCCTCTCTGAGATAAAGCACCAGGCGGGACGGGACGGGGGCCGTCTCCCTTATCTCCCTTGTCTCCCTTATGGCAGAATCAAGGGCGACAGTTAGGAGGTGGTCCCTGCTGCCTCAAGTGAGTATTGATCACCGCTGACCCCTGAGAAGTACTGTTAAAATGATGCGTTCCTCCTTCCCCTTGAAGGACGTGGGTGGGCTTTAAGGCTCCAGTTCCCCACCCCTTCCCCTTCTTCCAGGTACGACCCTGCAACCGGTGATCTTGCAAGCCTGGCTTCCAGTCCCAGAAATTTCCAGACTCCGGGAAGAATCCAGGCTGCAGAGATGGTCGCAGGGGGCTGGAGCTTAAGAAGTGCTGCCCCATGGGTTCCGGAGGTGGAGGGAGGAAGGGTGAACGGAGTAGTGGGGTGGAGTAGGGAGAGCTGAGTGCCCTGAGAGACTTTGAGAGATAAATACGCCCCTCTGTAGAGCAGTTGATTGCACTTAGAGGGAGAGGAAGAACGAAATCAGGCTGGAAGGTGCCCAAGGCCAAGCAAGCCCCTGGGCTGGGCGGTCAGGAGGAAGGGACGAGAGCTGTCGTTAGAGGGGATGGACGCAAGAGGGCTCAGGAGCACCGGTGGAGCCCAACTGCTTCTCCCAGGTCAGACTTCCAGGCTCTGAGATGGGGCGGGAGGTGGGGTTGGTGGAACCCCAAGGTGGTACCCAGAGTGAAGGTGTTGGTTACTGGAAAAGTGGGTGTTGGCATCTGGAAAAGGGGGCTGGTGATCATGTCTCGGGAGCGTGTAAGAGTGCTGGTATTTTGGTGGGCGGGCTGTGGTCATTCCTGTGCCCTTTCTTTCTCTCAAGACTTCTTTCGAAACTTCCTTATTCCTTTTCCATCTAAGCATCTTCCTCCTGTCGCCACACCCCTCTAGGGCAGTGCTGACCTAAAGCCAGTTCACCTGAATTAAGGTGGAGATGATTGATTTACAGCAAGGCCAAGTCACTAGACTTCAAGTCACCTGAATTAAAGCAGACTCAGGTGTTTTCAGAGACTGCATGATTTAAAGTAGTGGGGTGAAATATCAAGGGGTGAGTGCCCTGGGAGACTTTGAGATATATATATGCCCCGGTATAAGGCACTTCATTGAGCTTAGAGGGAGATGAGGTAGGAAATCAGGCTGGCTGGTGCCCAAGGCCAGCAGAGGCAGGACTCAGTAGCCAGTGATACCTGGCTTGACTCCTGGGCTTGCAGTTTTCCAGCTCTAGGCCTGGGTGGCTGTAGGTATGTTGAAAACGTAGCTGATGGCCATGAATGCAGGGCTTGTAAAAGCGCTGGTATTTTTGTGGATCAGGCTCTGCTCATCTCCGTGGCCTTTTTTTCTCTTGCAAGTTCTCCTGAAACTTCCTTCTTTGCTTTTCATCTAGCCTCTTCCTCCCGTTTCCACACCCCTGTTTGGAGACCTTACCTCAAGACAGGTTACCCGAATTAAGGTGGAGCTGAATTAAGAGGAAGCCATCTATAGGTAACTTCTATTGTATGCAAACAATTTTTTTTTTTTTTTGGCTGTGTTGGGTCTTCGTTGCTGCACACAGGCTTTCTCTAGTTGAGGCGAGCGGGGGCTACTCTTCCTTACAGTGCATGGGCTTCATTGTGGTGGCTTCTCTTGTTGCAGAGCATGGGCTCTAGGCTTGCGGGCTTCAGTAGTTGTGGCATGCTGGCTCAGTAGTTGTGGCATGCTGGCTCAGTAGTTGTGGCTCTAGAGTGAAGGCTCAGTAGTTGTGGCACACAGGCTTAGTTGTTCCGCAGCATGTGGGATCTTCCCGTGTTAGACCCAAGCGGTCTACGAGGGATTCCAACTCGCCCAAGAACCGCCAAGAGTCGAGAGACGTTGCAACACGCAAGAGGTTTATTAGGAGCCGATGCACCGGGGTTCCCTGAACCTCACGCAGGAGGCCGATGGGGAACCCCTAAAAGCGGAATCACATACTTTTTATAGGTTTATTTACTCATAGGGCGGGTATATTCTCACAATGATTGGGTAAATGTGGTGACTTTTGAATTCATTGGCTTAGGAACTTTTGTCCCACCTTCTGGCCGTTATAGTTGTTTGTTCATTGTGGCGGTTAGGGCGTATACCTGTTACGGGCAACTGGAAAATTACCCGCTGTCTGGCAAGTCCCCGTCAACTGAAAAACTCCAAGAATTGGTTTCGATAGGGAGAAGGAGTGGCGCACGATAGGGAGAAGAATTGGTTTCGATAGGGAGAAGGAGTGGCGCACGATAGGGAGAAGAATTGGTTTACGGGAACAAGTGAGGGGGTGGAAAGTCCCTAAAGGCCCCACATTCCCCCCTTTTTTTTTTTGTGACTAATTTCAATCATGGAATTTCAGTTTCTTTTTGCGAGTTTTGGTATTGTTGCCTTAGCATTAAAACTTGTACCGTACTAATGCGTTCTCTAATAAAGGCTATCAGGCGATTCAGAATGCATGGTCCAAAAGTTAAAAGCAACAATAAAATAATGAGGGGCCCTAACAAGGTGGAAACTAAAGTAGTAAGCCAGGGAGATTTATCAAACCATGATTGAAACCATCCTTTTTGATTTTCCCTTTCCTGTTGTCTTTTGTCCAGGCACTCCCTAAGTTTGTCCATAGTTTTGGTAATAGCCCCAGAATGATCAATATAAAAACAGCATTCTTCTTTTAGTGCAGCACATAGTCCGCCCTCCTTAAGGAACAGCAGATCTAATCCCCTCCTGTTTTGCATTACCACCTCTGAAAGCGAGGTGAGGGATTCTTTTAACTGAGTTATGGAACTTTCTAATGCCCGGCGGTCAACATCTACAGCTTGCCTTAAGGCATCATAATAGTGGGGTTGTTGGATGAGGGCTGTTGTACCCGTTCCTACCCCGGCTGCCATTTCTAGTCCTAGGAGTACAGCCAGGGTGAGTGTTATGGGTTCCCTCTTAAACCTTCCTCTGCCCTCATATTCATCTAGAAAGGATGAATCTGAATGATAAATGAGTCTGGGGACCAGCTGAACTAACACACAAAAATCGGTTGAAGCTTTAAGGACCTCTAAAGAAATGCAGGGGGTCAATCCTGTGTTACATGCCCACCATCCACCCGGAGGAGGGAGGAGATACCCTGAGCCCTGTGGGAGGCTTAAATTGGCACAAAGATGTCGGTGGGACGAGGGGGGCGTTCCTACACATGTACCGTTTCCTAATACTGAGGCCAGGGTCAATTTACTATTTCCTTCTTGTTTCCATCGACATTGATCTGGAGTGTTAACATTATTATAATTAGAATTATATCCTATAGCTCATAATAAGGGGGAGGAGCAGCATAGCAAAGCCAACATGATTTGGTAGCCTCCGGGTTTGTGGCATTTAAAACCTCAAAAGCCACCTGGACCAATGAGAGCATTCGGTCCCGGGGGGGGGGGGGGGGTGGGGGGGGTGGGGGGCGGGGGGGGGGGGTGGTCTTGGGCTTGATTGTCATTCCTTTTGGCTCAAAACTTTGGTTTCTTATCTCTGGTAACGCTGTGGGAGGGGCCAAAGGTAGCGAAGAGTGCCCTATCTCAGGGTTGGGGCTTATAGGAACTGGAGTAGGGGTTTTAATTTTTAGTTTGATGGTCATTAGTAATCCATCATCATATCCTTCTTTATAAAACCTGATTCCCCATGAATGGCCATTTATCCAGTTTTTTATCTTTTTTTTCCTGGTTCATTAAAAGAAATCTTAAGGGGATGGCACCATTTAGTACATTCAGGCCTATAAGTTAAGGGGTTGGTTGGGTGTGTATAATTGGCTGTCACCTTAATAAAGTCCCAGCCAGAGGTGGGCTTCCAATAGGTGTCTCCTGTGGTTTCATATCCCCAGCTTTTGCAATAAAAGTTTTCAGTTCCTCCACATTTATAATTAAGGGACCTGTGGCGATGGAACCCGGGGCATATGTAGAAAGCAGGAGCTCTGAGCCCAGTCCTCCGAATCCCGTTTTTGCAACCCTTTCCGGAGGAATCAGCTCTAGTTGTTAAAATTTTTGGAACATTATGTTGATCATAATAGTCTTCTAAATCCCAACCGGGAGCCCCTATGGGCCAGTTTACAAACATCAGGAAAAAGGTTTGGCCACCAGGTCCATGGGGAGCGATATTGCTAACAGACCATATTACATCTCCAGTTTGGGAAATTACCTGCCAGGTTAAATGCTGGGGCAGGGTGAGGACTAAAATTACTCACAGTCAGTAGGGGTAACAAAGTTAAAGTTATAAATCTGATGATCGCAGAAGCTTGAGCTGAGCGGGTTGCTGGTCTTTTGGGCTCGCCATTCCGATGTTGCAGATGCTGGTGCGGGCCTCACGTGTGAAGCGTGGATCCACGCAGCGATGCCGTCTACCTTTATAGCCGTGGGGGTGGTGAGCAGGACGATGTATGGTCCTTTCCACCGAGGCTCTAGAGTCTGGGTTCGGTGCGACGGACGTACACGGAATCTCCGACTTGGAAGGGATGAGCCTCTGCTGGTGTTCCTGGTCGGTAAGCCTCTGCCAGCTGGGACCACACCTCCTTTTGGACCAACTGGAGTCCCAACAGCCTAGCATATAAGTCAGTGTTATTCTGGCAGTCAGGACTTAATTTTTTCCTTAGCGTAAAAAGAGGAGGTGGGGCCCCGTATAGTATTTTAAATGGAGTAAGATAATAGCGGGAGGGGGTATTTCTAGCCCGGAACAGGGCTAAGGGAAGGAGCACCGTCCAATCTGTACCGCCAAGTCTCTATGGACAATTTAGCTAGGGTCTCTTTTAGAGTTCTATTCATTCTCTCTACCTGTCCTGAACTCTGGGGTCTATAGGCACAATGTAATTTCCAATCAGTCCCCAGGTATTTGGCCACACCCTGACTTACCTGGGCGACGAAGGCGGGACCATTATCTGATCCTATTACCTTTGGTGCCCCGAACCGGGGGAAAATTTCTTTTAAGATCTTTTTGGCCACCACAGTAGCTGTCTCCTTCTTCGTCGGGAAAGCTTCTACCCATCCTGAGAAGGTATCTATAAAAACTAGAAGATACCTGTTACCGTACCTTCCAGGGCGTATTTCAGTGAAGTCGACCTCCCAATAGGCTCCTGGGCGGTCTCCTCTGAGCCTTTTTCCGACCTCAAGTTTTCCTTTATGGGAGTTTACCTGTGTGGCATGGAATGCACTCTCGTGCAATCTGCTCAGCTAATTTAGTTAGTCCAGGGGTATCATAACCTGTCTTGTGTAGTAGGGACACCATCTTTTTGGTTCCAAGTGTGTCCATCTGTGAATCTGTTGTAGCATGGATTTGCTTGTTGAGGAGATAATGTTCCTTTAGTTATGGCTGGGGTAATTGTTCCCCTATCATTTGGTTTCCCAGGACTCTCATCTGATAGTTCTAGTATGATTTCCCGTAGAGCCACTTCTCGTGCCACCCTATCTGCCATGTTGTTGCCTCTTGTCACCGGGGTATTGTCCTTCTGGTGTCCGGGGCAATGAATGATGCTGACTTTAGTGGGGAGCATGAGGGCAGCTAGCAGTGCCACTATTTCTTCTTTGTTTTTTAATTTCTTTGCCCGCCGAGGTGAGCAACCCTCTTTGTTGATAAATGGCCCCATGGACCTGGGCGGTAGCAAATGCGTATCTACTGTCCGTATAGATGTTTACCTTTTTGTTTTCTGCTAGTTCCAATGCTCTAGTCATGGCGATTAGTTCAGCCCGTTGGGCCGATGTCCCTTGCGGTAATGTGGCTGCCCAGATGACCTCTTTCCCGTCTACCACGGCTGCTCCCGCCCGACGCTTACCTTCCTCTAGGAAACTGCTTCCGTCAGTAAACCAGGTAACGTCGGCGTTGGGGAGGGGCTGATCCATCAAGTCTGGTCTGCTACCGTGTGCTGCAGCCAGTACTTCCTGACAATCATGGATGACGGTAGTGCTTTCCAGGTCAGGGTCGGGTAGCAAGGTGGCCGGGTTGAGTCCTGTGGCTGAGGTAAACTTAATACGATCTGAGTTTAACAGCAGGGCTTGGTAATGAGTCATCCTGGCAAATGTCGGGTGGCTGGCGAATTACACTTTCTAATGCATGGGGGGCTGTTATCGTTAGGTTCTGCCCCAAAGTCAGTTTGTCAGCATCTTTGACCAAAGCGGCCACCGCGGCGATTATTTTTAAACAGGCGGGCCATCCTGCTGCCACAGGATCCAATTTCTTTGATAGGTACGCAACCGGGCAATTCCAGGGGCCCAGTTTCTGAGTTAGTACTCCCTTTGCAATACCTTTATTCTCGGCCACGTACAGATGAAAAGGCTTAGTGATCCTTCCCCCGTTCCTTTTTTTTAGGGCATTCTCTTGCCCAATGACCTTTTTCTTTACAGTAGGCACATTGGTCCTTGTCTAATGGCCGCCTTCTATCCGTTGTTCGCCCTTCCTGTCTATTTCTGTCTCTACTGTTTCCTCCTCTGACTACAGTGGCCAGTATCTTACTCAAATGTCTTTCTTGCCTCTTATCTCATCTTACCTCAGGAGCCTCTTGTTCCTTCTGCTTTCTTTCTTCTCTTTCTTCTTCTGTCTCCCTCTTATTATATACCTTATCTGCCTCTTTTACTAAGTCCTGAAGGGAGAAACCTTGTAGGCCATCCAGCCTTTGTAACTTCTTTCTAATATCAGGGGCCGCCTGGTCAATAAAGGCCATTGCTATGGTGGCCTTATGTTCCTCAGAGGTTGGATCATAAGGAGTGAATCGTCTAAAAGCCTCCATTAAGCGTTCTAGGAACACGGTTGGCGATTCCTGGGGCCCCTGAGTTACCTCTCTTACCTTAGCCAAATTCGTGGGGCGCCTGGCCGCTCCATGGAGACCCGCCACCAGAGCCTGGCGATACATTTTCAGGTGCTCCTTACCTTCCAGGGTATTAAAGTCCCAATTCGGCCTGACGAGTGGAAAACCGGCATCAATCTCATTAGGCAACTGGGTAGGTTGTCCATTGGCGCCTAACACATTCTTTCTAGCCTCCAGGAGAACCCGTTGCCTCTCCTCAGTTGTGAGGAGAGTCTGGAGGAGCTGTTGACAATCATCCCAGGTGGGTTGGTGGGAGAAGACAAGAGACTCTATTAGAGCAGTAAGAGCCTGTGGGTTTTCAGAGAAATTAGGGTTATGCATCTTCCAATTATAAAGATCTGCAGAGGAAAAGGGCCAGTATTGAAGGGGCCTATTCCCGTGGTTATCGGGGGGGCCATATTCTCTAAGGGGTAAAGCAGTAGAATCCGGGGAAACAGCCCTCCGGCTTCTGGTGCCCGCCGAGGGACCCCCCCTTTCCGCCATAACAGGTGGCCCTACTGGTGCGGAGGGTTGTGAAGCTGGGGGTCCTAGGGGCGACATGGGATTTAGGGCCGGAGGATAAGGAGGTGGGGAATCTAGAAGAAGCAAATCAGACTGCAGGTCAGGATATATCGCCTTTGGCGGGTCCGGGGCAGCAGATGACTTTTCCGTGTCTGGGGTTTTCTTCAGGGCCAATATCTCCGATTGTGCTGGAGCGCATGCAGACGTGCCTGTTGAGGAAACAAAGGGCCGGACCCACGGAGGCGGGGAGAGAACTAGATCTTCCCAGACCAAGATATATGGTATCTGGTCTGGGTGTCCGTGGGGTCCTGTGGTAAAGACCCTAGACTTGACTAGCCCAACCTTATCTAACAAAAAAGATCCTTCGGGTGGCCACCCTGTCTGAAATGTAGGCCACTCAGAGGTACACAGCGTTTGCCATTTTCCTTTCCTTACTTCTACCGAAAGGTTGTGGGCCCTAGCCCTAACTTCGGTCCAGTGGCTTAGGGTAAGAGAAGAGGAGTCGTCATAGTTTGTCCCATTGTCGTCCGTCAAAAGAAAGATAATAGTACAGAAAAACAATAAAATTTCAAAAGACACACATTGATATTGCCGCCGCGAACTTAAACCCGAAACCAACTCAAATTCAGATGGCAGCTTATATAACCTGCCAGAACCAGATGAAGGGGAGACAAAATTTGTTTCTCCTTCCAGATGGACCACCAGGGCGTCCCCCGGGGCCCGTGGACACCAGCTTTCGGCACGTCTGCCTAGCCAGGAGTCCAATACAGATTCCACAGCAAGCCGGTTCGCACGGCTTTTTCCTAATGGCGGCTAGCAACAAACAAACGACAAACAAACAGACAATTGGGCTCGAGCCTACCTGATACCTCCGACTCCCGATGTTCTTGTGACCCAGGGGCGAGTGGGGATCCCGGACGAGCCCCCAAATGTTAGACCCAAGCGGTCTACGAGGGATTCCAACTCGCCCAAGAACCGCCAAGAGTCGAGAGCCGTTGCAACACGCAAGAGGTTTATTAGGAGCCGATGCACCGGGGTTCCCTGAACCTCACGCAGGAGGCCGATGGGGAACCCCTAAAAGCGGAATCACATACTTTTTATAGGTTTATTTACTCATAGGGCGGGTATATTCTCACAATGATTGGGTAAATGTGGTGACTTTTGAATTCATTGGCTTAGGAACTTTTGTCCCACCTTCTGGCCGTTATAGTTGTCTGTTCATTGTGGCGGTTAGGGCGTATACCTGTTACGGGCAACTGGAAAATTACCCGCTGTCTGGCAAGTCCCCGTCAACTGAAAAACTCCAAGAATTGGTTTCGATAGGGAGAAGGAGTGGCGCACGATAGGGAGAAGAATTGGTTTCGATAGGGAGAAGGAGTGGCGCACGATAGGGAGAAGAATTGGTTTACGGGAACAAGTGAGGGGGTGGAAAGTCCCTAAAGGCCCCACACCCGGACCAGGGATTGAACCCATGACCCCTGCATTGGCAGGTAGATTCTTAACCACTGCGCCACCAGGGAAGTCCTGCAAACACTTTTTTAAAAAATCAATGATAGGGAAACAGAAGAAGAGAGAGAAAGGTGAGTCCTAGTATCTATGTCCTCATGGTTATTATGAGACTCCTAGTGCCAAAATCCCAGGGTATTATGAAGATTAACTCCAATAATATCCATGAGGTTTCCAAAACCATAACCTACTTGTAAACACATAGTAGATGCTCAATAATCATTGCACTAATGACTATATACATGTTGTTTAACAAGTAGAGACTTACTCAGATGTTACAGCCTTTATTGCCTTCTGTAAACTTTAAAGTGCCAGCCAAACATGTGATCCTTCAAGATGTTGATGGTGGTCTTTCTTGGAACTGAGAAAAGGAGTATTTCCTGCCATATCAGTAAACAAAAGATGTCACAGTCATCAGCACTTGCAGCCCTTCCAAGAGACCTGGTGAGCCCTGAGGGAACTCAGAAAGGAAAGAATACCTGCCATCTAGCAGCCATCAGACTGCAGCCACTCCCTACCGTGAGCCCTGAGGAAACTCAGAATGTGAAAATACAGGATACTGGCCTCAGATAGCTGAGGTGCACATCAAAGGAATGATTTCAGTGAGCCCAGACTCTTGCATCCTCCCATACATAGAAAAGCGCTAAATTCCTTAACTTGGGATATCTGGTTTTCTTGAATTAACAATTATCCTTTTATGTTCCTGACTACCTGCCCTTTGTTGCAAAATGTCTGTATAACCTGGATCCCCACCTCGCCTCCTCGGAGCAATGTTCTCAGGGTTACTTGAGATGCTGCCTCCCGGGCTTGAAGCCCTAAAACTTCCCGCTGAATAAAACATAACTCTCAACTTTTAGGTTGTGAATAATTTTTTAAGTACACAGAACTAATAGTCATTTTGAGATAAGGTATTTGGTGGAAGGGGCTGAGGTGTGGTGTGCCTGCTTTCTCTAGTGCTACTAAAAACAGGTCTGGGGGAGCATCCTCGGTACAAGGAAGAAATTTGTTAAAGCTGCCAATTCATGGGCCCCACTCCAAACCTGCAGAATCCCAGTTTTTTCCATGGGTGCTTGAATGCTTTGTATGCATATTGAAGTTTGAGAGGCAAGATTTACATAAGTGCTTTGCACTCTAGGCTTACAATAAAGATGACTTGGAGAGTTTTAATTACTACTATTACCTGTGACCTCCCTCACAGATTCTGTCTACTGGCTTGGGTGAGTGTGCATTTTTTTTTAAATGAAGTGTAATTGACATACAATATTGTATTTGATTCAGGGTTTCAACATAGTTTCAGGCGAACATGATTTATATAGATTACAAATAAATTCGCTTTAATTACATTCCCAGGCAATTCCAGGGTGAAACCAGAGTTATGCAAGAGGGTTCTCATATTTCTGTGGTGTGAGACTTGAGTCCAGTCTTTGGTTTAAGGAAAGGTAGTAGGTGGGTCAGGGCCGTGCACCCCACATGCCCCATTGCTGTAGCAGCATTCCTGGCTGACTGTGAGACAGAAGGGCGTATGAAAACAGGGAAGGAGAATATCCTTGGCCTCCATGTAGGAGCGCATTTCTTCCTGAATCTGTCACATGACAAAGGAGAGGGGAGCGTGGTCTTTCTGCATTTCAGGGGCCTCCTGCCTCTGAGAGTGGGGGTAGCAGGTGAAGGTGCTGTGCTGATGCCCTCAAAGACGTACAGGTGCCGTGTATCTACATAATATTGCCTGAGAAAGGAACCTAGAAGTGGAGGAGGAAGAGGAAGAAATGGCAGGTTCTCAGGTAAAATTTGTGACCCAGATCAGCGGCTGTGTCCGCTTTTCTTGCTGAAATCCCATGTATTTAGAAATTGCAAATATTTACTTCTCTACCTCTGGTGGTCCTGCCTAACAAATTTGCTTTCAATACTGTTGCCAACAAATTTTGGCTCCCTGTGCACTGATGCCGAATAGAAATACGCAGATGGAAATTTGGAGGATAAGAAACAGGCTTTCTGTTTTCTTTGCCAGGCAAAGGGAAGACACAGCAGGCTAGCGCCTCAAGAACCGTGCCCCCCTCCTTGGGGAATCGGAGAAGATTTTATACGTGGGGCTCGCAGTCCAGGGCATGTGATAAGGATCAAAGTAGTGAATGTCTTGCGTTCTTTTTTCCTTTGCATTATTTCAAAACAGTCAAAGCTGGCGTCGCCCGGTAATTGGGGACTAGCACTCTGGTAATTGGGTCCATTTGTCTCTGGTTTATGGGCCAGCGACCTTCTTTCTGAAATGCAAAAGCTACAGGGGGTGATTTGTTACAAGGGGGCATAGGAAATGTAAGTACAGGGATGGAATAGTGTCAGGGAGTGAGATTAGCTTTATGAAGAACAAATCTAGTTACAGCCACTACAGATTAGTAGCAGTTAAAATAAAACTAGGAGTGATAACTGTTTAAGGCCAGGTTATGTTTCGTCTCTACCCTGCGTGTTCACTGTTCCCTTTGTTTTCCTTGCTCTCAGGAGAAGGAAAACTTAATTTCTATTTTTACTGCAACAATACTTTTTTTCCTAATGATAGCCAAGGTTAGATCTTTAGGATATTCCTTTCTTACATCCCATTTCCTTCTCTCCATCCAGGCTCCCTTTACAGCATAAAGAATTCCTACCATAAATTACTGATGTGCAAATGTTGAAAATGATCCCTTTTTGTCCTATCAACTCAGGGATGTGTTGATACACAAGATTCCCACTGAATATGCGGTTGGGTTCTGGGGTATCAGTAAAGAAGGAGAATATGTAATATTTAGGTCCTGTGTGGATGCAGCATCAGTCTATGTAGACAAGGATAATGAAAATGCACCAGTAAAGCTGATTTGCTATATGGCCCAGAGTAACCCAAAGTTCTGATAAAGAAACAGAGCTACCAGTTGCCTCAAGGAAAGACTTACTATTTAAAATACACAGGAGTACAGGATGGGAGAGTTATATGTGACTTTAAACTTGCTTAACACTTTTCTCATGATTAGATTTTTTTTTTTTCAAAACGGTATCACAGCAATGATGAGTCCTGTGTGGATAGGGCAGCTGCTATCAATTTGTCCCATTACAGCTGATGTTAATTTTGTTCACTTGATTCAGGGGCTGTGAGCCAGATTCCTTGGCAGAGAAGTTAATAATTCTTCAATTACCATTAATAGGGTCTCGGAGGGATTTACTGAGAGCTGTGCATAAACCATCGCATTTCATGTGAATACTCCCCCTTTCTACTTCATTTCCCTTTACTTGTAGATTGCTTTGGAAAATGAAGACTCTCACCTTTGTTCAGACTTTTGTTAGTAAATATTCTATAAATTTCCTTTTTTATTGCACTGCCATTTCACAGTTATTCTCTTCTTTATTACTTCTGTATCTTCAGGAAAAGTAAACAAGGGTCCTATAGTATGTGTTCAAGTATCTTAAAATGCTGTAATATAATCAGCACAAATGAGAAATGAAATCATTTCATATTTCAAGGAAATAGGGGTTTGTTGATGCAAAGAAAATCTTCATGAGGTTTCATCTTGTCCTTCTCATTTCTTGAGTTGATCTACATCTTTCGCTGTAGATCAGTGATCATTCTAGATATTTAAAATGAAATAAGATATTGTTGCTCACATCTTAAAATCGGCTATCCATTCCTTATTTTTGATTGAGTACTACTTGGAAGTAGAGTTAAGGATCTGCAAATTAGAAATGCTTCCTAATTGCTTTAAAGGGGCTGTCAGGAAATACCATTTGGTGAAGTAATTTTCTATAAATTATAGTGTCCTCTCTTCTCTACTGAACACAGTGCTGGATTGGAAATTGTAGAATCTCCAGGATGAGTAATATGTTCCTTTGTTTCATAAATAGGTGATGCTGTCTCTAAGCTTGAACCTGGTCACCTTTTTTTTTTTTTTTTTTGCGGTACGCGGGCCTCTCACTGCTGTGGCCTCTCCCGTTGCGGAGCGCAGGCTCCGGGCGCGCAGGCTCAGTGGCCATGGCTCCGGGTCCAGCCGCTCCGCGGCATGTGGGATCCTGCCGGACGGGGGTACGAACCCGTGTCCCCTGCATCGGCAGGCGGACTCTCAACCACTGCGCCACCAGGGAAGCCCGTGGTCACCTTTTTTGAGCAAAGAGCCTGGTGATATGTAGAAAAGGAGACAGCAGCCATACACCCAGGTAGGTGAGAATGAATAAAGCAGATAACACAGGAGTGACGTACAAAGGTGAAGGAGGAAGCGAGGCTTTAAAATGTTGTTTGGGAGGCTCTGCTTCAATGGAAATTATTTTGAGAAGCCCAGGTGTATGTCTCTTGCTGTCACAGAGGTACTCATCCTGCTCCACTCGTATCCTGCTCCTAAACCCTCTAAGGGTTTTCCTTTTGCTCCAGTGACCTTCCACGGCAATCAGAGCGAGAGACGAAGGCTTCCCCATGGCCTCTGAGGGTCTGCACGGTCTGGCTGCTATTCCGTTGCTTTTGGGGGCCTGGGAAAATCTGTGCACGTACAAAGTTCTTTTTTGGAGTTTATGTGTGTTTCTCCTCCCTTGTCTTCAGAGGTACTTGTCTCCTAGAGACACGTACACGTTCCAGTACAACCCTGGGAACGTGAGATACACTGAGTGTCCCCCATTCAAGTCTGTGTGGACCAGGCTTCCCCATGGACCAGACCCTGTAATAGGTCGTCGGAAATGAAGCTGGGAGCCTCACAGTGTTTACCCGGCCTCATGGTGGAATAACCTGGGCCACTTCATTAAGATATCATTGATCCTGGGCCCTGCCAAAGACTAATGGACAGAATCTACGGGGGTGGGACACAAGGGGTGGTAGTTCTAAAATATACATAAATGATTCCAATGGGGAGTCAAGGCTGAAAATGACTTTGGGAACATTGCTCACCAGAATTTCATGTCTATACAAATCACTTATGCGTCCCCTTAAAAACAGATACCGGGGCCCCACACTCAGACTTTATGAGTCTCCAAGTTGGGATGAAGGTCATTAATTTGCACTTTGAGCAACCACTGAAGTCGCTTACCCGAGACCTCATTTCCAGCAGCATTAATCTAGAGAAATCAAGAACAGTGCCTGAGTGCCTATCCGAACACAAATACTGCTTGTTCCCAGTGAAGACCACTAACAACTTCTGAAAAGATGACATTCTCTGCTCACCACTTTCAAATTGAGCAGGGACTAGAGAAAGCAGTGGGGTCTGAGGGAGACTGTTATGGGGAAACATTTGTTCATTCATGAAAGGAATGTTTCATGAGGATCTACTGTATGCTCACAGGTATGTGAGGATGCACCCTGTTCAAGACACTGTGCTAACATCCTCACATTGTGAGAGTTGATTGTCGTAATCTGCTGGGAACTGGATATTCTATGTTCATCTTTCCCAGGAGGATTTAGTTGTTGGGCTTGCCTTCCTGGGAGTAGAGATTATCTTTGTCTCTTCTCTTTCATTATCACAGGAGATAGTCCTTTGTGCTCCTTTATCTGAGTCTAAGCATCAAAAATTATGAATGCCAGATCCATTCACAAAGGTGGAAGAGTTTTCAGGAACTCTGGTGTCTCAGCTGCTCTGAAAAGAATGACCAAGGAATGGGGGCGGAGCCATGGCAGGACTTTTTTGTTTTTGCTTAAGTGGTCCTTTTAAAAGGAATCTGAATTGACCTTTCCTATTAGGCTCTGCAAGTCTGATTTTGGAAGAGGGACTATATTCTGGTTGGAAATTCTGGGGCAGCAGAGCTGTGCCTGCAATGTAAACCCCGAAGTATGAAACAGGAATCTGTGGCATCAGATGGGCTGCTCTAGAGGTGGGACTGACCAGTGCCTTATGAGTTTATATTACTCAGGGTGATTCTGGGTGGCCAGTCCCTGATTCCAGTCTGCTCTTGGGTCATATGCATTGTTAGAGGTACTAGATTCAAGTCTTTATGTGTTTCACCTGCATTCCCTGTGTGTGCCTGTGTGAAGGTTTGGGCTAAAGAAGAGGCCAAAAAAGGGAAGGCTGTCAAAACCCAAGGGGTAACAACATGGGTCAGAGGGAGAACTGGCCTGTGCTACAGATTGTGGTACCAGCTTGCCTGAACTGCGAACTCAGGTGTGTGGTCTCCATTAAAATGGAGTTCAAGGCTGGCGATCTTGAGCCCCGGGCTGGTGAAGGATGTTTTGGCCCTGGGAGGGGTGGGTGTGTGCCAGAAGTCCTCTGTGCACTGCTCAGCACGTGGTGGGAGACTCTGCCGGTGCAGGCAGTGTGGTGTTACTATCAAGGGTGCAGTCTGGTCAAGTGAGGGCACAGCTGTGCTGGTGTGTTGTTGGCGTGAGTGAGTGGGGGCAGGGAGAAGCGGGGAGAGACTTCACCCTGAGTCCTCAGGCCACGCTGCACCTGAGCAAGGTGTTTAGGGACCAGACGAGGTGCTAGTGCTCAAAAAGAAATGCGGCCCTGTGTGTTAAAATGTTAATTTATGAGCATTCCAGTTTTCAAGAGTTCATTTGAGCCGACCTCTGTTCAGTTCCAGCAGCCTCAAGTCAAAGGTGGTTAGGAGCACTTCATCTGCAGGGACTCGGAGAGGGGTTTTTCTAAAGAAGACACCACATCAAAGCAAGGATAATAATTGATTGTATCTTAACCAGTCACCTTGGTTTGGGAAAGCCTTGCTGGTAGTGTGTGACTGGTTGTTCTTAATTTGTTTTTTCAGATTAACGAGCCTTGACTCTGAATTAAGTTTTGTTTGCTTAAATAGGCTACCAAAGTATGAGAGTCACCTCAGCCTAATGGCTTCCTTGTTTAATTACTTTAACACTGGAAACGCAGTAGGTGGGATATTATACTTTTCATCCATTTGCAAGGTAATTTAGCAATTTTCCACCTGACGTAGAAATGCACAGTCATGTTGGTGCAACAATTTCATGTCCCAGAACCACCCAGACAAGCCACATGTGTAGAAATCGGAGATCCACATTCTGTGATAGCAGGACAAAAACAGATGTATCTATGTAAATGCATAACTAAGGAGGGTTTCAGCAAAGTCTTTCTATTCATAATTACCATGGAATATGATGTCGTGTGTTTGGGAATGCAGGAGATACATTTCTACTGGTGTGAAAATATTATATTCATATATTCATTGGTTAAGGAAAGCAATTTTATTACAGAGTTTGATTTACATTATATATATCAATATTGAATCATGTACATAATATTTTAGTGTTTGTGTATGTGTGGATATATATTATACAAATTCAAATATAGTTTGTTACACATGGAAATTGCGTAGCAATGAGGATATACTTGGAACTGATGATGTTCCATCTGGAGATAAAATTTTATTACTGCTTCTGGAGAATTCTCTGGCTGTCCAGTGGTTAAGACTTGGGCTTTCACTGCCTTGGGCCCGGGTTTGATCCCTGGTCAGGGGACTAAAATCCCGCATGCCGTGATGTATAGCCAAAGAAAAAAATTTATTGCTTCTGGAGGGTGGTTAATTAATGGGCATTTTTACTTGATTTTATTGTTTAAATATATTATAATTTCATATTTTATAAGTAAATTTTTCCTATGCGCATAGTTTTCTATCACTGCTATAATGTATGACCACACATTTAGCAGTTTAGAAAACATTCTACAGTTCATAAGTTAGAAATCCAGTGGTCCTGGCTGGGCTTTCTGTTTACGGTCTTACAAGGTCAAAAATTAGGGTCTCGTGAGGCATAGGTTCTTATCTGCA